>NC_089504.1:255945783-258345783 GCF_036850995.1 Saccopteryx leptura | reverse complement strand
CAGAGGACTCAGGTTAGAGGGACAGAGACATACTACCCCATACAGTCTTTCTCAAAGATTAGGTGTAAGGCAGGTAGATCAGGTAGGTGACATGGAAAGACCTCCTTGGAAAGTGGCTACTAGGTTTGATACTTAAAAGCTGTACTTGAACCAGTAAGACATAGACTAACAACAAAGAATCTGGCAAGGTCCCCAAGAAAATAGACATGCCCAAACAGGCAGCACAGAACAAGACAATTTGGGGCATAGAAGAAGGTCTCCATGTCATGAAAGAAAAAAAAAGTAGCTGTATTCAAACTATTTCTAAGACCCCCCCCCCCCCCAAACAGGGTTGTTATTAGTTCCTTGGAGAAAATAATCTAGAGATTGATAAGAGAAATCTCTGCATATCTGTTAGAATTATTGTACACATAATATATTATATAAATATGTGTATATACATGTGTCTGTATGCATATATGTACATATATATTTATTTATGTATAATGAGCTGTTTACAATATCTTTATAGAGTAGGCACTTATAAATTTTAACAGATATAGTTGTTGCCTGCATAAATTCCAAGTTTAAAATCTTTTTAAGGTATCATGTCTATTATCTATCTATCTATCTATCTATCTATCTATCTATCTATCTATCTATCTATCATCTATCTATCTATCTTTAAACCAAAGATGAAACTATCTGTCACAAAATGAATACATTTTTTCTAGTTTTCTGAAGTTCCTCATTTTGCATCCTGAATGAAAAGTCCTGGGCCATTCAAAATTTCGGTGTTTTGCCACTGCTCATACTGAGCTCTTTTTTCAATGTCTATAACTTAGAAGATGTTTACTTATTCTGAATATTTTTCACTCAAGTTTTTTCACTCTCTCAAGAAATAACTCCCTCCTTTTTCCTCTCAAGCAATCCATTTCCAACTCTTCTTAACTATTTTTGCTTATCCAGATCTTTCTGTTCTCTGAGTCTGTGTCCTCTAGTACTCCCTTGGGCCTCTGTCTCCCTGTGTGTAAGGTTTTAATCTACTTGAGTGGCAAAAACCTTGACATCTGTGACTTCTTTTATATCCCCATAGCACAGTACTAGCACAGTATTGGGCCAATACTATATGTTAAGCATGGATTTGCTAGTTGGACTCAATTGAAAGAAAACTCTCATTCCTAGTATGTGAACCAGTGACAGGCCATAAATACAAAAGCTCGGGTTTGGTGCTCATTTACCGCATCTGAAGTCCCAATTCTGCTAGCTTACACCAAAGAGATACTGGGGTTGACTCATTCCTCCAGGATACCAGAAAGTCTTTGGTACGATCACTTGCCCTAACCTGAAGTTTCTTCATTTCTGAGCCCTGTTTCAAGAAAGGAGGCCCTGGAATGTATTCTCGAAATAAGCCTGTCATCTTTCTAAAGAGATTTTCATGAGGTTAGAAGTTAATCAGGACATACTAGGACCTAACTTTGGTTAAGGAGGAGGAGCTGGTTCTCTGGAACAGTTTCTCATTTGAATAAATGTTTATTGCCATGACTAAGCAGAGGGAGTTCCATCTAAAATTTGGAGAGGAGACAGGAGGAGGAGCAGGGAGGAAAGAGCGAGACTTCTCCGTGATCATTCTCAGTCAGGTCCTGCGCTTGCGCATGCGCGTGCGCGTCTCAGACACGGTAGGAGCACAGAAGTTGTAGGTGCGATGCAGCACCTTCTTCCAGAGTCAGGACATCACTCGTTTTCCATAACCGCGTTCCGGATGGAGCCACAAAAATGTGGTTGCGTCGAATCACTATTTCTGTGTGACTGTCTTGTCTTCAGAGATAGCGAGGTGACACAGGGTCCAGTTAAAACTGGACAGCTCTGTGAGAAATATTGCTGGAAACAGTGCAATCCTAAGGGTGGTGACCACTCCCTCGGTGACCCTTAGCTAATTCCCTCAACGGTAAGGATGTCCAAAGCTCGAGGCTTTTGTTCTGAATTTAAAAATCTTTAACTTTCTGTTTAGAACATCTCTCAGAAGGGTGGTGAAGAGGGAAATATTCACAGACCACAACACCTCTTCTGGGCCAAGCCTTTGACAATTACTCCATTCTCAAAATAAGCCTTCGGAAGTGGAACTGTTCTCCTTTTTCACATAAGGAAAACGAGAAGTCAAGTAGTCAAGAGCCATGCTGAAGGCCAGGGAGCGGGGAAGGGCGCTGGCTACGGGCTGGGCAGTGCCAGGCTTCCTGTCAGGCCTGTGTTCAAAGATTTTTCTGTAAAGAAGGTAGGTATCCTGATTAACAGATGGAAAGACTGAGGTACAGAGAACCAGGGGACCGTCTCAATTTTGTAGTAAATCAGCATTTTGGATGCCAGGAAGAAAATTCAAGACTTTTTTTGGAATAGAGTGCAAGCTCAGATGGAGGGGGGTGGTGTGCAAAAAAATACCCTATTGTATGATACCTTTATTTCTATTTGAGGCCAGCATTGAATAATCAGGGTTTTAAACTAGAGAAACATGAGAGAATTGAGCTTGATATGGCTGTGTATATTTCCTATCAAATTCTGCTGTTACCCTTGGTGTCTGCTACAGACAGTATCCGAGAAACCTGTTTTTCTATCCTAGAAAAATATATATCCTAGCTCTTTACCCCCTGCCTCACAGTTATATAATATCTGAAGTATGCTAGGGCCTTATCTTAGACTTTATTTCTTTTGACAAAAAGTAATTTTCTTATCTGGAAACAATTTTTAATGCTGCATAGTACGGTACTTCCTCTTGCTTCAGGACAGAATTTTTTCCTTCTGAGCTTCCCTCGCGTTCCTTTTTTTTTCTCTCATTCTCTTTATTTGTGTTGGCTCCGAAAGTCTTCCGTTCCCTTGAGTGATTTTGGCCTGGTACCAAGTGAGACTCAGCACTCAGCCTAGAAGTATCGTTTTTTCCAACACTCAGAATCAGAAGGGAAACCCCGCCTTATACACCCACTGCTAATTACCATACGACAAAATCAAGTCGTTGCATCACTTGCCCATCACTTGAGAATTTCTGCTTTCCAGAGCTCTCATTTCTGCAGTGCATGAGTTTGAGACACATGGAGATCATGCCTTTACACCATGCAAGTCCTCCAGGGGCAACAAAGCCACGCTGGAAGCCGTGGGTCTTCTCAGCATTAGTGCTTGTGCTCCTCGTGTGCTCCTTCAGCACCGTGGCCTTCACCCTTCTCCCACTCAAGGTAAGGAGGCAGCAGAACCTGAGGCTGCTAGTGGCTGGAATCCCTTTGTCTTCTGTAAGTCTGGTCACTGCCACTGTCACTCAGTATTGTCAGAGCTGGGTGAAAGGAGTCCACGTGGGGGTAGAGATGAATGTGATTTCAACTTTGTCCTGGCATGTAGCTTTTGAGGCTTATCTAAGAGGTTTGAAATGAAAAGTATTAGAAAATGCTAAATCTTAGCTGCAGAATTGAGTTAGATGAAAAGAATCACAGGCAGACACCTGTGGGGAAAATAATTTTTTTTTTGCCTTCTGGAACTTTGCCAAATAAGTCCTGTTGGTGGAAAAAAAGGAGGTAAAACATGATGCTTGCTCCCAAGGAACGGGATACAAGCTATAGTCTAACTGATAGGAGAGACATACACATATGACAGAAGACAGACCAAGGTAAGTGACAGGTGGCTGGTGGATCTTTGAGGAGGGAAACGGCACCGAACCAGGAGCAGAGCAATCCGGATTCTGGTTCTAGGTCTCCCAATAACTAGTTGTGTTTTTTGAGAAAGACATTTCATCTTTCCGGTTCTCAGTTTCTTCATCTGAATAACAGTGGTAGGAGAATGGATTTATTTATTAGAATGTCCCTTCTGCTAAAATACAGTGGTTAATAATTCATCTAAGGGTAGCACAGGACAGGAATACTTTAGAAGTTAGAGGGGGGCAATTACTTTGGGCTGGGGTGATCAAGGAAGGCTCCATGGATGAAGGGTGAAGCACATTCCTATTTGGGAAGCCCCTGATGCTTATCAGGAATTTCCCACTGAGCTCCAGTCCAAGTCTTGGGTCTAGTGAAAAGGAATGGAGATGCATTAGGTTCTTATTAGAAGTTTTTCTGACTGCTGTCTGTACAGCACTGATCAAAAGGAAAATAAATAATGCTTTCTGTCATTTAAGATAGAGCCCCTTTGGGGGCATTTAGGAAGATTCCTAGCCTTAGGGAGAAGGAAGTGGTACATGCACATGTAAGAAAGGGCTGTGATATGAAACCAGGGACTGTGGAAACATTTTCCTAAGGGAACTGGCCAGCAATGATTCCAAAGATACAGTTCTACCCTTTAGCTAGCAATTAAGAAAAAAAATGCAAGAGCAAGCAGTATACTGTAGTTTCTGGTGCTTAGTTGGGGCAAGTGTGGCTTGGCCCAAATTTTTACACACTAGCCCATTAATTTGTATTGCATAAGTATATGCAAGTCCACAGAGGCATTACTAGCCACATCTCCACTCTGTCAGGGAAGGTATCAAACAGAAGTCTGAATATTCTGAATCAGTGAAGCTTTGAGCAGAAAGAAGAAAACTGTCAGGAGTTCTGAGTATTTAGATTTCTGAAGAAGGGGAAAGATGAGAATAGCCTAAATTTGGAAGTAATTTTCCTTTCTTAAAGAAAAAATATTGAGTCTCATTAGCCAGATGAGCTTGAAGAGCACAGGACCTGTCATGTTCCTGCACACAAATGAGGGTCCAACACACAGAAAGGGAGGGAAGGGCCTATCTCCAGTGTGCACAGTGGCTCTTGCAAAGGGACACAAGAGGTCTGATAAATCCCAGGGGCATAAAGGGCACCTCTCACCAAGACTTGAACTTGGCCAGTCCCATACGTTTGAGCTCTGATTCTGGATTCTCTCTCCCATATCACAGGCAGCTTCTCCATGAAAGGTTCTGCTTCTAAAGAAATAGCCCAGCATTTGTTCCAAATTTGGGGGTGTTTAGTAAGTGTTCAGGAAGTTGTTCTTACAAGACGCCAGGGAGGTTTATTTCCTATGGGAAACGCCAACAGCCCGGCCGACAATTCTAGTGTGTGTACTCCACTTTCCAGCGACCACAAGGGTCCTTTCCTTACTGACCACAGATAAGTATGTTTGGAAAAGAGGCCAGAGTGGCTAGCAGATGGTGAGTCATTCCTAGTGGGGTGCTTCCACCTTTTTAGAATACTCATGAACCTTGGAGTTTAGAATGTTTTAATCTCCACTTGTATTTTTATATATAAAATCCCACCTCCCCAATTCTCTAGGCACTAATTCACAAAGCTATAGATAGGAAGAGTGGTTCTCTCTAGACCAACAGAAATTTCCTTGGGAGAAAATTTTCTTTTTTGTCTTCTTCTTTCAGAAGATGGTCAACTAAAAGAGATGGGCTATGAGCCCAAGCAATTTGGTCTACTTCTCAGTGAAAATAACCTCACAGAGGTTGCCCCTAAGAAACCAAACATTCAGGAGGGCCCCTTGTCTCAATGGAATGAAGGATATTTCCAAAAGGGGAAGTTGTGCTTCTACTTAAAAGCAGAGTAGACTCTATGTCCAAAGGATGATCTGATGAGGGTTGGTTTGGAGAAAGAATTATTAAGCTTTGGCCATTTGAACCCAAGCATGTAAATCTTGGCTTAAATCAAATGGGGTCACAAGAGCAACTGATCCTCTTCAGCAAAAATGAACCAACTTAAGCCAAGATGAGAGTCTCATGTGCTTCTTTAGAAGTAGATATTTACTTTTTCCAAACATTATCAGAACTATAAATAGTGCCTACCTCACACAGTGGCAAGGGTGAGTCTTCTGAGTCAGACAAGCTCTGTCTGGATCTCAGCCTGGCCTCTTATCAGAAACATGACCTTGTGCTAGTTACTTAATCTCTCTCATAGTCATTCCCACATCTGCAAAGTAGCACCGTGCTAATTATTATGTTATAGGGTTGCAGTAAAGAGGAATGAGACTGCACAGTGCCTGGCCCACAGTAGCCTCTCAGGAGACCAGTGACTAACATGTGGACCATTACTGATGACACTAAAATGGAGATAAATTTTAAAATACTTTACCAAAATGGGTATTTCTTGCTTATCTATTTCACTTCCTCAGCCAAAGACGATACCGAGCTGCCAAATAGATGATTTTTGTGATTGGACAGATTTTCCTTGCGGCAATAATTAGAGAACGTTGCAATGGTGGTTTCTGGAGCCACCAGTGTCCAGGACTTCTGTCTCTGGCAATTACTCTGTGACCTTAAGTTTCTCCACATTCTTTATAAATGAGAGGACAGAGCACAGATACCAACTGCGGCTCATACTCCAGCATCCATTTATATTTAGAATGTTACCCAATTGCTCCACATATGCAATCATGTCTTTCTAGAAAGACTGTAAACTTCTTAAGAGGCAAGGACCATAAATCTGTTTCTCTTGCTTACAATTGCTAGTATATTGTTGGAATATAAAGTGCTTCAAGTTTTATTCAATTCTTCATTATAATTAGCATCATTATCAATATAGTGAATATTTCATATGAACAGGACCACACAGAATATCTGGGCAAAGGCCTTCATAAGAATGAGCTCCTTTAAATCATGACCAATTTCAATGAGCTAAGTGCTACTATTTTTTTTATTTTATAAATGAGGAAACTAATGACCAGGAATTCCCTTTCACATGCCTATTGTGAGTTAAACCAAATGGAATTTCAACATTTCTTATAAGTAACCTGAGGATGAAATAATTGTAAAAGCAAAACCAATTGTAGGAATCCAGTGATTTTAAAATGGTGGCTTTCAAACTTATTGACTGCATCCCTCTACTGAAATCAAAATGTTTTTGATATCGATTTCAGTCCCAAAATATATGCTATTATAAATTATGTGCAAGTACTAATACTATGTATATGAAAAAAATACACAAAATGGAAATTCATAAGGGTGAACCAAATTTGCTGGCAGTACAAAACCATTTTGCTCTTACCAAATTATATCTTATAGAATATTGATATATAACAGATACTTCTAAAATAACTCAACATTTTAGTAATCTGTTAAATAGGTTACTTTTATTTTTCTTATCTTAGTTTAATACTTTGTGATACAATAATCTGAAGGTTATATTCTAAGATAATCTACCTTGATTCATGGTTTTGATGGCCATAACTGAAAAATCATCTCACAAAGAAATGCAGGTCAAAATGGAGGAATTCACCCTTGAGGGTGCTCACCACATTGTGACACTGAATTTTTAATCTCTCATTCAATGGTGCAAAGTTTTCATATTTTTAAAAATTAACAAAGTTGACCCTCACTCCATTCATACCTTTCCTTCCTTCCTTAAAAAACTGAAATTCCATGGCTTATAATTATAACCCTATCCTCGCCTTAACCCACTCACTTGTTCCTCCTGCTCCTCACTGAATTCTAATATTGAAACTCCAGTACATTACTGGAAAACTGTCAACACTGATTAAATCCAATGGCTCTATGCCTTTCACAGTTGAATAGAGCTGAGGGAAAAGACTTTGTTGAAAGGTCTTAAATTGATGGCCACTGACTGCAAGAGGAACCTCAGTTTGCTCTGGAAAAACATATACTCTCTCCAGTCTGTTGTGTCTCCTCTCTTGCACGATCTCATTCCTTTGACTTCTCTTTAAACATCCAACACCTCTTCCCCATTCTCTCACCTGACATCCTTGCCTTCAGTTTCTGCGAGAAAACAGAGGAGACAAGAAAGAGTTCTCAAGCACCCCATCTTATTGACCATTCACCTGCAATTCTATTCACATACACCGTGCTTGCCCCTTGTCACTATGTGCACCGATGAACTGGGTTCTATCTCCTCTTCCCTCCTCAAGGTCATTGCTCCAACAATGATCTCTTAGCTCTTTCATATTACCCTCTCCACTTTAGTGAAACATTCCCATCAAGTGGCAACAGATAACCATGTTGTCATTTCTCTCATAATCAAACAAACAAAGACAAAACTGAAACAAATCTCTTTGCCATCTGATTCGCGTCCAGCATCCATTCATTTTTTTCTGTTCTCCCTTGCGGCAAAACTCCTCCAATGCCTTTTTCCTCGTTTACTCTTAAATTCAAATTATGCTTCTGTCCTCATCACATCATAGATCCTACTTTTGTCAAGGGCCTGAGTGACAACCAACTCCATCTGTCAATTCTCTTTCCTCTTCTTTCTTGACCCATCACAGCATTTGACACAGCTTATCAACTCCTCTTTCCTGAAACACTTGCTTTTCTTGGTTTCCAAATATCACACTCTCTCTGTTTTCTTTCTGACTCACTGGCCTGTTAATCTCCTTTGCTGGTTCTTCCTCATCCCCTGACCTCTAAACATTGCAGTCTCCCTGCTCTCCTCTTTTTCACACTCACTGACTTGATGAACTCATAGTCTTGTGTCTTAAAGCATCACACAGTAACTAAAGACTCCAAATTTCTATCATCAGAACTCTTTAAATTCCATCCTCAGAGATCCAACTGCCTATGGGACTCTCCTACCTGGATATCTAATTAGCCTCACACACTTGACATGTCCCAAAACAAACCTATGGTTCTTCCTCCCCCCCTCAGTTCACTTTTCTTACGTCTTGTTCATTCAGCAATTCTTTCCAATGATTTTCAAATGACCCATGCCCCAAATCTTGGAGTCTTCTTTGTCTCTTTTCATTTTCCCACCCCATATCCACATCAGGACTCCTGTTGGCTCTATTTCCAATCACTTCTCACCATGCTCACTGATAGAACCTTGGTCAGAAGCACCATGCTTACTTGCCCAGATGACTACAACAATCTCTTAGCTGGTCTCACTGCTTTTGCCCTTGCCTCCCCTAATTTATTCCTAGCATAGCAGACAGAGTAATTCTATAAAAGAAATGTACAACATCTTTAAGTTCAAAAAGTCTCTAAAGCACTTGGCCACGAGAAAACCAATGAACTGTACATAGCACTATTTTTTGTTTTTGTTATACTTTATCTTACTACAAGTATTTAAAGCCTTTAGCATTTTAATGCTTGTGTTTATATAATTAACCACACTGATGGCTTCTTGTAGTGTGTAAACTGTGGTATGTTGTAACACTTAGAAACTGAGGTCTCAGAAGATTTCAGTTACTATATATGATGCGTGATTGTCGGAATATTAAATAAGGATGGCTTTATCAACCTAAATTATAAATGTTTCTATAGCTTAACTTCTTATTATTTAAAATAAAAATAAACACAGTCTGTTATTTTTTTTCTCACATGCCCAGGGATCACTTTGGGCAAGCACTAGGGTGTGGAGAGTATTGTTTATAGAAAATTTTCATAGCCCAAAAGGAGGAATCCAAGGTCAGATAGATATCCCATGGGTAGAAGCTAGGTGGATAGAATGAGACCATTAACTTTTGCCTAGGAAGCTCCAAAGGGTAGGTAGGTGATAAGAGGTCAAGGGCAAAGCCAGCCATCTGTACAGGGAGCTGAGAAAGTGAGACAAAGTGGGGGGAGGATTTTTTTTACATGGCTACCAAAAGACGCTGGCTTCAGGAATGTGAAGCTGTAAAACCAATTAAGAAAATTATGACACTGCTTTCTTGGTAATCACCCTGACCAGTTTCTATTTTTCTTTCCCTACAGACTGTCAGCGAGCCCTGTGGAGCTAAGTTCGGTGAGTAATCCATCTTACCAGCCTCCTTGTTATTTTTTTTTTTAGCATTTGATGCCAGAAGGTAAGTTCCAAGGCTGTCAGAAAGCCTTTCTTTGATTTTATTCATTCTTTAGCTACTATTTATAATTGCTTATCATGTGCCAACCAGCTGTCTAGGAGCCAAGGCTTCCAAGGTCAACCAGATAGACCAGTTTTATCCTGAGGAGCCCTGAGGAAGCTCATAACAAGGTCATATCTCTGGGCAGGAATGCACATCACTCTTACAGGCCTGGGAATCTGAGATCCAGGATCCTGCTTCTAACTCAAGGTTTCAAATACACACATGGTTCAGATTTCTATACCCTTTCTCTCTGACAAAGTCTTTCTCACATTTCACATATTGTTGGTATCCAGCAGAGGGTATGTATGTATGTGTGGGGGGGATGCTATTTTTGTCTCTAAATGTATAAAAGAAGAATGAAAGTTGGGGGCCATGGCCACCTCCTCTGCTCCTTACTCCTCTTCTCTTAGCTTCTGAGTTACTCTCCATATAGTGACCTGGTCTTTGCTTAGAAAGGACAATATACAGTTAAACTAAGCTTTGAGGGTATTTCTTAGAACACATACAAGAATAAACATAAAAAAATTGGGAGCTGTTTATAGGTGTCAGGACAAACACACATATTCAGCTGAGAGAGAACATCTCTAGAGAAAACTCAACTTCTGTTTCCTATACAGCTCAAACCACCAGGCTTCCCAGGCTCGTGGAAATTAGATCTTTTACTTGTCTCTGTCTTTGTGATTTTGATATGTCTGATATTCCCTTTGGATGTGGTAAAAGTTGAGGACCTCAAGTGATGCTAAGGTGATCTCTGAGTGGCCCCTATCACAGAATTAAATAAGAGAATAAGTGACACTTGTTGCTGGTGACTTGCCTGTTGACTACTGCCTTCCACATGTCAAGCGAGAAGAAACTTACTGGGCTCTGGGGTCCCCGATACAGGGAGCCTTTGCTTCTTGCTCTAGTGATATTTCTTTTCTGACCCTTCAGAGACTATGCTCAGCCTTATAGCAGTCATTTATACAGAAATAAGAATTTAAGTCAATGTTTTATTTATTCCAGGGTATTTTCTTACCAAGGGATCTTTCTAATTATGAGATAAAGGCTTTGGTCCCTTAACAAAAATTATGGAGAATTAGAGAACAGTCCAGATAAATATTCTGGGTGGACAAAGCACTTCCTGGGGCTCTGAAATTACATTACTATGTACAAACAATTATCATTAGGGAAATATATACATTTTGACTCTAAAAGATAACTAAGCCTTGACCCTTTCCTCACCCCCCTGTGAGAGCATTAAGCTAGCAAGAGTTATACTTAAACAGTCAAATCATTTCCATTTTTAAACTCATGAACTTACCAGTAGCTACTTTTGGAGGGTTTGGCTAAAGATGTGCCAGGTGGTTCTTGAATAATATACACCCATTAACTGATGTGAAGAGCCATAATTTAGATACAAAGCGCCTAATTCAGGAACACAGATGTCTTGCTCGACCAGGAAATAGTTATACTAGATACCAGGAACTTTTTTAGGTGCTGAAGACAGAGCAATGAACAAAACAGAGAGGTACTTGTCCTCAAAGATGTCATAGTGAAGTGAGGAAAGATAGACAATAAATGAACAACTTAATTTATACAATGCTGGTGACAACTTTTATGTAGAAAACTAAAGCCAGGTAAAGGGAGAGTGAGGGAGAACACTACTCTACGTACAGTCATGAGGAAGGTCTCCCTGATAAAGTGATACAGGGTCAATAGTATTTAGTAGAAAAGCATGAACATTCACCTTGGACTGCCAACCCTGGTCATCATAATCCTGGCGCATGATTTCTCTCTCCCCTCATCCTCCTTTCTTTCCTTTCACAAATACTCATCATCAAGAGATACAATCTTAACCCTTTTTTCCATTCCAAATCCATTTTCTTAGAGCTCCCCAAGCAAGTGATATGCTTAGGATTTGCAGTTTCTCTAAAAGGAGGAGTAGATACTTAATATATTCAAATTGTAGTTGGAGAAGACTAGTACAGGTCAGGTAAAAAAACAACCTCTAACCAGGAAAATGATGAAATAATTAAATAACTATGCTTTCCATTTTCCCCCCTTTCCTTGTACGTTTCTTACAGGACCATTACCTGCAAGATGGAGAATGAGACCAGCTCAGTCTCCTTGCGTGAGTCAGGTGGCTGACTGGAGGCTGAAGATACTTGAAGGTGGCTTGTATTTAATTTTTGGCCAAGTGGTTCCCAATAAAACCTTCAGGGGACCTGCTCCTTTTGAGGTGCAGCTACGTAAAAACAAAGGCATCATGCAAGCTCTAACTAGCAACGCGACGATCCAACATTTAGGAGGGACTTACGAGTTGCATGCTGGAGATATACTAGACTTGATCTTCAACTGTGAACATCAGGTTCTAATGAATAACACATACTGGGGGATCTTACTGCTAGCCAACCCCGATTTCATCTCCTAGAGTCTTGATTTGGTCTCCTCACCCTCTTCACCACAAACAGAGATGCTGGTGGGTGGGTTGGAGGAGGCAGATTTTCAATGCCTATGGTTTATCTGAGCACACAAATCAACACACCAAATAGAACTTCTCTGCATGTGAATTTTCATCTCTCATGCTTATCTGAAAGAGACTCAGAGGAAGGGCCAAAGACTTTCATTACCCCTGACATTGGCTTGGCAAATGCAGTACTAATCCATGGTAAAATGCATATGGGTAGCTAGAGCGCAGAAGCTTCTCAAAGAGTCTTTGTCTAATCTTTGAATCCCTGGGTGGAAAAATGAGGCCTTATTCTCATGGGGCTCTCCCCTGGTATGCTAACAGGATGCAGAGCACCTGTCTGGCCGTGTTTTTGAGCTGTCTCCTTTTATTCTTCCCACACCCCCATCTTTGGAGACCCTCCTAACAAAATGCAGTCCGATTGGTAGGGTGGCCACAGATATGTCAACAACACCCCACTTTAGATGTAATATTAGAGGACAGAGAACACTGTAGAGAAGTCTGGGGACAGAGGCACAGGCGTCATGGAAGGGAATGCACTTTATTTGGGAATGTCCCTTGATTTCATTATACTCAGGATGCAGGGTGCTTTATAAAGCTAGTACGTAGGTCGAAGGGGTCATTCTGTACCTTCACACAGGGCTTCACAGGTAGCCGTTTGTGTGTGCACCTAAACGTTGTCGATGGTAAAGAGGGACATAAGCAGCAGTAATCACAAGATCTCACTCCAGAAACTGGCCGCCCCAGTGCTGTAGAGTAGTGATTTCATGTATTTAGCGGGTTCTGCATGGTTGACACAGTGCTTTCACATCTCATATGGCAATTTTCTACAGTTCATGGGGCAGGTATTTTGGGCACTATTTTAACAAGGAGAGAGGAAGGTAGATGGAGCAGAGGTAACTTAGCTCAACCCACAGAACTAGTGATTACCGGGGCCAATGGGCTTCCCGCCGTATCCTTGTCTCGGCTTTAGAGTTGGTATTGCTACTATCACGTTCTAAGCCGATCAAGTTTAGCAGATTCAATTTACAGCCCAAGTTGGGGGGGGGGGGGGAAGGGAGGAAGCCACAACAGATCTTTTCTTTCTTGGAAAACTTTCTCCTGCCTGGAGTAGGGAGAACAGAGGTGTTGCTCAGGGCTTACTCCCACCAAATCCTCTTCCTCACTCAGAAGAGCCTGCCTTGGCCAAATGTGTCAAAACTCAATTTGGGGGTAGCCTGCTAAAGTTTGGGACTCTTGTTAAATTAATATGCTGCTTGTGGGTTCTTGTTAAAAGCTATATAATAAAATTACATGTTAACCGAATTATAAATATTTATGGATAATTACATGTTAATTAATATATCACATAGAAAGCTAATTTAAATATGATTGTATTGTATGTAACAAAAATTGCTCTGGGAATAGGCTGAACCTGAAAACAGTATTTCTCAGTGTTTTTCTAAACATCTGCTGAGTAGCTATTGGGCCAAAGACATGCCTTGTTCCCCTTGCATTGGTATATTTTCTCAGGAAACTGAAGTTACATCACATATATTTATGGAAACTTGGTGGAATTGATCTTTGTTAACTTATAAGCAGCAGTGTGCTAGAATGGGCTGGCACTAGTTTGTGAGAGCTGATTGTTAAATTTTTGGAAGTTTTTCAATCGGGTTATTAAATACTGTCATCCTTGGAATTGGCCACGGTGGGGCTATTTACACTGTGGGAATTGGCAAACACTACAAATCAGGGTGTTTTTTTGTTATTGTTGTTGCTGTTGTTTGTTTTTTGGAGAGCCCATTCACCAGCACACTACTGTTTGTAAATCTCTCCTTAGTGAATCTTCTTTGCTTCTGCCAAATTCCTTGAACAATCAAGGCAGACAAGGGAGAAGGTAAAATTATGTTCCCAACAAAAGCCTCACGTGGTAGCCATTTCTCAGGTCAAGCAAAGGTCTCCTTTGCTGCAACCCATGATATAGCTACCAACCAATGATCTCCAGATTACTCTAGTGTTGTAATTTCAGCCTTTGTTTTCTATGCATGCTCTGTTTGCTTGTTTCTGCAAGTAGATATTTACATTGTAAACCTATAATAAAATGTATCTTGGTGAATGGTCTGTGGCTGACTTAACTGTGGGTTATAGGTCTGGAGTCAGTGATCCAGAGCACAGGAGGACACAACTGAGAATTCCTTGCCCCAACCTAACACTGCTTGGCAAGTGTCAGGTAGAAGTAAGTGTGGGATGCAACCAACTTTCAGTTGTAACCCGATTTCTGGTGGACTAGTCAGACAATTTTACTCTCTGACTTCCAGCCATCTCAACTCCATCCCCATCACCAAAGCTGTCATCAACCCATCTCACGTTATTTGTTATTTACCTTCCATGTTGCCCTATCACAGCTAACCTCGAGAGTGTGACATCAGTGCAGGTTACGGCTCTGCTTCTGAAGACAGCAGTCAGTGGAAAGGTGATGTCGTCTTGTGCATTTGAAGGAGAATGCTAACTCCTTAGAGGAAGTACTGCTGTGCATCTCGAAGAAGAAATTCCTGTCTTTGTGTGTTCTAGCTCAAAGAGGCAATGTCATTTGTGGGGGTGGAGGACATTTTTTATTAGGAGATGAAGAAAAAGCTGATTGACTTACTGGTGAAGGGTCTAAGGATTAGCTTCCCATAGAAGTTAGTTATAAGTGATGGCCTGGCAGGTACACTTTCCTGGACCTGAAAGGATACATCTCTCTTCTGGGGTCCCCTCTGACCCTGGCAGAACCACTCCCCTGGTCATGACTGTCCTGTGAGTTCACATCTATCCCCAGGAAAACCTGTACACGTGCCCTGGCCCTACGAAGTCATAGAGCAGGGACTCACCTCAGTGTGGCAAGATTCTCCTGTCTCTGTGGCCAAGGAGTTGGCCTCTCTCTCCTCAACGGATTTCCTGGGTGGGCAGACTCTGGGCTGCTGTGGGCTTTAGCTTTCTCAGGCGGGGGCCAGGCACCAGTTCTCTGTATGTCCCATCACGAGAAACAGATTTCAAAGCTCTTTCCGGACTCCTCTGAAGTCCTCCCACCAGGCTGAAGGGTAGAAAGTGTCATTGCTTTCTACCTGCCCGGCAACAGGAGTGGGTGGGGACTCAGAGCACGCCCACAGCTCTCTCCTTATAAATGCTGTCACAACCTTCCCTTCTCCCTCCTCTGGCCTCCTTTTAGGTTCTTGGTCCAGCTGAAGTGCCCTGGGAGTAGTGTGGAGGGGTTTTATCTTCATTTCTTCTGTAAATTCTGCACATTGGCAGGGGCTACTGTCCTACTCGCCCTTGGACATCCAGCCACCAGTCATATCATACCTGAGTGAAAACCGAGGCAGGGAGGGTCCCACTCTCTCATTCAGTGATGCCCCTCTATGTCTAAAAGGGACCTGGGAGACCACTAATAAAACACAGAAATAACAAAAGCCCCAAACCATCATCACAGGAGCAATAAAAGGTGGAGGAAGAGAAATTATTGTTCAGAAAGGTTAGACTTGAGAACATATTTACCCAGGATGCTTGTGGAAAAAAGGGATTCCTATGCCCTATTCACAGCCTGCTGAACAAGTAGTCTACTGAATAGAGGCCCAGGCATCAGAGTGCCAACAGTCTCTGACCCAGAGTTATGTGTGTTACAGTTTAAGAACCACTGGTCTATGGCATGTATCTTGGAATTTCAGCCAAATAGTTCCCCAAGTATTTTTTAAAAAGCAACACAAAAACAAACAATAATAACAAAAACACAGTTGGTGCTGCCTATGAGACTTCGCATAACCCACCTCTCATCACAAAAGCGAATAGCCTTCTGTCCTCTCCTGCAGTCAGAACAAAGGTCAGGGTCTTCCCTTTTCATAACCTAAGGACGACTTAAGTGACTTCACTTGAGCTTTGGCCATCGAGGGCAAATGGGCTTGCCCCAGTCAATACATTATCTACTGGTGTGCTGTCAACTGTCAGTCTTTATCTCTAGTCCCAATTGCTCTCCTTTATGCCAGACTTATAAATCCAACTGTCTACTCAACAATTTCACATTGGAAGTATAATGGTCCAACAGGTCCCAAATGAATCTCCTAATGTTTCCCTAAACCAGCTTTTCTTGAAGCTCCCCACCCCATTTGAACTGCATTGCATGGCCCAGAACCTCTAAGTCATGGAGTCACTCAATTCCTATCATTCATCCACTTAGTCTGTCAAGAAATCATATTGTCTTTACCTTCAGAGAGGATCTGATCTCTTTTCTGCACCGACTCTTGTCCATGCCACCAAGATGATGTCAGTAACTGGTTCCTGTGCTTCTACCTTTGCAGTCAGACACCTGAATTCCAGTTCCAGTTTTGACATTTACTTCCGTAACTCGTCCTCTCTGAGGCTCAACTTACTGTTTGTTTTGTTTAACTGTTGTTTATTCAATGCCTGACGTAGGGTTGGAATTTAAATATTTGCCAAATCAAAGAATAAATTTAGGCTAGGTTTAAAATACCAATTAATGTATATTCTGAAACACAACAGGGACTGTGTAACCAGGCTCAGAAGAGAGTAAGGTACAAACTACGGCAGACATTCATTATCAGCAGTCTCTCCTAGAAGGAGCCATGTTTGGGAATTTAAATATCACCAGATGGTTATTGGCATACATAGAACCCAAGCCAGAATGGTTAGGTAGAGGATCCAAATGAATAATGGCCAAGATACAAAACATATCTTTTATTCACTGAACAAATATTTCGTGGGAACAATTATATCCCAGATATTGCACTAGGTGCTGAGGAGCTAGCTACAAGAGACAGAACGCCTGTCCTTATGCAGTTTAGAGTTAAGCAGAGAAACTAGTATGTCAATCAATGATCAGAGCACTGTGTTTATGACAGTTACTCTAATGGAAGTACATTAATCCACGAAAGCAATGAAGGAAAACCTGACCAGGGACAATGACACTGGTGATGTGAATAGGGAACAGACTGAGAGAAAAGTTTATGACATGGAATCATCAGACTTCAGTGATTGTGGTAGATACCATTGGGGTTTCTGCCCAGCTCAAAATGGTTTCCTTATCAGACTTCCTTACCCACAGTGGTGTGTTTCAGAGCCTCCTTTTCACTGGGTAAGCCCACTCTCTTAGCCAGAGTTGACCTGTCCAGGATTAGCTACCCTGGGGTGGTCCCTTGACTGGAAGAGATAAAAACTCTGGAGCTATGATGCCCATATTCCCCCAGTAAAGGGGACTGAGAAGCAGAGAAGGTCAATCTGGCTGAGACAGGAATGAAAGGGATATGCTGAGAGAGCCACAAGTGAAAGATGGGAGGAAGCCCCGCTGACCTGTTCCCGACCCATAAAGATCCAGCTAGCTATGTTCCTGTCGTCGGATTCCATGAGAATCACTGTACCTTTATGACGACCCTTCCCCTTCTGCCCACCCACCCAGCTAGCTATGGGCAGTCTATATTCATTAAAATCAGAGTCTTACCTAACATAGCAATTGAGTTGAGGTGAGGGATGGAGAAGAAAGGACCTTCTAGGATACACTCAGGAGGACGGTGCTATTTTCATGGTGGGGGATATGGAAGGAGAGGAAGTCTGGGTTGGATCAGGCAATGAGTTCAGCTTTAGCAATGCACAGTTTGAGGTGTTCGTAGGCTATCCAAGTGGGCGTGACTAGTAAGTTGTGGGAATTCAGAAGGAATAACAAGTGACAGGATGAATACTTGAAAGTCGGCAGACATCAGGGTGATGTTGCTGATGTGGATGTGATCACTATAGAGAGGGTGGAGAGTGAAGAGGGGAGCACCAGCACCAAAGGGCAGGCACAGGAAAGGAACCCCATGGAGAGGCAGCCGGAAGAGAGCAGGCCCACAGCAACAGGCTAGGGGACACCAAGAGGGAGGGGACAATCAACAGCATTAGGGGCTCCGATCCAAATACTGTGCAGATTGAAAACAGCTCACTGGATTTTGCTGGTAGGTAATTGTTGGTGACACGGCTAGATCATTTGCCGGGCACACCGGGGGAAAATCCAAGTTTCAAGGACTGAGGAATAAATGGGAAAAAGTTGTCAGATGAGGAATAAGTAAAGGCAAAAGATGATGAGTTATACTATTTTTTGTAGATATTGAGTATGAAAAAAAAAGAGGTGTAGGGAAGTGGGAAGTGGGTCATCTCAGGGCTGAGGGAGGAAAGAGGCATGTTACCTGGCAATCAGATGAGCGTGAATGTTGGCTGGTCAGGGTGCCCTCTTCCCCACACAGTGCTGGAGACACACACGGGAGCCCTGGGCAGTAGGAAGACCGCAAAGAACCTTTCCAGGAGGCTGATCTGGAATCTAGGAGGACAAGCACCGCCTGGCATTGGCGAAGTCAACGCCGTGGAGCTGTCGAAAGGTAGGGAAATGAAAACTGCTGTGAAAGAAAAAGCAAGCGGTGCTGAGTGAAGAGGAGAGGGGGAGGAAGAGACCAAGAACTTGATGGAAAGAAAAAATGAAAATGGTCAATGCACAGAGATGCTTCTATTTCTGGCATGATTTCAGTTCCTGTTTCTGATCTTGTAAATCATTTTGACAAACTATCCTTTCTCCTGGAGTTCAGATCTTCCCTTTTAAAAAATGAGGTGTAGCAACTATCTAAAATGTCCTTGCAAGATATTTTCAACCATCTGCAATTTTCTAAGTTGTATCCTCTCAGGGGAGGCCACTGAGTGTGTGGTCAGGAGATGGGTTGGGATCTAGACCTGAATTTAAACCCTGACTCAGTTACTTATACTGTGTGAATGTGAGCCATGGCATAACTTCTCTGGGGTTAGGTGTTCTCATCTGTAAAGCAAGGTTAATTATTTCTACTGCACAGAAGAGTTTACGGCTTCAAATAAAAGACCATAGAGAAAAAGCTTAGCTCTGTGTTCACCAACAGCCAGTTCAACAGCTGCCAATGACTTCTGTCAGTACCGCTTCATGACTAGCTATGTTAGGGAGCCTTTTCACTCTCTTAAATTTGTGTTTTCTCTTTTAGCTTCAACAAGTTCCTTCTTGCAACCAAGTACATGTTCCACCTCTTCACACTTTTTATATTTGCACACTTACGTTTGCATTGCGCTTCGAATAATGAATATTGAAAAGCTTTCATTTCTGTGCCTTGTTCTTGCTGGTGGCCCTTCTTGTGAGGTTAACCCATAAGGAACGGAACCAGAGCCCAAATTGATTAGGAATTTGGAGAGCTTTTATTCACTGGCCGGTGGTCTGTCTGCTGCATGGGGAAGCGATGAACAGCAATGAGCTCGGGGTGGGGTGGGGGGAGCAAAAACTACAAGGTTACAGTTACTTCAGCACGTTTGTACAATATCTTTGCAAAAGTACACACTGTTCTAAGATAATAAACCACCTTCCTGCAATATCTGCAGGGCTGAAGCACAAAGAACGCATCTTGCCTTTGCTAGCAAGATTAGATTTGTTGAGGCTCATGAGAGTTTTCTACTTTAGCTGTAGCTATAAGCTAAATTGGGTCAGGGGTCCTCAGCATGGGCTGGCACGCCAGCACAGCCCTTTTAAACATCTTTCCTAGGAACCCAGTTAAATGGAGGTTATGCTTTGTTTAAATATACTTTAGTTAAATTACAAACACAATGGTGGCTCACTTTATCTTATATAAAGAAAATATCTAATTATTCATTCACTCGTTTATTTATTTACTCCCCAAATATTTCTTGGGGATTTCCTAGGCACCAAGTGCAGTGGGGTGCCACAGACAATGCGCAGACATATGAGCCGTCATTTTAGAAGCCACACCTACTAAGAGAGACTGATGGATCCAGGTCCCAGACTGTAAAGCAATGATAATTAATCTGAAATCTCTCACTCCCAAACAGGGGAAGTGAGACACAAGGAGGGAACAGAGTAATGCAGGAATTAGAATCAGGATGGTCCCAATCCCAGCCCTGTTATTGTTCCACTAAATCAAGTAGGAGGATTCCGAACAAAGCAAGGGCTATGACAAGCATCGGGCAGTGATAAAGGAATGATGGATGAGGGAAGGGGAATCTGAATTCACCTGTGATGAAAAGTAGGAGGTAGGCCTCCTGGCAGAGGACCAAGTGTGAGCCAAGACTCTGAAGTGTGGACAAGGACACATGTGGCCCCATGGCCTGGAGAAGGTGACATGTGGGGAGATACTACTCTAGACTCCCCAGGCTGATCTGGTATTTTTAAAGTTATGCTTTCCCTGGATTTTGTACTCACCTCTAGTCCTATAATTATTTTGGTATATTTTTGTTATATGTTTTACATTTATTTATTTGCATGCCTATCTTCCTACTGGACTATCAACCTCTTGACAGAAAAGATCCCATCTGCTCCATATAAATGGCTCAGCTCTGGGTACAATGCCTGATGCAGCAATAAATACTGCTGACAGAAATCGGAGGGAAGCAAGAGGGTCCTGAGAAACTCAGGTTTCTCTGTCGTAAAAGTTAACATCACACTATCATCCCCAAGGGAGCAGGCTTATTCTTCCCTTGTAAGTCTTTAAACAAATAGGCAAGACACAAAAACAAATGACCCTGGCCACGTGGCTCAATGGATAGAGTGTTGGCCCAGCGTGCAGACATCCAGGTTCGATCTCTGGTCAGGGCACACATAAGAAGCAACCACCTGCTTCTCCTCCCTTTCTTCTTCCCCTTCTCTCTCTCTTCCCTGCCTGCAGCCAGTGGCTTGGTTGGTCTGAGCATCGGGACCAGATAGGGGTTGCCAGGTGGATCCTGGTCAGGGCGCATGCAGGAATCTATCTCCCCCCTCTCACTTAAAACAAACAAATAAACAAAACATACAAATTAAGCAGTCTCTTTTTTTTCCTTGCTTCAGACTTATTATTTATTTGTTTCTTTAGAAAGTTCTGGCCAGTAGTTTTCCTGGCTCTATTCTGGGAGGCTTGTGCCACTGTTTCAAAATTGCCTTGATTGTGTGCCCTGTCTCTCCCCTATTGTTTCTATGCTCTTGGGTCAGAGGCATCAGAAGAGCCCCTTTTTCCTCCTCGGGGTGATGCGCTTCTGTCGTGTCAGGTAGTCCCTTCTGAGAGCCCCATCTTTCCTGACCCACGGTCTGTCTTCTGACTGCTCTTCATTGAACTCTGACTTTGACAAGTTTGAAATCTGCCTTCTCAAAATACAGAGAAAACATAGGGATTCTGACTGGGGACTCTCTTCGCAGGTAACTGTCACAAAAATCTGAGGTACGTTTTCATGCCCCCCCCCCCTTTAACCAGCAGGTGAAGGAACTGAAGTTAGAAGGGTGTGTCAGCTGCTCAAGCTGAGACATCTTAGTGGCAGGGAATTGCTTCACACCAGGTCTGTGTGACGCGGAAGCAGGTGCTCTCAGCCCATGTCACACGGTAGATGCTCATAAATCCAATGTGATGGGCCACAGGCCTCGCGATTCCACTGCCTAAGGTCCTCCTGCATGCGAGCCTGCCCTAGGCCAGTCAGGTACCGCCCAGCAGAACAGGCACTAGAAGCCAAGTTTCTGTCTGCTGGTTTGGTCCTTTCTCCTGTGCCTCCATTACTAGGATTAGGTAGGGAGAGCCAACACTGACTTGGTTTTTCATGATATTTTTGAAGGATCAGAAGAATGAATTTTAAGAGTGTGGATAGATGTGGCACCACCACATTCAACCGCGATCTTGGGCACAGATGGCTTCCCATCCGTTCCTGCCCATTGTCCTTCCCATAGCGTAGGTATAGCTGGCGGCGCCCCTTTGCCGAGGCAACCCTGAAGTTTCAGGCAGATGGCACCATCAGCGTTTCCTTCTCCACAGTCACAGTTAGGGCGACCTCCCCCTCACACTTCCACTTCTGTTTTTTTTAAATGGACATCAACAGACATTGTGGAAAAAAAACAAGAACAAAGGAAAAATTTGCACTAATTTCTCTGAAGTTTTTTTTTTTTTTTTATCCAAGACTTATGAGGAAATACAGTTTAGTCTACTGAGCCCTTTCAGTTCTCTTGGCTTATTGGCTTTGTCTTCCCTTCTCCCTCTGCAGCTGTGCCCTCCTTCAACGACAGTTGTCCAGCCTTTGCTGGTACCCAGTTCTCTTAACATCTGCTTGCTGTCATTCAAGAGTATCTCTAGCCAGTCAAATTCTTCTTCATGCACTGGTCCTTCCAGTGTTTGAAGAGTGTGGACATGAACCACTATGTCTTCCCTCCCTAGGCCAAGCATCACAGTCATTGTAGGATGATACAGAGGAAAGAATGAAAGTCCAGGAGTCAAGGACTTGGACCTGCCACTTATTAAACATGCCACCTTGGGTCAAGACCCTGACGGCATCCCCATTTCAGCACCGCCATCCATAAACATCAGTATGATCATTTTTACCTCATAGGACGGTGGGAGGGGGGATCAAAATCAATAGCAGAGTGTATCTAAGATTTGCACACTGTAAACGGGCACGTGACCATGACTGTGGCTGCCCTGCCCCCATGCACACTCCATTGTTGCTAGACTTAAACTGGAACAGAGCCCTTCAGGATGGGGCAGATCTGGAAAGGGTACTGAGAGATAATTTGCTCTCTCAGTGAAAACACTGTTCTTTATTATGCCTGAAGCCGCATTAGATTTTTCTAGTAGCTATGCTGGCTCATCTTAAACGTGTGGTCACCTAAGATGCCTAGATCTTTTCCTTAGGTAGCCTCTACTTTGTTCGAATGCATTCATGGTATTTACTTTAGAAGTAGGCATTACTCTTTGTGCCCATTAAAGGTCTCAGTGCTGGTCTTGAGCCAGCGCTCAAGCATGTTTAAGATATGTAGAATACTGAGGGAGTCTTCCGGATGAGTTCTACTGCCCAGCTTTGCAGCATCTGAAAAAGGATCGATTTTATTTCTAGTATCCTTTGTCCATGCCTGCATAAGGCATCAGCGTGTCCCTGACTTTTCCCCTGGAATACCAGGGGAACCTGTACCCAGAGCTCTGGGAAGCTCTGAAATACTTTGAGATGGGGTCTTCCAGGGTATCTAACTGTATAATCTCTTGAAATGTCTAAGAAGAGCCCCACTGCTGGCGTTTTTTTTTGTTTTTGCTGTTGACTTGGTGGCACAGAGAAGGTGTATGAGGTGGCTTAGTTTCCTTGCCGATGCTTATGACAGGCCTGCACTTTTTGAAGAAAGGTTCATTCTGCCCTAGTGGAAGACCTGAGAACTTTCTATCGTGGTTGATGCAATGATGAACAAAAACAGCCTGACTCATCTCACTTAATAGGTTGAGGGCCTTTCCACACCCATTTCTTGCATGTAAGCAGTTTCCCTTTCCATGGGAATGCAGAAGAGTCTAGTCATTTGCCAGAATTTATTTTCTTCCTTTCCTCCTTTCTCTCTCTCTCTCTCTCTCTCTCTCTCTCTCTCTCTCTCTCTCCTTCCCTCTCTCCCCACTCCCATTCTCTTCCTTAGAATTAAATGCATGTTTATTCATGGAATAGGAACATTCAGGTATACAAATAAGGTGAACACTTTATGATGTACAGCCCATCGTGTTCCGACCCTGCAGTGGAGAGGAATCTCCACGTACTGCCCCGTGCCCTCAGACGGAGCACAGAGAGGTCAGCTGCGCCACAAACACGTGGCTCCAGGGACATGCCAGGGCAGGTGGAAGGCACAGCAGCCAGAAAACACTCCTCACTCCCTTTCTGGGCTGGTGCTCCCTGGCATAACGCCAGCAAGCCCAGGCCGAGAACCTAGCGGAGGTGAGGATTCAGTGTCCCAGCAGTCGAGCACAGCGACAGTGATGCAGATGACATCAGCAAGCACAATTCCACTCGGGACAGCTGAACCCTCTGAGCGCTACCTACAGGGAAGCCCTGCGGAGGCTGCCCGATGCCCGGGAGACCCCTGCAGGGGCACGGTCATGGGGACCTTGACCCCAGTTGGGAGCCATTTTCTCCACAGACGAAAAGCTGCGTGGGTCCATTAGACGAAGTGAGGAGGGAGAAAGTGCCAAGCCCAGCAAACACGAGGGCAGAAGGACGAGAGGACAAGCCCGGGGTCAGTCCCGCACAGCAGCTGCTTACCAAGCACCTCGACAACCGTGTTCTCCTGATGCCTGCCATCACTGTGACTTCATCCACTGACCGAACGGGAGAGACCGGCAAACACAATGGGCCTTGGGACCTGGTGTTCATTCCTCACTAGCACCCAGGAAACAGTTCACAGTCAAGCAGGTGGTTCCAAGTTCCTATTACTCTACTGGCCTGAGGATTTTCCGGGTCCTCTTGGTCAACACCACTCCTTCCGGGTGAGGGTCCCTCCGCCTCACACACATACCCCTCCCACCTTCGTCGGCTTTCAGACAGAATTTATTTTCTGTGTTGTGTTAAGGGCATGTGACTTAACAATGCTTCACATCATCTAAGAGATGAAGATATGTGAATTGGGTCCAACCTAAAAGTGTCCTACTACGGACAGGCTAAGGAATAAAATGAGAAGGCTTTTTAAGAGTGTCATTATAGACTTAAGAGCAAGGGAGAGGGCAATAAGTAGGATTGGCCTTCATCCTTGGGCTTTAAAAATATGTCAATCTTTTTCTCAGCCTTGTTCCCCTAAGCATTTCATTATAACTCTCCCCATGTATCCTGCTTTCTTAATCTTTTTTATTATGGAGATATAATTGACATAGAACATTAATTAGTTTCAGGTGTGCAACATAATGACTTGATATTTGTGTATATTGAAAAATGATCGCCACAATACGTCTAGTGAACATCTGTCACCACACATAATCAGATTTCTTCCTTGTGATGAGAACTTTTTTTTTTTTTTGTATCCTTCTGAAGCTGGAAACAGGGAGGCAGTCAGACAGACTCCCGCATGCACCTGACCGGGATCTACCTGGCACGCCCACCAGGGGGCGATGCTCTGCCCATCCGGGCGTCGCTCTGTTGAGACCAGAGCCATTCTAGTGCCTGAGGCAGAGGCCAAGGAGCCATCCTCAGCGCCCGGGCCATCTTTGCTCCAATGGAGCCTTGGCTGCGGGAGAGGAAGAGAGAGACAGAGAGGAAGGAGAGGGGGAGGGGTGGAGAAGCAGATGGGCGCCTCTCCTGTGTGTACTGGCCGGGAATCGAACCTGGGACTTCCGCACGCCAGGCCAACGCTCTACCACTGAGCCAACCGGCCTGGGCCATGATGAGAACTTTTAAGACCAACTCTCTTAGCAACTTTCAAATACGCAACACAGCATTATTAAGTGTAGTCACCCTGCTGCGTATTGCTACTTCCTGAATCTCTAATGACTTCATGACTGCTTTAATTTCTGCTTTTACATTCAACCTTTCTTTTGTGTCGTCTTCAAAATTATTAAAAATTTTTCCATCTTGAGAAACCTCTCTTAGACCTGGCAATCAACTCTAGCAATGACGGAACGGAACTGCTCAAACCCTCGACACCCTTTGTTTCTGCTTCCTTGTCTTTCAGTCACACATGGAGTTCATGCTCCATCTCTGCCACCAAACTGAAAATGGTGAGGCCACCCGTGGCATCTCAAATGGCCTATTCCCTGCTTCTCTTATCCTCCGACATCTTTGTAGGATTAATATTATTGACTACCGTCCTGAAACTCTCCCTGCTCCTTGACCTCCAAAACATTGACTATGCTGCTTTCCTAAGCTGCTCTAGTTGCCGTCTCGTCACTGCCCTTCAAACAAATGACAAGGTCTAGATAGCTTTGGTCCTTTGTCTAACTCTCCAGTCTCATCTCTTGCCTTGTCCATCTTTTACTTTACATTCTGCATGCCCAAATCCTTTTGGTTTCTTGATAAGTCTCCACTCAACTCTGCACCCTGGGACATGATGCTCCCTCTGCCCCAGAAGTACTCATCCTTACTTGTCCTTCATTTGGCTAACTCCTTACTCATCCCTTATATTTCAGCTGAAATGTAAGTTCCTGAAGGAGGCCGTCTCCTACCTTTCCAGTAGGGTTCTCTGCTCTTGGACCTCAGAGATCAATATCAAAACATTTATCTTATTTTACTATTATTATCTCTTTAACTGTCAATCATGTTCACTAAGCCACAGGTTTTGTAAAGGTTTGGTTTATTGCTATACCCTCTCAGAGCCTGGTGCATGTAACTATTTACTAATGGTTGTTGGATGAATGGATGGATGGATAAATCAATGGGTAACTACTCATTCTCTGCCATGTCTAATAATTCCTCTTCTGTCTGTCTCCTCATGTATTAAAATTAGGATAATTATATCTGTCATAGCTATTTCACACTGTTGTGAGAATTAAATGAGGTAATTTTCATAAGATGACTTATTTACAAATCATAACGAGATATGCTAGTCTGCTCCTTGCTATTAATATCGTTCCCTTATTAACAGATGATATTCTTTCATCTGTGGTAAAGAGTGTCTTCAGAAATATTTCTATTAGGACCGATGTTGATTAAGGGTGCAATGAGTAGTAAATAAGCAAGAGAGACCTACGGCACAGTACAGCGAATATAGACAACACTTAATAATCATTAAGCTTGCTAAGTTTAGCCACTAAAAAGAAAGGATAATTATGTAATGTGGTAGAGGTGATAATTATTCCAATGACAAGCACATTACAACATATAAATGTACCAAATTAGCATGCTTAACACCTAAAATTTATACCATGTTATATGTTAAATAGTATATTTCAACTCAAAAAGAAATACTTGTATTAGAATTCTCAGAGACGTCTGAGATCAGACAAATCTGTTATTCTGATTAGCCAAAAAGTCTAGAGGACTTGGATGGGCATTGTGAAGTCACTGACATTCTTGTGGAGGGTTCTCAGGATCATCTGAGGTTTGCATCTGCAATCTTAAGTCATTATTTTAACAAAACAATTCCTACCCCAAGTTATCCTACCCTGAAAGTGAACCCATCTGAAACAATGTCTCCCCTCATTCTATAGCAGGGAAACTTTTTGGCTCAGAGAGCCATGAGCGCCACATATTTTAAAATGTAATTCCATGAGAGCCATACAATGACCTGTGTACGTTATGCATTATCCAATAAAAATTTGGTGTTGCCCTGGCCGGTTGGCTCAGTGGTAGAGCGTTGGCCTGGTGTGCAAGAGTCCCGGGTTTGATTCCCAGCCAGGGCACACAGGAGAAGCGCCCATCTGCTTCTCCACCCCTCGCCCTCTCCTTCCTCTCTGTCTCTCTCTTCCCCTCCCGCAGCCAGGGCTCCATTGGAGCAAAGTTGGCCCAGCCGCTGAGGATGGCTCTGTGGCCTCTGCCTCAGGTGCTAGAATGGCTTTGGTTGCAACAGAGCAACGCCCCAGACGGGCAGAGCATCGCTCCCTGGTGGGCATGCCGGGTGGATCCCAGTTGGGCGCACGTGGGAGTCTGTCTGACTGCCCCCTCGTTTCCAGCTTCAGAAAAATAGAAAAAAAAAAATTGATGTTGTCCCAGAGGACAGCTGTGATTGGCTCCAGCCACCTGCAACTATGAACATGAGTGGTAGGAAATGAATAGATTGTAATACATGAGAACGTTTTATATTTTTAACGTTATTATTTTTTAAATTAAAGATTTGTCTGTGAGCCAGATGCAGACATCAAAAGAGCCACACCTGGCTCACAAGCTATAGGTTCCTGACCCCTGTCCTATAGGATCCTCTTTCTGAATTTCCTTTCTTTTCGATGCCAGAAAGTCATACATCTTCTTTGTTGATTAGTTCATCATGGAAACACAGAATGGCAGGTTTGAGAAGTTACCAAATCCAGAAGAGTTTTTGTTTTCTTGTGTTCATCTACTGTTTTGGGGTGCTCATTTTAGACGTTCTATGATAGTAGAGCAGGACCAAGTATTACTTTTCAGAGATTATTTTGGGAAAAATCCAAATACAAGAAGAAAGTGATGTCCCCAAAGTCACCAGGCAGCCCTGGCTCAGGACTGCTGTGTCCTCCGGTGATGTTGACCACCACCCATTCCTAAGTACTGTCCTTTTCCAAGCATGGGTGCTGGATTTTGGTCTGATCAGATGGCTGGCTTGTACTAGCATTTTACTGAAAAAGAAGTAGCAAAGAAAGAAGAAACGAATGCCAACCGCTGTCGTGTTGTTGTGGAATTTGTCTTGGACATTGATGTTCACCTGAACCTGGGCAAGTTGGCAGCCCTGGCCAGGCACACTGCTTCCTGCTCCAGCCACACAGCATGGCAGGGTGGTCACTGTCCTTCTACATACGGCCACACAGGAGGTAGCAGTATTCACCTTCTTTAGGACCATAAGGTGGAGTAAAAGTCTCTGTTTCAGAGGGGAGGCCCCAAATTCAGAGTACAGAGAGAGTGTGCCCAGAACTCTGGGTGGCTAATACACCCTCCAGAGCTAGACAAGTAGAACTACTAATGATAATTCCTATCTATTGAACCTTTAGTGTATCAGGCACCGTTTTAAGTACTTTATGTGGATCATCTAATTTAATTCTCACAACAAATCCATGCCAAGTAGGGAGACCAAGAAGTAAAGGAAATACAAAACTTGCCCGAGGTCACAGAAGAAAGAAATAGCCAAGTCAGACGACAAGCTCAGGTATTTTGACTTTGAGACTGAACTCTCCATTGTACTACTGTGTTAGGGCATTCATCAACACAGACTCTAAGCTTTAGGAAAGGCATGAGATCCTTTCAAGATTCCACGATAGTGGGCAAGGAATTGTTGTCTAGACTGGGAACAATCACTATGATACCTACTGGTGGTTGAAATAAAAATCAGAGATGAAGGTGTCACTTTGTAAAGTATATGATGGTCTTACCACCATGTATACATCTGAAACTAAGACAGACTTAGTGTAAACTGCAACTGAAAAATAAAAAAAAAATAAACATAATTTAGATAATAAAAAAAGGTATCTTTCAGTCAGGCGTTCATTGAGTACCACATGACTGACCTGAGGGGAAACCGAGGGCATAGCAGAGAGGAAGAACAGGAACAAGGTCTTGGCCAGAAGGAGCTGGCAACCTAGAGGTGATCCAAGATGTCACAGAGGAAGAGAAATCCTTCAGAAAAATGCCACCGATGAAGCATGTCTGTAATCACCGGGAAGTGGGGTTTTCACATGATTTCTGACATCAAGCCTTCTCCCTTTGGGAGTAACAGTAGAGTTTGGGGGAGGCACATTGTGCTTGTGCTGTCTGAAGACTTAGGATAACTTCTTGGCTGCTGGGTGTCAATGACACAGTGATTTTATGACATAGAAGATATATTCCAGTGAGGTAAATAAAACCAAATGAGGAATCTGGGAATATTTCCCACACGTATAATTTGCTGTCACTTGTTTGGCACTGCAGTAGGGACAGTTCCAGCAAAGTTTCCTCTTTTCTCTTAGGGATTCCAGAGGACATTATGTTGGAATAATTTTCATTTAAGATAGGGATGCTAAACAGAGCTGCAAGATGAGAGAGAGGTTCCATTAACCATTACTCTCTAAGTGCTTAGGACAAATTCAACACAAGGACTGGCAAGGGCCCCAGAGAGGAACTATACAAGCACAGCCCTGATCCTCATGGACTCTGTCATTTGGATAGAAACAAAAAGTACTTATATGAAACACTGGAAGACCCAGATAAGAAATGGAATATGGACATTTATAGGTAACAGAAAGGGAGGTGAGACTGGGTAGCCGAGGAGGCTCCCAGAAGGAAACAGAGATGAGAATGTATGAGAGCATTTAAGGTAAATGTGTGTGTCTGGGGGTGGGACGGTTAGGGGTTAGGGATCAGGGGTCAGGGTTAGAGGTTAGAGGGTGGGGTTTAGAGGTTAGGGTTAGAGGTTAGAGGTTAGAGCAGGAGTCGGGAAACTTTTTGGCTGAGAGAGCCATGAACACCACATATTTTAAAATGTAATTCCGTGAGAGCCATACAATGACCCGTGTATATTAAGCATTATCCAATAAAAATTTGGTGTTGTCCCGGAGGACAGCTGTGATTGGCTCTAGCCACCCGCAACCATGAACATGAGTGGTAGGAAATGAATGGATTGTAATACATGAGAATGTTTTATATTTTTAACGTTATTATCTTTTTTATTAAAGATTTGTCTGCGAGCCAGATGCAGCCATCATAAGAGCCACATCTGGCTCGCGAGCCATAGGTTCCTGACCCCTGGGCTAGAGGCTAGAGGTTAGAGGCTAGAGGCTAGAGATTAGGGGTTAGAGTTTAGAGTTTAGGGGCCAGGGTTAGAGGTTAGGGTTAGGGTTAGAGGTTTGGGTCAGAATTAGCCAAAGGAGACATCTGTGACTATGCCACTCCACCTCTTGGCTTTTTTCTTGGCAGAATTGGCAATTGACCTAAATACAATGTCACTTTATGGTGTTTCCTTTTAAATAATGGGACTGGTTTGGTTGAGATAGTTCTAGTTAGCTCCTGTGTTGTATATAAAATGTACTAAAGTCCATAGAAAAATAAGATATTTGAAAATTGCTAAGAGAGTATATTTTAAAAGTTCTTATCACATACACAGATTGTATCTATGTGTTGTAACAGATGTTAGGTAGTCTTTTTTTGGTTATATTTTTAATATAGACAAATATTGAATCATTATGTTGTATACTTGAAACTAATACAATGCTATATGTCAATTATATGTTTAAAAAAGACACTTTTAATATTTTGGGTCCTTTACGTTAGAAAATATGTAAAGTTGGGTTTTTGCAGGGCCCTTCAGAAGCCTGGGCCCAGGGCATATGCCCGCTGTGCCCGCCATTAAATCCGCCTCCGCCTATGGGTCAAATGAAGCGGTAATGTCATTTGTATCCCTTCCTCCTTAGCACACTTTCCTGTAACCTGGGCCCTTCCCTTCATCACATGAGACACACACAGTCTTTCATTGTGCAGCATTGCCACCTTCCCTTTCCCAATAAAACCTGAAACCCTGTGTCCTAACCTCCCCTCTCCTCTCGACCAAACACTATGTGATCGAATGACACTGCTCATAGCCGGCTGCCATGTTGGAAAAGACCTGATGGGGTAATGGGGACAGCCAATCTCTTCCAATTAAAGGAAGTGCTAACTGAAAGAGTTTAATGGTGCTGTGTTGGGTGGAGTAAGCATTCACTCATTCATTTGTTCATTCATTCATGATCTGCTTTGTCCCAGAAAGAATTTCAAGACAATGGCTAGAAACTCTTCTGGGCCCTTTCTTCCTTTCCCCCTTGTTGAAGTCTCAGGAGCCATCAGCCATTGTTAAATGCTGCGGTGCACAGATGACTGCGGCCCGTGTGGCACAGGGTCTTGTCCTGGGAGTGCTCACGGTCTAGACAGGGAAACATATGTATTGATATAAACCCTACTTCTGGATTTTACCAGGACCCAGAGGCAGGTGAGAGCTTGTATTCTGCTCATTGAGGCAGAAAAGGCCTGTGTGCTTTTTCCTGGGGGGAGAAAATACTGAGAAAGGTGATTCTCTCCTTTGCCTCTTTCCCCAGGGAAGTGTCCGAAGAGAACTAAAATTAAAGCCAGAAGGGCCAAATGCTCTAGGAAGCAGCCTTCCTTCTAGGAAGTGGAGCCGGAGGCCTGGGAGACAGGGGCCAGGCGCTAACACACAAGGGTGTTAGAGAGGCCTTTGTTTTTGGTTAACAACACACCCACGCATCTCTTGGAGTGAATAGCTCCTGATGATAGATGGTGCTGGTGTGGATGGGAATGTGGACGGGGGTGTGGACAGGAGCGTGGATGGGAGTGTGGATGGGTGTGTGGACAGAAGTGTGGACGGGAGCGCTGGTGTGGGTGGACTGAGTGACAGGATGGGAACGGGAGCTTCCTGGGCCAGGCGCTCACCACAGCCCTAATAACAAACAGTAAAAGGCAGCATCTGGTGCCCTCTGGCTCCCCACTGACTTGATGCAGGTCCTCAGACAACCGTCTTATTAGCCTTGTTCAAAGGAGGTCCCGGGATTCACAGACCAAGGCTTCCGAGACTCCAATGCACAAGGAAGGATGGCTAGGGTCCAGGGAGGGCAATTTAATTTCTTAAAACTTTCTGCTCCTGGCCCTTGCAAGGGCTCACTCCTGTCTCAGTCCCATGCACCCACTCTGCATGCTGCGGCCTCTGTGTGCCTAGTTCCCACTGTTCAGAATGCCCTTCACTAAGCCTGCCAAGCACCCCAGGGTCAGCTGCATTCCTCTCGCTCAAGTCCTTTCCATCCTGTCACTGGGGAACTTGGTTCCACCTTGAACTTCCTCCCGTCATGGAGGTTGGCCTTATTACTTAGACACCTTAGGGCTCTTGAACTCTTTCAGATGTGTTCACATAGAAAGGGACAAAGTCACAGAATCCTTTCACACGCACAACAGAAGGCACCCCGTGCCGGGCGCACAGCTGGGCCCTCTGCAGCGAGGCTTAGGTGGTGGGTGCTGTGGCAGCCTGTACCATCGGGCAGCTAGAATGGGTGGAAGAATACTCAGAGGGGAGGGAAGATGACCCGGATGATGGAAATGATGGACTGGACCCTCAGAGAGCACTGGTAGCTCTGCGTGCTTGTCACATCTGCTGCAGTTCTTACTTCCTGGGATCGCTCAGGAAAAGAAGACCGTGCTCAGAGGGCTGAGTATGGGTGGCCGCTGACGTTCTCAGCCAGACACAGGCTGGGTGGCAAACCCGCTGCCAGCCCCTCCCTGTGGAGCCCTTGCTGCCCCATTCCAACCTCTGCTTTTGTCAGCTCTGGGTTCATAATACTTTTCATCAAAGTACAAGCCACAGTTCGCATGGATTATGGCAAACTCTGAGAAAGAATGGAGCATGCTTCCTACTCATTACAGCTCATTCCGCTTAAATTCATTAGAATGCTCTGAACCACCCTGGGTCTCAAGCATCCAACACATGGACACCCAAGTTGGAGCTCACATCTGGAGAAGTAAGAGCTGCCGCTACAATTCATCTTGGGTGATAAATCAAAGTCAAGGATGTGAGCATGTGCAAAAAAGCATTTTATTACTTGGACTCCCTTTATGAAGAAATTAAACCATAATTAAAAATTGTACAGAGGATGTTCTATAAATCTTCTCTCATTTCCTAAGCATCTACAGGGAGTGCAAAGGTTGATATACCAGAAGTTACACACACCAGGGCCCAGGCAGCCTGAGGCTTTCCCCAGAGCCTGCGGCTTGCTGTGGGGCTCTCTATTACAGCACTAGCAGTTTTATCCAGTTGCACAAGATAAAGTAAGAGGGTCCCAACCACAAATTCCAAGAAAAAGTCCGTTTCTTTTTGATGACCACATGACTAACGATAACGATAAAAACAATAACAAATAATTGGGTGATTATTATGTGCTAGTCTCTGGTCTTGGGGCTTCACACATTCGAATTCATCTACTCTTCACAGTAGGTCTATACAGCAGTTAAGAGTATGACCTCCACTGTACAGGTAGGTAAACAGAGGCACGCAGTGGGTAAAGAGCTTGTCTAAGTTATAGTGAGTGAAGAAGGTAGGCTTCAGGCTCCAGATTCTGCTCAAATAAAAGAAATGTCAAGGCAGGTCCTTGAGCTCCTAGAGGAGGGAATCTAACCCTCTTTATCTAGAGGACCTTGGCAGTACTCGGGCTGAAGTAGAAGTTTACTGAGCATGTCTTGAGGCTGGCTGGATCAATGAGAACATGGTCGTTAGTCAGGAGCCTCTTCCTTCAATGTGCTCGCCTTGCCGTGGCAATATTTACACCATGGTAATGGGGAGTTCAGGTCCCCTTGATGTGAGATGCCCCTGAGCTAGGAGAATCCAGAGAGGGAGTGGAAGCTGTATAATCAGCCTCGAGCACAGGCACATTCTGTGCTGCTGGGAAGGCCTTGGTTTCAGGTGCCTTCCCAAGTAAGATCCTGAGAATGTACGCTGATGGTGAGGACTACCACATCATTTGCTTTTTTTCCTTTTCTTCTCCCCTTTTTTCCCTGTTTCTATACTTTCATCTTTTTTCTCTTTCCATTCATTTAAATAAGAGCCAGGCTATTTAAAATATCCGAAAATATTGTCATTTATATATAAATATACACACACACATATCTATCTATCTATCTATCTATCTATCTATCTATCTATCTATCTATCTATCTATCCATCTATCCATCTTTTTAGCCATCATTCCTAATTCTGTGGTTGTACAGTTTACACATATGCAATATCTAAGGGGGTTACTAAGACACATAGACACAAACTTTAATCTAATTCCCATCCCCAGTGAACTTAGATTGAGCCAAATACAGAAACTCACCCTTTCTCTGAACTCTACACTGTTATTACAGTACTCCCCCTTTGTGATTTTGCTTTCCACATTTTCAGCTGCCCAGGGTAACTGAAAATAATTCAACCACAGCTTGCAGTTATTAAGTGGGAAATTCCAGGAATAATTAATAAGTTTTAAGTTTAACGCCATTGTGAGCAAGGTGATGACATCTTGCAGTGCCCCGCTCTGTCCTGCTCAGGATGTGAATCATCCCTTTATCCGGTGTTCTTACCTCACTTTGTTTCATCACACCAGCACTGTGTGCTCTCATGCCATCACACATAGAAGGGAGCGTACAATCCAGTAGCGTTTTGAGAGAGAGACCACATTCACATAACTCTTCTTACAGTGTGTTGTTATACTTGGTCTATTTTGTGACTAGTTATTGTTAATATTGAACTCAGCCTAACTCATAAATGAAACTTCATCCTAGGAATGCACATACAGGGAAGAAGATAGTAGATACATGGAGAGGTACTACCTGCAATTTCAGGCATTCACAGGGGGTCTTGAGACGCATCCTCTGTGGATAAGGAGGGATGACTGTATTTGATCAGAAATAAAGCACTTAGCCTGAATGACAGCCACGTGGTACCTCAGGTGGTAAGGAACCGTCTACACAGACAAAAATATATTAACTACATGATTCTGGAAAGCATGTTTTCTGAAATCGCCCTTGACATATCCCTGTACACAAGTTATTGCCCACGTTAGATATATAGAGTACACAATAAAAGACTAAATATCTTCTGTAAAATTCTGCTTGGTATACCGTCCATAAGGTGCAAATGCAGCAAAATTCTACATGTAACCCTATTATAAGTGAAAATACTAAAAATGTACAGTTGAATGGACACATACACCCTTAATTGACTCTATTTACAAAGTTTTGTCTTCCTGGCTCCCTTGAAAGCTCTCTGGGTATAGTCACCAAAGATCTCCAAATAGTCAAGTCAAGGACACTTGACGGTCCTCTCTGGAGAACTTCATACCACTGACTACTTCCTCCTTCTCAACAGCTTGGCTTCTGGGACAATAGTCTGTCATGACTCCTCCCACTTCTCCAACATCTCCATTCCAGCCCCCCCCCCCAGGACCCGCCCCTGCAAAGCCATCATCCCCCCAAGTTCCATCCTTGCTCATTTACTCCAGTGGGTCTGCACGGTGTCCCTGGGTAATCTCTTCCATACAAAAGTTTCTGGTTGCCTACCTGACCTGTGGTGGCATGGTGGATAAAGCATCAACCTGGAACACTGAGCGTTTTGAACGCTAATTCAAAACCCTAGGCTTGCCTGACCACATGGTGGCGCAGTGGATAGAGTGTCAGACTGGGATGCCGAGGACCCAGGTTTGAGACCCCAAGGTCGCCAGCTTGAGCGCGGGCTCATCTGGTTTGAGCAAATGCAATCAATGAACAACTAAGGTGTCTCAATGCACAATGAAAAACTGATGATTGATGCTTCACATCTCTCCGTTCCTGTCTGTCTCTCCCTCTCTTTGACTCTCTCTCTCTGTCTCTGTAAAAAAAAACAAAAACAAAAACAAAAAACCCCAAACCAAAACAAACAAAAAACCCTAAGCTTAAGTTGATGCTTCCTGATTCTCCCCCTTCTCTCTTTCTCTCTCTCCTCTCTCTCTCTCTTGAAATGAATAAATAAAAATCTTTTTTTTAAAAAAAAAAAAGCTTCTGGTTTACCTGTATAGTGATGACACCCCAATCTCGGTCTCCTGCCCAGATCTTCATCCTGAGCACCAGAACTATATAATGACCTGCCACCTGGGTCTCTCCATGTGGATGCATCAAGAAAATCTTAAATTAAAGAGTTCCCTGAATGAACTTACCTTTCCTGCCCCCAAGAGTATCTCTTCTTGGATTCCCTCTTTTGGATAAAAGAAAAAAATTCAACTTATAAATCTATGCAAGAAACCCAAGGATTACTCCTGAATCCTTTCTTCTCCTCATACCCCTTACCCAGCTGATTTCCATTGAAATCTTCCTCAAAATCGACTCTTTTTGCTCATGTCCACTCCCATCACCTTACTGCATGCCTTTTGGTCTCTCCTCTAGGTTAGCATCCTTGCTTCGTAGCCTACTCACTGTCAGGCCCTGCCTTACACACCTATTCCCTACACGGCTGCCAGCATATATTTTCTAAGACACCAGCTACTTATTGCTCTAAACTTTTCACTGACCTAGTCATCGCTCCAACAATCAAGTCCAAAGTCCTTAACTTGGCTTATTACTCAGGACTGTTTTGGTCATAAGTCAATTTAAAGTGGCTCAAGTAGAACCTGTGTGACGAGAATGTCCAGGGAATTGATCGAAAGCTTCGGACACCAGTCTCACGTGATAGCACAATTTTTTCTGGATAGCAGGATGTTTCCTTCAACTCATCCCTCTACTTCTTCAACCTACACCTCGACACACACACACGCATGCACACTTGTGCATAACACTTCCTCCAAAGAGAAAAAGAGAACTACCTCCTTAGGGACACACAGGGGTTGTCCTTCCTGACTGTTCCTTTGTGCCCTTTAGACAGCCAGAAAGGTAACACAGTGGTCTTTGAAACGCTTTGATCTTTTTGGATAGGAAGAGAGGTGTGAAGCCAGCAGAACCCCAAAGGATGTCTGGAGGGGAGAAGAGGAAGCCCCATGGAGGGGAAAGGATGAAGGAGGATAACACCCCAGATGACAAACTTCCTGGATGTGTCATTTCTGCGCACAGTTGGCTGAGTTTGTTGCAGTGAGGAGAAAATGGAGTCTGAAAGCACTTTCCCCTGCATCACATGGCTTTGCTTTGTGTGATGTGTAAGCAAGTTTAGTTTTGCTCAATGCAACTAAATAAATTCCTGTCAAAGAAGTCTTTCTTGGAAAATGTATTAATAGTACAAGACGTGGATTTGCTAAATAGAACGTGTGTGATCTTAGCTCACCAGCCACTAACTCTCATCTATTTAATCTTCTGTGAAACGGGCAACCCTAATCCTGCTTTGGCTTTCATCCTCAAAGGGTTATGTGAGGATCTCCAATGAGACGTGTCTAAGTGTTTTGCAACGTGTTAAGTATAGTACATAAAATGAAGAATCTTTAATATTAGAGAATGTGTACAGCTTTTCCACAGAACGACATCAGTGTCCAGGCAAGCTCCCAGCTGAAATTTCATTTTAAGTTTTTGCTGCACATTCATTTTCAACAATGGGATTTTAAAAATTCAGGAAGCAATAAGACTGCAGGTATATGTATGAGGGTTCTCTGCTGAGCTTGTAAGGGGGTAAATGAGAGGATTTTTCTAATTTGGCTGACAACGTACAAAGCTGTTTTACCTGAAGAAAAAGAAAAGGAGAAAAGAGAAAGGGTTGGAAGAGGGGGAAAAAGAAAGAAAAATTTATAGCTAAAATTGTTACTGTGGATGCACTTGTTAGAAGAGCTAGCGTTTTGATGGTCTAAGGTCACAGCAGCAGCAAGATCTGGTTGAAAGGAGTCGGGGGTTGGGTTCAAATTCCAAGTCTTTTTTGACTTGCTTTGTTTTTGTTGTTGTTTTTTAAATATCTTATTAATTTTAGTGGGGTGACATTGATCAATCAGGGTATATATAGGTTCAGAGAAAACATCTCCAGGTTATTTAGACATTTGATTATGTTGCATACCCAAGTCAAATTGCCTTCCATCACCTTGTATCTGTTTTTCTTTGTGCCCCTCCTTTCCCCCCACCCCCTCACTTTCTCCCCTTCCCCCTCCCTCTCCCTGTAACCACCACACTCTTGTCCATGTCCCTGAGTCTTATTTTTATGTCCCCACCTATGTAAGGAATCATATAATTCTTAGTTTTTTTCTGATTTACTTATTTCACTCAGTATAATGTTATCAAGGTCCATCCATGTTGTTGTAAATGATCTGATGTCATCATTTCTATGTCTGAGTAGTATTGCATAATATATATATCTTCTTTATCCAATCATCTATTAAAGGTTTTTTTTTGTTGTTTCATGTCTTGGACACTGTGAATAATGCTGCAATGAACATGGGGCTGCATGTGTCTTTACATACCAGTGTTTTTGAGTTTTGGGGGTATATGCCCAGTAGAGGAATTTCTGGGTCATGTGGTAGCTCTATTTTTAATTTTTTGAGGAACCACCATACTTTCTTCCACAATGGTAGTACTACTTTACATTCCCACCAATAGTGGATGAAGGTTCCTTTTTCTCCACAACCTCTCCAACACTTGTTATTACCTGTCTTGTTGATAATAGCTAATCTAATAGGTGTGAGATGGTATCTCATTGTAATTTTGATTTGCATTTCTCTAAACTAACGAAGATGAGCATCTTTTCATATATCTGTTGGCCATTTGTATTTCTTCCTGGGAGAAGTGTCTGTTCATGTCCTCTTCTTATTTTTTTATTGGATTGTTTGCTTGTTTGTTGTTGAGTTTTATGAGTTCTTTGTATATTTTGGATATTAGGCCCTTATCTGTGCTGTTGTTTAAAAATATCATCTCCCATTTAGTTGGCTGTCCTTTTTGTTGTCAGTTTCTCTTGCTGTGCAAAAGCTTCTTAGCCTGATGTGGTCCCATTCATTTATCTTTGCCTTCACTTCCCTTGCCTTTAGAGTCAAATTCATAAAGTGCTCTTTATAAACAAGGCCCATGAGTTTAGTACCTCTGTTTTCTTCTATGTAATTTATTGTTTCAGGTCTTATATTTAAGTATTTGATCCATTTTAAATTAATTTTAGTACAAGGGGACAAACTGTAGTTGAGTTTCATTCTTTTGCATGTGGCTTTCCAGTTTTCCCAGCACCATTTGTTGAAGAGGCTTTCTTTTCTCCATTGTGTGTTGTTGGCCCTTTATCAAAAATTATTTGACCATATACATGTGGTTTTATTTCTGGACTTTCTATTCTGTTCCATTGGTCTGAGTGTCTATTTTTCTGTCAATACCATGCTGTTTTGATTATCGTGGCTCTATAATATAATTTGAAGTCAGGTATTGTAATGCTCCCAGCTTCGTTCTTTTTCCTTAGGATTGCTTTGACTATTTGGGTTTTTTTATAGTTCCATATAAACCTGATGACTTTCTGTTCCATTTCTTTAAAAAATGACATTGGAATTTTGATGGGAATTGCATTAAATTTGTATATCGCTTTGGGTAATATAGTCATTTTGACTATACAGTGTGTCCGTAAAGTCATGGTGCACTTTTGACCGGTCACAGGAAAGCAACAAAAGACGATAGAAATGTGAAATCTGCACCAAATAAAGAAAAACTCTCCCAGTGTCCTACCTATTCAGTGCAGTTTGATGTGGGCTCATGCACAGATTTTTTACAGCTCCTTAGGTAGCTATCCTGCATAGCCTCTACAGACTCGTCACTGACTGATGGTCTACCAGAACGGGGTTTCTCCACCAAACTGCCAGTTTCCTTCAACTGCTTATCCCACCGATAATGTAATTCCTATGTGGTGGCGCTTTGTTATAAACGTGCCGATATTCACATTGCACTTTGGTCACAGATTCTAATTTAGAGAGCCACAGAATATACTGAACTTTCCTCTGTACCATCCACATCTCGACTGGCATGGCCGTGGGCTGCTCCGCTGTATACACAGTGTTATGTCATCATCTGCGCATGCGCACATGCTGTCACATTATCCTACAGAAACTGGGAGGGTTTTCCTTTTATTTGGTGCAGATTTCACATTTCTATCATCTTTTGTTGCTTTCATGTGACCGGTCAAAAGTGCACCATGACTTTACGGACACACTGTATTTATTCTTCCTATCCAAGAACAAGTAATATTTTTCCATTTCATTATATTTTTTTGATTTCCCTTAACAATGCTTTGTAATTTTCATTATATAGGTCCTTTACATTCTTTGTTATGTTTATTCCTAGGTATTTTATTTTTTTTATTGCAACCATGAAGGGGATTATTTTTTTGAGTTTGTTTTCTGATGTTTCATTGTTGGCATATAGGAAGGCAATGGACTTTTGTATATTAATTTTGTGTCCTGAGACCTTACTGTATTGGCTTATTGTTTCTAGTAGCCTTTTTGTTGAGTCTTTGGGGTTTTAGATGTATAGGATCATATCATCTGCAAAAAGTGAAACCTTTACTTCTTTCCCAATATGAATTTCTTTCTCTTGTCTGATTGCCCTGGCTAGAACTTCCAGCACTACACTGAATAAGAGTGGAGAGAGTGGACAACCTTGTTCCTGATTTTAGGGGAAAAGTTCTCAGTTTTATGCTATTTAATATGATGTTAGCTGATGGTTTATCATAGATGGCCTTTATTATGTTGAGATATTTTCCTTCTATACCCATTTTGTTAAGTGTTTTAAACATAAAATGATGTTGTATTTTATCAAATGCCTTTTCTGCATATATTGATAAGATCATATGGTTTTGTTCTTTGTTTTGTTGATATGGTGTATTACATTAACTGTTTTCCATATGTTGAACCATCCTTGTGATTCTGGGATGAATCCTACTTGATCGTGATGAATTATTATTTTTTTTTTTTTCATTTTTTCTGAAGCTGGAAACAGGGAGAGACAGTCAGACAGACTCCCGCATGCGCCCAACCGGGATCCACCCGGCACGCCCACCATGGGGCGACGCTCTGCCCACCAGGGGGCGATGCTCTGCCCATCCTGGGCGTCGCCATGTTGCGACCAGAGCCACTCTAGCGCCTGGGGCAGAGGCCACAGAGCCATCCCCAGCGCCCGGGCCATCTTTGCTCCAATGGAGCCTTGGCTGCGGGAGGGGAAGAGAGAGACAGAGAGGAAAGCGCGGCGGAGGGGTGGAGAAGCAAATGGGCGCTTCTCCTGTGTGCCCTGGCCGGAATCGAACCCGGGTCCTCCGCACGCTAGGCCGACGCTCTACCGCTGAGCCAACCGGCCAGGGCGAATTATTTTTTTAATGTGTTGTTGTATTCGATTTGCTAGTATTTTGTTTAGTATTTTAGCATGTGTATTCATTAGAGATATTGGTCTGTAGTTTTTTTTGTGTGTGTTGTCCTTGCCAGGTTTCAGTATGAGAGTTATGTTGGCCTCATAAAATGTGTTTGGCAGTATTGCTTCTTCAATTTTTTGGAACACTTTGAGAATAATAGGAACCAAGTCCTCTTTGAATGTTTGATAGAATTCACTAGTATAGCCATCTGGCCCTGGACTTTTATTTTTGGGGAGGTTTTTTTTTGGGGGGGGGGTTGATAGATGTTTCTATTTCCTCCCTGCTTATGTGTCTGTTTAGGCTTTCTGCTTCTTCTTGACTCAGTCTAGGAAGATTGTATTGTTCTAGGAATTTATCCATTTCTTCTAGATTGTCAAATTTGGTGGCATATAGTTTCTCATAGTATTTTACAATAATTCTTTGTATATCTATGATATCTGTGGTGATTTCTCCTCTTTCATTTTGGATTTTGTTTATATGAGTCCTTTCTCTTTTTTCCTTAGTGAGTCGAGCCAAGGGTTTGTCAATTTTGTTGATCTTTTCAAAGAACCAGCTCCTTGTTTTATTAATTTTTTCTATAGTTTTTCTGTTCTCTATTTTGTTTATTTCTGCTCTGATTTTTATTATTTCCTTTCTCCTGCTGGTTTTGTCTTTGTTCTTCTTTTTCTAGTTCCTTAAGATGTAAAGTTAAGTGGTTTACTTGAGCTCTCTCTTGTTTGTTCATATAGGCCTGTAGTGATATGAACTTCCCTCTTATTACTGCTTTTGCTGCATCCCAGAGATTCTGATATGTTCTATTGTTATTTTTGTTTGTATGTATCTTTTGATCTCTGCTTTTATTTCTTTTTTGACACACTCATTTTTTAAAAGTATGTTGTTTAGTTTCCACATTTTTGTGGGTTTGTTTACCTCTTTTTTGCAGTTGAATTCTAGTTTCAAGGCTTTATGCTTGGTATAATTTCAATCTTTCTGAATTTTTGTTGATGTTATTTCTGTGGCCCAAGATATGGTCGACTCTTGAGAATGTTCCATGTATACTAGAGAAAAATGTATACTCTAGCACTTTGGGATGAAATGTCCTGTAGATATCCATCATATCCAATTGTTCTAGTGTTTCATTTAAGGCCAATATTTCTTTATTGATTTTCTGTTTGGATGAATGATCTAAAGCTGTCAGCAGTGTATTGAGGTCTCCCAGTATGATTGTATTTTTGTCAGTTTTTGTGTTTAGGTCAGTCAGTAGCTGTCTTATATATTTTGATGCTCCTTGGTTTGGTGCATATATATTAAGAAGTGTTATATCTTCTTGATTCAATGTCCCTTTTATCATTAGTAAATGACCATTTTTGTCGCTGATTACCTTTGCTGTCTTGTAGTCAGCATTGTTAGATATGAGTATTGCTACACCTGCTTTTTTTTGGATGTTATTTGCTTGGAGTATTGTTTTCAACCTTTCACTCTGAATTTGTTTTTATCCTTGTAGCTTAGATGTGTTTCTTGTAGGCATCATACAGTTGGATTTTCTTTTTTAATCCATTCTGCTACTCTGTGTCTTTTTATTGGTGAGTTCAATCCATTTTCACTTAGTGTAATTATTGATACTGGAGGGTTTCCTATTGCCATTTTATATATGGCTTTCTGATAGTTTTGTATCTTGTTTGATTTTTCTCTTTTGTTTGGTTGTAATCCATATTTCTTTCCTCTGTTACTTCTTTTTTCAAGCTATGCGCTTCTGTGGTGGTTTTTCTCAGGGGTGGTTACCATTAAGTAACGGAAAAAATACATATCATGTTCATTGTAGTACCTTATCTCATGAGTGCTTCTGCACTCCATCCTCCTTTGCTACTGTTAATCTTTGTCCTCTCCCCTTTTTTGTTTTTGTTGTCACAGATCAATCTTGTTTTTATTGCAATCTTGATAGAGCTTTTACCTATAGTTTTGTTTTGTTTTGTTCTTTGTATCTGGTTGGAAAACTCCCCTTAGTATTTCCTGAAGTAGGGGTTTTCTGGTAATAAATTCCCTCATCTTTTCTGTATCTGTGAATGTTTTTATTTCTCCTTCATATTTGAAGGATAGCTTTGATGGGTACAGTATTCTTGGCTGCAAGTTCCTCTCTTTCAGAACTTTAAATATTGGGGTCTATTCTCCTCTAGCTTGTAGAGTTTCTGCTGCGAAATCTGTTGATAATCTAATGGGCCTTCCTTTATATGTTATATTCTTCTTTTCCCTGGCTTCCTTGAGAATTTTTTCTTTGTCATTGGTTTGTGCCAATTTCATTATGATGTGCCTTGGAGCAGGTTTGTTAGGGTTAAGATAACTCAATGTTCTGTTTGCTTCTTGAATTTGAGGCTTTAGTTCTTTACACAGGCTTGGGAAGTTCTTGTCTATTATTTGTTTGAATATGTTTTCCATTCCATTTTCTCTCTCTTCTCCTTCTGCTATACCCATTATTTTTATGTTGCTCTTTCTGATGGAGTCAGACAATTCCTGTAGGGTTTTCTTGTTTTTTTAAAATTCGTGAGTCTCTCTCCTCTTTTCTCTGTAGTGCCTCTAGTTGCTTGTCTTCTATGTCACTAATTCTCTCCTCTATCTGGCCTATTCTATTGGCTAAGCTTGTTACCTCATTTTTCAGTTCATGAATTGAGTTTTTCATCTCTTTTGATTAGTTACATAGTTTCAATTTCCTTGGTGATGTATTCTTTCTGTTTACTGAATTGTTTTTTGAGCTCCCTAAATTGCCTTTATGTTCTTTCTTGTATGTCCCTAAGCATTTTTAGGACTTCAATTTTAAATTCTCTGTCATTTAACTCCAATGTTTCCAACCTGTTGAAATTTTTTTCTGTAGATTTTCCCTCATCTATCTGAGCTACATCTCTGCTATTGTATTCATGATATTTGATTTCTTTTTCCTTAGTGGCATTTGAGAGTGGTATTATTGATAACACTAATAAGAATTGATAAGAAAAAAAATTTTTTTTTGAGAAAATGTAGTGCAAAACTGAAGATTCTATTGTGCTAAGTGGAACAAAAATATGTAGAATGGGAAGGCCGGGGTTGGGGGGAAGTGACAAAGAGGCAAAAAACAAGGCAAGAACCCACAAAATGCCACAAGAAAAAATTTTGGCTCAAGAATAAAATAATTTGTAAATGATGGTCGAATGAGAAAATAGGTATGAGAAGAGAAGAAAAAAAGAAAAAGAGAAAAAAATACAGTGAAAAAATGAAATTTTTATTGTATTAAGTGGAACAAAACCTACATAGAATGGACAGCCAGAGTTGGGGGAGATGCTAAAGAGATAAAAAGTGAAGTAAAAAGCACATAAAAATGCCACAAAGAAAAAATTTGAATCCAGAATAAAATAATTTGTGCATGAAATTTGAATGAGAAAAAAGTGAAAGAAAAAAGAAGAAACAAAAAGGAAGAGAGAGAGAAAAAAATAACTGAGTTAAATTTTTTGGAATGTAACACTCATCAGAGAAAAAAAAGAATGGAAAATGTAATACCTATGGATAATAAAGTTCAAAATGAAAAGAAAAAAATAAAACTGAAAGAGGATAAAATGACCAAGGTAGAAGAAAAAAAAAGAAAAAGAAAAGATAAAAAATACAAGAAAAAAATGGAAAAAATTATAGAGACTGTGGATTTTTCCTGGTTTTGAGAGGTTATCTCCTTCCTTTTTCTTTCTTCTGTTTCTTTTTGGCTGGTGGTGCTGTACCCCAGGTTCTGCCCCTGTGGCACTCTTAGGCAGAGATTTGCAGTTGATGTGTCGCTATGGTGATGACATAAACTAGGCCTCAGTCCCGTTGGTAGGCAGGGCTTGTCAGCATTTGCAGGCTCCGACAATTGGAGAGTCTATTTTCCCTGAGCTTCTTCCTAAATCTCTCCTTCCTAAACCAGCAGCCTGGGGACCCAGCTGTGAAGTTGCCCCAGCCACTGCCTGCAGAGCGAGAGGCCCTAAGAACTATCAAGCCCCTCCTCCAGGCCCGTGTAAATCACAGGCTTGGAAAAGAAGGCTTTGTCATCTGTTGTTTCAATGAGTGGGAGCGCATAGAAGAACTTAGAAAATTATTAAGGCTACCTATGGAAGGTATTATTAGTTTTATCTTGTGTTTACTGTGCAGTCCCCTGATGTCCCTGATCCTCAATATTAAACAGGCCTCTGTCCCATATCACAGGTGGGAAAACAAAGGGAGAAAAGTTCAGTTTAACAACACATTGAACATCAAGCATCTGCTAGTTTTCCTTGCGCTCCCACTCTGACTCCCACTTCAGTTGCATCCTCACTCAACAAATAGTGGCCAGAGCCACTAGCGTAAGCCAGCCAGGCAGTGAGCAGACTGCAGAGTAGGCTCCTTTCAGCATTCCATGGGTCTGCTTTCCAGAGGCTGCCTGCAAGCTGCCTGTGCACCCTTCCCTCCAGCACTTCTGCAGTTTTCTTTCCCGGGAATGTGCTTTGTTAGCCTGTATGGCTGGTGGAGGTGCCACTCCCAGACAGGTCCGGGCGTAGGGAAGCCGGCTCTGGTGCACTTCCCGCAAGCTATTATTCAGGAAGCTGGGATTATACAGGAACTCTGGTCTTAGCCCACGCAGAGGGCCACTACTGACAGTCTCCTACCCAGCCCCTTTGTCCAGGAACATGGGCGCCTACGTCCAAAGCGCCAGGTGCATCCACTCACATATTGCCCAGGCTCCTCGATTGGGATATTGGGAGTAAACAAGGCAACTGCTTGCCCACCTCTGCCGGGGTCTGCCACTGGTGTTAGCTCCGTGTGGGCTGAGCTGCTGGCCCAGCCTCTCCCCGGCTTTAACTTCTCTGCCCTAGCCCAGCTTTTTCTGCATCCCCAGCCCTCTCTTCCTCTCAGTTCCAAGTGAAAGCAGCCCTTGTTCAGGTCACTGAGGAAAGCGGAATACTCTGTTCTCCATCTTATTTCCTTCAGCGTGGATTATGTATTCAGCTACCTTTTCACCCAATCGTACCTTTGTTTGATGTGTGTGTATTTCTGATGCTCCTGAGATTGTTTTTCTGTCTCTAGTTATTGAATTTGTTGAAATTTCAGGGAGAGGTATCGGGAGCTCCTCTCACAGCACCTTTTCTCTGCCGTTACTCCTCTGGCTTGCTTTGTGATGGTGGAAACATGTCTTAGCTTCTATTTGGAAGTGCGTTAGGGGATTGTAAACTGGAAAAGGGAAGAAAAAAATTACCATGTGACCACAAGGTCAGATTCAACGGGTAAATATCACATGGTGTTTCAGATACCAGTGCTTTACACAGAATCAGGGGTCACTATTTGTTGAGTGAGGATGCGACTGAAGTGGGAGTCAGAGTGGGAGCGCAAGGAAAACTAGCAGACGCTTGATGTTCAACATGTTGTTAAACTGAACTTTTCTCTCTTTGTTTTCCCACCTGTGATATGGGACAGAGGCCTGTTTAATATTGAGAATCAGGGACAACAGGAGACTGCACAGTAAACACAAGATAAAACTAATAGTACCTTCCACAGGTAGCCTTAATAGTTTTCTAAGTTCTTCTATGTGCACCCACTCATTGAAACAGCAGATGATGGGAATGTCATAGACACAATATTGAAACATACACACTATTGTTTTACAGGACTGATCTCCTCTACTGATCATCCTCTCTCTGTCTTGCACATGAGAAACCATGACCCCATTACAAGGAACGATGCCAGCTTCCATCCACAGGTCTAGCCACCTGAGCCAAGTGTGGGACGCTGGCGTGATTGGGTTCATTGGGCATTAAGAAGCCTACCCTGATTTACTGCCTCAGCAAGGCTGCCAACAACCTAAAGAAACTCTTTCTTCAGCCACACCCCTCCGTTTCACAATTTCACTGCGGTGAAAATTGTTTTAGCTGAAGGGAAGAAAGACCGGAGGAAAGGGGTGGAGGTATAATCAAGTACCGGAGGTATCAGGAGATCACGGGTCAGCCCTGAGCTCAACGCAGGCACTCCTAAATGCACCATGACAGCACTGTCAATCAGCACACAGAATGTCATCTGGCTTCAGGTCAGCACGTGGGAGAGCGAGCCCCAATTCACGAATGCTCATGGGGAAGAAGCCCTCACTCCACCTCCCTGTGGATAGGGCACAGATCACACGAGCATAGAGATTCCGCACGCTTTACCATGGCCTTTTGGAGCTAGACTCTAGATTTTGAGAGTTGTCTTCAGGATTGTTGAAACCCCAATTATCTTTGGGATTCTTTTCATGAACTCAACATCACAAAGAGAAATGTGGAAATTCTTCCCAATCGGATCCTTGATATTATTGAAAAAAAGCAATCCGGAAGCCCAGCGTCTCTGGAAGTAGGGGGCAGCACGGTCTCTCCATTCCTTGGTCTTTCATTCGGATTTCTCGGCTTTCCATGATGGGGGTCATATTGTACAGCTCTCTGTATGACGCACTTGGGTTATGTAGGGGATAATTAGCATACAGTTGATGACTATGAGAATTCCTGATGTATAGCAATGAAAACAGAGAAACGAAACTTTCAAAGAGTCCTAAGTTGTGATTTTTACCTCATTAGTGCTGTGCTAAAATCCATTCAAGCCAGCTAGTTCTCGGTATTTCCTGTGGGAAATAATGGGAGGGGGGGCTTTGAAGTGACTGCAGGGCCACTCAGAACTTCCTACTCTCAGTTTCCAACCAGCTGTTGAGCAGAAGCAGTGTTCCGTGGTGCCATGGTCGGTAGATAACAAGGTGCCGTGGGAGAGTCCCACGCAGAATGCTAAATTGTATGGTGCACCTTCTCTCGGACAGAGCACTAGTGATAGGCTGGGAACTTTGTAGCATAAGCCCAATGATGAAATCTTGAGCACCTACCTGAAACCTAATTGCTATTGAGGTTGAAAATGAGGATGTGAAGTAAATCTATCACTCAGCAATGTTAGTGGGCACCTGTTGTGTGACAAGCACTCTGGCAGGTGCTCAGGCTACTGAGCTAAGCATGGCTACAGTCCCCGACTTCCTAGAGACAGACATAAAAAGAAATAATTACAATATGGTAGGCAATGTGGTGATTGATATGTATGGGGTGGCTTAGAGGCAGGTGCAGAGTTTCTAAGAAAGCTTTACAGAAGAGAAAATATTTGAGCTAATTTTGGAAAGATGGGTAGAGAATCCCCTAGTGACTGTGTAGCTGGAGGTAAATGGGAATATTCCAGGCTGAGGGGGATTAGAGATGCTTCAATTTTTCTTTTCATGTGTACACTATTCCATTTTTATTCCAAGACTTTCTGACTGTTGTCAGTAAAGTGGAAGCAAAGGACACATCGAATGAGAACCATCTTAGAGCCCATACACGTCATCAGAGGGAAGTCAAAGGCTGCTCTTTGATCATCCCATAGCTACGTGTGTTATGCAAAAGTTCCACCAACCTTCCTTTCCAGACCAGTTTGGGGTAGCATTGGGGAGGATTGGAGTTTGCCATTGAATACAACTTAGAGGCTCTCTGTAATGAGGCTGAAAGAGATCTTTAGTTGATTAGACTCTTCAGTGAGGGGAAACCTAACTTAAAACCAGAAACTCAATTATCTGAGCTAATTAAGTATCCTTTGTTCTTCACAGGACCCTACTAACTCTTCCAACATATCCTCCCAGTCTGAATAAGATGCCAATCAATTCAGAAGGTGGAACTCAAACACTTCCATACCTTCGATCCAAACATTTTCATTCAACCATCTTTGGTTCCGTCAAAGTTCAAACTGTACCACATAGAGCAAACAAGCAAGGAAGACTTCATTCAAGGCCATTACAATAGGGGAGAGATATCAGAAGTCAGTCTGAGCTCAACTCCACTGAAGCAAAGGGGAAGAGGGTTTTTAAGCACTCAGGTGAGCTGGTGGAGAGGTTCCTGAGGACGTTAGGGGAAGTCACAAGCCACCTGTATTTGCTAACTGGTTTTATTCAAAGAAAAAATAAGTTTCTCAGATCTTTATGACAAAGTGTAGTTTTGCAACTTGGAGCAAGGCACCCACTGAAGGGATTGAGTGCTTTCTTCCTTGATGATTGCGTTTCAAAGGTTCAGCTCCCGGCTCTTTGAGAAAGACCTTCTTGGGTTATAAAACTAGCAAGAGGTTTTTTTGAAAAAGATTTACATCTCAAAGTATCAGAGTTTTCTAGAGTAATTTCAAGTTTACTAGAGTAAGTTCTCCAAGAAAAGGGAGCATCAGGGCTCTGAGTGATGGGGACGCCTGTCTACATTCCAGTCAAGCTGTGGGAAACAGTAAGGCCATCTCCTGCACTGTTGCCCATACAACTTACCAAACTCCTTTTTCTTGCATGCTCACTTCTGTCTACTTCTTCTTTTTGGCCTTGGGGTTAGTTAAACTCATGGGCAACAAAGAAGCAAAAATAATTACTTAAATAAGAGATGGCTTTAGACTTCCTATCCACTGCTTCTACATATTGAGTACAGAGACTTGGCTTAAACAACAATGGAAGCAAATTCCTCCTTTAGTAAGAGTCCTCTTGGTTTATGCAAAACAAGAGCTGAAAAGACCAGGCACCCTCCCAACATAGTAGAAGATACCAGACCAAAGTCAATGTTGAATTTGAACAAGATGAATCTTTCCTGGTTGGAAATGCAATGAATGGTTTGCTGTTGTTGTTGTTGTTTTTTCAGAGAGCCCAGACTGTCCATCCTGATTTTCTATTTAATTTCCCAATTATATATGTTGTTCTAGATCAAAGAAAAGGAATAGTACGGAGAAAATTCATTCTATGAGCCTAGTGCAGTCTTGATTTCAATAGCATATAAGGATGATTCATCACTTATTTATAATTTAAAAAACAAAACAAAACAACAACAAAAAACAATTCTTTAGGTTAGTAAAGGATGTATACCAAAAACCTAGAACAAACATTGTGGTTAATGAAGAAATTTGGATATCTTCCTTTAAAGACTGGGCATAAGTAAAGGACACACTGTTACTATTTCACACACTGCTAAACATGCTGGTGATTGTTACCTGGAAAAAAGAATTCAAGAACTGGAAGAAAAGAGGTAACTCTCATGATCTGCAAGTGATAGGATTATCTACCTAGAAAAACTAACAGAGTTAAAGACCAACTCTTAGAACTACTCAGAGTCCCATGCATTTGCTGGATTCAAGATTACTTTGAGATTACTAAGAGCATAGTGCTTCATCAGTGGTAATCAAATAGAAAATGTAATTTAAAACTACAATCAATCACAAAAAAGGGTTGTCAGAAGTTAGCTTAGCCAAGAAAATACAGAATTTCTGGATGTGACCTGAGCAAATGGAGAGACATTTAATCAACTTAGACATGTGGACTTAAGAATCACGGATTCCACATTTACCCATAAATTCATTGTAAACCCAATAAAACTTTAACTTGGGTCTTTGAAGAAACTAAAAAACAAAAACCTAATGTCTCAGTAAAAGAAGACTATAGAGATAAGGTCTTCTCCAATTAATTATTGAGAATACTGGAAAATGATAGTAATGAAAATGGTTTCAAGAATATGGAGCCCCGAGGCCCTGGCCGGTTGGCTCAGTGGTAGAGTGTCAGCCTGGCATGCAGGAGTCCTGGGTTCGATTCCCGGCCAGGGCACACAGGAGAAGCGCCCATCTGCTTCTCCACCCCTCCCCCTCTCCTTCCTCTCTGTCTCTCTCTTCCTCTCCCACAGCCAAGGCTCCATTGGAGCAAAGATGGCCCGGGAGCTGAGGATGGTTCCATGGCCTCTGCCTCAGGCGCTAGACTGGCTCTGGATGCAACAGAGCGACGCCCCAGATGGGCAGAGCATCGCCCCCTGGTGGGCATGCCGGTGGATCCCGGTTGGGCGCATGCGGGAGTCTGTCTGACTGCCTCCCCATTTCCAGCTTCGGAAAAATAAAAAGAAAACAAAAAAAAAACCAAAAAAAAAAAAAACACCAAAGAATATGGAGCCCCGAGAGACAAACCCATGTACATACATCAAAGGCAGTTCTGCAAAGCAATGGGTGAAGGACAGGTGGTTACTGGGTGATGTCAAGAAACAGGTCTGTCTATGGAGAATAATAAAACTGGGTCCCTTTTTCAACAGTAAATGCAAATAGTGGCTTGTAGATGGATTTAAAACCATTTGTTAAAACCAAATCGACAAAGTTCATACCAGAACATCTAAAAGAATATTCTTATGACCTAGAAGTGGCAGAAAATATTCTTCAACAATGCTTCCCTCTGAAATGATCTCACAAATCATCAGCAAGATAATAGATTAATTTAGTTACATCATCATTAGTTCTCTCTGGCCAATGAAGAACATTACAGAGAAACTTTACAGACATCTTACAAATTGGGAGCTGTTTAAATGACTAAAGCCACTAGAGACTGATATTCAATAAGAGGAACATGTGAAAATCAACAAGACTGAAATCCCCCATCAAAGGATGGGCTAAGGACATGACTGAGCAACTTTCAGAAGAGGAAATCCAGAAGTCTAACAAGCATATGAAAAGCTTTTTAAATTCATTAGTAATCAAAGAACGCAAATTAATCAACAACGAGACATCACTTTACATTTGTTCAGCTAGCAAAAAAAAAAATGAGAAAGCTGGACACGGTCACTTACGTGCTGATGGAGAGCAGAGATGGGTGCAGAGCCCGCCTGGCAGGAACAGTTCATGAAGACCCTCATATTTATGGCCCAGCAATCATACTTTTGGATAATCCACCCCAAGACACAGAGTCCCATATGGAATCATTTTCAAGAAAGTTCATCACAGTGTTGCTTTGGGTGGTAAAAACCAGAGGCAATCCTGGTGTTCAATCCTGGTTTCCAATCCTGGTGGAAAGATAGGTTGAAAGTGAAGAATTCCCACCATGAAGGACAATGCAGTGAATGGAGACTAAACATCCCTGGAGCTCCATAAATGAATGCTAAAAAATCTCATGGCTGAGTTTTTTCTGTGTGTGTGTGTTTTTTTTTAATGGGAGAGGAAGAGAGATAGAGAGACAGGCCCCCACATGTGCCCCTACTGGGATCCACAAGCAAACCTCGCCTGGGGCTGATGCTCGAATCAAACGACCTGTTTTTAGTGCCTGAGGCTGATGTGCTCAGACCAACCAAGCCACTGGCTGTGGGAGGGGAAAAGGGAGAGAAGGGGAAGAGTGAGAAAAGGGGGAGAGGGAGGGGAAGAGTGAGAAAAGGGGGAGAGGGAGGGGAAGAGTGAGAAAAGGGGGAGAGGGAGGGGAAGAGAACAGATAGTCGTTTCTCATGTGTGCCCTCGCTGGGGAATCAAACTGAGGACGTCCGCAAGCTGGGCTGACGCTTATCCACTTATCCACTGAGCCAGCCGGCCATGGCCAGTGAGTTTTTAAAAAGAAAGAAAAAACTGAAACGGGTAAAGTTTATAAATAACTCCATTTGCATAAATTTAAAATTCATGCACATTTTGAGTCTTTCTTAAGAACAAATATATACAAAAGGATATATATCAAACGCATTAGAGTACTTGCCTATGGTATGTGGTGCAGGGGTGGAGAATAAGAGAGAAAAAAGGGAAAAAAAAGAAATGAAAGGACGGAAGAAATTAAGTGAGGGACTAGCATGGACCTATGACAATAATGTACATTCTGATGAGTATGATTAACTTGAATCTCTATCTACTTACCTATGTATCTATCTATATATCCATCCATCTATCCATCAATCTATCCATTCATTGTTATCTATCTCAGGGGTTGGGAACCTATGGCTCACGAGCCAGATGTGGCTCTTTTGATGGCTGCATCTGGCTCACAGACAAATCTTTAATAAAAATAATAATAATGTTAAAAATATAAAACATTCTCATGTATTACAATTCATTCATTTCCTACCGCTCATGTTCATGGTTGCGGGTGGCTGGAGCCAATCACAGCTGTCCTCCAGGATCACATCAAATTTTTATTGGATAATGTGTAATGTACACGAGTTGTTGTGAGGTCAGGAAGTAAACTTCCCCCCTTTTAATCAAGTAGTCAGCTAGCTAATTGCAGAAACCCTTTTGATGAAGAAGATGGCTAAAAGAAAAAAAGATGAGGAGTATTGTACTTTTCAGCAGGAATGGACAGAGGAATTCGCCTTTGTGGAGAGAGCAGGTTCTGCAGTGTGTCTAACATGCAATGATAAAATTGCATCGATGAAACGGTCAAATATAAAGCGGCACTTTGACACATGCCATACTATATTTGCATTGAAATATCCAGCGGGGGTCAGCAGGAAGAAAGTATGTCAAGAGCTACTGTGCAGAGTGCAAGCTAATCAGCAGCAACTCTGTATTTGGACCCAACAAGGTGACTGGAATTCGGCTAGCTTTGCTGGTGCTTTAGCAATTGTGAGAAACAGAAAGCCATTTACAGATGGGGAGTATGCCAAAACATTCATGCTTGATGTTGCCGATGAACTTTTTGACAACTTTTCGGATTAAGACAAGATAATCAAATGAATAAAAGACATGCCTCTGTTGGCAAGAACTGTTCACGATCATACCATCATGATGGCAAATCAAATTGAGGCAACACAAGTGAAGGACATAAATGCAGCACCATTCATTTCTCTCGCTTTGGATAAGTCAACAGATGTAAGCCATTTATCCTAGTTCAGCATGATTGCAAGGCATGCTGTCAGTGACACACTATGTGAGGAAAGTCTTGTTGTTTTGCCTATGAAAGAGACAACAGGAGGGGAGAATTTATTCAAGTCTTTCACTGAGTTCGCTAAAGAAAAAAATCTACGGATGGATAAACTTATTTCAGTGTGTACTGATGGTACTCCGTGCATGGTGGGGAAAAACAGAGGATTCGTATTACTTCTTCTTGAACATAAAAAGAGACCCATCCTAAGTTTTCACTGCATCCTACATCAGGAGGCGCTTTGTGCTCAGATGTGTGGCGAGCAGCTTGGTGAGGTGATGTTGCTGGTTATTCGGGTGGTCAACTATATTGTTGCCCGAGCTTTAAATGATCACCAGTTTAAAACACTGCTGGATGAAGTTGGGAATAATTATCCTGGTCTGCTTCTGCACAGCAATGTGCATTGGTTGTTAAGAGGGAAGGTGCTCAGCCGTTTCGCGGCTTGTCTGAGCAAAATCCAGACTTTTCTTGAAATGAAAAACGTTGAGCATCCTGAGTTTGCTAACACTGAGTGGCTCCTAAAGTTCTACTATATTGTGGACATGACTGAACATCTGAACCAGCTCAATGTGAAAATGCAAGGCATTGGAAATACAGTCTTATCCCTTCAACAAGCAGTGTTTGCATTTGAAACAAGCTGGAACTCTTCATCGCCGACATTGAAACAGGTCATTTACTACACTTTGAAAAACTGGGAGAGTTTAAAGATGCATGCACAGCAAGTGACCCTGCTCAACATCTTGATCTCCACCAGCTACCAGCCTTCACTTCATCTAATCTCCTGCAGTCATTCAAAGTGCGCTTTGGAGAATTTCATGAGTGCACTCGTCTTTTTAAGTTCATCACCCATCCACACGAGTGTGCAGTGGACAGTGCTGACCTGAGTTATATCCACGGTGTCTCTGTCAGAAATTCTGAGCTACAAGCTACTGACCTGAAGGCCTCAGACATGTGGGTGAATAAGTTCAAGTCACTGAATGAAGATTTGGAAAGACTTGCACGACAGCAAGCAGAGTGGCGAGCAAACACAGGTGGGGAGAAATGAAAAAACTTCAACCTGCAAACCGGCTGATTGTCAAAACTTGGAATGTGCTTCCTGTCACATACCACACACTACAACATGTGAGTATTGCTGTACTGATAATGTTTGGCTCTACATATGCATGTGAGCAGTCTTTCTCACATCTAAAGAATGTTAAGACCAACCTACGATCATGTTTAATGGATGGAAGTCTCAACGCCTGCATGAAGCTTAACCTCACATGTATCAACCAGACTCCAAAGCCATCAGCAAAACCATGCAGCACCAGAAGTTGCATTAATGGTAAGAAGTACTTTATTCATCATTGGTTAGCAACAGCATAACAACGTTATTAAAAGAATTCAGAGACTTATTGTACTTTAAAAGTGTTGGTCTTACATAAAATGTACACATTTACTTGGATTTAGTGTTAAACATATTGTATGGCTCTCACGGAATTACATTTTAAAATATGTGGCGTTCATGGTTCTCTCAGCCAAAAAGGTTCCTGACCCCTGCTCTAGGTCCTTAACTGAGCTTACATATCAATTCCATCAGAAGAGAAAAGGGAGAAGAAAAGAATTCAGATAAACAACATCAAAGACTCATTAAATATTACTGACGTATTTAAAATTGTTTAGTAAGAAAACCTCTGTTATGAAACAAAAAGATAATTAAACCAATTACAAGATTAAATAATAAAATTTCCATATCCACAAAATTGCACAATTTCTGGGCATACCAATTAGTTCAGTCCAAGTACAGTCACATGTTTTCATGATCATTGTGGAGGCTAAACACAGCAAAACAGGCTGAATTTCAGCTGAGCTAGTGGAATACTTTGTTGTCAGGAAGAAACATCCTGAAAATGCTTTGGTGTGTGTCTCATTCACAATACATTTGGAGACAGTTTGAAAGCTCTTGGCCCTGGCCAGTTGGCTCAGTGGCATAGCATCAGCCCAGTGTGTATATGTTCTGGGTTTGATACCCAGTCAGGACATACAGGAGAAGCGACCATCCGCTTCTCCATCCCTCCTTCTCACCCTTCTCTCTCTCTCTCCCCATCCTGCAGCCATGACTAGATTGATTCAAGTGAGTTGACCCCAGGTGCTGAGGATGGCCTCTGCCTCAGGTGTTAAAAATAGAGCTCAGTTGCTGAGCAATGGAGCAATGTGTCAGATGGGTAGAGCCTCCCCTCCTCTCACTTAACAAAAGAAAAGAAAGGAAGAGAGAAAGAGAAAGAAGAAGAGAAAGAAAGAGAAAGAGAAAGAGAGAGAGAAAGAAAACTCCTAGCAGAATGTAATCCTGCTACATTAATTTTTCTTAATGTAAATTCTATCTGTTTTTCAATTTTTGGTACTTGAGCAAAGGAGAGTGACTTTTCAGAAATTTAAAATTCTAAGAAGGGAAATAAATTGTTCACTGAATGAATACCACAAGAAAATCTCAGCGGCTTCTGATGTCAGTAGACAGACATCCCATATCCCATACTCAAGCAGATGGGTTGGTTTGTTTTGGGAAGTGTTAAAAAAAATAAACACCCTTCCCACACAAATTAAAAAAAAAAAAAAAAAAGGTTTCGGCCCTGGCCGGTTGGCTCAGTGGTAGAGCGTCGGCCTGGTGTGCGGAAGTCCCGGGTTCGATTCCCGGCCAAGGCACACAGGAGAGGCACCCATTTGCTTCTCCACCCCTCCTCCTCTCCTTCCTCTCTGTCTTTCTCTTCCCCTCCCACAGCCGAGGCTCCATTGGAGCAAAGATGGCCCAGGCACTGGGGATGGCTCCTTGGCCTCTGCCCCAGGCGCTGGAGTGGCTCTGGTCACAGCAGAGTGACGCCCCGGAGGGGCAGAGCATCGCCCCCTGGTGGGCAGAGCGTCGCCCCTGGTGGGCGTGCCGGGTGGATCCTGGTCAGGCGCATGCGGGAGTCTGTCTGACTGTCTCTCCCCATTTCCAGCTTCAGAAGAAAAAAAATTTTAAAAAAAAGGTTTCTCTTTGGTATTTAACATCTTGATCAAAAATGTGGTGACACCCATATTGAAGAAATCGAACACAGAAGTATCAGACATGTCAGATTAGAGACTGGGACCCCTTTACCCCAGGGCCGGAGATTGCGAATGACTTCCCACTGTCAAGGGAAGCAATAAATACTTGGGATGAACACTCAGGCTTTCATTAATTCATCCAAAATATACCCAAGACCAACTCATATTCTAATGCAGGGGTCCCCAAACTTTTTACACAGGGGGCCAGTTCACTGTCCCTCAGACCGTTAGAGGGCCAGACTATAAAAAAAAAACTATGAACAAATCCCTATGCACACTGCACATATTTTAAAGTAAAAAAAACAAAACGGGAACAAATACCATATTTAAAATAAAGAACAAGTAAATTTAAATCAACAACTGACCAATATTTCAATGGGAACTGTGGACCTGCTTTTGGCTAATGAGATGGTCAATGTCCGGTTCCATATTTGTCACTGCTAGCCGTAACAAGTGATATGATGTGGTTCCAGAGCTGTGACGCTTGCATCCCACGTCACTGGAAGTAGTACTGTATGTGAGCAACGCCATGCTTTGCAGCACCACCACATACAGTACTCCAGGAGCACCTCTTACTGACCACCAATGAAAGAGGTGCCCCTTCCGGAAGTGTGGTGGGGGATGGATAAATGGCCTCAGGGGGCCGCATGCAGCCCGTGGGCCATAGTTTGGGGACCCCTGTTCTAATGGGATGGAACAAACACAAAACATGCAACTGAGTTCATAAACCATCAAGCACCAGGGAAGGAAAAAAAAGAAAGAGGTAAAAAAGTAACAAGGGGAGAGGATAGTGAGTGAGAATGGGAGTGTAGATTACAGCCACGGTGGCTACTCTAGCTAGAGTGACGACAGAGGTCCTCTCCAAGGAGCTGGCATTGTCGGTGGAACTGAACGGTGAAAGAACAGGGTGACAGATGGAGAAGAGTGTTCTAGGGAGAGGGAACCAAAGGAATCAGGAGAGAGATGGACATGGATGGGGACAGAAATAAAGTCCCTAGTTGTGGCTGAAACACAGGGAACAAGTTGAAGAGTGATGAAAGGTGATAACCAAAAAGAAGAGAGGTGTCATATTATGTAAAATCTTAAAGGTCATGAGTTTAGATTTTACTACAAGTGCAGAGTACTATGGTAAGTGGGGAGGGGAGTAACAGGATCTAATTTATACTTTGAAAGACCATTCTGGCTTCGAGGGGTGGGGAACAGGCACAGAAGAAGGCATATTGGAAGGCTCTTATGGTGGTCCTGGTGGCAATACAGATAGATGGCTTGGGCTAAGGCTCTACCAGTAGCAATAGTTATTTATGGTTCGAGTCTAGCTACAACCTTGGAGGACTGGCTGATTGATTGGAATCAGTATGTAAGGGAAGGAATGAAGCCAGGAACAAATTAATTCTGAGATTTACTATGTTTGCAATCAAGTGGAGATGTCAGCTAGGTAGTTGAATCTAAGAGACTGGAGGTTTTTGGTGAGGCAGGGGTTGGAAATATAACTGAATTAGTGTTCTGGTGAACTGATAAATGTGAAGAATTGAGATTTGACATATTTTTTGGCTTTTAGAAAATTGTTCTAAAACATAACTCTGCTGACATTTTAGACCTTCACAGAAATGCCATACAGCATGTATTCAATGAACATAACACACACAATGAATGCTGATTAAATAATTAATTAGTGGTTTATCACACTGATATTCTTTAACCTTTCAATGTTGACTGAGGCATCTCTTTGGGCAAAGTGTTTGCTGAGGCAATTTCTTCATCTATAAATTATTATAACATAGTGTTCCTGTAGGGTTATCGTAAGAACAAGAGTGAATGTATGGAAGGTCCCAGGCACCTAGTTGGTATCAATGTGTAGTAACTATTATTGTAGTTGAATTCTGGTCAATGTAGGTTTCACTGTAAGGCAATCTGAGAAACTATTTTTCTGAAATGAAAGGGCTCCAAATGAAACTTCTTCAGGGCAAGTGTCATGTCAGGAAATCCTACTAATGACCATTTTCCTTTCAGAATCAAGGCAATGGCTTCAGAGCAACCCGGAGTTTTTTCAACCTTTGACTTGCATCGAACAACTTGCATTGTTGGTCCCAAAAAGCTCAATGCTAACATTTTTGGTATGTATTTGAATTAGTCTGGGTTCTCCACAAGAAACATAACTAATAAAACATCTGTGCATACCTATATATCTCTATTTCTATGTCTGTCTATCTATCTATCTATCTATCTATCTATCTATCTATCTATCATCTCTCTATAGAAATTTATTTTATGGAATTGACTCATGCAATTGTGGGGCTGGAAAATTCGAATTCTGTCGGGTAGGAGAGAAGACCCAGAGAAAAAATGATGGTACAGCTCAAATCCAAAGGCAGTCTGGAGGCAGAATTCCTTCCTCATTGGGAGAAGTCAGTCTTTGTCTCTTAAGGGCTACAACTGATTAGATGAGGCCCACCCACACCATCTAAAACAGGGGTCTCCAAACTTTTTACACAGGGGGCCAGTTCACTGTCCCTCAGACCATTGGAGGGCTGCCAAATACAGTGGTCCTCTCACTGACCACCAATGAAAGAGGTGCCCCTTCCAGAAGTGCAGTGGGGGCTGGATAAATGGCCTCAGGGGGCCGCATTGCGGCCCGCGGGCCGTAGTTTGGGGACACCTGATCTAAAACATAGCTCCATAGGCACAGCTGGACTGGTATTTGACCAAATATCTAGATACTGTGGCCTAGCCAAGTTGACACATAAAATTAAGCACCTCTGTAATCATCCTTTGAGTTTAACAAAAAGAAAAGGTACTGTTGGCCTGACCTGTGGTGGCGCAATGGATAAAGCATCGACCTGGAATGCTGAGGTCACCAGTTCAAAACCCTGGGCTTGCCTGGTCAAGGCACATATGGGAGTTGATGCTTCCAGCTCCTCCCCCTCTTCTCTCTCTCTGTCTCTCCTCTTTCTCTCTCTGTCTCTCCCTCTCCTCTCTAAAAAATAAATAAATAAATAAATAAATAAATAAATAAATAAATAAATAAATCCCCAGCAAACTGTAAGGAAATGCTTTGATTATTAAAATTCCAAAGTAGGGCCAACTCATTTCATATCCATTTCTTCAATAATTTCCCAACAAAGTGAGTGATTAAAACAGGAATGTGCCTTTCAGGGGACAACAAATCATAAGCAGAAAGGAGACCATATTCCTGTGGACCATGTCAGCACTCCACACATGTTGGCAATTACTGCTGGCACAGAAGAGGTCAGGAGTGAAACTCTACTTCAGACTCTTATCCAAGGTTTTCCCCTCAAACAGGCCATCAAATCATTATCACCGACTCACAGCCATAAACTGATGGTGAAAGGAGAGCTCAAGGTCATCTCCAGACATGGATATTCACAGTGGTATATTCTCCAATGATTTGAAAGGAATTGACAGGCTTGAACTAAATGCAGCAAACAGCAGCCTGCATCCTCAAGTTTACTGATTTTTATAATGCAGAATATTTGTAATGATTTAGAGAAATGTTTGAGGTTCGTGGGACATTCTCTGGCCATGTTTACCATTCAGATATTTCCCAGCCCGATGATCAATTATTAATAAACTCAAGTTTATTTACTTCTATTAACCTTGTGGGGAATGCAAGGATCTCAAGAGACTATGACAAATATTTAAGGTCAGCAAAGGGTTCACCTCTAGTTCTGCGAGCAGGAAGTGTAGGCAGATCAGTCCAGTCCTGGTGCCGGTGGTGGAAAGGAGAAAATCTCTCCACAAGAGAGTTTCCATGTGCCCAAGGGCAATGGAACTGCTCACACATTAGAGGGGAATTCCACTCAACAGTATCTGTTGAGTCCCCGCCGTGCTCCAGGCTCTGGGGTAGGTGGAGAAAAGTGGAGGTAGATGTAGGAGGGAACATCCAGGGACAGGTACACTGCAGCCTGTATTCTCCTTGCTATTATACTCTAGAACAGTGATTTTCAACCTTTGTTTCTCACGCACTCATAAACTAATTACTAAAGAAAAAGGGGCCCTGACCTCTTCTTCCTTAGTAACTAATTTATTTGTGCCATGAGATGAAAATGGTTGTATTTAGTCAGGGGCACTGACCTTAGTAATTAGTGTGTGTTTGTGCCTTGAAAAAAAGGTTGAAAATCACTGCTCTAGAAGGAAGAATTAAAGCAGTCCATGAACAGCCATCATACGAGGCAAAATATAGTCAGGAAAGCCAAGATGAGAAACCTTTGTGTAGTTTTTTTTTTTTTTTTTCTTTTCCAAAATGTCTTTCTGTACCTTCAGAGGAAGAGGGTTGGGGCCACCAGTCAGCATCCCTGACATCTGAACAATCTTCCCCATGGCCAGGAACCTGAGGAAGAAGCTATTTTGGGAAGAGTCTCCAGTTCTGACAGCAGAGACTTCCACGGCACTGCGTCCTGTTCTTGGTCTTCGCTTTGGGTATCCAGTGAGAATTCAGAAATATGCTTCTGTAGGCGGCATCCAGTCAACACGGCCCCTGACACCACAAACGCCTGCAGGAGACCCAGGCTGTGGATTCCAGACACCAAAATGAATATTAAATGCCTCCAACATCTGTGTGCCTTCCACCTGGCTATGCACCGGCCTTGGCCTGTACTCTCACCAACAGCCAGCTCCCTTGGCCTTTCCTGAGCCAAAGCCCAGAGATCTTTGCTTTTTTTGTACAGAAACTTCCAAACTGGCTTGCTTTGGGCCTTTCCTTGTGCTAATTTTTCAGTGTGAATGTTTGCTCTGGTCATAATTTTAGTCCAGCTTACCAACTACATTTATTAGAGGTCAGCCCAGATTGGTAGCTGGCCCCAGCTACATTTCAACAACAAGTCCAGCAGCTGCTGAATCCTGAGGAAGCTTGCTTGCTGTAGAGTTGGATGGAGTGATATGCTATCAGCGCTGCCAAACCACATCCTTCCTTAGTTTACATTACCATGTAAACCGATCACAAAATTATTTCTGCGTGCTTTCCTTTGAGGGATCTCAATGCTGCCACCCCCCCCCCCCACACACACACACAAAAACAAAGCCAGATGTTTTTAAGGATTTGATTCCTCTCCACCCACTAATGTGCCATTCATAAAATCAGAGGCACCTTCCCTTAAAACCTGAACTCTGGCAATGCAAGTCAGATAAAGTCCAGACTGTCTATGTCTGTGTTCGTCATCCATTAAATATTTCTTGGGAGAAAATTTTTTCCCACTGTTAGTCCCTGTCCCTCAATTATTCAGCAAATATTTGCTGAGTTCTTGCTATGTGACAGGGTCTCTTCAGGGAATAGGGACTAGATCACAGACATTGACACAACAGACAAAATTCCCTTCCTTCACGAAGCAGGGCGAAACAATAACTCTATCGGCATATTACGTGTTATAGTTAATGGTCATAATTGTATAAAGAAAAATAAAAGTAGGGGAAAGGAATAAGGAGGCTGGGTAAGAGGAGGGAGAGATTTGAACAGGTACTTCTACATTAAAATGCTGAGAGATTAGGAAGAACTGACGAAAGAAAGGATGGAGCAAGAACGGCCAGGGGGCAGGAGAAGAAACCAGGGTTATGTGGTTCTGGAGAGCAAGAGGACAAGAACTGAGAACGGATTTGCCCATGTGGTGGCCACCTGTTACTGGACATCAGTGGTTCCGCTGAAGGAATGGAGGTGAAAGTCTGATTTGAGTATTTCAGAAATAATGGGAGAAGTATATAAAAAGGTTCAACAGCACTAGCTTTTAAGAAAACACAAATTAACACCATGATGAGCGATCAGTACATCCCAGCAGGCTGGATGAAATTAAAAGGACAACATCATCAAATGTTGGCAAGTCTATGAAGATCTGCATTGCTGGTGGCCAGGTAGGTTGGTAAAACCACTTTTGAAAATTAACAGGCAGTATCTTCTGAGCCAAACGTGACCCTATGACCCAACAATTCCACTACTGGCTATATACCCAATAGAAATGAATGTTTATGTGCAACAAAATACGTATAAGGATGTTTATAGCAGCCTTTTCACACTAGCACAAAATTGGACACAATCCAAATATTCATCAACAGAATATTTGGACAAATTGTGGTATGTTCGTACAATGGAGCATAAGAAATAAAAAAAGAATAAACTACCTCTGTGCTTAACAATATAGATGAATCACACAGAAATCATCTTGCATTAAAAAAGTTAGACACAACAGTGAATACTGCATGAATCCATTAACATAATATTCAAAATCAGGCAAAGTTAACTTATGGTGATGAAGAACACAGGTATTACCCTTGGAGAGACAGTGACTGGGAAGCATCAGGAGCAAGCTTCTCTTGAGAACTAGTAGTATTCTGATTTTGATCAGAGTCATGTTTAAGTAAGTGTAGACACTTAATATCTGTGAACTTCACTGTATGTAAGTCATATATCAATAAAAAATTTTAGAAGAATTGGACAAAGAGAGTAGGGATGACTTTTTCATGACTTCCCTCAACACTAACATGAACTCCTAAGCACAGAAACTTGGCACAGGAAAGGGTTTAAAGAAACTCCTTCTTTTGGTTGGCTCTTTTGAATATGATGGTGTGGCAGCCGAAGAGAGTATATATAGTAAACAGATTTAGGGTAAACTTAAGGAATGTTTTCCTTAAAGATCAAAGACCCTTACACATGTGTTCCATATGGAGATGAGATATCAGGACCAACTCCTCCTTCCTATTTAAGGAAAAGAACACCATCCCTGACTTGAGAAGGTATATTTGTGGTAGAAGGTGGGAAAGTGTGTCAGTGTAAATCCTGGGTTATTCCAACCCAAATGTTTCTCCACATATGAGAGAAATGGGAAAATCTTTTCAGCCTGAATGGCATCAGTTCAATGTTGTAAGGTGAACTGGTCTAAAGACAGCACACAGAAGAACTCTCAGAGTAACACCGTATGTCCGTCCAACAGAACCACTCAACTTGTTCTGAAGCTGAGTTTAGCTCGCCCCAGTGAGCAGCTGTTCCCTTTACATTGATTTGCAAATGGCTAATAACATGACAACAACAAAGTCCTCTCTCTTTAAAATCCAAGCCAACATCTGGAGCTATACCCTTCGTTGACAACACACAGTGAGCCACAAACGTCACTGGGCAGTAATCAACAATGCCTGTGGCCACCGCCACATGAACTGGAGCTCACACAGAGGAAGGAGGAGGTTGCTGGGCAACTCTTCCTCCTGCCTTGTCTCTTGGGTGCACCAAGGCCATGGAGCAAGGACAAGTCTTCTCCTCCCTGCAGTAGGTACAAATTCACCGGGGGTGGAAACCAGCCATGGGAGCAATGGCGTGGCAGGGAAGAAAGGGTTCACTTTGTGCAAAGAAGAAAGCTGAGGCAGAACGTGGAGAGGAGAGTCGGGGGAACCCTGCCCAAATGACTGCAATCCATGCTGTAGGAGATTGCGTAATCGGGGTTTCATCAGCTGCGAGGTTATGGAAGCCAGTGTTGTTCACCTCCTTGGCTGTGAATCATAACTGAAAACACACACACACACAACAATCATAGTAATCATATCTTCCGGGGACCATGAATTTCAAGACCTTCATTCTGCTACGAGAAGACCGGAGGATGATAGAGACAATCAGAAGAGTATTTGGCCTTCAACACCAACCGGTGCCACCGAGCAGGCACAGAAGTGGTCCTTCTGCGGTCAAGACCGTGCTCATGTGCGGCTGATGTTGTAGGTTTTTACTGCCTGTGCTGATCGAGAAGTGAATAAACTCAGATAACCTTTCCAAGTTCTTTTAAATAAGATGTTTTGATTTTTCAAGCACTAAATTAAAAAATAAAGTTACAGTAATTTTAAAAGGTTGGTTAATGTGTAGAGAAACAGAGAGTCCTATACAGGTATATACATTTATGCACATTTTTCTCCGTAAAGCAACTTGGCACTATGTACCAGAAGTCTTCAATGCGAATTTAATTTACTTAGCAATTCTAATTTTAGGAATCTTTTTTTCCTTTGTATTTTTCTGAAGCTGGAAACGGGGAGAGACAGTCAGACAGACTCCCACATGCGCCCGACCGGGATCCACCCGGCACGCCCACCACAGGCAACGCTCTGCCCACCAGGGGGCGACGCTCTGCCCCTCCGGGGGGGGGGGGGGCCACTCTGCCGTGACCAGAGCCACTCCAGCGCCTGGGGCAGAGGCCAAGGAGCCATCCCCAGCGCCCGGGCCATCTTTGCTCCCAGAGCCTCGGCTGCAGGAGGGGAAGAGAGAGACAAAGAGGAAGGGGGGGTGGAGAAGCAAATGGGCGCCTCTCCTATGTACCCTGGCCGGGAATCGAACCCTGGTCCCCCACATGCCAGGCCGACGCTCCACCGCTGAGCCAACCGGCCAGGGCCTAATTTTAGGAATTTTTAAGGATGTCATTAGAATTACTTTCAGAGATTGTGCTATTTATATGAAGGGATAATATATTAGCTTTACAAATGGTGCTTTTAAGAGTATTGTCATTCATATAGAAATGTGGAAATGTGTTCAAGGTATGATGATGAGTGGAAAAAACATTAGAAAACACACTAAAATACAGTGAAATAGTATCCTATTTTGTAAATAAAATGTGCAAACAGTTGCATACATGGGGAAAAACCCAGATAACTTTTTATAAAAAGTATGCATCTCAAAATTATTCCTGTTGAAAAGCTTCCCATTTCTTTATGGCTAGGCTGGGAGGACCAATGAAGGGAAAGTGAGACTGGGAATAAATGTGAAGGGTTCATATTAAATGTGTAAGGTGCCAAATCAGTGTTTCTCAGTCAAATGCATAGATGTTAGAATCACCAGAAATATTCTGATTAATTTGATCTGAGGGCTCCCTACGCTGGCCTTGTTAAAGCTTCAGGTGGCCAACTTTTTTTTTTTTTTTTTTTTGAAAATTAAATTTAATGGGATGACACTGATCAATAAGAGCACATAAGTTTCAGATTAACATTTCTATAGCATTTGAACTCCAGGCCTGCTCAGAATAATCAGTTCTAGAAGTCAGCATAATTATAAGTTTCCAAAATGTAAGAAATTAAGTAGGGAAAGGAGAAGTTCTTGGTGCTGACACATGCAGGCAGTAATACTGCAAAGCCAGCTACGCAGACACATGTGAGAAAGCTTTGCTGCAACTTAGACACATGACTGCATGCTCCCAGTTCCTGGACGTGTTGTTCAGTCGCTGCAATTAATGATCGTTTCCCACAGGAAAACTACAGATGCCGTGGTATGCACGGCCAAAGGAAACTTTCCACATGCCAACACGGATCATGCGACTTCCACACCCAGGCTTAGAGACCTCCAGGCTTTCCCTTGCCTCCAGGCCAAAGACCAAAAACCCCACCATGGCTCCGGAGGCCCCACGCATTCCAACGCCCACCCACTTCCTCATCCCTGTGTCACATGATAGTCCCGGTGATTTCTGTGCTTTGGCCACAGCGGTCTTCTTTCTGTCTCATGGACTCTGGCTATCCCTTCTGCCTCTGTTCATAGGCTATGCCCTCTGCCCAAACACTCTCCCTTCTTGTCCAGCCTGATTATCCTTCAAAGCATCGCCTCCACGAGACACTCTCCCCTGACCCGGATCACACTCCTCTTTTACATGTCTGAGGAGCAGAGTCCTCCTTCCCTCAGAGCGCTCCTCCTCAATCTAAGCTCGCACTCATTTGAGAGACTCCTCCACTGAAACCTCCTTCTTCACGGTTTGGTCAGCTCTGTACGGGCAGCTCTCCTCACTATTCCTGGCACTCAGCTGGCACAGGGCTTGAAGTGTGTCAAGGGCTCAAGAATGCTCTTAATGAGTGGATAACTAGATGAATGAATGAATGACTAAATGAATGAATGGTCTGGCTATACTGCTAGGACTCCTATTTCAGTTGTTGACAGTAGTCGCTAACTTGAAGGACACCATCCACGTCCCTTGCAGGAAAAACAAGACATTCTGAAAAGGAGGCATGACTGTTATGTATTTATATGTATCACCACAGTCTTGTGCCTTGCGACTGGCTGGAGGGACAAAACTGAACTAGAAATCAAGAGGGTTTTTGCCCTGGCCGGTTGGCTCAGCGGTAGAGCGTCGGCCTAGCGTGCGGAGGACCCGGGTTCGATTCCCGGCCAGGGCACATAGGAGAAGCGCCCATTTGCTTCTCCACCCCTCCGCCGCGCTTTCCTCTCTGTCTCTCTCTTCCCCTCCCGCAGCCAAGGCTCCATTGGAGCAAAGATGGCCCGGGCGCTGGGCATGGCTCTGTGGCCTCTGCCTCAGGCGCTAGAGTGGCTCTGGTCGCAATATGGCGACGCCCAGGATGGGCAGAGCATCGCCCCCTGGGGGGCAGAGCACCGCCCCTGGTGGGCGTGCCGGGTGGATCCCGGTCGGGAGCATGCGGGAGTCTGTCTGACTGTCTCTCCCTGTTTCCAGCTTCAGAAAAATGAAAAAAAAAAAAAAAAAAAAAAAAAAAAGAAATCAAGAGGGTTTTTCTTGGCCCTGTCTCTGTTAGCATGTGCGCACTAGCCCTGCCGCAGTGAATTGCATGTGAACCATACAGACTGCTTCCCGGCATCACTCAGATTAGCAGGCTGAGCCCCTCGGTTTCTCTCACCTGAGCTTGTTTTGACACACTCAAACTTTCACATACCAAGAGCCAAAAACAGTCCAGTGCTCGGCTGAAGTCAAATAGGCGTTGGACGTATATGAGTGGTTTGTATGAGAGCAAAGCTTTGGCCTAAGTGGCTCACAGCATGGCTGGTACTGGGGGCCCCATCTGATTGAGAAGACAGGGGGCCTCTGGACATGCCATGCTCCAAGGGAAGAGCATGAATCCCTCCTGAGAGCATGCGGTGACCTCTCAACAGCAATAGTAGATGCAAAAAAAATAATGAAATTCTATGTTTAAAACACTGAGGAAAAAGAATGTTGAACTAAGAGTTGCACGTCTAGTTATATTTGCATTCAAAAGTGGCTTAGCCTGACCAGGCGGTGGTGCAGTGGATAGAGCATCGGACTGGGATGCTGAGGACCCAGGTTCGAGACCCTGAGGCCGCCAGATTAAGCGCGGGTTCATCTGGTTTGAGCAAAGCTCACCAGCTTAAGCCCAAGGTCGTTGGCTCAAGCAAGGGATTACTCGGTCTGCTGTAGCCCCACAGTCAAGGCACATATGAGAAAGCAATCAATGAACAACTAAGGAACTGCAACAAAGAATTGATGTTTCTCATATCTCTCCCTTCCAGTCTGTCTGTCCCTATCTGTCCCTCTCTCTGACTCTCTCTGTCTCTGTCATAAAAAAAAAAAAAAAGAAAAAAAAAGTGGCTTAATAGATCATCTTCGTGGGCATACACAGTCTCAGGTTTACTCTATAAAGATGGTACACTGAATATAAATACTTTTAGAAAAAGTTTTTAGTAAGAAAAACACACCCAGGAACTGCTGTAAGAGATGAGAAAATAGGGGTGATCAACTATCTTGGTGAAATTGATTGTTGTCTTTTTTTAAAAAAATCCTGAACCAATGAAAAGCAAATACATGAATACATGAATATGAAGACAAAACAATTTTTTAAGGGAAGATAAAAAGTATCAGTACATCACACAATCAATAAGGGCATAGGAACACAAATATGATCTTGTGAGAAAAAACTAGCATATACCACATTTAAAAGAGTAGAGGAAACGAAGTCTATCCTGTGGGAAGCAGGGAAGGAGAGTAAAGGAACTCAAGGAAGCTATGAAAATGAAGAAAGACCAACTCTCTGGGCTGCTCAAGAGCAGGGAATTGGGATCTGGAAGAGGCAGAACTGAAAGGCATTTTGCTTTGGAGGACAAACCCTTGGTGACCTCCATGTGGTTACACACCTTTACTTTCCTCATCATGGCGAAGTTGAGGAGCCTCCTGGGTAGCCAATACATAATCAAATAAAGCTGTTTGGAAAACAGGAATTTTGTTTCCCTGACCTGGGTGCCAGGGAAACCCTTGGAAGTCGGACCAGCTTTCAAATTTCAAATTAGGGAGCTAGCTGTCAAGACAAATAGCAGGCCAGGCTAATGACAACATCGCAACAGCTGGCCTCCAAGTGCAGGACATGCAGTCTCCCCATGTGGTCTGTTCCCCACTCGAGGAACTGAGGACACGTGAACTGTTTCAGCAGCAACCGTACCCGTCCACTAGTTACAAAGAGCCTGAAGTGACAAAAATCCCTGAACACTGAAAGCCCATGTACTTGACTTTTCCATGTATGCAGAACCCAAACATGTGACCTTCATGGTAAGTTCAGAGCAGAAGAAAGATGGTCTTGTACAAGAAGGAATGGCTGGCCCGGCTTGTGTGGGCACTACTCTCTTCCGTGGAACATTCTAGCTTCATAAGGGATGCACAGACCTTGTCCTTCCTGAGGCAGCGTGGTAATGAAGGACACATGTGTTTCTGGTGTGAGAAAAGCCTTTTTAGCAATTTCCACGACTTTCCAGACAGGCTGCATATTCCCCGGCTGGCTGGAAACGAAACATGGACAGAGCCGAGCAGGCCTCGGTTCTGGAGGAGCCGTCCAGTGGACAGGGAGTCCGGGTGCACTGCGGAGGCGAGAGAGCTCCCAAACCCCATTTTAGTAGAGCCAGTCCCAGAGCCAGCAGGAGGGGCGCTGCAGAGGGGGACTCCTCGCAGGCACCAGGGAACGCTGGGAAGTTCAGTTTTACAACTCTTTGTTCCCAGAACAAAAAGTCACGGGGGTATGTGCTTTGCACAGAGCTCCCAAGGGACAGCCACAACAAATGGAAGACTCTAGGACAGGAATGTTAGAGCCCAGCACTGAATTCCCATTAAATGCACTCAATTTTTCTTAGGTGCCGGCAGTGCAGATTAAATAGCATTCAAATGCATTTCTGTAACTTTCCCAAGGTAATCGTTTTCTTGAGAATGTTGCTGATGGGCTTATTTTACCTCCCTAATTTTTTCAGGACTCCTAGGTGTTTCTAAAGATTTGAATAGGCACTCTTCCACAAAGTTGGGTTAACAAGTCTCATTAATAGAATATACTGTCTATAACACATATTTTCAGCATGTAGTTTGTGCAAAACTGGACACACACACTGGGAGCTTTCTTGTGACCTCAGTCTACAAAACCTGCTTACTTCTCTCATAACCAGAATGGGAGACATGCATATCTTTGTAATCCAGGCTGCACAGTTTACTTCTTTGAAACTCCATAGAAACTGATCAAGATCATCAATGCCTGCCAAACCACCACCACTTCTACTTACTGCTCTGCCCAAGGAGTCTCAGAGGCTTGAACTTGGGCTGGCCAGACTTACCGTGCTCTAAACCTCAGTGGATCATTATGGGACTGTTGGTTGGAAACATGGTTTGGTTCTTCCTTATTTTTCTTATTAAAAATTTTCTTTTGGCCCTGGCCGGTTGGCTCAGCGGTAGAGCGTTGGCCTGGCGTGCGGGGGACCCGGGTTCGATTCCCGGCCGGGGCACATAGGAGAGGCGACCATTTGCTTCTCCACCCCCACCCCCTCCTTCCTCTCTGTCTCTCTCTTCCCCTCCCACAGCCGAGGCTCCATTGGAGCAAAGATGCCCGGGCGCTGGGGATGGCTCCTTGGCCTCTGCCCCAGGCGCTACAGTGGCTCTGGTCACGGCAGAGCGACGCCCCGGAGGGGCAGAGCATCGCCCCCTGGTGGGCAGAGCGTTGCCCCTGGTGGGCGTGCCGGGTGGATACCGGTCGGGCGCATGCGGGAGTCTGTCTGACTGTCTCTCCTCGTTTCCAGCTTCAGAAAAATACAAAAAAAAAAATTTCTTTTATTAAATTTTTACCTCATATTTTAATTATGAAATATAAAATTATGAAGATGATAGACCAGTTCAGCAAACACGATTGGATATACAACCTAGATACAACAGTTGTTTCCCATTTTGGAAAATCTGCTTATCAATTTCTCTCTCTCTCTCTCCCCTGAATGCATTTGAAAGTAAATTCATGACTTATTCTGCTGGTATTTTCCTAAATAAAAATATTCTCCTACATAAACAATAGCATAAGCATACCTAAAGCATTAACAGTAATGTCCTAGTATCTTCTTATATCTGATTACCACCCACCTTGCTCCTAGTTGTCTCTAAAGTATCTCAAGTAGAATCCAATTCCTTTACATTGAGAACAGACCCAGGGCATTTTAGTCAGGTTTCGTTTCTATGAGGGTGGCTTTCCGATGGGACCAGGTAAGTGGACTTGGGAGACTGTCTCACCATCTAGGTTTGTCTACGTGTTTCCTTGTGGAGATGTTTCAACTCATGTCTCTAATCCTGTATTTCCTGTAAACAGAAAGTTCAGACTATACAGCCCTGAGGTCCCACGACACTCCATCTGCTTCCTTGAGAGAAGTGGAGAAAATCCGTTTTACCAGGTAACATCTTTCTCTCCTCCCCCCACCCCCCACCTTGCTTACCAAGGCACTTCCTGGGCCCACTGGGCCCTTTTCCCCCAGGTAATTAATGCCCCTCAACTCTGCGGCCCTGGTTTTGAAGCCTGAGAACCCATGTTTTCAGGGCCGCACTGATAGAAGACAGAAAATGTATTCTACCAACCCGATTTTCATTACCTTGTCTTAGATTTTAATCCCCAAAGTTGAAAACATTGTCACTGCAATGCATCAGTGACATCCCAAAAGTGGCTTTTATGGTCTTAGAGTTTGAAAGTTACTTCCATCCCTTTAGGCCTTTGATTTACATACTAATTAATCCAATAAGCCTGGTTCTAGGTGCACAGCCAGACCACAGGGGACAGAAGAGTGACTAAGACAGGGATCCTGCTCTTGTTGAATTCACAGTGGAACTGGAAAACAGACGTGGTAACAGTTATCATTTCACCCACGGAAACTCTCCTAACTTCCTCCCTGTGTATGCAAACGGACTGGCTGCCCGCCCCGTGTTTCTGCCGCATGCCAGGCACCGCCCGGCACCATGTGTCCTGATGGCACTGTGATCACTGACGGCCTGTCACCTGTCTCCACGAGACTGAGAGTGCCCTGAATTCTTCTGAGGTGTCTTTCACCTCAGTGTCTCGGCCACCGAGCACTGATACCTGAAACACAACGGATGTCCATTAAGTGTCTGATAAGTGAATAAAGTGTTACGTGTTCAGTGTTATTAGAGAGAGACACATGAACTGTGATTATGGAGATACGAACAAAGCAGTGTGCAGGCACGGACAAGGCGACTTCTCAACTGGAGTTGTAAAGAATGAGTAGGTGAAGACGAGGGAGAAGCTATGCCGGGGGGTCGGGCTGCACGTCAGGAAGGGACGGTCAGTTTCCACAGAACGCAGTGCCATCTCAAAGAGCAAAATATAAATAAGGGACAGGTTATCAGTGGAGGCTGCAGAAAGGTGAGTTGGACTCAGACTCTTAAGGAGTCTAAACTAAAGTTGTGTTAGTCGATCCTGCAGGCAACAGGAAGAAGACTAAAGCTTTTTAAGGAAGGACTGACATGACCAGTTTTATTTCTCAGTATAATTATTCTGGAATGAGACTGATATGGAGGGAGCTGGTGTCAAGGAGAGGAACAAAGAAGGAAGAAGGGACGTCAGAGTAATGGCGCGGTAGGAAGCGATACCGATAAATCTCCCCCAAAACTCAACAAGATCTTCAACCAGAAACAGAAAAACCTATCCTTGGAGACTCCAGATGTTTCGCAATACACCCGAAGGTATGGTCGAGCGAAAAATTGGTTAAATATATAATCAAACCCCGAAGGAAATAGGGAGTAAGAAATGCTCTGCCTTCCTCACTAACCTAAATAGGGCTGCTTTCACTGGGAACTGAGAATATAGAAACTAAGGCGGGCAAAGGGGATGAATAGATCCAGGCCGCGGCACAAACGGCCGAACCAGGCTGTGGCATGGAGATCCAAGCCGAGGAAAAACTGCCTGTGACAACCCAGTCAATACAAGCTAACACTCGCACCAAACCCAAACAAAGAAAGACAAGTGGGGCAGCCATTTTCCCCCGATTTCTTGGTCAGCGCACGCAGATAGTGGGCGAGAGATTCCTTCGAAAGACCTGGGAGTGGGCGCCCGTGTTATCCCACAGAGGGGCAGAGTCAGGGGCCTTTTTGTGGGCCGAAAGCAGAATCTCTGGGCCGCCCCAGCACCCTGAAAAAGCCACGCACAGGGAAGGAGCAAGAGCCAATTCCAACGCTGGAACTTTTCCGTGCATGCGGGGGTTTCACTCAGAGGGTGAGGCGGCTGGCCTGATTATCCTGGTCTGCGTGCGCAGATAGTGAAAGAGAGATTCCTCCGAGTGCCTCGGCAGTGGGTGCCCGTGTTATCCCACAGAGGGGCAGAGTCAGGGGCCTTTGTGTGGGCCAAAAGTGGAATCTCCAGGCTGCCCCAGTGCCCTGAAAAAGCCGCGCATGGGGAGGGAGCGAGAGCTAATTCCAACGCTGGAACTTTTTCGTGCGGGCGGGGGTTTTACTCAGAGTGTGAGACTACCGGCCTGATATCCTGGTCTACGCACAGATAGTGAGCGAGAGTTTCCTCCAAGCGCCCCGGGAGTGGGTGCCTGCCCGTGTTACCGGACAGAGTGGCAGAGCCAGAGGTCTTTGAGTGAGCGGAAGCCCTGCCTGATTATGCTAGCAGCTCTGACTGACTGAGCCTTACCTAGAGCCCTGTGCTGAGTGGAAATAGAGTGGGGAGTAGGGAGTTGCCAGCTCTTTGAGCCTCTTACTATCCAGGCAGAGGCAGCAGCAACCCCATAGCTGGATTATCAGGCTACTAATTGAGGAAGGTAAGACTAGGAGAGAGGTTCAGAAACACAGACTCTCTCACTGTTGGAGCCTATAAATGCTAATGAGCCTTGACTGCCAACGAGATCGAAGCATAATTACATGACATCGCCATAGAGACTTATCAACTGCAAACCTCTACCTGAGCATGCCAAAGGGGCAGAACCCGGGGTACAGAGTCACCAACCAGGAAGAGGGAGAGAAAAGAAAAAGCAAGAAGATAACCTCTCAAAATCAAGAATAATCCGCAGACTTTATAACCTATCCCATTTTAATATATTTGTTTGTTTCTCTTATCTTCATTCTTGATTTTTTTTTTCCTCCTCCAATTTGGTCGTTTAACTCTCTGCCGGTCTTACTCTCTCCTCTCCTTGAACTACACTACCCATAAGTGTTACATCTCCCATTATCTTTTCTTTCCTCTTCCTTTCTCTCTATGAGGGTTGCACTCCAAAACCCTTAACTCTCTCTCTCTCTCTTTTTTCTTTTTTCTTCTTTTAGTGGTTCCCTTTTTTCTCTCTCTCTCTCTATTTCTTTTCTCCCTCTATATTAGTTTCTTCCTTTCTCCTTTACGTCTTCCTCTCATTCAAACCTCAATAACGAACAAATTATCTTATCTGGGACTCAAACTTATGTTTGTGGCATTTTGGGGTTTTTTACTTCACCTTTTTAACTCACTAGTAGTGCTCCCATTCCTGGCTCTCCATTTTATCTAGTTCTTGTTCCACTAAATACAATAGTAATTTTTTAATTTGTCCCCCCATTTTCCTGTTTCCCTATTATTCCTCTCATCATAACTCTTAGTCAACCAACACCTAAAAGCAAATCATTTTATTCTTGACCCAATTTTTTTTATTTGCTTTTTGTGGGTCCATACCTCCTTTTTTTTTCTTTTTTCTTTTTGCCCCTTTATTACTTCTCCCTAATTCAGGCCCTCCATTACAGGCATAGTTTGTTCTATTTAGTACAATATAATTCACAAGATTTTCTCAAGAAAGAGGGGAGAGGAGAGGAGAGAAAAAAGGAGGAGGGGAATAATTTCCTTTTTTTTAAATTTTATTTTATTTTTCTTTATTTAATTATTATTTTTTTTAAAAAAAACAACGCTTCGATTTTTTATTTTTTTAACTTTTTATTCTTTATTAAATCTCATTAACACTATCAACAAAACCACCCTCAGATGCCATTAAGGAAGAGAAAATTGAATATCATGGATACAAAAGAAAGAGAGATAACACAGATAGATGAGGAAAAATCTATGGAGAAAAAATTTAATATATTGGAAACCTTGGAGTTAAACAACAGAGAATTTAAAATAGAAATCCTAAAAATACTCAGAGATATACAAGAAAACACAGAAAGGCAAGTTAGGGAGCTCAGAAAATAACCCAATGAACACAAAGAATATATTTCCAAGGAAATTGAAACTATAAAAACAAATCAAACAGAGATGAAAAACTCAATTCACAAGCTGAAAAATGAGGTAACAAGCTTAGCTAATAGAACAGGCCAGATAGAAGGTAGGATTAGTGAAATAGAAGACAAGCAACTTAAGGCACAACAGAGAGAAGAAGAAAGAGACTCAAAAATTTTAAAAAATGAGATAGCCCTACAGGAATTATCTGATTACATCAAAAAGAATAACATAAGAATAATAGGTATATCAGAGGGAGAAGAGAGAGAAAATGGAATGGAGAACATACTCAAACAAATAATAGATGAGAACTTCCCAAACCTGTGGAAAGAACTAAAGCCTCAAATTCAAGAAGCAAACAGAACTCCAAGTTTTCTTAACCCCAACAAATCTACTCCAAGGCATATCATAATGAAATTGGCACAAACCAACGGCAAAGAAAAAATTCTCAAGGCAGCCCGGGAAAAGAAGAATACAACATATAAAGGAAGGCCCATTAGATTATCATCAGATTTCTCAGCAGAAACTCTACAAGCTAGAAGAGAGTGGACCCCAATATTTGAAGTCCTGAAAGAGAGGAATTTTCAGCCACGAATACTATACCCATCAAAGCTATCCTTCAAATATGAAGGAGAAATAAAAACATTCACAGATACAGAAAAGATGAGGGAATTTATCATCAGAAAACCCCCACTCCAGGAATTACTAAAGGGGGTTCTCCAATCAGATACAAAGAACAAAAAAAACCAAAAAAACAAAGCCACAAGTAAAAGCTCCAAGAAGAACACAATGAAACCAAATTTAAACTGTGACAACAACAAAAAGAAAGAGGGGGAGAAGATGGAGATTAACAGTAGCAAAGGACGATGGAGTGCAAAAGTACTCACAAAATAGTGCACTAAAATGAACAGGGTATCACCGTTGAAAAAACCACCACAGAAGCACATGATTTAGAAAAGATAGCAACAGAGGAAAGATGTATGGAATACAACCAAATAAAAACAAAAGATAGAAAAACGAAAGAGAATAATCAAACAAGACACAAAACTAACAGAAAGCAATCTATAAAATGGCAATAGGGAACTCACAAGTGTCAATAATTACACTAAATGTAAATGGATTAAACTTACCAATAAAAAGGCACAGAGTAGCAGAATGGATTAAAAAAGAAAATCCAACTGTATGCTGCCTACAAGAAACTCATCTAAGTAACAAGGATAAAAACAAATTCAAAGTGAAAGGCTGGAAAAAATACTCCAAGCAAATAACATCCAAAAAAAAAGCAGGCGTAGCAATACTCATATCTGATAATGCTGACTACAAGACAGCAAAAGTACTCAGAGACAAAAATGGCCATTTCATAATGGCTAAGGGGACAATGAATCAAGAAGACATAAAAATTCTTAATTTATATGCACCAAACCAAGGAGCACCAAAATATATAAGACAGCTACTTATTGACCTTAAAACAAAAACTGACAAAAATACAATCATACTTGGAGACCTCAATACACCACTGACGGCTCAAGATCGGTCATCCAAACAGAGAATCAACAAAGATATAGTGGCCTTAAACAAAACACTAGAGCACCTGGATATGATAGACATCTACAGGACTTTTCATCCCAAAGTAACTGAGTATACATTTTTCTCCAGTGTACATGAATCATTCTCAAGAATTGACCATATGTTGGGCCACAAAAACAACATCACCAAATTCAGAAAAATCAAAGTTGTACCAACCATATTTTCTGATCATAAAGCCTTGAAACTAGAATTCAACTGCAAAAAAGAGGAAAAAAATCCCACAAAAATGTGGAAACTAAACAACATACTTTTAAAAAATGAATGGGTCAAAGAAGAAATAAGTGCAGAGATCAAAAGATATATACAGACAAAGGAAAATGACAATACAACACATCAGAATCTATGGGATGCAGGAAAAGCAGTGATAAGAGGGAAGTTCAGATCACTTCAGGCATATATGAACAAACAAGAGAGAGCCCAAGTGAACCACTTAACTTCACACCTTAAGGAACTAGAAAAAGAAGAACAAAGACAACCCAAAACCAGCTGAAGAAAGGAGATAATAAAAATCAGAGCAGAAATAAATGAAATAGAGAACAGAAAAACTATAGAAAAAATTAATAGAACAAGGAGCTGGTTCTTTGACAAGATCAACAAAATTGACAAACCCTTGGCAAGACTTACCAAGGAAAAAAGAGAAAGAACTCATATAAACAAAATCCAAAATGAAAGAGGAGAAATCACAACGGACACTGTAGATATACAAAGAATTATTATAGAATACTATGAAAAACTTTATGCCACTAAATTCAACAACCTAAAAGAAGTGAATAAATTCCTAGAACAATACAACCTTCCTACACTGAGTCAAGAAGAAGCAGAAAGCCTAAACAGACCTATTAGTAGAGAAGAAATAGAAAAAACCATTAAAAACCTCCCCAAAAATAAAAGTCCAGGCCCAGATGGCTATACCAGCGAATTTTATCAAACATTCAAAGACTTGGTTCCTATTCTACTGAAAGTCTTCCAAAAAATTGAAGAAGCAATACTTCCAAACACATTTTATGAGGCCAACATTCCAAAACCAGGCAAGGATGGCACAAAAAAAGAAAACTACAGAACAATATCTCTAATGAATACAGATGCTAAAATACTAAACAAAATACTAGCAAATCGAATACAACAACATATTAAAAAAATAAAGATCATGATCAAGTGGGATTCATCCCAGAATCTCAATGACGGTTCAACATACGTAAAACAGTTAACGTAATACACCATATCCACAAAACAAAGAACAAAAACCACATGATCTTATCAATAGACGCAGAAAAGGCTTTCGATAAAATACAACACAATTTTATGTTTAAGACTCTCAACAAAATGGGTGTAGAAGGAAAATATCTCAATATGATAAAGGCCATATATGATAAACCATCAGCTAACATCATATTAAATGGCACAAAACTGAAGGCTTTCCCCCTTAAATCAGGAACAAGACAGGGTTGTCCACTCTCTCCACTCTTATTTAATGTGGTACTAGAGGTTCTAGCCAGAGCAATCAGACACGACAAAGAAATAAAAGGCATCCATATTGGAAAAGAAGTAAAGGTATCACTTTTTGCAGATAATATGATCCTATACATCAAAAACCCCAAAGAATACACAAAATGACTACTAGAAACAATAAGCCAATACAGTAAGGTCGCAGGATACAAAATTAACATACAGAAGTCAATAGCCTTTCTATATGCCAACAATGAAACAACTGAGAACGAACTCAAAAGAATAATCCCCTTCACGATTGCAACAAAAAAAATAAAATACTTAGGAATAAACATAACAAAGAATGTAAAAGGACTTATATAATGAAAACTATAAACCATTGTTAAGGGAAATCGAAAAAGATATAATGAGATGGAAGAATATTCCTTGTTCTTGGTTAGGAAGAATAAATATAATCAAGATGGCCATATTACCCAAAGCAATATACAAATTTAATGCAATTCCCATCAAAATTCCAATGACATTTTTTAAAGAAATGGAACATAAAATCATCAGATTTATATGGAACTATAAAAAACCCCGAATAGCCAAAGCAATCCTAAAGAAAAAGAATGAAGCTGGGGGCATTACAATACCTGACTTCAAACTATAATGTATTATAGGGCCACGACAATCAAAACAGCATGGTATTGGCAGAAAAATAGACACTCAGACCAATGGAACAGAATAGAAAACCCAGAAATAAAACCATATATATATATAGGCAAATAATTTTTGATAAAGGGGCCAACAACACACAATGGAGAAAAGAAAGCCTCTTCAATAAATGGTGCTGGGAAAACTGGAAAGCCACATGCAAAAGAATGAAACGGGACTACAGTTTGTCCCCCTGTACTAAAATTAACTCAAAATGGATCAAAGATCTAAACATAAGACCTGAAACAATAAAGTACATAGAAGAAGACATAGGTACTCAACTCATGGACCTGGGTTTTAAAGAGCATTTTATGAATTTGACTCCGATGGCAAGAGAAGTGAAGGCAAAAATTAATGAATGGGACATCATACTAAGAAGTTTTTGCTCAGCAAGAGAAACTGATAACAAAATAAACAGACAGCCAACTAAATGGGAAATGATAATTTCAAATACAGCTCAGATAAGGGCCTAATATCCAAAATATACAAAGAACTCATAAAACTCAACAACAAACAAACAAACAATCCAATAAAAAAATGGGAAGAGGACATGAACAGACACTTCTTCCAGGAAGAAATACAAATGGCCAACAGATATATGAAAAGATGCTCATCTTCGTTAGTTATTAGAGAAATGCAAATCAAAACTGCAACGAGATACCACCTCACACCTGCTAGATTAGCTATTATTAACAAGACAGGTAATAGCAAATGTTGGAGAGGCTGTGGAGAAAAAGGAACCCTCATACACTGTTGGTGGGAATGTAAAGTAGTACAACCATTATGGAAGAAAGTATGGTGGGTCCTCAAAAAACTGAAAATAGAACTACCTTATGACCCAGCAATCCCTCTACTGGGTATATACCCCCAAAACTCAGAAACATTGATACATAAAGACACATGCAGCCCCATGTTTATTGCAGCATTGTTCACAGTGGCCAGGACATGGAAACAACCAAAAAGCCCGTCAATAGAAGACTGGATAAAGAAGATGTGGCACATATACACTATGGAATACTACTCAGCTATAAGAAATTATGACATCGCATCACTTACAGCAAAATGGTGGGATCTTGATAACATTATACGTAGTGAAATAAGTAAATCAGAAAAAAACAGGAACTGCATTATTCCATACGTAGGTGGGACATAAAAGTGAGACTAAGAGACATTGATAAGAGTGTGGTGGTTACGGGTGGGAGGGGGGAGAGGGAGAGGGAAAGGGGGAGGGGGAGGAGCACAAAGGAAACTAGATAGAAGGTGACAGAGGACAATCTGACTTTGGGTGATGGGTATGCAACATAATTGCACGACAAGATAACCTGGACATGTTATCTTTGAATATATGTATCCTGATTTATTGATGTCGCCCCATTAAAAAAATAAAATTATTAAAAAAAAAAAGAAGGAAGAAGAAACTGAGAGAGATACAGTGACTTGTCCAACATCACAGGGCTGGTGACATTTCCATCAACCTAGAGCAAGGCAAGAATGCTGAGTGTAAGGTTATTGGATGTGGACACAAGTGCTATTTGGAGGAAAGAGGGGTGAGAGGAGGGACAGGGGAGAGGAGGGGGAGGAGAGAGGAGGGAGAGGGGAGAGGGGAGAGGGGAGAGGGGAGAGGAGGGAGGAGGGAGAGGAGGGAGGAGGGAGAGGAGGGAGAGGAGGGAGGAGGGAAGAGGGAGAGGGGATAGGAGGGAGGGGGAGAAGGAAGAGGGGAGAGGAGGGAGAAGGAAGAAGAGGGAGAGGTGGGAGGAGGAAGAGGGGAGAGGAGAGAGAGGTGGGAGGATGGAGAGGGGAGAAGAAGGAGAGGTGGGTGGAGGGAGAGGGGAGAGGTGGGAGGAGGGAGAGGGGAGAGGGAGAAGTATAGGAGGGAGAGAGAGAGGCAAGAGGGAGAAGGGAGAGGGGAGAGGAGGGGTAAAGGAGAGGGGAGAGGGAGAAAGGGGAGGAGGGAGAGGCAGGAGGAGGGAGAGGGGAGAGGGAGAAGGGGAGGAGGGAGAAGTAGGAGGAGGGAAGGGGAGGAGAAGGGGAAGGAGGGAGAGGTGGGAGGAGGGAGAGGAGAGAGGTGGGAGGAGGGAGAGAGGAGAAGGAGAAGGGGAGGAGGGAGAGGGGAGAGGGAGAGGGGAGAGGGAGAGGGGAGAGGGAGAAAGGAAAAGGGAAAGGAGGGGTAAAGGAGAGGGGAGAGGGAGAAGGGGGAGGAGAGAGAGGTGGGAGGAGGGAGAGGGGAGAGGGAGAAGGGGAGGAGGGAGAGGGGAGAGGGGAGAGGGGAGAGGGAGAAGGGAAAAGGGAGAGGAGGGGTAAAGGAGAGAGGGAGAAGGGGGAGAAGGGAGAGGCAGGAAGAGGGAGAGGGGAGAGGGAGAAGGGGGAGGAGGGAGAGGCAGGAAGAGGGAGAGGGGAGAGGGAGAAGGGGGAGGAGAGAGAGGTGGGAGGAGGGAGAGGGGAGAGGGAAAAGGGGAGGAGGGAGAGAGGAGAGGGGAGAGGGAGAAGGAAAAGGGAGAGGAGGGGTAAAGGAGAGAGGGAGAAGGGGGAGGAGGGAGAGGCAGGAAGAGGGAGAGGCAGGAAGAGGGAGAGGGAAGAGGGAGAAGGGGAGGAGGGAGAGGTGGGAGGAGGGAGAGGGGAGAGGGAGAAGGGGGAGGAGGGAGAGGTGGGAGGAGGGAGAGGGGAGAGGGAGAAGGGGGAGGAGGGAGAAGTGGGAGGAGGGAGAGGGGAGAGGGAGAAGGGGGAGAAGGAAGAGGTGGGTGGAGGGAGAGGGGAGAAGGAGAAGGGGGAGGAGGAAGAGGGTGAGGAGGGAGAGGTGGGAGGAGGGAGAAGGGAGAGGGAGAAGGGGGAGGAGAGAGAGGTGGGAGGAGGGAGAGGGGAGAGGGAGAAGGGGGAGGAGGGAGAGGTGGGAGGAGGGAGAGGGGAGAAGGAGAAGGGGGAGAAGGGAGAGGGGGGAGGAGGGAGAGGTGGGAGGAGAGAGAGGGGAGAGGGAGAAGGGGGAGAAGGGAGAGGTGGGAGGAGGGAGAGGGGAGAAGGAGAAGGGGGAGGAGGAAGAGGGGGGAGAAGGGAGAGGTGGGAGGAGGGAGAGGGGAGAAGGAGAAGGGGGAGAAGGAGCAGGGGGAGGGGGAAGAGGCGGGAGGAGGAAGAGGGGGGAAGGAAAAGGGGGAGGAGGGAGAGGCGAGAGGAGGGAGAGGGGAGAGAATACAGTCACCAAAACAAAACATGGATCTGGGAGGAACTAAGCCAGGTCACAAAGAGAGAGATGCTTGGGAGAAAAAGGCACTCTAAGAAGAGGTTAAAACAAGGGACAGCCGGGGACACATTGCTGGCAGTGGCCCGGAGGCCAGAAGGGCCTCAGGCTGCAGAGATAACCAGGGGCTAGTCTGCACGAGGCTCTTTAACAATGTTCAAAACATACACAGCAGGGGTCCCCAAACTTTTTACACAGAGGGCCAGTTCACTGTCCCTCAGACCTTTGGAGGGCCGGACTATAAAAAAAACTATAAACAAATCCCTATGCACACTGCACATATCTTATTTTAAAGTAAAAAAACAAAACGGGAACAAATACAATATTTAAAATAAAGAACAAGTAAATTTAAATCAACAAACTGACCAATATTTCAATGGGAACTATGGGCCTGCTTTTGGCTAACGAGATGGTCAATGTCCGGTTCCATATTTGTCACTGCTAACAGTAACAAGTGATATGACGCGCTTCCAGAGCCATGACGCGTGTGTCCCGCGTCATCGGAAGTAGTACTGTATGTGAGTGACACCGCATTTTGCGGCGCTGCCACATACAGTAGTACTTCAGGACCACCAATGAAAGAGGTGCCCCTTCCAGAAGTGCGGCGGGGGCCGGATAAATGGCCTCAGGGGGCCGCATGCGGCCCGCGGGCCATAGTTTGGGGACCCCTGATACACAGAGTTCTGAATTGTTAATATCTACAGCTCTCTTCTGGCTATCATGAGTGGTTTATTTATTAGCCATTTAACTAGATAGATGAGGGGATAGTTAGCTAGTTACTCCAGAGCTACATACCTTATAAAAGGACCGTTTCCTGTCCCTGGGTTTTCCACTGCTACGAGTGGAAACTTCTGGAAACAACTAGACCAGACTACCCTAGGCCTCCTCATCAATACTCACCCAAATGGAACTACAGCTGAAACCCACTGAGAAGCTGACAGGGTCACTGAGGAAAGCGTGCTAACACAGGACTCGAGAATCTGAGCATGTCCTACAGAGGTGCCCACACACCTCTCTGCTCAGTGCAGTACAAAGCCTTCCACCAGGCACACTAATCCCTCCCCAGAGGAAGAGGTGTGGCCGAGAGGAATTCTGCCCTGCGGTTTGCCTCCCACAGATTCTCATCCATGTCTGGGTGGGTGCTGGCAGCAAACACTGGAGTGGTCCTTTCACATGGCTTGGCCCAGGGGCTAGGAAGGAGAGAGCTGAGATGCAAGTATGTTCCCTGAGGGCCTGGACCCAACCAGCAGCTTCCAAAGGGGACTGCAAGCATTCCAGAGTAGATCCTCGACTCACCCTCCATTTCTGTTTACTTCAGTTCTGTCACTTCTCTCTCTCTCTCTCTCTCTCCGAGCTGCTGCCTCAGCGTGGGCATTGGAAGCACGAGTGGTCCAAGCAATTAGAACGTGAGGGACCCCATTAAACCATTCCACTTCCCCCTGTTCCATTCATCCAATGACTCATTCCTTTGCTCCTTCCCTCATTAAATATTTAGGGAGCCCTGACCATGTGCTTGGCACTGTTCGACGCTTCCGAAATACATTAGTGAGAAAAACAGACCTGCTGTGATGAACACACGGGTAAGAATAGTACAGAACAGGTTAGACAATATTAAGTATGACAGAGAAGAAAATACAGAGAGGAATGAGAGGCTGAGCGTGCAGGGGAGGGGGGATAGAAAGGGGGCGGCAAGAACTGTAATTCACACCAGAGGGGCTCAGGGAGGCCCTGGGAAGACCCCACGCGTGCCTCAAAGGAGGTGCCTTCCCCAGAGCAAACTGCTCTTTCTTCTACTCGAGGAAGTGGATGCTCTTCTGCAGCAGATGCTATTCTCAGCTTTCCAGACCTCCAGAGGATGCTCTGTGCTCTAGAAGCTCCTTTCATCAGGAAAACCAACAGCTGGTCCACCCGAGCCCTTCAATTCCACCCAGAAAGTCCTGCATGTGATTTAGATATCTCTGTACCTCCTGCTAGGAAGAATTTACAAAGGAATGCTCAGAACAGTGCCAGGAGAATTGGAATTTCTAGAAAACTGAGGAAAGAAAAATCGTATATAGCTGTTTCAAGCATATACTCTGCTCAGGTACCATTTTTCACGCTCACGTGTAGCGAGACTCACAACAACCTTAAGAGGCAAATCTGGGCATTATTTGGTTTTACAGATATGGGAATTAAGGCTTAAGGAAGTTAAATAACTTGTCGTCTGCGGTCATAGTGTTAGTATAGTTAGAGCCAGGATTTGAATCCAGTGTCTGCCTCTAGAGCCCACACAAAGTCTGAAAGTCATTGAAGTGTTCACATCTGGTCACTGTTAAGCCAACTTTATCCTTTTGCAAGATTTTAAGTGCCTGATTCAAAGTATCTTAATCATGCCTTCCTTTAATGATACAATATTTGATATTACTTTTCTATCCAGCCCCCGTTTCTCCCCCCTAAAATAAAAATGTAACAATAAACAACAAAAAAGATTAAAATCCAAACAAACTTAGAGCATGGTCTTATAACTAAGCCCATTTTAAAAGATGGACAAACAGAGCAGCAGGGAAAACAGTAGTTTTCTAGCTTTTAGAGTCCCACAACTCATCACCACAAAAAGTTATCTACCTTTATTTCACTGATGTTATTTCCAACTTAACTCAAACTGCTTTTAATGAGCTTTTACTAAGTGCCGGTCATCAAGTTATGAGCACTGCCATAACCCATATTTGTCCATGTCAGCAGTGACAATGGCATTAACAGTAATAGTCCAAAATTCACCAGGTTTTGCTGCCCTAAACTCACAGAGGTCTTCCATCCTGATAAGTGAAAGATCTAATTAAAAACCATGTTAAAACAACAACAACAAAAAACAAACAAAGCATGTTTGCCTTTTAAATTTTCTTCAATAATATATCATTTAAAAATTTTATTTATTCATTGATTTTAGAGAGAAAGGAAGGAGGGAGAGAAGAAGGGAGGAGGGAAAGAAAGAAGGGAGAAAGGGGAGGGAGAGAGGGGAGGGAGTAGGGGGAGGGAGAGAGAGAGAAAGATCCACTTGCTGTTCTACTTATTTATACATTCATTGGTTGACTCTTGTATGTGCCCTGACTGGGGATCAAATCCGCAACCTTGGCATGTTGGGATGATGTTCTAACCAACTGAGCTCCCCGGTCAGGATCTAACAGTACACCACTTCTAAAAGCAAAGTTTTGAGGAGCAAAACCATTAATGACGAGCAAAGGAAAGACAAAATTTGAATTTATCTTGGGGAAAGTAATAGCGATTTCCTTCTGGGAGCAAATCACCATAACTTTGCAGAGACCCACGCATTTGATGCATATCAATTCTGCCCTCAATGACTTGTGGGTCTTCATAATCATTTGTGAGTCCACAGCCAGTGTGAGAGCAATGCCCTGAGGGATCTCCTTGGAAGCAAGCTGTTTCCCTCCCCTATTGTCCTTTATTTTACTTTAATATTTTATTTTTCAATTAGAGTTGACATACAATTATTATCAGTTTCAGGTATTCAACCAAGTGATTAGCCATTTATATAACTTCCTAAGTTTTCACCCCAATAAATTTAGTAGCCACCTGGCCCCTATACAGTTACTGCAATATTACTGACTGTATTCCCTGGGCTATACTCTACATCCCTGTAACTGTTCTCTAACTACTGATTCCCAGACAAGAAAAATCTAAAGGAACTCATCACCACCAAAGCAGTATTACAAGAACTGTCCAAGGGTCTCTCCCATTGTCGTAAGTGAGTTAGGCTGTTTATCCAAGTGGGAAGGACAGTATGTTCTTGCTGTGCCAATTCCATGGTCTGCTTGGATGCGTACACATCTGGAAGAAGATTACAGAACTTTCTTCCATTTGTTCTTAACCATAACAATTCCTTCAGCCTCTCCTGCGAACGATACAGCCGGAAGTCAGCAGCCAGCCAGCTGTGTCTACGCTCGTGAGCTCCCTGGGGACTTGACCAGGGACGCTCACCATGGTTTTTGCAATCAGGGGAAAGCCAGAGACATATAAATCGTTAACTTTGAAAAAAGATTTTAAAAAACTGTGAAATTTATCTGGGTTGAGAAGAATCAGATTTTCTAGGATATGGTTTAATTTATGCATATTTCAGTTGATTATTAAAAAAAAAAAAAACCCAAAAAGTGATTAGTTCTTTAAAGAAGCATTTGCTTAGGGTATTCCCTTGGCAAGGTCATGTTCCAAAAGAGGCCAAGGGAGTGAGTGGACTAAGAGAAAAGGTCTGCATGTTTGCTGCAGACAGGAAAGTTAGATGAAAGAGAGAGAGAGAGAGAGAGTCCAGGCTGTGTAATACACCTAGGAGGAGCTGCCCAGAGAATGCTGTGAGGACGAGACGCTGCTTTGGGGAAAGTCATGGTCAGGGTGGAGGACAAAATAGCTTATGCCTTCCCTTGGCCCTAATGAGGCAGGCCACCCATGCGCCACAGATCCACCAGGTTGAATCCCAAAAGAGGAGACAGCTTCCCACCAGAAGCCTAAACCAGCCACGCTAGCCGCCTACTGCTTCCAGCATTCCCCCTTCGTCTAGAAAAGCCTGACCCAGTTTGAATTCCATTGAAACTAATTTCCCCTAACCTGATATCCAGGCAAGTAACCTTTCAGGTATTCTAAACCTTAAGGTATTTAAAAAATTTTTTCCTCTGACAGAGCCAAAGCATCTTTCCTAGCTTCATACATATGTGAATCCTACAACATTCTTCAAATTCCATTCGACAGTTCTCATGGAATGTTTATGCTGAGGCCCAGGTGATCAGAGTGTGGTTTCCCCTGGCACAAAATCAGAGGAAGAACTCGGAGCTGGAAAAGAACTTTGGAGACGTCTGGTTCCTGCTGCGGCTCTGCTGTCAGACAAGTTAACACCAGCCCGGTCCAGAGATAGATGTGCATTGAAAACGAGGGCAGAGAATGATGCCAGTTAGACTGGCACTTGGTTCACTAACGAAGCACACCTGGCATCACTGCCCTTGGCCTGCTGCTTCTTCCTGTACCCCCCAGAACAGAAATAATGAATGTCTAGACTGGTCACCAAGCCCTGTCCTTGCAGTCTCTCTCCTCCCTTGCTCAGAACCTCACACGACCCTACTTAGAACTGTTCTAATCCTGTGAAGGTCAAGGGTCAAAGATCAAGTTACATTTTCTTTATTTTTTATTTTTTAGTGAGGAGGGAAGGCAGAGACAGACTCCTGCATGTGCCCCAACCAGGATCCACCCAGCAAGCCCACTAGGGGTGATGCTCTGCCCATCTGGGGCCATTGCTACATTGCTCATCAACAGAGCCATTTTTTTAGTGCCTGAGGTGGAAGGCCATGGAGCCATCCTCAGAGCCTGGGCCAACTTTCTCAAACCACATAAGCCATGACTATAGGAGGGGAAAAGAGAGAGAGAGAGAGAGAGAGGGAGAGAGAGAGAGAAGGGGAGAGGGGGAAGGGGGTAGAGGCAGATGGTCGCTTCTCCTGTGTGCCCTAACTGGGAGTTGAACCTAGGACATCCACACACCGGCCTGGCGCTCTACCACTGAGCCAAGAGGCCAGGGCCAAGTTCCATTTTCTAGGGGTTGCCAATTCTTTTATGACTTGACTTTTGGCGTAGATAGGATATACATTAAAAACTGTCTGTGTATAATATTCCACAGTTTTGAATTAGCTTTAAGAAACTCAGAGCAAGCATAAACTTGTTTAAAATGAAAATCTAGACTCTCAGATCCTTCTCTTTGTTATTCCCATTATCATCATGTTTTTTTTCCTGCTTTGTTTTCATATGGAAATTCTGGAAATGAATACCCTTGCATTTCTTGCCCCTGATAACACAAAGGGACCCAAAAGTCTATGGCTTAAAATGAATTTAAATAAAGGTTCTTGCAGAAAAATTCGGGTCACCTCTGAATGCCAAGTGAGGAGCATGAGAATTGTTTAATTTTTTTTTTAAACCAGGCTAGCACTTTAATTAAATGTTTTCTTTGAATGGTTTAATCTGCGATTGAAACTAGCTTGAAATTAATGTAACTAAAGGGGTCTTTCATTCAGAGACCAGTTCCCCTTTAAATGGACAATTTTTTAAATGGAATCTACTTTTGTAGATTCGTAGCAAGATCTCTGCTCAGCACTCAGTACAAATTAGACAGTCTACGTAACAGTGTTTGCCAACTGACTGATGGATCAGCATGTCAGGAAGAGTAAATTTTGCCCTCCCGGTTTCCATGAAAATGACATGAGGTCAGAACGAAGTTTCCATAATATTTTAGTTCTCATTTCTCTTCCTTGTCATTTATCCAACCTGGTGTCAATGCAAGAACCAAACAGAAGCTTATCCTGAGCCATTAAATTAATCAGTCTCTTTACTGATGAGCTTCTTTTCTGTGATAAGTGTAATCTGTCTCCCTTTCCCATGTCATAAACTTCTGCTAATGGTTGTGGAAGCTCCCAGTTCTGGAGAAAGAATCAATATACTATATATTTCAATTAGTTGAACATAACCCATTTAATTGGAATTGGCTACCCAGTAGACAGTGGTTTTGGCCTCTGAAATGTCTTTTAACAATGAATATGAAAGAGCTCAAATATTGAGAAAATATTAACAAACAAAATATATGGGATTGATTTTAGATCAACTGTTCAAAAGAAACTAACTTGTCATAAGAACTGCACTTCCTTTCTTTCACTATAATAATCAAAAACCCCGGGTTGTTTTTCTATGCTGAAAAATAGCTACAGGCCAATAAAAATACTGGCACAGGGAGTGAATGTTGAGTAAGTGCTGTATGTAATGGGCCACCATGTGATTCATTCGGATGGCACAGATTTGGGCAACTGAACACAAAGTTAGTTTTCCTGTACCTGTTGCCACACATAATCAACCAACCCCTGATCAAGGCTCAGGCTCACCTTTCAGGTATAAAACCTCTGAACTTCCTGTCCATCTACTTACATAATTACTTACACTCATACTTTCTCTCCCTTCCTTTTTTTGTATTCTTTTTTTTACTGAGAGGTGGAGAGGTGAAGAGGCAGAGAGACAGACAGATTCCCACATGTACCCTGACCAGCATCTACTCAGCAAGCCCCCTACTGGGTGATGCCCTGCCCATTTGGGGACATGCTCCACTGCTTGGCAACTGAGCTATTTTTAGCATATGAGGCAAGCCCATGGAGCCATCTTCAGCTCCTGGGCCAGCTTGCTCAAACCATTCGAGCCATGGCTGCAGGAGGTGGGGGAGAGAGGGAGAGAGAGGGGAGGGTGGGAAGGGGTGGAGAAGCAGATGGTCACTTCTTCTGTGTCCTGACTGGGAATTGAACCTGGGACATCCACACGCCAGGCTGACACTCTACCACTGAGCCAACCAGCCAGGGCCTCCCTCCTTATTTTTTCATTTGTAGAGCAAAACAAATGGTCCTTTCTCTGGTTCAAAGCAAGCACACTTCTCACTTCTCTGTACCTTGGACTCCAGCTCCTCCTGTTTCCCGGGACCCCTCTCCATCAATCATACTCTAGCTGCTGTATCCTCAGCCTGCCTCTTCTTTGGCTCATCCCCTTCAGGCCAAACAGAAATTCTCCCCTCTATTTATCTCATGATTTCTTTTCTTCTCAGTCATCCACTCAGACCTGAGCTTACTATACAGTCTAACGGCTACCCCAACAAATCCACTAAAACAGCCCTCGCTAACCATGTCACTAATTCCAGTGGATGCCTCATACTGACCTCATCTTAGTAGAACTTTCACTATTTCCTTCTCAGAATGCTGTGCCCCTGAATTTTTACTGTTTAGTCTACATTTTCCCCTGAATAATCTGATCCATGGCTATGGTTTTAACAGTGGCCAGTGGAGCTGATGGAGGCTTTCTCCCTTCATCAGTAAAGTACAGTTTGAGCGTCTCTTCTTGGGTGCAAAGATACAAAACAGGCGGTTTCTCATCCTGGTGAAAGATGCCACGCCACTTTTTATGGACTTACTAAAGCTACCGAGCCTCAGAGGGTGCGGAGCTCTGGGCAGAAGACCACGCCACTTGCCTAAAGATCTCTGAGGGTTCTTCCACATGGAAAAGACTGATAATTCCAACCCTACTCCTGAGATTCTGAGTTAGGAAGGTCTGCTGGGGCGAACCGGAATGGTCCCCTACCCAGGCCTCGGGGCAAAGAAGAGTGACTAGACCCCTAAAGAGTTACCACGGACAGGAGCAGAGAGGATGCAGTGGGCTAGCCCTGGGGCTGTCAGCGCCGGCACTTCCGTCCTTGAAGCAGCCAACATGGGAACCCTGAGAGGGAACCACTTGGTTTCGTGTGGAACTCTTACACGCTGCCCCAGATCAAGTCTTCCTGATTCCGGCTCCCACGTATCCCCCATGTCTCTCTCTGCTTTCAATGTCCTTGTCATTGTCCTGAGCTGGTCCCTCATCATCTCTTACTCGGACAACCGCAAGAGTCTCTTCACCGGGTTTCTAACCCAAAGTCTTGCCCGTCTATCAAAGCCCCCTGCCTGAAGCTGCCAATGTGAGCCTATCACTCACCTGCTTCAGACCATGTAGGGGTTTCCCGCCACCCGCTCCTCACCGCGGCCCAAGTGGACCCCACCTTCCGAACCCTACCTGTTTTCCCCTCCTTCCCCCCGTGTCCTTTATGCTTCAGGAAAACCAGGTTATCTATGGTTATTCCTAATCTCGAGCTGCTTCTTGCTTTCCATCTCCTTTCAGGCTATGCTCCAAGCCTAGAAGGCTCGTCACCTTTTATATTTTGCTCTTAGTTGTCTCTTGAGACTCAGCATGGATGGCATCAATTCTGTCACCTTCCTGACCCACTTTCTGTGTCACCCGTAGTTACTGCCCCCCCCCCCCGCCCCAAGCAGACCATCCCTCAGTGCTTTCCAGGTACTCTCAGTGTCCAAGCGTGCAAGTCCCCTCCTGACAGCTGTTACGGACGGTCAGGGCAAAGCATATGGCAACATGCCACTGGGAAGCCTGGGGAAGAACCGGCCCCTGACCCCTCAGGGACCCCAGGGGGGAAGCAGACCTCAGTTTATTCACCCCGCCCCCTGACTTACCTACTTCCTTTGACTCACTTCCCCTGATAAGGTATACAGGTTCTGGCAATAACGTTTTACCTGTAGAAGTCTCCACAAATTAAATGGAATACGCCTAATTATGTGCTTGTGAGGCCTTTTCCTCTGTTCACGCTCTCTGCAATTTTCATCCCCCAAAGGAGGCAGGAAAAGCTTCGTGGGCAGGCTAGGTCCATACAGTGTCACAGTCATTAAAATCCCAAGTTTCAGAATCAGACTAGCAGATTCGACCTCAGATACTCCTTCGGCCACTTACTGTGGACCTTTGGGCTCCACTTTTAGTCTGAGACTGAATTTTTCACCTGTGAATGGAGATCAGGACACCTTCCCCCTCGGGTCACCATGAGGACCCAGTGAACTAGAATGTGTAACATGCTTGTAAGTGGTCCCGAAGGCTAGCTCTGCAGCACTCCTTGGAGGAGGACGAGAGTGAGACAGGTGAAAAGATCTGCAGGTGTGGGGAGACCACCACACAGGACGGAGAAGACAGGCCGCCTTTGTGCCGGAGCGGAGGGACAGGGCCTCTCACTCCCTCGGTGACAAGAAAGGAAATGAGGCCATCCAAGAGGGAGTCAAGCTGGCATGGGCGGGGAAGCCTCGTCAGAAGCTGCTCTAGGTTGCACCATGACTCCCTGTGTCTCTGCCCTGGTCCAGGCCCTGCCCTATGGTTGGGACAACAGCTGGGTATCTGGGCCCTTTGGAGAGAGCTGACCCACTGAAGCCTAGGTCTGCTGCCAGTGGTCACCCTCGTAGGGTGGCTGGATCAGTGACTCACGCTGGTCAGCTGACGGGGGGATACCAGGGTGAGGAGAGTACAGTGCATGCCCCGCAAACAAGCGCACCTCAAGAGGAGTCTTCTCCCGTTGAACCTCCTGCTTCTCGGGCTTCGGCCTGGGATCTCCTTAGTCTTAAGATGCTTCTGTACTAACGAGGCGGGTTCTAGACAGCTATGAGGAGAACAGGGAGCACATCTGATAATAACTCGGCAGGGCAGGGATCAAGTTCAAACATTAGTATTTGACCACATCTCTAACACCAAACGGTGAGAGTCCACCTTTTCTTTGATGGGCTTTCCAAAAGTCACTGTTTCTATTCCAGCCAAGAAAAGCCTGACTACTCTTAATCAAAATGAGACTCATTAGAACAAGGGTATGACAGACTTCCTCAGAGATGGTCCCAGCTTGGGGTAGCATCCCTCTGTCCACTGGGCAACCTCACAGTGTCCACTTCTGAACACTGCTACCTGGAGCACCATGAGTTCAACATCTATCCCTGGGAATGAAGCCCAGAACAGGAGCTTAGAGAATGTTCCTTTAATATTAGGGCAACCTATGTCCTGAAAGTCCCCGTAATTAACATGAAGAATCTGATTTTGGGGGGTGAAGGGGGTTAGCTTAATTTTATAGTTCCCAGTAAACTGGAAATCTGTCTCTCAAAATAGTCCCTGATTCTTCATTCACTGATAAGTCACTCATGTGAATAATTGCTCCTCCCATTCCTAGAAAGTAGGAAAGGGGGACATGAAGTCATCTTAAGGAATGTCTAAAGGAAACAGGGCAAGTCTTGGAGTCGGCATCTGTCTTTTCCAACACTGAAAGGTGCTCTAGTATTAGTGTGGCAGCGAGGAGAAAATGTATTCACGACACCTAGGCATGCCCTCCTGAGATTCACCATGGTAGACGCAAACCTTTTATAAAAAAAATAAAATGTTCTAGGTAGAAATCTTCTGTGTGGCTCATTCCAACGGCAGTCATAAGTATAAAACTGATTAACAGGATTTTATCATTTTTGTGCACGTTTTTCTATTTGTTAACAATAATAGCAGCAATCATAATTGTAACACACGCAGTGCTTACAATGTGCCCAACACAACATTATTCTTGGCACTTTCTATGTATGTGTTCACTTGTATGACCTCACCACTTTACAAGGCCAATATCATGTCGTTCCTGCATTATTGGTGAGCAGACTGAAACTCAGAGAAATGAGTAATTTCCCCAAGGTCGTAATGAAGGGAAGAGAGCCAGGACTTCTAAAACCATATGCCAAGTGACATGTTATAGATTTTTAAAGTTACATAAATGGTGTCATGCTCAATGTATCCTTCATAACACATTTCTGTGACTTCTTCATGTTAATGCACATAGCTCTCATTCATTCATTTAAATTGCAGCACAGGCCCTGGCCGGTTGGCTCAGTGGTAGAGCGTCGGCCTGGCGTGCGGAAGTCCCGGGTTCGATTCCCAGCCAGGGCACACAGGAGAAGCGCCCATCTGCTTCTCCACCCCTCCCCCTCTCCTTCCTCTCTGTCTCTCTCTTCCCCTCCCTCAGCCAAGGCTCCATTGGAGCAAAGTTGACCCAGGCGCTGGGGATGGCTCCATGGCCTCTGCCTCAGGTGCTAGAGTGGCTCTGGTCGCAACAGAGCAACGCTCCAGATGGGCAGAGCATCGTCCCCTGGTGGGCATGCCAGGTGGATCCTGGTCGGGCGCATGCGGGAGTCTGTCTGACTGCCTCCCTGTTTCCAGCTTCGGAAAAAAAAAAAAAAATTGCGGCACAATATCCCATTAAAGGGCTATTCCACAATATTTTTATCTACTCTGCTGTTCTTGGCCCTGTGGCGGTTTATAACTTTTTACTATCATAAAAAAACACTGTCAAGGAACATTTTTGTATGTTTCTCTAGGGCCACAGATCTAGAATTAAAATTGCTCAATCACAGAATATTGTGCTAAATTAGTGTGTTGATTTACACTTCCACCAGCAATAGATGAAAGTTATTATTTGCTTCATACTCTTACCAACTTGATATGGCTATGCTTTTAGACTCAACCCCCACAAATCTTTTGGAACTGTTTTGCTGTGGTTTTAACTTGTATTCTCTTGATTTCTGGTAAAATTGAGTGTGTCATGCACATTGGCCATTGAGACATTCTCTGTGAATTACCTCTGTCTCTTCTATCTTTTGCCAGGTTTTGTTTGTCTGTTTGTTTTTCATTTTCTTTTACATTGATTTACAGGGGTCCTTTACATATTCCAGATATAGGCTTTAGTCCGCGTATGCTGTGTACACACCTAATGAAGAATGCTTATTAAGCAGTGTATTCAGCTAGCACACATCTTTCCACCGCTACCTGCCTTGAACGCACGGGGTCAACCATATTATGCTCTCAGGGCCTGATAACACCAGCCCCAGACTCCCAGGTCACACCACTGCCCTGTACTCCGGACCCGACAGGCCCCACAAAGAACTGAATCTGTCTCTATTTCCTACGCTTTCCCAATTATACAATTGCAAACTTTCTTACATTCTTAAACTCCTCTCTGGATACCCCTTTCATTTCTTGTTCTAAGAGGGCTGTGGCTCACCTGGAAGATGTCCCTGGCAGCCCACTCTGGCAGTGGCTTACCTCCTGTCCTATAGCTTTCCTGCCGCTGGGCATGGAGGTGGGCTACAGTACCTCATGTCTGCCCATTGCGGCTTTCGGATCCTAGTGCTCCCCCCCAGCACCTCCCGCCCCCCACTCTGGGTCTTACATCGTGGCGGCTATAAAGCCCAGCCCCAGACTCCTCTGCTATTCCTCCCACTGAGAGGGCGGATCTATAAATCTGGTTTCTAAGTCATGGAAGAACAGAATTAGTGGACACAATGCTCTGGCTATTTCCGGACCCAGGCCAATGGAATCGGCAGCTTCTTATGCCATTGGGCTTCTTACACCTTTGGGAAAGTGGCCACTATGTAGCCCGTGCGGTGGTCCATATAGAAAAAAAACAAACAGAGATTCCAGCCATCGGCCCCCACCGAGCTCGCAGCCAACAGCCAGCTCCAACTTGCCAGTTATGTGAGTGAGTCACCGTGGAAGCAATCCTCCAGTCCTAGGAAACGGCCTCCGCTGATGCCCGCCAGGGCAGAGACGAGCCTTCGCCACCAGGGCCTGTCCAAACTGCGGACTCATGAGTTACATAAACAATGGCTGTTTTAAGCCACTGGGTCTGACATAGTTTGTTACGGATCTAAACTTCCTTTCCCTCCAACTTTCTTGTATAAATCTATACTTCTTTTTTTTTTTTTAAATGGCTAGTTTCCTGGGTTTAAGACAGGGGTTGGGAACCTATGGCTCGTGAGCCAGATGTGGCTCTTTTGATGGCTGCATCTGGCTCACAGACAAATCTTTAATAAAAAAATAATGTTAAAAATATAAAACATTCTCATGTATTACAATCCATTCATTTCCTACCACTTATGTTCATGGTTGCAGGTGGCTGGAGCCAATCACAGCTGTCCTCCGGACAACACCAAATTTTTATTGGATAATGCATAATGTACACGGGTCATTGTATGGCTCTCACAGAATTACATTTTAAAATATGTGGCGTTCATGGCTCTCAGCCAAAAAGGTTCCGAACCCCTGCTTTAAGATGAGAGCCAATCCCTGTGAGATGCTTCCACATGGTGGTCTGATCTCTCCAACAGATGCCTCACTGTCACTAGCGCCTCTGGGAGGGCTCCTGAAATCAGACCAGTAGCTTGGTGTTTAGTAAGACACAGTTCTCCCTCTCCCAGGGGGGTCTCTGGGGACGGTATGCATTCCTTGGAATCCGGCCCAAGGGCACCACACATCTTGGCTTCTTCATGTTCTCATTAGCTAAGCTGACTTGTCTCCAAACGAAGCTAACATTTACACTGGGCACTGGGCACCTTGTCTACTGCTTAGAAACCTCCAGACCGAACTCTTATCCCGCAGGTCTCCAGGCAAGAGAGGAAACACTCACGTGCCCTCAGCCAGAGCCAAATGGGCCCCGAGGGGCAGGCAGTGGGCACGGTTAAGAGCGAAGAAGGCTTTGTTCTCCTCCCCTTCACCTCCCGCTCTTCCACAAACCAGTCTGCCCAGTCCCTCTCTTTTACCCCTCTCCCCAGGATGAAGAGGAGAAGGAGTCACTGCACGGGGCGGGGCGGGCAAGGAGAGGGGGAGAAGGGGGAAAGGGGGAGGGAGGCGCCACGGAGTTCATTTGACCACATGACACCTTTTCAAAAAGTGGGCTTCCTGTGAAGTGGATGATGCGACTCCACCTTGGGACCTGTGGGGATTAGTAATTTCTAGGACAGTACATCCTTCGTGGCTGCAAGCAGTCTGGAATGTGGGTAAGCCCAGGGATGACCTCACTCACTTGAACATCACACCCTGACAATGGGCAGGAAGGAGGGAGGAGCCCGGCCACCACCAGGGCCGAGGAGGGCGTCCAGGAATGTAGGGGCTGACCCTCCCCTGTCCACATCCCGCTGTCCCTGTCCCCCGGGGGCGTGCCCCACCTCCCACAGCCAAGCATCCTAGTCACCCTTCCCTCTAGACCACACTGCAGTCTCCTGCCTGGAGCCTTCCACGGTGTAGGAATGGGGTCAGAGGAGCTCCTGGGCCCCTGCCGTTTCCGTGGAGGTGGGGAGGGAGGTGGAGGGGCCGGAGCCTTGTCAGGAAATGTACTGTTACCTTCTTCATGTGCGTTCATTTTGTTGCAAGCATGATCATTCTGAGGGGCACCCCCCATCTCTCACTCCCTTGTGAAGCCACGCATTATGTTCTTCCTTTTATTCACATCAGAAAAAAAGGAAGAAATTACATTTCCTTGTAAAAAAAAACAAGAATGGGAACATGTCTCCCCCTCCCCCATAGAATGTCAGAGCCAGAGGTCATGATGGGGGCCATGGAGGCCAGCCGCTTTAGGCTGTTCCATGCGCCCTCAGGATGTCACACGTGCCCTCGGGCTCTGTGCAGGGGAAGCTAGACAGACATTTCTGCCCACTTCACCACTGTGGTTCTGCTTTGACTATTATATGCCATGGCTTTGTGTAGGATTTTGTTGATAAAAGGCTACTGCTATTTTTAAAAACTTTTATTGATTGATTGATTTGAGAGAGAGAGAGGAAAGGAGAGAGAAAGAGATGAAGAGAGAAGCATTAGCTTGTTCTTCCACTTAGCTGTGCACTCACTGGTTGATTCTTGTATGTGCCCTGACTGCAGATCAAACCAGCAACCTTGGCGTATTGGGACAACGCTCTAAATGGTCAGTAAACTCATTAGTCAGCAAAGCCAAATATCAACAGTACAACGATTAAAATTTCTTTTGAGAGCCAAATTTTCTAAACTTAAATTATATAGGTAGGTACATTCCTTATCGAAGTAGCGCCCACATGTGCTATTTTGTGGAAGAGCCACACTCAAGGGGCCAACGAGCTGCATGTGGCTTGCGAGCCACAGTCTGCCGACCACTGAGGCCTAACCAACTGAGCCACCTGGACAGGGTCAAGGCTACGACTGTTTTCTAAAAGCATAAAAAGCCACCCATGTACTCCTATCATCTTGTTCTGCAGGTGGCAAAGCAAAGGTCTGATGAGATACACAGACTGTCCAGGCACTCCGTGCATATCAGAAGCAGGGTCAGAACCCCAGGCCTTTGACCCTCCATTCCATGTGCTTCCGGTCCTTCCCCACTTAAGTCTTGGATGCCGTACGATTTATTAGCCAACGGAAAGTGGGGACAAAGGAAGCCGACTGACCTTGGATTTCACCCTCCCAATGAGTAAGCCTCTTAGAGGTTTACTGCCTGTCACTGTTCCACGGCTACTGGGAGCACACGACTTCCTACTGATCACACCCTGCAACCGCACGTGGGCCACACGGAGCCTCACCAGCCAGTGCCACGCGGACAGAGGCCAGCAGAGAGCAGACCATGCTGACAACTCCCTCTTCTGAGCCCACTGAGTGTCCCCAACTCCACAACAAAACATACCCCTTACGATATTAACAAGTTTACCACTTTGAAAACGAGAATGGGTGGAATACACGCTGTAGAATGAGCTATCCCTGCCTTCCTGACCGTAAACCGTTCTGAGATGACACAGTGCTCTGATCTGAATTAGTCACCCTGACACTTTTTATTACAGGCTTTTGCTTTTGTTTTGCAGTTTGTCTGGAACCACAGAATGGGGGTTTCTTAAAAGCTGGGATCGGATTCTGATAACTTTATTTCCCAAATCTCAAAGTGCGACCTATAAATAGATTTGTATGTGTAATCTTTTGACAGAATATTAGAATCAGAGACTATCTCAGAAAACACAGCACTAGTAGCAATTGGCAAATACATGTAGCAGAATGCCATGTTTTTAGTAGGTTCCTAGATCTCTAAGGAAGAAAAAAATTAGACTCAGTCTGCCCAGAGCCCAGGACAATATTATAAATGACCTAGAGGCAGAGTGTGCTGGCCAAGTTTAAGAATGAAAAATAAATAACAATTTATCATTGATGATATGCACAATAAAAGATAAGTATACTTTTGGAGGTAATAGAATAATCATATCCTGGCCCTGGCCAGTTGGCTTAGTGGTAGAATGTTGGCCTAGCGTGTGGAAGTCTGGGTTTAATTCCCAGTCAGGGCACACAGGAGAAGCGACCATCTGCTTCTCCACTCTTCCCCTTTCTCTCTCTCTCTCCCCCTCCCTCCTGCAGCATGGCTCATTCAAGAAAGTTGGCCCTAGGCATTTAGGATGGCACCATGGTCTTGCCTCAGGTATTAAAATAGCTCAATTGTAGAGCAACGGCCCTAAATGGGCAGAACATCATCCAATAGGGGGCTTATCAGGTAGATCCTGATCCAGGCACATGCAAGAGTCTGTCTCTCTGCCACCCTGCCTCTTAATAATAATAATAATAATAATAATAACAACAACAACAACAACATCCTTTCCAATGCAATCAATCCCAAAGACAGTGTGGACACTATCCAACAGTAAGAACTGGGCACCCTGGGAATGCCGATTCAAAGAGAACACAGTATTTTAAGCTAATGGTACAACAGTCCCAGGCAGAGTGGAGCAGGACCAAGATGCAGAGCCAGTGTAAACAAGATGTTTGCGATCTGTAAAGGGCTTTGCACTAGAGAGAAGCTTCTGGAAGACCATGCTCAGTCACTCCAGGACCTGGTCAAAGTGTTGAAGGCAAAAAGAAACAGCAGTGGCTGCTGCGAGACGACTGATTTGGAGAAAGATTTTGCTGGAATCAAGAAGGGAAGAAAAGACGTAACTTTTCAACTTGGGTCTTGTGTTAGCCAAATGGTCCAAACCGCTGAGGAGAAGTATGTCTAATGTTTCATCATTTGGCAGCAATGGGAAGGCTGAACTCAGTCATTATGGGGCAAGCCTGTAATTCCCCGCTCCAGTGGGATGTGAGGAAAGTGACTGAGAGTCAGGAGGCTAATATTCTTGGTGGAGTAGCTTGTCTGAAAGCATTTTTCTTTTACTTATTTTTTTTTTTTTTTTTTTTTTTGAGAGGAGGGGAGATAGACTCCGGTACACATCTTAACCGGGGATCCACCTGGTAACCCCACCTGAGGCCATGCTTGGGTACTGAGCTATTTTTAGCATCTGAGGTTGACACCCTTGGACCAACTCAGCTACTATCAGCGCCTGAGGCTGGCATTCGGACTAACTGAGGCACTGGCTGTGGGAAGAGAAGAGAGAGAGAAGGGAGAGAGGGCAGGGTGGAGAAGCAGATGGTCACTTTTATTGTGTGCCCTGACTGGGGATTGAACCTGGGATGTCCACACGCCAGGCTAACACTCTATCTACTGAGCCAACCAGCCAGGGCCTTTTTTTTTTTTTTTTTACCTTTCAAACTAGAACTAGGTAAATGAACAGAGGACTTACAATGGGATCTCTAAGAAGTACTGGGGCAGTGACAGTCTATTTACTGCTGAAAGATCAAGAAAGCAGAAGAAGGCCTGAACCAGACAACTGGTGAGAAAGTAGTTAATTCTAAACCTACCTCTTTAGCTCTATTTCCTTCCCCTTGGAGAATAACGTCTCACAAAGTGGTCAGTGCTAAGGGAGCGGTATAGGGTGTCTATTCACTCCAAAGGGTTCAAAGGTGCAGGGGTCACAGCAGGTGCCAGCAGCCGAGGAAATAGTGACTGGAACTGGGTCTTCAAGGATGGAAAGGATTCAGATAAAGTGGAAACGAGGGAGAAAAGAGGTGCTTACTGGGCGGAGGGAGAGGTCGTGTTCCCGGGAGGCAGAAAGCACCATTTCACTATCCCTGCTGGTCTTAACAGACCGGAGAGCTCAGGCAGATCAAATAACGTTTCTAACACCACACAGGGTTCACGTAAGGGGCGTAAAGCTGCTTTGATGTGATTCTGAAGCCCGCCTTTCTTCCTCCTGAGCCCAAGTTCACAAGGCTGACAGGCGTGCGAACAAGGACCTACAGCATAATTGATGTTTGTGAATTGAAGGCCGTCCCATAACTTTTCATTTAGCTGTACTTTTCATGATATGTCAAAAAGGAAGTGACATTGCTTTCTAGAAAAATTCATTTCCTGAACTGATGTCACTAAGTGAACTCACATGGGGAAGAGCGGTGACATAATGTGGCATGCAGCAGACACGGGCCATGTTCTGAGGGTACAGTGATTCCAAAAGGAAGAGAGAGAGAGTAAGAAAGAGAGAACAGAAACCTCGCCAAAAAGGAGAAGCAGAACCTCTCAGCTCCAAAATATTCTGAACTTATCCTTCTTTTCTGCTGAGAAACACTCCCGATTCTCAGGAACAAAAGCTTCCATCCACGCCGTTTAACCTCGCTGGCCTTTGCGAGGTGTATGTTCCTCTCCACTGTTTCAAGTCCAGGAGACTGGACAACCCAGGAAGGAGGACTGTGGACCCTGGCTGAGCGCAGGGTCTGACTTACTTTCGGCTGTCTCCGATCCTCCCATTGTCCTGAAGTAAAGTGGGAACTGATGAACCCGACAAGGAAACGGCATTCCCCCAACAAGACCAATCTTCTCCTTGAGAGCTGCTCTCCCAGCCTCCCCATGCTCCTGGCTCCTGGCGGCCTGCTGGGTCCAGCCTCGCCAGTGACGGATGAACTGCTCAATGAGCAGTGATCAACTCAACCCCTTGCATCTGAAGTTCAAAGGTAACTGGATAAGCAAAAAGAAAAGGGACTAGTTGCTTGACCAAGATAAAAGATCTTGAGGATGGCTACAATTTTCTGGGAGAGGAGGAAACAGGAGTGCTGGTGTGGCTCAAGACAGGGCACCTGGCTATTGAACCCTTCTAATATCTCGGAAGCAGGGAAGGCCAAGCATGGGACGGCGTCCCCAAGATCCTTCGAACTGTTGGCCAGTTTCTTACCGGAGCCCTTATCACGGAGTATTGTACCTGTCACTGTACTGTAACTGGCCTATGGATTGAGCTCTTCCGTCCTCAGTGGGCTGAATGCTGGGAGGCGGTGATGATATTTTACCTTTACTTGTACTCCCACCTCCTTGCACAGAGCAGATGCCTCTTGGATGTCGGGTGCGTGAGTAGGAAGGTGGGCAGATGGATGGAAAACATCACACTCTCTGCGGTTAGGTGACTCAGACCTGGCAGGAGAGGGGTTCAGTGTGGACCTTGCAGGGGAAGGGAATGAATGCTGCAAAGAGTTAACTTCCCGAGACAGCTCAGGCACACTGACTAACGAATGTGAGCTGGTAATCAAACGGCAGATCAGCTGCAAAGAGCACGTACCAGTTTGCAAGGAAGGCAAGTCATGAGTGAGTGTACCTGCAGCCTTTGCTTTTAATCATGAAATGCTGTGGAATGAGTTGGGCTCGGGGATGCACACTGATATGTCAGAAAAGGTTAATGGGGGATCATCACACAGACATCTGGCAAATCCACCCTTTAACTAGTTTATTACTCAAATCATCTTGGAGTTTCATCCGAAAAGCAGAACTAGAACTACCTTATGATCCAGCAATTCCACTCCTGGGTATTTAGCCAAACAAAATGAGAACACCAATTCAAAAGAAAAAAGACACCCCTCTATTTATTTCAGCATTAGTAACAATAGCCAAGATATGAACACATCTGGAGTGATTTTTAGATGCTATCTCCTAGAACAGTGGTTCTCGGATTTCTTTTTCTCACGTTCTGTAAGTCTTCTGTCTGTTTTCTGTCTCTCCACCCTACTGCCCCATCCCACTTCTGTCTCCTAACACCTGAACCCCTTCCCCCCAATTATTGTCTCTGTGTTTTTCTGCCATGGTAGAGGGACATGACAGGGCATAAAGTAACACTCTCCTGAGAGTGAATATTTGGCTTCAGTTCTAAAATCCACAGCTCTATGAGGCGCAAGAGGCAGATCTGGGTTCACCTAAAGGAGTGGTAGTCAACCTGGTCCCTACTGCCCACTAGTGGGCGTTCCAGCTTTCATGATGGGCGGTAGCGGAGCAACCAAAGTATAAATAAAAAGATAGATTTAACTATAGTAAGTTGTTTTATAAAGATTTATTCTGCCAAACTTAGTGAAAATATGACATAAATACTTGGTAAGTAATTATTATTATATGCTTTAACTTGCTGTAACTCTGCTTTATAAATTTTATAAAGTAAAGTTACTTCCCTACTTTATAAATCACCATTACTATGAAGCCAGTGGGCGGTTAGAAAATTTTACTACTAACAGATACAAAAGTGGGCAGTAGGTATAAAAAGGTTGACTACCCCTGGCCTGACCTAAAGTGTACAGAGAACCAAAGGGTAGGAGAACATTCCTCTGCTTCAGAATAAGGTTCTCCAGGCTGGGCAGATGGAGTCAAGGAGTACAGATAAGGAAAACAGGGAAGCAGATAGATTCCAGAGAGAGGGGGACCTGATGCCTCGTTCTCTGGGGCGAGTCCCAGAGAGGCGGCAAGACCCCAAGAAACTGAGGGAGGTAGAGAGCATCTCCACCCTGCAGGAGAAGGGGCGGTGCCAGAGAGGAGCAGGGACACGGGGTGGATCAAGACAAGAGAGCTCCACCACCAGTCAGGCAGGCCATCACATTCCAGGGGGTCTGGCAGCGGAAACGTGGTTCCCAGAAGTCACCATGGAACCTGGGATTTGCGAGGAGAACTGGCAGCCTCTAGCCCAGAGGCAGTGGACGTCAGCCGTCACTAGAATGAGCTGGTAACTGAGGACCAGGCTGAACCACAGAGTCTCAGCGAAAACCTGCGGGTACAAATGCTGTTTGCCTAACCCAAAGCTGGGGTCTGTGTCAACTTCTCAGAACTGAGCCAGAGCCCTGCGGAAAAAGGGGCAGAAATCTTAAACTGACTGAGCCTAACTCTCCCTTCCTGTGGCGTAATTGCGAAGTCGAAGAAGTCATTAAGTCGAGACAAAAATAGAACTAATTGGTATATCCTGCACTTTAAGTGTGGACTGAAGTACATTTTTGCTATCCAGCTGTCTCTCCATTCACCCATTTGTCTTTTTTCAGCCTCCATCTTTTTTTCCAGAAAGAACCGAAGGCAGTTTATAAGCATGTATGACCCATCAAAGAATCTTGGTGCTACTGTAATAGATACAGGAGGCGGACCAGGCATTATAACTCAGAAGCCAAGAGGGACCAGGCAGCCAGCACATGTGAACAAAGCATGTCAGAAGGAGCCAACCCGTTTGCCTCGCCTGTATTTTTACTGACCTACAGTGTGCATTCCATGAATCCTGTTTACGTCTTACAGAGATGCCATGTGTGAAATTTTTAATGACTGGATGTTAACTCTTGTGTTTGATTGATTAGGACCCAGAAACCCAGTAGCGTCAGCTCCTGTACTGTACTTTGTGATGTGCCTTATACAGAATTCAGCCTCGTAGTCAGGGCCCGGCCCCTCACAGCAACAATATGAACTGTAACAACTTGGGCAACTTCAGCTCATTTCCAAAAGGTCTGATATCAGAAAAACACTTTCAAAATTTATTGTTCAAATCCCTAATCTGGGAACAGTACGTGTGGCTGACATTTTCATTTGGGGAGGGTGGGGCAGAGACCAATCCCAGTACATGAAAATGAGTCACATTTCTCCTTGGCCAATGACTTTCCCAAAGGCATGGCTTTTGTCAGGAAGGAGAAAATTAAATACTATATTTGGTTACCATGAATAAATAAATGCCCCTGTAGGAAGACATTTCAAATATTTGTGTTGTTTGCAATAACAATCGAAAGGACCAAGCTTTGATTTAACCTCTTCTATAGTTTATTTCTAGAATTTCCCTTTGAATGACTCAAACAAGTCAGTTATTTTCCCCCAACAGATCTAAAAATGTTTCAGCACTGTGTGCTGAATGAGCAAGCCCCTTATTTGTGTGTTCTGTAGCCCATTAGGTATCTATCTGCTTAGGTGTTTGGTTCACAAGGCAAAGTAGTTGACTGTTGGCTCTGACAGCGGTGCACACCTAGTTCATAGCACTAATAACCACATCATGATGGATAACTTCCTGATACAAAGTGATTTCTGTGGGCAATGTCCTAGGCAGATTTGAGCTCCTGATGCTTGTAAGACAATACCATCTTGGACTTAAGTTTCAGTATAATCTAATATTAACACCCAGCTCCAACTGTACTCACAAGAGTACTATTTGAAATCTCAGTGAGTACTTTTCAGTAGTCTGCATGAAATCTTTCAGGATCATTCTTGACACATGAAAAAAGTCATGTCCAGAGCTTTCGTGTCTCCTGGGCCTCCACTGTATCTCGTCCAAATGTTTAGTGATGACAAAATAAATATTCACCAGGATCACAGAAACAATATGGTATGATTTAAATGTGTTTTTGCTAGCTGCAACCAAAAAATATCCCCAATAATTTTACTTTCCCGCTAAACTTGTCCTATAGCCTTTCAACTATGTCTTCAAATGATAAGCTACATTATGCCTGGTTAGATTTCCATTTCCAAATGGTCTTACTTTTTTTTTTTTTCTGCAACAGTATTTCAACATGCTGATTTAGTGAATCTGGTTTTCAGAAAATAACAAAACGCCACTACTACAAACAATGGAGACCAGATCAAGGAAGACCCTTCACCTGCTTTCCAGGTGGCATCTGTCCTCCACTGGTGCCGTGGGCCCCCAGGCAGAGGAACAGCCTTGGGGCACCTCCCACCACCTATCTGATGTCAATCAGGAGAATGAAGTGAACACACGGGATGGAGGTGGGAAGACCATGGTGTGAGAGGGCACGTCTCTCTGGGGCCAGCCCTGGAAGAAGCATTTTCCCTCCCTGGGAGATGCGCTCAGCCACCTGGCCGTGGGCCGAGTTCCCCAGACATGCATCCCCGGCTGAGGGGGTCACTTCCCAGATTAGATTCATCATTCCTGCTCACACGCCCGACACTTCATAATGCTTTGGTCTATAAACACTCCTGATTCCGGGAAATTTTTCTTACTTAATACATAGCTTGTTTCACAACAGCAATGCCCTTACATGGTAAACTAAGTCGTGATAATGTTACGTCCTTTCACAATCGACTAAGTTCTTATTCTATATAATACTCATACTGCTGCCTTCAACTGTGTTGTTTTCTCGGACACACATTATTGTGCACATGAATTATATCATATCTTTGGCTTTATTTCAAAGTAACCCGAAACAAAACATATTACAAAAGAAAAAAGTTCACACACAAGGTGTTATATGTAAAAGAGTGGAATTTGGGAGGGGTAAATATTGTCATCTCAATGACATTCTAGGTTACGAGCAACTCTGTAAGGTTAGAACTTCAGTTTTCTTATGGTCTGCCACTATTTATACAAGTTTTTATTTCTTTCATGGTGTACATGCAATAAACGAGTCATGCCAATGTCCCTCTTACTCAGGACACGCTCTCTGAGCTGCTATAAGCACACTAAGCTTTGCCACCAAAGTGGTGTTTTAAGCATGGCAAGGAACACATTAAAACCTAAACCAAGCTTAACATTGACAGAAGGCTCAGCATTTTAACATAAACCAGACACAGGGATTCTTTTTTTTTTTTTTTCAGACATGGAGATTCTCATTTTTATTATTAAGTTTATTGGGATGACATTGGTTAATAAGATCATATAGGGGTCAAGTGTACAATTCTATGATGTATGGTCTGTGTACTGCATTGTGTGCCCACCACCCAAAGTCAAATCTTCTTCTGTCACCATATATTTTCCCCCCTTTACTACAATCTTCTTCCCCCTCACCCCAGTAACCACCATACTGTTGTCTGTATTTATGAGTTTGTTCACGTCCCACATATAAGTGAAATCATATGGTTCTGAGCTTTTTCTGACTTACTTATTTCACTAGGCATAAGGTTCTTTTTTTTCTTCTTTTCTAACTGAGAGAAGGGGCAATAGAGAGACAGAATCCTGCATGAACCCTGACTGGGATCCACCTGGCAACCCCCGACTGGGGCTAATGCCCTTCCTATCTGGGGCCATGGTCACAACTGAGCTATTTTTAGTGCCTGAGGCAGAGGTTCCATGGAGCCATCCTTAGTGCTCAGGACTGATACACTTGAACCAACTGAGCCATGGCTGAGGGAGAGGAAGAGAAAGAGAGATAGAAAGATAGAGAGAAAGAGAAATAGAGAGATAGAGAGAAAGAGAGAGAGAAGGGAGAAGGGTAGAGAAGCAGATGGTTGCTTCTCCTTTGTGCCCTGACTGGGAATCAAACCTGGGATATCCACTCACCAGGCCAATGGTCTACCACTGAGCCAACCAGCCAGGGCCTAGGCATAATATTTTTAAAGTCCATCTATTTTCTCACAAATGGTAGTATTTAATCATTTCTTATGGTTGAGTAGTATTCCATTGTATATATGTACCACATCTTCTTTATTCAATCCTCTATCAAAGGCCACTTTGGTTGTCTTCATGTCTTGGCCACCATGAATAATGTTACAATGAATGTGGGGGTGCTTGTGTCTTTGCAAATAAATGTTTTTGAGGTTTTTTTTGGGGGGGGAGATACCCAGAAGAGGAATTGCTGGGTCATATGGTAACTCTAGTCTTAATTTTGTGAGGAACCACCATACTGTGTTCCACAGTGGCTGTCCCAGTCTACACACCCACCAGCAGTGAAATGAGGATTCCCTTTTCTCTACAACCTCTCCAACACACGTGACTACCTGTTTTGTTAATAGCAGCCATTCGAACAGGTGTGAGATGCATCTCAGTGTAGTTTTGATTTGCATTTCCTTAATAGCTAGTGAAGTTACATACCTTTTCATATATCTATTGGCCACTTGTACAAACATGGAAATTCTAACATTAACCTGTGGTCTTTTTAGAGCAATAATTTCAATTTCACACATAGTGTGACACTTTGCAAGCAGCTAAATCTGCTTCTGGCCTTTGAGCCAACAGTTTGTAACTTTCAGGTGGCTGGAGATCTTTGCTTTAAAGAGAAGAAGGCTTTTCCTTATTTATTTTTAGTGAGCTATAATTGGTAGAGAGCATCGTATTCGTTTGGGTATATAACACGATGATCTGATAAATGCATACATTGCAGAACGATTACCATTTCATGTTTAGTTATTATTCATCATCATGCACCATGGCAAACTTTTTTCCTTGTGATGAGAACTTCTGACATTTCCTCTCTTAGCCACTTTCAAATATACAGCACAGTATCGTTAACTACAGTCACCATGCCACCCACGGTCATGTCCTTAATCTTCCCTCACTGCCTCTACTAACTGCAAGCTCAGGTGACCAGCCTGAACTGAGCACAAGGCTGTGCCAGGCTCAAGGGAGCTGGGGCGTTCGGGGTGCTCTCGTTTCACTGAGAGCACCTTTCTTATGTCAGGGATCAGATCAGGGCTACTTCTGTGCCTTCCTCGAAATGAGCTCATGCTCCCCCTGTTCACTTTTTCGGTGGCTTCCCATCACCCTCATGATGTAAGCCAAGCTTCCTGGCATGACTTACAAGTCCCACTTTCTAGCCACACCAGCCATTGATTCACCTCTGATGCCTCATTCTCCACTTCTCATCCTTCATCCTAGACACCAGGAAAATGCGTGTCTCCCCAGACAGCCGCTGTTCTATTAATTCCATGGCTTTGCATATCCTGTGACTTCTGCTTTTAAAGTTCGTCTTTCCTGCCACCATTGTCAGGGGTGGGGGGGATTAAGGAAAAAAAAATTTTTTGCATACTATTAATTCTTTTTTTTTTTTTTTTTTTCCTGAAGCTGGAAACAGGGAGAGACAGTCTGACAGACTCCCGCATGCGCCCGACCGGGATCCACCCGGCACGCCCACCAGGGGCAACGCTCTGCCCACCAGGGGGCGATGCTCTGCCCATCCTGGGGGTCGCCATGTTGCAACCAGGGCCACTCTAGCGCCTGAGGCAGAGGCCACAGAGCCATCCCCAGCGCCCGGGCCATTTTTGCTCCAATGGAGCCTTGGCTGCGGGAGGGGAAGAGAGAGACAGAGAGGAAAGCGCGGCGGAGGGGTGGAGAAGCAAATGGGTGCTTCTCCTGTGTGCCCTGGCCGGGAATCGAACCCGGGTCCTCCGCACGCTAGGCCGACGCTCTACCGCTGAGCCAACCGGCCAGGGCAGCATACTATTAATTCTTGCTGTGGTTTTGTGGAAATGAGCCTAACTTACAAGCTTTGAGTGTTTTTCCGAGTTTATCACTACAAATTACTAGCAAACCAAAAGATTCCAACTGCAGTTGAATGCCAAGACCTTCTCTGGCTGACAAATTAGAAAACCATTTATTCAAAGTGTCAGTTTAATTCCTTAAATAAAAACAATAGTACTGTTGTTGTTTTTAAAATTTTAAGATGTGGTGGAAAGAGAAAGACATTTCTCGCTGCCGTGGTTGCTGTTGCTACCCTGTCCAGATCCCCCGGAATGAGTGGGCGCACCCAGCCCCCGACAGCCTTGAGCATCACCACTAAGGGTACTGAGCTGCCTGCCGGAGAACAGGCCTTTGAGCGAAGCCACCTTCCCCCAAGCGGTCAGCCACCAATAACTACACAGTTCTGGCTCCTTCGCCTCACACGGGGACTAACGAGGGATCGTTCATGCTCCAGAGCTCCTTACAGGACACGCGCTGAAGCCAGTCCCTGCTGAAATCAAATCCTTGCTTTCTTGCCCTGCCCTATCCCACTTCTCCTTCTTCCCTTCTCCTAAAAGCACTTCTCCAGTGAACTGCCTTTATGAAACTCTATCTCAGGGTCCACTTCTAGGGGACCTCCCCTAAGACGTGCACCTCTGTAGTGAATCCATATGGCTACCCCTACGTAGAACGGGTGGGCTCACATGCTCTGCTGTTGTTTGAAGAAGGGAGCATTCTTTGTCCAGGTGACACCTCAGCACCAGGGCCCTGGTCAAGGACACCCCTGATTTCCACCCATTAGAAAGTCCTTCTGTTGTGAGCTTGCCAGATACACCCTCAGTTCAAGTTACAGCTACTCCGTTTGGATCAACCAGATAGGTAATGCTCCTCCACCCCCACAAAATACAGATTCCCCCCCCCCACACACACACACACACAGGTTCCTAGCAGAAATAACCTACTAAAAAGTCTAATTCTCATTTCTGGATCAAATAAGAAAAACAGAGAGCAAGACATAGGAAAATACTCCCATGAAACTAAAGTTAATCTCTACACTTTACCTGGAACACCAGCAACCTCATTTGTAGCCTATGATGAAGAATCTAATGAACAATTCATGGCTGCCATGCATTTTTCTTGCTTACCGAAAGCTAGCCATCACTACACTATGCAGAATGGTGGAAGACCTTCTGGGGTTGAGAGTCCGGAGCCAGTGGTTTCCAATGGCTCTGCAGTATACATGGGTGGTCTCCATAAGTTTTCAAAGATTTCCTCTTTAGACAAAACTAAGTTAACTTTGTATATGAAGATTGAGGGCATTGCAAAACAAACAAACAAACAAACAAACAACCCCAGCAATAATAGGACATGATAACACTTTCAAAGTTGGGAATTTCCATCTTGAGAACTAGATCCTTAAAAAGCAATGACTACCAAACTGTCAAAGGAAGGGCCTCATCATCGGGAGAGACCAACCAAGAGTAGGCAGGACAGGCGGGAAAACGGAACCGTGCTGTAAGGTAGGATTCTATCCCAGTTTATAATTCGGTAGTGTCTGCTGTTACTTAGTCCTCTCCAGGGAAGGAGCTAATCTTGTGTGGAGAACCCTTAGAACCTTAATGGACTTTCGGAAATCTGAATTTTGACTGAGTACCATGGGAATTCTATACAACCTACCTGGAGATCATCAAACATAACCTGTCTGAAGAAATCTATATATGGGGGTAGGGGAGTAATACAGAACAACTAGAGGAAGAAACTGTGCTAGAATTTTACAAAATCTCTAAATTTGCAATTTCTCCAGAACTTTGCAAATTCTCTAATTTGCACTTAACAGAAAGAAATTCAATTAGCAGCATGCACGAAGCCTAGGTCTATGGAATGGAAAACTGAGGCCCAGAACTTAAGTAACTGACGGCATCGATCATATCACAGGCAAAGACTAAGAGCTGGACAAGGGAGTGATAGGATGAAACCACACTGGAAATATTGGCCTGACTTCCCCATTCTCTAATCGTAACCACTGGAGTTGAGAGAATGCCTCCTCACAAGGATTCAGGTGGGGGAACTTGGCAAGTACAGCCAGAGATTCCTCTGATTGAGGTCCAGAAATTGACTTTATAAACAGAAAGCATTCTACCACAGAGATAGGGGCATAGCAATTAGGGTCAGGACAATTCAGTTCATGTGTCAGGTTTCTAAATTACTAGCCATGGAAACTTACTTAAGTTTCCTTAATAACAACTGAGACTCCATCCCCAAGGGAAAACTGCAGCTCTTATTTCATAGGGTGGTTGTTAAGATTAAAATAACGCATATGAACCTACACCGGTATGTAGCAAATAGTACATGTTCACTTATGGTAGGAAAAAGTGAACTTCTCACCTTTCTCGTGTCTCCCTTTCCTTAGGTCTCTAGTGTAATGCTGACTTATTACCAATGTGATCTTTGTTTTTGACTACTTCCATTTTGATTCCCCATTGCTTAAGTTTTGTTTTATTTATTATTACCCAGTGTCACTTATAAGATGACCAGGTGTTCCTCTGAATATACAACAGATTGCCACTTAGTGGTCCCCACGTGTGCACACATGCACAACTTCCTATCGGTTCTATTTCTCTAGAGAGTTCTAACACATTCTCAAAACTCAGGTTGATGCATTTTAAAATCTGTTCAAGTAAGAATACTTGAGAATGAAAATGGCCGTTTCTTTCCCTCAGTTTCCAGCCTTGTATTTGAAAAGAGAATAAAGCAGAAAGGGAGGAAGTACCTTCTTGCTGGTATGTGAGTAAGAGAGAGAGAGAGAGAGAGAGAGAGAGTCTGCATAGAGCAGCAGGAGCAGCTAATATAGGATTTGGTTTCTAAGGACTAAAGAGAGAAAATAATGAGCTGTCAAAACCGAGTTTTATTTTATGAAATTTCACACATTATTAACAGGCTTTCTTTATTTAAGTGCCTAACTAGGAAGACATGTAAGGATGTGATTCATCCCAAATGCTTCCCAGAGGACACAGTGTGGAGCTGAATGGGGGGCAGGGCCTTTTTTCTTTTTCTTTCTTTTTTTTTTTTTTTAGGGAAGATTTTCCCTGGTTATAGGAAGAAAAAAAAATGTTGATGTTTCCCTCTAGTGGCAGAAAGGGAATAACATCCACCGCGGAGAACAGTGTAAGACTAGACTGAGCAAGGTGAGAACGTTTAGGCAAAGAGAACTCCCCCTCCTTCCTTCTTGTTCAACATCATAATTGACTGCCAATCGTTAGCTATGCATTGCTGCAGGTAAGAACTGCCCCAATCAGAGAATCTGGGACTGCTTTGGGAAAGCTGTGGTGTGGACAGACAAGAAGAGAAACCTGACCACTGAATGGGCCCAGGACAGCTTTGTGAAGAAGATGACAAAGGAATGGGTGAGTCTCCCTTTTTCCATTATTTGGTCTTCACCAAGCATGCAATGGTCACATCATCTTCCCTTAGTTACTATCTGAGAATAGTCTGGTTCTTTCTCTCTTGTTTCTATTCCCTGTCCCTCCATCAAAACTCACCTCTCCATGGTCTAGGGCCTCATGATTCTATTTTTCTTATTAGCATTCCTGTCCCTCATCAGGGATCCACAACCTCCTGTACTGTCACTGAATTCATATTATTATTTCAAAATTGCATTTTTGTGTCTAATTCTCCCCCCCTACACATACACACACACACACACACACACACACACACACACACACACACACACACATACACACACTAAATTTTGAACTCATAACAGACCTGATCAAAAGTTCATTCATCTTTAAATCGCAAGTGTCTAGTTTGGTGAGTGGAACTCAACAGGTATTTGTTGAAATAAAGCATGCATGTATTGATAGGTGAATAAATGAATGAATTTGAAAATAAGTTAATAAATTAACAAGCCTACTGAGTAAACACATTATCTGTACTTGATAGCTGGTATGATTAGGGAATTGTGGGAAAGATACTTGAACTCAAACATGAAGAATCAAATAAAATAATAGTAAAATTTAATTGGAAGATTGTTCTTTCCATGGAGTTTCCCAGAATTTAGCCTATTTAAAAATATGTGTGAAGGTGATCGGATAGAGGGAAGGACTCATTAATTGTACATTAGCATCCTGCAAAGTGTGCTATAAATAGCACTTCTCTCAGGGGTCTGGGTGGGGGAGGGGGTTAGGACATGGAAAGGGGAAGGGAACCCAGGGTCTGAGAATCTTACCCTCAGAACGAAAACAACACTCAAAGCTTGAAACCAGCCACTGTTCTCCTTTCAAAAATTCACTTCCTTTGTCTTCTTTTTCTTAGCGAGAAGAAAACTGATCATAGTCCAAAAGGACATGGACTTTATGACCCAGAGGCCACAAAAATGAGGAATAACTGAATCACGTGTATTTAAGCGAGGAGATGGAGGTGTCAGCCATGGCTCTAGCCTACAAAAAGTTAATGCGGAAGAGACGTGGTTTTCACATCCCAGATATAGAGGACATATTTGCATTTTAAGAGCAGGCTCTCCTGGAGGTGACTGCACAGCCTGAGAAATGAGCTGAGCACTTTGATTTCTAGAAGGAGGAAGACAGGACAAAACCCCCATGGTAGCAAAGAGGATAAGTTGGATCCATTACAAAAAAAAAAAAAAATCATTTTTAAAAGCACCAGAGATATGAAATGTAAAAGGTTGCAGCCACTTAGGAAAATACTTTCAGTTCCTCAGAAGTTCAAACATAGAGTATGACCCTGCAATTCCGTTTCTAGTACATACAAATGAAAACAGCCACACAGAAATGTGTGCACGGATATTCACTGCAGCCTTATTCGTAACAGCCCAAAATTGGAAACAACCCAAATATCCTTCAGAGTTATTCCAGTTCTAGCTGCTTTTTTTTTTTTTTTGTATACACTGACAAACTAGCCCTGAAATTTGTATGAAAATGCAAAGAACCCAGATGCAAATCTGTAGTCAATTGACTTTTGACAAGCGTGCCATGACAACTGAGTAGGGAGGTGGTGACTTTCCAACAAATGGGGCCAGGACAACTGGATGTTCACAGGCAAAAGAATCAGATTGGAACTCCTAACTATACATGACAAATCAACTCAAAGTGGATCATAAACTCACACATAAGAGCTAAAACAGTGAAACTCTAGAAGAAAAGTAGGAGTAAATCTTCACAACTTTGGGTTAGGAAGTACCTCCGTAGATAAGACACCAAGATCACAGTGACAAAATACAAACAAACAAAAAACTAAAGAGAAAAGAAATCTAACTACATCAAAATTCAAAGCCATTCTGTAGAAAACAATACCACCAAGAAATTGAAAGTAGCCTGACTGGTGGTGGCACAGTGTTTAAAGTGTCAATCTGGGATACTGAGGTCCCAGGTTCAAAACCCTGAAGTTGCTGGCTTGAGTGTGGGATCACAGATATGATTCCACGGTCACTGGCTTGAGCCCAAAGGTCGCTGGCTTGAAGCCCAAGGTCACTGGCTTGAGCAAGGGGTCATTGGTTCAACTTGAACACCCCAATCAAGGCACATATGAGAAGCAATCAATGAGTGACACCAACTACGAGTTGATGTTTCTCATGTCTCTCCCTTCCTCTCCCCCCCCACTAGCTAAAAAAAGAAGAAGAAAAATAAAGAAATTGAAAGTACACTCCACAGAATGAGAAAAAGTATTTGCAAATAATATTTGTTAAGGGATCTATACTCAAAATATATAAAGAACACATACAGCTCAACAATATGAAAAAATAACCCAATTTAAAAAGGGACAATGATTTGAACAGTCATTTCTCTAAAGAAGATATACAGATGGCCAACAAGCTCAAGGTCAGTTGACATTAGAAAAATGCAAATCAAAACCACAATTAGCTGCCACTTTGCATACACTGGTATGGCTATCATAGAAGACAGACAATCAAGTACAAGCAAAAATACAGGGAAATTGGAACTCTCACACGTTTCTGATAGAATGTGAAATGGTGCAGCCACTTTGAAAAATACTTTCAGTTCCTCAAAAGTTTAAAAATATAGTAACCGCATGATCTTGCAATTCCACCTAGTAGGTACCCAAGAGAAATAAAAACATATCTGGGAAGAAATGTGTGCACAACTATTCATAGCAGCATTATTCATAACAGCCAAAAAGTGGAAATGCCCCAAATCTTCATCCATTGATGAATAAATAAAATGTGGTTATGTTCATACAATGGGATGTTATTGAGCCACAAAAATGATATCTACTACAGAATGAATGCTCCCTGAAAACATCATGCTCAGTGGAAGAAGTCAGCTACAAAAGGTCTCACATTGTACAGTCCTGTTCATCTGACATTTCCACAATAGGTAAACCCAGAGAGAGAGCAAGTATATCAGTGGCTTCCGGGACTGGGAAAAGGAGAGACCAGGGAGTGACCACTAATGTGTAGGGGGTTTCTTTCTGTAGGCGGTTGATGAAGATATTTTGGAATTATACTGCTGATTATTGCACAACTTTGTGACTATATTAAACATTATTTAATTGTACACTTTACAGCTGATTTTTTAAAATAGTATGTGAATCTCATTTTAAAAATCAAGAGCAGCTGAAATCATCTCATTTCGATGACAGAGCAATAATCCGATGTCTTGCTGAGACATGGCGGATATACATCCATGAGATTCGAAGCTCCATGGCGTGGGAATCTGTGTGTGTCAGAATGCTCGTGTTCTCCCACTACCTTAACATGATTCTCCTGTTCATGCCAGGGCGCTCCTCTTTTCATCCACACCATCATCCTCTATCACATACACAAGTCATGCCCCGTATAAATCTTAACTCTGCGTTTCCATATTCTAAACATCAGGATTTTCAACATGTTCAATGACTAGGTCCAGACGTGAATGGAAGGCAGTGATTTTTAAAGTGTATCGAAATCACCAGGGGAGAGTCCTTTAGATAGGCAGAGTCGGGGACCATGCCCCTAAACAGGGAAGCCGCCTGCATGAGAAGCATCCTGGGAGGGTCCAGGGCACACCTGTGCCTAACAACGCTGCCCCCGGAGGCCAAGCGGGCTCGGTGTGGGGCCTCTGCCCGGTCACTCAGTGATGCTGACGACGGTCCAGAGTAGCCGTCCCGGGCCTCTTTCTCAGGTATTGACTCTGTCTCCTTTGTCACTGCGTTTTCCTGCCCCTAGTGCTGACCGTCCTGATGTCAGGTCTTGATGTGGTTGTACCAGGACGAGAGCACCAGGTATTCTGCCCCATGCCAGGCGCTGCCTGGGGCAGGTCTGGCAAACTCCCTCCATGAGGGGCACACTCACTTGAGGACCTGAGGCCCGTCTTCCCTTCTGTCTTTGGGAGAACAGAGAAAGAGTACTCTGACAGGAAGTCAAAGGATATACCATGTATGGAGCTATTTGCAACATAGAACAGAGAAAATCAGAGGGAAATGAAATTCCCATCTGTGTCTCTCAGAGGCAAACAGGAAGTCTTTCTGATCGTTATCTGGCCGGCGTGTCTGAGCCTGGCTGTGACTCACTGCCCTGGCCCCGCGTATTTGGAGCGAGTGCCCACACCACGGCCTGAGCCCGGGAGGGTCAGCAGGCCCCTACAATTCCCCTCCACTCGCCTTCCCCCCATCTCTCAGGCTGGATGACCACTGACAGGAACAGGCCCACAAAATCAAAGGGCTCCCCTTGGGCGGAAATAGTGACATCACAGGAAACAAGAATCCAATCCGGAGCCAAGCCTGCTGTCTCTACTGCAAAGAGGTAAGAGCCAATCCGAAACAAGGCCTCTGAAGGCCACTGGATTTGTATTTTTCTTAAACAACCTACATCAAGACCACAAACTAATCAACTGTTTTCAAAATAATTCTAATTATCATTTTTACACCACCAGTAAGGATTCCTTTGAATACTGACGAGTGTCAAGTTTTAGAAAAAAAGAGATCCTGCCTCCCCCTAGGACCTTACTTTCCGGAACCAGTGACTGGGGAGTCCCTGGGGCAGTCGCCCAGCTGCACCTGCATTTCTCTTCCTGGTCACCTTTTTCTTGTCAGGAGGCTGGAGATGATGAAGAGCAACAGTGGCCCTGAGAAGTCCACCTCTGTCCCTTCACTGACGCACTGTGCTCCACACAGGGAATAAGAGAAACTGGCCCCAGGGTGAAGAAGTTACCGGAGTGGAGCAGAGGTCGGGCCCTGGGCCCTGGGCGCACAATGACCCGGGAAGCACTGGCCACCCCGATGCTTGGGACGCATCCTCCACCGTCAGGATCTCTGGGCAGGAGACCCAAGAATCAGTCTTTAAAAAAAACTCCTCGGTTGGTTCCAATGAACAGTCACAGTTGAGGACTACTGAGCCAGAGGAAAGAGAGAGATGTTTCCACCACGTGGAACTCAAGGTCACGTAAAATTTGAGTCAAGCGATTACTGAGAACCGCCAAGTTCCCAGCCTGGCCACTGGCTCCCAGCAGAGGGAGGGGTGGCCCTTCCCTATATCCCTCCTTTCGGCTGTTAATTCCTCCTTTTGACATTTCCTCCATTTTAGATGACTTCAAAGGTCCAAGTGACTTGGTTTTATCTTTGTATGTTTCATTGCTGTTGTTGTTGTAGGTCATTATTTATTATACTTTTGACAGCAAGGTGGACAAGCACGTGCTAATCACAGCTTTCATCTTGAAGAAAATGAACAGATAACAGACTATCCAAGCTGGTATAGAAACAGACACAATTTTTCCTATTCACAACTTTTTAAACTGTGGCACTTTAGTGAACAGTATGGCTAATCAATTTTTTTCTGGCATCATTGGTGCAAAGTCTCCTAAGATGCCTCACAGTTTTGTCCATTCAGACTCTAGACAGTTATTATGATGCAATCAACAGGCAAACTGGAAAAAAAAAAAAAAGGAAGAGACTAGAAGTGATCAAAATAGCAGAACAGTTCTTATGAGGCTTCCTTGAAATCTGTGCTTTTCAGATTTTATCTTTTGGAAGACTCAAATCACACCAACACGTTGCTGTACTGGGAAGTCAGTTTTATTTTCTAGGTCTACAGAGGAGAGAACTGCATTTACCTCTCCATGGAGAGACTCCGGCCATCTCAGTCCACGAATATGATGGCTGTGCTCTTGCGTAGTTTTCTCATTAGTGACCATGTCCCAGAAAAGCCAGACATTTTACATCACTGTTAAAAAAGGGCAAGTCAGCCACTGCTGAATAAATGGTGCTGTCAAAAGTACTTCCAACTTGAAGAAGTCAACTTCTTAATAGGAATGAAACATGCAAAAAGCACATAACCCAGTCCCTGATCAGAATCTCTCCCTAGCCTGACCAGGTGGTGGCGCAATGAATAGAGTGTCGGACTGGGATGCCGAGGACCCAGGTTCGAGACCCCAAGGTCGCCAGCTTGAGCACAGGCTCATCTGGTTTGAGCAAAGCTCACCAGCTTGGACCCAAGGTCGCTGGCTCAAGCAAGGGGTTACTCAGTCTGCTGAAGGCCCCCGGTCAAGGCACATATGCGAAAGCAATCAATGAACAACCAAGGTGTCGCAACGAAAAACTAATGATTGATGCTTCTCATCTCTCTGTTTCTGTCTGTCTGTCCCTATCTATCCCTCTCTCTGACTCTCTGTCTCTGTAAAAAAAAATAAAAAGATTCTTTCCCTAGAAGTTTCCAGAATCTCTATTTCCATTTTAGTGTCATCTGCTCTTGTCCTTTGCCACCGAGTGTATGGACAGATTAATTTCTCAGGGTACATGAACATGAACAGGAAGAAACTATTGTTGGCTAGAAAGGGATCTAAAAAGCTTCAGCACAAATGATAAAATCAGTGCGATGCGTGAAGAAAGACCGTCCAAGTAAATCATAAACACATTCACAGAACACACACGTTGTTCAGACAGGGCTACATTTTGACCGTGTTTGGGACAACATAGAGACAAAGCCATACTGCAAACACAAAAATGACTCAAGATTCCCCCTTGTCTGTCTGCTACTTTACCTGTGACAACTCTAAACCTCAATTTAACCCTGCTGCCTTTCAGATGAAAGTTAATAAGCAAATTAGTCTCCAATCCACGCCTGGTCCAGCTTCCTGAAATCCTCCTCAGAAGCCGCCAACACGGGTCCACATCCCGTAGGCTGCTCCTCTAGCTCCGGACCACCCCAGGGCAGCCTCCATTCCCACAGACATGCCTGCCTGGGGGCAGTGAGTTGAATAATGGGACGTTTGAGCCAGCTCTGCTCACCACGGGCCCTACAGACTGCTGGAATAATGGCTTGGCTCTCCCAGGAGAGGGCTTGCCCTTCAATGGGCAGTCAAGTAAGCCAACAGGTCCTCATGCAGGATGGACCACAGAGGCCATAGGATACTGGGCCAGCAGGGCACAGACAGCTCACAACCCTTGCTCAAGAATTCATGACCCCTGCTCGGAAATCTCCGACTTCTCCCCCTCTCACCAGTTTGCCTCTCCCGCTGCGAACACACCGTGCATCAGATCTGAAAGGAGCAGCAGACATCTGCCTTGCTACTCAGGATTTATACAAAGTAAGTTTACAACCTTTGCCCTAGCTCACTTTCACAGGACACCTGTACGCAGGCATGGTAGATCCATTCTAACAACATGGGAACTGATGCTAAAGAGAGGTAGATGTCTTGAGCATAAATGATAACATCACATCATTAATATGACCAGCTTTGTACAGTAATTCAGTAAACACTGGCTGTGCTAGACGCCACCTCGCCCTCCCAGGGGAACACGGTTGAGCAAAAGGATGCTGTCCTCTGCTCTCATCTGTTCACCTTCCCTTGTAGAGCACAGTATCCAGCAGGTAGGGATTGGGTCATATATTTCTTTGGCCTCTTCCATATCATGGTCTCTGTAATGCTTAGCACATAGCCAACCCTCCAGAAGAAATCAATGATTGAATGAAACTCATCAACTCCTCAAAGGAGATGGAGGGAAGATGAGAATTTTTCTCTCTTGGCCCCACAACCGCAATACTGGAAGCTGTTGATAGTATAATTCTCAAGGGTGCTTGTCATCAAAGCACTTTTCATGCTTAGCGGTTTTTCTTTTCCTGCTATGGTTTCTGCATTGACAAAGGCTGGGAGGCTCAAGCTGCATTGTATGTTTGCTTCCTGGAGTTCCGTATATATTGATAAAATAGACAGAGAGCAGGGGGTAGGCACTGTGGTGTGCTCTCCAGATCCCCCTTCATGGAAGGGCTTGTTTCTCTGGTTGTTGGGAAGTGGGTACCAGCCTTCTGCTGTCAGCCCCTGCAGGGACTGCCTGAGCAACAGCCGGCTGCCCAAGAGTCACACCCTTTCCCCGAGTGGCCTATATCCAATGACTCATCAGTGAGAGTTTAAAATCCTGGCCATGTCGGCCCAATTTGGGACAACTCTGAAAGGGCATCTTGCATCAGAGCTGCCCAGGAACTTGACTGAGGCTCTGAGGCTACCATGAGTCAGCACCATGACTCAACTTCTTCTGCTGAATCCTGCTTTCTTTTCCCGCCTTCCACAAGTGGTGAGCCTCGGGGCTCCTGTAAGTCAACATTCAGCGCCTTACACTCCACCCTAGCGTCTGCTTCTCGTGGGACCCTACCTGAGACAGAGGAGGTTGGTGGGGAGTTGGGGCAGGGCTCAATTGGTCCACATCAAGAAGATGAACTCTGTGAAGCCTCAAGAACACAAAGAAGTGGAACGTGTTTGGCTGTGGTCTGTGGAAGCTGACTGTGCCTTCCATCGAGAATGTTCGGACGAGTCCGCGACACTGCTGAGCATCAGTCAGCGGTGCTTCCTACACCATGAGGATGGGAAAGGAAACTGCACAGGCCCCGGGGCTTCCCAGGGGTCACTCGGCTGCCAGAAATCTTCCCACGTCCTCTTCCTTTAGAGCTAAGCAGACAGTTTATTCACTCTTGCAATAATTGAGATCTTGATCATTTTAATCCAGTGAACAGGCCGGACGTGTACCATTAGAGCCCTCGTATTCTCCTAACAATGCGAGAAATGTCTGAACTTTGGATTGTGTTTATGACGTTTTCTTTCATTTTCACCCAAGTTTGAGCCTGATCAGGAAGACTTTAGGTGGTCGCTGGTTTACCCTTCACATCTGCCTTTCTTCCCTGGAATGAACGGCACAGGTCTAATCGGCATAGTCTGGCTGTGCTGTTCACAGTGGCAAGCAAGGGGCTCCATCATCTAAGTGTCCTATCACTCAGGTAAATTTCAGAGGACTCTCTTGGCTCCTGGCCTCCTTCCAGAGTTTCCTCAGCAGAACTAATTTGATATATTGCCTCAACAAATGCCATCATCCCTGGCCATTTTGGAACCCAGGGTGCAGATAGTCTAAAGGGGCATTAATGACAGAAATGTCCTCTCTGAAACAGGCAAATAATTTCTTTTCTGCTCCAGTCCAATACTGTTTTTTTTTTCTTAAGGTATAATTGTCATATAACAATTTATTAGTTCAGGTGTACAACATAATGATCAATATTTGTATACACCACTAAATGGTCAGCAGAGTAAGTCTAGTTACCCTCTGTCACCATACAAAGTTACAATTTTCTGGAATTTTTTTTTTTTTTTTTAGAGACAGACAGGAAGGGAGAGCTCATCAACTCATTTTTCAGCACTTCAGTTGTTTATTAATTGCTTTCTCATACATGCCTTGATGGGGGGGCTCTAGCTGAATCAGTGACCCCTTGCTCAAGCCAGTGACCTTTGGCTCAAACCAGCGACCATGGAATTATGTTTATGATCCCACATTCAAACTGGTAATCCCGTGGTCAAGCTGGTGAGTCTGAGCTCAAGCCGATTACCTTGGGGTTTCAAACCTGGATCTTCCGCATCCCAAGTCAACGCTCTCTCCACTGTACCATTGCCTGGTCAGGCACAATTTTCTGTTTTGTGATGAGAACTTTTGAGATTTACTCTCTTGGCAACTTTCAAATATGCGATACAATATTATTGACTACGGTCCCCATACTGTGCATTATACTCCCATGACTCGTTTATTTTATAACTGGAGGTCTGTACCTTGACTCCCTTCACCCCTTTTTCCCACCTCAACCTCCCACCTCTCTGGCAGCTACTATTCTGTTCTCTGTATCTATGAGTTTTGTTTTATTTGTTCATCTGTTTTATGTTTTAGAGCCCACATGTAAATGTGACTATATGGTATGTGTCTTTCTCTTCTGTCCTTTGTGTCTGTGGGGCTTTCTCTCAGCCAAACAGCTGCTTGTTGGGAACACACATGTCCCTACTTGGAACACTGGTCCTGTCAAAAGGCAGGACTCTCTTTCTTAAGTCTTCCAGATACGAATGTGTACACAGTGCCTGTAACTTCATTACTCGGGAGCCAAATATAAAAAGCGCAGTTCACAGAAAGAACGAGGAGCTTGGCTTCAGTCCCAGACACTTAATTTATCAACAAATGTTTATTTATTCTATGAGTACAGTATCATGATAAATTTTGTTAACAACTGCCTAATGTGCTTACTAGGGTATTTTGATTTATTTTTATTTTTAATGTGTGTGTGCAGCAACGGCCTACTAACCCTTCTGGCTCTCACCGCTTCCTCCCAGTCCATTTGCAACACTGAAGCCAAAAGACTCTTTCCAAAAAAAAAATCTCACTGTATAACTGTCTTCCCTAAAACTCTCCAATGACTTCAAATGCACTTGAAATAAAATCTAAATTTCTTTCCAAAGCCTACGAGAATTTTCATAATCTGGCCCCCACATACTTTCTTACTTCCTCTGCCACTATTTTCCCCTACCATGCTTAACATCCTAGGGTCACCACAGTCTTGCTCTTCCTTAACAATTTAGTCTCCTCACCACAGGGCCTTTACACTTTCTGTTCTCTTGCCCTATTTTCACATGGCTGGCCTCATGTTTGATTAGTCAGGTCTCAAGTCAAACATTAGCTTCTCCAGGAAACAAGAACACCTTCTCTACATTAGCAATCCCTACACAGCCACTATAAATCGTTATAACACTTTTTAGTGCAGCACTTTTAACTAAACAAATGTATATATCCATCCATTTCCCTATCCATTCTGCATGTTTGTTGTTAAGTACTTCGCTTTTTTCCTCTCTTCTCACTTAGAATCTAAGTTGCATGACAACAGGGGAACTTTCTGTCTTGTTTATGCCTACATTCTCAGACATAATAGGATAATAAATATTTTCTGAATATACAGTGTGTCCATAAAGTCATGGTGCACTTTTGACCGGTCACAGGAAAGCAACAAAAGACGATAGAAATATGAAATCTGCACCAAATTAAAGGAAAACTCTCCCAGTTTCATACCTATTCAGTGCAGTTCGATGTGGGCTCACGCACAGATTTTTTTAGGGCTCCTTACGTAGCTATCCCGTATAGCTTCTACAGACTCCTCATTGACTGATGGCCTACCAGAACGGGGTTTCTCCACCCAACTGCCGGTTTCCTTCAACTGCTTATCCCACCGATTAATGTTATTCCTATGTAGTGGCACTTCATTATAAACGCGCCGATATTCACGTTGCACTTTGGTCACAGATTCGAATTTAGCGAGCCACAGAACACACTGAACTTTCCTCTGTACCGTCCACATCTCAACTGGCATGGCCATGGGTTGCTCCACTGTATACACGGTGTTACGTCATCATTGCACATGCACACATGCTGCCACATCATCCTACAGAAACTGGGAGGGTTTTCCTTTTATTTGGTGCAGATTTCACATTTCTATTGTCTTTTGTTGCTTTCCTGTAACTGGTCAAAAGTGCACCATGACTTTATGGACACACTGTATAAGTAAATGAATATATATGCCATAGAGAATATTTTGAAGAATGTCAGAATATAGAGTTCTTAAAAAAAAACAATCATTTATAAGACTCTGGAAAAGTTCACTGGAGTCATTATAAGCCGTAATATTACAAAATCTAAATGAGTTAGGGGAAAGTAAGTATGATATCTAGACATGTGTTTTCAATATCGGATATTGGAATGCAAAAGGATATTAAAACGTTATCGGGTCATACCCTTTTCTCAGGGCATGAGAGCTTGTCAACTCGCAAGCAGAAAAATGTCTCTTCCCTTTGAGCAGAAAGCATCAGTTTCTTCTTCTTGCCCACAATGAATTTGTTGGGACCTGGGATGTAGTATGAGTGCACAATTCAAATTCAGACCACCTCCTCCAAAAATGTCATCACAGGCGGCTAGTTTGCCGTCCGCATTCATGTTCTCCAATAAATTAATCGATGTCACCCTTCGAGCACGTGGATTGGGTATATCTTTCAAGTAAAGAGAAAAAAACAAAGGGAATGTCTAAGTGCAATATTCATGTTAAAAACTTGAGCCAGGGTTAAGTGGTCTGAGGGAAACGTTTCCAGCATCTGAGAGATAGAACTATATATGCCGCTAGTGCAGAACCCCCTGTCACGCCTTTAACCTCCATGACAGCTTTTCCTTATCTCCAGCCCATTCTCTCATAGGACAGCCTTTCCCACAACTGAAAGGTTTGAATTATTAGAGAATGCTTTCCAACCACGAATTTAAATCTGCCTCTCTACACCTTCCACAGTCCATCTGCCCAGTAGCCCACCACCAAATGAGTCTGTGCTCTTTCTCACATGACATTCCTTGCAACATGGAATGATGCCATTTCCTCCTTTTTCTGCTTTGGGGTCAAGCTTCCTCATTATCCTTACTTGTTTCCTTGTTGAATTGTTTCCAAGCCCCTGGTAACTCAGGCTATTTCCCTTGGCACAGGCTCCAGTTGATCAGTGCCCTTCTGAACATGTAAGCTCCAGCGGCAAGCGCAACAGTAACCAAGTGCCTTGATGACTTTACGGTCCAGAATCGCTGACGCGCCCTCATTCTGGCTCTGTGCCTGGACCAAGATGGCTTCCATGTTTTGGCAGCTCCCAAACAGAGTTGACTCACATTTAGAAGGGATGGATTAAGATTCTCTCATTTTACTGTTGTCCTTATCCTCTGCCAGATATTACCCAGGGCTATGCAATGATCAGGGAGAATTATACTGTTCGATTCAGGACCTCCTAGGCTTCTAATGTTTTCAGTAGATCTGTGAAGAAAGGCAACAATTCCCTTATTTGATGTATTCTCCAGGTGGGATGAAGGACTGACTGTAAAATTTAACCTGCCTTCTGGGTTTCTTATTTTGTTTGATAGTTCTTTAACAGCAAGCTGTCTTCCAAGGTTCTGGCTCAAAGAGGGACTTGTCCAGGAGCAAACAGCAGCAATCTGAGAGCAGCTTCTCAAACCTCTTTCTTCCCAGGTACAATATCGGATGCTCACTCACAAGCCTCCCTGTTTCTGGTGCTAATTATTCTGCATCCCTTTTTCCCCCTGTCTAATGAATATCCACTCTTTAACACAGGGCAAACTCTAACTCTGCAAACACTGGACCAATAGTTCCAGGTGGCCAACAGAACCCCCTGCCAAGACCTCGGGAATTCCCTGCTTCTCTCGTTCTAACAAGCACTGCCGTTCTGACCTGCGGGGCATTCGTTAAGGTTTGTGCTTTTCGAGAGTCATCCCAAGGTATGAGATGATCTAATCTAGCCAGGTCCTTCCTGCCTTACTTTGAACTTGCTACTGGCAAGTGGAATGGAAAAGAGTGTGAAACCAAAGCTGAAACATTCCTGCCTAAGGAATTCCTGTGATTACCACACTTTATAATCTCAGGCGTTTGTAACCCTGATCACTTCTGCATATCTTTAGCATGCTACTGTTCAACCACAGAGGATGCAGTCAATAAGCCGGTGTCCAGTGAATGAGGTGGCTGGCATGACAGGCCTTCCCTGAGGTGACCTGCGGATACCTAGATATGCAGGACATGCAACATCTATCACTGACCATACAAACCAGTTCTCTGCTTTGCCCACCAAATTCCTGGAGGGGCCAGGCAGCAGGCTACTATGAGAAAAGTTAAAGAATTAATAAACAAACAAATAAATATACACAAGTCAGGCCCCAACATATCAAAGTGTTTGTCTTTAGTTTCCAGTCAAATGCCTTTGGGAAAATCTAGTCTGTCTCAGTTATGCCAAAGAAAAGCCCCAAATTCCTGTGCTCTGCCAAAATAGCTCCCCTTACCTCCATGGAGGACCACCCCTGAGAATTATTCTTTGCTAAAACCTTTGGGATTTCATGTCATGCTCTCAAAACAAAGGCTGTTCCCTCTAGAAAGGTAGCAAAGCATCTGTCAGTCTAACCCAGAGTGAATGAAACAAACGAACCCAGGTATTCAGGTGGAGAAAATGTATCCATTTCAGCAGGAAGGGAGGCAGAACCCCAGAGTACAGGTGCAGGGACATTGGGTGTGAGGTGGGGAAGAAGGAGGGGATCTTTTCTGGTTGCTGGACGTTTGGAGAAGAGAGGAAAAGGTGTGAATTGCAGCTCCCAGAAAGAGGTAGAGGGACTGGCTAGAAAGTGCAGTGCGATGACATCATTTGAGGTGAGAGCTCATGAATTTCAAATAGACCAATCTGACTACTGTCCTATTTTTTCCAGCCCTATTCAGCTGCTCAGGTGTAAACAGAAATCGCTGAAGCCCTAGATTTAGCCGCATGAATATAAACATTGCAAGGGGCCAGGGGATTGAAAAGTGTATCCGTGGGAGTGACTATGAGGGGAACCAATGAACTAGGCTGGGGAATGAGGAAAGGGGGCGGAAAGGGAGGACTGTGAGTGGGGGGGCTTCCGTGGGGAAGGGAGGAGCCTTGCTGGAAACATCCGAGTGGTGACCAGAGAGTGTTAAGGGAGGTTTGGTTCTTGCCCATTTTAGGGTCGAGTGTATCACAGTCGGGGTCAGTGACGGAGGTGAGGTGGGACAGAAGTCAGGAGCACTGGAAATGAGACCAGGAAGTGGGGACCAAGCACAGGACGGTTTATCTCCGGGACTATTCAGGCATCAGAAATTCTGACAAGAGTAGCGGGTTAGAGAAGAACACTGAGCTAGTGGCTAGAATTTTAATGACAAAAAGAGGGGAGACCCAGGGCTGAGTAGATATGGGGGTAGCAGGTATAGACTCTAAATGCAGGTGTTTCCAGATTTATTTTTTTTTAACAGAGAGGCTAACACTACTTGGAAGAAGGGATGAGAGCCCAGGGCATGCACCTCACCATCAGTAGTATGGTCCAAGGGCTGTGAGGAAAAGATCGCCTTTGTGAATGGGTTGTGGGAGAGGGTGTCTTTCAAGAAGAGCCAGACTTCAGGCAGGACAGGTTGATGAAGACAGGAAGGGGAAAAGAAGTTGTGTATATACAGGAGGCTCTTCCCGAGGCTCGAGTGTGAGAACACAAGCCAAAAGGGGGGGTATAGGGGACCTGCCAGGGGGAGACAGAAGCAGGAGGAAAAACAGGGGTCCCTAGGCAGTGTGGGGTGGGGAGAATAAGGGGGAGCCCCCACGACTCAGGTGCTCAGTTCTGACTGCAGGACCTCCTATGTTTAGTCCTCAGGCTGTATGTGACAGTGAGGTGAAGAGGAATTCAGGGGGACCACAGAGCAGGGGGCCAGGCCAGGGTCTGATGGAAGCATAGAGCTCTGTGGGACTCCTTTAACAGTGCCACGGGACAATGGGAGAGGTCCAAAAGAAACCCTGTGGGCTTCCTTCCGACCAAGTAAATGCTAATCAGTAACTGGTTTTATTCATTTATCAGTTCTTTATGGGCACCCTCCTACACAGGCACCGTTTTAGCCTCTGGATCAACAAACACGGTCTGTTCTCCTACAGTGTGGTGAAAGAGACATTTAAAGGAGATAAACAAAAACAACCCCCCCCACACACACACACACACAATAGCCAACTCTGCTGATTACTACATAGCCAAGAACAGGGTGCAACCAAGTCACGTAACAGGGCACTGGATGGCACTCGATGTCTCTGTACTTTTGAGTGTGCAGGTTGCCAAGCCCCCAAAAGGAGAGCGGAAAAGTAGAACTGAAGACGCACAGGAAGGTTTGACTGTTCTCGGAGGTAATGAAGGAGACGGGTGGAGGGGAGACGTGAGGTAGTGAGACTGATCCCCCAAAAGCCACCCAAGAAATTGCTCATTACCTCTGAGTCATGCTCTCTCTCTCTCTGTGAACATAGGGGTGGAGGGGGAGGAGGGGGAGGGGGAGGGGAGGGGGAGGGGGAGGGGGAGGGGGAGGAAAGCTTCCCAGTTGAACGCAGGAGTGCCCCTGCAGGAATGTGCCGAGCCCATTTAGTCACAACGCACAACGGAAAGCCAAGCACTCTGACCACATGCTCATCTTCAGCGCCCCATGATGCACCTGCCGAACACGACTGAAGGGATGCTAAGCTCACGCAAGAGGAATGTGACTCCCTGGGGAAAGCATGGCTGACAGGAGAGCACTTGCCAATGAGAAAACACCAGGATTTTCAGTGCAGCTCGGGAATTTCTTTGGGCTGTGCAGGAATGGAAGGAATGTGGCCCGCCACGTGGCAGCCCAGGAATGTGCACAGCTTCTGTGAACTCCCTTTCCTGGGAGCTGGGAGCCTGCACCACATGGCGAGCGGCAGCAAGGCCAAGAGTGGGGTGCGGATGTGCCTTCCCAGCCCACCTGCTGACTGAAAAGTGGGGCGGGTTTCAGGCTCAAGGGCTAGAAACTGAACTTGTCGATGAGGCCCCTCTCCCAGCTCAGCTTGGGGACTTTACTGTCAGTCTCCCCTGGGAGTCTCCCTGCTTGGAGGAAATTAAGGAAATTAAAGTCATTCACACCACCTCACAGCAAGACGGGAAGCCTCTTATGTAACCATTTTGAGAAAAAGCTTCAAAACCACCTAGAAGGCAAAGGAGCATGGCAGATTCTGCTCATCCAGAATTCCTCAGACTTCTCTCTAGATCAGTCTGTCCACCCTATATATCCATTTATTAACAACCATGGAGTAAGCAGATGCCAGGTATCTAGCTGAGGTTCATAGGTCAAGACACAGCCCCATCCTCGAGAAGCTAGTCTATAATGTAACAAGCCCACAGATAACGACTCGGGCCGTGTCTACGCTGCCTGATAGTTGCTGTGATGAAATTAGCACAGAGAGTATGGGGACACGTGATGCTGTGGGTAACCTCATCCACTGAGGGTTAATTTAAGTGTCTTTAGGGAGGCGATTTCCAGGCTGAGATGAAAAGAAGTAGGAGATAGGCAAAAGAGAGAGGAGAAGAAAGAATATGAATAGAAAACAAGGATGTGCTGTTCAATCCTGGGTGAGATCTACACTGGCTGGACCTGTAACCTAGCTCAGGTCCTGGTGGGTTCTGCAGGAGCAAGGGACCGCTTGAGGCTCGAACTGCCACTCAAACCCCACACAGTGAAGCTCGGGGTGAACGGAAGGCAGGGCAAGGTCAAGGTTTTTGGGAGAGAACCAGAGGTGAAAGTTAAGTGATAAAAGCTGGAACCACGTGGTAAAATTCTTCCCATGCAAAGTGGCTGTTAGGCCAGGACCTAGAAGGTGAGTCAAGTGAGGTGGGCGAGAGAATGGAGAGGGAGGCTTCACGGAGAGCAAATAAATGCTGCATGCCAAGGCCGCAGGGGGAGAGCATGGGCAGCACAGGCACGGAGTTCGGGGTAACACCAGGTAGGGCCTGCTAGGCTGGTCCAGATGTGTTATTTTGAGTATCCCCAAAGGTGGCAAATCTGTGGTCTGCGAAGGTAACTATGGAAAGTACCTAACAAGTCATGTGGAACCCAAACTGATGAACAAAGCAGGTGAATAATCCACAGGAGTCCTTGTCAGTCCACAACAAGGTAAACTGTCTCTGAAAGCCCCCTCCCCCCAAAAAACCCTCAATCTCAGAAACAGTATCTCCTTAAAGTACATGACCTCTGAAACCCACTTCTTTAAATTGATGAAGAACACTCAATCAGACATGTTACTTTGGTTGAGGTTTTGTTGATTTTGTTGTGGGGGAGGGGGTTTCAGATGTCTGATCACCTGAGAGCATTCCTTGAGAGCAGATTAGATACCTGTTAAGATGGGAAGTCATCTTGAAACGCACAGTCTAGTTTCTGGAGCTAGGAAAGGATGCGGTCATCGTCAAGGCTGGGGCTGGGCCCTCGCCCATCCAGCTCTCCCCCTGAGCAGGGTCCTTAAACTTTCTCAGAGCCCCCCTGAGTTTCTGATAAGGGCGCAATAGGAGAAATGATTATTTTACATGCATCAAACAGCCACGAAAGCTCTCAGGGGAAATTCCCTCTTGATTTTCCGCAAGAGGTGTCACAAGCAGCAAACTACAGCCCAGGAGGGAACGGCGCACATGCCTGAGGCTTCCCAGAAGGTCTGACCCACCCAGCAACAGGGAGCCCGGGAAGGCATATGGAAGTCTTTCTGAGCAAGGAAGTTTTAACTGCAAATGAGCTATGAGCTGGCTATTTGATTGGTGTGTGGCTCAAGGTGAGGGGCTTGAAAGTCCTGTGGAGTGCTCTAGGCCCTTTTCTGAGTTTCAGAGAATGGTTTGTTTTGTCTTGTTCTGTTTTGTTCCAGGAAGGAGAGAGGAAACATGACATCTAGTCAACAAATATCTGAACAGTAAATCTGTTAGAGACTTACCTGAAACCAATGAATGAGAATCAAGGAGAGGTAGATTTTCTTTTAGTACATGGAAGGATTTTGTAATAATTAAAACTGCTTGAAAAAAAGATTGTTTCATCGGGGAATGGACCGCCCTGGCCCCAGCCCTCCCCTCATGATATACTCAGGCAGTGCTAGGCTGGATGTGCAGGGTGCTTCTCACATTGTCTAGGATAAGGGAGCATTTTAGCAATGTAGATTTACATGAATTAGAATCTAGGATGGGAGGAGGGGAACCTAGCAATATGCCCCTTTAACAAGCCGCCCTGGCCAGTTGGCTCAGTGGATAGAGCATCAGCCTAGCATATAGACATCCTGGGTTTGATCCCTGGTAAGGGCATAAATGAGAAGTGACCATCTGCTTCTCTCCTCCTCCACCTTCCCTTTCTCTTCCTCTTCCCTTCCCATAGCCAGTGGCTCCTTTGGTTTGAGTGTGCTGAGGATAGCTCATTGGTCTGAGCATCAGCCTCAGGTGCTAAAAATAGCTCAGCTGATTCAAGCACCAGCCCCAGATGGGGTTGCCAGGTGGATCCTGGTCAGGGTGCACAAGGAGTCTCTCCCCCTAAGCAGACTCTCCCCTCCTCTCACTTAAAAATAATTAACTAATTAACTGATTAAAAGTTAATTTTTTAAAAAAAGCCACCCAAATGATCTGATGTGCAGCTATCTAGGCACCAGGACTCAACCTGGTGTAGGTGAACCACTGGTCTAAAAACGCTTATTCTCTGACCACTTGGTGAATTTTTATCATCTCTTGCCCTCTCCCACAAAAACGTTTTTCTCCTATGTGCTCAAAGTCAATGCTAGAAATCCATATTTTATCAGTCTGGAGTATAACTCTGGTTAGAAACCACTATTTTAGATAACATTCGTAGGTCTCTTTTTGTGCTAAGATTTTATGATTTGAGATGAACTTAGTAACTCTCACACTGCTCTATGGAGAAAGAGCACAGCCTCGGAGTGAATGTGCTTGCACTGGCTGGGTAGAAGTTTCCTAACCTGGCCAGTGTGGGCTCTCAGCTATATCGTGGAGGACTCTTTCTCAAGTTCTGGGCAAACGGATCTACTTGACAAAGGGTTCAGGAATGCTCACAGTGAGCTATGGGATGTCGGGGGGGGGGGAACCCTGAGAGTTCTTCCAACTTCCAATTCCTATAACTCTATTTTTAAACCTGACTAATGTTAAGAGCAGCAATATTCCGAGTAAAACCTGATTCTCACTTCCTTGATGAATTATGGAAATAGACGCTCCCTCCCATTTGGGGATGAACAGTATGTCTGGAGGAAGAGCCAAGTTCACTCTCAGAGGTCCCGTTCCACTTCTTAATACCTCAGTTTTAATTTGCAATGATAAACCATTTCTTGTCATTGTTTGGACTGATAACCTCAGCGGGACATAGTGGAAGTCCTTTCTTTTGATTGAATCGCTTCCATGGGGAAGGAATGAGTGAGCTGTTTGTGTGGAAAGCCTTGTTCCCCAGAAACCCAACCCCAGTGAGCAGGGAAATGTTCTACAACGGGCAAGGACCAGCTGAGCTCCCTATTCAAACACATCCACCTCCTCCAACCCAGCTCCTCACTAGCCCATCTATTTTTTTTCAACTTACTTACCATTTATGCTCTGTGGTAGAAAACCCTCATCTGAAGACATGTTGGAGGGAAAATACTCTTTTTTTCCCCTGCTCCTGCTTAGATATGATAGGCCCCCAAAAAAACCCAAGTTAGCTCTCTTCTGTAACTTCTCTTTATTTTCAATTATGAATTTCAGATCGGAAAATAAGTCAGTTATTAAATGCCCAAGGTTCAAATGATCTCACAAAACACATCTTTGATTTGAAATGCAGAGGTCTCCACCAGGACTTTTCAAATAAGCTGTTCACAAATGTCAGCCCATTCATATACTGTTTTTCATAAAAGGAGTATTGATATGCAAGAGAGTCATTAGTGAGTGGGGAAAAACAATATAAGTAGAAGGCTATGTCCTAAAGCTGTATCTCCACTTCTGTGGGCAGCTAAGAGAAGCAATGTTTTTATGTGATCAGGATAATTTATATACAAATAATCCATGAAGACGTCACCTAATTTATATACAAATAATCCATGAAGACGTCACCTCTGAAAACTTTGTGCTGCTTCCAGGAAAGAAGGAACATGAGTAGGTGTTTGTATAAAATTCCTCCTTCCTTTGATGGTTCACAGCATTTCTTGCTCTTTGATAACCCCCACTTGTGAAGGAGAAATTCAGGGAAGTGGGGCTATGACAGCAGCAGCTAGACTTTAAAGTGATGAAAGGGTTTATGTGCTAGGATGATGGTGGGAACTACCTGTACTGAGAAACCCAGGGTGGCGGGCAGTGCCCCCTTTCCCAGACAGGTTTTCCAAAAGGGGCCATCACTGACTGAGCTGTGGTCAGGCTGGTGAGCAGAGACTCGGGGGGAAATGGTACCACGCTGAAGACAACGGAGAGAAGGGGAGGTGGACAGAATACATTCAAAGAATGTTTTTTCCTTATTAAGACAAAGGGGAGTTAGAGGGAGAAATAGCAGACTCTTTGGCCAACATCCCAGACTCCGTTTCTGAAAAACCCAAATAAGATTAGTGGCAATCACATACCCAATTTACTTCCTCATAATTTAACCTAAAATATATCATAATTAAAAGGGGATAAGATAGTTGACACGAGAAATCTGACTATAATCTGCTATGTTCATAGTTTAAAAAATAAATAAATAAATAAATCGACTCCATAGTCATAACATTCAAAATAAAAAACAGATGGATGGATTAGTTCTTTGTGTGAAAAGAAATATTAAAGCTCAAATCAAGACCTTTCATCATAGTGAAACACAGAAGGTGTTCCCATTACAATCAGAAACTGCGTAAAGACAAGCATTATCCACATTATTACTCAAGATCATTTTGGAATTGCTAACTCATCTGATTAGGCAAGAGAAAGACAATAAAATCATAGCTGTATCTGGAAAACATTAGGATTGATAAAGAAAACTGTTAGTAACAAGGGAAATCAGCATAGTGACTAAATAATTAATTCACAACAATCAGAAGTTTACCAAAACAAAAATAAATTCCAAAACATAATGGGAAAAAGATAGCATCTATGATAAAAACAAAAGAAAGACAAATAAATACTTAGAAACACTTAAAAATATGTAGGAGCTATCTAAACAAAGCTTTCAACTCTCTATAGGAGCATATAAGACATCTTGAATCAATGAAAAAGAAGTGTTTTGGATAGCAATATATAATATTGAAATTATATCAATTCTCCCTAAATTAAGGCAGAAATTTAAAGCAATCCCAATAAACATACCAGAAGAAGTTTCATAAATGTAGCAAAGTGATTGAAATTTGTATCAAAAAGGACCAAAAAAAGAAAAGTGACCCACAGAAGAATTCTGATCTACTAAAGTATGACTAACATGGTCATGGCTGCATTCCCAACACCCAAAAAGAATGCCAATTACATTGTAGGTACTCAATGCAGATGTTGGGTAAAAACATAAAAGAACAAATTTCAACCAGAATGGTGAAAACTGTTTGGTGCTGGCAGAGATAGAAAGATCTATGGAATAGCAAAGAGAATCTGCAGACATACCCAAATCTGCATGGGAAATGGGCATCAGATACAGATGGTTCCTGAGTCAGTAGAAAAAGATGGATTATGCAATTAATGCTGTTGAGAACATTAGCCATTTATAGAAATCAAAAACAAAGGCAAATCAAGCTGATTGCCACCTTACCCCTTTATATGAAAGTAAAGTCTAGATGCAGAAGAAAAATTAAGTTACTTTGATCAGGGGGCAGACTTTTCTTAAAAAAAAAAAAAAAAAAAAAAATCCAAAATCCAGAAACTTAGAGAAAAAGACTAAAAAAATTATGTAAAAATTAAGATTTGGGGGGGAATATTCTGCAAAACCAACCAACCAGATCACCACAAACTAAGTAGCGAGGCATGCTGAGCCCGGAGACGGTGGATTTGGATGCTCTTGTAGCAGAAACAGAGGGAGGTGGGCGGTCTGAGAGCACAAAGAACAGCAGAAACAACGCCAAGAAAATGATGGCGTCTAACATACAAGGGCAGGAGTGGGGAGAAGCAACGGGTGCGCCTCGGGAAACAAGGAGGAAAATCATTAGTGAGTAACTGGTTCATCGCTGTCTGGGTGGAGAGGCTCAACGCCACATGGACGCCTGCAGAGCAAAACAACATGGCGAGCTCAGGCAGGAGTCAAGCACAATAAGTCTGTGATATCAAACGATCACACGGGAATTGACAGAGTGATTTGAAATTGACAGTATCAGCGGGGGCAAAAAAAAAAAAGGACAGCATGTGGACAACATGTGACCTGTTCGGCAGATGGTGTGGTTAGACTTTGTACCAAAAAACAGCGATAGGAGCAACTTGGAGAGCATGCTCAGTGGCAGCAGCCTCTCGGAGCTGGAAACAACCTGGGTGACAGGCGCGAGCCAGACGACTCTGCCGGCGGTCCGCACCCCTCTCCGGGCTGAGCGGAAGACGTGCCTCGTGGTGCTTTCTCACGAGAGCCAGAGCGGCGCCAGCCAGCCAGTAGATGGCGTTACCCTCCGCACAGATACAGGTGGGATATCTTGGGGCCAGCCCACCCCCAGGCAGCTCTGGGACCAGCAAGCTCTCTGGTGTTGAAGGAGAACTTGGCCACTCAGGAAAATATGAAGAATGAGAAAAAGGTTCTGCCCTTTGTCCCCCCCCCCCCCCCTTTTAACATAAGGATATGAGTAAGACAAGGACCAAGATTGATGAGAGGGAGATTCCATGGAAGTTCAGGGCAGAACGTCCTGAGGTTTTGGCGTAAGCCGTGCAACTTTGCTTGTAGCTTTGGCAAATGCACGCAGTTGTGGTTGTCGTGAATGTCCCCCCAGGATCCTGGGGAAGAGGCATGGTCAACTCCTGCCTGTGATCTCAGAGAGCCAGAAGGGCACATACCCACTTTTATAGCACACTTATCCTATACTTGGAATGTGTGGCTTTGGACTTGCTATGTATGAAAATTATCCTGTCCGACTTCTGAGCCTTAGCCCTTCTAACTCCACTCGATCAAGTCACAACAAAGTCATTCCGATGAGGAACCACCTCTGGCTTGAAAGAGTTTTGCTAATCCTCAGTGCATTACAACTTTGAGACTTTTGTTGTCAGTCAAAACCCCTTTGTTTGGTTCCACTGGTGACAGAACCCACTGAACTCACTTTCCATTGGAGACGATGCCCCAAGAGTAGCTGTCCCCTTTCCGTTTCCCACATCCCCTCCCTCCCGGTCTGGCACCCCACTTCCCAGACCGACATACGCATCGTGATCTGGATTTGGGACCAAAGGCCCAGACCTATGGCAAGCCATTGGCACCAGATAAAAACCAGAAGAGACATTTCACAGGAAACCCCTGGCAGTCTGCAGGGCCCCAACACTCACCTCAGTATCTAAGGGAAAGTGAGGATGGCAAATATGGAGAATCCTCAATGACATAAGATGCTTTGTTAAATTTTATGGCAGCATTTTTTTCTCTCTCTCAGGGATGGAACCACAGTTAGGAAAAAAACCCGAGGACTTACCATCAGGGCAAGCCATTCAGGGAGCGCCCTGCCCTGCCGGCTGCCTCCCTCAGAGTTTTCCCAGGGAGACTGGAGGGAGCAGCAGAGGAGGCAGGTGCCTGCCGAGCCAGCTTCCAGGCCCAGTCCAAGAACAGCATGTGTGCTGAATACAAAAGGAAGAATTTGCTTCTTAATGTGACTATTATTAGGCCCTGCAGGTAGAAAAGGAAATAACTTCTGAACACTGAAAACAAAGGAGCATGGACCCCAGCAGCTACTGTCATCTTAAGGCAGAAGACAAGAGTCAACATTGACTCCTTCCCATGACTGGTCACTGGTGATGGGGGCGGGACCCTGAGAAGATTGGCAGGGACGTCAGATCTCAGGCAGAGGGAACTCAACACTCTCAGTGAGCATGCTGTACCTCATTTGAGCCTCACAGCTCTGGGGAGACACTAGCTTGCTCACCAGAGCCCTGAGGACCTGAGAGTGCCTGACTCAAGTGAAGTTTCCATTGTCGTGGTGTCTCATTCATGTACCTGGAGATGCCATCCCACAGAACGTCCTGGTGACCTGCTCACTGCTAAGCTGGCCACTGTCTCCCTACCTATATGCCTCGACCTGTTTTGTTTTTGTTTTGTTTTGTTTCCCAAAGTTAGAAGTGGGGAGGTAGTCAGACAGACTCCTGCATGCGCCCGACCAGGATCCACCCGGCATGCCCAACAGGGGGCGATGCTTTGCCTATCTGGGGCACTGCTCCATTGTGGCCGGAGCCATTCAAGTGCCCAGGCCAACTTTGCTCCAATGGAGCCTTGGCTGTGGGAGGGGAAGAGAGAGATAGAGAGAAAGTAGAGCGGGAAGGGTGTAGAAGCAGGTGAGCGCTTCTCCTATGTGCCCTGACTGGGAATCAAGCCCGGGACTTCCATACTGACGTTCTACCACTGAGCCAACCGGTCAGGGCTGCCTTGACTTGTTTTGACATGTCAAAAATAATCCCTTATAAAAATGTCATGAAAGTAGTCCTCTAGGTAATTTCAGAATTTCCTTTACTTTCAAGTTATGTCTCGGTCGATGTACATGAATAAAACACACTCTGATTTGATAGTTATTAAGATACCTGAACCAAAATAAATATTACCAGGGTTTGAGGCTCCTTTGTCCGCATCTGGCCCATCCACTCCCAACACTTTTGCTGGTTAGTTACCTTTCTAGAGAGCTACAGACTACCTGCATGCCAACACGACATTTTCCTGCCAGATTCCTAAGGTCTCTGTTTCCTAGGCTTTGGGACCGTTTTGTATTGCTGGTCAGATGCCATAATTATGTCTGTGTGCTGTTCTCCTTGCCAAATAAACATCTGAATGGGAACATCCAGTTAACCAGGCACATGCACACATGCACACAAATTGCTCCAGAATTTATTAGCCTCTGTCTCTCAGGACCCAGACAGCGCTTCCTCTGCAGCCGGTCACACTGCGTGGCAGCACTGCATGTGACTCAGGAGCCAGACAGGGCGAGGCCAAAGGCACAGCTCGGCCACTCAGTCTAGTCCACTGTTCTTCATGCTGAATCTTCTTCTGATTTTTCTCTCATATTCCACATGTCTCACTTTGGGTAATCACCTGCTAGACACCCCCAGCTCTAACTGGAAGAGATGTGTTGGAATCAGTCGTGTTCAGGAATGGATGAGTAGACTTGGATGTCTTCTGTGCACAGACAGTAGTTGGAACCAAAAGTGTAGAAAATACCATCAAGCACAGAAGTGGTCTCTATCTGGATAGAGGTGGGGTCTGGGGGTTGAGCTTCTCTAACCACAGTTGTCAGCATCTTCCCAAACCCCCTCCCATCTTTTCTCTGTTTCTGTATGTCCTCACCGATTTCTGTGTGCTTTTTCATTTACTGCCCATGGATGAGGCTCCCCTCTGATGCTCCTCTGGCTACTAGAGCTGTTTCTACTGCAAGTGTAGAAAGCCAAAGAAGTCCTGGGAAGTTTACCCCCCCCCCCCCGACCGTTTGCCAGTGACTGACCAGTGCAGGAGTATGAAAGTCCAGCCCTCTCTTCCATAACTCATATCCTAGCCTGACCTGTGGTGGCACAGTGGATAGAGTGTCAACCTGGAATGCTGAGGTTGCCGATTCAAAATTCTAGGCTTGCCGGGTCAAAACACATAGGAGAAGCAACTATGAGTTGATGCATCCCGCTCCTCTCCCAATTTCTCTCTCTCTCTCCTCTTTCTAAAAAAATAAAATAAAATAAAATAAATAAACATAACTCATATTTCTAAGTTTTCTTTGGAATCAGACATAAGCTACTTCCTAGGGACTTTGCCTGAATCTACACCTCTGCTGAACTCCGTCTCCTTCCTCTATCATATTTTCCCCAGTCTCAAAGATCTGAGAAGTTCAACCTAACATGGTCTTTAACAGGAGTACACATAAGGGCAACCAGAAATGGAGATGTCATGTGCAGACAGTCATGCAAAGGAGGCCAACATCCAGAGGTGCTGACGGCAGTTCACTCTATGCAAAGGTGTATGGGGCTAACAAGGATAAAGGGGTGTGGAAGCCCTACTCAGCTTGGCAGTGAGTCCCCAGAAACACTGGAAGTGTGGTTCTCACGGATAAGAACAAAGCCGTATGGGATACAGAGAGACCTGGAGAAAGTCTGCCATTAGAAATCCTAGCTTACGGTTAGGAGAGTGCAGGTTAATTTCTGGGGGAAAGTGTTCCATCTCTTCACAGGTTCCTGTGTTCTAGTCACAAATACACTATGGATATTTACCGTATATACAAAGACCCTCCTAGGCACCTGGAACTGTATATAGTTAGCAGATCAGCGCTTATAGTTTAGTGGGGGAGACAGATTAAAAACCAATCACATGTACAAAAAAAAAAGTGGGTAAATGCTACTTGTGGTAAGTGTCTTGAATGTTTGCAAAATATCTAGGAGAATATATAACAAGACTCTAGACTCAGGCTGAGGGGTCGTGGGTTAGCATCTCAGAGGCAGGAGAACATAAGGTGTATCTTAAATGTTACAAAAGTGAATTGGGCAATGGAGGTGGAATACAACATTTTATGATAAGAGAATAGCACATGCGAAGCCCTTGAGGCTGTTGGACAACTTCCTCCAATTTTAAACAGATCACTAGGTTCTACCAAGCACCAGGAAAATATTCTCAAAGGACTCAACTTTTGGTGTTCTTTACGAATCACAAATTCTTTTATCCAAAACTTCCCTAAAATACACAACAATAAACAATCAATATTTTTTTATCTTGGGTAATGCAGACATCATAGGCTTTGTGCATTTCAGCCACTTAGGTAAATAACCATGAACGCATGTCAATTGATTTCAAGTCAGACCAATTCTGCAATATTTAGAAACACTGTGATCGCAAGTCCATTCAAGGGAGCAAAAATCCACTTCACCTCGATCCACTTTCCTCAGAAAGGTGATCTCGGGATGCTCTGCAATCTCAGGTTGGCCCTGCAGCTCTGAAACATTCAGGACCGGAAGACCACCTCTTTCGGGGTGCGTCACAGTGACGATGTGCAAAAAGAAACTTCTACTTCCGGTTAATAGAGACTGGGTGACACTGTATTGTCTCACTGGTGGTCTACTCAGCATTTCAGAAAAGAAAAGGAAGAAATATGCTTTAAGGCAGCACAAAGGCTCTGTGTCTCCAGTCGTTCCTTTGGAAAGACTAAAACTGGAGCGGCATTGAAGAAGAAGAAAACCCAGAATGCCAACACTGAATGAAGACGTGTTATTGGACTAGGTAAAAACTTCTGAAGAGCAATCGTGGAATTCCCATGGGTTAAAAGTGTTATGACTTGACTAGCCGAAAAATTAATGGTGAATTTCCCTCCACATTATTCTCTACCAACAGGCTCGTTTGTTCTAATTAAATTTCTTACTCCCCATTTCGGTTTTAATAAATAAATTTTCCCTCACTGGAGATGGAGGTATTTAAACTGAAGGGATTGAGGAAGGAAGGGAACGATCAATCTTCAAGGGTTCTTATGAAAACCACAAAAGTGAACTTAAGGCATTTTATATGGTGAAACAGTACGTTAACAATGGCCACAAGAAGAGGTATTTCCTTTCTAGAGGGTTCTAAACCCTGACTTATTCACAAGTCTCAGTTCTGAAAAATACAAGCCTCACTAAAATAATTATATCAGTCCACAAAACCATTACCTCATTGTACACTGTCCAGCTCAAGCTAGTGAATTCTACTGGAATAATGTCACAGTTGGCCCAAAAGGCACTCAACACCCTGCCCCCAAGGGTAACACATGACAATCTGTGTGTACAACATATTACATTTACAAAACTGTAAGTCAAGTTTTCAATTCCATTTCAAATGTTACTGCGCCAACCAGCAATTTTGAGTTTGGGCTAACTTCATTTAAGCTCCACATCAGTGAACTTGTGCTAACTTCTGAAATTTCTATAGTGTTATGGGGCCCTTGGAAGACTTGACCATGAAGCATCTTTGGACATCTTGTCTTCAGTGCATCATATGAAATTGTCTTATCTATTCTTTTTCTAAAGTGGCTGCCATCTCATAATAAAATACTATCCATTAAAAAAAAACTGATTCTCTATTAGCTAATAAAAACCAAGCTTACTCAGTTAGAAAATAACCTGGCATATTCCCTGGCTAATGCTGAATAATTAGGTGAACCATGAAAACAAATGTTAAGTTATGAAAAAGTTTTGTGTTGTATATCACTATAGCCACATTCAGTTTGAAATTGAAAAAAATCTACAGCTGTTCTTTGTGTCTTTTAATTGTCACACCCAAATTCTCAGTGACTAACAATGTAACTAGTAGACATAAATTAAAAAGTGTTAGTCACTGGACCCTAAAACTGGCTAAGGTTCATTCTGGAACCCAGCTGAAACAAGAGAGGTTTGCTTCATTTTACCACAAGGGCAGTATTTTCAAGTCTTGTGTAAGGTCAATGTTGTACCACGTTTTCATCTTGACATTTAATTTTAATCGAAGAGAAACTATATGACCTGATTTTGAGTTCAGCATACTGGAAGTTGTTTATGGAGTGTCTAGAAATTACTGTGTGTTTTTTTTCTAAGCTGAAAGAATGTCAAACATATATTTTTTGGAGGAGACATCAGCTAGCTACATTATAATCCTGTAGGACCAGTTCAAAATTCAGAGCATTGTAAAAATATTTATTTTTATTTTGGGGATCACTTTAAATTACTTTCACATTCACTCATTTGAGATACACATGCAGTATAATACATACACACACATTAGTGACTACAGTCAAGTTGACATAGAGCCAGGTCCAGATGGTAAATCTCCTCCATCAAAATAAAGCTCTCTTTTCACTACGTCCCTTGCCCCAAATTGTTGTAATCGAAGGGGATGCAACAGTGTAGAATGCCACTGTCAAATGATTCAATAGGGAATCAAAGTAAAAAATACTGAATTTTATTCTGATTCCACAGTTAATTTATGAGTTGTTAAGCATTCAGTTTTGGGTGATTCTGTTTCTGCTTGACACTGGAAATAAACTTTTAGGAAAATTCAGCATGACTACCACTCCCGTGCTTAACAGTGATGGATGAAGACTGGAGTTGGGGTGGGGGTGAACACACACTACGGAGTGCAGGGGTGGGTTGTAGAATTGGGCTACTGAAACCTGTAAAATAAAGTCAACCAGTGCCACCCCAATAAATTCAAAAATATCAAAGACCGATCATCGGTTTTGTTAACAAATAAAGTGTTTTCAAGCCACACAAAAAAGTCACAACTGTGAGCTCTCGATCATTAACACTAATTGTGAATGAATACATAAATAATTAGGATCTACTTAAAATCCCAAGTTCTTCGACTTATTATCATCGTGCTTCAATCAGAACTTCTAAGAAGTAGGAAAACTAAGTTTCCTCTTTTCTATTCATTTTACTTCCTAAGGTTTGCATGATCAAAGGCACAATTCTAAAAGTCTTCAAATCAAATAAGGAAAAGCAAAGATTCCAAAAGCTTTCCCACCATCACAGTGCAGAAGAGCCAGCTCCTGACCGTCTAGTTTGTGGTGGGCGTGGTCCGCTTGCTCTCCTTTCCTCTTCTAGATGGGGACATTCGGATGGAAGATGGGACTGAAGAATAGTCACAGTAAGAATCAAAGACAATTCCAGAGTTTCATTTGCTCATATTAAATGCTCTTATTTTCCACCTTGTAGAGATTCAGGTGTCCTGAATGGTCCTCTGCTAAAAGATTTAAAAAATTCTGAAAGGTAATAATTCCAATAAAAGCAAATATCACATGCATAGTAGTAACTAGAAGAGAATAACTCTTCCTGTTCAGCTAAAATTTCCTCCTAGCACCTAGTAACCAAGCATCATTTAGGTCATATTAGAAGAAGGTATAGTAGAGATAGGAGTAAGAGAGTTAATGGGAAGAGAGCCACGACTCACAGGGGCCACCTACTAGTCTGAGACAGAGCTGGGATGCCTTGATGAGGAACAGGAGGGTCAGAAGGGAAGCAGAGAGCCACAGCAAACAAAAAGATGCTCTGTAGACAGAAGTGAGAGGACATGACCATGGACTCAATGGGGTAGGTACGAGCTGGGGTCAGAGTGATTCCAGTTTTCAAGTGAGATGAGGGAGGAAACGAGGGGGTTGGTCACAGGAAAAGAGCACACAGGAAGGGGAGTGGAACTTCTTCGTTCCCACTGAGGTGGTAAGACGCAGAGGAGAAAAGATATCCCGGGGGATAGCTTCAGGAGCAAGACCAGGGGAAGCGATTTCTAGAACACAGCGAGAAATACAGATCCACAGCTCCAGAGATCTGCAGGGGAGGGAGACACGTCAGAGGACCTGTGAGAGCAGAACACTCTCAGGAAGCATGAAGGGCTAGACGAGAACAGAAGTCGGAATTCTGATAAACAACAACTAAGAGACAGAAGGAAAGGAGCTCGAAAGAGCAAATTAAGGAGGCCGGGAGAAAAGAAAAGACACAGACTCTATCTTGAAGCTGAAGAAAAGACTTCTGAGAAAGAACAAGTGGTCAATAGGGTTAAATACCGTCGCCAGATTCAAAGAATGAGAATGCAAAGAAGCCATTGGATTTGGGAAATAGGGTTTTGTCACTGGTGACCTTTGAGAAGGTCAGATCAGAAGGGGCAGAGGTAGGAGAGGTAAAGAAACAGAGGGGTAAAGTAAGACTTGTTTTATTAAGTTGGGTAGGAAAGAAAATAAAGGGTGGCGAAGAAAAAGTTGGTGGTGCAGGATTTTTCAGAAAGGGGAAATAATAAACACATCTGTGGGCTGCGTGTTGGGAACTTATGCAGAGAGAACAAACAGAGATGCAAAGAATAACACTGTGCTATAAAACAAAACCCCTCAGGATGCAGAGGGAAGCGGGACCAACAGTCATCCAGCAGTTCAGAAGAAATAGTTCTTCTTCGATAGAGAGAAAAACTGGGTGAAGTTACAGGTATGCTATAAAACCGTTTTTATTGGATAGTGTTTCTTTTCTCAATGAAATAAGAATGTGGTTTATCTGCTGATGTTCTGAGCAGAGTGGAGAAATCCGAGGCATTCTTTCAGGGAAATGGGAGCAGAGGCTTCTGGGAGAGTAAAGACACTGTTGAGCAAGGCTGAATGAATTTAGGGACCATATATTTCCAATGAAATCATTCAACGGTGTCATGTACTTTTGTCTGGGAGGTTACAGGAGACCTAAACAGAAACAGGAAAATCAGAACATAAAGTCACAAACTGAACATTTTCCTTCAGCAGAATGATGGGAGATGAGAACAGCTGTGGGATATGGAGATGGTGTACTTGGAAGTAAAGGAAGGTGAAGGCAATAAGGGACTCGGGAAAATAAATCTCATAAATCAGATCAAGGATGCCAGAATTCAAAGTCATTTAAATCAGTGGTCCCCAACCCCCGGACCGGTACCATCTGTGGGCCATTTGGTACCGGTCTGCAGAGAAAGAATAAATAACTTACATTATTTCTGTTTTATTTATATTTAAGTCTGAACGATGTTTTATTTTTAAAAAATGACCAGATTCCCTCTGTTACATCCGTCTAAGACTCACTCTTGACGCTTGTCTTGGTCACGTGATACATTTATCCGCCCCACCCTAAAGGCTGGTCCGTGAAAGTATTTTCTGACATTAAACCAGTCCGTGGCCCCAAAAAGGTTGGGGACCACTGACTTAAATGACGGGATCTAGTGGGAGTGAGGGAGAGAGACATATAGAAGGCTAAAAGGTTGTGGTCAAAGTGGAAATTCTGAAGTTCAACTTCAAAGGTCAGACTCTTCCAGGTACTGACCAAGTCCCAGGCATAGCCATTTAAGTATGTTACTGAAGTATTTAGAGGGGAAGGGATAATCAGAGAACGATAAAGTAACCACGAGGCATCAGATAAGACATCAGGATAAAGAATAGAACGAGATGTTAAAGACCAACAGTCAACCAGTTATCAGATTCTGCATCAGTTCTTGGGAGTAACTTTCAGTTGGACAATAAAAGGGTGGGGGGGGGTTCAACTGCAACGAATCATATTATGTAATGATAAATCACACAGGGCCCAGTACTGCTGCTGAATGACTTCCCGTGGAGTCGAGGCTGTTTAGCTAAGGGGGAGTCAGGAAAATCTATGGTTGAGCAAAGAGCAGACCCTGCCTCCCAGGCTGTGACCAGATCAGTTTCCCAGGAAACTGATAAAAGAGGTGAAAAAAGGATCCAGACAGAAGGTGGAAAAAGGGTACCTTTAAGTGTAGGTGTTACTGAAGAGATAAGAATATAGGCTCAGAACTTGTGTTTGCACATAATATTAAAGCATCACACAAAAGCGGGCTGTCTACATCATTTAAGCAGGAACTAGAAAATAAATTTTCTCATTTCTTTTTTTTTAATCACGATGTCTTAGAAATCTAGAGCATTGTAGGTATACAGAAAGTAGTTTACAAATAAATGAATAAGTAAACGATTGAAATAGTCTGTCCATCAACAAAGGGCATGAGAAGTTGGGTACTTTGACCACTACTGGTTTGTATTGAGCCAACTGCATTCTCTGGTTCAATTACTCTTGGCTCAAATTTTATTCATAAAAGTCTGAGTTTAAGAATGCAGCCTATGACTATAGCTATCAAGAAAGTTAATTAAATAGACAGGGCTTGTGTGCATAGCTTAGGTCTTTTCTTGAGCCAGCCTGGCTTTACAAAGTATAACCAAGTGTTTTTTCTAAAATCTGATGTTTTTAAAAAGATTTTCTGGGGGGTGGGTTCCCTGGAGACACTTTAGGGATATCACCAGAGCCAACCTAAGTCTAAGGGGTGCAAGGCTGTGCTCCCGGCCCCACTGTCTAGTGTCAGCCAGAGCAAGCTGCTTGAAGCTACCTTAGAGCTGGAGTTTTCAAATTAAGCTTCACTGTTTCTTTCTTTGAAGACGATATTGTGGAGAAATGCTACTTCTCTGGAAAGAGCATAAGATTTTCAAGTAGGCCAGGGCTCACCAAAGGAGCAGTGCCTGAAAATAACCTGATATGGAGGTGTACCCTAGGAGTTAGCATTAGGAGAAGGAGGCCTGCCCTCACAGGGCATGCAACTCAGATTCAAATCGGATCTAGGTCTGATGTTGAACTTCAGCAGAGCCAGGCTGCAGAGTTTCTAGGGGCCTAACAGAAGCAAACCTCTCTGGAGAACGATGACATTGTTCCAGGCCTCAAATGCTACTTATATAAAACTGGTCAAACATAAAGTCTGGAAGATAATAAGAATTATTCATCCACATGTGGAGACAAAGCAACATAGGTGAGAATCAGAAGAAACAACAGACACAAAAGTAGACCCTCAAGGGCTTCAGATACGGTGGTAATCAAACACAACTTTAGAATAATTCTGCTTGTTATTTTCAGGGAGATGAAAAGAGAATATTGAGAATTTCAGTAGAGACTGGAAATTATTTTTTTCAAGTAGCAAATTGAAAAAAAAAAGAGCTATATAAATCATAGAACATTGAGGACAACCAGGAAACTGTTATCTCTCCTTCCCCCAAAAGTAAATCTCCTTGGAGGGGGGTTATAATAATAGAATTATCAGAAGGCTAACAGGGCTAACATGAAGAATCACAAGGAGTACAGAATATGGACACTTGGTTCATAACAAGTGGGGGAAAACATCTTGTTTTCAATAAATGTGTTGAAGTGATTAAATATCTATGCAAAAAAAATATAGAACTTGATTCCTACCTCCCAATAGAAAAAAGTCCATTCCACATCTCTTCATGACTTTGGGGTGAAGGAAGACTTATTCATGAGCTTGGTAAAAGCACCATGGATAAGAAGAACACTCGTAGAAAACAACATGGAAAGAAGGAGAAGTTGAAGCTAAAGAGAAAAGTTGACAGTGCAGGTTCCCTGAGGAGACAGGAATGGAACAGGGTAGGAAACACAGGCAGGGAACCTGACCACACAGAAGGTAGCGGGCGCTTGGCTGGGCTCCAAAGGAAGATGGCGAAGGTGTGTGCGCATGCACGTGAGCTGGCAGGGGCGGGTTGCATGAAGATCTATAGAAACCTACCTACAGATTTCTCCCCTTTGGGTGCAGCAGAAGGCAAGAGAGGTCATTTGTCAAAACTGGAAGACTGCGTTCAGGTAAGAGGTTTGAGGAGAGTGGATAATTAAGTAGTTGCCATTAAAAACGGAAGCTAGAGCTGATGAAACAGTTCACTGTTTAGCAGCAATGAAGGTGCACTTAAGGTTGAAGACCGTGTTTTTATCAAGAAAAGGGGCCGTATTTTCTCATATGCTTGCCTTTTAAAAATGAAGCATATATTTACCCATGCACAGATAGAAAATTAAGAGATATCATTGCATATAAATCCTAAAATCATATTTATACAACAATTGATAAAAGACCTATATGTCATTAAACCAAACACTTCAGAAACCTTTCTTTATACACTACATTTGTTTCATAATTTGGAGAGGCTCTAATGTATAAATATAGATGTGATCAAATTTACAGGGTGCTTAGGACAAGCCCCAAGGACAAGTGCTTCTCATCATGTTTGCTATCCCAATATCATTTGTCAACTCCCAATAACCAACAAAACTCACTCCTGACCAGCCCAGGTCCAAAGAGTGGAGAAACAGCCTCTACTTCTCAATGGCAGGAGCTACCAAGCCATACTGCAATAGGGAATATCTTCAGGGGTGAGAAAAACGTTCTATCATTTTTGAAAACTAGTATGTTTTATAGACATAAAGAAAGGCATGGAAGGACACACAGTAAACTGACAATTTTGTCCACTTCGGGGGAGGAGCTGCTGGGGAGACAGTTTTATTCATTTGCACACGTCTGGTTACTACACCACGTATTCACTGTCCCCCTAAGTTTTTTCTAAGTAGAAAGATATAGCAAATCTAAAAGCGATGAGGTTTACATCCCTATCACCAAAAGCTTTATTTTATGAAAACATTAATTCATTAGCATTCAAAAGAGTAATAGAACATAGAAAGAAAACACTCAAATGAGCAACTCTGTCAATGTCCTAGCACTGCTGAAGAAGGGGACCCAGTCAAGCAATGACTTCCCTGAGTGATCCAGAAAGCTCACATATTGTTCGCTGCCAGCATCTCAGCATCTACGGCCGAGTTTCACTTTCAAATGTCAAAGGCACCCTTCTGGAAACACGCATCTCAGCCCTTTGCTTAGAACACACCTACTGCCTTGTCAGTTAAGCCCTGGCGGATGAAAGGACATTCTCTGATCTTTTCGCCAAGAACCAGTCATATAAAACCTCCTCAGGGTTCTAATTTAGTAATATGAAATGCACAGTGCTAGTCACAAGTTTTTTTATGACTAAGACTTCGCAAAGAATTTGGCCGAGTGTCCTTTCCTGGCTTTGGTGGTGTCGAGCCTGGAGGAGTAATAATACCATAATGGTCTATAAAAATGTCTCGGTTCCTCCAGCCCCCTCTCTCCCTCCTAAGTACTTATGCACCTCTGTCCCCATCCAGGAAATCAGGAATACAAATAGTATTGACGGTGCTTATCACACACTCAGGTCTGTTCTGAGGCCTGCGCAGGCACTATTTTGCTCACTAGCATGCAGAATTATGACTTACCCTACTAATTTCCTTCAGGGTACAACCCGTAGTCTATAGCACCAAAACCTTTAGTACTAAAGCAAGTTGGAGGGTGGCCCTTTGTTGCCCATTCAGGCCTGATGGGACCACTGAGGAAAATCACGCTTCCCTTTGAGAAACACCTCTCCACCACAGTGATGCCCACATCCCAGGCCTCTCTGCCCAACAACCAAGCCATCACATACCAGATACTGCATGGGACAGTCTACAGTGCAGACATCCGAAGGCATGGTCCACCAGATAAGAGGGTGAAGATTCCCACTCACCAGGCAATCACCACTGCCAAGGTCTTTATTTCTAGATTTCACTAAGTCATGGTTTTGGAAATATGCTTATAAAAGTCACATGATTTGAATTAATATCTGGTCAAATGAGCGAAAGCTCTCAGAGTTTATGACTAAAGTTTCTCCACGTGATCACTCTAAAATAAATGGGTTCTGATCACAGATCTGCTGAAAAGTCTTGCTACTCACTGGTAAAAATGGTAATAACTTATGTAACATCGGTGCATCATGAAACTTTTGCAGATTTTTATGCTACTAATAATTTTGTATTTTCTTCAGAAACAAAACTTTTCCAAAAGTAACTTGGTCAATATTCAAAGCGTCTAGCCACTTGCTCAAACCTAGAATAATTTTAAACTTTAAAAAGACATTTAAAAGCTATTTTGTCCACTTTGTGATATTTAACTACATATTCCTAATGTTTTGTAACATAAGAAATTGAGACAAACCATTCTTTATTTTTAAAAAAGTAAAAAATTCTAAAGAAATAAATGCCTGATTTCCTTTTCTTCTTTTCTCTTTATCAAATAGTTTTAAAAAGAGCATTATGGGCCCTGGCTGGTGGCTCAGTGGATAGAGCGTCAGCCCAGTATATGGACATCCCAAGTTTGATTCCCGGTCAGGGCACACAGGAGAAGTGGCCATTTACTTCTTCCATACCCCCTTACTCTCCCCCTTCTCTCCCTCTTCTCCTCCTACAGCCAGTGGCTCGATTGGTTCAAACATGGCCTCAGGCACCAAGGCTGGTTTTAGTTAATCCCAGCGCCTCAGCCTCAGGCAATAAAAATAGCTCCGAACTCAAACATGGCCCAAGACGGGGTTGCTAGGTGGATCCTCGCTATCTCCCCTCCTCTCATCTAAAAAATAATAATAATAATTAATTAAAAAAAGAGCATTATGGTGTTTAATGCTGTTTTAACATTGGAATGGAAGAGAGATTAAAAACACTCTGTAGATATTTTTTATTGTTTTTCAATAATCATAGACATTATTGTACCACCCATCCTAAATACTCAATACATAATTAGTACTATCCACTTTTGTGAGCAAATAATTTTTAAAAATAAAATGAAAGTGGTAATCATCACTGGGAGAAGAGTTGCAGAGATTGGAAATACCCATTTTTCTACCAAGATCAAGATTTTAACAATTGTTTTCAACCAGTAGATTTTTAGACAATCACCTGTCTTTGCTTTGCCTATATTTATACTATCATTTTAAATTTCAAACACACAAGCTACACTCCAAAGTTCAAAGTGTTAAGAAACTATTTCTCCCATTATTTGTGTATTTAGTTATTCTACGTATGAAAAGGGACTCATCCACGAAGGCAAGATTCGTGATAATCCCATCAGAAAGTCTAGTCTTAACCATCTGTGACACTTGAATGTTTCTGTTTCCCTGGAATGTTAGGAAGTCCTTTAAAAATTTAAGTTTATTGGGTGACACTGGCTAACAGCATTATATAAGTTTCAAGTGTACAATTCTTAATACATCATCTATATATTGCATGTGTGCTCACCAACATCAATTTTATTGTCCTAGTGCTCTAGGCTTTTAAGGTATTTCCATGGGATTCTGGTCAAGATTTCCCTTCCTCCTGTGTGCTTTGTGCATAACAACCCCTCTGGGATTCCGTCTTGCATCACAAAGAAACTCTAATTAGGAGATTCCTGCCAAAACTAGGCAAGGAGCCAAGGATCAGCCTTGCACAGCTCAGGGAGCACTCTAACTCTGTGCAAGGTCTACGTTCAAGAGTTCTGTGCTTTTGTTGGCAAAGCTCACACAGTCTCGGAGAAAAGCCTCTTCCTGGCCCAGGCCCATCTCCGTCGTTCCAGAAAACTCACCATCCTCTAGACAAGCATGCGGCTGCTCTGGCTGCCTTCAACAGCAGCACCACCACAGTAATTCTGAAAATGACAGTTATTGGTGTCTGTGTTTTGGGAATACCCTTGTTCCCAGAAGCACAGTGCATGTTAGCAGTGGTGGCTTCCTGCCCTTCATTCTATCATCAGAAAAGCAGATCGGTTCTCAGCCTTGAGAAGGGAAGGGAAGGTCAGCTAGGAGCTGGGCCCTTCAGGACTATTCTAGTAGACACGATAAGAAGCCACCATAGAAGACACTGCTCAGGCCTGAAATGGTGAGAAATGATGGGTTGGCAGGGTAATAGAGGAGACAGAGCTGGCTCGGTGGTCAGCAGACGGCCTGTCCAACCCCATGAGGCGCCCTTTCTCTTTCCTGGTTCCAGTCCCTCGGTCCATCACTTACGATCCCAGTGCATCATAGTGTGGAAGTCCTCAAAAGCAGAGATACGTGCCAGTCATTTATTTGAAAGGTCCCAAGGGGAGTGGAGGAGAGAGAGGGAAGGGAAGGCCAGTAACAGAGGGTGCACTGCCCCAGAGGAGACTGGAGGTCAATTCGGGGGGGGGGGAACCCTGGGAAACAACACGGAGCATAAACATTAGAAATTGTATCTGTGTATCAAGGAACAACCTAGTGAATTTATACACCAAACCCATTCAGCCATCACCTGAGGGTTTCTCTGCAGGGTTATACCAGTCATGAGCTTGGGCAGAGCATCCTTCCAAGGTGACCTTTGGGCCAGGAGAGACAGATTCTGGACACAGTACAGGTGGCAGCAGCAGAGTCAATGTCTGCCTTCTACCACCCCTTTCTATTTGATAAAGGGAGAAAAGAGAAAAGAAGAAGAGGGGGAAGGATAGAAAGTTCACTAAAAAATACAGAGGGAGGGAGAAGAAAATGAAATGTCAGTATTTTTTAGCCCCTACTGTGTGTGAGGCACCTGACTTCTCACAGCAACCTTATGACACAGGCATTTCATGACCCCCCTCTTAGAGAGGGATATACTAAACTTAAAAACATTAAATAGTTAGGTACCCCCCCCCCCAATCACACAACTGGCAGGTTAAAGAGCTGGGATTCAAATTCAGGTCTTCCTTGCCCTTTAGCAGTCTCCCATTCTTCAGATACGAAGCCTCTCTCCCCGTGGTCCAATCGTGTCCTCTGTGGAATGCGACGGCGCGCGGCCTGGGAGTGAGAACAGCCTACAGCCCAGGATCTGCTCAGTCGCAGCCCGCGTGCACTGTGAGCTCTACTCACCTCCTCTCCTGGGCTCATTTTCTTTGTCAGCCCATTATGGGGCTAGGCTAAATATTGGTTCAAGTACCTGTCAGCTCTAACAGTTTCGGACGCCTTCCTCTTTTATCTTTAGCTTGTGTCCTACACCCAACTACAGTAGTTCCCCTCATTGGGAGAATGTGTTCCAACACCTCCCGTGGCTGCCTGAGACCGCAGGGAGTACTCAACCCTGTATATACTGGTTTTCTCCCCCCATACACACATACCTACAAAAAAAGTTTTATTTATAAATTAGGCACAGCAAGAGATTAAATATAAATTATTATAAAACTGAACAAATGTAATAACATACTGTATGAAATTTATAGAAATGGTTTTGGGGCATCATTAAGTAAAACGAAGGTTATCTGATAACCCTGATGGCCAAGTGACTAAGGGTTGGGTAGTGTGTACAGTAAAGACACACCGAACAAAGGGATGATTCACATCCCGGGGGAAAGAGCTGATTTCATCATGCTATAGAATGACATGTTATTTAGAACTTATGAATTATCTCTGGAAACTTCCATTTAATATTTTCAGACTGTGGTTGACCACAGATAACTGAAACTGTGGAAAGCAAAACAGCAGATAATGGGAGATTACTGTATATTCCAACTAAACTGGAAAACCCTTCTCCCAGCATCGCGTACTTTCCCGACCGAACGCCTCTATCCCAAAGGCTGGCCCTGCCCAGGCCCTTCAGGTCTAAACCCTCGACATCTTCCAAATGCTCTCGCTTCCAGAAAGGTATATTTCACCCCACAAGCTCTGACATCTCTTGTGTTTTGTTTTCCTTCTGCCAAAGACCTGTAGCAGGAACTGCCTAATCATGTACTTTTTTGTATTGTAATATGTTTATGTTAAGGCCTTTGAAGAGTTTTTCTGTTGCAGGGTTCCCCATTTCCTACAAAACACAGAACGTGGATTAGATGCTTAGCTGTGGAATTTGTCAAATGAATAAATATAGAGAATGTGGACAAATGATACATACTTAGTATATATAGACACTGGTCTTTCTCCCTCTTCCCTGTTACCAATTATGAGATCCTAACATTCAAATCACTGTCAATTGAGTTTTCTATCCCTAACTCAAGGTGTTCACTCACTGCAGAACTAAGTCTCCATTGTTCCTTTCTGTAAAACTTCCAAATGCCTCCTAACAGGTTGCATGGCTCTGAGGGCAGAACCTTGGAAGGCCTGAGCCATTAGAACCTTGCTTGGTATCTTCAAAAACAGTCTAGAATATCAATTAAGGCATCTTCAAATCAATGTGAATTTATTTCTTCACAAATAAGAAAAACATAACTTTTCTAGGTACTGCTGACACCTTCCCATCACTGGGGCTGGCTTTCAAATTTCCCTTCACTGTTTTTAGCCCCTTTGATTGATTAGATCTGCAACGCTGACTAAACAGAATGTCGGGAATGAGATGAGTTTGTAGTAGAGTCAACAAGCTGAGCTCATGTCTCATTTTCTTTTAAACCCATGACTTTGAAGACATTGACAGGGCATGTATTGGTTATCATGGATAACAGTAGTTATGATATTAATAATAAGCTCTAATTTCCCTGAAGATAAAGTATCTTACTCATTTCTAAGTCTCCTAATTCCTAACTCAGATGTAATAGGTACTATTGGTTGTCTACCCAAGTCCCTCTCTCCTTCTCCCTTACCCATGGAAACCCAATTGTGTTAAGGTAGTAGAATACTACCTTTTTTTTTTCTTTTTATTGAACTTATTGGGGTGACCCTGGTTAACAAAATTTTATAGGTTTCAGGTGCATGATTCCACAACACATTAACCGTACACACTGCATTGTGTGTTCACCACCCCAAGTACAAATAAAATTTGTCTATCATCATTTATCCTCCATACCTCCTTCCACCTCTCCCCTCTGCCCCCCAGCAATCACCACACTATTGTCTATGTCCATGAGTTTCCCTCTCTCTTTTTTTTTTTTTTTCTCAGTCCCTTGATTTTCAGGACACTAAGCCTCTCTCCAGCCCTGCGGGACAGGCATGAATCTTAATAATCTCCTTAACCCAACAGTGGCCATCTCAACCCCTTTGTCAGTGATAGATTAGAAATGGGCACATGACACCACTCTGCCTCACGAGACTTAAGGGAAGCCTCCTAGGAACTTTTGGGAAGAGTTGCCTTTGTTCTTAAAAAGGAGCCGAAGACAGTAACATCTCTTTTAAGCCTGTGGACACGAAAGCTGCCCAGGGTGCCAGGAACTGCAGCTGTTGTCCTGAGCCCTGGGGAATCTCAGCCTAGGACAACAAGGAAAGCAATGAGGACAGCCTGAGTACACATGGTTCCCTGACCACACCTCTGAGCCATGAGCGTAACCCACCCCGAAGCTCTCCTCATGCAAGACTTCTTATAAGGAAGAAACTTTTGAGCTGATCTTTCTGTTGCTTGCAACCAAAGCACTTGTGCATTTTAAAAACTTTCTACTCTAGCTTGAAATATTTGGAGTTTCAACAGCAACCACTTGAGTTTTCATATTTTTCATAGACATGTTCAAAAGGTGTTGGCGCTTTGGTCAGTGTAAGAATGGCTCGTGGGCTGTGTCCTGGACGGCAGGTGTACCCATGCTGATGGAGATGGTCCCGTGTCAGGGACCAGCGTTCGCGCAGGACCTCAGTGTAGCCCGGCAGATTCGTATCTGACGACTCCCCCAGGAAGGAAGTTATCCTTGGGGTCAACAGAAAGGCACCCAATGCCACTGACCTTGCTACGCTTCTATTTCCTGAAATACAGTAGAGAAAACGCAAGGGAATTTGGGATGGTGAATACTTTTTACCAATACAAGTATAAGGCAAAGAAGACAGAGAGGCTGCCCTGCTACCTTTAGAGGGCTAACAGGCCAGGACCGAGCCCACTCAGGAGGAGAGAGGCACTGAGGGAAAGTAGTCAGGCCACCAGACACAGGGTGAGAACCACGGTGCTGAGAACAGAGCCTGGGAAAGGGACACACCCGACCTATTACTTAAAGAGCCCCTAGCACCCAGACTTGACTTAGCCACATGCCCACCGTTTCATTTAAAGCTCTAAAAGGTAGAATATCTTTAATTTTTTCATGGGTAATGTAGCATGTATGTTTATTACCTAAATAAATTAATGTGGTGCAAAATACATCCAATCAAACTCTCCCCTGGGCACGGATACACAACCAAGGAGACAGGCAGAGTGCTGCCGCGAACAAGTACGTAACTCGAACACCTGAGATAGGTTTTAACAGTCTCATCCCCGACACGCCAATGTTTCCTTGGTCTTCTTCAGTATAAACATCAAGCTCAGGATCACTGACCCAGTGGTATTAGACTTTATTGTATAATATATTAAGATTTTTAGGAGGTCAAGCCTGGAATTTCTCATTGAGTTGGAAATTCACAACAAAAGTGAATAGGAAGGAGATTAAGTAGGCTCTCTCTGCCTCTCTAGAAGGGGCTTTTTAAAAAACAGGCAAAATTCTGACATGAGGAGGGTGTGTATTCTGGCAGCTTCTCTAGGATTCTTTGTTCCCATCCAACGACCTCCGCTCCTCCTGCTCAGTAAGTAAGACCTACTCAACCACCTGAGGCATTGCGCCCTCTCTCCCACCTCTTCCCTCAAGGCCTGTCCCCCATGAAAATAAGTCCATGTATACAGTCCACGGACACCATGGAACTTGGTGCCTCCTGAAGCAACTTCTGCATGTCATTTCTAGTTGTGATTCAAGTGTCTACCCACCACCCCAACTCCCTCTCCAAAGAATTATAAGCAGCAGTCAAGAGTCAATCTGAGGATGTGTGGGAGTAATTTTATGAAAATCTCCCACATGATAAGAGTCCTCTGTGTGGTTCTGGAACAGGAGGAAGTGGCCAGGGATGTTACCCTCCTACGGGCCACACTGCCAGTCATAAAAGTGGCTTGGATGGTGCACAGCCACTTCATAAGGACACTCAAGACGGCCTTCTGAAGGTCAGTGTGGGGGCAAGAGGTGATCTGATGCTGTGTTTGAAAGGCAGAAAACGGATCTAATGCTGGCCCAGTTCAAATTGGCGCAAGACTCGAGGGTTGAACTCCTTCCATTCTGAAATTGCCTTAAGGATCTAAGGACAACTGACAGAGACAGCCTGTGTCTCCAGGGCCAGTTCATGCAGGACCCGCCTAGGAACAGTGTGAGCCCAGCCAGGAAAGTGTGCTGCCCAAGGAGACGCTCTACCCTGCCTACCTGGGCAGCACCCGCAGACTTTTGGCCACCTTGAGAGACGGCCGATGATTCTGAAGCCGAGCCCGTGTCCATACCCCGGCTCCGTGGCTCTGTTTATCTTTGCTGTGCTGCGCTGGAATCCTCTCTATTTTCTCTCCTGTAACTTATCTCTTTGATTTTCTTAGGTTCACAGTACAGGGACTGATTAAAGACAACCCACCCTCTATTGGCATAAAATTGGTCAGTGGCGAGACAACATAACAGAACTGAAACTCGCAACTGTGGACAAACTCACTTTTCTGGAGATGAGTCTGCCTCTGTGGGGTGACAGCGTGATGCCGGCGCTCTGTTCCTGGCAGGACCTGTTTCCTTCCCGGACCTTTCTCCCCCAGTCCTTGGGCAAGGGAGTAGCAACTAGCAAACACACATGGGCACGTGCATTCTGGCGACAAAGGGCCACATGGTTAAAGTGGAGAGTTCATGGTGGACGGATGGCACTTGATCTCACCGAGAACATTCCTAACTCCAGGATGGTAAGAAGTCCCTGCCGATGGGAATCTGAGGGAGGGAGCTTCCAAGCACATTCCTCTGCTAGTCCGTCAGCAGACACATCTTCCCCAGAAGGTGACCCATTCTGACTGCCCACTCCTTCCCTCCCATGACACTGCTGTCTCGACTTAAGTTCACACACCCAGACACGGGCCCGTGGTGTGCCCCGTGCCCTTTCTGCCCTTCCCATCTTCACGTTGTAGCGTGGCTCCTCCCTGGCAGGTCATTGCTGCCATCTCAACTCAAATGCCACCCCCAGCACAGCCCTCCCTGACCGCCTGGCAGAACCTGTGTGTCCCACTGCTGCCTGTGCCACCCTCGGTCCCATTGCCCCGTTTCAGCGGCTCACAGCACTTCCTTCTCTGTGAAATGATCTTGTTTATTTGTTTCTGTGGACATGCCTTGTGTCTGGCTTTCTTCAACAAAGTGTAAGGGCCGGAAAGGTGGGACAGCCATCTCCAGTGTCTGGGGCTGGAACGGGTCCACGGGGGCTCCAAATCCATGTGGAATGGATGGATGGATTTATGAATGAATGGGAATCTCCGTAGGCAAAAAGACAGCAACTATATTCAGAACCAGGGAGACCCTGATCTCTTGGGTGGCTCCTTCTGCATCCGTCCCCCACACTTCCATAAGCAGAGTAGGAAGAGCTTCATGTGTGGAACCGTGTTTCTCATGTCCCAGTGTGACATCGAAAGCCAACTTCCCCACGTCACAGACACATTTCTCAGCAACCCAGCCAAACCAAGTAGGTCAGCACACAGCCCCTAAAATGCAGCGCTGAGGTCAGAGCCCAGCCGCACATCTGGCTGAGGAGTGTGAGCTTGAACAAACCAGCCTCTCTGGGTTTCAGTTTCTTTGCCTGTAAAGTGAAAATAACCAGGTCACTTCCCTAATTTGGTCTCTCTGAAGGTCAAATGTGTTCATGTAAGCAATATACTTTTAACAGTGTCCAGCAAACACAGAGAGCACCACAAGTGTCTTCTATTACTACTATTATAATTCTCATTTCTTACCCCATGCCTCTAAGCCACAGGACTTTGAACCTTCTGATGCCAACAGGTTCTGATAGTCTGATGAAATCCGTGGATCATTTCTCATGATAGTGCTTTTAAAAACATAAGCTACGCAGTACTACAAGGGAAGCAACTCTACTGAAATATATTTACCAAAATTTTAAGTGTCTGTGATACAGAAATATATCTCCTTTCTAAATACATTAAATCAGATATACTGGCAGGATTCACAACTACCATAATTTGAAAGCAGTGAAAATCAATATTTCAAGATACTGGCAACTAAGCGGCAGCTGCTAATACTAGGGTGGTCTGTTGGTATCACTAATAGCTGAAGGGAAAGCAAAATTTCACCAGCAGTTGGGGAAAATGAAGACGCACACATACAACAAAAATGCCGACTACAGCCTGTCTGCCCCCAGTGGGAGGACTGGAGAGAAGCCACGGAGCCACCGACAGGAACTGGTTAAAATGATCCGCTGCATACATTGTGAAACAATGTATATAACAGGTTCCTACACTGAGCCTGTTATAGTTGGTTTGTTGACTGAACAAGGTAAAGTCTGAAAACCGAACAAGGTAAAGTCTGAAAACCATGTATCTTGACAAAAGGCACTCTTAATCAAAACCATCAAGTCGCACAATGTCTATGGTATTATCCTACTTTTGTCAAAACACCACTGACTGCAGAGATGTACTGGGGAACAGTGGTTACGGGGTGGCTAATTATGGGAAACTTTCACTTTCTTTACATTTTGGTAATGAAACATTTCCTCCCAATAAGCTTCTATCTCTAATTATTAAAACTACGATGCTGATTATTTCTGAAAAGAAGAAAAAAGAGCTCTGCTAGGCTTCCTGGCATCTGGGAGCTTACATTTGAGTGACTAAAGAAAAGCATGAATTGTGATGGGCACACCTGCAGGTGGCTGAGAGACAGCCTCTGGGCATTTCCCAAAATCCCTCCCTAAGAGAGATACTGTGGCCGACAAGCCGCAGTCTATGGTTTGTGTTACTCAGATGTGAACTAGCATTTCATCTCAAAAGCTCTGAAACAGTTTTGGTCCACTTGGTCTAGTCTGACAATATTCCTGTTTGTGGACCCTTTCTTCTACCTGGTCTTCAGTGTGGCGGCATCTGGATGTGAACAAGCTGGGGAGACAATGTCCAGCTGCCGTGATCATGGTCTCTGTTCCGCCTGCAGGAGAGTGAGCCTTTCACTGCCTCCCATGGCCCTCACCCAGTTCTGGGGCTGGTCCTCTCCACACTGAGCCTGGTCCCGGGGCCGGTCCTCCACGCACTGAGCCCAGTCCCGGGGCCGGTCCTCCCCGCACTGAGCCTGGTCCCGGGGCTGGTCCTCCACGCACTTGCGAGCCCGGTCCCGGGGCTGGTCATCCTTCCACTGAGCCTAGTTCCGGGGCTGGTTCTCCCCACACTGAGCCCAGTCCCCAGGCTGGTCCTCCCTGCATGGAGCCCAGTCCTGGGGCTGGCCCACCACGGCACTCTGCCCAGTTCTGGGGCTGGTCCTCCCTGCACTGGGCCCAGTCCTCAGGCTGGTCATCCTTCCACTGAGCCTAGTTCTGGGGCTGGTCCTCCCTGCACTGAGCCCCATCCCAGAGCCGGTCCTCCCTGCACTGAGCTCGGTCCCCGAGCTGGTCCTCCCTGCACTGAGCCTGGTCCCTGGGCTGGTCCTCCCAGCATGGAGCCCAGTCCCGGGCCAGCCCACTACGGCACTCAGCCCGGTCCCGGGGCTGGTCCTTCCTGCACGGAGCCCGGTCCTGGGGCTGGTCATCCTTCCAGTGAGCCTAGTTCCGGGGCTGATCCTCCCCAAACTGAGCCCAGTCCCTGGGCTGGTCCTCCCTGCACGGAGCCCAGTCCTGGGGCTGGTCCTCCCTGCACTGAACCTGGTCTCGGGGCTGGTCCTCCCTGCACTGAGCCTGGTCCCAGGGATAGTCCTCCCTGCACGGAGCCCAGTCCCGGGGCTGGTCCTCCCTGCACTGAGCCTAGTCCCAGGGTCCCAGGGCTGGTCCTCCCTGCACTGAGCCTAGTCCCAGGGTCCCAGGGCTGGTCCTCCCTGCACTGAGCCTAGTCCCAGGGTCCCAGGGCTGGTCCTCCCTGCACTGAGCCTAGTCCCAGGGTCCCAGGGCTGGTCCTCCCTGCACTGAGCCTAGTCCCAGGGTCCCAGGGTTGGTCCTCCCTGCACTGAGCCTAGTCCCAGGGTCCCGGGGCTGGTCCTCCCTGCACTGAGCCTAGTCCCAGGGTCCCGGGGCCAGCCCCCCACGGCCCTCGGCCCAGTTCTGGGGCTGGCCCTCCATGTCCCAGCTGCCCTCACCTGGCAGCACTGCCTTGAAGATGAGAGAGAGAAGACAAGATGGCGCTGGAGTAGGCGGACACCAACACCCACCTCCCAGAACCAAAGTGGATTACAAACTAATTTTAAAAACTATCATCTGGAAAAACCAACTTTGGACTAAACTAAGAGGACTCTTCAACCAAGGAACACTGAAGAAGCCACACCAAGACTGGTAGGAAAAGCGGAAATGCAGAGAGGGCTGCCCAGCTCCCCAGAGCAAACAGCAGCTGGGAGAGAATTGCATGGCGGGAAGTGAGTTTAGCAGAGAGGGGAGGGTCCTGAATCCCAGGAACAAAGCCCCAGCCTGCAGCCCCAGAGCCTAGAAGAGGCATATGGACAGTATTTAGCTGGAAACAAGTCAGGATACTGTTTGTGAGAAAGAGACTGATTTCTCAGACCCAGGATTCTTCTTAAAGGGACCATGCAGAACACCTCTCTCACAACCACTCACCCGAGGCTCCAAGGGATGGGGAGAGAGGAGAGGACCAGAGTAGCAGGAAGAGAGTGTAATCTAAAAAGCACAGGAGAATAATTTTGGGAGACAGCCACCCTAACCCCTGGGACGAGTCACTCCCCAAATCTGAAGTGAATATTTCCCCCAGAAACAGCAATACCAGTAAGGGGAAGCAGGACGCCAGCCAGACAAGCTTTCCTGTGGCACTCAGAGCAGAGTCGCTTAGAAGGAGGGAGCTTTCGGGTCTACAGTAGTGAGTCTTAGGGTCTGAGCTGCAGCACCCCCACCCACACGGCTGAGGGCTCGCCAGAGGGTGGGCGGTGGCAGGACGCGGAGGCGCGGTTCTGTCGGCGGGGGTGGAAGCCAGCTGGCCGCCACTGGGCTCAGGAGTGAGCTCAGTCTTGCCCAGCTGGGGAGGAGTAGGTGTGCAAAAGTGGTCAAGTCCAGCTGCTGGCAGCCAGCAATCCAGCCTGTGGGAGAAGGGTGGGAACCCTGGCAGGGGTGGAGACCAGCCCTTGAGCAAGGGCACAGGAGCACAGCCTTGCCCTGCCCATGGAACCAAGGCTTGTGGCCTGACTTGGGAGCCGGCTCCTCCCAAGGGGGTGGAGCCAAAATCCCAGAACAGGCAGAGTCGCACTACTGAGCGTGGGCACGCAGTCCTGCCTGGCCTGTGGAGCCAAGGATAGCAGCCGTTCCGTGAGCAGTCTCCTCCTGCAAGGGTGAGGCGGAAGCCCGGAAACAGGCGGAGACCCGCAGCTGAGCAAAAGTGCTTGCCACTGCCCTCAGGGTCAAGTAATGCCATCCACGGGGGCAGGGCAAAGGCCAAGGCCACCAAGGCTTGTACAACCGAGTATGAGATCACAGCCACTCCCATGAAGAAGAGGTAGAAACCACAGCAACAGCCCCAGTCGGCAGGCACCAGCAACGCCCAAACACAAAAGCCCTAGGCAGCAACAGAAGAGGAGGTGGCAGGCCTGCAGACAGACCATACCTAGGGAACAGAGGCCATACCCAGTGCACTCGAGTGGCCAAAACCTTCCTTTACACAGAAAAAATGTGAAGGCAGAGAAATGCAACACAAATGAACCAAGAGAAATCCCCAGAAAAGGACCTGAATGAATCAGATATAACCAAATTACCAGATGCAGAGTTTAAAATAACGATTGTTAGGATGTTCAAAGATATTATAACAACAATAGATGGTCATTATGAACACCTAACTAAAGAGATACCAAATATAAAAAAGGACATTGAAATAATAAAAAAGAATCAGTCAGAAATGAGAAATACAATATCCGAAATAAAGAACACAATGGAAGGAATTAAAAGCAGGATGGATAAAGCGGAGAACTGAATCAGCGAGTTAGAGGACACAATAAATAAAAGCACGGAAGCAGAGCAGAAAAAAAAAAAAGAGACTCAAAAAGTCTCAGGAAACTCTAAGAGAACTCTGTGACAACATGAAGAGAAATAACATCCACATCATAGGGGTTCCTGAAGAAGAAGAGAAAGAACAAGGGATAGAGACTTTGTTCAAACATGTCATAGATGAAAACTTCCCTCAATTAAGGCAGGAAAACATCTCACATGTTCAAGAAGCACAGAGATCTCCATTAAAGAGAAACCCAAAGAAATTAACACCAAGACACATCATAATTAAAATACCAAGGCTAAGTGATAAAGAGAAAATATTAAAAGCTGCTAGAGAAAAAAAGACTATCACCTACAAAGGAGCCCTCATAAGGATGACTTCTGACTTTTCAACATAAAACACTTGAGGCCAGAAGGGAATGGCAAGGAATATTCAAAGTAATGCAGAACAAGAACCTACAACCAAGACTACTTTATCCAGCAAGGCTATCATTTAAAATTGAAGGAGAAATAAAAAGCTTTCCAGACAAAAAAAAAAAAACCTCAAGGAATTCACTACAACCAAACCAAGGCTGCAAGAAATGCTAAGGGACATGTTGTAAACAGATCAAAGGAGAAAAAGAATATAGCAAAAGAGGAATACAGTTTTAAAGAATAAAATGGCAATAAACAATTACATATCAATAATAACCTTAAATGTAAATGGATTAAATGATCCAATCACAAGACATAGGGTAGCTATGTGGATAAGAAAACAGGACCCATACATATGCTATCTACAAGAGACACACCTTAAATCAAAAGATGCACATAGACTGAAGATAAAAGGATGGAAAAAAAAATATTTCATGCGAATGGAAATGAAAAGAAAGCTGGGGTAGCAATATTTATATCAGACAAAATGGACTTTAAAACAAAGACTATAGTTAGAGATAAAGAAAGTCACTACATAATGATAAAGGGAGCAATCCAACAGGAAGATATAACCATTATAAATATCTACGCACCTAATATAGGAGCACCTAAATATATAAAGCAGACTTTGATGGATTTAAAGGGTGAGATCAACAGCAATACTATAATAGTAGGCCATTTCAATACCCCACTAACATCACTAGATAGATCCTCAAGAAAGAAAATTAACAAAGAAACAGCAGACTTAAAGGACATACTAGATCAACACGATTTAATAGATATCTTCAGAACCTTTCGCTCTAAAACAGCAGAATATACATTCTTTTCAAGCGCTCATGGTACATTCTCTAGAATAGACCACATGTTAGGGCACAAAAGCGATCTCAACAAATTTAAGAAGATTGAAATCATATCAAGCACTTTCTCTGATCACAATGGCATTAAACTAGAAATCAACCACAACAGAAAAACTGAAAAATACTCAAACACTTGGAAACTAAATAGCATGTTATTAAATAATGAATGGGTAAACAATGAGATCAAGGAAGAAATTAAAAAATTCCTAGAAACAAATGATAATGAGCATATATCAACTCAAAATTTATGGGACACAGCAAAAGCAGTCCTGTGAGGGAAGTTCATAGCATTAAGGCATACCTTAAGAAGCAAGAAAAAGCTCAATTAAACAATTTGACCCTACATCTAAAAGAACTAGAAAAAGAACAGCAAGTAAAGCCCAGAGCTAGTAGAAGGAAGGAAATAATAAAGATCAGAGCAGAAATAAATGACATAGAGGCTAAAGAAACAATACAGAGGATCAATGAAACCAGGAGCTGGTTCTTTGGAAAGGTAAACAGATCGATGAACCTTTAACCAGACTCACCAAGAAAAAAAGAGAGAGGACTCAAATAAATAAAATTAGAAATGAGAGTGGAGAAATAACAACTGACACAACAGAAATACAAAATATTGTAAGAAAATACTATGAAGAACTGTACGCCAAAAAACTAGACAACCTAGATGAAATAAACAAATTCCTTGAATCATATAATCTTCCAAAAATTAATCTGGAAAAATCAGAAAACCTACACAGACCAATTACAACACATGAGATTGAAACAGTTATCAAAAAACTCCCCAAAAAGAAAAGTCCTGGGCCTGATGGCTTCACAAGTGAATTCTACCAAATATTCAAAGAAGAACTAACTCCTATCCTTCTCAAGCTATTTCAAAGAATTCAAGAGGAAGGAAGACTTTCAAACTCCTTTTATGAGGCGAGTATAATTCTGATTCCAAAACCAGGCAAAGACAACACAAAGAAAGAATATTATAGGCCAATATCCCTGATGAATTTAGATGCTAAAATCCTCAACAAAATATTAACAAATCGGATCCAGCAATATATAAAAAAAATCATACACCATGATCAAGTGGGATTTATTTTGGGGAGGCAAGGCTGATACAATATTCCCAAATCAATCAATGTGATTCATCACATAAACAAAAGGAAGGAGAAAAACCACATGATAATTTCAATAGATGCAGAAAAAGTATTTGATACAATCCAGCACCCATTCATGATCAAAACTCTCAGCAAAGTGGGAATACAGGGAACATACCTCAACATGATAAAGGCCATCTATGACAAACCCACAGCCAACATCATACTCAATGGGCAAAAATTAAAAGCAATCCCCTTAAGATCAAGAACAAGGCAGGGGTGCCCCCTTTCACCACTCTTATTCAACATAGTTCTGGAAGTCCTAGTCACAGCAATCAGACAAGAAAAAGAAATAAAAGGCATCAAATTGGAAAAGAAGAAGTAAAACTATCATTATTTGCAGATGATATGATATTGTATATAGAAAACCCTAAAGTCGCAGTCAAAAAACTACTAGACCTGATAAATGAATTCAGCAAGGTGGCAGGATATAAAATTAATACCCAGAAATCAGAGGCACTTTTATACACTAACAATGAACTGTCAGAAAGAGAAATTAAGGAAACAATCCCCTTTACCATTGCAACCAAAAAAATAAAGTACCTAGGAATAAATTTAACCAGGGAGATTAAAGACTTGTACTTGGAAAATTATAAAACATTGATAAAAGAAATCAAGGAAGATACAAACAAGTGGAGGCATATACCATGCTCATGGTTAGGAAGAATAAACATCATTAAAATGTCTATATTACCCAAAGAAATTTATAAATTCAATGCAATATCGATTAAAATACCAATGACTTACTTCAAAGATATAGAACACATATTCCAAAAATTTATATGGAACCAAAAGAGAACACGAATAGCCTCAGCAATCTTGAAAAAAAAGAATAAAGTGGGAGGTATCACACTTCCGGATATCAAGTTATATTATAAGGCCATTGTACTCAAAACAGCCTGGTACTGGCATAAGAACAGGCATATAGATCAATGGAACAGAACTGAGAACCCAGAAATAAACCCACACTTTTACGGACAACTGATATTTGACAAAGGAGTTAAGAGCATACATTGGAGTAAAGACAGCCTCTTCAACAAATGGTGTTGGGAAAATTAGACAGCTACCTGCAAAAAAATGAAACTAGACCACCAACTTACACCATTCACAGAAATAAACTCAAAATGGATAAAAGACTTAAATGTGAGCCATGAAACCATAAGCATCTTAGAAGAAAACATAGGCAGTAAGCTCTCTGGCATCTCTCACAGCAATATAGTTGCCGATTTGTCTCCACAGGCAAGTGAAATAAAAGACAGGATAAACAAATGGGACTTTATCAAACTAAAAAACTTTTGCACAGCTAAAGACAATAAGAACAGAATAAAAAGACAAACTACACAATGGGAGAATATATTTGACAATGCATCTGATAAGGGGTTAATAACCAAAATTTATAAAGAACTTGTAAAACTTAATACCAGGAAGACAGACAATCCAATCCAAAAATGGGCAAAAGAAATGAATAGACACTACTCCAAAGAGGATATACAGATGGCCAATAGGCATATAAAAAAATGCTCAACATCACTAATCATTAGAGAAATGCAAATTAAAACCACAATGAGATATCACCTCACACCAGTAAGAATGGTGCTCATCAACAAAACAACACAGAATAAGTGCTGGCGAGGATGTGGAGAAAAGGGAACCCTCCTGCACTGCTGGTGGTAATGCAGACTAGTGCAGCCACTGTGGAAAACAGTATGGAGATTCCTCAAGAAATTAAAAATCAAACTGCTTTTGACCCAGCTATACCATTGTTAGGAATATATCCCAAGAACACCACAGCACTGTTTGAAAGAAGAAATGCACCCCCATGTTTATGGCAGCATTGTTCACAATAGCAAAGATCTGGAAACAGCCCAAGTGTCTGTCAGAGGACGAGTGGATTAAAAAGCTTTGGTACATATAATATGGAATACTACTCAACCATAAGAAATGATGACATCAGATCTTTTACAACAACATGGATGGACCTTGATAACATTATACTGAGCAAAATAAGTAAATCAGAAAAAATGAAGAACTATATGATTCCATACACAGGTGGGGCATAAAAATGAGACTCAAGAGACATGGACAACTGTGTTGGAGTTACAAGGTGGGGGGGAGAGGGAGGAGGTTGGGGGAGGAGAGGGGCACAAAGAAAACCAGCTAGAAGGTGATAGAAGACAATTTTATCAATGTAACCCCATTAAAATTAATCAAAAAATATTTGTCTCACGGCTAATTCAGATAGTTAGAAGAATAGTATAAGGATGCTAATTCTGCTTCTCAGGCCACATCCTGCAAAAGGGGCCTCAAGAAAATTGGTGATTTGGCTCCTCTATTTTGCCAATTGGATTTTAAAAAATAGGTCAGGAACGTCATGAAATGGAACTAACAGTACATGGGCATAAATTTAAAGGACTTTTAGATACTGGAGCTGATGTATCTGTTATTGCTAAGTTACATTGGCCTCCTTCCTGGCCCAATCATGCAGCAGCCACAGAATTGCAAGGTATAGGGCAGAGTAAATCCCCTCAACAAAATTCTAGTTTTCTACATTGGGAAGATTAAGAAGGTCATTCTGGATTTTTGAAGCCTTATGTGCTCCCTGGATGGCCAGTTAATTGGTGGGGTAGAGATGTTTTGAAAAATATGGGAGCGTTGCTTGTCAGTCCTAATGGTTTAGTCAGTACTCAGATGCTTGATTGAGGATTTTTGCCCACTAAGGGACTAGGGAATTAACAGTGAGGAATTCTCACCCCCATAGGAGTGGCACCCAATACCAGATGGTGTGGATTAGTATATCAAAATTTAGCATAGGGGTCTTGGTAGCTCCTGCTACCTCAATAATGTATTGTGCAGACCCAATTACTTGGAAATCAGATAATCCTGTATGGGTAGACCAATGGCCCCTTTCTCAGGAGAAACTTAGGGCTCAATTGGTACAAGAGCAGCTACAGCTCGGGCACATTGAACCATCTAATAGCCCATGGAATACACTTCCATATTTTGATCTTGTTCCCTCCTGGATTATCAAGGGGCATAGGCGACCCTTACAGTTTATAGGTTTTGAGCCTCAAAATTATTGTTGTTTCTTTTTTCAAAGGATCAACACAATGGTGCTGGGAAACTTCCACTAAATGGCAAATCGCTTTTGCAAATCAATGGACAACTTAATACTGAAACTGTCAACTTAAAATCAGCTCAAAGACTAGAATTATATGCCATTATCATGACTTTTCAGCATTTGCTATATTCCTCCTTTAATCTATATACAGACAGCAAATATTTACTTATGGTGTTTCCACTACAAAGACTGCTGTCTTAGGGACAAATGCTGATGAATTATTTCAGCAGTTCCTCCTTCTTCAAAGACTTGTATGTCAACATAGAGCTCCATGTTTTATAGGACATACTCGAGCTCACTCCATGCTCCCTGGAGCTTTAGCACAAGGGAATGCCCTTGTTGATCAAACTACCCAAAAGAAAATTATTTGGAGCAACCATGACAGATCGAGCAATTCAGTCTCTATTCTATTCATCATCAGAACGCTGCAGCCCTGTGTAAACAGTTTCAACTTTCTTGGGAAGCAGCACAGTAGATTGGGAAATCCTGTCCAAGGGGTCCTATACTACAATCTGTCCCTTCATTTGGAGTCAACCCTCAAGGACCCGTACCAGGACAACTTTGGCAAATGGATGTTACTCATATACCTTCATCTGGCAAACAGTCCTATGCCCACGTTACAGTAGACACCTATTCTGGATTTATAGTAACCTCTGTCAGAACAGGAGAGGCTGTTAAGCATGTTATAACTCATTGTCTGTATGCATTTTTCTATTACTGGATTTCCTAAACTGGCTAAACTGACAATGCTCCTGCATATGGAGCAAAAGCATTTACTGTATTTTGTCAAACCTTTCGAACTATGGGTATTTCTTACAATCTTTAAAGTCAAGGTATTATTAAAGTGTACACAGAAAATATTTTAAGGTCAATTTAAAAAAATTTAAAAGGGGGGAGTCATATCCTGGAACTCCTACAGGTCTACCATATCATGCTTTTTACTTAAAAAAATTTTAATTTCTTTTGAATGCTGGTGAACAGGAAACGCCAAATCTTTTTCTCCTGAAAACTTCTACCTTCTTTTATTTGATCCAGCTAATAACACTGTTATGTCTTTTTCCAAATAGCTCCAGATATATGGAAAAGGTTTATATAGGTGGATGGGGATCCTCAAACCCCTCAGCGAGATCTTCTGAGCATGGTTTTTAAGATACCAAGAGGCAGAAAAAGCCCAATAGAGATCAGGTGAACTACCAGCTTTTAGGAAACACCCTTAAAGGCTCCAATGCCCCAAAGGGGTCTCATAGGATGCCATCTGGGTCCTGCTTCAATAGTGGAAAGGAAGGTCATTGAGGTAAAGCCTGCCAGACTTACATGCCTTTGCTGTGAGGAAAAAGGGACACTGGAAGGTAGGCTTCCCCCTCGCTCCTCTAAGGAAGGGTTCAGTCTCTTCCAGCCCTGCTCCAGCCACCTATGACCTAACCTTACCCAGAATGCTGGGGTTTGCCACTGAAGGCTGAAGGTACCCAGGGCCGTTGGCCCCATCTACGGCACTGTGGACGAGCCCAGGGTATTTCTTCCAAGAAGCAGGTAAACTGATCTCATTTGCACAAGGGCCACTTAACTATGTCTTGCCTGAATAGTCAGGTTTTTTATTCTTCCCTCGAAGATCTCTGTTGTGGGTGTTGATAGTCTTATTTTCTGCTGCTTTGTTTAATATATAGTGTTTCCTTTATTCCTCCTACCTCAATGCCCCACTCATATTTCAGGCTGGGACCGACTCCTAATTTAGAGCTCTCTTTCCCCCTTTTTGCCAACTTCTATTATGAATCTACCTTTGTCATCCAGCTTAGTGTATCCCAAGGTTCTCTTTACCATGCCACAGTCGCAGAGCTCCAGGGAAAAGCAACCTGGTCTCATCTCTCCAGGCAGAGGAGAACAGAAGCTCCATCTCCACACATGCTGCAGATGGCTTTTCCAGTCTACCTGAATCATTACCAGCTAGAAGCAGCGGTCATTGGGACTTGGACGTGAGCGACAAAGTATAGAATTGTGACAATTCCAGTGCCATGCGGACTTTTCCTGGATGTGGACTTTTCATGGACTCCTGCTCCTTGTGACAGCTCCTAACAGACTGAACTGGGGTTGGGTTGCATTTTTCAGGGATTTGGCATGGTGATGGTGCCAACTTGGACTCGGGGAACATGTTAAGGACACTACTCTTTTATGGATTCTTGCTGTATTGACCAAGAGTTTGCTTAAAGGCTTTAATCACTGTAAAAAAAAAAAATAGAAGACTGGATAAAGAAGATGTGGCACATATAAAAAAAAAGATGAGAGAGAGCAAACTTCAGGTGACAGAGGCTGCTGTGGGCACTGTCACTATACAGCTATATACTAAAATATGCCCCAAAGGGAAAAAGAGCACAAATTCATGGATACAAACAGCAGCTGAGTGATTGTCAGGGGTGGGGGGAGAGGGAGGACAGGATGGGAGGGATGAATGGTAATGGATGGAGACTTGACTTGGGAGTGGCCGGGAAGCACACAATACAGTGTAGAGAGATATGTCATGGCATTTGGCACCTGAAACCTGTATAACTATGTTAACCAGTGTCACACCTATAAATTCAATAAAAAAGAAAATAAAGAGTCTCTCAATAGAAGATTAAAAAAGATGTAGTACATAGAACACTACTAAGCCATAAGAAATGATGACTTTACCATTTACAACAACATGGATGGAACTTAAGAACACTATAATAAGTGAAATAAGTAAATCAGAAACAGCTAAGAACTATATGATTTCACATATAGGTGGGATATAAAAATGAGACTCCTGGAACATAGATAAAAGTGAAGTGGCTATGGGGGTAGTAAAGAGGGACAAATATATGCCGACAGAAAATGACTTGACTTTGGGTGATGGGCACACAACACAATCAACTGTTCAAAAGCTATAGAGATGTCTACCTGAAACCTAAGTACACTTATTGATCAATGTCATCCCATTAAATTTAATTTCCTAAATAAAAAAAGAAAATAAGTAAAAATAATATATGCATTTCTCAACATCATTCTGCAATGCCAAATTAATGGCAATCACTTGTCCTAGGAACCCATGCTTTAAAAAAAAATGCCACCTCAACTGCTTTTTAGTCACACGTGTCACCCCTTCTCCATTCACAGCAACCTGCCGCCCGTTCCCAGCACACTTCTCCGATGTCTCCAAATGCTCCCTGCCTGCTGTTCTTTCTCCTTTGTCCTTGTGACACGATACTGCTGTTCATGGCCCCGTCTGGGGAACCCTGTCCTCACCTCCTAGGATGCTGTGCTATTGTTGTCTGTCTTCCTTTCATTCCTTCCTCCTAGACTCTTCTTTCCCAGTCTTAAATGTCAGGGCTCCTCGGGGCTCCACTCGTGGCTACAGAACTATGGCCTATAAGCACTGACAAAGCCAACACATTCAATCACAAAGTTAGCACTTTCCTCCCCAAACCTGCTCTCCTTTACTCTCCTTTTTCTTTCCCAGCATGTGACACCCTAGTTTCTATTTGTTCAAGGACAAACCTTAAGCCTCCTCCTCCTTGCTTAGCCTCATACACTCACCCTCTCTTGTAACCCCACAGCTTTACCTCCTTAAATCCCTTCAATTCATCCCTTGCGTCCCTCCTCCTCAATTCAGCATCAGGGCCACCACAACACGCTTCCAACCAGCCTTCTTGCCTCTAGTTGACACGCATCTACATTTCCAAAGGTCTACACGATCTTTCCAAAGTCCAAATATGATTGTGCCATTTTCTTAAATTTCATCACTTCCTCATGGTTTTTAGTATAAAAGTACAAAATCCTTCATGCACCAACTAAAGCCTTTCACGGGGTAGTTTCTGCTCCTCTTTCAGGCTCAGTTCCTGCCATCTCCACCATGGACAGCTCAGTCCAGCCACACGAAAACTGTGCTGCCTATTCCCTCTGAACATATGTCACATGCCTGTGCACTTACATGTGGGAGTGTCTCCACTGGAAGAACCCAGTTTGCACACGCACAACCCACATGCCTATACATAATGTTCTAAGTCCAGCTAAGGCGAGCCTCTTCTTAAAAACTCAGCTTTCCTTGATCATCACCTCCCACCACAAGTCCATTTTCTTTGTTTTTTAAATTAATTTATTCATTTTAGAAAGAGGGCAGAAGGACAAGAAAGAGAAAGAGAGAGAGAGAGAGAGAGAGAGAGAAGCATCCATTTGTTGTCCCGCCTATTTATGCATCATTGGCTGATTCTTGTCTGCGTCCTGATTGGGGATTGAACTCGCAACCTTTGTGTTGGGATTATGCTCTAACCAACGGAGTTACCCGGCCAAGGACCACCAGTCCATTTTCGGTCTCCCCTGGGCTGTCACTGCCCTGGCACTGATTGCACGGCGGCACTGTCCCCTCAGGAGGCCAGAAGCTTTCAATCACAGAAGCCATGTCTCATTAGAGTCAGTACCACCTATGCCTACTGGGGCCTCTAGAAATGTTTGTGGAATAAGATGATTGGCTTGATGACCCAAAACCCCATTCCCTCCATTCCTCAGTCCCACACTGCTCATCAGCTCACACCCCTCACTTCACAGGTCTCCTCCGTGCCATTATGTAAATAAAGCCTAAACTCCTTCACCGAGATCCCAAGACTTTGTAATCTAACCCCAAACCACCTTTCCAGAATCGTTTTCCACAGCTGCTCTACCGCTTGCCTTCTGTGGACCCTTCTACCCTCAGACCTTGGCCTATTGAAGGAGAACACATGTGTCAGTCATACTGGGGACACCTGGCTGCCCTCTGGAGGGATCTATTTCAGGAGAATTAATTCACACCTAATACAAAAATGTCCTTATTTAGTATTAATTATATTCTGCTAGTTTCATATTTAACTGCCCCCATTGGGTTATAATGTATGAGTCACGCTCTTGAGCGTGAGCCAGGAGGGTAGAACTTGTGGTCAGTGTTCTCATCACAAATAATAACAACGAAAAGAGGGGAAAAGTGAGGGACAGTTTATGGCACCAACAGACATGATAATCTTCTGAGTGTCTACTTATCCCTGAACTCACCACTGTATACACAAAATATATACAGCTTTTCCCATGTCAACCACATCTCAATAAAGTGCTTTTTAATAGCAACCCTAGAAAATAAAAATGTCTTTTATTCAGTCACAGAAAAAAATTTCCTAAATATCTTGATAGCATTATTACTAACCAAAAAACAGATGCTAATTAGTATATAAGAATGGATATAGTATAATATATCTTAATATATGGAAATGGATATATGAAAGCAGTAGTAAAAATAATATTCTCTTAAGACCATGCTTTCTGTGAAGGTAGTGTTTGTTCTAGTGGACTACAGATACTTTTTCTTCATTGATTTTAGAAGAAACAAGACGTACAAAGAGTGAGACTACGAGGACAAGTCCAAGGTTATTTCTCACAAAGCCTCAAACTATCAGTGAGGCCAAGCTAGGCAGTGATCTCAGAAGACAAGTCCCTGTTTGGGGCAATGACATAAGGACTCTGTTAGCGCAGACTTCAGAGGGAAACAAAGCCAGCCTCCCCGGCTGTGGGAAGACAGCCTTGAGTCTGCGCCCTGGACATGCACTGCCCATCCCCCAGCCTGTCCCCAATGCCTCCACTCCTCCCAGAAGCACAGGGAAATTCCAACGGTCCCCAGTGTCACTGACCAAAGATGAGCATGTCACCGGTGGTAGAAGTTGCTGGTTCCCTGGTGACTGTGTCAGAAACCCATGTATTTCTCCAAGTATTACTCAGCTTGTAAAACTTCAGTAAATAAATGGCTTCTGGCTGCTCTAAGCCTGAGCCGACAAGAACACAAAGGCCCTGAGAGGCAGGACGGGCTGGGTAGGGGTGAGGTCAGGCTGGTGAAGGGGGAGAGAAAGAGTGAGAGGAAGGGAAGTCCCCTTCCCAACTCTGGGCACAGCTTTTCTTCTCCCTGAAGTATCCATTTGCATCAAACCCTGTGTAATGAGCTTAACCCTCTGTTAGATCTAGTCAGGGGCTACAAAAATTTTTCACAAACTTGTGGTGCTATTATTATACTTGAAAAATAACACCGGGCATTTTATTTTCAAAGGCCTGTGATAATTAAATGATTCAGAATTATTGCTTTGAGTAGTCACAATGAACAGATGTAGGAAATCAGAACTTATATTTAAAAAGAAGCTTTTTCTCTGGATAACATAAAGACTAAACTTCTTTCAGAAATGTAAACTATGTGGGTAGGCAGAGAACAGGCGCCAACCCATCACGGAAGCATGGAGAAATAAACTGGGATTTGTCCTTCTTACAAAATCTTGGGAACTTGGAATACCTTCAGGGTTTTTCAAAAGTCATTTTATTTTAGGCTTTAACTCAGTTTTACTTTCCTTCTCCACTATTTAAAAACCTTAGTAATAAATGTGCTCTGACTTTATGCTCAGTTGCCTCTCTATGTGGAGCCTAGGATTCTTGAAATAAAACCAGTAAAAATAACACCTCCTCTTCCTCTTCCCTGGCCCTTCCTGAGCAATCCAGATCAAAGGCATCGGGGAGGGCTTGAGTGAGCAAAGCACCGTGCGAGGGAACATCTTGATATAAGGTGCCAGAGCCTCTGAGTGATGAGGGTGGTGTTCCACAGGAGCCACGGCCCAGGACGGGTGAGAAGGGTGTCCATGGAGAGGAACAGCCGGGAGTACATGAAGAAGTCTGAGGTGGTCAGTAGGGCACCCACGTGGAGGGGGGCCACAGCACTCCAACAAGAATGAGAAGGGTGCCCACACAAGTGTGTAAACTATGCAACCATGCAGAGAGCTGGGGGGAAGGTCATGAGGTACCCAAGTCCCAAAAAGATAGAGGGTGTCAACATAGAGGATAGTGTAGGTGGGGCTTGTTAGAGCCCAAAGGGTGGGTGAGGAGGGTGTATGTGTAGGAGGGCAGCATGGTATGTCGGTCTCAGTAGGTTGACAAGGGCAGCCACATAGTTGGGAAGCCCTGCACAAGGTGTCTGTCTCCACGTGGAATGAAGGGCGGCAGCCCAGGGTCAAAACTGCAACCTGAGCAAGGTGAGGGGCGCAGCCCTGTTGGGACCATGAAAGCCTAACAGGCGCCAGAGGGCTCCAGCTCGAGGATGCAGCCAGGCACACGATATCTGAGCTCAGGTGGGATTAGGCAGTTCATTCAAGGCTCAGGGCACTGACAAGAGGAGACTGGTTACAGAGAGGTGGACCAAATAGGAAGCATATTCAGAGAGGATTACAAACATGGAAAGGGAGCAAATTAGAATGGACCATGTGGTGCTGGGCTGGAACTGGAGATTTTAATACATAGAGGTAGATAAAGAAGTATCGGGAAAACGTATGTGTAGACAAACACACACACAAGTACAGTACATGTATTCCTCACTGGCTCTATCCACTGAGGGGACCCAGATGCAATGACATCCCAAAAACAATGAGCACATCCACCTTTCAGATCATGGTTTCTAAATATCCTCTAAACAGGGACCAGAACTCCTTAGAAAAATGGCTGACTCCACAGGTTGAAAAAGTATGAAATAAGCTTGGAACATACTTGCTCCTCAATGAAGTAAGCAAGTGCTCAAAGAATGATGAGGTTGTATCAAAAGTACACAGAAGGCAGATAAAGAGCTCCCACTGATCAAACCACAGACAACACGAACAGCTAAAATAACAGTAGTAATGCATTTTAATCTACTGGATAAAATGGGAACCCATAAGCCTATGTGAATAGAAATAAGTGAAAACATGAATAGAAAGTTCGATGGGAAAGGGGGTATTTACTTAGTCTCAAAGCAGTTCCCCCAAAATACATAAGAATTACAAGGGAAAACTAGTAACTTTATAGTGGGCTAGTTTGGGTAGTATCACCTTTAATGAAGTGGCCCAAGTAGCATCATCAGCAATGAGACAAATAAAATTTGTATGCACCTGCTAGGCGGCCAAGGGCAGAACACAGCATCTCTTCTGTGCTGTGCCTTCCAAAGAATGACCTGAGCCTGTTCACGATGAAACAGAGATGAAATCAACCTGAAGAGCACTCTAGAAAAGGACAAATCTTTACAATCATCTACAGTGCCAAGGTCATGCAAGGCAAGGAGAGAAGACTAAGTAAAAAGATGGAGGCACACTAGAGAGACACCACTAAATGCAAGGTGAGCTCTGGAACCGGACCCTTTTCTTACATAGGACGTCACTGGCACAATGACTGGAATTTCAATGGCGGGACAGGATGGGATGGTAGAAATGTATCACTGTTAACACAGGAGGATGTCCTTGTTTGTTAAGAAAACATGCTAAAGTTTTCGGGTCTAACAGGGCATTCTGTTGACAACTTACCCTCAACTGTTGCAGAAACACACTGGAGGGTTGCAACTGTGATGTAAGTTTGAGATAATTTCAAAATTTTTAAAGATAAAAATAAATGGTAAATTGGCCATACCACATGTGCTGGGCTGGGAAAGTCTGCCTGATAAAGGCCTTCAGCGGACTCTCCCCTGTCTCAGCAGGAAGGACACATGACCTCAGTGCAGCCTGAGACAGAGGACCTTGTCCCAGTATGCCCCCCTCCTCCCAGAGGCAGTGGGGTGACGTATCTATGGGTCTTCACAGAAGAGATGTCCTTGTGAGCGTGCAGGGCAGCATTTTCTAGTTCTGAGTCACCAGGTAAAGTGAGCTTCCTCTGATCTTTTCCGTTCAAATGACCAAAAAGAAAAGAAAAGAAAAGAAAAAAGCCCTTCACTCTGGAACCCATTCCCAGTAGTTGGGAATGGGGTGGGAATAACCCTGGGTTTATCAACTGAAAACCTGGTTTGACCTTGGCCTCTCTGAGAATCCTCCCCCGCCTCCACCTCACTGGTTACTCTGAGCATTAAATGAGAATGTGTGAAAAGTCTTTGGGAAGAGTGATGTGCATGCTGGTATCACAATGGCTGCCCCCGCCCCACCATCGGCGCTCACATGAAGCATCATGAAGATTGAAGTGAGGTTGTTTGGAGCTTCCTGCCTCTATTTCCCCTTTCCTCACTCATGTGGCCTTGGGAAATGACCTCTGACCCAGTGTTCTCAGCAGCCCACAGATCCCACCTTGACTCACTTGGAAGTATCTCTCCCCTCTCTTGATTAAAATTCTAACTGCACAGACAGCAGAGGAAAACAGGTGTATCGATCAACTACTTACCATGTGATCAATTACCTACCATGTGTCATGCCTTTGGGAGCAACACAAAATTTGCCTCCCTGCCTTCAAAGAGCTTGCACTTTAATCATCTTTTCCCTGTTTTCCCCCGCACTGTTATCGTCTTCCCATTTCTGAATCCATTTAGATGTTAGTCTCCTCCAGCCTGCAATCCTGTCTCAGACTTTCCTTGTTTTGCATGACTTTGACACTTTTGCAATATCGCACAATTGCTCAGGTATTTTGTAGACTGTCACTTGCAGCTGGGTTTTTCTGAGGCCTTCTCGTGATTACACTGAGGTCATGAATTTCTGAGGGAGAGTAACACAGGGGTGAAGCACCCTGCCAATCGCAGTGTTATCAGTATGTGGTCCCCATGTGACCTATTACTGGTGGAGCTCCCTTGGATTGCTCAGTAAGGTGGTGCCGGCCAGGGGCCCAGGGTTCTCCACTGTAAAGTTACTAACTTTCCCTGTCACACTCTAGTCATCAGAAGCACGTCACTAAGCCCAGTCCTCGCAGGACGGGAATTAACCTCTAAGCACGTCACTAAGCCCAGTCCTCACAGGATGGGAATTAACCTCTATCTCCTAGAGAAAGAAGTATCAAAAATTTGTGGACTCATCCTAAAAGCACTGTGGCAATCTGTATTTGGGGGAGTTATTCAAACTGCGTGGACATTCTGCTTCTCCTTGAAGTTCTGCTCACTGGTTTTAGTATTCACCAGTGGACTCTGCCTCCCGTGAATTATTACTCTGGGGTTGGATGGTGACTTTGTGTTTCCTTCATTTGTTATTTAAAGTTCTTCTATAAGGAAGATTTGTCTATTCTTCCCACTTATTCTATTATTTGTACCAGGATATACAGGTTCAGTACATACTAAATCAGTATATGCATAAACTACATGTTATAGGCTCATAGTTATTAATTTATTTAAACCTTTTATCTAGAAATTATCTTAGACTTACAGAAAAGTCGCAAGGGCTTCCCACATATCGTTCAGCCAGTTTCAGTTCCCGCCGAATGCCATCGGCTTACATCACTGTGGTAAATCTGCCAAAACTAAGAGATTAATGTGGGTACCTCACTGTTAGTTCAATCCCAGACCCAACTGGGGTGTCACTAGTTTTCCTATTAATGTCTTTTGCCATTTTATGAGTCAATCCAGGATGCCACGTTACATTTCATTGTCATTTCTCCCTCATTTTCTCCCGTCAGTGATGGCTCCTTTCTGCCCCACCCTCTCCCAGAAGGCGACGTCCTGCATTGGAAACAGAGTTTGATTCATTGGACACAGTCTGCATTCCATCTTGGGATCTCTTCAAAATTCTGGCTGATTTTTTTTTATATTTGCATACGGTGAAGTTCACTGTCTGTGACCTCAGTTCCACGGGTTTTAACGGAAGCTCAGAGTGATGCATCCACGTCACAGCCCCATACAAACCAGTTCCATTGCCCCCGAAACTCCCAGTGCAGCCCGTTCACCATCGAGCCCTCTTACGTCCTCAAACCCTTGGCAGAAACACCTGCTCTCTGTCTCTGTAATGTTACCTTGTCTAGAATGCCATGGCAATGGAATCATATAATATGTAGCCTTTGAAGTCTGGCTTCAATCACCTAGAAGAACGCATTTAGGGTTCATGCATGGTGTTGCATGAATTATTACAAAATAAATGTTTTCATTCTGATCAAGTTCAATTTATTAATTTTTGTTTTATGGCCAAAGTCAATGTCTTGTTAATATTTTCTTAAGTTTCCTTTTAGAGCTTTATAGCTTTATCTCTACCCCTTAGATTTATGATCCAATTTAGGTTAATTTTTGCATATTGCCTGAAATAAAGGTCAAAATTCACTTTTTTTTTTCATAAGGATACCAGTTGTTCTAGGGCTACTTGTTAAAAAAAATATTCTTTCCTTATTGAATTGCTTTGGTATTTCCTTGTTGAAAATCAACTGACCCTATGGAGGTGGGTATATTTCTGAGCTCTCTTGTGCTGCTGGTCTCTCCAGAGCTCGTTCCTCTTCCCCTGTCTTCATTCCTGTAGTTTTGGTTACAGTGTCAGCTTTCTCAAAGCCAGGAAGTTCGAGTACTCCAACTTCGCTCTTCTTTTTACAAATGGTCTTAGCTATTCTAGATCTTTTGCATTTACACACAAATTTTAGAATCAGTTTGTCAATTTCTACAAAAGAACCTCACAAGATTTTGATTGAGGTGACACTGAATCTATATTATCAATTTTTGGATAGTTGGTATCTTAAAACTATTGAGTTTTTTCTGATTTGTGAACATGATATATCTGTCCACTTGTTTACATCTATTTAATTTCTCAGAGAATAAACTGTTTCTTGAAAATAAAATAGTAATAAGTGACAGTTAAGCTCACAGTCAATATACAGAATTTAGAACTAGCTAAGACAGTTTAATGGGTGGCAAAATGACAAACAGCTTTATATATATTTCAAAATCCTCTCAAGAAAATGAACTTTTGTAACTGATATCACAATGATAGCCGAAATTCATCATTTTAAGTGACATCCATTGTATCATTTAATAAGGCAAAACAATGTATACCTTCTAAATAAATATTTTAATTAATAGTAGTAAAAATAAAGTCTGATGCTTAAAACAGTAAGTTTCAGTTAAATGGAAAATTTGCTAGAAGGGACTACTTCATTTTCAATGGTCCCCAAAGATGGAGGTACCTCTACAAATGATATTCTTTACCTAGACAGTTCCGGAGGTAAAACGGGCAGGCCAGGTTTCTCCTCCTGCCTGGGGAACTCCCTGAGTAAGACAGGGGGAGTTTTTCTTTCACTATATTCAGGGTTCCGCAAGATGTTGTTTGATCTTGTTTGTGAGTTCAGAAAGTGGCTGACAGTGTGCAGATGCCTCTAAGAACTTCCCACAAGAAACACAATCTGTTTTCTCTCAGCTATAAAAAAAGGAAAAAAAAGGAAGCCCTGGTTTTCTTGCAGATGCACGTCGGTTTCAGAGAGCCGAGATGAAAGTTGTCGGGTCTGTTTTTCTCTCACTCACAACACTAGGGGCATCTCCTTTGACCTCACAGCCTTGGCAGTTGGGAGGCCCGAGCAGCACAGACAAGAGAAGCGAAGGGAACGCAGCACAGGAACTCCAATCATTTTTGGACAATTATGTCATGAGTCACGTTTTTCCAGGTGAAAGGGAGGAGCTGAAACACCTGAGGTCTTTTTTAGATGACAGTAAATATCATGAAGCCAAGGAAGGAAGAGGATGGTCAGGGGGTTAACAGAAATGAGATGCGCAGCTAATTAGCTGGGTGACAGGACAGTCATCAAGGCTGAGGCTGTAGACTTGCAGATTCCAGAGGTGGAGCAGCGGTTCCAAATGACAACAGAGTTCAGCATGTGATCTTTGGTGCCCTTTGTCAAATCACCGTGTGGGTCACAGTTGTTGAGTGCATGGTGTCAAAAAACTCTGAGGCTAGGGCACTGGGTGCTTTGTCCCCTAAACCCTGGAATTTCCCACCATAAGCCTGACGGGGGAGTTGAGATGCAATCCACGGCACATGGGTAACTGACTGTGAAAACGATAAATGACCCTGTCCAGGGGAGGTAGGGGGTGGTGTGACAAAATGGCATGACTTCTGAATAAGAAAGGTATTTAGGTAGTGGTACAGGGGTGACGCTCTGAAGCAGTGGTTCTCAAACTTGACTGTGCCCGACAGTCACCCAGAGGGCATGCTGAAACACACGTGGCTGGGTCCCACCTCCAGAGCTTCTGTGTCAGGAGGTCTCGGGTGGGGCCAGAAGTCCTCGTTTCTAACAAGTTCCCAGGTCGGGAAACCATTCTTACAGGACCAATGCACAGAAAGCATCTCTAGTGAGAATCTGATAGAGCCGAGCTTGTCACGTGCGGAAGAACACACAGCCTCCATAAGACAGGGCATGGGAGAGAAACATGCAGGTATCAGAGGAGAACTGCAGCTCTGGTTTCAATTAAGGGACTACGTGGGAAAAGTCACTCAACAAAGCAATGGAGGAGGGAAGGAACTCTGGCAGCGGGGAAGGAACAATGTGGGGAAGGAGTCTGGGGGAAGGGCCGTGAGGGGTGGGTGGCGTGACGCTCAGGGAGGGGGAAGGCACAGGCTGTACGAAGAAAAAGGTCCTCAGAGGCTGTAATTGAAGGGAAGAGAAGAGGGTATCTAGGTTGTAAAGCAAAGGCTAAGATGCAAAGAGCCAACCTGGAGCTGAGTCACCCCCTATAAACTTGGTTACTCTCAAAATGGAACTTAAAGGCCTTATCTACCTGTGGTGAAGCCAGTGGTGCTCTAAGATACGGGGAGGGGCCCAAAGCTCTCTGACTCTGTGGCTGGTCAGCTCACAATTCCTTTCCGTGAACACTGGGAAAGTGAAGATGGAAATTCCTGGGGGACTTTTCTCCTGATTCAAGAATGTTCAAGGGTGCTGGCCTTTGGTGACATAGTCCCATGTGTAATACCAATACTTGGGTTGATGCCTAGAGATGGCCAGTTTGTTTGGAGAGTACCTGGGATTTAGATATTAACTAACTTATACAAACATGTGAGTCCTTTAAAAATGTAACAAGTGCCTGACCAGGTGGTGGCGCAGTGGATAGAGCGTCGGACTCGGATGCCGAGGACCCAGGTTCGAGACCCTGAGGTCGCCAGCTTGAGCGCGGGCTCATCTGGCTTGAGCAAAAAGCTTACCAGCTTGGACCCAGGGTTACTCAGTCTGCTGAAGGCCCAGGGTCAAGGCACATATGAGAAAGCAATCAATGAACAACTAAGGTGTTGCAACGAAAAACTAATGATTGATGCTTCTCATCTCTCTCCGTTCCTGTCTGTCTGTCCCTGTCTGTCCCTCTCTCTGACTCTCTCCATCCCTGTAAAAAAAAAATGTAACAAGTTATTAAATGCTGATTGGTTTTCAATGACACCTTGGAACATGATTAATAGAATACACTTTAAAGCTTTGTTACTTGGAACATGATAAACAGCATTTTAATTATAAAAGGTCATTTTAACAGCTCTTTTCAATTTTGGTGAGCCCCACAAAGAGAGTGATATATTTATATGCCTTTACACAAGATGGTTTTCCTTTAGATTACTTAGAAGTTTCTTTGTAAATAAAAAATTATTTTCCAATGACTCTGTAAGAATTCATATTGTGGTGCTGAGGTTACCTGAATTGGTTATACAGTCACTGGTTTTAGAACTTGAGAAAATTAAATTGATAACTGGCTTAATAAATTGAGATTATTCTACTCTCTTGCTAGTTTATTATTTTGTTGTATCCCTTTATAGCAAAAACACTATGATATCAAAAAGAAAACATTTTTTTTCTGTTACACATGTAAGTTTACTGTTTCACTCTAGGGCTGTTATTTCATTTGAAAAGGTCCCTACTACTATATATTTATTAAGGTGTAGCCAAGTTTTGTTCATCTGCCTAAGCAAACAATGGTAGGTTTCCAGGGCTGGGAGTAACCCTCAGGGACTCGTGGCTCCAAGCTCCGGCTCTGAGGCTCCGCCATTGGAGTTGCTCTTCCTTTCTCACGCAGTAGCACATATTGGCAGCTGAGTTTTATCAGTTTGTTTCCTGCCTGCAGAATTGTGGGAATGCAACAGTCCTTCTCACCGTCTAGCTATCCATTTCGGTCCAAGCTGACAGCGTTTATTCCTAGAAACTGTATGTCTCTTGTGTATGTCATGGGAATTTACTCCCATTAGTCAAGAGCCTCCTCCGTGAGTCCCTATATAACCCTATTTTATGTCAGGCTTCTGCTGAGGTGACTGATTGGCTGTATGAGTCACACATCAATCTCTTCAATTCATCCCCTGTAGGACTGAATAATGTGATATTTGGGTCACTTCAGGGCACTAGCAAACGTTTATCTAGCCACACCCTTGGCTTTCTCAGTGGGGAACGTTTCCATGAGAATGAATTTTCTCAGTTTAGCATATTTTGCAGCCTGGATAGATTGAGAATTTCCCCACTCATCACGTCTTGTTTCCTCTTTAATTAGTAGTTTTCCCCCCAATTTATCACTGTCCTCACACACTTTACTGTAAGAAGCCAGAGCCGCACTGCTTGGGACTCTCAGCGGCTAGTTTTCCCCTTCTATCACTTACAAACTCTGCTTTCCACAGAAGTGTGGGGCACAAGGCAACCAAGCTTTCCACCATTACATAACAGAAAGCCTTCCCTCCCTCCTGTTCTCAGCACCATGCTCCTCCATTCCGTCAAGCCCTCACAGGTGCACTTTGCAATGATTGTACTTCTACTGAGAGTTTGTTAACGACCCTTCAGGTGTCCTCTAAGACAGCACATGTCTTCTCTGCTGTGCCCCTTACTTCTTTAAGCTGGTCAGCAATGGGGAACAGTCACGTGAGACACCAGACCCGGGAACTTGGCTAGAACCACCCACATCCATTCGCGCCAAAAGAAACTTCCCAGGAGACCTTGAGAAAAGAGCGACTGTCTGCCAGCCAGTGAGATTTCACCATGTCATATTAGCTCGACCACCCTACAGACCCTTTAAATATCCCCCACGCGGATCACCCCATGCGACTTCTCTGGCCTCTGTCCCCTGGGACCAGAGAACATCATCAGGCGGGATGCACTCTGTACTCAATAAAGCTTTTACTATTCCACACTTCATGGCTATGCCTTTTCTTCTTCCTCAGTGAGGAAAAATACCTTACACTTCTGTCAAAGTCCTCGCTGGCAGAGTCATTAACACCCACATTTCTACGAACAGTCTGTTCAGGGCAATAGAGGGGTTTTTTATTTTCTACATGTTCCTCGACATTCTTCCAGCCTCTGCCACTGCCCAAGACCAAAGCCCCTTTCACATTTTTAGGTATTTGTGACAGCAGGAGCCCAGGAGGCCAGTCTTAGTATTAAAACCTGTATTAGTTTCCTTTTTTTTTTTTTTGTGCCAGAGACAAGAGAGAGACAGGAAGGAAGGGAGAGAGATGAGAAGCATCAATCCTTCATTGCAGCTCCTTAGTTCCCTTAGTTGTTCATTGATTGCTTTCTCATATATGACTTGACCGGGAGGTTCCAGCAGAGCGAGTGACCCCTTGCTCAAGCCAGAGACTTTGGGATTCAAGTCATTGACATGGGGTCACGTCTATGATCACACACTCAAGCCAGTGACCCTGCACTCAAGCTGGTGAGCCTGAACTCAAGCCAGCAACCTTGGGGTTTCGAACCTGAGTCCTCCGTGTCCCAGTCGACACTCTATCCACTGTACCATCACCTGGTCAAGCTGTATTAGTTTCTTATCACTGCTGTATCAAATCACCTCAAACCTAGTGACATAAAACAATACAAATATATGACTTACTGTTCTGTGTGTCAGGAGTTTCATGGGCCAACACCAAAGTGTCAGGAGAGCTGCTTTCTTTCTGGAGGTTCTAGCGGAGAGTGCATATATGGCCTTTTCCAGCCTCTAGGGGCTGCCGGCACCCCTAGGGTCATGATTCATTTCCTATCTTCAAAGCCAGGTTCTATCACTCTGACACTTCTGTGGGCTCTCTTAAAAGAACCTTTGTGTTTACATTGAGACTGTCAGGATAACTGTCTCATCTGAATACCTTTATCTTAACTGCAAAATCACTTCTGCATCTAAGGTAACACATTCACAGATTCTATAGGGCCATTATTTTGTATTCCAAAGATGGGAGCTTAGATTTATTTTAGGCTTTTCCTCTTTTATAATGTATTATTTTATAGTGCTATAAATTTTCCTCTCAGCACTGCTTTAGTTGCACCTATAATTTTTTGATAGATTTTATTTTTGTTTTCACTCATTTTGGTGCATTTTTACATTTTTCTTGAGATTTCATTTTTAACCTCTGGATTATTTAGAAGTGTGATGTTAATCCTGCAAGTGTTTGAAGACTTTCCTATAATATTCTTGTTACAGATGTCCAGTTTGCTTGCATTGTGATCAAAGAACACATTTTGTATGATTTCAATTCTTTCATATTTGTTGAGTTTTCTTTTCTGACCAAGGATATGTATACCTTGGTATGTGTTTCTTGAGTGCTTGTAATGAATACTATGTTGAGTAAACTGTTCCATAAGTGACCATTATAGCCTGTTGATGATGTTGAGTTCTATATCTCTAATTATTATCTGCTTATTTGTTATTTAAATTTTTGAGAGGTGTTGAAGTTTCCAATTCTATTTCTCCTTTCAGTTCCATTAGGTTTTGCTGCACATATATTTTTGCAGCTCTGTTGTTTGGTGCATATGTATATAAAGTTATGTTATATTGGTGGATTCACTCTTTAATTATATCCCTTCTCTCTCTGGTAATTTTAGTTGTTTGGAAGTCTAACTTATTTGATATTTTAATATAGCCACTACTGCTTTCTTTGGACTAATACATACAAAGTATTTTTTTCTTTACTTTCAAATTGCCTAAATCATTGTTTAAATTTCTTGTATATGAGTTTCTTGTAGACAGCATATAGTTGGATTATAATTTCTAATAAGTCTGGCAATCTCTGATTTTTACTTGGTATATTTAAATCATTTACATTTAAAATATTTACACATTAGGGCTGAAGTCTACCATTAAAATTTTTGTTTTCTGTTTTCTATTTATCTGGTTTCCTTTTCTTGTCTTCCTGTGGGTTGCTTCAGATTTTTTTAACATTTCCATTTTGATTGTCCATAGAGCTTTTTATTGTATCTTCTTATAGCCTTTTAGTAGCTACTCTAGGTATTACATCATGCATACCTAATTTATCACCTATTGGTGTAGTCATTTTACCAACTCAAAGGAAGTGCATAATCCTTGTGTTAATCCAAGTGCTCCAGAGAAACAGAACCAGCAGGATATATAAATATAGGCATAGGAATATAAGAGGACATTAATTAGAGGAACTGGCTTATGTCCCACAATCTGTCATTTGCAAACTGAAGAACCAGGAAAGTTGTGTTATAATTCTATTTGAGTCTGAAGGCCTGAGAACTAGGGGTCCCTGGTGTAAGTCCAAGAACAAGGAGCCTTGATGTCCAAGGGTAGAAAAAGATGAAAGCTCCAGCTTAAAAAAGAGACAGGATTGGCCCTTTCTCTGCCTTTTTACTCCATTTGAGCCCTCAACAGATTGGGTGATGCCTCCTTGCATGGTGATGGTGGATCTCTTTACTGAATCTGCTGAATTAAATGCTAATCTCTTTCAGAACAACCCCAAATAGCACCTTACCAGTTATCTGCACATGCTCTAACAGAGTCAAACTGACATGTGGAACTAACCATCTCAATCCTCAATCCCCTTTATTTTCATTCACCGTTCCTTGTTTATAGTATAATTACCTTTTGGGGTTTTTTTGTTTTTTTTTTTTTTTTCCATTTTTCTGAAGCTGGAAACAGGGAGAGACAGTCAGACAGACTCCCGCATGCGCCCGACCGGGATCCACCCGGCACGCCCAACAGGGGCGACGCTCTGCCCACCAGGGGGCGATGCTCTGCCCATCCTGGGCGTCGCCATGTTGTGACCAGAGCCACTCTAGCGCCTGAGGCAGAGGCCACAGAGCCATCCCCAGCGCCCGGGCCATCTTTGCTCCAATGGAGCCTTGGCTGTGGGAGGGGAAGAGAGAGACAGAGAGGAAAGCGCAGCAGAGGGGTGGAGAAGCAAATGGGCGCTTCTCCTGTGTGCCCTGGCCGGGAATCGAACCTGGGTCCTCCGGGGAGATAATGAGATAGATTCCTGCATGTGCCCCTACGGGTTTTACCCAACAACCCTGCCTGGGGCCAATACTCAGGTATGGAGCTATTTTTAGTGCCTGAGGCTGAGGCACTCAAACTAATTGTCTGAGCTATCATTAGCACTTGGCACCATACTTGAACCAGTCAAGCCACTGGCTACAGGAAGGGAAGAGGGTGAGGAGGAGAAAAGCAAATGGTTACTTATCCTGTGTGCCCTGACCAGGAATTGAACCTGGGTTGTCTATACACTGTGCCAACACTCTATCCAGGGCCTATAGTATAATTATCTTTAATAATTCCTCTATATGCATTTAGAATCAATTAGAAGATATAATATTTATGCTTTGTCAAATATAATTTGCAAAATTTAAGAGGAGAACGACTGTCTAAGATACTTAACCTGTATTTTTTGTTTACTGTGTTTTTTCCTTCCTGGTGTTCCAAGATTCCTTTTTGTCTTGTTTCTTTTATGTTTAGAGAATTTCATTTAGCCTTTCTTTTTTCATTTTTGGAGGTTTATAAAATAAGGTTTAAAATTTTTCCAAAGCTTCATCAAGGTATACTTGACAAAAGTATAATATATTTAAGGTGTACAACATTATGATTTGATATGCATATACCTTGTGAAATGACAAAAGTCTTAGCTCCCTACTCAGCCTTTCTACTCCACCTGCTACAAGGAGTGGTGGTGGTTAGAGACCCTCACTACAGCCTGACGAGGGTAGAAGTCTAGGCTCTTTTTGCTTAGGGGAGTGCCACCATTTTTCTGTAGTATCTGGCTGGAGCAGCGCAGTTCTTGTATAGAACTTTCCCATTTCTCTAGCTTGTCCATTTTTATATTACTGCAAGAGGAGCAGGCTCTTGTTGGGGCTTTTTGGTCTATGTCCCTTAGCATTTCCCATCCACTGACCTTTTCATTCCAAGTCTGGGATGTAAAAGCAAGAAAAAAACCCTGGAAACTTCCCATTGTGACCTTCCAAGGTCCTGAGGTCTCTACTATTCGGCCTTCTTTTCTCTCTCTCTCTGAGATCTTTCTTAGGTTTGTTTCACAATTAATGTCCATGGCTTTTAGTTACACTGAGAGGGCGGGACAGAGAAATTTATACTACTCACAAAAATTAGGGGGTATTTTAAAATGGATATGAAGCGATAAAATATCTCCTCATATTTGTGGGCAGTGTATATGTATGTGCTCCATTTTCTCAAAAATGCAATTGTTTATGGGTATTTATAATTAAACCAAAAAACAAGACAAAAACCACTGAGCTCTAACCACATGGAAACTACTGTGGCTGTTCTTCCACAATCACAAATTTATTAAACCTCGTTAAAATTTTAAAAAATGTTTGTTCTGTGAAGAGCACTGGTAAGCAAGTGAAAAAAGTCAGAGAAAAATGAAAGACTATGGCATTATGCATAATTGTGCCAAATAAAACAAAGTGGAGTTTTCTCAAGCCTCTAGAGCAGTGTTTCCCAATCTTTTTTGTGCCATGCCCCACCTTAACCTTTCTAAAATTTTTATGTCCCCCCCTATGTAACATACATAATTTTTAACATTAAAAAATTGATTTGTTCACTTAATAAACATAAATGATAGGTTCTAGGAAGAAATCACTATGAAATTGTTAACAAAACACAGTAAGTAAAATTTCAAAACATATAATGAAAAACAGAAATTTAAATTCCAAATAATTTTAAAACAGATTTTTCTATATTAATTTATTATTTTAATTTAGTGTGATCCTTGCGCTTGATGCTTGCTGCACAGAGATTTTATATTAGGTTCCAATTTGGTGAGCTTTAGTCTCAAGTCTCCACCTTGTGTTATATCCAGCTGATTTCTTTTTTTTACCAGTAAATCATTGACAGCACTAAATCCACATTCAGCTAAAAATGAAGATGGAAACGGTAGCAATAGTTTTCTTGCACATTTGGTTGAATTTGGGTATTTGATTTCTGTTTCCTCACAAAGCCATGCCATCGCTCCTTTGATATTAAATAAAGCTTTAACTGACTTATCATTTTGCAATTCTGCGAGTTCTTCTTGATACTGCATATTTGATATATCAGACAAATCCACTAACATTGGCTGCATCATCCATGTTGGGAAATCAATTTGTTTTAAATCAGAAAATCTTTCTTTTAAATCAGCCGATAGAATATTCAAATGATTGACAATAACAAGTAAAGCGGTATCAATTACTTCACATTTTTGGAGCCAATGAAACTGTTTAAAGTTTTTGTTGTTAATATGTTTCTGACATAACTCAATATTGGTAATGAAACCAAATATCTTTGCTTTTGCATCGACAAGAGTTTTATTTGTTCCTTGAAGTTGCTTATTTAATATATTTAGTTTTTCAAAGGTATCGGCTAAATAACTCACAAATGCTTTACCATCTATTGTTAACAGATACTTCATTTCAGGTTTGTCGCTTAAAAAATCACTAAGAGGGCCCTGGCCGGTTAGCTCAGCGGTAGAGCGTCGGCCTGGCATGCGGGGGACCCGGGTTCGATTCCAGGCCAGGGCACATAGGAGAAGCGCCCATTTGCTTCTCCACCCCCACCCCCTCCTTCCTCTCTGTCTCTCTCTTCCCCTCCCGCAGCCAAGGCTCCATTGGAGCAAAGATGGCCCGGGCGCTGGGGATGGCTCCTTGGCCTCTGCCCCAGGCGCTAGAGTGGCTCTGGTCGCGGCATAGCGACGCCCCGGAGGGGCAGAGCATCGCCCCCTGGTGGGTGTGCCGGATGGATCCCGGTCAGGCGCATGCGGGAGTCTGTCTGACTGTCTCTCCCCGTTTCCAGCTTCAGAAAAATACAAAAAAAAAAAAAAAATCACTAAGAGTACCAAACAGTTCCATAAATCTTTTCAAACAGTTTCCTTTAGATAGCCATCTTACTTCAGTATGAAGTAAAAGTCTCACATGGTCTTCATTTTGTTCTTCACAAAATAGCTTGAAAAGACGCTCACATTTGGCACTAGCTTTAATAGCATTAACACACTTTATTACTGTATGTAATACTTCATTCAGAACAGGCGAGATGTTTTTAGCTACCAAGTTTTCCCTATGAATAACACAATGCACAAGAATCATTTCTGGATTTGCATCTTTCATCAATTTGAAGCAGCCATTTTCCTTGCCCATCATATTGGGAGCACCATCTGCAGCACAAGATGTTATATTTTTCATTGGTATATCATTGACATCTAAGTCGTTTTTTAGCTTATTATATATATATATCTTTGGAGGTAGTGGTGCTTTCTAATCTTTTACAGAACAACATTGCTTCAGTAAAATGTCCTTTATCAATATATCTTACGTAAGTTATCAATACTGCCTCACTGTCTCTCAAAGTTGATTCATCCATTTGCAAGGAGAATTTTCTTGTTTTCCAATATCCTCACTCATTTCGTCTATTCTTCTGCTAACAGAATTGTTACTGAGTGGCATAGCTTTTACATCTTTGTCATCTTTTTCAAGAACCGTTTTAAGAAATGCTGATATTGACGGTTTTATTAAATTCTCTCCTATAGTGTGATTTTCTCCAGTTTTAGCGATGAATAAAGAAATTTGATAACTAGCCTCAAGAACACGATTATTAGTTGAAGTATGAGCAGTAAATAGAGACTTTAATGTTGCTCTTTTTTCAAAATTTTTCTTTAAAGTTTTAAAGTAACTCAAATCTGAATTAATATGAGCACTATGTTTAGCCTTCAAATGCGCCTCAAGACGACCTCGTTTCATTGATTCATTGGTCAAGCATTGCTGGTATAAAAGACAAAAAGGAATCCACTCATCGTGAACAGCAGGTATGAACCCAAATTTTAAATATTTCTCCGAATATTGACGAGTTTTTTTCTTGCTTGCACCACTCATTTTACTATGGGCTATAATAAAAATAAGATCAATTAAAAACTAATATTAAAATATGTGTTAAAATATATTCAATGTGACATAGAGTAAACGTATACTAAAAATTCATATTTATTTAAATGTATATAACACATTTACTACACTACCACCGCAAATCAAAAGGTATCTATATTTTTTTCCACTTGACAAAATTTTCTGGAAAGTTATGCTTCTAAAATTAAAATTGTCGTGCATGCACTATTACAGCCGCAATAATATTTATAAAATATTATTGCTTTCTAGCCCCGATGCAAGAAGTACTTAATAAAGAGTTTAATATTGATAAAAATAAAATCAAATACCAATTATATCTATACAATATATATATGTATATTTATTAAATCAACGAGCTTTTACAACAGTTTTGACTGACACTTATTTCAAATTAACACCAACTGAATGATGTGAAACACTATAGAAGTTGCGATGGGCCAATTAGGTGAGAATAACTGCATTGTTTAGCGAGTTTTTAAAATGTCTGGGGTTCCCCGCGGCAGACGGCATGCTCCGCGGTGAACCCAGGATGAAGTTTACTTGACGACGCCAATCACCCAGTTGATATTTTGGTCTCGTCAAACGAAATTATACTTAATAATTATTTACCGCAATTATTTAAGAATTGCATTTTTTGTTAAATTTGGCACCAATATCTAGCATTACATTTAAATGGCCCGGGTCGAAAGAGTTAAAGTTGTGTCAAGTCCATTTTCAAATTGCCCCCCTTAACTATCGAATTGCCCCCCTGTGGGGCGTGGGCCCCACGTTGGGAAACACCACTCTAGATCCAACGACCAAGTCTGAAAATACAGAAAAAGTGAAACATGTTGAACTATACCATTAGTTATGTAAGCAGCAAAATTGACAGGAAACTGCAGGTCAGTGGCACCAGTTCTTCAATACAGAAAAGAAAGAAACAGAAGAAAAACCCAGGAATTAAAAGAGATTTAAATGGCATAGAAACATTTTTTTTTCCAATGGCAAGACTAGAGTATCTAACGAATTCACACTTGGGTGAAAAAATTATAAACATGCACACACATGCATATACACACTTTTTTAAAAAGATGTATCAAAAGGACAAAGATAAAGGAGAAGAGAAAGCAAAACAAAAATTTGGAAGCTGAAAAGTAGATGAATGAGTGTTAAATGATGGTAGACAAAAAGCTTAAACTTAAACCAGGCCCTGGCTGGTTGGCTCAGGGGTAGAGTGTTGGTCCAGCATGTGGAAGTCCTGGGTTCAATGCCTAGTCAGGGCACATAGGACAAGCAACCATCTGCTTCTCCACCCCTCCCCCTCTCGTTTCTTTCTCTCTCTCTCTCTCTCTCTCTCTCTCTCTCTCTCTCTCTCTCTCTCCCTCATGCCGCCATGGCTTGACTGGAGCGAGTTGGCCCCAGGTTCTGAAGATGGCTTCATAGCGTACACCCTCAGGTGCCAAGAAGAGCTCGGCTGCTGAACCATGGAGCAACAGTCCCAGATGGGCAGAGCATCACCCACTTGTGGGCTTGCCAGGTGGATACTGATCAGGGCGCATGCAGGAGTCTGTCTCTCTGCATCCTCTCCTCTCACTGAATTAAAAAAAAACAAAAACAAAAAACTTAAACCAGCAGTAGGCAAACTGATTCAGAAATTGGTGATGCTAGCTATCACTGAAACTCAAGAGTAGGACAGGGCTGAACATAACAGAACTGGATGAAGATCTGCTCAAGAAACAGTGAAGTCCAGGTATACTCTCATATGGCACATACTTGTCTACCCCCAAAGAGAACTGGACGTTTACTCCCTGGAGAAAGTTAACAGAGGACTCTAGATCGATGGATAATGGATACCGTTGACAATCTTGTGTTAAGCTTAACTAAAGGTCTACACCTTATATCAGGGGTCGGGAACCTTTTTGGCTGAGAAAGCCATGAATGCCACATATTTTAAAATGTAATTCCGTGAGAGCCATACAACGACCTGTGTACATTATGCATTATCCAATAAAAATTTGGTGTTGTCACGGAGGACAGCTGTGATTGGCTCCAGCCATCCGCAACCATGAACATGAGTGGTAGAAAATGAATGGATTGTAATACATGAGAATGTTTTATATTTTTAACATTTTTTTTATTAAAGATTTGTCTGCAAGCCAGATGCAGCCATCAAAAGAGCCACATCTGGCTCACGAGCCGTAGGTTCCCGACCCCTACCTCATATGGTGAATTTCCATCTCACTTTTCTCACATATCTCCCCAAATATTAACAGCTATTTTTGTCTGAGGATTCAATCCAACTCCATAAAAAAAGACTTTAAAATATGGACATTTGGAGGGTCCCCCAAAATACATCCAGGTCAAGACACCATGAAGTAAATGAAGCACAAAAAAACTCTACCTGTGTCCACAGAGCCTCCTATCAGTTTCCCAGTCAGTTCCCACTGAAATTTAATCAGAAATGCAAGGATTACTAGATATTTAAGGAAAGCCTTCAACCATCAAAACCGACATCAAGCAACCTGAAAGCATCTGAACTAGAATCATTACTAATGTTCCCTCTGAGAGATAAAAGAAAATAGTATATATAAGAAACATGAAATGATGTTCCAAGAAAGAGAAACATGAGGAAGGAAAAAAAAATAGCTCTTGGAAATTAAAAATATCAGGAAGAGAAAGTACCATAAAAACTTTACAAGATTAATTAAGAAAACAGAAGAGAAAAATTTATAATTAGGAGAATAGTAAAAGGTGCCCAAATTTCAGTAGCCTGAATTCCAGTGAAGGAGAAATAATTTTAAAAAAAGAGGGGAGGGTATGATCAAATATATAATTCAAGAAAATTTCCCAGAACAGAAAGATGCATGTTTTCAATTTGACCAGTCCTACCAAGTATTCAGCAAATATTACAGAGAAAATAATCTAAATTAAGACACATCACCATGAATTGCAAACTCTGGCAAGAAAAAAAAAAGAACATTCTAAGAGCTTCTAAGTAGAGGAAAACAGAGGATCACATACAGTAATTAGGTATTAAAACAACACTGCTTTTCTCAACAACAAAACCAGAAGCCAGGAGACGGTAAAACAGAAATTTCCCATTTTTGAGTGATAGTGGTTTGTAATCTGGAATTTGCTCTCCAATATAAATAAAATTTGTAAGGTGATACTCTTTGAACAAGGAAACCCCCAACCTCAGCTGCTTGTCCATGGAGCAGACTATGGTAAGTGTCCCCGTGCAGTGGGTGGCCTTCCATTTGTTGAATCCGAGACCCAGCCTCCTAAAATCTTATGGTTTCCCCCCTCTCAGAGCTTGCAGACCTCTGCCTTCAGACTGGGGTGTGAGGAGGAGAGAACGGAGGAGACACACACAGTTTTTAAGCTCTTGGATCTGGAAGTGACACACATCACCTTCCTTCCCACACCATTGGTGGGAACTGGTCAACTGCTACCTCCTAGATGCTGGGACTGAAGATAACAACCTGGATGGCCAATAAGAAGCTGGGTGGGCCTGACCTGTGGTAGCGCAGTGGATAAAGCGTCGACCTGGAAATGCTGAGGTCGCTGGTTCGAAACCCTGGGCTTGCCTGGTCAAGGCACATATGGGAGTTGATGCTTCCTGCTCCACCCCCCCTTCTCTCTCGCTAAAAAAAAAAAAAAAAAAAGCTGGGTGGCCAATAAGTTCCGGTCCACAACCCTCCAGATGAAGGGAAGAGCACAGACTGCTAGTGGGCAGCCAGCCATCCTGCCATGCCAGCCCAAACCTTAGCTGAATGTAAAAGAGTGAAAATATTTTTAGACAAGTGAGATCTCAAGTGACTTTTCTTCCACGTGCTTTTTATCAGGAAGCTCCCTGCAGAGCCAGTTGCTCAGAATAAGGAAATGAAGACTGCCTGGTGCTCAATCAGAAAACCAAAAATTCTGTTAAGAGATGTGATTAATTGTAGTTCCCTAGATGGCGTAGAATAATAAAAAATATACTGGATCTCTGGTTCCTGGCACAGAGCTCTCTTAAATCGTTATTCCTAACAGTCTCCTTTCAAACATCCCTGCATTTATGCTAATGAGGGGACAAAGGTGGGCCCTTGGATAGCAACAGCATGGGAGCTGCCACACAGGGTCCACAGCCCACCTCCAACCTCCAGGGAAAGGAGGGGCTGGAGATTGAGTTTAATTGACAATGGCAGATGATTTAATCAGTCACGACTCAGTGATGAAATCTCCATAAAAATCCCTAAACAACAGGGTGCAGAGAGCTTCTGGGTTGAGACACACATGGAGACACGTGTGGGGAGGCTGGTGCTCACAGTGCAGACAGGCCACGAAGCTCTGCATCTCCCCCCCCCCATCTCCCCCCAGACATTGCCCTGTGGTCCCGTCCATGGGACTGCACCTGAGTTGTGTCCTTTATAATCAAGCAGCCAGGGCAAATACACAGCACCCTCCAGAGCCCCATGAGGCGGTCCAGCCAATTACCAAACCCGAGGAAGGCTTTGTGGCAACTCCTGGGTTTGCAGCCAATTCAGACAGTTGAGATGACCTGGGGCAGTGATGCTTGTGACTGATCCCTAGAGTGAGGACAGGGCTGTGGTCTGAGCCCTCACACCTATGGGGCTCAGCCTTCTCTCTGGGAGACAGTGTCAGGGAAAAGGAAACACTCCAGCGTGACTTGGCTTTGAAAAGCACCTGCCTAATTATAATGATATAATAAACTCAATTTTGAACTTACCAAAATTACAATATAATCATAACAATGTTTGAAAGATAGCGTGTACGTGTGCATGCATGCGTGCATGTATGTGTGTTGTGGTGCAGGCTCAGGAAAGGAGCACTAAATCCCTACCTTGATGCAAAGTCATCAAATATTGCCTGAAATTGAAACAAATCAAGACAGCGCCTCATATTAACGCTACTTGGAAATACGAAGGTAAGTGAAGAATTAGCCTGTGGGATGCAGGAATGACGTGAGCTAGAGAAGAAAGTGGCAGAGCCACTTAGTTTTATAAGAAGTCTTCTAGAAACCTCTTTTTGTCTTTTCAAACTGTGTATTTGTGTAAGTTTGATTAATATGAAAACGTAACTACAGAAGCTCCATCTAGAGACACCTGGGAGGACAGACTGGGGTCACGGGAGACAGTGCACAGAGGGACTCGCAAGAAGCTGACGGCGCCATGCAGGGAGGGAGGGATTCTGCACTGAATGAGGGCAACGTGGCGGGAAAGGAGGAAAGGACAGATACAAGGCGGTCACTGACCAACAAGCGAGGAAATAAGTCAGAGAGGAACATGTTGTCACGCCAACATCCTTGCCTTTCATGACTGCCTATATGGCAGTGCCATTCTTAGAGAGAGGAAATGTAGGAGGAAGAGCCAATGAAGCAGAAAGAAGAGATCAGGGTTGGATATGGTGGATGGGAGATGCTCAGTGCCAGAGCCCAGAAGACAGATCACAGCTACGGACCTAGATTTACCAAGGAGCAGGCATCAGTCCTAAGTAGCCAAAGCCAAGGTTGACAAAAAAATGATTAGTCAGGGTAAAACTTGCAGAGTGATAAGAAAGTCAACAACTCAACCCTGGAGAACACCAATGCTCAAGGGCAGAGAAAGGAGAGGGACAGCTGGCGAGAACGAACAAAGACAGAGAGGCCGACGCCGAACGCAGTGGGGTCTCCGAGTCCAGGGGAAGGAAGGCTGGCACAGGCGAGCAATCAGCCACATCAGCATGAAAGGGAAGCGAGGAAAACAAGCATTAAAGAATCCACTATATTTGGCAGAAGTGGTTTAAAAATAACGGGAAGTTAAGAGTAGAACATTCTGTTAAACAGGAGGCTATAAAGGGAAGGCAAAGAAGAGTCAGAACCCACGCGGGAAGAAACAGTCCAGGAAGAGCTGTTCGTGCGTTTACTTGACGGATATTTCTACTGCCTGACTGCAAAGGTGAAACACGCTTTATAAAGGAAATTTGAAAAATCATTCGGCCAAGAGTAAGTGTAAAAGCCTAATATTTTGAGATGCAAGGACATTTGACCTGACAGCACTCAATGCACCTACCTTGTGCCACAACTAAAAAAGGTATGTAGGATGTAAGAATATATTTTCTCACAACAGATAAGCCTCAGACTTGGAGAAAAGAAAGGAAAAAGTAAAGAATTTACCATACTGCTATATCCCTGAGACAGGCTCGCCCCAACTCAAGAGCTGCGTCCCGCCCCCCCACCCCCCTTCCACAAAGGGGGACAAGATAGAAAACCCAGGTGACATGGAAAGATCCCAGAGAATTCTGTGCCTGGTTTTCTACGTGTAACCTGAAGAGGTGGCAAATTTTGTGGCATTCCCGTACCTAGCAGAGTATGGGCACAGGTGGAGGGGCCATGGCTACATGGACATTTGGGATTTATACAGCTTTATCAAATTTATTTTTTGATAAAGTCTTTTTTTTACTCCTTTACTGAATTTATTGGGGTGACATTGGTTAATAAAATTATATAGGTCTCAGGTATATAATTCTATAATACGTCATCTGTACATTGTAGTGTGTGTTCACCACCCCCAATCGAGTCTTCCATCACCATCTATCCCCCCTTGATCCGCTTCTACCTCCACCCCCTTTCCTCTTGTAGTCACTATATTGTTGTGTGTGTTTAGGAGGGTTTTCCCTTCACCTTTTTCTCCCAGTCCCCGAACCCCCCTCTCTTCTGACAGCTATCAGTCTGTTCTCTGTATCTATGAGTCTCTTTCTATTTTGTTATTGTGTTCAATAGAGTCCACATATAAGTGAAATCATATGGTACTTGTCTTTCTGACTGGCTTATTTCATTTAACATACTGCTCTCCACGTCCATCCACGCTGTCACAAAAGGTAAGACTTCCTTCTTTTTTATGGCCAAGTAATCTTCCACTCATCTTGTTTGTTTTATCCACTCATCCACTGATAGGCACTTGGGCTGCTTCCAAACCTTGACTATTGTAAATAAGACTGCTGTGAACATAGAGGTGCATATATTTTTTCAAATTAGTATTTTGGTTTTCTTTGGCTATATTCCCAGAAGTGGAATTTCAGGGTCATAAGGCAGTTCCATTTTTAATTTTTTTAGATAACTCCATACTGCTTTCCATAGTGGCTGCACCACTCCCATCAACAGTGCACAAGGGTTCCCTTTTCTCCACATCCTTGCCAGCACTTGTTCATTGATTTACTGATGAGAGCCATTCTGACAGGTATGGGGTGCTATCTCATTGTGGTTGTAATTTGTATCTCTCTGATGATGACTGATGTTGAGCATCTTTTCATATGTCTACTGGCCATCTGTATGTCCTCTTTGGAGAAACGTCGGTTTAGAACCTTTGCCCATTTTTTAATCCAACTGTTTGGCTTTTTTTGTATTGAGTTGTATAAGTTTGTTATAAATTTTGAATATTAACCCCTTAGTAGATGTAGTTCTGTGGTAGAGACTTTTTTAGGGAGGTGCAGACATTGAGAGGCGGGTGTGCTGGGAGGAACAACCTAGAGAAGATGCTACATCAGAGACGCCAGGTGCAACGGGGCTCCATGAATGAGCAAGATGTCAGCAGAAACAGGACAATGGAGTGTCGGCACAGGTGGGAATCTAGCCTTGGAGAAGATACTTTTCCAGAGACAGGACAGGACCCTCTCGGTAAGTGGAGGTGGATAAAAAGGAAGATGAAAGAGTCTTAACACTTTTCCTCCCAATCTTCTAGAACACTGACACATAGTAGATGCTAAATAAATACTATATTGAATTTTTGAGTTAAGAGAGTCTAAAATATCTCTTTAAAATAATGGTATATTGTTTATCAATACTCTTTGAAAAGCTGGCATTAATATCAGAAATCATGCATTAGAATAGAACAAGCATATTTGACTACTCTTTGGCAAATCATTGCATAATTATTTTGATGTCTCCTCTTAGACCATGTAAACATAAATATTTTATTATAACTTACATGTCAAACAGGTCACAAAATATGTAAGCTAAATTATTAAAAATATATCTCATTCAGTCATCTCTAGTTGTTACTAGTTTCCCAGCTTTCTACAAAAAGGATTTTTTTTTTTTTTTTGCAAGAGAGAGACAAACAGGGACAGACAGACAGGAAGGGAGAAAGATGAGAAGCATCAACTCATAGTTGCGGCACTTTAGATGTCCATTGATTGTTTTGTAATTTATGCCTTGCCCAGGGCGGGGCTCCAGCCAAGCCAGCAACCCTGCACTCAAGCCAGATGATCCTACACTCAAGCTGGTGACCTCAGGGTTTCGAACCTGGGTCCTCAGCATCCCAGGCCAATGCTCTATTCACTGCGCCACCACCTGGTCAAGCCAAAAAGGATTTTTAAATGCATATATTTTATGTCTCAATGGTTTGCCAAAATAACTTCACAAGTATATACACTTTATGGAAAAAGAATAAAGAAACAAAACACCATACACATTGCTCATTATAATACCTACCAAAACATCAAATTGAAGACTTCCATAATTATATTTCTACCATCAAAATACCGTAAGATCAGGATTAATTTTAATCGCCTGGGATAAAAAGTAATGGTAAGACTAAAAATAGTGTAGCAACAGCTTTGGCGTTTGACCTTCTCAAGCATAGCTGGCAGTCGGCGCAATAAATATTTAAGTCTCGAGGGGCAGTGGGCGAGCCACAGTCTCTGCTTCAACGGCTCAACTCTGCCATTATAAACAGCCGTAAACACCACTAAAGAAATGACATGCCGATGAGGCAACACACTTATTTACAAGTCAGGCAGCAAGCCAGACCAACCTTGATTCTAAGGAAGAACACTTTCCACAATCACTGCACTTTTTTTTAAATGCTGATATAACCTTAGATTGAGACCGTGTGGAAATCAGCTGCGAGGACGGACTGGGACCTAACCTGCGACTGCATTTCACAACGCGCTGCCTGGTGGCTGATTCCTCTGGCCCACGCCCAGGAAAAAAGATTCACTATCACCTCTGACAACACATTAGTGTCTCTTTAATATTGATAGGATGTCAGATTTCCTGCTTTTAATAAATCCAGTTACTTAAACACAACATTAGATTTTAAAAGTCTTAAATGGGTTTGCATTTAATAAGGTGTATTTTTCCACATTTGGTTATAAATACACTTGTTTATACCCTCATTTTATAGTAAAACAAAGGTGTATAATCAGTAATTTCAAAGTTAAAATGACCAAATGCCATAGAAATGGCATTAGCATCATCGCTTGTGGCAATCCATCAAGCTGGCATTGCTAGGACCTTTCTCAAGCTCCGTTCTTGAGGTAACAAGGACTAGAACAGTACTAGATGGGACAGGCCCACAGACACGGGAGGTCAGGTGTGGGCAAACGGTGTCTTTGAAAGCAAGAAGCATCCAGGTGGCCTTCCTTGTAAGGACTGCAGAGTAACTTCCTGGCGGGAGAGAAAGTCTTTGCTTGGAGAAACATTTCAATAAGCCTTTTCTTCCATAAAAAGGAACCCTGCGTTTAGTCTGGAAGAGAAAATGGCCCAAAGGTCAGCGAGATGTCTATGTTTAAGAGACAAACAGGCTCTTGGCATGCTCTGCTGCTGGGACTCCCGGAAGAGGAGACTGAAAATAGGCCTGAGAACCGAGGGGGTGGGCGGACCGAGAGAAGCTGTGGTCTGAGGTCAAGGCCAAAACAAGAAAAGGGGCCGGTGAGAAATTTGTTTGGCTGCCGATTGCTATGGGAAGTTAAAAAGAAGAAGAAAGTACCCAAAACTGAACTATACCTTACCCTGCCCTGTGTTGTAACCCCGCTGTGATATTCCCAAAGATACAATGTAGGTCAATCAAATGCAGGAGCCTTTGGTGAGGAAAGGGGATGGGACCGTGCCCATCCATGGAATGAAGTGGTAGAGAGAGGAGAAGGGCCAGGAGAGGGGAGAGAGGAAAGGACCCCAGGGTGGGGCGGGGAGTGGGGTGGGGGCCAGGCTTACAAGGCCTCAAGGTGTCCGGGACAACTGGTTCTCCGCCCACTTTCCTGGCCACACCTCCTCCTCGCTTGTTCAACTCCACGCCAGCGCAAGAATTCTTAAAAGATGCTATACCCGACGATGCAGTCAGGGACACTGACCTCTTTTACCTTAGGTTGTCAAATAAAAAAATGACAACAGCTAATACAACTGCCATCCGATGTGAATGAGTCAAAAGTATATATATATATATATATATATATATTTTTTTTTTTTTTTTTGTCAGATTGGCGCCGCAGAATTTTGCTACTTAGTGTATGTGTGCCACAAGATGGAAAAGGTTGAAAATTGCTGCTCTGAACCTTTGTTGGGCACCAGGACTCAGCCCTTAAACCTTTTCTCTGCTCTGGTTATACTCGTTTCCTAGGTCAGGGCCTTTCAAAATGGGCGTCGCAACCCATGAGGGGGTTGTGAAGTCAATGAAGAGGACCATGACAAACATCTTTAATGAGATAGAAAATACACGTAAGTGAAAATGGCAGGGGACACTATGTGGTAAAGACTGGCTTTGTTTCATGACACTTTTGAATCTGTGTGTGTATGTATGTGTGTGTGTGTGTGTGTGTGTGTGTGGTGTGTGGTCAATTGTTATTTACCACATTGCAAGGTGACATGCATTGCTTACAGCCGCCTGTAGTCCAGAAAGTTTGAAAAGCACGACCTCAGGTGATCTCATCCAGTGTCATTGGTTTCTCATAGCACGTCTGTGCTATGTGAATCATACAAATTCCCATTTTACCTGGAACCTGACTGCGGAACTGCAGACTCATCCATCCAGGCACCAATGTGCTATCTCAGTTTGCATGTCCATCAAGTGTTGCAAACTAGTAGGGCCAGATCGGGGAGTCGGCGATCCCAGTTGACTTCCGCTCAGAATTCGGCAAGTCTCTACTTCTGGTTCCTTAACTTCTCTCTCTCATACCCCGCAGTCAGTGCACCATCAAACTCTGCCGGCTCACACTTTTACGTGTGTCAGGAACCTTACCCCTTCTGGCCGCCCCCATCGCTTCCTTCCTAACCCCGCTAGGCCCTGGTTAGTGTATCTCCTCCTCCTCCTTCCCTTGACCTCTCCGGTCCACTTTCAAAAGAGCAACCAGAGCACCCCCACACAAACACCACCCCAAGCATCTCCCTTCTCCGACCCAGAGCCCGGTAGGACTTCCCAGTCTCAGGCAAGTAAAACTCAAAGTCTGTACAATGATGGCAAGGACCAACATGCAGGGGAGGGGTACTCTCTGGGGACCTTAACGAGAAGTACAGTTTCGGACACATAGGAACATCCTCTCATCCAACTTTCCCTAAGTGAGGAGGAGACCAGCAGAGAGCAAGAGGCCCGTTTTCATGCCTGAATTCCCCCGCTGGACTATCCAGGCTGTGGGGGCAGTGACGCTGTCTGATACGTTTTATCCTGTATCTCCAGCGCCACCCCAGCGCCCAGCACGTGCTTAGTGCCCAAGAGGTTATGGATAAGTGAGCGAGGAGAAAACTAGCAATCCATGCCGAAATAGGGCATTTTCCCCATGAAGAGGTAAAAAATAGACATGGGAGAGTCATATTCTTCATGGTGAGGTCAAGCACTGTGTGTAAATGACCTCGCTGAACCTCACAGCACCTGAGTGTTGGAATTCATCATCCCTCCTTGAGAAAGGAAAAGGCTGAGACTCCAAACTGTTGAAGTAACTCGCCAAAGCTCCAACAGCTAGGGTCAAAGGTCACATTTGACCTGGGGTCAGTCAGCAATCAAAATTCCACTGAGTGGCTGGGAAATGTCCCCCCCACCACCACCCCCAGAAGCATGTTATTTAAATAATAGAAGGGTTGACACCAAGAGCCAGGTGCCAGAAGGCAAACAGGACAGTGATGAGGAGAGGAAGAAAGGCCGGGGAGATTTGGGGGACTGGGGGAAGGGCAGCATGGGATACAGGAGACAATGACACGGAACATGGAAAGTCACAGGTGCTCATGGGAAACATGGACAAAGAAGAGTGGGAATGATCAAAATGAACCATAAAAAATAAAGGAATGAAGCCCAGGAAGATCAGGCGGTGACCACAAAACAAAACAACAACAACAAAAAAACACACACACAAAAACAAATGAGCTCCAAGAGCCTATAAGCGGGGCAGGAAATGCCGAACAGTTTTGGAAACAATGCAAACATGATGAAAAGCAAACCCACAGCCCCATCCTGCACCGCCAGCACCTCGGCCGCTAAGCGAGTTACAGTAAAATCCAGAAGTAGGGCAGGAGAGCAGCTCTGTGTGGGAGGTCAAACCACGGCAGCTCCGGGCGTGGGGGATTGCCCCGGGGGACAGCCAGGGACCTGTCCAAGATTGGAGAGTTTTCATCAGAAGTGGCAGGGGTCCGTGGCCTGCGTTGGCCCACAGCGACGGCCCACAGCAGCAGCCCGCTGTCTGCACCTGGGGGTCCAGAGGAACAAACTGCGACCCTGAGGAGTGTGTGCGGGACACCCAGAAAGGGAAGGTGAAGCCCAGGCAGCAGCTCTGGGCTGCTCTGGCTTCGAATGCGACTCAGGCAAAGCTCTGAGTGGGGGAGAGTGCAGATGAGTGCAGAGGAAAGGAGAGGGTATTTCAGCGGGGGAAACACCGAGCAGATGCAAGGGAGGAATTAGCATGTGAGCGAGGGTGTGGGCATGCACGCATTTGTGCAAGGGGAGGACCCAGAAGGGGCACTAACATGTGTATGAGGAATCAAAGGGACGGGTTTGGACAGGTATTGATTTTATCTCTAGCCGGGTCTGGACTGAAGTTCTGCATGGAGAGTATCTTTCAGATCACAGAGTCGTGTTAGGATGAGAGGGAACCTTAGAGAACTTCCCCACAGACCCCTCATAAGGTGGGACCAGTGAGTTCATGTGACTTAATCAAGGGCATAAAAAAACAAATACTACAATAATACGGAATGTCAACTGTAATTGAAAAATAAAATAAAATTTTAATTAAAGAAAAACTGGATCTCTGATTCAGAAAGGAGGAAAGGTAATGCTGTTCATTATTAGGGCTTTTCTGAGATGCACAAGGCTTCCCTGCCTTCCTGCCTGTGCTGCCTTCTCTTCTTCCCCCCTCTCCTTCAGCCACTACCCACTAAGCAGTAATGGAGTCCCAAGCACGCCTTGCTTTCATGGAGCTCACATGAGGAGTGCGAGTGTGGGAACTTGGGGGGGGGGGGGGCAAGGCTGCCTTGGTCTGGTTCTGGAGTCCATTATTTCTAACTTCCCGTAAAAATAGCGAAGCTTAACAAGAGTTAAAATGATGTACGTAGTTTGTCGACTGGCAAACATAGTCACACAACATGGGAGAAAAGTGTTCAGCCTGCGTAACCATTTAAAAAAATGTAATTTAAGACAAGGATGAGGCACAATTGCATAATTACTGAATTAATTTTAAAAGTACATTTACATTACATAAAATAATAAATTCGCTAATCACTTGGGGGAGCCATCTGGCCGTTATGTAATAAGAGCTACAGGATTTGTCAGACCCGGTGACTCAGTACCTCAATGAACGAATGAAGAAAAGGTGGTACATACAGACCACAGAGTTATCAGTCATTGCTGAAAAAGAAAGAAATCCTGCCGTACGCAACAACATGGACGAACCCTGGAGGACATCATGCTAAGGGAAACACACTGGTTACAAAAGGACAAACACTGCGCGGATCCCCTTACACCAGAGGTCCCCAACCCCCGGGCTGCGGGCTGGTACTGGTCCGTGGGCCATTTGGTACCAGTCCACAGAGAAAGAATAAATAACTTACATTATTTCCGTTTTATTTATATTTAAGTCTGAACGATGTTTTATTTTTTTAAAAATGACCAGATTCCCTCTGTTACATCCGTCTAAGACTCACTCTTGACGCTTGTCTCGGTCACGTGATACATTTATCCGTCCCACCCTAAAGGCCGGTCCATGAAAATATTTTCTGACATTAAACTGGTCCGTGGCCCAAAAAAAGTTGGAGACCACTGCCTTACACGAAGTATCTAAAATAGTCACACTCATAGAAACAGCGAGCAAAGTGGTGGTTGTTAGGTGCTGAGGGGAGGGGCCCTGAGAGCTACTGTGCAGTGGGTACAAGGTTCCAGTCCTGCCAAATGAATGAGTTAGAGACCTGCTGCTCGCATGCTGACAGTATCGGACCTCAAAAGCGCAAGAGGGTAGATCTCATGCTCTGCTCTCATCACAATAAAACACAGAGACATTTGCTAAAACAAAGAACTAGACAGGTAATAACAAATAGGTACTGTAGGACACTACTTTTTCTTGACAGTACATCTTCACATAAAAATATGCCACAAAACATCTGATCTATTCTGAATAATTCTCTGGGGCAGGGAATAACAGGTTTAGCATCAAGAGACCAAAGTGCAAACTCTGTTAATGGCTGTGAGACCCTTGGAGAGGTCACTTAATTTTTGAGCCTCCTCATCTATAACAAGGGATTATACTAGTTTTCCTACCAGATATTGAGTATCTATGATTCAAGATTTTAAAAATGCTTTGTGGTACTATTCACAAGTGCTGTGGGACAGCTCCCGGCTCCAGCCAAGAAGTCTCACCAGCTGTTCGAGGTTGCTGCCAACCCTCACGGGAGGACAAGTTCCCAGGCTTCCTCTTTGTGACAGGTATGCACCATCCCATAAAGGGTGTCTGTCATAGCTCGGCTGCTACTGGGTTCCTTCAGCACAGTAGGTGGATGGCAAAAAAAGGGATAATATGTTTATATCATCCCCAGAGAAAAAGAAAGTAATACTGTTTACTCTGAGTCTATATACCCTGGGGAATTTAAGAGGCCAAAGCAACTCATTCACAAACAACAAAATCATCTCTAGCAGGTGCTATGACAAAATACCATAGGCCACGTGGCTTAAATTACAGACTTGGATTTCTCATATTTCTGGCTGTTGGAAGTCCAAGATCAAAGTACCAGCAGATCTTGTTCTTGGTACCAGCAGGCCCTCTTCTTGGCTTGCAGACAGTCAAGAGGACACACCTTGTCACTGTGTGCTCATATGGCCTTCCCTAGGTGCATATACGTGGGGATAGAATCCCACTTCCTCTTTTTATAAGGGCATTAATTGCATCATGAGGGTCCCAACCTCATGACCTAACCTACACTGTCTCCCAAAGACTCATCTCCACTGAGGTTTAGAACTTCAACTTTTGAGTTGTGGAGGAACAAAAACACTCAACCCATGACAGTGTTTTGTCCAATGGCATCCAAAGTCAACACTCACGAGAGCACATGGAATACTCATTATTTCAGGCAACACGTTCTGTACAAAAGTCTCTCTGTTTCTGGCTCTTCCTCCTCCGCAGAGGAGTATGACACTGGAGGATCGATATAATTATCACAGAAAAACAACATCGAACTTTCATTTTCCAATAGAGTCACCACAACAAACACACATTGTGTGCTGGGGCTTTGAAGAGCGCTCCCTGTTTCCTCCGTTGCTGGCTCTCGGTGGGTTTGGGTATGACAACCTTCTCTCTCTCACAGCCGTAAAGGTGAAGGGCGCACCGAGAGAAGCCTCATGAAGTCATGACTCATTTTTGCACCCTTTGGGTTTTGATCAAATGCCAGCAGATGGCAAAAGATAAATAAATGAGTCTTCAATAATGGGGTATATGGAAACCAGTTAGATCATGGGTGGTTGTTCAAGTTTCGTTATTAATTTCCCTCTTCCTAAAATTGTAAATAAATGTAGTACAACAGGCAAAGAGTGCAATCCAGCCCTTTCTGGGAGCAGAGAGAAGCTGCACTTTTTGGCTACATGTGTGACTCACACACAGGCAAGCAAGAGGTATGAGAGTAAACTGTCACCATGAATCTTTATGGTTTCAGCTCACCATGGCAAATGTACATTATTTATGTAACATATTAGAAAATGAGTTTCTCTTTCCAATTGCATCCATGTTCGTTCCTTAAAAGCAGCACAAGGGGACAATGTTTTCTGAAATGACCCCAACTAATGTCCGACACAAGGAAGAAGGCTGAGATAATCCAGCCACCTCCCTTTCTAAAAGAAGCATACTATAGGCCAAAGATAAACGACTTGCTCAGGCCAGCAAGGCCAGCAAACAGACACACCCCAACGAGTCGGTCTCCAGAGGCTTGTTACAAAGCCCTGCCCAACGCCTGTAGTCCCCCTGAAAGCTGTGGTCTCAACACTAACCTTTATTTCCCTGGATCATCACATTTTGAGCAAAGACAGAAGATGAATGAAACAGTGTCTAGGTTGTAGCAGGCTTTTATAATATCTGTGGGATTAATATATCAAAAAGCATACCATATTGGACAGAGAAAAAAATTCTGACCTAACAATGACAGCCAAAAAAAAAAAAGTTTTAAGAACGATAATTAGATTTTCTCTAAGAGTTCCTTGATGTAATTCTTACCTCCTCAACAATATTTTAAACTCTGTATGATCTGGGACTATGTAATTTATTTATTTTGTCTCTCTTACACTACAGTGCAAGAAGTGTTGTTTCAGAGGCCCAATCAGAACATACAATATTTGAATGACTTTTGTAGTGCAGTGCCCCTCGGGGTGAACTGTCTCGCAGACAGGGATTTTTTGTTGTTGTTTTTTAAACAGCTTTATTGAGAGGTAATCCCCATACAATATGTTCACTCATTTCAAGTATACATTTCAGTGGCTCGCCATATTGTGCAACCGTCACCCCAATACACTTTAGAGCACGCTCATCACTCCAGAAAGAAGCAGTATCTCTTAGTCATCACCTCTCCCTCCACCCCAGCTCCTGGCAACCACTAACCTACTTTCTGTCTATTCTGATTTTCCCCCATAAACAGAATCATACAATACACAGCCCTGTGTCTGGATTCCTTCACTCGTCGTGCTGTGGTGTGGGTCCTTTCTACGGCCAAGGAACACTGCACCATACAGATACGGCGCATTGTGGTCATCCAATCAGCAGTCGCTGCATATTTTATTTATTTCCATTTCTTGACTACTACTAATCATGCTAATATGAATATTCATAAACACATTTTTTTAAGGACATACATTTTCATTTCTAGGAGTGGAACCGCTGGATCATTGGCTGATGGGATTTTAATATGAAAATATTTTAGTTAGCAGGGCATTCATTATGATTTATTTAGGAAATGGGGAATACTAATAAAAATAAGCTCTGTCTTATATAAATTGTTGCCAAGCCTAGGGAGAAAAGTCTCAACCTCCACTGACCTGGCTCTAAGTCCAGGGCCAGTCCCTGTCATTTCCCAACTGGGGACCGCCCCGCATAGCCGCAGTCCACACCCCCCTCCCCACTCAATAGATCGATCCCCGGGATAATGCTGAAGATGCATACTTAATACTGGCAACATCAGAATGGGTAATCCAGATGCATAAAATTTTATCTCACATTTTCTCAGATACGTGAGACCCCCTGATAGTATCAACAAAGCTTTACATTTTTTAAGTCACATAGAAAATTGTTAATCATGATAATAAGCAGATTGTCTTGGATAACATTTATAAGACGGAGATATAATTTAGATGCTACCAACACACTTCATATGCGGTTGCAATCCTCCTCAGATTCAATGTGAATGCTAATTTAGGTTCACTTTATAAACTGTAGAATGTGACATCACTATTTTTAAATTAGAGTATATCCTGTTTTCAAAACTCTTCTCGTTACATGTTTGACTGAATTGATGATGAGTTCTCGATCAGGAGATCTAGAATGGCATCTGATAGGCAGCGTTATTATTTTGACAAACTGTGGTCCTCTTCTTCTGCTTTTGTGTGCTTTTATGACATAATTTCCAGGAACTGACTGCGGTGAAAACAGGGGACTTTCTGCACCCGTGTGTTGGACCATACCCTCCCTGACCCCGCCATTGTCAATGCCGAAAATGACTGTTCGGTGCTATTGTCATGGCAGTGCTGGCAAAATTGTGCTGCGGTGACCGTGGGCATGGTGGACAGCCTCTCAGCAGTCTGCTTTTCCAAAAAAGTACCTGCCAGTGGTCAGGCTGTGTGCTCTTCAACACTCTCTCTCCAGAGAAGAACTGAGGGCCTTTGCCGCCCGTCATTTCCCAGGTTGGTTTAGGGCCCTGGAAGTTGATCTTCAAAATTTGATAAGGCACTGAAAAGTCAGACACTTAACTTTCCTTTGTAGTCAATCTCTGCACAGCAGACTGAGACCCAGCTTGTTCCTAAACTCTTAACTATTTTATTGCTGCCAAACAAATTAAAATGTACAGACCTTCCCAATTAGAAACCTGCAAGATGGTCGGCCTGGTTTATCTATCATGGCTGAGGCTACTCTAGTCAATTCAGAGGTCTTGTAATACAGAGAAGGAGGGTTTGGAGAGCCTGCGACCAAGCCCTGACTGGCTCTTCTCTTCAGAAGATGAGGACTTCAGAAAGACACAATCTCCCAGAACCTTGGTCTAACTCTTCGTAAACTGGAGGTAACTATAGCATGACAGAGACAGTACATGTGCACACCAAATCCTGTCTTCTCTTCCTCTTCCTTATCAACAGGCGACTGCATCTGCATCTCTCAGCCTTACAAGCATGGAGCTGTTAAACTAGGCGGTGGACAGGGAAATACGACCATGAAAGCATCACTTGGGGATCTCTGGCTCAGAGCCCATGTGCTGAGATGTGTTCTGCATGTTCTTAGACCCCATGTGTGTCTATATGGCATCCACTTACCAAACTAATAGCCAATGTTGTTTACATCTCCCCTGCGGTCCGGCTTTCGTGAATGCACAAAAATCTCATTACAGACCCTCCAACCAATCCCAGTTCTACCTCCAAGCACCTTCTTTTTCTAACTTTCACATACCAAGTCACTGTTTCCCCTCCTCTACATCGCCCAGAGCCAGGTACCAGCCTGTAGTCCAGAGCCCACCAACACGGCTCATACTAGCCAGTCCTGAGCTGCCCCCCTGACCTGCCTCGCCTTCCCACGGGCAACACAGCAGAGGCTCCAGACTCCCGGTTCCCCAGCTCCTGCTTCTGCCTCCCGACCAGCTCTGGTGCTTCCCCATGTGGCCGGGCCTGGTGAGCTGTGCCTCTCGTTTTCAGGGGAAATGTGAACAATAAACCTTTCATGGCCTTAACCTCTCTCTGTCATTACTCAGTCACCTTTGTAAAGTAAGATGCAGGCACAAGTCAAGAGGATGATCTCATAAAATGAAGAATCCTTCCTGACCAGCCCTGGGCTTGGCATGACTGGTTGATAAAGGTTTGTTTTGCTAACCCTCTAAAATTGTAGGGGTCATTTGTTACTATAGCTTCACTGATCCTATCCTCACCAATGCAAAACCCTCACTGTCCAGGTTTATTTTAATTATGAAGACAAAAACTAATGTGTATAAAGTATATTAGAGTTCATGGTACAAAATCATATGCTTGGAGCTCAAAAACCAGTAGTTATGATGAAGATGATGATTCAACAATGTCTAAAAATAACAGATATAGAATAAAGCAAGTATGACCTGTTTATCATGCCATCAAGTGAAAATATCCAAACAAGTTTTCACCAGACACGAAGCTACACTATTCGTGTGTCTGAAACACTGACTTGAAACCGAGACTATGGTGTATAAAAAAAAAATACACTTTGGCTGTTTGTTCAAAGAGATAGGAAGTCACCCCTCAGAAACTGGGAACAAGAACAGAAGGATTTGCTTGTCGGGAGTGGCTGGACCTCACAAAGAGAACACAACAATGAACTCAGATGAGAGCCCAAATCAAAACAGAGGGGCATATGCTGAAGGTGACAGGCATTACCTTGCTGTGCACTTTCTTCTCACACGGGCAATCTCTGTGCCAGCAAGATTTATTTTATAAGAGATAGTTAATGACACATAACAGGCTGCTTCATTTGTCCAGCTCATCACCGTTTACAGAGCTCTCTCACAAACATGCTAATAAGTGCCACGTGCAGTGATCAGGGACGTCATGGGCTGCTGGCCCACAGATGACAGCAAGTCCCCTGGGTAAAACAGCACATGACTCCCTCGCCCACTTCATATGCTATTTCCAGGACTTACAAGATTGTACTGTTCTCTTAACAGTCAAACAAACAAAAAATAAAGAGGCAACAGATGGCATTAGGACTCATACACATGACCTAGGAATTTGTTCCTCACAGCGCCTCTGTAGACCAGCAACATGGACGTCCACTGGAGCTTGTTAGGAATGCAGATTCTCAGGCTCCGCCCCAAACCTCCCGCGTCAGATTCTGCAAAGATTTCCAGGTGTTTCCTATGCACAATGTCACCGCAGGAGCACTGCTTTATAGTACGTCTGAGATTCAGAAATCTCACAACTGAGCTAGGGAGAATAAGATGGAGACCCAACTAAATAAGGCTAGAATGTGACTGCAGCTAATAAACCTGAAAACTCAACCTTTTGGTGTATTCGATCTGAAAGTGGAGCCCATGAGTGGGAAGAGGGGTGGACTGCTTTGGAGTCTGGGAAAGAGAAACCCAAAAAGTGCCGTGTTCCCTACATCTTCGGCGCCATTTGATGAAGATGAACAACCCCTCTGCAGGTAATCAGGATGTTTGATCGCTGAAGCTGAGTGCCCCACTTAATATTCTCATAAGCTATGTTTATGTTCTCTGTGCATTCTTCTGATTATAATTTGATTTACCATCTCATGTAGTTTGTCTACATGGAAAAAAATGACCAAAGGCTCAGACCAAAACATTCTAGATCACGAGCAATTGTACCTTCCATTATAAGTTAATATGTTGGCTGCTTATTTTCAAAATCAGTTGATTCTGAATGTAGTTAGGACAAATCAGCCTACCTGAGTCCACTACAAATACACTAATAAAAATTAGGTTTCCTGGCCCTGGCCGGTTGGCTCAGCGGTAGAGCGTCGGCCTAGCGTGCGGAGGACCCGGGTTCGATTCCTGGCCAGGGCACATAGGAGAAGCGCCCATTTGCTTCTCCACCCCTCCGCCACGCTTTCCTCTCTGTCTCTCTCTTCCCCTCCCGCAGCCAAGGCTCCATTGGAGCAAAGATGGCCCGGGCGCTGGGCATGGCTCTGTGGCCTCTGCCTCAGGCGCTAGAGTGGCTCTGGTCGCAATATGGCAACGCCCAGGATGGGCAGAGCATCGCCCCCTGGGGGGCAGAGCACCGCCCCTGGTGGGCGTGCCGGGTGGATCCCGGTCGGGCGCATGCGGGAGTCTGTCTGACTGTCTCTCCCTGTTTCCAGCTTCAGAAAAATGAAAAAAAAAAAAAAAAATTAGGTTTCCTGGACATTGATGACCACTTTCTAGAAACATGACTGTCTGAGGTTACGTTAGAAGGGCCACCTGACACGTCTGGATACTGATAACAGACATTAAGCACTTTGCATATTCCAAAAGGACTTTGCCTCTATTAAGTAAATGAACTCTCACGAGTCGTGCACTCTTGTCCTCATTTCACAGAGGAGAAAACAAGGCACAAAGTCATGAAGTAACTAGACTACGTTATGAAACGGCAGGAGAACTGTAACCCAGCAATCTGGCACCATGGCCCGCTCGCTGGACCACTGTCCTCCATCCTGACTCCCCACCGCCAGGACACATGGGCCTTTTCTCTTTACTGCTACCACCCCTCCTTTCTGGGTTAAGTTAAAAAAAAAAATTCACAGTTCTCAAGTACCAAGATCTGAAAATTCTTGATATGAAAGAAGAGATGAGCAGCCCCAGCATCTGTAGGCAGTTTCCCGGTGTGGTGCTCCCCTGGGGCCTGCAGCTTAAACCACAGACACTCTGGGTTCCGAGGTGCATTCTCTGCCTCGCACTTCCTTGGATTGGAGTCCTCTGGCCCGAGAAGGAATGGCACAGAAGCCAACGATGGGTAGGACACGGAGAGGGGCAGGCACGGAGGTCACTTTGGTGGGGGCTCAGAGGAGTCTAACTCAACAAGTTACACGATGGGGGTTGGGGCTAGAGTTCTATAGCAATGCAGAAAGTGCTCTTCCTCACCTGGACCTCTGGGGGGGGGGGATTTAGCTCAGGATCAGCCCAAGGAACTGGCTGTGGCCACATAAAACCCAAAGATCTGCTACCTGAAATATCTGGCCAAACACCAGCATTATCCACATGACACACACAACAGAAATAGCGTGTCATTTTCCAGATAAGAAAATCGAACTCTAGAATGAAGATCTTCATCGCTGGTTCTATTGGAAGGGCAGAGTGGACCAGAAACAAGTTCTCTTGGGTCTCTTATGGCTAGAACTGTCCAGTGAGTTGTCCTTGTGACATCAGATCAGTGTTCTGCCATCTTTTCCTGGCACACTTGTGAGGAACAACACATTCCCATAAGTTACAGTAAGACTCAAGCGAGATCTGTAACGAGCCACATGCTCCCACTTTCTCCAGGGCTAATGCACGAAGTTGTAGGGATCAGTACGTTTACAATGCACTTGGTCATATGCTAACTGTGTCATTGCCTGAGGGAGAGAAAACCAGTTTAGTAAAAATGAGCAGTAGTGTGAGACTTCAGTATAAACTTAAACTGAACCTGGACACTTAACCAGTTCAAATTTGTCTAAATGACTAATAATTGGGCTTCTCCTATTCCTCTCCCAGTTCTTGGCAGTAACGAAGAAATGAGGCAATAACTATATAGTAACTATAGTGACCTACCTCACCTTATATTTGTTTAGAAAAGTAAAATAATGTATTTTATTATGTATTTATAACTGATTTAACCAATCTCCCAATGTTTCCAAATACTTGCCATCTACCTACCTCCCTACCTACTTACCGAGCTATCTAATTTATCATCACAGAAAACACTTAGGTCAACTTCCCAAGGGTCAGGAGGGAGTGGCCGGCATGTGATAACCCCAACAAAGGTAAATGCCAGCATGTAGTATTAACTAATCTCTTTATGAATATTGATCATAGCAGTTGATAGGTTCATGCACTGCTTACAAGGAACTGAACAAGCCACTAAGTATGTATCTATTGCATATTGTTTAGAAACTAGATCTAGAATTTCCACAACATATAAACAAGTCACCTAGTTAAAACTTAATGTGGAACACAAAAAGGTTCGCAAAAATTGAGTGCATTCCAGACAGTTGGTAGTGTTTTACACTTTTCTGAACCACTGTTTACTTTTTCAATTTTTTTTAAAAGAAATTGAAGAAGCATAAAATGTATTGGTTTATGGGCAATCAATAGGAGTGAAAGACACTTGGATAGATTGTAAAAGCTACATCCACAAAACTGTGAGGGAGACCAGATGTCTACCACATCCAAGAGAGTCTCCACAACAAGGCTGGCAGAGAATTTTGAAGAAGTGCAATTATATATATATATATATATATATATATATATTTATATATATATATATATATATATATTTTTTTTTTTTTTTTTTTTTTTTTTTTTTTCTTCTCTGAAGCTGGAAACGGGGAGAGACAGTCAGACAGACTCCCGCATGCGCCCGACCAGGATCCACCCAGCACGCCCACCAGGGTCGACGCTCTGCCCACCAGGGGGCGATGCTCTGCCCCTCAGGGGTGTCGCTCTGCCGAGACCAGAGCCACTCTAGCACCTGGGGCAGAGGCCAAGGAGCCATCCCCAGCGCCCGGGCCATCTTTGCTCCAATGGAGCCTTGGCTGCGGGAGGGGAAGAGAGAGACAGAGAGGAAGGAGGGGGAGTGGAGAAGCAAATGAGCGCTTCTCCTATGTTCCCTGGCCAGGAATCGAACCCAGGTCCCCCCACACACCAGGCCGACGCTCTGAGCCAACCAGCCAGGGCCGGCGCTCTGAGCCAACCGGCCAGGGCCAGAAGTGCAATTATAAATGAGCAGAACTAAATGCCACAAGTTGATCCATAGAAAATAATCAACGTGTAAGAGCATCACAGAAGAAATAAGTCACCATTAGGAGATCTGCAATGCAGGATATTCAGGATAAAATTTAAAAACAATTCAACGTATGCGATCATTTTAACAACTATTCAGTTCAGCTAGAAAGAGTTTATGTTATATCCCTTGCATGACTAATACGCAAAGCTGATAGGAACACTTTCGTTTATATATTGGTACCAAGCAATTATTCTTTAAGTTTGAAGAACTCATTGAATCAAATCACTGGGTCCAATGTGACCAATGCCACCAAATTGTCATCCAGAAGGTGTGATGAGTTTACCTTCCACAGAGTGTGTTTCCCACACCATGGCTAACTCTGGGTATTACTTTTCTATTAAAAATTTTAAAAATTTTCCAATTTGCTAAGCAACAAAATCTTTCATTATTTTATCCTTTATTTCCAGTGCAGTTGAATACTTCTTTGTATGTTACTTGGACTTTTCTGCTTATGCCTCCTGCCCATTTTTCTGATGGAGTCTTCATTTTGCTCTTACTGACTTACAAAAGCTTTTTGATTGGCTCAAACAACTCTGGTCTACTTGGGAGACACGTAACTGAGTTATAGTCTATCTGGACTCCGAGCAACAGATCTGTACCTCGCTGACCCCACACACTTGCTGGCTTCTGATGGCTCTTCTGTTTACCTCAAAGAGGAGGTTCCAAAGCTCAATCTTGGGCCCTCTGTCTTCTTCCTCCTACATCTCCTCCTTCAGAAGTTCATGTAGCTCAGCAGTGTGCACAACGCTGAGCTGATCATTCCTAAATCTGTATCGCTGTCCCTGCCTCGGACCACCCTATCAGCCAGCAGCATGGCTTCGTTTGCCTGGTGGACCCTTTCAGTAAGGTTTCATTCGCTCACCCACCCACTCACACGCACACAGCCTGTCTCCAGCGTGCCTACTAAATACGAAGCATTGTGACGTTGCATCACCTCAAATTCAGAGTCACCAGCTGCCCACAACCCATTCTTCCATTCCAATTTCCCCTTTTTGTTAATTGTATCCCCAACTTCTGCTGTTTCTCTAAAAACATTGTGAGTCTTTGTTCTTGGTTATCACTACTACATGCCATCAATCTGTTACTTTTTCCTCTAATGACTCAAAAATGAATTCTCCCCCCACCCCCAGCTGCCATTCTGGCCATGTCCTCCTCCTGATTTGGTTATCCACTAAACTGCCATAACCCCCTGTGGGCCTCAGTGATTTCTGTCTGTTTCCCATGTCAGTTCATTTCGTCTCGTGTGCTCCATTACTCTTCCTTCAGTATGGCTCTGAAATGTCTTTCGTCTTATTCAGGAATCTCTAGGGCAGGCATCCCCAAACTATAGCCCACTGGCCGCATGCAGCCCCGAGGCCATTTATCCGGCCCCTCGCTGCACTTCTGGAAGGGGCACCTCTTTCCTTGGTGGTCAGTGAGAGGAGCACTGTATGTGGCGGCCCTTCAACAGTCTGAGGGACAGTGAACTGGCCCCCTGTGTAAAAAGTTTGGGGACCCCTGCTCTAGGACTTCCTCCTGCTGAGAGAAATAAGCCCCAAAGTCACCCACCCCTCCTTAGAAGTCTCCCATGAGCTGATTCTGCCTATCCTAACTCATCTCCCGCGTCAGAAACACGAAGGTTCCTTAGCACCGTCTGTGCCCCGCCCTCCGTACCAGCCTTCGCACCTCTGCTCATCCAATGGCCTGAGTCTTCTTTTTATAGTTGGTCCAAACCCAGCTCTTCATGGCCCAACTCAAGTCTTCTCTCTTCCAGGAAGCTGGCCCTAACTAAAGCCAGAGTTTAGTCTTCTTATAACTGGAGCAGAGGACACAGAGCACCCTCAAGAACTCTGAACCTCAAAAATCTCAAATTCTGTTTGACAAAAATGTACTGACCACTTATTGTGCATTAAGCCTTGTTCCAGGAATGGGGGACAAGGAAAATGAAAACAGGGCTCCCTCCTTCCAGGGAGCTCTTGCCCATGGAGGGGGCAGATGCACAAATAACAGTATTTCATCAAAATACGGGAAATTCTAAGTCAGAAGCAAACACAGTGATATGAGGATGAGAAAAGGGGAGATTTAAACCATCTAGGGGTTTGGGGAACATGGTCCAGAGGGAGTGCCTGTGAAGAGAATGCAAAAAGATGAGTAAGAGCTAGTAAGCTCAGAGAGGTGGGGAGAGGGTCAGAATGGGCGGCAGTATTATTAGACTGGGCTGGGGGCAAGGTACTGGTGAGAGCTGAGACAAGGGGCACCCAGAGGGAGGAGGCCAGCGGGTAGGGTTCCATGAACTCTACTAAGAACATGGCACTCTGGCCTGTAAGTGACGAGGAGCCACTAACAGGGTTGAAGCAAACACCTGGCATCTCTAAATGACTGGGCATCCTAGAGAATTCTGTCTGCATTGCAGACAGAGACCAGATTTGAGGGAAGCAAGACAGGAGAAAGGAGACTACCGATTGTGACGCTCCAGGCAAAAAATAACAAGAACCTGACTGACCAGGTGGTGGTGCAGTGGATAGAGCATCGGACTGGGATGTGGAGGACCCAGGTTCAAGACCCTGAGGTCGCCAGCTTGAGTATGGGCTCATCTGGTTTGAGCAAGGCTCACCAGTTTGAGCCCAAGGTCACTGGCTTGAGCAAGGGATCACTCAGTCCACTGTAGCCGCCCCCCCCCATCAAGACACATATGAGAGAGCAATCAATGAACAACAAAGGTGCCGCAAGGAAGAATTGATGCTTCTCATCTCTCTCCTTCCTGTCTGTCCCTTTCTGTTCCTTTCTCTGACTCTCTCTGGCTCTATCACAAAAAAAAAAAAAAAAAAAAGAGAGAGAGAGAGAAAGATAACAATAAACTACAAGAGGACATTGACATCAGGGACAGGAGTAAAGACATAGATTGGAAACAATAATGACGAGCTAGATAAAAAACCATTAGATCTTGCTGACTGCCTAGACATGGAAGGTTCAGGGACACGAGAAGTCTCACATGACCCCTAAGGTCAGTCTAGTCATCAAGCTAGAGATAAAAGAGGCATGCACACTGGGGGGGGGGGGGGGGTGAACGGAGAATGACAAGGAGGATAGTTTTTGGATATGCTGAGTGTGTGCATTTCTGCAGACTATATGAAACTAAAGGCCACATATGAGGTCAAAGCTAAAGATAAAAATTTGGCACTGGTTACAATTCCATCGATGGAGCAAACGATGGCAGTGACAAGTCCCCAAGCCAGGTCTGTGTACACAGAAATCAAGATGTGGCCCAGGTTGGAGCCCTGGGGTGACCTGTGAATCACAGAGTCACAGAAAAGGAAGCATCTGTAGTGACCAGAAAGGAGTGGCCAGCAGCCGGAGGACAGATGGCCGCTGAACACGTGAAGGCCGGAGGGTCTGAAGACGAGGTATAAGACAAAGACTGAGGATGCAGCTGGGCTTGGCACCAGGAGGCTCAGCGGGGACCTCAGGACTACGTGGGCATGGGCTCCGGGCTGCGTGGAGCTGGGAAGTGGATGGATTGCAGTCATGAGGCGTCACCGGACAGAGAGAGGACGAGAGCCAGGGCACAGCTGGAGGGCATTCAGGGCTGTGGGCCAGCTGACCAAGGCTAAAGAAAGAAGGATGACAGAGGCAGCCAACTAACCAGTGGTCATTACCCAATTCATTGCTTCAGAGAGCACAAAAGGGAAACAGTCTACAAAGAAGTGGTTCAATCCCAAATACCCCTTTGCATCACAAACCAGAAGAGACATAGAGTTGCCTGCACTGGCAGAATCCTGACCCAATTTTTGTGTACAGAAAAATGATGAAGTTTCTGCTCTCACCAGGAATCAGAAGCATGTCGTCATCTGATCAGGCGTCCTCTGGAATAACTCAACTATGGGTGTAGACATGGCTTCAGGAGAGCCAGTACCCACTGTTTCTGGGAGGAGCCACTGCACCCCCACGTGGCCAGCCTTGGGAACAGCGCTTGTCTCAGCTTCCTGCTGCAGGTAGAGAAGAATTCTGACCCTAGGGGCCCTTTCCTTGTGGAACAGATAAGGAGAGCAGAGGCAACTTGCCAAATTTTTCAAAAAATGTCTTTTTATTTTAAGTTGTGTATGGATATCTTGTGCACAGATGAGAAATGACACATAGGAAAGTCAGACAACCACAACAAAAAAGACCCCACATGTATAATGTACGTTTTCATTCAAACTCAAGGGTAGCATTCCTATTGACTCTGTTTTAAGCACAATACGTTTGTGAAGTACACCGTGCATACACACCTTTGTTCCTAAACTAATCTGGCCACACCCAGATTACAGGTGAACATAATATTTAGTATAAACAGAACCATTTGATATTGTATTTTTAAAACGTATGCAAGCTCAAATGGAATAACAAAATAAGAAACACATCCAAGGAGATACAATCTAAGGTGGATAGTAGAATGCGCTTATCACCCTAAAACATAGAGCTGATTTTTCTATTTTTTCATCCTTGTGCACCTCTCTTCAGATTTTTTTCTAAAGGAACAGATGTCATGAAGACTTAAAGAAGGGAAGGTGAAAAAGCATTTTGAAATATCACTCAAAATTCCAAACCCAACTATCATTTTTTTGTAACTGTTTTAGCACTTTCAGTCCCTGCTAAATGCTTTACGTTATCCCCTGGGAGCAGTCACGTAGTAGCAGCAATACTGCCCTGTCAAACGAGTCACTGTATTTGTCTGACAGATTTAGCTGAGTTTAAAAAAAAAGTGTGTTTACAGTTACAGATTTTCTTTCACTTTTTATTTTAAGCTCATTTTACCAACACAATCCTCTACTCTGGAACTTTCAACAAATGTCAGACACTTACAACACAGCAAAGTTGACCAGGTTCAGGCAACCTTCGTACTCAGTGTGGCCTGCATCTGGGCTGCTCACTCGAACCTGTTGTCCAGCCAGTGGATTCCAGACCGTGGGGGAGGGGGGGGGGGGTTGCACCCCCCCCCATCAGCACAGACAGAACACTGGGACTCCTGAACGCCACATTCATGGGACTTGTATCAGGAATGGTGATGGTGGCAATCAAGGAAGCTCTCGTAATATCATCAGCACTTCAGAAACCTCTCAATCATTTAAACCTCTCACACAGCATCTTGATTTTACACACACGACTATTTCCACTCCTTCCTGACACCAGAAGCACAGTGAAGTTAGCCTTCAAAGGGCAGGCTTCCACCAGAAGAGGGGGAGCGGTGAACCAGAGCCCGGCCATGCAGCCCGGGAGAGGGAGGGCGGGAGACAAGCGGGCCCCGCTCACCAGGTCTGGGGAAACTGGACCCCAGACGGACTGTAGGAAGAGCTGGCAGGAACTGACCCAGTCAGCGTCCCGGACCACTCAGGGGGCTCTGGAGCTAGAAGGCCCACCACGCTCCTGGGCCGTGGGGTGACAGAGCCATGGGAAATAAGGAAGACGGTGTGAATACTCTCACCAAAGCACTTAGCATCTGTAGACTCCCTGTCTTCCCTGTTTTCCTTCCCCCACCCGGGCAGACATCAAAGTGTCCCCTGAAAAAGGTCCCCAAGGGAGTCGGGCCTGCAGGATGGCGGTGCCAGTGAGCTTGCAGCACCTGGGCTGGCACACACGAGCGAGGCACGGTGCAGAGTGCAGGCTGGTGCCGCAGGTCCTGCCATCCTCCCCCACTCGGCTTTGGGAACCTGAGTGGAAAGACCCTGACACTGGGGGCAGGAAGTCTGAATCTAGCCAGCTGGTCTCTTTGAAGCCATGCAATACTAGAGACAGATAAGAGGACTATCTTCCTTACTGAACTCTCGCCTCCATGGAACCGGCTCTTTGATTTGCGCACGGAATACACTGCTGAGCCAGGTCCAGGTTCTTCCCGTCCTGGTGGTTCTGACCTGGGCTGAAGGCAGTTCCTGCGTTCCCTTGCACGCCATCCAGCTCAGGTCAGCGGAGGATGGGCTCAGTCTCCCACACAAAGCTCCGCCCTGCCCAGGCCTCCTCCGAGGGCAGCGGCAGGGGGAGAGAGACGCCACAAACACCTTTGCTGTCACGGGAGAGTTGAGATATGAATGGGCGCGCATGGCACCTGCTGCTCAGCTCGCACCTGGCGACACATACCCTCGTGGCTCTAGGTCACACTGGAGCCTTAGCCAGCCCTCCGGGAAACGTGAGGGCACGAGCAACACCCCTTGTGGACTCCTAAGGAGAGCAACACGAAGGAGAATGAGGCCACCTCCCCCACAGACCACCGGGCTCTGCCACCCAAGCCTCCAAGCACTGCTGTGTTACCTGACAACAATAAGAGGGTTTGTTTGGGGGGGGGGGGTAAGCACATAGAAAACTTCCCTTGATAACCCCCAAGTACACTTAGGTGACAGGAGTGGTAGAAAAAAAGTCATTAATAAATTGGATTCAGATGAATTCAAACCCAGACATCAAAACCCAGTGGCCTGGCTCAGTGCTGCACCCTGGGAGAAAGTGGGCACTGGCATCCAGGTTCCCCGCAATCGAATGAGGAGACACAGCTCAAATGTGGGCCCGGCCTTTGTTTGGGAAGAAAGCCCTCCATGCCCCGAAATGGTGGGGAAGACAGCAAGGCCTGGGTGCACACAAAAACGAAAATGAGAAGTTTTACAGTGAGTCTTAGTTTCAGAGAGAAACAGGCAGAAACTGAAACCAGCAGACAGTTCTGTTAAAAGAGTTCACCTGCTGGAGCCCTACCACCCAGCGACGCTCTCAAATCACGTGGCATCAGCGAGAGGTTTCCCCCCGCCCAGTTCCAGTACAAAGCAAGGCTGTCGGACTCGGTGGACACAGCAGTCTCCCGAGGGCTCCCACTGACACAGAAGAGCAGGGGAGAGAAAGCAGGACCCCCACACACACACACACACGCGCGCGCGCACACACACACACACACTTTCTCCGAGGCCATGAAGTCTGCCACTTGATGCATGAGTGGCAGCACACATTGGGCAGCTACACACAGACACACACAAATGGGGGAAGTGACAGTGGGTGACATTCTTCATGAGAGAGATGAGTAATAGTGTCAAAAAGTGCACGGTCTACTGCCCCTACTGACATTGTGACACCTCTCCCACCGAAACAGTGAGCCAGCAACAAATAGCAAATGTCACAGAAAGCAGATCTGTCCCAGTCGGGTCTCTCCTCAGCTGAGTGCGGGAGGAAGAAGGCCCGCTGAGAACAGAGGTGGGGAAACTAACACCCCGAAGCCCCTTTGGCACTGTCACAGGCGACATAATTGAGTGTCCCTGTGTGCCAGGGTGACACTAAGGTGTTTTTTTTTATAAAATTTATGGGGGTGATACTGGCTAATAAGATCATATAGGTTTTAAGTGTACAATTTATGATACAGGCTCTCCGTATTGCATGGTGTGCCCACCACCCAAAGTCAAAGTCTTCCCTCACCACATAAATGACACCTTTATCCTTTCCACCCCCTCCAACCCCCCCTCTACCTTCTGGTAACACTTCGCTGTCATCTATATCTATGAGTTTTTGTTTTTCTTGCTTGTTCATTTGTTGCTTTCAGTTTTATATCCCACAGATGCATGAAATCATGTGGTTCTTGGCTTTTTCTGTCTGACTTATTTTGCTCAGCATGATAAGGTTTTAAGAAAACACTTTCTCAAAAAATAAATAAAATGAAAAAGATACTTTCTCTCATGTAAGTGAACATCAAGGCCAGCCACCGTCGACTCTGTTAATAATGTACGCGTTGGAAACCAAAGGTGGAAGACTTCTCTCACACACACACACACACACACGCACACACACATGCACGCGTGCACACATACACACATCCTTCTATCCCTGGTCTGTTATTTTATGAAACAGACAACATTCAGAGCAGGTGGTCAGTTCGGGGCAGCCCACCTGGCCTCAATACCAGCAGACCAAGAGCATGGGGCTTAAAAACAGAGGAGCGATCGGTCTCCCCTAACACTGGCCCCGGATCCCCACGGAGCAACCACTTCCTTATGTCCCCTTTGCTGCTGCTGATTCACAGCACAACTCTGGCCACACGCACTCCGAATGTGGCAACACCAGTCCTGGGGCCTGAAGGACGGCAAAGTGGGAGACGCTACTGCATCCTCATCAAGTCAGGGCTTCATTATACTGCGGGATGGATCAGGCTGCCATGTGATAACCCTGCCATCCCCACCGCCATCGACCGCCAGGATTCCCCTCCTGCTGTCCAGACTGAGCGCACAAGCAGAGACATGAGTCAGAAGACAAAGACGGACTCTCTCCAGCCACTCACTGAACAGATGCTCAGTGCTTAGAGTCCATATTGGGCATATATTAAGTCAAATGCCTGTTGTTTGCTGTTGAACAAAAACAGAACAGTCTCCCTCTAGGAGGTAAGATAGGCCCCGAATCACCTGATAACTTGGTCAAGTTTTTTTATGTTTATGTAAATAGATGAGATGCAGAGATGAGCCCTGTGAATGGGCTTCCCAGATGGGTCTGTAGGTTTCCCTGTTTTGCAATTTATGTGGGATTTAACCCCTCGGGTGCTCTGAATCCGGGTCCTTACAGGGCCCGTGTCCCGCGAGCACCGGGCCGCAGGGCAGGGTGAGAAAAGGCGGGAAGGGACGGAGACCTGCAGGAAGCCTGGCAGAGCCACCGGGGGCTCAGTGTCCTGGGTCTCCCCCTTGACAGCCCTTCCCTCCCATTGTCACCTCGCAAGTCAGTGACTGCTGCGTTGCCTCACAGGCCGGCCTCACTCTTTCTCCTTCTCCTTGACCAGGGACCAGGCCCCCCCCGCCCCCCAGTCTCCACCCTGAGCATGAACCCCTCCTTTTCCCTGCCGGCTTCTGAGGCCCCCAGCTTCCTCCCACCTGCCCCTCCCCTCCTCCTGTGTCCTCACTCCCCCCGCCTGACCTCCAGTGCATGTTCTTTCCCCTCTCCTCCACCCCCTCTGCTGTTTACCCTTAGCCCCCCCTACAACCGCCCTTCCTGGGCCCACTCTCCGGTGGCCCTTCACCCACCCTGCCCCTCACCTCCTGTGATGTTGGCCTTCCACCTTCCTTCCTATTTAGAAGGAAAAGGCTCTAAGTGGTAAGTTTCCACTCACTGTATCTGTGGATTTCATCTCAGCCCCGCCTGCAGCCCCTTCTCGAGTATTTGGAGACCAACACTGATGTGCAGCCCAACCTCCCTCCGGGTCCAGGAGCCCTTCCTCCACCTGCGCCCATGCCTGCGCCCAGGAGGCATGCAGGCCTCCGTGGGCCGGCAAGGACGGAGTGGACCCAAGCTACAGAACGGCTGACTTCTTTCTTCTCACTTTCCCTCCTTTACAGTCTCTCTCAGGCAAACTGCACCCTCATTACACCCATTTGAATCCTGATATTTAGTGACTAGGACAACAGGCTATATTCCTTAATGACCTGCAACATGCTCATTTTATATTAAAAAATAGAACTGTATGTATTTGTATACACTTATTGTCTATACGTGCGTATATAAGCATGTACTTACACACACTTATACACACACACTTGTAGGTCCCAGGTACCAGTAAACAGAGCTTTAGAAGATCAAGTGTAGGAACAAAGGCAGAAATCAGTAAGGGGGGGGGGGAGACTATTAACAGCAGCTGAATATCATGCTAGCAACCCTGGAGGAAGCTCTAGACTCGAGTAAAATCAGAAAGTAACGGAGTGAAATTTATCTGTTTTAAAAGAACTGCATGTGGCAATGATTATAAAGACCAAATGGCCACCCTTTGGCCTGACCTCAGGAAACCGAAGAGGCTTCCATAGTTCCATGAGAACCAGTTGGTATATCCTGCCAAGAAATGTCAGCAGTGGGATTTCCAAACTCTCTCACAGCTGGTGGCTGACATGGCGGTGTTCAGCTCTGCTTTTAACCTGGAGGCCTTTCTCACTCCCGCTGGGAAACTGAGAAAACCGATTCCTGATCATGGACCTAACGACCTGGAAGCCCCCATCAGGCCCACGTGCCAGGCTACTTAATTCTTTGTCAGGTCTCCCCAGGTGAGCAGATCCACGCCCAAGCACAGAAACCACACATGTGCAAAAGCTGCTCAGCCTTGCGGGAATCGGTGTGATGCCCCGTTCCCACCCTCCCTTTCCAACAGGAACAGAGAGTTTCTGAGAATTTGTTGCAGAAGCGTATACAGGGCCTGGGCCCCGTGGGGCCTCACAACAAGACAGCGGGGGAAGCTGATTAATGTCGTAATTGACAACGTGCACTAAAGTACAGCGTAGGAGATATGGTTGAAAGTACTGTTCACAGCCACGCATGGTGCTGGATAGGCACGGGACTTGCTGGGGTGATCATGTCATAAGTTATATACATGTTGAATCCTCATGTTGTACACCTGAAACTAATACAATATTGTATTGTCAACTGTAACTTCAAAAAAAGTATTTTTGTTTATTTTTAATTCAAGATAATTTCCCATCATGGGGGAAATAAAATTCATGTGACACTTTGGGTGGAGCTGATGGTTGATGAAGACCTTGGCACATTGTCTGGCCTCACGGATGGGACCATGATAAAGACCCAGAGAGTCGCATTCATGCCTCTGAAGGACTTAGGACTCAATTTCTACATATCTGTCCTGGGAGAAACCTTCACAGATGTCCCAGGTTAGAAGTTGTGTACTGAGGTTGTTATCCACTTTGCCCCAAAGATTGGGTGTATCTGAAATATTTCCAGCTGGATATGTGTATGTGTCCTTGAACAGTTTGCAAAGAGACTCCAGAGTTTCTTCAAGGGACCAGACATAAGAAAACATCCCTAGAAGGGAGAAATGACTCCTTCCTCGTGGGGAGCCCCACACAGAAAACTCAGGTCTCTGCTTACAGCAGACCCCAAAACAGTCTGTGATAGGTGGGGCTAAGTCACACACTGGCAGCCTCGAACAAAATCTGGAGAACCTGGCAGAGTATACCCGCAGCTACCTGATCAGAGAGAAAAGCCAAACTGCAGAAGCAGCTAAGCCTGGATCCTTGTCACAGCTGACACTGAGCCATCTGCCACAAACCTGTGGCAGCTTCAGATCTCCAGTCCCTGCCACCACCCCGATTAAAATTAGAAACATATTCCGAGAGAAGTTATGACGGTTACACGTGTCCTGAGCATCACATGGGGGACACTGCTAAAAAAAGAAAAAACACACACACACGGCCAGCTGTATAAGCACAGTCATGAATCCCACATGTGGTGCCACTCTGAATTTCCAGTTGAAATGGTTTTTATCTCTGTACTGAATGGCATGTGACTAAATTCCTTCTTTTCACCACAACGGTGGCCAAACATAGTTTCAAACACTTGCACTTGGCTGACTGTCTGCCTGGGTTGCCAGGTTGTTACCAGAGCCTTATTTTGTTGTGTCTCCAAAGGGCCCCAGAGTCTGAAAGATAAATCTGGATGCTACCAAACGAATCAGGCTAATGTCTCAAAATTGTTTGTGGGCAAAGGGATGCTTGAGCATTTTTCTTTTTTTTTTTTGCAAATTAATGACCGTGGCACAGGGGTTGTAAGAGAAGGCATTAATAAGGATTCACAAAGTTACAAATACATTTCATTTATGCCAGGGGTCGGGAACCTATGGCTCACGAGCCAGATGTGGCTCTTTTGATGGCTGCATCTGGCTTGCAGACAAATCTTTAATAAAAATAATAATAACATTAAAATATAAAACATTCTCATGTATTACAATCCATTCATTTCCTACCGCTCATGTTCATGGTTGCAGGTGGCTGGAGCCAATCACAGCTGTCCTCTGGGACAACACCAAATTTTTATTGGCTAATGCATAACGTACACGGGTCGTTGTATGACTCTCACAGAATTACATTTTAAAATCTGTGGTGTTCATGGCTCTCTCAGCCAAAAAGGTTTCCGACTCCTGATTTATGCTGAAGAAAGTTGCAAGGTAAACTGCTATAATTTGGAGACACCGAGAAATACACTGAGTGGGGCCATCTCACCCATAAAATGAACACTGAAATACTTGTTTTAATTATTTCCCAGGAGTAAAACTAGAGAAATCAAAATATTTCTTTAAAAAATCCTGATCATTGTGATAATAATATTCTTTAAGAATATTTGCATCTAGCTGCAAATACAATCTTTTTAAGATTAGTCACTTATTTTTCCAATAGTTAAGCTCTTATATTTGTTGATTTAAAGATGATTTGAATATCTAAAAGGTTATAGAATAACTTTTTTTTTTTTTGTATTTTTCTGAAGCTGGAAACGGGAAAGACAGACAGACTCCCGCATGCACCCGACCAGGATCCACCTGGCACGCCCACCAGGGGGCGATGCTCTGCCCCTCTGGGGCGTCGCTCTGCCGCGACCAGAGCCACTCTAGCGCCTGGGGCAGAGGCCAAGGAGCCATCCCCAGCGCCCGGGCCATCTTTGCTCCAATGGAGCCTTGGCTGCAGGAGGGGAAGAGAGAGACAGAGAGGAAGGAGGGGGGGTGGAGAAGCAAATGAGCGCTTCTCCTATGTGCCCTGGCCGGGAATCGAACCCGGGTCTCCCGCATGCCAGGCCAACGCTCTACCGCTGAGCCAACCGGCCAGGGCCAGAATAACTTTTTTTTAAATGCCCATTAAAATAAACAAAAGTAAGATAGATATTGGAAGGCTTCAAATACCCCCCTTTTTTTTTTTTTTTTTTTTTTCATTTTTCTGAAGCTGGAAACAGGGAGAGACAGTCAGACAGACTCCCGCATGCGCCCGACCGGGATCCACCCGGCACGCCCTCCAGGGGCGATGCTCTGCCCACCAGGGGGCGATGCTCTGCCCATCCTGGGCGTCGCCATGTTGCAACCAGAGCCACTCTAGCGCCTGAGGCAGAGGCCACAGAGCCATCCCCAGCGCCCGGGCCATCTTTGCTCCAATGGAGCCTTGGCTGCGGGAGGGGAAGAGAGAGACAGAGAGGAAAGCGCGGCGGAGGGGTGGAGAAGCAAATGAGCGCTTCTCCTGTGTGCCCTGGCCGGGAATCGAACCCGGGTCCTCCGCACGCTAGGCCGACGCTCTACCGCTGAGCCAACCAGCCAGGGCCCAAATACCCCCCTTTTAAGTAATGGATATAGCAACAGACACAAACAACAAGAAATCAGAATTTTTTTAGTCTCAACTAAAACTACAGACCAAGTAGATACATCAAATATCTATAGGATACTCCTCCCCTACCCAACATTGATAGCAGAAAATACATATTTCTCTCAAGCACACATGGAGCAGTCTACACAGGATATACCATAAGATAGGTCATAAAACAAGTCCAAAAATTTAACAGATTGAAATCATATCAAGTATGTCTTCAGACCATAATAGAATAAAATTAGAAACCAATAACAGAAGGAAATTTGCAAAAATGACAATATGTGGAAAGTAAATAATGCTTTCCTAAATAACTAATGAGTTGAAAAAGAAAATACATAGGGAATTAGAGACTACTTTGAAATGGAATAAAAATGAAACACAGCAAACTAACACTCACAGGACGTGACTGAAGCAGTGCCCAGGGGAAATTTATAGTTGGAAACACCTACATTAAAAAAAAAGGAATAAAGGATCAATAATCTAGCTTCCCATCTTAAGAAACTAGAAAAGTTAGAGCAAATTATATGCAAAGCACACCAAAGAAAGAAAATAGTAAAGATTAGAATAGAAATAAAAATAGAGAACAGAAAAACAATTGGAAAACAACAAAACCAGAAGATGATTCTTTGAAAGAATCAACAAAATTGACAGTCAGCTAGACCAACAAAGAATAAAGAGACAAGACTTCATTAACTGAAATCAGGAATTAAAGAGAAAACCTCACTACCAACCATAAAGAAATAAAAGGGTAGCCTGGCCAGGCAGTGGCACAGTGGACAGAGCATCGGACCGGGACATGGAGGACCCAGGTTCAAAACCTAAGGTCACTGGCTTGAGCCCAACAGTCGCTGGCTTGAAGCCTAAGGTCACTAGCTTGTGCAAAGGGTCACTCACTCTGCTGGAGCTCCCCAGTCAAGGCACTTGTGAGAAAGCAATCAATGAACAACTAAGGTGCTGCAACAAAGAATTGATGCTTCTTATTTCTCTCCCTTCCTATCTGTTCCTCTCTCTGTCTCTGTCACAAAAATAAATAAATAAAATAAATAAAAGGGTAATAAAGAAACAATTGCAGGCCCACACATTATGTAACTTAAACGAAATGGACAAACTCTTAGAAAGACACAAACTATAGAGACTGGCTCAAGAATAAATTGAAAATATGAAGGGACTCTAACAAGTAAAAGTAGTATGATATTAATAATTTAAAAACTGCCCTCCTAATAAAAGCCCAAGCCCTGACAGCTTTGCTAGTGAAATCTATGAACAGTTTAAGGAATGAATAATACCAATCATTCACAAACTCTTCCAAAAGACAGAAAACAAGGAAACAATTCTGAACTCATTCAATATGGTGTTATCCTAAAAACAAATCCAAAGACTTCACAAGAAAAAAAAAATATTGACCATATTACTCAGTAACACAGAATCAAAAGATACTCAACATAATGCAAGTGAACCAAAGTCAGCAACAAATAAAGAGAATTACATTCCATGACAAAATAGGATTTATACATTCAAGATTGGTTTAGCACATAAAATAAATCAATGTACTACATCAAATTAATAGAATATAAAGCAAAAAAACTAGATAATCATCTCCATTGGTACAGAAAAAATATTTGAAAAATTCTAACATCCATTCCTAATCAAAACATTCAACACACTGTAAGTAGAAAAGAACTTTCTTAATCTGATAATAGAACTATCTATTAAAAACCAACAGGTGACATCATAAATAATGGTGAAAGTTTGAATGCTTTATCCCTACAATTAGTAAAAAACAAAGATACGTGTTTATTTGCAGATAACATAATCTTGTGTATAAATAATCTTAAGGAATCCCTGAAAAAAACTACTAAAATTTATAAAGAAGTTCAGGATATAAGTTGCAGGATACAAATACACAGATCAACTGTACACTTATGACAAATAATCTGAAAAATAAATTAGGAAATAATTCCATTTATAATGTATCAAAAGAGTAAAATATTAGGAGTATAGTTAACAAAAGAAGTGCAAAATTTGTATATTGAAAATACAAAACATTGCGGAAAGTCGTTAAAAAAGACACAAATAAATGGAAAGATAGCCCATCTCCATGAATCAGATGACTTAATTCAGTACAAAGGACAAAAGTGGATGTAACCAAGCTGATCTACAGATTTCTGAACTGATCTGCAGATTCAATACAATGTCTATCAAAAACACAACTTCTTTTCAGAAATGAACCAATTGATTAAGGAAAAGTTATGTGGAAATAAAAATGAACTAGAATAGCTAATGCAATTATCAAAAAGAAGACAAAAAGAACAACAAAGATGGAGGACTCACACTTCACGATTTCAAAACTCTCTACAAAGCAACAGTGACCAAGAAAGAATATGGGCATTAGGATAGAATCTAGAATCTAGATCTAGATTCCAGATCAGTGGAAGAGCCCAGAAATAAACTTTCACATTGATGATCAACTGATTTTTTTTTTTTTACACACCACTGAATTGTATACTTTAAAAGTAAATTTTGTGGTTTGTAACTGATAAAATTGTTATGGCAAAACTTATTAGAATGTTTTTTACATTTCTGTTGAAACAAAATGGCCACACTTCACTATCCTCCACCCAGTCCACTGCACTGCCCCAGCTCCCTCCCTTCCGCCTTTTCTCCTCTTTGATGGTTCCCCTTCCTCTGACTCACTCTCCTGGAATTTGTGGGATTAAAAAGACCTTCTGCTGAACCCCTTGCTTTGCATATGAAAACTGCATCTCAGAGACTGGGCCAATCCAGGGCCTCAGGGCTGAGCTCCAGGCCAGGGGATCCACAGAGAGCAGCTGTTCTCTCTACAGCCCCCTCGGGGCTTTCTGTCCACCTAGGAAGGGAAAGGGCGGCTACAGGGTCCCAAACTCCGGGATTCCCCTCCTTCCCTGGGACTTCCTAACCCACAGCTCAACTTCAGAACCTTTCAGCCTAGGCTTTCTTCCTGCTGGCCTCTCTCTTCCTCTCTAACCAACTCCCATCCCATTTCCTCTTCTCAGACCTCTCCTATACTCACCAGACCACCTTGCTCCCTCCTCTAACTCTAGCAGCTTTCCTCAGAGGGGTAAAGGGGAGGGCGTTTTAAGTGTCTCTATGGCTATAGCCCTGGGGCCCACCCTCCCTTATCTGACCACTGAACCAGAATATATTAGTGGCTGGAGTCACGTGCCAGTCTCCCAAAGAATTAAAGCCCATCACTAAACTTCCCTGCAAGATCTATAATGAAGAAAAGTAGCAAGTGACTCTTTAATAGGCAGAGTACACTCCTGAAGACTGAAGTGGACTTCTGGCTCAGGTCCCCTCTTCCTCCCAATCTCCTCGAGCTAACAGAAGCAATCTCTATCAAAAAGAGAAGGAAGGCCTAATTTCACTTCTCCTGGGGGTGGATTAGTCCTCTTAAGAGATTAACTCTTGGTTAAGCATATGCAAGAAATTAACTGACCGTGAAAGTGAACATTTTGCAATATTACAGACCACACACATAATACCCCCACATTCTTCTCTTCAAATATTCTCCAATGACGAGTATTACCATAATGTGTGTGTGTGTGTGTGTGTGCACATGCGTGCGTGCATGCACATAATGCAGTTGCCATCTCCTACAATTTTGAAGACTTCCTAAAAACTGATCAGACTGATTGGGTAAGACAGGTCTAACCCAGTTCCTCTCTCCCTCCCCTCAGAGGCGGGTGTAGGGCTGTCTCTAACACCCCTTACTCCCAGGCTCCAGGCTCCCAGGGGGCCTGGGAGTGAACCCACGTGGCTCATTGGAAAGAACAGACAACTGGGCTTCACACCAACAACAGAAGGAGCTTCAACTCCTTGGCCTGTCCCGCCATACTAGATCTGCAGCCTGTGTAGCTGCAGAGAGATGTGTGCCTGGTGTGATGCTCCAATGCCACAGTCTTGAAGTTCTTAATGAATTTGAACCAGGGATTCTGCATTGCACTTTGCTGTGAGCCCTACAAATTATGTGGCCAGCAAGTTCTGGCTCACAATGACCTGTGGAAAGAGGGGACCTGTGCCAAGTCAGCTCTGGTCCTCTTCACACTCCCCTCCTGTTCCCTGCAACAATTCTCTTGCCCTCAGCTGCTGACACGGGGGACAGAGAGAGAAAATGAGAAGGATGTATTCTCCTGGGTCTATGAGTAATCAGTCAGGGTCCTCATTCAGTATGTCCCTCAGAAAGAGCAAGGCTTTTCCAGGGCTCTTTTTAAGGAGGGAAGGGTCAATCATGTAAGATGCAAGAATACATACAGTGTGTGTGTGTGTGTGTGTGTGTGTGTGTGTGTGTGTGTGTGTGTGTGTACACACACATGCATGCATGCTGTGTTTGTGTATGTTTGTGTGTATATTAAAGAAGTTGCATTTGTGCCAGACTTTTCATCAAGACCTTTATGCAAATCATCTTGTTTACTGCTCAGTACAAACCATTATTCCAATCTCTAGACAGAGAAAATGATGCTTAGAAGATTAAATAACTTGCTTAAGCAAGGGGCACACTGGGCTGACTCCAGCGCCAATCGAATGGCAAACAGCGTGTGTTCCATCATTAGGCTGTGCAGCCCGGGCAGTCTGCATGTAATGTCCATAGGAAGCAATGACTGAGTGCTGACTCGGGCCAAGCACTTCATATCTCTGAATCCATTTAACCCTTGCAATACTCTGTAAGATAAGTACTTCTATTATCTCCACTACACAGATGAGGAAAGGCACAGAGAGTTTAAGTCACCTGCCCAAGGTCACATTGCTAGTAAGTGTTAGAAATGGATTTTTAAATCATACTATCTGGCTCTTTTTTCTGAACTTTTCATTATCACCTCAACGTCAGAGAATTACTTAACAGAATGTAATCCAAGATCTCTTCTGAGCATAAAGAAGTGTGGGGAAATTACCAGCTTCTTTCTTTAAGATCAGCCCTTCTAAACTGACTAAGGAATGTAACAGTCTGACACGAGAAGCCCCCGATGGGCTTCTCAGGACCCGCCACTCAAGGACTGACAGCACACCGCCCACAGAAGTCACCCTTTCCGTACCTACCCCCAGCCCCGCCCTCCAGAATGCCCCAACCATTCCATGAAGACGGCCTTCTCTCCTCCTCGCTTGTCTTCAGGGGCCTCTTAGCGCCAGTCCTTGACTCGGTTAATGTGCGAGACACCAGGAAACAGACACCCGGGCCGCACACGGTGAAGCCACCCCCTCACCTATCCCACCAAGCCACACTGCCCTTCCTCTGTCGTGAGGTCTGCGCAACTAGACCACGGACCACTCATCCAGACCAAGAGCCCTGGCCTGGGAGGGGCACCGGCCAACGGGGAGAATTTCCAGATGAATAAGATGACCTTCAGGTCCTCCTGTGCTTTCTCAGCCCACCATCTCTACTCGCTCTCTTCTTGGGTACGTTTTTTCTTAAGAAAACAGGCCTGCTTTCTCTCCCCAGCATGGCCACAGGGTAGGAAACCACACACTGACCTTATACATCAAGATGACCTTGACATATGAGGTTTAGAAAGACACCAGTGCAGCAGGGGTTGGGTCACTAAAATTAGCAGTCTCACTGGATAATTTCACTGTTTTGTGTGTGTGTGTGCAAGTTCTAGAGATAGGAGGGGTTTTTCCCTGACAGGGTGTGGAGGAAAAAAAAGAATGAAGAAGGGGAATTACTCATGACATTTACCTTTCCACTCTACCAGATGATTTGTTAAAAATAATTTCAAAGGATGCTGTTCAATAATAGTAACAGTATGACTCCCAAAATGGACAGAATTGTGGCAATGTGGCATTCAAAGACAAGCTCGGAAGACTTTCCCTCCAAACTCCCTGAAGTATGCCGAAGGAAGGCTCTCGACCGCTATGTGCTGGCATTCACTTCATGGGTGCAGTTGTGCCCCCAATTCCCCAGCCAGAATGCTGGCTCCTTAGGGAAAGAAATGCTCATAATTCTGTTGCACAGTCCATTGGACAGTTCACAATTCTGAGCATATGCTAGGAATCCACACTCAAGGATATCCTCGAGAACCAGCGGGAAATAGCGTCCACCGAGAGACAATGGCCACACCCTTCCTCGGGCACTGGGGGTAACGCGGGACTCTTCCAGAGCGCTGGCGGTGCAGGTGATTACTCAGTGAAGCCACCCGGAGGAGCAACAACGCTTGGGTTTGGGGCCTACCGTAAGGAGAGGAAATTGGACATGAGGTCCTGCAAACCAGACATTGAATTGAACAAGAAGGACAGTGAACAAAGAACCTAAGGTGAAAGGGAAATATCACCCAGAGAACTCTGGATGTGGCCGACGTCTGTTCTCTTGAAGTACAGTCTGCCTACATGGGGCCTGAGTAAATTTAAGAGAAGTAAATAAACATTAACTCTGATACCCTACCATTTTCAAAATAATAAACTCTTATGTTGGCACACCATTTCATATTTTTTCTAAGTAATTTCAGCTCCATTATAAAATCTGAGTTTGTTCTGATCCGATGGATCAGGGCAAGGAGGCACAGACTGCCCCAGAGAAATGTGCTGACTTGTCAAATATCCGAGGGTCCGGCCAAGCTAAGATAAAGCCCAAGAGTGCGTAGAAAGAGGTTGTCAGTGAAGTGGGTGCCCCTGGAGGAACTGTGCTGCACCACAAGCAATCTGCTGACAGTCATGCCTTGAGCAGGCCTTTTACCATTCAGTTTACAAAGCACGTACATTACCTCCCTGCACCAGTCCCAGTCCAACTGTGTCAGCTTGTTCTGACTGTATTCATCTCCCCAGACTCCAATGCCTCTGATCTCTTCTCCTTAGTCTTTTTTTTTTTTTGTATTTTTCTGAAGTTGGAAACGGGGAGGCAGTCAGACAGACTCCTGCATGCGCCCAACTGGGATCCACCCGGCATGTCCACCAGGGGGCGGTGTTCTGCCCATCTGGGGCGTCACTCTGTTGCAACCAGAGCCATTCTAGCGCCTGAGGCAGAGGCCATGGAGCCATCCTCAGCGCCCAGGCCAACTTTGTTCCAATGGAGCCTTGGCTGAGGGAGGGGAAGAGAGAGACAGAGAGGAAGGAGAGGGGGAGGGTGGAGAAGCCGATGGGCGCCTCTCCTGTGTGCCCTGGCCGGGAATCGAACCCGGGACTCCTGAACACCAGGCCGACGCTCTACCACTGAGCCAACCGGCCAGAGCCTCCTCAGTCTTATTTTTTTTTAGTTTTATTTAGACCATTAATTTTAATGGGGTGACATTGAGTAGAGTACATAGATTCAGAGAAAACATCTCCAGATTATTTTGACATTTGATTATGTTGTATACCCATCACCCAAAGTCAAATTGTCCTCCATCGCCTTTTATTTGGTTTTCTTTATGCCCCTCCCCTCCCCTGTCCCCTCTCTCTCCTCCCTTCTCCTCCCCCTGGTAACCACTGAACTCTTATCAATGTCCATGAGTCTCAATTTTGTGTCCCACCTATGTATGGAATCATACAGTTCTTAGTTTTTTCTGATTTACTTATTTCATTCAGTATAATGTTATCAAGGTCCATCCATGTTGTAAATGGTCCAATGTCATCATTTCTTATGGCTGAGTTGTATTCCATTGTATATATATACCTGAGTCTTATTCTTGACTGTGGTTCCCAACAACTCAATATTTATATATCGCCTCCATCTTATTTATCATTTCTATGTTCTGGCTTTGCACTTCAGCAAGTTCCTTCCTTTTAACTATTTTCCACTTGTTTAAACCAATCTCAGGACTGAGTATGGTGGGGGGGGGGGATTTGATAACTGTCAGGCTTATTTAATTAGTTTTTGCCTTATTTGCAGTTGCTCTTCTTACAGAACTGTGGATTTTTGTTGTTGTTTTTAAGTAGTGTCAGCACATTTTTGCATTGGATTTCACCTCCCAAGAAGTTCTTGTTCAATGATTCTGTCTCAGTTTAGGTCATAGAACAGAAGAAGCAATTGGGTACAGGGAGTTTGGAAAGTGAACCCCAAGAAAGTGAATAAAATAATACAAGGAAAAGGGGAAAGCCAACATAAAAGATGTATTAATTCACAAGTGTATTATCAGTATGGGAATCTAAGGCTGACCTGCGACCCTTCCGATAAAATTTCTGGAACGCACCTCAGGAGGATAGCCTCTCCCTGGACCGACACACACATGCACACACACGCTGCTGGCTAGCACTGGCTTGTGCTAAAGGCCTCTGTCAGAGATGAGGAACAAGGCCAAGGTCAGGAATCCACATGGTGCTCATATCTGTCAGAGAAGTTCTCGCATGAGGTAACAGGAGTCAAGAAAACCTGCCAGGACTGGAACCAGGCCATGTCTCCCCTCCTGGCCGAGATGTCCTGCACGGTGAGGGGAACGGTCAGTGCTGTTCTAGGACCCAGGAACATTAGTCTTCCCCTTCTCAGACTCAAATCTCAGATGGTAAGACAAGCCAAGGTCAAGATCAAAGAAGTATTCAGAATGATGTAAAGCCAACCCAACTACAGTATCATTTGAGAAGACACTCAGGTAGAATAAATCTGACAAGGACTTCCTCGTCTTTCAGCAGCCTGATTCAGGCAAAGAGCCTTCCCTGCCCCGGCTTAGACACAGCTTTCCGATGCCTGTCAGCTGGGGCCCGAGCTCATGCCTGACTGATGGGAGGGCCGCGAGGGCTCTGCCCTTGAGCTTTCCCCCGACATCTGGTGTTACCGGGATGCTAGGGAACAATTAAAACAATTTTTTAGTTGTTTCTAGTACCTCTGCAAATATTTTATACTCTTGGGAAATAGTGCCTTGTTAGGTTTTCCGGGAAAGTTTCATTCCACATCACCAATAGACCCTTATTGGAAGCCCCTTCAGTTATTCAAGAGCCTGTTGTTTCTAATAACCTGAGTGGCTGAGGGTCTGAGTTTTCTAGAACCTCCACAGGTTTCCATCTGAAGACCGATGTATGATATATTGACCCCTGCAGAGCTCTGACCTCGCTAGGACATATCACAGCAGCTGCTTCTCCTGCCTTGACCCAGAAAGCCAGGGGTGTTGAAGCAGCAAACTGAATGCTCCAGGTCGATGCTTTATCCACCAGTGAGGCCACCACGGGTCAGGCCGTGCTAGGTTCTCTCCCTGCCCTTGAGGGAGAGGTATGGGACAGGTATCTGAGAAAGAGCATCAAAATGAAAGGAAGGCCCTGGTCGGTTGGCTCAGTGGTAGAGCGTCAGCCTGGCGTGCAGGAGTCCAGGTTCGATTCCCAGCCAGGGCACACAGGAGAAGTGCCCATCTGCTTCTCCACCCCTCCCCCTCTCCTTCCTCTCTGTCTCTCTCTTCCCCTCCCGCAGCTGAGGCTCCATTGGAGCAAAGTTTGCCTGGGCGCTGAGGATGGCTCTGTGGCCTTTGCCTCAGGCACTAGAATGGCTCTGATTGCTGCAAAGCAACACCCCAAGATGGGCAGAGCATTGCCCCCTGGTGGGTGTGCCGGGTGGATCCCAGTTGGGCGCATGTGGGAGTCTGTCTGACTGCCTCCCTGTTTCTGGCTTAGGGAAAATACAAAAAAAAAAATGAAAGGAAAAATGGCGTCTGGAGAACAGAAACTTCTCCCTCTCAGGGTTATCCAGAAAACAGTAACAAAGCAAGCAAGCCAGTCCTAACAAGTGATTTACACCCCCGCAGGCCATGTTTACACAGGAGGGAGCTCGGCCCTGTGAGGTAACTAACCCAAATCATTTCAGGAGAGTAAGTAAGTGTGAGTCTGGCTGTGCCCAGCCCTAGCTAAATCTGATTAAGAACTGAGCAGCAATCTATTGTGTAAGGCAGTTTTCACAAACACTTTCTATAATCTTCATAAGAACTCTGCAGGGTAAGCATGACTGTCCTGTTGTACAGATGATGAAATGAGGCTCAGAAAAGTTCAGTGACTCACCTAAGGTCCCAAGCCAGAGGGAGGCAAACCCACCCGGGATTTCCTCTGGGTTCTGAGATCCAAGCTGAATTCCATTCCTGCTGCACTAGGCTGGTTTCCACCCTTGAGGGCATGGTGTCTTTGTGTCCAGAGAGATGTCAGCCAACTAGATTGCCCAAGTTGTCACTGAATCATTTTAAATTCAGGCACAAAATAAATAGAAAAAGAAGGAGCAAAATAGCAGACTTTTTTTTTTAAGTGAGAAGAAGGGAGATAGAGAGATAGACTCTCGCATGGACCCCGATCAGGATCCACCTGGCAACCCCCGTCTGGGCTGATGCTCGAATCAACTGAGCTATAGAAAGTAGTTTTTAAGTTTGAGAACAGTAGGCCCTGGCCAGGTAGCTCAGTTGGTTGGCACACTGTCCCAACATGGCAAGGTTGTAAGTTCAATCCCCAGGTCAAGGCACATACAAGCATCAATCAATGAATGCATAAATAAGTGGAACAAATTGATGTGTTTTTTTCCTCTCTCTCTCTCTAAAAATCAATAAATAAAAAATTTTAAATATATTCGGTTCTAATATTTTTTTAAAAAATTTAGAACAGTAATGGTTTCTAAGCAGCTGAGTAAAATAGTCAATTTTCTTAAAAAGCTTCCTTTGTAAGAGCTCTAGACATTTTGCTGTACCTGTCTTACTTATTCAACTTTCATGTCTTTTGAGTTCTAGCCTGGTGTACTGATCATGTGGTAGTTCATTCAATTATTGAAATTAATTCTTAGATGGAAAAGTGTTTACACAGCGTGAAAATTAGCTCAGCATATACTGTCAAACAATACTGCATTTCTCTGGGATTAAGGATCTCTTCCCACTCTCTGATAGGCACACATAGAAGTCAAATTAAACTCTATGGAGCCTTTTTGATAGCCATCCAGTAGCCAAACGTGAAAGTCATTTCTCGTATAAATGTCCCTAAGTTCTTCCATTTCATTAATCACTTGCACATGTAAAAAATAAAAAAAGTTTTCTTCTGGCTATTTTTAATGCTAGCGTGCAGCACTGAATATTAACAATTTGCTAGCTAGGGTGCTGGAGGGAGGGAAAACGATAAACTCAGCGGAGACAGCAGCTGCCAGGAGAGCCTCCCTGAGCTGCGCCCTAAACCCGGTCCCCTCACTCACGCCCTGCACCTCCCGGGGCCGTCACGCCAACATCCCGTCCGTCCTCGGACCTCTCTGCCCCCGAAGATTACAGTCACTTCTCAGTCACCTCACTTCCAAAATGATGTCCCCTTAAAAATCACAGGAGAACCACAGAATCTAAGAACCGTAGAGCCAGAAAGGACCTCTAAGATGGTATCTGCTGCCATGAGGCACACAACGGGAGCAGTAAGAGCTATTTGCTCTTACAGATATAAGTTTGAATTTGAAGTTGCTTCTTTCAGACACGATGTGATTCATCGTGTCAGGGACGGCACATGAGGGGGAACCTAGACTCCCTCTGGCTACCCTCACAGCCAGACTCAGCGGTCAGAAGGGAGGGAGGGGGCGAAGGGAAGAGGAGGAGAGAAGTCCACTGTCTCCCCGCTCGTGGTGAGAAACTGTGAACGCTGAGGGGGAGTGTTTAGATCATGTAGAGAAATACCAACGATAAGATGGCCACTGAGAAGTATCATGGCCTCCAGTCGTGTTTTAAGTTTGCTTATGGCTTTCTCTGCCTTCCAAGACGATATGGTTTCAATACTGGGCCAGTTATTAAAAAAGTAAAAATCAGCTTGTTGACAGACAGCAACATTGTGGTAATAAAGACATGAGGAGAAACTAGTTTGCCTGGTTCACGTCAACGCTCATGTTTCAAAAGGAACATGAAGCCCGCAGTTTCCACTGCCCTGTCTGGGTCCTGCCCCTCCGCTCCTCCAGTAAAAGCAGCACATGGCCCCAGGGCACCCTCTTCGCAAGGACTTCTGGGGAATCCCTCCCCACGGCCAGGCCCGCACCCACCCAGAGATGCTCGCAGAATACACTTGCTGGGGCACCGCACTCACGCCAGAGAGAAGGGTGTTAAGGAAGCTCACCATGAGGCAGGCATCTGGCCGCATTCTTCCTGGAGCCACGTCCCCTGCAGAGTCATGGCTCGATCCTTATTGGGAAGGTAAGCCTCTATTCCTTCTTGGAACCACCGTGACGGCCCCTCTGCCCTGGGTCCCCCCGCCACCCTCTCATCCCTCTGTCCTCGCACACCGCCTTCCTTCCAGCCTCCTCCACTCCACCGCGGACACACTCATCTCTCCACCACTGACAGGAGGCACAAAACCCCATGGATACATGGTATTTAATGTGCCCCATATTGATCGCTTGGTAACAAAACAAAATATAAACAATACAGTCAGTTCCATTCTAGCAAAGTTAGGTCATTCACTGAATTCCAACAGGAAACAAGTGATCTCTTTCCAAATATCTGCAGTGACTTTCATCTTAAATGTTAGGGGAAACACCCCACATGCCAGGCTGGCCTTGCATAAAAGCGTCGGAGCCTCGGGGGTGACCCGAGGTCCTGGGGTGTGCTGAGGTCGGGGCGGCGGGGGGGGGGGGACCTGGAGGTCTGAATCAGAGAAGAATACAGAATACATGTCACAGAATACCAGAGCTGCCAGAAACTTCAGCGGTCACCTGACCCAACTGCTGCATTTTTACAGAGGAGAATGAGAGCGCCATTGACTTCAAGAGATTGTCAAGATCACCTTGCTGGGAAGAAGCTGCTTAGAGTTCATTCTCCAATGCAGCAACATTTTGGTTTATTTTCTAATTGTGTTGCTTCTGCAAAAAAGAAAACAAACAAAAAAAGGAAGTGTAGTGTTACTATCAAACCAGCCACATACTAACATACTACCAACTGTGTAACAGACTCTTACTTCTTTCATCCAATAACCAGGCCTCGTTTTCCACTTGCTCCTAGGCGAGCGCTCTCTCTTATATCTGGACTAGGTGGGATCTGGCCGCTCACAGGGCTCCGACCTTGGTGCTGGTACTCATTCACTCTCTGCTTGATCTCCCTGCTCCACACGTGATGCCCAAACACTCCCATTCTCCATCTTCAGCTCCTGGTTTCCATTCACTCCCGAGAAACGAGTCAGAGGGCGCCCTGTTTCCCGCCCCCCACCCTCACCTGAGCTTGCAGAAACCCCGCCGGAGGACGTGACAACTGAAGGGACTGGGCTCAGTTTGGGGCCAGCAAGGAGCCCCTGAAACTGACGGGGCACACTCCCGGAGCGCAGGCCCCACGCAGCAGGACGCGCACCCAGCAGCCCCACTGGAAGCTCGCACCAGCCACTCCGCCCCCAGAAGCACTGCGGTGCACACCCACAGAAAGCTGAGCTGCCACATCCTCGCAGCTCATGTGCCCTCCAAAACGCAACCTCTGCCAAGCTGGACTGACCCTGGGGGAATCCAAGCACTTCCAGCCACAGCCCTCTCCTCAGACACACTGTCCCCGCCGGACTGCAGCCTGCCATGCCTCACTTCTGATGGCCTCTCTCTCCTCCTCGGCCTGCCATGACTCCCTCTCCCCCAAACCTTTGACCTCATCACCGCTCTGCGCTTCCTCTCCCACTGCCTGTCCTAACAGTCCTTCCCACAAGACCTCTCCTCACTACCAGTCACCCCCTGGGGACTTCCACAACTGGCTCCCTCAAAACTGCTCCAGATTTCAAAGATTACAATCCAGTCATCCCACTCTCTGAATACTTCTCAACTGTACATTTCTCTCAGCTGCCCTCCTTATACCTGCCTTTTCTTTTAAAGCAAAAAAGGAAACAGACAAAAAGGGAGAGAGATAAGAAGCATCAACTTGTAGTTGCAGCACCCTAGTTGTTCATGGATTGCTTTCTCATATGTGCCTCAACAACAAGGCTCCAGCTGAGCCACTGACCCCTTATGTGAGCCAGTGACCTTAGGCTTCAAGCCAGTGACCTTTGGGCACAAGCCAGCAATCATGGGGTCATGTCAGTGATCCCACTCTCAAGGCAGTGACCCTGTGTTCAAGCTGGCAACCTTGGGGTTTTGAACCTAGGACTTCAGCGTCCCAGGTCGATGCTCTGCCTACTGCACCACTGCCTGATTAGGCTACACCTGCCTTTTATTTTAACCAGCTCCACCAATCCAATGACCCTCCCAACTTTTTCCAAGTCAGTCCTTCCTGCCCCACTCCACCCCCATCTGGCACTATACTCTAAATATTAAACATACAGCTCACTGTTCCTGGGCAATCTTATCCATTCCCAATGCACGAGACAATACCGAATATCAAACAGGTTGTCACCAGATCAGATACCTCCTCTTAAATCTTAGGTCTGCGCATGAAACTAACCAGCCTTTTCTCACTGAGGATTTCATAGACAATAAACACTCAACAGCTCCATAAACTGAATCAACTGTTTTCCCAATGAACTGGTTCTCCTGAAATAGTCAGGTTCTGGTTTCCATTAGGGAGAAAACGGCTTTCATCTATAAACAGTGACAACATCTGCCTGATTAATATCTACACAGAAAATCTAAAACACAAAGCATGCTTTGCGGCCGCCCTCCTCTGCGGCCGATGCCGTGAGAAAGCATAGACTCTGACCCCTACACATTTACCAGCAATAACTCAAGTATGGCTACTTTCTGACAAGAGCAGGGAAATTCACCAAAATGGCTGCAACTTGAAAATCCACCCATGCCATTCACACATTGCCTAGTTGAGCAATTCTGGGGTCTTTCCCTTGTGAATCGTGACAGACTTGCCCTAGTTGATGGCCAGCCAAACTCCCTTTCCCACTTTTGTGTGATGTTTCAGATAGAGCAATAATCCTTTCTCCTCAGAGAGTTTCTGCTCAACCATCCAGCCCAAGCCACACATTCTTTATGTTAGTCTTCTACTGTCTGGGTAATTAATAAACATGCAAACATTGGTTTCTTAGGTGTGTCACCAATCTTTACTTATTCATTGCTGGAGTGCATAATAAGGGTCCCACAAACAAATATGGAAAATAAAAAAAGGAATGGGTCTCGGGCTTCAAGTTGGCAGCTGAAGGTTGGAGGAGAAATGAACAAAAAGGGTGGTACTTTGGATGTTAACAGCTTACCATGAAGAAAGATAAAAGAGAAATATCAGGAAGGAAAAAAGTCAAGGTATAAACTTATGTATTTAGTATACTAAATACATGAGTATAAATAAGAGATTTGGTGGTGAAAAATTAAGAAGGGGCCTGACCTGTGGTGGCGCAGTGGATAAAGCATCAACCTAGAAATGCTGAGGTCGCCGGTTCGAAACCCTGGGCTTGCCTGGTCAAGGCACATATGGGAGTTGATGCTTCCTGCTCCTCCCCCATTCTCTTCCCCCCCTCCTTTCTAAAATGAATAAATAAATAATTTAAAAAAATTTTTTTAATTAAGAAGGTGGGGACATGAAAAAAAATGAAATAGTTATTACGGAAAAAGAGTTAGGAAAGAAAACATAAGAGGGAGTCAGGACCCAGAACTGCAAGCAGGTGATTAAGAAATAGAAAACTTTGCATTCTTGATAATGACCCTCTCGGGGGGAGGGGGGGCTGAATCTGTTATAATGGTAACAATAACAGCTATCATTCATTGAGCTTCAGTTATGTACCTGATAAATCCTTTACACACAGAACTACAATCACAGCACACTTTGGGACAGCCAGGAGAAGAAAGCTGGGATACAACTAACGGAGCTGGGCATGGACGTTCCTACGGAAACTGAATGGAGAGACACCAGCTCAGCCACGTCTCTGCCTCCGAGGCAGAGACTGAAAGAAATTAGATGATTCAAGGGCACAGGACACCTCCATAGGAGTCCAGAGTAGAAGTGACTCCCTGACCATGGCAGTAATAATGATAACATCTGGAAAGGACTTTTCAATGAACAAGATCAGACGTGAGCTCACTGGGGGTGGGACATTTGGGCAAGAGCACCTTTTGTTTTAGCTCCAAAGATAAACTCTGAGCATGTGTTCTTGTCCGAGGATCTGGGCTGACCGTGGCTTTTCTTGATCTCTTATCCTGCATCTGCAGCTGCATGCCTAGCTCTCCTTTCTCCTGGTCCTTTGAAAAGGAGGAAGTTCTCTCCTTTTCAGTTTCTCCTGTCTCTTGGTAGACCTCATTCCATTGACTGGTCAACTTCTCTTGCTGCTAGTCCTCCACCTTTCTGCTGTCTATAAACATAGCTGTGTCCCTCCCATCCCAAACATACTTATTTCAGCTTCATCGTTTTTCTATTGTTTTAGAATAGTCTGAGTATGAGTATTTCTTACAGTCAAACATAGTTGTCTTTACCTATCTGGATTCTGACTTTTAGTGCCATACTTAAAATGTCCTCTTCATCACCCTGAGATTATAGGGGTATCCATAATGCTGCAGATGAGGATGGGTTGATCACTGTCCCCAACTCCGCCCTGGGCTGTAACAGCAGAGTAAATCCAAAGTGAGCTGAACGGGCAGCAAGTATTGATTAACGAAGGTCCCATGACACCCATAGTAGATCACGCTCTCTGCTAAAACACTCAACTTGGACTTCAGGCCAGAATGGTGCTTTCCTAAATCCAGAGTTTGGGACAGTCAAGTGTGTTAGGAACACAACATGAATTCTCACCCTGCTGCCACCTGCTCCACAGACCCATCAACAGCAGGACAGAGAGGCCAGGAAAGCCCAGGAGAGCGATGGCGACTCCCGGCGTCCTGGCAGAAGGGAAGCTCCAGCCCGGACCCACCCGCTGCTCTTGTACAAACGGAGAAAGAGGAGGGGGCACCCTGTCCTGACCTACCCATGCCGCAGCGGGACAGAAAGCATGAAGCCTGGTCCCTGCCCTTGAAGCAAACCGTACTCTCTAAGACACAGGACCCAGCTCAGAGGACATCACATTCTTAGTCATTAAGATTGGCTACTCCTTGTCCTTTGGAGAGGAGCACATAAGGGGTAGAAGTAAACACAGAAACCCCCTCTCAGGTACTTCCCAGAAAGGATGGAAGGGATGGTGGGACTTCCTTTTCATATGGGCCACAGAGGACTATGGAGTGGGGAAGAAAAGAGTCTTCCACTAGAATCCACCTAAATTTTCTGCTATTAATTTCAGAAATCATCACACTTTCAGGGTGTCTACTAATAAATAACATGCAAACATAGCTTTGCTGACGAGTGAGGGGACTGAGGCTGCACGATGGGCTGAGGTTGACGAGTGAGGGGACTGAGGCTGCACGATGGGCTGAGGTTGAAGGACAGGCTGAGGGCGGAGGCCGACGGGTTCACGGGGCTGGGAGCCACCCTGAAGGGCCATTTCCATGAGCAAGGTGAGACTACTGCCTTAGAAGACACTGCTGCCCAAAGCCGAGTCACTCTGCGTGATGGACACACAACACAATCAACAGTGCGAATGATATAGAGATGTTCATCTGAAACTGGTGTCCTTTTACTGACCAATGTCACCCCATTAAATTTAATCTTCTAAGTAAAGTCAGGTGCAGACACTGCTGCACCTAACACATTGCAGGCCCTCAGAATTCACTTGAAACGGGCTCGGGCCCTGGGCACTGCCAGATGAAAGTCCACAGACCTAAGTGGCAGCAGGAACAGCAACAGCAGCAGACACCCATGGACTCCCCTGGGCACCAGCTGTGTGGTGGATGGGGAGGGCGGGGCAGAGTATAAAGTCCTACCCCCAACGCCAAGGTCTAGTCAGGGAAACTGTGGTGAGCAATGGAGAAATGAATGTATTTTCAAACAGTGGAATTAAGCCAGGTCCCACTGACATCCTACCTTGTACCTTTTCAAAATAACAGGATGCCTGTCAGAAACAGAAATGCAGAAGGGTGCCCTTTGAGGATTTTACTAGATAAAATTACTATTCTCCTAAATATTCCAGTCCCTGCAGGCATATATGTAACCATGACGTCAAGGTTAGCCACGTGACTTGCTTTGGCCCATTTGTTACAAGTGGAAGTGATGTGTGTCACTTACAAGCAACTTTAAGAGCCAACAAGTGGCCCTGGCAGGTTGGCTCAGCGGTAGAGCATCAGCCTGGCGTGCGGGGGGACCCGGGTTCGATTCCCAGCCAGGGCACATAGGAGAAGCGCCCATTTGCTTCTCCACCTCCCCCTCCTTCCTCTCTGTCTCTCTCTTCCCCTCCCGCAGCCGGGGCTCCATTGGAGCAGGGATGGCCCGGGTGCTGGGGATGGCTCCTTGGCCTCTTCCCCAGACACTAGAGTGGCTCTGGTTGCAGCAGAGCGACGCCCCGGAGGGGCAGAGCATTGCCCCCTGGTGGGCGTGCCTGGTGGATCCCGGTCGGGCACATGCGGGAGTCTGTCTGACTGTCTCTCCCCGTTTCCACCTTCAGAAAAATACAAAAAAAAAAAAAAAAAAAGAGCCAACAAGTGGTTCCCTGGGCTCTATGTCCCTCCCCACAAGCCTGGCAATGCCCCTGACAAAGGCTACACCATCCTTCTGGGTCCCACAGTGGAGACGGTGTGGAGCAGAGCCTCGGCCAACCAGTGGAGGAAGTGAAACTTGAGCAAGATAGAAGCCACGTGGATTTGGGGGCCACTTGTTACCACAACATAACTTAGCCAAGCTGACTGATACAGGTGCAGTACCAGAAATGCCGACATCTGTCACATCTGCCCTGGGCTGATGTAAGGAGCCTGTAAGCAGGTCCACCTGAAGCAAATCGTTTTGTTCAGGGTGGGTACATGTAAAAGCTCTGCATGCAGAGCTAACCTGAATGGCATCATCCAGGGACAGCAAACTGCCATGAGTCATAAGTGTACTACTTAAGGCAGGACAGACTGTTCTGCACCAACAGACAGACCCCAAACCTCAAGAACTCACAAAATAAAAATGTACTGCTTGTGCTCACGAGACTCTGCATACCGGAACACTGCGGCACCCTCTCCCTCCGGCCGTGTAGACAAGGGAAAGGGCACGTGGGAGAACTCACAGAGAAGGTTTACGAGGCGCCTGGGCAGGTCTGGCACGCAGGCCCACGTCCTCTGTGCAGACCTCACCCCAGGTCCCGCCCAGATGCAAGGAGGCCTGGAGAATTAAGTCTTCCTGTGTGACCAGGATGAAAAGAAGATGAGTTTCTTTTGTCTGCCACGATGAAGCACTGTTTCTATGAAAGACACGCTGGATTTTGAGTGGCTCTCACAGACTGTGACCATGCTGCCCTTTGGGTGTAACGGTCACCAGGAAAGAGGGACAATGTTGACTCTGATCTTTGAGGCTAACAACAGTCGTTGGAACCCAATTTTAACCTCTCCATGTTTGTCAACTTGTGCCCCAGATGTCTGTGTATGTGAATCCAACGACCTTTCCGGTCGAGCCATGGCCACAAGGACCAAGTATAGCTGAACCACTGTAGGAAGTACAGGAGCGGCCCACCTGCGGCCTCACCGCCACAGTGGACGAGACACAGGACTGGTCTTCAGCGGCCAGCTGGAGTGGCAGTGGTCTGGCCTGGAGGAACCAGCATGCAGTCCTCTCGCAGATAATGCTGGGGAATGCTGAGCCCCCCTTTTCACGGTTTACCATGGAAACTCCAACGTTCCTGGGAAACGTAAATACATGAACCTTTTTTTTTTTAATCTGAAGTCAGAAGCAGGGAGGCAGAGAGACAGATTCCCACATGCGCCTGACCAGGAGGCGATGCTCTGCCCATCTGGGGTGTTGCTCCCTTACAACCAGAGCCATTCTAGCGCCTGAGGTGGAGGCCATGAAGCTGTCCTCAGTGCCTGGGGCCAACTTTGCTCCAATGGAGCCTTGGCTGTGGGAGGGGAAGAGAGAGACAGAGAGGAAAGAGAAGGGGAGGGGTGGAGAAGCAGATGGGCACTTCTCCTGTGTGCCCTGGCTGGGAATTGAACTTGGGACTTCCACATGCTGGGCAGACACTCTACCACTAAGCCAACCAGCCAGGGCTGGTACGTGAGTCTTAAAAGAGAAATTTTGATCTTATTGTTGATAAAACATGTACAAGTTCAATCAAATAACTTAAAAAAATAAAAAAGATGTTCCTTGTTTGACTAACAAGTGCATTGAGCAGCTCTTTCTGGTTAACTGGAAGGGAAGATCATGTGAAGATAGTTGACAGAGAGGAAGGAGAGTACAGAATGGAAGCAATCTAACATTAAAATGTACATGATTCATTCATATTAATTTTGTTTTGTTTTTAATCCATTGCCCCCAGCCCTGCAGCAATGCCAGCAAGATTGGTGCTCTGGCCAGCTGACCCCCCACTGAGCGGTGGACGGCTGTGTGCCTGGTGACCTCACTAAAAACTCAGGGCCCAGGAAGCAGAGCAGTGTCTCTGCCCAGAGGACCGAGCCCTGGGCGAGGCTGAGAGGACGTCCTTCCAGAACATAATCAAAGCACTTGTGCAGCTGTGGGGGTGTTCGATCAGATGCCTGACACAAACAGGATCTACATGTGAGAATGCTTTCAAAGGCTGAATGTGGAGCTCCGCTGGAGGCAGAGCAGCAGGTGGGCAGCCAGCCAACCAGTCATCTGGGACTGGAACAAATCTTCTGAAGCCCCCTGGGGCTCCTTGCAGCTGCCCCCAGGTGCTCGGCCCACTCAGACACACAGCTCCCTGGGCTGCCTCTCACCTGCGGGTTACCCCTACGCAAACCCCAACAGCACATCTGATCTAATCTGTGGAGGCCTTTCATCAAGACAACGCACTCGCTCATACACACCTCCTTCTGGGGAAAAGGGCATCTCTGCAGAAGAGCGTGACTTTCCCTTGGGAACTATCAGATCATCTGCTCTCACTGACAGGGTGGAACTGTGGACTTGTTAAGAAAGCTGACTGCTACCTCGACTTGTTCACCAAATCAAGGTCTGACCCCAGGGGGTCTGGGGTTAGTGTGACCATCTGGTTGTAATCCAGGCCCCTTCTGCACATGGTAGGGAGCCCTCAGTGTCCTGGATGTCCTCAGCCCCTGAACTCAGGGGCTCGGGGCCCGTGTCAACAGCCTCTTGTCCTTCCCCTAGTGCCCCAGCATCTCCCGTCCCGCTGAGTGGATGCTGGCCCCTCACTGTGGCCTCCATCCTTGTAGTCGCTGCTCTGCTCCACACAAGTGCACCCACATGGCAGTGGGCCATTGCTCCCACTGGAGCGGAGACCAGCCCTTGGCGGCGGCACACCCCGCTGTTATGACTGCTGGTCCCCTGCCCCAGCCCTGAGTCAGCCCCTCAAGGAGACCTGGTGTCTTAACTCATGATGTTCTCGACCAAAGAACCAGGGGAATGACCCCGAAGACTAGACCATAATGCATTAGAGGGACACCATCGGAGATCAACCCGGAAGTGCTTCTCCTGCACACCCCAGCAATCTTCCTTTATGCTGTACCAGGCACAGTGCATGCTAGCCCTGGGATGGACGACAAATAAGAGAGGGTGTGTGTGTGTGTGTGTGTGTGTGTGTGTGTCTCCCTGTATGGAAGGAGCACTCCTGTTTAAGTCTGGTAGGCAGGCCAACCAGCCTGCAGACAGCTTCTTGAGCAAGCATGGCTTTCCAGATGGTCTAATTACAGCACGGAGTGAGGACAGTTCTTAGTAACCCATAATTGTTGGAAAGAACCAAGGAATTCCCCCTCTGGCGTGAGGAGCAGCACCTTCTGAAGCCTTGCTGTGGATTCTTTTGATTAAGCTGAAAGGGAAAAACAGATTGTTCATTTGGTTATTTGGTTTTCCTTTCTGACAAGATGCCCAATCGCAGCTTTCGTGAGGAACTGGCTGTCCCAAGCCAATTCCATCCTAGGCAGCTTCCTAAAGGGTGACAAACCAAACTGCAAACACGTGCAAACCCAAAGTTAGCTGCAGTAATTACATTGGATCAGTCTGCAAGGACATAACCAAGAACAATAAACTATAAAGGTTTGACGCAACAATGACCTATCTAGTTAATGTCACAGGAAAAGCTTGTAAGTTCAGTCCTCAGCATGTCCCTGGGTACTTTATTATGAAAAACACCCAGGCTCTTCAGAAATTCCCCAAGATCCACTACAGAACCCAGGAGAGAACCTCTCTTTTAGAACTTTTAGCACGTTCCAAACCTGGGGAATACTAAAGGCTTGAACGTGATCTAAAACCTTTAAGTCCATCCACAGCCACATTCTCTAAACATGGCTATTTCCATAAGACCTCTGTCTTAAGGAGATGGGAGGAATAAAGGAAGAGACGTTAAAGTTTTTTGTTGTTGTTTTTCTCCCTGAAGACATCTGAAATTGCCAATGTTCTCCTACCCAAATGGTAAGCAGGAAAATTATAGATTCAGCTAGGACGAGAGAGGCTGGTATTGATCAAGGCTGGAAAGACACGTAGATTGTTCAAACTTATAAACAATCCCTGCACTACTGAGTGTTAGAATCCCACTGTAGGCCACCCTACTGTCCTGCTTTGCGTTTATATATTGCTACTAAGTGACTGTCCCTGGACAACATGGGGTCTCTCTGAGGCTACCTCTCAGCTTCCCCTATCAGTTTCTCGACCCCCTCACCACAGGTTTCTTCCACTTAAGACAGAACCGTCCTGCCTTCTACTAGAAGATAAAGGTCAGAGTCAAAACCAAAGAGTTTCACAAAAACAATCACCACTTTGTTCCCCACAACCTCTCTCTAACCCGTCACCTCCCCAAAGGGAAAAAATGCAAGAAGGGATTTTGGTTTGAATGGAAATTGATTAAACTTTTTTTTTCCAGTTTCCACATTATTTTTTTTTTAACTCTTGGTTTCTAGTGACCTTTCAAATACAGAATCATTAAATGCATTAAAAAAAAAGTGGTTATTATTGAAAAACCTACATTTGAAAACCATCCAACCATTTTTGCCAACTTTTTTTTTTTTTTTAAGTGAGAGGAGGGGAGATAGACAGACTCCTGCATGTGCCCGGGCCAGGATCCCCCTGGCTTCCCTCGTCTGGGGCTGATGCTCAAATCAACCAAGCTATCCTCAGAGCCCGGGGCCAACGTTCAAAGCAATTGAGCCATTGGCTGTGGGAGGGAAAGAGAGAGAGAAAGGAGTGAGGGAGGGGAAGAGAAGCAGATGGTCACTTCTCATGTGTGCCCTGACAGGGGATCAAACTTGGGACGTCTGCACACCAGGTTGATGCTCTACCCACTAAGCCAACTGGCCAAGGCCTTTGCCAACTCTTATTCACGGGGCTCCCAAGAACCTGAAATTTCAGCATTTCCCTGCCCCCTACCAGCCTCTCCATAGCATACCAGGGAGGCCAATACATTTTAAATAACAAAAGAACTAGAACTCCCAACCCAGAAATTGCTCATAAGAATTTCATTCTCTCTCTAGACATAGAGTAAAAGTTCCAGAAATGTGTTCCGATATAGATATACAAAGACAGATCTAGAAATAACTTTCTCATGCATCTCAGAGTCTGCTGCCTGGACATCCCTAAGCACTCCAGCCTTTTAGAATAAAAAACAAAACAAAACACATTTTTAACTTCTCAGAGAAAAGCGCCCCTTCTACCCAAGGCCCACCCACAGACAAGAGAAGGCGGTCTGTGGCCCCTCAGGCCGGCTCTCTGTCCTGCAGCGGACCTCTCCATGACCTCCTCCGAAGCTCAGCGCCCGTGGCTGCTGTCCTGCCAGCCCCACCCACCCCAAACACCCATCTCCTTCTTCTTATTTCCTAAAGCACCACCCGCTGAGAGCCGCTGTGTGTGCCGGAAGTCCAGTGTAAATGTAGGAAGGGCATGGCAAAGCGGGACACAGAGAACTGTTAGTCACTGCTGCCCTCAAGTGCCTGGGCCACCTCCCCAACAGACAGTGTTCCCCGTGCCAAGGGTTCCCTCGGGCCCGCAGGAGGCCCCCTCCAAGAAGGCCCCCCATCTGTCATTTTCCGACCCTCCCTCCCAGGCTCCCATGGGCGTGCAGGTCCCCACTCTTCCGCAGGGTAAGTCACCTCCCCCGCCGTTTGCCCCTCTCTCTCTGAAACTCTCACCAAAAAGACCCAACACAGTGGGTTGTTTTTTTTTTTTTTTTTAAAGCAAAGCACTGTTTACTTAAGCAAACCCAGGAAAGGTAGAATCGGCTGTGTTGGTTTTTGTTTCAACATAACCTTCTTTTCACTACACCCGTACAGCAACTGGAGTGTATATACTACATTCTACTATCTAAAAGAAAACAGTGGAATATATATTCAACTACCTAACGTATGTTAGTTAGACTATTAAAGAGATCGTCCCTGACCAGTGGGGTGTGTGTGCTTTACCACGCGTGTGTTGTAGAAGAATATTTTAAATGATTAGGTCCTACTCGGCAACTGTAAAAGAAAAAAATGATCCGTCTGTGAGTCCACGTCCAAACTCTGACCTCCCACCTCCTCTCCACGGCGCCCACTCTCCTGGGGGGCCGCCACTCCCAACCCAGGGCGCACCCGCCCCTGCCGCGCCTCCAAGCTTTCATTCTGACCACTCATTCTCTGCAGAGCAGAGGGATTTTAAAAACACACGTCGTGACACTTTCCTGCTTAGAATTCTCTGGAGGCTTTCCAGTAAAACCCTTTCCCGAGGCCCAGTAGGACCAGGTCCTCGCCTGCCCCTCTAAGTCCACAGCGGGAGCACAGCGAGTTCACCCCGCACGGGCACATCACTCTCCACAGGGCTGGCTGCTGCTGGTCTTACACGGCCCTGCTTCAGCGGCAGCCCCTCAGCGGGCCTCCCCAAGCATGCTGTCGAAATGGGCCATGACATTACTCTCTGACATTGTAACAGAACAACCTATAATTACTTAACTCATGCATCTGCACCTCCAGTGGAGTGTAAGAGACCACGTTTCTTTTGATTTCTGTTGTATCCCCTACAAATTAAAACAGCATGTGGCCAACAGGGATGGATGGATGACCTTCTGTTTAGAAGGTGGTGTGCTACAAACTTTATACATAGGTATAAAAATATAGCTTGTACCTTTCAGGATCTCACCCTCAAACAGGAGAAATAAGACTAGTAAATAAATAACGACAAGATGGTGCTGGCTGGTTGGCTCAGTGGTAGAGAGTTGGCCGGGCATGTGGATGTCCCAGGTTCCATTCCTGGTCAGGGCACACAGGAGAAGCACCTATCTGCTTCTCCGATACCCCCCTCTCACTTCTCCCTCTCTCTCTTCCCCTCCCACAGCCGTGGCTCAAATAATTCAAGCAGGTTGGCCCCAGGCACTGAGGATGACTCCATGGCCTCGCCTCAGATGCTGAAATAGCTCAGTTGCCAAGCAGTGGAGCAGCTGCCCCAGATGGGCAGAGTATCACTCTGTAAGGGGCTTGACAGGTGGATCCTGATCAGGGTGCACACAGGAGTCTGTCTCTGCCTCTCCACCTCTCATTTAATAAAAAATAATAATAATGACAAGATATTAAAGGAATTCAGAAGAGAAGAAATGCTAGTTCAGACAGCCAATGGCTTTGGAGATGGGTGGATATTTGAAATAAACACTGAGGGTTGAGTAAGATCTCAAAAGATGGAAACTACAATATCCCAGGTAGAATGAGCAAAGATGTGACTATACATAACACAAACCACACCTGCAGGTAATAAATTGAGCCCTTTTGCTAGAGGACATATGCATGGGCTAGGTGGGGAAAGGCAGATGGGGACCAGATTTTTAAAGGTCACGAATGACATAATCAAAGGCTTAATAAGCTCCTATTCTGTCAGTATTCTCTTAGAAAACCAAAGTTGACTTAAGCGAGGAGAATCATGCAGGGGCGTATAAAGCCAACCAGAAGGTGCTGTTTGTTTGCCAGGACTGCCATAACAACGTACCACCTACTGGGTGCTTACACAACAAAAATTCATTTTTTTCAGACTTCAGAGGCCAGAAGTTCAGGGTTTGGCAGGTTTGGCTCCTTTACACGTCTCTCTCTCTCTCTCTCTCTCTCTCTCTCTCGCTCTCTCTGGCTTGCAGATGGCTGCCTTTTTGATGTGTCTTCACATGGTCGTCTGTGTGTGCACATGTGATGGGCGTCTCTCCATGTGCTAATCTGTTTATTAGGACACCAGTCCTATTAGATTAGGGCCCACCCTAACAACTTCATAGTAACACAGTCACCTCTCTACCAGCTCTGTCTCTAAGCACAGTCACTTCTGAGGTGCCCTGCACTAGAACTTCCACATCCAAACTGGGGGAAGGGATAATTCAGTCCCTCATGGATGATGAGGGAAGACAGGGGTGACTGTTGAGAGGGAGTGTGTAGATGTCTCAGCTTCCTTTTCTGAGTGTCACAAGGCACTCTGTCCTCTGTTGAACACACTCAAGACTCCTCCAAGATTTTTCATGATCAAGTGGGAAAGAACCCCTATAATTTTGATGTAAGGAAATATAGCACCACAGTTTTTGGTTAATAAACATTCTCTTCCTTTCTGCCCACAATGGAACTCCTAGAAAAGCTGAAGTCAAATTTTTTAATTCTGAATTTTTTTTATTTTGTTCTGTTTTTGTTTTTGGTTTTTTTTTTGTATTTTTCCGAAGCTGGAAACGGGGAGGCAGTCAGACAGACTCCCGCATGCGCCCGACCGGGATCCAGCCAGCATGCCCACCAGGGGGCGATGCTCTGCCCATTTTGGGGCATCGCTCTTGCATCCAGAGCCATTCTAGCGCCTGAGGCAAAGGCCACAGAGCCATCCTCAGCACCTGGGCAAACTTTGCTCCAGTGGAGCCTTAGCTGCAGGAGGGGAAGAAAGAGAGAGAGAGGAAGGAGAGGGGGAGGGGTGGAGAAGCAGATGGGCGCTTCTCCTGTGTGCCCTGGTCGGGAATTGAACCTGGTACTCCTGCAAGCCAGGCTGACGCTCTACCACTGAGCCAACCGGCCAGGGCAATTCTGAATTTTTAACGGATGACATCCTGAAGGAAAAGGCCTTCTGTGGCCTCAGTATCATGGATGGTTACTCTTCTCCTGCACTGCAGACTGAGTATTGCCTAAGGAATCCTGGAAAGATGGTGAGGACCACGGTCCCTGTTCTTACTGGTTCCTAGACAGGCCCACCTCGAACATGAACCCTGGAGCGTGAACTTGGCATTCAAACTTCACTCTTGGCTCCGTTGCAAGTCCCCACCCGTATTTCCCCAATGCCTTCTTTGTCTCGTTCGTTCCCTTTTCTTTTTTTGTTTTCCATTTTGTAAGCTTTCCTAAATCCTCTTTGCACCAAGGCAGAGTGTTTTTAAAGAATAAACGCTGCATTAACAACAAAGGCAAAAGCTGACATCAACTTTAATCATTTTATTTCATAATAAAAGTCCTATGAATCACAGTTCTCCCTGGACAGACGTCCACAGAACTAACCGTCAGTTGACAGAAAGAAGTGGAGGGGAGGGGTAGGAGGAGGGTCTCCTGTTCTGGGTGCTCACTTCTCAGGGGCGGGTTCTCCACCGGTCCCCGGAGCAGCTGCTCCCTACAGTCCTCCAGTGGCCCCGTTACCAATGCCATTCACACACCGACATGTTCCCTCTACTTACTGTCCCTCGGCATCAACCAATGCAATGATGGTGTTCCTCTTGTTCACAGCCCAGGACCTAAACTTTGGCCGTGGCCACTTGGGTGACATGCCAGTGAATCCTATGAAACCAGCAGCTCACATTCCGACTGGACTTGACCTTTAGACACACCCTGTCGAACACTGGGGTCTGTTTTATACGTGGATACACATATCTTTTCTCTCCGAGGAGATGATCCATGTGAAGGGGAAGAAAGGACTCCTGCCTTTCCTTTTTTGTGAGCTCCTCGCCTGTGTCACAATGCTGGGGACTCATCACTAAATACTTATTAATACAACTGAACTCAGCGCTTCTAAGAAGGTTAGAAAAATCTAGAAATAGCGACGGCTAAAGAAGAAAAGGGAAGCTGCAGGTTCAAGAAATAACCTCAGTTCTCTGCGTCTCCGCGGGGGCTTTACCAGGCAACCAGAACAGACCACACGGGGGCTGACCACAGGACACTTAAAAGAGAGGAATTCATTGGGAGGAAGGAAGGGGGCTGTTGCTCAGTGTGATGTGGAGAAATATTCAGCCTCAAACAAGGAAAACTTACAGTAAAATAAAAAGGTCCTAGGCTATCGAGGCCGGGAGAACACACAGGAAAAAGAGAAAGGACAAGAAGAAAACACGTCTGCTGGGCCCCAGGCTGAATGCTTTACACATATTATTTAATCTTCTCAACAAACACTTGTGGTAAGTGCACCAGGAAACAGGCTGCAAGGAGCTGACAACTTCTCTACAGTCACGGGGTCTGTAAGTTATGGAGCTGAGAGCCACAGCTCAGTTCCTCTGGTGAGAAAGCCTGGGCTCAGGACTCCAGACTACATAGTGGGCACTAAACGTGAGGGGTTCCGACAGAGATGAGAACAGCGAGAGGTCAATTAAGTCAAGGAACAAGGATACTCAAAACATGGAGTCAAGTTCAAGGTAGACAATACCGTGTGCCCCAGACCTGTGCAAGAATACACATGCCGCACCTGTATGGGGCTCCTCTTGAAGTGAAATAAACCAGTCAGAGAAAGACAAGTGCCATGTGATTTCACTCATATGTGGAATCCAATATGCAAAGTGAACTAACAAGCAAACTAGAGACAGACTCATACATAGAGAGCAGGTTGACAACAGTTGGGAGGGGAGTGGGGAAGGGAGCTAGGAGGGGGAGGGGAGGGATAGAGCAAAAAAAGGACAAAAAGCATTTATGGATGTGGACAATAGTGCGGTGACTGCATGGGGGGTGCAGGTTGACAACAGTTGGGAGGGGAGTGGGGAAGGGAGCTAGGAGGGGGAGGGGAGGGATAGAGCAAAAAAAGGACAAAAAGCATTTATGGATGTGGACAATAGTGCGGTGACTGCATGGGGGGTGGAGGTGAAGAAGGCATGGGGGAATAAATGGTGAAGGACAAAGACTTGACTTGGGGGGATGAACACACCATTTGGTGCACAGAGACGTGCTGTAAAATTGGGCACCTGACACCTGTATAATTATGCTAACTACTGTCACCCTAATAAATTCAACTAAAAAAATAAATAAAAGGCACCGATATACCCCCATGATGTCTACCTTATCTCACAAAACTTGGTCATTCAGATAATGTTCTTACTGGTCCCTGTGACAATTCTTTTTCAATTCTCCTACTTAAGAGAAGTTAACTTTTCTTGGTTTCCTGGGAGTGTCCAATTACAATGTTATGAAAGAGGAAGATAGGGAAATTTCATTTTAGTAAGAAAATTGCTTATTTATAGCATGCTTCATTTTAAAAAGGCAACCCCTTAGAGGATAAAAGCCAAACCACAGGTGAAAAAAATATATTTGCAAAACAAATACCTAGTAAAGGAATTGTATCCAAAAGTTACAAAGAACTCTTAAAATTCAACATAAACAAAACAGGCAACCCCATTTAAAAGTGGGCAAAAACTCTCGACAGTTTACTCAAAAAAAGATACATAGATGACAAATCAGTATATGAAAAGATATTCCACCTCATATGACATCAGGGAATTACATTAAAACATCAGTGAGACACCACTACACACACTAATCAGAATGGCAAAAATCCAAAACAATGACATCAAAATGGCAGTGAGATGTGGAGCAACAGGAATTCCCATTCATGACTGATGGGAATGCAAAGTGGAGCAGCCACCTTGGAAGACAGCTCGTCAGTTTCTTACAGAGTGAATCACAGTCCCGCCACACAATCCAGCAACTGTACTCCTTGCTATTTACCCAGATGAGCTGAAAACTTAAGTCCACCCAAAAACCTACACATAAATATTTATAAGAGTTTTATTCTTGATTGCCAAAAATTGGAAGCAACCAAGATGTCCATCAATCGGTGAATGGCTAAACAAACATTCCTAAAATAAAATACTATTAAGCAATGAAAAGAAATCAGCTACCAAGCCAGAAAAAGACCTTAAATGCACATCGCTAAGTGAAAGAGGCCAGTCTGAACAGGCTACATACTAATATATCATTCCAACTACATGACATTTAGAAACAAAGGTGAAATTACAGAGATAGTAGGAACACTGCTGGTTGCCAGGGATTCCGGGAGAAGGAAGGAGGCATGGAAAGGTGGAACATAAGAAACGTCCAAGATGGTAAAACTATTCTGTAGGAGACTGTAATGGTGGATACAGGACATTACGCGTTTGTCAAAGTCACAGAACATACAACACAACGGGTGAAGCTTAAAATGAACTATGAGCTTTAGTTAATATAATGTATGAATATTGGTTCATCAGTTATAACCAATACACCACACCAGAGCAAGATGTTATTAACAGAGGAATTGTGTCTGTGTGTGTATGTGGTGGTGTGTAGAGAGGGGGGATATGGAACTTGGTGCTTTTTGCTCAGTTTTCCTGTAAACCTATAACTGACCATTTAAATTCAGTGTATTAATTTTTAAAAAGAAAAGAAATAGGAGGACACTACCAAAGCATGCATGTCTACTAGGCTCAATATTAGTGGTGGGAAAGAAATACACCTACAAGCCTACAAATGTATGTGCTTGAAGCTCATTTCAGTAAGCTTTGGCAAATTTTAATTTTCTTCTGTCCCTTGAGGCTGACTTTTACATTTGAAAAAAGTATTAAAGCTATCTGTCATCTGAAAATGCTGTTTATGACAGATACATATATATTTTTCACATATAGAGAATCCACCAAAAACAACTTCTAACTCCAATTTAGTGAAAATTTCATTTCAGTGCTTCAAGTTGTTTGAAAGAAGTCACGTTCTAATTCCCAATCATGAAGGAGCATAAAGGGGTGTTCCTCTCTGAAGAGGATTCATTTTGCTTTTGTTGAATAGAGGGGAAAACCCTCTTTTGAAAATCTTCCTCTCATATTCTCGGTCTCCACCAAATCTCTTAGCAAGGGCCAGGAATGAACTACCTGTCTAGTAAAAGAACAAGAAAATGACGGCTTACACAGCTACGACCAGAAAGGCGGTGCTTTGAGACACACTCCACTACACCCGCTCCCAAGATACACAGAGACGACAGCCCTAAGATCCACGCTGGAGTGCCATCGTTTGCCTGTTATGACTTTATGTGGTTTCATAAACAGCAAGGGACAGTCATTGTGTCACAGTGCTTGTAAAAATGGGGAAGAAAGAAGAGGAAGTAATAAGTCCTGGAAAGCTACAGCCCAAGTGAGGAATGAAATTCAGGGGACGCTGGGGACATTCCTCCAAGGCTGGAAAGCAAACAACTGAGGTGACAGCAGACTTCAGATCCATGGTGCACAGCCCGTTGGCGTGAGAAATGTAAGTTAGCACAGGAAGGGGGCTGATGTCGTCAACCCCCGTTCACGTGCCTGTGAACACGTGTTGTGCTCAGGATCCTCTCTTCCTCCATCTCACATATTTGGACAGGTTTCCTCCAAAAAGAGATGGTTGCTTCCCTCTTCAGAGCGGTGACCTCAGCTCTTCGTAGGAAGTGATAACAATGGAGAGGTTACAATTCAACATTCCAATGAATGTCAAAGCTCTGTGAGGCCGTTTCAACAGGGAGGGTCAATCCCCTTCACAGTTCTAATCCATTCCAGAGGCCCCAGTCAGATCACCCACTCCTCTCTGGAACCAAGAGACCAACCAGGTCAAAATAGCAATGGCGCTACCCCAAGAATCCTAATCCTCAGCCCTGTCCCCATGAGCAAGGGGGCCTAGATGACGCTGGCCTTCCTCAGCCTTTCAGTGGTGCCCAACTCATCTCCTGTAGCCCCATGAGTGGTCACCAGCCTGGCCGCTTCCTGCTCAGGTCCCTGGGCACCATGGCTTGTCCATCTCCTCTTCCTACCCCAGGCCCATCTCCTCCAGGGGACTCTATGCAATGTTCTAGTCAGCTGACTGGGGACAATGGGATCCGTGCATCCTACAGGGTGCTGCCTCAGAATTTCCTGTGTCTGGAAATAAGGGTATGTGAAGAGTGCAGGTCCAAGGAAGGGAAGCTCACTCAGTGAACATGAAGCAGCACACTGGGATGAGGTAAAACAGACCACATAGGGGCTCAAAAGAGAATAATTTGCCCTGGCCGGTTGGCTCAGCAGTAGAGCATTGGCCTGGAATGTGGAAGTCCCGGGTTCAATTCCCAGTCAGGGCTCACAGGAGAAGCATCCATCTGCTTCTCCACTCTCCCTCCTCTCCTTCCTGTCTCTCTCTTCCCCTCCCGTAGCCAAGGCTCCATTGGAGCAAAGCTGGCCCGGGCGCTGAGGATGGCTCCATAGCCTCCACCTCAGGCACTAAAATGGCTCCAGTTGCAACAGAGCAATGGCCCAGATGGGCAGAGCATCGTTCCTTGGTGGGCATGGCTGGATGGATCCTGGTCAGGCACATGTGGGAGTCTGTCTGTCTGCCTCCCTGCTTCTCACTTCAGAAAAATATAAAAATTAAAGAGAGAGAGAGAGAGAGAGAGAGAGAAGAATCTAACCTGGTAGTTCTCAAAATGGAAAAGTATGCAAATCATTTTGAGAGCATCTCCAAAATGAGTATGTCCAGATGTCATCCTAGATCCAGTGACTAAAAATGGCAGGGGGTGGGTGGGTGGAGAGAAGGGTCATTTCTTAAAATGTTCTACAAGTGATTTTGACTTCAAACCCTGTTTAAAGCCATTGGTTACTCACAGAATGTGTCATTGAGCCAGAGCGTTTATTCTTTGTGGCCCTTTTCGTTGTGTTGTTGCTGTTGTTTTAAATAAGCTATGAAGTAATCAGGTACAAAGAAACAGAAGTTAAGAGAAGTCAATGAACCCGAACACAGAGAGAAGAGAGTTTCCAAGCTCCTTTTATAGTTAACCTGCGCTTACCTCCTTTATGTTCCCACTGCATTGCCCTACCATTTCTGGCTTTAAGTTGTACAAAATCATCAACCATCAGTCTTTGTCAAGTCATCAATCTGATCATTCACGACAACAGATACTGAACACAGATATAGGAATAGCAGTTTCAGAAAATAAACGGAACCTGGATTGGTTTCCTGGAAGTTTAATTTTGCATTTGGCTTTTTTCTAAAACTGAGGTCTCCGAAAATGAGATAATTCATTGTTCCTCTCAGTTGTACGCTTATTCATGAGCACTTGACTGCATGTGAACTTAAGAAGAAACCGCCGTTTACACATGCGGAGTGAGGCTGGGTGGAAGTGAATCGGCACGTCTATGGGGGGCTGCCCCCATGGGTGTTTTGACACCCTATTAAACATTCTGAAAATCCCAGGAGGCTTCAAGCCTCCCATACAGCGGACTCCTTGTCAGAGGTGAGTTTACTGGCATCACCCAAAAAGAGCAGGTCTGTGTGGGATGAGGAGTGATTGACAAGTATGACTGGAGACTTGGGGGGCTGAGCAGTCAAAGCTGTGGTTTAACTAATGATTTCAGTTTTGACTTGCTGGGGCCCCCCTGAGAGCTAGGAAAGTGATGTCTAGTGGAGAAGATCTGCGAGGCGTTGGCTCGGAAGACCTCCCACCAGAACCCTCACATCACCTCCGCGTAGGAAGTGCTCCGACAGAACCGTGGGTGCCTCCGCGTCTTCTCGTCAATCTCTTAAAGGCCACGTTTTAGAGTCGGGTGTCCGCCTTCTCCGTTGAGTTTTAGTTCTCAATCTTAAGTTTACTTCGCTCCCTCCCCACGTCTAATTAATCAGGAAAATAGTGTAATCTCTGTGACTTTAAGCGTTTCCTTCTTGGAGTTTGAGTTTTCTTCTTGCGTTTGAGTTTTTAATTTCAAAGTATAAATAATCCGTTGTCAGGTGTTGACTCATTCTCCAAGGCTCTGTTCAAGTGTCTCCAAAGGACTAGCTTCCTCTGACTAGCCCCAGAGCTAGGCACCATGCTGGCGTGGCCGTTGAAGTTTGTAGGTTGCTCCCTTACATCCAAACATGTAACATATCTATCTTCTTGAGGCTGAGGCCATGCTTTATTGATATGCTATCTTCTTGACTGATTCTAAACTTTATAAGTATTTCTTGGGGAAAATAAAATAATAAGAAAGAAGAGGGGAGAAAGAACAGGAGGGAGGGGAAAAGAAGAAGAAAAGGGAAAATGAATTCTTTATCATATGTCCAATTATTTCTAAAGGACAAAAATTCAGTCTGTTTTGGGCTCACATAAATAGTTACTGGAATGAACCAAAATATACGTTTACATAATCCAGGAAAAGGAGGTCAGCTTTTCTTCCTACAAGGCCATATCTCAGAAGCAGTTTATGTCTTGGAAATGCCTCTGATCCCCATGTCTGGGAATTCTGTAGTTCCCTCCCCAGGTAAAAAAGATCAGGCTGTCTTTCTGGGCCAAAAACTCTCAGGAATGGCCCAGGATATGCACCCCAGCCCTTCAAATGAACAAAATTGGATAGGAACTACTCAGTAAATGCTTCCAAAGAGACACAAGAATGCCCAGAAGAAAAAGACAACTGGGCTGAAGACAATTCTATTTTCACCTGATGGGGAAAATAAAATACACTGCAACTGCTCTAGAACAGGGATCCCCAAACTGCGGCCCCCTGAGGCCATTTATCCGGCCCCCACAGCACTTCCAGAAGGGGTATCTCTTTCATTGGTGGTCAGTGAGAGGAGCATAGTTCCCATTGAAATACTGGTCAGTTTATTGATTTAAATGTATTTGTTCTTTATTTTAAATATTGTATTTGTTCCTTTTTTTTTTTTTTTTACTTTAAAATAAGATATATACAGTATTCATAGGGATTTGTTCATAGTTTTTTTTATAGTCCGGCCTCCAACAGTCTGAGGAACAGTGAACTGGCCCTCTGTGTAAAAAGTTTGGGGACCCTTGCTTTAGAATGACAAAGCAAGCCTGGGCTCGGTTTCCCAAATCAGAACTCCTGACTGGTGCTCTTCCCTGGAGCAACAAGTTCACAGAGAATAAATGGCCGGTTTTAGCAGAACTGAAAAAAAAAAAAAAATAACCGTTTTGAAAAGGTGACCACAGAGGAGCGATCTTCAAAAGTCACTTCACGTGAATATCGACTTGTGCCCTTCTGAACAACTGCAGGGAGCTAGAATTCAGGCCCTGCTGTTGACACGGTTACAGTGACCCATCTATTTGTGGTCATTTCAGCCCTCTGTGCCTTGGTTCCCTCTTCTCCTCAGGAGGGGTAACAATCTGTTATCGCTCAGGGTTGTAATTCCAGTTATGCTATCCAGTTATCAACAGCTTAATCTCCTAAGAGTCATCCAACAACAGTTCTTGGTACGTAGACAATCAAGAAAAAAAAATGAGATGGAGTGAGACAGAATAAATTTGCTGCTTTAAATTTTTTTAGGGCTTTTTTTTTTTTCACTGAGAGGCAGGGAAACACGGAGGCAGAGAGACAAACTCCCACATGCACCCCAACCAGGATCCACCCGGCAAGCCCCCTACAGGGCGATGCTCTGCCTATCTGGGACCACTGCACCATTGCTCAGCAATTGAGCTATTTCAGTGCCTGGGGTGAGGCCATGAAGCCATTCTCAGTTCTTGAGGCCAACTTGCTCAAACCATTTGAGCCATGCCTGTGAGAGAGGAAGTAGGGGGGAGAGAACAGGACAAGGGAGGGGTGGAGAAGCAGATGGTCACTTCTCTTGTGTGTCCTAACTTGTAATTGAACCCAGGATTTCCATATGCCAGGCCAATGCTCTACCGCTGAGCCAAGTGGCCAGGGCCAATTTTTCTGAGTTTGAAGCAACCTCATTAATCAAAGAGTTCACAGTTGAAGACAGGAGTTCTTGACCTGAAGTCTACAAATAGGATGAAAAGAAACCCATGAAATCAACTTTTTGCTAACTTCTAACTAAAATGTGGCATCTCCTTTAACAATGAATGTTACATTAGTCATTAGAGCCACCATTTCATTTTATTCAATGCAATAGTCCTATACTAAGAACATAAATTACTAGCACATATTTGGAATTTTTTTAGTATTTGAAAATGGTTTCAACAAAATTGGTTTCTTTTGTAATGCTACATGTTTGATTTTATAAACTTTAAGACATACCGAGAACAGGTTCGTGGGCTTTACGTGACAGCCAAAGGAGTTCATGTCACAGCAAGTGAAGAACATCTGGTGGACGAGAAGTCCGACAGGCACGCAGCCCGTGCCAGCCTGGTGTAAGTGTGCTGACTATCTTGTCGTGGAGGTCTGCTCTCTCATCTTCTAGCTGCTTCTCTGAGCTGCTCTGGATTCTTCCAATATGCCCCCAGTCTGCTCATGTAATTTCAAGTTCATGTTGACTCGGTGCAACCAAGACTAAGACTCTCAGCTGGCACGGTATTTACTTATTAAAATCACAGCATACAAATACTAAGTATAGGTTCATAGGAAAAGCATAAATAGCTATGATGTGCTAATCTAAAATATTACCAGCTTAATACCTTTTCTTACCGAATCTCCTCTGCCCTAATAGAGACTTCCATCTACCTTACAGCGGCTACCAAATGACAACCAGATCCACAGAGAATTGGGAGTAGAACTGCCAATTCTTAAAGATTCAGCCCCATGAAGTGGCAGCAACTTTTATATCCTTGTAAAATATAAACTGTCTTGAATGATGGATCTTACTAAGTGGAGTCTCTTACTCCACTACTGGGCTCTTCTTATTCTCTCACTGTCGTCCCAATGACTAAGCAATGCAGAATTAAAGGGTAATGACTTTGCTCTTTCTTCGATCCAGAGAATTTGCTTATTGAGGGAAGAAAGGCCATCTCCTCAGTGAGGCCCTCCCACGGCATGGAGCCGCAAGAGCAAAGTTCAGTTGAGATTCTAGAAGAGGCACAGAAAACAGGTCGCACCTTCCGTGCCCACTGGGATTTGAGGGCAGTGGCTGCCCGGAGCACAGTGATGACAAGCATCTTGAGAACGCCACAATGCACTGACAATAGTTGTCAAGGGCACAGAAGTGGTGACACGAGGGCCACATGTCTTCCAACCTAACTCTACATATTTTCATGAAAAATTACCCAGATGGGACCACACAACAGAGTTAGACCAGAAGAAAGCTCTGCCATCTATCGGCTGATTCTTTATGGGTTCTATTTTGATCCTCGACAAGCCCACCGAGGTTTCTCGGGACCCGGAGGGGAGTCCAATATCATGAGCTATTCATAGACACGGGAATTAAAGACACAGCCATAGCAAATAATCCTCTTGGCAACCTTCCCACTGTGCACCAGCAGACCAAATGGAAATGCGTGTGCCTCCATCTGGGGACCTTGGGCTCCTGAGCCATCACCAGCACTCCAAATGATGAGTAGGAATAAAGACAGACTGAAAATACTGGCCACTATTCGAAGATTCAAAACCAAATGCCTCGTCTTAGCTTACTACACTTGAAGAGATGACACATACCACTCTCAGAAACTAGTGACAACCTATATTGGTAAACACTCTGGCACTGATGGCCTCTGCTGTTTCTTCTTTCTAGTCACACAGTCCTTTTGAGCAAGGGTCACTCTTACTCCCAAGAGGAAAGTCAACATGACTCACTTATAGAAACTGAAAGTACGCCATGTCCACATGAGCAGGGCTGCCTACTATATAACCACAAAACCACATCAGAAGTAGTCAGCTACTTAGGAAGGAGAAGAGACAGTAGGCTGAACAAACCCTCCCCTCGTCCCAAGCGGACAGCCTTCCAGACAAGCTAACAAGTTTAGGCAACTTGGCTAAACAGAGACTGAGAGCAGAGGACAGATGTCAACAGCAAGTGTAGCCAGGGTCCTTGGCATCTGGTGTGTGATGACCCCTCCACACACACACATACACACACACACACCCGAGGCCCCTTTGTGAAGCAATGAGGGTTTGGTCTCACTCTTCTTTCCCTTCCTCTAGCACACTGTCCTAGTGTTTGTCCTCTTCCTAAGCACCCAGGACTCTCTCATGAAAGCCCGCATTAGCCGATCTGTGGGAGGGTGTGGATGGGATGCTGCCAGGATGCTACGACTCAGTGCCCGAAAAATTCTTACCTAGAAAGTATGAGTAATGATGGTGAAGTATTTAAGCAGGAAAGAAGCACCAATCATGCATGTTAATTGGAATAGCAGCATTACTGATCAATTTTTGTGGTTGCTTTTGGATGACGTTTTTGTGTTCAGACATGATTATGGAGTGGTATCATTCTGCCCTGCTCTACTGCAGTCCCTGACTGACCTTGCCTAATGTCCGTGTTGTGTGAAATTCTTCTGCTCAACAGGATAACACCAAGGCCTGGCCACGCATGTGGGGCCAGCCTGGCCACCCATGGTCTAACCCTGCAGCATAGATTCAGATCCTTCTAGTGTAGAAACACCCCCCATCTTTGGCTTAAAACTATTGAGTTTCCCAGGCCTTCCTTGGGACAATACATGCTTTCAAAGAATTCATCTCAATTAACAAGAGTTAAGTGTTGTGCCAAAGGGGCTGGAGGGGTGTCTTGTACTTGCATGGTCACAGGGACCTTTAGAGACAAAAGCTGACCGCAGCAAAGCCATAATGGTGGGACTGAGCAAAACCAGGCAGAGAATATGAATATTCAGGACTTCTGCAGTTAAACCAAGCAGGCAACTGGCTCTGTGGCCAGAGCTGGAGCTGGGCCTGCATCTCACAGCGACAGCTGAATGCCCAGGTAACTACGGACTCGTTCATGTCGCCCGCTGTTGATGGCACTGCTCCGGAGTCTCCACCCTCACTCAGAATCTCCTCTTTGGGCTGGCCAGTTTTTACATGGATGTGTTATTCATGAGTTTGTGTTGGGAGCTTGACTTGCACCCCACCCCCACAATGAGCAGGCCACACACTGGCTTGCCTGTCAGTTCCTCTGTGGCGTGACGGGACACTGAAGCTTTGACACCTCTTTATGATACTCGGCTGCCGCCTGGTGGACATTCACCACCACACAGGCTGCCAGAGTTGTTAACTTGGAACTGGCGCCCACCCTCACCTGGACACACAGACGGCAGACATCGCCATCAGTCCAAGACACCTCGAAGGCGTCCAGTCTCCCAGAGCAGACCCGCCCCCACAGATTTCCAGACAAGACCTCGCCCCTCCTCCCTGTCCTGAGCCCAGGTACCAGAACAGGGAAAACACTGCTTGAGAAGAATCCGGCTCACAGAGCCTCTGAGGGCCCCGTGAGCCCTGCGGAGTCAATCAAGCTAGAATCCCTGCAGAGGTCTTGGTGAGTCTTCACAGCTCATTTATCATCGCTCTTCGGACATAAATGTTATGGCCACGTTCTTAGCAAAAGAAACCCCTCTGTTCATCTTCTGATTTAATCTCCCAGCTAGCTCCTGGAGAGAACAGATTCATGTCCCCACTTCACGGGGGAGGAAATGAGGGCTCAGAGGCACTAAGCAAAATAAATGACAAAGCCACCTTGCTAGTTAGGGGGAGAGCTGAGGGTGAACCTCCCAGAGTCTGGCTCAGAACCTGTCCTTGTGCTGCTGTGTTTTGCTGACTCGTATCTTGCCTAAAGCACGGATCACCGGAGGAGAGAGAAAGGCGGAGTGGGGGTGTCCTGTCCCCTTCCGGAACCTGCACCCTGTGCTCCTCTATGTACGGTTCTCAGGGGCCCCGGTGCCCCGGACGGGACCACCAGCTGCCTCGAGTGCGGGCGACCAACCCCCCTCTCCCCATGATCCTGACACTTGCAGCAAGAACTCAGCACAAAAAATGCAAAACTCTATAAATTCTCCCCCAGTTCTAACTAATAAAAGATAATAATTATTAAAACTTGGATGCCGCTAGGTAAGTAGATTATTTTACATGAAAACTTCAAAGCTCAAAGAAGCAATAGATTTTAGAAGAAACTAAATTTTGAAAACCAAGGTAACTATTGAACGGTACTTTCTGTACACAGATGAACCGTCAGTGTCATCCAAAAGCTCACCCTGACGTGTTGGAGACACAAGGACACCAGCTGGTCTCCCAAGTGGCCACCCGGTGGCTCCTTAATTGGGGAGCAGGCAACTAACTGTGAGAGCCTGCCGGCGAGGAGGACTGGGAGTCGTCCACCGAGACTCTCGCCTGGGAGAGCCTGTGTACCCACGGGAGACGGACCAGGGGAAGCAGGAGCTCCCCCAGAGGGCACTTAGGTCTGGGCCCTGGCCACTGCGGAGACCAGAAAAGGGACACACAGATGACTCTGAGGAACAGACACACAGAAGACTCTGAGGAACAGAGGTCACAAGGCGCCAGCCCCAGCAAGCACTCCAGCCCACAACTGTGTTTTGATTGGCTCAGTCGGTGCTCTCAAAACCTCAAGTCAACGCCAGCACTTAAAAATCAGGACATTCCACCTAAGTTTGTATTTCCCACTTTTTTTTTTTTTGAGAAGTTGGAAGAATTCATAATCTGGGCTCACGCTCCCCACAGCAACAAGCTGAGTTCATCCAGGCCCTTCAGAGGGGCAGTGTCAGACACGATGTCCACCCCAGGCAAGGTACCAGCTTGCCTCTGCAACCCTGGAAGCATATGAATGAGTCTTTGGCTTCTGACCCAGCAGGGGCAGCGCAGGCCCCGGCAAGCTGAGCACCACCAAGGACAGCTTGCTGCAGGTAACCGGCCAGCCCACCTAGCACTCAGGCCATCATGGACAGGGGCCTGACCACAGGAATCAGAGACGACATTGGCACTGTGTCCCTGCACCCCTCTTAAGAGCTCCCATAATGCCATGCCAATGTAGCTTCCCCACGTCATGTCCTATTTTTTCCTTCCTACACCCCACATTCCAGCCACACCTCAGTATTTACTGTTACCTAACGGTTCTTCGCAGATGTGCACCCTGTTTGAAATGCCTCCGCCTCATCTCCATGTGTCCAACCCAGAGTCCTTCAAAATCAGCTCAGACTCTATGTTCAGTGAAGCCTTCATCAGTTTCTGTAGCCAGGATTAATTGCTCCCTTCTGTCCTGCTGTAACATTAGCTCACACGCTGCCTGCAGAATTAGCACCAACTAATTTATATTACAGGCTTATAGGCTGTCGACTTGGGAACTCCTGGAAAGCAGAAATTGCCTCTTACTTATCTGGGGACCCACCTCCTCGCCATTTCTCATGGTCCTAACAAAATACCTTATTTTATCCACAGCAGGCTGTTAATAATCATTGTTGGTTTTTTTTTTTTTTTGGAAAGATCACTCAGTGGGCCTTGGCTTCTACTGCCATCTGGTGACCAGACAGTAGAATTATCGATCAAAACACAGGGCCATCTTGTAGGAACCACAAACTTCCCAGTCCATCTATCCATTTTCTTTCCTTTATTTCTTCTTCCCTCCTTTCTCTTTTCTCATTTTATTCTTTTAGTTTTCTTGGTTTATTTTTATTCATTTAGCCTCCCATTCAACAAATAATGTCTGACCATCTTCCAGCTGACAGGCCCCGGAAGGGATTAAGGATCCCGGGAGGAGGTATAAGGGACTCCTGCAGGCGGGCCACGTGGACCAAGCCCACCGCGGACGGCCTCCCAGGCTGTACCCAGGGCGGCCACACCCTGCACCAGCCCCGTGGGCCTCATGGGCACCGCACTGCAACGCCGGCTCAACACCTCAACTTGAGAGAGAAAAATCCATCTCTCTGGCCAGAGGACCCAGAGAAAGGAAATCTTGTGGTTCTAAAAGAAAGGAGAAATCACTTTTTTTCCTCTCTCTTTTCTCCCATCACCTTATTCTCATGGTCACCAAGGCTGTGCAAACTTATGGATGATATGGTCGCTGGAACTTCAAGTTAAACCGTATCCTCCCAGTCAGCTGACCCGGGAGAAGAAGCGGAAGCCCGAGCACCTGGGGGAAATCCTGGGGAGGAAGCTATGGACCGGGAGAGCCGATTCTGTGGAGGAAGGAACGGGTCTGCATTTACCTCTGAGTACACAGTGCAGACCTCAGTTACACATGTCTCTGTGTAAGTTATACACATACATACAAGGGTGAGCAAAGGGAGGGTTAGCTGTGAGCACCCAAAAGAGTTTATTCTTGTATTATTTATTACTATATTATTTGTATTATAATTGCAAACCTACATTTACCCAACCCTTTATGTATATAGACATATATAGTCCACACACACACACAGAAACTTTATGCTGAAAACAATACAACACCAATTTTTTAAAAATCAAGAGACCTATTTAAATATACAAATATATAAATGTGGAGACACACTCTATTTATAGATTGGAAGGCTTGATAGCATTAAAATGTCACTTCTTCCCAAACTGATGTGTAAGATTCAGTACAACTTCAATCAGAATCCCAGCAAGATTTTTATAAATATCAAAAAGCTGATCCTGCCTGACCAGGCGGTGGCGCAGTGGATAGAGCGTCGGACTGGGATGCGGAGGACCCAGGTTCGAGACCCCGAGCTTGCCAGCTTGAGCGCGGCTCATCTGGTTTGAGCAAAGCTCACCAGCTTGGATCCAAAGTCGCTGGCTTGAGCAAGGGGTTACTTGGTCTGCTGAAGGCCCGTGGTCAAGGCACATATGAGAGAGCAATCAATGAACAACTAAGGTGCCACAACAAAAAACTTATAATTGATGCTTCTCATCTTTCTCCTTTCCTGTCTGTCTGTTCCTATCTATCCCTCTCCCTGACTCCCTCTCTCTGACTCTGTCTCTGTAAAAAAAAAAAAAAAAAGATGATTCTAAAATTTACATAAGAAAGCAAAGAAACTAGAAAGGCCAAACCAATTTTGAAAAAGAATAAAGTCTTATTTTTAAGATTTATCATATAAATCAGCAATTCTCAACCAGAGGTGTTTATTCCTCTTGAGTAATACTCAGCAATGTCTAGAGTTTTTTTATTTTTTTATTGTCATGATTCAGGGGATGTTCTAGCATTTAGTAGTAGAGGCCTGGCATGCTGCTGTCCTGTGATGTCTTCTGTAAACAATTACCTGATCCCCAAGTGTCAACAGTGCTGAGGCAGAGAACCCTACTACAAAGCCACAGTAATAGGCAATGGGTTAATGACAAAGGGTAGACCCCCCTAGACCAACGGGAGAGAATAAAAAATCAAGACATAGACTCGCACATGGAAAATCAATTGATTTAGACAAAGGTGTCAATTCCCTGGAGGTTTTTCAACTACTAGTCTGAAAGAAATTTTGTGCTTTTCTGCAAAAGAGCTAAGCACCCTGATGTGGTATGAAGATCATAGACCCAATGATCTTAGTTGAATTCACCTATGCTGAGGATGATTTCTACCTTAGCAGTCCCTGAAATACTTCTTTTAATTTTACTGATCCCCAAGTATAAAAAGGTTGAAAACCACTGCCCTAGAGAAAAAATGTTTTCATATATATATATATATATATATATATATATATGGGGTTAACTCAAAATGGATCAAAGACTTAAATGTATAGCATCAAACCATAAAACTTCTAGAAGAAAATTTAGAAAATCTTTGTGAGTTTGGGTTTGGTGAAAAGTGCTTTAACATCAAAACCATTACCAAAAAAAAGAAAAAAATGATGTTTTGGACTTTGTCAATATTAAAACTTTTGCCCTCCCTATAAATGAATAAATAAAAAGACAACTTATTAACCGAAAAAAAATTTGCAAATCATGTATCTGACAAAGAGCTTGTATCCAGAATAAATAACTCTCAAAAGAACAAGAAGGAAGCAATTAACCCAATTTAAAACTGAGCAGAATATTAGGCCTGACCTATGGTGGCGCAGTGGATAAAGCGTCAACCTGGAAACGCTGAGGTTGCCGGTTCAAAACCTTGGGCTTGCCTGGTCAAGGCACATATGGGAGTTGATGCTTCTTGCTCCTCCCCCTTCTCTCCCCCCCCCCCCCATAATGAATAAATAAAATCTTTAAAAAATTTTTTTTTAAATAAAATAAAATAAAAATAAAACTGAGCAGAATATTTAAAGACACTTCAGCAAAGAAAATCTAGGGTAGCAAATAAGTACATGCAAAGATGGACTGTATCATTTCAGTTGTTAGGGAAATGAAATACCACCACTCACCTAGTAGACCCCTAAAATATAAAAAATAATAACTGACCATACCACGTGCTGGAACTCTCATTAACTTCTGGTGAGAAAGAAAATGGCACAACCACTTTGGAAAACAATTTGGCCAGTTTTTATAAAGTTAAACACACACTGGCCCTGGCCAGTTGGCTCAGTGGTAGAGCGCCAGCCCAGGATGTGGAAGTCCCAAGTTCAATTCCCAGCCAGGACACACAGGAAATGAACCCATCTGCTTCTCCACCCTTCCCCCTCTCCTTCCTCTCTATCTCTCTCTTCCCCTCCTGCAGCCAAGGCTCCATTGGAGCAAAGTTGGCCCAGGCGCTGAGGATGGCTGCATGGCCTCCACCTCAGGTGCTAGAATGGCTCTGGTTGCAACAGAGCAACACCTCAGATGGGCAGAGCATCGCCCCCTGGTGGGCATGCTGAGTGGATCCCAGTCGGGCACATGCGGGAGTCTGTTTCTCTGCTTCCCCTCTTCTCACTTCAGAAAAATAAAGAGAAAAAAAAAGCTCAGTGTAAAATGCAAAAAAAAAGAAAAGAAAAAAGGCATTTAATTTACTTGTACTTAGAAGCTACTTTATTATTTTATGTAAGGTATTTATGCAGTTCTGACATTAGTAGGCAGAGGCGTTCCAGAAACAAGTCTAATTACCCAGGTAACTGAGCTGAACTCAGTAGAACCTTGAGAGGACCACAGAGGATCAAGTGGACCAGGGTGAATAGCTGGTTCCCACGCTTCAGTTTACAGGTGAGAAAACTGAAGCCCAGGGGAGGGCAATGACTGGTTGTCAAGCTCACATGACTCGCATTTGATGGAGCCAGAACTTTAGAAATCAAGTCAGACCATGAAGCAGTCACAAATTATAACAATTCACATTGAAATCTCAGGATTGCTTCAATTAAATAAATCAAGGCACTTGAGCAATTATGACTCTTTAACTTTTTGGTTTTGAAAATAAATCACCAACAATATTTCACAACTGCTCCTATCCACTGCCATAACTATAAAGCAGAGAAAAGCACCCAGAACTTAAACACTAAAATGATCAGAAAATAAGATTTTATATGACCAGCCTCATTTCACTCTGATTTCATCCATTGATCACACATTTCTATCTGATGGTCTGCCCAGCAAGTAATTAAACCCATGTGCCCCAAAATACTTTTCAAATGCCCTCTTCAATTTCTGCACCCAATTTAATATCCCTGAACTGCTTCGTTCATATGACAGGGGTCAGAATTTCTACATACGAAAGTCACAGATTAATAGCCTCGGTTGTATTCACCCTGAAAGTCAGTTCTGTCTGAGTACATCCTGCCAAGTCACCTCAGATACAAGGGGAGCTCTCCAAACACAGAATGAGCCGTGTACCTGAGCCTGGTCCAAGGGCAGGACTGGACAGACAGCACTGTGTATCTCCCTGAGAGGTGACAGGTCTCCACCTGTCACACCAGCGGCTTTGAGAGGGAGGCTCTCCTAAAGAGAGGGTTTAAAAATGAACCATTTCCCCCCAACTTTCTGCTGTTACACTGAGTCTATGGAGGATTCTGATATGAAACCTATGGAACAAAATGGGGAAGAAGGGCAGTTTCATAACCTTTTTATAATTAAAACATACACAATAGAGCTAAAGCCACTTATGACTTCACCATTAAATTATATAAGCAATTTTAAAATATATGCTTTCTATTTCCAACACGTTTTTAGCCTACCTCTAATCCTACTTGTCCCAAGTTCACCCTCGGGGAGACCACAGCTCACAGTTTGTTAGCTAACCTGAGACACATACACAGGCTTTTCTAATGCGATCGGGCTATGAATATTGGGTTGAACTGCTAAAAACATATCCTAGTCAGGTTTTCAGGTCACTGTTCATTTTTAACAGTCCTAGTATTTCATAACTTAGCCATTTCTCTATTGACAGGCACATAAGGTCATTTCCAAAGGTTCTAGCATAACTAAAGGTTCTAGCTAAAAAGGAGGTTCCTAATGGCTCCTACCAAGGTTCTAGCTTGGAAAGAGGAATTAGAGAAACTTCCTCCCACAAGGACTTGTTTGAAAGCACACAAGAAACAGTCACAGAATGAAAAAACAGTAAGAAGGGATTTAAGAGAGGTTGGGATTCCAGTTAAACCAGGATTCTGCCTCAAGCTTTGTTGTACTAAATGATATATATATAAAGCATCTAACACAATGTTTGGTCACAGTAGGCGTTCGACAGATCTCTGTGTCCGTCCTACGACTCTTTTTTAGTCTCCATCCATCACAGCCTACATGGGAGGACTTAAATTCCCATGTTTAAGGCTGAGGGGCATTCAGGGACCCTTCCAACCACACTGAAAGCCACTGCTTATCCACAGGTAACAGGGGTCCCAAGACAAAACGCATGTCTTCTCTCTGCATGACCTCGGGTGATTTTCTTACCATCTTGGGGAATTCTCCACCGCTCCCAATGAAAACAGACAGAGATGGCCTTTGTCTCGATCTCTTGCTGAGGCTTTCCTTCTCAATGCCTCAGGAACTCAGGAGTCACTACATCTGACACCCTGTCATGGCCTTGGGCACCAGCAGCAGGACTCCTGGGAGCTTTCCCTTATTTCAGAGTGCTGAAAATGACCATCCCTGGCCCTGGCCAGTTGGCTCAGAGGTAGAGCACTGGCCTAGCATGTGGATGTCCAGCATTTGAATCCCGGTCAGGGCACACAGGAGAAGTGCCTATCAGCTTCTCCACCCCTCCTGCCCTCCCTTCTCTCTCTTTATCTCTCTCTTCTCCTCCCGCAGCCATGGCTCGATTGGTTCGAGTGAGTTGGCCTCGGGCACTGAGGATGGCTCCAGTGGCCTCTGCCTCAGGCACTAAAAGAGGACTCTGTTGCTGAGCAACCAACCAATGACCCAGATGGGGAGAACATCGCCCCCTAGTGGGCTTGCAAGGTGGATCCTAGTCAAGGCATTTGTGGGCATCTGTCTCTGCTTCCCCTTCTCTCACTGAATAAAATAAATAAATAACAGAAATCAGAATCTCAAAGAGATGTCTGCATTCCCATGTTCACTGCAGCACTATTCACAGTAGCTGACATGAAAGCAACCTAAAATCTATTGCAGAATGAATGAATTTTAAAATGTGTAATTAGCCTGACCTGTGGTGGCACAGTGGATAATGCGGCGACCTGGAACGCTGAGGTCACTGGTTTGAAACACTGGGCTTGTCTGGTCACGGCACCTACGAGAAGCAACTACTAAGAGTTGATGCTTCCCACTGCTACCTCCTTTCTCTCTCTCCCCTCTCTCTAAAAAAATCAACAAATAAAATCTTCTTTTTGAATGTGCCTTTACATACAATGGAATATTATTTACTCTTAAAGATGAAGGAAATCCTGCCACTTGTGAAAACACAGATGACCCTGGAGGACACTTTGTAAGGGAAACAAGTCACACACAGAAGAACAGGCACTACATGATCCCACTTACATAAGTAATTTAACATAGTCAGACTCACAGAAGCGAAGAGCAGAACGGTTGTTGCCAGGGGCTGGGGGTCGGGAGGAATGGGGAAGCATCAAAGGGCGCAAAGTTTCAGTTGTGCACGATGAATGAGTCCCAGGGATCTACTGTTCAGAATGGTGCCCGTGGCTGACAATGCTGCACTGTATGCTTAACAATCTGCCAAGAGGGTAGATCTTACGTTGTGTTATCACACATGCACACTCACACACAAAAAAAATGAGGATAGGAGAAAACCTATGGGAGGGATGGATACGTTTATGATACTGATTGTGGTGATGATCTCATAGGTGTACATGTATTTCCAGTAAGTATATCTCAATAAGTGGTTAAAAAAAAAAAAAAAGGCTATGCCTCTATTAAGCTTAAGTAATACCTACAACTGCCACTAGGTAGTACCAATGAGCCAGAGGTATACACTAAGGCAGAAAACAATGAAGAGAGACAGAGAAGAGAAAGAGGAATGGATACAACCAATATTGAGTGAATATTTACTTCTTCTTCATAATGGCCCCATATGAGGTAAGCACCCACCTGGTAGGGGAGGGGGAGTTGTGCCCTCTGTTTTCACATTATGATACATCCACACATAACCTCCTAATTAACTTTCCAAGCCCTCAATTTCACATCTCAATATCCCTGAGAAGGAACTAGATGTAGTCCTCAGACTAGTGGTACAATATTTAAAAAGAGAGCGGATAAAATGAAAACATCCATTTTTAATTACCAGGACTCCTCTAGTTGTCCTACCACTATATATCGATACATATCAACTGTGCCTTGTCCCAGCTCTATCATGTCCATGAGAGTCCAGCTTGAGAATCAGGCGTTATTGACCACCCCTTCTCTTGTATAGCAAAGGAGGCTGGAGCTCAGAGACTGAACTTGCCCACAATCACAGCACCAGCCGAGCTGGGACTCAAATCTAGATCATGCCTGGCTTCAAAGCCTTCTGTCTTTAAATTAAACCCTGAGCCCGGTAGACAAGGTCCCGAAGTCATGACTCACTTTATGTAAAGTTGCCTGGGGGACCAAAGAAAAAGGCCCCTTTATTTCTGGAAAGGTGCCCTGAAGTCATGTTTCATCCAAACCTCTCTTCTGACAGGAAGTGAGCAATGTGGCCGACCCCACCCAGCAAGTCAGGCACAGGGCGAAGACCAGAATTCAGTTCTCCAGACTTCCTACGTAAAAGAGGCAGGCATTACAGAAGAAAAAAGAAACAGTGGGGTTGGCATTTCTAGGTAGGATGACACCAAAGTAACCATTACTGACAATTATCTAGACCTACCAAAGGACAGGCACCTGCTAAGTAAGACCTTTCCAACCGCCATGAAGGCACTGTTCTTGGTTGCCTCTTAGCATCACCTTCCCCCTTTCTCCAGGAACAACACGCACAGTCTCTCCTTTGGCAATCTGCCTCTCCTATACCCTTTGGGTGGTGGCTGATGTGGGTCTGAGCCCACCCTCAGCTCTGAAAGGGCAGCCTAACTCTATCACCCTTTGGACAAACAGATTGGTCACAGTGTTTGTGAGCTCATCCAGGTCTTCAAGACAGAAGGAGACACCTGCTGAGGGCGTTTTGGAAAGAAGATTCTTCTTTCTTCTATGGGAACCATGTGGAGAGATGGTGAGACGTGAGACCTGGGACTGTCACCACCACCTGCGCCCAAGTAGGAGAGAAAGTTTCAGAGAAATGAAAAGGGAGATCTGCTGGCATTGTGAGTGAATAAACCACCCCTGAAACTAACCCTCCTCCCGCCCTTCACAGGTACACAAGCCAGCACAGGTCCCTCACGCTAGCTTGAGTTGTCTGTCATTCACAACCGAAGGCATCTTAACAGATAGTGCTAGCATTATCCCTGTTCTAAGGATAAGAAAATGAGGACCTATAAAAATGCCCAATGTCATATTATTTTTAAGAGTAAGATTTGACCCAGAGCTCTCTGACACCCTCTCCACAGGCGTTACTGATTAATCACAAATCACAGCCCTCACATGCCAGCATCCCAAAGGGAGGGAGATGCCTCCCTCCTAGCTAAACAGCTTTATCTAGCAGCTGCTGCTCCGTCCTTTCCCATAATCCTCTCTCTTGAAGCTGCCTTTCAATCACCTCATCTAATCACACTCACAGCGCTAAGATGTTATGATGGAACTCACAACAGCAAATAAGAGTGACCTATTTGAACCTGGCCGGCGGTGGCACAGTGGACAAAACATTGACCTGGAACACTAAGGTCCCAGATTCGAAACCCTGGGCCTCCCTGGTCAAGGCACATATGACAAACAAGCAATGAACAACTTAAGTGAAGTATCAACTATGCATTGATACTTCTCACTCCCCCCTCCCCCGTCAAATCAATAAATAAAATCTTTAAAAATACTGTTCTGATTTCAGAGCTGAGATGTTAGAATGACTCCCACCCCAGGAATTGATCACGTTACGTATCTTTGTTACGGACTTCCTATTGTTCCCTAGGCCTGGACACAATCATTTCTGGACCTCTGGTGACATCACAGAAAAATGTGTCTAGTTTCTGACATTGCGGGCAATGCAGAGTCAAAGCAACCATGGCAACAGTGTGGCCCTCTAGTCACGCTGCTCACAGCACACCTGCCATGAGGGGGACAGGTGGGTCACCAGCAAACCAGCAGCATCGTTGGAACACCTGCCTGACGCCATGTGGGAACCTCTCTGTCCCCATGCACAGACTCCACCTCGAAAAGGACAATGGTCCCCAAATGTCCCACCCCCAACTATGTTCAAATTGCTCAATGCATACTTAACTGAACTTATAAAAGCACCCATTTCTAAGATGGAATTGCAGGATTTCATCATCCTAAAAAAAAAAAAAAAAGAAAAACAAAGTCCCGTGGAGGAAGGAGAGGTGGAGGGGAAACTCTTTAGAATGCTTTCCAGTTAGACCCACCGGGGAGACTTTCCAAAAGGGTCTGCTCACAAAGTAAGAGGTACAGGTGGCTCCCGGGGACTCAACTCCGGTTTCTGCGAGGGCTGCGTCCTCTGCCTCCCTCTCTGAAACCTGTTGTTCAATCTGCTTTATTCCTTTTCTCTATCACTCTGACCTTTCCTCTCTCTTCAGAAACCTCTCCACCGCCACGGCCCCTCCCTGCACGGCCCCCGCGCTAATGGAATCTGAAGGGTATACCCCAACAGCTGGGCTTCTGATGTGGCTTTGGCTGCACGGTTTTCTTACTGACTGTTCTAAATGACTTCAGCTATTTTTTTCAGCTGTGCTGTTTGGTTCTCTGTCGGTGCTTTAGAACAGGTCTCCCCAGAGAGTGGCAAAACAAGGGGAGCCTTTGCATTTTTTCCACCACCTGAGAGCAGGCGGCGGGGAGGGCAGGGTGGGGGCGAGGATAGGAAACCCTGTGGAGGCAGGAACGGAAGGAGATGAAAGATTAACCTCTGAATGGTGCCAGGAGGGAGGAAAACAACACCACTGGTGGGGTCAGGATGGCTCTCGGGGGCAGGTCCGACAGTTTACAAATCAGTGACTTAATCCTTGCAAGGGCTGAGGGCTACCCTATGGGGAACAGTTATCACAGTACATTAAGAAGTTCCACTGCTGAAGTCCGGGCAAGTCAGCTGACTTGAACCATGACATTTGTGACAAACGCTGGAAGAAAGACCACTCTGACCCCACCTCTCTCCAGAGTTCTACCCTGCAGCAGCAGCAACCGGTCTGGGTGTCAGACCTGCTCCTCGGGCATTTCCCTGGAGGTACACGGAGGAGCCCACCAGGAAGGTCCCTGCTGCTGGGCCTCCAAGCCTCCAGATGAGCCAGGAAGGAGTGTACCACGCAGAGGGATTCACGAGGAGAACAAGATGGGCTGGGCGCCTTCTCAGGCTCACAGTGTTAATGCCATGAGCAGCCTTGAAAGTCACTCAGTTCAAAACCCTTATTTTTTTAGTTCAAGAGAAGAAGACCCAGAGGGTACAGTGACAGGCCTAAGGTCACAACCCTAAGCTATTAAGGACCAAGGAACAGAACCTAAACCAACCCTTTTCCACCATGCCTCGCTTCCTTGCATCAGTTTTGGCAAATTTCTGCAAATCAGATTACCTCAAGTCCCAATCCCTGAACTTCAGTGCATTGTGGGTATTTGTGAGTGAAGGAGCTGATTTTCTTTCCTGACTAATGCAGGGAGGGGGGGAGCAGGGAGGGGAATTCGATTTACTGTGTCTTAGCAAAAGTCAACCAAGTTTTACCCTCATTACAATCAGTAGTTCTTGCCTGACCCATGGCGGCACAGTGGATAGAGCATCGACCTGGGACATTGAGGCCCCAGGTTCGAAACCCCGAGGTCACTGGCTTGAGTGTGGGGTTGTTGGCTTCAGCATGGAGTCAACGGCTAGAGCATGGGATCAACCACATGACACCAGGGTCACTGGCTTGAACCCAAAGATTACTGGTTTGAAGCCCAAGGTCCCTGGCTAGAGCAAGAGGTCACTGGCTTAGCTGGAGTCTCCTGTTCAAGACATGTATGAGAAGCAATCAATGAACAACTAAAGTGCCACCACTACGAGTTGATGCTTCTCCTACCTCCTCCCTTCCCCCCCCCACAAACGCGCGCGCACACACGCGCGCACACACACACATACACATCAGTGGTTCTCCAACCTTAAGACGCACTGGAACCCCATGGGAAGCTAGTAAAAAATGCACAATCTTCGGTCCCAGAGGAATTTTTGATCGAGGAGGTTGGGAGAAAACCCAGAAAACTGCACTTGAAACAAAAAACCACTGGTGGTTCCTGGTCTATGCTTTCAGATAAGCCTTCCTAGAAACCCACCACCCCAGATACACACCAAAAAGGCCCAGATGACCCAAGTGACTGGTGCCATGGTAGCAGCTTCAACACAAATAAGCATCACTTTCCTTCCCCTTCTCCTCCCATGCCTCTCACCATCACTCGTCCTCCCACCTTTCCTGCCTTCCCCGCCCCCACTGTCTCCTTCCTGTCTTTGCCTGGGCAGCCAGGGAGCACAGAGAAGGAAAAGGGGAGAATTTTCCATGAGCTGGGCACCGGTGGTACCCAGGCCACGCTGTCCTTGCCTTTTCCATTGCCAGCGCTCTGGGACCCCTCCCAGGAACGGGCTCGAGCGAGCAAGGAGAACCTCTCATCGCAGTGATGCACAGCTCAGGGGAAGACCTACAGAGAGAGCTGAAGCTGGAGCCCAAGAATGTCCAAAATGAATCTGTTCACCTGTTCTTTCTTATATTCGAACCTCAGCACCCCCATCTTTGTGTCAGGGCATGAGACAAAGAATTCAATACAATAGTTTTCACCGGGACCCTGGCCAGTTGGCTCAACGGTAGAGTGTCAGCCCAGCATGTGGAAGATCTGGGTTCGATTTCCAGCCAGGGCACACAGGAGACGCCCCCATCTGCTTCTCCATCTTTCCCCCTCTCCTTCCTCTCTGTCTCTCTCTTCCCCTCCTGCAGCCAAGGCTCCACTGGAGCAAAATTGGTCCAGGCGCTGAGGGTGGCTCCACGGCCTCCGCCTCAGGTGCTAGAATGCTTCCAGTTGCAACAGAGCAACGCCCCAGATGGGCAGAGCATCGCCCCCTGGTGGGCATGCTGGGTGGATCCTGGTCAGGCACATGTGGGTGCAGGAGTCTGTCTGCCTCCCTGTTTCTCACTTCAGAAAAATACAAAAAAAGAAAAAAAAGAAGAAGAAGAAAAAATAGTTTTCACTGTTGTTACAGACTTGTTCAAGAAATAACTGAAAATTAAGAAGTCAAAGAAAATCAAACAGAAGACTGAAAAAATGTTTTTACACTACAACATCAACTTTGTTTCTTGTTATCTACAAGCTGATGGGTCTCCCCACAGTCACACACATACACATATACACACAGCTGTTAACTAAAGCATGCTACCCATCTTGGATTGACTTTCCCTGAGCGCCTGACAGAAACAAATGAAGATGGGTCAGTTTGCCTATTTTCATTCCTCAAAGGCACTGGTCATTAACCTGATGGTCCTTCAATTCCCAAGAAGTCCATGGATAGTATACCAGGGGCCCATAAACTTGGGTGTAAAGAAAAAAACACATCTTGATGTTTATTAATCTCAAACTGGCATTCAACATTTTCTTTTTATGGAGGTAGAAAATAAAACCTCGGCCCTGGCCGGTTGGCTCAGCGGTAGAGCGTCGGCCTAGCGTGCGGAGGACCCGGGTTCGATTCCCGGCCAGGGCACACAGGAGAAGCGCCCATTTGCTTCTCCACCCCTCCACCGCGCTTTCCTCTCTGTCTCTCTCTTCCCCTCCCGCAGCCAAGGCTCCATTGGAGCAAAGATGGCCCGGGCGCTGGGGATGGCTCTGTGGCCTCTGCCTCAGGCGCTAGAGTGGCTCTGGTCGCAACATGGCGACGCCCAGGATGGGCAGAGCATCGCCCCCTGGTGGGCAGAGCGTCGCCCCTGGTGGGCGTGCCGGGTGGATCCCGGTCGGGCGCATGCGGGAGTCTGTCTGACTGTCTCTCCCTGTTTCCAGCTTCAGAAAAATGAAAGAAAAAAAAAAAAAAAAAAGAAAATAAAACCTCGCAATATCAGCAGTGTCTGTGACTGCTCATAGAAATCACAGACACTTTTCTTATCACATTACAGTTGTACAAATACATTTAAACAGTGGTTACTAACATTTATCATTATTTTAAACTATGGTAGTATATAGACCCAGCTGATATAGATCTTGTTATGTGTTAATATCTATTAATATATCACGTTTCATACATATCTAAATGTCAATACAACTGATTTCTTTATTGTCCTACGTCCTTGGCTTCATGCATGGAAAACTGTCTTAAAAAGAGGCCCATAGCATAAGAAAGTAAGGGCCTTTAGGAATAAACTCTCAATACTCAAATTCTGTGTCAAATAACCTTTAAACAAAACATGTTAGCTAGACCTCATACGAATTCCTTCAATGGGCACAACTCAGTGTTGTGCCCTTGGACTCTGCATGGCGGGGCATGGAGGAGACATTTGCCTCCAGGACATCTCCGCAGACACGGCGGTTCTTCCATCATCACCTTTTATGAGGAAATCCAGTGAGCTGGCTTCTCTTAGGAATCTAATATCAAAAAATATAGGCCTGACCTATGGTGGCGCAGTGGATAAAGCATCGACCTGGAACACTGAGGTCGCTGGTTCGAAACCCTGGGCTTGTCTGGTCAAGGCACATATGGGAGTTGATGCTTCCTGCTCCTCCCTCCTTCTCTCTCTTCCCCTTCCTCTCTCTCTCTCTCTTTCTCTCTCTCTCTCTCTCTCTCTCTCCTTTCTGAAAAATTGAATAAAATCTTTTTTAAAAAAATATATATATATATAATATACTCCAAATGGGTGTCTATGATCCCCTTGATCCCCTTTATCAAATCACTAGAACTGCGTCTCTTTGTTTTTTAGATGCTACTGTTGCTTTGCTACAGCTGCCAAAAAGACCAGAGCTAAACGCAGTATCTGATTGTACTGACCTGATCATCCCAGTTTGGGTGTAAGATTATCTCCCTTTCCTTAAAATCGTTTCTGTTATACTGTTTTAGCTGCTTGTGCTATAGGTTTTTGTATTGTATTGTTTGGGGGGGGTTTAATTATAAGTTGGCATAAAGCATTTTTGGAAATAGAGTGAGAATTTTGAATTATTATTAATGGCTTTGAAGAATATTATACATCCTTTCATCCTGATATTGTCCAAGTTCTCTCCTACCCTGGAGAAAGGAAGACCTTTAACAGGGTCTCCACTCTCCACAGCTCACTTCTAGAACCTTTCCAAGTCATCAGTGTTCATGAGCATCACTACCCCTAATTTGCTTCCAGAAAATAAAGACCTTCTGTACAGGATATTAGGAGTTGTTATGGGGGCCCAGGCAGGCCGTGCCCACCACAGGAAGATTCCACCAGTCTTAATAGAAATATTCTGCCCCCATGACATTCTGGTGATTCAGTTCTCCCGAGCATTAATGAGCAGTTATGCAAATATTCATGAACTGCAGAAGGACTTTGCCTTTTAAGGAGTTACTTACAAAACCAGCATCTGATATTTTAAAATCAATATAATTGTCACCCGCCCACAACATTATTCCTCCCTCTCATATCCCCCCAACCACCTCCCCCCGCCACAATCCAGGATCACTCACCCAATGGAACCTCTCAGAGACTTCCCAAGGTTTCCAGGAACATCACTAAAGGTTCTGAGACCAGTGTGAACCCATGTGAATTACTTCCAAGTCAGGAATGGGACTCTTGAGGCTTGACTCTGAATGAAGCACCCCTTGTCTCCACCCACTAAATGTTGACTTGGGCCTGACTCACCGCTAGCGAGAGGAAGTAATGCATTTTCTTAGTGAATTCCTGATAACAAATAAAGAGAACTGAGTGGTCGGTATAGCTTCAGTTCTGCCCTTGACCTTCTGAAGACCTAGGCATATTTTACCCATCTGTTTCCCAACAGGTGCATATACGGCTGAGCCACACTGTACAAAGCGCTCTGACATCTTGGGAGGGAAAACTAACCACAACGCTCCCAAGGGCTCCACTTAGCAAAGGATAGGAATGGTTTTCTGCTTACGGAGTAGTGGCCGACTGAGAAAGGAGCAGGCAAAGGACAAGGAGAGGGTGAAAGGCAAAAGAAACCAAAATTCTGAGGCTGAGGCTTAATTTCAAAATTGACCTTGCATACTGATGAGGGAGTTAGTACCAGATGAGGCCAGGGAGGTAGGTATGGACTAGATCATGTAGGTTAGGAAGGCCCATGGTCAAGAGTTTGGATTTTATTTTTAGAGCAACAGAAAGATGTTGAAGAGTTTAAAACGGGAATGGTATGATCCAGTGTTCAGTTTTCCAGGGTCACTCTGGCCACTGCAGTTAAAATGAGCTGTGAAAGCCAGTTTCTCACTGAAGCTGCTACCCTCTTTCAGACTGAATTCAGTTTCTCAATCATGGAGGGCAGTTTGCCTCTATTATATCAATCCTGAGGACTCGAATCACAGATAGAACAAAGTGATCACAGTTTCCTAAATGAAATGTTTGTGTTTCTGACCCAGGGGAGGCAGAGAGACAGACTCCCGCATGTGCCCAACTGGGATCCGCCTAGCATGCCCACCACGGGGCGATGTTCTACCCATCTGGGGTGTTGCTTCTTTGCAACCGGAGCCATTCTAGCGCCTGAGGCGGAGGCCATGGAGCCATCCTCAGTGCCCGGGCCAACTTGGCTCCAATGGGGCCTTGGCTGTGGGAGGGGAAGAGAGAGACAGAAAGGAAGGAGAGGGGGAAGGGTGGAGAAGCAGATGGGCACCTCTCCTGTGTGCCCTGGCTGGAAATGGAACCCAGGACTTCCACATGCCAGACCGACGTTCTACCACTGAGCAAACCAGCCAGGGCCTCACTTCATTCTTTAACCCAGGTTTCCACTGGTGTGCCAGAAGAATTTTTAAAACATGCAACATCTGACTAGCCAGGGGCACTGACTTCTTTTTCCCTTAGCTTGTCAAATAAAATGACAACAGCCAATACAGCAAGAGCCATCTGGTGTTAATGTCCTGTCTTAAGCCATAAATATATTATATATAGGTCAGACAATAGAGCTGCATCATACTGATCACATCACAGAATAAGGTTGCATCTGTTTGGTTAATTCTTGGGATCAGAAATTCGTATATACAAGGATAGGCATCTGATTTTTTAAAAAGTCACTTTGGAGCAAAAAGAGTAGGTAATTACTATTTTTGTTTGTTTGTTTTGGTAAATCAAAATTATAGCTATGTTTTTTTTGGTGTGCTGCAGGATTTTAGTCATTAGTTGATGTGTCATGAGATGAAAAAGGTGGAAAATCGCTGCTTTAACCTAAAGAGAAGAGGAGTCAGGTACTCGGGATACAGAACGGAGCCCGTCTGCTCAGAAACCCAGCCGTGACTATTGGGATTGCAGACTCAGGAGGGACATACAGAAAGCAAAAGGATGAAGCCACCCCATCACCATGTGCCATCTGCTAGGTCCACCCACAGTCAAGGGGCGTGGGTGTGGGTGTGAGTGTGAGTGCGGGTGTGGGGAAAGGGTTGGGTATAGACTTCAAAGCTAGAATAGCATCCCAGGCCTTCTTCAGCTATCTCAAAGACAAAGGCCTACCTCAGCAGAAAAGAAAAACGCCCTTTTTCTCATCTTTTCTCCCCCACCCCGCCTCCCACTACCCCACAAAGAGAAGACAGTTCAGCCTGCAAAGCTCCCAGACACCACACGTGCCCCTGAGGGGCCCTCTGAGACACCATCATTTCATGCTCCCAGCGAGGACTCTGCAAACCTCCTCGGGCTGTCTGACAATGCGCCACTTGGAACAATGAGTAAGATCCCACCCCCGGGGGGTTGCCTGAATCAACAAAAAGCAAAAGTTGACAAACAGAGGGAAAGAGCTGCAAGTTCTGACACCGTCTATCTGCAGTGGAAATCGGTGTTCAGCAAACTCGAGGCAGGGAGATCAAAAGGAACAGCTCTCGCTTTTTAGTCCTGTTCGGCCTGTCCCCCGAAGCAGGTGTCTTCTCACAGATGTCGCTAGAGCGGGGATACCCGTGGTGACCTCGGCCCCTCCTCCCACATGGAGAAAACTTTTACTTGAGATAAAACAACAACAAAAAAACCCAGGTTTCCCCACTATCTCAAGCACTAGGTTGTTTTCAGAACAAAAATAAACAAATACAGGTACAAAGAACCACCATGTGATCTAACTGGGTTAAAGGCAGGAAAATAAAAATAGACCTGTCAGAAGGAATGAGCTCAGGCACATTTGGAACTGAAGTCCAAGCCTCTGACCAGGAACACCCTTTTCTCAGAAGTCCCAAACACGGGCCTGCATTCACTGGAATAGTCACTCCTCCCAGAGTTCTTCATGCCGCATGAATTAAGACCCAGCCCCAGGGCTTTCCCCTCTTCCCCCCCCCCCCCTAAAGTCAACTCCTTATTCATTTATGGCTGAATTCTGTAGTCTCTCCCTCTCACCATTTTTCTCTCCTTACATGTAATTTTTTTAAATAAAGTGTTTTGTCGAAGTAAAGGATCTGAAGGTTAGCTATTGGTTCCACCGGACTGTTGGAAAAGCATGAAGGCTCTTTCTAATTAGCACAAATTTTAAACTCGGCATACTTAAATCCTAAATCTAAGCATCTCCAAATTACTCCCAAATAAAACACAAGATAGTATTCTTCAGGGTACTAGAGCAGTCCCACGTTCAGGAAGACCACCTAGCTCTTTCAGAAAAGGTGGAGGCGGTCAATGCTGAAGAAGGTCATCTCAAGGTCACCACCGTAGGGGGGCCTGTGAGCTGGACCCAGGCAATTGGTGGTTCCTCATCCCTCCCTTGTTTTTGCTGTCTAGGTTCTGCTCACTGTCCCCACCATGGGGACAGGTTTGAGGACACAACCTAGGGCAGGTCACACGGTTTTGAGTCCACCAGGATTGAGTGTAGGGCTGACAAACCCTAAGATTCTGGCGGGCATGTGCGGAGATCTGCTCGTCTTGTGGTCACCCAAGACCAGCCGCATGGGTAAGTTCCCTCGCTTACCACGCCTGCCACTGGCCACCTGCCGATCCAAGTGACCTGCCTCCTTCCTCCGCCTCTCCCATCCTCCGTGCTTGGGCCCAGTGTACAAACCAACAGCAACTGCTGCTAGCTCAAGAGGGCTGACTCTGTTTCTGTGCTGCTTGCTTGTTTAGCTTGTTTTTTTCTATTCAATTTTTGATAGATATGTATTTATTGCCATTTAATTACTCATAATTTTTTATCTTTTTGCCCCCTGAAACTAATATACTATTGTAGGTCTACTGTAATTGGAAAATAAAGAATTATTTAAAGTCAAGAACAAGCCTGGGCCCTGGCCAGTTGGCTCAGTGGTCGAGTGTAGGCTCAGCATGTGGAAGTCCCAGGTTTGATTCCCAGCCAGGAAATACAGGAGAGGCACCCATCTGCTTCTCCACCCTCCCCTTCTCCTTTCTATTTCTCTCTTCCCCTCCCACAGCCAAAGCTCCATTGGAGCAAAGTTTGCCTGGGTGCTGAAGATGGCTCCATGGCCTTTGCCTCAGGAGCTAAAATGGCTCCAGTTGCAACAGAGCAATGCCCCAGATGGGCAGGGCATTGCCCCCTGGTGGGCTTGCTGGGTGGATCCCGGTGAGGTGCATGTGAGAGTCTGTTTCTCTGCCTATATTTCTCACTTTAGGAAAAAAAAAACCAAAAAAACAAGAACAAGCCTGGCCTGACCAGGTGGTGGTGCAATGGATAGAGCATCGAACTGGGATGAGGACCCAGGTTCGAAACCCCAAGGTCATCAGCTTGAGCGTGGGCTCACCCAACTTGAGCAAAGGCTCACCAGCTTAAGCGTGGGGTCACTGGCTTGAGCGTGGGATCATATACATGAGCCCCATGGTCACTGGCTTGAGCCCAAAGGTCACTGGCTTGAAACCCAAGGTCATTGGCTTGAGCCCAAAGGTTGCTGGCTTAAAGCCCAAACTTGCTGGCTTGAGCCCAAGGTCACTGGCTTGAGCAACAGGTCACTTGCTCTGCTGTAGCCCCCCAGTCAAGGCACATAGGAGAAAACAATCAATGAACAACTAAGGTGACACAACAAAGAACTGATGCTTCTCATCTCTCTCCCTTCCTGTCTGTCTGTCCCTATCTGTCCCTCTCTCTGACTCTTTCTGTAAAAGAAAAAAAGAAAAAGAAAAAAGGAATAAGCCTGACCTGTGGTAGATAAAGCATCAACCTGAAAATATGAGGTCACCAGTTCAAATCCCTGGGCTTGCCCGGTCAAGGCACATACAGGAAGCAACTACTATGAGTAGATGCTTCTCCTCCCTCTTTCTCTCTCTCTCTTACTCTTTCTCTCCCCCCCAAGTCAATAAATAAAATCTAAAAAAATAAAAATACATGACACAATTTTAAAAATTGAAAATATAAATAAATAAATGCATGTCGAACAACCATGAGAGTGAGAGAGAAAGAGAGAGAGAGAGAGAGAGAGGTTCACTCAGAAGTGCTTGGATCTGAGTCCTTGGAAAGTGAGGACAGATGAGTTCGACGTGATTTTGTTCCATCTCATTTCCTTCCCCCATTTTCTATTTTTAGGAGGCCAAAGGAGCCCTCCCGGAACTGAAAAAGTGATGGCCAACACTTTCTTTAGAAGAGCTCACCTAAGGAACCCTTCCTAAGGGCCAGTGTCATGGAGCCGAGGGGGTCCATGAAACAGCGGCTAGAGCAGCAGTACTGGGCGGGGGAGCGCCGTGGCCGATGCTAGAGGCCCACTCGGTCCTGGAGGCCTGACGCCCGGGTGGCCTATATGATGTCCATGGCTCTGGTCACCTCCTTCTCAGCCTGGCCAGGCAGCGGGGCTGACTCGGGGAAGTGTTCGATGACCACACAGGGAATGTGACCCGGGGAGCCAGCACAGCAGGACGGCCAAGGGCAGAGGTCCGGCAGGACCCTGCTGGGCTGCTGAATCAACACCCACCCTGAGGTCTGCCCTAAGTTTGAGCATTCTGATGTGTGAAGGGATGGATTACTAACCTATTTCAAAGGCCCAGTGAGTTGAGGATTCTGCTACTTGCTGGCAAACCATCCTGATACAAGGAGTCAGCACTAAGCAGAGAATGTTTTTGATCAACACTCTGGCTACAGAGAGAGCACACGTGGCTGCCTCACATGGGCCTGAAACCGACACCTAGTCCTCCTCCTGCGCCCTAGAACCTGTCCTATGTGCCAGGGCCACCGCCAGGGACTGGGACTCCTCTTCCTGGTGGAGGGTGAAGACATGCACTAAATACAGAAGTTTCTAGTATAAAAGTACTGAGGACTGTGGGAGCTTTTAGTTAGAACTAACAGATTCTGGGGACCAGAGGTCTTCCTGGAGAAAGTGCTGCTTAAGCGGAGGTTGACTAGTGAATGGGAGCTGTTAAGTGTTAAGGCCGTGTGTGTGTGTGTGTGTGTGTGTGTGTGTGTGTGAGAGAGAGAGAGAGAGAGAGAGACAGACAGACAGACAGATACTGGGGGGGGGGTGTCACAGCTGGTAGTCTCCAGGTACAGGAACAGCCTGGAGGCAGCAGGAAACTATCTGTCATCTGTCATATTTGAGGAACTGACAACTGTCAGGTACTGTTGGATAAGAAGGGCTAGAGGAATAACAGAGTCAGGGTAGCTACATGCCGGATGGGTAAGTTGTGTCAAGAATCTGAGGTTAGCCCGGCAGCTTGGCTCAGCGGTAGAGCTCTGACCCAGTGTATGAAAGTCCCAGATTCAATTCCTGGTTCAGGGCACACAGGAGAAGCGACCATCTGCTTCTCCACCCCTCCCCCTTCTCTCTCTCTATCTTCCCTTCCCGCAGCCATGGCTCAAACAGTTTGAGCAAGTTGGCCTGAGCGCTGAGGATGGCTCCATGACCTCACCTCAGGTGCTAAAATAGCTCAGTTACTGAGCAACAGAGCAGCGGTCCCAGATGGGCAGAGCATCGCCCCTTGGTGGGCTTGTAGGGTGGATCCCAGTGGGGCACATGCAGGAAGGAGTCTGTCTCTCTGCCTCCCTGCCTCTCACTTAATAAAAAACCATTTTTTTGACGTTAAACTCTATGTCAATGAAAATCCACAGCAAAGCAGACAGTGGCACAACCAGGTGTGTAATTTTAAAAAGATATTCCAGTAGCAGGGTAATGGGTAGAGGACTGCAGGTCAAGCATGGAGCCAGGAGAGCAGGAGGGGAAAGTACTGGAGAGACGGGAAGCACAGATGTGGTAGACAATGAGTTGGATCAGGGGAGAAGGAGAGGCAGTCATCAGAAACGACCCCATGATCTCTGGCCTGGGACAGAAGGGGTGGGGGGCGGCGCCACGTAATGACCTTCAGAAGAGGGAAGGTAGACTGGGTCGTAGGGCAGGTGCTGTCCACCGCTCTATGCCTGTCTCCTGGTCCTGGGCACCATCGTCTCTCACCCAGATGACCGCCACTGCTCTTCACTGGTCTCTCTGCTTTTGTCCTTGTCCACCCATAGTCTATCACAACATAGAAGCCAGTGAGACACCTGAAAGACATGACTCAAAACATATCACCCTATGATCAAAGCTTCCTATTTCACTTCGAGTAAGAGCCCAAGTTCTCCCTCCCAGTGCCCACAAGGGCCCGCCTGGACAGGCCTGCACCTCCTCCCTTCCCTCTCTGACCTCACTTCCTATCACACTCTGCATCCTTCACTTCACTCTGAACTCTCCCACCTCCCTTCCCGTCCCTGGACTATTCTGGCCACTGTACTACACCAGCTGTCACCCCCGCCTGGCAACACACAAGCCCTCCAAATCTGCCTGGTCTGCCCCCTTACTCCCCTCAATTCTTCGCCCAAATGGCACGTTTTCCACAAGACTCAATCTGACCACCCTGCTCAGTAGCACAACCCCCGTCCACCTCGTGCTTCTACCTTGCTTGACATATTTTTTTGTATTGGGTCCTTCTCCCCTTATAACGTACACTATGTTTATTTATTCCATTTCTTATTTCCCGCTCCACCAGCTGTAATAAAGGCTCCATGAGGACACAGGTCATCTTTGTTCACCAATGTATCTCAAGTGCCTGGAACAGTATTTTCACATGTGTACTGAATGAATGAATGTGTTCAGAAACCCTGTCAATTGGGACCAGTCTACTGCATCTGGCCCTAAGTGAGCAAAGACAAATACAAACAAACACTGGTCAAAGCAGAAGTTCAAGGCTGAGGGTCCCTAAGTCACCCATCACTCTTTTCATGTGATAACCATGTAGAAAACAATTTTCACTCTTCTGAAAAATGAAAAGGAGTCCCCTCACTCACCGCAGAACCAGAAAGAAACAAGAGGGTGAGGCTGTGGAGTTTATCTGCTGTCCCAAGCAAGGACAGACCCTCTTCCTTCAACAATGACTCCATGCCAGGAGCTGGGAAAATGTTGGTAAACGAGGCAGCAAAGGACCCTGAGCTCCTGGAGATTAAAGTCCCATGGAACTGTACATCTTACTCCTATCCTTAGCCTTTATCATGGTCTGTGCCCAGATGGCCAGATACTAGAACTTATTTCTCCCCACGGAGGAGAGCAGGAACTCTACATTACATATGCATTCCTTAGAACAGGGGTCGGGAAACTTTTTGGCTGAGAGAGCCATGAACGCCACATATTGTAAAATGTAATTCTGTGAGAGCCATACAACAACCCGTGTACATTACACATTATCCAATAAAAATTTGGTGTTGTCCCGGAGGACAGCTGTGATTGGCTCCAGCCACCCGCAACCATGAACATGAACGGTAGGAAATGAACGGATTGTAATACATGAGAATGTTTTATATTTTTAGCGTTATTATTTTTTTATTAAAGATTTGTCTGCAAGCCAGATGCAGCCATCAAAAGAGCCACATCTGGCTCACGAGCCATAGGTTCCCGACCCCTGCCATAGAACCTTGTTTCTCCAAGTGTGATCCCCAACAAGCAACATCAGCTCACCTCGGGCCCTGTCCCTGAATCAGAAACCACATTTTGATAAGATCCCCTGGTAATTCTTATGCACAGAGATATTTGAGACGCACTGTCTGGAACTCTCCACTGAACGCAAGTCTATCTGATCACACAAACCGTGGGCACAGGAAATCCAAGGAGCAGAAAAAAGAGGGTTAAGTTCACATCCCCATTTGCTAATGAGTAAGGAATATCATTCAATGCATGAATGGTAACAGAAATCATTTTAGAAGAAGATTCTAAATTGATGTCCATGATCATTTAAAAATTCAAGCACAAGGCTGATATGAAATAAACATATGATAACCATTCACTAACATTGTATGTAATCATAGACGTTCAAAAGTCAGTGTTTAAAAGTATTAAGCAAATGTACTTAAGGGTAGGGGTACTTGAGTCAGACTTCCTGATTTCTAAACTATCACTAGATTATTCATTGTTTCCTGGGCCAATCTGCGTGGCCTTAAGTTTCAGTTTCTTGGTCTGTAAAATGGGAATGATAACAGAACTTAACCTCTTCAGTTTAGTGCAAAACCCAAGTAAGGTAATGTTCATAAAGAAATAAGCATACCACATACCAACTTTCTGTTATAAGACAATTTCTGGAGCTCTAACATACAGTATGGTAATTACAGTTAATCCTTTATTGTACACTTGGAATTTGCCAAGAGAGCAGACCTTAATTTAAGTGTTCTCACCACACAAAAAATAAAGAAGTTAAAATTTTAAAAAACTTTTTTTAAAAAGGCATAAACGTTAGCTTTTATTATTCTCATTACTTCATTCAACATTTAACTTATCAACAAGTATTTTAATAACAGGAGAAGATAATGGAGAAAATCAGGCTGAAGTATAGGAGCCAACTGGGGGAAGTGTTTGCATGGCAACCTGCAGAGTGAGAAACAGCCAGTTACAGGATGAGTGACTGTCAGGTTGGGAACACCAAGGGTAGTTTCCCCCACCCCCAGGTGCACATCACACAGGGGTCCAGCGTCTACAACAGGAGCTGGGTTTCATTCAGGACCAAAGAAAAGCGACTGAGTCCTTTTATACCAGGGAGTGAATTAAACAGAAACATTTGCTGGGGCGGCCCTGGGGTGAAAGGTCAAGAAAAGGCCCTAGGGCCACATGGAGGGGGGTCGAGCAGAAAATCAGCTTCAGAGGAATTGTCACCCTCATCACCTGCCTCTAGACTTCAGGCCGAAGTGGAGAAGTCCCCCTCTCTGCGCTCCTACCACCCTCATTCTGTTACCTGAGCACCTCCTCAGCCACTGACCACACGCCAGCTCCTCCGTGGGACATGTGGCGACACCTGTCCCCTGCGTTCACGGCTTCTTTGTCTGCTCTCTCAGAGCACCTGGCACACACCTGCGCCACTGAGCCTCTCATTCGTGCCACTGTAATGAGTGGTATTCTCACATTTATTTAAGGCTAACCCTACCCTTTCCATGTCGGTGGCTTGCCCACGATCAGAAGGCTGGCATGCTGGCACAAGGCGGGTGCTCAGCACATGTTACTATGAACGAAAGAGCTAATGTTCATTCCCCATTTCTTCCCTTACAGCCAAGAACGTGGGCCATGGTCAGATACCTGTTTCAACAACAAATCAGAGACCCTGAGGCTGGGGGTTCCCCAGAGGAAAGTCCTCTCTTAGTGACAGTTCCCTGTAAAAAAAGAACCCCACCTTTAAATGCACTGTATAAGTAAATGGACATGCATTTTACTCGCTTTATTTTTTAGCCTCAGCCCAGGATCATAACCATAGACACCACACAAGAATACATGCAGCACCAATGCTTTCGGTATCTCTCTGTTTTTCCTACCACCGCCCCTTGGGTGCCTGTCATCTCATGGGGGGTTTGGGGGTGGCAGAGGAAGAGCCTGACTCACTGATCACGATGAGTCAGTGATCTGTGAGCATTTCCTGTGAGCGGAGCTCCGCGGGGACCTTGGAGCCAGCTGTCCCCACCCCCACGGCACACCCTCGCCCAGACAGTGTGCCCTCACCCCGACTGCACGCCCTCACTTCCAGCTCTTGTCCCTCCATTGATCCCTGTGTCCCTGGCCAAGTCTGGAAGCAGCAGCCACCCTACCCTGCCCACCTGGACCGACCACCAGGCAGTCCCCTCCTTACTCTCCCTCAGAGCAGCTCCCAGCCTCCCAGTCCTCCACCCTCCCTGCCAACCCCACCCGACCTGGCCACAGACACTCCCTGAATCTTCCAACCTGCCTCCCTTGCCCTTGAAATCTTGCTCTCTGGCACAAATATAGAACTTCAGGTGAACAAGAAACCAAAGGGCCATCCATTCCTGCCCATTTGGGCACCTTCCAAAGCACTGTTGACCCCTGGACAACACGGGGGTTGGGGCACTGCCCCCTGCACAGTGCAAAGTCTGCATATAACTTTTGACTTCCCTCTCCTCCTGTCAAACTGGCCTACTATTGACCAGAAGCCTTACATGGAACATAAACAATGGATGAACACATATTTTGAATTTTCTATGTATTATATACTGTATTTATACAACCAAAAAAGTAAGCTAGAAATGAGAAAATGGTACTAAAAATATTATGAGGCAAATACATTTATCCTACTGTGCTGTATTTATTGCTACTGTAAGTTTTATGCTGTCAGATACAAAACACTGTAGGTGTTCTACACAATCTTAACACTGGCCATCAAAAAGGAACAGAGAATGTGGAAGATAAATTCAGGTGTATTTACAGGTACAACGCCTTGTGCATCAACAATGAAGCAGCAGCAATCCGACTGGTTCACGGGAGCCCAGTGTCACCAGCGCTATCGCTCACGCTGGCAAGGAGAGCTCCAAAAACGTTTCCAATGTATTAGTTGAAAGAAATCCACATATACATGGACCCACACACTTCAGTCACGTGTGTCCCAGGGTCAACTGTCACGGTTGCTAACCTGGCCAAGCAGTCTGTGCTAATGGGATGAAGGAGACCCAGAAAGGCCAACGCTGAGGGCAGCCAGAGAACTTCCCTACAATGTGCAGTGTCACTTGAGGGTCCATCTCTGTGGCTCCGCCCCCACGCTGGCACGCTAGCTGGAAGACTTAGAGCTCATCTCTACCCCAGCTGTCCTCGACCCGGGACCCGAGAAGACAACTCCTTATTGATGAAGCTCTTACAAGAACACAAATCCCCACTGGGGGTGAGGGGGAACCCGGGGGTCAGGCAGGAGGGAGAGAGTTGGGAGTCTGCGGAGAAGGAAAGATTAGGAGCAGAGGTTTTTAGGTGAGTTTTCTTTGGCCAAAAACGGCCTGCGTGTAGAACAGAAGGTACAGAAATTAAGGGCAGGAGAGAAGGGAGAAGAAAGCCTGCATGTAAGGAATCTCTGATGCCCTCCCCGTCCGGTGGCAGACATTGTCAAAATCTCTTAGGATATTGTAATTGAATGTCCCATTTTCAGGCCAATGGGAGTCATTGTCTAATTTGTACTGAGGCCATGCCATGTTACAGAAGAAAATGAGGGGTTTTTTTGGCTTAAGGTCAGAGAGGCACAACTTAGGTTTTTTGAGATATCCTAGAGGGGTCTGGTCGGAAGGCTTAGACTCTGAAGAGCCCATAGTGAAGACAGGTGAGCAAGAGGGGGCGTCCCCGCCTTTTGTCACTGTCCCAAAAGGAGAGACTCTCCATGTGGGAGAGTCGTCCCTGATAGAGGTTGTCACCACCTGTCAGGGAGCTCCGAGGACAAGAAGTCCGAGAGAGTGGAGAGGTTTGGCTAGGCGCCTAGTCTTCCGTGCAGTCCACTGAGACTGAAAGTCAAACCCCTCAAAATATGAGGCGTGTCAGAGAAAACCATCCGACCAGAAAGGGGTGTTTTTAGAGAGAAATTTAGAGGCCAACCGGGGAAGGGGAAGGGAGAAACTCCTTACCTTTCTGGTCCAGCAGGGGTTCAGGACAGGGTTAGACTGACGGCCAATCAACCTACAATTACACGTCCAAACAGAATCAGAGTTAGCCCAGACAAGCTGCCGCTGCCCATTGCTTCCCTGGTTGTAAGTGTGGACGGCAAAGAGGGATCATCCAGGCAGTTAGTACCCTGTCCCGGGTTTCAGCACCAGATGTAAGAATGAGACGGCACTCGAACACCAGGTATGCAGGCTTTATAAGAGGAGAAAGACCTGCCGGGGCACTCCTCCAAGAGAAGTGCACTGAAACAGACTCTGAGACAAACATTTATTAAGGTGGGGAGAGCTCTGAGCAAGTGTGTGTTGTGTCAGCAGTTCTGGTATGCTCCCTTCTGTAGTTTTACAATATTGGCTTCTTGGAAAGCTTCTCCTCGGGGTGGCTGACCAGCTCCCTAGAACTTTTCTGTTTCAGGGGCGATAGTCCAGTAAGGGCGGGGTCAGATAGCCAAGGAGAACAGCAAAAGGGCAGTTTGGAAGTTTTGGTAAATTCATGTATCCATCATTTCTCAACTCTGTGGTATGATAAAAGAAAAAAAGAGGTGAGGGGAAGAAAAAGAGAGGGAAAAAAGGGTATGAGGTCCAGGAAGGAGGTTTGTCTCGGACCAGCCATCTTCTGGAGCTACTTCCTGCTGTTATCCCTATTGGGGGCCTCCTTCGTGAACCTCTCCCTGGGGTAAGTTGGAATAGGAGTGTTTTTATAGGGTTCCAAATTTTTTGTTTTGTGAGGGCAGGTTTTAGGGTTGGTGTGTAGGGTTAAGTAGATTTTTCCAATTTTCTGATTGGTGAAGGTCTGCGTGCAGTTCTGTAAGAAACTAGTGAACAAACGTAAGAGGTAGGGTCTAAAAGTTAGAAAAATGAATAGGAGAGTGAGTGGACCAATGAAAGGCAATAGTCAAGAAACCCAGTTTGTGTGAAACCACTGATTCCATGTATACAAATTCGCTAGGCTTCAGAGAGAGAGAGTAGGAATAAGACAGGGAAGTAGCCAGTCCCCCTGCCCCTAGACCTACTTTTGTAGAGATTTCTAAAGCAATAAGAAGAGGGATTACTTGTACAGCTCGTTTGGTTCTTAGATTGACGGGTAGTGTACTAGGAACTGCAAGAGGCTCACGGGGTGGGATTAGGTTGATATTTGGGGTGAGATAGATTAAGGTACAGGTTTCTGTCCAATTAGTAAGGAGACACATATAGGTGTTGGTCCCACACAAGTAGAAAACCTTTGATTGGGTGAGGCAGATTGAGAGGTGAATAGAGAATAGAAGGACAAGGGGTCCGTTTTGTTTCTCTGTTTCTGAGCTCCAGATGGTCAGGGTGGAGGAAAGAGTAGCCCTTAGCAGTAGTGGGAGTTGTCAGGGTCACAGTGGGTGGACCTGTCCACGTGAAAGTCAGTCCTTGGGTGATGTAATGCTGGAAGCACCTCTTGGACAGTCTTTGAATGGTTTGCTGAGTAACCTGTAAATCCTGCAAGTACTTAGGGAAAGGGTGGTTACATTTCTACACTTTGGAGTTAAAGTCCTACTGACCACTGCTTCTAGCTGGAATTAACAGCAAGTCCCAGCCTACAATAGGTATGGGGCATTGAGATAAAAGGAATAAAGGAGATACTATACATTAAATAAAGTAACAAAATGAGACTGTCAATACCCACAGTAGAGATTTCTGAGGGATAAATAAAGCTTAAATATTCAAGCAAGGCATAGTAGATGGCCCTTGTGTTTACAAGAAATGAGATTAGCTTATCTGCTATTTGGAAGAAATACCCGAGGCTCATGAATGATGTCCTTGGGCCTTCAGTGGCAATTCCCAGCATGCTGGGCAAGGTCAGGTCACAGGTAGCTGGAGCAGGGCTAGAAGAGACTGAACCCTCCCTCCATGGAGCAAGGGGGCAGCTTACCTTCTCATGTCCCTCTTTCCACAGCACAGATGTGTCAGCCAGTGGGGCTGGGAAGCCTGGCAGGCTTCAGTTCAATGACCTTTCTTTCCACTCTTGAGCAGGGCCCTGATGGAATTCTATAAAGCCCTTTAGGGCGTTGGAGCCAAAAGCTGGTATTTCCTAACTTCTTTTGGGCCTTACTTGCCTTTTCTGTTACTTCTTTGGTCATTATAGACCATAAAAGCCATGCTCAGAAGATCTCACTGAGGGGCTTGATCAAGAGAGCAAAATTGGGAATTCAGTGTCTAAAGAAGCCTATTAGACCGAGGAAAGAAAAGATTTGATTTGTGGTGGTAGGTGGTTGGAGAATGCGGAGGGTCTGAATTTGATTTAGGGTGAGACCTCAGGTGGTAGGAGTTAAGGCAATGCCTAGATAGACTAGGGACTGAGAATGAAGTTGAGCCTTAGCAGAGAAGACACGATATCCCTTCATGGTGAGAAAGTTAAAAAGAATGGAGGTGTGTCTTCCTGAGACAGGCAGGGAGGGGCTGCAGAGGAGTAGGTTATTTACATATTATAAGAGAGTACTAGTTTTTTTCTTTTTTTTTTTTTTTGTATTTCTCTGAAGTTGGAAACAAGGAGGCAGTCAGACAGACTCCTGCATGAGCCCAACCAGGATCCACCCGGCATGCCCACCAGGGGGCGATGGTCTGCCCATCTGGGGCATCGCTCTGTTGTGACCAGAGCCACTCTAGCGCCTGGGGCAGAGGCCATAGAGCCATCCCCAGCGCCTGGGCCATCTTTTGCTCCAATGGAGCCTTGGCTGTGGGAGGGGAAGAGAGAGACAGAGAGAAAGGAGAGGGGGAGGGGTGGAGAAGCAGATGGGCGCTTCTCCTGTGTGCCCTGGCCGGGAATCAAACCCGGGACTCCTGCACGCCAGGCCAATACTCTACCGCTGAGCCAACCGGCCAGGGCAAGAGAGTACTAGTTTTAAGATTGCATGCTGTTAAACCCTGAACTACTGCCTGCCCAAACAGGTGTGGGCTGTTTTTGATCCCCTGGGGTAAGACAGTCCACGTAAGTTGCTGGGCTGCGTTAGTGTCCAGGTAAAGGCAAACAGAAAGTAAGAGTCAGGGTGTAGAGCAGGGGTCCCCAAACTTTTTACACAGCGGGCCAGTTCATTGTCCCTCAGACCGTTGGAGGGCCGGACTATAAAAAAAACTATGAACAAATCCCTATGCACACTGCACATATCTTATTTTAAAGTAAAAAAAAAAGGGAACAAATACAATATTTAAAATAAAGAACAAGTAAATTTAAATCGACAAACTGACCAGTATTTCAATGGGAACTATGCTCCTCTCACTGACCACCAATGAAAGAGGTGCCCCTTCCGGAAGTGCGGTGGGGGCCGGATAAATGGCCTCAGGGGGCCGCATGTGGCCCGCAGGCCGTAGTTTGGGGACCCCTGGTGTAGAGGAATGGTAAAGAAGGCATTTTTGAGGTCTAGGATTGTGAATGAGTAGTGTTTGAGAAAATGTGTGACAGTAACTTGTAGAGATTAGGGACTACTGGATGGAGGGGAATTATTGCCTCATTGATTAGGTGTAAGTGATACGAGGCGATAAGCCCCTGAAGGTTTTTGAACAGGAAGAATACGGGTATTGCAGGGAGAGTCCGTGGGGATGAGTAAGCCTGGTTTAAGAGGTGGATAATTATTTGTTTAAGGCCTTAGAAACTGACACAGTTACACATTAAACAAAGATTTTACATAAAATTTATGAATTAAGGAATTTAAATGAGCGCGCTTTACTTGTTTCAATTCAAATTACACTAGAGATATTTTCTGACAAACAGAGACAAGACGGATTACTTACTCACAAAGCTTAATAGACAATTCTGTTTTTTTAAGCTTTTCGAGGTGGCAGGGAGTTGCCAGCAGAGAGGGGAGGAAGAGAGAAAGCAGACGGATGGACAGTGTGAGCAGCTGGATGGAAAAAAAAGAGGGTCAGAATCTGCATGAGGAGGAGAAGGAGGGTAAAGTACTAGTGTGGTGCCACATGGTCAGAGGATTCAAAAAAGATTTAGAGCTTTTAGGAGAAAGGAGGGGGTGAGGAGGAAAGAGGCACAGTCACAGTTTGTAAGGAAGGAGGAGGGGTCGGAGAAGAGACAGACAGAACTGCAGTTTGTAAGGAGGGAAGAGAGGTCAGAGATGAGACAGGCACCACAGCCAGAGCCACAGCTTCTAAGGAGAGGGGAGGGGACGGAGAACACAGTGGAGAAGGGAGAGGCCCCGGCCAGCAGGGGAGGAGAAAGAGAGACTGGTGAAGGAGAAAACAGGATTTAGTGAAGGGAGGGGGCTTTCTGGAGGAAAGAGACTCCAGCAAAAAAGATTTGGTGAGGGACTAGAGAGGGGTCCCGAGAGAGGGGTGCCCCCGGGGGTCAGGCAGGAGGGAGAGAGTTGGGAATCTGTGGAGAAGGAAAGATTAGGAGCAGAGGTTTTTAGATGAGTTTTCTTTGGCCAAAAATAGCCTGCGTGTAGAACAGAAGGTACAGAAATTAAGGGCAGGAGAGAAGGGAGAAGAAAGCCTGCACGTAAGGAATTTCTGATGCCCTCCCCGTCCGGTGGCAGACATTGTCAAGATCTCTTAGGATATTGTAATTGAATGTCCCGTTTTCAGGCCAATGGGAGTCATTGTCTAATTTGTACTAAGGTCATGCCATGTTACAGAAGAAAATGAGGGGGTTTTTGGCTTATGGTCAGAGAGGCACAATTTAGTGAGGTTTTTTATGAGACATTCTAGAGGCGTCTGGTCGGAAAGCTTAGACTCTGAAGAGCCCATAGTGGAGACAGGTGAGCAAGAGGGGGCGTCCCCGCCTTTTGTCACTGTCCCAAAAGGAGAGACTCTCCATGTGGGGGAGTCGTCCCTGATAGAGGTCGTCACTACCTGTCAGGGAGCTCCAAGGACAAGAAGTCCGAGAGAGTGGAGAGGTTTGGCTAGGCGCCTAGTCTTCCGTGCAGTCCACTGAGACTGAAAGTCAAACCCCTCAAAATGTGAGGCGTGTCAGAGAAAACCATCCGACCAGAAAGGGGTGTTTTTAGAGAGAAATTTAGAGGCCAACCGGGGAAGGGGAAGGGAGAAACTCCTTACCTTTCTGGTCCAGCAGGGGTTCAGGACAGGGTTAGACTGACGGCCAATCAACCTACAATTACACGTCCAAACAGAATCAGAGTTAGCCCAGACAAGCTGCCGCTGCCCATTGCTTCCCTGGTTGTAAGTTTGGACGGCAATGAGGGATCATCCAGGCAGTTAGTACCCTGTCCCGGGTTTCAGCACCAGATGTAAGAATGAGACAGCACTCGAACACCAGGTGTGTAGGCTTTATAAGAGGAGAAAGACCTGCCAGGGCACTCCTCCGGGAGAAGTGCATTGAAACAGACTCTGAGGCAAACATTTATTAAGGTGGGGAGAGCTCTGAGCAAGTGTGTGTTGTGTCAGCAGTTCTGGTATGCTCCCTTCTGTAGTTTTTATGATATTGGCTTCTTGGAAAGCTTCTCCTCGGGGTGGCTGACCAGCTCCCTAGAACTTTTCTGTTTCAGGGGTAACAATCCAGTAAGGGTGGGGTCAGATAGCCAAGCACAACAGCAAAAGGGCAGTTTGGAAGTTTTGGTAAATTCATGTATCCATCAATACGATTTAGAAGCTTCTTTTAGGGAAATAAAAGTTACAACTTATAAAACTAGAGAGGATAGTGAATATTTCCTCAGAGTGAGAAATCCTAACAAATAGCCTATTTTTAAAAAGCTGAGAGATATTCCACACTGCACGGCATCCCAGGGCCAACGCAGTGAGGGGATGGACGGCTGTCTCATCCACATGGGGTGACTCTGAGCCTAGTCCTGACATCCTTTTTCTTCTCTGCTTCCTGCCTGCAGTGTTTCTGAAAGGTTGTGTGTTTCCCTCCCCCCATTTTCTCACCCCCCCATTTCCTCACTCCATTTCTGCACCCCCAAATCACAGGTGGCCCGTTCCAGTCCAGGCCCCTCCTCTGAAACTAACTTCTCCAATGTTCCCAGAAGGTTTTTGGTCACCAAGTCAGATGGCCTCTGTTCAGCCTCTGTGCTGCCAGGCCCTCTGGTCCCTCTTCAGCCAGAGACACTCATAGTCACACCCCCTTCGCAGAACTCCACCACCCGGGTGCAGGTGGCTGCTGCCCTGACTTTCCTCCCGCGTGTCGCCCTGCTCCCTTCCTGGGTTACTTCCCCTCTCAGCCTGGGCCCTCAGCCTGTGCCCTTGTCCGCCAGCCTGCCTCCCCTATCACAGCGCCAAGCTTCACACACCCAAGTCAAACCAGCTTCTCTCACTCCATGCGGAGAGCCAGCGCTCCTACAGGGAAATGCACCCTCTGCCCCGTCCCCACTCTTCGTCGCCACGGTCTCCCCTCCACCCCCACCCCCACCCCCACCCCCACCCCCATGCGTGCGTGACAGGTCTGGCTGAGGTGAAGCAGCACCAAACCAATTCTAGCAAAGGAAGGGACGCTCTCCTGCCTATCTGCTCTGCATGAAGCAGTCGTTCACACCCATTCCCTCCCCCCTCAGTGAGGTGTGGTTGGGAGGCAGTTCTCCACCTGCCCCCACCTAGCCTCAGGGCAGAGGCCCCAGGCCCCAGCACAAGGAAAGCAATTTTGTGGTCAGTAGCGCTTCTTTGCCTGTAAGAGCTGACAGGAACTGCGGATTCGAAAAGAAGGTGAGCGCTGTATTACCAGCAAAAGAAACAAATAACAAACAAACACCTTTGTACTTGGGGAGTTAGGACACAAGGGCAAAAAACGGTATTAATCCTCTTCTTAGCACCTCAAGGAACTAGAGAATGTCGTTGCAAAAGGAGCCCAGTGGCAGCAGTTAGTGGGGACAGGCTCAGTGAGAAGAGGGAAGGAGGGAGGGAGGAGAGAGGAGGGGTGGGGAGAGCGGGGAGGGGTGGGGAGAGCGGGGAGGGGTGGGGAGAGGAGGAGTGGGGAGAGCAGGGGGGTGAGGGAGAGGAGGGGGTGGCTGGAGGAAATTTAATCTTAATTTAACTCCGCGTTTTCCCGTTCATCCTTGATCAATTTCTTCCCCTACCACCCCACCCTGCACCTCATCACATCTAAGCATCTCAGGTTGCAAACTGTGCCCAAGGCACCGGGAGGGGGAAGAAGAAACACCTGCCCTCGGTCCTCATGCGGCCCCTGCGGCACCAGCTCAGACACCATCAGTCCCATCAGGAGGACGCTGCGGAGCCCTGCAGGACACAGCTATATCGTCCCTGTCCTGCCCGGGAGGTCTCCCTGGTTTGGGCTCTCCTCTCTCTTTCAGCTACTTCTATACTATTCCTGGGCATGCAGACACACTGAGTTGTTTCCCAGGCCTTATGTGGGGTGAGAGAAAATTCTGTGAGGTCTTCCTACTTAACCATCACATGTGGTCCTCTCTACTCCACCAGTCCCACACTTCACAGGGCAGAAGACACGTCTACAAAACTGTCACCACTCCTGGCTCTGCTGAGACTGTAGACACAGTTACCCTCGGCTACCTGAGCCCCCAATCCATAGAGGGGTTCTTAGCATATGTTCCTCCCATCCCCAGACTGGGCATGAAGGAGGGCATGGTAGAAGTCCCCTCTCAAGAGCACATACCAGCACTTGGTGTCCCGGGACACATCACTGCTGTCCACCCAGGACATGTGGCTCCCTCAGAAGGAGAAGAGTTATCTAGCTTGATGAAAAAAAACAAAAAACCCCACAAAAAAACTATCTCTGACTGATCTTCTATTCTCCTCCACTGTGTCACATTCATCTTTAACTTGATGGCCTGCGCCTTTAGGAACTTAGGCTGTGGCAACTCCAGAGCAAGGGTTCTTACGACTCAAAATTGGGTCTTAAAACTCAACAGCCAAGAATCTGAGTCTTGTCTTAAGTCAACCATTATTTATGGAGTGCTGCGGTGGACCCGCCATTTCAGGTTCTGAGGACACCCAGGTTCTGGGAAAGGTAAGTTCGTTTTTCAAACAGTGTAGACTGACAGAATTGTATATTTCTGAGTGTTTCTCTAATTCTCCTTTCCTTAGGTAGTCAACAGAGAGTCCCAGCTGACTGAGCTATGGCAGGACGGTCCCTAGGTAGCAGTAGGGGAACAGGGCACCCCAGTCAGTGTATAACTAAACGCCATCTCACTAGGCGTGCAAACCCTTCATGAGAAGCCCGTTCCTGGACCATCTCCTGACTCCTTCACAAATATTCCATGCAGTGGGTCACGCCTCCTGACCCCTTTATGTCTTTATTCTCTTTCCCAAGCAACTTTCTAACTTGCTTCACACGGACCTCCCCATCAAGCCTCTCTGACCAATAAGACCGAGTGAGGGGCCCCTCACTGGCACTGCCCGTAGCGTTTTGTGTTCACCCCTGCATTCCACAGCACATGCACCGTGGAATTTGCTGGGTGCCGGGAATTACCAATGCATCGTTAACCTGTGGGCTTCCTGAGAACAAGCGACAGTGTCCTGATTCTCCGTGTCTCCATACCCAGCACCCAGGAGATGCTCAAAGAATACCTCTTGACTGATATGGAAAACATATTCATTGAAAAAGTTACATATCAAAAATTACCTAGCGGCGGTTGAAATGATAAAGAACATCATTGGAATGGTTTCAGGAAAGGTAGGGAAGGGAAGGGGACAAAAATCAGACACTGGACTCCTTCCCAAGGTCTAAGAAACCACCTGGGATGGCGTCAAAAGGGAAAGCAACCTGTGATGACTTCTGCCTTCCTCTCCCCTCCACTCTCGCCTGGGGCCCAGAACCTGGGGCATACATACAGCCTGAGGGGTCAAGGCAGAGGAGGGGAAATGTGAGGACATAATGGGAGGGCAAACAGGATGAGAAACAAATGCCATTGACTAATTTCTCAATTGTCATCCAACACCTTAGTTCAGTGGTCAGCAAACCACTGCTCATGAGCCACATGCGGCTCTTTGGCCCCTTGAATGTGGCTCTTCCACAAAATACCACATGTGGACATGTAGGTTATAATAACAATGCACCTACTTATAAACAGTTTAAGATTAAAAAATTTGGCTCTCAAAAGAAATTTCAATCGTTGTACTGTTGATATTTGGCTCTGTTGACTAATGAGTTTGCCAACCACTGCTAGGTTCACCACAAATATGGTATCTTATTACGTATTTGTGAAGAACCACCTGAGAGCAAGACCCCCATCAGAAAGCAAACTTGTATGGTGTGGGGGAAAGGAGATGGAAGGCGTCAAAGAATAAGAGAAAAAACAAATTCAGTCGTCTTAAGTCTAGCCCATTGAAAGCTAAAAGTTTTCAATAAAGTGGCCAGATTCAAAACTATAAAATACACGGGAAAGAAAGTTAAGAAATGTACAAAACTTGAGTGAAGGAAACTGCAACAATCGTATTACAATATATAAATGTAGCAAATTAACACACGGTACACTTTAAATTTGCACATTATATGTCAAATAGATTCGATTAAAAAAAACTTAATTTTTCTGAAAGTATGAAGTCATTGAATAAATGCTGAGCCACACCATGTTTTCCTAGAAGAGTAGACTTCCTAGTGTGGAGTAGTTAATAAGGTTTGGCAAGGAAGTGGGTGGAGGGAGCAGCATGAAATAAGTTGATGATGAAGTCTGCATGAAGGATAAATATACAAAAACAGACAACATTTGAAGACAAACATTATTAAAGGCACAGTTATTAAAAGTCACTAGTCCAGCAGGTAGACAAAGAGATCAAAGGAACAGAAGAGAGAGCTCAGAACCAAACCCAACCATCAAGGGAAGCTAAGTACTGTCCTTTCAAATGAATGAGAAATTCAAAGATGGTGTTCCTTGGGTTGCTAATTACCTATTTTTTGAAAAAATTTACTACCTACCTCGCACTGTATAAAAGTAAATATTTGTACACATTATGGAGCTGAAGCACAATGAAAATTTTTACATTAGAAGAAAAAAAGGAAGAATATTATTGCTGTAATTAATAGGGTGAGGTAAATCCAGTGTGACAAGATGTTATAAAGGAAAGAACAGAGTTGCTTTGAAAAAATAAGCACCACTAGATGGAAACAAGTTAACAGGTGAGGCAGCAGGAAGAAACTTCTGTAACACACATAACAAACAAGGAGTTACATTCATACCCTATCCAGAGCTGCTCCAAACCAGTAACACAAACAGAAGAGCTTACTTTTTAAAGATAATTACATTAAGTAATTCACTGAAGAAGAAATACAAATGACCATACATAAACCTAAAATGAAAGAGTTTCAACTTCAAAAACATTTTCTTAAATGCAAAGGACAATGGGAAGCCACTTTTGCCTGCCCCTATCATAAGAAGTTTTACCAATGATAATATACATAGTATCATAAAAAGTTTTACCAATGATAATATACCTAGTGCTTCAAGTGTAGAGACAAGGTATGCCAGGAAGTATAAACTGTTAAAAACTTTTTAGAGAACCATTTGACAGAACCCACTGAAAGCTGTAACATATAACTCATGCCTCTCCTTTCCCGTTCTACCTTTCCATCCTGGAAAAATAGCGGCAAAAATGCACGGACACGTATGTAAATACTCATTACAGCTTTTTTTTTCCTTTTTTCTTTTTTTAAACAGCAACACTTCAGAAACAGACCAATTAGTAGAGAAATGACTGAGGATGTTACTGGTGTAGGCACACAGCCATTCAAAAAAAAAAAAAAAAGACGCAGGTGTATGCTGTAAAAGACGCCCATATAGTTCCCTACTCAATCATTTAACACACTTTTCCTGAGCCCCCGAATTAAAAATAAATAAATAAATAGACATGGATCTAAATGGGAAAATATAGAAAGAAAAAAAACTTCTAGAAAATAAACAGCAGAATACAGGCATACATCCTTGGTTGGTCTCTGGCCCGCGCACCCCACATCCAGTCGGTGGCCCTTAAGTTCCACCAGCAGACACAGCCCAGACTTTTCCATTTCCCTCCCGGCCCCATTCCACGGGGCTTCTCAGAGGCTCCCTTCCCTGCGAACAGGGCGGCCGTAGCCCCTCGGCCCAGCCGGGAGAGGCCTACCTACTCCGGCCCCTGCGGCCCTCGGTGGAGGGCCTCGTCCTCGCCCTCGGCCTCCAGCCACATGGTGCTTCATTCTGCTCCCGGTTCAGATCCAGTGCTCTCGTCCAGTGGTTTCCACCGCCCAGGGCGAAGTCTGGTGACGCCAGTGGGACACACCGTACGTCCTCGCTGACCGTCCTGGGCAGGCCCTGCGCCTTGAAGCGCAAGGACGCAGAACGAGGCCAGCGGTGCCGCAGCCTAATGGACATAAGCACGTGAGGAGTGCCTCCCGCATCTCGGCCAGCACGGGAGGAAACCGCGTGCACCGAGAGGACAGAACGCGGGACCTGCTGCGTTCGGTGGCGGGAACCAGGGAGCTGGAACACGCAGATGGAGAGCCTGACATATGCGCCCCGCGGCAGGCGCGGCCCTCACCACTGAGACGCCGCGTAATTGAGCAGGACTGGCTCCTCCGCGGGCCAATGGGCTCCCGGCGTGGATCTCGCGAGGCTGCCGCGCTTTGCACTTGGTGCCGGCACCTGCGGCTTGTTACCGCACGTGTTTCCCGTGTTTCCCATCCAGGATTCCTCTGCTGTTCCCCAATAAGCTCAATTTCTGGTAACTCGAAATTTCTGCCTCAGTTTACCTCTTTATTTAGGTGGGCAGTTGTCACAATGACCAGGGCGCCTACTGGCATTTAAGTACGTAAGACTGCTAATGCTATGTGTATTACAGCCTCACACAATAATGCATTATTTGATCCAAAATACCCTAAACCAGCCTGTAAGAGGTTATTGCTTCCAACTGCGATGCCCTTTAGCCTCATCTTTGCATCCCTGGCTCTTGTTATTTCAAATGGCACCTCCTCCGGGAGGCCTTCCCTCTGGGTTACCTCTTCTTTCTTTATCTGAGCACCTTCCTTTAACTCTCTATTCATAGTGTTTATCATTAGTGGATCATTTATGTGTTTGCTTATTTATTTGCTTGTTTATTTTCTCCACCACCACTACAACCTTCCTCCCCAGCTAGGGTATAAGTTTAAAGGGAGCAAGGACATTACCTGTTTTGTTGACCCCTCTATCTAGTAACCAATGCTCACCACCTGTAGGTACTTAATAAATGTGTGTGGCATGAATAAAGAATCCTGGCATTATGAAGAGGCGCTCTAAACCCGCTTAGGTAAGCTCTCTTGGGTCAGAAAAAACTGGCCTTGACTCCTAGCTCTGCTACCCTGTGACCTGAGGAAAGTTATTTAACCTCTCTGAACATAAATCAGTTTTGGTTTTTTCTTCACTTACAAAATAGAGTTACTGACAACTGACTTTTGGAGTTGTGAGAATTCGTAAACATAAAGGCAAGGAGCTTTGCATAATCATTCTGGAAAGAGAGTCCTTAAATTACAACTATTTGTACTGTTCATCTTCTTCATGGCTTGGCTCTGAGCAAGAATAAGTCCTGTGGTATGTGTCCTGTTATTTTTTGTTTTTTTAATTTTTTTAAATTTATTCATTTTAGATAGGAAAGAGAGTGAGAGAGAGAGACAGAGAGAGAGAAGGGGGGGAGGAGCAGGAAGCATCAACTCCTATATGTGCCTTGATCAGACAAGTGCAGGGTTTCGAACTGGCGACCTCAGCGTTCCAGGTCAACGCTTTATCCACTGCGCCACCACAGGTCAGGCTGTGTCCTGTTATTTTTAAATAAGAAGTTGACATTCTTTTTTTTTCTTCATTTTTCCGAAGCTGTAAGAATAAGGAGGCAGTCAGACAGACTCCCACCTACGCCCGACCGGGATCCACCCGGCATGCCCACCAGGGGGCGATGCTCTGCCCATCTTGGGTGTCGCTCTGTTGCATCCAGAGCCATTCTAGCACCTGAGGCAGAGGCCACAGAGCCATCCTCAGCGCCCAGGCAAACTTTGCTCCAATGGAGTCTCGGCTGCGGGAAGGGAAGAGAGAGACAGAGGGGAAGGAGAGGGGGAGGGGTGGAGAGGCAGATGGGTGCTTCTTCTGTGTGCCCTGGCCGGGAATCAAACCCGGGACTCCTGCACACCAGGCCGACACTCTACCGCTGAGCCATCTGGCCAGAGTGAAGTTGACATTCTTATCTAGCTTGTGAGCCGTAAGATATGACCAGACAGGCTTGGCTGTTGGGCAGAAACAACATACCCCCTTTTCACCTTCCTTTCAAAAGTGGACCCAGCTACCTTCCCCTCACTGACTGACGGCACTGCCACACCCTGCCGAAAACTGAGCAGTTTTTTTCACATTCTTCTGGAAACTCAGGAAGAGCCAGTTAGCCATTCTGGTCAACACCATGGGCAACACCACGAGCGCTACGGTAGGTATAAGCCGTCTCCTTGCCATGCGCAGTGTTGTTCTCTGTGCCGCCCTCCTGGACCCCTGCAGAAGTCTTCGGAGTTTCTTAGAAGCCGAACGCAACCCACCAAATGATGCAAAGAGGATGCTGAGGTTTGAGATGCCATCTCTTGTAGCTCAGACTTGAGCATTCTGTTTAACACCTTTGCGTCTGTTTCTCACCATCTGAGTCAAGACTCGTTTATCTTCTCCATTGGGGTGGGTAGAAGGCGACGCATTTCATGTTACCAGAAGCCCCCGAGGCTTTCATGTATCATCTTTTATCTCTTGTTGTGAAGCTTCGGAGTCTCAGTTCAGTTAGTGAAGGCCAGAGGCCTTTGTTGCTTCCCGAATCTTTCACCTCCCTTCTCTTTCCATCAGAAACAACGTCTAGAACAGCGGTTCTAAACCTGTGGGTTGCGACCCCGGTGGGGTCGCCTAAAGCCATCGGAAAATACATAATGCATATCAGGTATTTACATTCCGAATCATAACTGTAGCGAAATTACAGTTATGAAGTAGCCACCAAAATTATTTTTTGGTTTGGGGTCACTGCAACATGAGGAACTGTATTGCGGGGTCATGGCATTAGAAAGGTTGAGAACCACTGGTCTAGAACCTTCTCTTCCAGAAAACATGGACCAAGTTCCATTCCACACCCTGGAAATGGAGGTAGGATGGAGTGTGTGAGAAAACTGAGACCTATGCCCAGAGAAATATCTGAGACGCCAAGAGATGCCCATCCAACTCTTCCGTCTCCTTGGCAAAGGTTCTTGTCTTGCATCGGGTGTCTCACATGTATGGACCCATTCCGAGTTCAACCATCAAGGGCGTCTTTTACGAACTCATGTTGTCTTTGAAGTGGTTCACCCTCCGAAAGCCAGGGCTACGGCGTACGAACCAAGCTCTGTCCCTTCTGTGATCAGCAGCTAGAGGAAGGGAATTCCCACAGCCGCTGACACTATGTAAAAAGAGACTGTCCCGAGACAGCCCTGAGTTAAGCAGAGGGGTCAGCTCTATGATAGGAGCTTCAACTGTTACATCTCAGCAGCCAAATGTTTCAACATCACCCTGTTCAATTATAAAAGGAAACACACACCACCATGGCCTCCCAGCAGGCTGTGAATACAATGGGCACAGAATACATCGGATATGTTCAGCGAACATTAATAAGGACCCTGACCCAGGCCAACTCCGTGTAGGCATATTACTTTACATAGTAAAATAAATAAATAAATAAAAAACGAGGCACATGAGAAAACGTTATAAAGGCTATGGAAATGCAATAGTGTTCTTCTATTTTTATACTTCAGCAGGAGGTTTACCTGTTGTTCTGATGACTTTGCACTGGTAATTTTTCTATTTGCTGTGCTCCAAGCAGTGTTCCCTCACCACATACCAGACCATCACCCCTCCTCCATCACCCTCGCCAGCCTTACCTTGCTTAATTTTTCTGCATAGCATTTACTACCATGTAATTTACTAAATTTTGTGTTGGTTTTTTTTTGCTCCTTCTTTATTGTCTACTCACCATCTCTCCATTAAAATATAACTCCTGGGGGACTTTATATTTCAATGTATCCACAGGACCTAAGCAGTTTCTAGTACGTGGCAAGCAGTTGTTGAATGAATGAATAAGTGAATGAACCTTTGCTTCTTTTCGAGTACTAGGATTTGAGGTTACACAGTTAAGTAGATAATTGTGGCAAACTTGGAGGATGCTAGTGATATCCAACACTCAGTTTTTGGTGTAATTTATACGGTGTGACTCATAAAATAATCCCTCCATTACCTTCAGAAACCTTCCGTAAAGGGCATGTTGTGGTAGAAGTGCCTGGAGGGGATGAAGGCACAGCACGCTGCGAGAGGCAGGAGCCTGGGAGGGCGTCCACTTCCGGAGCCACGTGAGAGCCGGAAGCTGCACTGGGGACCTCCCAACCGGGGCGGGTCTTCCCTGCACTTCCCTGCACTTCCCTGCGCTTCCCGGCGCTTCCCCGACAACTCGGAGAGAACGCTGGACTTCCCACAGAGTGTGAGGTGGAGGTCCATGTCCTTCCATTGAGAAGTAGACGAGACGGTGATGCCCTCGAGCAGACGGGGCCTCCAAGTGGGAGAGGAGGGGTATCCGAACCGCACTTTCCTCTGACGATGCCCCTGCTGGCATGGTAGCGAAGTGTCTCCCGGTGAAGGGAGCTTGGTCGTCCTGAGTGAGCGGGAGCCGAATACTCACTCTGCCGTCTGTACTTCCAAGGCTGATCACTGAATCCCAAAGGTCCCCGGCTACCAGAAAGTGTGATGTCATTTCTGAGTAAGGTTCATCTCGACTCTGAAGCCCTAAGGAACGGGGTTCGGGTCCTGCCTTCCTAGATCACCTCATTCTGCCTCTGGATGACCCAAACCTCCAGGGGGGCAGGGACCAGAAAGTAAACATTTATCTCTATAACCTCAGAACTTAACCAAACTCCTTTGAAAAATGTAACATGTGGTGACACACTTTCAGGACCAGGCGCAACCCCTTAAGGAAATCTTTTTTATTTTAGAAGTAAAACATTTTTTTAAATTTTATTTTTCAATTACAGTGACATTCAGAATTACTTTATATCAGCTGCAGGTGTACAGCATCCTGGTCGGCGGGAGTTGGCTCTGCGGAGCCAGTTGGCCTCTCTCCAGCCCCCTCTCGATGAGCTATCGTTTCAGATTAGTCACCCTGCCGCGATGGTCCCAGAAGAGCTCTTTTCCGTTAGGCTGTGGTAAGTCAAAACCTACTTCAGAGAAGTCAAAGTCATCACTCTGGGGGGCTTAAAATAAAATGGGTTTTGTGTGTTTTTAGTTGTCTGAAAAGAAGGAAAACCTCAACCTGCTGAACTAGAAGTAACCCTTTCTTTTTTGAAGTGTTCTACTTTGGGTTTAGCATTTCAGCATTTCATAAAGAACAATGGCAGGCTGCACTTTTAATGAGCACATTCAAACGTGGGGGGGGGGGGGTGTTGACTCTCCTCATCTTTCTATGGAGGTAAAGGAAAATAAGTCAGGCTCCTAAAGAAAACTGTTAACATCTCTTCCCTAGAACCACTAGTTAAAGCCTGAAAATAAACGACAAGCCTGTCTTCAGAAGATGTCAAGGGCATGTTGGTAGAGCTCAGACCTGGAGGGATGAAAGGGACAGTACCAGCACTGATAGCCAAGGGCACATCCTAGCGGGTCATCTCAGGATGTGGTATCACTTCCTCTCTGCTCTGGAATCATTTCCAGAAGGGTCCATAGACAAAAACAAACAAACAAAAAACACCTTAGCAAACTTCTTGATAGTTGGAGCCAAAAGCAGAGGAAAAAGGGTTTCACCGTGAGGGCTGGGACCATGGACCAGCAGCCCACTGAGGCCGAATGCCTCTCTGACCTTCTCCATGAGCAACCTGGCCCAGACCCTGACCACGTAAAGCAGATGAGTCAACAGAAGCATTTTAAGGTGAGCAGGTGACATTCATTAATTTAGTCAACAAATATTTATTGAGCATCTTCTAAATGACAGTTTCAGCTCAAGGTGCCCGGCAGTTCAACCCCGGCGTCCTGACAGACTCCTGGTAATGCCAGGGACCAAATAGTTCTATCTTGTTTTCCAATGCTATGGATTAGGATGCATGATTATTTTTTCCATCTGAAGCCTCAGACTCCCATTTGGGAAATCTATTCAAAGCTGGATAAACATTCGCGCACATTTATAAGGCAATGCTGCTATAGGTTCATTACTCTCAAAACATACCCACGGAGCCCAGACACTTGCCTTATAATTAGGGCTATTCTGTCAACAAACATTTATGGAGCCCCTTGTATGCTCTGGGCATTGGGTGAGGTGGCGTGGATACAGGGGAAACAAGGCAGAAAAAGGTCTTACCATCGGAATTTTTATCCCAGCAGAAAATAAAAACACAGATATGTTTAAAATGGTCAAAATAAAGAACAGAGCCACAAACCTGGCCAAGGACATGGGGCCCGTGTGTGCAGAAAAAACCTTCTGAGATGTTTGTCTCCACCGGTAGAACCAGAGCAGCAGCCATTACTAGAGGAAGAAGGATGGTATTCAAGAAAGGCTCGAGGTTTTTTCCGGGTGTTTGGATTGGTTTGTCTTTCGGTGAAAGGGAGTACTTGAACATATATACGTGCTGCTGGGGGTGATTTCATAGACAGGCGTAGTTTGAGGATCCAGAAGAGAGAAGGATGTAGAATGAGCCAGGTGCACCTAGAAAACGGGCCTAGCTCACAGATGGAGACGGGTGCTCTTCCTCCACCGCAACAGACAGAAATGGAGGCCGTTCAGACGCAGGGGGGCTGGGGTTCTGTGGAGCAGGGAGGGGATGTGCTTGGTTTGCAGGAGGAGAGGATAGGGCGTAATCGTCTCCAACAACAGAAAAGCGTGCTTACCAGGGACCTGAAGGAGCGCTGGGCCACACTGAATGTCCACTTGAGGTCTGTGACCACTGATGTAAAGTGTTCATTCCCAGCCAGGGCTGGCTTGGTCTCCGTATCCCAGCCCAGGGACGCTTGGCAATGTCTGGAGATAGTTTGGGTCATCAGCACAGGGTCAGGAAGATGCTACTGGCATCTGGCAGGCAGAGGGCAGGGAACTGCCCAACACCCGATGATGGACAGGCAGGAAGGACAGCCTCACCACAGAGAATGGTCCAGCTCAGAATTCAGAGTGATGGGACATTCATGTACAGGCCTTCTCTGGAGTCACATAAGGAGACAGTGACCCTCTTCGTGGGCAGAAATGGGGGCCACAGGACAGGGTGAGAGGAGGACTCCTTTTCATCCTGTGTCTGTGTGACTTTTAAATTGTGTACAATGCGCATGTATTACCTATTCAGGTCAATCAAAGGACAGAAACCAATTCATGGTGGATTAATACTTGATTGTCTGACTGAAGTAGATGGCTGATTAAAAGTAGAATGAAACCGGACCATCTGCCTGGGAGATTTGTCTCTGGCCATACCCGGCTGCCGGGAAGTGGTGTAGAGAATGTGGGATTTCTGCAGGAGGGACACAGTGAAGGACGCAGAGTTTGGAGGCTGAGGGTCTTTGCAAGGCAGCGATTATAATGACAGGTGATGGGAGGACCCAAACCGGACAGAGAGGGGACCTGAGGGACATGTCGGAAAATAAGAGTTCATTAGTGAGAGGTCTCAATGTGGTCAACCAAAAGTAAGTAGTTCTATACGTGATAAACACTTTACCTAGGAGACAAAATGTTGGAGCAATTAAGCTGGAACAATGGGAGATGATATTGTGAAAATAAGATTTCTGAGATAATCCAAAAGAGGGCATGGTAACGTTTCACCATGACAATGCGAGGGCAAGGACATGGTGGTGCGTGGCTGGGACAACAGGAAAAGGTCCTGTGAGCTATGGGAGTGGGGGGAGAGCACGGGAACCAGGGGTCTAGCTGGATCCCTGAGGGCCACGCCTCCCCTGGGGAATGGAGTGCCTCCCAGAAAGCAGCGTATCAATCATGGTAGGTGCCGTTTTCTGACATTCTACTGGGTGTCAGTCAGATTCTTTATGTGCCTTTTAGCCCTTTGCTGTCCAAGAGAGGTTAAGTGACCTGCACAGTGGTTACCGAGTGGGTTAAGTGGAGGAGTGAGGAGTGAAGATTCAAATTCAGATTTTTTTTTCTTTTAGTTCAAAGTCTTTGCCCCTTCCACTCTGCTGTGACTCTGCCCCCAGGAAAAGACAAGTTGTCATCAGATCTATGGAAACTTGGGGGAGCTTAACCATGATGGTGAGCATACCGGCAATGGAAACTTTGAATAATGGGAATAGAGAGGGAAGAGAATACAGTGAGGGGACAAGAGCCTGAAAGAGTCCTTCTCACCCCAGCAAATTCTCCTGAAAGGGGCCATAAATAGAAATAAATGAAGAAGCCACAGAAGGAAGAAGTAATACAGGAAAAAAATAATCCAAATCTTTGTGATTTCCAAAAGGTACATCCCTAATGTTTATCTGCATTCTAAAATATAGTTTTTTATTACACATATTCTCTTCATTAAAAAATGCACAAAATTTATATAAATATTGGTGATATTATAGGAAAACAGTGTTACCGGCTGACTCTCAAAGATTGGGAGGCTGTTAGAGTTGGGGGCCAAGAAGTATATTAACTCTACACCAGATGTACCCGATAGTCTCCTAACACACGTCCTTCACAGTATGCATGTTCTCCCTTCCCATTCTCTCTCTCTCTCTCTCTCTCTCTCTCACACACACACACACACACACACACACACACACGCCCTACAGTTGCTCTGGAAAGATACATGCTGTAGGGAGTGAACTGAGTCTCCCACAGACCTCCCTCACTTCTCGGTTCCCATCACAAGGCAGCTCAGGCCAGGGCTTTGGGAGTAAAGACGTGCCACCAGACACTGACTTCCCAGTCCCTTGAGATTATCACGCAAGCCTAGTCTTCTTCCCGTCCCTTACACACTCATGTCACACCGTACACCTGAAAGACAGGCTCCCCTGAGGTAGACAGTAGACCCACGCCAAGAGGTGAGTTAAAAGGTGTCCTTTGCAGTGTGCCCAAACACTCCCGGCCACTGGAGCTGGGTGTGGAACACCCTGGTAGCTGCTCTTCCCTGTTCTGCACCTTGGCCGGCAGCCCCGGGTGCCATGTTCCTCAGCGGTCCTCCTCCTCCTCCCGTCCTGCTCACGTACTGTGGGTCAGAGGAGGATCCACAGGCCTGCTGGATCCTGTGGTCTCAAGGTCCTCTCTGTTCATGTCGTCTCACTTGACCTTATGTGGGCTTAAAGACCACCCTCCTTCAAGACAACATTCTCAGCGCCTGGAACAAGGAACGATAAAGCGCTTGTCTTAGAGCATATATAAGCCAAAAAACGTCTTGGATTCCTCGAAGCTGACCAGCGAGAGCTCAGACACGTTGACATACACGCGGTCGGCGCTGGTGAGGTTGAACACGGCGCCCAGGTAGCTGCTGCGGGCCCACATCTGGCCGGCCAGGCAGTAGTCCATCATCTTCGCCTCCATCAGCACCAGGTCCTGGGAATACCGCGAGTTCCTCGTGTAGACCTTGTGGTTCAGGGGCTGATTCTTGCAGGCCTGGCCCCGGAAGTACACCTTAGAATACACAAAGTACAGCCCGGTGTCGTTGATCACGAGGCTGCCCTTCTTGTACTTCACCCCGGAGACCAGGGCCACTCCGTAGGTATCCTCCCATTCCAGAGGCATGGCTCTTGAGTTGGGCTTGCCTGAAACCAAACCAGAAGGGAGCTCTTAACAAGGAATGCCCCCCAAAAAACAAAGCTTCCAAGGCAAAACTTGGGGCCCTTCCTCCATTGAGCTTTTGGTTTTGTTTGGTTTTTATTAACCCAAAATGACATAGCGACCATAGAACTGGCCGAGGGGCCAGACTCAGCCATCAGTAAATTCCTTCGACACCTTTACCAAATGCCTGGCCTCAATTTTATCACCCACATTATCGGGACACACCACAGGACGATGAAACATACCCTCATCAACTGCAGCGAGAAATGAGTGACATGAGTTTAGCTCCCTGGAACAAAGGTTCTATGATCATCAAAACGAGCCCCCAAGTGGTCAGGCTCTGGGTTTCTTCCGTGAAGGGAGATGCCAAAGCCAAGGTTCTTACGTGGGAAAGGACCCCAGGGATTCTCTAGTCCAGCCCCTCACCTGCAGCCCCCCCCCGGGGTACAGCCCCCTCTCCCGCAGTCCCCATTGTATTACGCACACACCTTCAGCAGAGAACTCTCTTCAAAACTGAAATGATGACCCATGTCCCCCTCTCCCTATTCAATTTCAAATTCCTTAAAGGCAGGAGCCACATATTATTAACTCCATGTCCCCAAAGCCTGGCACGCACGAGTGCACACGCGCGCGCACGCACACACACACACGTGCTCAACAAATGCCTGTCTATTTGAACGGGGTCATTCGACAGCCTCAGGCCTAAACAATCCCAGAGACAGCGACACACTCCTGGCTGCGGTGCCGACCCACTTCTCCGATGCTGGTGAACTTCCCGCGCGGAGTGCCAGGCCACGTCGCTGTCAATCACGTCACTCCACCACACGGCCCCATGCTGCAAGTTCACCGCCGCCAGGACCGGGCCTGGCCCCCAGGGACTGGCCTCCCCAGCACAGAGCAATGCTTTCGGCCACCTGCCCCTTCCGAATACACACCTGTCAAGTGGGCCGCTTTCCTCTGCTCCCTTTTCTCAGAGGGTGGAGTGGGGTGACCTGTCATAGAGAGACGAAAGATGTAAGTGAAAGGGAGACAACTATTCGTTCGGTGGCACTCTAAACAGGGCACTTATATAAAAGATGTTATTTTTTAAGCATAAAAGGCAACAGTCTAACATAAACGAATCAGGCAAGACTAAACTGTGGAACTCACAGCCCCAGTATTTCACACAGGGAGAGGTTAAAAAAATAAAGCAGACTAAGATAGACAAAGGCGCAAATTATCGTGTTACCATAAACATCCATTAATAACTTTATGGACTAATGAAGAGCTGTCATACAAGTGACTGCAGTTAGAACAGGCCACAACGCTTTCAGGTAGGGATTACTATCCCACCTCATGGACAGCAAAATGGGCTTAGAAGGTCGACGACTTGTCCAAGAAGACCCAGCTGCTCAGGGTTACTCGGGAATCCCGACTCCAGATCCGGGACCCTCTCCGCTCTGGCTTGACTGTCCTTAGGACTCCGTAGGTCGGAAGCCAAAGCACACAGCTAATTTGCTTCCTGGCCACTAGGTCTTCCCCCAGTGGCATTCTACCAACTTTCCTGGTGTGACCGGAACATACCCAGCTTCCCGGCCTCCACGCCTTTGTCCAGGCCAATCCTTCCGCCCGGATGCCTTCCCAAAAAAGAGTTGTGTCAAATTCTTATCAACCCTACAAATACCATCGAAAACACCTCTTTCTTTGAGACACCCTGCCAAGCCTTTTTAGTCAGATATGATTTTTTTCCCCGCCTTTGAAACCCTAGAATCACCATCCTTACCTCTTTTGTCAACTTGGACTCCCCTTCTCTGTGAAAACTGTGTAGTTTGTCTTACCCTCTCCCATAAATGGTAAAAAACTCCTTGCTGTAGCTTTAATGCACCGGGGTACTTAGCTCAGTGTCTAACACAGGACATGCGACCAACAAATGTTTGCTAAATCAAATTGAAGGAGTTAACATAGACAACAGGTCTCAACACAGACACTACTCCTCTGACTTCAGATATTTAACCAAATAGAGCTACCACTGAGCTAATGAAGTGAGCTAAAACGTTCAAGAAAGATTCTTAGAAGGGTGCATGAGAATACCCCAATCAACTGGGAACATTTCCTGAGCCATCATTACCTCTGTAGCCCTAACCCAAGAGCACCCATCACAAACGAGGTGTTAGTGAACAGGAAAGGAAAGGCTGGGTCCCGTCTACAGTTCTACACCACAAGCCATCTCTGCAGCTCATCTGGCACATGGCCCTGCTCTGACAGGAAATGGTGCATTTCTTTGTATCCCTCAGAGAGCTTTGTATGGTGCGGCTCTCATAGACAGCACTCAGTGAACTTATCTGCTGGATAAATGCTGCAATAAATATACTAGGAATAGAGCCTCCACTTGGGTGATGACTATTTCCTGCCCCAGGATCTTTGCACATGCCATTCTTTCTTTTTTTTTTTTTTTTTTTTTTTGTATTTTTCTGAAGCTGGAAATGGGGATAGACAGTCAGACAGACTCCTGCATGCGCCCGACCAGGATCCACCCGGCACGCCCACCAGGGGGCGACGCTCTGCCCACCAGGGGGCGATGCTCTTCCCCTCCGGGACGTTGCTCTGTCGTGACCAGAGCCACTCCAGCGCCTGGGGCAGAGGCCAAGGAGCCATCCCCAGCACCCGGGCCATCTTTGCTCCAATGGAGCCTCGGCTGCGGGAGGGGAAGAGAGAGACAGAGAGGAAGGAGAGGGGGAGGGGTGGAGAAGCAGACGGGCGTGTCTCCTGTGTGCCCTGGCCGGGAATCGAACCCGGGACTTCTGCACGCTAGGCCGACGCTCTACCACTGAGCCAACTGGCCAGAGCGCACATGCCATTCTTAATGCTAATGCTTTACACTACCCTCCCACCCCACTGAACATGCATACACACACACACACACACACACTCACAACACCTCCTTAGAGGGGACTTTCCAGACCACTCTATCTTAGGAACACATAATGCACTTTGAAATGATGTTGTCTGTTTGTTCTCTTTTGTTTAGCTTCTTTAGCTTGCTAAAAGCACCACAAAGGCAGTCCCTTGTCTCTCCTGTTCAGTGTTCCCCTACAAGCCAACACCCAGCCTGGCACACGGGAAGTGCCCCCAAGAACACGTGTGAATGAATTAGGAGTTTGCTGTGAAAAATGGAAAATAAAAAACAAAAGTACATAAGCAACTACCTCTCAGAGAAAAAAATCACTGTTCTCAGGTTAAGATATAAATTCTTCAAGCTCTTTGCCAAGAGCATAAAAACATGCATCTATGTGCATACAGTCAATATTAAACGAACCTGTCTTTTTACCCAACACTGCAGAACGTACACCCTCCAGGGCATGAAGAGTCCTTCTCATATCTGGGTTTTAGTTGCTGCCTATTATGCTCTCCTCTGGAGACACCATGGTGCATTTAGCTAAGCTATTGAGAGGCATCTAAGCTTCTTCTGAGTTGTCTATTATAAATAGCATTCTAAGGAAGTGGTGAACATCCTGATACAGAAATGTTCAGGCATGTCTCTGGTCATTTTCTTAAGGTAAATTCTTTGCAATGAGATGAACCCTTGGATAGGTGTTCCCAAACCGCCCCTCAGAAGAGGTTGAGAAGTTCACATGGCCCCTGGCCCCCAGCACTTGCTCATACAGACCCTGGCCTCTCACATTCTTGCCAGTCTGGGTTGTTGGGGTTTTTTTTTAACCTTACTAATCTGATGGATGAAAATGGGTGTCCTCTGTTATAATTTGCATCTCTTATTACTCAAGTTGCTGATTTGATTTCCATGTGATAATTCACCAAGTTGGGGTCCATCTGGTTGATTTAGAGAAGATCATTGTGTTTTGGGGTTGGCAGCCCTGACTCATCTGTTGACTGACTTTTAATCACAAAAAACGACTCCAGAGAGTGGGTGCGAGATGAGTAATTGAGTACTTGTTTCACCAGCCACCGTCCCCCGACTTCCAAACCTGTTTTAGTCTAGACATCTACCAGAGGCTTTCTTTTTCTAGCAAATATTTCTACTCTGCTTGGGTGCAACTGGACTTTCTAACACTTGGGACTCAGACCCAGGACCGGAGGGGGCGGGGGAGGGGGGCAGAGCACCCGAAGGTTGGCTCCTCCGTTCTAGGGCGGCAGGGTGGCTGGGATCCCCTAATGAGGCACGTCCTGAGAAACAGGCTCCCCTTGCTGGGTGCCCAGAGCTGACTTCTGTCTTGTTCCCAATTCCTAACGAGTTCTACTCACTGTCTTCACAGAGGCACCAGGCCACCTACCGGAAAGCCCCGTAGTCCCACACCAGGGTTCTTGTGCATGTCACCTGATCTGCCTGGTAGATCATCCGTCCCTCTTCCGAAAAACGAGATGACCGGACCAGAGGGCTGCCTAGACTCCTTCCCAACTCTTTCCCAAACCTAAAGTTCAATGAATCCTAGTTTAAGGAGCTAGAGTATCCTAAAGCTACCTGTCCACACTTTCCAGAGCCATGCCCTGAAATCTCACGTGGTCAGATGTTCCATCTTTTCACCCTCTTCCTGTCCTGGCTTTTACGCAAAGGGTCCGCCTTTATGGCCGAAGCTGGCGATCACCTCTGTGGGTGGGGCTGGCCCACCCTCTGAATAGTGTGGCTTTAGTCTTCCCCCAAAGAACCATCCTGATGGGAATGATTGAGTTCCCACTGTTCAAAGCTTCAAATAGCCCGTAGAGTATGTTTTAAATAAAGCTTGATTCTTGAGTTATCTTAGAGAATTTAAAGAGGAGAAGACCCTTCCTAAAAGCATCTCTCTCTGTCCCCCACCCCATCCCTGCTCCTCCTGGAGTTACAGCCGCCATCCTGTGCACGGGACCCAGGAGGCCTGAGGAAGGACGCTGGCCTGGAGCCAGCTGCCAGGGCATAAAGGCCAGGGTTGCAGAAGTGTGTGTCTCAAGGTCAAGGGGGAAATGCTCTGAATTGTGTGCAGTACTCTGATGCACTGATTTTGAATGATTAAATTTACTTTGCAGTGGAGGGCTGCCCAAGGAACCAGAAGGACCAGAGATTCAGAATCAGCCAGGATTCCCACAGGAGGTAAATGTGCCTGAGAACAGATGAAATTCATGGGGTCCCACCCACAGGGTCCGGCTCTGGAGACCATCTTCGGAAACTCCACGTCCATGCAGACAAGGACTCACCTATTTGCTTCTCCAAAGATGACTCTGTGTGCCTTTGGCTGGAGGACTGGCAAAAAGAAAGAGAAAAGTGACATAATACCTATAAAGCTATTTCAGCCAAGGTGGCAGACTCGTCAAATACGCCAGGCCCTGGAAAGGACTCTAAACACCTCCTGCCCTCTCCTAACTCAGATCCTGGTCATGCCCGGGGCTTCTCATGCCTCAGCTTTGTGCTTTGGAATACTTCCAATATATTTAAGTCTTTTCAAAAGTAAACAAACAAAGAAAAATATTAGCTTGGCCATTTGCACTAATGCCGTTCTAAGTGAGACTCCAAGTTCCTTTTCTTCCTTTAGAATGTGGCTTCCCAGGCTGACCTGCTCACTCAGAGAGGAAGAAGGCAGCTGTTGGTCCCATTTCAGCCCCAATTCTTTACACGAGAGAAGCTAGTCCTACTGATGTGAGCCTCCCAGCCTCTGTCTGTGCCACTGAGTGACTAGAACGATCCACTGCTGGGACAGGACGAAAAGACTGAGAAGCAGTTTGTAAGGAAGCCCGCAGTCCATCCACGTGGACCGGGCTGGCCGGACACACCCCCTGCCCCCACTGTGCAGAGCTGTCTCCCACGCGGCCCTCAGGACACGGCGACCCCTCGGGATGTGGCGACCCCAGGGCAGCTCACCTCTCTGAGCTCGGCCAGTTCCTTCTGCAGGTGGAACAACTGAAACAGCCCCAGCCCCAGTCCAACCAGGGCCACCAGAATCATGAAGAACATCGCAAGGAGACACGGGCCAGTGTTGGAGTCCTTCTTCTTCTTCAGAGGTGGGAGTGGCAGGGGTGGCAGTGGTGGCGGTGGTGGCGGTGGCCTCCTTTGACCAGGAGGTCCCATGGAGGAGGGGCAGGGGAGGACTGTCCCCGGAGGGGCCCAGGGGGAGGTGGCCCTGCTGTCCACCCAGTAGATATGGGGGTACGGGTAGTTCAGGGGCTGCTGCATGGCAGCCGGAGACTTGGGCAGCACCCGGCAAAGGGTGCCCCTCCTCCCCAGTCCCCTGGAGTCTCAGTTGTCAGGAGGGGACGCTGCCACAGACTGCTGGAGAGGAGAGAGGCCAGCTCCCTCTTTATAGAGTTTCCATGGCCCAGGGAAACACCTTGCTCTCGTTCTCTCTCTCTGCTTCTCAGAGACACCCACTCACTTTGCATCTGAAGCTGAGAAGCCTCAAGGCGCTCAGCGCACACCCCGGGAAGTTTCCACCCCCCGGTTTCTGATGCAAGCCTTCTAGCTGGCCGCAGTGCCTGCGCCCCGCAGGGCTGGCATGGGCTCCGCTCTTGGCCCACCAGGGCAGGTAGCACCAGGGGCAGGCCTGGGCTTCAGCCACCGCCCAGCTACGGGGACAGTGGCCAAGAAGTATGTTCGGGCCCTGAGGAGCAGGACTGTGGCCTTGTGGCTGGAAGCGTGGCTTCCACATCTTACCTTCTGCATGACAGAGTCGTCCCCTTCTGACATCCCTTCCCCACACAAAGCACTGCGTACCCAGACCTTGCAAAGCACCACCCTGTACAGGTTCAACCCACACACGTTCCAGAAATTAGATCAGAGGCTGCAGGCCAGTGGCTCTGTGCCCTCTGGGACCCACAGGCCTGCTCTGTTTGTGCCTCACCTTGGATTTTCTTTCCACTGGCTGTCCCGTTTGAAAATTGGGATAGTTCGTATTAAAAATATCTATTTCTCTTCTGGTTTTGAACATGAGAATATTGGACACACTCGAGGCAAGCCCACTCGGCAGGATCGGGGCAGCACGGGACAGGTGCTCCAGGTGCTCCGGGCCGCCCGCCAGGACCCCCTCCACGCCACGGGCAAGGCTGTCCTGGCCCCTGGAGGCATTTGTTTGTGGCAGCTGTTACAGTGTCAGGTGAAATGCAGGCTGCCCCGTTAAATCTGAATTTCCGGTCAACAGCAAATAATTTTTAGGATAAGTAGGTCTTCAACATTACACCGAGTGTACTAGAGAAAATTATTCATTGTTTATGGGAAATTCAAATACAATGGATTGTCCTATTTGTTTGCTTTTTATTAAAGATGGCACCCCTACCGGGACTGGCCTGCCCTTCCTCTGGCCTCGGACACTGATCGTACCCCAGTAACTTGCACGCACTTGGCTCTAGGCAGTGGTTCTTCCTGTAAACCACGTAAGCCTCCCACAAACTCTTATTTCCCATCTTACTGCAGGGCCCTGCTTTTCAGTTTCAATATCCCACTTGATAATTCCTGCCGGCTAACCCCATTAGTTTTTCCACATCCTGCTGCGGCATACCCCTGACTACTGTGCTGGCTCTCCACCTGTGCCAGACCGACCCCACTGAACCTGTTTCCCCGCCACTTCCCACCCCGTCCCAATATAGCCTGTTTCACCTGAGGTCACGCTTTCTGGTGACGTCAGCTCCGCTCTCTCCCTCTCCCTCTTCCTCACCCTCAACACTTGACTAGTTACCTGGGCTCTTGGTTTTACCTGAGACGTGTTTCTTCCATCCACCTTCTCCACCCCCATCCTTCCTGCTGCGATTGCCTTGGGTCAGACTTCTATTATCTCTCAGCTGAAATGTCACAATGACACCCTAGCTGGCTCTCTGCCACCAACTGTTCCCAAGTCCAAGTCTCCTTCCAAAATGCTGCCAGAACTGTGTTTTTGTTTTGTTTTGTTTTGTTTTGTTTTGAACTCAGAGAAGGGAAGATAGAAAGACAGACTCCCACATATTGCCACGACCGGGATCCACACGGCAACCCCTGTCTGGGGCCAATGTTCAGACCAACCGAGCTACCCTCAGTGCCCAGGGTCTATGCTCAGACCAACGGAGCCACTGGTTGTGGGAGGACAAGAGGGAGAGAAGGGGGGGAGTGCAGAGAAGCAGATGGTGCCCTGACCGGGAGTCAAACCCAGGACGTCCATAGATTGGGCCGATGCTCTATCCACTGAGCCCTCGGTCAGGGCCACCATGCCCATGCTTAATGGGATTTCTCATCTCTTTCCTGTTGACCCACGGGATCTCCTTGTACTTTATAATCTAGATATTAATCCTTTGTTACGTTTTAGCCGTTGTAGATATCTTCTTCCCCCACACCATCACAAATTTGACATTAAGGCTCTAATCTCTCTGGAGCGGATCTTTGTGAAGTAAGAGTCCATCTTTGTCCTTTCCCCACGGATGAGCCCGTTTTCCCAACACAGGCCATCTTGCCCCCCAGTGAATGACAGTGGTATATACATTGCTCACAAAACTGAGGGGATATTTAATCGCTTCATATTCATTTTGAAATATCCCCTGATTTTTGTGAGCAGTACACTGGTCACGTATCAACTTTTGACATATAGTAGTCTTTTTCTGGGCTCTTCTTACTGTTTCACTAATTAATATCTGTCTTCTAGTACCGGGGTCACACAGTCTTTATAGTTATGGCTTTGCAGAATGTCTCAAGAGCTAGTTATAGCAATGGTCCCCTTTCTCGTTCTTCCTTTTCAAAACTGACTTAGCCACCTGAGTGTATTTAATCTCCCATGAACGTGTTAGGAAAAAGTAGTATCATGCCCCTGAAATGTTGGAGGGTACTATTAACTGCAGTTGCACTAAACTGGGGGGAGTGTTATCTTTACAATGTTTCTGCCCTTACTACACTTTCTCACATCTTCTTCATGACTTTTAACATTTTCCCCAGGGAAAAAATATATATATAAATTTCTCCAGGATGATCTCATACATTCTTTCTTAGATTGCTTACTTAAGACTTTGTAATTTTCTTGTGATGATACGTGGCGTCCTGCACGGCTCACAGAAATGAGGGGATCAGGGACATGCAGATACTCCAGCACTTTCAGCCTTTTGTATAGTGCATTTTCACCAGAGAAATCAAAGTTGGTTCTCATTTGCATAATGAAACAACTTTTTTTGACCTGTCGTTTGCTTTTCTGATGTTCTTGTTTAATAAAAAAAAAAATTCAAATGCTTCTTCTTTTTATCACTTCCTATGCATTTTGAAACATCCCCTCATTTTTGTGAGCAGTGTATTTCCTGTGGTATGTTCCGTTTTTGTGGAAGGCAGCCTCCGAGATGACCCCTGTGATCCATCCCCACCTCCTGGGATTCCTGCCCTTTTATAGTACCCTCCCCTCAAGTCTGGGCTGGACCTGGTAACTCGCTTCTAACAAACAGAAACAGCAGAAGTCACGGCATAGCATTTCCGAGATCCAGTTATAAAAATGATGTGGCTTCTGGATTACCCATGGCCGACATCTTGCTGTACCCTTTACATGAGAGAGAGAGAGAAAGCAAGGTTTATTGTGAGCCTTCTAAGGGCACTAACCCCATTCATGAAGGCCTCACCTCCATGACTTCATCTAATCCTAATTATTTCCAAAAGGCCCCACCTCCTAATACCATTGTATTAGGGTTTGGGGTTTGGATGTATGAATTTGGGAGGGACACAAACATTCAGTCCATAATACTCAGTTAAGCTAACCCTGGATTCCTGACTCACAGAAATTATAAGATAATAAATATGTGTTATTTTTAAGCCATTACATTTGGGGGTCATTTGTTAGGCAGCCACAGGTCGCGAACACAGATGGCTATTACTGGTTTAGATAAATGCTCCTTATCTTGTAATAAATAACCTCGACACCTTGCAAACTTGTGGAACTCTCTCTACTTTGAGTAGTGTGTTTGTGGATTTCTGGGGTTTTTTAAATAATGATGTGCATTATCACTAGGGGGAAAAAGACAATTTTTAATTTTCCCTTTTAATCCTTATAGCTTTTTCTTTCTTTTTTCTTTTTTGTATTGTCCTAAACCCCAAAAACTATATAAAAGAGAACAGTCATCATGGGCATCTAATGTTTCTCATAATAAGTATGATGTTTTCCTCCGATTTCTGTCAGAGAGAGGGATAGGCAGGGACAGGCAAACAGGAACAGAGAGATGAGAAGCATCAATCATTAGTTTATCGTTGCACATTGCGACGCCTTAGTTGTTCATTGATTGCTTTCTCATATGTGCCTTGACTGCGGGCCTTCAGCAAACCGAGTAACCCCTTGCTCAAGCCAGTGACCTTGGGTCCAAGCTAATAACTTCTGCTCAAACCAGATGAGCCCGCACTCAAGCTGGCAACCTCGGGGTCTCGAACCTGGGTCTTCCGCATCCCAGTCCGATGCTCTATCCACTGCGCCACTTCCTGGTCAGGCCGATTTCTGTTCTTTACACAGTGTTTCTGTCAATAAGAGAAGTTTCCTATGGCGTGGTCAGGACGTCATCAGCAGACAGATGGAATACTCAGGTCAGGAGAGCTTGAGGAGGACCTAATCACAGGGACTGTTTGCAAACAGATAGGCAGGGTGTTGGGAAACCCAGTGGGGTAGTATGATGCTCTTGAGGTCGAAGGAACAGGGCTGCTATGACCAGGAGACAAGGGAAGAGCTAAGTCACCAGAACCTAAGGAGAAAGCTGTGTAGAGAAGACACACGCAGGAACCGTGACTTCCAGCCAAGAGCCGCAGCCAGCCCAGGGCGAGCCTAGAGGAGCCTGGAGAACAAACCCCACATGTCCCACCACGGCCCTTCCTCCTGTTGGAGCTCCCCTTTGCACAAAGTCAACCAGAAGCCAGAGGGTGAGGGAGCCCACGGATAGGATCCATCCAGGGAAAACTGTCAGGAGGCAGAACCTAGAATTCAATTCTGCTTTGTGATGGATTCTTGTATTTCTTCTGCCATCGTATCCAAGTGGTGGTTTAGTGGGACACACGTTTTCAAATCAGACATTCTTTTTATTTTTCTTTTCTAAAATTTTACAATGATTACTTTTTGTCCTCTCTCCTCCAGAGATGTTCGAGAGAAGCCGGGCCGGTGGTCCATGTAATTCTTATTCCTTTTTAACCACTTTGGTCTTTTCCTCCACAAGGTGCGGGGCGGCACCGAGTTTCCTTCCCACCCAGTTCTGACGGGTTGCTCTCCACAGGCTGGGCCGCTCCTCTGTTCCCTCCATGCGCACCCCTTCTCTGCTCCCACCTGGCAAGATCTGACTGGCCCAGGACAATCCGCAAGCTGGTTTTTATCTCACTTGAGGGGGTAGATAGCCACCACTTTGCGTTCTGCTTAGATTCTATCTCTTGTCTCCAAGAAGGAGGTGACTTTGATGTCCTTCTCTAATAGGAAAAGATGGGTTGGGGGACAAGCTATGAAGCATTAACTCACGTTTCCCCAAGTCACACGGCTACGGGGGGAAACAGAGAGCGTGAGGATGACAGTGGCAATGGGGTCACCGTGACCCTCCAGCCCTGCCAGTGCACACCGGTGTGATCGGACCTCAAGACGTACCCATTCTTCCCTGGGCCCCTTGGGCATCACTCAGGTCTGGTCAGGAAAACAGGGGCCACTCTAAGTATGCAAAGTAAAGAAAGGGTTAACATAGGGTGGAAACAAAGGTTAGGGAGGCCACTTCTAGGAAACTTTGAAATGCAAAACTCAGTGCTCCAACCATCAGTTTTAGCTGCCAGCAGCTCTAAGTGGAGGGTTCTCAGGAAGGCGGTAGAAAGTTCTAGGAAAACACCCCCATCTCCACCCCTGCAGGCTCCTATATGCCTTTCAGTAGCTGCCATGAACCTGCTGTCTCCTTTTCCACCCTTCAAATCTCAGGCAATGGCAGACAGAGCCCATTGGCAGAACCCAATCGGGATCCCACTTGCAAGGGAACGTAGGAATTGCCATATGTAGGCTCCCAGGGGCAGGGAGAGCACTGGGTGGTGACAGATTCTATGTGGTATCTGCGTCTGTCTTGTTCACTGGGTAAAACCTCAACCAATCCGCAGTGACTGAATTAACAAAGGCAGGAGGGCCCCAGGTCCGGAACGGGACTCTCTGGTGAGAATGAGAAGACTCTTGTGCAATCTGAGCTGGTGACGCTAGGTGCCCCGTCTCCTGGCCTGCCGCTCACTTTATTTGGCCGGGGGGAGCTTGACAACATTCAGATAAACAGACATATGATCACAATCACGTGGGCTGGCTGTTTAAAAGAACACGTCGGTGGCTCGCCATTGCCTTTAGAATGAAATCTGAACTCTTCATCGTGACTTCCGGGCCCCTGCACAACCCGGCCTCTTCCTAACTCTCCTTTGCTCCCTCTCTCTCCCTCTCTCACTGCTCTGCGGCCTCCCCGGCCTCTCAGGTCATCCAGTGTGGCAAGTGCTCGCCCACCCCAGGGCCTCTGCCTAAGGTGCTGCCATCCCAAACCTAGACTAGTGCCCGGTACTGGATCCACTCAGGAAATATCTGCTGATGAGATAAACAGAGATGAGGAAACCAATGCTCGAATAAATTAAGTGGCTTGCATAAGGTCACACAGCCTGTTGGCATTTGAACCAAATGCCAACCCCAAAAGGGCACACTGTAAGAGTGAGCACAAACCCAGAATGCTCAGTCCACCCGTGCACAGCGCCGCCCCGTGCACAGGGCCGGGAGCCCACCGGCGGGGCCACGAGGAAGGGGAATGAGGTGTGAGGCACACCCCACCCGACAGCTATTAAGACTGGAAATGCCTGGGTCTTGCGGGCTCTTTCATGAGCCCCTCTTGGTGTTTCAGAAGCTTTGTTGCTAAAACATGTGTCATGGTGGCTTTGTGGGAAAGTCAGAGGCACCCGAGGCTGGCTTTCAACAAATGTCAAAGCCGTTGTTTTTGTCACCCGCTGCTTCCTTTGTCTGGCAGCTGGATGCCTCGAGAGCCTCCCATCCTCGAGGTCCCCCCAGAAGCCCGTGGTGAGCACGCAGCCAGCGAGGCTGGGATGTGGTTCCCGGAGCGTGCGACAGCAGGAAGGGGACAGGCGGGCCAGGGAAAGAAGGGCACGAGGCCTGTCCCCATTTGTTATTTCACAAGCGAGACTCTCCGCCCTGAGCTAAGGTCACTTACCCAGAGCCCCGCACGGCTCCAGAATGTCAATGCTGGCACAGTGGGGAGACCACCCTGTCACGGCCCCGCCTTGACAGGTGAGGACTGGGTTCTGCAGAGGGACGACGGTCCCAAGACCACAGTGGCGTGTGGCCGAGTCAGGAGGAAGCCCCGCTCCACCTCCCCGTGCTGCCCACCTCCCCACGCACATCTTCGTTACTCAGACCTGCACGAGACACCCGGGTGCCGCCCAGGCCAGGGGCGGCCACTGGCTGAATCAGCGTCTGCTCAGCAGGTGCCCGACCCCGAGGACCCAACCCCAGAGGACCCGACCCCGAGGACCCGACCCGGAGGACCTGACCCCGAGGACCCGACCCGGAGGACCCGACCCCAAGGACCCGACCCTAGAGGACCTGACCCCGGAGGACCTGACCCCGAGGACCTGACCCCGAGGACCTGACCCAGAGGACCCGACCCGGAGGACCCGACCCGGAGGACCTGACCCCGAGGACCTGACCCGGAGGACCTGACCCCGGAGGACCTGACCCCGGAGGACCCGACCCCGAGGACCCGACCCGGAGGACCCAACCTGGAGGACCTGACCCGGAGGACCTGACCCCGAAGACCCGACCTGGAGGACCTGACCCCAGAGGACCCGACCCCAGAGGACCTGACCCGGAGGACCCGACCCCGGAGGACCTGACCCCGAGGACCCGACCCGGAGGACCTGACCCGGAGGACCTGACCCGGAGGACCCGACCCGGAGGACCTGACCCTGAGGACCTGACCCGGAGGACCCGACCCGGAGGACCTGACCCTGGAGGACCTGACCCCGAGGACCTGACCCCGAGGACCTGACCCCGGAGGACCCGACCCCGGAGGACCTGACCCCGAGGACCTGACCCGGAGGACCTGACCCCGGAGGACCTGACCCCGAGGACCTGACCCCGAGGACCTGACCCCGGAGGACCTGACCCCGAGGACCTGACCCCGGAGGACCTGACCCCGAGGACCTGACCCGGAGGACCCGACCCCGGAGGACCTGACCCCGAGGACCCGACTCCGAGGACCCAACCTCGTACGTCTCACCATCCACACACGGAGGTGACCGGGCTGTGAAGGGCAGTGCTCCCGGGCCTGCCGGGCTCCCACCTTCCAAGGGTGGGGTTCCAGGGAGGGAAAAGGTCCTGGGCTTGCCTTCCCCCCAGCAGCTCTGAGTGAGCTCAGGTCAGGGCTCTGCGCCCGCCTCACTCCACACAGCAAACAGTTCACACCTGCACCCTGCCCCGTGTGTGTGCAAACACGCGTGTGACCTCTGCAAAGGGCCTGCTCGCCTTCCCTGCGCTCGGGTTAACCATGCAGGACAGGGGAAGGGCCTGCCGAGGGTCAGGGCAAAACACAGACAAGAATAAGGACCCAGTAGCCACGGCCACTAGAGCAGTCTGGTTCCCTGACAGTCCTGTTGTTTCAGCTCCAACACCCCAGATGGGGCCGAGGGGGGGGGTCGGGGGAGGTACTGAGGAAGTGGTCAGAGGGCGGCAGGAAGCACTTCCTTTCGCAGAAGGCCTTGGGGCAGAAGCTGAGTGTCCTGACCTCTCTGCTCAGAAGTCTCCCCTCCGGTTCACAGATGCACATTTTTTACGTTCTTCACTTCTTTTCTCATCTCCCCCACCCCCCCGCCTGGTGCCAAAGGCGGCTGTGTTCACAGACACAGGAGTGAGAACTGAAAGTCATCTTAGCGCACAGTCACGTCCCTCATTTGCTCATTCACTCAGCGTCGACCACGTGCCTCAGGCCCAGCAGGGACCCTGCCTTGGGTTCCAGCGCAGCGTGATCACCCAGATCACGCAGTCAACGTCCCTGCCGTCCAGGTCAAATCTGAGCTGAGACCTTCCTCCCACGGAGCATCATGGCTGGCAGCATGTCACTTCCTTCTCCTCCTTTTTGAAATGTAAACCCATTTGAGCTGGGTTTTTGGCACTTGAAACCAAAAGACCTAATAGACCCACTATAAGGACACTGGGTGGATGCTTAGAGAGCAAGAGTGTCAAGGCAAGGGTAGTGACCGGTGTTTGGTCACCAGCCTGAGTCCTGCCAGCTCCTGCAAAGAGAAAAGGTCGGTCTGCCCCACCCGAATGGGGGTGCTGGCTCTAACCAGGTTGCCCGGTGACAGAGCTTGGGTCATCAAGAGAGAAGGGCTCATCCTGGGCTGACACCTCGTCCTCCACCCACCTAACCTTCCAGTGAGATTCAAGATGAGAACATGAAAACGCTTTTGATGAGGTTTCGCCTCCTCTGACTCCCACGTGGCTTTCCAGGTCCCCAGGGCATGGTTCTCAGCTTGTGGAACCCAGAGGTGCCTGAATGGGGCTTCATCACCAGCCATAGCTCCACCATTTATAACAGACACCCCATCTCCACATCCTTCCATCTCTGTGGCCACTGTCCCTCCCTGCACCGACACAGTAATATGTCTAACAAAGCATAGCATTGGCCTTTTGTGACCGATGGCAGCTCCTAGTTCTTGACACCTTGGCTTCTTGCTGACTTTTCCTGGCTGACTTCCAGCTGATCACCAGTCCCTCCTCCCTCCTGCGGAGTCAGGGGAGTTAATCTGTCATCCTGCCCCCCCCCCCAGCACCAGACACCACGAACCGCTGCGGGGGTACAGTGGAACACAGAGATGCCCTGTCCTCAAGGAGTGTCCACGGCAACCCGTCAGCGGGGATGTTGCAAACAGCGCTCAGATTATCAGTGACTACTAAAGTGTGGGCAGTCAGATGACACAGCACCTGTCCGAAGCTCTCGCCATGTTGTGCGCTCTCCTGACCTGGCCTGAGCTATTAGAAATGTGTTCAGAGGGTCTCACAATCCCCTTCCCAGTAGGTGACCAGGGCAGGTCAGCTATCACCAGGAGTGGGCAAGGCCCAGGTGGGAGTCGAGGCATCCTTTGGGTCGACCCTTGATCAGTGAGCTCCTATGTGCAAAGCTCCACACTGCCAACCTCCAGGGGACAAAGAGTGACAGGTGAGTCCTGGCACTCAGGGGGCCCACAGCACAGAGGGGGTTGAAACAGAGAAGGCCACATGGGACAGTGACTACATTACAAGTGTCATAAACACTCTGGACACCTGCACATTGGTACTGGGTTGCAAGGACAGAAATTGTGTTTGGACTGAGGGTGGAGCTGGGAGCTGAAGAAACATTTCATGGAGGAGGAGGAATCTGAGACGGGGCTTGAAGATGATCTCTACTCATTTATTTTAACTTTCTGTCCAAAAAAAAGCAAACAAAATAAAGTTTGGGCCTATTCACTTATAAAGATCATATGAAGCAAAAAAACAAGAGAAACTGTCCGTCCTGACCAGTGGTGGCGCACTGGATAGAGCGTCAACCTGGGACACTAAGTTCCCAGGTTTGAAATCCTGAGGTCTCCGGCTTGAGTACAGGCTCACTAGCTTGAGCACATGGTTGCCAGCTTGAGCATGGGATCATAGACATGGCCCCAAGGTCGCTGGCTTGAGCAAGGGGTCACTGGCTTGGCTGGACCCTCCCAGTCAAGGCACATAAGAGAAGCAATCAATGAACAACTAAAGTGACACAACTACTAGTTGATGCTTCTCATCTCTCTCCCTTCCCATCTGTCTCTATCACACGCGCTAAAAAAAAAAAAAAGAAAAAAAAAAAAAAGAAATCATCTGTGTGAGAAGTGACCTGAATCTCATTTGATCTCAACCTTCCTGCCCACCTGGCTCTCAGCCTGTCCATTAAGCAGCAAGGTCAACTGCACCTGCAACCCAGCTGTCCCCTTCCGCCACCAGCCCTCTTCTTCCGAGGTAAGGCACACACCAATGCCCAGTGGGGCGCTGTCCCCGACGGCCACCCCTCCAGGGCACAAACATCCTAGGAAGCCATTGCTGCCTGAGGTGGCTCCTCGCCTCCCTCAGGGTATAAGCTTGGTCACTTTCTTTTGGGTTGGCTGTGACAAAGCTTGAAAGTCAGGGTTTCCAGAGATGAGAAGATCAGAGGCTGATCTGCCCACAGCCCTCTGCGGTCGGGCTGGAGAGCTGCAGTTCCAGAGCACAATGGAACATGTACAAGCTCCACGCCGAGCAGCAGCACCCCAACCCTCGTCTTGTTCCACGGGCTGGTCACACCGGGCAGAGGGAGCCCCAGCCGTGGGTCTTCTAGAAAAATGAGCCAGCCTCTAGGCACCTGCGCTGGGATTCTCAAGAGTGTCAGACTGGGGAGGCTTTAACCACTGGAAACTCGGGCGGCGAGCAGCAGGCAGCAGATGGGACCATGGCCCACTGAGAGTCAGAGGCGCTACTCGGAACTGGGGCTGTGCCGGAAGCCACTCCTGGGGTCCCACGGCTGTGCTCTCTCCCTCTCTCCCGTTCACCAGGGTCTTCTGCAGTCTTGAGTGTCTGGCATCAGACCCCTCTCCTCATGTCCCCTGCCTGCTCGTCTACGTGACTGAGGTTGTAGCCTCTAGCCTGGGTTCAGAATGGCTGGTTTAAAAATCCCACCATGACAAGTGTCAGGGTGCAGAGGAGGCGGCCCCAAGATAACCCCCAATGGTGGCAGTGGCTTGGTGTATGGATTATCTCAAACTACAATCACCTGCACAGCCCCAGAAAGGGGGTGGGGCTCTCTGACTCTGCTCGGTCCCCCTAGAGCAGGAAACAAATCTCTGTGAGTGATTGGTGCCCTCCCTCTCCCCAACCCCCGAAAAATCAAGAGATAACCTTACCACAAGTTATACAATCCAGGGTGGAAAAAGCCTGTATAAACCTTGTAACACAGGGATCGGGAAACTTTTTGGCTGAGAGAGCCATGAACGCCACATATTTTAAACTGTAATTCCGTGAGAGCCATACAATGACCCATGTATATTACGCATTATCCAATAAAAATTGGGTGTTGTCCCAGAGGACAGCTGTGATTGGCTCCAGCCACCTGCAACCATGAACATGAGCAGTAGGAAATGAATGGATTGTAATACATGAGAATGTTTTATATTTTTAACATTATTATTTTTTTATTAAAGATTTGTCTGCAAGCCAGATGCAGCCATCAAAAGAGCCACATCTGGTTCGCGAGCCATAGGTTCCTGACCCCTGCTGTAACATCTTGCTAACTTAACACCCAAGCCCACACCTGCTTAGATTTCTTTTAAAAGAGCACTTTCTTTGTCTTGTTGTCACTTTCTCACACATGTATTGTTTCTTTGTCTAAAAAGTACAAAAGAGTGCCTGGCTCGGTCATTTCTTCAAGCCTCGATTTACGATCTGAACACCATCCTGTGGTGCTCCCGTGGGCCTGTGTCCTGTCAGCTTTTTTCCTCCTGCTCACCTAGCCTAGTGCAATTTTACTGTCTCAGAACGAGTCCGGCCAGAAGATCTACAGCAGGATGGAGTGGGGGATTCTCCCGCTCCCCAACAATAACAAGTCTCCAAAATCATCTGCCAATGAGCCATGCATTCCCACTCCCCCCTCCCAGGGACTCAGAGCTGGTCCTGTGCAATGAACACATTGCCATGGAAGTAACACGGTGACGTCTAGGGCCAGTTCATAAGAAGCTCATCATCAGACATGAATTCTGACTGCCTAGAGGCCTCCATGCTGTGAGGGAGCCCAAGCTACAATGGGGAGATGCCACATAGAGAGAGATGCTTGAGCAGTTCCCAAGTGGTCCAGCCATCCCCTCTGAGAGGCCAGACATGTGAAAGCCATCTTGGACACCCTGGCCAGCACCATCTAACTACAAACAACTGTGTGCCACCCTGTAAGTGACTCCCACTGAGCACCATCCGGCCAAACCCAGTCAACCCACAAAACCGTAATAACAATGAATTGTTTTAAGCTGCTGTTTCTCCTTGGCTCATTATAGAGCAATAAGTAATCAAAACACCTACATTCTCACTTATTAGGAATGCCCCAAAGCATATTATTTATCATCTTTAAGTCTGAATTTCTACATCTTCCAAATATGGATAATAATAGTACCGACTGCAGGGACTCAAACTGGATCGTGAACAGAATGTACTTAGCCTTGAAACTAGCATATTGTACGTGCTCAATAAATGTTAAGCTTGACTTGATTTTAGTTCTCGCTATGATTGTTATTGAAGTCTGTCGAGGGGGAGCATCTCTCAAAGCCGCATGCCACCATGGGAGCAGAGGCAGGGAGGGTGCAGACGGAGAGATCAAAGTCAAGGGTGGGGGGACACGGAGAAGACGGTTCTCAGTGTGTGTGTGTGTGTGTGTGTGTGTGTGTGTGTGTGTGCGTGCTCTCCCCACTCTGGGTGCTGGGCCAGTGTCTGTTTATCCATTTTGGCATCTGCACTCAAGATTCTGAAAACTCCTATCAAGTCCCAATTCATTCATTCATAGCTCCTTTGAAATATCCCCAGAGTGCTGGCTCTGCATGCCAGGCACTGCTCTTGGTCTGAGGCTACAGCAGGGAACAAAACAGATGACGACCCCGATCCTCCGGGCGCCTCAGTCCTAGTGTAGGAGAAGAGATACACCAATAAGTACAATGGTGGTAAGTTCGGTGTAAGGGAAATAACGAGTGTGGGGTGGAGAAAACTGGGTTGTAACTGTAAGTAAGTAGGTCAAGGAAGGCTTCCTGAACGTGGTAGAAAGTAAAAGAGGTATCGGGGTGGGGAGGGATTATCATATAGAAAGATCCCAGCCTAAACAGGAGATGGAGTCTGATTATCACGCTTACTGACGGACGTATATGGTATCACCTGGTGACGCCCCGTAAGGTGAATGCTATATGTTCTCCTTCCTTGCCTCAGTCACGCGTCTCTGCTATCACACTGTATTTCTCTTCAAACGTCTTTAGCTTCTTTTTGGAATAAGGCAAGATGATATAGTAGGTTAAGTAACAAACAGCACCAAGATCTCATTAGTATAACAAAGCAACAGTGTATTTCTTGTCCACTCAAAGTCCAGAGTGGTTGGACACTACAGTGTCTTCATTTGGGGACCCTGGCCAACTGAGGGGCCACCCACCACACTGCCAACCACCGCAGCAAGAAGGAAAGATGGCAGATTGGCAGCAGCGCTTAAATGCTTCTACTGGGAGGAACACAAGTCATTGCCTCTCCTCATATTTCATTGGCCAGGGCAGGTCACATGTAGCTGTGTGCCTAACTGTATGTGTGTATGTGAATGCATGTGCACACACACATGCATGTGTAACTGTCCTGGCATCTAGAAGTAAAAGGTGACAGATATTAATGAATAGTTTAATGCCGACCACATATGGCCAGATAGAAATAATAATAATGATAGGAAATGATGAATGATGGATTGATAGAAGATAGATGATTGATAAAGTAGATAAAAGAAAGAAACCCTCGCCAGCTAGCTTAGCAGTAGAGCGTCAGCACAGAGTGTGGAGTCCCAGGTTTGATTCCCAGTCAGGGCACACAGAAGAAGCACCCATCTGCTTCTCCACCCTTCCCCCTCTCCTTTCTCTCTCTCTCTCTCTTCCCCTCCTTCAGCCAAGTTTCCATTGGAGCAAAGTTGGCCCGGGCGCTGAGGATGGCTCCATGGTCTCCAACCTCAGGTGCTAGAATGGCTCCAGTTGCAATGGAACAATGCCCCAGAGGGGTAGAGCATGATGGGTGGATTCAGTTGGGCACATGTGGGTGTCTCTCTGTCTCCCTGCTTCTCACTTCAGAAAAATACAAGAAAAAGGTGGGGGGGGGGATAAAGGGAGACTAAAGCTTAGAAATGGTAAATAACTTGCCCCAGGTGCAATAATTCTAAGTAGCCCACTCAAGATCAAAACTGACACCCATTTGGGTCTCACATGGGTCTCAGTGACAGATCGAGGAAGCTTTGGTGCCGAACAGAACTCTCTGATACTGGGTCCGTACCACTTCACAACTGAGGGTGCCTGCCTCTCTGACTGGGTGTTAAGTTTACCTCTGAAGTTTGTTGTCACGAAGCAGTTTGAGAAGCTCAGACTTTGCCAGCAAACTTTAAAAACTATCACGATTCAACTACCACAACAGAGGAGCTCAGTCAGTGCAGCAAACACGGCTGCCCCTGGGAGCCCAGTTCCAGGGTCGCTGCGAGGCAGGCCTCACGGGGGGGGGGGGGGGGTCCCAACACCAACAACCAGCTCGCTCCTTCCCCAGATGCCAACTGGGAGTTCAACAATTCAATGCAATTCTGACACTGACTTCCCAGAGTTTCTCACAGCTTAAAGTCCCAGAGCCACAGACTGCCACTGACTCAGCCAGCTCAAAGTCGGGCCTCCCCACGTCTGACCAGGTGGTTGTAAGTCAGGTCTTGGAGCCTCCATGCCCTGCCCAGCACATCTCCCTCCTGCCCCTTGCCTGTAAGGCGTAAGCTCCCCGAGCCTCCTCAGGGGAGGCTCCAGCATGTAGACATGGTTAAGTAAATTCTTGGCCATTTGGTGACTGACTCAATCTCCAGGGGCTGGAAGTTCCAACCCTCTACTCATGCCTCTGTCTTTCTGGTGACCAGCCCCCACCCTGAGGCAGTCTAGGAGCCCCTCGTTAGCATAAAAAAGACACCACCCCTCTGCAGAGTCCACAGGTTGAGGAGCTGTGTGCCAGGAGCCCAGATCACGACCAAACATTTATTTTTACTGTGTCACGTTCACCGTGCTCAGACTCATTTCATTCCAGAACACCAAGAACTTACAGCCTTGCGTGGGAAGACCATTTGTCACTCCCAAGTAGTGGAAACGAGACGGAACGGGAGACCTGAGAGAGGAACAGGTGCCCTTGCTCTTTCAGAAGCTGTTCCGTTGCACTCACTGACTCTGGATGCTACTGAAACTGACCATCAATAAGACCTGGGCGCTGTCTACAGGGACTTTTCAGAGGGGGTGTGTGCACCATGTCTAAATAATCTTTTATATGCTGAGTTGCAAGGACCTGAACATGCATACCTGATACAGAACAGCAAACCCACCCCCAGGTAGGTCTGAAAACCGGATTTCTCATTACTCCCGTGGCAGTAAGGCCTAAATCGAATTCACTCTGGTGACTACTTTTGACCTGAACTGCCACCAAACCATTTCATCTTTTTCTCACGAGTGTGACTACATTCATACAACTGTCAAAATGTGATTCTTGATCAGATGTTGGTTTGACCTTAGAAAGCTGGTCTACGTTGGGGGGAGTTACATCATTGCAAGGCACAGACTGTGTTTCCTTTCGAAAAATGAAAACATTTAAAAATGTTGAAACACATTTGGCCCCACAGATGAGAATCAGAAACGATGACCTAGATCACCTGGCGTGCCCCTGCACACTGGTATGTCACAGAAATTTTAAAGTATGCCATCGCTGACTATGCTGTCAGGTGTCAGGGTCACGGGCCTCCTTTCCCTTAGACCAGTGATTTTCAACCTTTTTTGAGCCGCGGCACATTTTTTACATTTACAAAATCCTGGGGAACACCACCTACCAAAATGACACAAAATGACACTCTAACACAGTACATATTATACATATAGTTAATAATATAGTTTCTAAATGTATTTATACTCACTTAGTGTGAAACCTGGGCCTGTTTCGATGAACACAAAAGGAATATCCTGGCAGGAATGGTAGAAAGACATACACGAAGCTCTTCCTCAACAGTTTTCAGTCTCTCTCTGTTTTTAGTTTTTATCACAGTCAAGCTTGAGAAGCTCAGCTCACATAGATATGTGGTTGAAAACTGGAGCAATGTCAAAATAGCTTTGTTGACCAGAATGGGGAACTCCTTGGCAACAGATAACCAAAAACTGTCCAAAGGAAGATCAGCAAACTTTAGCTTTAAACCACGATCTTGTTTCAGTTTAATGAGTTCCTCTTGCTCCTTTAAAGTCATGTCCTTTCCAGCAACGGATACTGAGCTGTATGGGTCCCTAACCCAGTCAAGGCATTCTGTGAAGGCTGAAGAGAATTAAAATGACAACGTCTTCTCAAGAGTTTTCAAATGTCTGCCAATCACCTCGCACATTGCAGCAGTGTTGCCATCATGCTGTTTCTCGGTGAGCGAGAACATCTCAAGGTTGCCACGCTGCACATGTTGTTGCCAGAGCTGCACCTTTAAACAGGATCCGTTCATTTTATCAGTGCTTGTAAGCAGGTTTTCATTTCGGCCTTGCATCCGTGTGTTCAGTTCATTCAGATAATGAAATATATCAGCCAGGTATGCCAGCTTTGCACACCACTCATCACTTGCAAGCAGCTTTGAGTAATCGGACCTCTCATTTGTCAGAAATACTTTAAGTTCCTCTCGCAAGTCATACACACGGGCCAGCACTTTGCCGCACAACAGCCACCGGACCTCCGTGTGGAGCAATAAGATTTTATGTTCCGCTCCCATTTCTTTACACAAAGACGCAAATAAGCGACATCTCAAAGGTCACGTCTTCACAAAGTTCACTATGCTCACAACATCATCCAACACAGGAGCTAGATCTGCTGGTAAGGTCTTTGCAACGAGGGCCTCACGGTGCAAAAAACAGTGTGTAACAATAACATCTGGGTTTCTTTCTTTGACCCTACTTACGAAGCCTTTGATGCGCCTGACCCTGGTTGTGGCTCCATCAGTGCAGACACCTGTGCAGTTTTCCCATGTAAGCCTGCTTTTATCAAGATATTCCGACGTGACCCAAAATATTTCCTCTCCTATTGATTTTTCTGGCAGTGCCTTGTAAAATAGGAAGTTTTCTCTAATGGCTTCTCCATCCACAAAACGCACGTTGGCCAAGAGCTGACAATGTCCACTGATATCCGTCGACTCATCAAGTTGCAAAGCAAATTTCTCACTGATGCGCACCTTTTCCAAAACAACAGTTTCAATGTCCACAGACATGTCATCAATACGTCTGGCAATTGTGTTATCTGAGAGAGGCACTTTAGCTATCTCTTTGGCCGCGGTAGGGCCAAGCATCTCATTTACAATGGCTTTACAAGCTGGCAGTATTAATGTTTCTGCCACAGTGTGGGACTTTTTTGATTTAGCTACGAGTTCAGCAACAAGGTAGCTAGCTTTGAGGGCTCTCTCGTTTACCTTTGTGGTTTTTCTCAAAAAAGTTGCCCGTTTCTCATTGTTTGTACGTTAGCAGGCCGTAGTTTGGGGACCCATGTTTAATTTCCCCACACCTGACCATGTTTCACGGCACACTAGTGTGCCTCAGCACACTGGTTGAAAAACACTGCCTTAGACTGTCAAATAAAAAACTGACAACAGCCAACACAACAATAGACATCTGGTGTTAATGGACCAAAATTATACCTATTTTGGTTTTGTTTTGTTTTGTTTTTTTTGTCAAAGTGGAAACAATATTTTTTGGTGTGCTGCAGAATTTTAGTAATTAGGTTATGTGTACCCTGAGGGGACAAAGGCTGAAATCGCTGACCTAGATTATCCTCTTCCCGGCCAATCAAGTTGTCCAGTATCTTGCCCATTGTACCCGTCTGAGAGACGGAAAATAGGGATGTCCTCTCTTACCTCTGCAGGCTGAGACAAAAAATGGTCCTTCTGCCCCTCTCTGTCATCAGTGACCTTACACCTGTCCCTGGCTGACGTCCTCTAGAAAAAAGAAAAAAAAAGAAGAGGTTATTGTAATTGGGTGTTGCATTTTTGCAAGCTTGGCCTCATGCAAAACTTTCCTCTTCCCTTTGGCCCTTCCTATGACAGTCTTCCTGGTCAGAGCCATGCTCCGGGGGTCATGGGCAAACCTCTCGCTCAGTCCAGTTGTTCGCGCCTGAGCTGGTGAGGACACGTGGGCTGCCGCCCCTGAGGTCTCCCCATTTCTTCATCATCAGCGTCATCTGTGACTACTGCCGGAATTTTGACAGTTTTTTCCTCTTCCTACCAACACTCCCTGCCACGGACCAGCACAGCTCCTAACAATGGTGAGGAATTAAGGAAACATACTTATTAAGAAAAAAAGATGGGACCAGGAGGACTCGTCAATGCTGATGGCAATATCCGAGTGCCCCATAGCCCCAGTTTGCTTTATTATATAGCCATATGCAAATCAAGGAAGTCCTTGATACAGAAGTTACACATCCAGGCTAAAACAGGAACTCTTCCAAGGCATAAACAGGAATCCTCTTACCATGCATAAGTGAAATCAACCAACATCTAAACAAAGAGTAAGAGGAAGGACATGTAAATTGCTCCCAACAACTTAAGGAAGCAAGTGAAGTAGGTGCAAATACTCAGCATCATAGCCAATATGGAGGTGGGGGGGGGGGGAGAACTTAGCCTTTTGCTAAGCCTCAAATCTACAAAGGTTTTTTGCCATTTATGGTCCACAACAACCCCCTCCCCAAAAAACAATAATAATAAAAAAATTGAAAACACATTGATTCAAACAAGGAGTTTTAAACCTGCTGGAGAGCGATAAGACCCTTTGCAAATGTGGATGAAAGTCAAAGATCCCTAGACGCATCAGAATAAACTCAGAATTTTGCATGGAATCCCAGGGTTTCTCAGACACCCTCTGCCAGGCCCCAATGAATGACGTCCATCTTAGACCAGTGGCTCCCACAGGGGAGGGGCTGGGTGGCACGTGGGTCCTTGGGCGGAGAGGTCCACATTCTCCCCCCACCAGCCACACTCCCCCCCACTCTGAGACGTACGCCTGAAACACCATCTGAGAAAGCCCTAGAATAATGAGAAACGGACTCCGTGTGTCCTCAGTCATGAGCTACTCTAGAAAAATTATTCCTCCAGGTAGATCACCTCTTCGATGTGAAGTCTTTTTCTTTTTTCCTGTAAGGGAGAGCCCTTATTTTCCTGTGATAAATACTATGAGGATGGATCTTATCCTTGACCCCGCCTCCTGGACTCAGTCTCCCTGGTCACTGGTGTCTTTAACTTCTTCTGGGTCCATCACTATATGAAAACTAAGTTTTTCTCTTATATTTCCTTTGGAATTTTTCATCTGTGTCCTCTCCGGAGAAAGGCAATGAAGATGAAGTGACTCACTTTTTCACTTTTTCCACTAAAGGAAATTGAGAAGTTCCTATAGTGCCCATAGATTTTAGAAACACAAGTTAATTTGATTGAACAGCCCAGAACAGAACCCAAAAGGGTCCACCATCACAGCCAAAGACCACTTTTTTTTTTTTTTTCAAAGACCACTTTTTAATCCCGCTAGCCACCATCTCAAACAGGCGATGGTCCCAACAGGGGCTGGACAGTCGTGTAGAGGCCCCACTCCTACGAGTTCATCTCCATGAGCAGAAAAGCTCACGATGGTGGCTCAGGAATGGCGCCTTCACAAGATGAGAGGAGACATGAGATGACCTTCCCCCGGGGGAGACACACAACTCCACGTGGGCCGGGACCAGCAGGGGCTCTGCAGCTGGTGTGCCTTATGCCTCTGGGCTTTGGGGGGCTCTTTCTAGATGAAATAACCCCCCATGCCCACTTCTAACCCCTCTCCTTCCCCAACAACATCCATCACCACTGCGTCCGCTGCTTGTTGAACTCCCACTCATTCTTCTGGACACCCCGCAAAACCCACCCCGCCCAAGTTGAAAGACACCCTCCTCAGTCCCAGGAGGGTGCACACCACCGCTAGTGCATGGAACACAGACCTCACAGCCTAGTAAGGAGGTGGGGACAGTCCTCTTAGCAAACTGTTGTCATTCTAGCGTGATAATGAAATGTTAGAATAGCGGCGTGTGCGGGGTGATGAAGAAGGTTGGAACATTTTTTCCTAAATGTGTATGTAGACGGTCCTTGCCTGAACGTCCTGGGTTTCTGTTCCTGTGAGGTGCACCTTTGTGCACGAGCACGTGTGATCGACTCTGTGCTCAGGCTGCGTCACGAGAGGCAGTGGGACAAGACGTGACAGTCACAGCACCCACTGGATCTGCGGGGCCCCCCTGAGGGTGCTGGACATTCGGAGAATGTACTGCTGGACCCAGGCAGCGCTCCTCAGGTTACGTTTTGAAATAGGTTAGACAGGAAAAGGTCTTCTGTGAGGCCCCTTCTGAACTCGGAATCAAATCAGTTGCTCGCACTAAAGTTTCTCGAGTCCCCCATACACAGGGTGGACGTCAGATCCCAGATGGGAGTGAGGGGTCCATTCGGCGCATCCCTGGAGGGAGTGTGTGCATCTGTGTGTAACCCTCTTACAGGAGGGGTGACGTGCATGAGCGATGGACGTCTTCCACGGTGACCCTGAGGACAGGAAATCGCACCCTCACATTTTATCTCCTGAGCTGTCTTTCGGTCATGCGCCTCCCCCGTCCACAGATACGCAGGGCAGAAATGCAGATGCATGGCCACCGTTCAGGGACAGACTCACTGACCATGTATCATCGTAAACAGCAGCGTGAATCCGTTTGGGGGATCTTGCTCATACCTGGCTCAGACTGGCCCTCCTGGTAACCGACACACAGGCTTACCGACCCTGACCGTTCAACAGCCAGCAGGAACGGCTCTAAACTGACCTGTGCTACAGAGGAAAAACTCAGATACAATAACCACTCTGACGCGCCCAGTTGTCCATCTGACGGAACTAAAAGAAGGCAGAGAGCACTGTGTCAGAGCCGCTGGGACAGGCCAGGCGGCCCCGCAGGGGGCTGCAGGCTCTTCTCAGGGGCCTGACCAGCTTGAGACTCAGAGACACGGCGACAGGAGCTCAGGTTCCAGCGGGGCTCCTGTGAGGGTGTGCGGGGTGTCTTAGGGATGTAGGGGGGTCAGAGGCTCCGGGCTGGAGAAGAGCCGCGGTTTCTGTTCCCCGCTGAGCTCCTTGTTATTCTGAAGCAGAGCGTCTTTGATGTGAAGTTCATTAGCATCTCGTGCCCCCTCAAATCAATCTTCTTTTTCATGTGGGGATTCTGAGTCATTTTGGTTCTTCCTCTTTTAAAGTTCCATAAACCCCAATAACTAAGCATTCTGATTGCCCGCTCTTGGGGACAGCAGACTTCCCTCTGCCTCTGACATGAAGCCCCTGCTCTTCCCTCCTCGCTGCAGCCTGGATCTCAGAACTGCACGCTGTAGACCTCCGGCCCCTTACAGTCAAGGGCTGTGGTGGTCCCCACCTAGTCAATGTGTTCATATTTACTTCACCCCATTGAACAAAATACCTCATTGAGCCCTGGCTGGGTGGCTTGGTTGGTTAGAATGTCATCTTGAAGCACAGAAGTTGCCGGTTCGATCCTTGATCAGAGCACATACAATGCAGCAGATTGATGATTCTGTATCTCTCTCTCTCTCTCTCCCCCTCTCACTAAAAGCAATAAATAAAAATTAAAATATATACTAAAGGCCTGACCTGTGGTGGCACAGTGGATAAAGTATCTGTTGTAAAGTACTGCACCCCAGATTCTGAAAGGCACTGTACCTCATTTCATTGAGTTCACGTAGACACTCAGTCCAGATGAGTTTTGAAGAGTTTTATTAAAGGAGGAAATTTTAAATATGCTGGCCGCATATGGCTGACAGGGGGCATCTGCAGGCCCAAATCGTGCAGCCCCAAAAATAGTTCAGGGGCTGCTTATATACCCTTGCTCACACACGTGCGGGGCGAGCATGACATTGACACAATCATTAACAAGATTATAACATTTGTTTAGGGTGTACACAGAAACATTAAGACTTTCAAGGTGGCCCTGGCCGGTTGGCTCAGTGGTAGAGCGTTGGCCTGGTGTGCAGGAGTCCCGGGTTCGATTACCGGCCAGAGCACACAGGAGAAGTGCCCATCTGCTTCTCCACCCCTCCCCCTCTCCCTCCTCTCTGTCTCTCTCTTCCCCTCCCACAGCCAAGGCTCCATTGGAGCAAAGTTGGCCCGGGCGCTGGGGATGGCTCTATGGCCTCTGCCTCAGGCGCTAGAATGGCTCTGGTTGCAACAGAGCAGCACCCCAGATGGGCGTAGCATCGCCCCCTGGTGGGCATGCCAGATGGATCCCGGTCAGGTGCATGTGGGAGTCTGTCTGCCTCCCCGTTTGCAACTTCAAAAAAATCCAAAAAAAAAAAGACAGAAAAATAAAGACTTTCAAGGTAACACAATCAAAGATATTTACAAATCTTTCAGGGTTCCTCTTCCCTCACTAGCCTAGAGGTATTTTACCCTCAAGATTCCATGAAGGGGGAGGAACTACAGTCAATGCAAGGTGGTATGTAAATTCTGCCTCCTATTGAAAGAGAAGAAGTTTCTAGGTTAACCTTTATTTTAGATTTAAAACTGAATGACCCATTGTTCTTGCAAGCCACAAACTTCTGCATTCTTCTCCTTCCCCTCCCTAAAGGAGGGACAGGACAGGAAAGCCTGACCTTTCCTCCCAGAATATCAATATTAATTTGCAGCTTTTCGGTACCTTACAACATGTCGACTTAGAATACTGAGGTTGCCAGTTTGAATCCCTGGGCTTTCCTGGTCAAGGCACATATGAGAGTTGATGCTTCGTGCTCCTCCCCCCTTCTCTTTCTCTCTATCTCTTCTCTAAAATGAATAAATAAAGTCTTTTTAAAAATTAAAAAAACTTCTTAAAAAGAAAAAGAAGAAAAATAAATATATACTAAAAAAATACCTTGTTGCAAGGACCCATATATATTTAACTGATAACTACACGCTATGTGTACTCTTTCCATACCCATTAGACAGAGCACCACCCAGAAAACAGCAGGGCCCGAGGCAGACGGACATCAAGTTAATTTTATAGTGTACATGGGGAGGCACAGCTCCCCCCCTCAATTCAGGCCGGGAAGAGCAAAGACAGGAAAACGCTGCTACAGGGGCGCAATGGCCTCAAAAGTCAGAGAATCAGCTAAATTAGGCGACGTGATTAGGAAAGACACTATATAGTTCAGAGGAAAACTCTGAGCATAAGGTTATAGGGGCAAGCATACAAGTCTAAGGGCTAAGCCAAACTAGAACCTTAAAAAGAGGATTTGTTCACCACCTCTATAAACAAAAAGCAAGACCCAAAGCAATATAAACACCCGGACTGCTGAAAGTGCCGATGCTGGCCTTCCCTTTCCTCCTCCGAGGATGGGGTAAGAGGCGTCTCTAGTACTCTGCAAGGAAAGGGGAAGAAGAGCATCGTGAAGATGCAGAGCCAGTCTGTCCTGGAGAATTCTGACGGCAATGCCTCTGGGAAGGGTGAAACAGATCTTAACATCTATACAGAAGTCCTGGCTGAGAAAGAAAGCATGTAAAACAGGAAGAATTTTAGAGAATCGTCAGCAGAGACGACGACGTATGCTCACACACTCCCTCCTTTTCCTAGCCAGGTAGAACTTGACCTCCTACTCCCCAGCATCCCTTGCAGTTGAGTTGGGACACTAACCTGGAATGTGAATGTCAACACTGTGTCGCTCCGAGTAATTGAGAACATGCATGCCTCCTCCATGTTCGCTCCTCCCTTTCTGCCTCAACCATTGAGACTGTGCTCCAAAGGTCATTTCCTTACAATGGAGAAGGACCACTCAACCTGCACTGGACTTTACATAAGCGAGAAATACATTCCATTGTGTTAATCCACTGATTTGTTACTGAACCATAGCCCATTCTAAGCTGACCAATACAAAACCAAAAACACAATAGATTTAAAAACCAGGTTGATTAAATAATCAGTATACTGTATTAGACAATCTACCAGTATAATAATTGGTTATATAAGGCAGAGGAAAAAAACAACAACTATTAACTGGATAGATGTTCAAAAGCGTTTGATAAAATCCAAATTCTACTTCAAACGAAGAAAAATATTTGAAGTCATTAAGATAAAATATCTGAAACTGATAACAATTTTTCTTAATAATGAACCATTGTAAGCTTCCCCATATATGTATATATAGTCACAAACAAGAAAAGGGTGTCTGCTAACACCACTGTTACTTAACATTGTTAAGCCCAAGCAATTGCAAAAAAAGGCAAGAGGAACTAATGGTGTAAGGACAGAAAGAAGGCAAAAAATGCAACATCATTGGTAGATTATTTACATGGAAAAACTAAGAGACTCAACCGAGAAAAAAAATGAATAGAGGCTTTGGCCAGTTCACTCAGTGGTAGAGCATCGACCAGGCATGTGGATGTCCCAGGTTCAATTCTGGTCAGGGCACACAGAAGAGGTGACCATCTGCTTCTCTTCCCTGAGGAAGGCTCCATGGAATCTCTACCTCAGATGCTAACAATAGCTCTGTTACGAGCATGGCCCCAGATGGACAAAGCATCGGCCCCAGACAGGGGTTGTAGGGTGGATCCCAGTCCAGGTGCATGTGTGGGTCTATCTATCTGCCCTCCTCTTACTTGAAAAAGAAGAAAAATAATGAACAGAATTTTGTAAACTGAATATAACAAAATTTTATAAGATGAACTATTTCAAAAATATATTTAAATAAAACCCCTATCTTTCTTCATATTTTCAAAGATTCGTTGGAAAATATATTGAGAGTGGGCAACAACCATTCAGAACACCAACAACAAGAATCTGAGCAGTAGACTTAACACAAATTATAGGACTTTTAAGAAGAGAATTATAAAACTTCAAGAAAAACTCAAATAACTGAAGACTTGCTATATTCCTGGATAGGAAAATTCAATATTACAAAATCAGCATTTCTTTACAAATCGATTCATGTATTTAACAAATTACACAAGTTCTAAAGAAGTTTGAGGTGTCTGACAAAGTAATTCTGAACATCTTAATTTAGATATAAAAGGTGGTTTTTAACATTTAGAAAAGAGAAGTAAATGTAATAAAGCAGTAAGTGTAAGGTATTTTTCCCCGCCAAGGAAGAAGGAAGCGGCGTAGCCACGAAGTGTGGATAAGCAAAAGTTTTATTGAGTACAGAGCGCATCCAGCCCGATGAGGTTCTCTGGTCCCGGAGACAGAGGCCAGAGAAATCACATAGGGTGACCCGCGTGGGGAATATTTAAAGGGTCTGTAGGGTAGTCAAACTAATATGACCTGGTGAAATCTCACTGGCTGGCAGACGGTCACTCTTTTCCAAAGGGCTCCTGGGAAGTTTCTTTTGGTGCGCCTGGATGTGGGCGGGCGGTTATAGCCAAGTTCCCAGGTCTGGTGTCTCACATGACCTTTCCCCATTGCTGACCACCCCACATTCTGATCTTTTGTGTTAATTACAGGCGCTGCTTATTCGTCTGGCTACTTCCTGCTGATTAGGGCGTCGTGGGGAGGGGGAGATCGGCAGGTGGTGGCTTTGAGGGGTGTCAGGAAGAACATCTGTTTGGCTGTGAGTTGAGAAACTTCGTGGATGCGGTTCTGTAAAAATTTTAAAAAGAGGAGTAAATATGAGTTATAAGCTGATAATTAGAAGAAGATTTAGGATAGGGGCAGCCCAGGTAAGAATGGGTGGCTGCCATTAGGAGTTAAGCGGGTTGTAGGAGGAGAGATTCTTGCTTAATTTTTCTCGCAGATGGTTGAGGAGATTGAAGCTTCTTTTATCAGGCCAGTCTTACTGAACAGCATTGCTCCCTGCTTCAGCTTACTCTGGCAGCAAGTTCTTGATGGGAGGGACAGGAGCAACAGGAGGGTCTGCAGGGCACAACCTTTTGGTGAGCCGAAGATGGGTAGGGGACAGCAAACTTGAGGCAAAACGGTATGCCAGGAGTGGCGTACGAAGGGGGAAAACTGCATGTCAGGAGTGGTGTAAGAAGGGGAACAGAAGGGGTCCCATCCACTCCCATAACAGACCTGTGAGGGAACTAGAAGTCCAAAGTGTGATAGCAAAACAGAGAAGGTAGCCCACGTATCCACAAGAAATGAGATGGACTTACCTGTTCCTGCAGCATCACCCTGGGTTCTCCGAGTCCCGGCCATGTCAGTCGTCCATGATGCCTAGGAGTTCAAGGGGTAGGCCCACCTGGCTAGCTTGGCCTCCCATCTGAGTGGCTCATCCTCCATGTAGAGACACTGAGGATGAGCCTGTTGCCCAAAGGGGCCAATTGCTCTGCCAGTGACCGAGCTGCTTGCAGTCAGGGCAGGGCTCAGTGGGCAGCTGTGGGCAGGGGCCCTGCCGGGACCAGTGACCCTGCTTGCCACTCTTTTTTTTTTTTTTTTTTTTTCATTTTTCTGAAGCTGGAAACAGGGAGAGACAGTCAGACAGACTCCCGCATGCGCCCGACCGGGATCCACCCGGCACGCCCACCAGGGGCGACGCTCTGCCCACCAGGGGGCGATGCTCTGCCCATCCTGGGCGTCGCCATGTTGCGACCAGAGCCACTCCAGCACCTGAGGCAGAGGCCACAGAGCCATGCCCAGCGCCCGGGCCATCTTTGCTCCAGTGGAGCCTCGGCTGCGGGAGGGGAAGAGAGAGACAGAGAGGAAAGCGCGGCGGAGGGGTGGAGAAGCAAATGGGCGCTTCTCCTGTGTGCCTTGGCCGGGAATCGAACCCGGGTCCTCTGCACGCTAGGCCAACGCTCTACCACTGAGCCAACTGGCCAGGGCCCTGCTTGCCACACTTAAAGCAAGCTGCTGGTGGGATTCCTCTTTGCGGCCTGGATTTGGGTCGGGCACTTTCTATACCTTGCCCCTTTGCTCTGCCAGCCTCAGGGCTGCCACAAGAGTCTGGATTTGGAGCGTTACCTTCTGCTGCATGTGGGCCTGGTGAATAGCGTTGGCCTGTTTCTACTAGTTGGGACCATTAAAAACTTTAAATGCCATGTTCACAGGTTTTGGATAGGGGTTTGGGGGTTAAGAGTAAGAGGAGGCGGGCTCCTGGGGAGCCCAGCACCCAGATCCAGCAGGAAATGCTGGAGCCAGAGACAGGACAGGGCCAGGACTTCCTGCAAGAGAATTGGGGTTGGGCATCCTGCAAACCAGTGTAAGAGCCAATGGCAGGCTGATAATAGCCTGATGGAGGAGGGACTTAAGAACACAGAGGAGAAGGGAGGGACCCCTGGCCAGCAGGGGAGGAGAAAGAGACTGGTATTTGCAGGTGAATGAGAAACAGGATCCTGCGAAGGGAGGGGAGGGGGCTCTTGGAGGAAAGAGACCCGAGCGAAGAGGTCCACAGAGGGACCAGAGAGGGGTCCCAAGAGAGGGGTGCCCCCGGGGATCAGGCAGGAGGGGGAGAGAGTTAGGGGTCAGCAAAGGAGGAAAGATCAGGAGCTGAGGGTTTAGGTGAAGTTTCTCTGGCCAAAAAGGGTCTGCACCATGTAGCAGGTGGCACAGAGATTAGAACGGGAGTACGAATAACTAGAAGCCTTGAATGTAAGGGATCTCCAACCAGTTTCCAGTTCTTTTGGAGATAGTTAAATTGGTGAGGGTGTTAAAACCGAAAGTCCCTTCAGGAGGCTACTTGGTCTGATTATCCAGTGGGTTCTGTGGCCTGGCCACAGAACCTTCTTTAACAGGTTCTTAAAGAAGAAGTAACTGTTCTTCTTCAAGGAAGAAGAGATTTCGGATAAGGCAACTCCAGGAGTGTTTTGGGATTAGGTTTAGATTCCTGTGCCCCAAAGGCCGCCCTCAGTCCTCAAAGTGGTCAGAGTTGAGAATTGGCATCCCACAACTCAACCTCTGACCACCGGACGGATAGGGAAAGTGGATATGCTCGGGAGTCTCCACAGGCACACGTGCACTGGGAACAGAAAGAGGTCCCTGCCGCAGCTGAGGTTTCGGATGGGGAGTCTCAACGGAAAGAACTGAGGGGAGGCTGGAGACAGGGGACTTACTGCACTGTGTGCCAAAGTGAGTGAAAAGTCGGAGATCCTGGTTCTTTCCAGGAGGGGAAGGGGAGAGGAGTGGTCTTTGTGGACTTCTGACTCCTTCTGGGTTTCAGCACCAAATGTAAGGTATTTTTACCCGCCAAGGAAAAATGAAGGGGCGTAGCCACGAAGTGTGGAATAGTAAAGGCTTTATTTAGTACAGCGCATCTCGCCCAATGATGTTCCCTGGTCCCGAGGACAGAGGCCAGGGAAGTCGCATAGGGTGACCCGCATGAGGGATATTTAAAGGGTCTCTAGGGTGGTCAAGCTAATATGACGTGGTGAAATCTCACTGGCTGGCAGACGGTCGCTCTTTTCCAAAGGACTCCTGGGAAGTTTCTTTTGGTGCGCATGAGTGTGGGCGGTCCTAGCCAAGTTCCTGGGTCTGGTGTCTCATGTGACCTTCCCCCATTGCTGACCACCCCACAGTAAGTATCAGCTTGGCAAAAGATAGATCAATGGAATGAAATAGAAAATCCTAAACAGGCCAATATCCCTAATGAACAGAGATGCTAAAATCTTTAGGAAAGTATTAGCAAACCAGATCTAGTAATATATTAAAAAGATCATTCACCATAATTAAATGGGATTTTTCTGGGGATGCAAAGCTGGTACAATATTTGCAAATCTATAAACGTGGTACATCACATAAACAAAATGAAGGATAAAAATCACATAATTGGCTCTGGATGGGTGACTCAGTGGTAGTGTCGACCCAGCATGTGGAAATTCTAGGTTTGGTTTCTGGTCAGGGCACACAGGAGAAGTGACTCTCTGCTTCTCCCTGCCCCCTTCTCTCTTTTCCCCTCCTGCAGCCGTGGCTTGATTGATTCAAGCACATCAGCCCTGGATGCTGAGGATGGCTCCATGGAGCCTCTGCCTCAGGCACTAAAGTAGCTCAGTTCCAAGCATCAGCCCCAGATGGGGAGAGCATAGGCCCCAAATGGGGGTTGCTGGGTGGATCCTGGTCTGAGCACATGCGGGAGTCTCACTATCTACCCTCCTCTCACTTAAAAAAAGAGAAATCACATAATCATATCAATAGATGCAGAAAAAGCGTTTGATAAAATCCAGCACCTTTTATGGTAAAAGCTCTCATCAAAGTGGGAATATGGGAACATACTTCAACGTAATAAAGGCCATATATGACAAACCCACAACCAACATCATACTCAATAGGAAAAAACCAAGTGTTTCCCTTAAGATAAGGAACAAGAGAGGGTGTTAACTTTCACCACTTTTATTCAACACAGAACTGGAAGTCCTAGCCACAGCAATCAAGCAAATAGATAAATACGTAAATAAAAGGCATCCAAACTGGAAAAGAGGAAGTAAAACTGTCATTCATCACTGATGACATGACACATAGAAAACCCTAAAGATGCCACCAAAAACCTACTAGAACTAATAACTCAGTAACTTACCAAGACACAAAATTAATATTCAGAAATCATTGTCATTTTTATACACCAACAATGAACTACTATCAGAAAAAGAAATTAAGAAAACCCCATTTACTATTGCAACAAAAAAGAAAAAAAAAAAAGATTTAAACAAGGAGGTAAAAGACCTGTACTTGGAAAGATATTGAAGAAGAAAAACGAGAAAGATACAAGTAAGTGGAAGCACATACCTTATTCGTAGACAGGAAGAATTAACATCATTAAAATGTTCATACTACCCAACGCAATCTACAGATTCAACACAATTCTTGTTAAAACACCAATAGTGTATCTCACAGATCTGGATTAAAACAAATATTGCAAAAATTTTATATGGAACCACAGAAGACCCAAAATAGCCTCAGCAATCTTGAGTAAGAATTTGGAGGTATCATACTACCTGATATCAAAAATATACTACACAGCCATAGTAATCAAAACAGCCTGGTACTAGCATAAGAACAGGTATACACATCAATGAAACAGACTAGAGAGCCCAGAAATAAACCCTCACATTTATGGTCAATTAATATTTGACAAAGGAGGCAAGAATATACAAGAGGGTAAAGACAGTCTATTCAAAAAATGGTGTTGGGAAAATTAGACAGATATATGCAACAGAACAATGAAACCAGACCACCAACTTACACCATACACAGAAATAAACTCAAAATGAATTAAAGACTTAAATGTAAGTTGAGGAACCATAAAAATCCTAAAAGAAAATACTGGTAGTAAAATTTCAGACATTTCTCATAGCAATATTTTTGCCAATATATCTGGTCGGGCAATGGAAAAATAAACAAATGGGACCACAGCAAACTAAAAAGCTTTTGCATGGCAAAGGAAACCATTAACAAAATGAAAACACAACCCTCTGAATGGAAGAACACATTCACCAATGGTACATCTGATAAGGGATTAATCTCCAAAATATATCAAGAACTTATATAACTCAACACCAAGAAAACAATCCAATTACTAAATGGGCAAAGAACCTGAAAAGACCCTTCTCCAAAGAAGACATACAGATGGCCAACAGACATGAAAAGATGCTTGATGTCACTGATCATCAGAGACACAGATTAAAACCATAAAGAGATACCACCTCACACCTGTCAGACTATCATTAATAAATCAACAAACAAGTGCTGGCGAGGGTTTGGAGAAAAGGGAACTCTCATGCACTGTTGGTGGGGATGCGGATTGATGCAGCCACGGTGGAAAGCGGTATGGAGTTTCCTCAAAAAATTAAAAACAGAACTGCCTTTTTTTTTTTTTTTAATTTTTATTTTATTTTTCATTTTTCTGAAGCTGGAAACAGGGAGAGACAGTCAGACAGACTCCCGCATGCGCCCGACCGGGATCCACCCGGCACGCCCACCAGGGGCGACACTCTGCCCACCAGGGGGCAATGCTCTGCCCATCCTGGGCGTCGCCATGTTGCGACCAGAGCCACTCTAGCGCCTGGGGCAGAGGCCACAGAGCCATCCCCAGCGCCCGGGCCATCTTTTGCTCCAATGGAGCCTTGGCTGCGGGAGGGGAAGAGAGAGACAGAGAGGAAAGCGCGGCGGAGGGGTGGAGAAGCAAATGGGCGCTTCTCCTGTGTGCCCTGGCCGGGAATCGAACCCGGGTCCTCCGCACGCTAGGCCGACGCTCTACCGCTGAGCCAACCGGCCAGGGCCCCAGAACTGCCTTTTGACTTAAGTCATCCCACTTCTGGGAATATATCTGAAGACACCCAAAATACTAACTTGAAAGACCATATGTACTCCTGTGTCCCCTGCAGCATCATCTACACAATAGCCAAGATCTGGAAACAGCCCAAGTGCCTGGCTACAGATAAGCAGAAAAAAAGCTGTGGTACTTTCACACAATGGAATACTACATGGCCATAAAAAAGAAGGCAGTCTTACCTTTTCTGACAGCATGGATGGAACCGGAGATCATTATGCTAAGTGAAAAAAGCCAGTCAGAGAAAGACAAATAACATGATATTACTTATATAGAGAATGTAATGAATGAAATAATTTAACAAACAAAATAGAAACAGAAGCATAGATCAGAGAACAGATTGACAGCTGTCAGAGGGAAGAGGGGTTGGGGCCTGGGTGAAAAAAAGGTAAAAGGATTAAGAAAAAAAAATGTATATATATAGCATAGAGTCAACAGAGCGGTGAGGGAAAGGGGGTGGGAGTAAGAGGGCAAAGGGGGACAGACAGGGACAGGAGGACATTACTTTGGGCGCTGGCCGCACAGTGCGGTGTGCTGATGATGTTGAGTTGTATGCTTGAAACCTGTATGGTTTAAGTTAACCAATTTCACCCCAATAAACTTAATCATGTGTTTTTAATCCTGAAACTGAGTTATAACAAAAATGAGAGTAGTCACCACAGAAATGGGTGAATACAAAGTAGAGGTCTTAGAACTCAGCTTCAGGACACCCCAACATTAGGAGAGGGCAGAAGAGTAAGAGACCAACAACAAGTCACCATTGTTGAAGGAGCTGCGGTGCCCCAAAGCCAAGTGTTGCAGCAAGAGGGTGACTGGCTGAGGTCACTGCTGCGGAGGGGTCAAGGTGAGCTGAGAATCGCTCATAGGTTTTAGCAACCTGCAGTCAGTGCTGTGCAGGACAAAGTCAGTTTCAGTACCTGAGGTCTATCATCTGATTGGTGTGAGGTCAAGAACCAACGGCAAGAAATGGATGCTGAAGGTAGTATCTTTTCTTTTAAGCTGTAATTTTATTAAAAAGATAATTGAGGCCCTGGCCAGTTGGCTCAGTGGTAGAGCGTCGGCCTGGCATGCAGGAGTCCCAGGTTCGATTCCCGGTCAGGGCACACAGGAGAAACGCCCATCTGCTTCTCCATCCTTCCCCCTCTCCTTGCTCTCTGTCTCTCTCTTCCCCTCCTGCAGCCAAGGCTCCATTGGAGCAAAGTTGGCCCGGGCGCTTAGGATGGCTCTGTGGCCTCTGCTTCAGGCGCTAGAATGGCTCTGGTTGCAACAGAGCAACGACCCAGATGGGCGGAGCATCGCCCTCTGGTGGGCATGCCGGGTGGATCCCGGTCGGGCGCATGCAGGAGTCTGTCTGACTGCCTCCCCGTTTCCAACTTCAGAAAAAAAAATAAAAAAAGATAATTGAAACCAAGAAATCAGAGTCAAATATCCCTAAATATGCTGACATTTCTAATTGACTTTAAATATACAGTAACAGGATTTGCAGTTGTTTTGCAATAGTTCCCACAGAAAGGTTATATGAAACATTTTATTATACCTAAAAATTGTGTTGCAATGGTCACCTGTCAGGAACACTATTTTTCTAACTGGATTTACTGGGGTAACATTGGCGAATAAAATTACATAGGTTCCACTTGCACAACTCCATAACACATCATCTGCATCTTCCATTGTGTTTGCTATCCCATTGTTGTCTCCTTTGGTCACTATTGACCCCTTGACCCTCATCTATCTCCCTCACCCATCCTTCCCTCCTGTGATGCCCACAATGCTGTCTGTGCCCGAGTTTTTTCTTAACCCCTTCACCTTTTCCACCCAGCCCCCCAACCATCCTCCCCTCTGAGAGCTGTCAGTCTGCTCTATCTCTAAATCTGCTTCAGTTTTGTTATTTTGTTCGTTGTCTCTTAACAGAGTTTGGCTGTCCAGTGGAGCAGAGAGAGAGGCAGTACAGGTGGAGGGAGAGGTGGGGCCAAGAGAGTTCACACCTAGAAGAAGTAACAGCTTCTGAGAGACTGATCTATTTGAAAGGGGGGAATAATAGCGCAGGAGAGAAAATGAGGCAATGTCTTCAGAGAGGTGAAATCAGGTATGAGATCAGGCCACCATAGAGCCACCGGCCTTACCGAGCAGACAGTTACCCAGAGGCAGGAGGAAAGGCCAGTCATGTGGACAGAGACTGGTAGGTGGAAGCTTTCAACAGCCTTTGATTACTTCTCTTTGTGCTCGGTGAAATGAGGTCGTCAGCCACGCGTCAGGATAGGAGACAGCATCTTGACTGTGATGGCCAGCAGCAATCTACTTGAGCAGCAGCCTACTTGAGATCACTAACCGCAAACTGAAGTGAGAACAGTCCTGGTCATCCTCCCTGGCCTGGGGCAGTCTGTGGGTGCACGTGCACAATAGGCAGGAAGGGAGACTCAACCAGGGCCGACCTCTTGCCCAGCAAGGACATCACAGCAAGACGGGGGTGACGAAGTTGAAGGTGTTTGCAAAGGAGCAACGTTAAGGATTGACCATGGAAGTTAAATTGGGTATGATTCTAGTATCGTAGCCATTGTAGGTGAATGTCCTGATACTTAGAAAATACTTGCTCGGGTATTTAGAGAGGAAAGGTTATGATGTCCCAACTAATTTTCAAATGGTTCACCCCTACCACCCCCAAAAATGTGTGGTATATATGCACACAAAAACATTACACACACAAAAACCCCAAAATGTTAACTTGAATCTGGGCGGAGGTATATGGGTGCTCAACTCTCCTATGGATTTGAAAGTTTTCAAATGAAGAAGTTAGGGAAAAGCATGAGGTTTTTTAATAACTTTCTTCTAGGAAATGTAGTATAATAAAAAGCAGTATTTTTTAAATACATAAATATATGTGTTCAATGAGACTAACAAATATGTGTGTGTGTATGTATTTCACATTCGGGCCTACAAGTTCACATATCCACATCAGGGACACGCCTAGCACTGGACAGTCAGCCAGGGTGGAGTACGCACAGTAATGGGGACCAGCTGCAGGTGGGGGAGGGCACCCTCGGTGGGGGAGGGTGGGCTGTCATGGCAGAGAACAGAGGACTGTTTTTCTGTATAAGCCTTATAAAATGAACTGCTCAAATTACATGTATAGCTTTCCAATGCAAGTTCAGTCAGTGTACAGTTGGCTGAGACGGGACCAGTTATGGATGCTGATGAACTTGGGTTTTCTTAAGTGGCAACAGCTTAAAATCTGTGTTCGGAGTAACAAATTCTAAGTTCTCCTTCAAAGAACGGAAGAGGCAGTAGTTAATAAAGACAAGTGTTCAGATTTATTTGGAAATTCACAGTTTCTAACGGCACTACGACTCCGCGGTTCCACACCGGTGCCGCCTCCGCAGGGCGCCGCTGAAGGGCGCCGGGCATAGGACAGGGGCCGGACTCTGCTTCCAGCCGGATGTCCCCGGCGGCTTCAGTGCCACCAGGCCTCACGCTCTGAATGGCTGAGTGTACAGACAGGAAAAAAATGTCCATCACCTAAAACACAGTTCATCTAAAGCAGCAACTCAAACAAACAAAAGAGGCTTTAAATAACTCACATTACAAACAATACCCCTGACAGGGATTAGACAAGTTTAAACACAGTCACTACTAAAAGTGCTCAATAAGTTATAACTTAAGTCTGACAACACAAACTGGTCAAATCTCTCCCTTTCAAAAAGAAACTTTCCACTTTCACTCACTACTGTACAAACACATAAAAGAAATCATTTTACTCAAAGACAGTCGCTGCCAATTAAAGAAATACAGGGACAAAAAATAAAAAATAAAAGGACAAAACAAAGACAGACACACAGACATCACACATGTACCTCTGCACATCTGTAGCCAATACAAAGCGAACAGCAAGGACTAACAGCCCGTGGACTTGACCAACTCGACCAGGCGCGACAAAGCCAGCAGCTGGTTCTGTCACTGAGTGCCCAGGGCGCGTGAGACCTGGGCTCGTCTGACAAACCTTCACGTTTCCTGGAGGACTGGGGCCTACTGTGAATGTTTAAAATGTATTGTAGCTACAGAGAACGTTTACAAGTGTTTACATGTGTTTAAAGGTGAATTTATAAAAAATTTATTTGGAAATACCAGTCATTTAAGAAAAGATCTTGTAGTTTAGTTTTCCTCGTTAATAACTAAAGAAAACTAGTGTGAATAAATTAAATGAAAATAACATTTAACAGCGTCACCATTTACCTAAAAACAGACTTTAAGAACTCCAGCAAGTGTGCTGCAGGTGAGCTTGCTGAACAGAGGACTGGCTGCCACGTCTGTGGGCTCTCTACACTGTCGGACTCATGTCACTGGACTTCAGGAGCAGATCACCTTAAAGCCTTGTAGTGTTTGCAGCTTCAAACAACTAACAAAGTTAGAAAATAAATCAAACGACAGAACAAGTCCCCCTCCTCTTCCAGTGGCATTATAAATAGACAAAAGGCACATAAATATGGAAGGTGCAAGAAATAGGAACAAAGCTACAGGAAGAGGTTTAGGCTTCCATTCCTACCCCACCCAAAGAACTGGGCTTCCAAATCACCAGGAATTAATCTGTGAAAAAACATACTGACAAAACGTCCACCACTGTCCCTGTAGGAAGTGACCAGCCTTGTAGAACTGCGGCTCATTCATCGAGGTTGACTGACAACCCCGCTTATTTTTAAAAAGGCAGAATCTATAATTTCTGAATACTTTCCCCATTAATACTTTTCCCTCCCACAAACCCTTCAAATACCACAGACTGTTCTTCAAAGAATAACAAAAAGTCTCCAGTATGAAAAGGTCAGTGAATTCTAGATATGTCCCGAGACTGCCGTCACACCAAACGTCCCCACGGTGAGCTCTTTGTTGCCTCTGATGATGTCGTGCAGGCTCGGCAATGAGCCTGACTTAGTCTGTATCAGAGTTTTTAACAACTTTCCTTGGTCGTGGACTTTAGAGCGTCTTCGCTTCAAAGCCCTCTTCTCAGTTTTGGACTTCTGAGACTGTCCGTTGCACAGAGTCGTGCAAGCTGAAATGCCACAGAAGTAAGACTCTTCCGACTGTGACGAGGTCTCTGAGCTGCCCTCAGACGGGGGGCCCTTATATGAAGAGTGATACACTTCTCCCACGTTAGAAAAGTCTCTCTGGTTCGTGAAGGGCCTCCTTCCTTTGATGTCTCCATTGGCCACAGGGTGCGAGGGCTCTGCGGGCTTCAGGTTCTCGATTTTCTCTGCTTTGTACCTGCAGCGCTTCTTCTGTAAGGTGAGCAAGAGAAGGGGCAGGAGTCAGGCCTCCGACAGTCAGCTACCTGACCACCTGACCACACAGCTAGGAAGCTGAGCTAATGGAGGGCTAGCGCCACCTCCTGGTGAAAAGTAAAACAGTGCTACATTCTGCAAGGTGCAGTCACCTTCTTTATTAAGTGCTACTCAATAAAAACTCTCGCCTGCCGCCTCTAAATATAGAGTTGGGGTTTCTAACTCACACCTAAATACCTAGGATGCACCAGATATTATACTAATTGCTTTCCTGTGTATCTTACTTACCTGAAAGGAGAGGATTGTATCCCTGGTTTTGGGTCCCTGCACAAGTCACCACACAGTAAGTGGCCAAGCTGCAAATGCATCCTAGGCCAGTGGCTTTCAAACTTCTTACACTTGGGGACTGGTGAAAATAGGAGAATTATTTCGGGGACTGCTAAGGCAGAAATCCCCCTAACATAAGCAAATTCGACTAAGACCACTGGGTCTATGACCTTCATACGTATCTGGGTGGTTCCCTCTCCCACCAACTGGCACGAGATTTCTGGTGGACTGGCAGTTGAAAACACTGTCTAAGAGGCCATGTTCCTTCGCCTACAATCACCTCTGATCAAAACGAGTATAACGTACTTTGAGAGGCAGAATGGAAAAAGCAGAGGCTTCAGAACCAAATGAGCCTAAGAATATTCTGAGTTTGGTCATCTGGGGAGCTGGTCATGTAAAGAGGACAAACATTCTGAGTGTCACTTTTCTCACTAACAACGAGCTGCTGTGAGGGTGGCAGTCTGCACTGCACTGTGCTGACGCACAGATACACCAAGCAACGAGCACCCACCCGGGGACAGGAGCCTTCCCACACCTGCCATCTATCTCAGGATCTGCAGCGCATGCTCTGTGTCTAGCGTACTCTTTTTATTTTACAAGCCTTTAAAAACGGCTCCAGGTTTATACAAAACAAGACACAGACCAGGTATGGGTTATGGGGCATAGTTTGCTACCCCTGTCAACATTTATTTATATCATTACCATGGCTGAAAGAACAGTACGTTTAAGGACACTTAAAGGTTATATTAAACCTTTTAACCCATTTCTTCATCTGTTACCATATAACACAGCAATACACTTAAAAAGAAACAAAATATTACCTTTTTTTCTGGAGAGAACTTGAGGGGTTCTACAATGTACAAAGCATTTGGGTCTACTACAAGGAAGAAAAAAAAGCAGATGTAAAGTAGATTCTACTAAGATTAACTACAACAAAAATATATTATGCCTAGGGACATTTCCTTATACAACCAACAAATTTATATTTATACCAGGTTAACCACATATTCATACACTTTAAGTTAGTAAGCCAAGAGCAACAGATGGGAGATATAGTAAATTCATATTTTGGGCTTGATTGGTCACATTCAAATAACATCCGCAGTTCTGCCCCAGCTGGCTGTCGGCCCAGTCAGGATCCTTCACTGGGCCCAGTCCTCCCCCCCTCTTACCTGAGAGAACACACCACGAGTAAGCTAGTTCCCACCCCATAGATCATCTGAACATTTTCCTAAAAGACTAAACTCTACACCATGTTAGAGGTGGGTTAACATTGTGCAACAAGCTGTGGCCACATATCAAAGTCAGATGAATGCAAAAACAAAAACAGATCTAAGATTGTTCTAATTGTTTATTACTATGATTTACTATAATCAAAATGATGAATTCCAAAACCTAAAATCTGCTGGAACATGCAATGTAAGTGACCAAACAATAATAAAGAAACATTTTCAGCGTGGTGAGTAAATTAGAAATATTAGTTTTAGGTTTAGGTTCCTAAATTTCCATTACTTTAAGCACATTCAATACAGCTCTAGACTAAATAAACTCACATACACAAGAGGGGCTGAGACACTGGCCCTGGTGAAAACCTTAAGGTAAAATGATCCACGGTGTGACCAAGGCAGAAGTGTATAAGTAGAAAATACACTATAAAACTTCAGATACCAGCCCTAGTCGGCTGGCTCAGTGGTAGAGCATCAGCCTGGCGTGTAGAAGTTCTGGGTTCAATTCCCAACCAGGGCACACAGGAGAAGCGCCCATCTGTTTCTCCACCCCTCCCCCTCTCCTTTCTATCTTTCTCCTCCCCTCCCGCAGCCAAGGATCCACTGGAGCAAAGTTGGCCCAGGCACTGAGGATGAGTCCATGGCCTTCGCCTCAGATGCTAAAATGGCTCGGATTGCAGCGGAGCAATGCCCACAGAGGGGCCAAGCATCGCCCCCTGGTGGAAAGGCCGGGTGGACCCCGGTCAGGCGCACGAGGGAGTCTGTCTGCCTGCCCCTTTCCCCTGCTTCTCATTTCAGAAAAATTCGGAAAAATACAAAAAAAACCAACAAAACCAAAAACTTCAGATACCAGAGATTTATTAATGAGTCAACAATTGTATTTTACATTATGTTCTAGAAATTTGTTGAGATGGTCGTCAAATATATAAAAATATCCAACTATTATTTCCAGTCATTTCTATCAGATTACTAATCTCATTCAAATTATTTTTAAAAATAAAATGGCTTCTTTTGGAATGGGTATTAGCATTATTCAGATCAACACTCCAATGAAAGCAACTGAATATGATGGATTTTTATCACTAAAAGCATTCAAAAGTTGCCAATCTAAGTAAGCAAATCCCCAGGCCGATACTAAAGAAGAAGCAGGAATCCCCAAAGTGCAATGGACCACAGAAATCATTTCTGCCCTGAGAGCACCTGCCAATAAAGAACATGGGAACTTCAGTCCTGATGGCAACATAAGGAACAGGGCAGCAACAAACCTCAGGGCCCACGCCGAGTCTGTGAGGTCCCCTCAAAAGTAAGCTGGGGCTGCAAAGGACTAGACCCTTGGAGAATGAATAAACCTATGCAGGGACCATGGGTCCAAATTCCCATCACTGGGTGGTCCCACAAACATTAGGCCATGAATGTCAAGTTTTCCTGAATGTAAAGCTAACACAAATTCTCTCTGGAATAAGAACCTCCATTCTAGCCTGCACACTGTCCCTACAAACATTTTTCAAAGAGAAGGACTGGCACACAGGCAACCACACACACAGAGCTATGAAAGCACCTTGAGCGAGTCTGCGAAGACAATTAATGAACAGACGTTGTAAAAGTTAAGATATTAGAATTAACAAACATAGACTATAAGTGCAGTTTACACTTACTGTATTTAAATAAAAACATGCTTGAAAATATCCTCAAGAAATAAAACAAAAGGACCTGGATGTTTAAAAAAAATACTAATAGGACCCCTAGAAATGGAAGATAACTGAAACTTAAAAGTCAATGGCTGAATTTAACTGCAGACGATACAGAAAGCTGAAGAATGGATGGCCTGGAGAACAGGTCAGAAGAAATCACCCAAGAAATCATAGAAAAGCAAAAGAAGGGAAACAGGAGGAGTTTAGGAGACAAAGGGGGTACAGTGAGAAGAACTAACACATTTAACTAAATGGAGATTCTAAAAGAGAATGACGTAGAGGTAGTTTTTGTGGAGAAAAATAATAGCTAAGAATAAAAGGCATTGGTAAAGACAGTCAACCTCATTAGCTATTGGATCAACGCATATTACAACTGCAATGAGGTTAACAAACACTTTAAAACTGACAAATCTAAGTGTCTCTCGGCAAGAATGTAGAATAATGGAAATTCTCATAGCAGTGGAGGAAGCACAAACAGTTATAACCACTTTGGAAAAGTCTGCCATTACCTTGCAACATAGATAAGCATACCCTATACAACCCAGCAATTCCACATCTAGGTAATTAATATTCCTAGAGAAACTCATGCAACTATGTTCCAGTATGCAAACAAAGGGATGCTTACAGCAGCATTTCTTGTGAGAGCCCCAAACTTTAAGCCACAGGAAAATAGGTAAATACATTGTGATTTAGTCGGTTACTGAACTACTACGTAATCCTGAAAATGGAATGTGGTCACATATGTAATTCTAACCAACAGAACGCTGAAGACAATAAAACAGAACACATACGGGGCACACAAAGCTGGTGGACAGCTGTGAGTATGCAAACACAGTTTATTTTTTATTAAATGAGAGGCAGAGAGGTAAACAGACAGACTCCACATGCGCCCTAACTGGGATCCACCCAGCAAGCCCCCTACCCGCAGATGCTCTGCCCATCTGGGGCCACTGCTCCATTGCTCGGGCAACTGAGCTATTTTTAGTTCCTGAGGCAAAGCCATGGAGCCATCCTCAAAGCACAGGGCCAACTTGCTCCAACTGAACCATGGCTGCGGTAGAGGAAGAGAGAGAGAAGTGGGGGAAGGGTGGAGAAGCAGATGGTTGCTTCTTCTGTGTGCCCTGACCAGGAATTGAACCCGGGACTTTCACATGCTGGGCCAGCGCTCTACCGCTGAGCCAACTGTCCAGTGCCCACACAGTTTATTCTTTTATTATACATTCCATATGAACAACTGTACAATTACTTTTGCCCACCCCTGTATGGTATTCCCTTTATCAAAAGCTCAAAACCAGGCAAGACTCAAATTATTTTGTTGAAGAATCCAAACACTGATGGTAAAACTATTAAGAAATTAAACTTTATGATTATTTCAAGTCAAGATAGTCAGTTGTGGAAGAAGAGAGTTGGCTTTGTTCTCCTCCTTCAGCTGGATGTCAGTTACAAAGGAATTCACTTCAGATTTACTTGATGAATTGTGCATTTTCATTTTATGAACTTTTAAAATATATCACTTATATTTCACAATAAAATGTGTCACAAACATCAAAACAATTTTGGTCTACCTAGCCAGTCAACACAAGTGATAGAATTGCAAATCAAAGTGTAAACTTGGAAGAGGAGAGAGAAGAAGACACTAAGACAAGAAAGCTTACAATAAATTAAATAATGTAATCTGCAGCTTGGATCATCCAAATCCAGTTATTAGCTTCAAATGCTTAATGAGACAAGAAAGTAAGTAATTTGCCAATTCTGTATTAATGTATATCAACTCTGTACAAAGTACTAAGCATTATATAAAATAAGACATAGGACGTTATAACCAATGCCACAGAAATAAAGATTGTAAGAGCCTACTAAGAACTGCACTCCAACAAATCGGAACCCTAGAAAAAACAGATAAAATCCCAGAAACACATACTTATCAAGACTGAGTCACAAAATACCAAACACATAAACAGATCATCAATAGTGAAGGAGATTGAATTAGTAATCAAAAACCTCTCAACAAACTAAAGCTCAGAACTGTATGGTTCCACCAAAGAATTCTACCAAACACTTAAAAAAGAATTAACACCAATCCTCTTGGAATGCTTCCAAAAATTTGAAGGAAACACTTCCAAGCTCAATCTATGAAGCTAAGCATTACCAGGATACCAAAGCCAGACAAAAGCACTACAAAAAAACTATAGAACAATGTCCCTGATGAATATTGATGCAAAATGAATTCGACAACACATTAAAAGGATTACACACCATGACCAAGTGAGATTTATTCCTAGAATACAAGGATGGTTCAGCATATGAAAATCAATCGATGTAATGTACCACATTAACAGAATAAAGAACAAAAACCACACAATCATCTCAACTGTTCCAAAATAAGCATCTGACAAGATTCAACATCCTTTCATAATAAAAATACTCAATAAATTAGCAACAGAAGGAACTGTACCAATATATTAAGGGCCATGATTAAGAAAGCACTTCTAATTGAAATGCATAATTAATTTGGTTATTTTAATATCGCTGTGAGGATAAAGTCTTAATAAGCACGAATTAAAGCACTACTTATAAAAGTACTGACATAAGAAAGCCACTCAGTACACATTCATTCACTGAAATTTAAGCATTCCTTGAGTGTTAGCCAATGGAACGCTATTACAGATTCTGAGCTTTAGAAAAGAGAAAGGTTGGATTTTTTTCAGAAATGTTCCACAGTCCTAACCTAGAGACAAAAGGAGTCCTACCTATACAGGAAGAGGAAGCAGATAAGCACAGGATACTAAGGGAGCACATTCACGTTTTCTATATCTGGGGAACTGCCTCAAACATCCCTTTCTAAAAAGAAATAGTTCTAAACAGGAGCGCGGGCAAAGCTACCAATGGCTCCCTGACCTCGGCCCCTCCCACCCTCTGGGCTTTCCAGATAGATAGCAGAGACAGATACAAAGTGTGAAATGACAAGGGGGATTTGACTACACCCATTATTTGCTGCTGATGGTCGTTTACAAATACACACACACACACACACACACACACACATATATATATGTATATATACACACACAGAAGCATATCCACAAAAACGTACCTTCTTTGCCAGTTAACTGTAGCGACTTGGATCTGATGAGTGGGCATGACGTTCTTCTTTTCAAATTCATATCGTCATAGGAAGAGAAGCACCTAACACATGAAGAAAAATCAACAGTGCACAGTGAGTAAGCTACACAGAATGCACTCCATAGGTGGGGCTAGGCGGAAGCTACTAAGAACTGTACATGCCACACAGGAATACTCTCTAAGGTGACAGTGCAGTTATTGCTAATACGTGCAAAAAAATGTAAAAATCATTCTCTAAAAAGTGCAATATTAAAATACCTATTTCTCTCCCCTTTGAGTCCCACATTCAAGTCTTTCACAAGCAAAACACTTCAAGGGTTTTATGCACTTACTATTAGTGTTTTCTCTGTTACAGTCCATAGAACCTTCCAGGCATAGAACCATCTCATTAGTTCTAATGATGTTTTTAACGTTTTGGTTTCAAGATAATCATATGGAGAAAGAAATGATCACCATGTTCTTTTATTTGCCCAAATTTCTCAAAAATATAAAAAGGATAGTAAAAAAGACTGTGAAATATAATGCTGACATTACCTTTTGGGACTTGGATACTGATGATTTTGAGGCAGTCTTGAAAGGTAATCTCCATCAAACTGAGAGGCGTTCCGACACCGCTGCATACAAAGCATCAGGCCTAGGACCACACAGAGGACCAGAGCGATGACGAGATAGCTCTGCCGGTCCGAAACCTGAGACAGGACGAGGGGAAAATAGTAACACGTCAAGAGCATGCTAGGAAAAACAGCAGGATTTCAAATGCAAGCTGCTTTAAACATTTTTTTTATGTGCTTCCAAACCACAATATCTCTTCTTGTCCCCCCAACTCACTGCAACCGCCTGAGCTACAGAAAAGCTCTGACACAAGTGCAGAGAGTGCTGTGCCCTGTGCTTAGCATGCTTTGACCTTCTCCTTTAACTGCACCCTGAGTTCAACACCTTCCCTGTTCTCCACAGGAGCTAACGTCCCAGTCAGGCCAACATCCCCCATCTGGCTGCTGCCCCTGCCTCCATCTCCCCATGCCTGCTCTTGCTGTTCCCAAGGGCCACAGGGCCGTCCATGAGACGATCCATGTCACTTCTTCACATAAGACTTGCCAATGATTAGGATAAAATTCAACTCTAGCTCGCCTACAGAGGCTTCAATGCCTGGGCCGCTGCCAGTACCCTATGCTGTTCTTCCCCTCATTCTCTGACTCACTTCCTGCACCTGAACCAATCACATCGTTTCTAACAGTGGGTCCTCTGGCCGAGGTCGTCTGCTAACAGGTGTGCTCTGACCCAGCCTCTGGGTGATGAATCCCTGGTGAGCACTCAGTTCTAAGGCCGCCTCCTCCGAGAAGCCTTCCAGCACCACCCTGGCTAACGCAGCACCCCTTCCCACCACCCTCCACACACCCACATCTTGCTCTCTACACCACTGCCTTCCCACGTTTACTGCCCATCTCCCCTCTCCCCCAGGACTCTTACCGCTGCATGTCCCAACCTGGGACGGCACAGCACATGCCTTATGTATACTGGCTGCTCAATAAATGCTTACTAAATAAAACTTTTACTTTGTTAAGCAACATAAACCTTTTGGAACTAAAAATGAAGTGTGTGTTGCACCTATCAATGGTCTGCCAAAGGCCAAAAAGAACGGCTTCATGACTATTGTAGGTAAGATCTAAACTATGAAAGCCATTTTTCCAAAAGCTTATGATAATTAATATACGTATTTCCAAACTTTACAATGCCCATTCTGGTGCTCTGAAAAGTTCTGTATAAACACCAACTTGGTTTTGTTCAGTTCTTAGAAATCATCATATTCTTAGCAAGCCCGCTTTGGTGACAAGTGCTAGCTATGCACCGTCTACACTGCCAGCGACAACAGGTACCTCACGCTTCAGCTCTGCTACTGCTGCGGACAAGTTGGAGACGAGCTGGGTCATGTTGGTCAGCTGCGCCTGCAGCAACTGGATGGACTCCGTCTGCCGCTGGTCCTACGGTAGGTAAAGGAACAGGTGTTACTTCCTTCGTGTTTCATCTGTACTCGAGCTATCCAGTGAGTTCAAGTAAAATAATCTGGAAAACTATTAAGTCCCTTGGGTGGTAGAGAGGGGGAGTTCTAATAAGGAAAGCTCCTAATGAATGAATATTGTAAACACTTAACAGAAATAATTTAAAAAACTTCAAGAATCTGAGACCATTCAAACTACCTCCCCTGCCTCCCCCAAAAAACCCATTTGCCACTCACTAGTGTCACACAGAATACAGTCTAACATAAGTTAATAAATTACTTTTCAAGTTAATATGGGTCCCATAATGTATACACCATCATATAGCCAACAATATGCAAAATAGTTACTTTACCAAATACATGTTTTGTTTTTAATTTTTATTTAGTGATTTTAGTGAGGGAGGAAGACAGGGAGGGAGAAAGCCATACTAATAGCTAGATAAATTTCCTGAATATGCCATTAATAGGCTTAATCATTAGCTACCAGGGGAAAAAGAAAAGCAACATTACTTATTTTCTTTACCAGCAAGTCTAAAAATTCAATGGAAATTTATATTAAAAGTAAATAAGGCATGAAGATGACCAACCTGCTCCTCTGCTATTCTCGAAGTATTCTGAAGTTTAACTATTGTTTTATTGAAAGCCTTCTGCATTTCTTCCATTTGTTTTCGGTACCTATGGAATAAGAAGTTGATTTAAATTAGCTTTAATTTCCCTATTTATTAATTTATTACTGAAAACACACTTCTGATTTCAACATATGAGACAAATCCATTTTTCTGAAAATGACTCTTACTGAGAGGCCTATGTGATACAGGACCATGATCATAGGTAAAATAAGAGGTCACCTGCATATCTGCTACCTCATCATCAATTGCACTCAGTGCTATATAAGACTTATCAGTTGCATATATGGTCAATTACTTTACAACAAAGGAGTCACGAATATACAATGGGGAAAAGACAGTCTTTTCTATAACTGGAGTTGGGAAAATCAGACAGCCACTTGCAAAAGACTAAAATTAAACCATTATCTTACACCATACTCAAAAAAAATTAACTCAAAATGAATTAAAAACTTGAATGTAAGACCTAAAGCCATAAAACTCCTAGAAGAAAACATGGGCAGTAAGTACCTTGACATTGGTATTCATGATGTTATTTTGTTTTGTTTTGTTTTATTTGACATAAAAGTCTAGGTAATAAAAGCAAAAATAAACAAGTGGGTCCACATCAAACTAATAAGTCTTCTGCAATGGAAATCATCAACAAAATGAAAAGCCAACCTGAGGAATGAGAGGAAGTATTTGCAAATCATTTATCTCATAAAGGGTTAATATCCAAAATATATAAAGAACTCATACAGCTGAATAGTAAAGTCTTCAAACAATCTGATTTGAAAATGGGCAGAGAAAAGAAGATACACAGATAGCCAACAGGGATATGAAAAGTACTCAACATCACTAATCAGCAGGGAAATGCATTTCAAAACCATGATAAGATAATCACCTTATTCCTGTTAGAATGTCATTATTATTATTATTTTTTTTAAGATTTTATACGAGTTTATTTGAGCCAAACTGAGGACATATGCTGGGGAGCAAGATCCCAAATGATCTGCAGAATGTCATTATTAAAAAGATAAGAAATAGGCCCTGGCTGGGTTGCTCAGTGGATAGAGTCATCCCAGTGCACTGAGGTCATGGGTTCAATCCTCAGTCAGGACACGTAAAGAAGCAATCCATTAGTGGATCTAAGGGAACAAGTTGATGCCCTCTCTCTCTCTCCTTACACTCCCCCCTTTCTTTATCTCTCTAATCAATAGGAAAAATTTTTTTTTAAAGACAACACACATTGATGAAGACATGAAAAAAAGAGAGTACACACTGTTGGCAGGAATGTTAACTGTTGCAATTACTACAGAAAACAATATGGAGGTTCTTCAACAAATTAAAAATAAAACTTTTAGGATACAATGACTACCTTACTGACTTCTCATTAGCATTTTGATTTAAGAAGAGTGGACATTCTGGACATATAGTGCCTAGGCAGTTACAAAATATCGGAGGAGAAGCTCTAAAGACATTGGACACTTAAGGGATAAAAGAGTGTATAGGTTTAAAAACTAGAGAACAGTGCCTGGGGCCTCAGTCACAGCACAGTCACGCCAGCAGGCCACTGGCAGGGAAGAGGGAAGAGCATCCATGATCACAACTAGAACCCGGGTCTAGCAGTTGCTGACAGAGTGCAAATGTTGTCCAACCACCTAGTTCAGTCCACTCTGGTCTTCACTTGTCTAGTTCCACTAAGAGCTTTAAGAGCTAAAGACTGTAATTTTTCCTGTGAATGCTCTGGGAATCAAACAGTAAATGTGGCTAAAGTTGAGCAACAAACAAAAAACCTGTTACAGATAATTCAAACTTAACCTAATAATAGAGGTGTTATACCACATTTAAGAAAGAAAATAGCCCTGGCTGGTTGGCTCAGCAGTAGAGCACTGGCCTGGCATGTGGAAGTCCAGGGTTTGGTTCCTGGCCAGGGCACACAGGAAAAGCGCCCATCTGCTTCTCCACCCCTCCCCCTCTCCTTTCTCTTCCTCTCTCTTCCCCTCCTGCAGCCAAGTCTCCACTGGAGCAAAGCTGGCCCGGGCACTGAGGATGGCTCCATGGCCTCCGCCTCAGGCGCTAGAATTGGCTCCCTCTGCAAGGGAGCAACACCCCAAATGGGCAGAGCATCACTCCCTAGTGGGCATGCTGGGTGGATCCTGGTCAGACGAATGCAGTAGTCTGTCTCTCTGCCTCCCTGCTTCTCACTTCAGAAAAATTAAAAAAATAATAAAGAAAGAAAATAAACTCTTTAAGTCACTGATCAACACCCAAGCAATTTTCTCTCCAGCTGAAATGGTGCCTACTACTATGACATCATGAGGGAATCAATCCTCTCCTCCAGTCACAGGTCTGAGTCTGCTGCCTCCCTCATGGTGCAAAGTGGACAGCTGTGCCAACTCGTACGAAGCTTACCTCTGGCTGAGCTCCTCCAGATAGCGACCACTGAGAGACATGTTAACCTCCAAGGCTTTAATACGATTATTTAGTCTCATAAATACTGACTCCTTTTGGTTTGATCCATGCACAAGATTTCCATTAGCATATCCTAAATCTGTAGAATTCTGTAATTCAGCATAAAAATCTGTAGCTGTCCTCTGTAACCCTCGCAAAAGGGCCTCTTCTGGAGACTGCTCCTCTTCTTTCACTTCAGGGAATGAAGAGGAGTCCACAGAAGGAGTCAAAATGTGCTTTGGTGTGTCGGCTCCGCTCACCCTGGCCTCCCCGTCTTCGCTGTCTGGCGCTGGGACGGTGCCGACAGGTAGCACTGTTGTTTCAGACAGCTTGGTGGAAATGTGCACGGAGGTCACATCTTCCTTTACAGTACTCTCCATTACTTCATTCAGTTTAGTTTCGTAGATCACAGCTGGCTTCTCCACAGAACTGAAACTCTCAGACTTCTTTTCTGTTTCAGTAGCAACCTCAACAGAACTCTCCTGAGGAATCACCTGTGATGGGGTATGTCCTGCCTCATGTTTGATAGGCTCAGATTCCTCTATTTTAGATAAGGAGTGGATTTCCGGAGTAACATCTAAGAGAAGAGACTGAGGAAGGGTCTGAGGATGGCTCGGTTCGAGTTCAATGACATCTACAGTGTGATTAACAAAATCCCCTTGGGGCATACTACCCAGGTCACCCTGGACGGCAGTGTCAGCTTCCACTCCCTTACTCCTGCTATCCAGTTCTCCACGTGGGGGCTGCAATGCTGAGCCGTCCATGGACTCTGCAGGAAGCAGGGCTGGCGGCTGAGCCGGCACAGGGGGGTCTTTCTCTCTGCTCACGGCAGCTCTGCCGCGGTGTCGATAGACAGCGAGGCTAACTGAACACCACCTATACACATATTCTGAAAAACTAGAAATACAACAAATCGCGGTCAGTTCGCTGCAAAATATTTGCGTCTCTGACTCAAACCAGGGCGGTGACTCGTCCTCCTGCTCTCCGCTACCCAGAAGGGTCACTGTAGACGGACTGGCCTCCTCTTCGTCCTCCTGGACAAGCTGGACAATGGGGCTCTCTTTGGGAGCATCTGCTGATGATGGCCCTGTGTCCTGTGACTGTTCCTCAACGGTTACAAACCTAGAGACACAGAATCACAAATCACTTCAATTAGAAACCTAAAGTTAAAATTATGTTTAAGGAAAATGGGTCATACATAAGATAAAAGGCAGGTTAGAAATACAGATGGAACTCAAATATTTTTCCAATACACTTTCCCCATTAAATCATTATAAAAACAAGGATTATTCAGAAGTGGTAACAGAAAGACCACTTATCAAGTGACTAGACAGATGACTCCAATCAGCATATTTACCAAACCGACCCTGCTTTTTTTTTTTCATCTGTTTAAGAACTGTCTGAACATAAACCCCACGTCCCTTTACTGAACCTGTCGTGTACCGCTCGTCCCATAAATATTCACCAGATCTCTACAAGCCTCATCACCCCTAACTTAGACACTGAGCTACCCAAGGGCCATGAAGTCTCGGAGCAGGGACAAGAGTCCCCGATTCTACATGCTGACCAAGGACTTTCGGCCTGAATACCCTACTTCCAAAGGCAGGAGCATTCCTCAGAGATCCTTTTTCTGTGGAAGATTTGAGGAATTCCAACATGACACTACACACGAGTGTCTGCTTTAGGGAGAAGAGACATTATCACCCTCTTCCCCAAAACAATCTTACTATCCACTGGGCTAATGTCCTCTTATTTAAAACCAAACACTTGACCACGTTAATGAAAATCCTAGCTGACAATAAGCTGAGTGCCACTAACTCACTCCCAGCTTTGCGCTCCGGAGTGCTCGTGTCAGGAAGGGGGGAACGAGCGATGAGCTCGTGGAAGCTGTGTTGTAAGTTAAAATGTCCATGGTTCCTTCAAAGATGAAGAGAACACATTTCTGAGCGAGGCCCTCATGGCACCAAATGTGCAATCTAAAAAAATAAAGCAATTTGAATAGCAAAAAAATGACAAAAACAAAAAAACTTTTATATACAAATTTTTCTACTCTAAAAAAATCACTAAGAATGCCAGGAAATGTCTTCAAATAAAGACTCATATCACAATAGCAAACACAGGAATAGAAGAAACATCTAAATTCTATACTTTCATTTTGTTGACTATAAAATAGTAAATGGACCAAAACTAAAACATAGCTAGGGTACGCTTCTCTAAACAGATGACAGATACAGATGATAGATACACTAAGAACATTTCTTAAATGTACAGGTGGTATATTCCTTATTATCTACCAAATAAATTATGAAAGTAAAACAGAACAATGTCTGAAGGGGAGAAAAGCTAAATGGAATTAATCTGGTAAAAATTAAGTTATATATCATCGATATACATCCTAATTAGAGCTTTATTTTTTTAAAAATTCAAATCTTTTCATAATAACTTTAATAGTGATACTCTACCATGAGTTCTTTTATTTTCATTTATTTTCTTCAGATGATTGCCATATAATCATCAAAAATAAATTAAGACAAACGTACACCAAGAAACATTAAGTAAAAAAATAAACAATCATACAAAAATATGTATTAAAAACTAAACTATTATATGCCACAGGAACCTAATCTTCCAACAAATATTCACGTATATTTGGGGCTAAGTATGGATGTGTATGTAGGGGGGGTATGTACCTATATAAAACTAGTTTCTTTTAGTTTTAAAAAATGTGACATACTATGTGTTGTTAACTGAAGAAGCCTAGTTATAAAATCATGGCCAGCAATCACAGCTCCACATAATTAGAAGCACCAAGAATATTTCTATCTGAAATAGATTTTCTTAGGAACTTCTAGAAATCAATGACACAGAATGCTATATTTTCTCTCTAATTACCCAATAAATATCTTTAGTCACTTTAAGAATTAACACAGGATAATACAAAATTTGTCACTGTGCCCTTCAAAGCACAAAACCCCCCTCATTGTTAAAGTGGTATGGCACTTAGGTATCACAGCTCAAAGCCCATCCATCGCGTGTGTCATCACACACATACCTGCAGCTGTTTCATGTCAGATAGCCTCTTAAATAGAGGTCCTCTGAGAAAACAGTCTTTCAAAGTTTCACAGGGAGTAAATCCAATGACATACACATATATTAAATTTATAATAACTATGCCCAATTATCCAAGTCATTATGAGCTTATCTATTATAGATAAGAAGAGGTACCAAACACCTTAATCATCTCTGGTAGAAAAGACAAAAAAATAGAGAAGTTTTATGTGTTACCTGCATGCATGCATCCCTGCCCAAAATGCCCCACTGCAACCTGGAAAAGACCTACCGCATAAATTTGACAAACTGACACTGTAAGAGTTTGCTGTGGGACAAACGCATATTTAAGAATCACTGCTCCGAGCATTTCAGGCACTTCTTATAGCATTCTAGGCATAGCACAGATACTTAATCAATGCCTTTAAATCTGACCTTAATAAAAACAGGCCTTAAAAACTTATCCTCAAACCTATACTGTAGAGTTATGTCAATTATTTGCAATTAAGTAAAAGATTCAGTGTTGTGAATAATAAAAGTAAAACTTAATATTAAAACACAGACATTTGGCTAGAGTGAAGTGTATTCCTAGTACCCAAAAGCAAACCAAAAAAGCTGTTTTAAGTGGCTGTGGAAGGTCTGTCCTACGATGCGGAGCTTTTTGTAGATAACCATTTCCCACACAGATCACAAATAACTTTTCATAGCAGACGTAGTTCTCCATTCTTACAGAACTGATATCACAATGGGACTTACTCAGGTGAAGGAACAGGAGGTGAAACAGGAGCTGGTTTAGGCATTTGGGGTGCAGCTGTGGCAGTGGCATTCTCAGATATACTTTTATTTCCTATTGTAAGAAAGACGCCCATGTTGAATTTAGTTTTTAAGAGCTATACCATGAAAATATTTCACTATAACAAATAACTTCAGTTTCTCAGGGGAGAAGAGAAAGGTCAAAGAGCTTTTCTACTGCAGACTACTTCTTTTCCTTTTAGGAAGGAAAGACTGTGGTCACAACTACAAGTAATGTGTGTTCTTTTGCAACTTCTCAGACAACTGAAGCCAGTCGGACGACCATGACTTCTGTGTAATCTTACACGATTCATATGCTTTCTGCATACCTGAAAGAGCTTCCATAGGAAAAGGAGGAGAAATAACTGGGTCATTTTAAGTTTACTCTTGGAACTACATTTTTCTTTTATTTTAAAAGGGCAAGTTTATTTCTCCGTGTTAATAATATTCTTATTTGGCGCATAGTAAGGAAAAAAACTGCTTTCTAAATTGAGTAGCTATTTGCTAAGTAATAAATAGGGTGTACCATTAGGGCACCAAAACCTCAGGGGAGAGGGGGTAAAATCATTGTATTTCTATAGCAGAAAGAGGCAAAAAACCAATTCACAGTTATATATAGACAGGACCCCATGACAAGAGAGAACTCGTGCAACTTAAATGAAAGGAATAACAGAAGACTGGTAGGTTCCTCTGGATCATGTCTGTATTTCTAAGTGAAAAGTCAAACTGCTTGGCATATGAATTAACTTTCCTAATAGGAAGACCCCCTCAAGTATCAGATAATTAAAAGACCCATGAAATTATCAGGTACCTTCTGTTAGGTCTTCAGTTTTTGCTCCAAGAATATTAGCGGCAATATTCACCATATTTAGAATGGCATCTAAAACAAAATTCAATCAGAAAGAAATACCAATATACCTAAATATTCTCATCAAACTGGGTATCAGATCATCAAAGAACCATTTATGATGGTCTTTTTGCATTTTTTTTGACTAATTACTTTTTATTCACCTTACTATGTAAGTCCAATATAGGACACAAATTTGAGCCCAAAAGTATAAAGCATAAATCTGAATTTTTTTTTTCAGGAAGAAATTTAAGTCAACTGTACTTTAAAAAAAAAAAAAGAAGCTTCCCAAATCTTTTACCAAAACACTGTCTTCAGTCTCACAAAATTCAAGTGTAATTCAACATGTACACAGGATAGAAATATGACAACCAAAATTTGCATTTTACAGAAAAGCCTGTTTTTCTTTAAGAACGCTCTACATTTTAAAACAAAAACAAAAAAGCCGAAGAAACAAGTTTTTCCTGAACAGGTGATTAACATAGGTAAAAATAAACAAAATGGAAAAATTATTATCCAAAGTGCAGCAAAGATTTTGTTGTCTTTAACTATAAATGTACAGTATCTATTGGTAATATGATTATGCTGCAAACTGACACTGTATAGAATCAATTTTCTTTAGAAACTTTTAACAACAGTTTATGGATAATAAATCATACAAACTCTTTCATGAATTGGGGAGTATGGGCACAGGCAGATTAACTAAAGTTACAGTCATAAAACTCCAAGTGTTGCAGGTGGAGCAATCTGTCGACTTGTAATCCTGCCGCTTTCCAAAGAGGGTATCCAGACGACGGGGAGTGCGCTCCAAACCTTCACGTCTCCTTATGCAGCCAAAGGCACATGTGGAGCACAAAATAGAACTACACACAGCAGTGCTGGGAACAGGAGGCTTCCTTCCAGGGACTTCAAGGGAATCTAACTTCACTCCCAGTCTAACCTCTGAAATTCCACTACAAATTCACTCATCAATCGCAGGTCTCTCCTATTAAAATACCAAAATCTAACATGGGCTACATATTAAGCCTGAGCAGTTATTTTCATGTTATTCTCCAAAAAGATCCACAGGTTTCCATCCCTCTTTTGGTGAAAGCCTCAGATGTGAAGAGTGGAAAGGATCTGCAGAGGAAAAGCCAGCACGTCAAGAAGGCTGGGGACTGTCCCCTGGAGCCGGTCCTGTAAGCATGTGCTTAATGGCATGAGAAAGCAGATCTCAGACTGCTTTAGAAGTCATACCCAGTAGACAGTTATTAACTCTGACCCGGACATAACCTGACTCTATAATCTGTAAGGAAACAAAGCAGAGGTACTTTGTTTCCAATAATTATTAGTGTGACACACAAAAGCTTTATATTTGCTTTTTACAGGTCTAGGATTATATGTCAACCTTGTCTGTTGACCCGGCAAACTGATAGAGAAACTGCCTTAGTTCTTAGAGCTACGGAGAAGGCTCAGCATAAGATGAAAACAAGAACGGAAACTCCGCATTTCTTCCCAAACCGAGATGAAGCAGCAATGGAAACTGCCATTTCCTCAGACACGCACCTTTAAAGTCAACCAGCACTGCAAGGGCAGTGTCTGTCCCCCACTGAGCCTGGTCCCCCACTGAGCCCGCCACTGAAGTGCAGTCAGTGGGCCTGCCTCACAGAACCCAAACTTTGGAATCCAGTCTACACTCTAAGCCCCTTGTGCTTCAAAGAGTGATCTCACCTCAGATTTCAAACTGTTTTAGTGTTTATTATTAAAGAATTCAAGAAAAGGACACATCTATTAATCTGTGTAAAGTAAGTACGGTAGCTTTAGGAGTCCCCAAACTTTTTACACAGGGGGCCAGTTCACTGTCCCTCAGACCGTTGGAGGGCTGGACTATAAAAAAAACTATGCACAAATCCCTATGCACACTGCACATATCTTATTTTAAAGTAAAAAAACAGAACGGGAACAAATACGATATTTAAAATAAAGAACAAGTAAATTTAATGGCACAGGCTGAAGATTGGTAGGTTCCTCTGGATCATGTCTGTATTTCTAAGTGAAAAATCAAACTGTTTGGCATATGAATTAACTTTCCAGTATTTCAATGGGAACTATGGGCCTGCTTTTGGCTAATGAGATGGTCAATGTGTTCCTCTCACTGACCACCAATGAAAGAGGTGCCCCTTCCGGAAGTGCGGCGGGGGCCAGATAAATGGCCTCAGGGGGTCGCATGTGGCCCGCGGGCCGTAATTTGGGGACCCCTGCTTTAGAGTATTCTACTTTCACCTAAATTTTAAGACTAACACGTACAATCAAGATTTACGCTATTCATCATTTTAAAACGTTATGTACAGTATCAGGGGCCACTTACGTGACAGAAGCAAAACTGAGCAAATTTCTCCTTTCTCGGCCTATCTAACCTACAACAAATAATTTTGCTATGTTCACCAGACACTGCCAAATATTTATTTATTTGGTCTCTTGAGAAACAACAGCTCTGTGACTATCCTACCCTGACCACTCTCAATCTTCACGGAAGCACATGACAGCTTGTCCCGCGGATAATCACTGAGCAGCCTTCAGCACAGGCGAGGCAGCCATCTGACACAGCGCCGAAGGCACTGCCCTATCCTTCCTGGGTCAGCCAGACCCCTCTCCTGGGAGGTGGGCAACTATTCACCCTGTCTCATCCCTTTAAGAATGAAATTCTCCAAGGGATCCAGGACCAGTCTGCTCTCCTCAGTCTCCAGCAGCACGGCTCCTCTGTCACAGAGAACTGACAACCCCTGCTGCAAGAGCACAGACCAACCAGCCAACACGACTGCTTCCTGCGCGTTCCCGGCCGCCTCCGCTGTGGGCCCATCTTCCCTCTCTTGTCCTTCTAGGACCTTATTCGTAAAAGAAAAATAACCACTTTGACATACAGCAAAAATTGTCTTTCTTAAGCACACGCACAGAAAGCTGGCCTTCATCAGATCTGGCAGTTCTAACAAAATGCAGATAGTACTCAGGAGGAAGTGCAGCCCTGCGAGAATATCAAACAGAGACTGGTCCGGGAAACCCACGTGACGAAGGACAGCAGAACAGAGCAAGAGGAAAAATCCCTGCTGATGTAAAACACTGAGACGCTCTGGTTCAAGAATGCAATCAGAAGACTCGGGTGGGTGGGCAGCTAGAGCTGGCTCACAAAGCCGAGCACTGCTCTAGTAATTTCTGTTTTTGTCTAAGTAAGTTATATATCAAGAATTTCTACATATGTGGACGCATGCTCTTTGACCACCAAGTCCCATCAGAAACAACACACTCTGCTGATACATTATTTCCTCTGGCTACTAACAGCTCATCAGCAAAAGCTAAAAGGAGTTTCTATTAGATTAAAGCCACAGAATTGTTTAGGAGACACTAGGTAAATATTAAATATAAATTAGGTTCAAAATTGGCCAATTTTGAGCTAATTTAGAATGTGGTTATTATAGCCAAGCTCGGACATTCTAGTGCAGACACTAGCGCTTTGGCCTGATTCCACTGTTAGTTACTCCTTAAAGTCACACCGTGCTGGAGGCAGCAAGGTCGGGCTCAGCCAGCCCAGGCTCTTCAGAGGAGAGGGGATGCAGCATGACAGGCACAAGGCCAGGCCACACCAGTAAGCTGTATGTGGGCGAGGCCAGATCGCTCTGCTCCCACGGCCTTTCCCGTTCCGAAACCAAACCCTGGAGACCATCAAACCCCATTCTCCAGGCCGGGGCCCAGCACACATCCTCCCACCACCTTGTCTCACTACACAAATTGTGTCAGCACCCAGAACACTGGAAGATAGATAAATGGACTACCCTTCAAGAGCCACAGAAAGAAAAATAAATGATGTGTGATCAAGAAACACACCTTCAAAGAGAAAGATCCAGAAAGTAGTCTCTAAAGAAGACTCTGTAGCCAACTGACATACCGCAATGGCCATAGTGATGACATAAAGGAAGATGCCCCCAGGATACAGCTAGGTTTCAGTGGGGTCTAGGCGTTAATCCCGGTAAGAAGATACACAAAGCCCTGGCCGGTTGGCTCAGCGGTAGAGCGTCGGCCTAGCGTGCGGAGGACCCAGGTTTGATTCCCGGCCAGGGCCCACAGGAGAAGCACCCATTTGCTTCTCCACCCCTCCGCCGCGCCTTCCTCTCTGTCTCTCTCTTCCCCTCCCGCAGCTAAGGCTCCATTGGAGCAAAGATGGCCCGGGCGCTGGGGATGGCTCTGTGGCCTCTGCCTCAGGCGCTAGAGTGGCTCTGGTCGCAACATGGCGATGCCCAGGATGGGCAGAGCATCGCCCCCTGGTGGGCGTGTTGGGTGGATCCCGGTCGGGCGCATGCGGGAGTCTGTCTGACTGTCTCTCCCTGTTTCCTGCTTCAGAAAAATGCAAAAAAAAAAAAAGAAGATACACAAAACCCCAAGAATATCAACACGGTTTTCTTTTATCTACAACTGTAGATAAGGCATTACTTCCCTAAGAGGCCCCTCATTCCCCATAACCAACAGAAATTAAGAGATCTTTCAGTCTAGGACAATGTTTTGATCCCATAAAACAATAATGCTTCCCCACTGCTAATTCAGTGACACCATGATGAGTATTATATAATACAGACTTAAGGACACCAACAATACTATTAACATCCAGATAGGCAAAAGAGCATCATTTTTTCACTCCTAAAAAAACTGCATCCCACAGCAGTGAATGAGGCACCTAATTTTAATGCTGTCATGGACTAGATAGCTACGGATCCTATTAAAAAGTACTAACATCCAAAAAGTTGACTAACAATACACTAAAACAAAATATATTGGGGTAATAAGCACCAAAGTTAGGTACTACATAAAAGGATTCTCCTTCCTCATGCAAATATTCTTAGCACTCTTCCTGTTCCTTAAAAAGTCCACCTGGGTCTATAGTCTTCTATGTAAAGGAAGAGATAAAGGGGGAAAAGAAAAGATAAAGAGAAATGACTCTTAACCCCACATACTGTAGCTTAGAGCATACGATCAGTATTTGTACTGTGGCTGAGTATGCAAGAGAGCTATGAAGTCAATGGGCAGTGAGACTGAAGTTCTAGCAATTCAACGCACTAGAAGCCACAAGGGAAATGCACAAGCAGCTAGTCTTCAATCTCACTAAGATCAGGATCTACTTATAATCAATTCATTTATTAATTTCTAGATAAAAAGGAAGCTTCTTCCAGTAAGTTTTATATTCTTCAGTAAAAACCAAAACTAACAATAATTAAAATACACCTATCCATATTCTGAAGGTGAAAACAAAGTATAAGCTGGTAAGTCTTTTCCATGCGTCTCTTAGCTAGCCTAGTACTAGGCTGACACTAGGTTGGAATGACAAGAAACAAAACCACTAGTATCTTAGTCATTGTTTCTGTAAAAAAGTATATTAATATTATTGTTATTGCGTGGGAATCATTATTACGAATAAGAACAGACTTCTGTAATTAAATAGGAAACTAATCATATCCATCCATTAAAGAATCCTCACTTGCTAGGATTTCGCTGATGGTACGACCTTTGAAACTCCTGGTCAAAGTCCTTTTCCACCCAGTATAATGACCCAGCTGCTCCCCTTCTTAGGATCTAAAACCTTTTTAATAATTCTGTTCCCAAGTAAATGCATAGCCCTTTCCTCACTCTAACGAGTCTTCCTAATATCACGAGCACTTAATTAGAGTAGAATTTACGGTCGTGGTTTTTCCTCTCCTCTTTTCATTCACTCTGTCTACTTTATTTCCAGAGATACTTTTCAAAAGCCAGTATCTAACTTCAACTCAAAGTTGAACACTGGGAGGAGGGGGGTCCTTCCACACTATATACACCACAACAAAAAATCCACAGATGTTGGGGGGGGGGGTTGAGAAATACCTTAACGGTGCCTAGTAAAACCCCAAAATACTTACTTGTAGCAGAACCAAGAAGATTCTTTGAGGATTTATCCTCCCCAGTATTATAATCCAGTGGAAAATCTGTTTAAAGAGACAATAAAGTTACTTACACTGAGAACTATATCCAATAATAACGTTTAAAAGCTCAGACTATGTCAGTTAGCGGACATTTAAGACAAATTTTACAATAAATATTCATTATGCATCTAAGTTATGTTGACAAAAAGAAAACAAGATTCAGAATTCATTTATCTGACAGCCGTAAACCAAGGAAAATAAGTCTACTGCTTAACAAAATTTTGATCATATATATAGGACTTTTATTCAAGTTTTCAATGCACTTTACAAACCCCCTGTAGAAGTCTTCATTTCAGTTATGGGAAAACTGAAGGGAAGATTTAGATTGATCACATGATGACATACAAGCTCTTAGAGCAGTGGTACTCAACCTGGTCCCTACCGCCCACATTAGGGCGTTCCAGCTTTCATGGTGGGCGGTAGTGGGCAACCAAACAGCGCCGCAATCACATTCTAATCGACTGTTGACCAGTCAAGATCAGGACAGCGGTCAGACTCTGTTACAGGGCATTTGTATTGGGACCACACCCGACCTCTTTCAAGACCACCTGGCCCGCGTCAGCGAGCAGCCAGGTACCTGACCCCGGGTCCATACCCGCCGCCCAATCTGGCGGGCAGTTTATGACCGCTATTGTCACCCAAAAACTAGCAGTTCGTCATTTTATTACCCCGTAGACAAAGAACTCCATGGTTCAAAGCTTGTTTCTATGACAGAAACTGCCGGGCAATGGAGACACCAATTAACTCATATTTTCATCTCGATTCCCAGATTTTAGGGTAATAGGGTGACACATTCTAGGAAGCCCCCTTGGACTGCCAAAACTAGCCGATGTTTCACTTCTTCGCCCTGATCGCAAAGAAGTGATGGCATTGGCCAACACCCGCTACATAAAATTTTATAAAATGCACAACCACAGATACTCACTAACTTAGTCTCGTCTTGACAAACTCTCGCTCAACCACGACACTTGTAACATCGTGAGCACGCAACAGACTTCAAGCGCATAAGTTTTGTTCACATTACATAAGTGAAGCTAAATCGTTACGTAATCAAAACTAAAATCAGTACATAGTTAGATTTTTGAGAGCAAGCACATGCTTACAACTTCAAACAAAATATTGTGAAATATCGTGAGTCGTCTCAAAAAAAAAAATAGACACGCAGTTATTCGCCAGAGTATCTGAAGATGGGTTTCATAGAATCTGTTGCAAATAAACAACATCCAATGTGTTTATTGTGCCATAAAACATTATCCAATGAGGCAATGAAGCCAAGTCGATTGCGAGAACATCTTTCTACAAAGCACCAAAATGACAAGGACAAGCCCATTGAATATTTTCAGGAAATATATAAAAAATTTCAAAATCGTTCAACTATCGTTGCATCATTTAAGAAATAACATACAAGGAACTAAGATGGATTAATTGCCACTTATCGCATTTCACAAATAATTGCAAAAAGTGGTATAAGCTATAATATTGGAGAAACTGTAATAATACCCTCTATAAAAGAGTCTATCTCAACAGTAATGCATCAGGATATACCTCAAAATTTCAAAACGTTGCCCCTAAGCGATAGCACAGTAAAGCGACGAATTGATGAAATGGCAGTTAATGTTGAAAACAAACTTAAAAGTATTCTCCAAAACTCTTCATTTCCCATGCAACTGGACGAATCTACCATTGCAGATAATGATGCTTTATAGATGGCATATGTGTGCTATTTTGATGTAAACAATATATTACGAGAAAAAATGCTATTCGCAATAAATCTCATCACAGATACAAAAGGATTATCTATATTTAATACTGTGAGAACATACTTTACAAAAAATAATATTCCTTTGAATAATATTGTTGCATGTGCTACTGATGGAGCACCATCAATGGTAGGTCACTATTGTGGATTTGTTGCTTATTTGAAGCAGTCAGTGCCAAATGTTTAATATATTCATTGTGTGGTGCACAGACAACATCTTGTAGGAAAACATCTAAGTACAAGTCTCAATTTATCATTAACTATAATAATTCGAGTCATAAACAAGATCAAATCCAATGCAAAGAATGATAAAATGTTTTGGCAGCTTTGCCAGGACAATAATGAAGATTTTAAGTTGCTTTACACACAGAAGTTTGGTGGCTGTCAAAGGGTACATCTTTGGCTAGATTTGTAGCATTATATGATAGTGTCATACAATTTTTTGAAAGTAATAATGAGACCAATCTGTGTCAACAGTTAAAAACAGTAAAGAACGATGCCTTCTACTTGGCAGATATTTTCAAGAGATTTAACGATGTCAATTTGCAGCTTCAAGAAGCTAATAAAACTCTTATAGGTTGCCAAAGTATCGTGCTATTATTTATAGAAACTTGAACTACTTTGTCATAATCTATTGAAGAGAGAATTTCATCAGTTTCCTCAATTATCATCTATAAAAGATGATGCAACTACAGAGGATAGAGACAGATTCACTAGCCACCTCAACGAACTTAAATTGGACATGGAAAAACGATTTGAAGATATTTTTAAATTGAAGGTATATGAATGGATTAAAAATCCTTTTACCGCAAATACTGAAGAGGCTGATACAACTTGCCAAGAACTGTTGGAAATTAGATATGAAGAAAGTAAACATAAATTCAACAGTGGTGGATATGAAAACCTACAGCAAAATAAAAAATGCCGGTCTTATATCCAAATATGTGGAAAACGGTATTCAGTTTATTGATACCTTTCCCTACCTCACATCTTGTGGAATCAGGATTTAGTGCTGTTAATCATATTATGACGAAAGAAAGAAACCGCCTGAATATTTCTGAAAGGGGAGATCTTCATTTGTTCCTCACAAAAATTGAACCGGATATTCAATATTTAGTTTCCCAGCATCAGCCTCAGGGATCCCATTAATAATTCAATTAACTAATGTAATTTCTATGTATGCAAAGTATAAATAAAAAGATAGATTTAACTATAGTAAGTTGTTTTATAAAGATTTATTCTGCCAAACTTAGCAAAAACCCAACATAAAGTACTTGGTAAGTAATTATTGTTATATGCTTTGACTTGCTGTAACTCTGCTTTATGAATTTTATAAAGTAAAGTTACTTCTCTACTTTATAAATCACCATTACTGTGGAACCGGTGGGTGGTTAGAAAATCTTACTACTAACATACAAAAGTGGGCGGTAGGTATAAAAAGGTTGACTACCTGTTTTAGAGCTAGGCCCTGAGAAAGTTAAGATAGAGGGTGTCGTAAAACCTCCAACCCCTTTTGGCTCAAGGGCGCCCCTCAAAGGTTCGGGTTCTAATGTGCTTGCTTTCAGCTCCAAAGCAAAGGAAAGGAATTCATGTTCAGTTCCACTACTTCAGTTACCCGAGGAGTTTAATGGGTTTTTGGGCCTGGCACAAGAACATAATCATAATTTATAGCACAGAAATTATGGAAGGAAGTTCCAGTTACAAATACTGGTTGATAGGCTTGGAAAAAAACTCAATTTATAAAAATAGAAAATCACTTTAGAAAGTAGATTTATAAAGTCTAAAGACAACCAATATATATTTTAAACTGACTTATACTTACTCATTACTATTCAATTTAGCACACATAATAGTCACTTGTTTTAAAATCACTTACCATAGTCCTCATCAAATAGTTCCTGCCGCTCCGACTGATACTGGGAATCAGCAATCTCTTCATACTCCTCCACCATGCTAGTGCCAAACACCCTATTAACAACAATTTCATTACAGACTTTCAAAACAAAACAGTTGTTAAGAGTCATTTCTTTATAATAAATGACAACATACATTAACTTTGGCCATGTTTTGAGGGCCATTAGCTTTTGAACTCCAAAATAATGACCGCTCCTTACACTGCAGTCAGCCACTGTTTCCATTAAAACGTCAATTTAATCTATTCATGGCATTTAAAATATAATGACCAAGTTTTGACATCAGTGTAAAATGTGCCTTATATTATCGTGATAGCAAAACAGAAAGCAAACTAAACCAAAAACATAAAATGATGGTTATTTTTACTTAACAGAGGGAATTTTGACGTTTTCCTAAAATGAATTCAACAGCAAGAAAAAGGAAAAAAAAAGGCTTAACAGCTTATATTTCTATGGTATTAACTTCACATAATAGAAATGTCTTCACTTTATGTATACTACGATTTCTGTGCATCATTTGTTTTTAATAATCACTCAATGAATGTGCTTTGCTCCGCATTACCTTATAAGACTTAGTGGACAGAAGTGCTCTGATCCAAAATGGGATATCAACTCCACCTGAAGAACAAAAGCACAGGAAATGGGAAGGGGCACTGTGGTGTGGTACTATCCAACAGTCTACTCAGATTTTATCTATAACCTTTCTAAAGATAAAGTCCTCATTTCCCCAAACGCAATACTTGTAACTTGTTGTTTGCCATGCAGTAATATGCCATGCCCTGTTATCCAATATTTCAAAAGAGAGGTTGCTAACCTTTATGTACTTGATGAACATCTGAAGCAAGAGAAAGGAAGAGAAAAAGAAATCAGTTCCAAAGTCTGGATAACATGCCACAAGCAACATTTAATATTTGTAAATTATATTGCACAATTAAAGTAGGAGAAAGCAAGGTACTTTGATGGATAAAATTGTAGTACCCTTAATTCTTTGCAGAAACTTTTACCATCACAACTAGAAAATATAATCTAACTGTAATGAAATAAATTAATGTTAAGGCTAATAAGTTGAATAACCTAAAATTCGTGGCTGTTGTTTTATTTATTTGTTAGTTAAGACAGCTTTCTAAAAGTAATAACAGTCTCTAGAATCAACTCGTGCTTTATATTACTTTAAATAACACTTATAAGAATTATGAATATACCTATGAGTTTATATATTAATACATATGCAGATTTATGTATCTCTGTTCATATATACTGAAAAGACTAACTCCCATAACATGAAATAGTTATACAATATTATATACAAATTGTTTTAGAGAAAGCATGAATTGTTGGTATGCTATTATTTTAAGTACAGAACACTAGAAGATACATAAATCAACACCCTTTAAAAATATAAATTACTGAAGAAGAGTTTGTAGACTTAGGTTGAGTTCTTTTGAGATAAGAAAAACCCAGGTAACATTTAATGTTTGGGGTTTTTTTGCTTTTAGATTTAATTCTACCAAAAAGGACTTTTTAGAAAACTAATCGTCAAAGGGCTCTCTAGTCTCCCACCATACAGGAGATTGGGTAGAATTTTTTCTGGCATATTTTTATGCTACAAGAAAATGCCATTTCATTATTAACAAAGTAGATGGTGGGATTCTCAGAACTATTTCACAACATGTGAGTTGCATGAACTGAAAAATTAAATCACCTGCCAAACAATTTTTAACATTTCCCTTCATCACATTGTATAAAAAGGCCATTAAACTATTTCAGCATTCATTTTAAAAGGAATTGAAATGTACCTTCATTTTCCTGAAAATCGTTGAATCACTGACTGAGAATATCAACTCTTTTAAGAATAGAATTTAGTATGTTCACACTGAAACTAGGAATACTACAAGTTTACCCAATTAAAGAAGCCAATTTAACACATGCTTATTAACAAGACAGACAGTATAATCCCAGAAGACAATTAGGTAGCTAAAAGTTTTCACATTTGAGGAAGAAAACAGAGAAATTAGAGCAGCTGTTATTCCAAAAGGTCATATTATGAACACAATGGTACTTTAAGGTATCGCTATTATTTTATAGGAAAAAAAAGGAGGAAAAGACAAGTGTAGGAAATCCCCATATTTTGTCTAAATCCAATTCAAGAGTAGTAATTCTATTTATTAGTAGAGAAAGCAGCAGGGATACTGAATAAAAATGTTTAAGAGTTGCCTTTATTTGAAATTGGAATTTGGATACACAATATTTTACTTGAATATAAAAAGGCAAAATCTGTAATAATAACAATAACTAGGTAGTGAAGTTGAAATGACCTAAAAATCTATATACCAGGGGTTCCCAAACTACGGCCCACGGGCCGCATGCGGCCCCCTGAGGCCATTTATCCGGCCTCCATTGTACTTCCAGAAGGGGCACCTCTTTCATTGGTGGTCAGTGAGAGGATCATAGTTCCCATTGAAATACTGGTCAGTTTGTTGACTTAAATTTACTTGTTCTTTATTTTAAATATTATATTTGTTCTCATTTTGTTTTTTTACTTTAAAATAAGATATGTGCAGTATGCATAGGGATTTGTTCATAGTTTTTTTTTATAGTCTGGCCCTCCAACGGTCTGAGGGACAGTGAATTGGCCCCCTGTGTAAAAAGTTTGGGGACCCCTGATCTATACTATGAAGATATTATATAAAGACTCAAGAAAATTAAGATTATAATCTGAAGTTTCATCAGAGCCCCAAATATCAAACACTGGTCTAGGTTTCTAGGTACAACAAAGGTAATGTATTACCATTTGTCTGATAAAATAATATATCCAAGTAAGAATGATTTTACGGGATGCTTCAGTAAATGCCCCCGGTCTTATTCCTAAGCAGGCGAGTGAGATTATAAAGTCTGAGTGACAGGTTCGTGTGCACGCTGGGACACAGCCCTGTGTGCCAACACTACCTTCACATATTTTGCAAACATCTGCTCGTCTAAAGGGAAACTCTGCACGTTTCTCTCGTCTCTGCCATGGAATGTCCCCAGCTTCACCCACTTATTTGTGGGGTACCTAAAAAACAGACAATACAAATACTCTTCTTAAAAAACTATGAAACATATTGAGAAGTCTCATCACATCTTCAAAATTGATCATGTGTGTTTTTTCCCTCTCCAGGGGAACATACTGCTAACATAGTTTAAAGAGGAGTTAAACATTGAGTGGAAAACATACATTTTCTTTTCCAACTAAAACTCTGACAGGTTCCTTTTTATGGAGAAAGACTATTTAGAAAAATCACACCATATTCAAAATAGAAGGGAAGACAAGAAAATAAAAATGGGACCAGGACTTGCCTGACCAGGCAGTGGCACAGTGGATAGAGCGTCGGACTGGGATGCGGAGGACCCAGGTTTGAGACCCTGAGCTCGCCAGCTTGAGCGAGGACTCATCTGGTTTGAGCAAAAGCTCACCAGCTTGGACCCAAGGTCACTGGCTTGAGCAAGGGGTTACTCGTGCTGTAGCCCCACGGTCAAGGCACATATGAGAAAGCAATCAATGAACAACTAAGGTGTTGCAACGAAAAACTAATGATTGATGCTTCTCATCTCTCTCCGTTCCTGTTTGTTTGTCCCTATCTATCCCTCTCTCTCAGTCTCTGTTAAAAAAAAAAAAAAAAGAAGGGACTAGTACTGCTTTTTGAGAAGCTTTCGAGTAAACTGGAGGTTTTAAAATAGGAAGTAGCTGGCCTGACCTGTGGTGGCGCAGTGGATAAAGCGTCAACCTGGAAACACTGAGGTTGCCGGTTCAAAACCCTGGCTTGCCTGGTCAAGGCACATATGGAAGTTGATGCTTCCTGCTCCTCCCCCTTCTCTCTCTCTCTCTCTCTCTCTCTCCCCCCTCCTCTCTAAAATAAAAAAATAATAATAAATTTAAAAATTTTTAAAAAAATAGGAAGTAGCCAATGCTGTTTGAAAGGAGGTACTACTTTTCCTGTACTGACAAGTGCGTGATGATATAAAATATAAATGAAAGTGGTGGGTGGGGAAAGAGAAGAAGCCCTTAAAATCATGTTTGAATTTCCCAGATCTAAAGTAACTGTACCCTCTTGAAAAGAAAGTCTGAATAAAAACTTAAAATTACTGTGTTTTGTTTACTATGGCATGTGCTCCATTCTCTCTCTCACACACACACACATGCACAAATGGTCAGAGCTGATATGGCCATCTGACATTATTAAAAAATTACAGGGTAGAGAAAAACAAGTGATTTGAGGAAGGTTAGTTGAAGAAATATAGACAGAATTCTCGAGAGTACTTGAGGATTTATTTCAAAAACTGTATATATGCAACACTGAGTGTGGAGCGGGGAAGAAACACCATGGAAAACCCATGATCAATGACAGAAGAATGGTAACGTAAACAACAGCACCCTACAAAGCACATTGGTGCTATTCAAAACGTTATTTACAGAATGAATAAACTCCTCCACTATGGAAATAATGAGTACTCATTCAAAATAGTGTGTTTAAAAGACAAAAGGATATTCTCAAGATATAAACAGGAAAAACTGAATTTATTTTGTAGGGTTAAATAAATACATAGGAAAGACGAAAGAATATACTAAAATGTTAATAACTATGTCTGGTTGATAGGGTTGTGGTTCTTTACCAAATTCCTTACGAAGTATGTTTATTATTTCTTTTATAATCACATTCATCAACAAAAAAGTTTCAAAGTATACTTTAACAAAAAAATATACCTCATGAAATAAAGTACTCTTTTATATAATGTTTAAGGGAAATATATGGAAGCAAATAGAGCATAATTAAAAACAAGGACTTGAAAGCCACACAGATCTAGGTCTGAAGCTAACTCACAAGTCATGTGACCTGGACAAACCACTAAATCTCGCCTTACTGTTTCCTCATCTTAAAGGTAATAGCAGCATATGGTTGTTATAAGCACTATATGAGTAAATGAAAGTAAACTACTTAACAAATACACTAAAGTAGTAATATAACTGTTCCTACAATTTGACACAATATAAAAAAATAAAAATTTTACACTAGAGATCCACCATAAATTCTGTAGAAACCAGCTTTAGAATTTACCTGTCACTGATAGAAACCAGAAAGTCTTTAGGAGTAGATGAAAATAATTCATAATTTGCAATATCAAACTGCTTCACTTGAATTGGTTCACAAAGTTCAATGACAAACCTTAAAAAAAAAAAAAGGCATTTAGATAAACCAATTAAAACACCAATTCTTATCAAACATTACATTAACAGTCGCATAAATAGACCAGATGTCCATTAAGTGACTCCTTAGAAAAGGAAAGAGGATTTGCAGCCTTGGTTATTGATTAGGAAACATCTGCGTTTCCCAAGCAAATCAATAAAGCTGTTTTCTACAAATAATGCCAGAGACCTATATTTATAGACATGGAAAGATGCCACAAATTATTTGCTGCCTAGAAAAAAATTAAAAATAAGGTGGCATGTGGTGTAAACTAAAATTGTATATAGCATGGATTTGGAAAAAAAACATTCATGACATCTAGCACTTTAATCAATCCTTTGACAAACTATTACATCAAATGAAATCATACATTGGCAATCAAGTGTTAACTAAATCAAAAGCATTAAAGTTATATTGCGTTTAACCTTGGAAAACAACAGAAGCAATTTCTGGGAGATGGTAAAACCAATCAAGTGTAGAGAGAGGCTCATGAAGAAAGCAAACTGACATTCGCTGACTGCTCCTTCTGGGTCAGACACAACATTAGATGACTTAATCCATCCTTAAGCTGCAAAGAAGATTATCTCCATTTTATAGAATCATTTCATAAACACTATCTGGTTACATCATATCTTTCCCCTCTGTGGTTTGGCAGCAGAGCCTCCAAGACACAGCTGAGCAGACTGCCATCCATCAAAGACTATTTCCAGTTTTGGGCCCTGTTCCTTAGTTCTGGGTGACAGGATGTGAGCAGAAGCTCCCGTGCAACTTCCAGGTCAAGCCTTTAAAAGGAAGCCGCTGCCTGACCACTTGCTTTCTCCCACCTTAGCCTGACAGGTGGGAATGAGGACGTGGTAAGAACAAACCACCTCAGCAGTGCAGGCAGGGGCACCTTAGGGGAGGCAGAGCAACATGACGGGGAGTAGGGGCCTTTCCTTCTTCTGGGGCATACCTGCACCAGCAACCAGCTTGAACTTTTACATCAGAGAAAGTTAAATGTCTGTCTTATTTAAACCAGTTACTTGGTCTCTGTTAAAGCAGTAGAATTAAAAGCCCTACTAGTCATTTCGTCAACAAGTAGTGAAGCTGAAGTCAGAGCACAAGCCTCCCTGGCTCCAAAGCCTCTCAGGCACACACATACCCCCATCCCCGGGAGAGCAAACCAAGGAACATTACACTCGGACTCCACTTTCTATTTATAATGGAGAAAATGCATCCTTTTATAAGGATTAAGAAAATAAAGAGCGGCCCTGGCCAGTTGGCTCAGTGGTAGAGCGTCGGCCTGGCGTACAGGAGTCCTGGGTTCGATTCCCAGTCGGGCACACAGAAGAAGCACCCATCTGCTTCTCCACCCCTCCCCCTCTCCTTCCTCTCTGTCTCTCTCTTCCCCTCCCACAGCCAAGGCTTCACTGGAGCAAAAGATGGCCCGGGTGCTGAGGATGGCTCTGTGGCCTCTGCCTCAGGCGCTAGAATGGCTCTGGATGCAACAGAGCGATGCCCTGGAAGGGGCAGAGCATCGCCCCCCGGTGGGCATGCCGGGTGGATCCCGGTCGGGCGCATGCGGGAGTCTGTCTGACTGCCTCCCCGTTTCCAGCTTCGGAAAAATGCAAAAAAAAAAGAAAATAAAGAGCAAATTTTCCCCATCTCCTCTTTTTGCACTCCATGTTCTCCATTTCTAAAAAGACATGAGCTATATTATTATCAGGTAAAATAAGCTTTCAGACAAATGTATTTCCAGGTATAAAGAGTCAAGTCACCAGGAAGTTTTAACAATTCTAAAACCTGCATGCACCTAATAGCCTCAGAATATGTAAAATATTGCTATATGTGTAATTATTCCTCATTAAAATCAATTTTAAAAAGCTCTTTTATTACATTTTTTGGCTTATCTTTTATGTTTTCTTAGAAGCAGAGGACAATATATGCAAATAAACAGTACATATAAAAGTTGAAAAATCCAATTTCAATATACTTCTATTACTTAGAGGTAACAATTTTAAGAGATCAGTAATGTAGCAGATCTAAATACAAGTGGTTTGAAAAAACAACATGTATCAAAATTTAGATGATACAAATAAGAATGAAATGCATAACTTTAAACGTATATGAGAGAAAAGGTGTATATAGTATTAGAAAAAAATAAGTTTAACAGACAAGACCTAAAGAAAGTGTAAAACACAGCCTGATCAGGTGGTGGCGCAGTGGATAGTGTCAGACTGGGACACAGAGGACCCAGGTTTGAAAGCCCGAGGCTGACGGCTTGAGCAAGGGGTCACTTGGTCTGCTGTAGCCTCCCTCTCAGTCAAGACATATATGAGAAAACAGTCAATGAACAACTAAGGTGCCGCAATGAAGAATTGATGCTTCTCATCTCTCTCCCTTCCTGTCTGTCCCTATCTGTCCCTCTCTCTGTCTCTGTCACAAAATAATAAAGTGTAAAATACAGATTCAAACCAAAATATAAGAAACAATAAACAAAAACACAATGCAATGGAATCAATGAAGCCAAAGCAGACCAATTTCTGTGGAGACTAAAGGCGGCATATATAAAAATATGGTGAAAAAACATTTTAAAACAGAAAAGATCTCTAAACAATAAGGGAATACTATATATACATACACAATTTCACTAAGAAAAACCTCTAAAAATGGATTTAAAAAAATTCCTAGAAAAATACAACTTACCAAAATTAACCCAAGAAGAAACAGATTAACCAAACTATCTTTTTTGTGTAACATTGTTTCAGCACCAGCTGCATCACAGAACAGGTGCTCAAAAATATCCAATAGATGAATAAACCAACAAGTGAACCAACAAATGCACTGACAAAAGAGCTAATAAAAGAAGAGTAAGACTCAGCATCCTAACATGTAAATAATCCTGAAACTTATCTCAGGATTTGAACTCCAATAAAAACGCCAGCATAATTTTTTATAAAATTTGATAATTCTAGTATTTAAAAGAAAAACAAAAGGACAAGAACAGTGATGATATGTTTGATAGATATGAAGTATATATAAACTTATTCTACCAGATATTAAGACTTATTAAAGCTATAGTGAGATTCTGTGGTAAGTGGGACAGTGCACCTCAATCACTGAGGTGCATGCACTTCAATGAGAAGCAACAATTCTTCATTGCGGCACTGTAGTTGTTCACTGACTGCTTTCTCATATATGTCTTGACTGAGAGGGAGGCTACAGCAGACCAAGTGACCCCTTGCTCAGGTGAAATCAGTTAAAAGGTATTCTGAGGTTCTCTACTTATTAGTGAAAAAATACATACATATACAAATGAGCAAAAAGTAAAATACAGAGAAAACATATATACACAAATACATGCTGTCTGGTAGAAACATTTAAATACAAAATGGGTAGCTAGGCCCTGGTCAGCTAGCTCAGTTGGTTAGAATGTCACCCCAAATGCCAAGGTTGCAGATTTGATCCCGGTCAGGGCACACACGGGAAGCAACCAATGAATACACACTAAGTAGAACAACAAATAAGTGCTTCTCAATCTTTCTCTCTCTCCCCGGACTCCTTTCTCTCTGCCTAAAATCAATCAATAAATTTTTTTTAAATGGGGTGCTATGATCACTTATTCTGCAAACCAGAATAAAGCAAAATGATTACTGCATGTAACTTCATCTCAGCATGTGTTTGCTTGAAATAAAAATTCCGGAGCATAAAACTTGAATACTTACTGACCACAAAGGCTTCTACAAAGAAAAACACCTCAAAATAATGTGTTATGATCTCAGACTATAGTTTCTTCAAATTCAATTTATGAACCAAATGGCATAATAAAAAACTGTTTTGGAAATGATCCCTTAATACATTTTTAAGTAATTTACTGTCGATTTTCAAAGTGAACCTAAATGCACATATTACCAAAAGGGGTAAAGGCCAAGAATAAGCATAAAGTTTAAAGTTTCTCCTTAAAATAATATTTTATATATATGTAATTCGATATAATAGTGGTGATTTACCTTAATTCTCTTTTAAGTTGCTGCTTTTGAGCAATAAAATCAAGTAATCTTGTGGTAAGGTGCCAGAGAACTGTAAAACTTAGTATTGGCAATGCCATTTTAAAGAGAAAGAGTCAGGCTTTCTATCTTAACCTTTCTTTGGAAAATGGAGGGAAAAGGATATGAAAGTCTCCTGACTTACAAGGACAACTGGGTCATTTAGTGTTAGTTCTCTGAAAGGATTAAGGTTATCTGAAGAACTTCCTTTCCCTTTCAGTAAGACAAAATTTACCTACCACCCTACACTGATTTTAGCTCTCCCTCCCTTCCTGGAATCCTGAGATTAATGTGTACCTCTAGGCAAAGGAGGAGAGATAGACACTAGAAGGTTTATGAATGTATTTTGACATGTAAAATGACATCACCACTGTGTTATCTTGAAAGTTTTAACATTTTTTAAATCCCCTAGACCTGGGGTCCCCAAACTACAGCCTGGCCCAAGCGCACATGCGGCCCCCTCAGGTCATTTATCCGGCCCCCAACGCACTTCTGGAAGGGGCACCTCTTTCATTGGTGGTCAGTGAGAGGAGCATAGTTCCCATTGAAATACTGGTGGTCAGTTTGTTGATTTAAATTTACTTGTTCTTTATTTTAAATATTGTATTTGTGCCTGACCTCTGGTGGCACAGTGGATAAAGCATCGACCTGGAACACTGAGTTCGCAGGTTCAAAACGCTGGGCTTGCCTGGTCAAGGCACATATGGGAGATGATGCTTCCTGCTCCTCCCCACTTTCTCTATCTCTATCTCTATCTCTATCTCCTCTAAAAAAAATGAGTAAGTAAATTAAATAAATAAATAAATAAATATTGTATTTGTTCCCCTTTTGTTTTTTTACTTTAAAATAAGATATGTGCAGTGTGCATAGGAATTTGTTCATAGTTTTTTTTATAGTCCAGCCCTCCAATGGTCTGAGGGACAGTAAACTGGCCCCCTGTGTAAAATGTTTGGAGACCCCTGCCCTAGACAAACGTTATAAGCTTGTTAATGATTGTGTCATGCTGTCATGCTTCCCAACCTGAATGTGGTCAAAGGGTATATAACCAGCCTCTGAGATACATTTGGGGCTGCACGATTTGGGGCAGATACGCCCCGTGTTAGTCATATGCAGCCAGCATATTAATAAATCTCCTCCTTTTAATAAAACCCTTCAAAATTCATCTGGACTTGGTGTCTCTACGTAAAACCGCGGAAGTGAGTATGGTACTTTACAACATTCTAATAAAACTGGCAGTATATCACACATTATTTCCTCCCATAAATCTGCTCCTTTGCCTATTTCCTTAGTTAATGACAGAATCATAGATCCAAGCAGTGCACTAGAATCCTGGGAGATTTCCTAGATGCCTCTCTCTTGTTCACAGCCAATTACTAACCAAAGGCTGTCAATTTTATCTGCTATAAATGTCTTTGTATATATATCCCCCTCTCTTCTACATCCAAATTGTCAGTGCCTTAAAGTCCTCGTTCTCACCTGAGCTTGGACAATAGGTCCCTACCTGGTTTCCCTGCTTCCAATTGCATCCTCCTTTGAGGACAGCCTTCTTAAAATGCCAGCAAGATAGCGTCACTTATTTACTAAAAATAAATGATACCCTTCATGGTCTTGAAGATGAACTTGAAAAAACTTCAAGCTGGGTATACACAGCATTAGATGGATTGGTTACTGCAAAAGTAACTGTCTCATCTTTCACCATTACTTTAACTGTTGCATTACCTTCCTTCTTGTTATGGCTAAAATGACTTCTTCAGGTGGCTTCTACGTGAAGTCGCTCGTTACCACTATCTCCTTATGTGTATAGCTCCTGACTACCTCTCCCTCCCTCTTCTGCCTCTTCTTATGAACCCTTCAAGACTCCGCTCAGGGATGACCTCTTCCAGGAAGCCCTCTTTCATCCTCTCTTGTAATTACATACTGTCTCTGTTCCTATAATACCTTTGCAGCAGTAATTTTTACACTATCTCATAATTATTTGACTAGATCTTTTTTTTTTTACCTCAATAGGAAAAGCACTTGGTTCAATGTTGTATCCCAGGACCTAACTAAGGTAAGTACAGTCCCAGCACCAATCAATCACAAATGCTTATTGAGTGGCTACATGAACAAATCAATCTAACCCTAACATAAAAGTTTAGCAATATGTACATATACAGAGTCTGTTTTATTGAACTGTGTATCACTTACCAAATCTTAGTGCTGCAAGGGTTCAACATGTAAAGATCCATATTTTCTATAAGAATAGCCGATGTGCTCTAGTTTAAAAGGGGTGAGGAGACAAATTACTTAGGTAAAGCTTTTTATTTCAACTCTAAAGCTTTCTAGAATTTTGATATTTTTAAATCTTATAACACACCTAAGATTTTGAAACACTCATTTGGCTAAAATTTACCAGTTATGACTAAAACACTGTTAGCTTTACAACAAAACATTTAAAATTAAATGTAACTAAAGAAAAATTGATTTTCTATTGGATAGCTTATTTTAAAATTTCACACAGGTTTAAAAAGTTAAAACAGTGTACATCCTCTTAAATAGGCAAATGGATAAATAAACTGGGATATACATCCAGACAATAAAATATTATCCAGCACTAAACAGGAATGAGCTAACAAGTCATGAAAAGACATGGACAAAACTTACATGCATGTTACTAAGTAAAAGCAGCCACTCTGAAAACTATACACTGTATGGCTCCAACCACTGAAGGGAAAACTAGTTAGGCAGTGAAATGAGCAGTGGTGGCCACGGCTGGGGGAAGAATGGACAAACAGGCAGTGCACAATGCTAATAACTTCAGTCCCATTGTTCTTACGGCAATGACAATGCCCTGCATGATGCCATAATGATGGAGACATGTCATTACACATTTGTCCAAACCCACTGAATGCATGATTGGACGCCAACTTAAACTATGGACTTGGCTTGATAATAACGTGTCAACGAAAGTTCGACTATAATAAATGTATCACTGTGGCAGGGATACACTGGTAATGAGGATGCAATGCACGTGTTGGGGGGAGATGGAAAATTTCTGCACCTTCCTCTCAGTGTGATATGAACCTAAAACTGCTCTAAAAATAGTCTTCAAAAGAAAAAAAAGTACGGTGTATCAACCAATATAACTAAGAACTCATACAAGAAAAGATCTTTAAAAGCGTCCTCTTACATGTACTAGTGAATTAGATAAACAGCTCATGTAAAAAGACAGTACTCAGGAAATCACTGCCTGTATTTATAAAGTCACTATGTTCCTATATGTGCAAAAGAATTTTATACTAAGTACCTTGGCTTCTGGATTAGCTGCTAAGATTTTGGCACCACATTCTACTGAGGCATAATTATTTCGATTTTTCTGGACCTTTTTTGTGGCATGTAGACCTCCATTAGAAGATGCATGCATTGACTGGCCTGCAGACAAACCTTATTATAAACATACACATGATGATTATGATTGAAAATACTCCAGCAACACAATCATCTCAAAAGCAACAGGCTACTGTCTAAAGAACAGGTTTTAATATTTAAGAGAATATTTTAAAACCCATTAAGAAATTCAAAATGTTTTACCTAAATAGCTTTAAAATATCCCCAATAAACAAATTAGCTTTAAAAATCCACATTGCTTGATTTATATATAAGTAATATAACTCACAAAATGAAGCTTATTCATGAGAATGAGCTCTTAAAAATATAAAAAAATACACTTAATTCTATTAAGAATGTTATTCTTCTATCTCTAATCCTAGGATTAACAATTCTTAACTCTGAGAATTGTTACAAAAGCAAAAAGAAAGTGTTAATAACTTTGGTCCAGTTGTATTTACAGTTTAAAGCTTTATGACTCAGACTTTACATACCTCAACTTTCCTCTTATAAACTGAGAAAATCACAGTTCTGCTATCTTTACCTTATTTTATCCTCCCTTATTGAGTAATTTACAATAATAGATTTTAATTAGGATTAAACTGTACATAATTATACACAGGTAAATTATATGTGGGTAATTAGTAGCATATTGGTAAGTTTTAACCTTTAAAAAGTTTTCAAAAATTTATTTTACTAATTAAAAAGCAAAAAGCATATTTAAATCAGTTCCTTTATAAAAAGAAAATAAAAGGAATCACATGCCATCTTACTTTTTTCTTTTTCTACTTCCATAACTTTTTTCTTCCATTCATCGAATGTTGGTATGTCCTCTGGGTCCTTGGGACTTGTCACAGATGTAGGGTCAATTTCTTCTGGTTTGGTATAATCAGAACTCTGAAAGAAACAAAGATTTCAACTTCCACAAAATACAAAGATATTCGTTACAATTTAAAGAGTTACAAATGAGAACATTTTTGTAGTATGTGTCTAGTTTTATTTCTGGCTGTGGGGTATGACAACGGCGCTGTAATGCACCTTGATTTGGTTTCATGGGGAAAATGCATTCCTTTAACATGCTGGACAAAAATACACCACGTGATAAAGTAGGAAACAGTGCGAGATATAATACCTACCTCGTTTTTTAAATTCTCTGAAGCATTCAATGCAGATTTGGGATCACCACTACTCTGATCACTTGCTGAAACTTTTGATGCAAATTCTGATTTTGTTATCTTTCCTTTGCTGTGTGAAGATGACACATTTTCTATGTGCTGGCCAACAAGGCTATTTGAAACCAAAAGACATATTGAAAAAAATTTTTAGCTAACAAATCTATACAATCGAAACTATTCTAATTACCATGTAGACAGTAAACAAGAAAGGAGCACACGCGGGACCGCTCTCCCTCCATCAGACAGTGGAATTAGCATCCCCCTAAGTCCGCTCTGACATGACATGGCACCCTGTCACTCCGGACTGACCAGGGCAGCACGGCTCACACCCACCTTTCATGCTGGCTGACAAAGGCAGGCTGGGCAGAGGGAGCACTGGCATCCAGGGCCTCGCCAACATCACAATCAGTTTCGGGTTGCTCAGTTTCTTGTGGCTTGGCTAGAGGAATAGTACCAGAGTTTTCTATTTCACTAAAAATAAAAAACAAACAAACAAATAAAAGCTGTAATTTAACTGACACAATGTAGAATAAGTTAAAAATGTTATCAGTAATTTCCAAAACATAAGCTAAGTCAGAGAAGAATGCTTTACATTTCTGCAGACTGTTTTCAAGAATTTGCTTCTTTTAAATCATAGAAAATCAGCTGCTGACTCGATCTGTTAGTGTCCTTAAACTCTAAGTAGTTAATTACCAAATTTTACAATAAAATATTATAGGTTAATATTAGGTCTTATCAGGTAGAAGAAGGTAGAGGGAAAATAAATGATGATGAAGGGAGACTTGACTTGAGGTGGTGGACACAAAATACAATAAACAGATGATGTATTATAGAGCTGTACACCTGAAACCTGTATAATTTTATTAACTGTTACCTTAATAAATTCAATTTAAAAAGTTTTAAAATAATTCATTTTTATCAAGAATAGGATTTTTAAATTATTTACTCTAAACACATCTTCTCCATGTTTCATTTCTGCCCCTTAGTATACTAAGCATTCTACTAATGTTAGATTTGTTGCCTACAGTATCAAAAAATCATCTTCTCACAACATTGCACTAAAGTTAAGATGCATTTAGAATTTCATTTAACAAATATATACCCTATTACTTTTCCTACATAACTTCCATTTCACTCAAGTCATGTTCAATATGAGAAAATAAGGCACTGTTCAGATATGTAATATCTAGCCTCAAATTCTTTCTGGAACAAGCATTTAATATTTAAGTTTAAATACTAAGCATGTGTTCTGTTCCCCTGCCCCTTACTAAGACACAGTCCTGAATGGCAGGCGGAGCATCTCTGGGGTCAGTTTCTTCAACCCAGCCCTCACTCACATTCCTGAGGAGAGTAGGTGTTTAAAAAGTGCTTGTGGTAAAAAATAGTAGTGATAATAATAATAATTATAATAATGATGATGATGATGATGTTAACTGACACTATATTCTTACTATGTATATGTGCCAGATTTGTCCCGTGCACTGTATACATATTAATCCATTTGATAAAGAAAATGCTCAATGTAGTCATAAAGAATTTTTATTTTGTTCTTTGTAGTGTTGCTGGAAGGAGCTAAGAGTATATAACAGGTTTTCTAAATTAAGGAATCCTAAAACCTAAGTGTTCTGAATAGTTACTATCAAATTTGAAAAAGGTAGCTATTCACACTAACACATACCTATATATGGAATACTACAGTGATACTTAATACAAATGAGTAATCTAATACTTGAATGTTTAATAATTATAGATAAGATTATTCATATAAGTCTATACTATGCTTCTTAAACACTAGAACCTCATTTTACCTATATGATACAGCTAGGATCTCATCGGTTTCACTGAGTTAGGCAGCAGAATAAATACTATAGTATAAAATCATTGTATTAAAAAATAATAAAAACACAGGCATTATAATTTAGGTCTACTATATAGCCTAAAATTCAAGTTTGAGTTTAGCTGTCTGATTCTATAAAGAAAATATTCTATCATTATCTAATGAGATTCTTTTTTTCCCCTTTGTATGACTTACTCAAGTCTTGAAACTGGAATGATCTCTGAGGTAGATGAGCTGGAAATATTTTCAATGTTTTCACTGCCCACAGTTACACTGGAAGGATCTTCACGTAAATCAGTCGTAGAGAGGGTCTCCATCACAGGTGGACTTAACTTTTTTGACTCTATATTCTGTTTTAAAGAAAGTTATATTAGGTGTTAAGATTAATAAATTACCTCTTACCTGAACAGAACTGTACAAAAAGTATATCTCACAAATGACAATATAAAGAATGTTCAATAAAAAAGTGAAAATCCTTCTTCCAACATTACCACCCTAATAAATATATTTCGTATTAACACACACATTCTACACATTTTTCACGGCATTTCATAAATTAGGACAAAGGAGCTTATGTTCTGTCTTTCCTTTTTTCTATTTTGGACCTACAAATATTTCCCTCTTACTGTAATTAAGGCTAGTAACAATACTGTATAGCAAACCTATGTAAATAAATAAAGTAGTACAACACACAGTTCTTGCCCCTAAGCAGTTCAGAAGATAATGAGTACCAATAAACAACAACACAAAGCATGTACAAGTAACATTAGAAAGCAATTGAGGTCCTGGCGGGTGGCTCAGTGGACAGAGCATCAGCCCAGCATATGACTGTCCCAGGTTCGATTTCTGGTTAGGGCACACAGAAGCAACCATCTGCTTCTCCACCCCTCCCTTTCCCCTTCTTTCTTCTTCCCCTCCTGCAGCAAGTACCTCAATCGGTTTGAGCATAGCCCCGGGCACTGAGAATAGCTCAGTTGGTCCAAGTGGGTCAGCCTCAAGCACTAAAAACAGCTCAGTACTGGAGTATCAGCCCCAGATGAGATTGCCAAGTGGACCCCAGTCGGGGCACATGTGGGAGTCTGCCTCACTATCTCCCCTCCTCTCGCCTAAAAAAAAGAAAGCAATTCAGGAATCTGGCTGCTCTATCAGTCCAGGTTGCTCTGGGCCATTTGTTCCTACCAAACACCCTCTGAAATCGACCAAATATCTACCCATGTTTGAGAACCTCCTGCTTGACCAGGCGGTGGCGCAGTGGATAGAGCATCGGACTGGGATGCGGAGAATCCCTATCAGAACCCCCTCCTCCACAGCCACACAGCCACGCTGAACAGAATTAGCCATTCCCCTTCTTCTGGGCCTTCACTGTCCCTGCACACTTTTATCACAGCATCTGTAAGACCTCTTCTTTACCTTTCTTCTTCTCAACTCTACTATGACTACCTTAGTACTATATTCTCGATTGTCATGTTCTCAGTGTATAGCCAAGTACCTAGTTCACAGTAGACACTTAAAGCTTACTAAGTGAGGCCCTGGCCGGTTGGCTCAGCAGTAGAGCGTCAGCCTGGCATGCGGGGAACCCAGGTTCGATTCCCGGCCAGGGCACACAGGAGAAGCGCCCATTTGCTTCTCCACACCCCCCCCCCTCCTTCCTCTCTGTCTCTCTCTTCCCCTCCCGCAGCCAAGGCTCCATTGGAGCAAAGATGGCCCGGGCGCTGGGGATGGCTCCTTGGCCTCTGCCCCAGGCGCTAGAGTGGCTCTGGTCGCAGCAGAGCGACACCCGGAGGGGCATGCTGGGTGGATCCTGGTCGGGCGCATGCGGGAGTCTGTCTGACTGTCTCTCCCCGTTTCCAGCTTCAGAAAAATACCAAAAAAAAAAAAAAAGCTTACTAAGTGAATATTTAACAACTAAGAGGTACTCATGCCATGCTCAGTTCAGAGAAAAAGAGAGACTATGGACTGGAAGAAGTAGGACTCTGAAGAAGAGGAGAGCCGGTATGGGAGAAGAATGCAAAACGTGATCATTTGGGGAATCATTTACACTAAAATGAAAAATTCACAAAGGAATACAAGCAGTTTGCATTTTATGGTGAAAGCCTTGAGAAAAAGGACTATTACGTTAACAAATGTTGTTCTATTATTTCAACACATATTCAATGAAAAAAATTGAGGTATTTCAAGCTTTTTTATTTTCTTTTACAAGCAAAATCTGAAGTGTGTTTTATAATTATAGCAAATCTTGGTTTGGACTAGCTGCATTTCCAGTGCTCAATAGCCACACGCAGCTAAAGGCCACTGTGTTGAACATCACAGGTCTGTAAGATGCAAAAAGCACTTCTGTGTCTGAGCATGAGTACACCATAATGAAAACTCTAGATAAATGAACAATAGTAGCGATGTTTAGGATAGTCAGATCATTAGATTAGAAGGGCTACCGAGATCATTTTTCTCTTACTCTTAGGCACAAACCTTTGACAAACATCTTCTAGAATCCAACAAAACAAAATTCACTCCTTAGATAACCCAATTAAGTCATCGAATAACTCTCACTGAACTTATGAAAGGGAATTCTCCCTCATTTTGAGCTGAACTGCTTTTGTTAACATGTGAGAGAGTTTTTCCTCAGTCCTTCCGCTCCCAGCTCAAATATCCCCAGATCCTTCAGCCATTTCTGACTGTAAATGGTTTCCAGATGCTTGCGCAGTCTGCTCAACTAACACTCTGGTCTCGTGTCTAATATTGTTCATAAAAACTGGTGGAAAATAATATTTAGGACACAACATAAGAGGAAAGGGAAAACTTTTTTTTTTTTAATTTTTTTTTAGGGAAAATATTTTAACCTATTATTTACTAATTCATAGTCCACTAAAGTGATAAAATTTTGTTATCAACATACAGTGTTCTACATATAAATACTTCCTTTTGTTGTTAGAAAAAAATTTCCCGATACCTGAAAATCTGAAGAGATCAGATACATTACAGTGAGCCAAATTAACCTAACAAGAAATGAGGACTTAAACCCAACTTTCACTACGGAGAAAATGTTCTCATGTATTATTAAATCATTAATTTCTCATTTCCTCAAAAGCAGTACTTTTATCAGGTGAAGAGCATTAAGGCCAGTTGGATGGTACTTCAAAAATAAATAGTATCAATACCCAACACAGTATCAAACAGAGGTTTCTTCCTATCTATGTAGTTAGAAAAGGCATACCATTAAAAATCAAAGCAACATAGCTTACTTGTACATCCACAATGTAGTCATCTTTTAAGTTATGTTCTTCTAGAGGAAGAGGGAAGTCTGAACTCACTTTTCCTGATAATTCAGCATTGACAGGTCCCGCTCTTTCATCCTGTATTGCAACAAACAAAAAAGCTAACTGATAAAAATTGTTTCACAAAACAGTTCTGAAGCAATATTAAAGATTACCTCTTCCTACACTTTACATCCAAAACACTGTGTCCTATGCCATTTGACTCTAATTACTTTTCCTTTTTTACATGTTTATCATCATCCTGCATTCCTTCCTTGACACAACTAATATGTACACTAACGTTATGAACCTCATCTGATTTCTTAATAAGCACTTTAACCCTACCACCCCTATGTGTCAGGCACACAGGGAATATATGATAAATGAATGTACTTATAGTTCTTTGTGTCATCTCTCTGATTTTCAAGTTAGGATTTCAGATAGCTTTATGTATTATTACGTATTATGTAAGATATTAAATGGATCTTCTAGAATATAAGTTTCATAAAAGCAAAGTTCACATTCATCTTTGTTTAACTCTGTATAGCACTTTGTTTAACTCTGTATAGACTTTGTTTAAGTCTGTATAGCACACTATAGGTGCCTGTTTCCTAAGAGAATGTATTCCCCCTTAATGCTTTTGCTTAAATTCATTTTTATAACATTTAGTTTTCAGATTTCTCATCAAAGAAGAGATTAGATCTAAATCCTACAGCTTGTGGGTGAAAGTTTAAATTATAATTTTTTTGGAGAAGTAGTATTCAGCAACATCTTCAAAATTTTAAATGTTCCATCCCAGAAATATAGTCTATATAACTAAAAAATTTAAATAATCTATTCTAAATACCATGCCAAGAAACCCCAAGCATATAATTATGTTTGCATACACACCACACACACAAATGTACACACACATATAGACATACAGCTGAGACACAATGGAAGTCTATCAATAAAGATCAGTTTAACAAATTAATATAGCCATATAATAAAATGAAAATGTAGTCATTCACAAGAATAGAGCAATATGAAAAGGTATCCAAGAGATATTATGAGGGGAGAGAGGGAAGTCTATTTGTAGAATATTTATAACATTTTAATGAAAATAAAAATATTAATTTGTTTGCCATGTAATGGTATATACGTATGTACCTAAGAGAAGGGTCTGAACATTTTCACAAGAAACAGTAAATTGTGGTTACTCTGGGGAGAGGAGCAAGATATAAATATAAATATTTTACAGTCAATTTTGGGGGGAACGCATCTAGTCAATAATCATCTTTTACCAGTAAAATGATAAAATAAATTATTTCAATATCATCAGGTTTCTTGGACTCTATTTATCCCACCCAATTATGTAAAACAAACTACATAGCTACTGACCGCAGACTCTCCCTATCACCTCATGTTTAATAGTGTTTATTAGAAGACGGGCTTTCTTTAGAAACCCTTTAACTATTTAGTGTATTAAAAAGCAAGCTACCAGTCTTCAGTTTCCTGAATAAGTACTATCTTTCTCCCTACTGGAGCCCTAAGGATATTTCAACATTCCAAATATAAGCAATAAGAATAGATAAATAACTCAGAGATAGATTAATTTCAGAATTACCCAAGTAATCCCTCAGATATAGCAAGGAAAATTTACAAATCCCCACCAGAAGTTATGTCATAGAATTTTTAAAATTACTTTTATTCTGAATGTTTTGAGGAAGTCTTGAAAGCTGGCAAACAAATTACATCATCAATTTTAAATAAGGTACCTTTTTCTGGAATTGTACATCTTCATTTTCTAGTGCGCAACTGTCATCTTGAGAGTAATATGACGAGGCTGAAGAACTCTCTTTACAACACACATGCCAACTGGGAAGCCTGTAGAACATCCACCATCGCCATCACCAAAAAAAAAGAGAGAGAAGAAGGAAGAGGTATTAAGCCAACATATTCCCTACTACGGGATAGAATCTGAGTCAATAAACACAAGGATGGTTACTCTCTAATGCCCTTAAGTACTAAATTTAATGATGAAGACAAATGTACATGAGACAACGGTTTATTTAATGCCCTAAGGAAAACATGGACTGTTAGCAGCATTCCAAGTTAAGGGATTATACACTTCATGAAGGTAAAACAGGAAAGACTTCACAAAAGAAGTAGCTGATGCCTATCACAGAAGAAACAGAGAAAAGTGGTCTAAGAGCTAACTAGCCTCAGAAAGTATCAGATGCCAATGATAGTCTAAATTCTACCAAATAGTTAAGAACAAATACCTCGCCTGACCAGGCGGTAGCGCAGTGGATAGAGTGTTGGACTGGGATGTGGAAGGACCCAGGTTCGCGACCCCGAGGTCGCCAGCTTGAGCGCAGGCTCAACTGGCTTGAGCAAAAAGCTCACCAGTTTGGACCCAGGGTTACTGGCTCCAGCAAGGGGTTACTCAGTCTGCTGAAGGCCCGCGGTCAAGGCATATATGAGAAAGCAATCAATGAACAACTAAGAAGTCGCAATGCGCAACGAAAAACTGATTGATGCTTCTCATCTGTCTCCATTCCTGTCTGTCTGTCCCTGTCTATCCCTCTCTCTCTCTGTCTCTGTAAAAAAATAAATTAAAAAAAAATAAAAAAATAGGCCCTGGCCGGTTGGCTCAGCGGTAGAGCGTCGGCCTAGCGTGCGGAGGACCCGGGTTCGATTCCCGGCCAGGGCACACAGGAGAAGCGCCCATTTGCTTCTCCACCCCTCCGCCGCGCTTTCCTCTCTGTCTCTCTCTTCCCCTCCCGCAGCCAAGGCTCCATTGGAGCAAAGATGGCCCGGGCGCTGGGGATGGCTCTGTGGCCTCTGCCTCAGGCGCTAGAGTGGCTCTGGTCGCAATATGGCGATGCCCAGGATGGGCAGAGCATCGCCCCCTGGTGGGCAGAGCGTCGCCCCTGGTGGGCGTGCCGGGTGGATCCCGGTCGGGCGCATGTGGGAGTCTGTCTGACTGTCTCTCCCTGTTTCCAGCTTCAGAAAAATGAAAAAAGAAAAAAAATAAAAAAATAAAAAAATAAAAAAATAAAAAAAAGAACAAATACCTCTAAAACTAAACTATTTCAAAGGATATTGGGTTTATATGAGGAACATAATAGTGATATCAAAAACTAACAAATAGGACACACAAATTAATACCACAGGTTAATACTACTTAGGAAATCAGACACAGAACTTCTAAATGAAACAATAAGAAAGTTTCTAGGAACACAGCAAAAAAATATATATATATCCATATTATGATCAAATAGATAGCCAGAAGTTGTTCAATATAATAAAATCTATTACTTACTTTGCCATACAAAAATATCAAGGAAAAAATGATTATCTCCATAGGCACTGAAAAACATATGATAAACGTACATATCCACAAGACAATAAAATCAGTAGATATTTAACATGAGAAATATATACACAAGCTTAAAATCCAGTATCACACTGGCCCTGGCTGGTTGGCTCAGTGGTCAAGTATCCACCTGGAGTTTAGAAGTCCTGGGTTTGATTCCCAGTCAGGGCACATAGGAGAAGGAAATCTGTTTCTCCACCCCTCCCACTCCCCTTCTCTCTTTCTCTTCCCTTCCCACAGCCAAGGCTGGAATGGTTCGAGCAAGTTGGCCCCAGGCACTGAGGATGGCTCCATGGCCTCAACTCAGGCACCAAAAATAGGTTGGTTGCTGAGCAACAGAGCAATGCCCCAGATGGGCAGAACATTGCCGCATATAGGGCTTGCTGGATGGAGCCCAGTCGGGGAGTATGCGAGAGTCTGTCTCTCTGTCTCTCTGCCTCCTCACCTCCCACTTAATTAAAAAAAAAAACAACAGTATCACACTAAGTGAAGATACCTAAAAATACATTTATTTAGATCTTAAACAAGATAAGAATGTCCATTATCACTGGTATTATGTAATATGAGGATAAAAGACACGTAAAAATAAAAAAAGTAAAATTATCATTAATTGCAGCTAATGAGCTTATATAGGTGGAAAACTAAAAAAAATCACCTATTGAAAGAAGTCTTAGGTATAAAAATTAAACTCCTAGGTATAAAATTAAGAAACTAATCAACAGACTCTACTCAAACCATCATACCATTAGTTATAAGATCTAATAGAAGAAAAGTCCCTGTTTAAAACAGAAACAATAAAATACTACACATAAACTTAGCAAGAAATGTACTATTAAGAATTGTTTGAAATTGCCAACATTTGCCCTGGCTAGATAGCTCAGTTGGTTAGAGTATCATCCCAAAGCACAGAGGTGGCCGGTTCAATCCCTGGTCAGGACACATAACAGCAACAAATTGATGTTCCTGTCTCACTCTCTCTCTTCATTTCTCTAAAATCAATAAAATATAAACATTAAAAAAAAGAATTTGACAATTTTTAACTTGAAAAATAGTCAATTTTATATAATTCAAGCTAATTTACATGGAAGATTTGATATCCACATACTGAAGAGGTAAAAAAAAAAGTACCTATTTTTTAATTAGATAGGCTGACTCTGAAGTTTATATAAATAGTAAGAGTAGTCAAGAACATCTGAATGTGAAGGAACTAGATGTCTATGAAGCCACAGAAACTTCAACAATATGGTACCGAGGTGAGAGCAGGCAAGGGAACCGCTGGGTGACCGGAGAGAGAAGTCCGAGGACGACAGCTGCACAGGGAACAGACAGCTCGACTCGGCTGGAGGCTCTCAGAAGCCCAGGAGAGCCGTTTCTAGGAGGGTAACACTGACAGCGCACTGGAAAAGTCTGTCAAAATCTCCAGCACAGATTTTCAAAAGTGGCATAGTTTGCAATTAAATAGACAAATAAGGAAACTCAAGTCAGATATTAGTTCCAGGAAAAAGGCAAAGTAGTACAGAAAAAGAAAAGTAATCATGTTTTACTACATGGCTCAGATGTGAGCAGCACTTACAGTAACACAATGAATGCTGGTTTAACCCAAATGATGACAGAACTACTATATTACTGCCAGCAGGTAGTTAAGAGACTCTGATCATCTACCCAAAACTGACATTAAAGTAATGATTTCAGAGACAAAGAATATAAAATCAATCAGCTAAGAGGTGAAACTGGTTTTCCTGAAAAGGGAGAATGAGGAGAAGGGGACGGAGACTAGCTCTTTTGCAAAAACAAAAATACCTTTTAAAACTAGCTGACTTTTTCATATTATTCTGATAAAAAGAATTTTAACAAAAAGGGAGAATAGCAAGGTACATAATAATATATACACACCGTATGCTACCATGTGTACACATGTGCACTGAAGGTATGTATAGTGCATAAATTTCTCTGGAATTAGAAAGAAAAAAGAAGCATCACCTAGGCTGCCTCCAGGGGCAGGGGTGTCAGGGGCTAGGTGACAAGGCCAATAGAAGGATATTTTTCACTCTGGAATACTCTGAACCACAAGAATATATAGCCTATTCAAAACTTCATATCAATATTTCATTACTCATCAAATATTTCTTTACTGACATACTTATGCATTGTTTCTCAGTTCTTCCTGTGTGCGTGCACACGTGTGTTTGCAGGTGCGCGCACGCGTTTGCGCGCGGGTGTGTATTTAGGATAGCAAAATGCTTCAGATATCCAAAAGTGTAAGTATTGGAATTTTGGTGATTATGTCTCTTATTTTCTCTATCCCTTTCTATACTTTCTAAATTTCTACCATAAGCACATATTAGTTTGTGCTCAAGTCCTAATATCCAGTTAGTATGAAGACAGCCAACAAACAGCACATCTCCTTGTTTCTACTATCTCTTTGTTTTTACTATCACATGATGAAATACCATTTCCCTATATTCTGGGGTTTTTGGAAATGAGATCAGCATCTGACCAGTAGACCGGTAGACTGCCTTGTATGGATGGGGGACATGAGTCCATCCTTGGAGGGCCTGAAGAAAACAAAACGCAGAAGAAGGAAGACCCTGCCCTTCTGCTTTTCCTGCTTCAATGTTTGAGCTAGGATATCTCAATGCACCTTCATTAAAAACTACTTTATTGCCTGACCAGGTGGTGGCACAGTGGGTAGAGCGTTGGACTGGGATGCCGAGGACCCAGGTTTGAGACCCCGAGGTCGTCAGCTTGAGCACGGGCTCATCGGGTTTGAGCAAAGCTCACCAGCTTGGACCCTAGGTCGCTGGTTCGAGCAAGGGGTTACTCGGTCTGCTGAAGGCCCACGGTCAAGGCACATATGAGAAAGCAATCAATGAACAACTAATGCGTCACAATGCGCAACAAAAAACTAATGATTAATGCTTCTCATCTCTCCATTCTAGTCTGTCCCTGTCTATCCCTCTCTCTGTCTCTGTAAATAAACAAACAAACAAACAAATAAATAAATAAAGTGTCCAAAATAAAACAGACACCGGCTTATAAAAAAACCCAACTAATTTATTACTAAAAAGTGCTAACCGGCCCTGGCCGGTTGGCTCAGTGGTAGAGTGTCGGCCTGGCGTGCGGAAGTCCCGGGTTCGATTCCTGGCCAGGGCACACAGGAGAAGCACCCATCTGCTTCTCCACCTCCCCCCCTCTCCTTCCTCTGTCTCTCTCTTCCCCTCCCACAGCTGAGGCTCCATTGGAGCAAAGATGGCCTGGGCGCTGGGGATGGCTCCTTGGCCTCTGCCCCAGGCGCTAGAGTGGCTCTGGTCGCAACAGAGCGACGCCCCGGAGGGGCAGAGCATCGCCCCCTGGTGGGCAGAGCCCCTGGTGGGCGTGCTGGGTGGATCCCGGTCGGGTGCATGCGGGAGTCTGTCTGACTGTCTCTCCCGGTTTCTAGCTTCAGAAAAATACAAAAAAAAAAAAGTGCTAACCACCACTGTGGCAATTTCTTAAAAAAGACAACCATGAAGTGTGCTGTATCAACTGATCCTTTCTTTTACAAATGATTTCTCTGAGGCATGGGATGTTGTTTGCTAGCATTTTCCCCACAACCATACTATCCTCGACACCTGGGGCTGACACTCAAACCAATCGAACCACTGGCTGTGGGAGAGGAAGAAAGAGAGAAGGGGAAGAGGGAGAGGAAAAGAAGAGAGAAGTAGATGGTCGCTTCTTGTGTGTGCCCTGATCAGAGATAGAACCTGAAACTTCCACACACCATGCCAACACTATCCATTGAGCAAACCAGCCAGGGCCGAAATGTATTTCTTAAACAGTAAAACCTAAAAGTCAAAACTACTCCCTGATTCGTGGGAACCAGATCATAAGTCTTGGGTTAGCAAGCATGAAAACAACACTAATCTTCTTGAACATCTCCATCACAGCTCTTAAGTAACTAGGTACACTGCCAATATTTTGAAAGGAATCTTTTGTTGCTGAGCACTGGGTCTCAACAGGGGGATTAAAATAGTCAGTAAACCATGTTGTTCATAGATGTGCTGTCATTCAGCTTTTTCTTCCATTTATAGCATACAGGCAGAATAGATTAAGCATAATTCTTAAGACCACTGAGATTTTCAAGATGGTAAATGAGTACTGGCTTCAACTTCAAGTCACCAGCTACATTAGCCCCTAACAAAAGAGTCAGCCTGTCCTTTGAAGCTTTGAACCTAGGCACTGACTCTTAACTATGAAAGACCTACATGGCTTCTTCTTACAATATATGCACTAAAGACCACCTAACAGCTACCAGATATTATGTTGCATACAAAGCCTTGTTAGCAAATGTTAGGCATAATTTTCAACTCATTAAAAATTTGAGGCTGCCTGACCTGTGGTGGCGCAGTGGATAAAGCGTCAACCTGGAAATACTGAGGTTGATGGTTTAAAACCCTGGGCTTGCCTGGTCAAGGCACATATGGGAGTTGATGCTTCCTCCTCCCCCCCCCCCTTCTCCATAATAAATAAATAAAATCTTAAAAAAAAACTTAAAAAAAAAATTTTGAGGCTATACTGACAAAACATAAAAAAGTAGCAATTTTAGCCTGACCAGGCAGTGGCACAGTGAATAGAGCATCGGACTGAGATGTGGAGGACCCAGGTTTGAGACCCCGAGGTCGCCAGCTTGAGCACGGGCTCATCTGGTTTGAGCAAAAGCTCACCAGCTTGGACCCAAGGTCGCTGGCTCAAGCAAGGGGTTACTCGGTTTGCTAAAGGCCCGCAGTCAAGGCACATATGAGAAAGCAATCAATGAACAACTAAGGTGTCCTAACGAAAAACTAATGATTGATGCTTCTCATCTCTCTGTTCCTGTCTATCCCTCTCTGACTCTCTCTCTGTAAAAAAAAAAAAAAGTAGCAATTTTAATTAAGTAGACAAAATTGAATTAAACAAAAACATGTCACTAAGAGAGAAATTTATTATCTACTGGTAAATATATATATATAATGAAATCACTTCAAAATATGTAAAACTACTGCCCTGGCAGGTTGGCTCAGCAGTAGAGCGTCAGCCTGGCATGTTGGAAATCCCGGTTCCGATTCCCGGCCAGAGCACATAAGAGAAATGCCCATCTGCTTCTCTACCCTTCTCCCTCTTCTTTCTCTCTCTCTCTTCCCCTCCTGCAGTCAAGGCTCCATTGGAGCAAAGTTGGCCCTGGCGCTGAGGATGGCTCCACTGTATCCGCCTCAGGCACTAGAAGGGCTCCAATTACAGCAGAGCAATGCCCCTGATGGGCAGAGCATCACCCCCTGGTGGGCATGCTGGGTGGATCCCTGTCAGGCGCACGTGGGAGTCTGTCTGCCTCCCCCTCACTTCAGACAAATACAAAAAAAAAAAAAAGATAAAAGTAAAACTACTGACAAAGTTAAAGGTGGAAAGAAAATAGTAAAAATGTATGGTTGCCTATTTTAAATTACATCTTACAAAATAATAGATGGACAAAACCTAAGGAAACATGAGATTTATATTATATATAAGATACAAGCTTGATCAAATACACAGAACTTTACAACAAATACAAATTAACATTCTTTTCAAACACAGTAGAATATTCCCCAAATACTGACCATACACTAACGCTTCAAAAGAAGACTCGAATTTCAGAAACTCAAAGTATAATGAACTATACTCTCCAATCAAACTGCAACAATATTTGAAACAAGATAGCTAACTACACTCTAAGCCTGGCAACAAAAATTATGCAGCAGAATAATCCTTCAGTTAGAGAAAACAATAAGGAATATTATGAAACATTATAGCAGAAGACTACAAGGCGAAAACTGGGGATGCAGATAAAAGAGCAACAGAAAACCATGCTCTTTAAGGCAACTGAAGACAAATACTGAAAACAACAGAGCTCATCTTTTCAAAAAGATACACTGTAAATCCAAAGGAAAAGGGAAGGCTCAAAAGACAGAACCCACTGAGAGAGAGAACAAAAAAAAGGCAAAGACTGAGAAAAACAAAAGTTGGTCTCTTGAAGAAAATATTAAAAAGACAAACTCTGGCAAAACCAATTAAGAAGAGTTGCTGATGTGAATTAAACTATGATATAAAAACATGCCAAAACCTATAGACTTAACAGTTTTTAATTATAAAATATTACAACTATATATACCAATATATTTTAAAACTTAGAAAAATAGATCTTTCTCAGAAATTAGCACAAAGTACAAAAAACTGGAATAACCTAATGATAATTAAAGAAATGTGAGTAGCTTAATGAACCCGTTTTTTTCTCCCCATTTTTTATTAGAAAATAATTTCAAACTTTCAGAAGAATTTCCAGTATAGTACAAAAACTATCCACAAACTCTTTATCCCTATCTGTCAACCTACTGCTCACATTTTACTCATCTGTTCCATCACCTACCATTTGCTCATGGCATGCACGCTCACGTTCTCCCCTGTCCCTTTCACCACATCTCCCATCTCTAAACATCTGAGTATCTCCACAGAATGAGGATATTCTCTTACATAACCATGGTACAGTTATCAACTTCAGTTAGTGTTACAGCGACACAATGCTTTACCGGCTGTGTGCAATTTTGTCCTTTAGTGTAGTACTGTCCTTACAGCATCCCCACCACCACCCCAAGCACAAATCAGTCTAACGTCTTGTCCAACATTTGGCATCAGCCTCCTTTAACCTCGAACAGTACTTGGCCTTTATCTTATGTGGCACTGACATTTTTTAAGAACATAGTCCTTTTATTTTTAAATAAAACGATCCTTATTTGAGGTTTATCTGATGTTTCATCATGACCAGATTCAGGTTAAGTATTCCTGGCAAGAATCCTTCATAAGTGATCTTGTCTTTCTCCAGGTAATACTCCAGAAGAAGCACACACTATCCACCTGTTTCAGCATCTGCTGCTCCTCTGTTAGGTACTTCTCAAGAGAAATGAAAACAGTGCAGAAAAAGCATTGTACAAAAATACCCACAATAGCTCTTACCCCTAATAAGACAAAAACTGAAAGGAGCCCAGATGTACAACAACAGGAAAATAAACACTGTAGTATATTCGTACAATGTACTACTACTTGTAATAAAAAGGAACAAATTACTGATACATAAAACCACATGGATATGGATAAATCTTAGAAACTGTACCCAAAGTGGAAGAACCCAGATGCAAGAATAGATACTGTGTAATTCCATTTAGATGAAGTTCCATAATTAACAAAACTAATCCATGGTGACAGAAATCAAATCACATTGCCTGACCTGTGGTGGCGCAGTGGATAAAGCGTCAACCTGGAACACTGAGGTCGCTGGACCTCTGGGCTTGCCTGGTCAAGGCACATATGGGAATTGAGGCTTCCTGCTCCTCCCCTCCCCCTTCTCTCGCTCTCTCTCCAAAAATGAATAAATTAAAAAGCTAAAAAAGAAAAAATCAAATCACTGCCATGCCAAACAGCTCAGTTGGTTACAGCATCATCCTGAAGCACAGAGGTTGCTGGTTTGATCCCTGGTCAGGGCACATAAAGGAACAGATTGATGTTCCTGTCTCTCTCCTGTTCTCTCCCTTCCTCTCTCTAAAATCAATAAAATAAACATTTAAAAAAATAAAAAACTTTAAAAAATCTTTTAAAAACTTCAAATCATTTTTTTGTGTGTGTGCTTTGGAGGATCTGTTAGAAAGGGACTTGAGAGAACATTCTCGGGTAATGGAAATGTCCTACTTCTTGATGTGGGTTACACAGATGTATGCCTTTGTCAAAACTGACCCAACCATATACAGTTAATATGTGTACGAATCACTACTTGCAAATTATCTCAATTTAAAAATATAAGAAATAATGTCAAACTGAAAAAACTATTAGCATTAAAAAGTATAAAATAATTTAGATATTAAGCTAAATAATACACAACTATTTATAATTCTGGTAACCATCATAAAGAAGAGATAAGTAAATGACTCAATATGTCCACAGATGGAATGCTGGTGACAGCAAGGTAAAGACAGTAATTCTCTCCCAAGTAATTCATCACTCAAATAAAACTCCTATCAAAATACCTGAAGGAGTCTATTGTTCTAAATACAATATGGAAAAAAAGTAGTCCAAGAATAACCAAATTAACCAAAAAGCCTAAAGGCATATGGTTCACCTTGCCAGATAATTAAATGTTGCAAAACCATTCTAATTAGACTGTAATACAGGATAGCAAGATAGGCAGCGGGGACAGAAGACTCTGGGACGCATTTGTGGGCACCTAAGTCTCGCTCTGGAAGCAGCCTCCACAGAGTGGAGGGTATGAATGGCAGGCAGCCTCCCTGAGGGCACCTGCCACATCACTAACTGCTACAACTCATTCTATAACTGCTACAACTCATTCTAACAATGACTCTAATAACTAAAGCAACATTTTTTAAAGTGTTCAGTGGAAAAGTAGGAAAAGAGAATAAGATCAATAGCATTATACCATTTATGTAAATTTTAAAACCCATTAAATAAAAATATCATCTTGGAAGGAAACACACACCTAATTAAATACACAAAGGTTAACTGGAAAATGCAGGGAATGTATTCTAGGGTAAATAGGAACAAAACTGAAGAGAGCAGAGAAAAGAGTACTGATATAAAGAGGCGCAGGACCAGGCCTCGCGCAGAAGCGGCCCAGACTGAGGACAGCCAATCCTACGCATCTGATTTCTCCAAAAGGGTCATATTTTTTAACTTAATGAGACCTTTATAATAAAGTATTAACTCAATTTTTACAATTAAAGAAACTAAAGCTCAGAGGTTAACTTGCCTAACGTCACTCAACTTGTGACTACAAACCTCTCTCCACATCTTTCTGTATTGTATTTCATACTTAATATTCTTGAGTCAACAGATGAACAAAAAGAAAGGAGAAAATAACACAAATGCACTCATTCAAGAACTGATGACATTAGTCAAGGCTACTTACAAACTGTCACAAAGGAGCAACACAACACATAATTTAGGTAGTGACAGCGGGGCATTAAACACGACGCTTTGCAGTGTACAGGCTGGGGCATGGACTTCAGCATCAAGAGACTCAAGTGTTAATCCCAGGTCCCTTGTTTATAAATTGTATGTTCTTAGAAAAATTACACAACATGTGTGCCTCAATGCCAATACTGTAAAATGGCGTTAAGAGGAAAATAAAATAATGCATGTGCTATTCTCAGCCTGGCATAGAATATGTACTCAAACATTAGCTGTCACCAGCTATTGTCCTCCCTTCTCTCAGTGACCAAATTCCATAGGTCTATCTACTTCCAGTCTCAACTTCCTCACCTTCCACTTACGTCTCCAATCCACTGGACTCTGATTTCTGCCTTCCTTATCCCACTGACTGGTATGGCTGTGGCAGAATTTACATTTTTTTTATTTCTCTGTTGCATGTGGCACCTCTGACCGCTTCCACCTGAAAACGTTCTCCTTGGCTTGTTTAATTACACACTGCTGCTGTTTGTCTCTCTCTGACTCTTCTGAGTCTCCTCTGATCTGCTGCTTCTGCTCACCACTGAAATTCTAGTGCGTCTGGGGTCTGTCCTCGTCTTCCTCTTACCCTCGGTCTGCATTTCTTGGGAAATTTCAGCTACTTTCATAGTTTTCAGCTAATGGATGCCAAAACTTGTATCTTTAGTTTTTATCATCTTCTCCTAACTAGTTCATTCCTTAAAACCCTACAATGATACCCTAATTAGTACTGAGAATAAATTAAGCATATTTAAAAGTTGAAGTTCTTTTCCTTTGTTGACTAAGATCCCTACAAACAAAACAAATAAAAACTAAATCCAAACTTGAATACAGTATATTCCTTTCCAAACCTCTTCTTCCGACATCCTTTCTCTTACCATTGGTAGTGCCATCCATCCAGTTAAAGTTAGAAACATGGAAAACGTCCACACCACTCCTTTTTTGCCATCTCCAGTTTATTTGACCTCAGATCTATGGAACGCATGTCTCCATCCCTGTTACGACTGCTTGAGCTCAAGCCCTTATCTCTTAACCAGAGCAACCTCTAGCAGAGCTCTGATTCCTTACTGTGTTACCTCTGCAACTCAATCCTGCACACCCCTGCCAAAATCTAACACTGAACTAGCTCAGGATTCCTCTGCTTTAAGACATCCTATAGACTCCACATGACAAAATTCAAGCTTCCCTGGATGATATTTTTAAATCTCTAAAATTCTTCTACTGCCTAAGTCTAGCTTCCCAGTTCCTGCCACCCTGCCTCCCACTTCATGCTTCAGTGCTACAGAACCACGGTGTTCCCTGAACACACATCGTGCAGTCTCATGCTTCCAAGTGTCTGGCTCATGCTGTTCCCTCTTCCAACAATGTCCTGCCCCTGCTCTCACTCCCCCGCCAGCCAAAACCTGACTAAATTCTTACCGTCCTTTTCTTCTGGGGCAGGAAGTAGTTGGTCAGAAACTAGGAGACTTTCCTGTTTCTGTGAGCTGGGGTTTGACGGCGGTCCTCTAAACTCCCACAGTCCTGTAGCCTATCTCCAACTGAGCACTTACCAGAACCCTGAACTAAGATGAACAGCTTATGTTTGTTTCTCCTACAACACTGAGCACCTCTAGAGCAGAGAACTTACTGCCCTGTTCTCAGCAGTGATCTACTGAGCTCTTCCTCTTTGGATTGGAACCGCTTTTGATAAGAACTTAGAAAAAGGAGAATAATCAGACTTCGTGGTAAAAGAACTGAATGGGCAATGAGGAATTGCTTCTTAAACATAAATAGAAATCTAATCCCTAGCATAGAAGCATAGTGGCAGTCATTCAGTTAGGGCAGTGTGGTCAAATAATGCCCTGCCCACATCGCCCTCCAAGGCCGGGGGGAAGGGGGGCAGACATTTCAAGAAAGACACCTACATGAAACATGGAGGTGGGAAAGTACAGCGAAAATCATGGGATTTTTTTTTAACATTACTGCCTGGAAATTTGAAAAACAGAAATTCTATGAAGTACTGAGAGACTTGTGGGAAATGGGTGAATAATGTGGAAGTAAGGTGAATAATGTGGAAGTAACTTTGCTCAAAAACTGGTAATGGCACAAGACCAGTGCCTTTGCTCAATAAGCACCTATCTTCTTTCAATGACAATGAATGAAAAGGCGGCTCTTCTGCTAGGTCTAGCTGTTCCCAGGTGAGAGGTCACACTGCGCCCCCCCCCCCATCTTCTCCCTGTTTATTCTAATTGCCTCAGCATCCCAAATCAAATCAAATGGACTGCAAAGCTAATGTCTAATAGTCAAATGTTGCTTCTAATCAAATCTTTTGAATTTCAAAAGTTCTGATCTTTTACCTTTGCTTTGAGGTAGGATTGGTTTGGACTCTCTTAGCTTAAATATTCCACATACCAAAATCTATTAGACAACTGTTTCACTAAACTGTCCTACAATTTCATGTATCCAACATGGGGAAGTACTTATTAAACAACGAGCAATGTTCCATTTACATCTTAATATACCATTTGAAATTCAGCCAATACAGTTTGTCATTAAAGCTGCTGGAATAAAAAAAACTACAACCCGTCCCTAAATAAATAACCACCTGGCTAACAGGATAAGCATGCTATGACACAAGGCCTATCTAAGAAATTATGGAAAATGAAGAAACAAAGGCAGATTTGGGACAGACTTCAGGCCTTTCATGTGATGGTGTAAGTTTTCACCCTTCAGGCAAAAAGGGAGGCTCTGAAAGATGTGTTAGAGCAAGGGACTGACATAGGAAGTTAGGTGTTCCTGATAAAAATCTAGAGGCACTGTGCAGAATGGGTCTAAGCAGGCAACTCTGAGCCTATTCTAGCCTCTTCTGGCTGCCAAACAACGTGTGGGACTCACACCTACCGGCTCTCTAAATATCTGCTATTTTCCACTCCCCAAAGCTGATCAACCACTTCCCTCTTTTGAAAACATGTTCCTTTTCTCTGTTTCCCAGATTTTTAGCCTTACCTGAGACATTTTATATTCCTTTATTCTATATATATGCAGAAGCTCCTGTTCAAACGTTTCAAAAATGTTCCCTCCATGAGGACAGCTCCAGCCCAAATCTCACCTGCACTGTCTACATTTTTAAGATATATATATATATATATATCTCCACTTGGATATTCCATTTGCCTTAATAACTCCTCTCCTCTCAAACCCTTTGCAACTCTTCCATTTTTGAACACCTCTAATTCTTCTAGTTGCCTCAGTTGAAAAAAAAAATTAACTTTTCTTCTCTTTGAACTTTATTTCACAGATTCATAATTTCAGACCCTAGTATGCATTCTCTCAACCACAACAGGCTCTATGAAAGCAGCTACTTTGTTTTAGCTACCAAAATTCTGCACAGACCAACAAGAAAATGGCAGGGCTAGGACTCCTAACTAGTACAAGCAATTGTTCACCCACAGTGTGATGTAAAACAGTTTAGTCAGTCAAACACAGCTCTCATAAAAAATCACCACTTTCTAAATGAGAGCAGAAAGGTACCGTTAACAGTTCGCTTGTTTTCTTCCTCATTTCTCTTACACCTCTAATTTGTGCAATTTATTATAGGTATTAATATATTATTAGCATACTAATATACTAATATCATATTGGCACATGCACATGTAACTTAAAAATAGGCACATAGTCAAGGTGCATGTACAATTAGGGGGCAAATAATTTTTTAACATCCATTGCTTAAGGCACAGATCAAGTCTGTCTCCTCTTACGGGTGAGGATCAATCTTCTCAGTTTGCCAGGACTCATGGGGGGCATATATTAGGCTGCATAATGGCCCCCAGAGTGTCCAAGTCCTACTCCCTGAATGTTACTTTCCAAGGTAAAAGGGTCTTTGCCGATGGGATTAAATTAAGAATTCAAGATGGGGAGAGAATCCTGGATTATCTGATCAGGCCCAATGAACCCCAGGAGTCCTGGTGAAAGGAAGCAGGATCAGAGTCAGCAGTAGACGTGAGGGCTGAACAGAGGTCGGAATGATGTGGGGAAAGGGCCACAGAGTCCAGGAAGCCCACAGAAGCTGAAAAAGTAAAAAACCAGATTCTTCCTCTCACAGAGCCTGAGAAGGAACCAGTCCTGCTGACACCTTGACTTTAACCCAGTGAAGACTTACTTTGGACTTCTGACCCCCAGAACTATGATAATAAATGTGTGCTATTTTAGGCCAGTAAATTTTTAGTACCTTGTCACAGCAGAAGGAAACTATACTGCTCACAAAAATTAGAGGATGTTTTATCACCTCATATTCATTTTGAAATATCCCCTAAATTTTGTGAGCAGTATAATACAGGGGATTCCTGGGATGTGGGGCTTGTACAGCTCAAGCTGGAAAAAGTTGGTCACCCTACTTTTAGGTTTTCAATGCCCCAAACAACATCTGGTACATAACAAGCACAGGAAAAATCTCTGTTGAATGACTTTTATGATGAAATATATACACATAATACACCCTTACTGCTTTACAAAAACCTGTCATATAGCCTGACCTGTGGTGGCACAGTGGATAAAGCATCGACCTGGAATGCTGAGGTTGCCGGTTCAAAACCCTGGGCTTGCCCGGTCAAGGCACAAATAAGAGTTGAAGCTTCCTGCTCCTCCCTCCTTCTCTCTCTCTCTCTCTCTCTCTCTCTCCCCCCTCTAAAAAAAAGAATAAATAAATAAAAATAATTTTAAAAATCTGTCATATATGTCATCGCATTTCATATTCCTACCAACCCTGTGACAGGTGGATGAATTCGTTTGTCCAATTTTAGGATATAAAAATTAAGATTCAAAGATATTACATAACATGTCCAACGACACAGATATAACAAGTGATGGGAGCCATATACAGGCCTTCAGACACACTGTCGAAGGACCCAACAGATAGCATCCTCTGCTACGGATCAGGCTGCCTAAGTTCCAATCCAACCTCCAAAACTTAATAGCTGCTTAACCTTAGCCAAGTTGTTTCTCTACCTCATTCATTACAAAATGCAAAACGAGGTTGAGGTAATACTTATGTCATAAGGTTGTTATGAAGATTAAAGGTGCTAAAATGTGTCAAGTACCCAACACAAGCTTGACACAGAGACAGCTGACAATAAATATTAGCTATCATATTACACTTATGCCTAAAATACTCTGTACTAATAAAGGATCACATAAAGTGTGCAGAAATAAAATATAGCAACCAGAATGAACAAAAGATGGATAGGGTGGGTTTTCTGTGAAAATAAGGTCAGGACTCTAGGCTGGAAAGACAAAAGGAGAGAGGAGAAATCAAGATCTCTAAAAGTGTGGTAACATAAATAAGGTGATAACAAAATTCAGTATTATTGGTAAGATGAGACAGAGAGAACTTTAGAAATCAGACTACTACAGTATAAACATATAGCATTCATAAATTTACAAAACAGTACAGCTCATCACAAATTTTGGAACATTTCTGAATGACAAAGACAACAAAACTGGCTATTCCAAGCTTAGCAGCTTGCAAACCTGGCTTTAGGTACGGGTGGGTTAAGGGGAAAGGGAGACGTCCGGAAATAACATACCGACCAGATCACAGCAAGAGTTAGATCTCTAGGAGTATCAGTGCTGTAATGTCAGCATTTTAATTTCCCAAGGAAGAAGTCTCAAAAGACACAACATAATCTTTGCCAATCACCACCATGCACCACTCCTCTTCCCCAGTCTCATCATCACTTTTCCAAACAAATTTCAAGCCTAAATATCCTCCTTTTTAATACCTTTTAATGGTTTCAGTAAAGAATAATTAAAATGACTCTAAATTTGGCAGTCCAAATGAATATCGAAATATACTAACCCAAATGATCTTGAGCTTAAAGTTCCTTAAACTTCTCAAGAACCTCAACATCCACTTTTCACAGTGGGAGTCAAAAACTTTACAGAACTTTATGACTACTATTTTCAATACGAGGCTGACTGATTTTTTCCCCCTAACAGATCATAATACCCTTATTAGTGCTAATGAGTAAAGTTGAGAAATCATATTGAGATTAGCTTAAGCAAAAGATAGCCAGAAGTTACACAAAGTAATGGAAGCATGGTTAATTTAAATCCACAAATGGTTTTTAAAAACCACAATGTAATACTTACTTTTATCTCCATCCAATTAAATTTTTTAAAAATCATGTTTAAGGCTACAATGTTATAACTAGTAGATAAGTCTTGGAGATCTAATGCACAGTATAATAAATATAGACAGCTATATTGTATGACAATCATCAAACTTACTAAGTGACTAGGTCTTCATTACAACTATACACACAGGAAAAGCTAATCATATGACATGATTAAGGCACTATTTCTACAATGGCAATCATTCTATATACAATACTGTATATAAATGTATCAAATCTATATGTACACCTTAAGTTTACACAATGTTATATATCCAATATATTTGTTTTTAAAAAATGAGAGATAATGGTGTCATTTAAAACTTGAATGATAAGTGTAACCTCTTTGTCCTATGAGCCATTTCTGGAAGTGCTGATGATGGACGAATAACATGGTCTAAAAGCTGGACAAGATGAAGGAGGAAGAGGAAAGCAAAGATGTAATCTACAACTAAGCAGTCCTCAGAACGTGGTAGACTGAATACAAGGTTTTGGTATCCATTCTACAAATTCAAATTTAAAATGGGGTGAGTGAACTCACTTGGTGCTCAGCATGATACTAAATAAAAGAGGAGGGCAGGAGATAATGACATTGATCTTAAGAGGGTTTGAAATGAAAGACAAGAGGCCAAATTTCCTTTTCTCTAAAACTTCTATCAACCTTCCACTAAAAATTCCTCAGCCAGGCAAGTGTTTTTTCTTTTCCTCCTATTTATGTATCATCTTCTGTGAGCAAGAACTCTACAACTTCAGTGTCTTCGGAATTCATTAGCCTCCCATAAAAATAAAAATACTTTTGGTATTTTGCAGACAGAAGCTAAACCAAAAACTTACTTTATATGCATTCTAATAAACTGCATAACACTTTGAACGAATAACCTTTTAAGTCACCAAATGTCACGCATCGAGGGAAGAACGACTGTCCCAAGTACAATGATAGCAAACCTTTACCCTACAAGCTCTTCCTTGCTTCTCAAAGAAAAAAAAAAAAAAAAAAAGCCAGGAATGAACAGAAACTCCATAAACTTTACAGACAAAGCAGTCTTCCCGCCTTCAAAATAAAGGCCTGTCCTCTCATTAATAAGAGGCATTGCCCAAGCCACACCACCAGAAAGCACTGTACACACTACACCTAAGACACTCCCTCTTCGAAACCCACGGCTTCCCATCACCTACCCTTTTATGATAAGCGCGACCTAACGCCCCCAAAAGTTTCCGACAGCGGAAGCCTCAAGTGCGCAGGAGAAACGGCCAGACCTCTGCGTGGACATTACCGTCCCCCTGGGGGCAACCCACGTGTTTCCAACCGCACGTCGGGGATCGGGAACGGGTCGCAGCTTCAGGCACTTAGCACACTAAGAAACCGAGGGGCTGGGTCGGCAGTGACCCCGACGACTTACCTAGCGCCCGTTTCAACACTGCCCCCCGACAGCCACCGTCCCCCCGGGGCAGGGTCACGCCACACAAAAGGCGGCCAGGGGATCCCCTCTATCCGGGCGGGCACCCTTCTCTCCCACTTAGTGTCGGTAACATTCCTAAACAGACCCTGCAAAGCTCCGCCGGGAGAGTCGCTAAGAGGCTTGTCGCTTCCTACGGCCCGTGGAGACCCGCACCCGAAAGTCGAGATGGTTTAGGGGTGCGCCCTGGACTGGCCCCCGCCCCCCCGGGAAACCCCGTGCGGGCGGTCGAGGCGACGCACCAGACCAGGGAGCACAGGGACAAGCAGGAGACCAGGGCCAAGGCCCGCCGGTACTTCTTCATCTTCTCCTCCTTCTTCCCTCGGCCAGAAGGCGGCACATCCTCCCGGCAGCCGCCACTGCCGAGGCCAAGATGGAGGAGCCGGAGCAGGGACGCAGGGATGGGAGCGCGGGTCCGGAGGGCTGCGGCGCCGAGGGAGCGGCCGCTCGGCAGCTCGCGTGCCGGCCGCCCTCTCGCAGGGGCCCACGGCGGCGCCGACGGGGGCGCCTCACAGGGGGACTCCGGACACCACCGCTGCTGCTGCTGCTGCTGCCGCCGCGGCCACCGGCTCGTCCGCACCCGCCGGCTCGTCCGCACCCGCCTCCTCCAGCCGCCGCCAAGGCCGTCCCATATCCCCCCTGCCCGCCCCGGCTCTCCCTCCGTGCTGCCGACGACCAACGACCGCCGCGTACTCGCCCGCCGACAGCCTATCAGCGGCGGGGCCGCGACACCTCACACGCCGCTGAGCTGGAAGCGGCCGCGTCACCCACGTCCGGAGGCGCTCGCACCCCCACCAGTCCCCGCGCGGGGCCACGCCCCCTCCGTCGTCTGGGACGGAGGAGCGGGAGGGCGGAGGACACAAAGCGCGAGCGCCGGACCTGCTGCCGCCCCGCCCACCCCCAAGCCCCGCCCAGTTGGTGGTCACGTTCAGGAAGTGGAAGAGGAGTCGCTGACGCTCAGCCTCCTTTCTTACAATGGCCCGCCCCCGCGTCCAGGTCGCCCCGAGTCCGCGCAAGGCCTTTAGGGAGTTGTAGTTTGTCCTCCGGCACCTTTCTCTTTTCGCGTCTCTCCTGGAATCACTGACTTAATAAAGAAGTCTATAGTTTTGTTTCTCATCTCAAGACTGACCAGCTTTGGAATTGTTACATTCAGTTTTCCTCTTTGGGCATAGTTTGTGGGATGACCCAGAATAACAGTGGAGGAAAAAAAACCTCTACTAATAAAACTGAAAAGGAGTTTTTCCCGTGGTCAATGAGCCCGGTCCATCGAGCTAGGTGTTGATTGGTAAGCGGGAGGGGGGGGGGGGGGAAATGCCAAGATTTCTCTCACCTGATTGGTTGGGGCTGAAAGTCTTGCGCTTCTTCTCAGCCCCCGCAGAATTTCGCCTCCCGCCAGATTCCTCGGCTGGGGTGGGCTCTGCTCTGTTGGTCTCCATCCCACTGGATTCCTGCTGTAGGTGGGTCGCAGAGGATCTGAAAGGGGAAACTACAGCTCCTGCGGGAGAGCTGCCAGTCCTGGGGTTCTTCAAAGCGAGGAAGGCTACCACCTGGGGCAAAAAAAAAAGTGACCGCTTCACTGCTTCTCAGTCTTTTAAGAGCCTTGTGTGATCACTCCAGATTCTTATGCCAAGGCCCCAAAAAATCTTCCAGGGGCTAGTTTAGGGACACACTGCCCAAAACTCCAAAATGCTCAACCGCTTTTCTTCCCAATGGCTTCTTAACGTTGCTCTCTTCTCTTAGGTGGTGGAGAGTGTAGAAAAGGCGCGTGCTCATCTCGAGCCTGTCCCTTCCCTCTCCAGTACTTACAACAAAACCACTGCTTTCCCACCAAGTCCCTGCAATGGCCTTTTGGGACATACAACTAGTAGACGATTTTTCTTTTCTTTTCTTTCTTTCTTTTCCTTGTTTCTTCCTATTTCCTACAGTTGAGGTTTTATTGATACCTCCGTGGTGGGGTTGCCATTCACCTAATTATTATTTAATCACGAGCTTTTATTATTTAAATAAATAAACATCATTTTCTCCTCTGCTCGCCAACTTCATTTCCAAAGGTTCTTGTTAATCTTCGGTCCTCTGAGCTTTTTAGTTTTTCTCCTGGACACTTCACAATTTCAGTTATCATCAACTGCAGTACACTCCCAGATCTATCTATCCCAACTTCTCATCAAGTCGTGTCTAAATATAACGCTTAAATGTTCCACCATGACTTGACATTTTACCCGCATAAAATATAACTCATCTTCTCCGTAAGTCATTTCTTCACCTGAGTTACTATTTGTGTTCATTCTTCCCTGTTTTAAGACTTCAAATAGTTTCCATGATATTGTATATGCATGTGTTGTGTGTGATTCTTATGTGCCCAAATAACTGAATCAAAAAAATGTTTTCTTATGATACTTGTGATTTGTGTCGAAGTAAATTCATATTTTTAGCATGTTAATATTTTTCCCTTTCCCCTCTCTACTAAATATACCGACAGAGAGAAGGGGCTGCTTTGAGGTACATAGATTTTGCAATTGTTTCATTCAGCTGCTGCATTTGAAAACCTGAAGAGAAAGCAGGGACAAGAAAAAGTGGAGATGTGGGGCAAATATACATTCTAGAAATCAGTTTTCTTCTTTGAGGATAGGAAGGCATTACTAGAACTCTCCTTGCTATCCCTGCTTTCAGAATCACCTGTTTCGTGTTTAAGATGTAATTTTTTTCCTTGCCTGAACATTTCTCCTTCCCTGTTATTTGGGTCTTTTTAAAAGCCATCTTTCTAATGGTTCTCTAAACTGAAGCAATTACCTGAATAATTGAGGAAAACTTACTTCGTCCCAGTTACTTAGTCATCATCCTGGTTTGAGGCCTGAATTGGGAAGATCATTATATAGATTGATATACTGCTCCTCTTCATTTTGCACAGCGGGAGACTGTGATATTAAAGTGTGTCCATCTGTAAATTTTAAAAGTATCTGCACGAAATGCTATCCAAGGTAAACCAGGACCGAAGAGCATGTGGTGTCCTTGCACTATGTACAATTCTCAGTTCCTTACACTGAAATGACTCGGGCATTTAGTTGAACTCATGAAATGGGACAGTCTGTTTCATAGGAGAGCATATTAATCATTCCACATCACCAAATAATAAATGAAGAATAACAGAGATGCTTCTAGGAAAGGTTGAGAGTCTGTTGAGAAGATAGCATTTTTATAGAAACCTTTTGCAGGCCAGCTCAGCAGACACTTTCTCCATAAGATTGTTTCTTCTCACAGAACCTTCCTTTGCAATCTCTCCATTTTGGGGACTTGCCGGTTGTGGATTATCACCTTCTAACTTGCACTGTACTTAGTGTGGCCTCACCAGAAGGACAGGGCGTGTCTTATTTCATCCCTGTATCGCCCACATCACTTGGCATTATCCTTGGCACAGGGAGTCATTCAATCAAAGCCTAACTATGAGGATAGTAATGGTGGTGATGACCATAATTCATAAAGTGGGATATTTAAATTTCTTGAGCATCTTTTATGCACAGAGTTGGGGGGGGGGGTGTTGTGCATTCTTTCATTTAAAATTAAAACAAACAAAAATAAGTAAAATTACAAGTAAGCAATACAATTCTCTTACATAAGCTATGAGATGAAACATTAAACTCTGACATTTTAGAAACATTTCACTTTCATTGGCCTTTCTGAGGACTTCCAAGAGTTCCTGTCCCATCTTCCAAGATACTATTGAAAAGAAAAATTAGACTTTAAGAAGTTTGAAATAAAAAAAATAAAGCTTATTGTTGAAGAAAAGGGATGAAAAAGAAAGGGATTTTGGTCATTATAATTTCATTTTTGAATCCTAGATGACCTTTAAAATAACTTTGGTTAATTTTAAACATTGCATTTTTTTTTATTTTACTTTTGTTCAGAACCTACTTATAGGCTAAAATTTTTAATGTGATGCATTTATATGCACAATTGCCAGGAGCTATGTCTACTTTGTATTTCACCTATCGTCTTCAGAGACCTAAAATAGGCACATAACAGGTGTCAAATGCATATTTTTTAGCTGAAAGAAATCAGGTTGTGAATTATAAACAAAGAGAGCTGATGATAATTATGTTGGCACAGACTTCTTATCATATCATTGTTGGGACATCTTTCTGCGTGCCTCTGGCTATAAATATCCAGCTACTCTCAACCAAGGCTGCACACTTGGCAAAGGTGGATGGAAGAGCTCAGTAAAGCTCCTCCCATCAGGCCATTCCTCTTACTCACATTCTTTTCCTCTCTGCCCTTTTTCCAGGATCCCACTGTGGAATGCCATGTCCTTCCACACCCAGACAATGGCTGTATATCTATATTTATAAACATAACCTAGAAGGTAAACTTCAACCAGACAGGGAGTCTCTCCGCAGAACTTCTGGTCTTGGTCAGAATATTTTTTTTATAATTTTTTTAAATTTATTTTATTTTATTTATTCATTTTTAGAGAGGAGAGAGAGAGGGAGAGAGAGAGACAGAGAGAGAGGAGAGAGAGAGACAGAGAGAGAGAGAAGGGGGGAGGAGCTGGAAGCATCAACTCCCATATGTGCCTTGACCAGGCAAGCCCAGGGTTTTGAACTGGCAACCTCAGCATTTCCAGGTCGACGCTTTATCCACTGCGCCACCACAGGTTAGGCTTGGTCAGAATATTAATGAAACGTGGCCCTGGCCAGTGACTCAGTGGATAGAGTGTAGGCACAGTGTATGGATGTCCTGGGTTCAATTCCTGGTCAGGGCACACAGGAGAAGTGACCATCTGCTTCTTCCCCCATCGTCTCCCCCTTGTCTTCCTCTTCCCCTCTTATAGCCAGTGGCTCAATTGGTTCAACCATGGCCCAGAGTGCTGAAGAGAGCTTCATTAGAGTGCATCAGCCTCGATGCTAAAAATAGCTCTGTACTCTAGCATTGGCCCCAGACAGGGGTAGCCAGGTGGATCCCAGTCAGGGTGCATGTGGAGTCTGCCTCACTATCTCACATCCTCTCACCTAAAAAACAAAAAAGAATATTAATAAAACAGCGGCTCCCATGCTGTACACTGGACCTCTTCAATGATGCGAGTGAGACCTTTCTTTCTCTAGTGCGAAAGCAATCAATCCGCGCTGTCTCTGCACCAAGGAGTCTCTCTGCCATCCAACAGAGCGCTGGGCCCGAAAACCTGTGGCTCATCTGGCCTATTCCCTACAGCGCTAATTGGACGCAACAGACTTACTTGCAGGAGAAAGTGTGACAAGGGCTGCGGCAGATGGTATTTTCCAAAAATGGTCACAGCAATGTATCCAGTCTCACCTGTTCTTCTGGAGGGAGCAACCATATAAACAAGAGACAGAGTGAGAGAAAGAGGAGAGATGTGAAGAGTTAGAGGAGAAGGAGTCAATAAGGAATGAACTTGTCAAGGCCTGCAGCTTTGTGGTCACCATGGTGACCCTCCTGAAGCTGTTTTCTCTGTCCTCTTGTGAGTTCCAAGAAAGTCTTTGAAGGGTTGATCTACAGTCAAAGGAAGCTAAATGAACATTGGTAGAGATCTTATATCTTAATCTTTTTCATGGCTCTTATTGGCAGCAATCAATGTGAAGTTTGGGGGTCTGACTTTTTTTTTTAAAGAACAGAGGGATTTATGGAAAAAAAATTGTAGCCTGACCAGGCGGTGGCACAGTGAATAGAGCGTCAGCCTGGGACACCGAGGACCCAGGTTTGAAACCCTGAGGTCACCAACTTGAGTGCAGGTTCACCAGCCTGAGCACGGGGTTGCTGGCTTGAGCATGGGATCAGACCCCAAAGGTCACCGGTTTGAGCCCAAAGTCACTGGCTAGAACAAAGTGTCACTCACTTTGCCCCCTCCCCCCATCAAGGCACATATGAGAAAGCAATCAATGAACAACTAAGGTGCTGCAACTATGAACTGATGCTTCTCATCTCTCTCCCTTCCTGTCTGTCTGTCTCAGTCTCTCTCTTTCTCTCTCTCTAAAAAAAAGAAAAGAAAAAGAAAAAAAGAAAAAGTTGTAAGCTGAATAGTGACAGGAGAAGTGGGCTGCCAACAAGGATGCCACTTAGGAAAGAAGTCCTTGTCCAGTGCTTTCCTGCTGTGATTGTGTCACAACTGAAAAACTGCACCATCAGGAAGCGGCCTGGGTTCCTGCTTTGCACCTGCAATGTCTGCGGAAAGCTGGAGCAAGAGAGAACAGGCTCCTCCTCCTCAGCACACTCACTTTGTTCTCAGTGCCTGTGCTTGAACATCCCGCATCCCCCCGGGGCACATGAAAGGACAGGCACACAGATTCCACCCTGCTGCTGAGGGCTATTGTCTGGCAAACTAACACTCAAGTTCAGGCATCCAACTCTTGCCAGTTGTCATTTATCGAAGGAGACCACAGGGCCAAAGAGAACCTTCCTCTTGGCCAAAAGGACCTTTCATGTGGAATTGGCAAATGATGTGTTGCTTGAGATAGTAAATACACGGCAGGAGCCCTTATCTCTGGGTCCCACATGGCTGCATGACTCTCTGATATCACCAGAGTGACATTGCTTCTTCCCAGAGACAGCTGTCTTTGAACACATGCAACATAGGGCTGTCAATGAATAAATAAAACTCCATGAGTGGGGGCATAGCCTACACCCAGACACCCTGAAATTTAATCCTGCTGTGTCTCACCTTCCACACACAGCGCACCTGTTTACAGAAGTCAAGCACACATGCACAAAGGCATGGGGGAGACCAGAAGATTTTACATTGTGCCTCATGACTACACAAATTAAGGGTTGCTCCTAATATCCATTGTGTCTGTGCAAACTGCTTTATTTTTTGTTCCTAAAATTAAAATTAGCAAAGAAAGAATTTTTTTCTCCTCACTGCCCCTCTCCCCCTTGCTATTTTTTTCTTTTTTTTTTTTACAGAGACAAAGAGAGGGTTAGATAGGGACGGAGATAAGAATGGAGAGAGATGAGAAGCATCAATCATCAGTTTTTCATTGCGACACCTTAGTTGTTCATTGATTGCTTTCTCATATGTGCCTTGACCGTGGGCCTTCAGCAGACTGAGTAACCCCTTGTTCAAGCCAGCGACCTTGGGTCCAAGCTGGTGAGCTTTGCTCAAACCAGATGAGCCCACACTCAAGCTGGCGACCTAAGGGTCTCGAACCCAGGTCCTCCGCATCCCAGTCTGGGGCTCTATCCACTGCGCCACCACCTGGTCAGGCTTCCCCTTGCTATTTTCTATCCAAATGTTGATGTAACTCATTGACTTGGGTACAATGGAGGCAAGGGTTAGGAGTAGGAGCACACATCTCAGCCCCTTATTCAACACTTAGGAGGCCTTAGGTGAGACTCTTAATTTTGCGAAGTTTGTAAAATGAGAACCGTTCTCTGGGATTGAAAAAGAGAGTCAAATAAAGTAGTAGAAGCATTTAGCAAAGTGTCCAGCACAGTCGTCCCTCATGAGCATTAGCTGAATCTCAATCTGAATCAGTGGGTGGAAGAGAACACAAAATACTTGAAAAACATCCATTAGGACTATTTTTAGTCTTAAAAGCAGTTCTGCTAGTTGAAGAACATATTTTGCATGCTGTAGTTACTGAGCTGGAGGGTAATACTAAAAGTTCTTTGTATTTTCTCAACAATGAAACCATGAACCGCTGCATTTTTCTTAATGAATCTTTTCAGCACTCCAGGCTAAGACCTGTATAGAATAAATCAGACCTAAGGAGTATTCTTTCAGACCATGCCACCTTCCTTCCATGTATACATATCTCATTTTTTCTGCTCTTCCAAGTGAAAGGAGGGGAGATAGAGGGACAGACTCCACATGCTCCCCAACTGGGATTCACTCGGTAATCTCCGGTTGAGGCCGATGCTCTGCCCATCTGGGGCCATGCTCACAACTGATCTATTTTTAGTGCCTGAGGCAGAGGCTCCATAGAGCCATCCTCAGTACCTAGGGCCAATGAGCTAAAACCAATCAAGCCATAACTGTGGGAGGGGAAGAGAGAGAACGGGATGGGAAAGGGAGGAGAAGCAGATGGTCGCTTCTTCTGTGTGCCTTGACCAGAAATCAAACCCAGGACTTCCACACGCTGGGCCTATCCTCTACCACTGAGATAACCAGCCAGGGCCTATACATATCTCTTAACAACTCTGCCTATCATGATATTCCTTATGTTCTGCTTTATTTCAAAGCATTCAATAATTATGATACTTTTGCAAATTGTTTTCATTAATGAGGAGAAAATATCCTTAAGATGTGTGGAATACACCAATCTCTTTAAAATTAAGTGGAGGCCTGACCTGTGGTGGCACACTGGATAAAGTGTCATCTGGGAATGCTGAGGTCGTAGGTTTGAAACCCTGCACTTGTATGGTCAAGACACATATGGGAGTTGATGCTTCCTGCTCTCCCCCCCCCCCCATTCTTTCTCTCTCTCTCTCTCTCTCACTCTCTCTCTCCTCTCTAAAATGAATAAATAAAAAGATAAAAACAAACAAAAAAAGTTAAAAAATTAAGTGGAGAGATACAAACTGGAGACAGGGTGTTTATAGTCTAGACGTCGCACTATCCAGATTCACAGGGCCAGGAGGAAGCAAGTCCTCACTTTCAGTGGACAGTGAAAGATGAAATGAGAGCTCAGAGGCTGTGTCAGCAGACCAGGTGGGGCTGAACTTCCCCATGCCCTAACCCACTCATTATGACTCTTTAGGTGGGGCTCTCTCTGAGGTTACCATGAATAATCCAGGTGAAGGCAGGCCTGAAGCAAGCAGAGTCTTGCCTGCCCCAGGTAAATTCGTGATGAGTATTTTCCTACTACTACTTTGTGTGGAGGAGAGCTGACTCTGGAGGACAGAACCAGAAATATGTACTCACATACTGCTATTTGCTTGCAAAGAATCAGATTAGAGATTTTCATTATTTGTTTCTGACCATTACCGCCTCTTTCTTCTGGAAATAGCATTTCCTTGCTCTAAGGTAATTGAACTCCTCCACTGTGCACCTGGCCCCAGGCGTTATGGATGGGAGCTGCCTTCACCCTCCTGGCCAGTGATGGCCCCATGTGTGGGCAGGGGACCCAGGTGAGCCCAGGGATTTTCAAACTAGCGTTTGGGGGCAGTGTCTTCCTCCCCCCCCCCCCCTTTGTGGTAGGTGAGGGATGGAGACAGAAACAGGAGACTGCAGGTGGCCTGGGAGAGGAGCAAATGAAGTCAGCAGCAGAGAGAAGCAGAGAAAAGGGATAAAGGATCCTACTGATATTCAAGCCCTGGGCCCCAGTTTTCCCAGGACAGGGATGTCATTCCTGGAGTCAGGCTGTGTGAGACAAGGCAATCCCCTTTTACCCAAGCGAGTTCAGGTGAGGTATCTGATCCTTGAAATCAAAAGAATTCCAATGTACATACATGCCCTGCCCACCCACAGACAACCTGAAGAATTTATTCCCTCCCAGATGAAAGGAGTAATGTGATTATTTTACATGACAGAGTACTGACAGCTAAATTGCTTCTCATCTTCATAATCCGTTTCTAGAAAATAATTAGAAATGACAAGTAATGCTGCCGTTGACTCTACCTGACGGTGCGTAAGTCATCGGAGAAATAGCTGAATATTTGTTAACAACCCACTTCATCTGTGAAACCTATGCTTCAAAGCTATTTCAAACAAGATTATTTCCTAATCATCAAACCCAATGGCCATGTTCTTCCTTCTCTTATGTCTCAAGTTCACTCGTCCAGCCGTGTTTGTAATCAGAGCCCTTTCTGTTCCTTGGGAAACTTTATCCTATCGATCGCAAGTTTCCATCAATTAGAACTCATCTTTTTATGTCCGCAACCTCCATCCTTCCCCTCACCCCCTCTTCCTTAGCATGTGCTCACATTTATCCTTCTATCTTCCCTGTCTTAACAGGAGTTTTAGGTGAACTTATTTTAATTAAAATAAATGCCTCTGTATCCAAACCCCACAACAGCAATTTGATCCTCCAAGTAGGCAAACAAACCTCTGTAGTTGGATATATTCTGATTGGAAATGAAACAAAATGACTTCTTAAATTGGAATATAATCAATATATAACATGTGTAAGTTTAAGAGAGACAATGTGTTAACTTGATACATTTATATATTGCAATAGGACCATGACCTTAGCTAGATGATAATACCTCTATCCTGTCATATTGCTGTTCAGTGGTGGGAACAATTAAGATGTAATGTCTTGCCTGGCCTGTGGTGGCGCAGTGGATAAAGCATCGACCTGGAATGCTGAGGTCGCCGGTTTGAAACTCTGGGCTTGCCCAGTCAAGGCATATATGAGAAGTAACTACTATGAGTTGATGCTTCCTGCTTCTCCTCTCTCTCCCTCTCTTTCCTCTCTCTAAAAATTAATAAATTAAAAAAAAAAAGATGTAGTGTCTTAGCAATTTTGAAGTGTGTAATACAGTATTGCTGTCTATTATCACTATGCTATGCATTACAGCTCCAGGACTTATTTACCTGCTGGTTTCAAGTCTATACCCTGAAATAACACATCCTCAATTTCCCCATCCTTCAGGCCCTAGTAACCACAAATGACTTTTAATGTAGGAATTCCACTAAAGTCTCCAGTAGACTATAACCCCCTTAAAGGTAGAGAAGTGTCTCATTTATCTATGTCCTTAGCCCCGTAGGACTCTGCTTGGCATATGCTACATAGTCAATGAGTGTTGAATGAATAAATGAATGAATGAATGGTTTTAGCCATCTTCTATAGAGGTCCGATCTCAGATTCACCAGTTAACTACCTAAGCAACTTCCAAGCTTGGGGTTTTATGAATGCCTATGATCCTGGAGCCCAAATGTAAGATCATTATAATTCAATTAGAAAAATTTGAGAGACACAATAGTAAACTCAGGGGCGTCCTAGATTAGAAGACCAAGAAGTGTTTAACTCTAACAAAGACCAGGGTCACAAATACACTCAGGCCCAGCTCTGAGGAAAAAACTAATTTCTCTAAAGCCACAGAACATCCAGGAAAGTGGCCAATCTATAGAGAAGATTAGGGAGAGAAGACAAGCACTATAGCAACGGGTATGCTCTGAGGCTGCTATGTATGTTCTGCTTGAGAAGAATTCAGCAGTGTTAGGAGTATCACCTCTTTTGCTCAAGCAAAGAAAACTGCATTTTGTGAGATGTCTTAGGACCTATTTGTGCTTAATTTTGAGGGATGTTTGTGCTGAAAAGGAGGCTTGGGATCCAGCCAGGATGGAAATTTCAAATTCCATGAAAAATCAACATAGGTAGGTTTCCTTTTTCCAGGAGGAATTTCCCCCAAGGAATAAGAAGAAACAACCTCTTACCTGACTGCACGACGAGGAAGGTTATAGAAGATGATGGTTTCTTGAGGTCTGCCCTCTATAAAGACCCAACATTTCTTGAGAAACAAGAACTCATCTCTCTGAGGAGTTGGTGGTCCAGACTCTGCCACCAATCAGCTGGTGGCCAGGGGTGGGTTAACCAGGGAAGACAGAATGATGGAGAAATCAGACTTTGAGTCACACAGACCTGTGCTCTCATCCTGACCCTGCCTCTTTATTAACTGTGTAAGTGTGGACAAAGCCTTTCTAAGCCGCTTCTCCTCAGGTTTATTATTTCCACCAAAATGGAATTGTTCTTTCCTCCCACTCCACAGAGACATTGCTTCTAACTTGTTCTGAGCCCAAATCTGTTTCCCAAGCAGTCTGCCTGGGTGAGAAATTCAGCAGGTACTGGGGACCACTTTGTTGTGCAAACAAAGGCAGGCTGGCTGCCCCTGAGGCCCTGGCTCAGCGGAATGTTAAACTCTGCTAAGCCCTTCCTGGGAGTTCCTGGGAGTAAATACAATGTATCTCTCTCCTTTTCATCATCAGAGGCCCTGCCTGTTTTATAGAGCTCTCTATCCCAGAACCTCAGCCCAGTCCAACCATGTCTAACATACTCATAGCCAAGAGATAAGATATTCTCCTGCCGCTGTCCTCTAAGTATCCTTTTCTTCAGACTTAACTGATGCTCTCAGATGGGTACTGAGGGCCAGGGAGTACACACTGGGGCCATCAGGACCGAGTGAAGGCTGACCGCAATGGCCACGCATTGCCATTCACTCATTGATGTGTCAAACATGTCACTGAGCTCCTCCTATTTCATGACAGGCACTCAGCGAGACACGGAGGGCCCAGAGGTGAAAGATGTGGCCCCTGAGGGTGCACAGCCCAGCGGGAGGCTGTGTGGTCTGCTGGGGAAAAGCAGACCTGTGTTCTAATCCCGACGCTGCGTTTGACTAACCAGACACACGTGGACAAAGCCTTTCAAAGCCTCATTTCCCCCATGGAGCATGATGGGGACTGGCAGCCCTACTCCACAAGATTGATGCAATCACTAAGGAGAAGAAATACAGAACCTGGCACATGGAAATCATCCAGTAGATGGCATCTACGATATCATTGTCACCATCAGCCTGGGAACAGCCCAATCAGTGAATCACTGCAGTATCACACATGACATCAGAGGCTAGGGGAAGGTACTCTCGGAGCGTCCTCTGGGCTGGGGATGGAGAAGAAGGTTTAGAAGAGGAGGGGATGCCAAGCAGAGTCCGGAAGGAGAGGAAGAGCAGGAAAGCAGGTGTGGGAAGGAAGCACGTTCTAGTTCTAGGAGGAAGGAATAATAGCGTATATAAAAGGCTAGAGGCAATAAAAAGAGGCACTTTCAGAAAATGGCAAGTAGCTCAGTATGTCTGGATCTTGGAATACATGTAAGGAGGTGGTCAGAGAGCTAGTGAGGGAGGGAGGGGCCAGGCTGTCTCCCTGTAGTTGCCACAGGGTCACCCACGGCCGCTCTTACACCACTGTCCTCGTATCAATACCAGAGGGTCCCTTGTCCCTTAGGAACTTTCTCTCTCAGCCTTGGGATTTAGAGAATTGGGTGTTTCTTTCAATTGTTCATTTTTTTTAATGCCAGTCATTGTAGGTGCCACACGGGAGGAGCAGGCATCTGGTACAGTCTTTAGGAGTTTCTCTGAGAATGTGACCCCCTCCAACACTGGACCAGAGTGCTCCATCAGGCAGGAGGAAGTCCTTAGGTTTGGGAGAGGGAAGGAAGTCCCAACCAGTGACCAGCTGTTGCAGAAACCATTCCTGCAGCCAGCGTCTCTTTCTCTCATTGATGACTTTGACCTTGCTACAGCTCAGGAGAAAGAGGAGCTTCAGATTTGCTACACTGTCCACAGGCACTAACTGAGCATATACTTTGTGTCTAGGGCTGTGCTCGGTGCTGTAGAGAAAGATTCAGGCAGTGTACTGAGACCCAAAGGGGTGATTTGAAGGCCAGGTCCATCGTTACAAGCCTGTAGGCACAGCAGAACCAGAAACCCGGGTCCGCAAAGCGCCCGAGGCCACTCTCTTCCTGATACATGCTGCTGCCTTCTTAGTATTAAGCACAGCTGATTTAGCTCAGGGACAGCTAGGAAGAAAGTACAAGCTGATTGCAACATTGCTCCTCTTACTGACTTAATCTCAACAACCCTCGCACAATAGAAGATTGTATTCAATCCAGGGGAGGACTAGTGATCAGCCTCCCAGTGCAGGAAGAGGTACAGAATGACCAGAAACTCTTGGCAAGCTCGGGTGACTTTCAAGATGTCACAGCGTAGGGCTGCTAGTCAACTGAGCTCTGGGCAAACCAAGAGAAACCCTAACTGACTTTTGCACCTGCCCTCGGGGCAAGTGAACAGGTCTCTAAGAGCCCTTGGGCAGGAGATGCACTCTGCTCCCTGGGTTGTTGAGAAGGTTGGGGGACCATTGGTCACCTTTACTAGATTTGGTAATCGGTGCGATTGGTTTCTGGGATTATGTGTCATGTCTTATTGGGGTGGGGGTGGGGGACAGCACAAAGAGGGAGACATTGCTGGAATTCACAGGCAGAAGACTCCAGGAGACTAACAGACGGACCCTGCATTAGCCTGAAAGTGCGCTTTAAGACCCACGTGTTCTCTGGCTCCCTTACCTTTAGACACAGAGTCATCATTTCAGGCACAGGGAGGGACACCCGGGAGGCACCACAAGAGAAGACCTGACGAGTCCACCTCTCTGAGGGACAAAGTGGAGAAGTGGCTTTATGGCCAGTGAGCCGCTGGACATAGAATGGGAACCCGGATACCCAGCCACAACGGGGAGGACCCTGGAAAGGGAGCAGGAAAACGGCGACTGCATTTCAGAGCAAACGCTCCCATGGCTCCCCATAGGGATGTGGAAAGAAGACACTCTCGCTGCCCCTGTCTGGGCCCCCTTCCTGTGGAACAGAGATGATTGATCGCTCCCCGCACCTGCCTCACAGAAGCATCCAGAAGACGACGAATGCGGACTATTAATGTGCCCTGAGACCCTGGGAAGACGCCTTGTGTAAGTGCTGGGTATGATTTCACCATGATCATTATTATCCCATCACCGTATCATTGCAGAAAGTCACACTTGGAGAAGTGTGTTGGCCATTTTGACATCAGTGTCTGGCCAGCTTCCTCTTCCTCCCTTAGCTGCATCCATGCTGACAGACACGAAGCCCACGTCCTGGTCGGCTCAATCTCCCCAGCTGATCACGAGCATCCCCGCTCACATCTGCCCCTGCAGGTTCTTCCTCCTCGTCTCCATTTCCCTAAATCCAGCCCTTCACTCAAGGTCTAACTCAGTAGCCCTTCCTCTGTGCTCAGACTGCTACTCAGCACTGGACCGGTCAGGCTTTTCTGGAGAAGCACAACCAGTCTGGAAAGAGATGTCACAGGGGACGGCTCACGTGACCGAGGAGGCTGGGGAGTCTCACAGTCTGTCGTCAGCAAGGTGGAGGCTGAGCAAGCCAGTTGTGAAGTTCTAACCTAAACCCAAAAAGCCTGTCAACCGGAGGAGCCAATGATGTAAGTCCCAGTTCAAGTCCAAGTTCAAGCTCAAAGGCCTGAGAACCAGAAGCACAGATATCTGAGGGCGGGAGAAAATGAGTGTCCCAGCTCAAAGAAGCCATTCCTCAGGTCCTGGTCCAGGTAACAAGGGCTCTTTATATCCTTGCCATTTTTTTTATTAGACTGTCCAATAGGGGAAAACATAATTTTTTTAAAAAACATATTTAAGCTTAAATTGGCTTCAAACAAGGAAACAAAACACACTGTTCAGAGGCCAGGCGTCATGAGTCTGAGCGGTCACTGCCCGGCCCTGGAGTTGGCCCATAGCAGGAATTCCCATCCCAGAAAGCCTCCGCAGTGAGCGGGTCCTGAGCCTGCCTCAAGCGATGGCAATCAGAGAGCGAGTCGCCCCTCCGGGAAGGGCTGGTCTGGTTTTCCTCCTCTGGAACGTGGGCCTGAGAGCCCTGGCTTGTTCTCTGCATGCCTGCCTCAGTAGAAGGAAGGGGTTCTGCTCCCTCCTGTGAAACACTGCACAGTCCTTAAAAAGAGGCAATTTCCTTTCCATCAATGGCACTGCTGTTTGACAGCCGATTGGCCACTTGACAAGAGAGGTCATCGGTCAGGTGGGGTGAGCTGGCAATTTCTTGAGAAGCTTGGCATTGCCAGCAACACCCCTGGGGAAGCATATGGGTTTTCCCCTTCCTTCTCCAGAGCAAATCAGAAGTTCATCCTCCTCCCCCCCCCCCAAAAAAAAAGATGCCCAGGAAGAAAAACTCCCAGAAACTTCTGTCACCTACTGGAAAAGAGTGGGCATCTGGGGGAGAACGTGGTTACACCTGTCCACCCAGCCTCCTTAACTGACATTTGTCATGGCAAGGCAGGCCCTGCCCTCAGGCCAGGATGCCCCACCCACAGCCTGGTTTCCGTGGGGCCCAGAAGCAGGCAAGCCCTGAGCCAGGCTCCCGGGCCAGGGCAGCCCTGCTGGGTGCCTTCCGGAGTCTTGGTCCAGTCGGGTCAATGTAACACAGTGTTGGCAGGTTGGACTCTGATCCTTATCTCAGGATGCCCCTGGCAAAGTTCTGCATGTGTCATTGCCACCTGACTCTGACGAATAGGCCGAAGGTGTCACACTCCACTTGGAGGCTGATCTGGCATGTGGCTGAGGCAGCATGGGCCAGTGGGCCCGGCTCCGGCATCTGCTGAGGGCCTGTGTCCCTGACCACGCTCTCCTTCCCACTGTCCTTCCTTCCCTTTCCTGTGCTGCGGACACAAACTCCACCAGAGAGACGGACTAGTGAGCAGGTCCACACTGTTCCCACCGTGCCCAGGTCTAACCCCAGCTCCTCTGCTGGGCAGCTGTCTGTCCCCAGGCAAATTACTTAATTTCTCTGTGCCTCAATATTCTTAGATCCATTGGAACACAAAGATGATGCCTACTCTGAGACCTAGGAGAATTAAAAGAGGTAACACATGCGAAAAGCCCAGGGCTTGGCTCAGGCTATGTGCTTGGTATGAATGACAGTGCCCAGTAATAACAATGATGGTTCCTGAAGCCCTCAGCCAGCTGCTCACAGCGGCAGGCAGAGGGGACCCCAGTGGGTGTCTCGGAGCACCAGAGGGCTTGTGAAGACCGGACACGGGTCGCAGCTCTGAGTTTTGGATTCAGTAGAGCAGGGCGGGGCCTGAAAACGTGCAAGTTCTGAGAATCGCTGGTTGACCCAAACTAAAGGCATCCTCCAGCTTCTCTCTAGAACCCCAAGTCACTGGTTCCTTGTCACCCCACCCTCCTTCCATGGGGCAGAGCAGCGGGGTGAGTGGCACTGCCATCAGACGGCCAGGCTCCGGGGTCAGACAGCCTGGGTTTGAATCTCGGCCTCATTTCATCAGCAGTGTGGCCCTGGCCCGTTACGTAACCCCCGTGCCCCGGATGCCTCAGCGTCACCCTGCGAACCTTTTCCGAGAGCTTGCCAGGTGCCAGGTGCAGCTCGCCCGTCCTCCGTCCGCTCTTTATCGGGTAAACCCCTACAAGACTGTGAGGTGGGACAGTGCCCTTGTTATCCCCAACTTACTGGTGAGGAAACTGAAGCACAGAGAGGGATGGCCACTGTAAACACCTCGTAAGATGAAAGCAAGCACCTCCTAAGGTCCCTAACGGATCCCCTGAGATAGCCCACACTAACGGTCCGGATGGCTGAGACCCTCAGTCACTTTTCCTGTGGAAACAAGGACCTGGAGGTCCTTCCCTCCACCATCCCGTGTCCTTCTGGGCCCTAGAGAAAAGGTATGTAACGAACTCTAGAAATTGTCCTGAAAGTACAGTTCTGGCTGGATGGCTCCGTTGGTTGGAACATCAGCCTGAAGCATAGAGGTTGCTGGTTCAATCCCCGATCTGGGCACATGCAGGAGCGGACTGATGTCGATGTTTCTCTCTCTCTCTCTCTCTCTCTCTCTCTCTCTCCCACTTCCTTTCTGGCTAAAATCAATAAATAGAAAATTTAAAAAAAAGAAAAAGTATGTAAATCACACTGCACATTAAGTTCTCCCACAGGAGATCAGGCTTCCCTCTGGCAGACTTTCTGTCCCAGGAGACTTGTCACAGTTCTCAGGCCCAGGGGCATGTCAGGGTGGAGCAGAGGGGCAGGGAGGGGAAGGGGGGGGAGGGAGAAGGGAGGAGTGGGAGGAGGGGGAGTCTGCAGAAAGCCCTGCTGTGTGCGCTTGGGTGAGCAGGGAGTGCTGACGGGGCGACAGGGCGGCTCAGGAGCATGCAGTCCGCAAGCGCGCCAGACCCAAGAGGAGAGGAGCCTGGTGGAGAGAGAATGCCCAGCCCCTGAGCTGCGCCAGCACATTCCCGCGTGGCTGACACTCGCTACCGGAGCTGGAGGGCAGGAGACAGAGACGGGCCTCTGCTCTTCCTGCCTTCCACACTATTTAAGATTCCTTTTGGCCCTGGCCGGTTGGCTCAGTGGTAGAGCGTCAGCCTGGCGTGCAGAAGTCCCAGGTTCGATTCCTGGCCAGGGCACACAGGAGAGGCGCCCATTTGCTTCTCCACCCCTCCCCCTCTCCTTCCTCTCTGTCTCTCTCTTCCCCTCCCGCAGCCGAGGCTCCATTGGAGCAAAGATGGCCCGGGCGCTGGGGATGGCTCCTTGGCCTCTGCTCCAGGCACTAGAGTGGCTCTGGTCGCAACAGAGCGACGCCCCGGAGGGGCAGAGCATCGCCCCCTGGTGGGCAGAGCGTCGCCCCCTGGTGGGCGTGCCAGGTGGATCCTGGTCGGGCGCATGCGGGAGTCTGTCTGACTGTCTCTCCCTGTTTCCAGCTTCAGAAAAATAAAAATAAATAAATAAATAAATAAATAAAAAGATTCCTTTCATAGCTCAGGGCCAGCTGAGGGCTTTCCTCCAACCTAGGCCCCATGGGAACACTGATTGGTATTAATTGCCATCATTACACTGAATGAAAAGCTGGTGATCAAATCTTTAGAATAAAATATTCTGAGAGGCAAGGACCCATCCGTCAGCCCTAACCGTGTTCTTTGTCACCTCCCAGCAGTTGCACTGGCTCCTGAACCAGCTCCGTGTCCCCACACCCTGCCCCGTCTTTGGATCAGCTAATACCTCCTCATCCCTTAGGATGCCAGCTCCCATAGACTGTCCCTCGAGTCCCATTCCCCACCCTGCTCTTCACCAAGGCCGGGGCAGGGGCCCAGGGGGACCCACCCCGGGCGCACTCGTCACCGTTTCCCGTCACACTGTGGGCCCGTGGCTCGCTTCCCTGCCGGCCTTCTTTCCTCAGCACCGGCATCAGCATCTTAACCACCTTCAACCTCCCGCGCTGAGCACCGCACCCAACTCACGGTGGTTGATCACGAAATATTTGCGGGTGGGTGTTCTGTGCATGTCCACCCTCTCTCTCCTTGCCAGGCTAAACGGAGAACAGAGGCGGAGGGCTCCCCAAGGAAAGGCCCGATGCCCGCGCTCAGAGAGAACAAGGACAGCGGTCAGCTCGGCTCCCAGTAATCACCGGGGTGAGAGCACGTTTGCTGTGGTCCAGCTGAAATGGAGGGTGGGTGAATTGACTCAGAGCAAACAAGAGGTACCTGCCCAGTGTGTGACCCACCCCAGAGTGGACAGATAAATGAGAGGCATGCCTGAGCCGAGACAAAAGACCATAGGCTTGCACAAGAGGCCTCACTGTCTAGCCCGATGTCTTTCCAGATATCCAGCTCCTCCTGTGGCTACACATCTGATAAGGTGAGCATGTGCTCCAGGAGACCAGCTTTCCCGCGAGCCTGTACCGAGCGGATAGGGGGCGGGGGGAGGTGCCCAGGACACAGGCTGGCGGAGCAGGGCGCTGTGGGATGATGATCTCCTAGCAACGAGCACCCTTCAGGCTCTTGAAGGTATGTATCCCTCTGGCCGACAAATCTCTCTGCGTCCACTTCTCAATCCTGGTCAAGTGCACACTTTCTCTCTTCTACTCTAGTCAATTGCCCCCAAGTAGGTAGCCTTGGTCATTAAGGAAAGCAGGATAAAAAGGTATTTGGGGAAGTAGAGGTACATTTCTTTGCAACTCGACAGCTACCTATGGGTCATCCCCTAATAGGTCGATAGGGTCCTGCCTGTCTGGGAGAGGCCATGGAGAGGTGCTCAGGGTCTGGGACGGCAGCCAGCCTGGCGGCAGTGGAGGGTGATCGTGTGCATTGGCTGCAGAAGGCCTGCCCTCCTGCCTCTGGCAGCTGGCGGCTCTCTGGCCAGCCTGGTGGTTGGGTATTCTGGCTTCAGCACTTCTGTGTGCCCGTCCTCTTCTGAGGACGCACTCATGCTCCCTGAGGGCGGGACACCACGCTGATGTTTCCTCTGGGCTTTAGCACAGTTCTGGGGACTTGGGGTGGTGCGAGGAGAGGCGACCCCTGTAGAGATGATGACTAGGCATCAAAAAAGGCATTGGGCTCAGGGCCCCAGGCCTGTCCTTTGTCTTCCCGGTCCAAGCGCATGGCCCCGGAATCCAGTCCCCTGATTTTATTTGGCTTTATAAACTCCTAGGTGGGATTCTGGGCACAACTTCTATAATATGGAAACAGGACCCAACAACAACAACAAATGCATTGCAATCTATCATGGAGGCCCAGGAAACTTCTCCGAGGCTGCTGGAAGTCCAGGTGTTCGCTGTCTGGGGAGCGCCCTGCCCTCCCCTCGGGCTGCCGAGCTAAGCGAGTTCAGAGCAGACTCTTCGCTGTGGAGTGAAACGTGGCTCTCACCATCCACGGAGAAGCCAGGTTCCCGGAGACCCAGGGACCAGTTCCTTTTTTCCACAAACACTAAAATTAGTTTCCTTTTCCTGCAGTGCTTCTAGCTGAGAGATCTGACACACAGGAATGTGGGTGACCTTTCTAGCATTCAAGAAAAAAAAAAAAAGGAGAGATGGAAACGAGAAAGATTTTCTTCAACTACCTGGAGGGGAAAAGTTGACGCCGGGGAGGGGTGGGCGGTTCTGTACTGCAATCACGCGCCATACAAGGACGTTTCGGTCAACGACAGACCACACGGGCAGCAGTGGTTCATAAAGGAGGTGAAAAATTCCTATCACCCATTGACGTTGGTGCCCTTACAGCGTCGTACAGCGACACATTACTCCCGGGTTCCTGGGGAGGCCAGTGTGAACAGACCCACCGCGCAGCCAGGCGTACAAAGGAATGGCACTTACGATTGTGTACAGTACACCACACTGCATCGTGCTAACACTCAACTGGTTTACAGGTTTCTATGCTATACTTCCGTTCTATTTTAGAATGCACTGTTTCTACAGATAAACAGAAAGTGTGCTGTAGGATGGGACGCCAGGTGATGCTGGCGTGTTGGCCGTGTGCTCTCCACGGCATCATTTTCCCATGGCCTTCTGTTTTCCACAGCCCCCACGCATACCAAATCCACGGCTAAGACTGCCTGTAAGAGGCCATGCAGGTGACTGACCTGGAACCCAGAGGGAGGGAGCGTGGGAGGGTGACAACTGTGAGGGTGGAGTGTCACTCACGCTAATGCTCCCAGAAGGCAAGGCCCGTTCCACCCGAGCTACGGCCTTGAAGAACCAAGTGACGAAATCTGTGAAAAGATTTGCTTCATGGAAGCAACAAGACTAACAAAGGTATGAGAGGAGCCGCTTCCAATGTGGAGATACTCCTGGAGACCCAGGCTGGAGATCAGACACGGCAGCACTGGCCTCTGGCGCCGGGGCGAGCACAGCAAAGCAGACCCGCTGTGCCCAATGCCGAGAGGCAAGGCCGGAGCCCGAGTCCTGGCGGTGTGCATGGGGGGTCTGCGGGTGCTGACTGGAAGGCCGCTGGGGAGGCTTTGGAAACTTCGGATGAGCTGATTGTGCAGGGAAATTACTTGCCAGAGCAAAGATTCAATATGGACAAACCCTCCCTCCTCTGGGACAGGATGCCTGAAAGGGCTTTTATCCTCAGAGAGGCCACAACAAGGCTGTAAGGACAGGGTAACGGCCTTGCTTGGGGGCGGTGTTGCAGGGTATACAGGCGGAAAGCCCTGTGACCTGGCGCAGTGAAGACCCAGGGCCGTCAAGCATGTCGATGAGCACGCACTGCCCGTGTCCTGCGGGGGCCATGAGAAGCCATGGGCGACCCAGGTCCTCCTCCAAGGTGCTCCCCTCCCCCAAATTGCTATGCCAGCAAAATGAAGAAGAACTGTTTGGAGAATAAAACACCTTTCGAGATTTTGTTTATTATTGATAATGCTCAGGCATCCTTCTTTTATTGGTGAGCTGAATCCCGATAGCAAACTGGTATTTCTCTCTTCAAACATCGCCTCTTTGATCCAACCAATGGAGCGAAAGTAGCTAATAGCAACTTTTAAGGCCTACCACCTTTACCCAGGCTACTGCTGACACAGAGGAAGATCCTGATGCAATTCTGGAAGGGTGACAACACTGGGACTGCCTCAAGATGTCACCAAGGAGCAGACAGGTGATACCTGGAGGCCACTCAAGAGAGTCATGCATGCCTTCAAAGGATGGACCAGCGTGGAGGAGAGGAGGTTGCAAAAATCAACAAGGCGGCAGTAGAAAGAGCAAGCAAGCCATGTTACCTGCGTGAGCGTGAGGATGACGTGGAGGGGCTCCTGCAGGTGGTTTCTGAGGAACTAACGCGCTGCTGGAACTGAAACAGGAACACAGCGCTGAAGAGGAGGCAAGAGAAAGGAAACCGCGGGAGGAAGACACAAAGTGCACCCCCACCACCGAAAATGCACAGTGGGCAGTTTAGCAGAAGCGCTTGCAGACCTCAGCTAGCTCCTTCAGAAGTTGGAAACCGTGGACCCCGACACTGAAAGGTTTTCATTAAGAGAAGAATGTTCATGGTGCCTTATCTGCTTACCAGCAAGTCTATGATTAAACAAAGGAAAGAAACCCTGTGGATACATCTCTGAGAAGATGACACCTCCTCAAGAGCCTCAGCAGGTCCTTCAGGAGGCATCCCAGGGGAGGGCCTTGTAGTCATGGCAGGTGACGGCACCACGGGTGTGTTACTGCCCCCACGACCTTCCAGTGGGACAAGATGTTATTGATGATCCTGACCCTGTGGAGGCCGAGGTTGCTGTGTGGGTTTGTGACTTCGTTCTTAACAAAAAAGTTTAAAAAGTAAAAATAAATATATGTTATTTTTAAATAGAGACAACTTATAGGATAAGGAGAGAAAGAAAAAAATGGTTCGTGTGGCCGTACAATGTGTGTTTGCGTGTTAAGCTAAGCGTTATGACACAAGAGTCGATGAGTTAAACAAAATGTAAAAGTTTATTTAGAACGTAACTAAGTGACAGTACGCTAAGGTTACACTAAGGTTACTTAGTTGTTGCAGGGAGAAAAACATTTGTTTAATAAAATGTTATGCAGCCTCAGTGTGCGGTGTGGACAAGGTCTGCAGTCATTTATGGTAATGTCCTGGGCCTTCATGTTCACTCGCCGCTCACTCACTGAGTCACCTGGAGCAACTTCTTGTCCTGCACGCTCCATGCAGGTAAGCACCCTGTACAGGTGCACCACTGTTTATGTTTCTACTGTATTTTTTTCTGAGAGAGAGAGAGAGGCAGGTAGAGAGAAGGAAACATTGAAGTGCTCCTGTATGTGCCCTGACTGGAGATCAAACCCGGCAACCTGCGTGCTGTGGGACGATGCTCCAACCAACCGAGCTATCTGGCCAGGGCTTAGTTTTTATTGATTTTTAGAGAGATAGAGAGAGGAAGGGAGAGAGAGAAAGGGAAAGAGAGAAAGGAAGAGAGAGAAAGGGAAAGAGGAAGGAAGAGGGAAGGGAAGCATTTGTTGTTCCACTTGGTCATGCATTTTTTGGTTGCTTCCCATGATTGCCCAGACCGGGAATCAAACCTGCAACCTTGCTGTTTAGGGATGACACTCATAACTGACTGAGCTAACTGGCCAGGGCCTGTACTCTATTTCTATTGTTCTCTTTTCTTTGTTTCGATACACAAACCCTTGCCATTGTGTTACAACTGCCTTCCGCCGTCAGTCCAGGGACATGCCGTCCAGGTGTGCAGCCCCGCAGCCACGGGCTGCCCGTGTCGCCTCCGTGTGCAGTAGGCTGTACCGTCCAGGCTTGTGCAAGCACGCTCCGTGAGGTTCGCACGATGACAAAATCGCCTGATGACAATACTGCCTGATGACGCATTTCTCAGATGTCCCCCGTCATGAGGTGACTGTCCCCACGAAGGGGAAGGGCAAGGAGTAGAACCACACAGAGGCGGCACCCAGCTCAGCAGCCGAGACCACTTCCCGCTGGTTTCGGGCCCCGGAAAGGCTGTGGTCTGTTTTGTGGGGCTAAGGAGTCTCTTCACTCTGAAGGCGATTTCAAAATATTTAATTTTCCTCTTTGAATAGGAAATTAATACAACAGGATGAGATTTGAAAGGAGCATAAATACACATGACGATTAGTGAGTCCCCTTCCCCCTGCCTCCAGACATGCCTCTGTGTCCCGAGGAGGCCACCTCTGCTCCCCGGCGCACAGTGAGGCCGGGACAGCTCCGGTGAGGGTACTGCAGGGGCGGTGGCGGCCGGCACTGGGCAAGATGACCTCCGAGGACCTGCCAGCCCTGGGCTCTCCCCGTTCCGTGTGCGGGTCAGAACCCTCAAGTTCTATCACAAAGCTGAATTTGAATAACTGCACAAGGGACCGGGCGGGGACTATGACTGGGCGTGGGAATACCGCACCAGCTCCCAGCAGCCCTCACAGCGACAGGGAGGTTCCAACACGGGACGGAAGGAACACCTGTGGGGAATGGAATACGGACCCTTGAGCAAGCGTGGAGGGGCCCTTGGGCCACACAGAACCCTCCTCATCTTTGAAACTGAAAACAGGAACAGAACCTCAGGGAGAGGGGGGAGGGGAACAGGAAAGAGGGGAAGGGGCTGGGGGGGGAGGGGACAGGCTGGGGGTGGAGAGAAGAGGGGAGCAGCCAGGGTGCCACCAGGGACTGCTGGGAGTTTTAGCACTGGTGGCCCCGGGCATGGCCTTTCCCGCCCGTTGGAAACCCCAAGCGCTCCTCTTGGTCTTCATGCCCAGCTGTCTCCTGCCGCCTCTGGATTTTTCGAAGGCGGTCAAGGGTGTGGTCAGAAGACCTGGAAAGCATGGATCCAGGCCCCGGCAGGCGAGCCTGCCCGTGACTGTATAAAAAGGGGTCTCTTTCCACGCGTCTCGGGAGCTCAAAGGCACTGTTGACCTTGAAGGGAAGGCCCGAGGCCCTGACACTAACAGGTGAGTTCAGTCACGGCCTGCGAGGGTGTCCAGATCCGACACCCGGGCGGCGGTGGCCCTATTTCTGCATCTTGGCTATTTCCCCAGAACGCACGGAGAACATGAGAAAAGGTAGGGCTTTCGGGCGGGACTCCAGACCGATCCCGAATGACAGGAGCTACCAAGTGGCCACCCTGCCTATCTCTGGTTCGGCTCCTTAGAGGGGAAACAAACAACGAAGCCGTTTCAGTACCGTCAGTGTTACCGTGCCCGCTATTCACATTAAGGGCCAAGAAGTCAGAGCTGATTGAACGTAAATCGAACAGAAGACAAACATTTCTTAGGCAATGACAAAGCATGTGACAGGCAAAATCGGAGATCATTAAGGATGTGCCTCAGCCAAGGCAAGCTCCTCTGTGCGTGGAGGTAGGTCTGGCCTCTGTCCCGCAAGCATTTCTTCACATTAAGCACTTAAGACCTGCTCAGGGACCCGGGCCATGGGAACCTCTGGAGGCAGAACCAGGCTGGGGCTGGGGTGTCGGCATCACCCAAGGCCATGTTATTGCCATGGAAACTCCACTTCTACTGGTGGCAATTTTCATACCAAGGAGAGATGTCAGGTTAAAAACAGCTGACAGGTGTAAGTGCCTATGACAGAGACAGCGGCTAGGAATTTAGCACGTATGTTCTCATGTTTTGCCTCACAATCCTCATAAGATAGGAATTCCATGAGGAAGCAGAGGCTAAGGGGAGGCCAAGGTCCCTTCCTGAGGTCACCCAGCCAGCGAGGGAGGAGACCCAGGCACAGACTCAGACTGCCTGGCTTCTCAGATCCCGCTGTTCTCGCTTACGCTAAGCTAGGAGGAACCAACCCAAACATGGCACAGGAACTGCAGAGAAAGGTCTTAGGGAAGAAGAGAGAGAAGAGTTTGCAAAGTGAATGCTGGGAAAACCAACAGGAGGACCAGGTAGCCTGCAAAAGGTAGACTGAGGTGACTGACCTAGAACTAAGTCTGTAAGTAGAACAGGCTGAGATCTGTCTTATATGGTGCCTGGTTGTGGGGTACAGCAGGTGCGCCCCTCACTACAGCCCTGCTGGCCTAGCTCTCATCCTCCTCCAGCCCAGCCAAGGCTCCCCCCTCTCCGACCGGGCAGAACAGGGGGAGGGATTGCGTGTGCTTCAGGGGGCCCTCGGGCCCGAGTACATTCCTGCAGTCCCTAACCAGAACCCCGTGTCAAGCTCCAGACCTGTCCAGGGTGTACTGGCTGGAGGAGCCTCGCAGGCTGAGTGTGTGCGTCTCTAAGAAACACACACCACGGGACACTCACCCCGCACCCTCCTGAGCAGGACCCCTGTGAAATTAGCAACATGGGACAGAGAAACTTTTAACACGTGCTTATGTGGACAATGTGAATGGAGATGATAGTCTAATTGCCTTGATAAAGAATGTTTATTGCCACACACACAAAAGTGCCCCTTGTACTGATTAGGTAATTGTATTGTTTAGGTAATCAGAGATAATCCTCTGTGGGATATGGAGAAAAGGGAACCCCCAGGCCCAGGAAGGGGTTTGTGAATTCTGAATTTTCTTTCTCCTTCATGTAGAGGAAGAGGCAGGCAGCCCACAGAACAGGGGTATGTATGCATGTCTGTCGTTTCTCACAATGGGTGAGACACAGAAAGGTAATCTGGCCCCTGGCGGTTCACACAGGACATGCTGATGTGGTTCCCTACACAGGAGATGTATCATGCTGCTGTTTCCAAGTCACCATCCGTTCTCTCCTTGACTCCTTTTCCCTCTGAACACTTGGGACTGCCCTGGCTTTGAATACCGAGACCCAGGAATGTATGTGGTCACAAAGAGCCAAAAGTTCACTTTTTAAAAATGCTGTGGGCTTGTTGTAAAGCCATTGGTGGCTTGAAGGTGGTCTTGCTGGGATTCTTTGCATCTCAAAAACTGTCAAATGCGGCCCTGGCTGGTTGGCTCAGTGGTAGAGCGTCGGCCTGGTGTGCAGGAGTCCTAGGTTCGATTCCCAGCCAGGGCACACAGGAGAAGCACCCATCTGCTTCCCCACCCCTCCCCCTCTCCTTCCTCTCTGTCTCTCTCTTCCTCTCCCGCAGCCAAGGCTTCATTGGAGCAAAGTTGGCCCGGGCGCTGAGGATGGCTCTGTGGCCTCTGCCTCAGGTGCTAGAATGGCTCTGGTTGCAACAGAGCTATGCCCCAGATGGGCAGAGCATTGCTCCCTGGAGTGTGTGCCAGGTGGATCCTGGTCTGACGCATGCGGGAGTTTGTCTGACTGCCTCCCCGTTTCCAACATTGGAAAAATACAAAAAAAAAACAAAAACAAAAAAACTGTCAAATGCTACAGATCAGGGTTTTGGTTTTTTTTGAGAGCTAAAAATAAGAGGTCATGATTTCTTCACACCAAACATGTATTGTATTCACCAAGGTTTCAGTAAGACTTACTGATTAGCAACAGACCTTTTAGTAGGTAGAAGAGCTCTAATGGTAAGTGATATATTGTATAATGTCTGGACCAGAGAGACCTCACTGACTTTGAGAAACTCCCTGGCCGTTCTTCTGCGTCTTGCTGATACAAGGGAGGAACTTTGGGTCTATCTGCACTTGAAATTGAAATATTCTGAAGTCTCTTCCACTTACCAGAATCAAATATCTTAAGAAAGGTATTTCAGCAGCTTGTAACAAACTCATCTCAAAATGAAATCGCACTAAATGGCAGAAAAAGCAAGCCCCTGATTCTTTAGAGATATTTTTCTTTCTCTTCCTTTTCTCCTAACCTTTTCTCTGGGTCCTTGGAGGGCTTTTCATGGCAAACAAGGAAATATTGTGGGGTAATTCTTCTGGGTAACTTGGGGACATTTACTACTGCCGGTGTCTCCCAGATGGCTGGCAACAGGTTCACAGGGATTTCATAAATGCTATTCATCCTTTGCTTGTTTTTAAATCTTGTTCAAATACATGATTTTCTCATTAGCCTGCCCCCTGCTCCGGTTTTAATTCCATAACGCTGTATCCAGGATGAGAATTTCCAAAGGGAAAAAGCGGCTGACGTGTGATATGACCCTAGTCCTCCTGCGGGCTGGGGCTGGAGTCTGATCTCCGGCTGTGCCTCTGACGCTGGGTGACCTCCAGCTATCATTTTCCCAGTCGGTGTGGGGACAGGAGGGCCTGTCCAGCCCACAGGAGCATCAAGAGGCCCTCTGGGATCCTCAGAAAAGATAAAGGCAATTGGTTGCTATTTGTCCAGGGCCGTCTAGTCCAAAGACGGGCTCTCTCTTCATGGTCTAGATTGTGGCAAGTCTCGGACCCCTAACCTCCAAGAACCATAATCATCTGGAACGGACCAGACTCTGTGATGGCTTAGAATCTCCTGCCAGGGGTCAGAGTTGGTGGGGGTGGCTCAGAGGAAATGAAGCGAGATCAGGTAACAGCCTCAAAGACCTGCGTCACCAGAGAACGTGGGTCCACATTCCCTCGGGGAAACCTGAGCGGGAGAGCCTATGGAGCGTGGAGAGCCTACGGGCACAGATCCAGGCCTCCAAGGGTGACGGAGCAGGGCGGGTGGAGAGGCGAGGGAACCACAGATCTCTCTCTTTCTGGTGGGCTCCACCTTCACTGATTCTTTTTATTTTTTTTTAATTTTTTTCTCTGGACAAAAGGGAATATATCAATTCAAAAACCCGTTATTTTTTCCTGCTACAAGCACATAATGATGTAATTCCTGTTAAAAATGCCTTAGTTCATCTTATTTTCATTTTCAAGTTATTTTAGAACAAATGAGAAATGTGAAAAAATTATCATAGATACTTGAATATTCCCATGAAATATACCACACCCACTGAGGAATTAAATAAAAATTTACTAAAGAATATCAAATTAATCATTTCCTCCTATATTTATTTTGTGTTTAGAAGTTATAGTTCTAAGTACTCTTAACAGAAGATAATAACAAAAGCTTCCTAATAAGTGAAAAAAAATAATTATAAATGCTGAAAAAATTGGCCTCATTAACATATTTATAGACTTACTTAATACATACTCCACTGGAAATTAATTATATGATATTTATACAAGCATTAACATTTCCAAATCACTCTGAGTAGTGAGCACTTCGGTTCTTTACTGTCTGTATCCAAAGGTGAAAATTATTCAGTTTCTCAAGACAACACTGACAAGCACAGAAAGGGTCAGTCTGAGATACTGGTGACACTCTGCTCTGCTCCTTCGCCTAAAGATGTTTCTGTTGAGTTAGTGTCCTTATGCTTCTTTTTCTCTTTATTCTGTTCTTCCTGCAGCTCACCTTCACTGATTCTTACAGGACATTTCACCGTCAAGCCTCCTCCAGGATTCCAAGCATGGTAGGAACACCTGTTGTGTGGGACAGGCTGGGATACACCGGAGAGTGAGATGCCACCCCCTTCCTCCCCCAGAGGATCACATAGTCCAAGGGGGAGAAAGAGCAGGAAAGAATGTCAGCTGAGTGGGTTAGGGCACGTGACGCATCTAAGAGCTTGCGGGAGGGGCCCCTGAGCCCAGTGGGTCGTGTCAGAGGGAGCTTCCTAAAAGAGGTGCTATTCGGGACAAGTGGGCGTTGTCCAGGCCAGTGAGTGGGAAAGGGCAGTTCTGGCAGAAGACGGAACTTCACAGAGACATAAGAGAACAAGGCTCTTCAACGAGCTCAAAGGAAAGTTTAGGGTTGGTCCTGCAGGAGTGGCCAGAGATGCGCATGGGGACGCCAGCCCTGGAATACTCTAGAAGCCACGCTTAAAAATTTGCAGGCTGGTTGGGGGGGGGGGGGTTAGAAATAAGCAACTGCTAAAGTACTGTAAGCAGGAGAATGGCCTTATTAGAATTGTGATTTAGAAATAAAAATAGCAAAATTAATTGATATTCACTGAGCGCTTATTATGTGCCAGCATATCTGAGTGCCACACATGATGTGACGTGTTTCAGTATCCCAACAGTCTTGCCCAAAGCCACAGGGTGGCAGGAAGGTGTAGAGTGGGTCAATGTGCGACCCGCTCAGGCCGCCCTCGACTACCCTGCCCTCAGACGCTAAGCTGTGAACCCACCGACCCTGCCGTTTCTCGGGAGCAAACGTTAATTCCCCATGCGTACCTGTTCCTGGTTGTTTTCCAACTGGAAGCCAGTTCACGCCAGCAATGCTCATGCCTGCCTTTGTGAGCAACCCCAGGTTTCCAGTGCAAAGCAGAAGGGGGCCCAGAACATTCCACGCAGACCGCATCCTGCCTTACTGTGCCAGTGGCCTGGCCCTTCGGGGAAGGCCACACAAGCCTGGGTGCCCACCCAAACCCCTACCCCAGCCTCAGTTCTGGGTCCCAGAATGTTGTTCTTTCTTTTTTCGTTTCACTCAAAACCCAAACCCTCTTTTTTTTCTCTCTCACCTGGAGCTGGCATTTTGGAATCAAACTCCTACTTAGCAGGAAGCACAATTAAGAAAATTTGAGCACTGCTGGTTGGCTTAGCAGTAGATCATTGGCCTGGTGTGTGGAAGTCCCAGGTTTGATTCCCGGCCAGGGCACACAGGAGAAGCGCCCATCTGCTTCTCTACCCCTCCCCCTCTCCTTCCTCTCTGTCTCTCTCTTCCCCTCCCGCAGACAAGGCTCCATTGGAGCAAAGTTGGCCCAGGTGCTGAGGATGGCTCCATGACCTCTGCCTCAGGTGCTAGAATGGCTCTGGTTGCAATGGAGCAACATCCCAGATGGGCAGAGCATCGCCCCCTGGTGGGCATGCCGGGTGGATCCTGGCTGGGTGCATGCAGGAGTCTGTCTGTTGCCCATTTCTAACTTTGGAAAAATACAAAAAAACAAATAAGGAAAGAAAGAAAGAAGAAAGAAAGAAGGAAGGAAGGAAGGAAGGAAGGAAGGAAGGAAGGAAGGAAGGAAGGAAGGAAGGAAGGAAGGAAGGAAGGGAAAAATAAAGAAAGAAAGAAAGAGAGAAAGAAAGAAAACAAACAAATTTGAACCAGGGTTAAATGAAGAATAATTAAAAAAAAACATAAAAGGAATTCCTTTCATTCCTCAGGGGCAACTCTCATGCCTTCAGGAAGCCCTTGAGTGTGCATGGCCCCCCGAGACGCGCCTGCAAATGTCAAATGCTACTTCTATTTGGTCAGTCCACCCCAATTCATCAAGCTGCTGTGTGCCAGGAACCATGCCGGCCATACACAGACGGGTGTTTATGTCGTGGATTCTTCCTTCACGATTAACAAGGGAACAGTGTTAGTTGTGATATTCCTACAGTGGACTGTGTGTCACCCTCCCCTCCCCGCAGACCTCTGTCTCCTCTGTGACCCTCACCAGTGCATCTCTTGACCTCCAGGATGCGCTGAGACACTCCTTCCCCTGAAACACCCTGTGTCTGGACAGCCCCTCTAGTCCAGGGCGAGGAGAGAGGGCTCCTGAGCTGGCCCTCTGGTGGGGCCAGGTGTCACCAACCCCTTCCTCCCTCCCCCCATCCCATGTGACTAACACAGACTGTGCACACTCAAGCCTGTGTCATCATCAGCCTGGACGGGGCAGAGGGGTTCAGAGCAGGTCTCCCCAGGCTGGGCCCCGTTGGGACGGGAATTATTTTGAGCTGAAGGCAGTGGAGACCCCGTGGGCTCAGAAGGAGTTTCTGCCCCTCCCTTAACTACCTGGAAGAATTTATATGGAGGGACTTTCCCATAATGAGAGTTATTACTGGAGATGACTTTTAGCCAGCCACCTGTCTACATGGCAGGGCCAGCATCTAATCACCGCGCACCTGCTCTGTCATCTGGCAGGCTGCCGGCACCCCTTGGAAGTCCCTTAGCTCAGGATGGCCTATCTACTCATGTGACCTTTCTGTCTCTGAACTCCCGTGTCTGTGGGGTCTCCTACTCTTTCATGTATGTGTGTGTACATATACATATATAATAAAATTAGACACATACACATGCAATCAAATGACATAGATACCTATGTAATTAATTTTGGTTATTTTGTCTTATTTGTCTCATGACTATCTAATTATTAGAGCAGTGAGGGAAAACCTAGAAGAGTAGAGAAAAATCTCTTCCTTCCCTAAGGGAGTCCCTGGGCTGGGGCCATTTTCTAAAAGGACAGTTGAAGAATTTTGGTTGCGAGTCATCTGGGGAAAAACAAAATCCCTATTACTTGATGCACTGAAAACAGATATATCTCGCCGACCCTTTGGGGAATCCCTGAAAAGCCCAGCTATGTGACCCTAAGCCAACTCCATCCCTACCCCAATCATACAAATTCCTGCTTAGGAAGGTGTAAGTTATAGGGATCAGTTGTCATGGAAACAAAGCTAGGACATGAATAGCTCATTCAGTCACACACCCAGCTCTCAGATCTCCGAAGAGGCACTGCTCTGGGGGAATGCCGGACCAGACCAACAGCCACCACGCCAGACGGCCCGTCCCGGGTCAGTGCGTCCCCGGCCAGCGAGCTTGACCCTCTCAGCAGTTTTCAGGAGAGATGATCTTCCTCATTCCTGGGTGGAGGTAGACATGGAGACCTGTGAGTGAGGGGGTTCACTTTACGTGAACTCCATTCACACACTCCTCTCCTGCTCTCTCCCCTTCTCTCCATCTGATCTGCCCACTTTCCACTTCAGGCTGCTCCCAGCACATTAGTGTCATGCTGACCTCTTTTCCAGACTCCCGAGAGTGGATGAACCAGTTTCCTGGCTCTCCCTCTCACCTCCCCAGCCATCACCAGCTCCAAGTGACAGGTCCACCTTCTGAACTGGAGAGACAGGATGTGTGTGCCTGGGTCAAAGAAAGTGGGAGCAGCCCATCTCAACGAGAGGTGCCAATCTCCACGGCTCCGAAAGGCGGCAGCACCTCGTGCAGACTCTCCGAGGATGCCACTGGCATGACAGCATTCTTGTGTAGTGCAACAGAGGATGACACCTCGGTTTTGTAGGTAGAAAGGTTGAGTCACCTTTGTCTAACCCAGTACCAGGCCAAGATGCATACTGAGGGCATGGCTGGCCCAGCCTCACCCACTTCCCGTGAAAACCACGTCTCTCTACCCTCACCCTTCGCCCTCACAGACAGAGGTGGATTAAGGTTGGTTGAGGACCTGGGTGCAGGAGAAAATATTGGGCCCCTGACATTAGAAAAAAAGCATCAAATTGGGGTTTGGCAGGGCCCTTTAGAAGTCGGGGCTCAGGGTGTGGGCCCAGTGCACCCACCGTTAAGTCCCTCTCTGCTCCCAGAGTCCTTATTTCATCGACCCCAACGGTCACAACCAATTGCAAGTTGATTTCCAAGCTGGGCTAGGTGACTTGGCCTGGGGTTTGAGGCTTGGAAACACAGTGGCCAACAGCTATAAGCCATGAAGCTTAGGAGATGCCCATAGCCAGGTTTTCTACCCCATAGAAAGAGACCATCTGCAACAGGAAAAGGAAGACAACACCCAGGAAGAAAGGAAAAGATGGAGAACGAATCCTCGCCATCAGATCAGGGACCCGGCTTCAGAGGTCCACGGGGTCTGCTGCGCCCCTGCCCATCCTATGGCGGCTCTGGGAGACACCCAGGATCCTTCAAGGGCACTTCTATTTTTTTTTTCCTTAAGCTACAAATTGAGTTTCCATCACCTGCCACCAAAAGGATCCTGACTCGCCACTGGCACCGTAGCAGGCACATGCTAAATGCTTGCTGAGTGACCAAGAGTTTGTCAGTGCCCAAACCAGAAGGCTGGGAGACCAGGAGGGGCCACCTGGTTTCTCCCTCCTTCTCAGAGCAGAGGCCCCCGGGCACTCCCAACAGGGACAAGGGGCTCTCCTGTGGAAAGTCCTGCTGGAAGGCGATTTTTATGAACTAAAGAGACAATCCCTGAAAGTATGGTCTTTAGAAGATGATTTTAAAAGCATCCATGGTCACTTGAACAAAGAAGGTGAGAAGAGAATGGGAGAACCTGCCATTTCCAACCTCTTCGTCTTCTTTAAAAGGCCCCCTGAGTTCCACTCCCAGTCTGCAAGGTCTCCTCCTTAACAACGTTATTTTAAATCTCCAATTCTTCTTTCATCTATTTCCATTTTTCATTTCCCCTGAAATCTATTTGTATTTTCCAACCATTTTTTTTGTTGTTCGTTCTGTGTGGGTGAATGACCTCCCAGACATCACATCCTTGTGCCCTAACCATAAGCCTCATCCCTTTTCCAGAGAATCAGGCAGCATATCCTAGAGGGGTGGGAATAGGGTGCCTGCTCTCTCCTCCAGCAAACACTTACGGAGAGCCGTGCCCATGGCTGGCACCACGCTGAGCACTGTGGAGCAGACACATCACCGCGAGCTGCTCTGGGAAAATGAACCACTTAAAACCTCGTCTCAACCTGACAAGGAATCGCTTCTGTCTGAGCCGGAAATAGTCAAAGCCATTGTCCTCATGTTCTTTGTTGATTCATTCACTGAACAGATATTTTTTGAGTTTCTATCCGAGGCTGGATACTGTTCTGGCCCTGGGCTCACAAGAGTTGAATAAGGTTCCTGTATTCTAGTGGGAAAAGACAGGGGAATAAAAAAAAAAAGGCAAGCTGACAACCAATCATGTCAGGCAGTATCAGAGAGTGACAGTTGCTACGACAAAAAGCAGCAGAATAAAGGGTTGTGCATCCTGGGTTGTGGGTTGGTTATTATGAATGAGATCATCAAAGGAGGTCCTCTCTGAGGAGGTGGCATTTCAAAAGAGACCTGACTTGTGCAAAAGGCGGAGTCACGTGAAGATCTAATATGGGAGCAGCCCTGCCTGATGGCCTGAGAAATGGGATGAGATGGTCTCTGGGGTCCCTTCTAGTAGAAAAACTTAGAATTCTACCCTTCCTGCCTAGTTCCTGTCTTACAATAGTGTTTATGGTTCCCCTCAAAACCTTGGCCAACTTCCTTAACTTCTAATTACGGAGCCCAGAATTAGTCCCTGGGGAGCTTCGGTCAGTAGGTAAGACTCGGGGCTCCAGCTGCCTGTGTTCCTACCCGTAGATCCCGACACCACTTCAGAGGAAGTTCTCAGACTGAGACTACTTGGGCCACACTAACAGCATGAACTCGGACCACGTGGACGAGTGCCAGCTCGACATTCAGCTTCTCGGAGGAGATGTTTTCCACCCTCTCCCCACCGGGGCCGAGACCGAGGTATGCAACGTGCCTGCGCTGTCTCCTGGTGTGGGTGAACCAATGGCTTCTTTACCCCTACATTGAGGGTGTAGCCCCTTGGCACCTCAGCTGTATTTTATTTTCAACATTTCTTTCTTTCTTTCTATGATTTTATTGATTGATTTGGGGGGGGGGGGCGGGAGGAGTAGGAAGCATTAACTCATAGCTGCTTCTCAGACATGCCTTGACCTGGCAAGCCCTGGGCAGAGGCGGATTTTTTTTTTTTTTTGTATTTTTCTGAAGTTGGAAACGGGGAGGCAGTCAGACAGACTCCTGCATGCGCCCGACCAGGATCCACCTGGCATGCCCACCAGGGGGCGATGCTCTGCCCATCTGGGGCGTTGTTCTGCCGCAATCAGAGCCATTCTAGCGCCTGAGGCAGAGGCCACAGAGCCATCCTCAGCACCCGGGCCAACTTTGCTCCAATGGAGCCTTGGCTGCGGGAGGGGAAGAGAGAGACAGAGAGGAAGGGGGGGGGTGGAGAAGTAGATGGGCGCTTCTCCTGTGTGCCCTGGCCAGGAATCGAACCCGGGACTCCCACACACCAGGCCGATGCTCTACCACTGAGCCAACCGGCCAGGGCCTCAGAGGCGGATTTAACGGTGGGCACATCAGGTGCGTGCCCTGGGCCCCGACTCCTAAAGGACCCCGCAAAACCCCAACTTGACACTTTTTTCTAATGTAAGGGACCCAATATTTTCTTCTGCACCTGGGGCCTCATCTGACCTTAATTTGCCTCTGGCCCTGGGGCCCTGAATAGGTGACCCCAGCGTTCCAGGTTGGCACCTTATCTACTGAGCCACCACAGTCAGGCTGTCTCAGCTTTATGTAAGAGTTTCTTTCCCATTAGCTTCGTCACCGTGGGCATTCATTTTTTCTTCACTAGTACACAAAGCAACGGCACGCCCTTTAATCGTTAGAAGGGGTACAGTAATACGGTAACTTGACTGATACGGCATTATCATCGCCCGCTGCAGCGCTGTGTGGAGTCTGATTGCCTGGGGAAGAGATATGACATCAGCAGGACCTTGTACCTTAGCACATCGAAGGCTGAATCACAGCTGGGACAGTGGCTCCAGGGGTTCACAAAGTGTAACTACAGTTCAATGTGTGTGGGTCCAAGTCCCTCCCCGGGAGGCAGGAGATCTGGAGCCCTCACCCACCACTCCCTTATCCTTTATCCCCACAACGTCCCGACCGAAGCGGCCCCCGTGCAGGGCAGGAACTTTGGCTTCCTCCTTCGCCAGTGTCTTCCCAGAGCCTCGAATGGTACCCGACTCCTCCGAGGGGCTTAACAAATACGGGTGCAGAGAACGAACAGGTGATGAGTCCCTGTCGACACTGTCACTGGTGCTCTCGGCGCTCAGGCCTGAGTTTGCAGGGCTGGGGAGGTTCAGTGACCAGGCCCAAAGCAAACAGTCCAAGGTTCCGAGACTGTGGAAGTGGGAGCCAAGCTGTCAAGCCAAATGGGTCAGGAAGGAGGGAGATGGGGTGTGAGGAGCACTACCACTGGCAGGATGTGCATATGTGTTAGTCATAATCTGTATGTTTTCTCAGTGAACTGAAGCTTTCCCTTGTAGACAAGCTACTTCTCCTTTTGTGGCTAAAGTCCTGTTAGGAAAGATTATCCCTGCCTGGAGAACTCTCAAACTCCATAGTGATTGAGGAACACATTTAACTAGCTTGGGCACTGAAAAACTCTCGGTCATTCAGCAAGGAGGGCCCCGAGCCGGAGGCACTGCTTCTCTTCATTCTTCGTTCTTCATTCTTCATTCTTCATTCCTCCTCCTCCTCCTCCTCCTCCTCCTCCTCCTCCTCCTCCTCCTCCTCCCCCCCTCCTCCTCTTCCTGGGCCCTGAGTCTGGCGTGGGAGCTGAAGGCAGGCAGGAGAGCCAGCAGGGAGGTGAGCGGACAGGTGTCAGCTTAACACCAAGAGATGCATTTTTACAGTTCTCTCAATCAGATTCCTAAACCATGAACCACATTTTACAAAATTTCTTATCTTAAAAGCAATTCACGACAGAAGCAAAGCAGGAGAGCCCTTCGGTGCCCACCGGCCTGGCTGCAAATAGGCTCCTGTGCCCCTCGCATTGAAGGGTATCTTCCTCTCCTCCTCGTCACCACGCTGACTTCTTCCTTCAGCTCACTGCCATCCAGCGTGAGCCCCTGATGATCTGACTGCGGTGGCACCTGACATCTCAGTTATGAAATCGGTGACTTCCTTTCATTCCTTTCCTCTTGGACGCTCCTGTAGCACTTGGCACCGCTCATGACCTCCTACGTCCTGAAACTCTTTCTGTCCTTTGTTTCTGGGACACCTTCTCCTGCTTTCTTCCCAGTTTAACTTCCTGCCATTTCTCTCTTGTTCTCTGTTGATTTTCTCCAGGCTTGCCCACCTGGATTCCTTTTGTCTCCCAGGACACAGCTAGAAACAATCTAGATCTACCACGCTTGCCCGGATTGTTGCAAAAGCTCTCGTGTGTTTCTTCCCCACTGGTCTTTCCTCCTGCCCCTCGGCCGCCACTGTGTGCTGTGTCTCACAACCAGATCCGCACAAATAGTGTCATAGCTGGTGTTCTGCATGTGTCTTTACGGTCACGTGGATCCCATGGTGTGGCAATGTTTTGTTTTCAAGTCTGATTCTCTCATGAGGCCATGATTTCTGAGAGAGAAGCATTGTGTGTAAATCATCTTTGTGAGGCTTCTAAAAAGCCCAGCACCTGCTGTGTAGTAGGAACTCAAATAGTGAATGAATGAATGAATGAATGCATGAGAGCAAATGTTGTGGTGGGCTGAGAGACCTTCCTGTTGAACAGAAACCCCTTTCTATACCAAACCCTGCCACATTTCTCACTTACTTATCGATTCCTTAACCAATCACTTCTGTTGATGCTTGTGTAATAATATTCCACAAGTGAAGAAATCAAAATCCTGAGACCAGCATGGGAAGTGAATTTCTAAGCACCGAAGGAGCCCTACAAACACAATTTCAGATCCATTGTTTATAATAAGTGGCTAATGTCTATTTACTGAGAGCTGTGTGCTAAAGGGCTGCACAGAATTCCTGAGTGTAACCCTCATAGCAACCCTGGAGGGAGGCGCGATAGTTATGGATGAGGGAGCTGGGCCAGGCTGAGTCCAGAGCCCAAGCTTATAACCACTACGGTTCATCACCCCCTTCAAGGCTGTCCCTGGTCACTAGATCCAGTGCCCTGAGCTCTCTAAAATTACCTTAGGGACTATTCTTCTACAGAACCCCTTCTGCCTACCACCCCCACCCCAGGCTAGAGACCCCCCCACACACACCACCCTGTGCAGACCTTGATCACAGCACTTCTAAAATTTTACTGTGACAGTCTGTGCCTTTGCTACCTGATTACATCACCAACTTTGCAAGGGCAGAAACCGGTCATACTCACCGTCCTATCCACAGCATCCAACACAATGCCTGTCAATTAGGAGGCTTTCAGGGAATGCTTATTGAATTAGACAAATAGAGCAAAATACCCTAATTAGACAAATAGAGCAAAATACCCTATGCTAACTCATTGCCCTGGGGGCCAACGCAGCCTCCCTCCAGACCTGGACTCCTTATTTCTCTTCTGCTTTCCAAAGCCTTTTCAATATGGAAACCAATGCCCTCTTTCGTTTAATGTAAACATTTCACAACGCCCTTGAAAACCACCACGAGGCATCGCTGAGAAGCCCTGGGTTTCCCAGGTTGGCGCTGGCCAGACTCCCGCCCACAGGCAACGTCCTGAACTTGTCTGGCGGCAAGCTTGAACCACAGATAACCAGACTCCCAAGAAGATGACCTCCTGGCCTGGACATGGCCAAGGACCCCCATCCCCCTTCACACACACACCCACCTCCCTCCTCACTGCTGCACTCCCCCACTTTGTTAGGGCTCCAGCTGCCCCGATCGAAACAGCAGGGCTGACCACAGTCAGCCTTGTTCACTGCCCATGCCCCGCTCTTGGGTCTAGTCTGCCTTCTTACCCTCTACTACCCACCTCCCAAGCCTTATCTATTCTGGTGGTAAATGTCATGCCAGGACCTGGCTCCCGTGGGCCCCACCCTGTCTCTCCATTCCAAAGGCGTGACAACATGCCAATCACCCTGGACGGCTAACAGGCAGAGAACAGAGGCCTCTGTCAGAAGTAAGCCCTGGCGTTTCCCTCCCTGGGAGAACTCAGCAAGAGACTTGTTTTTTTTTTTTCTTTCTTTCTTTCTTTCTTTCTTTCTTTCTTTCTTTCTTTCTTTCTTTCTTTCTTTCTTTTTTTTTTTTGGTTTGCAGCCAGTTTTATCACCAGAAGGCAGAGGATTCCACAGAGGAAATTGCTATTTTGAATTTCACTCTAACAAGCTTCATTATTCACAATCAGAGTCAGACTAAGGTAATGGGAGGGGGTATGAGCTCAGAAAGACCCAAGTTCAATTCCCAACTCGGTGTGAGCCCGGGCACAGGTCTCTGTGAGATCCAATGCCCTCATCCATATTACAAAGATAATAAACCCTACCCATTTGGTAGGGTTACTGCAAAGACAGAATGTGAACTGACGGAGTGTTGAGCATGTTACTACACAAGGCTTGCTCACCTGACCACTCTCTTTGCCCGCATTCTACATGGATTTGACACATGTTAGTTTTGAAATGAAGCAGAACTTACATTCTCTAAAACAAAGAGACTTTCAGCAGAACTTACTTTCTCTAAAAGACTCCCTGCCCCTGGCCTTGAGGCTGTATTACAGGATGTGGCCTTGGGCTAGTTCTGCAAGGTTGTAGATGTTCCCAGAATGTTTCTCCCTGCATTAGTCCTACAGATAAACATTGTAAAGGAGCTTGTTTCACTGCTTTGTGTTACTGCTAGTCTTCCCCTCCTCCCCATCCCTCAACCAGTGTGTGACTTTGTCTTTAAAAGCTAACTTCCATGTTTGGGCCACATGATTTGATTGACTTAGGTCTTTGTGTGGTTGCCGGCTTTGAATAAAAGACTCCTTTAAATTTGAACTTTGCCCTGACCAGGCGGTGGCTCAGTGGATAGAGCGTTGGACTGGGATGCAGAGGACCCAGGTTCGAGACCCCCGAGGTCACAAGCTTGAGCGTGGGCTCATCTGGTTTGAGCAAAAAGCTCACCAGCTTGGACCCAAGGTCGCTGGCTCGAGCAAGTGGTTACTCGGTCTGCTGAAGGCCTGCGGTCAAGGCACATATAAGAAAGCAATCAATGAACAACTAAGGTGTCACAACGAAAAACTGATGATTGATGCTTCTCATCTCTCTCCGTTCCTGTCTGTCTGTCTCTGTCTATCCCTCTCTCTGACTCTCTCTCTCTCTGTCCCTGTAAAAAAAAAAAAAAAAAAAAAAAAAATTGAACTTTGGTGGGGAGAGCTTCTGTATACTCTAGCTAGTTTCGCTACAACAGTTTACAGAGTCAGATTTCCAAACCTTAAAGGAAAACAAGTGTTTGTTTCTGCAGGTTGAGATACTATGTGGAAACCTTGAGTGGTACTGTATCAATCCTCATAAGTTTTTTTTTTTTTTAATTTTTTATTTATTTATTTTTTACAGAGACAGAGAGTGAGTCAGAGAGAGGGATAGACAGGGACAGACAGACAGGAATGGAGAGAGATGAGAAGCATCAATCACTAGTTTTTCATTGCACGTTGCAACACCTTAGTTGTTCATTGATTGCTTTCTCATATGTGCCTTGACCGCGGGCCTTCAGCAGACCGAGTAACCCCTTGCTGGAGCCAGCGACCTTGGGTTCAAGCTGGTGAGCTTTTGCTCAAACTAGATGAGCCCGCGCTCAAGCTGGCGACCTCGGGGTCTCAAACCTGGGTCCTCTGCATCCCAGTCCAACGCTCTATCCACTGCGCCACCACCTGGTCAGGCTCGATCCTCATAAGTTTTGAGGGTTGTTTTTTCTGCTTGGTTTTTTTTTGGGGGGGGCTACGTGGATAATTAAATATTGTTATTCTTTAAAAATGAACGGGGTAACACTCTTCCGGCTTGGATCTACCTCAAGGGGTTGTCTTTGCTTTCGTTCCTTTATAATTCTGCTTGTAACACTAAGGCTCCAGCGTGGTGAGCGAGGGGGCGCCAGCTAACTCTGTGCCCACTGGTACCCTGTGCCATCTGTATGGGACTCCGAAGGTGTCGAGGTTTCGCAGCCGAGAGTTATAAAACCTGCTAGAGGAAGAGCTAGCGCGTGTGTTGGCACCGAGCGCTGTTGGCGTCATCACAGTACTCACAATGCAGAATTATATTACATGCTAGCAGATGCAGGCACGTCTGTGTGCTGCTTGTATTTTTACCTGGAATTAAAATGTAGCTATCTAGGGAAATGGAGGAAACCCACCCAGGCCTTGCACACACTAAAGTAATAAATAAAATAAAAATTAACGGGTCAGGACAGCAACACAGGTTTCGAAGCCAGACAGACCATTCGTACTTTTTAAAAAGGACAAACAGGCTCCAGGTGGTGGCACGGCAGTGTGAAAGGATGACGTGACCTAGCTGCTAGGAAACCTCGTGTGTTTCCTGAAGCAGGTGCTCAGAGGGAAGGAAGCATGTTCACAGAGTTGCCCAGGGGAGGACCGCATCTGTGAAATGGATAGCACTGTGCGCAACAGTGCCGCGCTCCTGTTTAGCGGCAGGTAGGAAAACAATGGTAAATCTGAGGCAAAGAGAGCTTTAGAACCAGCGAAAGTGCTTTGAAGAGTTTCAAATGCCACATAAGCCCCAAGTATTTGTAACCACTTGCCAGCGCTTAGCATTTCAGTAGCAAAACTTCCAAGGTCCAGAGATAAAATTTATCTTCCAACTGGATGCTTGCCTGAACTTTGTAGTATTTGAGAACTGGGGTGTCCGTGGGTCAGGAAGACAAACAAGTGTGCTGATAGGTTATCTGGTTTCCAGTTCCAAAGCTAGATAACCCTTGGCAACTTAAGAAATAAAAAAAGTTTTTCTGTTTGTTTCCTCGTTTTGGTTTTGGGTCCATGAAATAGACACACGGCTTACAAGTCAAAGAGGAAATAAAGTTATCCTCTAAAGAGTTTTCTCCCTCTGCCAAATCCCGTCCCCCAGACATTCCTCGGAGCCAGCTAACGTTAATCACCGCCTTTCTTAGGGTTTTATGCACATCTTGCTCTCTGTGTAATTTTCTCCATGGGACAGTCTAGGACTCAAGGGTGTCCTGACTCTGGCTCTGTGACATCCCATAGGATGACCTCTGCTACACAGGACGGAGGGGAGACCAATCCCAAGAGGCTGAGGAATGTGTTTTCCTCAAACAGTGAATGCCCGCTGGCGCCTGATTTTACTGCTCTGCCGCCCGCTGGCCAGGCAGTTAGATGTCTTGCCAGAGACTTTGTGAAGAACAAGAGATAACAGCCCGTGTGGGTGCACATGCCTATTTCTCCTCCAACCAACTTTCCTGACAGGTCACACAATTACATCCCTGTTCCTGTCCGGGGAGCTGAAGGGCAGTCGCCATGGCAAGCAATGCTGCCGTCACCGCGGAGTCTCACTGAGCACAGGCCTGGCCCCGTGCCCTTTGCGTGTGTGCCATTTCTCCAGTGGTTAAGTTTATCAGAGGCAGGGTCCACACACCTCCTACCACCTTGCCCGATGTTGGGCAGATAAAATATATTATGCTAACTTTGTTAAAGATGGCACTGCCCACATGGAAGCCCGTTGCCCAGGTGATATTAATGTGTGTTGGGGGCGGGCTGTGGGCAGGCAGGATCCTTGTAGCCTGGAGCTTGGTTTTAGGACTAAGCCTTTCCCACCCCTTTTTATTTTTAGTTGTTCATTTTTTTTTAAGTTTATTTATTCATTTTAGAGAGGAGAGAGAGAGAGAGAGAGAAAGTGGGGAGGGGCAGGAAGCATCAACTCCCATATGTGCCTTGACCAGGCAAGCCTCAGCATTCCAGGTCGGCAACTTCAGCATTCCAGGTCGATGCTTTATCCACTGTGCCACCACAGGTCAAGCCTTTCCTACCCTTTTATTATTATTATTATTATTATTTTATATTTTATTTTATTTTTTTACAGAGACAGAGAGTCAGAGTGGGGGATAGACAGGGACAGACAGACAGGAACGGAGAGATGAGAAACATCAATCATTAGTTTTTCATTGTGCATTGCGACACCTTAGTTGTTCATTGATTGCTTTCTCATATGTGCCTTGACCGTGGGCCTTCAGCAGACCAAATAACCCCTTGCTCGAGCCAGCGACCTTGGGTCCAAGCTGGCGAGCTTTTTTTTTTGCTCAAGCCAGATGAGCCTGCACTCAAACTGGCAACCTCGGGGTCTCGAACCTGGGTTTTCCGCATCCCAGTCTGACGCTCTATCCACTGCGCCACCGCCTGGTCAGGCTCCTACCCTTTTTGATGTGGGGTGGTGCAATCCCATCATGCCTCAGATAAGTGACTTTGTATTAGAGACTTCCCTATTTTGTATACTGGACTAAAGGTTTTGGTTTCTACACTATAAAGTGGGGCAGACTGGGAGCTTGTGCTCTCAGTTCCTGAGATTAGCATTAGAGCAGAGAGCAGGTTGGAGAGCAGAGAGAGGCCACGTGGAGAAGAGGAGAGGAAGCCAAGATGGCGGAATGCTGAAGAAGAAGCCAGTTAGTACAGAGTTTGTGTAGAGAGAAGGGGATGAGGAACAAAGGAGAATGAGGCTAGTGAGCTAGAAACCTTTGATTCTAGGAAACTTGGATAAGTCAGTAGCTTTGTGAGCACTGAATGAGTGGGTTTTGGAGCCCAGTGTGTGTTTTTACTTGCCTGCCGGGTGCAAGCTAGGATTAAAGCTAATGGCCCACCAGTTCTTGGCTCCGTTGTCTCATTACCATCTGTCCAAATCCAATGCGAACCTGCATGGATCAGGAGGCTGTGATAGTGGCTGTGCATACTGGCTTTACATCCGACAACCCAGAGATGGACTTATCCTCCTTCTAAGGATCTCTCGAGTGTGTCTGTAGACCTCCCATGGGGATGAGCTGCTGGTGTGACCTACTTTTTTAGCCTTCATCACGTTATGCATTTCTCCAGCAAGACAAGAATTCCGTGTATGGGACAGGATTTAACAAAGGGCTGAATGAGGATGGGTTTGTAGGGGGACACGGCTGAAACAGGACTGCTTGTCTCTGCTCTCTCTAGAGATGAAATTTTACCCATTTCTGGTTTAATCTCAATTCTTGAGGCTTTAGGGTAGAGGGTTATTAATAGAAACCCGCTCGGTGTTCCCTCCTCTTCTTAGAAATCGATATTCTGTTGCGTAATGCCTCCCTCACCCCTGAGACCTCCCCAGCCTGAGTCACTACTCCCATTAGGACATTCCAAACAGGGCTTCCCGAGGAGACAAGGAAGTTCTGCCAAACCTCATACACCTGTGCAACCTGGAGCAACACAGTTCTTACATATCTAGGAAGACAGGCAGCTCAGCTGTGTGCCAGGAACCCCCAAGCTCCTGGCCGGCCTCCCATGAGCTTTAACAGCCAGAGTCCTGGGACAAGACTGGTGACCCTGGGCATAGAAGTAAAGCTGCAGGTTAAACCTGGGACAGGAGGTGACAACGGCTCTGCATTACTTACTGATTTTTCTTTTAAAGCTACAGTGTGGATTCTCCTAAATACAGCACTTCTCTTCCTTCTGGGCAATAAAGAAATTATGCTGACTAACTGGTTTTCAAGTTCCCTGTTGGTGTGAAGGAAGACGAAAGCATAGGAGTAAGTCTGACTTGTGTCTCTGGGTTTCTTTTCTTTTTTCTTCCTTTTTTTTTGTTTTGTTATTGATTTTAGAGAGAGAGGGAGAGGAGAGATATTGAGAGACAGGTATATTGATCTGTTCTTGTATGTGCCCTGACTGGGAATCGAACCACAATCACCATGCTTAAGGACAACTATCTAACCAACCCAGCCAGGGCATGTGGGTTTCTATCATAAGAAGAGTCATATATTTCTAAATCAACAAAATCAGGCTTTAGTCTTGAAGCAAGCAAGCAAACAACAACACCACCCAAGATTACCTATGTAAATAAACTGGACACAACCCTGAACAAGCAAGAAATAACACTATGAGTAGATGCTTTTTGTGAAGACATTGTCCTGGCCCGTTCATGAGAGGTCTTTGAATGAAACCCAGGAGCGTGCTGTAGGTAAAATAAAAACGGACAAGTCCAAACTGACAAGGATCCAACTCAGCGCAGAAAAGACCACACAAGGAGGGTGGCCGGGTCAACTCACTGACCCCACAGTGCAAAGAGAAGCCAGGTGTGGGATGATACATGGGGTGATGTATTTCTTTTTTTTTTTTTTTAAGATTTTTTTTTTAACAGTCAGAGAGAGGGACAGATAGGGACAGACAGACAGGAACGGAGAGAGATGAGAAGCATCAATCATCAGTTTTTCGTTGTGACACCTTAGTTGTTCATTGATTGCTTTCTCATATATGCCTTGACCATGGGGCTACAGCAGACCCAGTAACCCCCTGCTCGAGCCAGTGACCTTGGGTCCAAGCTGGTGAGCTTTGCTCAAACCAGATGAGCCCACACTCAAGCTAAGGACCTCGGAGTCTTGAACCTGGGTCCTCGGCATTCTAGTCCAACGCTCTATCCACTGCGCCACTGCCCAGTCAGGCGCGATTTATTTCTTATAAACATTATTACTGTAGAAAGAAATCAGGCAGCATCCATGTAGCCCGCTATGCAAGATTACATTGTGATGGTGGGATGGAGTTGGTCATGTGGAGAAGTTTGTCAAGAGCTGGACTTTCTCATTTAGGACCTTCCACCTAAGTGACTGGCCAGGACAGGGCTGCAGGAGTGCAGAGAGGAGGACATTCACTGGCCGGCCGGCTGGCTGGTCAGCGAAGCTGCTGACGAGACGTCACTGGCATGCTCAGGTCATAGTGGGTCCAGGTTTGGACCTCGGATTCTGGGAAATGAGTTCATACCTAACCCGAAGCAAATAAACAAACAAGCATTCAAACAGAGAAACGAGAGTTCAAACAGGAACTAACATCCTTGTGCCAACTGGACAACCCCCTCTACTATGTGAGAAACCAAAAGAAGGTTAAGTAGACCATGTGAGCAAAGGGAGGTAAGTGAGGCTGAAAGTCAACATCATCAACCTTTGAAAGCCTGCTGCTGCCTTCTCTCAAATTCCACTGTCAAGGGACCAGATCACCACAGTGGCTGAGTGACAGCATGCTGCGTCCCTCCGATGTGACCTGTCTTTCTTGCCTTGTCTCCTGTGGGCCCCGTGGAGGTCTCCGGAGGCCATGTGCCCTGTCATAATATCATTACCCTCACAGCTGTTGGGAGGTGTGCTTGGATATGGTTGTGCTTTTCAAATTTCTCCATGATAATTTCTAATAAATATCAGTAGATATAACCCACTTCTAAAAAAAGGATCTCTAAGTCTGCCAATGTGTTAAGAGTGGAAAAGTCCCTAAGACCAGAGAGCTGGAACACCACTGGTACAGACCAGCATCTCCCTCACCACGCAGAACTCTAGCCAGACTGCTGCTCTTTTTCCAAGAGAAACACCCCGGCGCTCCAGGGGAAGGCTTCTATTATAAATGGGGTTCAGGCCCTGGCCGGTTGGCTCAGTGGTGGAGCGTCGGCCTGGTGTGCAGAAGTCCCGGGTTCGATTCCCGGCCAGGGCACACAGGAGAGGCGCCCATCTGCTTCTCCACCCCTCCCCCTCTCCTTCCTCTCTGTCTCTCTCTTCCCCTCCCGCAGCCGAGGCTCCACTGGAGCAAAAGATGGCCCGGGCGCTGGGGATGGCTGCTTGGCCTCTGCTCCAGGCGCTGGAATGGCTCTGGTCGCAACAGAGCGTCGCCCCGGATGGGCAGAGCATCACCCCCTGGTGGGTGTGCCGGGTGGATCCCGGTTGGGCGCACGCAGGAGTCTGTCTGACTGCCTCCCCGTTTCCAGCTTCAGAAAAATACAACCACTCAAAAAATAAAATAAAAATAAAAAAATGGGGTTCAGAGAGCATTTTATCTCACTGGACACAAGATATTCAGACTGCCTCAAAAGCTCCAACTCATTGCACAACTGTACATAACCCAAATCCTCTTACTGGATATATTAACTCACAAAAAAAAACAAAACAAAAAAAAACAGGGAAGAAGAAAAAGGAGGAGGAAGTGGAGGAAGCATTTCTATCTGTGATTTATCTGTCCTTTGACAATTGTCTTATCTAAAATGGACAGTAATTCATATCCTGAGAGGAAGTAGGTGCTGTTTTTGGAGTTCTTGAACACTTGAACTGAACTGAGACCAAAAAGCAGGGCCTCGCAGGGCTAGAGGGCAATCAAGGTAGTCTTTCTCATTTTCTTTTGTATGTGTGCGCATGTGTGTGTGTATGTTGTATTTTCACACACACGTCGGCACACACAAGAAATTAGGTTGATTTAAGCATCGGGCCATTTGTTAAAGATTTCTGAAGCCCATTCTTCTAATAGAGTCAGCACAGAGACTGGTTTTCCACACGTTGACCCAGGGTGCACTTAGCCGTGGGGTCGGTCCCACCAGGCCATTGCCTCCTGAGGATTGGAGAGGCTGTTTCTATGTGAGCCCTCCTGAAGCTGGGCATGGACCTCATGCTCATAAATATACTGTCTGGAAGCCACGAGTTTTCCTGTGTCTCTCTCACACTGCTGATACACAGATCGGGACAGAACCGGAGAGATAGATACATCCTCAAACCAAAGTAACCAAACTCCACAACACATCATTTGGTTTGGGTTTGACTGGACAAAGATTGGATGACCATTTGATATATGTGAGGAGGGCACGACATGTCACAGCTCCTGTCTTCGAAGGTTACAACAACCACGTACCCTGGCCAGTTACAGATCACAGCATCCTCTGTCATCTGCCAGAGTTCACGGGGAGAGGTCAGGACAGAAGGGTGACCTCCACTCCTCTCCTCCCCCCTTCCCAGGCTGAGTTCACAGGGGACCCCGGGAGCTGTCTGCCGCCCCCTGGCCTGAAGGAAGAGGTGAAATACGGTTCACAGAAAACTCATGTCGCAGAAGCAGAAAAATGTTGCCTATTATTACACAATGAAGAACCCTGAACAAAATAGAATAAAAAGGCCCTGGCCAGTTGGCTCAGTGGTAGAGTGTCGGCCTGGTGTGCAGGAGTCCCGGGTTCAATTCTCAGCCAGGGCACACAGGAGAAGCGCCCATCTGCTTCTCCACCCCTCCCCCTCTCCTTCCTCTCTGTCTCTCTCTTCCCCTCCCGCAGCCAAGGCTCCATTGGAGCAAAGTTGGCCCGGGCGCTGAGGATGGCTCTGTGGCCTCTGTCTCAGGCGCTAGAATGGCTCTGGTTGCAACAGAGCGACACCCCAGATGGGCAGAGCATCGCCCCCTGGTGGGCATGCCAGGTGGATCCTGGTCGGGCGCATGCAGGAGTCTGTCTGACTGCCTCCCTGTTTCCAACTTCAGAAAAAAAAAATAGAATAAAAGACACTCAAAGCGTTCCATTTCACTCAATAAATCTTTATAACTGCATAAATTAAGCCATTGTCTTTAGAGGTGTGTGAGAAGGCAGTGGAGAGAGAGAGTCCTAGCCACTCGTTGGAAGGCAAGGTGGACTCATCTTTTCGGGGCGAGGAGGAAATGAGGAGAGGGCAGGGGTGTCAGGGACGGGCATGGTGAGGTCGTTCTCTCTCTGAGAGTCTGGAGGGTGCTGTGCCCAATGGCTGGCTCACTGCCTTGCGGTCTTGCCGGCTGGCTCCCTCCTGGGCGCAGAAGGGAGTGGCAGCCCCCGCAGGGCTCTGTAGGAGTCGGACAGCAGCCCGTGGAAGACGGCCATCCGTGGGCCCCGGATGGGCAGTCTGTAGGGAATGCTCTCTGAGGACAGTGCAGAAGGGAGGACAAGGGCTGCTCAGATTCTAGTTCTAGGGAAACTCAAAATAATCAAAGGTTGCTAAAGACAGTTCCCCCACCCTGCGGACGGGCCGAGGCCCCGGACCCAGAGCTCTTGGTGCCACACCGGTGACACACTGTGCCTGGCGGCCGGCATCTCTACTCACGTTTACTGACAACAGCCTGCGGGCGTCAGGGAACTCTGGACTCCAGGCCAGAGTCACGACAAAGGGACCCAGGAGAAGTCCTTCCCCATCCCTTACAGAGACAGGCTCCTTCTACCTACTCAGTTCTCACTAATAATTATCGACACTATATGCATTCAGCTGAATCCAGAAAGAAAAAGAAAAAAACACACCAGAAATCACTGTTGTAATCAACAGAGCGTGTTAGATAATTATTGGCAATGGTGCTTGCAGGGTGAGTGATACACAGGTCTGTCTCTGTGGCCGTCCGCGGGCACCCGCAGGTGGACACGCCTCCCATGCACGGAGCAGTAGGGCCGGCAGCCTCAGCGCCTCTCTGGGTGGATCAAAGGTGCGGGCTGCTGGCACTGGGGTTCCGATGCTCTCCTGGGCGTGGGGTGGCCGGGCAGGGTGGGAGGCGAAATGCGTCTGGTTCTACAGGTGGGGACAGGGGGGTCCAGGCGGTGGAAGTGATCTGGCCGAGCTCGACCAGGCAGACTACAGTCTGAAGCCAGGTCTCTGTGCCTAGGCTGGTGCTTTTTCCACAAGCCCAGAAAGCACACATGACATTGAAGCTCGGCTCAGACACACTGAGACCACGGTCAACGGCAGACCTACCAAGCTTCGCTCCCGGCCAACTGCATGAGCACGGCCTCTCAAGTCCCACCCCCAAGGCTGTTGTCCTTGGAGGGGCCCTGGGGGCAAGAACGTGGTCTGTCCAAGAGCAGGATGTCCTCACCTCGTGAACACCAAGTCCAGCTCTAGTATTGGTCATCGAGTCACACTCCCAGGGACATTAAGTTCATAACAGGCACCTTATCACACTGTCCGGTACAATTACAAAACATTCTTGGGGAAGGAAGGGCATGTGTGCATGTGTGTGTGCGTGTGTGTGTGTGCATGTGTGTGTGTGTGAGCATGTTGTGTTTCAATCCTTTGTGAGGCAGGCCTGGAGAACCCGGTTCAAGGGGAAGTCAGGAGGACTGGGAGGCTGCTACCAAGAACCCTGAAACCACCACAGCCCCATCGCCCAGCCTTCTCTTGGCTTCCAGGGGTGGAGGCAGTTGTGACCAGAGGGCAGCGGGGGCTCTCCCTGCGAGGGGGCTCTCCCTGCGAGGGCGCTCTCCTTGCGAGGGGGCTCTTAGCTCTCGGCTCCTCCGTCCACTTCGGCTCAGAGGGAGCCGTGAACGAGGCCACGACTTTTGGAGTCACGAGGAAGGATTCCTCGGGACGAGCAGTCTTCCGCTCCACTGGAGTGGAGAGCCTCACACCTCCGCTGTTACCCGGGTCTCTGGTCTTCCTTTCTGGGACCCCCTTCAGGACACCCCTTCGGTCCTCCCTGTCCTTCCTGACGCCTGCTCGGTCCAGTCCTGCAGCCTCCCTGGAGAGAGCGTACACTTCCCCACCCATGAGAAGTGGAGGGGCGGCCTTGATTCTCCTCACTGCATTTCCAATGAGAGGAAACGGAAGGGGGCTTCAGTTAATATGGGAGAAAACCGACACTGTCTCTAATGTGGCAACCTGTGCGGCACTGGGCCCTTGGCCGCTGTCACCCAAACGGAACACCCAGTGTCACCTTCCCCAGCCCAGGGCTGCCTCTCTGGAAGAGGAGACGTAGGTCAGGGCTGAAGCTGGAGACAGAGCCACTCTCACATGTTCCGAGAACAGCAAGTGGACATCAGAAGAGCACCGGGTACCCCCGGGAGAGGGTGGGGGCACGAGGGGGCCTGTGGGGCGGGAATGCAGTCCCCTTCCCACCGTAACGGTGCGACCGGGATGGCCCGAGAAGGGAATCACTGACTGTGTGCCCCGTGTCTATGAGAACTCTTTAGCAAGTGGGTTACAGAGCTATTCAGAAAGAACGTGCAGACGTGCTGGCGTGGGGAGGACCGAGGGGGAACGCGACGTGGATAACGGTGAGTAAGGCCCGAAGAGGGGCAGGTGGAGGGAAGGGCGGGCTGTGGACCAACCAAGAGCAATAGTAGTACATGAAAAAAGAACGAGATAGAGACCCCCAACAGCCAAATCAATCCCCAGAGAAAAGCACCAAACCAGAGGCACCAGGCTCCCTGACTTCACGTTATACTATAAGATACAATAATCAACACAGCATGCGATGGGCAGAAGAACAGCCAACCAGACCAATGGATCAGACCCGAGATCCCAGAAATAAACCCACACCTACATGGGCAACTAATTTTCAATGAAGGAGCCAAATGCATACCATGGAGAAAGAAAAGACTCTTTAATAAACTGTGCTGGAAAAATTGGAAAGCCATATGCGAAACATTGAAATTAGACTGCTATCTGACACCATGCACAAATATTAACTCAAAGTGGATGAAAGACTTAAGACCTGAGACAATAAGACACAGGGAAGAAAACATGGGTATCAAGCTTACAGACCTTGGTCTCAGAGAGGTTACTGTGAACGTAATCCCAAGGCAAGGGGGTAAAAGCAAAAATAAACACATGCGACTCCATCAAAGTAAAAAGTTTCCGCACAGCAAAAGAAACCACCCATAAAAAAAAAGGCAACCAACCAAATGGGAGGACATTTGCAAATGATCCCTCCAATAAGGGGCTCCTGTTCAAAATATATTTTTAAAAAACTCATATAGCTCAACAACAAAAGAATAAAAGATCCAATTTTCAAAACCTCGCACCTGTTAGAATGGCGGTTATCAGTAAGACAGCCTGTAACAAGTGTTGGGGAGAAAATGGAACCCTCACACATAGCAGGTGGGAGTGTAAATCGATGTAGCCACTACAGGAAACAGTTTGGAGGTTCCTCAAAAAATTACCAATAGAGCTACCAAATGACTCAGCAATCCCTCTTCTGGTATCTACCTGGAAATTTTGAAAATACTTATCTGTAAAGACACATGCACTCCCATGTTCGTTGCGCCATTTATCACAATAGCCAAGATAATGAAACAACTTATGCGTCCTTCAATGGATGATTGGGAAAAGATGTGGGACATGTATAAAATGGACTACTGCTCAGTCATAAAAAATGATGAAATATCACCATTTGTGACAACATGCTCCTGAGAGTATCATCCTCTGTGAAATACATCAGCCGGAAAAGAACAAGAACCATAATATTTCACTCCCATGTGGGACACAAAATAGAAAGCAACGGATGGCCAAACGCATAGATACAGACAACAATATGGTGGTTACCAAAGGGAAGAGGGTAAAGCGTATCAAATATATGGTGATGGGGGGTGGGGGTGGGGGTGAGAACACAATGCAGTATACAGATGATGTATTATAGAGTTGCATACCTGAAACTTGTTGTTAACCAATGTCACCCCGATAAATTGAACTTTTTAAAAAAGAATTTGTTCAGAAAATTTAGAGATTATCATTGGGATTGAACTTTCCTTTCTCTCTCCTGCTCTGGGGGTACATGCCTCGCACACCTGCCCCACGTGAAGGCAAACCTGCTGAGATGTTGTCGCTGGAACGCTTGGGTGCTGTCTGAGCTTTTGGTGGCTGCAGACTCTTCCTTCTGATCAGAGAAAGCAAGAAAGAAAACGCATTAGTGATTTGACTAGGGGTTTCTGGAAAGAAACGTGTCTTTTCCACCGCTTGTTGGCCTGGTACTGAGACCACTTTGCCATAGAGACGACTGGGCTAAACTTTTGCAAAAATAAAGTGCTTTTTATTTTTATTTTTATTTTTTTTATTTTTTATTTTTATTTGCATTTTTCTGAAGCTGGAAACAGGGAGAGACAGTCAGATAGACTCCCGCATGCGCCCGACCGGGATCCACCCGGCACGCCCACCATGGGGTGACGCTCTGCCCACCAGGGGGCGATGCTCTGCCCATCCTGGGCGTCACCATGTTGCGACCAGAGCCACTCTAGCGCCTGGGGCAGAGGTCACAGAGCCATCCCCAGCGCCCGGGCCATCTTTGCTCCAATGGAGCCTTGGCTGCGGGAGGGGAAGAGAGAGACAGAGAGGAAGGCGCGGCGGAGGGGTGGAGAAGCAAATGGATGCTTCTCCTATGTGCCCTGGCCGGGAATCGAACCCGGGTCCTCCGCACGCTAGGCCGACGCTCTACCGCTGAGCCAAATGGCCAGGGCCTAAAGTGCTTTTTAATAAAGTTCCAAACTTGCAAGATAAATAAGTTAGGGCAACAAATTTCAAAAGTCTACATCACAGAAGAATGAACTTTTGCTCAGAAATCCCTGACTTTAGAGTTTCGTTTTCCATTTATAGTCTGTACAAAATATTAGAATTACTTTCAGCGTGAGTTAACATAAGAGCTCTTTAAAGGTACAGAGTCAGTGTGGGTAAAGGTTATCGGTCCTAGAGCCTATAAAGCTCAAATACCTATTGGTTCATGATCCTGTCTATCTGGGTTGGGCACCATGGTTTCAATGCACCTGAGTCTACATCTCAGCTTGGAACCGATGGCCCTGAGCTCACACAAAGAATCATAACACCTACTGCTGGCCAACATGTGGTTACAGAAAGACTTATTATTCTCCCACATTATTGCTCTCTACATGATGGAAAGAAAGTGAAGATCGACATTAGCTCACATATAACCTTTTTGACTGGTCCTAGATAATGCTGGCTGTATGTTCAACCATCTACTGCAAGGCAACTCAACCTATTTTGGTATCTGACCCAGGGTGAGTCCATTGTTTGAGTTTTTCAATAAAGTAAAAACTGAGTCCTTCTTCCCTGTCTGATAGTGAAATGCAGAATTAAAAAAAAAAAACCCAAAAAACAACAAAACAAGAAAAAACCTGAAATCCAATTCATCAAAATTTTGGCTGGATTTTATTTCTGATATACTGGCTCTTGATAAGAAAGCAGCAAAGAACAACCAAACAAACTGGTAACAGGAATTTAATCACTAAAAAGTAGCAGAGGACGTCCTGGAGTCACAACAGTCTGTGTAACCTTCTGAATTAGGTATGTTATCCACATGGGGAATTTGTATTTACTTCTGCCCAAGTCATCAAAAAAAATTTCCTCTCTTGTTCCTTCTACTGTTCTTGTGAAGGTAGGAAGGATATTAAAGCTTCTACAGTAGTTTCAACACTAGCTCAAGCAAAAAAAAGTAGAAACAACTTTTTGGGTCTACCTGGTTTAATCAAAAAATGAAACCAGTTGAGAAGCCCCCTAAACATTCTAAACATTCTAACCACTCTTAGTGCACTATCCTCGTGTTTCCAAACTAAGACACTCAGAATTAAAGTCATGTTCCAATTCCCACCTTTGACTTACCTACGACTTATAAAATGCTCAAAGGATAGTTTCAGGTCATCTGGAATCACCAGAGTTCTTGATTGTGCCTGAGGGAGAAAGTCTCATTTTAGAACACTGCCCCAAACCGTGTCCCCCTTTTCATAGATCGTGTCCCACCTTGGCAAGGTCCAGTTGTATTTAACATCAGTCAGTCATGAATGAACCAGAAGGAATTACCCTGCTTACATCATAGGGTCTCTGTTCTTTCCTGCTTGTGAGATTTCGGAGTTAGATACTGTGAGATTTGGAAGTCTTCCGATCCTCTTGGGTCAGTGCACTGCAACATTCTTCACGTTGCGGGTTAACCATCACGTCCTCACAGACGCTGCTGATGCGGGCTGTGGGCTCCTCATCTCACTGTGTGCCTTAGGCTTCCTCTCCCAGAACACTCGTGACCTGTGTATTGCGTCCCCTTGCCTAGTGGGTTTCCCCCTAGACTCCCAGCTTCATGAGGACCTAGACTGTTTCCATATTCCTAGGTCCTAAAATAGTGCCTGTTTACTAAACAGTTGTTGATCAAATCAGTGAATGAATGAAGCCCTTTGAAGCACACTTCAAAGTGTTGATAGAACCCTCCATACAACTATCCCTGGAGACTCACCACCATACTTCTCAGGAGGTATTCCTTCCATACTCAGCAAAGGGTCTCCTGGCCCAGGGTTACATGGGAGAATGAGTAAGTATCCAAGCCAATAAATCTTATTTTTATTTTATTGATATGTATTCACTTTATGTTTTTACTTTAAGAAATGTTTTTCTGCCTGACCAGGCAGTGGTGCAGTGGATAGAGCATTGGACTGGGATGCAGAGGACCCAGGTTCGAGACCCCGAGGTCGCCAGCTTGAGCACGGGCTCATCTGGTTTGAGCAAAAGCCCACCAGCTTGAATCCAAGGTCGCTGGCTCCAGCAAGGGGTTACTTGGTCTGCTGAAGGCCCGTGGTCAAGGCACATATGAGAAAGCAATCAATGAACAACTAAGGTGTCATAACGAAAAAAACTGATGATTGATGCTTCTCATCTCTCTCCATTCCTGTCTGTCTGTCCTTGTTTATCCCTCTCTCTGACTCACTCTCTGTCTCTGTAAAAAAAAAAAAAAAAAAAAAAAAAAAATTAAAAATTAAAAAAAATGTTTTTCTATTGCTAATCATGTTTTAAAAATTGAGACATAATTCACACACACCATGAAACTCACCATCTCGGTGCACAAGCTGGTGGTTCTTAGTGTATTGACAAAGGCGTAGGACAGTCCCCACTGTCTGCTTCCACGACATCTCCCTAACTCTGGAAAAGAAAGCCTTTCCTCGGGAGTCATTTCTCCTCCCTCACATCCTCAGCAACACCCATCTATTAGCTCTCTCTTTGGATCTGCCTGCGCTGGACATTTCAAACATATGGAATAATGCAATTCGTGGTCTTTTCTATTTTCTTTCAAAGTCGTTTAGCTTTGTAGGGAGTTTTGAAATAAAATAAGTGTGATTCTTTCAACTTTGTTCCTCTTTTTCAGGTTTTGGCTACTCTACATCTCTTGCATTTCCACAGAATTGTAAGATCTGCTTGTCATTTTTTTTGCAAGAAAGGCTTCTGGGAGCTGGGGAGAGATTGCTCTGGACCTGCAGAGCGAGCTGGGGGAGTACTAGCATCTTTGCAATGGTAAGCCTTCCAAGCCGTGGATGTGGGATTATTTCTATTTACTTAGACCTTCCTTAATGTCTTTCTATAATATTTTATAGCTTTTGATATACAATTTTACTGTTTTTTGTTTTTTTAGTGAGAGGAAAGGAAGAAGAGAGACAGACTCCCGCATGTGCCCCAACTGGGATCTCCCCGGCACGCCCACTAGGAGACGATGCTCTGCCCATCTGGGGCGTTGCTTCGTTGCTCAGGAATGAAGTCCTTTTTTAGCGCCTGAGGTAAAGGCCATGGAGCCATCCTCAGAGCCCACGGCCAACTTGCTCAAGCCAATCAAGTCATGGCTGTGGGAGGGGAAAAGAGAAGGGAGGAAGGGTGGAGAAGCAAATGGTCACTTCTCCTGTGTGTCCTGACCGGAATCAAACCCACACGCCAGGCTGACGCTCTACCACTGAGCCAACTGACCAGGGCATTTCTTTTATTAAATTTATTCCTGCCTGACCAGGCAGTGGTGCAGTGGATAGAGCATTGGCCTGGGATGCAGAGGACCCAGGTTTGAAACCCCAAAGTTTGAGTACAGGCTAATTCGGCTTGAGCACAGGGTCACCAGCTTGAGCAAGGGGTTGCTGGCTTGAGCGTGGGATCATAGACATGACCCCATGGCCACTGGCTTGAAGCCCAAGGTCACTGGCTAGAACAAAGTGTCACTTGCTTTGCTATAGCCTCCCCCCTGCCACCGGTCAAGGCACATATGAGAAAGCAATCAATGAACAACTAAGGTGCCACAACAAAGAATTGATACTTCTCATCTCCCTTCCTGCCTGTTTGTCCCTGTCTGTCCCACCTCCCTCGCTAAAAATAAATTTAAAAAATTATTCCTAAGTATTTTTATTTTTTATTATTATTTTTTTTTTTGTATTTTTCTGAAGTTGGAAACGGGGAGGCAGTCAGACAGACTCCCTCCTGCGCCCGACCAGGATGCACCAGCATGCCCACCAAGAGGCGATGCTCTGCCCATCTGGGGCATCACTCTGCCACAACCAGAGCCATTCTAGCGCCTGAGGCAGAGGCCACAGAGCCATCCTCAGCGCCCGAGCCAACTTTGCTCCAATGGAGCCTTGGCTGCGGGGAGGGGAAGAGAGAGACAGAGAGGAAGGACAGTGGGAGGGGGAGGGAAGCAGATGGGTGCTTCTCCTGTGTGCCCTGGCTGGGAATCGAACCTGGGACTCCCTCCTGCCATGCTCTACCACTGAGCCAACCGGCCAGGGCCAGTATTTTTATTTTTGAGACTATTGTAAATGGAGTTGCTTTTCTCAATTTTTTGGGTTGCTCATTGCTAATGTACAGAAGTAAAATTAATTTTTTTTGTTGTTGTAAAATTAATTCTGTATATTGACACTGTATCCTAGAACTCTGTGGTGCTCACTTATTCTCCCTACTCATGTTTCTGTGGCTCCCTGGGGACCTCCTGCATATGAGACCACGTGGTCTGCAGGTAGTATTACGCCGGCCTCCACAATCTGGGCTCCTTTCATCCCGCCCATCTGTCAACCCTGCTTACCGATCTCATTTCCTGGCACGCAGAGCACAGCTGCCTGCTCCCAACCAGCATGGGGCCACCCTCGTTCCTCCTGGCCTGAGGAGAGAGGGGGACAGGGGCAGTGAGGAGATGTATCTGGGGCAGCAAAGAAGTGGGAAGGGGCAGAGCGGTGGCAGGTGTGACAGTTATTTCTTCCATAAACCAGAGATGGGGCCCTGGCCAGCTGGCTCAGTAGTAGAGTGTTGGTCTGGCTTGTGGAAGTCCTGGGTTCTATTCCTGGCCAGGGCACACAGGAGAAGGACCCATCTGCTTCTCCACCCCTCCTCCTCTCCTTCCTCTCTGTCTCTCTCTTCCTCTCCTGCAGCCAAGGCTCCATTGGAGCAAAGTTGGCCTGGGCGCTGAGGATGGCTCTGTGGCCTCTGCCTCAGACACTAGAATGGCTCTGGCCACAACAGAGCGACGCCCCAGATGGGCAGAGCATCACCCCCTAGTGGGCATGCTGGGTGGATCATGGTTGGGTTCATGCAGGAGTCTGTCTCTCCGCCTCCCTGCTTCTCACTTCAGAAAAAAAAAAAAATAATAAAATAAATAAATAAAACAGAGATCGTCAGTCTGGCCTCAACTCCATGCTGGACGGATGGCAAATCGAGGCTTGACCACAGCCAGTGGGTACAGACGGGGTTTGGGAGGGAGTGGGGAGCCACAGAACAGGTGGTGGTCCTGGGTCCCTCTGACAGTCGTGCAGGCATAAGGGCTGGCAGAGGGGGCCGGGGGCTGGGGCTGAGACAAGATCTGTCCTTCTGATGGAGCATGCATCTGTGGGGCTGCACTCCCGTGGAGGCGGCTGTCTACCCATTTTATATGAAGGACCCCCCACAGGGACCAGCGCAGGAAGAGTGCACAGAAGACATCCCTTCCGCAAGCCTGCCATTGGCCCCTCCGACCTCTCATCCTCTATTCTCACACCTTAACTCAGGACCGACATCAGCTGCCCAGCACCAGGTGGCTCTCCTCAGCCTCCACAGAGCCACGAAGTAAGCCACCAGCAGACTGGAGCTTGTGTGAGGGTCTCGAGCTCCTCCCGCCTCTGGGGAAGAGAGGCTGTCCCAGCCGGGGACAAGACAGCACCCTGTCTGCTCTCTGATGCTCTCGTCCTGACTTCACTGCTGCCCACAGGTGACGGGAGGCTTTGGGCACTTACACCTGCAGCCTGAGGCTCGTGCGCCTCTGACGAGAGTGTGGTCAGGGGGAAGATGGCAACTGGAGGCTGCTATTCTGTCTGGGATTCTCGCCTGCCTTCTCCAACCACACTGACATCAGGGTCATGAGACAGGCTCCTAGGAAGCGCAGAATACGGGGGAGGGGGTCCCAGGGACAAGCAGACGACCATTCTGCACTGCAGCCTTCTCCTGCTGTGTGATCCTCTTGTGGTGACACCTGTGCCCCGACCTGTCCCTGCTGCCCGGGAGGTGTGCAGAACAGTAAGAGGAGGAACATATTGAAGCTGCGTGGGAGTGCCCAGGTGTGCCCACTGGGTGACTCTGCTGGGTGGGTCTGCACGTAGCTGCATCCTGTGAGTGACAGTGACATGGCACTAGGGTGGGGCACTGTTGTCCAAATGATGGACAAAGCTGGATTCTTTTGACAAATATTTAGAATACATTTCCTTTCTATAGGCCATTTGAAAAGAACCGACTCAGAGTCACAGTGCGGGGGGTTGGCATGTTGCAGTGTGAGAGCGAATGACTCGATTCATTCACTCAACAAGACGTTGTTTGTGAGGCCACCATGTGGAGGGAGCCGGGCCAGAGTCACTCCCAGAGACGAATAAGACAAAGTGTCCGGCCCTGAGGAAGACGGGGAGAAGACAAACTTGCTCAGGGACTGGGGACCTGAAGATAAACATACACAGCCTGTAAGCTGTCACCCCCCCCCCCCCCAGCAGATGCTATACAACGGTACGGAAAGCTCCATGATGGGACCGTATCAAGGCCCCTGGCGGAGGGGTGGGTCACAGAGGGAGGGGTCTGAGAAGGGTTGAAGGAACAGGCAATGCTTGGGTAGGTGTCAGCGAGGCCAACAGGAGGAGGAAGGGCACTCCAACCCGGACAGTGCGGTGCAGCCGCACGGAGGAACGAGCTCGTAGGTCACCAGGAGGACCGGGAGCGTCAGGTGGTCTGGCGGCAGGAGGGGTGCCGTGAGAAGTCAGGCTGGAGAGGAAGTGCCCCGTGCCGACCCCTCCGCATCTGGCCGGACTCAGTTCACCTCTCTGAGTTCTGAGACTGACATACCTCCCGGGACCTGCGACCCAAGCTTGCACGCAGGTATCACAGGAGAAGCAATGGAACTTCTGGGCTCCCGGAAGGGAGAGAGACCACATCCCACTGGTGGACTCAGGAGGGGCCTCAATGGTCTCCGAAGAAGTTGAAGCAAACAGTTCGGGGTTCGGCGTCCTTATTCCTGTCTGGCCTTTTATTCCAGCCCCAGAACCAAGGTCACTTCCTTCTGCCACGGTCCATTCGCTCTGGGCTCCCTCTAGGCCAGCTCCGCAGCAGTGGCCGGAACAGAGTGTGAACCAGCCAATGGTTCAAAGCATGGGCCTCCCTGACTGTGGTATCTAACTTCTTGTTTCCCAAGCAGCTGTCCCCAGGAGAGGTGGCAGTGGTGACAGGAGAGTGACAGCAGCCAGATTTCAGCCAGTTCCGGAAGCCAAAAACTGCTCTTCGCGTTTCACAACTAGACACATCCTAATATCTGAGGTCCCTATCTGCCAGGGCTTCCAACATCTGGCTCGTGGCCCGAGTCCTTGGCCCCCTTGAATCGTTGGTAAAGAGAGAAATATGTTTCTCTCCCTCCATCTGCCTCCACCTCTCTCTCTCTCTCTCTCTCTCTGTTTCTTTCTTTTTCACACACACACCTGTCCACATAACAAAAACTGAAAATGTCAGCACCAGATGGTGACTTTAAATATAGCCTGCTTTGAGGAGCACTGACAAATTGGCCTCTGCACCTCCATTCTGTGTCCCCCTTTCCACTCCTGCCTTACTGAGAGAGGTCACCTGGACCAGCTCTTTCAATGAACACAATGAGGAAAAGGTGGCCCAGAAGGGTTACAAGGTTTGCCCAATAGCACAGCTATTTAATATGTCAGCCAGAAGGTTCTCTGAAGGGTCAAAGGGGACAGCGGACACTCAGGGTCCACATAAGGGCACCATGATGCCTACCTACATCCCTTAGAATCCAAAAGGAGGTGCTCAGAGAACTATTTTCAACATTACTCACCCCCCAAAAAAACTCCACTGATAATTAAACATTTTCCTGCTCTTTGAAAATACCAGCCATCCCCATTAAACAATAAAGCTAAATGTAGTTTTTAGAATTTGTATTGTTCACTATGAAAAACTTCAAACATATACACAAAATAAGGGACAGCCAAGGCCCCACCATCCTGATGTCTTAAACTGTCATTTCAGGTCAGTAGCGGTCATTATTACCTCCCTTTAAAATTGTCTTTGTAGTTTATATGTTGGCACAATATACGCAGCAGGAAAACTCAGTCGTATACAGGGTAGTTTCTGTGGTGGTCGCGAGCTTGTGAAAATTGAGAGTCCATGAGAGAAACCACAGAGCTCTCGGTGGTGAGAACACTGGAAGTCGCCCTGTTGTGTATGTCCTCAGCTGTGTCTCTGCACCGTCTCTGCGCTCTGTAGTGTCCGCTGTCTGTCACAGGTCTGCTAAAAACAAAGTAGGTAATGCCCTCACCTTTACTTCTGACTCATTAGCCTGGAGAACAGCGCCCCCGGATGGGAGAGGAGACGGGGTGGGGGCAGGAATGCCGAGTGGGGTGGCCTGTCACCCTCTGCGAGTGACTGAGGGCTCTAGCCAGTTCAGCCAGGCCCGGAAGGTGCGATAGGGGGCGCAGGGTCTCGGGCAGCCCTCCAGATGGCCCCCACACGCCCGCTCTGCCTGCCGTGGAGCTCTGAGTAAGCTGCCTCCTGGCCTCAATAACGCAGCTATTAAATTACACTTGCTGCTTGTGGGCGTCAGGAGCCCGTATTGGGGCAGGTGGAAGTCATGACTGATAGAGAAGCCAGCTCCACAGGAGAGGCTTGCGTCGGGATGGGGGATGGGGTTAGACTCTGCTTCTTATATTTGTTTCTTCTCTGTGAGCTCTGCCTTTCCCCTCCCATCTCCTTTTTTATTTTATTTTTATGGTTTATCTCCTTATCTCTCTGTGTGTCTCTGAGCCTCTGTCCCCTCTCTGTCCCTCACCAGAGAACACTGCTCCAGACACACACACACCTGGAGTGGCCCGGGCAGCTCCCCGCAGGAAGGACTGCTACCTGGCTGTGGGTGTCCCAAGTTCTGCCCTGCCACCCATGAGGGTGAAGAGGAGGGAGCCAGCAGGCAGGACCTCTGGCCCGTGGCAGCAGGATAAGGAACTGGGAGGATAAAGGAAGAGACAGCGTGTCCAGGGCAGTCCACTCCCGTGAGACCCGTCCTTTCTCTCCAGAAAGCAGCCGTGGCAGCTGGGTACCGCACAGCAGACACGCACAGGCCTTCCTGCAGGCAGCGGAGATTTGGGGCTAAGTTCACGTGACAGGCACGGAGCTCACTCGAGGTCCCTGCCAGGAGTCCCAACAGGACCGGGGCCCCCGGTTCGCTGCACAGGGCGGCAGAATGTGCCTCCCTCAAACGCGCCACTTTGGCCTAAGGCTGATTTTGAACTCAAGGCACGTTATAAAATCCGCAGGTGCAAGCAGGGTACTCTGACCCTCCTCCTTTTCTTCCTAAAAGTAGGAGATAAAACCCCAAGTGGAAGAGGCCCTCCTATGCCAGGAGGGAAGCGACGCCTCTTTACCAAGGACCAGAGGAGGAAGCGGAGACAATTCTCTGCAAACAGACCTTGTTCACATCATTCTTCTCTCCCTTAGCCCCCTGTGTGGCTGCCTCTCCTGGTCAGCCCTGTCTCTTAACGTGCAGGTGTTGCCCCTTGTTTGGGTCTTCGTTTCTTTAGGAGGGCACTCGTGTCGCACAAAACTTCCAATAAATAACGTGTGTGCTTTTTCTCCTGCTCACTGGCCTTCGGTCAATTTAACCCTCAGGTCCAGCTGAAAACTGTAAGATGTCAGCAAAGGTCAGAGTTTGCCTCCGAGAGAGAGGGAGAGGAGAGGAGAAGAAAGGAGAGGGGAGGGGAGGGGAGGGGAGGGGAGCGAGAGAGAGAACGAGAGACCTGACTTTTTTTCTCAGCAGCAGTAATGGATTTGTGACTGAGTCTCCCAGGGACTGGCCCTTGGGCTCCGCCCACTGGCCCAACCTGGACAGCCATTGCTCTGGACTGCTCTCTAGTGGCCGCCTCTGAGCATTGCAGCCATGAAAGACAGCCCAACCTCTCACTGTCCCGGGGCGGGCGTTAGCAACGCTTCCTTCCCCACCTCCCGGGTGTCTGGAGTCTGAATGCCTCGGATGGCACGGTGCACCCAGACCCAGAGCAAACCTGGGATGAGGAGATGATCGGAGGCAGCGTGAGGCTGTCCAAACAGGAAACTTAAGGAGACAGAGGGACTAGAAGGCTGCTTGCTGGTTCTGCCTCAGTGGCCAAGCCTAGTGGGTCCCTGCTCAGCGCACCGTCAGGGTAGCAGGCGCTCTCACATACGCGCCTGTCCCCGGTGTCAGGGGGATGAATGTGGTCGCTCTGACGCACAGCCCTGCCCCTGCCCCTCCTGTGCTATGGCCAGGCCCACCCACCTCCGTGGTCCCCTCTAGGTAAGCCTGTCCCCTGCTGGCCTGAGTCCCTCCTGCGCTCCAAACACGTCCTCAGTTTGTCTCCAGGTCTTGCTTCCTGCACTTGTGTAAATAATATCTTCCAAATCCAGGGAGATGCCACTTCCTCTGGACCCCTCTCTTGCTCCACCTCTGCTCACCCCTCCCCCAGCCCGCAGGTGACCTTTCCCCCCACCCCCATACATATTGGGCAGCTGCGTGCCTGTCCCATCCACCCTGTCATTTGTGTCGGTGGAAACTGACTTGCTCATCCCTGTATCTGTACTGAACCAGATAAAAAGGGCTCTGAAAGAACTTATCCCCCGACCGGTCATCATTACGTGGCCCGTTACCGGGCTCTCACCAGGGCATTAGGGACAGTGCCTCCCGCACTTCTTACAACAGCCCTGCACATGCCAGCCGATTTTTTCAGGGGCAGAAACTGAGAGTGCTGTCCAGAGTTCTCTCTCTTCCTCTGCCTCGGGCAGGTGCTGACCTCACAGCACCGTGAAGGCTGGGAACCCTGTGAGAAGCCAGTGCCTCTGAGTGTCACCCAGAAGCCAGGCCTGGTTGACTTCTGGGAGGCGGAAAGGAGATGAGGAGTTTTTAACGTGAAGTCCTACGTGTGTAAGGGACACAGGGATTCGTGGTGGCGGGAGGGGGTTAGAGACCCAGAAACTAGGATTGGCTCTAGATAGGCTGGGAAGCAGTCTCTGACTGTCTCAGGGCATATTCCTCCACCTGAACTTTTTGGTTTCCCTTTTTGATGAATCTCGCCTCGTGCCTTTATTCTTAGTTGTAGCAGACGGGCCCCCAAAGGCACTAGAGATGGGGGGGAGGGGCATGGGAGCACATCCTTTTCATTCTGCAAATGTCTATGGAACACCCACAAGGTCCCAGGCCCCGGCTGGGCTAACGAGACAGACAGGAAGTGCCTTTGGAGTCCTATTTGTGTCATCCTGAAACTGCTATTGGTTTCTTTGCAGTTAAAGAAAAAATTTGAGTACCTTAGAGAAGTCATTTGGAACTTGAAACAAGTTTGGCAGATTCATATCCTTCGTGGACGGAATCAGGAAAGCAGCAGAGGCGTGGGGGTATCTGAGTGACCAAAACGGGAGCACGTGAGAGCCACAGCGTCCGGCGTGCTGAGCCAGACCCTTCGCTGGTGCAGAGAGAAGCCAAGGGACACCCCTGTCCTCACTCCCAATGCTGGACGTCCCAGGCCATTTGGAGCCCCCAAAGATGGCTCCACCCTGACTTCGGCTTCTCTGTCCCCTTTTTTTTTTTTTTTTTGTATTTTTCTGAAGCTGAAAACGGGAAGAGACAGTCAGACAGACTTCCGCATGCGCCCGACCGGGATCCACCCGGCACGCCCACCAGGGGCGACGCTCTGCCTACCAGGGGGCGTCGCTCTGCCGTGACCAGAGCCACTCTAGCGCCTGGGGCAGAGGCCAAGGAGCCATCCCCAGCGCCCGGGCCATCTTTGCTCCAATGGAGCCTTGGCTGTGGGAGGGGAAGAGAGAGACAGAGAGGAAGGAGGGGGGGGGTGGAGAAGCAAATGGGCGCTTCTCCTATGTGCCCTGGCCGGGAATCGAACCCGGGTCCCCCACACGCCAGGTCGACTCTCTACCGCTGAGCCAACCGGCCAGGGCCTTCTCTGTCCCTTTTGTTTGGAGCTGACCGACACCACCTGTGGACTGCCAGAGATGTGTACACATCGAGGCAGGGGGAAAAATACCAGTTCATAAATCATAAAGCAGATGTGTGATGTGTGAAATACACCAGGAAGGGCTGCATAGAAGTGACTGATGTTTCACAAGTGCCATCCTCTCTAGTCCGGCCTGCGATCTTGGAGCCCATGGCCCTGCCCATGGAAGCAATCCACCCACCTTTTCCCGTGGAATATTTTCTCTCTCAACCATTTTTTCTCTGGCACTTTCTTTCCAGTCACAGGTGAAACGGTGATGCTCTTCCTAGGGTGATATCACTGCCCCCCCACACTGCTGGCTGGTGTGGTCCATTTCATTACCATATTGGGGCCCAGGTGTGCAGGGGGCCTATGTGTGCGGCATTGACCCTGGCCTCCAGGAAATGGAAACTCAGATGCTGCTAGTTTTGCCAAGATGCCTGTCCCCTCTAACGAGGACAGACTTCACTGCCATCATTCCTTTATTACAAGGAACGTGGAAGGGGTTAGGTGCCCGGAAGGCGTTTATTGTTTCATTTTGCCTCGCCATTGCCCTGGGCCCCAGGAGAGCTGGGAGGTGGGTCTAACCCCACTCCCTCTGTCTTTGGTCTGTGGGCTTCCTTCCTTGGACTTGACACCGGAAACTGACCTGGAGAGACCAGGGGCCACTGTCGAAGGCTTTAGCACACAGTCATCTCAGATAGACAGACCTCAGTGTGACCCGAGGGCTTGTGAGGCTGAGGATGAGCGTGGCTTCAGCAGAGCCAGGCCCCCTTGAGAGTCCCCCTCGGAGGCAGTGGGTCTGTCCAGACATGGGCCTTGAGAGCCGGTCCCTCCTCTCCGAACCCCAGGTGCATCTCCAGGCCTTGTCACGGGGGCTGCGCTGAGCACGTTTCACTAAATGTTCCTGTTTCTTTTCCAGAAAGTTCTCACAACTGCTTGTCCAAGGCTAGCTAATACTTAAAGCACATACAGAATTTTCATACCAAGGTCTTTTGTCAAGAATAAACAGCTTGGAACCGAGAGCTTTGGCCAGAGGAGGAGTTTCTAATGCTTGGAAACTGTTGGCACTCAAGCCAACCAGCCTTTCAAAAGCCCCCCGCATGCCTAGAGGTCCTTCCGGAAGCTCAGGGCGCCACACAGATGTGCAGCCTGTCTTAGAATCCTGTGGGGTAGGCAGGTGTCGTTTCTCCTAACAAGGGCTCAGACTGCTGTCTGGCTCCTTCCAGTACAGACGCGTGGATAGCTGCTCTGACCACCACAGCTAATTCTCTCTGAGACCTGCTTGAGCGTGGCTGGCTGGAGGAAAAGCCACCCCTTCCCTTCCCAGCTGAGTGTCCCCTCTGACACTCCAGGACCTGCTCGTGAAAGTGAGCAGGTTCTGAGGGCGCTCAGTTGTGTGCTGGGCCTGCTTTGTTCAAGCCCCTGCCGTGTGCCTCCTCTAAGCACCCACAAACTGTATAATCAGGGAACAGGGGAGCTGGGAGCCATGACAGGGATGCTTCGCTCCAGGCTGTAGGGCAGGTCTAATGCGCATGGACAAGGTCCCTTGTTGGGTGTCAGACATGAGCCATTTCACATACAAATCCAGACTTTCACCCTCGTTAGAAAAACCAGAAAGATCTGGCCACTTGAGTCACATACCTGCTGGCAACATTGGCTGGGGCAGAGAGCAGGCTGTCCCCTGTCAGGGAGGTGATGTCTCCTCCACAACAGTCCCCGTTTTGGCCAGCTCTTCTCCTTTCTGCCACCTGATTGTCACTGTCAGGTGGATCTGTGCCCTGGCCCCAACTCAAAGATGCTAAGCTGTGCTTCCTCAGGCCGCTCCGTCAAGTGCTAACAGCTCTCAATAAGAACCACATTACCGGTGTTTTTATTTCATAAACAAGTCTTGGGGTTTATTGAATCTCTGGCTGCCTGCTTTATATTAAGGCATTGACTAGAGTTTATATACCTATAAACTCTCCAGATAGACTCAAAGTTATGTAAAAACAACTGAACCAAGCAACAAGCACTTCATACATGCTCTGCAAATACAGTGCTGCTTGCTGAGAACGGGGTTCTTGCCAGGTGCAGCTGACAAGGCCACGCTGTTACTGAAGAGGGAAGTGGAGAGACTGTCCCTCCCTGGGAGTCCCTTATTTATGGTAGGAAGGTATGTGACAGTTGCCAACAGGAGGAAGAACCCTTCTAAGAGAGTACAGCCTCTCCAGCCAGTGTTGCACATGTCAGGGAGCCTACTTTTCATCTTTTTTTTTTTTTTTTTTTTTTTACAGAGACAGAGAATCAGAGAGAGGGATAGATAGGGACAGACAGACAGGAACGGAGAAAGATGAGAAGCATCAATCATCAGTTTTTGGTTGCGACACCTTAGTTGTTCATTGATTGCTTTCTCATATGTGTCTTGACCGTGGGCCTTCTGCAGATTGAGTGACCCCCTGCTCGAGCCAGCGACCTTGGATCCAAGCTGGTGAGCTTTGCTCAAACCAGATGAGCCCGCGCTCAAGCTGGCGATCTTGGAGTCTCGAACCTGGGTCTTCCGCATCCCAGTCCGACACTCTATCCACTGTGCCACCGCCTGGTCAGGCCCACCTTTCATCTGAGGTGCCTGTGAACTTGCCTCCTGGCCCTCCCCTCCCAGAGCACGGGGTCCCACCACACCCAGGGAGCAGAAATTGGGAGGAATGAGGAAACCCAGTTATTTCAAGCGGCAGCATGGCAAGGGGGGGGGGGTTACCTCCAATACAATCCCCCTGATTTTGAAAAACAGAACTTGTTCCCGAGCAGTTGGTGTGGAAGGGGCAGGATGGAGGACAGTAGTCTCCTGGCTACTCTATGGAGACAGGAATTTATGGTTCTCAACTATTGATGGTTAAACTCTGAACAGCTCAAACTAAAACAGAGGAGAAAAGGCAGGAGGATAAACGTGTACTGGGAGGCAGTTTTCAGGGGCAACTGTCTCTTGACCACTGGCTGCGCGGTGGTGGCGGGAAGGAAGGTGATGTGAGCTCTGTGTCACCTCCGCCAGCCCCACCTGCCCTCGGTGATCACTTCTGTCCCAGAAACCCAGGCTGCGGCTGCGTTTTGGATGCTGGACGTGGGTTTCTCCACGGCCCAGACATGTCCCTCTGTCACCCCCACCTCCTCTTCCCACGAAATCATCTTCTGTGAGACGTTTTTTGCAACCTTTGTCCCGAGCGCCCAGCTGTTACCTTTTCGGGAGGCTGAGCACAAGGGGCTTGTTTCTGAGGCTGGCCTGGCTAAGCCAGGGAATCTTGTCAAACTTGGGAGTGGACATCTGGGGAGAAAATAGAAAGAGACCATTTTGCAGAATTCCCCGCGCTGGCCCTGGCCACCACTGTGGTGACCAGAGCGAGCCGCCAGCAGCCAGACAACAGTCAGTATGTTTCTGTGTCTTATAGCCGCTCTTCTGGGTCTCCCATACAGCAGCTGAGAGCCAACAGCGTTGCCCCCTTTTACAGGTGAAGACACGAAAAGTCAGCCGGTTTGTAGAGTCCCGGCGCCAGAGAAGGGACTCAGGGTTTCCGACTTCTGTGGCCACCGCATCCTGTGTTGTCCGTCTATCTGCTTCTGGGCCACGTCCACCTGTTAACGCAACCTCGAGTACCTCCATGCACTCCGCTGACTGTCCGCCCCCACCCCCGCGTCCCCCTAGGAGGCAGAGAGGGGAGAGGCGCCTGGTGGACTGTGGACAGCTGGGCATTAACCTCGGTGAACCCACTTCCCAGCTTGGTGGCCTCGGACCAGCCACAACCTGAGCCTCAGGTTTGTCCCCCATGACCAGCGGGACGGCCTTCCCATCCCAGGCGACGCCCAGGGCGGAGAGGCCCCGGAGAGCAGGGGGTTTTGCGGGTTTCGTGCACGGCGGCGTCACCAGCACCTTGCAGGAATGAAAGCACGGATCCGGGGCAGTCCCCGGCCGCGGGCCTGACTTCATACTAGGAGCTCAATAAAACTGCCGTGGTTCCCGTTCTCCTTGCGGCCCCAGCTCTCTGGACGCCAGGTCCGGGTCTCGGGGATGCTGTCCCTGCGTGCGGTCCTCGCAGAGCTACCGCGAAGTCCCGGGGAGGGCCACGAGGGGCAGCAGCGAGCGCCGGCGAGGGAGGGGCGCTGGGCGTGGAGGCTGCGGCGAACCCGGAAGTGCTCGGCCGTGGCCGCCCCCGGCGCCCCGGATGGGGAAGAAGGTGGGTGTCCGCCCTTCCCGGCAGCGCACCCCTACAGACTGGTGGGCAGATGGGTTCCGAGAGGGAGTCGGTGTTTCCGGGCCTCCGTCCCGGCGAGGTGGGGGGAGCGGGGGAGGCCCGGAGGGGCGGGGCGGACCGGGTGTCCCAGGGTCACCGTCCCGCCCCGGCGCTGTCCCCGACCGGCGGGCCGATGTCCTTGCTGCGATGAGGGACGCCAGGGTCCGCCAGGGAGGTGGGACCGGACAGGCGGGTCCTTCGCACGTTTGCTGACATGTGTGATTCCCGGTGTTCCCGTGGTGATCCGTCCCCGATCCCCATCAGACTTTCGCCGTTGTAAGTGGGATGCCGGCTTTTGAGGATGAGGAAGGAATTGAGGAGCTTCCGTTTCCTGGAGTCCTTGGTTTTGCACGAATGAACCATGGCGCTCATGCCTGCGAGCGCAGAGAATTCTGTAAAAGGGTCTCTATTTTCTCCCTGGGTGTCCGGTGGAGCTTCCTGCAACCTTCTTCGGACATTATCAATAGCAGAAGCCTTTGGGAACCCACTCGGGGCTCTGGGTCCTGTCCACATTTATTTGCATAAGTTGCAGCGGCTAGGGGCGCTCTGAGCCCATGCATCGACTCCAGGGGGCAGGGATGGGTGGATCTGCAGTGGGGAGCTGGTTTGGAGGGAGGCACAGGCTTTGGGGTGAGACTTGGCCACTGTTCACTTGGGCGAAAGTTCCCTGAGCAATTTGGGTCTCCGCCTTTTTTCCTGGTTAAATTGGGACTAACAGCAACTTGCTGGGTTGAGGAGAGGCCAAGAAAGAAGCATGTGGTAGCCCTCAGTTGAGTGATAGCCGACAGATGTTTGTCATTATCCAAAGGTGTGATCATTTGAACTGGGAAAGGAAATTTCAATGTCCATAATTATAAAAGGGCCACCACATTGATTTCACTCTGGCTTTTATTTATTTATTTATTTTTATTTTTTGTATTTTTCTTAAGTTGGAAATGGGGAGGCAGACAGACTCCCGCATGCGCCTGACCAGGATCCACGGGGCACACCCACCAGGGGGCATGCTCCGCCCATCTGGGTCGTGGCTTTGTTGCAACCAGAGCCGTTCTAGCACCTGACGCAGAGGCCATGGAGCCATCCTCAGTGCCTGGGCAAACTTTGCTCCAATGGAGCCTTGGCTGCGGGAAGGGAAGAGAGAGACAGAGAGGAAGGAGAGGGGGAGGGGTGGAGAAGCAGATGGGCGCTTCTCTTGTGTGCCCTGGCAGGGAATCGAACCCGGGACTCCTGCACACCAGGCCGACATTCTACCACTGAGCCAACCGGCCAGGGCCTCGCTCAGGCTTTTAATAAAATGAGCTGGTTTGCTTTTAACCCAGCCCTGCCCTTGACCTTCACATGTTTTAAGGTTCACGGGTCTGTCTCTTTCTAGGAACCTGGCCGTATTGTGCAGCCTGGGAGAAGAGGCTCGTCTCTCGCGGGCCTCGCCTGGGTGGCTGCCTTTGAGGTCTTATTCCATAACTTGATAAAGAATGAGAACCAGGAGGACGTCTGCAGCGAAAAACAGAACTGGGCTGAGTTCAGGGGAGAAGAGAACGTGCGCCCAAGGTGCCACGGACACCACCAAGCCCAAGTGGCGGAAGGTCCTGTACGAGCAACAGCCCTTCCCGGATAACTACGTGGACCAGCGGTTCCTGGAAGAGCTGCGGAAGAACATCCACGCCCGGAAGTACCAGTACTGGGCTGTGGTCTTCGAGGCCAGCGTGGTGGTACAGCAGCTGTGCAGTGTCTGTGTGTTTGGGGTCGTCTGGTGGTATATGGACCTGGGGCTCCTGGCCCCCCATTGGCTTTTTGGGAGCGGCCTGGCCTTGTCGCTGATTGGCTATATTCTGTTCGATCTCCTTGATGGAGGGAAAGGGCGGAGGAGGAGCGGCCGGACCCGGTGGGCTGACCTGAAGAGCACCCTGGTCTTCATCACCTTCACGTATGGGTTTTCGCCGGTGCTGAAGACCTTGACGGAGTCTGTCAGCACTGACACCGTCTATGCCATGTCTGTCTTCATGCTCCTGGGCCACCTCATCTTTTTCGACTACGGGGCCAATGCTGCCATTGTGTCCAGCACCCTGTCCTTGAACATGGCCATCTTTGCTTCTGTCTGCCTGGCCTCACGCCTGCCCCGGTCCCTGCATGCCTTCATCATGGTGACCTTTGCCATCCAGATGTTTGCCCTGTGGCCCATGTTACAGAAGAAACTGAAGGCATGTACTCCCCGCTGCTACGTGGTGGTCACGCTGCTCTTTGCGTTGGCGACCCTGGGGGGCCTGCTGTCCATTAGTGGGGTGGGGGCCACCCTCTTTGCCCTTCTGCTCGTGGCCATTTCCTGCCTCTGCCCTTTCTATCTCATCCGCCTGCAGCTTTTTAAAGAAAACATTCACGGGCCTTGGGATGAGGCTGAGATCAAAGAAGACTTGTCCAGGTTCCTCAGCTGAGTTTGGGCCCACCCTCCCACTGCTCAGGCGGGTGGGACGACCAGCCTCCCAAGCAGGATTCCATGGATGGCAGAGTTCCATGCTGGAAGCCGTGGGCTGATGTGGGTGGGCGAACGCAGATCAAAAGAAGTAGTGAACCAAAGGCTGGAAATAAAGGTGCTTGTCCTTGATCCAGGGCCCTCACGGATCCTCACTGTAACCCATGCAGTGGCAGGTCCCTATTTATTAAAAAATAACAACATTTTCAGCAAATTGGGTCATGGTTTTTCTGTAAGCAGACAGAAGGGGCATGAAGTGCGAAGAGATAATAAAAGGGTGTGAGTGAAGTGAGAGAGAGAGAGAATCGAGTCACTTCTCTACCCTTTTCTATGTACGACTGCAGGCTCCATTATTTATCTGGAGCTCAGATCCTAGGACCCAGGGTGCCATGTCCAGTTTTGTGCCTGAAACTACAGAATTGGTTGCTTAACCTTGACCTCAGGGTCCCTACTTAGTTCCTAGTGAAGCATGGCTGTGGTATAATACACAGCACAGTTCTGGGGGAATTCCAAGAGGCTGGAGGTCAACTTGAGCTGGAGTGTTAGGAAATACTTACTAGAGGAGATGGCTTCTGAGGTTAGTGTTGGAGGTCAGGCGCACTGATTTAAGTGGGCAAACGATGGTCTTAGGGCAGGGCAGCAGAGGCCTTTTGGAGCCGGGTCAGTAAGTGAGTGGCAGGTGAGGCTGGTGTGGCTGACAGCAAGCCTGACAGCCTGACATGAGGGAGCATGCCGTCCACGGGAGCGAACACACCTCCACCCGGGCTGCGCGTCTAGTCGGAATTTGGGCCTGTCTTCCGATCTTTAGAATGCCGAATAAAGTTCCAAGTGAAACCCCAATCGCTACAACTGCTCACAAAGATTAGGGGCTATTTTATAGCCTCATATTAATTTTGAAATATCCCCTAATTTTTGTGAGCAGGATATAAACATTTCTTAAATTATGAAATCTGACTTGTGGATTCTGTCACCTCAGGCCCTCACACACCCCTGCATGGGAACACACCTACCACGGAGGCACGTCTGTTCTGAGCATAAGCACGCAGGTGGGAGGTTGGCGTCATGAGGGTTTGAGGAAAAGCTGGAATGGGAGGCGTGAGTAACGCTTAGGGGTCTGTGACTGTTTGGGGGTTTGGGCTTCATGCTGCGGGTAATGAGCACACAGGCCAGATGACTTGTGGAGGAGTCAGAGCTCAAAGCATAGGCTAGTTACCGCCCACCCCGTGCGCTTCTGGTTTTTCATCTGGGAAGTGGGAACGAACGGACCTCTAGCATTACGATGGTTAAATGAGATAGACGTGAAGTGCTTCGGAGAACGCAGGGCACAGCCCTGCATTAGTGTTTAGCTGTCACTGCTGTTGTTACTAAGTTGATATGTAGGAGACTTGTGGGCAGAGAGGAGAGGCAGTGTGCATTCAGTGTCCCCAGAATGCCTGGTTCCTCAGGACATCATGCACGGGGGTGAGTTCCTGTACTAGCCCTTCTCTCTAGAGATTAATTTGAAATCAGACCTCATCAGGGCACTAGTTTTCATTAGAAGTTATGTTTTCATTTCTCTGAACACAGACCTCTCAAAACTGCCCTGAGCACTGGTTTTAATTTGAACGAATGACTAGAAAATAAAAATGGTAAGAATTGAAAGGAAAAGAGGCTGGCCTATGAAAACGGAGTAGGGAATGGACCACTGCAGCTGAGGGCAGCTAGGGAGACAGTCACTGCTAGAGCCCATCACAGGTACGCGGTCACTGCTAGAGGCTGTCGTGGGTACGCAGTCACTGCTAAAGGCTGTCACGGTCACATATACGCAGTCACTGCTAGAGCCTGTCATGGGTACGCGGTCACTATTAGATGTGGTCACGGGTACATAGTCGCTGCTAGAGCCTGTCACGGGTACATGGTCACTGCTAGACGTGGTCACGGTCACATATACAGTCACTGCTAGAGCTTGTCATGGGTACACGGTCACTGCTAGACGTGGTCACGGTCACATACACAGTCACTGCTAGAGCTCGTCACGGGTACATGGTCACTGCTAGATGCGGTCACGGTCACATATACAGTCACTGCTAGAGCTCGTCACGGGTACATGGTCACTGCTAGATGCGGTCATGGTCACATATACAGTCACTGCTAGACGTGGTCACGCGTACACAGTCACTGCTAGACACGGTCACGGTCACGGTCACATATACGCAGTCACTGCTAGAGCCAGGTCATAGGTGCAGGTGCATGTGGATGAATTTCCCAAATCGTGGCATAGGGGAGCAGAACCCTTTCGAAATTGAGCAGGGAAAGTTTAAGACAAATGAAAATACAATTCTACACACTTTCTTCATGTAACGCCAAGAAGTTTCACAGGCTGGGGATATAAATGGATCCCAAAAAGGTTTTGAGGAAAAATGCAGATTAAAAAAAATAGCCATATATATATATATATATATATATATATACGAAGAATGAAGAGGCTCACTTAAGATGTGCTTAAGTTACAGGTAAGGCTGGAGGTTGGCAGAGGCAAGGAAGAGCGAGGAGGGTTGGGTGGGGGGCTCATCGCTCCCAAACAAAGCCAGGGATGGTAGCTGGGGTGCAGGGATCAAGGTCAGGTAGAGCGGTCCGGGGAGGTGTGCGTTATCTGGGGGCGCGATGTGGCTGTTGGATTACTGGCATGTAGCTGGAGGCGGTGAGGGGGTCTGCATGTAGCGTGGTGAGCAGACTGGTGTCGGTGTTAAGCCTGCGTCCTGTGTCAGTTCTGCACACTTCCCCAGGGAGACTTTGGGCGGCTGGCTTAAACTGGATGTGGGACTTCCTGTGAGCATATTAGAGGAAGCGCCCTGAGCCATCATTTACACCTTCTAAGCCAAAGGCTCAAGGTCAAGAAAAACAAAAACAAACCAGCAGAGGGCATCAGTCACACAGCTTTACGATATCCCAGAAAGGCTGAAGGCTGGGCAACGGGCTGGGACACAGTGCCACCTTGTGGAAATTACTGATATTCCCTTTTATAATGAGCTTCACTAAGCATCCTGGGATTGTTCCTGAATTGTGGTTTGGGAAGTAGCTGAGTTTCCACAAATGCAGGAAGGACACAGCACACTGGCATTTGATAAATTATAACAGTTACATTTTTGAGCACCCAGTGTGTATCAGGCATGGTGTTGGGCACTTTACATATAATATATTATCTTACCTCTTTCTCTTACTGGTCCTGCCGTACAGGTATTACTTTCATTTTCAAGTCGAGGAGACTGAGAACACCCCCAACATCTAACCAAATATATACTGTTCATCTTGGCCTATCTCTGCTTAATTTCTACCATTCACATTTCGCGATGTTTGGCCTCAGGAATTCATTCAACAGATCTTTATTAAGTAAGCACTAACTAAACTCACAAAAATTAGGGGATATTTCAAAATGACAATGAAGCCATAAAAAAAGCATTTAATTTTTTTTTATTAAACAAGAACATCAGAAAAGCAAATGACAAGTCAAAGAAAGTTGTTCAATTATGCAAATGAGATGCAAAACTAACTTTTATTTCATTGGTGAAAATGCACTCTACAAAAGGCTGAAAGTACTGGAGTATCTGCACATTCCCTGATCCCCTAATTTTTGTGAGCAGAGACAATTATGTGACAGAGACTGGATTATGGCTAAAAGGGACAAAGGTCCTAGACCTTGTGGAGCTTCCATTTTAGCAGGAGAAGACAGATAAGAGACAAAAGGAGAAGGTAATAAAAGCTATAATGTAGAAGGTAAAAAAGCAATGGTATTAAGTAGGGGGGTCAGGGTAGGTCTCATGGGAAAGGTAACATCTAAGCTAAGAAGACTTTTAGGTGGTAAGGGAATAACCCCGACTCCTGGGGGAAGAGCACTCCAGGGACAGAAAAGAGCTGATACATAGGCCCTCAAAAGCCTGAAAGGCTAGTTTTTCCACAGTGTTATTTGTAGCTTTAAAAATATAGTCTGAAGCCCTGGCCAGCTGGCTCAGTGGTTGAGTCGGCCTGGAGTGTGGAAGTTCCGGGTTCGATTCTGGGCCAGGGCACACAGGAGAAACGCCCATCTGCTTCTCCACCCCTCCCCCTTTCCTTCCTCTCTGTCTTTCTCTTCCCCTCCCACAGCCAAGGCTCCATTGGAGCAAAGTTGGCCCAGGCACTGAGGACGGTTCCATGGCCTCCACCTCAGGCACTGGAATGGCTCCAGCTACAACGGAGCAATGCCCCAGATGGGCAGAGCATCGCCCCCTAGTGGGTGTGGTGGGTGGATCCTGGTTGGGTGCATGCGCAAGTCTTGTCTCTGCTCCCCTCCCCCCGCTTCTCATTTTAGAAAAATAAAAAAATATATATAGAAAGAGTCTGTCACCAGCTGTAACCCACTTCAGCAACTTCTCCGTCCCTGTCATGAGGATCCTGATGTCCTTCTGTTCCCTGGGTTGGCTAGGGGGTTCTTCACCCTGTGCCTGCTGATGGCTCCTGTTCACAGGGGCATTGAGGATGGGGACCGGGGCTGAAAGTCAGGACCTGATGTGAAATACTATAAAGTTTGTTTCTGATTAACAACAACGGGAGTAGCAGTTCATAGTCCTGACTCATTCATTCTTAGTATGTCAATAGGATTGCGATTCAACGGTAACTCAGAGCATAAAAAACCCAATGAAAACGCGTGTGCATGCTGGTAGCAGAGGTGGCCGATGTGCCCCTTTGAATTATTCAGGTACAGACTCTATCACGTTATATAGGACTGCTTTTCTTTCTCAGCAATCTTATATTCCTGTGAGTGGGGTTCATGGTTTAAAATGAATTCACAATTTGCAAAAATCAACTTCAGAATCTCATGGAACAGAAAGAACCAAAGATTCCCATATCAATTTTCTGAATTTTTAAAAAAAATGTTGAGTTATAAAACAGATGTTGGTCAGCACCATGTTTTTTCAAAGTCTAGGCCAGTGGTAGTCAACCTGGTCCCTACAGCCCACTAGTGGGCGTTCCCGCTTTCATGGTGGGTGGTAGCGGAGCAACCAAAGTATAAATAAAAATATTTAACTATAGTAAGTTGTTTTATAAAGATTTATTCTACCAAACTTAGCGAAAATATGACATAAGGTACTTGGTAAGTAATTATTATTATATGCTTTAACTTGCTGTAACTCTGCTTTATAAATTTTATGAAGTAAAGTTACTTCCCTATTTTATAAATCACCATTACTGTGAAACCGGTGGGTGGTTAGAAAATTTTACTACTAACAGATACAAAAGTGGGCGGTAGGTATAAAAAGGTTGACTACCCCTGGTCTAGGATGACAAGGATAGAAGTGTCACATACTCCCAAACCACTGAAGGCGTCCATATCTGCAAACAAAGAGCAGAAGTCGTTTCCTTATTTCCTGGCAGCTCTCAGCTTCTCGCCCAGGCGTGGCCAACAGTTTTTGCCCCCGGGCCAGATTAGAAAGAAAACTTTTTTCATGAGCCGGACAAAATATTAAAATTTAAAAATGTTAAATATAAAAACGATTCATTTAAGTAAACAAAATTTTATTATGTAATTTGTTTATGAATAAATGTAAGTAATTTAGTACAATAAGTTAACAAAAAGACTAATGTGACGTGTGGAGACGCTTTGTATCGCCTATAATTTTTTAAATATCTGGTTCTATACTTGTAGTAGCTACTCTTAACACAGCCTCCAAATGTAAATCATTCGATCTTGATCTTGTTGTACTTTTATTTAGATTCATTAAAGAAAAAGTTTGTTCACAAATATAAGTTGAACTGAAGATTATTGAAGATATCGTAGTTTATGTATAATGATTTAAAAGTACCACTTATTTCATTTCCACAGTACGTCGTGCGGCGAATATTAAAAATTTAATTGCAGGCCGCATAAACTCATTACGCAGGCGGGCCGTATGTTGGCCATGCCTGTTCTAGGAGGTTTGTGGAGACAGCCCCTCAGTGTTTCTGCTGCCCAGGGCTCACAGACATTTAGTTACCAGTGGAACTTGGGAAGGAAAGGATCAAAGTTTTCTATTTCCTTACCTTTAGTTCTCTTTTCTCCATCTCTCAGATGTCTTGGGCTTTTCTAGCGGGAGACGGGGCGCAAGCCCTCCCAGCTCTCACTGGCTCCGAGGAAGACTGTGGCAGGCACCCTCTGAACCGAAAGCCCTTTTGTTAGAAAGCCTAAAGCCAAGTTAACAAGAGGACGTCAGTTTTAATACCACCGTGTCATTTTCTCAACCGGCACTTAGAAATTTCGTTAGAAATGAAAAGTCTGGTTCCTGATTGGCCGGGAAAAAGTTCTATGGTTCCTTTTCTTTGTCAGAGCTCACAACCAGCATGTTCTAGAATGTTCGCATTGGGTCAAGTGGATCCTCTCGTATCTGGAACTCAAATAGCTTCTTCAGCACTGGAGTCAGTGGCAGTTGTCCCTGGAAAAATGACCTAAGTGTCCCTGTCACAGCAACTGCTCTGCAAATGCTTATTTGATTTTGTAAGCCACTAGGATATGGTCACTTCTCTGGGGCTCCCAGTCACTAGGACATTATTATGAATTCAAGGAGAGCTTGAGGCATACATAAAGGGATGAGGATATTTAAGAAATATTATTTTTATTACAGGTATAATGATGTTTCCCCTGATGATCTGAGTTATGGTCAATGCTGAAGAATGCTGTACTCTTTTAAACTCTCAAATGTTGAGGGGCGTGGAGGGAGTCAGGGACTTGGGGAGGGGTCCTTTATGAAACTTCGGAACACTACACATAGTAAAAAACATATGAACAAACCTCAGTATGGTTTCATTTCACCCCAGGCTGTTCCCTCCCCACCCTTTTCTTGCCTGCCTGTGAGGAGGGAGGGACAGTACCTGTTGAGACAGGTACGGCTGCCCATGAATTGGTTCTTTCTGCTAGGACTGGAGGGTTTCCTTTCTCATTGTTCATCAGGTCAACCTCAGTTTTAAAGTCCTCTACACCTGGGCCACGCCCCCTAGAAAAATAAGTTCACATTGAAGACAAAATGGAAGAGTACCAAACACCTAAAAAAAAAAGAGAAATCAGTGAAAACCTGCCTGTTGAGAACTTCTGTTTTGGGTCAGGGAGGTGGTGTGAAATCATCCCCCAACACGGTGTGTGTTGTGACGCAGACATGCTTGGATGGGAGTCCCGTTCAGCAAGATTGCAGTTCACAGGACCGACCTTGCAGCAGAGGACTATGAGCTGCAAGGCACTCTCTGTCAGCTCATCGCCCCCCTGTGGACTTAAGCCTCTGTGATGACCCCATTTGGACCTCTTGACTTTCCTTAGTTCCTCGTGCTTCTAACTGGCAGTCACAGGACCTGGGATGCAGTTAAAAACTGTTGTGTTGTGTCATGTGACAATTTTAACCTGAGAAATGAACTGGTTTTGTATGTTTGAATGGACAGCTGTCCTTTAAAAATTATTTTTATGGTTCAAAGAAAGAGCATTGTTAGTGGGGGGCGGGGGGGGGTCTCCATTCTAGAATGGGCGGTTCCTGGCCAGGAGGTCCACAAGCATGCTCTGTGCCAGAGCTTGCTGAAGGCAGACAGGAAGGAAGTGGAACTCTGCTTCCCGAGGAAAAACACCACTTTCCCCTTTCCGGTCCTGTCGTTTTTGGTAAGAGTATGCTAAAGGGAGGCACGTTCTGCAGTGGTCTCATCCAATAGGAGACACTTTTAAATTCTGAGTCATGTAAACCTCCAACATGAAAACTCTGAATGAAGTCTCAAACCTTTGGGAAGGGTTCAGGTCATAGGTTTGGCAGGCTGCAGTATATATTACCTTAGTACTACACATTTTATTTGGATAAATCTTTGGGTATATATTTTTTAATGATAGCTTAAAATGTCAGTGTTCAAATTTTCATTGAGGAATGAGGTATTAAAAAAAAGTTCTCGCCTGACCAGGCAGTGGTGCAGTGGATAGAGCGTCGGACTGGGAAGCAGAGGACCCAGGTTCGAGACCCCAAGGTCGCCAGGTTGAGTGCGGGCTCATCTGGTTTGAGCAAAAGCTAACCAGCTTGGACCCAAGGTCGCTGGCTCTAGCAAGGGGTTACTCAGTCTGCTGAAGGCCCACGGTCAAGGCACATATGAGAAAGCAATCAATGAACAACTAAAGTGTCACAACAAAAACTGATGATTGATGCTTCTCATCCCTCTCAGTTCCTGTCTGTCTGTCCCTCTCTCTGACTCTCTCTCTGTCTCTGTAAAAAAAAAAAAAAAAAAAAAAAAAAAGTTCTCTTTCCCTCCACAACTCATATAGATCCCATTGTTCCAGTTCTTGAGACTGACATCTGTAGGATTCTTTCTTCCCAAGGCGGCGACATTTCCCTGCCTTTTATTCCAAATGATATCTGCCCCCTAAATTTGCCAAAATAGAATGTGTGAGGTTTATCTGTTTAGGATCTACAGTTTCTTCCATGAGCTTACATTACATATGTTATCTCCTACAAGAATATTTAGAAAAATCATAGAAACAGCATAACTGATTTTTTTGTGTGTGCAATAATAATTATTAATGGGATTCCTGGAGGCAGGGGAACATGAATCGACTTTCTTTCTAGACACCCAGAATTCACACTGCTATGGGACAGACATTTCATTGGAAGACAGATTAGTATTCATACCAGAGAGCATCTTAAATTGCAATGCTTATTTAAGAACCTAAAATCAATCTTCTTTCCACTTAAGTGCCTTAAAAGATCAAATGATGTGATTTTCTCCTTACCTGGTTTTAGCTGAAACAAATTTCCGTTTTAACGTGGGTCTTCTTCAGAAAGACGGACACAGGACACAATTTTTTTTATAGAGAGAATAAAACTTTGTTTTTATTATTGATATAGATCAAAAATAAAAGTTTTTATTTATTTATTTTTTATGTACACAGGACACACAGTGCAAATGACCAGGCTCTTACACACCACGGGCGGCGTGTGGTTGGGGATGGAAGGAGCAGGTGATGGGGTTAGGATGGTCGTCCCGGAACGGCAGGGGGGGGCCGCCTGGTGAAGACAAAACAAAACGAAAAATAACAAAACAACAACAAAACAAAAAAACACAGATGCAGGGGAAGAAAACAATGGTTTGACTTACAGAACAAATCCAAATAAAAGCATGCAGAAATTCTTTCACAGAGGTCAAATTCAAGTCAGACCAAAAAGAGCGTGCAGACACACAGGGGACACAGGGGACTACCATGTAGGGTCAGCTCTTCCCAAGACTTCTCCTGGCCACCGGCCGTGGGCTAGGTGTGGGCCATGTGAGTCCACTGCAGAATCTTGTTATTTTGTACCATGGGTTAAGGAATCCACACAATCACGTTCAGGAGGACTAGGGCCCAGTACCAGAACCGAATACCTTCATAACGCGAGGGTCTGTTTCCCCAGCCCCGACTCTCTGCACGGTTTCTTTCCAAAGATTTCGATCAATGTTGTGAAACCCCCACCGGGGGAGAGGGAGTGTATATAGAAATGTGACAGGGGAAACTGTTTTCAAGATTAGGGAAACGAGAAGGTGTCAGTTAAGTGATCAAAGGAGCTCTGTAATCACAATGCACAAGAGGCCAGGACTGGAGTAAAGGGTCTGTAAGTAAGAATTCGCTCCAGGTGAATATATCCTGATGGGGATGGCCTTTTCGGGCCCAGGGAAATGACAAGGGGGAGGCCTGGTCCTTGGTGACTCCTAGGAGTTTGTAGGATTTCCCTCTAGCTCAGAGCCAGGTGCCTCTGATCAGTTCTGACCTGGGTCCAGGATAAATGAGATTTGGTTTGCTGGTCTTTCTCCATGCCCCTAGCCTGACTTGCATCTTGTCAGGCCCACAGGTTGTGAGAGAAGGTTCCAGAACTGTGCTTCATTTTGACATTAGCCTCCCTGGGGGGTCCAGTGAGCTCTCCAGGGCCATGCACAGCTCTGAACAGGAAAACAGCAGGTCAAATGATGCTTCCTCACTGGTTTCTGGCAGAATCTACACTTTTATTTTTTTAATTCAGTGAGAGGAGGGGAGGCAGAGAGACAGAGCTCTGCATGTATCCCAACCAGGATCCACCCGGCAAGCCCACTAGGGGGCGATGCTCTGCCCATCTGGGGTGTTGCTCATCAATCGAGCTCTTTAGTGCCTGAGGTGAGGCCATGGAGCCATTCTCAGTGCCCAGGGCCAACTTGCTTCAACCGAGCCATGGCTGGGGGGGGGGGGGTAAGGGTGGAGAAGGAGATGGTCACTTTTCCTATGTGCCCTGACCAGGAATCAATCCAGGGACACCCACACGCCAGGCTGATGCTCCACCACTAAGCCAACCTGCCAGGGCCAGAATCAACACTTCAATTTCCTCTTTCTAACCAAACTGGGAACAACACTCAACACTACCGCAAGCTACGGAGCCGTGAGGTTAGCTCGGGTAGAACCCTACTGTCTGGAAGACTTCTTTGGGGCTACTCATCTACACATTTAACAACACAGGTACTCACTCCATCTTACTCTAGTAACACTTCAGTGAGTGGAGCAATGAAGTCTACAAAAAAACAAAAACACACACAAAAAACAAACTTCATCTTCTCTGAAATGTTTACAGATCCCAACATGACGAGGCTATTTCTGAGCAGTGGTTAAAAAGAAAAAAAAAAAAAAAAATCTTACCTCCCCCTAAGTCCAAGACCAATTTTTCTTTGGTCCAATTTAAGCGGGCTACCCCAAAGAGGCCTCCCACCCAGAGAAATAATACAAAAGTTGTTTCTGGCATGTACACCTGTCAGCTGTGGGGGGTGGGGTGGGGTGGAGGATGGTCTGCGAGCCCGCAGCTGCTGATGTGCTGGTAATGGGTGTCCCTGGTGTTCTCATGAAGAAAGGGTAATTAAACTGCAGTCAGGCTTGATGAAATTTATCACCTGCCGGACAAACAGAAACTATTTCTGAGTTCTGAAGGGGCTTTGGAACACTCTAATGACCTCAGTGGGGCAGGAATTTGAGCCATTAAAGGGGAGAAGGGAGTCCTCAGTGCTGAAGGGACACTCAGTTTGCATTTGCTGAAGCACTTTCCTCTCTGTTCTAGTTTGGTGTTCTGATCTGGAAAAGGGGTCAGGAACTCCACGCCTCGGAATCTATTAAGCCGACGGTGAGAATGGTGGCTTTCAACCTCAGAACAACGTTTATCCTTTTCACTTATTCTGTATCTAGCTTTCCTCTTGGGCCTAGAAAAAAAAGCATTGTTGATGGTGACACCATCCACTCACTCGTTCAGAGTCCATCCTGTTATGGGTCTCGGCAGTTTGGGTTTTTCTAGTTCTTTTCCAGAATTTTCTGTATTGCTTACACCGGGCTGAAGTGCTTGGAGGCAAAGTACTGAAAGTAGCTGGACCTTTATTTTATATAAAGAGTTTCCAAGGTACCTCATGCCATTGCTGCCGCTAATGTAACAGTCGGAGAACTGGACTCAAACGCCGAGTCGCTAACACACGTCAAAGCTAACCGTGGGAGCAGTCCCCATTCTGGCAAACCTATACATTCAAGATGATAGTTTCAGGTTACACCTTCCTAAGCTTTCTGAAAAAAATGATCTCCCAGAGTCATTCGGCCACAACAGGAAGGTGAGGAGACAGGAGAAGCTGGGGACAGACCATGGGACCTGGGGCATAATTCATGCAGAAACGCCTCGGATGTTAACAAGAGTGATGGATTAGCCCGCTCTCCTGGCTCCACCTCAGGGCTGCGACCTGGCTCTAGTGTGACATTCCTCTGGCCAGCTCCCTGGGAAGGTCTTCCTCAGAACTGTTTTCTTTTCTGTCACAACCTCCCCAAACCTCTCTGCCCAGCCTTCAGAGAGCTGAGTGCCCTAGGGCGGCGGGCGAGCCTGGAGTCTCAGGAAATTGAGCCAAGAGAGGCCGTACAAATGGGTGTCCTCAGTTCTTCTCTGAGGCCCCTTTCATGAGAGATCAGCCTGGACCCCTTCCTTTACCGGAATAAGATGAGGTGATGACATTCATGTAAAGGAGCTCTTTCTTGGAGAGCGAGAGAAGAAAGTCGTTATCGAAAATTATCCGGACCCTCCACAAGGCTCATGAAGACTCCCTGTGTGGCCCCTCTAAACTGCTTCACGGGCCCTGTCCCCACGCCTGTGACAACACGCCAGGGATCCAGGACGGCCCTAAGCGGGGAGCTCCGGTTGCCCCCTCAGATGACAGTCTACTGAGGTGGTCACCCTCAATGCCTAAAGCCACTGATGCCGCAGCTGCTAAGCCATGCACCTCCGTGAACAAAGCGGCAACGGCCAAGTGAGTCTGAGGAACCTGGAGACACGAACCCCCACGTGGAGAGGCTCGCTGTGCAATCTGATGTTAAATGAAGGTACGGTCTTCCAGTAAAAGAAGACTAAAACATTTTATTTCTAGGCATTGTTTCCTGGGTCCATGTAAACCCAGAAACCCTTGGTGCACGCGTGTGTAAAACTCATCAAAATTTCATGGGATGCACTTTGGGAAACTTTAGCCAACATCTCTTGCATGTATGTATCCTAATTATGAGGCAGCCACAGTGAGAAGAGCACCAACCAATGGCCTTCCAAGTGGCCACGGCAGGTGTGTGCTGTGCCCAGAAGGAGGGGACAGGGGCCACCTTGCCCACACACCTATGTGATTCTCAGCGTGAACTTCAGAGCTCCCAGCAGAAAAACAAGAAGCTGGAATTCCAACCAACTGAGCAGGTGTTTACACTGGTGCCGGTACTATTGTAAAAATACAAATGAACATTTGTTAAATAGTTACAATAAGGTCTTCTGGTTTTGGTCACCTTCACTGGAAACCGCTCTGGATATAGAATGATGCCGTCCAACCCACACCCTCGCCTGCACGATGCCACGTGATTCTCCTCCTTGCTCCCTCTCCGGGGTGACGCACACACTGTAGGCAGGAGTGGCCCCCCCCCACCCCACGGTGTGGAGATGGGACAGAGAAGTGACAACAGGGCAGCGTGGATGAACATAGCAGGGCACACAGAAAGGAAACCAGCGTTTCTCTCCCCCGATCCTTTCCCGTCCCTGCTTTCGGGTGGCCCGGCCGGGGACTACGCGTGTTGGTAAGGGACCAGTCCTCAAAACTCTTAACCAAGAGTCTTTTATTCTCTGGACAGGACGTCAGGGCAAGGATGTGTGTGACTATGGAATGCCCTTCCATTCTCTTAATAATGGAGAAACAGAAGGGGTAACTTCTCCCCGTAGTGACCAGGGAGCAAACAATAGAGCCCACTATTGTCAGGAGCTCCGTATTGTCCATCAGAAGTGCCTTCCGTGGACCTAACATTTGGGCAAAGTACTCTTTCTCCTCCTGCTTCCCAATGTCTCTCATGAACAAGCCTTCATTTGTGACAGCAAAATGTGCCGGTGCTTCTCAGCTGTGTCCCATGGCACCCCCTTAGCTGTGTAAGGTTTGTGTCCTTCTCGAACCTGGTCCAACAAATGACTTTAACTCAGGAATAAAATGTTTCCCACCCTCCTGCCTTTGGTTTTTCCCACTTGTCCCCTTTAAAAACCTCGTTCTCCCCCAAATTCAATGACAATCACGCCAAGGGTGATCATTCTCCAGAGTCGGTGATTCTGGACCGACTCGGTCGAAAGAGTCTTAAATATTTAGAAGCCTCACTCTTTTCCTGATGTGCACAGAAGTGACTTAGATACAGACACAAATGAGGAAGTGGGGAGTCCTCCTTCAAATGTCATCATTTATTTCAGGTTCAGAAATACAGCTTTGGAGTTTCACAATAGGTCCGTGTGACCTTCCAGAACGATACAGGCTTGAGGAACTGGCTTCAAAAAAGTCCACTTACAGAGTCCATCCATATTTCATCAGTAAGAAACCCCACGGGCGCCAAGGAGACAGTGGAAAGTATTCTGGCTCAAATCAATCAAAGAGTCAACAGAGCGGACAAGGCTTTGCTTCCGTACACTGCTTCTTCATGAGAAGGCAAACGAGGAACTTGATTTTTAAAAAAAGGGAGTGGAAGCAAACAGAGACAAGCAAGCAAGCTAGCAAAACACAGGCTGTACATACAGAATTCAACACAAATCAGGTAACGGTGGAATTTCTGGTTTGGAGAAATCATTTTTTAATGGTTTTCTTACCAAACTGGCAGCAGACAAGGCAAGAGGTCAGACAAGAGTCATTTTTATCGTCATTTAAAAAACATTCCATCATGAGCAAAGTTGGAGGAATTGAAGGGGGAAAAAAATAAGAGAAGTGAATGTCTTGGGCGGAGCCACGCATGACACCCAGGCCAGAGAGGTGAGACGTCTCGCCAGCACACCAGGGTGGACAGGTCTCAGGACAAGTGAGAGACTGTCCCGGAGCCTCCCCACCGTGTTCCCTCACCCTCACACATCCTTACACAAAGACACCGAGAGCAGAGCTTAGACGGTGTGTGCTGCAAGACAGCCTTCCAGTTCACAGGGCAGAGCACCAACATAATGTGCAACACACCCACTGGAGCAGGAAGGCTTACGGTGACCTAGAAGACACAGTCGAGCTTTTACGGAAGGGCTGAGCGATCAAGTGAATTAGACATTGTTTCTCTGACATGACCCAGCCTCTCTCCCCTCAGCCTCTGAACTCTCAGCCCGCAATCCTCTCCATGAAATGATACAAAAACCCACAGGGCTTGAGTCTCACATAGTATCGCCCTTCATGGAGGGGGATTCATAGTGCGGAGACCTACTCTTTAGGCTTTATTCTCTATAGATTAAGGAGATGCCTGTCAATTTCAAACCATTATATTGTTTGGAAAAAAAAATGTCTACCTGAAAATGATGATGGATGCCCTAACCCCAAAGTACTAAGGGAAGTCTCCCTTGCATTTTTAGTAAATTTACTCAGAAGACCCACTTCTTTTATTATATAATTGCTGTATTCCTCTACTTTATTTACTTTTTTTAAAAAAACACACTTACTCTAGAGAAAAGATGACTCTGTGACCCAGTTTAGCTTTTTAAGATTCAACTTAACAATCTAAAGAAATGACAGATCCTAAATGTAGATTTCCAGATCTTAACACACTTCTTAGCCAATGATATCGCAAAGGTCCTTTCTCCTTAAGACAGCAGCGCTGTGGCTTTAGATACAAATGCCTGTGGATGTTATCCCCCTGTGTTGTTATGGTAACCATTAGCTTTCTGCCTCTCAGAATGATTACAATCGGGAGAAAATTTTGCGCACCTCACGTACTCCATGAGAAATGAACCACTGTTCCCATGTGTTACAGCGGATTCTCCAAACCAACCTCTTGAATCAGTGCAGCTTAAAAAATATATCCATACCCACACATACGAAGCACATGTATACCTATATATTTACACACATACCCATACCCATATATACAGTGCACATACAATCACACTCATGCTCGTGGCATTTTAACAAGTGCTTTTAATCCTACCTACCCCAAGGGGCACAAAATACATGTCCTCACAGAAACAAATTCACTATGTATGTACTTTTGTATAGAAAGAAACACACATGCATAGAAAAATGTGTTTGTACATAGAAAACATAACATTTATCACATACTGGTATTAGGTCCCATTTCATATTTGAGAATTATGGCTAACGCTATACTAAAAAGTCATAAAATTAACCTATATGACTACTTTTTAATCCTAAATCCAGAAGGCTTATAGTTATATATCACAGGAACTGGTTTCATCAGAACGTTTTGGAATAGATGAGTTTGTGTCTGAACACGTAGGTAATTTGCTAATAGATTCCACTGCTCTTCTATGTTACAAAACACAGCTAAAAGCAATAATCGGAAGAGCCGTTTTGGTAGGCGATTTCTGGAAATGCGATATAGTTGATCTAAATGAACACTATTTCAACAATCTGTCCACAGTTGAGGAACTGGTTATTCCAATTAGTCAAGAAGCATGCAGGATTTTTAGCATCTGACACTAAAATAGATTCATCTACCAAATTGACAAGTTTATTTTTCCAAATCCCAAAACACTGCATGTTTTATTTTGCTATCCTAGACATGATGGAGCTCCATCTATTACACCGACCACATCCCAGATAGGAGGAAGTCACAAGAGACTTGAAGCAGCGTGAACCCTTTAAGCCCCCCCCCCCCCCAAGGACTGACATGAATGCTGTCCATCAAGCTGTGTGCATTTCAGTGGTCCTGACTTCATGCATGAGGACATCTCCCTTGAGCAGGACACCAACCCTCCAGGAAACGGGGTTAACACTAAGCCCATGACATCATGCTGGAAACATTCCCCAGCAGGGTGGCTGAAATTCCTGGGGAGGCTGAGTCCTACCAGAAATCACGCAGAAGTCAACTAGAGCAGAAATGGACCCACCAGGAGAGACTGCTGGGACAGTGACACTCACTGTGGGATTGTCATCCAAGGAACAAATGCCATCATTTATGATTCCATACGATCAGGAAACAGGGACTAGGAAAAAGAATCTCCAATTTCCTTTGACATGGTCGATGCTGCTCTAAGAACACACAACCGTGCTTACCCCAATATTTTGCTTTAATAGGAGGACATTTTTTGAACTATGCAAAGCACAAAACCACAGCACAAAGCCAGAGCTTGGTGCATATAATCTGTGAGCTGCCTCTTTCAGAGAATTCAAAAGAAGAAGTAAGGGAATTCTTCAAAGAGGGGAGTTCATAAAAAATGATCTCACCGTAGATTATTTATTTCAAGGGCTGTTTATTTCCATTTAGCTGTGACTCTTTTAAAAATACTAACGTATGTTTCTTGCACATCTGTTCCCTTCACAAAGAGTTAATTTTTCCCCCAATGTAAAAAAATAAGATACGAGAAGATTGAGGGTTGTGATCTTTGTAAAATCACTTGTAACTTGCCCTTTTTATGAATCGTGAACTCTCTGGTTTTCGCCTAAGTGGGGCTAGCTTGTAACCCTTTAGAATAAGTTCAAAACAATGCCATTCAGCCTGGCGAGTTCTCTTTTTTAATAATGGCTGAAAGTTTTTACTTCATGCTTTATGGGTGTCTGCCTTGGGTATAAACTCCACAGGAAATTAAAGTTAAGTTCACATACAAATCATGTTTGCTGCTTTCAAAGGGAGACATGTCGGCGGGTGGAAGCTGATTTACTCCGGCAGAATATGAAATAGTGTCGCGGGACACCGCTCTTCAGTGGATGCTTGGTCTGCTGTCTGGGAACAGTTAGCAGACGGAATTCCAGGTTGGCTTCTGGCCGTTTCCTACGTGCTAATCATCTGGTCCTAGGTAGTCCAAAAACTCAGCCCCGAGACTGAACTATTAACCCCGAGGCGAAAGGGCTCTTGTAAATTTCAGAAACGTTAGAATTGGCCAATTTGCTTTAGATCTCAATGCCTTAATACCGTTTTCTAGAATGACCTGCACAGCTATAAACGCTGTGAACTCCGCTCCGAAACCACGGCATCTCTAACTAAATTGATGACTTTTTTCATTCCCGGGGGCCCCCTTCTTTAAACGCAATCACCCTATAGTAAGGCTCACCATTTACTAAAATAGCCTTGAAGGGGTAGCAAGTTCCTTTAAGCCTACTGGAAAGATAGGGTCAAGTTTTACATAAGAGAATCACATATCAGCAGAGAATGAGAGGAATATTTTTGCTCCAACCAACCAAATAAATTAAACTGGAGTGTGTTAGAATCAAGGTATCATCAGCCATGCCCAAGATTGGACGAACCCGAAAAAATAAACATTTTCCATGTCAGCCTTCACTGTCACCTAGGAGGAGGCGGTTATATAAATGAATAAAGAAATCACATTTCCCAGATACTTCTAGAGGTGCGATATTTTGCTTCTTCCTGAATTCTGAAATGAACTGGTCCCAGCTATTGAGTGACGACAGAGAAACAAGCTTGGACTCACTGCTGAATGTGCTTCCAGCACGGAACCAAGCCCGGAGGCACCAGAGAGCCCCCGAGAGCATGCCACGTGTTCCCTGCTCCTCCGCAAACTACCTGTGCTGCTGGGAAAAGCTTCATTCGTAAGAAATCCTAATTAAAAAAAAAAAATCACTCCTTAGCAATCTTATGAAATAAAGAGGAAGGGACAGCTCTAACTAGGTAACTACAGAGTAGACAGATACTAAACACACATCACTTCTGTCGGCCAAAACAGATGGTGGGGAAATAAATAGGTATGGCTCAGGTCGAAGCCCACAGTCTGATGCTTCTGAGGAATTGTATCTAGCGGGCTCGCCGGAAGGTAACCTGGGAAACTTCTCCAAAGCAATTTCCAATATATGCCAGGGCAGGCAAACGGTCCCCAGAGTACAACAGGGCTGCCATACAACCTACCTTGGTCAATACGACACAGAAAGCCTCGCAGGGTCAGCAGTGTTCAAGAGTCAAACCCCCAAGGCTCGACATACCATGAGCAATGCAGATGAGTGACGAATGCGTTAGCAAAACCGGTTACTTGCCTACTGACGTCCACACATGCGACTACTCATGATTGACTGCAACGGTTACCAAGGGTGTTGCTTTCGCATAATTCACTGGGAATTAACTGCCACGCCCGACACTTCATTTAGTCTAACAGGGAGGATTCTAGTGGACGGATTATAGTGGGACGAGTTGGTGATGGGGGTGGTCTCCGGCTAGAAAGAGAGAAAGAGAGAGGTAAAGAAACAGGGAGAATATCTAGCAGAAGGTTGTCCCCAAGACACCGAGAAAGAGCCATCACCCACATGCTCATGCACAGACAGGCCAGCAGGAGTGGTTGCCACCTGTAATAATGTTGACGCTGTTAGCTTTCACTCCCCTACCATTTGTTAAAACAAAAATGAGTTGTTTTTTTTCCCCTCCATATGCACATCCTTCTGAAAATGGAAGTCATCCCTCCTACTAATATAAATATTCAATTATTGAAAACTATCTGAAATATACTGCACCCTTCTCAGCCAACAGAGCATGATCACAGCGAGCTAACTGAACCGGGAACTAATAAGGCATCCTGCACTCCGGGAACTGATAACAGGCCTCCAACAATGGTAGGTCTTGAATTATCTCCCTTCATGTCATAGTATCTTCCTCTTTTTCTCCCTGTCAGGATGGTAGTGATCACTTCTCATGGACTTTAGCCCCAGCTTTCTCCAATTTGTTCTAGATATACTTTTAAATTTGCAGGGTCCTAGGAAATCAGAGAATCAAGGTTTTTGGAGTTTGCTACAATAAGTATAAATAGGCTCAGGGTGAGTCCCCAAGTCCCCGAGTCAACTGCAGGACCTCTCATTCCCATCTTGGGTCCTGGAACATTATGGTTAGTAGTAATTTTGCTCACTTGCTGGTTGGTCATGGTGCTTAGTCAGCTGAGGTCGCTGAGTAAACAGGCTCAGGACAATATAATATTATTGTACACGAGAATCTTAACTTTGCCAAGTGATGCTCTTCACTTCCTGAACCCCCACATTAATTTCCTACAATAAATGGAGTAATAAGTCTTAGTGTGTGAACTTGACATTGCGTGCATTATCTTGGGCAGTGGTTTTTATACCCAACAAAATTCAACAGGTTCTACAAATTAAATCCTTTTTTCTCCCATTACTTCTCCCACACAGCTGAAAGACTCCTTTTGGAATGACTCAGACTTGTCTTCTGTGTTGAAAACACTAAATTGATCAAATCAAAATGTCCTTTCTCAGGTATGAAGAAGAGAAGTTAGGAAAGTTAAACAATCATGAAATGTTAAAAAAAAATCAGAAAGCTATAAAATAAAATTAGATGCTCAAGGAAAACATCAAAGCAAAAGAGAGATTATTGATTAATGGTGAAAATACCAATCACTAGGCACAAACTCATAGATGTTAGTGGAGTTGTAAGAGCTTTAAAAGAAAGGCGCATCCTAATTTAACGTCTTATACTAGTCTTATTATTAAGCAAGAACTCAATTTTTGAAAGCGTAATGGGAAATACTTTATAGGCAGAATAACAAAATGAAACCAATCAATACGAGCTGTTTAATTGGAGCAAGCAAGTGAATCCCCTTCCTGCGTAAAGGCTACTGGCTACTGTGACCACCTGAGATGTTCTGTCAGCTCCCTGCTGGGAAAAACCCACCCATAATCCCCCTTTTATCTGTGACCATGCAAAACATGCCTGCTCCTTCCCTACCAGCATAATGCTCATTTTCATTTAAAATGGCCATATTTGTTTAATTTATGTCCTGAATCTTGAATCTGCCTCATTTTCCCCTTTGATGAGAAGGTTCTGGAGGCCAGAGGTCATGTCCACTTGACTGGTTTCATACAGTGTTTAGCATGTGTGCATCTCAACGTCCTTTGGTCCATCAGCTGGAACAGATAGTCGTCCTTCAAGACCCACCTCGGTGAAGTCTTCTCTGAACTCCCTTCCCCTCTCTTGATCCATTGCTCCTACAGCATATCCACCTGACTCAATAGCACATTGAATCCTAATTAGGTTTATGTTTTTCCCTCCGGTTAGAAGTGGGCCATGTCTTTCTCATCTTCATAGTCCTGCAGTGTTTATCCTAGTGCTTGTCATTCAGCCACTGAATGGGTGACAACTGGATAAGTAAAAGTTACTCCTGGGGTAAGAAACAACTTATAAGTAAGAGCTTGTGATAGCCATAGGCCTTCTCAAGACACAAAGGTATTTGATTAATAAGTGATTGCTATGGCAAAACAACCAACCAACCAACCAACCAACCAACCAAAGGAAAAACTACAGAGACATGCAGGATTTTTGGGAACTCTACCTATAAAGTATTTGACTGCGGAGGACCCGGGTTCGATTCCCGGCCAGGGCACATAGGAGAAGCGCCCATTTGCTTCTCCACCCCTCCGCCGCGCTTTCCTCTCTGTCTCTCTCTTCCCCTCCCGCAGCCAAGGCTCCATTGGAGCAAAGATGGCCCGGGCGCTGGGCATGGCTCTGTGGCCTCTGCCTCAGGCGCTAGAGTGGCTCTGGTCGCAATATGGCGACGCCCAGGATGGGCAGAGCATCGCCCCCTGGGGGGCAGAGCGCCGCCCCTGGTGGGCGTGCCGGGTGGATCCCGGTCGGGCGCATGCGGGAGTCTGTCTGACTGTCTCTCCCTGTTTCCAGCTTCAGAAAAATGAAAAAAAAAAAAAAAAAAAAAAAAAAAAAGTATTTGACTGCTCAGTTCTTTAGTAGATGTTTGAAATAGTAGGTCTCCGGTCCTCATGGAGTTTAATAAATAGTCATATAGCCTACAGAAATGTATTCTTAGCAATTAAGCAGTTATGGGGGGGAGGGGGCAAGAGAGTTGGCTGGAACTTGAACTTAAAGAAGGAAGACTCTATTAGAAGATTCAATAATGGGTGAAACTTAATTAGGGAATTTTATTTGAAAAAAAAATTTATATTTAAACTATAAATTCAGTGATAAGCGGGATTCAGCGTGGCACAGTGGACCAGAAATTGTGTCATGCACATGAAATAGCTTGGACCAAGGATTGCAGCCAAAGAGGGAAGGGAATAAGACTGGGTTCTTTCCTAATCCCTTTGTTCTGGGCTCCAACGTCCTTCCTCAGTCTTTCCTGACCATCCTCCCCACCAATCACTTCGTGAGGTTTGTGTGTCTCACAGCACCCAGCCCTGTCTTCCATTACGTATTCATGGTCATTGCCCGTGTTCTGTCCTCGCAGGAGGCCCCCTGAGAGCTGAGCCCACACAGTCTGTGTTTATCCCATGTCTTCAGCGTTCACAGTAATGTGATGAGAAGGTGGTGAATAGAAAAATTACTGAATAACAGACAAACAAGTGCAGGGAAAGTGCCTCAGCAGAGATGCTTGGCCAGGACGGAGGACAGGCCAGGTCAAGAGGAGGAGGGTCAGTGAGGCCAGGACACACACCCGGAGGCCTAGGTCACAGGCTTAGAGTTGGGGCATCAGTTTGTACAGAAAGAATCCGAATCAGAAGTCAGAAGATGTGGATTCCAGCTCCCATCACCAGTTTGTACAATTACCAACCCACTAACTGCGCCCTGAGCCTCAGTTTTCGCACATACAACACAGGAAACTCAGCCTAGGGAACGTATAACATGCCTCCCGGTTTGCACGGCCTATATTACTCATTGGGATCCTACTACGGGCACTGCATTAGGTTGCCCGCTTTTAAGGACTCAGAATCTCTTCCTAGTGGAAGACAAGTGTGATAAGACAGATATGTGAGTGGCTTTACTATATAGCCCACCCCCCTACCGCCCCATATAAAGTGGAAAAAATAGGGCAAATTGTTGTCATTAATACTTGGAGCTTGTAAATACAAGAATGTGGTCAAAGCAGGGCAAATAGGATGGTAAGTGCATCAGATAAAACTGGAAAGTTGTTAAGGGAATGCAGGTCAGTCATGAGGCTAAAGGAACCAGAAGTTCAGTGATGAGGATGGAAGGGAGGAATTCAATGCTGGGGAGAGAGTAGAAAGGGTTCAATACTTCTGATGGTCCAGCAACTGCTCATGAATCTCCTCCCTGACTCCCAGACCATACCGAGGGGACAAGAGAAAGACAACAGTTATGGGCAGAACTTAGCATGGTCTTTGGCTCATAGCTTTTTTCCCCACAAAAATAGATCAGAGTACCTATGCGTTATGAATTTTCCAAAGGAAACCCTAGGGCTGTACATTGAATAGACACAGCATACCTGGGTGGCGGTTTCATGGTTGAAAGAATGAAAGATAAAACTTCTATCACGTCCTCTCAAAATAATTAGGACATTCATAAAATGCTCCCAGTTTCAGGTAAAGTAACTCATATATGTACTTAGTAACTTTAAAAATCCTACAGAGTCCCTAACCCTCCCGGAAGAAATGAGCACCATGTTATTTCTTTTAAAAATATCCCTAAATATCTCTATATAAAACTCCACTAAGGGAGCAGTTCTGGAGGAGCATGAAGTCGTTCAGCATGAATTTTCTTAAGTAACGCTAAGACGTTTGCCAATGTCAACACCAGAAAAAATGTTTGAGGTTTACTGTTCAGGTTCATTTCAGTGGTCCAGTTCCTAACCATTCAAAGAGTTTCCAAAGATATTCACCTCCTGAGACAGTTTGTTTTGGGCAACACAGAGTTATTTGTTTTGTGCCAAGTTTTCCTGGCTGCTTTGTTCAGCGACAGGCTTCATTTAGTGACCCCTCACATTGAAACGCAGCAGCGAGCATTGCTTAGTGTTTATTGTAACACCGTGTTGTGTGTGGGCAGTTTATGGTTACAATAGAAGAGCCACGTTTCTGCTTTCAAATCAAAGGGAAAGATGTAGAACTCTAAGTCACATTTGTAGCTAGAGGGATGGACCGTTTGTAGTCTTTTGGATAATGACAAACTTTGTAAGAAAGTCAAAGGCTCACACAGGGTGGGTGGCAGGGAGAGGGAGAAACTGACTTACCAGATAAGAGAGAAGAATGTATAATGGATCTTACTGTTTCTTGCCTCTCTCCTAAGAATGGAAGAACTAACATTTCACCCGCTCTTCATTGGGTTGGCTGGTTCAGACTATTCACAACATGAGGCTGACCTTGACCTGGGTTGGGGGAGGGGGTGATAGGGCAAATGGCTTGGGTGCATCAGGACGTGGGAGAGGGGCAGCCACCTTTACATAACTGCCTGCCCCTCCTCCTCCTCGGAGTGGGCTGTGGGAATTCCCTGGGTGGTAAGGGTAGGAGCTGGACTGGGTCTCTGTGGCTCCATGTCCCTCCTTTCCTCTCTCCTGCTGGCCCGTCCAGGCTTCTCCCCACTGAGCAGTTCCTCAGGGATACTCCAGCGCAGTGCTTCCCCAGCTGGGCAGTGCGCCTGAGCTCCCTGGGGGGGTGGGCGGGGGGGGGTGTTGTTAAAACACAGCTCTCTGGGTCCCGCACAGAGTTCTAAGGGGGTGAGACGCTTCTGGCACATTCCCAGATGGTGCCAACGCTGCTGCCGCTGCTCATCCCGGGATGAGGCTGTTGGAACCACTGGCCTACAGCATGACCCCTGAGGCGGACCTTACTTTATTGTAGTAATTCAGTCCCTTCGCCAGATAAGGTACAAGCAATAAGAGAAAGTGCTCGGATGAAATCTTAAGGATGAAAAAAATGGTTGTAAAGATACTCTGGTATCTTCGGGAATGAGAGACTCAAGCAGGGATCTAATTGGTGTTGGGTTTATTTCATTGAAGACCAAGACACTGTCCTATGGTGGTCCTTCTGCTTGTCGCCGCCGGAAGGGTGACGACTTGCCCGGGAGAGCTCGCACAGGCGGCCAGCATCGGCACGTGCGTTCCACAGTCTCATCTTCCGAGAGGCTGTGGTTGAAGTCCGACCTAATTAGTTAGCTAGGTGGACCTCGCTTTTAAAAAAATAAAAAGAAACCCCTGAAAAAGAAAAAAAGATGTCCAAAGACTGGCGCTTCTAGAGGAATGGTATCTGCTTAAGAGGGTAGTTATTTGCATTAAAAAATACGCAATAGGCTTCTTTCATACCACAAGTTCTACTTATTCAATATAATAAAAGCTTTAGAATATCACTGCCTCAAAAATTCAGCTTACATATAATTACATTTAGGATCTTGGGAGAGTTATCCATCTCAGGTGTTTGGGAGTCATGAGAATATGATACCAACTTGCCTGATTTTCTTATCTTTTTAATGAAACAGGTAAAAAAAAAAAGGGGTTTGTCAACTAAACCACAAGAAATAAGACACCTTCTTTCTTTTGTCTACATCTAGTGAATTTCTCCCTCCCTTCCCTCCTTTCCTCCCTCCTTCCTTCCTTCCTTCTTTTTTTTCATTTAGTAGAAGAAGAGAGGCAGAGACAGACTCCCACATGTGCCCCAACCAGGATCCACCCAGCAAGCCCACTAGGGGGCAATGCTCTGCCCATCTGGGGCCCTTGCTTCCTTGCAACTGGAGCCATTTTTTAGTGCCTGAGGTGGAGGCTATGGAGCCATTCTTAGTGCCTAGGGCCAACTCACTCCAATGGAGCTGTGGCTGCAGGAGGGGAGGGAAAGAAAGAGAGAGAGAGAAGTGAGAGGGGGTGGGGTGGAGAAGCAGATGGTCACTTCTCCTGTGTGCCCTGACTGGGAATCAAACCCAGGACATCCACACGCTGGGCCGAACCTCTACCACTGAGCCAGCCAGTCCGGGCTGGTGAATTTCTTAAAGAAATACAAAAACTATTTCTGAGTTTTCTAAAATCATGACAAGCGTCTCTCAAAGGGGGCTCTGTTAAACTCATCTGTTGAACCAGCTTCAGACAATAATGGCTCTGGTGGTATCTACGAGCTGGGTTAGAGGATGCCTACAGTACCCCCCTCAATTCTCTTCAATTACTTAATCTTTGCATCACTTCTTAAAGTTTAAGGCACATATGCATAATTTACCATCTTAACAACATCGTAAACTCCTTATGCACTGAGGTTACACCTCGTCCTGCTCGCAGCCTTCCACAGTTCCTGCAGAGGGCAGTGTTCCAACCAGGAGTTCAGAGAACACAAGTGAGTGAATACACCCAAGGATAAATCAGATAGGAGGGTACCTCCAGGGTCAAATGGAAAGACAACTTGCTCTGATCCAGGACTTCCTCTTGTGAATGTCTGCTCAAAGAGGACAAATTATGGGACAAAGTATTTTAAATGTCAACGTTTGCTTCTTATTTTGAGCATTTTCCCCCAACAAAACAAATTTTACATGTGTAGAACATATAAGGGTAAGCTCAGAAAAATGCTGGAACAGTCATGATTTTGTCCATATGGAAGATAATATTTTGTAACTTATTATAAAAAATACTGTAGGATGCTATCCAGCATATATTTGGCCCGCTCAGCTGTAGCAATAGAGTAAGCCAATGCTGTTCATGAATAGTTTACAGTAGATGCTGGAAGGAACATAGGACTTGGAGTCCATTTAAAGGGTTTCAGGAATTCTCTAATGTGATTCTTGCTACATCTCCGAGCCAGCATTTCCTTCCCCTGTGAAAACCAACCCCTGATTTTATAACGTATGTCATTGGGAAAGTATGAATCGATTGATGGAATTTGAAATAAGAACATAAGGAGAAAAACAAGCCCGTGATTTTTATTTGATGATACAAACCTATAATATCCTGTATAAATTAGGCTCTGAGATAAATGGTAATGTAATCTACCTTGGCAGTCTTTCTTGGCATTACCTTGAATACCTAACCTGGACTTCATCCACAGGGATGGTACTGCTACATCCACTTCTGTGGGGGCAAAAAAAGGCCACTGAAAGAATGACTTGCTCACGTTAGCTCTGCTCGGTTTATGATGATTCGTCAAAAGAATTCTGCAACGGCCTTCACTCGGCAAGGTTTTCAATAGACTAGGACAAGAGGGAAACTGGTTGCGTTTAAACTGTTTCCTAAAATACCCGCAAGAGGGGGGCTCATTCCAAAACATATTTTGACTAAAGATTGCGTGGCAACTCATTTTGTAGTTTTTCATTCCCTTGACGAGCCCTGTTTATGGGTGCGGCACTGTGTGAAGACATCGAGGTTTGGAAATACAGATAGTCATGGCCCAGGAATTTCTAGTCAAGATGGGGGGGGGGGCAAATCAACAGTGACCACAGTGGGACCAGTGCGATGACAGGATGATGTCTGGGGAGCTGGAGGGACACCTGGAGTCTGAGCCTGGGGTTGGGAAGAGGCTGGGGATGTGGAAGGACGTCCTCCAGAAAGCAGGGACGGGAGAGGCAACCGGCCTTCCAGAATCAGGAAACAGTACGTGCGAAGGAAAGAAAGCTAGCAGCGCCGTCGGCTGGAGAAAGCTGGTGTCTTATTCTTCGCCACATGTGTCTAAGCTGCTTGTTTTGCTCCAAGTGTCCTGACTCAGAAAGCAGATAGATGACTTAGGGAGGGTGTGTAGTTGTATCAGAATGTGATTCCTACCAAGCGCTACTTTTGAGATGGATGGCCTTGTTACGTTTTCAGTCCTGCACTGTATCACGGACAGCAGACAAGCTGGGTAGAGAAACAGCCTGAAGGACTGTGGAGAAGCAGAAGGCCAGGGGACGGCCCTGAGAAAGCCACGTGGAGAGAAAGAATACGGTTTTTAAAGAGGTTTGTGCACACAAGGCTGTGGAATGAAGTTAGGCAGCATCCCTTCAGATGACTTTTTTCCTTCTCTCTGTCTCTCTTTCCCTCCCTCTCTGCCCTGTCCCTCCCTTTTGAGAAATTCCCTAAGAGATCTCCAAGGACTTACATGCTGTAGAAACCTGGTCCCACTGACGGTAGCCGGGGGAAAACGTTTCCTCGTTTTCTGTCCGACTCCCACCCAGGCACCGGGGGAGGGGCAGGCCCACCCCGCGGGGCGGCTGTCTGCGAGGAGGGGGAGGCCAGATAGGAGGGGCTCAGAAGGAGCTCCCGGGAGAAGCACGCCCACCTCTGAGATGCACCATCCTTTGTCACATCAAGTCAGGGAGAAGAGAAACAGTGGTGGGGGTCAGGTGGGGAGGAGAAAACATTGCTGGGAACCTCTGTATAAAAGTGTGACCTTCCTTTCGTCTGGGGGGGGGCATGGCAAGACTTCTGCCCCCTTTTCCCAGAGAGAGGGAGAGCCTTTCAGGCCGGAGAATCTGACTTGGGCCTCACCTCAGAGAGTGTAAACATGCATTTAGAAATATGGACGGAGACGTGAACTCTCCAAGTCCTTATATATTTTTGAAACAAACAAACAAACAAACAAAACAGAGCAGGAGACATCTAAAGGTTTATGTTGCACCTATGTTTCAAGTCAGCCTGACTGTGAGGCCCGGGGAAGGGAAAGACCAGTTGTAAATGCACTGCCTGATGCTTTTCTAGTCGCTGCCATCAGTCCCAGCGGCAGAGAGCAGACAAAGAGCTGCCCTGGACTCCCTACAACCCCAGCGATTAAGAAACACGCCAGCAGGAGGAGCTCTAACATGCCTCAGCGCTCGGATATAAAAACCAAACACGAAGTCGAAAGCAAACAAACAGAGAAAGGCAGGCTGTGTGCCTCGCAAGCTGCCATCCCAGGGAACAAACATGTGACTGAGTCCAATTAAATGCTCAGTGCAAAGCCAAGTGATGAGGCCGGCGGGGACAGGACGACCCACATCTGCTCTGTCCGCCCTCCGATGGGAGGCAGCCACGCTGGGGCTGGGGCGTGCCCTGAGCTCTTGCAAAAGATGGGGCAGAAGGCCGACGCTGGGCACGGCTAGAAGTCATTCTTGCCCTCTTTTAAGTGTCATATTGTTTCTAAATGAGCCCTGGACTCTGGCTCAAAAACCACATTTTCTTTGGTGGTTGAAGGAACTACGAAAACTCCTAAGTGTTCCGCCTACTTTACTCAGTGGTTTGTTGGGCTCTTTTCTTTTCTTTTTTTTTTTTTTAAATGGGGGAAATGCTGTGTTTGTAAAAACTGGTGCTAAAAGGGCAAGGAATCATAAGTCCCCTGGGCCATGTGAAAAGTCTGCAGAAAGAATTAAAGCTTTCTAACACACACACTCACACACACACACACACACACACACACACACACACACACACACACACATACCCCAACTAGAACACAAAGAATTTACTCAGGAAAACCGAGAGGAGTCTATGACTTTAACAGTTATCAGATTTGGGGGGTCAGACTTTCCATTTCGGAGAGTGTTGTGGGAGCTGACGTCCTGGGCGTATAGGATGATCCGAATTACCTAACCTGGAGGAAATTCTCAAACAGACCCTTCTCATCTTGAGCCAAGAAGAAGTCAAACTTTTTGTTTTACACCTTAATGGTATGCCCACATTTAAAAGTTTTACACAAGCTCCCACAGAAACTTTTAACTAGACCGACTCAGACCAAAAGTCACTAAATAAAGCTAGTCTAGACGGGGAAAAAAAAAAATCTATGAAAACCATATGTCTTTGAGGCATTTGTCTTGCAAAGAACTGCCATCGTCCTGGAGAAAAGGGCTCACAGAATATGCACTCAGGGAACACCCTGCGCGAATGACCACGGGGGCCGCGCTGACGGGAACGGCCGGCCCGGGCTGGAGAAAGGAAAGCCAAGCACGCTAACAAATGAGCCTCTCCCCTCCGTCTGCACGCATCCCTGAAAGAGAGGCCCGGGTAGATGGGATTCCTATTGCCGTTGATTCTCCAAGGGATCAAAAAACGTGCGCAGTTCTGTCCCTCTGCGCTCCTACAGAATGTTCAATCAGGGATCTCAGAGCAGCTCTGCTCCCTCTTGCAGGAAACTCTCTTGAATAATGTTGTACGTGGACGAGGCCAAAAAGCCAGAACATTCTCTTCTGATCATTACCTCATCCTTCTGGTCTGCCAAACACAGCTAGGAGGCAGGTGTCCAACCTAAGGAACCGGAGGCCGACAGTCCTCAGTGACTGGGGGTCGGGCCCGACGGAGAGTGTGGCGTGTTGGGGGGGGGGGGGGAAGGACCACGGTGCAGACCCAGGGCGCAGGGAGGACACAGGAAAAAGGAACGGTCTCAAACCTTCCCTTCCTGACTTGACGCTACCTTCTGAGCTGGGGATGATGGTCAGGGCTACTACCTTCGTAATTCGGGCTACGTATTTTTACATCTCAAACGCTATGAAATCCACGGGGGGGGGGGGGGAATACCCCAGAAAATCAAACTTTCTAGATTAAAAAAATAACATTTTAACAGAAAACTGAGCAGTCTGGGGAGACAACGGAAGTCTTTGCAAATTGCAAAGATGCTTTGGGACCCTTAGGAATACGGTTCGAAGATGTCTAGCTGCCCAGGGAAGAGGGTTTTTGGAACGAGAGTAACCATGACTATTGGCACGAGTGCCACGTGCTGATCAGTCACCTATAGGACTCTGAACAGACAGTATATCTAGAACAGCCACAAAAGGAGAGAAGGTCCTGGTGGGAGCAGGTGAGAACAGTGAAAGAGAAGGGACCCTATCAGATGTCAACAATCCTGCACCAAAGGTTTCAGCAAAAACGAGAGACACGATTTCAACGTGCTTACTCAAAGACCTGGTGCCGTACGAGGAGTTTTCAGTGCTTTTATCAGTTGTCAAGTATGAAGTGTTACGCTGGCAATGGCGGTAACTGAGAGCGTTTGAAATATGAAAACAAATCAACCAAGCATGCCAACAACCCTCATTATAGCTTCCTAAGCTGAAGAATGGGGGCATTTAGGTGAATGAGCGTCTACTGATGAGTCCCAAGGATTTTTCTGGTCCGTGGAGTTCCGTCCTGAGCGTTCTGATACTACTATTGTTAGAGGTAGAACTCCAAGTTTACTTCTCTCCTCCACCCCCTGCCAGATGGCATGTGGCTTTATTTTGACTTTAGACCCAGATACGTGGGGGCGCAAATTACAGCAGTGGCTTCTCTAGTTAACACATTGACTAATGTTCCCTTAATTTTCCACCCCAAGAGGCAATCATTCATTAAGGTAGAACTGGCCTCCCAGGAGGTTTTATTATTTTAGTTACTAACATATTTTCCAACACTACTAAAGAAGCAAAAATAAACTCTCATTGTTTTTATTTTATTTTTTTAAAATAACTAGACCTTTTTGTGTGTTTCTATAGCTTCTCCACCATGGTCAAAAGGTAGAGCAGCGGGCAGACTTCTGGCTGAGGCCCTTGAACGTGACACTAAGGTGAGATCTATTCGAGGGGGGGACTTTTGCTCTTAAAATCGACTTTGAGAATCATCCTAATATAAGCCTTAAAAAAGTACACATGGTTTGGATATATCTTACATAAATATTCATTCTCCAAGCAGAATAATTTCATGTTAGTCCTGCCCTGGGCTGCGCAGGACCCTTAAAAGTCTTCGTCACCTCCTGCTCTCCTGAGAGGCCTCGTTCTGGGAGAAGGCGGTCTGTACAGACCAAAATAAACCTAGCTATGGCTGCCTCACAGAACCCTAAAACTACACACAGGTGGTCTTTACACGGTGGAGGCCCACCGGTAGATGTGAGTGTAAAAGCAGCTCATTTCCTGCCACTACCCCGGGGGTTCCCTGGTGGTGAATCATCTGGTTGGTGGCTATCCGCCTCTTCACCTTCTTCTCTTAGTTGATTCATTAGCGTACACACACACACACACCAGGGAAGGAATGGAGCTTATTTCTAAATTTCATATTAACTGGCACCCTGACTGGGTTCCCAGAAGAGCAGTACGAGGAGCACTTCCGTCTTATCCCATTTTTCTGTCTTTAAAGGGAAATGCGAACTTCACAAAGACTTGGGACCCTCCGTGGGTCTGAGCATCTTAAAATCTCAAGGGCCCTTGCCGCCGCTCCCAGGGGACTGAGGACTCTGTGACTCGCTGTAGGGACTAAGCATTTTTTCCCGCTCTGATCCCGGGGTGGAGCGCACTCTCTCTGTACAATTCACGCGAGCTGACGGTTCTGACTGGGAAGCAGGGGTGGACGTTTCCTAGGGTTTATGGGAACAGTTGGAACATAATTCCAGAAATTAGAGCACTTGTTATTTGTGGTTCTGTCTATCATGTGGCTCTAATGGCCGCAGGCAGCCAGGGAGGAGGGCAGGACCGCGCTGTGGGGAGGCGGCTGCCCAAACGCCTTGTGGCTTCAGACTCCGTCCTACATAGCTCTTCTATTTTCGGTCAGGGCGGCCATGCGATCTAAGCTTCCTCCAAATACCGATAAAGTGGCGTCAACAGACACATGGATGCTCCCAGACCCGAGGCTCTCCTGACACCAGCCCCTTCCCTGAATTCAAAAACGCTGGTGGGACCCAAAGCTCGATGCTGTTTTGGCAATGGCAGTGGCTGAGCCAGAAGGATTTCATTTGGCCATGAAAGGGTGCAGATACGTGTTGAGCTTTGGAGGCTCCCCCAGACAACGGTTACAACTACGTCAGCTCGGGCAGTGCAAGAATTTCAGCACTGGGCATTTTAAAATCCTATGTTGAAGCGGCAATAAAGTTGGGACCCGCAGACAAAAGCTATCAAGCCCTCAGCTTACAGCCCTAGCGCCCTCCTCGTGTTGCTGGAGTTGGGCCTTGAGAGAATATTTCTGAGGGGAAGAAGAGGCATTTCTGTTTTCCTGGTGAAAGTCCCAGCTGCTGGCGGGCTAGAGCAACCGTAGGCGTCTGTCAGCTCCACGTCTAACCGTCCGCCGTGGAGGAGGAGGCGGAGGGGAGGGGGAAGCCCCCAGCAGCTCATTCTTGTCATTTTCTGCTGGGATAAAATTTAAGGGTGGAAGAAAAAAAGGCAGCAGGAACTACATTGTGCCATGGCCGTGGAAGTCACTGAAAACCATGTGTGCTCGTGACTGTCCAGACGGGAAGGCTTTCCCTGTAAAATCATTATTTTTTTCTACAGCGAGGGAGACAAAGGGGGCGGTGACGAAACAAGGTCGAGCATGTGTGCCTTTAGACGGTGTGCCTGCCGACATTGGCTGGAATTTTTTTCTTTGATTTGCTTTGAACTGACATCAGCTTGTCTATAGGACCACCCAGCAGGCGCCCATGGGCGACCATTCACTGCTGACCGGCCACGGGGAGAGAAAGGGTCGTCGTCCTGTGTGTTTTTCCTGGGTCGGCGACTGCGCGGCCAGACTCCCGCCGGGGCCATCTCCCTTCGTGGATCAGATCAAGGGAAGCCCCGCCCCAGGCTGGGCACCCTGAGCCTCAGAAAGGCTTTGTCTGTAACGGTGGGAGCTTAGCGATTTAGGGCCCCACAGAGGACAAGGTTAGAGCATTTGCTATGATGTGTCCTGGGACACGGAAGCAGCTATGTCTGATGACCACCAGTGACCACTGGGCCACCGGGGCAATATGGTGACATGAACTGCTGCCTGCCACCTGCATGGTGTTGCTGGACCTTGCTTCTTGTAGATTCTTTATTTAACTGGTTTTCTTCTTCTCCTGCAGCCCTGACATCTGGGAAAGTGAGACAGGGGACAGGCTGAAAACAGAGGGGCCCTCGGAAGTCTTTCGCGGGTTCTGGCCCCCCGAATGCTTGCAGTTCTGTTGCTGGGCCTGGCTGGCCAGATGGCCGGCCCTTCTGAACCATGGCAAGATGCAGATGGCCGTGTCAGGTAGACTCAGCTGGCCGGGCCCAGGGAGGAGACCGCTGGGCTCCTTGAACTTTCGCTGAGACCAGAATGAAGTCCGCCCGGCCTTGCAGAACGAAAGCCCTGGCATGAGCCACTGACTGGTTCCCCTCGGCGGGCTCTCGTGTTACCACCGGAGTCGTGGAACTGGAATGATTTGGACGGGATAGTCAATTGAGGGGCTTGAATTAAATTGGACGTTTTCTTTAGCGACCTGCCTGTGGCCAGATTTCTGTTTTCATCAAAATATATTGAGCACCATGACAACTCCTGTGGACCCTGCGACGGATTAACGACACGCGGGATTTCGGCAACAGATCCTGGAGCAGGGCAGCCTCACAAGAGGCCTCAAACACTAAGCATCAGGAAGAACACCTCAGAGTGGCTTCTATTCTTGGCAGTCACACCTTTTAAAAAATTCTTTGCTTGACTTCTTTTTCTCTCTCTCTCTTTTTTTTTAAAAACCAGCTGCTAAAAATAAAAACTGTTCCCTAAAAGATCCAAATATCAAATCATGAATTTACTTGTTTGTTCATGGGGAAGGGCGGTTAAGAAAATAAGAGAGCTCGTGGCTGAAATCAGAAATCAAAAGACAAATTCACCATTTGTCTGAATGGCCCCCAGCAGCTAAACGGAGTCACACACTCTCACAGGGCTGCCGAGGGGGGAGCATGTCAGGACGGTCCCAGGACGTGACTGTGGGGTGGGGGGGATCAGACACAGGCTAGTCACACCAATCACTTAACTGTCCGTGGACCCGGAGTGGAGCCTCCCCCCACCCCCAAGGTTTGGCTGCTTTGTCCTTCATGGCACCAAACTTTGAAGTTAGGGATGCAAAGACATCCCTAACACGATTCATGAGAACCGTGGGCTTGTCCTTACTCAGACTTGGGGAGACTGGCTGATACAACAAAAACAAAACAAGGAGAGCCCTCCCTGTGGAGTGAAAGGGACCCTGTGTCAACGGTCCATGAAGTCAACGTCTAGAATACATAAAGGAGAGAGAGCCGGCAAGGTCAAGTGTTGACCACGAAATTACACTACACTGTAAAGAGAACCAAACGGCTTTTCCCTCCGTAAAGAACAGACTATGAGCGCACAGAGGGTCTCTATGTGGGGGGATTTCTATAGCTTTCGGCTCGGATGGTTCTGCAGTAAGTTACTGACAATGTGGCGCTGTAGGGAGGCTCACTGCATGCCCCCTGAAGTCTGGAGAACCGCCCACGTTGCAGGACATGCGTGGGAAACCCTGGGATCATCCCGACGCCCCTCCAGGGCCATCCACACGACGCGGGGCGTCAGCTTCCGGGCAGGGCTCACCAGAGACGTTCAATGGAATGTTTCTTGGTCTCCATGCTGTGTTTCTGTCATGTGGATGAGTTGGTGTGAGAGCCAGAGCCTTCCCTATGATTCAGTGTTGCCATTTCCAACAAGACACCACCAGCCTCGGTGAGGCGGGTAGTTACAAGACAGGGCTTCTACTTTTTCAACATTTTTAAAAATAGAAGATGGAGTGATGAGGTCAACGAAGTTTGCTTTTCCTTGGAGAGAGACCCCTTCCTCCTCCCCATATCCCCTTCTGACCATTGCAAAAGAGCTCAGCCCAAGGAAAAGGGGTGGGGGGAAGACAAATGAGTGAAATAAGGCCAGAGTTGGCTGCTGCCAGGAAAAACACTCGGACTCAGTTCATTTGTTCTGTCCACGTCCCAACGCTGTGATTCCCAATCAACTACTCCTACCAAGGGGTAACGGGAAACAGCCACACTGGCCCTCACACTAGTGGCTTGATGAAGCCTCGGACCATCCAGTAAGAGGACAGGGCCCCCGACGAGGTGGGGACGTCTGTTTAAGATCCCCTTGCTGGACAAAGACACGGCAGGCTGGGGTTTGCAAAGAGGGGTGAGCCCGTTCACAGAAGTTGTGGGGATGCGGTGAGAAGGAGGGGGGCCATTCGAGCATCCTGGCCACAGAGAGAACATTCCTCACATCGGATCTGTGGACATGCGGGTTACTAATGACAGAGGCATCCCTGTGGGCTAGGCTCTCTGGGACGGAGATGCCCCCCCCCCCCCCCGCCCACCAGCTCAGGTGGAATTAATTAAAACAGGCGTGGAGCGTGCAGCGTGTCCAGCGTCTTCCCCGGGAGGCACCAAGCACACAAACCAAGACAGTCTTGAGTGGTGGGGATGAGTGGGGGCAACCACAGTGCACCCCTGTCCTCTGTCCTCGCTCTGCCTTAACATGGCAACAGAAAGATAGAACAGTACTTTTTTATTTTTTTTTTAAAAAAGCAGAACGCTCATGGTTTCTGTACAAGTCAAGTGCTTTCATTACCTTTGACACGAGCTAAAATAAAAGTATATAGGCTCTTAAAAGTCAAGATCAGAACTCGCTAATGAAGTCGCGAATTATCCAGAAGAGAGCTGCAATGGCGGCACCTGGCGGAGTGGCCCGGCCTCCTGCCACTCCGGGTCCGGGCTGGCCTCTGTGACGGGAAGGCCCCGCCGGGGGCGGCGGACGCCCACTCAGGCTGTGTTCTCACCTCCTGAGTTTCTGGTTTCAGATAAAAGAGGAGAACGGCCCTTAAGAAAGCAAAGAACTGGGGGCGGGGGCGAAAATCAAACTTCCTTCTCATAAAGCGAGGGGCTGTTTTCCTGGGGATGATGGATAATGGCATTCCAACTTTTTAAAGATTTTAATGGAGAAAATGGAGGCAAATCACAGAGGGAAAAGAGAAAATATAAATAAACAGAACAAGGTAAAGTTTCAACAGGAGCTTCCTTAAAGTAACTTTCCCTTTCTTTCTTTCTTTCTTTCTTTCTTTCTTTCTTTCTTTCTTTCTTTCTTTCTTTCTTTCATCTTTGTCTGTCTTTCTTTTTCTCTTTCTTTTTTGAAATTGTAAACCCCATTTCTGGCTTGCATTTGGTAAGATTCCTGCTCTGGCTTTTATTAAAAACAGACTTTCCATGGTCAGAATTCTCCATCGAAAGCTAAACGTGAATAGGCGTCAGGGTCCTGGCAGAGTGGCTCCGTGTGCTCAGGTGCGCCCCCCGCCCCACCCGGGGTTTCCCTCCCGGCGCCCCACGCGGGCCGGATCGTGGGGGCTCAGCGCAGGGCAGCCCCCTTGCTCTGTCCCCTCTGAACGCTCATTCCTGTCTCACATCCGAGGCTCGGCAAGGCCGGGTCAAGTTAAGTCTGGCTCTCACTTGAGAGTATCCTAGAAATGCTAAAGAACACAACTGCTGCCCTATAAATTCCCATCATAGACACATGAAACCTGGTGTCCCCTTTCTCCAGCTGGGGCTCCCAATTCCTGCAGCCACCTTCTGCAAGCGAGCTGGGAAATGCCGGGGGCACCTACCCCCCTACCCTGCTCCGCCCCACCGACACATCCGTGTGGCATTCCTGGTGGCTCTCAGGGGCGCTGGCAAGCCGGGGGTCTGCAGCCAGGGGCCAAAGCAGCCAAGTGGGCAGGCAGAGACATGCACGTTCATCCTGGGCACAGGCAGCACCGGGGCCCTGGTTCCTTCTCGTAGCCCAACAGACAGAAAGGCCAAATCCCAGGCTCCTGGGCAGGACCCCTCCCACCCGCCCCATACACTCCGCCCCAGTGGTCTTCCTGGCACAATGACAGGTGCTCTCCCAGTCAATCTGGGCTCCCTAAAACGATAATGTAACCTGGCCGTTAGTGAGGCTGGACGCTGGCACATAAGGGAGAGAGCCCTGCCTTGGGATTGTCTAGAGACATTTCTAACAGTCACACTGGGGGAGTGCCAGTGACACGTAGTGGGCAGAGGCCAGGAGGCTGCTGCGCACCCTAAAACACACAGGACATTCCCTGTAACCAGAGCGTCAGCTGCGTCTAGGCCAAGAATCCCCAGTGTTGTGGCTGGGGCTCTGTAGTCACGTTGCTTGGGGTTAAAGCCCAGCCCCTCGGGGGCCGGGGGTGGGTAGCCTTGGGCAAGCTGCTGAACCTCTGTGCCCTGTCCGCAGAATGGACCATGAACTGCCTCATCAGGCTGCTTGGATTCAACACAAATGTACCGGCAGAGCAGTGAAGGGCAGTGCCCCGATATAGTGAAAGCCCACCAGACATGAGCCATTGTTATTACTGTTATTACTAGGCATTTAGCTCAGTGCCAAATACATCAAAAGCCAAACCTATTGTGTTTAAAGAAAAAGATATATATATATGTTTTAGAGTGCATATATCCTCTTTGGTTAGGGCCAAAATGATAACGGTAACAACCACAATACTTTACAGTTTATCAGACTTGTTCAAACACCTCATCTCACATGACTGGGGCAACAGCCCGCTGACTCTGTCCCTGCCTCACGGATGAGGATGTCTTGGCTCAGAGTTTAGTGAGTGGCCCATGGACTGTAGCAAAGCAGGTCTGACTCCACACCCCCTGCTGTTCCCATGACAGTGCCTTCTGCTCACTGGTTTCAGAAGCCCCTGTCTTCCTTACACCCCACACCCCAAAGACAAAAAGGAAGCCTGGTAATCAGAGGTGGGGGGCGTCTCAGGCTTCCCGGTTGGGCGGGAGTCACTTCTGTTACCCTGCATAGCAAGGTGTTCCTTCAAAGAACGTACAAATATTTGAGTTCTCTGAACTGAATTTTAAAAAAATTAACTTGCTCTATGGGCTAATGTTCTTTCCTTTTCAAATCCTTATTATTGATTTAAAAAAAACCCCACCTAATTCCTTCTATTTTCAAAATCTCTGATTATGCACGTTGTACGCACTTTGATTAGAAAGGTAGGAAGGGGAGAACCTAGCTTTGCCTGTCTATGTGTTTCGAGTTCCATTTGCCCCCTGCCTCTTTCGTTTCACAAGTAAGGGTGCAAATCTGCTTACAAGAGTCAGAACGTATTCTTCAAATGCACCGTGTTCTGTCTCCTAGGTGGCCAGGGACTGCTTGTAGCAATCATTGTGTCTATGTAAAAGTTTTAAGCACAGTTTTAAAACAAACTGCAGACCAATCAGACAGATTTTTGCTCTGCCTACACTAATGTTAATAATACTGGGTGTAAGGGTCATAGTTCAGAGGGCGGACGGATCATGTTCCTTGAAGTCTATGGTTTCTGAGAATTCCTTTGGTGATGAGAAGGCAGGGCCTTCACTGGTGAGCCGCCCATGACCTTGGAGCACACAGCTTGCCTCAGCCTGGCCGCGGCTCTTACATTTCAAAGCTCTCCACCAAATTCTATAAACAGCTGCCAGCATGTCAATCATCAGGACCCAGTTTTCTGGAGTCCCGTCCAGCTTGTGCCAGGTGGTAAAGGGGAGGTTTAGACCACACTGGGGGGGGTGTTAAACGGTGTAAAAGCTCGGCTATTTCCCCAGGAAGCCCTTCCCAGGTGAAAACTGCAAACATATATGATATGACGATCTCTTTGCAGCTGTCTCTGGCAAGTGACTTCTGTCTGTTGAGCTACGAGAAGAGAAGTGCAGAGCACCGCACACGGTCGTCCGCGCAGCACACTTACCTGGGGACGCTGGGAGGGGCCCTGGTGGGCCGGGAGGGGACTTGCGGCGGGGCTCCAAACGCATCATTGCTGTTGGGGAAGGGCGGCAGCGGGCCCGGCCGGAATGGAACGGGGGGCGCCCCCGAGTGGGGTCCCGGGGAGGGGATGGCCGGAGCGGGCCCTCGGCCGGATGAAGGCCGAGCCAGGGGGGTGCTCAGGGTCGGCCTCCTTTGGGTGGTAGGGCTCGGAGGGGGGGACCTGAGGAGAGAGAGCCACAGTTTACCACTCCTACTTCATGTCTGAAGTCATCTCAACAAATATTTTATCAACTTCCTGATTGCTTTCATTTGTTTGTTTGTTTGTTTATTTATTTATTTATTTATGTACTTATGTATTTTTCTGAAGTGAGAAACGGGGAGGCAGAGAGACAGACTCCCACACTCGCCCGACCAGGATCCACCTGGCATGCCCACCAGGGGGTGATGCTCTACCCATCTGGGGTGTTCCTCCAATGCAACTAGAGCCATTCTAGTGCCTGAGGTGGAGGCCACAGAGCCATCCCCAGCGCCCAGGCCAACTTTGCTCCAACGGAGCCTTTGCTACTGGAGGGGAAGAGAGAGACAGAGAGGAAGGAGAGGGGGAGGGGTGGAAAAGCAGATGGGCGCTTCTCCTGTGTGCCCTGGCCGGGAATTGAACCCAGGATTTCCACATGCTGGGCCGATGCTCTGCCACTGAGTCAATCGACCAGGGCCCTAAATGCTTTCTAAACATCATTTTCTGACTGAGAAACCCAGATACGTGTTGGGAAAACTGGAAGGTATAAGAGAACAAATGCTGAGAAGGCAGCCCCCCCCCCCCCAGCACTCTGCAGAAACAGCCAATTGCAGCTTCTTTTTAACTATAGGCTACAGTAGTTTCTCTCTCCATATAAATTCCTTTCTTTTTACATAAACATTCTACAACTTACTTGTTTTTAAGCTTCATGTGAACTTGACTGTCTTCTCATTTTGGTACTTATAGAACAGCCTTGTTCTTGTTGACAGCTGTGTAATATTCCACCATACGGGTGTGTTGTGTTTGTTGAACAGGAGTTGGGATGACCTGACCCTACCTCTCACTCCTGAACTTAAAAATATTTTTTTCTCCCTTTTTAATAAAGAGGTTTAAGAGAGCACTCCCCTCAAAATGACACTGACCCGGCCTGGCAGGTCTCAGGGACCTGGGCCGCCTTCCTACCTGCGGGAGTGCTGTAGCCAGGAGTCGTCGACGGGCGGCGGGGCGGGGGTGAACGTCGTGGCCGTGTTGATGTCGCCAATGATGACGAGGGCCTCCTTCAGGGCCTGGTGCATGCGCAACATCTCGTCCCGGCGCTGAGCCTGCTCAGCCGACTCTTCCATCAGTGTGTTCTGGTCCTCGGAAGAATACAGCTGGGCCAGCAGCTCGGAGTTGATGAAATCTTTCACCTGGTGGGTCACCACGGAAGAGCAAGATGAGCGTAAATGGGCAGTCACATGGGTCGGTCGGAGCCCACGGACAGGGTCCACAGACGTGCCCTTTGGGAAAGGGCCACGTGGCATCTCTGTCCCCTCTGATTTTCTCCGTCCTCCATGCAATCCTCAGACTCGTGCCAGCAAGTCCCCCCCCCCTCCACCTTATGGCATTGCCAAGAGAGAAAAGCACAACATAAGTTCATTGACAAGAGGGCCAGACTCCGGCGTCACCAGGGCAGGCCCTCGGCGGTGCCAGCGTGCCCACAGTGCTGTCCAAGGCTGCGCAGCTTGTCGGCGAGGGAGGGCACCGGAGGGACACAGCGGCATCGTCCACAGGAGACAATGATGTCAAGAAACCTGTCATTGCATAGCTCACCCATTCCTTGGCAGTCCCAGTTCCTTACCCAGCTTTTACCAAAATCCCTGGAATACCAGGAAGACTCTAGGTGTCAACGTGCTCTCAGGCCCTGGCCAGTTGGCTCAGCGGTAGAGCATCGGCCTGGCATATGGAAGTCCCAGGTTTGATTCCCATCTGGGCACACAGGAGAAGCGACCAACTGCCTCTCCATGTTCCCCCCTCTTCTTTCTCTCTACCTCTCCCTTCCCCTCCTGCAGTCAAGGCTTCCATTGGAGCAAAGTTGGCCCAGGCACTGAGGACGGCTCCATGGCCTCTGCCTCAGGTGCTAGAATGGCCCCAGTTGCAGCAGAGCAACGCCCCAGATGGGCAGAGCATCGCCCCCTGGAGGGCACGCCGGGTGGATCCAGGTCAGGCACATGCAGGAGTCTGTCTGACTGCCTCCCCACTTCTCACTTCAGAAAAATACAAAAAAACAAACAAACAAAAAAACAAACCTCTGGCATTACCACCCATAAGTCAATATTTATCTACTGCAGAAACCTATGTAATTATACCAGTTAATGTACAAAGAAAGCGATATACTCTCTGCCTTCTAGACATTCACAGTGGAAGCTACTTAATGGTGATGAAGATTGACAAGGGGTCCCACGGTTGACAGACAGATAAAAAAAGACTGAAACAGGGACAATTCACAGGAGACATGGCTCTGAGGGTGGAAGAACCAACCACCTTTCCTCAAATCTAAGATGCCACTGACTTTAAGACACCCACTATTTTATGTGCCACTAAGAAAGAAAAGAAACACCAACAGTTAAAACTAAGAAGGCCGAGACACCACTGGATGTAACAGGTGTCTCCATGTCAGAAATGTTAAAGGTGGAAAAAGCGACCCTGAGAATCATGGAACGTGGTGCGTGCCAGGTGCCTTTGTAAGTTTCTGACTTAATGCTCACCGTGTACCTAAGAAACGCATTGTTACCCCGACTTTGGAGATGAAGGAACGGATGTTCAGAGAACTTTAAGTGACATGCCCAAAGTCACCCATGAACCTGAGTCCCAAGTCTTCTAACCTGGAGGCTAGTGCTCTTTCCTTCACTTTGACGGGGCGCTTAGAAAAGACCATTTATGTCTAAGTGTCATTTTCGAGTGGTGTAGAAAGTACATGAATTAATATAAGCATATAAAAAGAAACCAACTTGGACTTTTCAGTTTCTCTGTTAAATGAGAAGACGAATACTTCTCTGGAGTCACAGATTCTCTCCAAGAAAGGCCAAAGGCCAGCGTACGTAATTGTTAGAAGTTCAGGCAGACGGCAGAACACCTGTTCGATGCTCCTGGGTGGTAGTTAAACTTGTAAGTCAGAGATGACAAGGGTCTAACACACTCAGCTTTGCTGTTTTATTAACAGTATCTAGCCATGCAAATAATTCTACTCATCAGACATTTCAGCTAACTTGCAGCTTCCCTGTGAAACAAAAAATAAAAACGTCCTCCGCACATATTTTGTAAACCAAGAGTGACTCAAATGTGGAAGTAATCAAACACACAGGGTGTGTTCAGACGACTGTCTGGGAGAGCGGAAGGCTGACGTGTGACAGCTGTGGAAGGTAAATGTGGCCAGGTAATGCGGGGCCAGGCGCAAGGGCCTTCCTCGAATGCCAAGGAAAAGTGTTTGAACTTGATCCACCTGGCAACGGGGAGCCATGGAAGGCTCTTCAGCAAGAGTGAAACAATAAAAGAGAGAGCATCAGGAAGATTAATCTGGTTGTGATTGGAAAAGACTAAGCAAGTGGAGGTAAGCACAGATCGCTTTATGAGACGTAGCTCACTTACAAGAGCGGAATCCAAGCAAGGCTGCAGTGAACTAGAAAAGACTGGGACGTATAAACGACAGCGGAGAGGAAGAAACAACTGACTTGTTTGGAGGTTAAGGGCAAGGAAGAAAGGAACAAAGCACTGAGGTTTGGGTGAGTGGGAGAAGAGAAAACCAGAAGTCAAGAAAGACCAGTTACATTTAGAGGAAAGGCAGTCAATTGGGCTGAAAGATTTACTCCCTTGTAAACACACTGGCAGGGACCCACGGAGTTGCGGGCCTTTGCACGGATCTCCCACTGTTGGGTGTGTGTGCACTTGGGAAGGGATGGTGCTGCTCCAAATTCAAAACCAGACAATTTTCCTGGCATGGGCCGTCGTCGGTTGGGCTAAGCTCTTTGGAAGCTTTACATCTTCCTGGAGTATCACTTAGAATCTATTAAACACAATTTAAAAGAAGATCCTTCCAAGAATAGATTTAAAGCAGATCTGAATTAAGAAGCAACTGTCAAACAAACCGCGACATAAAATAGTAAGGGCCTGTTGCAGCATTCTGATCAAAGCCCTGCCTTGAATCAACCCTTCCACATCAAAACGGTACACACTAAAACCTGCCGATTTCCCAAACGAGTGGGCAACGTTCTGGAATACTCTGGGTATGATTAGCATGGCAACACGGCGTGGTGGTTAGGACCATGGGCCTGGGAGTCAAGACGGCTCTTCATTGGAGTCTGAGCTCTCACACTCGCTGCTCTTGGGCAAATAACTTACTTAACCTCTCCGAGACTCAGGGTGCCCTTCTGTAACCGGAGGACAATGGAAGTAGATGCAAGGATGAATTTAAACTGCCTCGCACGGTGCCCAGCATTGAGCTAGTGCTCCCCCCCATCAAAGCTACTCTTTCTACAGCATATGGGCCAAACTGGCACTGGTCCGTGAGGCAGAAGAGCAAACAGAAAGCTGTCGCCACAGTGCAAGCATCAGGTGATGGAGTTCAACTCAGAACCTAGGGTGACATTTTGTTTTGCACCGAAACGAAACGTTGGACGTTAGAAAGACTCTTCTCTCCCTCTCCTGCTAGTTGGGCAGGGGAAGGGAACTTGGGGGAGTTTCCAGACACATCAGGGACTTTCTGAACAGTCTGAATGTCAAAGGGACAAAAACTGAAATCAAGGATTCTGCATAATGAAGAGGCCGAGGTCCCTTTCAGATGGTGGCACATAGAAAATGGCCTCACAGAGCATGACGTACACGAATTATGCTTGGATGGGAGCCGTAACGTAAGATTCATGCTTTTCACTCTTAACACCTTGTAACCTGTTTGTCTCTGTTCACACACACACAAAATCTCACACACAAAACCTCATTCCAGCTCAGACTCTACGGGCTAGATAAACAGCCATGACTGCACCACGCTGGCTGCTCAGCGTAAAGGAATGTGTGGTCATTAACGATGCTCCACATGGCTCCTCTCTCACGCTTTAACCCTTCTCTGGCAACTGGCAGTGTGTCTGGGACCTTCACCTTCCTCCTCTGTCTTTATCACCAGGACTATTTTAAAGCCCTGGCAAACAGAAGAGCCGTTTCTAGAGTTTTCGTACACGCCAGTTACTAGGGAAACCGATTCCTCAAACGCTGTCTGTTTCCAGATGGGAGGGTGGCAGCGTGGAGCGCGGCGAGGGGGCTCATTGACACAAAGACGCGTAGGAAGCGTGACCGAGGAGTCTGAAGAGGCTTCAGGTGGGAGAGGAACTTGGTTAGCGTTAGCGTTCTGTGATTCTTCGAGAGCTCACGGCTCTCTCCTCTCTCCCTCTCCCAGGGATTTTGTTTGGCTAAAGACCAACAAACTGTTCCTTCTTTAAAAAGTCCCGTCCTTTGACTTACAAACTCAATGTTGTGAAAAAAAAAATTAAGACACAAAGAAGGCTGTGAGATTCTGTACTTGGAAATGCTGAAGTTTAAGGGCAGGCAGAACTAACTAATCTGAGGTGGGAGAAGTCAGGAGCATCACCCCTGGCGCGGAGGGATGGGGTCAGGGGCGCGGGGGCGCAGGGCCTCCCGGACCCTGGTCGCTCTCTGTTTCTGCAGCAGGACGCTGGATTCCTGACCCATGGAAACAGATCGGTGCTCTGGTATTTAAGACGCACTTTCCTCTCAAATAATGAACATTTAAAATAACATTCTACTCCATCGGCATTAAAGTTACAGTGAGTTTTGCAACTTGGGCACATGTTACTAATTTTCCACCAAAGTGCCGGTGGCCCAGGAGAGGGACTGTGGGTCCCCCCAGGGGTCCAGGAGCACAGGCTGCAGCTCCCGGGCCAACGGGGAAATGCCCTCGGGCTCCATATTTGCTCCTTAAAAAGTTGCATAAAATCTTTAATTCTAGTGTGCATTATCTGGGCTTGTTGAAATACGAGGAACAGGGTTGTTTCTCATATTTTAAACAAACCCACATGAAATCTTCGAGTCCTGTGGACCTTCTGGGAAGACAGCCCGCATATAAGCTAAAGGGGATGGGCGCCCCCTCTTTTGAAAAGGCTGCCTAACCTTTACGGTCTTCCTAACCTCACCACAGGCATATTTTGGTGTTGAAATGGAGAGCAGACCTGGACTGCGATCTCGGCCCGACCGACCCAGCTGCACGGTCCTGAGCAAGTCCCACCGCCTCCCGAAGCCTCCATCCATTCCAACATCCAGAATCCGGGGAAACTGCGGGTACCCAGACATGTGGCCGGCCACTCCACGGGTTCCAGCTCAGTGTTACGTGCCCCTCTGCCAAGATGTTTTCAGAATGAAGCTGGGTCCACCTTGATTCTCTGGCAGAACACGTGTGGTGGTGGTGGTGGTGGTGGGGGGGGCTACAGAGAAGAGGCCCTCGGAATGTGCCCACCATGGGGTGTCACGTGTACGCTGACTTTCAAGTCCTGGACCAAACTCGGAGGCTTTGACCGCAGCCCGTCCAGAGCGACCGCCTGTCATAAACTTGCTATTTCTTTGTGTCGCTGTTACCTGGTATGTTTAAGCAATGAAACAGCTGCTGCATTTCAATAGACAAAGGCTTACAGTATGTCTGAGGCAAGGTATTTATTGCTGGCTTTAAACTTCTTAAACAATTCCATATGGAGACTTGAGTGGCAGAACACTTAATGTAAACTTTCAAAGGAAACTGCCCACAAACTCTGAACCTTAGGAAACTTGGCTGAAACATGTTCTTTTTCAGAAGGCACAGTGGCCGTTCCCGTCCATCGCAAGGAGGACGGGCCACAGCAGCGCTTTCGACAGGGACCGTCCACAAGGATGGGGCCCGTCTGGGGCCACCGTGCGTCTTGTAGGGCGACAAGTTTTCCTACCCAAAGCCGTTCAGAGAAACCGCAGGGTTCAGTGGATGGTGCCGGGGTCCAGCCCCGGGGGGGATCCAGGGGTCCCACAGGAAGAGACGGCGTCGGCGAGATCGAGTGAGAGAGCCGAATTCTTTTCTTTCTCTTTATTCTCTAGTTAGCATTTACTGCCAGGCATCTCTGCTCAATGCTAGTATAGCTCCCTTTTTATGCACACACACTGAGTTACAATTACATGGTGTTAATCATTGCTTCTGTTTCACTATGTTTACATGTTTCTGGATAACAGTTAATTTATATCTATAAATTACAAACTAGGTAGCAAATCATTCAAAATACAAAATAACTTGAATAGTGATAACAACATCGGTAAAAGCTTTTAAGGTATTAGTACTAAAAGTTAACTAACTTTACTGCTGTTGTGAGTTAAGGGGCAGAGAGAGATTAGCAGACGAGATTATTAAGGACTAACAATGGACAACCGTTTGCTCAGATAAATGGCTTTGAGTTTAAGCAGTGTCCTACTTTTTCTCACAAGATTCTAAAAGGCTTGCCTATAAAGAAATTGACAGAACATTAAGAATAGCTTTCACCCAAAGATATACAGAGTGCACTTGCAAGATAGCCTAGTAGCAACATAAGACATTAATTGTTATTACTTCTATGGATTTTTCTACATTTCTCTCATTATTAAAGAATTTTTTGAAAGTGTGTAAATCTTATGAGAACATCTCATTGAGAAAGCCTAGCAATTGCCTTTAGTCAAAAGACAATTCTCTTAGTAAAACATTCTTTTCTTGCTGACTGCGCTTTCATCCTAGGCCACACAATGGGCCATTTTATTATACCTTACCTAAGATACTATTGTCTAGTCAAATATTACTTATTTATTATATTTAAACACTAGTTAAGTTCTACCTCTATTCTTCTCAGAGTGTATCACTATCTGCAGATCAAATAAGCAAGAAGAAAGGAATGTTTCTTAACTCTATTACATGAAAAGGCTAGGAGGAAAAATGTTGAATTAAGTGAAGGCCGAGAGGTGCTCTGTACACAGCCACTGCCTCCTACCTAGTCACAAGTCACAATCTATTCTTTCTAACATGATTAAGAAGGAATTCTCCTACAAACTTAACCCTTTATGAGGGATATCATAGCCAGCCTCTTATGTCTATGAGCCCAGTTCAAGGGGCTTACAGGCTTTTCTGTGGAACTCACACCCTCTGTCTCATTTCCAAAGAAATTACTACAAATCTACAGGGAAAGTACGGTACTATTATCCCTGTGCCACAAATAATAGCACACACCCAGAAAAAGGGGGGATATAAGGCCAGATTAATTAAAAAAATCAAAGGGGGAAGTATCGTGCCTTTCCTTTTGCAGTGACTTTGTCACCCCACAGCCATTGGTCTTCACTGCAGTGACTTTGTCACCCCGCAGCCATTGGTCTTCTCTGCTGTGACTTTGTCAGCCAGCAGTTGTGGGTCTTCTCCTGCTGTGACCTAGTTAGCCAGCATTAGTGGATCGGCTCCCGACATCTCCCCCTTTTTTATTATTTAAATAAAGCTTTTGTATTTTCACCGCTATTTCCCTGTGATTGTTGTTTAAAAGTCGGAACATGACTGGAAGGACAAGAAGAGTGATAATTGCCACAGCTATTATTATGCCTATATCAGTAGCCAGAGAGGTCAGGCCATGCATAGAAAACATACTTTTAATGTTTTCAACAAATTGATCAGCTACTTCTGAGGCAGAGACTAAAGAGCCTGAATGTCCTAAGTTTTGTATCTGCTGATGTAATTCCCTCAAATCTAAACTAATATCACTATTATTCCATACACCTAACAAATGATTCTGTACATTATTCCATGCTATGATAGACTGATTGTATTCTAAAGGAGTCACACATATCCACCTGAATCCTGCATGGCATCTAAGAGTCATTCTAGCTTTCATAGCTAACAACTCATTACATATGTGAATAAAAGCCTCTTCTAAAGCATTCACTTTCAATTCTAACTTCCTATCTATAGTCTCCTGTACTGCTAATGCAAGAGATATATTACGAGATAAACTATCCACATGATTTGCAGTGTGAACTGATTGAGCTAAAGCAGTGGTGGAAGCAGCTACAGATCCTATAATAGCAATAAGAGCAGTAATTCCCAAAATCAATTCGGCAACAAATCGCTTTCCTCGATGGTGAGCAAGCACTTCAGAAGCAGCCTGTAGTGCATGCAACCCTGGGTCATCATACCAAGGCTGAGACAAACTAACAGGTAACATCACATAAGGTGGCTGCCGCAAAATAAACATAACTTGAGCTTTGGTGTCATAAGATAGACAGTTTGTTAAAACACAGCGAGAGCAGGAAATGCTAAATATAGAATTATAAGTACTAACAGAAAGATTACTGTCCATTGTAGCAATCAAGAGTACATAAGGAGCCTGTACACAAGCCTGAACAAAAATATTCTGAGCAGGATAAGGGTAAGGCCTAACCAAATATGCTGGTGCAGCAGCTGCAATTAGCTGCCAAAGCTTTGTTTGATACCTGGTGGTTAATTCATCCTGATAAGTCAGCTGTGCAGGTATCCATCCAGCAGACTGCCAACGTGTGACGATTTTATTTAAAGGATTATATTTATCTGACCAACTGTAATCGTCTTTCATTTTCTGTATTAATTTTCTATAATCATATTCAGAATAAGGACTAGACCAATCTTGTACAGTGAAATTAACAGCATATGCAGTATAATTCATATAATTGTAATATGCACATTCTTGCCATGGGGGAAAACCAAATCTATTCTCTACAGACCACCAGTAAGGCTCTTGAGTTGCCTTTTTTGGTGGATAAAGTTCACATGGGTGAAATCCCTTAGGAGGCAATGTAACAGGATTATACTCATGGGTGTCAGGGCCTCCAGGCATTAAAATTGTGAGAGACCATAAGTCTCTTGTTGGGTGTCCAGGTTTATTACTTTTAGGAGAGTCAGTCAAAATAGTCTTAAGTGTAGTAGGAAAACACCCAGAAATCTTGTGAGTATTATTAAACATAAAACATATAGGTACCTTATCCGTTTTCCCATGAAATGAGAAATTTGAATTAGTTTTATGCATAATAAAAGAACTACATGATCCTCCCAAAAACTTAGTATGATTATTAAACACAGGTATATCATCTCCTCCCCAAGTAACAGGCTTAACTAATGGTGGATTTGGAATATAAGCCCAATAAGATTTGTTTTGTTCAGTAGCCTCAACATTAAGTACCTGAATTGAAAGTACAGCTAGCATAACAATAAACATATTAACAGGGTTACGATGTATGTTTTGTCGATGACAAATTAAATCAGCCCTCACAGTCAATGCCTTCAACTGGCCCCAGGTTGGTGGGTTGACAGTTCGAGTAGAGCGAGCCTTCCGTTGGCCACGATAGCGAGGTCGTCTAGCTTCCTGTAGTGACAATCGCTGTATCACTCGAGTAACAGGATTATACAGAGAGCTCCTTGATGGCCTTTGCTGGAAAGTCACTGGTGATGCGGGTGGCACAGAAGTCTCCTCCGGACTGGATGGGGGCAGCAGTGGCAGTGGAGGCCTCTGGTGACACATGGCGAATCAGCCGGTCTGGGATCCAAAGAGGCGAGTCAGCGTCCTGTGGAAATATACAAGCATACCCTCTCCCTTGAGTTAAAATTACATCTGGACCTTTCCATTGACCTGTCAATAAATCCTTCCACTTTGCCATTGGTTTAGGCTTATCCAGATCCAGATTCCAGTGTCTCAGGTGTTGAATAATCCTGTATATCAGCATTCAAAAGAAATTTTTTTTTTTTTAAAGTAAAAAGCATGATAAAGAAGATTTGCAGGAGTTCCAGTATACGAGTTTTCTATATTCATAAAAAACATTTCTACTTCATTAATTAACAGGCAATTTAAAGAACACATTAAAGCTGGAAAACTCTAGTGACTTTTATTATTTTTCTATAGTAAAAAAACCTATACCTTTGTTAGGCAAATCTACTCTGCTTCATGCTCTGTAGCGGCAGCAAGCAGCCTGAAGCTTGAAGCAGTTTAGTCAAAATTAACAAGTTTTTAGGATTTATATTTTATACTATTTAAATTTAAATGAGCGCGCTTTACTTGTTTCAATTAAAATTATAAATTTGTAGGGATGATATTTTTATAATATTAGAGCCGGCATATTCAATTTTTGCATGCAAGAACTTAAAAAATCACATTTAGACAACATTAAATAAAGACCAAACACAAACAAGAATCAGACAAAGTAGACAAATCAGACAAATTAGAGAGAAACCCAGGATTTTAGAGATTAGAGTATGGCCTGCTTGATTTTTACACAGGGCAATTCTGATTGGAACATATTGGATAGAAACCATACAGAACTCTCTCTTGAAAAGTTTCAAGAACGGCCGTTTATGAGATTTTGTTTAGCCATATCCAAACAGGTGTTCCCTTTGCCCTCTTTTCAGGCATAGAACAGGAAAGAAATAAAATGAGTTGAGAGAAAGAGGAGAACAAAAAAAACCTGTAATTTTTCCAAACTCTTAAGTCCTTCTATTTACTAAAGAAAATCAGATAATAACACAACTTTAAAACTCATCTCAGTCTCTAATTATTCTTAAATTCTAATAGCTGCTACAACCGGCAGCTGAAATCCCTCTATTTCAACCCCCACAAGAGGCTTGTTTCTCATATTTTGCAGCAGTAGTTACTCCCTGAATAAAAGCAGGATTTACATCCTGACAGGCTTTGATGAAATCTCCTATCGTTCCTTCTCTCCTCACTGACCGCAACATGGCCTGGCAAGTGGAATTAGCATTTTCATAAGCCAACTGTTTAATTATAATATCTCCTGCCGCCTCATTTGAAATAACTCTTCTTACTGCTTGAATCAACCGAGCAACAAACTCCTCATAAGGTTCATCACCTTTCTGTTTTACTCCTACCACAGTAACATCTCCACCAGACAAAGCTGGCAACTTTCTCCAAGCTGATATAGCACAATTATTCACTTGTATCAAAGCTGGTTTAGAAAGTTTTAACTGTTCACTAACATCAGCAAATTCTCCTTCTCCCGTAATCATTTCTCTAATCACAGGATTATGTGTCCTCCTGTTCCTAACTGCCTGTTGTTTAGCTTGCTCCTCATATTCAGCTCTCCAAAGGAGATAATTTCCTCCAGATAAACAAGCTTTAGCCACTTGTTCCCAATCATAAGGAGTCATCCAATTATGAGAAACTGTTTCCACCAAAGACATAGTATAAGGAGAGGTGGGTCCATATTGACTGCAAGCCATTTTCAACTCTTTCAATAATTTATAAGAAAGCGGCTCCCATGTAGGATCCTCCTCATCAAATTCACCAGCCACAGCCACAGGGAAACATAATGCCAAATCAGTTTCCCCTTGGTCGCAAGAAGCTTGAATTGCCTTCTGCAACCCTGTTAACCCTGATGATTTTTTCTTTTCATTAACATCTGGTGATTGTACTGGTAGAGGCAAAGACATTTTAATAGCCTTATTTTCATCCTTTTTGTCAGTCTTGGAGGAATATAATATGGGCAAGACTGTTTTTGACTTCCAATCCTCATTATCCCTATTATATTTAGCTGCCTCATCTTCTAATTCAGCCTCATCTGTTGGAGATAAATGATTTTCACTATCATTCTGATGTTTACTTAATTTTAAAGAGGCCATAGCATGATTTGTAGTATCTTGAGACTGCCTTTTACTTCTAATTAACGGAGTCTCTTCTTTTGGAGGAGCAGTTGCCTTAGAAAGTTTATGCATCTCATGTTCTGGATTTAAGGCATCTTTAATCAAGCTCCATAAAGCAAATGTATCAACTGGAACCTTTTCTGGTCCATGTACCTTATAATAAAGTTTTAAATCTTCTCCAACTTTAACCCATTTCTCAAAATCAAGCGTTCCCTCATCTGGAAACCATGGAGAACATTTTTGTACGAATTTCATAAAACGAGCTACTTGTTTAGAGGAGACCTTAACTCCTTTTTGGGAAAGTGTATACTTAATAACTTTCATAAAGAGTCTTCTTTCTTTAGACTCAGTATGGCCCATGACTTCTCAAAATCTTAAGTTCTGAAATTCTCCACCTATCCTCACCCTGTCTTTCTTACAGGGGGGTCTGCAGCACCCTGAGTGGAGTCCTAGCCGTCCCGAGACAACGAGGGGGGATTACCTGTGAGTCCCTGTTCGGGCGCCAAATGCCGGGGTCCAGCCCCGGGGGGGATCCAGGGGTCCCACAGGAAGAGACGGCGTCGGCGAGATCGAGTGAGAGAGCCGAATTCTTTTCTTTCTCTTTATTCTCTAGTTAGCATTTACTGCCAGGCATCTCTGCTCAATGCTAGTATAGCTCCCTTTTTATGCACACACACTGAGTTACAATTACATGGTGTTAATCATTGCTTCTGTTTCACTATGTTTACATGTTTCTGGATAACAGTTAATTTATATCTATAAATTACAAACCAGGTAGCAAATCATTCAAAATACAAAATAACTTGAATAGTGATAACAACATCGGTAAAAGCTTTTAAGGTATTAGTACTAAAAGTTAACTAACTTTACTGCTGTTGTGAGTTAAGGGGCAGAGAGAGATTAGCAGACGAGATTATTAAGGACTAACAATGGACAACCGTTTGCTCAGATAAATGGCTTTGAGTTTAAGCAGTGTCCTACTTTTTCTCACAAGATTCTAAAAGGCTTGCCTATAAAGAAATTGACAGAACATTAAGAATAGCTTTCACCCAAAGGTATACAGAGTGCACTTGCAAGATAGCCTAGTAGCAACATAAGACATTAATTGTTATTACTTCTATGGATTTTTCTACATTTATCTCATTATTAAAGAATTTTTTGAAAGTATGTAAATCTTATGAGAACATCTCATTGAGAAAGCCTAGCAATTGCCTTTAGTCAAAAGACAATTCTCTTAGTAAAACATTCTTTTCTTGCTGACTGCGCTTTCATCCTAGGCCACACAATGGGCCATTTTATTATACCTTACCTAAGATACTATTGTCTAGTCAAATATTACTTATTTATTATATTTAAACACTAGTTAAGTTCTACCTCTATTCTTCTCAGAGTGTATCACTATCTGCAGATCAAATAAGCAAGAAGAAAGGAATGTTTCTTAACTCTATTACATGAAAAGGCTAGGAGGAAAAATGTTGAATTAAGTGAAGGCCGAGAGGTGCTCTGTACACAGCCACTGCCTCCTACCTAGTCACAAGTCACAATCTATTCTTTCTAACATGATTAAGAAGGAATTCTCCTACAAACTTAACCCTTTATGAGGGATATCATAGCCAGCCTCTTATGTCTATGAGCCCAGTTCAAGGGGCTTACAGGCTTTTCTGTGGAACTCACACCCTCTGTCTCATTTCCAAAGAAATTACTACAAATCTACAGGGAAAGTACGGTACTATTATCCCTGTGCCACAAATAATAGCACACACCCAGAAAAAGGGGGGATATAAGGCCAGATTAATTAAAAAAATCAAAGGGGGAAGTATCGTGCCTTTCCTTTTGCAGTGACTTTGTCACCCCACAGCCATTGGTCTTCACTGCAGTGACTTTGTCACCCCGCAGCCATTGGTCTTCTCTGCTGTGACTTTGTCAGCCAGCAGTTGTGGGTCTTCTCCTGCTGTGACCTAGTTAGCCAGCATTAGTGGATCGGCTCCCGACAGATGGAATTCGGAACGAGGGGGTCAAAAGCTTCCTTTTCTAGTGGGGATTCTTTGAACAATGCGCTCAATGCTCTCTTCACTTCAAATCAAATAGAAAATCATCACGTGCGTGACACAGTGCTGGGGTCCCCACGTTTTCTGTTCCTTTGTACTCAACAGGGTGCTTCGGGGACAAACACAGAGAACTCAGCCACCAGTCCAGTCCAATGCCACAAGGGTATCAGCCCACTTCAAAAAGGGGATTTCTATTTTTACATATACATAATTATACATAACTTTAAAACATATACTATACATCACTACATAGTTTTACATAGCTGGCAAGAACGCAGATACAATAATACTCAAAGAAAAGCGGGCGTTCTAGACATGCAGAACCGTTGTCTGGTAGGTACGAAGAGTTCAACTGAGCACAAAGGTAACCACAGTTTCGTGAGACCCCGGCGTTCTGTGATGTTTTGTCCTCCCCACCCCCTACCCCCCATATTCCAATTAGCCTCTGCTTCAAGGTTTGACCTGGAAGTCTTACATGAAGTCTTAATTGAAGTGTATTTCCCAATGGCTCTTAGGCAAGGCCCCTCCCAGGACACCCTGCAAGCTTCCCCTCCAGGGCTGCTGCCCTGCAGGTGGGGGGTCAGCCAGGCATATTGAAGAAGCAGGCTCAGCAGTGAGGAGCCAGGGCCACTGCCCCGCGTTTCTCTGTGTGTGTGCACGCCTGCGTGTTTGTCTTGAGAAGGTGAAAGTGGAATAGATTTGCAACAGGGGTCTCCCCCCCCCTGCCTCTTAACTAATTTGTGTCCAGTGACTCCTCGCAGCTCTAGACAGGAAGTGCTATTTCCTGCGCCGACGATTTAATGCGGTGCAGGGCAAGGCGGCGTTTGAACCCACGGCAGCCCTAATGACTCCTGGGGCAGCAGCGAGAAAGATAAATGATGCTTAATCAGGGGAATGTTTGAATAAGCCAGGGCCTGGATACTCCATGGCAAAAACAACCTGAATTCATTTAAGCCAAGTTAAGAGGGCAATTTTAAAAACACACAGGCTATTTGTTTAGTGTTTCATATTTTTCAAAGTGGCATGTGGCCCCCCTCATTACGCTCTGACAATTCTCCGGAGACAGCCCAGTGTGCTCATGGCAGGTTTGGCATGACTTCCAACTCAGCCGGACCACCTGATTTGCGTCAGGTCACATGGCAGGCCGTGGATGGAGCTTAGGGATATGCTTCAGAGTTTCCAAATTTGCAATATATTGCTTACCTGCTGCTGCTACGTCAAAGGCATCCTGCTCACCTTGTCGGAGCGCACGAAAGGTGTGTGAAGACAGAGCTATAAGCAGACTGTTTACATGAGTACTTGGGGCTTCTCACGGTCAAGGGACATATAAGATCACAAACAACAAATGGACGGGCATATTTAGAAAAATGATTTGGAAAGGAATCTTGAGATATGGACAAAGGCTATTATAGTTCTGAAATAGCAGGGACTTTTATTATGGCTAGTATTTTACTTACAGAGAAGTTCAGTGATTTGTCCTAGGTGAGCGGAGTCTCTAGCAGAACCAGGGTTTGGGTCCAGGCTGCTCCTGAATTTCCATGCGGGGCTCTTTTCGGTACTTTGCTGTCTAATATTTACTTGCTACAAGCCAATGTGCATACTGTATCGTTGGTTTCAATAAAAAGATGGCCTTAGAAGATAAGTCGGGATAAAATGGGCGGTGTCACGTTTTTTAGGAGCTGGGAAAGTCTGCTATAAGACACCCCAGGCTAGCCTATCTTATCTAAAAGATAATTCCACGAATACAGTGTGGCATTATTGGTACTTTAACAAAGTAGGTACCAAAAGAGGCAACCTGGGCCTCGTAATTTAAATATTATATCATGACTACTATAAAGATAATCACGAAAAGGGAGAGATTTCATACAACGTAGATCACCCAACGGCCAGTCTGGTAAGACACTCTGAGATCTGTGGCCATGTCATCATCCCAAGGGGATGGGACACAGAACCCTTTCTCGGGTTAAAATAGCATTCCATAGTTTTTAGCAGGTGAAAATGATCATATTAACATAGTGTGTGTGTGTGTGTGTGTGTGTGTGTGTGTGTGTGTGTGTGTGTAACAGAGAATAAATATCTTTTGCCTTTAATCTCAAAATCTAAGAGCCAAGGCATCTGGTTTTACTGTTGGCTTTGCAACTAGTTTATACCTTGACCCTAGCAATGCTCTGCTTTCTTGTGCGCACACTGCCACCCTCCTAGAGAAGAGAGTCATCCGGGGATACCACAGTACCGCCGTTAGAGGGTTCGTGCTTTTTTTCTCAAGGTCTCTTTCACTGGTCAGCCCCTGACCACTTGTAATGGAAGACGCTAAAACTGGGGATAGCTATTCCCATCAGCCAGAGAACACAGCGAGGAAACCGGACAGAATGGGAGCAAGCTTCACAGTGGGAAGGGCGCGGAGCTCAAGTGAGCGGGTATATAACCACTTACATTATTGATCATCAGGTGCATTATCGTTTTGGGAATCAGGTCTCGGATACATTTGTTGATGATCGACATGTAGGAGTCCACCAGGTTGCGAATGGTCTCCACCTGCCTCTCCAGTTGGGGATCCATGGAGAAGTTTTCTGCTTGGCTGTTCTCATCATTTTCAGTCTAACAGAAAAGAGAGGAAACGTGAATTATGTCTCATCCATTCGAAAGAAAGGAAAACACCAGACGTTATCAGAGGATCGACTTCTGTTTACTGTATTGAGAGTTACAGCACTAGCTGGTAACATCTTTATCACACAGCCATTAATTCTGCAAAGAGATCAGACCCTGCAGTTATTATTCCTCTTGTAGCCTGTCACAACTTGGGGGGGGGGGCAAGCATTCTAATTCTCAATGAATGCTGAGATGAATAACCCTATAAACAGTGCACCTAACAACATCCCTCCAGAGGACAGCCTAACCTTAAGCCATCTGCGGGCTGGCCAAAGCACGGAATCCACACACACGTGCAGATATAAACTTCTGGGAGGGGTCCCCTAGGACCCTGTAGGTTAGAAATAACCTTGGTGTTGTTCCGCAACTCCCAGGCCTGCTCTGAAATGGATCAGCACATGGATCGGCCCAGATTTGAAATGAAATCTCTGAGGCCTGGCCTGGAGCCAGCATAAGAGATATAGAGGAGAATTCATTTTTTCCACGTACTTGCTGGAATCTGTTATGTAAATTCATGCTTCTGTCATCACCACCAAAGGTTGGCTCCGTCGTGAAAGACTCACAATTCTAACTTCCAACTTGTTACTCTTTGAATAAAACAGAGCACGTCTATACGCAAAGAATTTATTTGTGCAACAGGAGAGGAGCATCTGTTTTCTATACGACGGGACTTGAGTTAATTAATTTTGGCTTATCCACCAGAGGCTGGGCTGGAATGGCATCTTCATCATTAAACGCTGACCTATTGGCTTGGCATTGAAATCAATTTAGAACAAATGGTCTCCATTTCAAGTCAGGTTGAACCATCTAAGCCCCAGAACATGATACAAATATTGCTAGTGGTCTGGCTACTTTCTAGCATTTGGAAAGATTTAATTACGAATACCAAAAAAAGAAGAAAAAAAAAAAAAAGGCCGGATTTGGGGGGGGGGGGAGGTGCAGGAAGATAATTTATTGCTTCCAATGTGAACATGAAATACTTCTTGGAAATGTACAGACTTTGATCTGCCTGGCTTTCAATCATCCAATCAGTTCTAGGAAAAGCACTGTGCTAAATGGCTTAAATAGGCTTATAAATGACAAGCTTTTCCTTTGAATCAACGTGCATATGCGAAGGCATATTTGAAGGCCACAAAAATCAACAATAACAGAGAGAGAAATTGGTTCCAATCACTTATATAGGCTTCTCTTGCTCAGAAATAGCCAATGCTTTTTTAAAAATAATATTAAAACAACATGTGCTTACTCTACAATGAACAGCCATTTTCCAGTCCCGAGAGAGTGACCCCAGGCTTCAAGGAAGCCCCAAGGACATTTCTGAGGCACCAAACTGCTACTACAGCAAGGGTGAGATGGGAAGTTACAAAAATGATGGTTATTCCTCTCACCCGTGTTTTTGTTTTTGTTTTTAAATGAATGGTCTCTGGTCCTTGGAAGAATCCAGTCAAGCCTCGTGTAGGTCCTCACTTACTCCATTTTGATGTGAGCACAATTGTATCTGGGACGGATAGGTAAAAAGTGCAGGCCATAAAGTGGTTGAGTAACAGTGGAAAGGTCACCCGCCGCAGTGAGGAAAAAAAAGCACTCATGTTCCCAAACTTCTTTGCAGAAAAACCCTGCAAAGGTGTTCCAACACCGAGCCCCAGTCCTAAGAATTGGAACCTGCGATGAGGTTCGGACGGCACTACATTTGAAGGTGGAAACATGAGGTTCCGATTCAGGCTCTCTCATGCACTGCTTGTGTGGCTACCCTTCTGTTACTTCATGTAACGGAGGCTCAGCTTCCCCATCTTTAAAACGGGCACACGCTTCCCCGGGGACACTTGAGGAAGCTAAAGGAGACAGTGCGTAAGACTGGAGCTCGCCCAGGGCCCTGTGGGTTCGTTTCTCTCTTCTCCTTTCCGAATGTTCACGGGGTGAGAGTTCGAGAGCTGCTTGACTCGCAACACACATTTTGAAAGATCAACGTGAAAAAAATGTGAGCGTAAAACATTTTCAATCCAAGCGATGTAAAGATGGAAAACTGTACGTTTTTTTTTAACGTATGTTTTCTGCAAGTTGGCCCCGCCCTGGGGATTCCGTCTCCCACCTGTGAAGACTTTCCTCTTCCAAAGCCCTGGTCCGCTGCCGCCCTGTGGACCAGCTCCCGATACCGTCAGATCGTCCACCACTCCCCGCTCAGTACCCCCTCTGTGTCTTGGGCTCACTTTTATGGTGTCCTATCCAGCCTAGTTTGATGTTTCCCCCTGGGTCTTGTGGACCTCCCCCTCTCAGCACAGAACCTGATGCACAGGAGGAGGAGGAGAAGCAAGGAATCTGCCACGGGATTTGCCCAAATTGAGGAAACCAGACAGAGCATGGCAGGGTCTGCAGACTCTCTGCTTGTTAGCAAGACGGGAGACCACAGAAACTCTCCAGATTGATGAGTTACGATCCTCTACTACTTGATAATGGTGAGGATGACAAAACGATTATGACATTATATATATAATCTATGTGTGAGAAAAATATGACCTACTGCTTTGTGAGGAAAAGATCTTTTCTATAAAGCAATAGAAATGTCCATAATGGACACAATACAAGACATCTCTCATCTGAAGCAAACCGGAATGTTGCTGCTGTATTTAGCAGTAGGGGGTGATGGCATTTCAGCATCAACACCTGGCCTCTCTCGCATCTGTTTTGTTGTAGGTACTGTGCTAAACACTTTACATGGAAGGTCCACACGGCAACCTCAGGAGGTGGGTACTGTCTTGTCAACCTCTAGAAGAACCTGTTGAGGTTCTGAGAGCCAATTCATTCAATAAATGTAGGACAAATGCAATGCCGAACCGATTTCTATGTTCCCCTTAGGTATAAGAAAAAATTAACAAGTATCACGAAACAGTGCAACATCCATAATATATCAAGTCAGTTTTGCAGATAAAACAATAAACATGCACTGAGTTTCTAGGAAAACAATGTCATTAAAATACAGACATTGGTATCAAAAAAAAAGAGATTGAGCCAAAAGAGAAAAGCAGAATAAACAGCATTTATTAAAAGAACCTCCAGGAATGTGAAACACCAGGAAGATTCCAGCACCACCCACACTTTCATATACACACAACGAATTTCCCCGTTTCGCACTCTTCTGAGCATTTAGCCTTGCTTTGATTTTTGTATACCCAAATATGCAAAACACCTTCACTTTTCACTTTTTGAAATCGGATGCAATTAAGAAAAGTGTATGAGTGAATGGAGAACACAAAACACTTTAAGTCTCTACACTTTAAAAAAAACACCCAAAAACGGTGTTTCAGAATCACCAATGAGACCACTGGGAATCCTCCTTAGCTCTTGGAAATACTAGTCAACACGTAGTCACATACAAGCCTTAACTATCCTGGCAACCACACAGCCGTGATGAGGCATCACAGAATTCAGAGCACAGGTTTCGTCCTTTTCCGACGGTCGACAAGCAAGGAGGGTGACTGCCCCTTCGAATACATCTCAGAGCAACGGGGAAGATGTACCCGGGTGGAATTTTTCTCCTGAGTAACCACAGAAAGCCAATGTTCTCCTTTCCCCCAACCCCGGTTCTAACCGGATTCTCTCTCCTGCTCTTTTCCGCATGTCCACTGGGTAGGACTGTACTTTTTCTTTGTTTAAATTACAGGATTGCAATGGGATTCTTTGCAGTCTAAGCACTGAAGTGACAGCTGTTTATCATTATCCTCATCAAGGGAATGTAAAATAAAAATAGTAATTTGTCTCTGATCTTGGAGGCCAAAAAGAATGGTCTGCAAACATTTAACCTTTTATGAGCAGGTTCATTGAAGCTGTTTACAAAATGTGAATAATATTGTGAAAACCAGCTTTCTTCTGTAAAACACAATGGCGAGGCCTTATTATTGCATTCTCCCCCCCCCCCCCATAGCTTTTGAGGAACCTAATGCAATTCAAACAATCAAAAAAATAACAACTCAGCCCTGTAAATGGGAAATTGTTTATAAAAATTGATAGCCTAACTTTCCCATGAAACTACGCAGCATTCAAAAACAAGCTGTTCTACAAAATTTAAGCTTACATTATAAGCTTTCTCCTTCAGACTTCGGGCTTTAAGAGGTGAGAGAATGAAATAGTCAAGTGAGAAGTAATTTCCACCAAACATAAAGCCCTCCTCACTGAAGCTCTAGGCTGGGCCAGGGTGTGTAGTTTTCACCAGCTTTGTTTGCTCACTTTCGTTACATCTCTTATTTAATTACGTCATAGGCTTCTTTCAGGATCACTGAAACCATCTAATATAATAGGGCTGGCGACTGCAAATCTTTAAAAGTGGAACAACAGAAATCCCGAGTCCCCTGGCCCTGTAAACAGACACACTGTAGAGCTAATGGGGGCTTGCGGTGTCTTTTCTCACCAATGGGCAGCGCTGGACGATCGTCTACAGACCGAGTGACTTTGATGGTAGCCAGCAATCCCCCGCTTTAGCATCTTATTACTGCGATGCCATTTTCCACTGCCTTCAACAAAGAGTAAAAACGTTGTTTAACTTTCTCGTGGCGAATCAGGTCCTCACTGTGAAAACACACTGTTAACCATGGCGATGTAGCTCTGACTTCTCCAGCCTCCTCGTTACAGAACGTTTTCACTGACAGCCCTTCTCCACTCTCGACTCTGATGTCAGTGGCCAGAAAGGCCAGCAACCAAGCTTGCACACACAAAAAAAATCATGGGAGAAACACACTCCAGAAAGACTTGGAGGGTAGTCTAGGCTGTCGTCTGGAGCACTGTGACAGGCATTTCATCCACTGAAGCAGTCGGTATTTATTAGTGTCTCAGGGTGGACTGTAAGAGATAACAAGGAGCCTGACCAGGTGGTGGCGCAGTGGATCGAGCGTTGGACTGGGATGCGGAGGACCCAGGTTCAAAACCCTGAGGTTACCAGCTTGAGCGCGAGCTCATCTGGTTTGAGCAAGGCTCACCAGCTTGGGCCCAAGGTCTCTGGCTCGAGCAAGGGATCACTTGCTCTGCTGTAGCCCCCGGTCAAGGCACATATGAGAAAGCAATCGATGAACAACTAGGGTGCCGCAATGAAGAATTGATGCTTCTCATCTCTTTCCCTTCCTGTTTGTCTGTCCCTCTCTCTGACTCTCTCTCTCAGTCTCTCTCTCTCTCTCTCTCTCATACACACACACACACACACACACACACACACACACACACACACACACACACACGGTAACAAGGAAATCCTAGCACTCAGGCCTGGCTGGTGAGCTTGTCCTCTGCCCGGGAGCACATCATGATGAGCTTGGGCACGTGGGGCTCAGGGGGCAGTCTTTATGGACGGTCGCGCTGGAGCGGGGACAGACTCCGGAGACTGGGACCTAGGGAACATGCTCACTATTCCATCCCTAGTGCTTAGTGCAGTGCCCCACACAGAGGAGGGGCTTCACGCACACTGTGGGATGGATGAAGGAAGAACCAAACCAGGCTGTGTCCTGAGGGTCTGGGTTTGTAGTCAGAAGCAACTGGACAGGCTGCACTCCAGATACCTGGGGTGTTGCTATTTGTACGATCTCCCCGATGTCTAGAAGTGAGTTCTCCCTGGGGGCCTCTCCTTGGCCTGGGCAGGACAAATACCTCTTTGCATGCAGACTGTATTTCAATTGCTATAAAGATCTTGACACTGTCTGAGGAGGTCTACAGATATGAGCTGAGATTGTAGTTGTGATGCGGGAGTAAGGGCAGCATCTGCAGGCACCTCCAATTCACAAGAAACACCCGTAATACAGGAGGAGAGCTCGAGCCTCGTCCGATCCAGGTTAGCCAGCGGGCGACCACTGAGCTAGTTAGTGGGCAGGCCCAACTCCGTCTGCTGGTGTCATCTGCGTTTCTACTCTTCCTTGACTCTGTTCCTTTCCCTGTTACAACCTTTTTATTCTTCCTAGAGCTTTTAGTCTCTTTTTGTATCTAAATAACATCATGGTCAACATTTCAAGACTATGCAAGATTAATGTGAAATTAGACAGCTATTTAAAAAAAAAAAAGCCTTCAGGATTTTAAAGATACTACCTTGATTGATTGAAAAGAACAACAACATACATATCTTAATTCTGATGTAGCTCTTTTTTTTTTTTTTTTAAACTCTCCTTCAGCCCAATGACTGCCTACCAGAACATATTTCTGGAAGGTGCCAGTGTTTGTCCATGACTGTAGTAAAAAACTTGGGTGATAACAAGGAATAAGGAAGATATGGAGGAATAAAGGATGGGAGGACTTTCCTCATATCACTGACAGTCATTACATTTACATTTAAGTTGCATTGAAACAATTGCTTTTGCCTTGGCCGGTTGGCTCAGTGGTAGAGCATCGGCCTGGCGTGTGGGAGTCCTGGGTTCGATTCCGGCCAGGGCACACAGGAGAAGCACCCATCTGCTTCTCCACCCCTCCCCCTCTCCTTCCTCTCTGTCTCTCTCTTCCCCTCCCGCAGCCGAGGCTCCATCGGGAGCAAAAGGTTGGCCCGGGCACTGAGGATGGCTCCATGGCCTCTGCCTCAGGCGCTAGAATGCCTCTGGCTGCAGCAGAGCATCGCACCCTGGTGGGCATGCCGGGTGGATCCCGGTCGGGCGCACGCGGGAGTCTGTCTGACTGCCTCCCCATTTCCAACTTCGGAAAAATACAAAAAGAAAAAAAAAAAAAGAAACAATTGCTTTTATCTACAACTATAAAAAAAATATGTGAGCATGAGGATTCTTGGAGGAATCTGAAAACTTATGTACTATATCTTGAGGTCCTCCCGGAAGTTACAGTGATTCCAAGCTAACTTTTAACCTATTGAAAGGCCTGTATTACTTTATATAACAGGTAAGTTCAAGAATATAAAAGATCCATGTCAAATATTTTAAACACATTATTGAATATTGCTATTTAAGCAATCTTACTGCAAACTTTTCTAAAATCATGAATATTTATTTTGGGAAAATTTCAATCATTATATACTGGGTTTGCTTACCACAAAATAACTTTTCATCCAAATAATTTTCTAAACAGAATAATTTAAATAGTTTCTTTAAAAATAACCATCATTTTTGGTTTCAGATAATATTAGTAATTTTGAAAGGGCCAAAATTATTTTTCAATTATCGTCTATTGGGGGAAATATCTGTGTTTGTTTAAAATTTAACATTTGTTATAAAAAAAAAAAACCCTTTCCTTAAAAAAACAAATGAAATTAGAATCAACTGATACAAATTTCTTTTTTATTAAAAAAAAAAAAAAAAAAAGCACAGCATTTCTTTGGAAGGGCAAAACAGAAACCCGAAGATTTCCAAAGAGAGAAACCTCCAAAAAATGGGAACAGCCCATAATAAGGGCAAACAGAGAACCAACCCGTGATGGTTGATTTTATGTGATAGCTAGGCTTTCCCCAGGTATTTGGTACAAACATTACTCTGGTGTTACTGTGAGAGTATATTTGGATAAGAGTAACATTTTTATTGGTGGCCACTGAGTAACAGACTGTCTTCCATCAGGTGGGGGGTAGGGGGCGGGGGGCCGTGTCCAATCAGTTGATGGCAGGAACAGAACAGAAAGACTGGCTTTCCCCCAGTAAGGCAGACTTCTCAAGCAGGCTGCCTTCATATTTCTGGAACATTGGCTCTTTGTGATTCTACAGCAAACTGCCTTTGGACTTGAACTAGATCACTGACTCCCATCCTACAGATTTTGGAATCTCTAGCCTTGATAACTATGTGAGCCAATTCTATATAAAAATCTCTCCCTCTCTCTGAGAAGTTACGCGGGCCCCACACCGGTGAATTACTCTTACTTCACAGTGTCCTCCGGGGAAGGAGAGATGAGCCAGAAACAACCCACCCTCATCCCCTCTGCTCTGTCCCCAGATCACGTGCCCCCCCTCTGTCGGCAGACCGGGTACCAACGGCCAAGCTCACAAGAGTTATCTGTGCCTTGGTCATTCTATGTTTATGATCTAAAAATGGATAACTGTGGGAATTTTAAATGATTACATCCACCATCCTATTTGTTTAGCGGATATTCTTAAAGTTCATCCATTTTAGGTCTATGCAATAAAAAAGACCCTTTAAAAAAAGAAAAGATTCAAAGATGGACAAAGAGAATGAAGATTATACAACAAATTCTGTCAGTTGTTCCGTTCTTCAAAAGTATGTGCATGGGTGAGTCTAGATGCCTTATCGAAAAGTTAATCAAGTCCTGGAGAAAGCAGGGGCAACACAATTCAAGTCTTATGAAAACATCATGGGAGGTCACAATAGGTAAACTGCATAATAAAATGACAGCGTAGGAATGCAGGAACCTTAACCTATTTCTTCCTTATATAAGTAGATAATCCTTAAAGTTCCAGTGTAGATACAACATCACTTGCTTTATATGCCAAAACTTCTTAGTGCAAAATAGAAGAATGCAATGGGTTTAGAAGCTGCAATGGTAGAACTCTGTGGGTAGAATCATTACTTCTCTCAGGAGTGAAGGGGAAAAAAAAGATGGAGCCTTTAAAGAAGCAACTCCAGTGAAAGGTTTTCAATTTCTCCAAGATCCACTAACACAAGCTGATCAAACTGCCATCAGATTCAACTGCAGAATTCCCCAAAGGTCTCAGCTATCTTTTCAGCCATATGCACAGGTGAATGAGTGAGGACACCTTTGTCTGACACCGCAGGGCCCAGTGGCCTTACCAGGCTGTTCCAGAAAATTTGGGTGCAATCTGCCAGGCTGAGTTGTCACAAATGTCATTTCCAAGATTCAAAGCTTGAGCACAGCCAGGGTGCTGCTGGACCACGTGTGTCCGAGCCACACACGGGACAGCAGGGATGTGGCCCTAACTGGAAAGTTACTCCCAAAGCTGCCAGATCAGAACTGCTGTCTTTGTAAATACACCCAATTAAGAAAGGAAATACCATGTAAATAAAGGAGCCTACCTCAATCCAGTCAAACTTTAGGCAAAAAGAAAAGGAAAGAAAAAGGAAAGGGAAAGAAGATAGGATGATAGGAAGGAAGGAAGGATGGAAGAAGGAAGAGAGGAAAGAAGAAGGAAAGAGGGAAGGAAGAAAGCAAGTTGGAAGGAAGGAAGGAAGGAAGGAAGGAAGGAAGGAAGGAAGGAAGGAAGGAGGGAGGGAGGGAAAGAGGGAGGGAGGGAGAGAGGAAGGGAAAGAAGGAAGGGAGGGAGGGAGGAAGGAATTCATGAAGATGACAAAGATCAAATATACTGAAGATGCTGAAACTGCTGATGTTGAAAGTATTATAAGACTGACTGGACGAAGCTCTATCTGGCAGAAGCAATAACTACAGTTTATCTCTGTTGTTCTTTCTCTCCGTTCTCACTTAACAATGAGGATGACGTCACTAATAGAAAACAAAGCCTTCTTGGCTTCCCCTCAATCCTGATGTTTGTTTCGGCTATCAAATTTTGTCTACCTCTCATGAAGTGGTATAAACTAAAGGAGGTAAGATTGCTTAAAGGCCAGCAACTTATAACTTTCTAACAATAACAATTAAAATTATTCTAAGATAAATTTAACTAGAGGTGCAATGGTTGCTAGGACAAATCCTGTGTCACTTATAATCTGCACACATGAGATCATACTGGGACGCTGTTAATAAAATTTGTAAATGACTTAGGTTTTGGAGAAAGAGTTGGTATGATTGCTTAAAAACTTTCTTGCCTTAGGCTGTTCTTAGAGCGGTTTAGGAGTGGAAATCAGACAACGACCACTAACAAAAATTGATGGGTTTAGAATTCCAAATAATGATTTTTATGACCAGATTAAGGTATTCTTCTGTAGACTAAAACGGTCACGTCAGACAACTGTAAGTATCATGAAGAAAACGTATTCTGCACGTATTCACAACTTTTCCCAATTTCTCTTTTTCTTAACCATGGCTTCGAAATTCCTCGAAATATTAATATTAGGGAGTACCATGATGTTCTCCCTGCCCATGGTGCCTGTTTACTCCATCCATATAAACTCTTTTATATTAAAATAGATGTCATGATTTCCGAATTAAAGAGCAAAGCCTCTTTAAAAGTCTCATCACAAAATTGCATACAACACTGGCGGCCAAGTGAATCAAAAAGAGATGTGACAATATTATCCAGCGAATTCAATACAATTTCTAGCAATATTCTGCAATCACTTATAAAATATCTGGGAGTATGCATATGATAGAAAGGGCATACTGATTTTCAGAAGGCTCAGAGCTGCACCCAAATGCCTCAAGGTAGCATGTCAAAATCATATCAAGGGAGTATGTGTTATTAAAATTAAAAAGAAGTTAAAATAAATGAAACAATTATAGATGGCAATTCCTACTATTGCTACAGGACTCCTATCTGATTTAATTACAATTTCCACACTACTATAAATCACATCTTCTGCTAAGTCTATAGGAGAATTTCCAAGTCAAGGAAAACAGCTGGACCCACGTACCTCTGCAGCATCCCTCAAATACAAATAAGAATAAAAATCTCCTGACTCAAAAGGATTACCCCATGTGCCCAACCCATTCCCATCTGAGGCAGTGGTCCCCAACCTTTTTTTGGGCCACGGACCGGTTTAATGTCAGAAAATATTTTCACGGACGGGCCTTTAGGGTGGGACGGATAAATGCACAAAATAAAATTATGCGACTGACATAAAAACTGTGGTATTTTTAAAGCTGATATTTTTTTTATTTATTTATTCATTTTAGAGAAGAGAGAGAGAGAGAGAAGGGGGGGAGGAGCAGGAAGCATCAACTCCCATATATGCCTTGACCAGGCAGGCCCAGGGTTTTGAACCGGCAACCTCAGCATTCCAGGTCGACGCATTATCCACTGCGCCACCACAGGTCAGGTAAAACTGTGGTATTTTTAAATATAATTGTCGAACTTATGAGACAAGTGTCAAGAGTGAGTTTTTGATGGATGTAACAGAGGGAATCTGGTCATTTAAAAAAAATAAAACATCGTTCAGACTTAAATATAAATAAAATGGAAATAATGTAAGTTATTTTTCTTCCTCTGCGGACCGGTACCAAATGGCCCATAGACCGGTACCGGTCCGCTGCCTGGGGGTTGGGGACCACTGGTCTGAGGGACCTGTTGGAGTAGCAATGCAGAGTCGCAGCTATGGAATCAGACACCTGTATTTATATTTTGGCTCTGTCAATCATTAGCTTGGTGACTTTGGAAAATGAAAGTCAACATTGCCCCAGCCTCTCTCAGGCTTCATTTTTGTGCTGTCACGGGGGGCAATATTAATTAGCCCCTTAGACATTCCATGGGGCAAATGAGAGACCAGACGGGCACTTCGCACCACGCCTTCCAGGTAGCGAGGGCTCCGTCGAAGCGAACCATTTTGATCACTTGACTTAAACGACATCGGTGAGTCCACTGATGTCCGAGTGCACAGCACTGGAGATAAGGGCATCGGGCCACTTCGCTGGCCTGGCCTCAGTGTCCTCCCAAGAAAGAGGTGGTGGGCAGGCCCAGAAGGAAAGTGGCGGGCTGCGTGAAGGAAGATGACCTTTGGACAAGGTGCCGGACTCATCAACAAAGAGGCGAGGAAGAGGGGGCGGAGGTTCGTTAAGTGTTGGGTGGCAGACAGATTTTCACCCCAAGTTTCGGAAGGACAGAGATGGCAGATGGCATGTAGCCCCAGCGTGCTGACTGGTGCGGGGTGTCACCGTCATCTCTAGGAAACACGTACCGTGGGCGGGTGGGGACACTACAGATCGACACCTGGGACAACACAGATGACGAGCAGGGCGTTTGGGAAAAGGATAGCACCTCACACAGCCTGGCAGGCCCGGCTCTCCGCGTGCTGCTGAGAACGGGCAGCCATGAGTGTGAAGAACACGGGTGCCCGGCTCCACCCGCAGGGACTGGTCTGGAATGAGGCTGGCGCGGCTGTCTTTTTTAAAGTGTCCTGGGTGGAGGCATCTGGCCCTGGGCAAAGGCAGGTCAGAGGAGGGGTCAGGGGACCGCTGGCTCTGCTGAGGAGGGAGTGCAGGCTGGAGAGGGAATGCTGCTTAGGGGCTCAGGCCTGCCAGCCCCCAGGGAAGAGAAGGCCCGACTTGACATAGGAGAAAAGTATCGCTGTTCTGAGATCCAAGTGTGATCCCAGCTATTTTCCACTGGGCAGACGTCACCGTTCCCTGACTGACGGTTATAACTGGCGCTGGGGTGGGCAGATGGTTGAATGGTAAATGCAAAAGTTGCAAAGTTCCCTTCCAGTCTTCATTTCAAAAAGTTGCCTGTCCCAGGAGGGGCTGGAAGGGTCACCCTCTCTGGGCCTTAGGGGGCTGAAGAAAAGCCATCGCCGAGGGAGGACTCAGGGCAGGAGATCCTAGGTCAGCCCTCCAGACTGGTCCCCGGAGACCTCCTCTGGGAGGGTCTGGGGCAGCCCTCTGACCTCCATTGTAAAAGCCAGGCGTGGCCCCGGTGCTCTTAGTGGCCATTTATGGATCTCATTCATAAATCGGGCTAAGTAAGAGGTTTCTGAGTTCATTTACATTTCCTGCAGTACCACCTTCTGGGACTAATGAGTTCCTTAAGTTTATAACCTGCTGTGTGAAGTCGGTTTCCTTCCCATCGCCCTAAACTTACTTCACTCTTGTTTGAAAGAGTGCCCTCCTTGTCTGAAAAGAAAAAGCAAACAAGATTATAAATCGGGGACAGGTTGGCTGGAGAAAGCCGGGCAGAAAACGAGCGGGGTGTTCCCGGAACCGCAGACCGCCTTCACGCCGCAGCGCAGTTTTAAAGAGGCAAACATGGCTGGAATGCGTGACCGTGACCCAGGGAGCTGATTGCCGCGCACAATGGCCCCATTGTTCTGGGCGGTGCCAGACCCTACCCGCGGCCCTGCATCCTGTGTGGGGCTCCTCCGCCCCAGCGAAAGGGGGAAGCTTGCATGTCGGGCAGCTATCAGTAAAACAGATTAAAACACGGGGGTGGGGGGTCCGGAAGAAAAAAAAAATGAAATGAATTAGGATCTTTCAGGGGAGAGAGAAGAAAAGTCATTCTACACAAAAGTATCTAGGATGCTACTATGTATCAGGTGGCAAAGTGTTGTTTCCCTCTGTGGGGTTAAAACACAAAGAGAAGGAGTCCATGTTTTAAGAAGAAACTCCCTGTCACTGGCGCTTATATATCTGTAAGATTGAGAAACTATGTCGTTGATCTTTTTAATTAATTGATGAGAGGGAGAGACAGAGACACAGAGAGAGAGAGAGAGAGAGAGAGAGAGAGAGAGAGAAAGAGAGAGAGAGAGAAGCATCAACTCGCTGTTCCACTTAGTTGTTCCATTTAGTTGTGCACTCACTGGCTGCTTCTGAAACTGTGCTCTGACTGGGGATCGAACCCACGACCTCAAGTGTGCCGCGACAACATTCTATCCACTGAGCCACCCTACCAGGACCCAATTTATTTATTTATATATTTTTGAAAGCTCCTATTTCCCAAATAATCTGGGGCTCACCTCACCTCTGGACCTGCCTCAGGGTGCAAAGTCCACACGAGAGTGGCCCGAGCTACTCGCTCAGAGAGGTGTGGGAAAGGTACGACACAGACTAGGACACCAGCGGCTTGGCAAAGGGGGGAACCTGTGCGGCGAAACGGTGGATACGTGTAATGTTTAAAACTATGAAGAAACAAAAAATATTTCAGAGGTGTATTAACCATAGGGGCTGAAGAACAGACCAAAACGACGGCTGCATTTCTTTTTATTTCCCCCTCCAAGGTCTGAGCACAGAGTCGATTATAGGGAAAGTCTTGTGTTTTAATGGAAAATAGGGCAAAGGTGATGTGTAACAGGAACCCAGTCATGTGGAGCTTGCAGAAGGCAGGTTAGGCCCATAAAACTGCTCATTAAAATGCTCTGTTCTGAAGCAAAAGCAAATAAATGAGCTCAAGGAAAAGCGCCCCAGAAATCGACTAGAAATATTTCCATGAGAGACTGTGAAAATAGTCCTCCCTGGCCATAAGAAATGTTCAGTTATTGCTTATACAAATAGCCACACTTAAAAAACTTTTAAATACCTTCCCTGCAATGCTGGTTTTGACCTTCTGCCAAGAGCTACTTAATGTTATTCCCCCCCCCCCCCCAATTTTTCTGAATAGACCATATGGTGAGCGAGAAATAAAAAGGCACACACACCAGGAGTTTTTAAAACAGCATGAGCAGAATGGCTTTGTTATGAACCCCACCCCCACCCCCAATTTCGGTTGCCATGTAGCACCTTTACAAGCTTGATACTCGTTTAAAACCCTAATTCCCAACTTATAGATGCGAAGCCCAGAATTTCTCAAAGATTTACACTTCACTCTCTCCTAGCACAGAAAATGTAGGTTGAGGGGTTTAAAATTAAATATAGTAACTGGCCGGCAGGCAAAGCCATGGAGTTGGAGTGGCCAGCGAGGGGGCAGCCCGCCCCCAGGCACTGGAAGCAGACAGCGCTTACACAAGGCCTGGCTGGTCTACGGGGCCTCCGTCCAAAGTCAACAGCACGAGCCAGCAGGCCCATCAGCTACAAGAAAGCTGAACAACTTGAAGCTGATTTTGAGTGTGTGTGTGTGTGTGTGTGTGTGTGTGTGTGTGTGTGTCCAGACGCCCACCTGACTTTTAGTGTAAATTCAGTGATGCCCCAGTCTCTGCTTGAGTCACCAGGGACTGAATGACCCGAGGAGAGCAGGCTCACGGAACCCAGGATGTCCTCGTGCCCGAGGCATGTGGCTTGCATTCTCACTCGCCTGCTCTATCTGTGGGTCTTCCTCGGGCCATTTCCATAGCCTGTGGGGTCCAGAAGGGAGTCAAGAAGAGCCCGGAAATCTTACAACTGTTGTGTTTTTTTTAACTGGAAGGAATGGCCAAGGGCCATACACTCTTTTCACTTTAATTTATCTCACAAACGTTGTCTGGGGCCCGCCTGCGGAAAGCCATGCATCCCACGGAGAGGGGCCCCCCTCTCCAACGCAGGGGCTGGGTCGCAACAGGCTTCCTGGCAGCGTTTGCTGGGCTTCCGAGTCAGGGAAGGGAGCCCATGGAGAGTCTCGCAGAGATTCGGCTCAACTAAAAACACCCAGAGCCCCCGCACAGCTGAACCAACTCTTGCACCCTGTGAGATAGCTTAGAGACGTTTGATAAACACATCCTGGCCGCGAAGGCTTCTCTCTGGAGTGTTAGCTATGAAAAGGGGGTTTCCTGATTCACCCAGCTCCAGCCAAAATCATCCGCTGGTCTTTTCCCACTGGCCTCTAACCCACCCTGTTCTGGGATAATGCTTTCTTTTGCGTTAAGAGTTTGAAAATTATTCTTTCCACAGTGGTCGTTTACATTTTTACCTAATGTATGAGTCTCTCTCCCTTCCTCCTCTCTCTCTCACACACACATTCTTGTGCAAGTTAGCAAGATTTAAAGCCTCTCATTTTTTATTCTTGAAGCCCCAAAAGGGAAACTGTTATTCGTGTGCCAAGGAATACAGCCATCCATTATTTTTTCTTTCTTTCTTTTTTTCCCCTTGTATATCCTCCCAATAGGATTAAAGGCGGTCTGGGATGTGGAGCGCGGAGGTAGAGGAAGAGAGAGGGGTGGAACGGAGAACAAGATGGCATTTTAATAGCCTCCGCAGTGCAGATTCCACACAGTGGGGGCCTTGTGCTGCAGACTCCGGCCTTCTCCCAGAGCCTTGAGTGCGGCCCCCTCCCCCGCAGCCCACACCCAGCTCCAGGTCTTACCTGGAGCTGAGGGCACTGATCAATAGCCTTACCGAAAAGCATGGGGAAGCCGGGGGAAGCGATCCTACTAACTCTGTCTTTGGTGTGTGTTTTTTTAATCTTCTTCTTTTTTTCTTTAAATTTTATCTTGAAATAATTCCAGTCATGTAAAAAGGCTGCAACAGGAATACAGGGAATTTCTGTATACCACTCCCACCCCCACCCCCGCCCCAGCCACAGCTTCTTTAAATGTTAACATCCTGTAAAACCATACAACACGGTCAGTCCGAACAGCCGAAAGGGTTCTGACCAGTTATCTCACAGTGTTTCTCAGTGTGCGCTTATATGATGTCTCTCCATTATGCAGTTCAGATTGTGCTCTTTTTTTGGTGGGGGAGAGAGATGTCAAGAATGCCACATTAATGATGTGTCCTTCTCTGGGCATTACATTGGGAGACAGGTGAGGCCAGTCTGTCCTGTTGCTAGTGATGGGAACTTTGATCACTGGGTTTAAGATGGTGTCTGCTGGGTTTCTGCATGCTAAATAAAGTACTTTTTCTCCTTTGAAATTAATATTCATCTTTTTGGGTGAAATTTGGAGGAAATATCCTGTTTCTCACCACACTTTTTCATCTGTTGATGTTTGCATCTGTAGATGACTGGATAGAGAAACAATCATTCGGTGGTGTTTTGCAAATGGTGATTTTTCTACTTCTATCTTTTCTTCTGTTTACATGTACGAATTAAAATCATACGGTAAGGAAGAGCTTGTTCTTCTTCATTTGATTATCTCTTCGTTTATTTGTTTACATAAGTGGTCACATAATTCAATGCATAATAAGCTGTTTAGTATTTGTGGCAAATAACACTCACTGTTCACATAACTTTTAAGTACCAGACATTATTATGATTGTTGCTTTCATGTTGGCTTAGAGTTAACTGAATGTGGACCTATTTCTTTGCCCACATTTTTTTTTCTGAATTATTTCCCTTTTCCAAAATTAGCTCTTTAAGAAGTTCCTTTTGTGTGCATCTATTGGTGGTAAACTCTGTCTTTGTTGTTTGAAATGTCTCTATTCTGCCCTCACTTTACAATCACACTTTAATTAGGTCACACAGTTCTAGGTTAACAGCGTTCCTCTCCGTAGTTGGACGGCCATTCCATTATTTCCAGTTTCTACTGTTGCTCTTCAGAAGAAATCTTAGTACTTGTTCCTTAGGAGTTGATATCTCCTTTTTCTCTGGATACTTTGAAGACTGTCCTTTTGTCTTTGGTGTTCTGCACTTTCATTACACATGATCTGTGATGCTTCTGGATCTTAGAATTCATGACCTATATCAATTCTGGAAATAATGTTAGTCATTTTCCCATTCTTTCTAGAGTGATGATTAAACATATGTCAGGTTTCTTTATGTTGTCCTGTGTGTCTCATATACATTTCTTATCTCTCTGCCTCTCTCTCTGCGGCATTCTGGGAATTTATTCAGTTATGTGTCCAGCCGTGTGTAGGAACTGGTTTGTACCAGACACAAGAAACACCAGTGCATGTCTCTTCCCAATTCCATGCTCACTGCCATCCCATTGGGAGTTTAAAGTTGGCTATGGCAGCAGCAGTAGGCACACCATGGCAATGGGCAAATGTCTGGATAACAGGGCTTTTCCACCGCCTAGTGAGCTAGTTATTAATCATTTATCAGCACACTGCTATATACAACCTATTTCTACTTAGTCTCTGTTTGGTTTCTAATCTACTCCTTAAATTCTAATTTCAATAACTGGGTTCTTCATTTCTAAAAATTCTCTGGTTCTTTAAAAAATATGCATTTTCTTTTCTTTTTTTTTTTAAAGGTGTTTCTCAAGTTTGTGACTTCTTCTTTTATTTCTTTAAACATTTTAAACATCATCCAAAATCTTTTCTACTGTTTCTTATTCTCCTGACTCACTCATTATGGCTTTGTTTTTTTGTGTGTCCTCTTAAATGTTGGATTGCATGTTTATGTTCAGTTGGCCTTTGTTTGTGTGAATCCTCCTTGGTCTGATGTGAGGGTGTATTCCTCCAGAGTGACTATGTAAACTCAAAGCTCTTGGGGACAGTGACGGCAAGTGCCCCAAGGACAGTTGTGGTTTTACCACAGGTTTACCCCTTTCCTTTCCAGCTCCTTCTTTGTTTCTGTACCCCAGGGCTTTCTCATCTTTCTTGAGAGCTCCATTAGATATTGAAAAATAGTTATTCTCACACTTTCCTCAATGTTTCTAGATGTTTTGAAATCAAGAGGGGTAGTAGAGAAAAACTGCTGAAAATCCAAGTCCACATGTCTATTCAAAAGATACTTTATTAAGATTAATACAGTTTAGAATACTAAAGATTGCAAACTCTGAATAGTATTAGGTCTTTTCTTTTTCTTCAGAATAAAATGTTTCATATCATATACCCAAACATATCAACACATCATATATGAAGTATTACTTATTATGTACTGACACCATTGTTAGCTATTCAGAATAGGCATTGATCTTACACAACGCTTTGTAAACCATGAATAAGTGGAATTAGAGGTTGATACTAAAAGTAATTTTCATCCTTTTTTTTTTTGGTCAAATTTTACTTGGGTTCCATGTACTGTAGACTTTCAGCTTCCTTAGATGCTAGTAAGAGTACTGTGTACTATTTGTATAAATATGAATATATAGTTTGTATAAATGTAGAGATATACAATTTAAAACTTGTTCTACTGCTATAACTTGTTTTGAGCTTTTGACCAACTTTGTGACTTAGGTAGACATTTCTTTTCCCAGAAACTAAGAGTCAGAAAAAGTGCATAATTTTCCCCAAGCCCATACAATGTAAGGTGAAGGGCTACAATTGAAATTCAGCTTTCAAAGCTCTAAGTTTAGTGTGCAGTAAGCACAAATCAATCAGGATAACTAAGACATTTTCCTAGCTCTATGGGGAAGAGAATACTATTAGGTCAGTGGGCCATATGGAAAGATTATCTATCATTTATCTATCTATCTATCTGTAAAACAGTGGCTCAATTTTAGTAAGTTTTAATTATTCACATGTTTCTGAGGGTTATTTTTCTGAGGGTTATGCTGTAATGATTTAGGAATCCTTAGTTCAGAGAAGTTCTACAATATAGACACCTGGCACAGAGGTCTGGTAAGTTGAAGGGCTGCTCAGACCTTGGCTTCCCATTTTTGATTAACATTCATATAAAAAGAAAACAAAAGAAAAACAATACATGTTCACGTTATGAATAGTCAACTCAAACATATCGCTACCGAGAGCTCCTCCGTTGCAATGATGTTTTTCCATTTTGAATGCAGTTAATGGTTTGAAGACTCATGCTCTCTATCTGCATAAGCCAATCCTTGCAAACCAATCTCTGGAGCTCTTCGTGAATCCCTGCACTCCCAGTGAGATTTGTAGTAACAGTTTTTGGTTCAAAAGTGCATTCATTCCTGTTGTAAGTGGACTACAGGGGATCGCCCAGTGGAATGAAGGCCGGTGTCACACACACAGCTGTACTCTGAGAAGTAAGTAATTTCAGATGTCAAGGTAATGTATGTCCGAGCTGTGCAAACCCACAACCCAGCGTGCATCACGGTGCCTCTGGCAAGCGGCTGCTTATTGTATGCGTCTCTGGCTGTCCAAGGAACCGTGGGGGCTGAAGGGTTGGAATTTGTCACTTAAGCCATTCATCCTCAGCTGCCAAGAGGTGGGCACTCTCTGACCTCTGGAATTAAAGCTGGGCATAGTTCCACAGACTGTCCCACTAAGAATGTGGTTACTACCGTTTTAATAAAGACACCCTGCTTCGGCAGTACAGTGTGAAGAAGACTTCATGACGCTCAAGCTGTTTAGAAGCTCCCCATTTGTTTTAGTTGGTTGGGGAGAAAGTCTATTTTCCTTTTACCTAGATATAAACCAAGGGGGTATCTTGAAATGGTGTTTTAGACCCCCCCCCATATAGCTCTAACTTAAAAACAGCTGAACTTATTTTCCTGAATGCACATAAAAAAAAAAAAGTCGAGCTGAGACCTGGTGTATCAGGTTTCAGCCTGAAGAATTTTTCTGGGCCCATGGTTTGTGCTGAAAACGCTGACAGATGTCGAACAGCCTCAGCAAAATAATCTTTAAGGGAGTCCTGGGCAACAGACCATGTGGCTGTTTTGAAAGCGCTAAATTCTTGTTGCTAAACAATTTTACTTAAAAAAAAATAAAGAGAAAAGAAATCCTAGCATTTGTTACATTAAAAAAAATTTTTTTAAGCGGATATTTGCAAAAAGCTATGATTACTCTGTAGCCGAAATTTTGGAACCTACTAGCTCCCATTCTGCATTTCCCTGGACACAAGAAATCCTCTTAGATTTATCATTCTAAAGGGTCAGAGAAGAGCGCAACTTTTAGAGTTCTGGCCTTTAAAGCATAAAGCAGGCCCTTAAAAGACTTTAGAATTTCTGCAGGAAGTCCCCGAAACCAAGACGATCTAGACGGCAAACATTTGCTTAATTTCAGGCAGTGTTTTTTTCTTTGCCAGGACACTAAAACATGACTCCAGGGAGCTACAAACAACATGGGTCTGATCAGAAAAAACTGAATGTTTCTAAGTGTTCTTCAGGGGCTGGGGGTGGTAGTTCAGACTTCCCCAGGAGGGTAATAATTTAAAGGATGTCAGTGGATGCAAATGAATTTCAGCCATCAGAAGGGAGAAGCAGTGAATAGTACTTCTGTCTCGGGGAGACTTGGAATTTCAGCCGGGGCCATTTTGGGTAATTCTGTTTTGCCTGCCTGTGATTTCTGGTGTTGTCTCTGTCAGGAGTGATGGGATGCTATTCCTTGTCCCTGCATCCTGAACTGTTCATGCCATGCTGTTAACAGCCGTCAGGTTCCATCGATGCGCAGATAGATGAGTTCCCCGCTGACAGGAAAAAGATCTTATGAATGGCGTCTTGTGCAAAAGAAAGCCAAAAGCCTCCTGACAAAGGAAGTGTAACGTGAGTAAGAACTGGAGCGTTTTTCTTCTCCTATCAGTCCTTGAGCATACCCACAAGTCTCTGATTTTCTAAAAAATATATATAATCTACTTCAACACATTGCTGTGCTCCTTGGAGAACTATTTTTACATTAATTTTCCCCAAAGCTCTAAGGACTTTCTTTCTTCCTCTCTAGATTATACCGTGATAGTTAAGCAATCTGCTAAAAGTCTGAATGCTTGCTACGTAAATAATCAAGTGGTTTTCAAAAAAAGAAAAAATCCAGCCCCCACCCCCTCGCCCCGGATTCATCAGCATATCGCATCATTAGCAAGAGGGACATTCCACCTACGAGAAATATACGCACTTATGAGATAAGATGGAAGGGTATGAAAAACTCGAGCGACATCGTGATGTTATTACCATTCCAAAAAGTCCTAAAGAAAAGTGGCAATGCCAAGCCAACAGCCACTAACCACACAGAAGAAGGAAGATACTTTGTAATAGCTTTTATTGACTATCTTCTCTGTAAAAATAACAACAACTACAAAAACAGTGATATGTTGCAAGGCAAAATACAAGAATTTCTGCCTACAGGTCTACCGAGTTTGCACAATTTGAGAAAACAACACAAAAAGTCCTCCGTTATCTTCAGCCTCACTTTCCACAGTTTCAGTTACTCGTGGTCAACTTCATATGGTCCGAAATTATCAAATGGAAAATTCTAGCAATAAACAATTCAGAAGTTTCAAATTGCATGCTGTCCTGAGCAGTGTGATGAGATCGCACACGGTCCCTCCCCAAACCACCTGGGCTGTGAATCATCCCTTTGTCCTGCGTGACCACACTGTACCTGGTACCTGCCCATGAGTCACTGACTTGCCATCTCCGTCACCAGAGAATGACACACCACATTCACATTGACTTTTATTACAGTATATCATTACAATTGTTCTAGTTATTGTTGTTAACCTCTTCCTGTGCCTAATTTATAAGTTAAACTGTATCATTAAAATGTATGTACATATGGGAAAAAACATTGTATGAGGTTTGGTACTATCTGCGGTTTCAGGCATCCCTGGGAGGCTTGGAACGTAACCCCGTGGATAACGGGGGACTTTGATCTTCAAAAGTCTGTACAGATCTAGCATTTCCCATGCATCCTGGATGCACATTCCACAAAGTACATGTTTACTGATGCAAGGTCCTGTTTTATCTGCCTCTCCCCCGCCCCTTTCTGGGCTCAGGACGGTTGTCTGTATACATGTGGATTTGGTGCTTTTATGTTTCTAACTCCTGACAGTACAGCAGTCCTACTCACCTGTCATTACACCATGAAAATGATTGTGCATAACCACTTAATTCAGACAAATAAATCCTGAAGGCAAAAATACTCTTCAGCCAAACTTACCTAAATAACATGCCCTCTTTAGAAGCTTAGTGAACATTGTCTTCATTTATTCTATTCTAGTGAATTCGACTCAAGAGATGAACACAGGAATTTTTTAAAATCTTAATTTTAAAAATGGATACATGGTACTATGTTATTACAGCCAATACGACATCAATGTGATATTCAGAACAGATTTGTAATTATTTTCTTACTAAAACAATCTGAAATTAGTGACATGACAACTAAGTCGAAGACGATGTCAGACCACAACCAGTAGACTAAATAAAGATGGGTCATTTCTTCTCCGGCGGACTAGGAAGGGGAAATGAGTTAATGAATTAACACTGACTGTAAGAGATGTCCCTGTACCTACCAAGGAGTTCATCACAGCAGTAGCAATCACTTACTGAGAACCAGGCAGTGAATTAAGGGTTTTATTGATTTTTTCTCATTTAAATCATTACAATCATCCTTGAGGGGTATGTGTTCTTTCAAGTTTGCATATGAGAAAACTGAGGCTCCAATGGATTCCGTCATTTGTCTAGTAAGTGAGATGTGCCAGGATTCAAAACTTTTGCACCATTAGAAATACGTATAATATAAATAATGCACGACCAAACCTGTAGTGGAGAAATGGGTGAATACCCAGGTGAGAAAGAAATCTAAAGAAATGCAAAGGAAGAACTGATATTCCCGGGCACATCTCTGGGGTCAGGAACCCCTGTATTGAGAATTGGTGGTATTAAATGATTACCCCGAAAGAATTCCACTCGTTCATTTGGTAAATTTGGTAAAATAAGGTAAAATTGTAGGTAATATAAATAACAGTCTTATTGAAAATATTATTGGGCAGGGCAGCAGGCACCTCTCTAGAATGTCAATTTACCATTCACCAGCTCTGTGAACTTGGGTCAGTTATTTAATCTGCCCAAGCCATGGGCAGATTCCACCACAAAATGGAAATAAGAACTTCACCCATAAATATTTGTTGTGAAAACTGAATGAGATTTTTAAAAAACACCATTGCATTTGCTCAACATAGATTTAGGTATTAGACAAGTATTACTTCCTTTTTCCTGTCTGTACTTAAATAAGTTTTCCTCAAATTTTCATATGTTAAACAGATTATTAGTTTTTCTCCAACTTCTCTTTTCTTTTTTTTTTTAAAGTGAGACAGACTCCCACATGCTTCCTGACCAGTATCCACCCAGCAACCCTGTCTGGGGTCAATGCTTGAATCAGTCGAGCTATTTTTAGCATCTGAAGCTGACCGAGCCACTGGCTGCGGGAGGGGAAGAGGGAGAAAGAGCAGAGAGGGAGGGGGAGAGAAGCAGATGGTTGCTTTTTTTTTTTTTCTTCTCATTTTTCCGAAGCTGGAAATGGGGAGGCAGTCAGACAGACTCCTGTATGCGCCCGACCGGGATCCACCCGGCATGCCTACCAGGGGGCGATGCTTTGCCCCTCTGGGGCATTGCTCTGTTGCGTCCAGAGCCATTCTAGCGCCTGAGGCAGAGGCTACAGAGCCATCCCCAGCGCCTGGGCCATCTTTGCTCCAATGGAGCCTCGCTGCGGGAAGGGAAGAGAGAGACAGAGAGGAAGGAGAGGGGGAGGGGTGGAGAAGCAAATGGGCACCTCTCCTGTGTGCCCTGGCTGGGAATCGAACCCGGGACTCCTGCACGCCAGGCCGATGCTCTACTGCTGAGCCAACTGGCCAGGGCCAGATGGTTGCTTCTTATGTGTGACCTGACTGGGAATCGGACCTGGCCTGTCCATATGCTGGGCTGACGCTCTACCACTAAGCAAACTGGCCAGGGCCTCTCCAGCTTTTCAAATTTTAGGGTTTCTTGACGCTGTTATTTTTCTGGTTTGCTTTCATTATGGTGAACAAAATATCCAATACATGGATGTGTGATAAATTTTGGTAGAACATTAGAACTTGGTAGAACCTGGGCATAGAAATCAGAGGGTATGGACCGGAATCCTGGCTCTACCATTTATCCATCTAACGATATTTACATCACTGATCAAGAGTCAGCCTAATTCCACTTCCTCTGGGGGTGATGTATCCTTCTGGCTCCTTTTAAGATCTCCTTTTCTTTGGTGTTCTACAATTTCAATACGGTTTGCTTAAGTGTATATTTGTTTATTTCTTATTTAATCCTACTTAGAACTTGTTTCCTGAATCTGAAATTTGGTGAACTTCAACAATTTTAGAGAATTCTCAGCCTGCCTCTTCCCTGCACATCCCCCCTTCTCTTCCACCCCCCCCCCCCCAATGCTACTTCTAGTATACAGAACTGGGTTAACCATATCCTTGGTCCCAGGCACATTTGCCCCATTGGTCAGTGTATGGACCGATTTTATGTATTTATATTTTTAATTAGTTATTTTCACAATGTAATACGTACCTGTATATTCATTGCCAGAAACAAAACAAAACAAAACAAAAACAAAAATCTAGGACTTTTTAAATAAGCTGCATATGGTACCTTTGAGTGATGAATTCCCCTGCCTCTGCCACCCAGGGTAACCATCAGTGAGAATAATCACCATTCCCTTACTTTCCTTTTATTATTATTTTATTGCATCTATATGTAGTTTAAAGAGTTATTTTTGTCAATTACTTTTAATTTTATAAAAGGAATAGTCTTTACATAATCTTCCCCCACCACTTTTATTGCTAATTCATAGGTATGCTTGGATATACTGTTTGGAATGCTAATATTCCAATGTGAAATCATGCTATCATTTATTCACCTGCTTTCTATTGAGAGTGTCTAGATTTTCACTATTATGAACAGTGCTGCTAGAACATCTTACAATTCCTTCTTAGACTAATACCTTTTCCCCGTGCCCTGTTTCCTTCTAGAACTTTGATGAGATATATGTTGGATCTACTCAAACTATGATCTCAATTTTTTTTTTCTTTCTTTATGGGTTTTATCCTGGTCTGAGCTTTATTTTGGTCAGTGTATTCCTATCACTACTGATTTTCCAGTTCACTAATTCTCTGTGCAGTTATATCTAATCTGCTTCACTGAATCTTTGGACTGAATGTTTCATTCAATGCTTATATTTCATTTCTAGGAGTTACTCCCCGCCAATCTGCTTGGTCCTCTTTGTTCACACTTACATGTTTCTCAACCATATTATGCATTTAAGTTTCATTTCTGTGTCTAATAATGCTGGTATCTTCTCTCAAGTGGTCTGAGGTCACTGCTATTTCTCTTGGGTCTCAGTGGCAGCTTGTCTCTCTATGTCCCTCCATTCTTTCTTCCTTGTGAGCTCTTTATCTTTGGCGCTCTCTTAGAGGGAGCTCTTTAAGACCTGGGTTAAACTTTTACATTTTTCCACAGAGAATTTATGTTTGCTTCTGCCCATTTCTCTGGGGTACTACTAACCCAGGAAAATGAAACTGTGTACTTGAGGGGTTTTCTCATGACACACATGGAGCATGAATTCAGACGTTACACCCAAATAAGGGCAGCTATGTGGTCATGTTGTCTGAAGGCCGGTCACCACCACCACCCTCTTCCCATGTGGTTCCAAGGTCAACAAATATCATTTCCTTGCTCCGTCCTCTGGACATTGGGTTTCATTCTAGTATTCCCTTATGCTGAGGCTGCAGTTTTTATAGTGCCAGCCTGTGTGACGGTCTGTTAGACTCCTTAGCACTGGGCTGTCCTAAGCTTTCCGCGTGTGGCCAGGCCTTCTCCAGCCATCATGGCGAAGGCTTACCGTCCCCAGGGTCCAGGGCAAAGCCGTGTGAGCTCCAGCCCACATCACGTCTCAGGTTTCTTGCTTGCACTTGCTTCCTGGCTTCTGGGGCATTCTTTCCTTTCAGTCCATGTTGGGAATGCATTTAAAAGCAAATTTCCTACATTACATCCAGCATTCTAACTGTATTGTGTTTGTGGGGGGGGGGGGGCAGGGGGGAGTCCACCAGAGTATCTGGTCTTTCTGTTGAAACGAGAAGTCTGTCTGTCCCTATTCCAACATTTATTCTCTATTGGAAAGTTTCTGAGTCTCCAGTCCTCAGTCCTAATAGATTTTCTCACTCCTAGTACAACACTCTTACTTAAGTAGAAAAATGATCTCCCATTTAAATTTCTCCAGTGACTCCATAGTAGTCTTATGATCAAGTCCAGAATCCTGCCCTGTGGCGTTCAGAGGCCGCTGAGGCTGGTCCTCTGTCCCTGTCCCCTTCACACGGACTTCAGGTGGGGATGGCCACCTGCCTTCAGCTCCCCCAACACCCTCTCACGTCTCTGGGTTTTGGGGGGCAGTGGTCCTCTGCCTGGGACCCACGCCCCTTGCCCCAGCCTTCTCCCAGGCTCTCGCTTGTACCCTTCAACACCTACTTCCAATACTGGTCACTGCCTCTGCAAAGCATGTGCTGACCCACACGCTTGCTGGTCAGGAGGACGTGAGAAGGCACCCCTCACCTTTTCTTCTTAATGGAACGGCTACAGCCGTTATCACACATGGTGATGCTCCGTGATTTTCTCACCAGGCATTCCTGGTAGACTGGGATGGGAGCTCATGAAGAACAGGGGCTCCTTCACACGATATACCTAGCACTGAGCACGGCCAGGCACATGAAGGGCACGGACTAAGTGGCTGGGGGAGGAATGGATGAATCAAGGGGGCACAATTACACTTAAGAATTTGGTAAATTGGATGAGGAACACTCATTCTAATCACTAACGGTGCGTGTGTGCGTGTGTGGGTGTATGTGTGCCTGTGTATGTGTCTGCATGTGGTGCATGGTTTAGATTCTCGGCTCTTTAAAATTATGCCCACCTTTCTGACTGCCCATAAGTAAAGAGACTGAGAATTAAATTTCAATTCACTCTGCCCTATAGCCTGGGAAATGCTAGACTGCTGACCATGCCACCCCGAAGGCCTGCGGAGCCGAATTCACAGGGAGAGAAGTGGGTAGCACACGAGGGAAGTCTGTAAGACACAGTGGTCTGAGACCCGCTCCGTCTTCCAGCATCATCACCCTCCAACACAATCAACTTCCCCTTCTGAAGGAACCTTGAGTAAAAGAGCAAGATGCAGCTGAGAAAAGTTTTTAAAAACAAATCTTCTAAAATGTGATGAAACTAGAGCTTTGTGTTTGATTCCTTTCTAAGAAACAGAGAGATAAACTGTCAGGGTCTCAGGCGAAGCCCTCTGAATCTTCTGAAAAGAGAATTCTTTTCCCCTCAACGGACACGATTATCTTTTCTTTTCCCAGGTGCATGTTAAAAGGCTTGAGCAAGAACTTAGCAAAAGTTCTAGGCACATCTGATTTGGACAGGAAACCCTATACATCAGTCATCGATGGACAGTGGAATCAAACCTCTACGAGGCTATAAAATGTGAAGTATCCTGAAGCTTTCAGTAGCACTGTCTCCAGTGGAATACACTTTAAAAATGCCAAGGTCTTCAGAAAAACAAATTTGGTGATATGTCTGCACATCCTTCTATGAGCACCCCCCCCCCAACACACACACACGTGGCTGTTTTTCTCAAAACCTAAACCAGCAGCCATTAATATTTTGAAGCAATTCCTAGTCTATTTCCAGCTTGAGCCCAGTCCATCATAAAAACACTGTGAGAAAGGAGACGAACGGCCTAGATTCCATTTGGCAAATCGGGGGCCTGCAGATCGGACTGTGGTTCAGCCTCTGGCGCCATCAGTTGGGCTCAAAATCAAAAGCCGTGGAAGGAGGTAATTAGCAGGAACCCGAGACCGCTCAGCTGGCTGCAGCCGCTCCTCAGGCCGCTGGGAAAGCCGGCAGGAGGGGGCTCAGAAAGGCTCCCCACAGCACCCCTGCTGCTGTAGAACGGAAGCCCGCAATTGCAGGGCTGTCTCCGTGGGCAAAAGGTTCACTCTGATTAACGTGCACGTCCACACCTCCCACAAAGGTGTCCGTTGTTTAATTAGCGAGTTCAGCTATTAGCAAGGACGTGTGTGATCGCTTCTTCCTCCAGGAGAAGACGGGAGTGGAGGTAGCATCTTCTAACCCGCTCAGAAAGGTTCAAAGGGCAATGTGACCCGGGCATGGAGGCCACCAACCAGTTTTTCTGGTACAGAAGGGCATGACATCCCATCCCCCTAGATCCTGCAGAAATTAACCCCAGGAGAGGCACGTGGCCGGAGCAGTGAAAACATAATCTATGTAGGTCACATTCGCAGCCCTCTGAAGCCTGCCTGGCCCAGGCTGTTGCCGACTTGCACTTGAGCGTTAAACGGAAAGAAACTGGCCCAGTTTAAAGCCACTCGCATTGGCTCCAGATGTGATCACTTACAGATGAAGATGAGCAGCTCGAACAAATAGAAGATAAGCCCAGATTGACCAGCTGAAGGAAAGTTTATATTTTAAAAAAACACACACACACAAGAAAAACAATCGCTCGGTCAGTGACTCATGGGGAAAGAATTCTTAAGCTTTCTTCAGGGAAACCCCAGTAAATAACATGTATAATAAAATGGGGGTGGTGGTGTCTGTTCTGCTGGGCCATTCAGTCCCCATAATAAACCTTTTGGCAAAAAAAAAAAAAAAAAAAAGGCGGGGGGGGGGATGCTCTGAACATGGTTCTCCCCGGGAAACCCCCAAACAGCAAGAATGACTGCGTGCGGCTTCCTCGCAGTTTTGCAAAATATTTTGTATCCTTCCGACTTCACATGTGAAACACATAGACTTGGAAGAGCCGTGGAAAAATATCTGCTTTGTGTTAAGAGGGTTGAGGTTTTTTTTTTTTTTTTCAGGCAGTGGCTTCCATGATTCACACGGCACTCACTCTGCTGCTCTAAAACTCAAAACCACGCATCATAAAACCCGAGGCTGGCTGGAAGTTAATCCTTCCCGCTGTGTCCCTGGGAGAACCAGCCGCTCTGAGCGCGCCCCCCACGACACACAGCAGAAATGAATGAAGCCCTCTCGGCCGGCATCCGTTTACTGGGATACTGTATAAATCATATGCTTTCAAAGAGATCTGGAGTTCTACTTATTATCCCCCCCCACACACACACACACATGCCACCCCATCCCGCTCCCCAATGTGGAGTTTAACGGACATAATCTGCAACAGTTTCGGTTCCTCTCTTTTTAATTAACAAAAGCTTTTGGAATTTTGTTGTTTTGGTTCTCTAAGAACGTAGTGCAAAAGGAAGGAAAAAAAAAAGGTTGAGCAAACCCTCACCCCCCCAACGGTGTGGGGGGGCTTCTAAATGATTAAAGAAAGCCCTTGTTTGTGGGGGCAGGAATGATCAGTTCCCTGTTCCCTATTCCTCCCCAACCCCCTGCCCAGAACGCTTTTGTCAAAGCCACACGGTGTCTAATCAGCATGTCTTTAGATTATTTTATGTTAATTAAAATCACGGTTGGTTTGGGAGGTTAATGTATACATGTGCGTGTGGCTTCAAAGACTTCCCAAATTATGGGCTGAGCTCGCTCGCCTTGGGCAGGCTGATCTGTGATAAAACTGACCACATTAAACCAAGTTTATTGCTGTGGAGTTGTTCTATTTTTTTTTAATGCAGGTTTCTTAAAGAATTTACAATTTTAAAACACGTTCTCAGGATCCCCAAAAAGGTAAGAAAAAAATAAAAGAGAAATGTAAAAGATAAAGAACAAAGGAACTGGCTCATATCAGGGAAGAAAAAAATAACAAGAACAGTGTTCGAGATTACTGAGAGGAAATGAACAAGACCCAGGACAAGGCTGTGACAGACTGTGACTTCTGCAACATTCTTGCCACTGCCACTGCTGCTGCTTCTGAATCTAACAAACGAAATAAACTAAAACAAACAACAACAACACACACACAAACCCCCTGAAATATTTCAACCGACTTAGTGAAAAGAAACCCTCCCCCAAAATCAAAATGAAAAGTGGTAAATGCCATTTATTCTCATTTATTCTTCTCTGTGGGTCCTGCAGATGGGATCGCTCATGGTGATGCTCGATGTTTGTCAGTGACTGTAATTAGGAAAAGCTCGTGGGAGTGATCAGAATAAACCCTGATGGTCACAGCTGCAGAGCAGCCCGATGGAGCTGCGCCTTGGACAAGTCTGGGAGACAGAAAAAAAAAAAAGCCAGGACCAGCAATGCAGGGACAGAGTGAGGCCCTCCCCCCCCCCCATCCCCGGAAGAGAAGCAGCCCAACCCACAACTAAGGATACAAGAGAATGTGTCAACCTACGTCTGATTCTGATGACACACTAAGTTCCCAGAATGGATCTAACCCCAAAGACTGGAAAGGGGCACAGTTTTCACTTGTACAGTCATCTATCTGTTCCTTAAAACGCCCCTGGGTTCAGGCGCTCATCTCCTCAACCGCTGTGGACTCTCCTGACGGGTCTCCTGGCTCCCATTAAATGTATCCTTCACACGGCTGCTAGACTAAACAGTCTAAATCACCACTCTGACCTTTCAGAGCTTCTCGGTGGCACAGGAGGGAGCACTCTCTCCTCAGTGGCCTGATCCCTGCCTGCAGTTTAGGCAGAAGTCCTGCCACCGTGCCTGAGCTCGGCAGGCCAGGCGTTAGCCATTAGGATGCTGTCCCTACCCATCCCCCAGACTGCTGGGGCGCCTCACCCGCCACTGAGCCCGGAACGCGCCTTGCACTGCCCTCTCCCGTGAGTTTCTGTGACACAGTGAGCTCCTGAAACATGGACACGGATGACTTAGTGATCTGGGTCTTCTTGGCACCTAGCAAGTGTTCAGTAAAGGCTTGTTTGAACTGAACTAATGTAAAATGACAGAAAGAATACATGACGTCAAATGATCCGATAGACAGGACAAGCAGAAAGAATGTACGAGAGAGGCTGGCTCTTAGGTGGCCTTCCCCTATCAGGGACGGGGAGGTCACCTGGGGAAATCAAGGCAAGTACACTGGCTCCCGAACACGGGGGGGGGGGGGGAGGGGAGAGTTTCAGGAAGCTGTTGCCCTAAAACATGGCGGAACGTCAAGTACTTGTCGCACCTCTGGGTGCTCTGACCCCTACAAAGCATGGTCAAGTCCATTTCAGCTGCAGTGCTCTGACAGAGCAGGTCACCTGCCAGACCAGGGCACCACTGACTTCTCAGCAGATGGCCGTCTCATGCCGACCACAGGGCGAGGACAAGAGATATTGACAGAGATGAGGTTTCCAAGGCAATCGAGGCTAATGCAAGTGATCCAGAAACAGACTGGTGGGAAGACAGATGGCAACAGCACAGTTTGGGTAGAAATTCTCAACAGCAGCATCTCCCTGTCCCCCAAGGGCAGCAAATGCAAAATTCCAATACCATTAGAAGTCAGGAATTTCGGTGAAAGGTAGATTTTAAAAGAAACCCAAGACTGGAATAGTCTTTTACACACCGAAAGGAACTTAACATACCAAAATAATTCACAACAAGAGGTTACCCTCAACTCTCCCTTTAAAAGCAATCAAACTATATTTTCTACTTAGAAAAACAAGTGTCAATGAGCATCACGGTGAAACTTGGCAGGGCACAAAATTTGGACATAAATCTGCGAAGACAGAGAGAAAGCAAACATGCCTCGAACAAGGTAATATTATGCAGCAGAATGGTTCTCAAAAGCAAGAAGGTAAGAAAAAAAAAAAGGAAGGAAGGAAGAAAACGAAAGAAAGAAAACCGAAACTATAAACCTGTACAAATAAACTTCCTGCTATTTATATGTGTCAAGTTCAGACCCACTTTCCCATTGGATTTATAACCAAAGTCAAGTGCTGGTTATACACTCAGCCTCATCTGGAAAACTCCCTGGAAGTTCTCAGCGCTTCTTAGCACAAAAGTACAAAGAGATATGGTAATGACTTCCCTGAACAAACAAATGTACACAAAGGAGTGAGCTGGTCTGAGCTCGGGGGGCACACCCGGTGGCCTGTGGCTGCTCTCTGATCCTGTGCCATGTAGACATGTATTAGGCCTCTCTGGATCTTCCGCCCAGCCTGGGGGCTGCCAGCAGTGGTCTCCAATGAGAAAACAGAACGGCTCCCCACCCTCGGTGTCAGAGCTGCGAACAGAAGCCATTCAGGGGCTCCCCGGCTACCGGCAAGATGATTTGTGAGCACCCACAGCTAACAGAGACCCGGAAGGTCCGATTAGATGGCCGGATGTCTGGTAAACCTGGATCAAGGGGCGAGTCTTTCATGTGACACCAATCTGACTCACCGTAAAACCAGAGGCTGTGGGTGTGAAATCTTCCTCGGTGGCGACATAAGCACAATAGTAATCATTTTTGGACCTTACAATCTACAGAGTAGTAATTCCAAAATGAAGAATCCAAATGAGCCCTTCAGTGTATATTTATAGTGTGTATGCCCGGGGGCCATCCTCAGAAACCCGAATTCAGAAGGGGTGGAGGAGGTGCAGGTATCTGCGTTTTTAACAGGCAACTTGCGTGCTTGGGTGTGTCTGATGCAGGCCGGGGAAAGGCCACGTCATTGCGAACCCTGAGCTGAGGCTGTTCCCCGTCCTGTCCTCTGCCTGCTCTGCAGGAATGTCCCCCCCCACCCCTGAACTCTGATATTATGATGAGATGGTGACAGATACTATTTAAAATATAGAACAAGGTGTTATTTGATAAAATAAGTCCAAGAATTGTGGTGTCAAACACATCTGTTTCTTTATCTCAGTTCTCTTGATTTTTAACAAACACTAGCCAAGGTTCTGTGTCTCCCCTGAAGGGAGATAAAGAATGCAACGTAGCCCAAACAGTTGTGGTCATCACATCTCCTTTTTCTTTACAGTAGGCTGAGCATACTTTGGGAAATACTGTGTGTGCTACAGGACTTTTATGGAAGTCAAAAGAAAGGCTGAGAATGACTGAGGAGGGCCTGCGATACTGAGACGGAACCAGTTCCTGGTAGGGCTTGCGAGGATACCCCGGAGCAAGGGGCCGGGCTGTGAACACATCCTGAACGCACTGCAACAGGGTGAGAGCAAACAGCAGAGACCTCAGCACACAGTGCTCTTGGGGGAGAGTGGTATTTGGAGAATGAGGACGACCCTGGGAGTCAGAGCACCTACGGGGTCCAGAGCCACGGCACTCGAACCGGACTTAGAAAACCATGCCAGTCTAAAACTAATGCCATGGAAGGCAGCCAACACCTTCTGAGACTTGACTCTGTCCCTGGCACTGTTGGACATGCATCCCGGTGCTAGCTCCTTCGGTCTTTGGAGGCAGAAGGCACCAGCAAGCTCCGATGAACACACATGCAGAGAGAGGCTCCATGTCACCTGCATAGTCACTGAGCCGTCATGTGACAGAGCTGGGATCTGAACTCCGATTGGAGCTTTAAATCCCTGGGCTGCTTTGTCCCTCTGATCAGACGGGTCAGTAGATTTGAAGGTGAAGAAGACTCTCTGAGCAGCAGGATTTTTTTTTTTTTAAAGGGAAAGGCAATGACTAATCCTTGCCACAAAGATCAAATAAAAAGGTAAAAGCAAATTGCAATACTCATGGTAGGGTACGGTTAGGTGAGATGTTAGGAATGCGAATTGCTCTGGCTTTGAGGAAAGTAATTTGGTAGCCTGACTCGAAAACTCTATACTTATTCATCCCTTTGATACCAACTCTACTTCTACAAATCTACCCGAAGGAAATAATCAGAAATGTATATGAGCAATTATGCTCAAAGATGTTCACTCTAAATTTACATATGATACTAAAAATTAGATCAGAATTGAGTACATATATATATGTATATATTATCTACATATATATATCAAAAAGTACACAAACTCTAAAGTCAAAGCTGGGGTTGAGTCAAATCTTGACACGTTCACATCTTGGAGCTGTGACGTTCGGCGAGTGTGCTAACTTTACAAAGCCTCATGCTGTTCATTTCTAGAATGCAGAAAAAATGTTTGCTTTCCCCTAGGGATACCCAACAGCAGGACCGCTAACACTTCAGATGGAATAATCCCTTGTTTTGGGAGGCTGTCCTGTACTTTGTAGCGTGTTTGGTGGCCTCCTGGACCTCTACCCTCTAGATCCAGTAGCACCTCTACACCAGTTGTGACAAAAATGTCGTCAGACATGGCTGAGTGTCCCAAGCAGAGAACCAGTATCTCACAGGGCTGTTGTGAAGATCAGAGGACCCAATTTAAAGACACTCAGTGGGGATGGGAAAGAGAGAAATCAATTATGTTTGAGTGGGAAAGCCAGTAGAGAGTGTACACATACACTTCTGTATAAGAATACAAAGTTTATATAAGTATACATGTATACGCTTGTATTATATTAAGTATATAAATATATGCAGAGGAGAAAAAGCCAGTGAGGAGAGAGAGAAAAAACCCCCAAAGCGTGGGGTTGATAAAGCAAAGTCCTAAAGACACACCGGAGGGCGGGAGGGTCATCCCTGACCCGGGAGTGCAGAGGGACAGCCAGGAAACAAACCGTTCTGACGGATTCACTTCTCACAGTAATATAACTATCCCTGCCTTAGAAAACATTAGGATATGAGACGTTCTCTCTCCCGTGGTACAACACATGCTGGAAGAGCTGGGAGCAAAGAAAGCTCGGTCAGAATTAGGTTACACATGCTGGAAAAACCCCTCACAATCCATTCCGTTAGCACGTGAGGATGCCCAGCCCTGAAGAAGGAGGTGTGGAAATAATCTGGCAACCTCACCATTTAGATGGGGGTTGGAGAACTGGTTACAGTAACTTCCGGTGAAGGGATCCTGGGGACCAGGTTAATGGCTGGAGGCTCTGGAAGCTCCTTTCTGACTCATGACCTTTCCCTTTGCTACTCCTAGTTTTCCCGGTTCCCCGGCTTTGCATACACCTCCCCTGATACGCCTAAGTTCACAGTTTCTGACTTGTTTCTTCCATCATTTATATCCATTCACTGAATCGTTCCACAGGTAATTACACCCTACCTATTACGGTCTAAATATAACATGCTAACAAAACCACAGGGGAAATCTGGTCTTCACAGAGTTGGAAGTTCAGTTAAGAAAACAGACAATAAATACTAACAAATCAATCCATCAACACACCACACAGCAGAATATCACACAGAGCACTGTTGTGCCAGATCCGTGCCTAATGTTCCCTGTGTGTACAAAAGCTCCTTTCTCCTGTCTGGAAAGCAGGTGCAATCCACTGCCTTTGTTAAAGACCTATTCCTGGACCGCAACCCCCACGCTATTTTGTAGAATCCAAGCTGAAACGCAGACGTCTGCCACTCTCTGATGTGATATCCGTAATCTACAAATCTAGAATACTATACATTTTACACATTCACACTTCTGTAGTTTATTCTAATATTTCCTAACTCCTTACTTAAATGCTATTTTGTTTTATTTTTTAGAACTTTGTTGACTAGATCCTTCTTATCCCAATAATGAAAAGAAATGCATTCCTAACTCTGGACTAAAATAATAAGCATCAAGTCAAGGCAAACAAAAAATAAAAATTGCTTTAGAAAAAGAACATAGTTTGAAGTTAAAACATGCTAGTCCTCCTTGTAGTTTCTTTAAAAACTCAAGAGTCCTAAATGACTGACGTATTTTAGGTTCTGTTCTGGGATACTTGTCTACGTGCTCTACCCATTCTGGTAGCTTCATTTTAAAGACAAGAGCATGGCTTCCATGTAGTTAGTAATGGTCCTAAGTGGCCTGGGCATTCCCTTGCCTGGCCTTCTAGCTTCCGACAAGGTGGTTATATTCACTTGCTCAGTGAGTATAAAAGTCTCCTTAAAAACTTCTGCTCCTTCCCACACATCCCCATACACACTTTTCATATAAAATTTTTTTCTTAGCTTATTGGATTTCTAAGTTTATAAAAGTAATACATGAGTACAGAAAAAAATAGTTAATATATGAATGTCTAGAGAAATGAAAAATGCCAAACTTTTCTTCTCATTCATTTCCTACACTTTTCTGCATGCTCAAACATACAGAAATATGTGTGTGTGCATGCATGTGGGAGACATATGCACGCGTGCACACGCACACACACACACGCACACACACACAACTGTTCATTCCCACTCTCCTTTGCATTCAAAAAGATATCTAAAATACTGTCAGAGAAAATATGTCCAAAGAAGCTATGATGTAAGCCATCATTGCCCTCATTATCTCTCACTAACTAGAGTGAGGTCACTTCTTTGGTGACACAACAGAGGAAATAAAAAATAAGAAAGCCCCAAGCACCCTGCAGAGGTCCCTGTTCTCTCACCCACGGTGGGTTCTCTCAGAGCTAGTCTTGCTTTCCGATAGAGTCTCTTTGGCAAGATTAATAAGTTTGGGAACATGATACAGATTCCAGCTTACTTCTCAGTTTCCTGCCTCCAATCAAACTGTCCTTGCCTCCAACTGATTAACCCTTTGAGTAGTGAGTTTTTCTCATGCTCACTGACCCCCGGAGGAGGTATGAGGACCTACATGAATGTTTATACTACTCAAAGGGTTAAAATTAATGTCCGAGGGTTCAAAAACTAGGCATTGGCTCTGCTCTTTTAAGACTGGTTTTGCCAAAAAAGAATCAAAGGCTTGTTGGTGTTGCAATGATGGAGACAGACAGTTTGTGCTTTTATGCCCGTGGGATGAAAATAACACGTGGAGGCCAGTGCGTTTCCATCCTTTCTGCTTAACTGTAATGATGTTCTTTTTGGGTTATGTACAAGTTTAGTGAACCCGAGGGGCTCTCCTGAGATGCCAGGGAAATACACTTCCCAAACTACTCTTAAGAGAATCAGGGAAAGCATCTACATTATTCAAAGAAAATAAATCACCCTAATTGAGCTAACTACTTAAACCGCTTAGGCTGTTCTGACTTAAAAACATTTGAAACGTTAGAGAGGAAATGGACGGTGTGTCCCTGTACTGTCTGCCCCTTCCACCTACCCAAGACTATAACGCACACACATCGTCAACAAGACCTTTCCAGGTGTGACTAAAGGTTCTCAGTGTCTGTCTACGCTCTCTCTCACCAATGACCAAGGACAGGAATTTAGGAGTTGAAGGTCTAGGATGAGAGGCAAAACAAATTAATAGATCCAGGCTATTCAGCATAATACATTTTGGTGACTTGTGATTGGGCACACTCTGTCTTTGCAAATGGCTTGCTGGAATGCACGGGATCACCGAACCACGTGCGCTCTAGGTAATAACTACTTTTCCCACTAACAGGTAGACAACGTCCACATGCCTTGCCTAATGTGTTGGGCAATCACTAGGCAAACAGTATTTTGCGAGTGTCGAAAAACAGGTGTTTACATCTGATTTCCCTTCCCTCTTCTTTTCTAAACTATCAAAGCCCTGTCATAAGCACACATCTATTGCATTTGCCCTTCCTATAACGTGATAAAGGCTTAGTTATTGTTTAATTCTGCTTTAGCGTGTTTGGGTTCTACTTCTTTTCAAATGCTCCTTCTCTCCAATCAAGTCAAGTAACTTCCTGCCTCTGCTGGGGGAAGCTGAAGTTCCCTTTAGTTTGAAAAGACCAGAGTTAAGTAAAGGAAGTGTAAATTTCTCTTTCAAAGGCAATAAAAAATTCATTAAGAGATTAAATGTAGTTGTTCCCCCAAAACTTAAAATTTTTGAAGCATTCATTTCTGAACCTGGGATTCTTTTTTTTTTTAATTTTTAAATTTTGGTTTGCTTTCAGTTGTGTTTCTGCACCAACATCATTAAGAAATTTGAGAGCTTTTGTGATAAAATTTTATTCCTTATAATTTTAAGTTCTCTGCCCTTAATTTAATATTAAAAGTATTTAACCAAAAACTCAAAGTTTTTAGTAAAGAAAGAGAATTAGAAGTCACCTGAATTTCTAAAAATGCCTACCAAGAGAAAGCATCATATTAAAGAAGGATATTAAATGTCTCTTCTTCAGGACAACATGTGGAGATGACTTTTTACCTGAAGGTCTTATTTCTAAAAATGACATTTTTATTCATATTTGTGCTAAAAAGAAACAAAAACAAAAAAACCACCTTCCCATTACTGTATATATTATATTTGTTCACGTTCCCAAAACTGACTTGGAAGTCCTAGATTCTGGTCTTTCTCATGAAGACTCTGACTTGGAATCATGCTTCGGGGACACTAAAGAGGAGACGAACTCTACCGCAGCACTTAGGTATCACCATGCCAACAGAAAAACAGTTTCAAAGGGAAAAATAACTAATGGGCCTGAAAGGAATCTTTTTTCCCCCCAAGCAACTACAATCTCTTCGCAAAAGGAAAATTTGCTTGTTTCAGGAGAAATAACAAAATACACATAACTGTTCACCGAGGAATGTGAGCCTTGGTGTCCGGTCCCGGATTGCATTCATAATGTAAATCTAAATGTATTTATTGTAGAAATTTAATTTCCTGCAGTTTTGAGGATTAGCTCCCCAATGTTAAGTGTAATTTAAAGATGGAGAAAACAGATCACCTTTGCTGTCACTGAGAAAATGAATAGTAGGGTCGTTCCGTACATCTCAGAGTATACGTGTGTGTGTGTGTGTGTGTGTGTGTGTACGCACACACCATACACTTCATGTGTGTGGGAAGATGAACCCATTCATCCTGTTCATCCAAAGAAACAGTAATTGAAAGGCTTCATTCTCTTTAGCGTCTGGTTAGTATCATAACTAATAACATGCCATTCACCATACAAACAATAAGCCATCGTCGGTCTAAAAGGAGTCACCTGTTATGTCTGGCTCACGTACATGGCAGGCAGCAAGACAGGTGTGCTGCCTTGGGGACAGTTCAGCACCAGCACAGCAGCATCTGACAGTCCCCTTCTGAAGACTTCAGGCCTCTAACTCTGGGGACAGCACAGCATGTGTGCCAGTCTCCCCAGTCCTGCTGACACTCCCGGCCACAGGAAACCGGCCCACGGACGAGCTGTGGTATCCGAGGAGGCTCCTTCATGCCCAAGTCCATGGTCAGTGTAATGATCACATTTTAAAAGTAGTAGCATTACAGTTTTGTTTTGTATTTTTCTGAAGTGAGAAGCGGGGAGGCAGACAGACAGACTCCTACATGTGTCCCACTGGGATCCACCCGGCATGCCCACCAGGGGGCAATGTTCTGCCCATCTGGGGCATTGCTCCGCTGCAACCAGAGCCATTCTAGTACCTGAGGCGGAGGCCATGGAGCTGTCCTCAGTGCCCAGGGTCAACTTTGCCCCAGTGGAGCCTTGGCTGCGGGAGGGGAAGAGATAGAGAGAAAGGACAGGGCAAAGGTAGAGAAGCAGATGGGCGCTTCTCCTGTGTGTCCTGACTGGGAATCAAACCTGGGACTTCCACATGCCGGGCCAATGCTCTACCGCTGAGCCAACCAGCCAGGGCCACGTTACAGTTTTTCCATAAACTATCACTTATTCCTCGCATCAGCAACTAAAAAGTAAAGGCAGTAAATACTTGCACCTCCAAAGTAGCTGCTCTTTGATTAGAAATCAAAACAGTAAGCACGGGTGTCTGGAAACCCAACTCCCACCTGCACCAGCCCTGAGCTCCCCACGACCTGGTACCAAGTGTTCACGACACAGATGGTGGTTCCGGGCGGAGGGCTGGAGACCCGGGAGGGCCTCTGCTTCACCCTAGAGGTCCCCTCAATGAGCAGCCGTTCAGAAATTTTGAGTTTTATTGTTCATCTGTGTTACAATTAACTGAAAATCAGACAATTCTATTAAACTCGTCGTTTTATTACCCAGAAGAACTTGACCGAGCATGACACAACAAATGGATGACTCCTGCTAGGGAGAAGTGTTTTCTTTTGGGGATTCTACAAATACCTTTAAGTCATCAGTGAGTCACTAGGGAAAGAGGCAAGGAAGAGTTGCCTAAGGGTTTGCACCGCCTCAGAATATCAGCTGCCGGTGCCCCACCTTGCTGTGAGTGCACCTGACTCAGCTCAGGTCCTTAACAAACAAGGAACACGGCACTCAGCGGCGTGGACACTGACCCAGCGCCATCTAAGTGATTGGCATCAGACATCCTGACTGCTCCAAAACTGAAACACATTATTGGGACAAGAACTCAAATACTGGTTTTTGTATTTCATCCAAATGTGGTTGTTGTTTTTTTCCCCTAACAGTCGTAGTATTAGAAACATTATCCTTTGTGTACGAAATCTTTAATCAATTTCATAACTTACCTGCTGCTTTCAAAAAGTGAACTGTTAGTGGTCTGAGTTCACCCCCTTGCTCCTTCACAAATGCCTGTCTTGTACTTTTCTTGTATTATTTTTTTTAACTTTATTAAAATATTATTACTTGGTGTAAATTTATAAAGTGACACATTTTTCAATACCAACCGTCTACGTCAAGTTATTCCATAATGGTGCATTCCATCCAATTAAACTGCAAGGGTTCCCACATTTGTTTTACATTCTATATGTTAAGGCTTATGAATAGCAATTTTGATGAATTCCAGCTGGTTTAACTATGCAGGCAGACCCTACTGCACCAGATTCTTTTCAATTCTTATTGTATCCAGTGAGGCCCATTTTAAGTGGGCCACCTGTAGGACGAAGTACGAGGAAGTCTCCGCAGAACAACATAAAAAAAATCACCCCACTCAACTTAAGACCATCTCCTCCAGCTACGTGACTCTGATATAATCTGTGTCAGTGAGAAGTATATGGTTCTTCCCTTTTGGAAAACCTGAATTAAAAATGTAAACAGGCTAACAGCCCTATGAACTACTAAATTGTTCCTTTATCTACGACAACCACAACGTGAAGAGAATTTCCACCATTGGTGCATGCTGCCTGGTGTCACGAATCTCTCGTGCACATTGCAGCTCCTCCACCCCCTGGCCCTCCTGTTTCCACCCAGCTGGAACACATCAAGGGCACAGAAGCCAAGTCAAACGTTGACCCCACCCTCCTCCACCCATTTTAAGGCACCTTCAAAGGCAGAGCACTGATCTAACTCGGTTTCACCAGCAAAGCTGGCCGTCCTGCTATTTAAGACTCCAGTTTGGGGTTTTTATAACTGCACATTAACATGAGAGCTTTGGGTTTTGGTCAAAAGCTTCAGTGGCACTCAGTTTCATCAGATGGCTACACCCTCCCTGCCAGAGAGTCCTCATTATTAAGTCTGAGTAATCTTTGCTCTCAGTGTCCCTGTCTTTCCTTATAATATCAGCTCCTCTGAACCACCCAGTAACCAACTCGGAAGGATAGCTCTCCCTTCCAAAAGGTCAAAAAAGCACAACCATCATGGTAGTCCAAATGCCTGTTTCCCCCAGCATTTGCACACATCCTGTATGTATCATTTGTGCACAGTCCCAAAAGACAGCCATTGCAGCGTGCATGAGAACACTCTTGCCAAGACACATGCAGGAGGGGGTGGGGCTAGGGAGAAGGGAGCTGCGTAGGACAAAGAACTTACTTTGTTGTTCCCCTGTGCATGCAGCCGCAAGGAAAAAAAAATGAGAAAAAGAAATAGGTTAAACATAAACTTATTTTTAAATTATGAGGTAATTTCCGAGCTAGAGCAAAATCAAAACAAATAGTTTAACTAGACACTGATGTCCCATACACACGGCACACAGGGCTCAAGGACAAGTCAGAGCATCGACTTTAGATGAAATGAAATCGCACATTTATAACGGCAGAAAATGAAGACAGAAATTTCCTCCCCCCCCCTTTTCTTCTACTCGAAATGTCTGGAGTGTGGGAACCCGGCCAAGAAGCCTGGGTTGGGACTGGTAAAAAGTGAGCTGTTAGCATGAAAGGCAAAGCATTTAGTGTGCGGGCTTGCCCTTTCTGGACAGCCCCTCCTCCAACATGCTAGCAGGGGAAAATGTCAGTGGCCAATGCGTTTTTAAACAAACACTGCATCCTTGGTTTCAGAGAAGGTGGGGGGGGGGGAGGCAAAGAGAGGAGAGGGAATGAGTGAGTGGTTCTGGGGAGATAGGGTGAGCAGATCAGGCTGAAGATGACCTCCATGTGTACCGTTCCTTGACTTCATAAATTACCAGGAGCACCCACTCCACCGCCGGGAAGTGGCCAAGATAAACACCGGGCCACATTCAAGAAAACGAGCCTGGAAAAGTCACAAAAATGTAGTCGTTTCTAAAAGGGACACTCTGGACTGAGACACAGAGCAGCAGCCAGCGACAAGGTGGCAGGCAAATGGGTCTCCTGTTTCAATCCAGGCTTCAAGAGGATGATTTATATCAAACAATTTAACTCACATATGGCTTTAAAAAAATAGAGCGGTGATTCATTAGTCCCAGGGCAGCCTGAGTCCTCGCAAGGTCAGGTCCCGTGGGAGGGAGTGATGGGATGGGCAGGGAACAGGGCTGAACTCTTCCCACAAGGGGCTCGGCAGGAATGTCTGCATCCAGACGCGAGTGCGAGAGCGTGCGGCTGGGGAGAGCGAGAGCGAGCGCCTCTGCGCACCGGCCGGAGCGCGTGGAGCCGCAGGTCGGGCTGGAGACCTGGCAATTAGTATTAAGAGAGGATGTGGAGGGGGTGCGGAGTAACAGGGACAGACGTTTTCTGGAGCGTGGTGTGGCGAGGAGCTTGGGAGAGTGTGTTTTCTGGTAAACGATGCCAACTGGTGACTTGGAGGAAACGTCTGATTCAAGGACTATCATAGCTAATAAAAACGTAAACTTAAAGACACTGATAAAACAGAGCAGAGAAGCCTCTTGGCATCGTGAGTTGCTGTGATCTAACCGTTAACAGCCCCAGGAGTATGTGAGACATAGAGAATGAATGGAGGTGGAGAAACGATTCTTCTGTAAAAATATATATATATATATATGCCAACCATTCAATAAGGCAAGAGAGCTCCCCATAGGGAATTTGATCAGGAGAAAAATTCTATTTTAAAGAATAATGGGGCTCCGGTTCTCTGAAGAAGCGCAATATTGCCGAAAATTCCTCAACCAGATGGAATTTATTGTATTCCGCAGCCGTGCCGCTTTGATCTAGTAAATCAGTTTCAGGAGTCCGGCCGAGGATTCCTGCGCGTCAGGGAACGGTGGCTGCCTTGCTCCACGGCAGATGGTTCTGTTTGTAGTGGCCACAGTGGTGTCACAGAGCAGGGGGCCTTAATCCTTAAAGGGGAGGAACGTCCAAGAGGAGAAGGAAAGGGGGGAGGAGGAAGAGGGGGAGGGGAAGGGGGAGGGAGGAGAGGGGGAGGAGGGGGAAGAGGAAGAGGAGGAGGAGGAGGAGGATGAAGGGCATGGAGGGATCTTGCCATTTCTAGGTTCCTTCAGTCACTCCCAACCGTCTGTTCCGAGAGAGGAGCACCCGTGGTGAGCGGGGACTGCCCTACCCATCCCTCCACTCTCCCGGAGGGGGGCACCTTTGGGTTTGGATCCCTGAACACGGTGGGGGGGGGGGCGGCAGTGTCAGCCCCGTGTGGTCAGATGGCTGAATAAGCCCACGTGAGTGCTCATCACCATGGGAATCAAGACTCGCAGTGGTCTGTGGCCATTCTTCATCTTTCCCTACAAGATTACAGAGACCCTCTCCCCTAACTAGCATGTACCACAAGAGAAAAGTTCCAGAAGGAATTTCTGAAGTCCCAAAAGACTTTATTATAGGATGGTTTCACCCAGCAAAGCAGCCCGGACGCATGATGGCGGGGAGAGTCTTGAATCTGGAGGTATAAGGAAATTCCTGGGTATTCCACTCTCTACTGAGAACTTCCACCTCTTAAGAAATTATATCCTATAGGGAAGGACCATTTATCTATATAGCTAATAGAATCCTCGTAAAAAGTCCTGGGTTGTGTGACTTCACGCGCAAAACTGAATTTGCACCAAATTTCTTTCCAGGGGCTGCAGAGATCTGGGGGCTGCTTCCTCCAGAAAGCCGGCCCCTCTCAGGGTGAGCTTGTGAATCCTCCCTCCCTTCCCAACAGCCTCACCAGCTCACTTCAGACTGACGAAGCCCTAAGGCCAGCCTGCCCACAGGGCAGTGTGACCCCAGGATCGTTCTAAGCAATCTGCCTTCCTCAACCAACAGTGGGGAAAACTCTCCCTCGAATGCCCAATCCCAGTGTCAGTTTCCAAAGAGAAGGGAACTGGCTGAACTGGAAACCACAGCTCATGGACACATGAATACTTTTCAACAATAATAATGTACACGGCATTGCACATGTCTACCCAGTTTTGGGTGCTGAGCTAGACGTGATGTGAACTGTCTTCATTTAATTGGATCAAATCACTCAAGGAAGGTATTATTATTATTTTAAACTGAATTTACTGGGGAGACATTGGTTTGCAAAACTACACAAGTTTCAAGTGCATAACTCAATAAAACATCAGTGAGGAAGGTACTACTGTTTTGAATTTAAAAAGGAATAAACAACTGGAGAGTTAAGTAAGTTGCCTAAGCCATACAGCTCGTAAAGGGAAGGCTCAGGATTCCTGTGTGAGTGGATTCAACTTCAAGTCTACCTTGTTTCCACTCACACAGAATGTTCCAGTGATGTTAGAATTCCCTGATGTTTATGTCTAATTTAAGTCCTGTACTGAGCCGACCATAACTGTGCCAGAAGAATTTGTTACATCATGTTATTTAGCTATTTAATCAAATTCATATTTATTTGTATTTTAACTTATAGGAAAAGTTTATGTACATGGGTCTGTAAAATCGTCTTGTAAAAGTGCTTTAATTGTAGCCAGTAACCACTGATAAACACACACTCACACTTTTTATCTCAATCTGAGCATTTTTTAAAAAAGTTAATTCCATTAAGAAACATCTTTAACTTTGATAATGTGTAAAATCCTATGTACTTTTTTAACGATATAAAATTTCATCGTGGTCCTAATTTCAATTTAAACAGCCAAAGGGAAGAGAAATAAAAGAAATAAAATTCTGCTCGATCCAAAGTCAGACTTACATATATTTTTAAAATAGCATGGCCGCTCAGAAAGAATGCTAAATTGAGATTCTGTGCGAGTTCATGGGCTAAGCCAGTGGCACCGTGGGAAACCAAATCGAGGGCTCCCCCTTCCCATCCTAGGGTCACACTGACCCTGCTCAGATAGGAAGTCTACACTGTGTTTTGGATCCAGAGAGATGAAGGGGCTGGAGGGAATTGGAAAGCGCACATGGGAGGACACCCAGGCTGTTGTATTTTATACAGACATCGCTGTGGTCCTACCACACTGCAATCACTTACTTGCCTGTCTCTTCCACTAGACTTGGAACTCCCATAGAGTAGGAGGTGCAGCTATTTTTCATCTCTGCATCTCCAGAGTCTACCGTAACAGTGATGGATGAAGGGAAGGAAGGAAGTGGGGGAAGACGGTGGGAGGGAAAGAAACAACAACAAAAATGGTAGAAAACTCCAAGAGAAATGACCTAACACAGAAGACACAGGAGAGCAGAATATTATGATATTAGTGGCATAAAACATTCTATCATGTGAATGTGACAGAAAAATATTATGGGGGAAAAAGCATGTTATAAAAATGTGTGCAAGCCCTGGCCAGTTGGCTCAGCAGTAGAGCGTCGGCCCGGTGTGTGGAAGTCCTGGGTTCGATTCCCGGCCAGGACACACAAGAGAAGCAACCATCTGCTTCTCCACCCCTCCCCCTCTCCTTTCTCTCTATCTCTCTCTTCCCCTCCCGCAGCCAAGGCTCCACTGGAACAAAGTTGGCCCAGGGAACCGAGGATGCCTCCATGGCCTCTGCCTCAGGTGCTAGAATGGCTCCAGTCACATTGGAGCAACGCCCCAGATGGGTAGGGCATCGCCCCCTGGTGGGCATGCCAGGTGGATCCAGTCAGGCACATGTGGGAGTCTGTCTGATTGCCTCCCCACTTCTAACTTCAGGGGGAAAAATGTGTGCAATCTTAGTTGAAAATAAAATGTGTCTGAAACATCATTTTATTCAAATTTGGGCGATAGTGATTTATCTAAATGAAGCCAAACTTATATGATTAAAAGAATAATCAACGTAGGATTTTTTTCCAATCAAAATGGAGATGTAGAAAGCAGAACTTTTTGAGTCTAGACTCATGTCCATGTATGACACATGGAAGTATTATAATTAGGGGAGCGATCAGCTGATTGGCTGTTGACTCAATGGTTTATTGATACAAAGACAAAATGACACACTAGAAGTCCTAAAAATTTACAGAGAAGTATCTGGGATTAGCTTAATCTGACTTCTTCATCGCATTTTCCTAAATTAGAAATAACTGTACCTAAACGTACCCCTCCTCCCTGCTCTAGCTGTTCACAAAATGGAATGTTTAGATAAGCGTTCTACTTAGATGGCTTTCAGTAGTGAGCAGCCATTTAACCGTCTGAATGTCAAGCAATCGTGTAATGTAACCTGTAGAACTCCATGGTGCATAAAAGAATGCAAATATTGTTTATGATGAAAACTGAGAAAAGCAACGTTTATGGCACGCTGCCAAGTTTAATTTCCTGTCATGTCTTTGGCATGTAGTAAAAAACCCCTTTGTCTCGATCTCCAAACAACTGTACGAAATGTGTGTTTCTAAACAAATAGAAAGCATGTGAAAAATCTGCCAAAGCAGATTGTGTAGGATGTGCTTCATCTCTAGATCTGCTTAAAATTGAGCAATGCTATGAGAAAGATGTAACGCATATTTCACTGAGTGTCTCCTTTGTGTAGAGCTATGGATACTGAAGCCCCAGATTCGTAAACGCAGCTCAGTGAAGGGCAGGTCATTCTGCTTTTCCAGGACAGTTTCTTTTCCCTTCACAACAGGCGCGCTAAGTAATTTCTTTAGCGAACTTGACTCGTGTGTTTAAAATAAGTTTAATTGACAAAATCATGACTTAAGAAAACATTTCCAGAAACATTATAGTTATATGGAAGGAACACACACACACACACACTTTATATAACTGAGCATATTTGGAAGACAGAAACAACAACGAATTTACAATCTCACTGGGCTACACTGTAACATCCACAGTGTCTTAGCTCTGTCCTCTACTGTAAAAGAGAGTCATCTGTGACGAAATGATAATTATCATCATCATTATTGCCATCATCATAATTATCATCATCGCCATCATCATTATAAATAAAAATAGAGTGTTTATTTGTGCTTACCCTCTTCAGTGCTTCTCTGGCCTTACCTCATTCAGTCCTGTCACCCACACTCTCAGGACTTTTGTCATCTCCACTTTGGAAATGGGAATAACGGGACATTAAAAGGCCGGGTCACCTGCCTAACATCTCAGGACTTGCACATGAGCGTCGGGACTGTCCATGTCATTAGCTTGACACCGACACCTGTGCTTGAACCCACATGCTCTGCTGCTTCTGCTAACACCTGGCCATCATGATCTCTAAAAAAATACATCTTACCGGGCCACTCAACCCGTTCCAAACCCTCTGCCGGTGTCCCCTCTCACTCGGAGTAAACCTCAAGGGCTCACCCCTCCTTCAGAGCCTACCCAACCTGCCCTGACCTCCCATATGGGCACTGTCCGCCATTTCTGTCCTTCCTCCAGGTGTTCCAGACACCCGGATGGTTTTGGTTGCTCTTCTAAGACACTGAACTGGCTTTGTACCTGTTCATCCTCCACCATCGTTACTCTTCTTTAGACCACCCCATCGGTTCCTCCCTCCCCCCTTTTGGAGCCTATGCCCATGTCAGCTCTTCAAAGGGGCCTTCCCTGAGCCCCTTAACTAAAATGAGGCTCGCCTGCCCTCCCGCAACCCGGCTGTCCCTTTGACTTTGTTCTTTCATAGAAGTTACCACTCTCTTCAAGCACGCTATACAACGATGTGGTCAGTCCCTGTCCTGACTGACGTCTATTTTCTGGTGGCGAGAGCTCAGGGCTCGCCTCTGCATCACCGATGCCCACCACGGTTCCTGGCAAAGAAACCCACACTCACCAGGCCTCTGAGAGATGAATGTGTAAAAAATAAACCTAGAACATTTAACAATTTTTAATATGGAATGGCGGTGGAATTAAACACACTTCCATTCATGGATAGGGGAGAGTAAGGGTGATAGTTAGAATGAACAAGAGCACCCGTTTTTTCCAAGCTTGCTCGTGCGTGGTCTTCAGAGTGGCACCTATCTATGCAATCATGTGTGCATAAAACCAATCAAATCTGGACAACTATGGGAACCGTATACTGACGCCTCTGTGCCCGGTGTCACCAGGAGATGGTCTGGTTTCACCCCTTTTGGAGGGCACAGGAGATGTTATGGGGATTCATCATTTCAGGTGCTAACCAGACAAAAGGTATGTTGGAATGGAGTTGAGAGGGTTACATGTGAGCTAAAGTAGCAGCAGGTAAGGAGAACATCTTGGCACAAATCCTCATTCCTTTACCCCAGAAATCCATTAAATTCCAATGTAACCTCAGGGATGTGGTCAGGTCTGGCTTCCCCAGAGAGCCTCCAATGTCCCCTGTTGTGTCCACAGCTCAGAGTTACTTACTCTAGGTCCCTATTTGGGGTCTGGGAATAACCAAACTTGTGCTTGACCAGCCCCGTAAACTGGCTGAGAGCTCAGCAAGCACCACAGTGGTCAAGCTGGACTCAAGTCCATGGCTCAGCCTCGGGACTTTAGTTCTGGGGGGAACTTGGATAGTACAACTCCTCACGGGGACCAGCGAGCACACAGAGGGAGCCACTCGCGCAGTCTGTTTAACAGAATGCGGACATGTGTCAGGTCGTACTTCTGCAACGTTTAAATCCAGACCTGTCTGTGTAACATTACATCTTCCAAAGAACACAAATAGAGGTCTGTTTATTAACTTGAATGAGAAAAGTGTCTTCAAGACACTTGAAGTATATTAATAAAGATAAGTGGGAACAGCTCTATAATATTTTTGTTGTCGTTCTTTCCACTCACAGTGACATTGACCAGAGTTTGAATGCAGATACAATTTTGGAACAGGTACTATAGACATAGAGAAAGAAGGTAGATTTTTATAAAAAAAAAATAAGGACACTTTTAAGCATACAAAACAGTGTTATGATTAATGATATATATATATATGGTCTACCGGAAAGTTCTGTCCATTTTTGGAATAAAACAAAATACAAATTCTTCTGACTTAATTCATGTGGCACCCATCTTGAATATTTCCACACCAATCCTATCTTCCGAATATGGTCCGAAATGGTTTGCTGAGCTGAATTAAGCCTTTCTGCGATCTCCGATGTTGTCAGAAGAGGATCTTGCTCCAACATGGTCTTAACAACATCGTCATCAATCAAAGATGGTCGCCCAGAACGTGGCTTATCAGAAAGGTCGAAATCACCTGTTTCGAATTTTTTGAACCATCTTCTGCATGTCCTATCAGAAACTGTACCTTCACCAAACACTTTTAATGAATTTCTACATGCTTCTGTAGCATTTCTTCCTTGTTGAAATTCGTAAAAATACAGTGGCATAAATGAACTTTATCAGTAGCCATGGGTACACTATTGCTTCACACATAAGACTAACGTGAATCAACTTTGTTTTCGTTAATTTGCTACGTCAGTATGTATACATTAAGTGATAAAAATAGAGAGGCACACATGCGCCAAATAAACATGTGCTTATGTGTCAAAACTTGTTGTGATAGAAACAGACAGAACTTTCTGGTAGACCATATATATATGCCATGACTACATGAAGAATGTTATAAACTGCTTGTATTAATACTAGAACAACTGTGGAACAGTTAGTGTATAAGGGAAAATAAAATTTAAAGTTTAAACAAAGAAACCGTCTCTTGGTTCAAGATCACATACATCGTGTTTTATGGTAGAGTAGGGCATGCCCTTTAACAAATGCACTGATAACCTTCTTAGAATAGAAATCTAGTGGAGAAAAACATATATATATATGCAAAGTATCACTTAAAACTGCACCACATTTAGGTCAAAAGAGAACTAGTTTTTCCGGAATACAGTATGTAGAATTATGTTTTCTTAAAAATGGCTAACAATTTAAAAATGAGAGATCGATCCAACTTACTAAAGACTTATCGGGATACACTCCAGCTCTCAGCAGGGATGCCTTCCAGCTGTCCACATCCTCCTGGGAGTCACACGCCAGCTCAAGGAAGCGATAGTCTTTGTATACATTCCTGGAGTTAAAAAAAAAAAAAAAAAAAGACCATGCTTTTAGCTCTGAACCAAATTCAAAATGATTTTACAGTACTGTAGACAATGATACAGAGGACAGTCCAAGTGGACAGTTCTCACAGAGTCACTGGAAGAGGGGAAAGGAAACAAAACAAAACAAAAAACCCCAACCCAATTCATCGTATTTAAAATAATGAGCAAATTCCTATATGTATGTATGACATAATTTTTAAAAAGCATCACACTAATGAATTCAGAGTCATTGGCTCTGCTAAGCAAGAAGTTTGAGAAAACCCAGATAGTCCCAGTGGGCTACATGCTGGGTGCCAGTGGAGGGGCGTCGTTCTCAGGGGAAAGGATTTGCTGTTGTCTGGGGATTAGATCAACTCTCTCTCTCTCTCTCTCTCTCTCTCTCTCTCTTTCTCTCTCTTTTATTAAGTGAGAGTTGTAGAGGCAGACAAACAGACTCCTGTATGCCCCCCCCCCAACTGGGATCCAGCCTGCAAGCCCCCTGTGGGGTGATGCTTTGCCCATCTGGGGCCACTGCTCCATTTCTTCAGCAACCAAACTATTTTAGTGCCTGAGGCGAAGCCATAGAGCTATCCTCAGTACCTGGGGCCAACTTGCTCTAACCATTTGAGCTATGGCTGCAGGAGAGAAGAGAGAGAAAGAGTGAGAAAGAGAAGGAGGAAGGGGAGGGGTGGAGAAGCAGATGGTCACTTCTCCTGTGTGCCCTGACCGGGAATCAACTCAGGATTTCCACACGCTGGGCTGATGCTCTACTGCTGAGCCAACCAGCCAGGGCCTAGATCAATTTTCTGAAACTGTTTTACACATCTGAATGGCTCACAAAACTTCAGAAAGCATGGCAATCATCTTACAAATGGAAAATACTGTGTGGATTGAGAGCAGAAGTGCTCATCAGTGCTATGAAAAGGAGAGAACACCCACCAGCCCAGGACTTAGCAGGCTGAAACGCCTGTCAAGCGCACATTTGTAACAGGGACAATACGGCAATTTTATATTTCTTTTCCTAATAATAAAATAATAAAGACAATATAATAGTGCTAGCCCATCTGAAAATTTTGGAAACTAGATAAAAGTAAAAATTGTGACACTCCTTTTTTCACTATTTACAGATAACCTTACTTCTTTACACTCTTGTTCTCTGCATCCCCCCCCCCCCGTTTTCATCTCTACTGCTAGCAACTCTGTGTCTTTTTTCATTTACTATTATATCATAGTCATTGACATATGCCATGACATCTCTATAAACATCAAAATATAATGACAATGTTCATTATTATAAATGTATCGCAGTTTACTTAAATTCTTCCTAATATTAGACAACTAAGTGATTTCCTTTTCCTGTAAACATAAATAATACTTAAGTGAATATTTTTATCCCATAAGCCTTTGTCACATTTACTATTATTTTCCGAGAGTAGATTCCTATAAATAGAGTTACAAGATCAAAGTTATGATTATTTTTTTAAGACATTGATAGACATTCCAATCAACTTTCCAGAAAAGAGAATCCAGTGTAGACAGATACGGGCAGTACGTAAGAGTAGCAATCTTTCCCTCTCCTTATTCTCTCTGGTTATTCTCAGTCAGGCCTGAGAGCCTCAGTCTATACCTGAGCCCGGATGGCTCACCCATTTGTATCTCCAGTTCAGACCTCTCTGGGACTCGTACTGCCTATTGACTTCTCCACGTGCGTCTCTTAAAGGCACCTTGACATGAATGACTGAAGTGGGGATCCTAACATGTTGTTCCCATTTCATGCAGCAGATCTTTAATCTAGATATTTTGGGGAGTATCTTAGTCATCTTCACTCTCTCATACTCCTCTTCCATTCTGCCACCTACAAGCATACCTGCAGTCTGTCAACCACCATGACACCACCATCTCCTTGGTGATGCTGGGGTGATATCTCCTCCCAGCATCACATGTCCCCTTCACATGAGTCCTCCTCGCTGAATTTTTATCCTGTTCTGAGATTGGGAATCAGTATTTTTACACCTGGCGTACAACAATCAAATGGCTACCTGCGTTTAGGAAAAGACCGCACTCCTCACAATGCCTACAAAGGCCTGCAGGTTCTGGGCCACCGCCACCTTCCTCGCCAACTTCTTCTCACACTCTGCCCTCTGCTCCGGCCACACAAGCCTTCTTTGACCTTCTCAGAAGGGCCACGCCTGCTCACAAGGCCGCCAGATACCCTGCCACAGTTCTCTGTCCTTCCCTCACTGTACAGGTAGCCTCCACACTTCCCAGGGAATCTCGGCTCCGTCACCACGTCTTCAGACACCACTTCCCTGATGGTCATTTCTCTTTCATATGTGTTTTACATTTTGTGTTTACCTTTCCTTTGTAGCACTGATCACAGCGGTGATTTCGGAAAATTTTCTTTCACATTTACTAATTAACTTTCATAATGTTTGTCTTCCCAACTAGCCCTTAAGCAGCAGTAGGAAACAGATGGTTGCTTCTCCTGTGTGCCCTGACCAGGAATCAAACCCAGGACGTCCACATGACAGGTCGACACTCTACCACTGAGCAAACCGGCCAGGGCCCAGTTCATGTTTCCAACTGGCCCTAAAGTAGTAGCGTTGGCTCTCTGGGTGTCTGCTTGTTGCCATATTGCTCAGGTTGACTGAGTGAGGAAGTGCAGAAGTTTCTTTTGCTTGTCCTCCTGGTTAGCCCATTTTTCTTAATCGAGAAAAGTATGTGCTGGTCCCTCACATAATCTCAACCCAGCTCACTGCACGAGTCTTGTAAAAAGTTGACTGAGACGGCTACTGCACAGAGCTTTTGAGACTTTCTGTCTCTATTGTGTATGATTTTTTTGATATAGCAATGGATGGAGAAAGGTAAAAGAGAAACTTCAAATTTCTCACCATCTTAAGAGAAGCCATCTCACTTTTCATAGCAATCCTGCAAAGTTAGTAATAGAGCTCTTTTACATTTGAGGACACTGAGATTCAGAGAGGCTCAGTGACTTCCCAGACCACACAGCTAATAAGTGGCACAACCTGAGCCTACCCCAATCCTTGGCATATGTGGCCTCCTAAAAACAAAAATCTGTTGAATGAATGAATGGACAAAAGAACTATGGAATGAACTTGGACTGTGCTTCTTTTTAAAATTTTTTATTTTATTTTACAGACACAGAGTCAGAGTGAGGGATAGACAGGGACAGACAGACAGGAACGGAGAGATGAGAAGCATTAATCATTAGTTTCTCGTTGCGCATTGCGACACGTTAGTTGTTCATTGATTACTCTCTCATATGTGCCTTGACCACGGGCCTTCAGCAGACCGAGTAACCCCCTGCTTGAGCCAGTGACCTTGGGTCCAAGCTGGTGAGCTTCTGCTCAAACCAGATGAGCCCGCGCTCAAGCTGGCGACCTCGGGGTCTCGAACCTGGGTCCTCGGCATCCCAGTTCGACGTTCTATCCACTGCGCCACCGCCTGGTCAGGCGGACTGTGCTTCTTTTTATAACCACCTTCTCCGCCCTCCCCCTTTTTGATTGAATCCTTAACCTTCTACAGAAAATGTAAGATTAAGAAAATTTGACACAAGCCCTAGCAAGAAGAAGGAGTAATTTTAATTAATAGTGAGAGATATCTAAAGAAAATGCATTCTCCAAGTATGAAATTTTAATTTCGGAAAATTTGAGAGATCCTATCTCTGCTACTGAGCCGAAAGGGTAATAATGTATGAATATTCTCTTGACAGAATCAAAGTCCATCAGTTTCTCATTATCTAATTATTTCTCCACCACAGGTTTCAGCTACTATTCAGGTTTCCGCGCGAGGCCTCTGCACTGCCCAGGATGAGTTCCTTTAAGATGGAAAGGTGCGAGGAAGGCGGTGCTGGGCACGCGAGCGGCGCAGAAAGGGTGCGGACGTCCCACATTCTCTAAGCAGATCCGAAGAATTCGGCGTTGGCCCGCGCTCACTGACCTTTCTCCAGAGGATTTTCTTTCAGGGGCTCTTCACATGGAAAATCTTTATTTTATATTTTCCCCCCTCCAAGGATAGCCAAATTCTTGAGAGGGAAAATAATTATCTGGTTGAAACATTAGAAGAGGGTCAAAGACTTCTGGTGGCTTTGGCTGCTTTGTTTTTACCCATTTCGAAGCTTCATCGCAGGCTGTGTCTAGACATCCAAGGAGAGTTGGAAGCAGGTCTAAAACACTGAACGGAGCCGGTTTACTGGAAGCCTCATAAATCCTGTGGACGCAGCTTCCAGGTTCTCACCACATGCTGTAGCGGTAGAGATAACCCACAGCAATTTGTACTGACTGCATTTTTTTGTTGTTGTTTGTTTAGTCTATTTCAGCTGCAATCATGCAGATAGGAGCTTCTGCATGACTTCATTATGAAATCAAGCTGAACTATGCATTTTACAGTCTGAAAAAAAAAATCAAAGTCACCTCGACATTAAAAATGAGCGTGAGAAGCTTTCACCCTACACATAAAGGGCTTTTAAAGTGCTGCTGCTGCCCGGAAGAGACAGTGACCACATGATGAGCCTGTACTTTGATTAGATGTATAACTTTCAGTCACATGTCTTTGGATGTTAAAAATGTGAAGTTTCCTTTCCTTAACTAGGAAAGCTCTTCAAACCATCTGAAGCCAGGTATTACGCATCCCCCCAAGTCTTCTAGTCCCTAAGCCAACCTTTCTGCCAAATTTTTTTTCAGATGTTTCTAATATGGAGAGGTTTCTATTGTAGATAACACAACCTCCTTCTCTTCCTGTGAATTTGTTCTATTTTTAAAGGATTAAAAATAAAAAAATGAGATGCCAAGAACTGATCACAAATCTCTAGCTACAATATTATCCAGATGCAAGACAGAAGTTTGGTAGACTTTCTGTGGGATTTCTGGATGGTAAACGTTGACTAATACTAAGTTATGTAAAATGTAGCAGAACATAGTTAAGACCATGACCACCTGCTGAAATCTAGGCTAGGCCATTTATTATCCTCTGCACTGCTGGGTAAGGCAACCTCCCTGAATGTATTTCTCATTGCTAAGATGGGGATGGTAACAGTATCGACTTCAGGCTTCCTATGACAATAAAATAAGGTTATACGGGTGAAGGGTGTGAAGGGCATAGCTGAACACGCTGCCCAGCACCAGGTGACTATACAAGTAAAACACACAGACTACAACCAGGTATTATCATGTGTCTTTCTCCCTGACTACAGCTCCTCCACGCTGCACCTCCTGGAAACTGGATAGGTCTCCCCTGGGCTGATGGTTCATCGCCACAGGGATGGGGCTCTCTCACCTGCTCCATTTCCTACTCAATTTCTCTATTTCCATTTCCTGATATAGTGAAGAGCCAAAGGGGAAAAAAAAGGAATAAATAAATAAAAATGTTAAATGAAAACAATTCTCATTTTTAGAAAAAAAATATTTAAAAATCTCAGAGTATTACGAAACAGATTTACTGTAAGCGCAGCTGCGGGGCCGGCTGAGTCACCACCAGCCCGGCTCTCCAGCTGCCAGTGGCCACAGGGCCAGGTCTGTGTCAGCGTGAATCACAGTCACCCCACCAGAGAGCTGAAAGTGTCAGTTCTGGTTACAACCGTGGGGTCTTGTTTATGGTGAAAGAGATCCTGAAGAAGGCAGGTTGCAAGGTAAGTGGCGGAAATTCTTAGGCTGTGGAATATTTAGTATCGCAGTAGACTTGCTCACACCCAAAGGCTGAAACAAGGGGGACAGGCGGCCCATCAATTAAGAGGGTAATCTCAATAAAAATAGGAATGGTCTGGGCCCTGGCCGGTTGGCTCAGCGGTAGAGTGTCGGCCGGCATGTGGAAGTCCCGGGTTCGATTCCCGGCCAGGGCACACAGGAGAAGTGCCCATATGCTTCTCCACCCCTCCCCCCTCTCCTTCCTCTCTGTCTCTCTCTTCCCCTCCCGCAGCTGAGGCTCCACTGGAGCAAAGATGGCCCAGGCGCTGAGGATGGCTCTGTGGCCTCTGCCTCAGGCGCTAGAATGGCTCTGATTGTGGCAGAGCAACGCCCCAGATGGGCAAAGCATCGCCCCCTGGTGGGCATGCTGGGTGGATCCTGGTTGGGTACATGCAAGAGTCTGTCTGTCTGCCTCCCCGCTTCTCAATTCAGAAAAAAAAATAATAAAATAAAAATAGGAACAGTCTGGAGTGAGAATCCATAGTGGGAACTCGATCTCCTGGCTTCCTGCAGGGCCTCGGGCTCCTGGCCCCGTTTCCCCAGACTTCATTGTTTCCTCCCGGAAAGAGCAGGACCGTTGGGCGGGTTGGTCGGTGTGTTCTAAGAGGGAGGTTGAGCAAGCTCATGCCTGCAGGACACAGGCATGTCCCTCCCGTTCCCAGGCCTGCGGACGCTCAGCTGTGGCTGTGACTGTGACTGCCCGGGGCTGAAGTATGAGCAAGGCTTTTGGCCACAGAACTAGAAACATTTGTTTTATGCTTTATCTGTTTGTCTCCTGTGCTTCTAAAAACAGCAACAACAGATTTTAGCCAAGGTGTGGGGGTGGAAAGGGTGTGATTTATGGACCCCCTAAAACTCCAACAGTGAGGGCTGGCTTTGAAGAGAGGGTACGGGTTTGGGTTTCAGATGGGTGAGATGGGAAGAGACCGGGGCCATCTGAGTGGAAATGCCCAGTAGGCAGTTGGCGATGTGGGTCTGGTGTCTCAGGATAATAAATAACCCTGTTCCATGTGGCCGTGGGGCTAGGTGCCATGTGAACTTGTTTATTTTATTTTAATGCCGCTTATTAGCTTCGTTAAGTCGTTTCCCATAGGAGGACAAGCCAAACAGCCACAGGTCATGTGTCTGCTTGGGCAGAACCAATCGCGGGCGAATTGGCCAATACTACAATATCACTTAAAAAAGTCTGTTGTTGCAATCCGAACTCCGTTTAGCCTCAAGCAACGAAAGACTTTTAGAAAGGCATAAAAAAAGGCAACTGGGGAGGAGAACAGAGAGGGAACCACAGCTAGTCTCAGTCGGCCCGCTGATCGGGCGGAAGAGGCTGCCGAGGCTGGGCCTGGCCTCCGCATTCCTGCCATCTGAGGACAAGCGCGGGCACCACGGGCCACCATGCATCAGCCCGGCCCCTTCGCCCTCGGCACTTCTCTTCCAACAGTCATCTTCTGTGGGATCTTTTGTTTGCATTAATGACTAACTGTAATAATGATATAAATTCTTTAAAAGCTCTCTCCCTTTTTTTTTTTTAACATTCTAAAGAAGCAGATTCGTGAGGAACTACTGACACAGAAGAAGCAAGAGCTAGTCCCAGAAGGCCCAGTACTGATCAAGCCTAAGACACTAAATGAGACCAAACATGGAGGCATGATCCCCTGTGAGCCCCCGGACACCTGAGAGTGTGACAAGAATGCTCAGAGCCTCAGACCGGGGCGAGGACATCTGTGTAAGGTGACAGGATGGAGGTGCTGTGAAGGGGAACAGTGCAGAGGAAAACTGTAGAGGGGTGAAAGGGACTGGCACATCAGGGTATCGGTGGTTTTCCACAAGGGCACCCCAAAATATCAGCCTTTCAAATTATTTAAAATGTTTTACTTGTTAACATTATTATCATTATTTTAGTCATGTCAAGTTTTATCACAGTCAGTGCCCTGAACTCATTTTGCAAAGTTCTATATGAGTCTTGATCACAGGGAGCAACAGGCAGTCCTGCCACTGCTCCGCCTGAGGCAACAGAGATGTCCTGGGGCATCAGGGCTGCCACCGGTGGGCTCCAGCCTGCTGCCCCCCATGGACCCAGCACCCCCACCATGCTGGCTCCACTCAGTGAGACCAGGACTACGGTGGGCAGCACACAACAGACGCACAAAATTGTTCAAAGCCCCACATCTGTTCCCACACATCAGCCTCTCTGCTGCAAAGAGAATAATCCTGGGCTGCAGGAAGCTTGGCTATTCAGTGACTTGTTTGAGGAAGCCATTTTAGGTACACCCACAGTTTTCAGCACCAATGAATATAACTGAATTGTCAAAGGCAATAAATCAGATTTTTAAAACATTAAGCACTTCAATAACCTGCATCTTGTGTGAAAGCATATTTGTGCAGAAGCTGGTGATGATGGTGATGATAGTAGTGATGGTGATGATGGTGATGGTGGTGATGATAGTAGTGATGGTGATGGTGATGGTGGTGGTGGTGGTGGTGGTGGTAATGGTGATGGTAATGGTGATGGTGGTGATGGTGGTGATAGTGGTGATGGTGATGGTGATGGTGGTGGTGATGGTGGTGATGGTGGTGATGGTAATGGTGGTGGTTATGGTGGTAGAGATGGTGATGGTAGAGGTAGTGGTGGTGATGGTGATGGTGGTGGTGATAGTGGTGATGGTGGTGGTGATGGTGATGGTGGTGATGGTGGTGGTGATAGTGGTGATGGTGGTGATGGTGATGGTGGTGGTGGTGGTGGTGATAGTGGTGATGGTGATGGTGATAGTGGTGATGGTGGTGATGGTGTGGTGATGGTGGTGATGGTCTTCCCCAGGAAGCATGAATTGCATAGGTTATTCTGTCCTCTGTAGTCCCTTAATGCCTTAGTTATATATCCTTGCAGTTGAACTATGATCCCTTTTACTTATGGAATCTATTATTCCAAGAGGTGGTAAAAGTATAAACAATGTCAGAGCTGATTTACATAAAATCATTAGTGAGTGATCCGTCATGGACTAATACAAACAGCAGAGACTTTCATACACATCTTCATATTCAAAGTTTCTGTTAAGGAGAACTTCAACGCCAGGTGATTCCATAGAAGATAACAGAAGGATAGATGGATTATGTGTCTGGTTACATGACAGGTTATTCTGTATACTGGTTTCTATAGTATACATGTATTGATTTATTTGTCTAATAAACATTTGTTGAGGAGCTGTGTGACAGGTATTGCACCAAGCCCTGAGGGACACATGGTGATTAAGACAAATGAGGTCCCTATTCTTATGAAGCTTATATTCCAGCCCAATGCACAACAATTGACGGAGAATGGGATGCTAGGACACTAACAACCATTTATTTAGACTTCCTTGTCCAGGTACCAAGTAAATCCCAACATCCCAATGACATCTCCCTCTTCCCCCTAAACAACAAAACAAAAAACAGACATCTGTTCTCTTCCAGACAGTCTCATTACTTTAACAATTACTCAGAAGACTGAAAATAATTCATAACCCAGATAAAGGAGATCTTTACAAAGCTCGTAGTGCGTTTCAAAAACTGCTGCTCAAAATGTACACTACAAAGGCGTTTCTGACCAGACAGCTGTTTCAAAGAACAACGATTTCATGTTTGAAGACTAATTTTAAAATTGAGATGTCTTTGCCTTCCAGGAAAACTCAGCAGCTGCAGAGGTTCTTTCACTTCTCTTTCTTCCACATTTCCCTGGATTTAATTTTAAGGGGAAAAAAAGATATAAAAGGGACAATTGCATGCAACACAGAACAAAACCTATTGCAAAACCAACCACTGGTCATGTTTAAGCACAAGGAGAACACAAAGGCAACCCCGAACCTCTTTTTAGCCGAGGAAGGAGCCAACACAGCCCTTCCCCAGTGAAACTCGTCCCTTTCCTTGCTAACCTTGGGAAATGACCCCTAAATCTCAGTAACATCAAGGTAAACTCGGTTTTCTATTGGAATAGAAAGAAATAACCAGCATGGCTTCAGGAAGTGACAATGGAGAACCAGTCAGAGGGAATATAAGTCACTGTCGTCTGCACTCTTCACTGGTCCAGTCGTGCCAACCACTGTGCCCAGTTCTGGAGGCCAACTGAAGTGAAGGGGCCCATCCCTGGGGGACTGGAGAGAGCCTCCAACGTGATTGAGGAGGAGACTGACGAGGTGAAAAGGCTGGGGGAAGATGTCTTCCAGATGAAACTAGCAGGCAAAGCACTGTTGGCAGCAATGGGAAGGCCCTGGAGTTTCAGGCCCTCATCACCAAGGGACAGACTGAGATGAAACTGTCAGTGTGGCAAAGAGACAACAGAAACAATCTTCTGGTCATGCAAAGGAAGCTCTGATGATCAGGCACACCTCAGCTGCTCTCAGGGATCTCAGGTGGATGGTGCCTCGGAAGGAGGAAACCCTGGAGCAACAGGTGTGGGCTGACGCCCCACTGCTGTGCTGGGGTGGGCATCACGACAGGTCTGACCCAAAGGGGAAGCCTAAAGCCTGACACAGTCCCATAGCTGTCTAGGTGCCTAGCCTGGAGGGCTGGGTGTATGTTTCTCCTCCCTTCACGTGAGGGACACATGTGGGTTTCTCCTGGGGACACAGTCACTACCAGAGAAGAAGGATGAACTTACCTGTAAGTAAGGAATCTGAGACTCTCCAAGGAGAGGTAAGCCTAGCAGCCCAGTGGTCCACCAATGGATGCTTCCTGATAAAGTCAGAGAGACTTTTAAATCTGTGTTGTAGGTGAACAGCTAGGTCTTACCCAGAATTTCCTTATCCTTATCCTCTATCAAAACTTTCACCAACCACTTAAGTCTCTGGTACCTTCCTTCTTGTGAGTCTTGAGAGTTTTAGGTTTCCACAAGAATCCACGTGATGTGACAAAAAGAGCAGAGACTTTGGGATCAGATACAGAATTTCAAGCTCTGGGCTTCGTCATTATGTGTTAGTCAGTTCTGTGACTTTGGGCTAAATTGCTTAAGTTTTCAGAGTCTCGATTTCCTCGTTGATTAGTGAGGATACTCTCTCTAAGAGGGTTTTTAAGGATTTGAAATAATGCGTGCAAAGCATTTAACATGGTGGTTGGTAGCAATTACTATCAAAATGCAAATGTTCCTGGCCAAAGTTGTCAGCTCACAAGGCAACTTTGAAATGACAGAAGTCACTGAGAAAAGAAGGCCAGAGAAGGAGGTGGACGGAGTTTCATCCTGCTCATGCATTTGAGATGTGGTCTTCCCTACAGGTGAAACATGACATTTCTTGGTCCCTTTTAATTCCAATAGTTTATCATTTAAATATTTCTCAGCAAAGAAATGAGATGATCAAAAAGTATGTTAGATTTTTCAAAGTACCCCCGAGGAAGAAACAGGTACCTGACCACCAAATAAAGATGCTAACCCTTGAACACATAACTCTCTCTTAGGAAACTGGGTCTGCTAGGCAGCTTGACTCATTTAAAAAAAAAAAACTAAGATCAAGCTTGTTAACACACTTTCAAAATGAACATTCATGACTGATATGAAGTACAATAGCTCTTTACAAAGTACTGTACATCCACACTTTGGGCCCTGAACCACAGTGTAGGGGCAAAGAGCTGACTCAGGTAATGTCACCTTCTAGCTGAGCTAGAAGTGATTGGTGAAAGGTTTTTTTTGTTTGTTTTTTGTTTTTGTTTTTTTTGGTTTTTTTACAGAGACAGAGAGAGAGTCAGAGTGAGGGATAGACAGGGACAGACAAACAGGAACAGAGAAATGAGAAGCATCAATCATTAGTTTTTCGTTGCACATTGCGACACCTTAGTTGTTCATTGATTGCTTTCTCATATGTGCCTTGACCCGTGGGCCTTCAGCAGACCGAGTAACCCCTTGCTCGAGCCAGCAGCCTTGGGTCAAAGCTGGTGAATTTTTGCTCAAACCAGATGAGCCCACGCTCAAGCTGGCGACCTCGGGGTCTCGAACCTGGGTTTTCCACATCCCAGTCTGAAGCTCTATCCACTGTGCCACCTCCTGGTCAGGCGGGTAAAAGTTTTGATAGAGGATAAGGATAAGGAAATTCTGGATGTGAGGCATACTTCCACCGAGGAAATTGGGGATATTGGCTCATGGGTTACTCAGTCTCCATTAGAGGCACCATTTTCCTGGGGACTTTGCCTTCTCTTGAGAATACCAGGGTGATGATTCATTTGTGGACCACGGAGAAAAGAAACCATTCCAAGCGGATGGCTCGTCTGACACTGTCACTTGACCGTCTCTTAGATCATTCAAGTGACCTCCCAGGCCCCTCTCACCTCGCCTCGTTTCAGTTCTTCAGAAACATTTTCCTCTCCGCTCCCCCCTGAAAGCGTGGAGGGGTGCCTTTCCCCCTAGTTCCCAAACATCGGCAGAGAGGCTATAAAATGCCCCGTCATTCAACTCTGCTCGTGTGTCCTCTCTCCCCGCCATCCCACACACAGGGTACCTTATCATATTCAGCTTTCATCACTTGAAGCTATAGTCTCTTCTCAGCAAGGCCAAACCTGCTGCTCCCTGAATACAACTTCCTGTCTCTGGCTGTGATTTCCTGTCGCCCAGGCTCCGTACGGGGAGTCCCGCTTCGGTTTGGTCCCTTCACCTCATTCACGATGATGTTTCAGGAGGACTTAATGAGTTACTCCTCTCGTCTCCCATCCCCTGTGTGTGTCCCACTTGGATGCTACTAATTTTCATAAGTTTGAGTTGAGTGCCTCTCCTTATATACAAGCTTTTCATGAACGTTTTTTTTTTTTTTTTGTTCCCTCCTAATGCCAGCCTGGCATCCCTTTTGAATGCCTTCCTAAATGTTTAACAACATAATCTATGTGAAAATGAATTGTGACGTTAGCTCTATAGAATTATTCTGTGCCTTTTATTTTTTATACCCTCACAGAACATGCAGCTACCGTGCAGGAAATGTTGACTGACGCTGAAGACTGAGGAAAAATATCCAGGATACTAACAAGTAATCAGGACATTCAGTCACTGCTCATATGTTCCCAAGTCACTCCCCACTCCATGCCAGGCACTGTCTGGGCACTGAGGAGAGAGACTTCGTTCTTGTCCTCATGGGGCTTAGGGGCTTAAGACTCGAAGGGGGAAGACAGAAAACAAAGAAAAATGAATAAAAACAATCTCAAAAAGTGAAAAGTACTGTGAACTACAAAGAGTGGGAGAAGGGGACAGAATGATGGAGGTGCCTCTTTAGATGAGGCCGACAGGAAAGGAGGTGGTGACAAACGGAAGAGGGGGTGCCACTCATGAGAAATTCTGGCAAAAGGATGTTCCTGGAAAATGGGGGAGCCAGCTCCACGCAGCTGGGAAGCAGTGTGGGGGCCAGAGTCCCTGGAGCAGGGCAGGCACGGGACCAGACCACGGGTGGTAGTGACACGGAGAACCATCGTGATGTCGGGGCGGGGGCCTCAGAGGCCATGGTAAGTTTGGAGCTTTCCCGAACAAGACGAAACAACCCCGAAGAAACTGAGGCAGAGGCACGCCATGGGTCCTTGTGACATAACCCTCTTGCAAGGGGACATGCTGGGGAGAATGTAGGACGAGCAAAGAGACCCCCGAGGGGGCAGCTGCCATGGAACCCAGGCCATAGGGCCCCAGCCGGCTGGGAGACAGACACGGTAAGGAGGCAGATTCTAAACAGGAGGGGCAGCGCGTTCCCCTGGAGAAATGGCTGTGGAATGTGAGGGGACGGGAGGGACCAAGGTGACTGCGACCCCAGGCTTTCTGGCCTGAGCATCTGGGGGATGGCAGGGGACATGTGTCTGGGTGGGGGGAGCAGGAGGTCAGGGCTAAACTGGGGTCGGCGGGGAGGAGACGGGATGGGAACGTGAAGCCAGGAAGAAGGAGAGAGTTGGATTATGTGTAGGCTCCTCAGGGCAAAGATGAGACAGGGCTGTCTCTTCCTCCTGTCCCATGGTGACAGGGGTGACGGAGGCCTCCGGGAGCTCACTGAAGATCAACACTGACTTGACAACAGCAGTGTAAATGGACCGAGGTAGTGAATCTGCCCATGGCTTTGTGCTGACCTGGGCGTTATTCCAGAGCAAATACCCGCACCTGGCACTGTGCCAATGCAGAGACAGGAGAGGCCGCGCACTGGGCATCATCGCAGCCCACGATCCCAAGGTACACAACTGAATATTTTTAAGCTTGCATATTTCAAATTAATAAGCTTTTACAATAAATATGAGTATACTGAAAGGAATGAAAAATGTCCCCAACTATATTTTCATTCCCACATGGAATTATTATTCTCAAGCTTTCTCACATCTGTGCTGTCCAAAGGTGATGAGGTGGCCATCTTTTCCTCAACAGGCGTTCATTTCCTGCACGGACTGTGAAGGGAACACTGACCCGCTGCCTGGCGGGACTATGTTTCTAAAACCAGGCTGCCGGTGGGAACGAGCAAAGCAAATCTCAGCAACCAGAAAGCCAGCCTGACTCCCCATGTTGAGCCTTGGGAGACCGATGTCACAGGCCAAGAAAAGTCACCGCAATATTAAGAACTACCAGAGAAAGAACAGGTCATCTCCAAATGAAATCAATCACTATGTTCTGCAAAGGCTCTCCACCAGTCAGCATGTGCAGGGGGGTGGACGGTGGAGATGCAGACCGAACTTGGAAGGCAGGGACGTCACCGTGGCGCCATCCTCACCCTGGGAATCACACGCTATTGCCACTGACAATTAAGTGAAGGAGAGACAAAGTAGAAGTGTCCACGAGCAAAGGGACTAATGAATCAGGAAAACTAGCCTCTCCCCCACCCCCCCAGCATGTCAAACAGCGAGGGCTGGAGCGAGGAGGTCCCTGAAGACAGCCAGGTTCGCTACGTATCATGAAGCACTAATGACAGCACCCCTGCACCAGGGCTCTGAATCAGGAAAGGAGATAAAAAATCAGGGAACACTGGCCCTGGGCAAGGAGGAGAGCCATCAATAACCCAAAGAAAATTCAATGCAGAGCACCTTTTTTTTTTTGTATTTTTCTGAAGTGAGAAGTGGGGGCTGGCAGACAGACTCCCGCATGCTCCCGACCGGGATCCACCCGGGATGCCCACCAGGGGGCGATGCTCTGCCCATCTGGGGCGTTGCTCCACTGCAACAGGCGCCATTCTAGTGCCTGCGGTGGCGGCCATGGAGCCGTCCTCAGCACCCGGGCCAACTTTGCTCCCATGGACCTTTGGCTATGGGAGGGGAAGAGAGAGAGAGAGAGAGCGAGAGAGAGAGAGAGAGAGAGAGAGAAAGGAGAGGGGGAAGGGTGGAGAAGCAGATGGGCGCTTCTCCTTTGTGCCCTGGCCGGAAATCGAACCTGGGACTTCCACACACCAGGCTGACACTCTACCGCTGAGCTAACCAGCCAAGGAGAACGCAGAGCACTTTCTAGAAGCACACTGCCATTTGAGTTCTGTAGTACTCTGAACAGGTAAAAAATAAAAAAGTATATCAGGGACAAATCTAGCATCCTCCACAATAGTATTCCTTATGAGAGAGAGAGCGCGAGAGAGAAACCAGGAAACAACAGAGAAGGCAGAGAGAAGTCTTCCTCACTCAGGGGAGCTCTCCTTCAGGAATAGGCTAATATTTGACACAGCCATAATTTTCTATAAATTGCTTTTGGGTTAATGCAGCCCTTTAGAGTCTGTAATGGGCAGAACCTCAGTGCAGCCAATATATTTATCCAAGGGTCTCTCCTAATCCAATTATTCTGAACTTTCAAGGAGGGAAATCAGTCATGTAACGTAATGACACTTTAAAAACCTCTCTCTCTTTCTCTTTCTCTCGCTGTCTCTCTCTTCAGATGAAGTACCCTAATCCTTTTGTTAGGCTCACAAAATAATTCTTTGACCGCATCCCTTACTTGAATTTTCACTTATGGGATCCTTATACCGTTCCTTGACATTGAGTGAGAAGTTTTATTGTGACTCTCTAGGTCCTAAGACATAATTCTGTATAAAAGCAAGGCGCTTTCTACTTTGATCGGGTCTGCTTGACCACACCAAAATACTGCAGGGGTCCTTTCTAGGGCTAGTTGGCAGAGACTGCTAGGTCTTTTTCATGCGCCACACTTAACCAGATTCCAAGAGTCTCAGGTAGAGTTTGGACTGTTTTCCTCTAAGGACACGACGCCTCCTGCCTTCCCACATTTCCAGCCCGCTGCTAGGCCCCTGTGAGATCTTCTGAATGTTGTGAGATCTTCCAGAGATCTTCTGACTGCCCAAGGGAGGCTGCTGGGTCGGCAAGGTCTGAGTTTCTGCGATGTCTTTCTGATTGCTTACGCAGATGTCATGACTGGTGTGCACACTGGGAATCTAGGAAGCTGGGATCCGGGAAATCTCATTTATTACCTATATACATTGACAGGAATAGCCACTGCTCCTCAATCCACTCTAGAGAGCCAAGCGCATTGAACAAGGACTGTTTTTGTTTCCACGATGGCTCTACCAAGGAGCCTAGCCATAGCAGGTGCTCCAATAAAGTACTTAAAAGTTAGATGTCTACCTTATATTTCTTTCTCAAAGAGAGTTCCTAGCCACATTAAAAAACAAAACAAAACAAAACACCCACAGTTCCACAACGATTCAGACTTGCTAACAAACTTGACAGTAAAACTTGGCTAATGGCTATTTGAAAACTTAATTATGTACTTATCCTTTGATTATTCCTTTTTGCCACACGTATCTAACCACCCAAAGAGCCCAGGAAATATTAAGGCATGCTTTCCTCTCAAAGAAACTATCTAAAAAAGAAAAAAGAAAGAAAGAAACTCTTTTGTCGTCTAACTTTCCGTTCTCACACCGTTTGTTACAATTCACATCAATTTACCAACATGAAAGTGAGACTCCTCGTTCTGATTCTGTAAATACTCGGATTCTCTGATTCATAAAAAAAACGCCAGAGGCAGGTGGACTGTATCAATAATAAACAGTGGCTTTATATATATTTGAGAGTGGAAAACTAATTCACATGAATTTTCATTTGTCAAGGACAGTTGAGGAACAGGCCTTTATACTAAGCATTTTTGTTAAGTTAACATACATAATTTATAATGTGTGTTCAATTTCTGTATTACAAGATTTAAAAGAATTGTAATACAATTTACATATAAATCTTGCCAAACATAATTTAAACTCTGTTTAATAATGCAACTTAAGAATTCACCTTCTTGGCAAAATAAGTAATCATAAAAAATTGTAGAGAAACAGTTGTGCATCAAGCAGGTTCTATAGAGTTCGGTTGGGGGGTATAATAGAGGTTACCTGAGCCAAATTCCCCAATGAGGGAGGATTCTCTTCTATGACATTATCACAGGTAGGATGGACATTCATCCACTTTTGTTGGGCCATCCCAGTTAATTGCTGGGTATTGTTCCAGCCTAATTATTCATAGTGCCCCTTTTTATTCTCTAAAGTGGTAAGTGATGATAAATTTAGATCACTCTACCATCAAGTTGTTACCAGCTTCTGTTCAATGTGCTCTGGTGATGGGGGAGGCTTCCCAACTCACAAATTACAATGAAATATAAAATATGGAACATATAAAACTATTGAAACTACTGAAGTATCTTTCTGATGATGATGAGCTAATATGTTTAGTTCTGAGAATCACATAAAGAACAATTACACTCATTTTGGGTTTTATTTGCTTGCTATTAGAACCAACCAATCCTCAACGGCCTTCCTTTTATCCCAAATGCTCATCAACAATCACAAGTGTTGCTAAAACAGTCAAAGTTCAGAATTACTTTTTTTTTTTTAATTACACCGCTTTTCTTGCATCTAACGTGTGAAAGTTGGCTTTGACCCTGAAGAGCAAAGGGCGGTGCCTTTGCCTTGGTCAATATGGTCATGAGTCTGAATGGACAGGCACTGTATGCTTCTCTGCCACAAACTCCCAGTTTAAAAAGAAAGCTGGTTTCACACCAGGACATCCCGATGAAGCAGTCAACATATGAACTGTATGGACTCGAGACCGCGAGGGCGCATCTTTCCAGTGTTTTCTGTCACCAGAGGAGAGCACTTCCGCGGCACAGGCAGGCACCTGTACAACCGACATGCAAGTGGAACCGGCTGCACTCGCTCTGTCCCGCGGACGCTGTTCATGGGAAAGCCTGACTCACAGCCAATCTGTGCTTATGAAAACCTGAGTTTTCAGCAGAAATTTTCTCAAAGCGGAATGAGACAAGCCGGAGAGGGAGCCCACTGACGGCGTTTGTGACCAATGATAAAACTCGACCTTGGGACTTTGGAAACCTGGAGAACCTCCCACCACGGGCTTGTGGGCTTCCCCGTTTCTGATGCGGCTGGTGGGGGTCCACACAGGTGTGCTCTTCAAATACCGGGTAATGAAGTGTGCAAACATTGAGAAGATCTGTATAGATCCGCGAACCAATATTTTCTAAACGGCGAACGTGTGACGTTACAAAATCAGTCGTAAAGGAAAGATCCATTTAAAGGGCAGGCCAGACCAGTGGATTAATGGAACAGAACATGGAAAGCTCAAGGGTGTGATTTCAGATTCCACACGGCAACCAACTTTTGGGAAACCCACCTCTTGTCGAGTTTTGGTAAGGCATCAAAGAGGAAAATCCGCAATTGCCCCGACAGGCTACGAACATTCCTCCCTTCCTAAGTACGTATGTCTGTGAGGACAGAATGTCTTCATTCCCTTCAACCGAAACAACATATTGCAACAGATTGGAGGCAGAAGCCGATAGGAGAACCCAGCTGTCTTCCATTAAAGCCACACATTAAAGAGATTTACTAAATTGTAAAAAATAATAATAATAATAACGCCACTCTTCTCTCTGGCATTTTAAAATATATATTTTCCATAAAACATACTATTTATGTGAATATAAAATGGATTTATTACTATCATTTTTAAGCAATTTAATAAATATTTTAAAAATTCCTCACTTTTAATTTCTAACAATGTATATAATCAGTGGTATGCTAATAAATGTTTAACAACTAGCTTTCCAGAAAAAAAAAAAAAGAAGAAGCTGTGGTTTGGAGCATTTGCCAATTTCCATGGTATAAATACTTTCACTGCAGCCAATTTTAAGCAACACCATGAAGTCAACTGGCTCACAGAATTCTCGATATAATCCACACGCTGCGTATAAACAAAAGCTCTTTGAAGTCTTCAAGGATTTTAAGAGTGGAAAGGGGTCCTTAGACCGAAAAGTTTGAGAGCCATTAGTACGGATCTGACATGGCCAATTTATTTTAAGATTCACAACAGTCATCCAAATGCAGAAATATTTTAACGACCTCAGCGCACGGAGGAGAGAGCAACCAAGTCGCCGGCTCTGATCTGTTTCCCAAAGCCGACCCATTCTAGAGTTGGGGTGGGGGTTGGGGGGTGGACACGAGGTGGGGATGATGTATGAGACTCACATACATCATCCAGCGTGTGTGCCCAGCCTGGCATGCGTGCCCCGGCCTGGCGGAGGTCCATGGGTGCAAAGGGAGGGGACGATGTCACCCGCGCACCAACGACAGAGGTCATCAGTCACCCGTGCACGCTGGTGGGAACAGGCCAAACAATTCTATGCAATTGCCTCTACTGAAAGGGTCCCATTGCATGAACAGTAGCTCTCTTCAAGTCTAAGAAGTCAACACGGGCAGTCTCAGAGTCAGCGAGAGCTAAGGAAAGGAGAGAAAGCGCCTTCCCGTCAGCCCAGCAAATGTTTTCCTTTTGAATCCACACATCTGCTCAGAGCCGCCCTGTGACTAACATTTTCTCCTGAGGCCGTGCCATGGCGTTCCCCTCACAGAGGCCGTGTGCGTTAATTAAACTTAATTACACCTGCCTATATAAATAGATTTAAATTTAGTCCCCCTCTGAATGCAGCAAATTGGAGCAGGATAGTGTAATTGATATTCAAGGTATATAATTAAATCCTCCACAGTATTTTCTCTCCGCAGGTATAGTCACTAAGGACATTCTTTGCGGGTAAGTTGGTTTCACAGTAAATCAACTGAGGAAAAATAAAGATATATTATGCACACAATGTTAGGTCACACACACACACACACACACACACACACGGCCCTGATTTGTAAATGGACACTGTGCAGAAGCCAGGCTTATAATTAATATTATCAAGAGCGTGATTTGAGGGACCTTCGTGTAGCTTTACGTATCCATGTGTTACTTTAATTTAAAGGCTTCTTTTTTTCAAATTCAAGAACTTCTAGGCAAAGCGTTTAATAAATCAGAATAGAATACAGTCACACTGGGAAGAATGGGGACAATCTCTCTGCCAGAATGTGCCATGGATACATGGCTTAATGCAGGGGTCCCCAAACTATGGCTCGCGGGCCGCATGTGGCCCCCACTGCACTTCCGGAAGGGGCACCTCTTTCATTGGTGGTCAGTGAGAGGAGCATAGTTCCCATTGAAATACTGGTCAGTTTGTTGATTTAAATTTACTTGTTCTTTATTTAAAATATTGTATTTGTTCCCGTTCTGTTTTTTTTTTTTACTTTAAAATAAGATATGTGCAGTGTGCATAGAGATTTGTTCATAGTTTTCTTTATAGTCCGGCCCTCCAATGCTCTGAGGGACAGTGAACTGGCCCCCTGTGTAAAAAGTTTGAAGACCCCTGGCTTAATGTCACCAGGTGTAGAATGACAACAGATTGGAAGAAGAACCCTCTTTAGACTTTTTCTGTTTCTCTGATGTAAGTTTTCTTCTTCAACTTGCAGACTGTTTAACAATATCCTACAGGTCATCTCTACAAACCCAAGGATCGCAACAGTAAAACACGCCCTTCACTGTCTGTGTTTTTGTTCTTGGGAGGCCTCTAGGGCTGCCAAAGGAATTGGAGGTGTTTAGAAATTTCCCAGCTAGGGAGATGATTGCATCCCTGCTTGTTCAGTTCTTAGGAGTCTCCCTGTAGCCGACTGACACACCTGTGCCCTGGCTCCCTCCCCACTGGCTGCAGCACGGGGGCACAGTGGCATCCAGAAATTCCCAGCACATTGTATAGAAAGCACGGCATACAGCTCACTTTAAACAACCACCTACTTAAAGATATCGGACCGTCTGGACCGGTCTCTTTTAATAATCTGTCAGACTCTCCTGCAACTTAACCACTATGGTATCTCTTTTAAAGACTGCATCTCTGACCTGTGGTGGTGCAGTGGATAAAGCATCAACCTGAAATGCTGAGGTCGCCGGTTCAATACCCTGCACTTGCCTGGTCTAAAGACTGCATCTTAGAACCAAGCATCTATTTTTCCATAGACTAGAGATTGCCCCCCCCCCCCCCCCGGCTATCCCAAGTCATCAGTAAACACAGTTGGGGCCCTTTTATGGTCCTTGAATGCAGGCACACTTCTATCCCAAGCCACAGAGTTTTTGTCTTAAGGGGGCTGTGCGGTGAGGAAAGTGCCCACCAGCAAACAGCTGTTCTGGGAAGTAGGTGGGGAGTGGGCAAAGTGTTTGTCCTGAAATCCTAGAGCAAAAGTAAACTTGCTGTGAAGGCAATAATTTTGTTTTGTTCCTGAACTTGACGTAGCCGTGCTGGGCTCATTCATCAGTGCAGCCCTTGGACAGAAACCTCCTGAACACAGGCACCCCAAACAGTGACCAAAATCCCTGCCAGGCTACCCGTGGCTTAAGGTACATGTCCAGTGTAAATCCTTGGGAGCTGAGGAGCAGATCCCTTTTTATTTTTTATTTTTTTATTTTTTGCTGAGTATCCTAGCAACCCCTTTGAAATGTACCAAGTCTCCCAGGGAGCACAGTGCCTAACTCCCCCAGAAAAAATCGATATGGACTACACACAGGTGTTTTAAGCATGGAGAATTTCTCCAAAGCCTTTTAATGATGTTTGAAAAGGCTGAAAAGCACCAACTTGCTCTTTTCCTCCCATGAAAAAGGCAGAAACAGTCATCCAAGCAGGGCATCACACTCCTATTTCCTTTCAGAGTTTAATTTGAAAACCAATAAGAGAAGAATTTAAATTGATTGCTTCAAGCTACAGATATTTAATACCCAAGCAATCGTGTTGGCCTTCATGAGAATTTATCTTAGCTGTGAAATCAATTGTCACACACTTACTTCATTAAAAATAAAAATGTTACCAAATCATATTTCACTCCCGTCTTGGTGAGGTTGGTGAGACAAACAAAAAAATCAAAGGGGCAGACGATTTTGGTCCTCCCATCCACCCTTCCCCAGACCCCTCCCCGCCGTTGTACCTAGGACTCCCTAATGATGCTACTTCACAACCAGAGAGACACTCACAAAGGGGAAAGATGCCGTAGTGAGAATTGGGAAACTATGGTAACACACAGGATTGGATCCATGTGACAACAGGTACTTTTGCAGTGAGAGACCAGAACACTGGCTGAGAGTGGACACACACACACACACACACACACACACACACACACACACACACAGAGTTCTCTGATTCAAAGATTTGGAGTGAACAGCTTTCAAAATATAAAGTGACCTTTTATTGACTTGCTAAAATACATATTCCAATCCAAGTCCTGGACCAGAGAAAGCATAGGGTATGTCCTTTTCGATTTACAGAGGGAAAATGGATATGACTGTCATATTGGGGCTCACCATCAATAACTCTGTGGAAGCCTTCAAATTGCTGTCTGACCCACATGAACTTAACAGTTCCAACAGAAACAGGAAGAGCCAAAAACTGATCAACAGAAAACTTAAAACATTGCTGGCTCTCCATCTTCCTAACTTTTGAACGTTCTGTATTTAACAGAAAACCTGGAATTTGTTAATACTTTGATAGAGCTACAGATGTGAAGGCTTAGAATGCTTGGTGTGGATACCTACAAAACATTTGTAAATAATAGAAATAATAAAAAAAGTTGAGCCAATTTACAAGAAAATATCTATTCTAATTTTTTCTTAAAGGACAACGTCATGGAATTCTGTTCTTCCAGATGCAAACAAAACTCACTTATGCAGTCTAGGTATATGACTGAAAATTTATAGTTTCTTCATTTTTAAATGAAAGATTTCTTTTTGTGTTAACATGATTTCCTCTAAATGTCTTCATCAAATATTACTGTTTTCAGCCCACTGAGACCTGAGGCCCCAAGCTTCTAGAGCAGGGGTCCCCAAACTTTTTACACAGGGGGCCAGTTCACTGTCCCTCAGACTGTTGGAGGGCCAGACTATAAAAAAAATATGAACAAATCCCTGTGCACATTGCACATATCTTATTTTAAAGTAAAAAAACAAAACGAGAACAAATACAATATTTAAAATAAAGAACGAGTAAATTTAAATCAACAAACTGACCAGTATTTCAATGGGAACTATGCTCCTCTCACTGACCACCAATGAAAGAGGTGCCCCTTTTGAAAGTGCGGTGGGGGCTGGATAAATGGCCTCAGGGGGCTGCATGCGGCCCGCGGGCCGTAGTTTGGGGACCCCTGTTCTAGAGCTTACCTACAAAACGCTTGATATTGGTAGTTGGCCTCATTTACAAGTTCTGCATCTAAGGGAGGGCATGGTGTTAGGCGGTGGGGATAGAGCCATCGACAAGACAGACACAACCTCTTCCCCAGGGAAAGTCGTCTAGCAGTAGAGACAAATATTGATGACATGATTGCATTTTAAGTTAATTTATTGATTGATCATTGTGTTGAAACTAGAAAAAAAGGGCAGCTGTTAACATGTTGACTTCACCACATCCTGTCACTTGGACGTGTTATTAAAGAGTTGCCCAGGGCAATACCGTACCCTGGACACCTGACCGACGCCAATGTATCCGTGTGTTCCTTAGGATGATCGTGAGACTCCAGGTGGTCTCCTGGCTAGCAGAAATTTATTTTAGATATCTATACTGAAAATAAAGTATGGTGAAAACCACACCCTTACATCATCTCTGAAGTTACAGAAAGGGTACAAAGAACTGGGTAAGGCAATGGAAAGTGGTCAAGAGTTTTTACTCTCAGACTGACTCTTTTCCCTCCATGGGCACTCAGAGTTAGAAGGCACTGTGAACGTGGGAAGTCAACTCATCCACAGACCCTGAGAAACCACAGGCTGACACCCATTTCATTACCCAGCACGAACTGAAAGACCAGTTACTAACTTAAATCTTCCTCTGACAAAGAAAAACCTTATTGAATCAGAGCACTCAGAAGATAAACAATTCTCACTTAGTTTTCTATGAGGCAAGAAGGGATGTCTTAAACATTCTCTTGACAACAAGTGGGATAAAAGTGAAATAAGATAACTGTTCCCGGTGTCTTGTTTCTGCTACAAATACGAGATTTTTTTTTTTCTTTTTGTATTTTTCTGAAGTTGGAAACGGGGAGGCAGTCAGACAGACTCCTGCATGTGCCCGACCGGGATCCACCTGGCACGCCCACCAGGGGGCGATGCTCTGCCCATCTGGGGCGTCGCTCTGTTGCAACCAGAGCCACTCTAGCGCCTGAGGCAGAGGCCAAGGAGCCATCCCCAGCGCCCGGGCCATCTTTGCTCCAATGGAGCCTCGGCTGCGGGAGGGGAAGAGAGAGACAGAGAGGAAGGAGAGGGGGAGGGGTGGAGAAGCAGATGGGCGCTTCTCCTGTGTGCCCTGGCCGGGAATTGAACCCGGGACTCCTGCATACCAGGCTGACGCTCTACCACTGAGCCAACCGGCCAGGGCACAAATACGAGATTAACTGCACTATAGACCTTACAGAAAATTTCATTTCCTAGTACAAAAACTCTACATGTTTTTACTCGACTGAATTTCCAGTAAGTGCGAGCCTCAGCCATCCCTGCTCACGGAAGAGTAATTGCTTCCCCTTTAATATCGATTTGACACTCCACCACATCCTAGTGAGGCGTGACCTTTCAGAGAAGTCTTTGCATACCACCTTTTGCCCGACATATTTGTTTAATTAAGCACTTTTCCAAACAACTTAAACTCCAAGCATGTCTTAATATAGAAACAGAGCCAGAAAGGTATATAAATGGAAAACCTGACTCTAGTTCCTTTCCTGCTAAACAAGTGGAAAAATACACCACTCAACAATGAGCATAAAGAGCTATTCTCTTCAGAATGTCTACGAGTGCACACCAGCTACAGTGCAGCATTCTTTGACATTTATTGAGTGTCGGCAATATGCGGGGGACTAGAGGAGCAGTGAGACTTCCGAAAACCCCTTTCTGTAAGGAAAAAAAACAACAAGAAAAGGATGAGGGAGTGGGTAGGAGGTGAATTGGAACATTCTGGAATGTTGATAAACCATATCCTGAATTGAACCTCAAAGCAGCATCAAAGAATGTTTTCTTTTAAAAGAAAACAGAGCCTGACAACCCCAAGGGGTGCTCAGAAAACACCATGTGGCAGCCCCTGAAACCCCCTGGACAGACACGCATCTCTGCTGGCTCCCCGAGCTGACATACCTTGGACCAAATGGGCCTTAGCATGACCTTAAAAGCAAAGTCCTGCCTGGGGGTGAGGGGCAAAGCCCGCACAGTGAAGCCATTATGCAGATGCGCCTCTACCAGAGAAAACATGGCGTTTCAGTCAGCAGCGAACGGAACAAACCCGGGGGACGCTTCCCTCTTTGGTTTAGACCTGGCCGTGAAGAACTTGAGGGACTTTTGGATTTTCAAAAGGATGCGTTGGTGCAATGCAGGTGGGAACGAGGCACTGTGACGTAGCAGCCTCCCAGGTACCTAGAATGCTGGGGAACCCACAGTCTTACCTGGGCTGCACTGCACCAGGCACGAGACTCTCTCTTCTCACACGCTGAAGTCAACGCAACTAGCAACAAGCCCTCCCATTTATAAAAAATGTCTCAGCGCTCAAATGCTATTTAGAATGGCTCCAATATCTGCTCATTGGACTCATAAAGATCATGTGAATTCACCAGGACTCTTTAAAGAAGGACATTAAATGTATCAATTCCCACACACCTGAGGACTGGGGACCACAGAGTCACTGTTTCAAACTTTATGGTGGAAAGCTGAATTAGCAACTGAATGGGCACTTAGGACTCACACTCTGACAATAACCACGGCAATATAGTTTTCCAAGAATTGTCACTGAGGTATCAGTCGGTTCTATGTTGGGCTTTGCAAATGAGACCAAAAAGCCTTCCAAGGAAAACGGTAAGACCTAACAGCAAACTGGAATACTACATAAGATGTTAAAAAATCTCTTCACTGCTGTTCTTTCAGGAACCATTCAGGTGACATAGGAGGCGGAATTCCTGTTCCATAGTTACTATCAAAACGATGGTATCAGAAAGAGCCCAGGACCGGGAGACCTCAGACTTGGGTTCCAATTCTGACTCTGCCATAAACTGTTCTTGTGACACAGGAAGGCGTTTAACTCTCACAGGTGTCAACTCCTCCATCTGTGAGGTGAGGTGGACAGACAAGATTATCTCTCAGGTCCCAGAGAACCCTAAAAAGCCACGATCCTTTATATTTGCACGGGAGCCAACCCCAACGCTCACAGGGGAACTGAGTCCCACGCCGTGCACCTCCCCGGGCCCGCAGGACAGCTAAGTGCACTGATCTAAAGCACTGCAATGGGAGACAGGGAGGAAAACCACAAAGTAATAGAAACACTTACAAAAAAACTCTTCCAAATTAGCCAAGGATACATTCATCTAACAGCGAGGGACGGGAACATGTCTTTTCTGATAAGATCTTGTCTCAGAATAAAGAAAAAAAATGGAAACATAACCTCAGAATCAATGCAAATGGTCCAAGAGATATCACTAAGTATAGTTGAGAGAAATATGCTAAGTATATAAGCTTTTGATAGATGCACAGTTTTCCCTTTCCAGAGAATATTAAAATACAGAGACTTACATGGCTAAGTGCAGTTCAAGTCCTAAGGAAAAAACAATGCTCATCTTGCTTTTAAAATTAGCTGCTTCTCATCCAAAACTAGGTTAGACAGATTAGCCAACACTTCCCACCTTTTTGCTTTGACTACCCCTCTTCCCTCTTTGGGGTATTTCTTTCTATTTTCTCTCCATCGATGCACCTCAAGGCCCATGAGCGTCACCTTCCACAATGCTAATGACTGCTTGTGGCTACACCCTGTGCTGTCTGTTCCCTGTGTGAGACCCTCTCAACTGGACTATCTTTTCCGCATTTTTTTAAATCTCTTCAGTGATTTCTTAAATGTTCTGTCTTCAGATCAGTAAAAAAGAAATGAGTGAGACTCCCTGGACGATAAATGTTATGTAAAATAAGACTGCATCCTGTATTTCATTTAGAGCACCAACACTGAGGTGCGGGGCTGATACCGCGAAAAATAGCTAATAAGTATGCTAGAATGACTACCAGAATACAAAAGTTATTAGTGGAGGCATTAACTAGAGAATAGGAGAATGACAGCTGTTTTCCTCAAAGTGGTTGATAGAACATCTGTGCTTGCAGACACAGAGGAACCCCAGGTGACATTCGGGCTCACGCCCATCACGTCCTCACTTCCAGGGGATGTCAGGAACACGGTCCCACGTTTCAGTGACCTCATCACAATGAAAGGGCATGTCATTTCAACCAAAATGGCAGAATGGGAAATTTAAAAACCCTTTCTTATGAGACATCTAAAATTGCTGAAAAACATTATTTTTAATGCCTAGGCTCTCTCTGAAATGAAAAAAAAAAATCATTGAGAGAGAGGAGAGACATCGTCTGTTGCTTTGCCATTGGATAGTTTAGGAACCACCAGGCTTGGATCTTAGTGGTAACAAAAGAATAGAAAACGAGATCTTGGTCTGTATGTGAGGGTCAGGGCTCCACAGGTTATAGCCTCAGGAAAGAAAAGAAAAAAAAAAAAGATGAACTGACTTAACTAGGTTTTATCCCAGGAGATCAAGGATGGTTTAACACTAGAAGTCTATTAATACATCTCATCACATAAACAGACTAAAGAAGAAAATCACACATTCCTCTCTGTAGAAGCAGGAAAAACACCTGATACAATTTACCACCCATCTGTGATTGAGACAGAAACACCTTAGCAACTGGAAACACAAGGGATCTTCTTTATTTACTTGACATCAGGCACCTATCAGAAAGTATTTAACTATAAAATTATGAAACAATTCTCCTTAAAATAAAATCAAGACAAGGATGTCCACTTGTATTCAACATAGGACCAGAGGTCCTGGTCTGTACAGAGACCATCGAAATAACCTCGATTTCGGAGGAAAAGACAAACGGTGAAGGTGCCTGTAGGTGGGCCAGCCTTGTGCTCGCTGGGGTCTCTGAGAAGCCAGGGGAGAGTCCCACGCCTGCGAAGAGCCAGTATTCCAGGATGCCTAGATTTTTAGGAATTTGTAGAGTTTCCTTATTTTGGAGTCTCCTGTTCTCTTTAAACGCCACAGCTGTACTTCACCTGAAAAGATGCTCAGCCATCGCCTGACTTTTCACTTTGAGTCGTGCCGTTGTAGAACCTGAACTTGGCAGGCTGACTGAGGACTGGAACTGAGTCCGGCCTCCCATGTGGTGGGCACGCTTCCTTTTCCGCGTCCGCGCCAGCGGCAAGAGCACCCCTGCCCAGCCCCTCGGCCCCGTCCATCCCCCACCCTTCCCGGAAGGCTTTCCCCAGTTGTAGGACATGCTACTGCTCTCTGGGAAATCTTTCCATTCTTTTCCATGACTAGTGGTGTTGTTTCTTGTTTTTTTCTCAAATAATACTTTTTTTTTCTAATCTCATCTTGGGATTTGATAGGGGTGTTGTACTTAATTCGCTGTCCCCTCCATTCTTCAAAGGCCGTGCCCTAGTGTTTTTCCAAGTACTTCTGTGTAATGAGTCGCTCTGAGACAGCGACTGGGAATGCAGGGAGAAGGTTTCGTTTGCTATTTTGATTCACTGTGTGATGGACCCTGGGTCAGTCACTGACCCTCACAGAGGGACTTCCTTCACGGCTAAATGAAGACCGGGGGAGATGGGTTAAAATTAGACCCCACTCCGAATAACTGACTCATAGAAATTAATTAGATTTTTCTTACAACATTTCCACTTGGGAGAGCTGTCCTATCTCATCCTGGCCGGGTTGGGATAGCCCATTCCCGTCTCTGCCCTTGTCCCGTTACCTCTCTGTGTGTTTATTTAACGTTACTGACCAGCCACGGCACTCCGTGATCATCAGCCCCAAATCAAGTGTTGCTATTGTCAGTGAGTGGTGGTTAACAAAGAAAGAAAGAAAGGTGCACTTAGACAAGGAAGTCCTGATTCAGGTGTAAGTTCTCCCAAGCACTAATTCTATGACCTCAAGAAAGTCAGTTAATCTCTCTGAGCCACATTTTCTAGATGGTAACCACACTGCTCTGTCTTTTAACCTCATAGGCAATTGTTACAAAAACCAGACAATGAACGTGGATGGTGTTTATGAAAAACTAAAATACTACATATTGACATTCATATTAACTGGATAACTCTATTCACCGATGCAAGAATTTCATCATAATACACACAAGGTCTTAAGTGATTATCCATTCATGCCAGGCAGATGACGTTAAAAGAATAGCTGAAGAATCTGTAAGGATGTAAACAATAAATCCAGGGCAAGGAAGACTTTAAAGTGATAAAATGTAGTTTAAGAATGGAAGCAGTGGCCTGACCTGTGGTGGCGCAGTGGATAAAGCATTGACCTGGAACACTGAAGTCGCCTGTTCAAAACCCTGGGCTTGCCCGGTCAAGGCACATATGGGAGTTGATGCTTCCTGCTCTTCCCCCCTTCTCTCTCTCTCTCTCTCTCTCTCTCTCTTCTCTAAAATTAATAAATAAAAATAACTTTAAAATAAAATTAAATTAAATTAATAAAATAAAATTTTAAAATAAAATGAAATTATTTAAAATAATAATAATAAAAAAAAAGAATGGAAGCAGCACAGTGTGGGTAACTGCCGTAAAGGCAGGGAATAAACTAAGTGATACTTGAAGATCCTTCTTCTAACTTTTCATCTTTTGATTTCATAACCTATGGTGGAAGCTAAAAGTACTAAAGAAACGCAGAGGAGACTGATGAGTTAACAAATTTCAAGGTAGAGCAAAAGGAACGACGGCAAATAATGGCCTCTGGGTCACATTGGCATTTAAGGGGGAGCCCCTGAGGACAGCCTGCTTCTGTGTCTTACCTCTGTTCTGTGTTAAAGAGTGCAAAGATGTGCTTGCTAGACATGAAGCTCTTCTCCACGTCTCGGACTTTCAGGTTGTCCAAGGGAAGCATATACTTCTTTTCTTTTTCCTATTGAGCGAGAGCGAGAGCAAGAGAGAGAGAGAGAAAGAGAGAGAGAGAGAGATTTAATATAAAGGTCTTCAACATGCCAGTGGCCATATTTCACCTGAGCTGGCCAACATCTGATCACAGTATTTTGATACCATCACACACTCTTTTGACATCAGGTACCAAAAAACAGGAGTTATCTGAGGTAGGAGCCTCCAATGATTCCCAACACATGGTCGGAGGGATGGGGGGGTCTACAGGAAGGAAGGGCTGGGGACGGAGGAAACACATGGCCCCCTCTCCTTTCTTCCCCATGTGGGTCCCCTTAGATGTTCTCAAATGTTAGTTTGATATTAAGAATTTAGCCATCTGTTAATATTTAACAAAAATGTTCTGGTCCTAATTCAATGAGAAATGCCAGATGGATTTCATTTCATGTTTTATTTGCAGCCTAAGCAGTTTTGATAGCCAGCGCTGGCAGGGGCCAGGAAGCGGGGGACCCAGGATGAAATGCCCCCCGTGAGCTGTGCTGACGCTCAGCCATGCTCCCTTCTCCTCGGTCTGGAACAACTGAGGGCCAGGGAAAACATGATGCCATTAGATTGTTGAACTCTTTGAAGGGGGAAAAAATAAAAAGAAACATTAGACGTGGACTGATAATAACTAGAACAAATTCTTTTTCAAAATTAACACTCTTTCAGGAAGAAAACGGACACTGAAGCAGGGAGGTCTGCAAATAGGAGCAAACTGACCTCAGTAGAACATACTAGATGCCACCAAAGGGTAATTAGAAAGGTTTACTGTTGCCGGCTGGCCCAGGGGCCATGTTATGCGTACAAACGCTTAACAGTCGGTATACTAGGAGAGGCAAACACTCAGGCTAGGAAACTGAGTCAAGGCGCATCGCGGGGCACTGCAGCCCCATGCTTGTTCGCCAGGAGCCCCCTGTGTGGTCCCAGCCCACCTTGGTGCTGGTTCCCAGAAAAAGCAGGACTAGCCTCCGGAGGGTGTGAGCTGGGAAACGTGGCCATGACTCAACAAACAACTATCACTGGGCCTCCTGTGGGGACCACATGCACAGCACGGACGTGTCTGGCAGAAGCCCCTTGTTCTTTCAGTCCCTACGGCACTTCCTGGAGGATCTGTGGGGGTTCGGTCATGGGGAGCAGAACCCGTCTGTGCTCACAGCCCCGCAAGTGGGGACCATGCTGTCTGCACACCCGTAGACAGTCACCAGGAAGTGTCACTGTCCCTGCCACTTCCTACTCTTAAACTGATCAGGAAAAACGTTGGGCAGAGCACATGAAAATTGCGAGGCAGAAGGAAGGAGATGACTGAAGAAGTTGCAGGAAGTTGGTTAGAGAACAAAATGGCTGTCCCGGTAGACAGTGTTTTTGAAGAAGATTTTAAAAAAAAAAAAGAAAGAAAAGAACATAGAGGAAGGTAAATGGGAGTGAGGGAAGCTTACAAATAAACATGAAAAAAAAAAAAACAAAGCCCTGGAAGATGATTCCAATATTTCCCGTGCAAAAATGAGTAACAGCAAACACAAGGAAATTCTACACAGCAACAAAATACATAACTGAAGTAAATGAGTGCCACCATTGAGCGGAGCTTGTTTGAAACACAAAGAAGACCAAGACAAGATTGCAGATTGAACGAAAAATGCTTCAATACATAATTAAATGAAAATGCTTGAGATGCAGGAAAATTTTTTGAGATGCTTTTCAATGCCCTAAATTTAAGCAGCTGGGTTTTTTGTGGTTTTTTTTTCCTTAAAAGCACCATCTCAGTCAACCTTTTGAAATGATGGATCTGCCTTTTAATGGAAATGTGCATTTCATTGTAAAGACGGAACACAATGTCCTTGGCATGTTTTCTTTAGAAGGAGGCTCCCTTTGAACCGCATTCTTCAGCACACAGTCAAGACCAACACTCCAGCGAGCTGACGTCAGATGCTCAGCACTGGAGAAATACACGCACGGGCCGAGAGGGGAGAGCGAAAAAAGTAGTTTTTCTTTCCAAAGTATTAAGTGTCACTCATTCAAGGGGTCTGGAGACATGTTGCTAAAATTACTTCATGATCAAGAATTTTAAGACTGACAAAGGGAGAGAAAAGAAAAAAGAAAAGAAAAGGAGACGCAGGCTGAAGTGTTCAAGTTATTAGTCGATTGGAGAATTAGAGAGCAAACAGTATGTCATGAAGAGTTCTGAAACCCTTGGTGCTTCTAGGAAAGAATGACGTTTTGCGAGAAGAACATGTTGAAATAAACAAAAGGAGGAGAGGTGATCAACAAAATTATAATTTCCAATTCAGGGAGTCTTAGCACCAGCCTCACTGAGACATCTGCCCCGTAAATGTGTTAGTTTCATTCAACTGTGTCACAGTGCACTGTCCAATACGGGAGCCACCAGCCGCAGGTGACTACTGTGCACATGAAACGTCACCAAACTGGGATGCTCTGTACATGTTAAATACACACCGGACTTCAAAGACTTTGTAGGAGAGAAACAATGCAAATTATCTCATTCATACTTTTATACTGATTATATGATATGTTGAAGTGGTATGTTTCATTTATTGGGGTAAATAAAGTATTGCCAAACATAACTCATCTGTTCACTTTTTCCGCGTTGACTGTGGCTGCTAGACAATTTAAAATGCTGCCGGTGGCTCACACTAGCTTCCTGTGGACAGCGCGGAGCCCCACGTATTTGCCGTCACGGTCCTTCCCCTTATCCATCCGAGCAATTTTTCTGCTCTGACCTCCCTGTATCTGCACCGGGGGTAGTCTTCATCCTCCCAGTCACCCAAGCTGAAACCTCCCAGTCCTCCCTAACTCGAGTGGTCTTCCCTCGCCTCCTTTGTTACATCCAGACGACGGCACGGGATCGGAAGCATTTGTCATGGCTCCCTTGTTTACCAGTCCCGCCACGTTAATCTAGGTTCCTGGCATCTCAGACACAGATGATTATAAATGGTCCACTTGCCTTTGAATGCCTCTCACATCACCAGGGAAGGCGATTTCTAAAACTACTCCATCAAATTCATTAGATAGTCCTTCAAAACTTTCATAACTCTCCATTATTTGTGGGAGAAAATCCACAAGACTCCCTAATTTAGTGACACTGGAAAAACACCTATCAATTGGTCCGACCCTCATTTGTCAGTGTCTTTTTCGGTATGGAGTCTCCATTTCAGCCAAACACGCCTTTCACCCACAATCTGTTCCCAACTTGAAACACCCTTTTAACTTGAATCACGTCCATCTCTTATTTAGTGTCTGCCTCAAGTTCTACCTTCTGTGCAAAAAGTTTCCCCAGGTAGTCACTGCCGGTCTGTGTCTCCCCCCGGCGCACCTTTCAGTTCAGACAATGGCTATCGTTCATGCTGTTCATTTTGAATTATACTTCACGAGACACCTTCACCCTATCAATGCACCACATTAAAAATTTTGTGTAATGGTTGTTCATTTGGAGCTCAGAACGTTCAGTCAATTCAATTGTGCAAGTAGGATGCCTTAGCCAAATATATATATTTTTTAAAGTAGAGAAGCTTTTGTAATATTTGTAAATAAAAAAAATAAATAAAATTTGATATTGTCAACACTTAATCTTGAATAGACATTTTGGAGGAAGCACTTGTCAACTCTAGAGAAAGATTTAAAAAAAATTTTTTTTCAGTTTTATTGAGAAATAATTGCTATACAGCCTTATATAACTTTAAGGCATACAGTGTGACGGTTTGATTTACATATATTGTGAGATGATTACCACAACGCTTCAGCTAATATCTGTCTTCTCGTATAGATGCAAAAAGAGGAAGAGAAGAAAGGAAAACAAGTTTCTCCCTACGATGAGAACTCTTGGGATTGACTCTCTTCCCAGCTTTCCTGGGTGTTACACGGTAGTGTCAGCTGTAGTCACCACGCTGGACGTGCCATCCCCAGGACTTACTTATCCCGTCACTGAAAGTTCCTCCCTTCTGACCAGCTCCCCACAAGACCCCCAGCCTCCACCTCCCACCTCTGCTAACCACAAGTCTGATCCCTTTCTTTTTTGAGTTTTGTTTTGTGCTGTGTTCTTTTAAGATTCCACATAGAAGTGAGGTCATACAGTATTTGTCTTTCTCTGACTTATTTCACTCACCGTGAATACCTTCGCAGTCTATCCAGGTTATTGCCAATGGTTTTCATGACTGAATAATACAGTCCACCATTGTATAAATAGCTGTATCACAACTTCTTTTGTGTGTGTGTATTTTTCTGAAGTGAGAAGCAGGGAGTCAGAGAGACAGACTCCCGCATGCACCCAACCAGGATCCACCCGGCATGCCCACCAGGGGACGATGCTCTGCCCATCTGGGGCACTGTTCCATTGCGACCAAAGCCATTCTAGCACCTGAGGCAGAAGCCATGGAGCCAACCTCAGCACCTGGGCCAACTTTGCTCCAATGGAGCCTTAGCTGCAGGAGGGGAAGAGAGAGACAGAGAGGAAGGAGAAAGGGAAGGATGGAGAGGCATATGGTCGCTTCTCCTGTGTGCTCTGGCCAGGAATCGAACCCAGGACTTCCATACACCGGGCCGACACTCTACTGCTGAGCCAACCGGCCAGGGCCTATATCACAACTTCTTTATCTAGTCATCCATCAGTGAACACTTAGGTGGCTCCCATGTATTACTTATTATAAATAATGCTGCTAGACACATGAGGGATGTGGATGTCTTTTCAAGGTAGTGTCTTTGTATACTATTTTTTTCTAGACCACACCTAAGGTGGAAGTTTTGTTTATAAGGTAGGCACTGTACAAGGCAAACAGCTAACAGTATAATGAAACAGAACAAGTACAACAATATACTGTAACAGACATTATGTGACTACAGTCTCTCTCTTTCTCAAAACACCTGGCTGTACTCACCCCGCCCTTCCTCTTGCGATAGTGTGATATTATCAAGCACCCACACGACATGATGAAGTGAGGTGAGTGCCGTGGGCCTCATGACGCAGCGTTAGGCATTACCATAGGGGTGACCTGAACACAAGCCCAGCGGGAACCGTGACAGTCAACCTGACCTGCAAGATGGCCACCAGGCGACCAGAGGGTGGGGAGTGCACAGAGAATGGGGACGCTGGGCCAGTCAGTGATGAGTCGCCTCAGAGGGGAAATGCGTGAGATCTCATCACACTGCTCAGGGCAGCGGGCGATTTAAAACCCAGGAACTGGTTATTTCTGGAATGTTCCATTTAATATTTTGGGGACCACAGCTAACTTCGGGTAACTACAAGTGCAGAAAGCACAGCCACAGGTAAGGAGGGGCGGCATTCCCAGACATGGAACCACTGGGTCCGACAGTGGTTCTATCTTTAACATTTTTTGAGGGTCCTCCGTATTGTGAGAAATAAGTTTTGAATGGAGCTTCAGAGAGGAGACTCTACGTAGTTTCAAAAGCTTTAGAAGCTGATGTCACCAACCCGACATCCCTCTTTCCTTCACTGTTCAAGACAGTCCCTCTGCTTTCCCCAGCAGGAGACAGCGGCCCGCAGGCCCCGCGTGGGAGTTCCCCAGGAAGGCAGGGAGTCTGGGTTCCGGGAGAGAGGAACATGAGAGCATGTCCTTCCCTTTCAGAACTTGGCAGGAGTCAGAAGAAAGAGGAAGAAGAGGATGCTCCCCCTCACCCAATAAAAAGGATGCAGCTGATGTGCGAAAGGGTGTGGTCAGGGTTGGACGTGACCGGACTCTGCATGGGAAAAGGCAGAGGAGGCAAGGTGAAGGGAGGAGGGGATGGCGGGATGGCCACAGTATGTGCTCATCAATCTTGAAAGAAACAACAGGATCAACGACGGACAGATCGGCAGGTGCCCAGTGATGGCCTCCAGCCAGCTGAGCCTTCCCCACCCAGCTTGGCTGCTCCAGTGGGTCTGAGGGGAGGGTGGGGAGTGTGAAGGAACTGCTCCCACATATGCAAGGGACTGGAAAGTCTTCACATACTTGGTGATTTATAGGTAGGGAGTTTCATAACGTGGGAACGCTTGAGTGGCTGTGGCTCGCCTACACTGAATCATTTTTATCTGTGCAGGCCTTTTCTCACTAATAAGGCAAAACAAGCACCAAGGATAAGACCACAAGTCCTTCCTCATGTCTCTATATTATTATGCCTAGCACAGTGTTGGCCATTACAATTTGACATAGCGTATATTATAAATAGTTGTTGAATTGATTTCGGAATGTCCAATACCTAAAGTTAATTGTTGAGTAAGACATTTGATAGTCACATATAATTGAGAATCAAATAAAAATTCTATGCATGCACGCACACACAAACACACAAAAAACCCAGTCCTATACGAGATGCTTATACACCATCTAGCTCTCTGTCACTTCAAACTGAGCAGACAGGTCTCTTGGAACCACGGATGCGAGATAGCAATTCCTTCCCATTCAAAGCCCCCCTGCTGTGCCCTGCCTGCCCAAGTGGGCACTTCCATGGGTCCACCAAAAGCTCACCCAGTATGCAGAGCTTTGGAGCCATCAAAAGCCCCTGCCCTGCCCAGGCTGCTGCTACTGTTTCCACCATCCCTGCCACTGTGTGCTCAGTTTGTTACTTTGTACTTTCCTTTTATTTCCTAAGTGTCCAAATATTTCATCTATGGGTGTGGATGCTCTGTCTTTCCAACTACATGGTAAACTCCCAAGGGAGAGAGCAAATCGTTACTACCGTTATCTTTATTGTTGTTGTTCATCATTCTGTGAATCTTGCTCCCCCGCCACTTTGTAACTGTGTCCTGACTTCCATCAAATCCCCAACTCTTGGAGGAAAGCAAGTGTCTCCTTCTGAGTTTCAGTGGCATACTTGATATTCAACAAACACGTGTGGAATAACATATGATTGAGTCCCCTCATGGGCTGGCATGGTGCTTTGCTTAGTGTGAAGAACTCAAAGATGATGACTGACTTATAAAATAATCAAAATATCAAAGTAAAAAGAGAGGCTATAAAAATATTGAGAATACCAGAATCCTAGTTCTACATGCTGTTGAAAACTAAAATCTGGTGTTTATTGCTATTAAGAAGTTATAGCTATGGAGATATACAAATATGAAACCCATAATATAAACTACCCATCTCTTTATTTGGGCTCTAATTCCATACTTTAATCAGAATTACACTGTGAGTAGTAAACAGCATCTGGGAGCCAGCAGGCTGCTAGCAAAGAGGACTTCCTTAGATTCTTCTGTTGGGCACAGAAGAAACTTTGATGGGCTGCCCTGGTAGGCCCAAGAAAACGCCCTGCTCTGCACGCTATTGGCTTCATGGCCACCCCTCTGCACTCACTCAGATCCTTAAATGGAGGACACACTATCACATCTCCAGTAGGTAAGGGAAAGATAGTTGTACCTGCCAATACCCAATTAGAAACCCTGATAATTTCCTGGCTCCTTCCTTCTCTTCAGAGTCCAACTCAATTTCCACCTCTTCCAGGAAGTCTGTCTGGAATGACAACCCGCTGGAGGGCTCCCTCCTCCACTCCCACAGCATTCTTGGGCAATACTACATTTTAGTCTTTGTACTGAGTATATATACTGACCTATATTTTAGATGTATGTCTAACATCCTGAAAATGTGGACTTTTCCTCTACCTAACTAAAAAAAAAAAATGCTTTTACAATTGGAAAGTTAGAACATTGCGGATTGTATTCTCAGGTGATCTTTAACCTCTACATTAATCCTTATATTTGAAGACATACTCATGAGTATTTGTACCTACAAGATGAATAACGTACAAGACTATAATGAATGATATGCATACTAATGATACATTTAAAAGATTATGGCTAATTGTGGCAGGTTGATCACATGCATGTCTCTCTTTCCCTCCCACAAACCCACTCTGATAACAGTGAAGGAATGAAAAGGACAAAGAAAAGGGTGGGGGAACAATGGACAAGAGCATTCCCAAAAGCTTTGAAAGAGAGAGAGCAGGCAGAGAGATGTCCGCTGAGTTAGCAGACAAAGAAGAGCTACTCCCCCAGACACCTACGGGGGGAAAGCATGGCGGAGAAGCCATCCCAGCTGGGCCCTGTCCTGCCCTTGGAGGCACCTGGTACCCTACAAGAGGGGACACAGCTCTGGGGCTGAGAAAGCAGGATCAGGTGGAGTCTGCGTAGATAAGGACACAGAACAATGGACGACATGCGCGTCTAAGCGTGGCAGCCCCTTCCTACCCCAGTGGGAGGCCGCAGGCTCTTCCCCTGGAGGAAAAAACAGACGGAGCCATGGGCGCAGAGATACTGGGCAGGGTGGGCAGCAAACTGAGACCCAAACAAGAGAGCTCCGTGGAAGTCTTCACTCTGCAATGGCCCTCAGGACCCTTTCCTGCCTTGTCCCAGGAGGCCAGCACTGGCTGGCTTTTTCCAACCCCACTAGGCAGGATACTGAACTGTTCTTCTCCAGGGAGAAGGTGCCCTGCATTCTGGAAGCCTCACCACCACAATGGGTGTCCAAGGAGAAAATGGCACGGAATGCATCACAGCTCCTAACAGAAGTGGATTCGGCGGCTGGGCCATCGCTGTACCATTCCGACCTCCTTGTCACGTTCCTTTCTAATTCAGCGCGGTCCTTCCCTTCCCCACCTCGCTCAGGAAGCTAGGGCTCCAGAACACATACGGTTTCAGCCAATCTGACATCCTAATGCCAGGCTCAGGATCAGATGCCACCCTCGAGGGCCACAGGGTAGGCGGCACCGGCCTTGCTGGCCTGGGTCAGGTGCAGGAGGTGTGGCCTGCATCTGCAGGTAGCACCGTGGGATAGCGACCGTGCAGCCTCCAGGCCCGAGGTTCAGTGCAGAGAACCTTCCCCAGAAACTCAGCGAGGTCTGTGCCCTGTCCTCCGATGGGTTTCAAGCAATTTATCTCCCTTAACTTCTGAGCAATACTTCCATTTAAAAATGTTTGTAAATTTTTTAAAATTTTATTGTTTTTTGTATTTTCTGAAGTGAGAAGTGGGGAGTGGCAGACCAACCACATGTGCCCGACCGGGATCCACCCAGCATGCCCACCAGGGGGCAATGCTCTGCCCATCTGGGCCATTGCTCCATTGTGGCCAGAGCCAGTCTAGTGCCTGAGGTGGAGGCCATGGAGCTGTCCTCAGCACCCGGGCCAACTCTGCTCCAATGGAGCCTTGGCTGCGGGAGGGGAAGAGAGAGACAGAGAGGAAGGAGAGGGGGAGGGGTGGAGAAGCAGATGGGCGCTTCTCCTGTGTGCCCTGACTGGGAATTGAACTCAGGACTTCCACAAGCCAGGCTGACGCTCTACCACTGAGCCAGATGGCCAGGACTGTTCTTAAAATTTTTAATAAAAATTTTTAATAAAAAATATTTCATGAAAAGTTAAAAAAAACTAATTAAAAAAATAAAAAAGGCCCTCCATGAAGTGATTACTTGAGATACGAATTTTACCTTGAGATACGAATTTTATTCGTTCTGTAACTGAGCTCGTCAGTCAACTCATATATCAAACTGCTGATACTGGACCCATGCGCCAACGCACCAACTAGTGGCAGCTTCCCGAATCATGACTCATATCTCGGAATTTTGCTCTGATCTCAAACAAAAATACGTACCAAGTCGCAGCTCGTATCTTAAAAATGTGTGTGTGTCGGTCTGTTTATATCTCAAGGTACCACTGAATTAGTATGTGTGAGGTGCAGTTATACATTTTCAGAACTTTTCACTCAAGGAAAGAGTCATTATAACCAGGAAAAGAGTATGCACATGAGCCCTGGCCCGAAGGTTTGGCTGGTGAGAACGTTGTCCCGAAGCGCAGAGGTTGCTGGTTTGATCCGCAGTCAGGGTGCAGGCAGGAGCAGATCGTTGTTCCTGTTCCCCTCTCTCTCTCCCTTCCTCTCTCGAAAATCAATAAAATAGATTTAAATATTTTACATCCAGGAGAAAGAACGCTCATCAGAAATGCTGCCGCAGGGGTGGGGAGAATGACTGCACTAGAGCAGCATTGCAAGAAAGCAAAGAAGACCAGGGCAGATGTGAATAAAACAGAAAAGTCCCCTGGGGCGCAGGCTGCCACAAACTGTCTCTGCAGAGCAGTGTGCTCCGTGGGCTGCACTGTCTCTGCTTGTAACTAGCAAAGCCCAGGGACGGAGTCTGTTTCTCATGCTTTTTCAGTTACTAGAAATGAAAAGATGTACCCAGCACAGCAAAACCTACTTCAAGCACTTAAAAATGAGCGTATTTCAAATGGCGGACTGGTCTCATTGTCGCATTTCTGCTTGTGCTCCATGGCAACACAACTTGTGTTTTTTAAAACGAGAAACTTCCAAGTTTGCAACAGTGACTGCGTGCCTTGCAAAGGTGCATGACGTGACACGGACTCCCGGTGGTGATGTCTCCGGCTCTGACTTCGGTGGCTGCACAGGGAATTACAAAGGGACTCTGAAATTATGCTTACTCGGCAGTGGCTTTCAAGTGCATATTAATCATACACAAGTCTATATGCAGAGCCCTTTGGGTATACTTACATTAAATAAAAGTGTTATTCTGGCTAAGTGGACCATGCATTTGTAAATAATCCCAACTCTAAAAAGTACCTTGTTTACAAAGGCAGCTTAATTTTTACTTATCGGAGAAAATGAGGGTCAGGAAGGCACGTACAAATAAAATCCTCTGACAATCTCCAGAACTCGGTAGATGAATGGTTTGAATTTGACCCCTCTCATTTGTCACTGAGCTACAAACAGAAATCAAAGCGGACCCTTCCCTGCTCTCGCTCTATCCTTTCAGCAAAAAAACACCCCGAATGCAGCAGTGCAGGGGAGAAAAGCAACAGGAATGAGCTTTTAAACGAATGAATGGACTTTTCTGAAGTCCTCTGCATTGATGGCTAAGCTATTTCCCTACCTCTGCTGAGACTACCATAATCCCATGCGGTTCCTCCTGTGTGCCAAGGGGAGCTAAACCTAGGGCCCTGCGAGCTGCAGTGAGGGCACTCCTCCTCCCTGTGACCTGGGCAGTGCGGCCCAGAGAGAGGACCGTGCAAAGGGGCCCCTTCTGTGCGCCATCTGAGCAGCAACCCTGGACTTCAGATGACATTGGGCCAGATTGCCGCAAGCACCGCTGGTGGTCTGAGCCCTGCCGTGGCTCAAAAACGTGTCCGCGCAGAAGCAGGGCTTTGGGTAAGAAGAAAACAACCACATATGCTTTCCCACCAGTCCTCACCATGGCCCCTAGGCCTCCCAGGACTTGCTGGGGAATGAGCGAAGAAGAAAACTGCAGCACGGGGGAGGGGCAGGGGGAGAGGGTGGAAGGAAGACGGAGAAAGGGAGAATGATGCGATCTACTTATTCAGAACTGGGAAGGAACTGAAGCCCCCCCTCCAGAGCTGGAAGTGCCCCAGGCTTGCACTACCCCCTCAGGTGGCTCTGTCCCCTGGCTCTGAGAGGCGAAGGCCCCTGGGAGGGAGAGGACACACGGTTAGGAGCTGAGACACAGGGGTACACACATATGAGCTCTGACACCAGCTACGTGAACCCCGGCAAGTTCCCCGACTTCTCCAAGCCTTGTCTCGTCTCCCTAAGGAGGCGGTCAGTCGCCTCGGAGGAGGTGTGAGGCTTAAATGAGATCCAGCAGAAGGCTGTGCATTTAGGGGCCCTCCACCTAGACACACAGAAAGGGGGTCTCCCTTCAACATATTCTCAACCGTAAGCTTTACACTTGTAAGCTATAGAATGAGGAGGGGGGAACAGGATGCTAATTCCAGGCCCGGCAGATAAGCAGAAATTAAACAGAACGGCATCAAGCCAGGAGGGGAACAACAGTGATACAGGCGCATCAACTTGCCACTATGCTTTCTTATTCCAGGAGGGTCTGTACGGATCCGGACCCCCGTGGGGGAGAGATGCGGCCCAGGAGGGTCCACGTCCCCCTCCCTCAAGCCCACAGTGCGCAGAACAGATCAAGGACAGTGCGTAGGGGGAGGTGCGAGTTCTGAAAGGAAACAGGACAATTCCCTGATGAAAGCATCCTCTGCCTCAATTACAGAAACGTTCTGACACTTAAAATAAAATAAAATAAATAAAATAAGCAAGAGTCTCAACACTGGGCCAGGAAACTAAGAAGTAGGAGAGATCTGTTTTCTTTCCCCAAACCTCTGCCACTCAGGCAGTTTCGCTTCTCTGTTGGCTCCATACTCACCCACATGGGTTGGGGGGGCCTGCCCCTGCTGTTGCCAAGGGTTTGGAAGTTTCTCCCTCCACAACATCCCAAGAAAGCTCCCCCTCCCACTCCATTTGTCCCTGTAGCACCAAAGGGCTTTTACATACCAAGAGTGGGGGACTCTGTTTAACCCTGTAGACCCCCGATACGAGCAGACACTTACTATATGCTGATTTATGATGCTCTCAAATTCACCTGTGCTGTGTCTCATAAGGCTAGGTGGGCTTCGTTTCTCCCATAATTGCATTTATAATCAATTAAGGTCAGCCAGAGAATAGGCTTCATTAATTATTTTCCCCAGGCAAACAGATTTACATTTAAACGGGGTACTTCAATCTTCCACCTGCAAGGACTGAGTCATCCAAGTGTGTTAGCAACCTGGCAGGGCTGACATTGTTGGGTTGACATCCTGGGACTCTTAAATCGTCCCAGCAGACAGCTGCCTGCTGCACAGTTGGGCTGGAAAACTCTGGCCACGTCTCCACACCATAAAGCAGCATGTCTTGGGTTACAGTTCTCCAACTGGAGGCCCATGACCCCGAGTCTGTGCAGCCTTGTGAGAACAGAAGAGAAATTTTGTGCTAGTATTTAATGGAATCAGTAGAGGGGACTTCCCGAGCTGTCACCATACTGTAAGAAAACAGTGACATTCAACTTCAGCGCCTATGTTTGCGTTTATAGGGTGGTAGGACTTTGTTGCACACCAATGAGGAAAGGGGCAGAGAATCAGCACGTCAGTTACATGCTTTCCTCCAATGACATCCCAGTGCGCTGGTGGATGGAGGGTTGGTTCCCACAGGACAGAAGTGGCAGGAGGATGGTAGGTCACAAGGCACTGGGTTGCCCTGGCTAGCCAATCGCAGAGAACCCAGGCCTGGAGGCCGGAACACGTTCCTGTCAACTAGCCAATGAGCCAATGATGTCTTCTAAACATAATTAATATGTTGATCAGTTGAAATATCTTGGTAAAATAGCTTTATTTGAATTTGATGTGTTTTGCTTTTTTTTTTTTTTTTTTTGGATATAGATCAACAAGCATAAGATATTTGTTTGTAGATATTTAAAATAAAACAATGTTCTGCTTGTCCATATTTATGTAATATCATGAATAAAAGGAGTTTGTCTATGCTTGTAAATGATGAGAATTCTTTCAAGAGTTTCTGCAAGGACCCCAGGCTGAGAAACACTGGTCAGGGAAAGTGAATTTGGAATTCTCTTAAAAGGGTTATCGTAGTCAAAACAACAGCCAAGGTACAGACAGCTGACCCTGACTTATACATAATGTTGGAGCAGAGCTTAGGAACTGCTTCAGTCCCTAACTGGCCGCCACAGAGCCGGGAGACCAGGAGAGCCGCCCTCAGAGGCCGGGAGGCCTGGCCGTGCAGGGAGCACACACGCCCGCACCCTCGTGGGGCTGTTCCCCAGCCTGCGCTTCGTTCTGCTCCCCATACAGAGAGAAGGGATAATAATACCCCAACCCAATCCTTAGACCAAAAAACAAAAACAAACTTTGCTTTATGGGAACAAAGAGGCAATAGACGCAAAGGCATTTCCATCTTTTGAAAAACAAGGAGGCACTATTTAAAAGAGGGACCCTTGAAAATATCTCCACAACGTGTGTCTGATTCATACTGACATGTATAATTGAACCTAGGTTTAATTTTCACTGCCAATTATCTGCTTCCTTTAGAAGCCAGGCTGGTGAAACGCTGACTTGTGTGGTTCAAAAACAGAGGCCACGGGAGGGTCAGGGGTACCTGGGCCGCGGCACAGGGAGCCTGGGCCTTTCACAGAAGAAGAGCAAGCGAAACAAAGGAAGAGGAGAGGAGAAGGCGGAGCCAACGCGCATCAAAGTCATTGTCAAGAGGCTGGTAGAAGTTGACCGCCAGGAAGTGGGGGGAATGAGGGGTATTGGCGATTTTTCCACCCCTGGACCTCACTGATGACACAGAACACCTTTAATACTGACAGGACCAGAACCATGAAGACCCAGAGCAACCCACCATCAGATGCCCAACATACACATAAATATTCAATTATTCAATTTTGCTTCCGTCCCCTTCCCCTCCCTCTGCTCCTATGCCTTCTTTTCTTACAAAGTGGTAAGCTGAAATACTGGGTTACTTACAAGTAAATTTAATCAACCCCTGTTTCATTACTCAGTATAATTATGTTTCAATTATGATGAGCTGTCATGACACATCTCAGACCCCTTATTTTAAACAGCCTGTGTAAACGAGGAATCGCACATATGTAAAACAAAACTAAAATGGAGAACTGTAGTGCCTCCTTAGGAGGGCCACCTTTTCTTCTCCCGGTCACCCCCTTCCCAAACCCAAACCTCAGTCCTTTAAGTATGGCCAATATTGCAAGATATTACCTTTTATATGTTCATCAGGAAAGCCTCCCTTGACATGGGAAGTGACAGGTATGATTAACACTTGGCCACCCTGTGGAGTGTGAATTAGGGAGGGCTGAGAGTGGGAGCAGAACACCAAATAGGAGACTAACGCATAAAGAGGCAGTGGTCATTCCGACTGGGACAGGAGTCGAGGGGACAAGAGCCTGGGTTTGGGAAGAGGTTTTGGAGGAAGGCAGTGGTTGGCGAACAACAGCCCCGTGGGCTAACTCCAACCTTAACTTATGGTTGTATGGCTCTAATAGCTAAGAATGGTGTTTACCATTTTAAATATGTAGTTATGAGGGAGAGAGTGAAAGAAAAGAAGTGACAGAAATTGCACGTGGCTTGCAGAGCCTAAAATACTTATTATCGTCTCTTACAGAAAAAGCTTGACAACCCTTGTAGTCGAGTCAGAAGGTCTTGAAATTGAACTGGATGGAGGGAGGGAGGGAGGAGGGGAAGATGAAGGAAAGCAACTGTGTCCTTTGCCTGAGCAGCTGAGGGCCACACCCTCCCCACTCCAGCCAATCACAGCCTCTTGGGTGCCTCCCCGTGCGCATCTCTTTGTTCTTGCCCTCCTTTCACTATTGTGTTTGTTGACTTACATGTCTGCCTCTCCTCTCTGGCTGGCGCTTAATTCCTTAAGTGACTCTAATTTTTCCTAATATGTGCAGCACCCAGCTTTGTCCAAGACACATCCTCCATAACTACTGGATATAACTGAACTGATGACATGTTAAATCCATTTTCAGTCGTGCTAGCAGCATCAACCTCTTAGTGAATAAAAATAATTAGAACCAGTTCTTTTTTTTTTTTTTTTTTTTAGTGTGTAAGAGTTGATAAATCAGAGTAGGTCTCAATTATAAATTTCCCTTAGAAGAAATGACATTTTATGTTGATTTACTTATATTTAAAATGTAAGGAACTATAAGGAATTTTTTTTACATGTGAACTGAAACATCCCTTTGGGGGGATGATCAGAAAAAGAAGGTTGGAATACAAAGAAAGTTGGTGATGGGGCATGATGAAAAGTGTCACAGTGACAGTTGGAGCGGCTGACTTGGGTTTGCGGGGGTGGGAGAGAAAGATAAAGGCATCAAAGGTGGACTTTTATGCTTTGATTTAATGGCAGTGCCTGTTACCAACATCAAGAAGACTATGAAACAGGTAGGCGAAGTTCTGTTCTGGAAAGTTAAAATTTGAGATGCCAGTTAGACACTCAAATAGACACGTCAAGATGGATGTCCAAGTCTGGAGTTCAGAGTTGGAGAGTTATTGTGATCGTCATGGAAACAGGTCTATAAATCCCAAACACTAATGAGTTCGGCTAGAAGAGAGCATGTAGACAGAGAGGGTCCAGGCCTCGCTCACAGTCAGAGGCAGAAGAGAGGAGAGAGAACCAGCCCAAGGACGCTAAGGAAGAAGGACAGTGAGAAAACCAGGGAGACAGGAGAGCACACTTGCTACTTCTAAGAGATTCGTAAGAGGTGGATAGACAGTCCATGTGCCAGGACGCACGGAACCGACAGCCATGGGAAGCACTGCTTTGGAGAACGGGAACAGGGCCCACATGGACTTGGTGGAAGTGGGTTAAAGAGGAAGTCAGAGAATCAGGAAGCAGAGGAGGCGTGTGGCCAGGACAAGGAGAGAGATTCCCACGGGACACTTAACCCTCAAGCTGTAATAAAAAGAAAGGAACTGTATGTAAGAAAATAACATTTACTTAAAAGAACATTCTAACTTTGTTAAAGTCTGTTAGTACCATTCTTTTCCCTGATTTTCAAGTAGTGCATGTCCTATATGACAGTGGGGGTGGACTGGTTCTACATATGTACACATAGACATATATATGCATACATACTGTATGTACAAAAAAGGATGGAGTTTTTATTCCATACCATGAATTCAATCATTCTCCCCAAATCTTTTCATTAAGCCCTTGAGTTTTAAAACTCCAAAAGCTACTGCTAGAGTGAGAATTTACAGATAGGGTAGCCCTAACACGACTGTTACTGACAACATTTCTGTATGTAGGGTGGGGAAAGGTTAACAAGCACACCTTACAGAAACCTGCCTTCACTGGGCAGATTTCTGTCTGAGTGCATTGTTCATTACAAATAAATGCTACTGATGCAGGTGCATGCATGCAAGCAAGCAAGCATGCACACACACACATTCATTAGGTATTTAATTACCATTGGACTGTGAGCTCTTTGTCAGATTTCATTGTTTCAGAACATGTGTTTCAATTATTTGTTTCAGCTCTGTCTTTGCTACTAGACAACGTGCGGCTGGACAGTGGAGAAATGTTTCCATTTCTAGAACTTTGAACATAATAGGTCTCAGTACCTGTTGGCTGGATGAGTGGGAATTAAGCATAATAGTTGTCTGACTGAATTTAGAGCGTTTCCTTATTAACCCCAGTGAGCTTGGACACACATGGACTTCCCAGTTTCTTCTTTAGGTGAGATGAAAAAATAATGAAAACCTCTTTGAATAATTTATAGCAAAATATTGGCCAAAGAAGCTTCTTATGGAAACTGCACATAGATGACAGGTGTTACTCAGAAGTGACCTATTGATTAAGGATTCTCAGGTACAGTGTGAGCTGCTTGGGAGAAGCCTGTCCCACCAGAAAAGCGGCAAAGGGAAAGAAGTCTTTGGTGACAACGGTTGATGGAAATTTTTTAAAAATTTATATTCACACTGCAGACTCCACTTGTGGGATTGTACTCCAAACTATTCATTAAATGAACGTAGGGTATTCACTAGGAAATACCTGGGAATAAACCTAACAGGGAATGTATGCTGTAGGAATAACATGTATAAAATTATGCTGAGGGACAAAGCTGAAGCAAGATGAGAAACAGACCTTGGATAGAAACCAATATTTAAAGTTGTCCATGCTCCTAAAATTAACTAACTCCCCTAAAATGAACTCATATAATATCAGGAAAACTTTTCAATAGGATTTTGTGAGGAGTAACTCGACAAAATGACTCTTAAGTTTCACTTGGCAGAATGAACAGGTGGACAGTAGCCGGGAAAATTCTAAAAATGGAAAAATGACAAATGTAATCAGGAGGAGTGTGCCCTTCAAGTATTTAAATTTAATATGAACATTAGAAAGTGATAAACATCTCAAGGCTGTTATAAAAGCCCACGGGCGATCTGCTGAATAGAAGAAGTCAAACACACGTGAGAATTCGGCTGTGGCCAAAGGTGGCATGACCTCCTGGACTGGCTTCCATCTCCTCCCCTAGTGGAAGATTTAGGTGGGTCTTAGCTCAAAGGACCAGAATATATGATGACTTGGGCAAAATTGGAGTTTTTCTTTTAAACACTTCAGATATTTGACAAAACCTGAAACTAGAAAGGTCTCATGGGTATGAGACACTTCTTCATGGCAAACTGGACAGGCTTGAAAAACAGATCATTTGAGATAAAGTACTGGCAACATATAGGACTAAAAGATAATCACCACAATATTAAGAGAGCTTTAAAAATGTCTTTTAAAAAAACAAACCAACACTAATGGAAAAGTGGTCAAAGATAGTTTCAGCAGTTCTCACATGATAAAAGATAGGAAAACCTAAGACTCTAAACCTCGCTAACGATCAAAGAAATGTACATTAAAACTGCATGTGTGTTACTATTTGCATATCAGAAAGATACTATCCTACATTGACCAGATGTGGGGAAATGCATATTTTTACACACTCTTCTATTCTAACTCTTGGTTAGAATAGAAATTGGCACAGTCTCTTAGAGGAGAGGGGATGTAAAAAAAATCAAAATATTATATGACTCTATTCTTTGACCCAGTAAGACTATTTTCCATAATTTGGACTAGAACCTAAAAAATATACTTACGCAAGTGTACATATATGGAGTGTTATTTGCTTCATTATTATTTAAAATATGAATTGTCCATCAACTGGGACTAGCTAAACCATAACCGTACCTATAAATAATAGTGAACATTTATGGAGTGCTTATGGTTCTAAGTATTTTACCATGTATTTAGTCAGTTCATCCTTCCAACAATATTATGAAGCAGGTGCTCGTATCATCTCAGTTTAAAAATGAGGAGAGTATAAATAATAAATTCATAGAAAAGAACACGATACTACTCTCAAACAGAGCAAATATCTTTATTCAGTGAAAAGCGCACCAAGATTTTTCTTGGCTGATAGAATCGGGTTGTAGGGTAGCAGGCAGAGTATAATTATAGTTATATTATACAAATTCATGCTTTTACATTCAAATAGAGAGCTCTAAAAAAAGAACCATTAATAGTGTGTATCTGTTTTCTTGGATGGTGAGATGTTGGATTTAAAGGAAAAAATCTAATCTTGAATTTCTCTATAAAAAAAAGTGTTCTTAAAATGAAGTATTTTGATTATTTTAGGCACCTCACCTAAGTGGAATTGCACAGTATCTGTCCTTCCATGTCTGGCTTATTTTACGCAGCCTTCCAATTTCATCCAGGCTCTAGGATATTTCAGGACTTCCTTCCTTTTGTAAGGCTGAATAATATTCCTGTGTATGCACACACACACACACACACACACACACACCCCAAATTTTCTCATCTGTATACCAGCTGATGGACATTTAGGTTGCTCCCATATCTTGGCTATTGTGCAAAGTGCTTCAATATATATTGAGGTGCTAATATCTCTCTTTGAGGTCCTGACTTCAGTTCTTACGGGTGAACACACAAAAGTAGGAGGGCTGTTTCCACTTACGTGACATATGTAAAATCGTCCAACTCACCGAATCAAAGTGTCGGATGGCGGCGGCCAGGCGCTGGGGGCAGGGGGACATGGGGAGCTGCTCATCAAGTGTTCTTACCACAATAAAGCAATATGTTTAAAAAATAAAGTATTTTTCATTTGGGGGGAAATGTGGAATCAATATAGCTTTTCCTAAGTGCCATTTGGTTCTCCTATTTAAGACGTCCCATATAGCTCCCCTCGTTTTAACCTTATCTTTCTATTCTGTCCTCAGAATAGAATTCTCGATCCTTTACTGTCACTTACCATTATTACCCCAAGTTCCCTGAATGTGGGGATGAGACAGAGGTCTCTGAATTGTCTGAGAACATGCTACCAACCTGTCAATGCATTCTCATACAAAAGATATGGTAAGATGACCGATTTTACAATAGTTGCTTGTTGAAGAGTTTAGAGTAGAAGCTATCAAAAACACTCAAAGAAGTTCAGAAGGACTTTGGCTCATATATGCTGAAAAAGGGAAAAAAACAAAGGCTATGTGGAAGTGACCGTAAAGAAGTATGCTTCACCAAACGAAGTGTCATGGCGTCATAGGGACACAATGTTGGGTTGGATGGAGAAAGCTGAGTTCTCACCCTGGCTCCACCATGGGCCAACACGGTAACCCTGAGCATGTCCGGTAACCTCTCTGCAACTGTGTCCCTGTGTAAGAAGTGAGAAGTGGGACCGGATCCTTGGTATTCAAACTTAGCTCCCCAGTATTCCAAGCGTTCTCCGCCTGTTCTTCAGGGGCCACCATGCGAGCGGGAGAGCCCCGAGGCCAGAGGGCTGGGTCCTGGGCCCATGCCCTGCCTTAACCGAAACAACTCCATCTTGATTTATTTCACGTAATGAGATTTCATGGAATATTTTGATTGAAAAGGTCCTCGTACTTAAAAAAAAAATGGAGAGAAAAGTTTGAAAACCACAAACAAAGCTGATGTCTGAGGTTCCTTATAGCTTTAAGTTCTGGTTTTGAAATCAATCTATGCCTCAAATGTATGTGTGTATAAGCAGTGGAAATGCTATTTGCCCCGAAGAGAGTTTCCATCTGAACATCAATCACGAAGAGTCTCTGCTGCTCACATGTGGCAAGTTGATTTTTTCTTTTTTATTCCCTGGGGTCAATTTACCATCTGCCTCATCTTCATCAAAACATTAATTTCGGCTTAATCCCCTTTCTTCCTCTCTGGTGGTAAAAGGACCTGGCTCACTTTGAAATGAGACAAATAGAGTGCAGCACTGCCTCCACACGCGGGGTGGTTTCCACTGGACTATTACAGAGCTCCAGAATACGACAATGAATTGTCATTTAGCTCTTCCCTGAGCCTCCATGCCTAAAACACTGTTCAAATAAAATGTACTGAAGTTCATTAAATGTACCAAGTGTTTACCACATGCCGGGGCAGCGCAAGGTGTGTCTGGGGGGAGAACTGCGGTCAGGCTCTGTTCCAAGAGCGTTGATTCTCTCTGGGAAGATGGGCAAGGCACGTCTATGTGAGTTCACAGGACCGCGGGCTCATCGGGCTGAAGGGAGGTCAGGGAAAGCTTCAAGAGTCTTGAAGGTTGAGCAGGATTTGGGTCAGCGTATGTATGAGGAGAGGATATTTCTGGTGCAAAGAATGCTGAACTGAGAAGTCTGGATTTATTTCAACAGGCAAGAAGGCCATTGGGGAATATGTTCGCTTGGTAAAGAGTACACTGGTATATTAGAATAGTGAGTGACAAGACAAAGGCAGAGACTGAAAATTTGGATGGCAAGTGCTGGCTGCTTCAGTGACCCAGATGAAAAGGGGATGAAATGGGATGATGACAGTTGGGGACATCAAAAAGTGACTGATGAAGCTACACCCTCAGCAGACTTCCAAGAACCGAGAGAAAGACCACAAGTGCACAGCAGAGCAGGTAGGAAGCTTGACCTGACCTGAGTCGAGGAAGAAGACAATGGTAGCGTGGGCTAAGGTGGTTGGAGAGAAGAACAGGAGCATGAGTAACGGAGACCTGTTTAGAAGAAAAAGCCACAGGGATTCGGTGGAGTGGACAGGGAGGTGATGTTCGCTGAGATCGGGAAAATCAACGCCGATGGGGCACGGGTTCCCTGAGGCCGTGAGTCACACTTCGGATATTTTGATGCCAAGAGACATCCAAGAGCAGCCAGGGTAGTGGGAACAGGAAGTCCCTCTAGCTGAGAGAGTTTTGAGGATGTGAGGTTTCGGAGAGGAAAGCAAGACTGCACTGAATGCAAAGAACTGTAAGGATTACTGGGTGAAAAGTCGTAGGATATATGGGAGCTTTTCACAAAAGAATGGGTATACAATGGGACGTGCAAATATGTCTGGAGAGGTTGTGCAATTTAAATTAGTTTGATTATGTTGTGCTGATAGAAAAGGAAGTGAATATTCTAAATAAGAAAAGAAGGGTGGTGAATTCATCTTTTTCTAGGTTTTGTTTGGGTAGCAGTGTTTAATGCATGAGAGAGTTCTATATCTTCGGAGCTCTTTAACCAGCGGGATTTTCTCTCCATCACATGTTTGAATGTTTAGAACTCTGTTAACGTTCTATTTAGCTCAAGTGGTTGTATGTTGGTTCTTTGGCGCCATTGTCAATAATAAAATTCAACAACACAAACCCCTAAAGATGGCCTTGTTTTCCTTTTTTTAAACATATCTGACTCTCAGCCCAAATCAAGATCCAATTGTTTTCTTCTCATGTGGGGGACAAGTGTAAGCCACGGCCACCATCAAAGCCACTTCACTCTACGCCACTGCCCTTGTGCTGAGCTCCATCTGCTCAGCCTCCCAAACCCTTGCTCTCCGTGGTTACACTCCGTCTCCTCCCTTTCCACGAACCTCTGCCCGCAGCAATGTCCTGCTCTACTCTCAGTCCTTCCCTGGGGAGCAGCCTAGGGATCTGAATTTTTAACAAGCTTCCCAAGGGGCTTTTGAGATGAGGGCAATATGAGGACACCTGTGCAGAGCCTCTTCCGGGACTGCCCTGAGGATGCAGACAGAGGCCGGCTGGGCCGTGCTCCTTCCGCCTGCTTCAGCCCGGGGTTTGGGCTTCGCTCTTTTCTATGGGGCTTCTACATAAGCTTTCATCAGGAGCGAAGGTCCTGTTGCTCCAAACACCTGATAGTCAGGGCCATGGACCCAGTACCATTCTGACTTTCCTTGTCTCCCTACTAATACCCACTTCAACAACAGACTCACAGCTAGAGTCCCCGGCCGCTCGGTGATCAAGAACTTAACATTACCAGGGGCTGAATATGTGATACGCTCTCTGTTGTGTGTTAAGTATACAGTATGAGAGGAGACAGACAAAGTCCTTGCCTTCATACTACCTTCCAGTTGGGAAAATACTAAATACGTAAGTGAAATTTTTAGGAGTTAGAAAATGATGAATGTCATAAAGAAAAATAAAGCGTAAAAAGGGGAATGAGACTGTGTGTGTCATGTATGTGTGTGTCGTGTATGTGTGTGTCATGTATGTGTGTGGTGTGTGTGAGATGTCTGTGCGATGTATGTAATGCATGTGTGATACATGTGTGCGATGTGTATGTGATTTGTGTGTGTGTGTGATGTGTGTCTTGCATGTGTGTGATGCATGTGTGTGATGCATGTGTGTGATGTATGTATGTGTGATGTGTGTGTTATGCATGTGTGTCATGCATGTGTGTGATGTATGCGTGTGATGTATGTGTGTGATGTATGTGTGTGATGTGTGTGTGATGTGTGTGTGATGTGTGTGTGTGATGTATGTGTGTGCATGCACAATTTTAAATAGGGGTGGAGGAAAGCCTCGTGGGAAGCCGACCACTGAGTCAAGATCCAAAGGGGATGAGGGAATGACTAATGTGCGTATCTGGAAGAAAGCCATTCCCAGACACAGGAAACCACAGTCACATGCAACTGGCATGAGTAGAATGAATGGGTAAAAATGTAGGAGCACCTTTATCATGGTCACTGTCTGCGCTTGGAGCATCCCTTCCTGCCCCGTGGCTGCAGTGGATGCCATTTCCTTTAACCAGAATCACCGTGGAGATGACGGCATTCACACCTCCGGGAGCATCATGACTATCGGACCCTCAGGTCCTCCCCACAGCCCGAGAAACAGAGGCACCGGGGGCATGTGACCTGCCGGAAGTCACAGCGCTCAGCACAGGGGTGGGCTAGACCTAGAGCCCAGGGCTTCTAAACGCCAGGCTCATGCTCTTTCAATTGCAAAGCTTTTTAATATGGAGGCCAGAAATCTAATTGATTGCCTTCTTTTTTCAAGATTACATTTCCAATAAAAAATGTATTTCTGAGTGAATATACAGTCACATAATAATCATGTGGGTGATGTCTTTAAGAATAAAGCATCTTGAATACCACTTGTGAGTTCCCACAGCACCACAATAAGGAAAAAAAAAAAGAAATAAAAGGGAGAGAAGAGAAATGTGATGAGGGAAAAAAAATGAATGAAATGTAACACGGGCTCTAACCAATAATCACATGCCCCAAATCTTCCTGAGTCCTAGTTCTTTCCCATACATGTGACGACACTTCCAATCTCCTACCAGTTCTGAAACGGAGCCACAGACATTATCTAAAAACTAAATTTTACTTTTCTTATCCACTCTGGCAGTCTGTTATGAACAAATAAAGGGAGCCCTATCCTTGTCATCAGTTACTGGGACCCCAGCCAGACACACGGGCATAGCCTGCTGCCAGCTCCTTTCATAGAGCAGCCCCTCAAACTTCACGTCCAAGCCCCACCTGGCCGTGCCACCCAGTCCCACACAGACACGCTGCTTCCCCTCCTCCTATTTGGTAACGCGATCTTCATTTCCTCCACCATTTAATCTTCCCCGAGAAGCGCTGCTGTCTCGGACATCTGTTCCCTTCCCATCCGCCTGTGAGAACACCGTGATGAAGACAAAGTTCTCAAGAAATGCGAAGCTCATCTGTCAACTCAATTCCCTGCCACCTGTCAGAGGCCTCAATGCCACCCCCCCCCCCCTATGCTCCCTCTTAACTCTGCACCAAGTTCAAGCACCTTTTGTTGAGCTCTGGAGAGTTCTCCCTATTCTCTCTCTCTCTCTCTCTTTTCCTTTTAAAGTCATTGTATATTCTATTTACTCACAATGCATCTGATCACTCCCCAATGCAAGCATTCTGCATACAGCTCCTATGCCATTATTCCTGCTCTATGAGAAGCCTGGTATTTTGAGAAACTTCTATTCCATCCTAAAACTGAAAGGCTCGACTTGAGGGTTAAACTTATAATCTGGGTGTCTGAAGAGATACCACAGCTGCTCCAGCTGCCAAGATGAGTATGGAAGACATGACCCTTTCTCATCAATGACCTCATCAGGTTTGTTCACGCCCTTAAAACATTTAGGTTGGATTAGCGCAATGGATTCTGGGTGTGGGGCTATTCTTCAAGACCACCTGGGAGGTTTAGCTAGTGCGCCTACTTTAGGATACTGGTCAGATGGGCCCCGTTTCCCTTACTCCACACATTTCATCTGCAATCTAGAAAAAGGGAACTTAATGCTAAATTTCTTGAAAAATGTTTCTGCACTTGTATATCTTCTCATAGTCTTCTATTTTGAGAGTAAAATGAAGACTCAGCTTTCCTATATAAAATTCACCTTCCTCTCCTCCACCCCGTCCCAGAAAAACAAGCAACCAATCGGAACAGCTTCCTCTTTGTCAGGAAAGACAGGTCAAAATTAAGGAGCAGCAGGCTGGTTCTCCCTGGCTACAGGGGTGGCATGGGACAGTGCTTCTTATCATCAACTTTTCTCCATCTTCGCCCCCACTTCTACCTTCCTCTTACCTCTCCTGGACTGGGGCCTTTGGGCTCTAACAAGGGCCGGCAGCCCCAGGAAGACTTTCCTGGCTGACCTCTCTCTTTCTCCCGCCACAGGTCACCAGCTCCCACGACCACCACCATCACCACACACACAGATACACAGTTGCTTACATCTATTTCACTCTCCCTTAGTTCTAGGAAACAGTAGTCACTCTCTTCTCTGTACAGCTACATTATAATGAATACTTTGTTGTTTACAGTCTTTTTTCCATAGTAGAATCCTTGAGGTTTGCATTTTTATATTTCCAGCTATAGTGCCCAGCATATCATATAAACAAGCTCAAGGCAAGTCTGCTGAAACAGACAATTTAATTTGTTTCAAACCAAAGTAATCTATGCACGGGCTAACAGTTCAAAGAGCTGTGAAGAGGTGTGATGGGAAGGAAACTTCTCATCCTATCCCTCTCCACATCAAGAGGACATTTCTTTCAATTTCTGTCTACATCTTCTGGTCCATGACCCTGTGCAGTTTGCAAGAATTTACTTTTATTTATTTATTTATTTATTTTTTACAGAGACAGAGAGTGAGTCAGAGAGAGGGATAGACAGGGACAGACAGACAGGAACAGAGAGAGATGAGAAGCATCAATCATTAGTTTTTCATTGCGCATTGCAACACCTTAGTTGTTCATCGATTGCTTTCTCATACATGCCTTGACCGCGGGCCTTCAGCAGACCGAGTAAACCCTTGCTGGAGCCAGTGACCTTGGGTTCAAGCTGGTGGGCTTTTGCTCAAACCAGATGAGTCCGCGCTCAAGCTGGCGACCTTGGGGTCTCGAACCTGGGTCCTCTGCATCCCAGTCCAACGCTCTATCCACTGCACCACCGCCTGGTCAGGCAAGAATTTACTTCTTGATTTAACCACTTTCAACAACCTCTCCCTGTCGAAGAGGCATTTTTAGCTGAATCACGATTTCCTTACAATTCTCCTCCCATTAGTTAATAGTTTGACAGGCCCACAATTTCTTATCTGCAGTACTTGGAGCCACAGGTATTTTCAGAATTCATGCTCCCCCCTCCCCAAAATTTATAAAGGCAATGTTGCATATACATAGTAAGTTGCAAACCTGGCACTCACATGTTTCCATAGTAAAATATGTAACCAGTGGGCTACAGAAAGATTGTAAATAACTCTACATTAGTGCAGATCAGGTTTTGTCAACAAGCGTTTGCCAAAATGTATCTTCTTCAGAGTGTTACGGTGAAAAAGTCACATCAATTGCTTAGTCCTCCATCCTCTTATCAGATACATTTTAATCTTCTCGGAGTAACCAGATACAAAGTGCTCCTACCTATTTCTCACTTCTTCCTGTATGTAATCCAAGCCCAACCCATCCAACTGTGTGACTTCCATCAGCCTCGCTAGTTAATCCTGGTGGACCTACCCAGCTACAATATTTCCTTATCAATTGCTTTTCTTAAGAGTCTGGCTCAGGATGCTATTGTCCTTCTCCTCTCTGGCTTCTCGGTTTCTCATCAGGCTCCTCCCTGTTATCAGGCCCGTACAACGGTGTCTACTGAACAGAAAGACGTGTTGCAATTTCAAGGATACATACCCAGGATGCCTTCAAACATGATGCAGGAATAATTTCAGTTAGCATATAGCCAGATGTTGTCATTCTAGCCCATAATCTGTTTTAGACATTTTCCTTCTCCTGTTAGCTAAACTATTCTGTAAAAACAAAAAATACAGGGAATAACATCCATTGGCCATTGTGGTTGAAAATAAGGTAAGACCTAGGAAGATAGGTAGTTTGCGTATTTTTCCAAAGGCAGTCACTGTGATTTGGGGAGCACCACCTTGGGCGTTTCTCAAAGGGTGGTCTCTTTCCCACTTCTCCCAAGGGGAAGTCCACTCTAAATTTGGTTGGTAGGCTGTGTGGGAAGGGGGAGAATCGAATACTGCCCGGCACACAGTGTATTCTAAAATGATAAATAAATTTATTTTTTTAGAAACAAAAATCAGTCAGAAGAAAGAGAAAAAAAGAAAGAACAAAAGCAAAACAAATGGGTAATGTAATGAGAGGCAGTGAGCAGCAGAAAATTCAGGGTAGAGCCAAAATGCAACCAGGCAACTCATTTCTCATGCAAAAGAGGCCTCCAGGGTACTTAAAAAGCTTTGTCCTAACCAGTCTTTGCTTGCTTCTACAGCAAAAGAGCCACCAGGAGCTTGCAAATATAAGGTCTAGCGGAAAGTTCTGTCCATATTTGGAATAAAACACAATACAAATTTTCCTTACCGTCAGTAAACTTTATTAAATAATATAATTGCCATTATTATTAATGATTTCTTGCCAGCATGAGGGCAATTTGTATATCCCATTTTTGAAAAATGTTTTATCTTTTGATGTGAAAAATTGAACCAGTGCTTGTTTGATATCTTCTTCATTTTTGAATTTTTTGCCCTTCAAAAAATTTTGTAAGGACAAAAACAAGTGATAGTCGGTATTATTCCTTCACCAAACTTGCAATAAATTTCTACATGCTCTGTAGCATTTCTTACTTGTTGAAATTCGTAAAAATTACAGTGGCGTAAATGAACTTTATCAGTAGCCATGGGTACACTATCGCTTCACACATAAGACTAACGTGAATTAACTTTGTTTTAGTTAATTTGCTATGTCAGTATGTATACATTAAGTGATAAAAATAGAGAGACACACATGCACCAAATAAACATGTGCTTACATGTCAAAATTTGTTGTGATAGGAATGAACACCGTTAGACCTAATATCTCAGGGTACAGGACTGAGCATACTCGGTTGGCGGGCGCTAACCACACCAAGCAGCTGGCTTCCCAACAACCACGTTGGCTTTGGAATCCTGAAAGTAGCTCGTTAGCCCTGCAGCTCCCATGGGACAGAGGACCGGTGGCAAACAAGGGTCAGTGCAAGATGTCAGGTGCATTAAGACCCTTTGGGTGGTGAGCGCGCAATGCAATATACAGATGAAGTATCAGAGAAGTGTACACTTGACCACCTATACAGTCTTATGAAGTAATGTCACTCCAATCAATTCAATCAAGTTCAAAAGAGAAGTCTCTGTCTTTCTACGTTCCAGGGAAAGCAGTGGGTGTAAGGAGGCTGGAGCAAAATGAGAACCTCTATAAGTTGTCACTATGTGGACTGCAGTTCTAACCAGAACATCGTTTCTCTAGGAAGGGTTCCGTTTCCATGGGAACCAACAACCATCATGTGTCACCTCAACTAACCAAGTGGTGTTCTTGTGAAGTTTGAGAAGGGTCTGGAGGAAAAAAAAGTAGTTATAGTTATCTAATCGTGAAACAAAATGTCGTTGTCACTTGCAGAATCCATTGATATGGTAAATATCGAGACACATACCTCGTTAGGGAGAGAAAATATATACTTAGGTGGGACACTTGGCTGATCCTGGATGAGAAATCTGACCATAAACCAAGATCACAGGCATATTCAACAGCTGCTTTGTGTGCTTGAAGATTGAGATTTTTTTTCCCCAATGACTATGTGTGTATGCATATATATATATATATATATATATATGTATTTCTTTTTTTCTTTGACTTCTCTCCATTTTCCCTAAAGAAGCTTTGGTGATTCTAGAGGTACAAAGAATGTTACATTGGTCCAAGGAGTTAAATTCCATTTATGAGAAAGAAACATTTGACAGGAATGAATCGGTTTTTCTCTAGCTTGGCTTTGAGTATCTCTGAGTAACTGTAACCTTTTGAATTTAGAGACTAACCGATAAATCTGTGGTTTTGGATGGAGTCTGATGAGTTGAAGCCTCTCATAAGAGCCAGACTAAAGCATCCTTCACCAGTAAAGAAGCCAGGTTTTTGTTTTGCGCTTTTTTTTATGGGGGGGGGGGGTGTTGGAGGGGTGAAGAGATAATTTTCCAGGAACAAGTGATCGATGCCCCCTTGGTTAAGATACCATGTAATCACTGCTATGGGAGAACATGTCTGAGATAAAGCCACTGATGGGGCGTCAAAGTACTTCCAACTTTATTAGATTTGTCTCTGAACATTTTTAGGGATAAACTGTACGAGATATGTACACATCGATCTTCCAAGGGAATTATGCCTTTGAATGGAGAAGGAGTTCTGGAATATGATCTCCCAATACGCTAAGAGACTATATTTGGATGGGGTCTAGAATTCTGCATCTTATTTTATAACTTAACTAAGTGGCTATCTTATCTTGTATATTACTCAAGTTCTCCTAGGATGCATGGATTTCCTGGACAGAGAGTTGGAAAAGCATGTTTACATCTGTAGTTTTATATAGCTGCAGACCTGTGCCTTCCTTTACTCTACAGGATTAAGTGCAAATTATCAATTGCATTTCTCAGGTGTTTTAGAGAAAATGGCTCAGGGTTTTGTAACTCTTTAGGATTTGTGAGAGCCAAGTGCTGTTCGGAATTAGAATTGAAAAGTTACAGGCACAACAATTTGCCCCACTGTTTCCTACAGCTAGGTGTCCGAAGACACCCTGGGTGTCTCATAAGCAGTCATGGGGATCAACTCCTCATTTCCTCCAAGGGAATGTGACCAACTGGTGGGTAACATACAACGTGAACGGTAAACTTACAGTTGTACCCTTCTTAAAATGTTGTATTATCTTAGCTGCTAATGCTACCTCATTTGCTTTTATTTAATAACACTCTTTACTCTCTCAAATGCTCTGGTTAACTTCAGTGTCCCCGATTTTCAACGTTTCAAAGAAGTTAAAAGCAGCTGTGCTTCGGGCAGACGGGAATGACGGGCACGTCTTGCTTCACTCCCTGCCTGCTTCAGGAATGACCTTTTGTAGAAAACCTTTGACACGGGGAATTAAAAAGCATTGTTACAAGGGGGTCCGAGGGGTGTGATGATGCTGGGTTGTTTTTTTTTTTAATCTAGTTCTGTTTACATGGGAGCAGTCAGTTTGTAAAATTTCTGTGAGCCATGCATTTCTAGACATTTAAGATTTTTAAAAACTTGACAGAATAGTTAAAAATTCATTATTTAGGAAAGTATGTCTGAATCAAAAGAGTTAAGTATGTCTGGTTACATGGGAGCAGTCAGTTTGTAAAAATTCTGTGAGCCGTGCATTTCTAGACATTTAAAAGTTTTTTTAAAAAACTTGACAGAACAGTTGAAAATACATTATTTAGGAAAGTATGTCTGAATCAAAGGAGTTAGGGATAAACTATATGAGAAACTGTATTACAAGAGCATTTTTAAAATTTAAAAGTTTTTTTTAAACAAAAACTGTCATCATTATTTAGCAGGACTAGAGTTTTTATTGTAAAGCAAGGTTTTTTCCTTTACTGTGAAACTACTGAAAGAATCATTTAAAAACAAAATCTAAAAAAATAAAAATAAAATCTATTAGATGTTACTATATCTTCTCACTATGGGAACTACTCAAAATTAAAGCTAACTGAAAGATTTTTCCCAATCTTCATTTGAACTTGTAATTTATGTCTAAATACTTTGGAAATCTATTTCAGAATTTCATGGTGTCCCATTATAACTCTATGGAGAAAAAGAAAAGTTAGAAGTTGGCCTGGCTGGGTAAAATATTGTTCTAGTTGTTTAACTATTGTTGTTAACAAAGACATGTCTGGGTTCACATACTCACACATATGCATACACACACTATGGAATATGGTACATATACTTTATCATTAAAGCTATACTGGACAAAATTAGATGTGTTTGTGATGAGTCAGAAGCATTTCAGGACCCTAGAAAACTTTGATTATTGTCTGCTATTGGTCAATATCCTGCATATATGAAAGACCACTGGGAACACGCTGGGATAGTTACTAAAAAGTAAATGTGTAACAGTGTAGGGAGGTGTAGAGGTCGCTGACTGGAGGGGGACCTAGCAGTTCTTAAAAATCAGCCATTCTTTTCAGTGGTGAGAAAGAGAACAAGAGAACACCTGAAGTCAGTACACTTGAAGGTCGTCTTTTCTTCCTTTTCATTTCCAGCGTCCAGTGGAAGGCATATTGATCAAAGGACCAAACATGCAAATAGGCAAAAAGGAGGTCTATGGCTCAGATAAGGTGCCTGCGTGATTGATTCCTAGTTAAGGAAGATTCACCCGTGTTGGGAGGAATTCAAGACTGTCGGGAAACTGACGCCAATGTCATAAACGTTATTCAAATATTTTTAAGTTTCAAATAGAAGCGACTCAACAAGCATCAAGGGAGCACATTTAAAACTGACAAGTGGCTAACCTGGGAGTACAGTAATTATTCCCAAGCTGGTAGGGCAGGGGGCATAGCAGCTTGAATCCTGTTGGTGATGCTCCCTGGAAATGCTGGCGTCTGGTCACTTCTCTTTGCAACGCAAACTTAAATTCTTGGTTATTTAAGAAGTACTTTATATGTGGATGTCCCTGTGTCCATATGCACACATCTCTCCGCGCAGCAGACAAAGCACGCTTGCTGGGGAAGAGAATGATTTCTGGGTGTACGTGCACCCGGAGAGGATGGCATAGACCTGGGGGGGGGGGGGTTTCAAGCTCCAGTCTTTAAGATGTATGTATGCTTTAGGTTAAGAAGCCACCCAGAAAAGTCAGAATCACCCTGGCCAGATGATGGTCGAGTCCCTGCTGTCCTGTCATTCAGGAGAAGGAGTCAGGGGAAGGGGACAGCATGTGAGAAGAGAAGAAAGAACACTGCACCCCCCCACTCCTGGAGACACGGGGTGTCTGCCTCCACGCCGTCAGGCAACCTGGGACAACTTAGTGAACTTCCAGGCCTTCACTTCCTTTACCTGACAAAAAAGATGTTTGGCTAATATGACCTCTCAGGTCTGTCCCCAAGCCAACGGGCTATAATTGCACATGGAAGGATACTTAGGGACATGGGTGGTGACACACATCAGAAGGGAATGAAGGAAGCACCCTCTCTCCTTCTGGTCCGACTAGGGGCCTTCTACCCTCTATTCTTCTTACTGCTGGAATCATGTGTTCAGCCTGGGACAGAATTATTTGATCGTCCCTTTTTATGTACAAAACATGCATCTGTGATGTTAATAAAGAATTGTTCAGACCTTAAGTTCAATGCATAATTTTTTGCTTTCTTTTTGGTTTCTCATGACAACTTAAAGTAAAAGGTTTGGGCTTCTTAAGTGGCACCTTACACCCCTCCCATGGTAACAAGTGTCTGTAAGAACAAGAATGTCACCACAAATGTACATGAAACATGAGACACTCAGGACACATGATGCCCGTGAATTAAATGAGTTTTCAGGTTAGCCCTGTTCAAAGAGAAGAAGTAGGCTGATTTCTCTGCCACGCTATCTCAGATCCCATGAAATATCTTCAGTGGCTGCCCAACAATACTAGACACACGTTGGTTTCTGTTTAAGAATGCCAGAACTTGAGACAATCGGCTCACATGAACCATAGCTGGGGAGAGATCTTCCCATGGCGGTGACTAAACTCAGTTGGCTCTCTGGCTTTGGTGGGACTGATACTGTGGATGGGGCAACCTTCTGACACCTAGCAAGAATGCAGAAACTGCAACAAAACAAAGCCTTGGAAATCTCATCCCTGAGGTCCTTCTGCTGCTTCTTAGCCACTACTGACTCCCTTCTCCCCCCTGCACTTCCGCTTCTCTGAGTCAACAGACTTCTATGTGACCTTAGAATGGATCTGGCAACAGTTCTGTTCAATTATTTGCATGAGGCGAATAAAAACCCAGTCATGGCCGGTGAGCCACAAGTTCTCCCCTTTGCTTCACGGCAGCGAACAGGCAGCCTTGAAGAACTCAAACAATTCGATCCCAGCCTGCCCTCCACCCGCTCCTCCATCCTCATAAACGCCATCCTCACACAGCAGACAGACGCACACTCACAAACTCCAGGCTCCGTTTTCGTTCCCTTTTCCACCTGTTCCTTGAAAAACCACTTCTGCAAATTTATGTTCTGACTTGATCACAGTTTATCTCCAGCAGGAGGACGGGACAGAAACGTGCATTTTAGCAACCAAAAGACCATGTTCTATGTGGAATCTCCAAAGCGCCAGTCTTCACTTCTTCCGTCCACCTCACTCACACGTTTTTTAAAAAACACGTTTAAACCCGACATTGTGTATCAGATTCTGAGGGGTGACTTTCTCCAGCCATATTCAGTTCACACGAGAGACTTATGGATGGAATAAACTGTAAGAAAGCATATTCTAGCTGCTTGCTCTTTTGAAAAGGGAGGGATGCTTTCAGACAGTAATCAATTTCATTGTGGGGAAGATTTCTGCAAAACGCATTAAGAAGTTCACGCCTGTGGCAACGGTCACTGCTGCACAGACCCTGGACTGTCTCCCAGACGCTAAGACTTTTTCCAGACGTCCACAGGGAACTTTAGCACGACAGAGATTCTGCTCTGGGCCTTAAAAAAAAAAATCGTAGGAGGAAAACTTGTGAAGGTTCAGTTTCGGCTGGAATTTTGTTTCTTAGACAGCTGACTTGCCTAGGTTATGGAAAATATTAGTAATTAGGGAGTGACAGTAATCAGAAAAGTTTTTCCCCGTCTTCTTTTTTTGTCTGAAGCTTTAATTTAGTCAATTGAGGAACCAGTTGAGCAAGAATGCTTCTTTTGCTCTTCGTAGGCAGGGGAGAGGTTATCCAGCCCATATACTGAAATCACCAAAAGGTAGTATGACAATATTTTTCTAATTTTTGGAAACAGTAAGACAATAAGATATATCTCTGTTTACTCAACTGCCCTTCTCCTGCAATAGCCATTTTAAATTTGCTCAGGATTTATGACTTAAGGGAGGGTGGCTGAAATCACTGGGTTTCACAAGTGCTTTTTTAAACCACTTTTTTTTTTTCTATCATATTTAGCTTTAAGCTCCTCCCTATGAAGCACTTTGGCTGGAAACGAAATCTGAGTCCAGAAATGACAGTTTATATCTTAAAGGACCCACGGATGGACGTCTGGTGGGGCCTCAGATTTTCCACAGACACATGTTCCCCTTTTCTTCTCTCTCTCAAAGGCATAACTTTCTCGCTGAACGTGATTTGGCTCCTGTATATCTGATCCATTTTACCAATGAAATAAATGAAAGAAGAAAGAGTTCTGCTCTTTTTTGTTCCGTGTTGTATCTTTGGTTCCCCTTAGAGTTGTTCTCACTTGTTCAGATGTAACTCTGCAATTTCTTCATTATTTTTGTATTGGCTCAACATTCTCTTTTGTTTAAGTTTCAGCTCAGTTTCTTTCTGTCCTCCGATCCCTCCTGCTCCTGGTGTGAGGAACAGCATGCGTCCAGGACCCCGTTCTCGGCCCCCAGGCTCCCTGCAGGGGCTGAGAGCCAGTGGTCCTTCGGGGGAGGCACATGGACTTTCTGATCTTTCTCCTTCCGACATTCCTTTGCTCAGGATCTAAAGAGGCGAAGAAAGGCTCGCTCGTTCGCTCACTCTTGGTTTCATCTGACGCCGTTTCCGAGAGAAGTGGTTTAGAACAGCACTCATTCAGGAACCTGGAGAACTGGATTATGCTTCCAGCTCTGCTGTTTACGAGCAGGTGACCTGGAGGAAATCACTGAACTGTTCTGAGTTTCAACTTTCTCATCTGCAAAATGGGAATGGCACCTGCCTTGTCTACCTCACAGCTTTGTTACAGGGAGCAAATGAGATAAATCTAGGTCAAAACACTTCTAAGTTAATCTCTGTAAAGAACCCAGCATGGTGTTTGATTCACGGTAAACACTATGTAGATGTTAGCTACAATATTGATATTGTTATTATTAACATTGCAAAGCACCAGCCCTGGTTGGTTGAATCAGTGGTAGAGCATCAGCCTGGCATGCAGATGCCCCACTTTCTATTCCGGGTCAGGGCACACAGGAGAAGCAACCATCTGCTTCTACACCCTTCCCCCTTCCTCTTCTTGCTCCCCCTATCCCATAGCCATGGCTCAACTGGATTGAGCAAGTTGGCTTCAGGCACTGAGGATGGCTCCATGGCCTCCGCCTCAGGCACTAAAAAAATGGCTTGGCTGCTGAGCAACAGAGCAGTGGCCCCAGATGGGCAGAGCATCGCCCCGTAGTGGGCTTGCTGGGTGGATCCCCATTGAGGCGCATGCGGGAGTCTGTTTCTCTGCCTCCCCTCCTCTCACTGAATAAAAAAAAAAATTGCAAAGCACCAAACAAATTAGTAATGATTGACTCATGCATTTTTGATGGTTGTATTAAACCATCTCCCAATTAGTAATGTTTCCTTAAAAATAATTTTATTTTATAAATCTATTTAGCTATTCAAACCCAGACTTCAGTAAATGCATTTTCTTTAGTAAATGCATTTTCCAGGCAAAGGGGAAAATGGCCTCAGAAATATTAGGCTGAGACAGCCACTGGGTGGTCTGAGATGCCCATTGCCGGTGCTAACAAGGCTTCCCTAGACTGGCAGCTGAGGACGGGCCCAGCCCTGGCAGGTGCTCTCGAGAGTGGAATCAGAGTCCCTTCCCGCTTCAATGCAAATAGCAACAATTAACCTGGTCTCTTACAAGCCAATCAGAGGCTGTGTCCAGTCCATCCAAGGTGGAGCTTGAGACCCACTGACTTGGCTGCTGGGTGAACAGAAAGGTGGAGCTCACAGGCACCACCCCCAGTCCCAGGCAAAGCTGAAACATCACCAGTGTTCACTCTTGGGGCCTGCATTCAAGTGCCAGGGCTACCCTAACAGAATCCCACAGGCTGGGAGGCTTACACAACGGGAATTTCCTCTCGCCCAGTTTGGAGGCTGAAAAGTCCCAGATCAAAGCGTCAGCAGGTTTAGTCTTTCCGGGGGCTTTCTCCGTGATGTGCAGCCAGCTGCCTTTCCCCTGGTCCTCCCTCCGTGCGCACCCCTGCTATATCCTTGCCGGTCCAAATTCCCTCTTCTTACATCGACGCCACTCTTACTGGTGTAGGGGCTACCCTTATGGCCTTGTCTTCACTTAATCACCTCTGTCAAGGCCCCGTCTCCAATATAGTCACATTGTGAAGTACTGGCGGTTTTGGAGGAGACATTATTCATCTCATAAGAGGGTCTTTCCTCCAATTACTTCTCTCATCAGTTCAGTTTTCTACCAGGGCCCATGTAGTTCAAGGCGTTTCCTATTCCCAATAGATTGCTAGTGCCCGTTGCTTCTGAATACTTTTTTAGAAACAGTCAATTATGCACAAACGTGCAAGTGCTTTGAAATATATATAGTGGTCTGACAATGACACGTTGTCATGACTTCGATGAGCTTAAGTCGGGCAGTGTCGAGGACTAGACTGTTCCTTCGACTAATATAAGACCAAAAATTTGGTCCCCATAAATATCTGGAAGATCTACGTATCATTCAGAGAATCAGTATTTCCTAAATAGCCACTATGTGACATTGCAAAATCTTGCAAGGGTAAAAGATTCATTCAAAATGTAAATGAGATGGAGCAATGGCTTTTTATGTCACAGACTATGAAAGTTCATTGGTAATGATTTCAGATCCAAATTGCAAAGAGCCTTTAAGCATTGAGTGTGGGTGGAGTATTAAGGAAGAACATCTCCACAATGAGCTGACAAGGTCATTATAGTATCGAATTCTTTTCCAACTTCATGTCCGTCAGGACCTGAATTTTCTTCATATTCTTCAACTAAACAACATTTTGCAACAGACAGAATGCAGAAGCAGACATGAGATTCCATGTTTTCTAGCGCGCCAACCAGGAAAGAGATTTGCTAAACTACAAAACCACTCCACTCTTCCAATTCTGTTTTGGGAAACACAGTTATTCTTCACACAAAGATACATTACTTAGGAGAATATATAGAGTGGATTCATTATTGTTTTAGATAAACCAATATGTACTTTGTTAATTCTCTGTTTTAACTTTGAGTATGTTACACATCAATAGATATAATCTACAGCCCACATAAACTCAGGCTCTTTGGGAGTATTCAGTACAACTTTAGAGTTTAAAGGGACTCAGACCAAAAATGTTGAGAACTGCTACTTCATGCAAAGGAACTATAGAAACACAAAATTCAGGCAAGAAAAATATAGGCAGATAGGCCTAGGTTCCTCTGGAGAGTTGGCTGGAGATGAAGGCACAAAGGTAACCTGGGTAGGTGATAAAAGAAACAATATGTACTAATAAAAACTTTGTCATTGAGGGATGGCTTTCAAATCTTCGGGACTATAACCCTTGATCAAGATAAACATTTTACATCATAAGACATAATGCAAACACGTACACATTTAGATGGATAAATACAGCTAGAGCAGAGGTTCACAGAACAATACCTTTACCAAATGCAATGTACTCTGCTATGGTCTATAATATCCTTAGAAGTTCAGTTCACGTCACTAACTTGAATTCACTGCTCATTAACAACGTGTATCCAGTCATTTGTAAAAACACAGCTCTGTGTCATGGAGAATCAAGGGGCAACAGAAAGCGTTACTCAGAGAAATGACATGATCACATTTGTGTTTCGAGAATCACGATGTGGTGTGGAAGGCAGAACACTGAGGAGACTGACGGGACTGCCCGTGGACGTTACGGTAAGCAAGAATCTGAGCTGAGTCAGAGCACTGACAGGAGTGGCCGTCAGGATTTGAAGACATTGATGGAGGGCTTGTGAAGACACATACTTGATGACTCTGTGGAAGTCTGTAATTTGGGAGAATTGGGCAGCTGCAGAGGGTATTAACTAAGATAGAACATGCAGAAGAGCGGGAGGCTTGCAGGGTGTGGAGGTAAAGGCAGAAATCAACAAACTGGGGCCTGACTCGTGGTGGCACAGTGGATAAAGCGTCGACCTGGAATGCTGAGGTCACCAGTTCAAAACCCTGGGCTTGCCTGGTCAAGACACATATGGGAGTTTTTGTTTCCTGCTCCCCCCCCCCACCCTGTGTCTCCCTTCTCTCTCTCTTTCTCTCTCTCTCTCTCTCTCTCTCTCTCTCTCTCTCTCTCTCTCTCCCCTCTTTCAAATGAATAAATAAAATCTTTAAATTAAAAAAAAAAAAAAAAAGCCCTGGCCGGTTGGCTCAGCGGTAGAGCGTCGGCCTAGCGTGCGGAGGACCCGGGTTTGATTCCCGGCCAGGGCACACAGGAGAAGCGCCCATTTGCTTCTCCACCCCTCCGCCGCGCTTTCCTCTCTGTCTCTCTCTTCCCCTTCCGCAGCCAAGGCTCCATTGGAGCAAAGATGGCCCGGGCGCTGGGGATGGCTCTGTGGCCTCTGCCTCAGGCGCTAGAGTGGCTCTGGTCGCAACATGGCGACGCCCAGGATGGGCAGAGCATCGCCCCCTGGTGGGCAGAGCGTCGCCCCATGGTGGGCGTGCCGGGTGGAGCCCGGTTGGGCGCATGCGGGAGTCTGTTTGACTGTCTCTCCCTGTTTCCAGCTTCAGAAAAATGAAAAAAAAAAAAAAAAATAATAAAAAAAAAAAAAATAAAAAAAAAAAAAAAATATATATATATATATATATATAAAAGAAATCAACAAGCTGGATTCTGAAGGGGCTGGCTTTAAGATGCCAACATGTCCCTCAAGTAGCTATGTCCACGCAGGGAACAGAATTTGATTCTGTTCAAGTGGAAAAAGGTCAAGTCTAGAAATACAGAAATAATGGATCTTGGGTCTTCACACTGCCATTCCAGGGATTGTCAGTCCTCAGTCTTGTATCAACTCTGTAATGTGTGTTCTTCTAAGTACAAATAATACACTTTTTTGTATCAGTTTATGCAAAACAGCTATGATCCTAGAAGACACAGTTTCATTTAAAACAAAAAAACACACACCAGTTTTAAGCTTCAAGATAAGTTCACACAGGCCAGCATGTTGTGAAGTTCCCTGAACGTGACTCAAGGCAGCACATGCGGTCCTTGTCAAACATGCCGGCGCGCTGGGACACGGGACGTACTGCTAAGAAAACCCTTCTCATGACAATAAAACCTCAGCCTGCAGCCTGCAGAAGGATGTAAATACTTCATGAACCAACTGTAAGAGAGGGCCACACTCACATTTTGGGTCTAAGGAAGAAGGACACAAATGTCCCAGTTAGAGAAATGGTAAATTCATAAGCATCCAACATTTAGGGCACAAACCCCGATTCAATTAAATTCCTTTTAAGTACCTCATGTCAAACTTATTTATTTTTACTAAATATGTGTTTATTTAGTAAAAAAAATTTTTTTAATCTTTCATTCAAAGCACTTTATTTTAAAAAATATCAAAGGTCTTTATGACAGTTACAAATGTGGCACTCACATCCATTCATCCCGTTTATGGTGATGGAAACTCAAGAATCAGACTTGTCAAGCAGCTTTGCAAACAAGTCCCGCCACAGAAATGACCAATTTAACAATCAAACTGATATCAGAATTTGTCTGTTACACCACACAGCCCAGGAACCCAGGAATTACATACACTTTATTCTGGTATGTTCCCGTAGAGAACACTATTATTTCATAAAATACTGGGACGAAACATTTTTTTTAACACATATGAATTAAAAGAAAAAAAAAAAACACGCTACAAAAGCAAACTTCACAGACTATAGAAAAGAAATACAGATAATGTGATACATTCTATGATAAATAACACAAGAGTCAACTGCACCAGGAAATCTGGTTGTTCACCATAATCACCACAAATCCCCAAAACAGATTCATGCAGTGTTAAACACATGCAGAATGTCTAGGATCCGATAGCACAGGAACAACTTGCCGCTGCTGCTAACATGCTGTTCCCTAAGAACCTGCTTGGGCAGTTCAGCGACCAGAAACTGCTCCACGGCCTGGACTGGTCAGCGCAGTGTTTATGCTTCAGTTTCTCCGACCAAAAGAGCCTGAACACATCAGTGAGATGTGATGCTGAGCCTCAGCAGATATTGCACTTGAGGGCTTGCAAGTGATCTAAACACAGGGCAGGAGAAAGCCACCTGCCCTCGGGGAACACGGGGTACCTCAGTTACACAATAGCAGCTAGCAGATCAGAGCAGATTCAAGAGACTCTCCAGCTCATTTGTTGTCCCAAACACGGTATTTTTAATCATGGCCAAAAACTAAGGAGAATTTTAAATTGTGAGTCTGATTTCCTGTTTTGCAATTTTTAATGATCAGTTCTCCCCAGTGGGGCTCAGGGTACATGGTTGGTGTGTCTATTCAGGTGTGTTCTGGTGTATGCAACAGGTGATTTCTAAAACTACAAGAAAGGGTGACTCACATTCTTAAAAATTCTATTACTACTTCCTCTAAGGACATGTGACACCATTTTGGATTCAATTCCTTTAATTTCAGGTTTCTCTGACTCACTATCTCTCGATAAGGTCAGCCTTCTCTCAAAGGGTAAATGGGCTATAGTTCAACATTGGAATTCACCACGGAACCAAACCAGTTAAAAGAACTTGGTAGATTAGTACCTTGTGAAATAGAACATTTATAATGTTAATAATAATCATGTTCTTCTTACAGCTGTGGTATTTTCACATATATTTTTTTAATCTCCATTTGTTATTTTGAATAATTACAGGTAAGTCTTAGGGATGCAAAAATTTAAAAACATGGTTTTTATAATCAAGAACACCACATTCAAGTAGAAGAAAACACATTGATAAACTAATAAAGTATGAAATAGGCCATGTAAAAAGTAGGCACAGGGTTTAGAAATAGGATATTTGAAAGAGTAATGAACCAATACTTCAAAAGACACAATCTACCAAAACTCACACAAAAGAAAATGGATAACCAGAATAGGCCCATATCTGTTCAATAAATTGAGTCAATTTTTAATAACTTTCCAAGAAAGTTAAGGCACTAAGCCTAGATGGTTTCACTGGGGAAGTCTCCCAAATAGTTAAGGAATAATTGCTGTCAGTTCTCTACGATCTTCTTGCAGAAAATAGAGGCGGAGGGAACAGTTCCTAGCCCATTCTGTGAGCACAGCAGCACTCTAAAATCAAAGCCAGATGAAGCCATTACAAGAAAGGAAAACTAAAAACCAATATCACATAAGGACAAAAATCCTCAGCAAAATACGAGCAAATCATATCTAACAATATGTAAAAAGAATTATGTACCATGACCAATGGGATTTATTCCAGGTATGCAAGGTTGGTTTAATACTCAAAAGTCAATTAATGTAATCCCTCACACCAACAGGTTAAAGAACAAAAAAAGAAAAAATCATATGATTATATCAACAAATGCAGAAAATGCATTTGAGAAAATCCAACACTGACGATAAAAAGTCTCAGCAAACTAGAAATAAAGAGAACTTCAACTTGATAATAAACATCTACAAAAAAAACCTAGAGCTAGCATCATATTTCGTGATGAAAAACTACATTCCTTCCTTCTCCTATGATCAGGAACAGGTAAAAATGTCCCCTCTTGTAAGTCCCTGTTCAATATCATGCTAGAAGTCCTAGGTAATGAAATAAAATAACAACAAAAACAAATAAATAAAAGATATACAGGAGATGACGTCAGAGTAATGGCGGGGTAAGAAGCGATACCGATAAATCTCCCCCAAAACTCAACAAGATCTTCAACCAGAAACAGAAAAACCTATACTTGGAGCCTCCAGATGCTTCGCAATACACCCGAAGGTATGGTCGAGTGAAAAATTGGCTAAATATATAACCAAACCCCGAAGGAATTAGGGAGTAAGAAATGCTCCGCCTTCCTTACTAACCTAAATAGGGCGGCTTTCTCTGGTAACTGTGAATATAGAAACTGAGGCGGGCAAAGGGGGTGAATAGATCCAGGCCGCAGCACAAACAGCCGAACCAGGCTGTGGCACGGAGATCCAAGCCGAGGAAAAACTGATCCTGTGGCAACCTGGGTAATACAAGCTAACACTCGCGCTAAACCCAAACAAAGAAAGACAAGCGGGGCAGCCATTTTACCTGATTTCCTGGTCGGTGCGCAGTTAGTGGGCGAGAGATTTCTTCCTAAGCCCCGGGAGTGGGTGCCCATGTTACCCCACAGAGAGGCAGAGTCAGAGGCCTTTCTGTGGGCCGAAAGCAGAATCTCTGGGCAGCCCCAGCGCCCTGGGAAAGCCGCACATGGGAGGGAGCGAGAACTAATTCCAACGGTGGAAATTTTCCGTGCTGGTGGGGGTTTCACTCAGAGGGAAACGTGGCCGGCCTCATATCCTGGTCTGCGCGTGCAGATAGGGAGTGAGAGATTCCTCCGAGTGCCTCAGCAGTGCGCGCCCGTTTTATCGCACAAAGGGGCAGAGTGAGGGGCCTTTGTGTGGGCCAAAGCGGAATCTCGGGCCGCCCCAGTGCCTTGCAAAAGCCGTGCACAGGGACGGAGCGAGAGCCAATTCCAACGCTGCAACTTTTCCATGCGGTTGGGGGTTTCACTCAGAGCGTGAGACTGCTGGCCGGATATCCTGGTCTGCGCACGCAGATACTGAGCGAGAGTTTCCTCCAAGCGCCCTGGAAGTGGGTGCCCGCCTGTGTTACCGGACAGAGTGGCAGAGCCAGAGGTCTTTGAGTGGGCGGAAAGCCCGCTTGATTATGCTAGCAGCTCTGATTGACTGAGCCTTACCCAGAGCCCTGTGCTGAGTGGAAATAGAGTGGGGAGTTGCCAGCTCTTTGAGCCTCTTACTATCCAGGCAGAGGCAGCAGCAACCCCATAGCTGGATTATCAGGCTACTAATTGAGGAAGGAAAGACTAGGAGAAAGGCTCCAGGAACACGGACTCTCTCACTGTCGGAGCCTATAAATGCTAATGAGCCACGACTGCCAACGAGACTAAAGCACAATACATGACATTGCCATAGAGACTTATCAACTGCAAACCTCTACCTGAGCGTGCCAAAGGGGCAGACCCCGGGGTACAGAGTCACCGACCAGGAAGAGGGAGAGAAAAGAAAAAGCAAGAAGATAACCTCTCAAAATCAAGAATAATCTGCAGACTTTATAACCTATCCCATTTTATTATATTTGTTCATCTGTTTCTCTTATCTTCATTCTTGATACTTTTTTTCCTCCTCCAATTTGGCCGATTAACTCTCTGCCAGTCTTACTCTCTCCTCTCCTTGAACTACACTACCCATAAGTGTTACATCTCCCATTATCTTTTCTCTCCTCTTCCTTTCTCTCTATGAGGGTTGCACTCCAAAACCCTTAACTCTCTCTCTCTCTCTCTCTCTCTCTCTCCTTTCTTTTTTCTTCTTTTAGTGGTTCGCTCTTTTTTTCTCTCTCTCTCTTTCTTTTCTCTCTCTATATTAGTTTCTTCCTTTCTCCTTTACATCTCCTCTCATTCAAACCTCAATTACAAACAAATTATCTTATCTGGGACTCAAACTTATGTTTGTGGCATTTTGGTGGGTTTTTACTTCACCTTTTTAACTCACTAGCAGTGCTCCCATCCCTGGCTCTCTATTTTATCTAGTTCTTGTTCCACTAAATACAATAGTAATTTTTTAATTTATCCCCCAATTTTTCTGTTTTCCTCTTATTCCTCTCATCATAACTCTTAGACAACCAACACCTAAAAGCAAATCATTTTATTCTTGACCCAAATTTTTTCCTTATTTGCTTTTTGTGGGTCCATACCCCCTTTTTTTTTTTTTTTGCCCCTTTATTACTTTTCCTCAATTCAGGCCCTCCATCACAGGCATTGTTTGTTATAATTCACAGTTCACCACAAGATTTTCTCAAGAAAGAGGGGAGAGGAGAGGAGAGGAAAAAAGGAGGGGGGGGAATAATTTCCTTTTTTTAAAATTTTTATTTTATTTTATTTTTCTTTATTTCATTATTAATTTTTTTAAAAAAAACTCTTTTCGATTTTTTATTTTTTATTTTTTTTAACTTTTTATTCTTTATTAAATCTCATTAATACTATCAACAAAACCACCCTCAGATGCCATTAAGGAAGAGAAAATCGAATATCATGGATACAAAAGAAAGAGAGGTAACACAGCTAGATGAGGAAAAATCTATGGAGAAAAAATTTAATATATTGGAAACCTTGGAGCTAAATGACAGAGAATTCAAGATAGAAATCCTAAAAATACTCCAAGGTATACAAGAAAACACAGAAAGGCAATTTAGGGAACTCAGAAAACAACTCAATGAACACAAAGAATATATGTCCAAGGAAATTGAAACTATAAAAACAAATCAAACAGAGATGAAAAACTCAATTCACGAGCTGAAAAATGAGGTAACAAGCTTAGCTAATAGAACAGGTCAGATAGAAGAGAGGATTAGTGAAATAGAAGACAAGCAACTTGAGGCACAACAGAGAGAAGAAGAAAGAGACTCAAAAATTTAAAAAAATGAGATAGCCCTACAAGAATTATCTGACTCCATCAAAAAGAATAACATAAGAATAATAGGTATATCATAGGGAGAAGAGAGAGAAAATGGAATGGAGAACATACTCAAACAAATAATAGATGAGAACTTCCCAAGCCTGTGGAAAGAACTAAAGCCTCAAGTTCAAGAAGCAAACAGAACTCCGAGTTTTCTTAACCCCAACAAACCTACTCCAAGGCATATCATAATGAAATTGACACAAACCAACAGCAAAGAAAAAATTCTCAAGGCAGCCAGGGAAAAGAAGAATACAACATATAAAGGAAGGCCCATTAGATTATCATCAGATTTCTCAACAGAAACTCTACAAGCTAGAAAAGAGTGGACCCCAATATTTAAAGTCCTGAAAGAGAGGAACTTTCAGCCACGAATACTATACCCATCAAAGCTATCCTTCAAATATGAAGGAGAAATAAAAACATTCACAGATACAGAAAAGATGAGGGAATTTATCATCAGAAAAACCCCACTCCAGGAATTACTAAAGGGGGTTCTCCAATCAGATACAAAGAACAAAAAAAAAAACAAAAAAAAAACAGAGCCACAAGTAAAAGCTCCAAGAAGAACACAATAAAACCAAATTTAAACTGTGACAACAACAAAAAGAAAGGGGGGGGGGAGAAGATGGAGATTAACAGTAGCAAAGGACGATGGAGTGCAAAAGTACTCACAAAATAGTTCGCTACAATGAACAGGGTAGGGACCCTTTTCATTACTCAAAGGTAACCACCATTGAAAAAACCACCACAGAAGCACATGATTTAAAAAAGATAGCAACAGAGGAAAGATGTATGGAATACAACCAAATAAAAACAAAAGATAGAAAAACAAAAGAGAAGGATCAAACAAGACACAAAACTAACAGAAAGCAAGATATAAAATGGCAATAGGGAACTCACAAGTATCAATAATTACACTAAATGTAAACAGATTAAACTCACCAATAAAAAGGCACAGAGTAGCAGAATGGATTAAAAAAGAAAATCCAACTGTATGCTGCCTACAGGAAACTCATCTAAGTAACAAGGATAAAAACAAATTCAAAGTGAAAGGCTGGAAAACAATACTCCAAGCAAATAACATAAAAAAAAAAAGCAGGTGTAGCAATACTCATATCGGATAATGCTGACTACAAGACAGCAAAAGTACTCAGAGACAAAAATGGCCATTTCATAATGGCTAAGGGGACACTGAATCAAGAAGACATAACAATTCTTAATATATATGCACCAAACCAAGGAGCACCAAAATATATAAGACAGCTACTTATTGATCTTAAAACAAAAACTGACAAAAATACAATCATACTTGGAGAACTCAATACACCGCTGACGGCTCTAGATCGGTCATCCAAACAGAGAATCAACAAAGACATAGTAGCCTTAAACAAAACACTAGAGCACCTGGATATGATAGACATCTACAGGACATTTCATCCCAAAGTGACTGAGTATACATTTTTCTCCAGTGTACATGGATCATTCTCAAGAATTGACCATATGTTGGGCCACAAAAACAACATCAGCAAATTCAGAAAAATTGAAGTTGTACCAAGCATATTTTCTGATCATAAAGCCTTGAAACTAGAATTCAACTGCAAAAAAGAGGAAAAAAATCCCACAAAAATGTGGAAACTAAACAACATACTTTTAAAAAATGAATGGGTCAAAGAAGAAATAAGTGCAGAGATCAAAAGATATATACAGACTAATGAAAATGACAATACGACATATCAGAATCTATGGGATGCAGCAAAAGCAGTGATAAGAGGGAAGTTCATATCACTTCAGGCATATATGAACAAACAAGAGAGAGCCCAAGTGAACCACTTAACTTCACACCTTAAGGAACTAGAAAAAGAAGAACAAAGACAACTCAAAACCAGCCGAAGAAAGGAGATAATAAAAATCAGAGCAGAAATAAATGAAATAGAGAACAGAAAAACTATAGAAAAAATTAACAGAACAAGGAGCTGGTTCTTTGAAAAGATCAACAAAATTGACAAACCCTTGGCAAGACTTACCAAGGAAAAAAGAGAAAGAACTCATATAAACAAAATCCAAAATGAAAGAGGAGAAATCACCACGGACACCGTAGATATACAAAGAATTATTGTAGAATACTATGAAAAACTTTATGCCACTAAATTCAACAACCTAGAAGAAATGGATAAATTCCTAGAACAATACAACCTTCCTAGACTGAGTCAAGAAGAAGCAGAAAGCCTAAACAGACCTATCAGTAGAGAAGAAATAGAAAAAACCATTAAAAACCTCCCCAAAAATAAAAGTCCAGGCCCTGATGGCTATACCAGCAAATTTTATCAAACATTCAAAGAAGACTTGGGTCCTATTCTACTCAAAGTCTTCCAAAAAATTGAAGAAGAAGCAATACTTCCAAACACATTTTATGAGGCCAACATAACCCTCATACCAAAACCAGGCAAGGATGGCACAAAAAAAGAAAACTACAGACCAATATCTCTAATGAATACAGATGCTAAAATACTAAACAAAATACTAGCAAATCGAATACAACAACATATTAAAAAAATAATACATCATGATCAAGTGGGATTCATCCCAGAATCTCAAGGATGGTTCAACATACGTAAAACGGTTAACGTAATACACCATATCAACAAAACAAAGAACAAAAACCACATGATCTTATCAATAGACGCAGAAAAGGCTTTCGATAAAATACAACACAATTTTATGCTTAAGACTCTCAACAAAATGGGTATAGAAGGAAAATATCTCAACATGATAAAGGCCATATATGATAAACCATCAGCTAACATCATATTAAATGGCACTAAACTGAAGGCTTTCCCCCTTAAATCAGGAACAAGACAGGGTTGTCCACTCTCTCCACTCTTATTTAATGTGGTACTAGAGGTTCTAGCCAGAGCAATCAGACAAGACAAAGAAATAAAAGGCATCCATATCGGAAAAGAAGAAGTAAAGGTATCACTTTTTGCAGATGATATGATCCTATACATCGAAAACCCCAAAGAATCCACAAAAAGACTACTAGAAACAATAAGTCAATACAGTAAGGTCGCAGGATCCAAAATTAACATACAGAAGTCAATAATAGCCTTTCTATATGCCAACAATGAAACAATTGAGAACGAACTCAAAAGAATAATCCCCTTCACGATTGCAACAAAAAAAATAAAATACTTAGGAATAAACATAACAAAGAATGTAAAGGACTTATATAATGAAAACTATAAACCATTGTTAAGGGAAATCGAAAAAGATATAATGAGATGGAAGAATATACCTTGTTCTTGGCTAGGAAGAATAAATATAATCAAGATGGCTATATTACCCAAAGCAATATACAAATTTAATGCAATTCCCATCAAACTTCCAATGACATTTTTTAAAGAAATAGAGCAAAAAATCATCAGATTTATATGGAACTATAAAAAACCCCGAATAGCCAAAGCAATCCTAAAGAAAAAGAATGAAGCTGGGGGCATTACAATACCTGACTTCAAACTATATAATAGGGCCACGACAATCAAAACAGCATGGTATTGGCAGAAAAATAGACACTCAGACCAATGGAACAGAATAGAAAGTCCAGAAATAAAACCACATATATATAGTCAAATAATTTTTGATAAAGGGGCCAACAACACACAATGGAGAAAAGAAAGCCTCTTCAATAAATGGTGCTGGGAAAACTGGAAAGCCACATGCAAAAGAATGAAACTGGACTACAGTCTCTCCCCTTGTACAGAAATTAACTCAAAATGGATCAAAGATCTAAACATAAGACCTGAAACAATTAAGTACATAGAAGAAGACATAGGTACTCAACTCATGGACCTGGGTTTTAAAGAGCATTTTATGAATTTGACTCCACAGGCAAGAGAAGTGAAGACAAAAATTAATGAATGGGACTACATCAGACTAAGAAGTTTTTGCTCAGCAAGAGAAACTGATAACAAAATAAACAGACAGCCAACTAAATGGGAAATGATATTTTCAAACAACAGCTCAGATAAGGGCCTAATATCCAAAATATACAAAGAACTCATAAAACTCAACAACAAACAAACAACCAATCCAATAAAAAAATGGGAAGAGGATATGAACAGACACTTCTCCCAGGAAGAAATCCAAATGGCCAACAGATATATGAAAAGATGCTCATCTTCTTTAGCTATTAGAGAAATGCAAATCAAAACGGCAATGAGATACCACCTCACACCTGTTCGATTAGCCATTATTAGCAAGACAGGTAATAGCAAATGTTGGAGAGGCTGTGGAGAAAAAGGAACCCTCATACACTGTTGGTGGGAATGTAAAGTAGTACAACCATTATGGAAGAAAGTATGGTGGTTCCTCAAAAAACTGAAAATGGAACTACCTTATGACCCAGCAATACCTCTACTGGGTATATACCCCAAAAACTCAGAAACATTGATACGTAAAGACACATGCAGCCCCATGTTTATTGTAGCATTGTTCACAGTGGCCAGGACATGGAAACAACCAAAAAGCCCGTCAATAGATGACTGGATAAAGAAGATGTGGCACATATACACTATGGAATACTACTCAGCCATAAGAAATGATGACATCGGAACATTTACAGCAAAATGGTGGGATCCTGATAACATGATACGAAGCGAAATAAGTAAATCAGAAAAAAACAGGAACTGCATTATTCCATACGTAGGTGGGACATAAAAGTGAAACTAAGAGACATTGATAAGAGTGTGGTGGTTACGGGGGGGAGGGGGGAATGGGAGAGGGAAAGGGGGAGGGGGAGGGGCACAAAGAAAACAAGATAGATGGTGACAGAGGACAATCTGACTTTGGGTGATGGGTATGCAACATAATTGAACGACAAGATAACCTGGACTTGTTATCTTTGAATATATGTATCCTGATTTATTGATGTCACCCCATTAAAAAAATAAAATTATTTTTAAAAAAAAGATATACAGATTAGAAAAGAAGAAATAAAACTGTCTTTATTTGTAGATAACATATTGTCTATATAGAAAATACCAAAGAATTAATCTGATAAATCAATTAGCTGTGGAATCAATAAGTGATTAGAGCAAAGTCACAAGATACAAGGTTATGATACAAAAGGAAACTGTCTTACTTACTACACACCAACAATGAGTAACTGGAGTTTGAAATTAAAAACACAACGCCATTTACATTAACAGCAAAAAAAAAAACAAACAAAAAAAACCAACCACAAAAAAAAAACCCCCAGAGAAATACTTAGCTATAAATCTAACAAAATGTGTGCAAGATCTATATGAGAAAAGCTATGAAACTCCAATGAAATAAATAAAAGAAGATCTAAATTAATGGAAAGATATTCCATGGTCGTCGATAGGAAAGCTCAGTATTATTAAGTTGCCAGTTCTTCCCAACTTGATCTATACATCCAGTGTGATCCCAATAAAATCCCATCAGGTTCTTTTGTGGATATTAACAAACTGATCCTAAAATTCATACAGAAAAACAAAAGACATAGACTATCCAACACAGTAAAACATCTCTCCCCTTATCCTCAAGGGATGTGTTCTAAGACCACCCAGTGAATGCCTGAAACCACAGACAGTACTGCACCTTATATAGATTGTTTTTCCTGCACATTCATACCTATAAATAAAGTTTAATTTATAAATTAGGCACAGTAAGAGATTACCAACAATAACTATTGATAAAATGGAATACTTATAACACTATACTATAATAAAAGTTATGTAAATATGCATTCTTAAAATATCTCACCAGACTGCACTCATCTTTTCACCCAAAGGAAGCACTTTACGGCTTCTCTTTGGCATATCCAAATTGCCAGTATCACTACTCTCGAGCTTTGGGGCCACGAATAAGTAAAATAATGGTGACTTGAGCACAAGCGCTGCGATACAGTGACAGTCAATCTGATAATCTGCTAACTAAGTGACCAATGGGTGGGAAGCATCCACAGTGTGGGTATGCTGAGCAAGGGGATGACGTCTGTCCCGGGAGGGTGGGGCCAGACAGTGCAAGATTTCATCAACTACCGAGACCACACAAAGCAATATACAGGTGGTGTGCTGTGGAATTGTAGAGCTGAAACCTATGTCATTTTATTAACCAATGTCACCCCAATAAATTCAATTTAAATTTTTTAAAAAAACATTAGGATATTAAAAAAAATAATACAGAAAGAGTACACTTGCGGTTGGAAAAGGCTGCCCCCAAACCTTGCATCAGCAGCTACTGGTTCTGATTTCTTTGGCTTTATTGACCATCACTAACAGGCAGGAAGCCCCTTGGAGAGAAAGGAGGTAGCAGCATTTGCATCAAAAGAGGCGGACGCCTGGGTCTTGGACTTCTCAGAAAGGACTGGAACTTTGTTCTAATCCTATATTGTATTCATGGGGGGCACTGTCCTTCAATATTACTCCCCCCAAAAGCATTAAGTATGTATGCTTCATTTTCTCTGTGTTTGGGACTACTGTAAGGGGGACCACAGCAGAGAAACTGTACTTCATCACTCCAGAGTTTAAAAAGAAAAAAAAAACCACCCTGTCACAAGGTCAACATCAGAGTCCACATTCCCAAAGCCCTGTCCAGCTCTGAAGGTCATGTTGTCTTTCTGGTTTCTATCTCCACAGTTCTTGGAATTTGTAACCGACATTTAAATTAACTCCTGCACTCTGCACTTTGAGGTAAATCTGGTCGTAAGCAAAAACAACTTCAAAAGTCTGATGTCTTTACTCCCTTTTGGACCCTGAGCACCCAAGATGTTCTGTCATCCCCCAAACTCTGGAATGTCTTCCCAGAAAGTGAGCTAAAAGGACATTTCTGCTTATTCCTATTTTTTTTATTGTAATTACAGATTAACTACTTCTGGTTTACTGGCTTCTCACATTTTTGTCCTTTTACTTCGCGAATGAGTCTGATTAAGCAGAGCCAATTATAAAATGATGTAAAGTCCAAGAACTGTTCATAATGAGACCACTTGGAATTAAAACAGTCTTTATCTGTGGAGGGGCCAAATTCCTCAGGGCCCCCCTCCCAAAAAAAGAGATCAAAATAACGGCTTCTTCGTTCTTAGACATTTCTACAAGTTTATTCTGATAGTGCAACCAATCAACACACCCTTCCACACTGGTTTTATTTATTTATTTTTTTTAATATTAGAATTTTTTCCATATCATTCTTTTTTTTAAATTTTATTTATTCATTTTTAGAGAGGAGAGAGAGAGGGAGAGGGAGAGACAGAGAGAGAGAGAGAGAGAGGAGTGACAGAGAGAGAGAAGGGGGGGAGGAGCTGGAAGCATCAACTCCCATATGTGCCTTGACCAGGCAAGCCCAGGGTTTCGAACCGGCGACCTCAGCATTTCCAGGTCGACGCTTTATTCACTGCGCCACCACAGGTCAGGCCACACTGGTTTTATTTTTAATTCAAAAACCAGCTATAAAATCAATGGAGTTAGCATGATGAAGTGACTTAGCTGCCTTTCTGAGCTAGCTGCGGGGCACTGTTGGCAATGCCTGTACAATGGAACCTCGCAAAATGGCTCAACGATGACTATATTCTCGAAGTGTGATTCCTGAGTGCACAAGCACATTACAGATCCCCAGTGGCGGCCAGGCTGCCCTGGGAATTCTGAATACAGAGTGCCTTGCTCCCCCCAGAGAGACCCCTAGGAATCGGGCTCTGACTCCCGCCTCTCCTCTGCCAGGCATATAGAATGAATTAGGTGCAGCTCTGTCACAAACGCGCCCCACCCACACGGGTCTCCAATAGGGGGCCCACAGCTTGGCTCCGATGTCGAAACCATTCTGCTTTCCAAAGTGTTTCACTTCCCTTGTGCCTCTCTCTGCTCGTCTCCTCTCTCTCTCTCCTTCCAACTTGACTTCCCTGCGGGAGAGCAAATGTAAACAGGAAACCTAAAGTCAACAGTCCAAAGGCATATTTGCCGGCTTGGCTCTTAATTTCAGGTATTCCCGTACTGAAGGGGCCTTTCAGCAGGACCCTTCCCGTCATATCATTTCAGCTTTGGTGCCCAGACCATCGTGCCCCTGGGCCCAGAGAGCAAACCCGACCAGTAGGCAGCGCGTGGGAAAGCCGCTTCCCCCGCCCGAGTGACCGGGCTCTCCAGCCTCCTTTGTCTGCTCTCTTGTCCCCTCTCCCTCCACTGCCACCTCTGTTCCAGAAGCTCGGCTGGCTCTGGCCATTCTGAGCCTCGGCTGTTAGGAAGCAAGCATCTCCAGGGTGAATTTACAGCAAGGTGCAGGACGTGTGAAGGAAAGAACGTGGGTTGCCAGGCAGAGCACCAGGTCGGGCCCGGCTCTCAAGTCTACACCTCATTCACTCGGGAAGGTCCCTAACCTCGCTGACACCGGGGTGCTGTGTGATGGGGAAGACACAAGGCCCCAAGGAGAATGCACGTTCCAAGTCCCTGGCCCCGAGTCAGTCCTCTATAAATTCTGAAGACTTTCCCCTTCTTTCCTACATCCACAGTTACTCCTCCCAGGAGGGCTTGTCTTTTAAAGGGGATGCTGTGAAGACGGCAAGGTCTAACTGGCCACGTAGGCCCTCAGCACCTGCCCGGGAGAAGTCTGGGTCGCCGTCTCTCATCCGACCCATCGTGTTGCTTAGTACTGTGCTGAGGCTGATGGTTAGAAGAGACAACGAACAGTTCCAAATCTCTTAACTTCTAAACAAAATTAATTCTAAATTCCTATTTTACAACGGCCAGCTTCCCAGTTGCGTGTGTGTGTATGGGGGGGGGGGGACCACCGTACCTCCACAGATGGGTTTTACGTTATGTGTCAGTACGCTTTAGGAGAGCTGTGTAATTTAAATCGTTACAAATGCAAGGCTATTTGCAGTGTTTGTTTGGTGACTGCTTCCTTTACTTGTCTCAGAATTCAGGTAGTGTGACGCTCAGTGGGCCCCATTTCTAAACTCCACATTGGTGAGGTTGGCTCCGTGTGGGTGCTTCGGCATCTTGACATCTGTTCCTGGGAAGATTTTACAGGATCTCACAGGGCTGTGTCCATCTGCCCAGCTCTCTCCTTCCCTGCTTTGTATCGAAAGGGGTGACTCTTTCAGTCTGTTGTTTCCATCTGTTTCTAGATCCACAGTAGATGCAGCACTGTGTCCTACATCCGGCCTTCTCCCTTCATCCTCCGCAGGGGTTCTGGGAGCCAGGCAACATTCGCCGAAAGGCCTTCTGCTCCTCCTAGGACAGAACCTTCTGAATAGAAATTTCATGCACATGTGGATACACATAGATGCATACGAATGCATGCAAAAAAAATGAATAAATAATAAAAACTCCTTAATACAAACTAGCAAATATTCTGGCTTAAGGATAGATTCCACCCTAAATATACAACAAAACTTTTGTCTGCAGCAGTAGTAACCAATTAATGGCCGGAAGGGTTAAGGTCCTCATAATGGAGAGATTCTTTTCTGTTTTGTTTTTTCTGTTTGTTTGTTTGTTTGTTTTTGAGAGAGAAATTCTTAAGTCATGAGAATACTGGGGTGTAATTGCTTGAAATATAAATTCTTTTCCCTCATCTTAGAAGTCATTTTTTTTTAATCTCCCTAAACTGAGGAATGATTCCTTTCTCTCGTTCATTTTTCTTTCTCATTAAGTGACTATGAGTTCCCTGAGGTCAGGGACTGGGGAAGAATGTGCTTAGCATTCCCAGCAGTTAGCCCAGTGCCATCCAAGAGCCTTCTGCATGCCAGAGATATGTGTGTCTTCCGGGTTCAAAAGAGAGCCTCAGAGATCAAGAGACCCTGGCCTCCTGGGTTTTACACCAGGGAACGCATACACAAATCAATACTCAGTTATATACTGGAATAAATGCCCCCCCCCCCCAGAGAAAGAAGGTGCTGTGAGAGAGTAGGACAAGGGAAGTCTAATGCAGACTAAAAGGGGAAGTCTGAGAAAGAGCTCTGAACAAGGTCACATCTATGCTGAATCTCAAGGCTACGAAGATACGTAGAGTGGGAAGAAGCTCCCCTCAAAGGAAAAATAGAAAAGGGGCCCCTTAATGTGGGGGGATGGTGGGCAAGGAAGTGCTGACGATGGCAATGGGGTAGGACGGGACCAGCACGTGGGGTCAATTAAAGATGTCATACTGCATCCCAAGCACAGCTGTAGCCACTGGCACGCTTTAAGCAAGAAAGTGACAAGATCTGATTTATGCTTTTGAAAGATTACATGGGGAGCTGCATGTGCAAAGCTACAGAGAGAAAGACTGGAGGGACACAGGGCATGGCGACCATCTAGATGAGCAATGACCACGGCCTCCACCGAGCTGGTGGCGGTGGGACCGCAGAGAGGGAGGTGGGCTGGATATGTACTTTGAGATGGGATCAGTGGGAACCAGTGATGGAAGGGAAGAGGGTGGAATGTGGGGAGGACCGAAGATGACTCCCAGTTTTCTGGCTTGAGTAACAATGCAGATAACAGTGGTTTCCAGATGGAGAAGAGAGCAGAGCGGATAGAGGAGACAGTAGGAGGGAGGGGGAGCGAACTTAGAGGGGATGCAGCAATAAACACAGTGACCTTTTCACAACATGCAAAGTGAGTGGGAGAGAGGTCCTAACCCTATTCCCGAGAGAGAAAGTAGCCCCGTAGAGGTACACCAACTCATCCTAAGTCAAACTCCTACCATGTGGTACAACTGAGTCAAGAACCCAGATTTTGCTGTGATTGTCGTGGTGGTGGTTGCTTTAAGGACTAGTCTAGTGAGTCCTTATGACACCGTTTTCCCAAGAAAATACTGGAATTCATTACCAAATAATTGGCCATCATTTTAAGCAACTGATGTGTTTTGCCATTCGAGTGACTGAAGACTTTATCATCTGCCAGACCAAGCACATCCCCTTACTACAAATGTCCGTAATGTTTGCAGCATTTGGGTTTTGAAAACCAAAATCATTGTGTATTTTTTTGTGTTTTTTTTTTTTTTTTTACAGAGACAAAGAGAGAGTCAGAGAGAGGGATAGACAGGGAGAGACAGACAGGAACGGAGAGATGAGAAGCATCAATCATTAGTTTTTCATTGCGCATTGCAACACCTTAGTTGTTCATTGATTGCTTTCTCATATGTGCCTTGACCGTGGGCCTTCAGCAGACCGAGTAACCCCTTGCACGAGCCAGCGACCTTGGGTCCAAGCTGGTGAGTTTTGCTCAAACCAGAAGAGCTTGTGCTCAAGCTGGCAACCTCGAGGTCTCGAACCTGGGTCCTCCGCATCCCAGTCCAACGCTCTATCCACTGCGCCACTGCCTGATCAGGCTGTGCTTTTTCTTAACTGCCACACACAAGTAATTCTGGAGTATTTACTTACCAAGTTTTTACTTAAGACATCAAAATGTATGTTAACTGGTTTTACAAGATTGTTTGGTTAATATAGGATATTTGCAACATCATGAGTTGCATATTTACAAGGTGTGTCAAACCAAGATTTTTAAGTTTCCCAGGAATTATTTGCATTTGGAACCAAAACTGGTTTAGTGCCTCTTTCTCTACTGGGTAGTGTATGGAAAAGATATGGAGGGGGCTAACAGGTATGGGATAGAGACAGACAATGTGTGTATATGTCATTACTAAACACATGATCTTCTCCTCTGTTCTCCTCGTCTGGGTCTCTCACTTCCCGCCGACACCTGGCATGTGGCACAAGACAGTGCTTTCTCCACCCAGGCCCCTTTAGTAAAGAAACTCAGAAAATGGACTAATTCTTTTTAATGGAAATTATCTCCAGTAATTGTAATATTTACATTAACCTTTCAATTGAGTAATTATCTGTATAATTGAGTGATACTACATAGTCAATGCCCATCCTAAAAAAAAAAATGTAAGAACATTGAGAACTGAGGTCCATCATCTTTCCTAAAGTGGGATAAAAGGCTGGGTATTTAACTTGTTTCTGCTTTAGTTTTATCTCTCTGAAAGAACCCAATCTCAAGACTACCCAGTGTGCCTTGGAATTCTAACTCCCCGGGAAAGTCTCTGAGACTCTCAGGCTGGGGGAAAGACGTGAGGTCTTTATACGCTCTGCCTTAACAAGGACTTCCGGCCCTGGCTGGCTGGCTCAGCGATAGAGCATCCACTCAGTGTGTGCAAGTCTCAGGTTCGATTCCCAGTCAGGGCACACAGGAGAAGGGACCATCTGCTTCTCCTCCCACCCTTCCCCTTCTGCAGCCATGGCTCAAATAAGCAACTTGGCCCCGGGCGCTGAGGATAACTCCACGGCCTCACCTCAGGTGCTAAAATAGCTTGGTTGCCAAGCAACCAAGCAGTGGCCCAGATGGGCAGAACACCAGCCCCAGACAGGAGTTGCTGCATGGATCCAGGTCAGAGCTCATGTGGGAGTCTGCCTCTCTGTCTCTCACTTAATTAAAATCAAACAAACAAATAAATAAAACAAGGACTTCTGAGTAGGTTCACTACATTTTGATGTTACCTTTAGTTTGGTTCTGACACAGAGCAAGAGAAAAGCAAGTCTATGGAGAAAACTCCTTTACTGAAATGAGTGGGACTTATCATTGGATTCGGTTACCTTGTTTTCTAGAAAGTAGTTCCTGGCATTTGAGTGAGAAGTGTGTCTGACCGCTTCACCTCTGGCCCATTTAAGAAACACAGGGTGGTGGGACACCAGCATGCTCAGGTTCACATGCAGAGCCACCCTGTCCTCTAGTTTGTCATAACCCTATGATGCCAGGTCCTGAATTAATTTCATGCACACAAGGTCCCTATTACCTCCATTTTTATGCTTTATCTAGTGAGCTAAGCATCTTGGAGAAAATGTCTTTTTTTCTTTTCTCTTTAGCTCTTCTGGCTGATCTTGAGCTAATAGAAAGAAAATACATCAATGCTCTCACACTTCTCTTCCCTCTTAACCAGAATTCCTCTCTCATCTTACAGCCTCCTCCACGCCAGACAGTGAATGCCGCCCGTTTCTAACAGGAAAGGTCACAGTGCATTACAACTCCAGACTTAAGAAAATCCACCTTCTTGAACACTCTGACAGAGGACCTTCAAATGCACTGGGTACCGTGGTAGCCACCAACAACAGCCATAGGCAGACTGGGCCATCAGCAGCCAATGAGTTAGTTAAAAAACAAAGACATCAGGATCATGCACGGTTATGTTCAGCCTGGCTCTGCTGATTTGGTTTCAGTCAGAGACCACAACTTCTTTCAAATAACCCTAGTTTGTTTTGGGGGAAAAAAAAAGCCCTGTCTTCAGACAGGATGTGGGGGAGGAGTCACGGGGTGATGTTTTGCACATGCCCATCTGGGTGCAGGCCAGTTATTCCCCTTAAACATTCCCCCAGTTGTTTTCATTTTGCTGCATGCTTTGGCATTCATAAATTTGGGAGATTAATCGTGTCAGCAGTCCGCAGGCCTGGGGCTGGTGGGCGCCGCTTTCATAGCAATGCGTCCGCAGAACAGCGCGATGGAGAAATGCACTCACGTTTTCATAAAGGAAAGCCCAGCCACGTCTTTCGTTTCTATTTCCCATTGCAGCATGGACACCGAACATAAAGAAAGTGGTGTGACCTTTCAGAGCCTCGCCCTGCTAGTGAGAGACGTAAATATAAACTCCGGTGTGGCCAAGCACAAGGGTGGACTCGTCGAGAGTGCAATGGCCCGTTAGTGGCTGTGGGTTCGAGGTCCTCGTTTTCATCTGATCATTTGGACAGCAGTGTCAACAAATTGTGTATCCTTGTCCTGGAAGTGTGCTGACAATTAAACCCACCTTTACCCAAAGAACAAGTACATCTTCGAGATGGCGAAGAAGCATCATTTTAAATTGTATTTTGAGGAGTCTCATATGTTTTCAAAACTACTCTCATAGACTCAATGTTGTGCCCCCCCCCCCAATTCATAGATCGAAACCGAATCCCCCACAGGATGGTATTAGGAGGTGGGGCCTTCTGGGAGATGATTATGTCTTGAGGGTAGAGCCCCCTAAATGGGATTAGAGCCCCCTCCTGCCACGTGAGGACACAGAGGGAAGATGCCATCTGAGTACCAGGACACAGACCTCACCCTCACCAGGCACTGAGTCTGCAGTGCCCTGACCTTAGACTTCCAGCCTCCAAACTGGTGAGAAATAAGTTTCTGTTGTTTATACGCCCACCAGCCTATGTTTTTTGTTATATAGATAGCAGCCCAAACACACTAAAACCAGTACTAAATGAAAAGTACAACCTGAAACTCCTACCCCCCTGCCCGGGCCGCGCCGTGTCGGCTGCCAGCCCAAGGAAGGAAGGGGCGGCGTGCCTCGCAGCCGGGCACTGCGGCCGCGCGAGCTCTGCGCTCGGGAAAGGCTGGCCCTCAACCAAAGAACTATTTTTATGTGTCGTTAACCAGACAACTTTATTCTTTGTCTGATGGGATGTGGATCACACACATGACTAGGAAACAAACCTCTCAGGCGTGTGACCTTTGCACAAGAAAACACTACATGCCACAGGCGGGCCAACGTTCATGCCCACGCAAAGCCCAGCAGACCCGGGCAGGAGTTCTGGGATTGGGAACATCACTCCGGGCGGGACAGGGGCAGCTGCTCCTGTAACTCTCCAAACCACACACAGCACAGGAGAAGTGTGCAGCGGTCCTCTGGGTGATCTATAGGGCTCGAAAGTGGGACGTCGTCCCTGCAGAAAAAGGCGGAGGATTCTCCCAATCAAGGTATCTTATCTAGCAATAAACTCCTCGTGGACCCCCGGGTCCTGAGACTTCATCTACCAGAATTCTTTATGTAGATACAGTTGAGATTTGTTGGAAAAAGCACACACTCTTCTTTAGCCTCGATTTCCTCTTCTGTAAAACGAGGTGAAGAGCATCAGCCCTCTCTCCTTCGCAGGGTGGTGGGAGGGCCGAGCGGAGGGGTTAAGGAAGGGCAGAGTGATCAGGAACCCAGGGGGCACCTACCTTCATCAGACCCCACACGAAACATCGCTAACCAACGGATACTCTACATAAGGCCCCCGTGTGCGAACCTAACACACATAATGGCTTAGTCTACATACATTAGATTACTATGCTCAGAACTAATTGGAATGAACTCACCCTCGACTAACTGGTAACAAGTTCACAAAGAGGTTCCTACGTGGCAACTGCCACATATTCACACTCAAGTAAGGTGACAGAGGCCTGGTCACTGAAGCAGTGCTGCTTCAAAAGCAATGCAGATGTGACTCAGCGACATGACATGATATGGTACAGTACTTATAGGTGCAATTGTGTTTTATTGCAACCAACTGATTTTCATTGCCTGGGCTGATAGCTAACTGATTGTATGGTCTAGTTGTGGGGTCAAATTCCTAATACAAACAGCAAATTCATCGCTCAGAGCCTCGGTTTCCTTGTATATGAAACCTCCTGTTTAGATAACTCCCCTTGACAGGTTGTAATAAAGATTAAGAGATATGAAGAAGTACTTCCCCATAGCGGTCACCTAGCACTTACTGGTTATATCTAAAACATGATTTAATCCGTATTTCCAAAACTTTGCTGGGAAGATAAGCCTGCAATTAAGGCCACAAAGAATCCAAATGCCAATGGTAAAGTAGAGCATCATTAAAACACATATATATTTTTAAATATTGCCCACAGACATGTGTCTGCTTAGAAAGTCCATGTCAGTCACACAGAAGCTCAAAGAAACCATGGCAAACCACTTCTCATCTCCTCTTCAAGGACATCTTGAAATCAGCAGCTGGGATATCCTTTTTGTAGAATGCTTTCAATCATTTGAAAGACGATGGTAAATATAACTGATACTTACATGATCCTTCCACTTTCAAAGCATGTTCACAGTTCTTATCTTATTTTGGCTTCCCCAAATGACACCCTGAGGATATAAATATCATCTTGAATTCTACATCCGATTAAAACTTACTGGGAATGACAAGCTGTCAAAAGTGAGGCCACCAGGACAAGTCAGAAACTGGTGGAGAGCACCAGTTCCCCGCTTCCACCTCACTGCACCTAAACCAGAGGTCACGCAGAACAACCCGGCATCACGGGTAATAAACAAAAGTTCTGCATTCCAGTCCAGACAAGGGGATGCATGATGTTAATGCAAGATTAGACGTGGCCATCCCAAAGTGGGCTCCACAAACCAACTGTTGCAGCCATCGACCCCCAAGTCCAGCTTCATTCAAAGCACACACCGAACACTGCAATGAACTTCCTGGGTGTTGAGAACAGTCTCACCCAGGAGCTCAAAACACGTCTTATATATTAGGCTAGAAGGAGATTGCTATTTTTGCTCTGCTTTGTGGACTGAGACGCAAAGTGATGTAGCCACGCTCAGGGAGCTACAAGAACAACTTAGAACCTGCTGGTTCCATTTCAACTCCCAGAACCCCTGCAATCTGGCTTCGATCCTGACCGCCATTTTGACAAAGAAATCCTAAGTATCACTGATGATCAACTAATGATCAGGCCCCAGTGACCTATCCTTACTTGTTCTCACTGGTGTCTCCTTAACAACAACTCAATGCTGCAGTACAATAATCCAGGTTGTTCTCTCTCCCTCCCTCCCTCCCTCCCTCCCTCCCTCCCTCCCTCCCTCCCTCCCTCCCTCCCTCCCCTCCTCCTCCCTCCCTCCTTTTCTCCCCCAAGCATGGCTTGCACTGTTTACAGTCCTTTCTCTCTGCTTCATTCTATTCATTCCCACCCCTTGTGAATTCTCTATGACTAACTGATCAGTGGTGCAATGTGGGAGGGGCTTTTGCAAAGGTGTGTAGAGAGGTCCCTGGGGACCAGCTGCCACAACACCTATTGTCCACCTTTTCCCAACCTTGAGCACACTTTGGTCTTTTCAGCTGGACCTGTCCAAGTTTCACTTACCATTAAAGTACATCTTTTATGACCTGACCAGGCAGTGGCACAGTGGATAGAGAGCATCAGCCTGGGATGTAGAGGACCCAGGTTCAAAACCCCGAGGTCACCAGCTTGAGTGCAGACTCACCAGCTTGAGCGCAGGGTTCACCAGCTTGAGCGTGAGATCATAGACCTCACCCCATGGTTGCTGGCTTGAGCCCAAGGAGACTGGCTTGGCTGGAGCCCCCCCCCCCCCCATCAAGGCACATATGAGAAAGCAATCAATGAACAACTAAGGTACTGCAATGAGGAACTGATGTTTCTCATCTCTTCTCCCTTCCTGTCTGTTCCTGTGTCTGTCTGTCTCTCTTGCTAAAATACATCTTATATGTGATGAAGCAAGTGTAGGAGAATCTCAGTGGTAGTGCTAAGATATACTGATCTTCATGGTAAAATTCTTTCACCTTTTGAATGTTTGAAAATTCCCATAATCAAATGGGAGAAAGGTACCCCTTGGTGCCCAGGTCCTTCACGAAATCTTTCTCACTGTCCATTTTTAGAGGATCCTCTTCCCGCCAGTCTCTTCTTTGTACTGACACTTTATTCACTTGCTTTCAAATAATATAATGAGTTTTCTGATGTCATTGAAATCAAATACAGGAATGGATAGTTCCGTATGGTACTGTAGGTTGTTCAGGAAATAAGGACGACAGCTTACATCTTTACTCAATTTTCCCATGGCACAACTGGTAACTACGGTAAGTACTTAATAATTATTCGTGGATCAATCATTATCAATAGGGTTGGAGTCACCTAAGTACGTGATGTCCCTGCAATGTCAGGTTATTTGTAACCACTTTTAAAAATTAAAGAGGAAAATCAAGGTGCACAAGCAATCGGTGAGAAAGTCGTTGTGGGAAATACAGCACAGAGTCACAGTCAGTATATTGTTACTTTTCCAAAGGTGGGAATGCATTTGTGCTGACCCAGCCATACTCATCATTTCGTCACCTGTGGGACCAATGACAGTAATTTGGAGGATTCCTGAGCAGTCAGAAGAGAGTGTGTGACAATGAAACAGATTGTTATTATGAATATAATTCCTTTATATGGTGGCTGTCTTATTAGAGCTCGGCATGCTTTAATGAACTGAACTTAACCCCACAGGGAATACGATAATCATTTTTAAAAATCAGTACTTCCGCAGCTTAATGGTGATTGCACTACCTAAGTGTCTCTTCTAGAAAAAGATACAAAGCAACTTTGATAAATGGCAACTTTCTGATCTTCTATGTGATTTCTCGTTCAGGAAATGCTTGTCACCACCCATCATGAGTGCTTCCTGGAAGCACCGTTAAAATTGGAGAATAAACTGGGAATGTAGCACTATCCTTCACCCACTTGGGAAAACACAAAACCATTTCTCTATCAGCCAGAGGACCGTCTACCAACCCTTCCTCAGACGCCGTCCTCAACACGTTGGCCCCCTTTCTCTTCCAGAGAAGGGTAGATGGACAAGTAATAGTCAACTCCACAGTAAGAAAAGGGAACATGAAGCACGACACCAACTCTAAGCATAACACTAAGGCGACTGTTCAAGAATGTCAACACAGGAGGATAAATCGCCAGGGTGTGACTTGTCAGTCTAAACCAAACAAAAAAAAATCAAGTTGGTGTTCAAGTCCCAGGTACTGCCAAAAAGATAAAAAAAAAAAAAGTGGTTTTGGTCTCAAATCTTCTCCATTCACTTATGGCCACGCTGATTTTAAAACAGAGCATGCACACTCGACAACGAACCCACAGTTAAGCGGGAAGGGTCTCACAAAACCTTGTGTTTCAGGTTTAAACATATGCTCCACTAATTTATATTTCCTTCCTTTCCTGAGTTGATGGACCAAAGTCCAGGAAAAGGGAAAAGAAAAAAAAAACCCTCATTCTATAGTCAATCATCAACTCTGCTCATGGTTCAACTACACTACTTGCAAGAAATATTCTCTAATATTTGAAACCATAATTATCTCCCTTCACTTTCCTTAAAATGTTTGCTATAAAAAATTTCCAGTTGGTAAAAATCAACAAACCCAGTTTTATCTCCGAACAGGAGGTGATGGCAGCAATATCGCCTCATTGCGATTTAAAGGTCAGCGTTTAAAATGCTCATTTCCTCTTAGGTGTGTGGATTCTAAACGCTGCTGTGCTCCATGGTCCTGAGCATATGGTCCAGAAGACTTAACCTGTGGGTATCGTGATTTCAGGGTGGAATAGCTTGTTTGGTCATCTTTTAAATATAAAACGACAGGCAGGCCAGCAAAATTAGTGATTTTTGAGCCTTCAGAAGCCAAAGAGAAAAGCTATGAATCATCTTAACTCTTCACTCTAAAAGTTAAAGCAAAGGCAACCTGCCACACACACACACACACACACACACACACACACACACACACACACACACACTCCAATCTGTGATTTCACTTTCCGAAGTTTCAGTTACCCAGTCTGAAAATATGAAATGGAAAATTCCAGAAATGAACAATTCATGAGTTTTAAGTTGTGCACCATCCTGAGTAGCGTGATAAAACCTTACCCTGTCCTGCTCCGTCCCCCCCCAGGACGCGATCCTCGGTCTGTCCCGTGTCTCCACGCTGTACAGGCTCCCCACCCAATCACCAAGCAGCCGCTTTGATGATCAGACCCACTGTCACACTCCGGCAGGGTCTGTGTTCATGAAACCCTGCTTTACCTAATCCCGGACCAAAGCTCAAGATTAGTGATGCTGGCAATTCAGAGAAGTTGGAAACAGTATGCATATATAGGGGAAAAAAATATGGTATATATATATAGGGTGTAGTACTATCTGTGGTTTTAGGCTTCCACCGGGGGTCTTGGATCAGAGGAGGTTGCTGTTCATTTAATCCCAAGCAAATCTAACCACAGTTTCCTTCTCTTGTCATCGACTCTGAAATCACTCCTTGGAATGAGACTTCTCCTTGGTTAGCTTCAGGATTAAAAGCTCTCTCTTTTGGGACCAAGTCCTCTCTTTTCAATTGGACATCATCTCCCGGATGGCTTGCATTCTTGTGAATCTCAACATATCCCAAACTGAAATAATTATTGTCCATCACATTCCTACCATGTTGACCATCACTCACTCTGCCCACTTGCTTAAACAAAAACCCTGGGACCACCCCTACTCTTCCTCTCTTAACTCCCGCACCTGACTGCTCTTGCAATTGTTTGTCAATTCCTCCACTCTCACGTGGCTTTTCCTGGCCCCCACACCACCCCCACCCCCCCACCAACCAGTGCCTTAGCTCTGGCGTCCATCTGCCTTCGCGCAGATATCATTCGCTGCTTCAAGTTCCTCTCGTCTCCAGTTTTCTGTCATTTCAATCCATCCTTCACACCTCTGTAAGAATAATGTCTCTGGTGCAAACCTGGTTACATTGTTTTCTTGCTCAAACACTTTCAAGAGCTCTCCGTCACCTCTCACTGGGGCTCACCATCCTTTTATGAGCATGGCCGTTCCCCGAAGTCCCCAGCATCACACCATCCACAGCTGAGCAGGAGGCGGACAGGCATCCGTAGAACAGCATGCATTCACCGATATCACAAAAATTATAAAGCGAATTCTCAGAAGCCACCACTGAAGGGCTCAGCAGCACCCCAGTCATGAACCACTGACCAGAGCACCAGGTTCAGCAGGCTCCCCACCCTGCGCCCTTTACATTCCACACACATTCTCGGTCACCTGTCACAAGGAGTCCTGTTTATTCATGCAGCAAATATTTACTCGTTCATAAACAGCGAGCACCTGTGATGCACCAGGCACCAGGGGCTGTCCTCCGACCACATGCAGTTCCCCGAGCATGCTCTATCCTGCCCCCAAGCCTCTATCCTTGAGATTCCTTGTGTCTGGGATACAATTCCACATCCCCTCTTCTCTGCCTCCCTCTACAACAGGGAAAAGAGAGACTCAAGACTGTTATTTACAGGATTTGGGGGGGGGGGGTTGGTGCTGCCCTATTTATTTATATGTATCATCTGGATGCAGACATCAGCATGACTCAAGATGACAACGCAATAAATATGGGGTAAGCCCATCTGACAAACACTGCTCAATGCTGTCATCAGCCTAGCTCTTCTGCGTAGAGTTGAAATCGGCACATTTTCTAAAGTACGCTTGCATCTCCTCACTCGCCACCAGGGAGAGGCTGATACTTGGTCTTGCGCCTCCTGTGGCCGCCAGTAGCGGTTCCTGCACGGCCGCTCTACATGGATGACGAGCAGATAAGAATTTCAGACAAGATACACAGCCAACTTATTTCCCTTCCTCCTACAGGGTCGTACCTGCCCAAAGGGTCAGTTTTGACGTGGGTGACCTCATTCTTATATTCTACTCATGTATATATTTTTTGTCAGATGGCATTAAATTCTTTGTTTAAATAAAATGCAAGTCATTATTTATATTATAATCATAAGGCCTAGAAAGAAATCATTGTATTATTTCTATGTCCCCAGAAAGTCAAAAGAGCTGAACTTGAATAAAGAAGATAAAACAACAAAAAGGATGAGGGAGAAGAATCATCCTTACTAGTTAATTCATACCAGTTACAGACTCTCTGTTTGAAATCATGTGATGGTCCTCCCAGCTTCCTTCAGACTCATTAGAGCAATTAGAGGTATATCCTTTGAGGCACAAAACTAATCCATCTCCCTTTCTAAGAAGTTATGTTGAAAAGAAACAGAAACACCAGATGAGGAGATACAGAGATTGTGAGTTCAAGGACGGGCAGAAGGTAGAAGAACTCCAGGCTGATGGAAAAGATCATTATTGTTCCCAACAGTGTAGAAACACCACCTCAGCTAGCTGCCCCCCTCTCCCATTTTAATTAGCATCAAATGAAGACAGAGCATTGGCCTGGTCCCTGGTAACTCAGAAATTTGATTTTCCTTCTCTGCGACTTGGTTACAAAGAGGTACAAATGCACCAGCCTTATTCAAATGTGGACCCTTCCAAGAATTCACGTCAGGTGAGATGGCCAGACCCGACCACGGTGACCAGACACGAAAAATGCTGGCTCAAATGACCCCTCGGCTCTCTCAGCCAGAAAAACAAAGCCAACACCACTGTGGTGTGCCCTGAATAAAGCTAAAGAAATCAGCTCCAGGTGACTGTCTCTAGAATATAATGATAACAACAGTGACAACAGCCACCCCAACACTGAAGTCCTTACCGTAGTCCCAGTTCTATGTCATGGGCTTTACACACATTGCCCCATTGAATCCCATTTTCACTCACATTTTACAGAGATGGAACAGAGACTGAGGCCCCAGGTCTTAGAGCTGGGGAGGGGACACCCAGCTCCAGAGTCAGCCCCACTCACCTCTACCCACCCCACCGCCACCCTCTAACCCCCGGTTAGCTGCTAATGGTCTGAGTCCGGTTGAAACAGCAGCTCAGCCATTCGTTAGCTGTGAGACATGAAGCAAGGTACCTACCTGACCTGCCAGGCCCGTGTCCTCATCTATCAAGTCAGAACAGGAATGGTACCTCCGCTTGCAATGGTTTTTGTGAAAACATAAAATACAATGCAGCTGACAGATACCGCCTGCTCCAAGTATAGATGAACATAAAACACAAACAGAACCAGACTAAAAAACTCTAGTTTCTCCCTGTGTGACAGTCGTCTGTCTAATCCTCCTTTCTAAAAACATTTATGTAGAAGGCTGACTTGCTTTGTGATGAATGCATAGAGTTCAGTTCTAGCTCCTTCCAAACCTGCTGCCTAGACATGCTTAAGAAAAAATGCAACAGGGTTCATCCACAAAACAGAGCTGTGAGAAGTTTCTCCTCCCATTCTGCAAAACCAACACTTTATAACAAGGGTCCCCAAACTTTTAACACAGGGGGCCAGTTCACTGTCCCTCAGACAGTTGGAGGGCCGGACTATGAAAAAAACTATGAACAAATCCCTATGCACACTGCACATATCTTATTTTAAAGTAAAAAAACAAAACGGGAACAAATACAATATTTAAAATAAAGAACAAGTAAATTTAAATCAACAAACTGACCAGTATTTCAATAGGAACTATAGGCCTGCTTTTGGCTAATGAGATGGTCAATGTCCGGTTCCATATTTGTCACTGCTAGCCGTAACAAGTGATATGACGCGCTTCCGGAGCCATGACGCGTGTGTACCGCGTCACCGGAAATAGTACTGTACGTGAGCGATGCCGTGCTTTGTGCATCCTGTGCTCCTCTCACTGACCACCAATGAAAGAGGTGCCCCTTCTGGAAGTGCAGCGGGGGCCGGATAAATGGCCTCAGAAGGCCGCATAGTTTGGGGACCCCTGCTTTATAAGTTTTGCTATTAGCTATTTGATGCAATTAATACCAAAAGTCAGATCTCTTCAGAAGAAGAGGAGACAAAATTATGGGTCTTTTATTTAAATATCACAACATACCATTTCACAGTTTTAGAAACTGATGTTCATAGCAAAGAGCAACTAGTCAAAGTTGGTACTGACGGACCAATGTCACCACCAGTAAATGGAACAGACAAATCTATGTACGTAGTTGCAAACAGGCTTTCTAATAGGGTCAGGCACAGTTGTGACAATTTCTAGTAAGTCACATGAGATCTTTCTAAGGTTTCTTCTTATCCCAAATTCAAATTAACTTATCTCCAAGTTTCTAAGTTAACTTCCTTTCCTCACATTAACTAGAATATTTTAAAGGGCAACTTGGTTGAGACTTGGCAGTGTTAGTGGTCACTTTTAGAGAGCTAACAGGCAAAAAAAACCCATGCCAAAATAAAACTATAAACAACAACAACAAAAGAGGAAATAACTCAAGCATTTGAAAACTAAAATACCTTAGGCAAGAAAGTTGTTTTTCCTGAGACTTAAAGCCCAGAAGAGAGGAGGAAAAGATGATATTATTCTTCATGATTTCATGGGGAAAAAATAATAAAACAATGACAGTTTTTCTTCTGAGAAGCAGTGGTACCAGAAAGGGAGCCAGAAAGATAGGACTGTGAGCAACTGTGCCCACGCTGCACAAGAAGAAGTGTGCGACCCATCCGAGCCTGGACACACCTAATCTCAGCCCACTCGGGGTGACAGACAACTGGAAGAGACTCTTTTTCTTACACGGAATGAGGGAAATGCCACTGGACACGGAATTCCACCTGGACCAAGTGCAGAAACAGGGAAGGCATCTGTATTCTCACTGGAGTTGCACAGAGTTGACAACAGAGCAAGACACACAATGCTGAAACCTTGTCCACGGGGTGAAACCTGAACTGTGTGAACAACTGGAGAAAAGGAAAAGCAAACGTACAGATCCAAAGACTAAGCCTACTGTCACCATCCCGGACACTTCATCAGTCACATCAACATTTTCACCACTGGACCTTTGTTGAAGACACAAATGCCAGAGAGCCGTGCGCATCCCAAATGTAGGCCACGTTCTGCCTCTTGGGGCAGTCGCGCCAAGTAACCACCTCAGGTTACTGCAACCTGGCCGCAGACCTCAATAAGCAATACCTGACTTTAAACTGCCCGTGAACACAGGTCTCCCCGAGCAGTCAGACTGTGGGAGGGGCCTGTCTCACATGGGCTTCGCCAGGGACACCTTCAAGCCCAACGTCTGCACTGGGGCTTCCTGTACAGAGATCTGTTGTGCATATAATACTTCCAATGAGGCAGAGGCAGCTAGAACAGGAAGAGAATACTTTCGACTAAGGCATGTCTCTCAGGGACCCCAAATCCTTCAATTGCTTCGTGGAGACAAGCCAGGGCGCTTGGTCGCTCATGAGCAATTCTCATCACTCCAGCACCCTGCGGTAATCCGGACACATCCTTGGAGTTCTTCCAGGGAGCTGTTCTCCATCAGGCAGTTGTCGCGATAACAGAGTAACTGTCTCCTCAGCCCTGCTTACAGCCTCCATCCTGCCATGACCACTGAGCCTTTTGTTAAAATACAGGAGGTGCTTTCAACCGTCTGTGCTAACACAGACAGGAAGAAGGGAAAACCACAGTGAGAAAATGGAAAGTGTGCTTCCCTATTTTTCCCTGGCAATGTCCTTGACCTTCCAAACAAACAAACAAAAAAGACTGGCCCTAGCCGGATAGCTTGGTCGGTTGGAACATCGTCCTGAATTGCTGAGGTGGTCAGTTCGATTCCCCGGTCAAGGCACATATAAGAACAGATGTTCCTGTCTCTCTCCTGCTCTCTTTAAAATCAATAAAATAAACATTAAAAAAAAAAAGACTGAAAAGACAATCAGAAGACCATACTGAACAACTTAATCAGAAAAGACATTCATTTCTTCGACAACTATTCACACAGTACTCATGGTAAGTAAGCTCTTGCGGAGTGAATTCTAATTACAGGTCGTTAAAACCATCAGGAAATGCTTGTTTTATTCTGCGACGAGACAAAGCTGCACGGATGTTCAGGAAAATAACACAGCATCCATGACATCTAAAAAGTATCATTATTCCCGGAAATAGTACGTTCATGTTTCCCTTTTGTGGCCTTTTACCTGAAGAACCCAAACCCTCAAAGCATCAGGAATTAATCTCCACTGTTCAGGAAACTACACTTTAAATGTGTGTGTGTGTGTGTGTGTGTGTGTGTGTGTATTACCACTGTGGTAATACGAGTTATCCAGACAAAGTTTAAAAACCAAGTCTAATTCATTGGCTTGTGAGATATTCTAAAGTAATGTGAGCTACAGAACTGTAGCTGCTTTAACTTGTCAGGACGTTGATTTTGATAAAATTCTCTCATGGCAATCCATGTGCCTGTTTGTATTTAGTAATAAGGGAGGACCCTGGCTATGTCAAGAAGCATGAGTTTCCTCTGTTAGTAATGAGCAGTTTTCAGCTCAAAATTCAATGAGCTCAGTCCTTTGACATGCACGTGGGCCCGAGAATGAACTACAGGATAGGACATCTCACCCTCCAAGTGCCCACTTCTCGCCATTTCGGGATTTGAGAGCAGAAGGTAGGGAGGGGAGAAGGAAACTCAGAGCAGTAGGTCCCTCTTTTTTTTTTTTTTAAATCAGTTCAGATAAAACCATAAGAGATTAACATAACTGGGGAGGGCAGAGGAGGGGGGAGGAACTGCTTTATTGATACTGTGAACCCTGCAACAATCACTGCACACAGACTCTACACCCTGCCCCTCATTCGTGCTGACGTTCCACAAAGACGGAAAAAACCCGCCCTGGGTTTCTTGCCTTCCAGGGACTCGGGTCTGCCGCCGACTTGGCACTTGTAGCTAGAGGTTACAGTAGCTGGCAGCACACATTCCTGGAATTCAGAAAGCTTGCTGACACGTCTGCTGGTAGATTCCTCTATGTAAAGTGATATCCACGATGGCTATGTGTCCCTATCACCATGCATATAAATCCTATGCCATGAGGCATGGCAGTGAGGATGCACATGTGATTAAAGATATACCCTGACTGGAAGAGAAGAAAGGACCGAAAAAGTCACACAAGTGCGGTTCTCAGAGAGTTTGCTGGAAAGTGGATGACCTATAATATTTACGTGAGGGCTTCAGTCGTCATGATCCCACCGGTGAGCCATGATCTTGAGCTGCTGTTTCTTAGCACTTGTCTCGTTGAGCATGCAGATGTGGAGCACTAGGCACGCTTCGTTCTGAGGATAGGGGAGGGCGGAAAAGGACTGAGGGCCTAGCCTTACGGAGCCTGCAGTCTAGAGGAGGGGACAGACGCATGATCCAACAAATGAAACTGCTTACACTGCTGAGTAAGACACTAGTAAGTGAGGATACAGTGGGAGCCCAGAGACCCTCCAGCTGGCCAGGGAAACAGGAAAGGCTTCCTTAAGAAATCGTCTGAGGCCCTGGCTGGTGGCTTAGTGGATAGAGTGTCAGCCCAGCATATGGACACCCTGGGTTCAATTCCAGGTGAGGGCACACAGGAGAAGCAACCATCTCCTGCTTCTCTCCTTCTTCACCTCCCACAGCCAGTGGCTCGGTTGGCCCCAGTGTGTCAGCCTCAGGCAGTAAAAATAGCTTAGTACTCAAGCACTGGCCCAAGATAGGGTTGCCGGGTAGATCCTAATTGGTGCACATGTGGGAGTCTGCCTCACTATCTTCCCTTTGTTCACCTAAACGAACAAACAAAAATTGTTTGGCCTCATATTCCAACCATCCAGCACGGTTCCTGACACATAAAAGATAAGTGGTTAAGAGTCTGTAGAATCAATAACTATTCTTTATAATTTTTTAAATTTTTTTATTCAGTGAAAGGAGGGGAGGCAGAGACAGACTCCTGCATGTGCCTGGACCAGGATCCACCCGCAAGCCCACTAGGGGGCGATGCTCTGCCCATCTGGGATACCACTCCATTGCTCAGCAACCGAGTTCTTCTTAGCATCTGATGCGGAGGCCATGGAGCTATCCTCAGTACCCATGGTGAACTTACTCCAATTGAGCCATGGCCGCAGGAAGGAAAGAGTGAGAGAGAAAGAGAAGCAAGAGGGGGAGGGGTGGAAAAACAGATGAGTACTTCTCCTGTGTGCCCTGACCGGGAATCAAATCTGGGATCATCCACACGCTGGGTGGACACTCTACCACTGAGCCAACTGGCCAGTGCCGTGAATAACTATTCTAAGCAATGTAAAAATTTCTAAAAATAAAGTCCTGACTTTGAGCATCTCAAAATTTTTAATTGAAAGATGAGATAGGCCCTGGCCGGTTGGCTCAGTGGTAGAGCATCGGCCTGGCGTGTGGGGGACCCGGGTTCGATTCCCGGCCAGGGCACATAGGAGAAGCGCCCATTTGCTTCTTCACCCCCCCTTCCTCTCTGTCTCTCTCTTCCCCTCCCGCAGCCAAGGCTCCATTGGAGCAAAGATGGCCCGGGCGCTGGGGATGGCTCCTTGGCCTCTGCCCCAGGCGCTAGAGTGGCTCTGGTAGTGGCAGAGCGAGGCCCTGGAGGGGCAGAGCATCACCCCCTGGTGGGCAGAGCATCGCCCCTGGTGGGCGTGCCGGGTGGATCCCGGTTGGGCGCATGTGGGAGTCTGTCTGACTGTCTCTCCCCGTTTCCAGCTTCAGAAAAATACAAAAAAAAAAAAAAAAAAAAAAAAGAAAGATGAGATAATACACAATTAATACTTAAAAAAGAGGTTTAAATAAAGAGAAGCACTGAAGTTTTACATGCAATATTTACTTAAAGAGAACAGGGTATTACATTGGGCTGAGGTTGGTTAGGGAAGGCTTCTTGGAAGAAGTTAAGATATTAGGTAGCTTGTGAGGTTGCTGCAGAGGTTGTGAGTTAGAGGGACAGAGGGTACCCTATTGGAAAATTCCCGCTGGAGGTCAATGAGGAGACTAGTTTGGCCAGAGATCCATAGCGGGATGGTAAAACAGTAAGTTATAACACGGGGAAGGAAGACTGGGCCTTGAGGTAGGAGGTTTCATATTACAAGACTAAAGAATTTGAACTGGGGAGGGGGGCGTGAAAAAAAAAAGAATCTGAACTGTATCCTATAAATTACAGGAAATCGCTAGAAGTTTTTGAGCAGCATGGTAACATAAAAAGCTATATATTTTTTGCATATTAAATACGCAGGAATATCATTATTCCCCTAAAGGCATATACTTTCACCAACATTTTTCTGAAACACATTGTCTCTGTCTTTGTTTTCTACTTTTTAAAAAAACTTTCCATTTCAAGATCCTTCTAGGCTTACTAAAGAGTTGGGAAAATAGTACAGAGTTCTCTTCCAGCCTTCACCTGATAAAGTTGTGCTCTTCAAAGAGGAATCTGGTTGAAGACCAGGTAGGTCTGTCACACGTATAGCCATCTAATCGGCGTTTACTGAAGTCGCTTAGTAAGTGACCCGTCACTGAAACTATACGGCAGGGGTCCCCAAACTTTTTACACAGGGGGCCAGTACACTGTCCCTCAGACTGTTGGAGGGCCGGACTATAAAAAAAACTATGAACAAATCCCTATGCACACTGCACATATCTTATTTTAAAGTAAAAAAACAAAACGGGAACAAATACAATATTTAAAATAAAGAACAAGTAAATTTAAATCAACAAACTGACCGGTATTTCAATGGGAACTATGCTCCTCTCACTGACCACCAATGAAAGAGGTGCCCCTTCCAGAAGTGCAGCGGGGGCCGGATAAATGGCCTCAGGGGGCCGCATGTGGCCCACGGGCCGTAGTTTGGGGACCCCTGCTATACGGTGAGCCGGCTATGTACACTGGGTGGCAATAACAAGGCTGGACGGGCACCAGGCCTTGGCCTCTGGACAGAGAGTTGCGTGTGCTGTCAGCACCAACGGGGGGGGGGGGGGGGGGGGGGAGGCTTGGACACAAAAGCTCAGCAAGCCAACCACATGGCTCCATATTTTCTGCGCAGTCAGGTTGCCAGGCCCGCGGCCCGGAGTGTGTCAGGAGCCTTCCCAGACCACCTTCCCAGCACCTCTGCTCCCCAGAACGGCTGGGGGCTGTGGTTGGGTGCCTCGATCCACCTTGCCAAAAGGCGAACAAAACTGCAGCTGCAAGCCCAGCCTGGTTCTCCCTCTGGTTCTCTCCTTCCCTGTCCGCTATGCCGGGCACCGTTATGGCCAATCTCTCCCCCAGGCCCAAACACAGCACCCTTCTTCCTCCACGTGTGACAACATCAAAGGGCAGGTATGGGTGTTCGGAGGGCAGAGGCCTCCTCCTGTGGGAAGTGGGGTGGGCCTCCCCACCTCAGGGGTACTGGCTGGTCCAGATAGGTGGGCTGGCCTAGCGGCCAGAGTTCTCTGCTCTGGGGTTTGGGGCCAAATCCCCAGCAAATAATGAGGTGTTACTTTGCTTTTGCCATTATTGCTCCTTCAGAAACTGTGGGAGGAGCACTTGCTGTGGTCTCAGGGGGACCTGGGTGTTTCTGGTCCTCTGGTCGGAGCACCGAGCAGGAGCACCCACGCGGAGCACACCCTAGCACTGCCTGTCACCTCCACTTGCCGTCTCGTGTCTTGGCACATAGTAACTTCTCACAAAAAATAATAATTCTAATTCTGTCCCTTGTCTCTTTATCATAGTGAGAGCAGGTAGGGAACTACTCCTGTTCAGTTGTTTCTGAATATATTTTCTTACCTTGCTTGAAAAAGTGGTTAAATTCAATCTATTCTCAAAAACACCTGTTTGCACAGGGGCAGAATCCTCCCAAATACTTGCTTATGCCAGCAACTTGGAATGAATAAATGCTTCTCTATCAAAGGCATATTTAAAAGATTCACAGGAAGTCATTTTCAATACTTCCTCTACATCTATTATTCAGATCACCTTATTTGAAGCCCTGGAAACACGTACAGGAATAAAACTCTCTCGTGATGATGTTAGAATAGGTTAAAATGGATTGAATGAAGTAAATGACCCTGAGAAACCTGATTTATTTTTCAGCTTTAAAGGAGAATTTGTAAGAAATATTAACTACGGCAAAATAAAAAAGAAAGAAATTGAAGTATTCTATAAAAAATGGGCAATATATTCATATAGTTCGAAATTCAAAAAATATAAAAAGGTATTCAAGGAAAAAGTGTTTTCCCCATTCCTCACTGGAGTAGATTTTAAGCAGGAGAAATACATTAGAAAGCCACATTTTTTTGTCTGCCTCACATGTTTATTTGTGTTTCTGAGTAATTGTCACTATGACAACATCTTGCATCAAGCTACCTAACATTAGTCAGGAGGCCAGAATTTATTGCCAAATGTTTGGAAATCGGCCCTGATGTGTATTATTTGACTCAAAATGATGTTTTTCTTCTCTTAACTTACAATTCATGAATTCTTGAAGGGAAATCTCAAGGCTGATAATCAAACAACCATAGATATGCCATTCTATCATTCTAGGCTTGAGATCTTTTCTTTATATAAAACTCTGTATCAGTAATCAAAAGCAGAGTTCAGGCAAGAAATGATGCACTGCTTTCCAATGACAATAACAGCACGTATTGCTGTTTCCTACCATTATAAACACATTTACTAGGATAAGTCCATGCCCAGTATATATTTGTCTAATGCTTTGAAGCACATAAATAACTAGACATTTAACAAAATGATGGAGATGGAACTCACTTTTCAATTCCTTTGTTAATACGCTTTAGCCGGAACATTGCCTTACAGAGTCATGCTTTTAAGGAAAAAAGGTAAAGCAATCATCCAAGCCAAATGGGTGAATCCCATTTAAAGACAAAGATGCCCGCCGAGATAGATTACCTACATGGGTAGCACCCCCAAGAGCCGAACGGCAAGCAATTCCACAGCATCCTTTCTCTGGCTCCCTCGTAGTCTGGTAGCAATTTACACTAAGTTATTGTGTTTACTTTCCTTTGGAAGATGAAATGTGGCTGAACATCCTTCTTATACTAAAATCTAGTTTACTTAAAGGCAGTTAAATCCATTTTAAGCTACTTCCCCAGTCAAAATACCTTCTTTCTTAAATTCATCCCCTTTATCCCCCAGCACTGCCAGATTCCACACTCAGATCATTTTAGCTACTCATCTATTGTCCCCTCCTCAAAATGTTCAAACCGCCCTTAAAAATATGGACACTAAAATGAAATCATATCTCGTTAAACTAATATGACCAATGCCAAGCAGAAGAAAAGCATTATTCTTGATTGATTTATCTTCTATCTTCCCTTCACCCCATTCTAGCAACACTCTATTGATTTAGTTCACTTCTAAGAAATGTTCTTTTTTTATTATTGATTTTAGAAAGAGGAGAGAGAGAGAGAGAAGAGGGGTAAGGAGCAGGAAGCATCAACTCATAGTTGCATCTCATATGTGCCTTGACTGAGCAAGCCCAGGGTTTTGAACCAGCGACCACTGCATTCCAGGTCGACGCTTGATCCACTGTGCCACCATAGGTCAGGCTAAAAATGTCCTTAATAAGAGTCCTAAAATGCTGAAGCTTAGTTAAGAAATGGGCCATGATGACATTCCGGTCTTGGCTTGCTCTCTTCAGCTCCCTACCATTCCTTCACTCCTCTTGACCTGCAATCTGAATTTTATTCACGGCCCCACTGAACTCTGTGTCTCGACCACACAGGAAGTAAACATCACAGACTCATTCAGTGTTATCCAAGGACTAATAAACTTAGTCTCAAATCTGCCATCAAGATCATCGAGGAAAAGAGGTAAGTAAAATTCACCAATGATACAGCTGATAAATTTATAAAGAACTTATTAGAAAGCCACACAACACGTCGGCCTAGCGTGCGGAGGACCCGGGTTCGATTCCCGGCCAGGGCACACAGGAGAAGCGCTCATTTGCTTCTCCACCCCCCCTCCGCCGTGCTTTCCTCTCTGTCTCTTTCTTCCCCTCCCGCAGCCAAGGCTCCATTGGAGCAAAGATGGCCCGGGCGCTGGGGATGGCTCTGTGGCCTCTGCCTCAGGCGCTAGAGTGGCTCTGGTCGCACCATGGCGACGCCCAGGATGGGCAGAGCATGCCCCCTGGTGGGCAGAGCGTGACCCCTGGTGGGCGTGCCGGGTGGATCCCGGTCGGGCGCATGCGGGAGTCTGTCTGTCTCTCCCTGTTTCCAGCTTCAGAAAAATGAAAAAAAAAAAAAAAAAAGAAAGCCACACAACAAAAAAGCAAACAATCCATGGGCAGAGGACCTGAATAGCCACTTCTCAAAAAAGGACATACAGATGGTCAATAGACATATGGAAAGATGCCCAATGTCACTAATCATCAGAGAAGTGCAAATTAAAACCACACTGAGACATCACCTGACACCCATCAGAATGGCTCTCATCAATCAGTCAACAAACAACAAGTGCTGGTGAGAATGTGGAGAAAAAGGAACCCCCCACCCCCGTGTACTGCTGGTGGCAATTCAGACTGGTGCGGCCACTACAGAACAAACACAGTATGAAGGATCCTCAAAAAATTAAAAATGGAGCTGCTTTATGACCCAGCAATTTTACTTCTGGGAATATATCTGAAAAAACCTCAAAACATTGATTTGAAAGACTACATGCACCCTTATGCTCCCTGCAGTGTTATGTACCAGAGCCAAGATCTGGAAGCAGCCCAAGTGCCCACAAGTAGTTGAGCGGATAAAAAGAGCTGTGGGACATTTACACACTGGAGTGCTACTTTGGCCGTAATAAAAAAGAAAATCTCACCCTTTGCATAGATGGACCTGGAGTGAAGTAAGCTAGTCAGAGAAAGACAAGCACCATCTGATTTCACTCATACGCAGAATCAAATGAACGAAATCAACTAAAATAAAATAGAAAAATTAATCATTGATACAGAGAATAGACTGACTGCTGTCGGAGGGGTGGGGGATGGAGGGGCTGGTGAAAAAGGTGAAGGGATGGAGCCAAAACAATCAAACAAACAAGAGCTCCCAGACACAGACAGCAATATGGTGACCAGCAGCAGGGAAGAAAACTGGGGGAGGAAGAAGGGGGGGTAAGTGATAGAAGAAGTGACTCTTGCTGGTGACCTCACAAGACAATATACAGATGGTGAAATATAGAACTGTACACCTGAAACCTATGTAATTTTATTAACCATTGTCACCCCAATAAATTCAATAAAAAAAGTTAAAAAAAATCACTCAAAAGAAGAGTAAAAAATCCAGGCCCCAAACCAAAGTTAATAAATTCATAGTTCTAAACAGTGTGCTTCAATCTATTAATAGAATAATTGTGATTTTTGTTAAGTCACACTGCACAGCACACACCAGACCTTGGTGTCATCCTGTAGCGAAAATCTACTATGGGCCGCAGCTGCTACCGTGTGTCTACATCACAGATGCTCAGGAAACCCATGCACAGGGAGCACACCGGTTCCGGAAGGCCCGCTGCGGGTAACAGAGAATCAGGAGCAGAGTTGGAAGCATCCTGTGCTCAGTCACTCAGCTGATGGGCGCAACATCTGTTTCTTAGCCAGAGTTCATGAGGACCAATTTTGAACTGTCACCTTGCTCACGTTTGGAAGGTAGAAGAACCATGTTCCTACATATCACTAAGTTTCAAAGGAGGACAGTTCACAAAGAAGTCTAGCTCTATGGGAGGCGGGCTGTACTCACCACGGCGGTCTTGGGCTCTAACCCCGTGCGGGATGAACTTAACTGAGCCGACGCACAGCAAGAGTGGCTGGATGATGGAAACTCACTTTCAGGGAAAAGCCCTTCTTCTGAAGAGATCACGGTGAAAACGGTAAGAGCCAGTGAAGACACCTGAAAGTCTGATGCGATGCGTCTAACAGGGGCCTTGCTCTTTCCTGTAGACGCCCCCTTTCCCACCACCTTCCTGCAGAGCTCGGCAGTGAACAGAAAGCTGACAGAGGTAGAAATGAATGTGTAATTAATAAATAACGCCAATGGGTCTCAATGGCATGATGACCTTCCAGTGGAAGGATGTGACCATTTAATTGACTGCGCTCATCTGCCTCTTGTTTCGTACCGTTTTCTGGAGCATATAATCCTGTATACGTACCACTCAGCAAAACAAGCCTTATGTTTAAAGCTTGATCATGGGCTTGAAGAAGAGAACCATTCGAACAAGATCTCCAGTTTCCATCAACACCAGGATTGTTCACACACAGATTTACGATTTTAACATCTAACACAACATTTAGTGCCTCGAGCCATGATGCTTAAAACTCACACAGTAGAGTATTAGGAAATCTTTCATTTAATTGTAAGTACTTTTTAAAAGTATCAATATTTTTTTTCTTTACTATACATTAATACGATCGTTGAAGTTTTATGTTTTCTATGTGTCTCCAAAAACGAACTTTGTAAAATTTAATAGCAGATATACATGGATTTTAAATGTGGACTTATAAGATTATACCGGTGGCTTGCTTCTATTGCCTGGAAACACTTTATTTTTAATCAGCAGACGCTAAATGCCCTCTGCCTAGCTTCCCAGGTGTGCATTCCTCGGACCCTACTCCACCTATCCAACTTGCGACACCCCCTCCCCACTCTCAACCTCCGTCTGGGTTTCACAACTACCTCTTCCAGTGCTTGCACCTTCCCCACACTCCTGTTCTTCCCTTAACAGAACTGCTCTCCTTTCTCTGTATACTTATTCATGGGCTGTTCACTTTCAAGGTCTACCTACCATCTTCCTTTAAGAAGCCGTCACTGGTCACTGGTACATCCTTGAACCCCCCCCCCCCCCGCCCGCCCGCCCCAATCTACGCTCCTCACTGCATCACGGAGTCCTTAGCCAGGCCCAGGACACTGACCTCACCTCTCCTTCCCTCTCCCTGGTCCCGCCCAACTGGCCTCCAGAGGCTCCCCTGCCTCAGGGCCTTTCTCCCTCTGCACCACTGGCGAGTATTTTCTCAAACCTCATGGTGCCTAACCAGCCTGTTTATTAACACAGAAACCCCTTCCCAGATTCGCCACTACCTTTCTTGGGTTGATTTTCCCCTTCCCACGGCACTGGGTTGGGGCAAGGGCAGGGATTTCAGTCTGTCTGACTCGCTGCTGCATCCCCAGTGCCTAGAATGGTGTCTGGCATATAATAAGTGCTCGGAATACCTGATGAATGAGTTGAGTTCGGTGAATTCAGGGAATGCTAACCGCATCCTAAGTGCTTGGAAAGTATCGTAAATGAAAGAAAGTTATTGAAATGTATGTTCTAAGTGCGTGATAAGTATTACCTTGTATAATCCTCACAACAGCCAATCAGACAGGTTGTCGCCCCGATTTTGCAGAGGGAGAAATATAACACAGACTGAGTGAAGCCACTACAGACGCTCAGGTGCTCTGAATACAAAAGGATCTGCACCCCATAAACTTCCCTCAAATACTCCTACATCCCTCTGTCCTCAACACAAACTCCTGGCCAAGGACTGCAAAGAGTGAGTTTATTTATGGTGTACATCTCTTTCTACAAAAGAATGTGAGGCAATTAGCTTGAGATTTTATTTTCCTCTTATAAGTAGAAAAAGGAGGAGGAAACAGAGAAAGGGAGGAGGAATTTAAGAAGAGGATACAAAAGAAAAAAAAGCACAAAAGAAAGCCTTTACTATGACAATGACCAACCAACATTAGCAGGAAGAAACAGAGAACCCAGCGTCTGGCTCTAGAGTCTTTCTAGAAGTTATTAGCTAAGAAAAACATCCTGAATTGTTCAGAACATAAAAGTAAGTCTATACTGAGTCTAGCTACTTATAAAGATTTCAAAAATATGAATGAGAGGCATCTGGAAGCCTCAGGACTGTGATATCCACGAAACCCGGCCAGGGACCATCGTCCGCAGGATGGAGTGGGGGGAGGCATGAATCTTGGTTCAAGAATTTTAAGCAGAAACAACAACACTGACAGAGGCTAACTGAGCTGATATCCAGGCCCTACACACTGCTGTGGTCATATTGGATTTTTACAGCCAACAGCCGTTCTAACGGGTTGGTGCCCCGAATGCACTGGCTGTTAAATATCTTAAAAATCCTCCTGAAGCTCACACTGTGTAAGCCCTCTGTAAACACCAGGCACGGTGCTGAGAGCTTTCCTAGACTGATCCACACAATCCTCCAAATCACTGCAAAATCACAGGGGTGACGAATACTGTTCCCACGGTCCCATAAGCAAAGTCAGTAGCAGAGCGGGACACACAGCCAGACCACCTAACAGTCTGCACGCCCCACCACAACCATGTTGCCGAGCCGCGAAAACAAACAAGAATAAGGAACTAGTTTAGCCGTGTTTAAACAGATAACAGAATACTGCTAGATACACTTAAGCGTGTGTGTAAATACGAATGATTCAAAAGACTGAAATCATTCTTCTTTCTTAACAATCGTGTTGACCCCTTCAGTCACCCCAAACCAACTCCTCAGAGGCACAACCTCTATGTTATTTATCGTTCCATCTCCAGCGCAGGGTTTGCAACGCGACAAGGCGCCCGATCAACGGTCCTGGGGTGCATGAATGAGACAACTGAATGGAGGGGCTGGAGGTTTGTTTCTCCAGACATCTTGTCTGGAAAAACGGCCCTTTCCAAGGACACGGGATCCCCCGGCAGTAAACGGAGGCTGAGGCGGTTATGGATTCGTTATTAAAGGGCAGCCAGCTAACAGTTTTCAGAATGGAAATTAAAGAAGTGAAAATGCAAGTCTAGTACACAGACCTTCAATTACTCAACCTCCCTTTCCCACCATAAAATGGGAAATGAAGCTGTGAAAAGTCTTAATCTACTGCCCAAGGATTGGATCGGTCTAATTTTATAGTCTTGATCTCACGGGCTCTCTGAAAGCACAGGCCTACTGAATGCAGACAGGCAAGCCTGTTTCTCCTGCACGTGGGCATGTATGATCCGGTCATGTTTACTCAAGGGGAATCACAGTTTACATGATAGGTCTTCGTGTTTTAAATGTTAACGTTGTTAGTACTCACCATCTATTTTATCTTAATTGGGTGTTACATCTTTAAATTCCTACTTTATAACATTTAAAGCATGTAAAGTTCACCAAATAGAGAACTAAAATAGAATCTCTAGAATATATTAATATAAATATATATTTTTTACAAGTAACAAAAGTTCAACCCTCCTGCTGCGGTCGACTCCACCTGGACACCTCTTCTTTATAGAGTTTAAAACAGCTAACTTAGAACAATGGAGTACAATTCCCCTATTTCTGGAAGGAATGATCAAATACTAACAAAGAAAAAGGGGGGGGGGTCCTGCTTCCTTCCCTCTTCTCACTCTCAAAATAATGTCTGCCTCCCAAAGACTAGAATGAGACTTTCGTTTTAATTTTAACTGAAGCAAATGTTATAGCTGTATTACTCCTCATCAACAGGAAGCAGAATTACTCATCCATTCCACTGAGACATCTAAGACCATGAGGGCTCAACACATTCTCTCCCTTCTCAAAGGATCCTATGTGATTGGGATTAAATTTCGCAAATTCCAAAACACATTTAGGCTATGGGATTTAAAAATGTAATCCTTTTGCCATTCCCTCTAGCTTTACACAGCCTGTTTATCTTCTTCCCTGAGAGCACAAAACGCAGTGCAGAAATGGGAACCAGATTGCTTTACGTAGCGAATTTCATGTGGTTTCCACATTTCTCCTGGCAGCCGTTTTCCCAGCAGACATTCATCTAAAAAAAATTCCTCCTCGAGTGATTTTTAAATAAGATGGCATCTGCAGCAGCACTGCGCGGTGCATTCTAAGCACCCTCGAATGCTTTGCAAAGGGCCCAGGCGCCCCAGCCTCCTACCGGGCAGTTGACATTGAGGGTCTTTGTAAATGTAAATAAAGATATTATTATGATGTAATCTGGAAGAGATTGGTAGCCTGGAGGCTGCTGGTGGCCTGGAGGCTTCCTTCAGAAGGAAGCCTCTTTCTTTGACTCTCCGCCTTCAGGAAAACCTCACAATGATCAATAGGCCTTTAGTGACCGAGTCCTCGATTGCTTGCGGGAAGACATGGAGTCGAAAGCAAGGAAACCTCAGGCCGGGTCCCTGCCCTCAGGGAGCTTGGGATCCAGCGAGCCAGGAGGGGACATAAGTGTCAGATCACAGCAGGCGACAGGACGAAGGATCAGCAGAGCGCACACGCGACAGACGGACAGATGCGCCGAACGAGCAGTGAGGTCTACAAGGGTATCAATCGGGAAGCATTTGGTGCGCAGAATCCCCGGAGCCACGAGAAAGCTCCCTTCAAGTAAAACAGGGTGATCAATCTAAAGCGCCACTGTGCTCTCTCCTCTCTTCTGAAGACATTTAATGTTTAAAAAACAACAACAACCAAAAACAGAAGTCACTACTTCGTAGCAATTAGTTTAAAACCACAAGGAAGTATAAAAGGCATTGAATTTAATTTGGAAGTGATCTGTTCTTAAGCAATGCATATATGGGGTGAAATGAATCTGACTGAAACTTTCAACAAGAAAAAAGAAACAGAATCTCATTCAAGAGTCGAATGCCCGTCTTTCCCTAGTAGCTCAATCCCAACCCCACGTTCTGAAGAAGACTCAGGAACAAGGAGGACTCAGGAACAAGAGGGGCTGGAGAGAAAAATGGGGGGTAGGGGAGGCTACAGAAAGTGTCCCACCAAGCAGAGCGAGGGACGGGGGACGGGGAGGGCAGGAAAGAGGAACAAAAAGATGCAATAAACCTATTTCACTGATCGCCCTAGGGTTGCCTGGTCAGATGCAGAACAGGACATCAACACATATCACCACCTCCTGACATTATCAATAGTTAGTTTAATTAATAGTCTCTGCTTCTCTTCTCTTTAAACAACCAGGGCTACCACAAGAGCCACCAAGGTAGAGAGGGCCTCTGCTACTGCCCCCAGGCAGGGCCGTGACAGTTCTCCAAACTGGTGTCCTGTGAACTGTGGCAGAATGTTCTCAGAAGCACCCCCACCTGTTTTGCCCGCCCCCTTGCATTCAGGCTTTCTCCCCACCACCTGTCACCTGAGGAACGAGGACACAGTGGGGCAGGACCAACGTGGGTCGCGCTGGTCCTGCTCTTCTACCTTAGGGGTGTCCAAGGAAGCAAAAGTTTACTTCAACCTCAAAGAAGTGGCATTCATCCAAGCATGACAAAATTCTGAAATCATATCCAATTACTTAACATCTGTATAACTCCTAAGCCACCAGACATCTTTGGCCCTGGGAACCGGGCGACATGGCCTTTGAGTGTGTACTGCAAATGTTCATTCAGAACTTCTGCGTCACAGCCGTATGACTGTACCTGCATTAGCAGCAGGGATGGTATTACGGAAATGGCGTTACAAAGTCAGAACACTTCCCACATGGCCTTTCCAAATAGTTTCCGTCGGCACACGTACACCACAAAGTCAACGAAACTCTCCAGTACTGAGTGTGAGGGAGAGAGAGACATGATGTGTGCGGTGGGAACGGTGATCTGAAGGGAGGACTTGATGTCCTTGGAAAATCTTCCACCTACGTCACACGCCAGATCAATGCACTGAAGACGACACAATAAAAGAATGTAACAGAAATGGTGTTTATCTAAATGAGTCTTAACACACAACATGCAAACTAAACCAAACCAAACCAAACAACCGTAAAAGAAAGTTCGAGTTCGCATGAACAAATTGAATACGCCCTAACCAGGATTAGCATTGCTGGGTGACCAACACCAATTATTTTATGATTTAAAGGCAAAGATGGAACTCAAACTCAGATTGCTTTAAAAAACACAGACAGGGCAACATTTACAGGAAAATCAACTCCCACTAGCTCTCTTGTATGTTGTTAAAGGTTAGAGAATATGAAGGACTTGCCTTGGCTGGATAGCTCAGTTGGTTAGAGCATCATCGTGAAGCGCAGAGGTTGCCAGTTCGATCCCCAGTCAGGGCACATACAGGAACAGATCAATAGTCCCGCCTCTTTTTTCTTCTCCCCCTCCCTCTAAATCAATACAATAAACACTTATTTTTAAAAATGTGAAGGACTCAACTTTCCAAAAATTAACCAACTGAAATTACAGGACTGAACATTTCATGCTCTGGCATCATTAAGAAAAAATAATAATATATAAGCCCAATATCCTCACATGGGCTTCACTGCTGGCAAAGGCAATTACTTCTAGAAAAGTTAAAAGATTATTCTTACACCACTTGTCCCAGCTCTCATTTTCTCTGTCCAGAGAACATGGAAAAAAGGAAAAGAACTCAAAGTTCTTTTGTGAGCTTCTCTTTTAGTAAAAACTTCATGAGGCCCTAAAAATGCAAGTTGAACTCCAAGCATTGGTTCCCGTCGGCACACACAGTAGGCCAGGCCCAGACATTTTCAATGGGGTCCAAACCCGTTAAAGGGAAAAAAAGAAACGATCTAAAAATCCACTCATTCTCCAGCAAAATAAGCCAGTATTTCAAACCGAAGAGTAGTTCTTTCAAGAAGAAGAAGAAGAAGAAGAAGAAAGAAAGAAGAAAAGGAAGAAGGAAGAAGGAAGAAGGAAGAAGGAAGAAGGAAGAAGGAAGAAGGAAGAAGAAGAAGAAGAAGAAGAAGAAGGTGAAATAAAAAGGAAGAATACCATACCAGAGGGAAACGGTTTGGTACAAGGCAGAGGTTGGGGGAAACTGGCCATTCCCCTACCAGAGCTGAGCCAACAGTACACGTCGCGCGTGTGCGGTTTTTAGACACTGTCCGGGATGCCTCTGCCTGCGCAGAAATCGATGCCCTAAGATGCTGCATTGGCAAAACTACGAAGGCATTTCCTATAGAGTGTATCCTTGTAAACCTTCAACGGTTGCTGGAAAGCTGTGACAGGCACAAGTGAAAAAAAAAATACGACTGAAATGTATACACACCCAAACTAACATCTAAGATTATAAACAGAAGTGCTGCACATGCTCTTGGCCTTAAAAAATATGTTACTTTAAAGAGGGAATTGATTTTGATGTTGGTGACTGTCATATTGTGATCAGGTTTATATCCACACACACACACACATATATGTAGTCACACACACATACAAACTTATACACACACAGGTTTTGATACATACAGACAATAATAAATGCAGGTAAACTCAAAGGAGAGGAAGAGTTATAACAGGATTTTCAAAAAGATTTTTCCAAAAGGTTTTCTTAAAGAGCTGGCTCTTTAAGAGTTTTTTTTTAAAAACCATCTGTTGTCTTTCTTTTCAGAATCAAGTATTTTTTTTCCATTTTTACTTGTTTTATATACACACCATTTATTCACCTAATGAGATTATAAATGCCTTGAGGAAAACAACACACTTTCTTCCAGGAACAAACACCACTTGCTGTTGCCTGGGCTCCGGAGTCACAGGACCCGACTCTGACTTGGGGTCGGAAACCAAGCCAAGGTGAGCTGCCTGGCGGGGCCCTGACCACGCGCCTCCCCTGCCTGAGGGCCGCCTCCCGGCTGGGCCCCATTCCCAGCTTCCCACACGTCCGCTCACATGCAGTCCTTGGAGAAACTGATTCCGCTGGTGAGGAAACAGGAGCTCAGCATCCTTACGTCACTGCCCGGCCCAGGTGTGAAGCCAGGCTCCAGACCCAGGAGTCTTCCTGCCACATGGCCTTTGGGAGTGCCCACCGAGAAAGCCCACCTTTCGGGGTTACTGGATTGGGTTGGATTACAAGCGAAAAACACCAGCCTGGGGGGCCTGGCATCAAGTAAGTGCTCAGCAAAAGAAGTGTGAAAGGAACCACACATACCTTTGCACACGGCACACAGAACCCCTGCCTTTCTTTACAGCCTCTGCACTGCAGTCCTGGCTGTCCTGGAGCTAGAAGCGGATTCTGTACGACACACTGAAACCGTTTCTGATTGCTTACTGTACAAATAACATCGACACTTATAAAAATAGGTGATGAACACTCATTTGCAACATGTAAGTAAGCTTCTACATGAACTACTGTAGGCACCCAGCGCTTTTTGCCATCTGTAAGAGGAAAGCCGATGTCCACAGTGGCAGGAATAGGACTATGCTCAGATGGTCTCATTGACCCCTTGAGCAAATTCTCTAGAGACCAAACAGAATCAAGGAGCCGGCTGCAGTATCTACACTAGACTCGACTCAACAGATTTATGTGGGATCAAACTCTTGTAGCAATTCATTCAATGTGTGTTTCCTTTCCTGTATACTCCGGAGGATTATACATCCTCAGATAAGGATGCTGGGCCGTGGACCGGGCGAGTCTGCCTAGAGGCCCTGGGCTCGGAGCCTCTGGAGGGAACTGCTGCGTACCTGCAGGTACCCTGGGCAGAGCGAAAGCACCCTTCCCACATGGTGTCCTTGTAGCCACAACACTGCCCTGACCCCAGCCACAGAGAAGATGCTCTCTGCACCCCCGAGGAAAAGGGGTGTCTGCGTCTGTGTGGGAGGATGGGACCGGTGTGTCTGTGCTTTAGGACCCCATGCACGCTCATTTCTGAGTTGCACTCAGGAGACACAACATCAGCGATGCCAAAAGACATCAGGAATCAATATTCTAAATCTGTCCATGACCAGAGGGCTCCTTCCTTCTCCCGTCCCAGGAAGCAGTGCTCATCATGGAGTCTGATGGTGACATGGGATCCGAGGGGAGGTCAGAGCACAGAGCATTCAGATACCGCCTGTTGGCTCGGGGGGAGGGGGGGCTGACTCAGGCGGCAGGCTCTGGGCTGCATTCCCAGGGTGCCCCCACTTAAAATCTGCCTGATGAGGCCAGCCCCGATTTTCCAAGCCCTTTATCTTGCATCTCCCTGAAAGATTTCAAGAAAGTGCCTCAAATTTTACTGGAGTCATAAATCATGCATTTCTCTCTGTGTGACTGGTGTTCAGCGGACCCAGAGCATCTCGCTTGGCCGGCTGGATGGCTTGTGTCACTGGGACACAGACATGGCCACTGTGCACGCCAGTGGCTAGCAAAATGCGAGGACATAACATTATCTTTCTCAACTGATTTGAGGAAAGAATATTCACAAAAATGCACACGGCTTTTAGTTAGGGGCTGGTCGCTAAATAAACAGACTCCGCAATGGAAACTCAAGAGACGGGCAAAACAAAACCCGTGTTTGTAAGTGTGCGCTTACAAAATCACCCTCTCGCACCCTGGCCTTCTGCAGGCATTGTGAAGACTGTACGGCCAGCTGGCATTCAGTGGATGGTTTCTAGCGGTGTTCCAATTTAACTTCTTTTCCAGTTGTGGGAGGAAAACCAGTAACATCTTCTGGACACTGTGTCATCTGTTTCACAGCCCTTGGTGCCCTCTCTGGCTAAGGAGGCATTTTCCTGCAGTGACCTGAAGGCAGCCAGTTGTTGGGGGGGGGGGGGGAGACTCAGGGAGGGAGAAAGCTTTGTTTCAACAAACCTGCCAGTCCTTATGGGCCCTAACCAAATAGGAAATGCTGGTGATTAAGAGACTGCATCACCTCCAATAAACTTTTTTAAAAAGTGCTAATCCACACAACATAAGGCCAAACTAAGTGGGGCTATCGTCCAGACTTTGCAATGAACTGGGGTCAACTAGATCTTTTTTATCTCACATGCAAACCGAGAAGGAGAACACGACAAGAAAGGAAATGGCACAGCTTAGTTAGATCCTGCTTTTGCACACACGACTGGATGACTGATAGCTACACAGGATGCTTGCAGGAGATTAGAAGGCCAAAAATAAGCGAGGAAATATGGCCACCCGCATGTTCACATTTATTTCTAAAAGAAAAACGAATCTGATATGGAACTGCAGCACACACATATATTTGCATTAAAAATTGCCCCACAGCTTTCATTTAAGATTTTTAAAAAGTAAGGTAGCTTTAAGTCTTGAGTTATTGTCGTGATAAAGGTTGGATCAGAAACTCCATGCATACTTTTACTCAGTCTTTCTGGAGTTTAATGGGTGGCTTACTCTAGTAAGCTAGTTAAACAAAGTATCAAGATAACACCCCTGCCTTTAATGAGTTGATATTCTATTGGGAGGGGGGAACCCAAATATGTGAGATCATAAACATAACACTGCAGTCCAAAAGTACGAGAAGGCAACAGATAATTTGACAAATTAGTAACAGGTACTGTAAGTGCCATAAGAATTCAGGAGGAGGAAAATCGTCTCTGTGGGCTGACAATATGCTTTTGATCACAAGCATTTAAGTTATAGTTTAAAAAAAAAATGCTGGGTCCTGCCACAGTACTTTAATTTCAAGAGTTTTTCCTTAACTTATCTAAGCCTTGATTTCACAATCAGTAAAATGGGAATGATAATGGTAATCTACCCCCAAAAGAGGACTATAAGAAACTGATACATTTTCTATGAAAGAATGTTATAATCTGCAGAGAAGCTATACAATGACCACTGCAAAGGTGGTAAAAGAATCACAGCAAACTGTGTCCTGTTGACTTGGGAGAACAGAAAGGGTTAGGAGAATGCAGGGCGCAATGCTGAACTTTTCCTTTACATACTTTCTATTGTTTGAAAGTTTACAAAGCCCGGGTACTAATCTCATAACAGAACATTTAAAGCAATATAAACACTATCCTATGTGTGCGTCTCTGGATGTCACAAAATACTCTAATTGTAAACACTAGTAACCTTGTTTCTTTATAAGTACATAGAAACAAGTCTCCGTCCTGGTTTCAATTTGAGAATTTCTAAAGTCATAAAAAATTTGCCAAGCTTAGGAATAATAACCAACTGAAACAGTTTCTTTTCCAAGGCACTTTAAAATAGAGCAAGTTTTGTAGTCAACCAAAACCATCCATTGATTGAAACAATCAGTTTGGTCAATATCTTTTGAAATAAGCAAGTTAAATACCATCAGTTCTTAAAGGCCAGGTTGTTGTCCCGTCTAACTTTGTTTTCTAGAACCCTTCTATTTCAAGTATTTAACTGATAACTTTACAGACCTGGAAAAGTCCTCAGGCCGTTTCCAAAGGAATGCCAGGAACTTTCCACTGAGGCATGGCAGACTTTTTAGATTGAACTTGATCACCGATTAGCATTCCTAACACTGTATGTAAGCGTGAGCTCTTTGAGGGCAGGAATCATATCTTCTTAAATTTTTATATGCCCAGTCCCTCACATGGTGACTAGCAGATGAGTTGGCACCAACAACAAATATTTGTTGAACTACTCGGAGGAAAGATAACTCTAAAACATTCTAGTCAATCAGATGCCCAATGCGACAGGCTCACACGCGAAGGGAACACAATCTTCATACTTGGTTATGCAGAAAATCACTTGAAACGCTTCAAAAGCAGGAAAGAGGAAGGAGTTCCTTAAATAAAACATCGTAAGAACCCATACTGGGGAAAGGGATCTCTCCCATAGTTGAGAAAGCACAGATGTGCAGACCGAGATGAAACCCAAGGAGCAGTCTGATCAGAACCACCTTCCGTCCGCCTTACCCAAAGTTTCCGAGGCCTATCTTACTGATATAAACAGAAGAGGGCAGAGGACAGGCTTCTGCTCCCTCTGGCAGAATCAGGCCCAGCCCTAGAAGGCTGGGTCCCTGGCTGATGACTGTCCCTCTGGCTTATGGCTACCTTGTGATGACTTGTGAATAAATATCTAGACGCTCAGAAAGGATGGAATTGGTACCCACAAGTAATAACACAATTAGGCTGTACGTGGACCGTTTGCATTTCTCCAGTATTATACAAGCAGTGACGGGGGTGGGGAGGGAGGTTGAGGCACCCTGGGCTTCCTCAACCACTAGGCCCTGATGGTACAAGTATGGACGCAAAAGAACAGTGACAAGAAGTAACCCTACTGATGTCCACGGACTATTTAAATCTCTCTGTGAGCGATGTACCTAGTGCTAACCGCCTTGTTTCATCTTAAACGGCTGGATAATGCATCTTCGCCTTATTTCATCTTCTTTCCCAGGTGAGCGGGGCTTGTAATGACTTTTGAATCTTTTAATGGCATGTTAACCCAAGAGAAGACACTGTTCGGTGGGGGGGGGGGGGGGGGGGAGAGGGGGAAGGCTTTAAGACAATTCTCTCCTGAAGCTTTCTGAACTATTTGGCCCAATACGCTTACAAAGAGGTAGACTTCTCTCTGCTTCTAAACAGTACTGCAGAAGGCCCATAGAAATGAATCGCTTTGTCTGTAATTGTTTTGAGGACACTACGCTCCTTCATGTGGCCATTCAAATTAAGTTGGGAAGCTACCTAGGAATTTTCTCACAGTTTGACCTCTGGAAGGGCAATTAATCAAGCTCTCGTTTGAGGAGCTCTAACTTGAGTCGGAGTTCGATGGAGGGAAAGTCAGAGAGCTGCTCAGCCAGACGGCTGCACAGTATAAATAATTGAGAACAGCAAGGAGAGGAGAAGAAAAGAAGATGCTAGAGGGTGTGTGTGTGTGTGTGTGTGTGTGTGTGTGTGTGTGTGTGTGAGTGAGAGAAATGTGTTACAACCCTTGGTCAAGCCAGGGCGGGGGCTGAAGTGTTACAACCCTTGGGTCAAGCTGTACTGGGCAAATTTCACCAGGCTGAGTTCACCAGAGAGAAACCCAAGCACAGGACGCCACGAGGACAAGTCTGAAGCGTCCCAGCAGGGTGGGGAGGGGGCGGTGACGGGTCACGCTGGACCCGAGAGCCTGGATCGGCTGCCGGCCGTCTGCTGGGGGGCCCGGCATCCCCGCGTCATGGCGGAGGCTGGGAGCCCTAACTCGCCAGCTTCTTCGGGTCAAGCTGCTGCCCAGCACTCAGAGCAGCAGCCCAGCCGCCGAGGGGAGCGAGGAAGGCCACATGTGGAACGAATTACTCACGGAGAGGCCATGACAAAGAACATTTCTCCAGACTTTTTCATGGGGGCTTCACTTTCAGGAAGTTGCTATAATTACTGTTCAAGTCTAGAGTAGGCTGCGAGCCGCTGACAGATCCCGCCAACGAGGACGAGGAGGAGGGGGAGGATGGGAGGAGGGGGAGGGGGTGAGGAGGGAGAGAGAGAGAGAGAGAGAGAGAGGAAAACGGGGGGGTGGGGTGGTAAAAAATGAACTTATCTGCCCTTTTTGATGAGTGAAATACCAGAAAATAAAGTACCAACGGAAAGCAAAAAAAAAAAAAAAAAAAGGTTTCCAAAGGAGCCCTGGCTTCCAGCACTGGGCTGTATGTTTACTTTCTTATCTACCGTCCGTCTCCCAGTGACTCTGCGCGCATGGCCCGGACGGCACACTGGTCCTTCCCCACCAACCCGCTTTCAGCTGGCCACAGCAGAACTGTACATCTCGACTCTTTCTCTCTCTCTCTCTCTCTCTCTCTTTTTTTTTTTTTTTACAGCTTTTCCATACTGGGGCCCACTTCCTGCCCCGTTGAGGAAAAAAATCTGGCCTGAAGATGAAATAGCTGCTTAACGTTACACTGGAACATCTGGTACCATTTTACGCACAGACCCATGTCTGAGAGCAGGCGATTCTAGCGGTCTCTCCAGCGGCACAGCGCATACCCAAACCTCCCCAGGGTGACATCATCCCATATATGGACTCTCCAGCCCAGCCCTCCCCTTTTCCTGGTCCTAAATTCATTGCCAGTTCCCCAGTCTGCAGCAAATGTGCCACGTCAAGACTGAAAATCACAGCCCTTGCGTGGGGCTCAGCTCAGGCGGCAGAGTGCAGGGGGGAAAGCCCGGGGCGACTGTTCCCCGGGACCGGGAGAGGATTTTATTCCCCGACGGAAGCCTGTGGACATCCTGCCCCGTCGGCCCAGTGTTCAGACTACCTGTTCAGGACAATGCCGTTGTACAGTAGTCTGCACATTGGTTAGACTGGGCAAGGCACAGCAACGCCATGGACGGCCGGGAACAGAAGTGGCTGTTTCTGAGGACAGGACGTTGGCTGGCTCCTACTTTCGAATCTCATATCCAGTGTTTTTCTTCACAGGTTTTGCACAGTAGGGACCAGGAAGCCCTCAGGGACACGGCCGGGGAACGCCTGCTCCTGGGAAGACCTGCGGGTAAGGCCCTCTTGTCGCTCACCTGGGCTGTGACCAGGAGAGCCGAGGTGGGAGCCAATGACTTGTGTCACATGCTGCGAGAAACAGGGGTGTCTGTGTGACAGAGCGCTGTATGTTTAGCTTTAAATGAGCGCCAGGGTCCGGTATGGAAGGTTTTTCGCGTTCTGAAGATTCGTAAGTCCAAGTATTTTCTTAAGGTTAAAGGTTTCTCTCCTCTTCCGGATGCAATATGAAAAGACTCCAATCACTAAGAATATTTTAACGAGGCTAGTTTTCACTTGTTGGAGGGAATAATTTTGGAGACCTAAAAACTTCTCTGAATGAGGGCTGTGCTACAACTTTTAACATCCCAGGATTGGATTCATTTTGCCCCAACGTAATGAAAACGTGCTATTTTTTAAATGCTCTAGGGATAGTGCCTTTCTGAAATTGTACTTATATAAGATAAATACCAGGAATAACAGTATCTAACAATAAAGGAAGAGGCTGCCCAGTGTCTGCCCACCAGACCACGCAGAAGGGACTTGCCCAGGACAGAGCGCCAACCCAGAACTACTGAGTCAGCAACCGAGTAAACTGAGAAATAGAAACCTCTGTCTTCAGCTGTCCCAATATATATCTCCGGGTTTTGTTTTTGTTTTTAACCCAGAAAGGGTTGATAATTGCTGGTCAGCTGAGCCCTCGTGCCTATGTTTTACAACGCTTTTATGTCTCTGAGCATTTAAAGTGATAAGGTGCTTTGTCTAGAAACCCACTGATAAAAAAGGAATTTGTAAAGAAGGCAAAGTTTTCTTTGGTCAGTTTCCAGCTGTCCTGGAGGTGAAGTAGGGAGGGAGGGGGGAGGAAGGGGGGAGGGAGGAAAATCCTCAAGCTGAATGAAATCCCAACAGTGAGAATAATAGAGAAAGTCTGGGCTGCAACGTGATCCATGCTGAACTTCAGAGGTGGGTCCCTTAAAGAAAGTTCTGGAAAAATGGGACTACCTCACCCCTAATTCCTGCAACCCCCTATTTATGGCTAGCCCCAAACACTTCTATATGATGGAAACATCTGTTCTGTAGACTTTTGTGGAAAATGAATATACTCTTTTGTCCTCCCTTAAATTCTTTAAAGTTACGGTGGTTCCTGAACAAATCCTTCTTTCTCTAAATTATATATTTTTGCAACAATTCAGAAATTGTCACAAGTTCTGCTTTGCAAAACATCTTATTACAAAATTCCGCAGGTTATTTTTGGTTAAACCATTTATTTTAAAAATTATCATTTTGATCATCCTAAACTGGTATATATTAAAAAAAAAAACCCATGTTTTCTTTTCATGATTTTTAGTTAAAATATTTTCAAAAGTAGAAATTTAGCTATCTTCTCCACTTAGATGATATGATTTGTTTCCCATTATGACTTGAAGGCTTCTGTATTAATTATTTTTAATTGTACAAGTGAGATCTTAAAAATCTATAGTTTCTTTTACATAAAAGAAAACTAAAAAGAGAAACATTTAGTGAGATAACTTACCAGATAACTTGATTAGATAATTTATCAGAGCCTTTTTTTTTCTCCAAGAAATCTTTTTTACTGATTTATACAGTTACTAAAGAAGAAGGATAGCTATAAGGTACTTAGGTAATCTTTAAGATTTCTCAAATTTGGGGGGTTATTTTGTTTGGTTTCTACTCCGTAGAAATTATTGAATTTATAACTTGCCTTCATTTCATGTGTATTGAATTTAAAAGTCTTTATATTAAATGGCTTTTTAAAAAAAAAATTATTATTATTTCAAAGACACTAACCACCCTTGGCCCCTCACCTTTCTCCCCCAGGATGACTTTTAGTCTGGAGACAGAGGGGACCCGAGGGTGTCCTGGGCGTAAGTACAGGAGTAGAAACACAAGGATTAATTTGTGCAGGGGGAGTCAAAGGGGCCCCTGCCTGTGCTCGCTGGAACCCCAACGACCCATTTTTGATGCCAGCTTTTAACAAGGAAAAAAGGACCAGTGCTTATTTTTAAATTGCATAAGCTAAATTCAAGATCAAAAAATAAAAGTTCCCTCTACCAACCTCTGCTGACTGCAGACAGGCAGGATGGGAAATGGTACGCTGGGACCTACACCAGCATGTGTGCACGCATGGCGTAAAATACCTTTATGTCCAGGGTAGGCTAATGTTTACTTTTATTTTGATACTACTTGGTTAGGAGACACACATATTTTAGGGATCATGAGATCTATTCCAGAGGCAAGTAACCAACAGTGATCATCTTCAACTAAAACTGCTCGTGGATATGATGGCAAGTGTAAGTATTAAAATTAAACTTTGGCTATCATCAGAAAGAGAAAAAATTTTTTTGCAAGGCCTGTCCAAAGAGCACTTCATAGAAACTTAGTAGGTATTTTTCATTTCGGTGTGTGGATAGTTGAGAAGTTCGACTAGGTTTGGGGTTCAAAGAACTTTTTCTGCCATCTAAGAGAAAGGAAATTCAGGGCTTTAGCTTTCAACACAGTTTTTTTCATTGGAAGGAGATCAATAAAAAGTTTATTTACATTTTTACCACCACCCTCCCCCCTTTTTTTAAAGCCATAGATCTCGAAATCCAAGGAAGTTTGTTTACAATGGGACAAAATTTCACACTGATCACTTTCGGGCAATTAGTCAACAGGTTTAATGTCCTTCCTGCTTGGCACTCCGGCTTTCCACCCAGATAATGTGTTTATATTTTTGAAAGACCGAAATATACTATCTCCCCCACCTCTGGTCTACAGACCACCCAAGTTTTTCATTCTGTGAGAAAGACTGTAGGCATAAAATTCCTACTGATAGAATTTTTCTCTTTCTCTTCTCTTCTTTTTTTTTTTTTTTTTTTTTTCAGTTGAAGTCATAAAAGCTGTTATGGGAATAGAGGAAAATACAACTTGGCCATGTAAAAAATCCACTCATCCACCAGCCACCAGCGTCTTCTTACTAAAGAGAAAGAGGTTCTCAATCCCTCTACAAAAGATCCGCTGTTTAAAAACAACCCGTATTCCTCTTCTCTAAAGAGGCTATCCCACCCAATGACAACAAGGCCCAAATAACACATAAAGACCATCACTCAGAAATCTCAATTTAAAATGACTCGAGGAGGCCAGGCTTCACCTGAGAGGAGAGAGGGAATTCCTGAGTGAAGATGGGAACTTTCCTCTAGGTTTCTTCTACCATTTTCCCTGAGTGGGCTGGCTGCAAATAATGTTGCTAGAGATATTTAGCTATTTTGCGAAAAATTTTTATCGGTCTTAATAATAGAAATAATGAAGTGAATTAAGGAAAAGAAACTTCATTTTGAATTTCCTGAGTTATAACAGCCAGTTTCCTGGAGTTTGCTCTGGTTGAATTCTGTGACTGAAGCCTCGGAGAATGAAATTCTTTCCTGGCCATTTTTAAGACAAATAAAAAGCCAAAAAAAAAAAAAAAGGGTAATAACCTTATTAAACATTACACTGTAAGATAATAATATAAACAGCTCTTTCATAGTTTAGCTAGTATGTTAAATGATAAATTAATATTTACAGTTTGGGAGATAGAAAAAATAATCTTAACTGGTTTTTCTTTCAACCTTTTGTCTTTTTAACTAACAAGCTCAGGGGCAAGTTCAGCATAACTGTGAGGTGTGTGGAGGCCACATACTGACTCTTCGTTGTGTTTTAAAAACCTATTAAAAACATAAATTGTCCAAAAGTCTTGTGAGTAGTCCTTTTCCAGCAACATTTTCTTCCCCCCCTGAAAAACAGTTATGGTTTTTCAGGCTCTGATATTTTGGGATATCTTGGTTTACTAGAATTATTTCATATTAAAGGATAACACATGAACTCACATATATTTCTCTCTATTTTTTCAGGTTGCATGCACCAATTCCTTAATTGAGCAGAGTTTAACTGGATCAAATTATTTATGGGAGAGAGAGGGGGAAAGCTATACAGAATTACAGTAATTTCTAATTTGCACAAATATGCTCTTTGTAAGTGAGTCACTCTATAAATATTTTCTGTTGCACTGACTGCAGCAATGATAACAAAACAGCCGCGTGAGGTATTTGTTTTTGCATACTCTGACCTTGTCATTATTTAATAGCAGCCAAGTTTACTGATGTTTTTGATTCTGTCAAGGGGGAAAAAAAAAAGTCCTCTACTCAGAAGGGATGACCAGAAACAGAATCAGACATTTATTTTCTTGAAATTAAATAAATAAATGGAAACCTGCTCTTCTCAGCTCATTCTTAAAGCTGCTCCACGTCTGATCCCTGCCTAAAGGTTGAGCTGTGTAGGAAACTCATTTTTTCATAGTCTCTCAAAAATGATTTTGGTCTTCATCAAGTTTCTACTTGCTCTTTTTCTCAGAAGTTTTCAATTAAAGGGGACATATGCTATGTGTTTTCTTTAAAAAAGAAAAAGAAAAAGAAAAATGTCTAATTACACACTCCTTGGACAATAACATTTTGTTTTTGAAGAAGTCCCACTTACTGAAATTTTTACTCTCTGGATGTTTTTTTTTTTTTCTCTAAAGGTCAGGGGAACCTGTGAAGTCCCTCTATGAGTCTGAATTGATCATGGATATTAAAATAGCCAGTAGTATTATTCTGGACTCACCAGAATTAAGTGTTCTATTTGTACATTTAACACTATGATTCTTTCTCATATGAACTGTAAGGAAATTTCCCGGAGGGCCTGGTCTTACTTGTCGGATGTGGAGTGGAGTTTCCATTTCTGGGTGGAAGGTACTGTTTTGTAACTGCGGCGCACTCACAAGATCCAAACACATTCTGGGGGAGCATCTCTTTGGGCAACAGCTGTTTAGTCCATACCCTTCGATTCATGGCTCAGTCCTGTGGTTAATTAAGAGGAGGACGGTGCTGTTGATTTGGTTTTCATATCCATACTTAAAAACTGCACTGAAAGGGAGATGAGAAATTTAAATACGTTCCTGTTGCTTAATAAAGGATTGGTAAAAATGCAACCCCCTTATAAAATCAGATACCAAGGTCAGCTGGCTGACCTGCCAAATACATTAGGCTTGTTAATTATCTTGAAAATGGCTGCTGTTTCCATGTAAATGAGGGTGTTTTTTTCCTGTGGGCTGGGCTGTGGTACTTATCTACTATAAGAAACATGTATAAACATGTCTTTATCTTTAACTTCAGTATTAAACTATGCAGAGTTTGGGGGAAGAGGAAAAACATCTGGTCCAATTGCTCTGAACTCTGGCTGCCTATGGGCCCATAATAACATGAACCGCAGTTAAGAATAAACCTGGTGTTTAATCTTCTTTTTATTGTTTCATTTCTGCCTTAAAATTTCAAGTACAAGTTTTTTATTAAGTGAATAATGATCCATGTTAGTACGTGTGGAACACATGTCTATCGGTGTACTTTCTGAATAAAGTCAGAAGTCTCACTTGATTTTAGTTCCGTAACGCTTTAATGTTTAATTCTATTGTGTGTTTCTCTCCCTCTCCCCTGACCCTCCCAAACCACCAAATCCGGATCGCAGACTGAGTGTATCTGCCCATGAGCAAAGGAAGCCCGAAGGAGCCCAGGGCCTGGCTGGACGGAGTTGTCATGTGTCTGCCTGTCTACACTTGCTGTGCAGAACATCCGCTCACCTGTACAGCAGGCACAGACAGGCAGTCACATGACAACCCAGCCTGAATGACAACCAGCCCCTGAGAGAGAGCAGCCCTCCCACCATAGCATCTACACCGAGAGCTACAACCACAATGAGGGGCACGGGGTGGGGGGTGGGGGCGTTGGGGTTGTCGTCTGTTGGTGTAAATCTTAACTTGTCTGTATTATTATTATTTTATTATTATTATTCTCATTTTATTTGGATTCAAATATTGAAACTCACCCAAAGTAAAGTGAGTGGTGCCTATGAAATACAATAAAGCCCATTTCTGAAAACGTTCCTGTGCTTTCTATAGTTCTCTTTTCCTAACTGTTGTCAGTAAGTGACTGCTCTGGGCATTCATTGTACACAACTTCGCATGACCCCGTAATCGATACCACAACAGAAGAGAACTTCAGGGCTGATGCTTGACAAAGAATAAACGATTCGAATAATTTCACTCCAAAAGCGAAGTTTAGTTTTCTATAGCATGGCTATTTAAGAAATAATAGCCCAGGGAATGATTACATATCTTGAGTTAAACGCAGCCAGTCTGCACCTGGGGAAAACACTATAAAAATAATATTTGTTTCCAACTAAATTTCAAATGCATTAAAACAGTGGCTTCTCTTTTTTTATATCTGTAAAGTTAAAACTGAAGCTCCGCTATCTCCGAGTGTCATGATATGCATAGAGGTATTACTGTGTCATTGTTTAAGTAAGAAGGGACAGACAACTACAGTTCCGAGGGTGGAATTCATGGGGCTGGTGCATTCACACAGAACCCATGTTCCTATTCACCGTAAACTTCCAGACTCATGAGATGTTCCGGTAATTCCGTTATGGTTAAAAAAAAAAAAAAAGAAAAGAAAAAAGAAAAAGCAAGCAAGGGCATGGGTTAATGGATACGCAATGCATACTTTGCCCTATCTTTTGAGGAAATGTCAAAAATTCAGTTAACGCCCCATGAACTGGAGCAAAATGATCAGGGTAAACAGCGGGGAGATGAGGAAAATTAGAAATGTGTTCTGACTGGGTTCACTAAAATGCTTTCAATCCTGTATTTAACATTAATTTTCATCTTTCATAGAAAGATTCTGGCCAAACTTTAAAAAATATTGTACAAGGCTACTCCCAGCATTTTGGTTTTTAATCTCATTAAATATTTTAAGCATATATTTTGGGCAAAAGCAGACTCTTTTTATTCAGATACTTCATTTTTAAAAAGGAAGATTTAGTCATAATGCTAAAAACCCACAAGGTTCAAAATTTCTACAATTTCACAATATTTTACCAAACCTGACACTATAATTTCTTCCCCCCCCCCCCAAAAAAAAAGAGATCAGGCAAAAATTATAAAATATATAATTAACACTAAATTCTTGTATTTAACAATCTGGCCTAAGGAAATATGTCATCTGCTAGAATATGCTTCGGCAAAACACGTTGTGCAAAGAAGGCTTTTTTCCTTTACAGAAAAACCCAAGGACCAGAACATAAAGTACTCACCACTAGTTCACAAAATGTAAAAAATAAACAGGAAAGCAGTATCAAAATGGCTCAGCATATTTACATAGTACCAGCCAACTCTAAATGCCTTCTATAACCTGTAGCAGACAGACGTCCACGTGGATCATTCTACTGGACCCTGCAGAGAGGCCCCCGGGTGTGCCTGGGTTCTCTCCAGAACACACGTCGCTGGGTCAGAACATAAAGGAGATTCCATTCACCCGGACTCCAGAGGGGACATAAGGAGGTTGGTGCAGTCCCCTGTGAGCCTCCCAGGATAACACTTCAAATAATTTTCCCTTCAAACATGCAGGTAACATCTTGGTTTTACATTTTTTCACTCAGCCTTCAAAAAAAAAAAAAAAAAAAAACATGCTTGAAAGAATATTATTTATGTTTAAGTTCATTAAATGATGCACATTTGAAAATGTGACTTTTCTGGGAAAGGGTCATATAAAAAGTAATACTGTCCTTCCAGTACAAACTTCTCAGCAGGACAAAGAACACAGAGGGGAAAGGGTCTGAGTCTATAAGTATTTTTAATAAATTTGAAATAGCATTTGCCATGATGGTTTGTTGAACCATACTATACATATCTTTTTTTTTTTAATTATAAATCTTTGGATCGTGCCAGAATGTGGAAATGTTTATATGAAATGATCCTACATTAAAAACTCTAACATAAAACAGCTTATGGATGTGAAAACAACATACACATAAAACTATGATCATGAAGAATTTCAAGTAATGTAAATGTTTTAAAGTTCAATATGTGTTAAGATTTTTTTTGTTGTTTAAAAATATAAATATCAAAGTTTTGGCTAACTTGAACAGTTCAGCAAGGATGGTGCATTCACAGGGTTAAACTCGCCCTCCGCAAAACAGGGGGGCATGCAGACCCCGACAGGAAACAGGCTGAAGCTTGATCCTCTGAGTAAAAATGGAAAAAGATGGAGATTTCTATAACTCCTCGGCCTCGCAGCTTTGGCCATCCAGGGATATAGCTGTCACTTGGTTTCCTCTTACCAAAGTTACATTTGTCATCTGTTACAGCTACATAGTAAAAACAATGCTAAGTAAATATCCCTATAAGGGAATTATATAATCTCCTTACCAAGCTATGCAAACACTTCGACCCACAAAAATGAGGTCTGTAGTTTTTTTTAAGAGTCCAAAGAATGTCCTCATTTCAATGCAGATGTTGGACTTTCTTCAACACTGTAAGGTTAGTGCATTTCCACTGGAAACACGTCTGTTGAATTACCCTACTTTCCTAGGAGCGCTCCATTATGATTTCAATCTTCATGTTGGACTATAGAAATAGAATAAATATTGGCTGTGCGCTATTATTATTCACAAACCAGTAGTTCCCTTTCTTCAGAGGTTTTAACTCTCATTTACACATTTCTCACTGATATTTAAAAAAAAAATAAGGCTCTTTTCTCCTTGAATCAGATTTCCTCTTCTTCTAAAATTCATATTTTATATATATTTTTAAAAAGCCATCACTTTTTTTCTAAATCTGATTTTAAAGTATCAGTGGAAATCCTTTTGATGTGACAGTTTCCATTTTATTCCCGTATCTTACCCTTCCCTAAACTCCTTCCCAGAAGTGTGCAAATATATGTACAATGGATGAAAATAACATGATCCCATTTATTTTCTGCTGAAATAATCAACAATCCAGGAAGTTCATAGTCAGAGGAGAAAAAAAATCCATTAACCTTCAATGATGAAAATTAAGAGATGTTTAAGACAACCCACTTCTCGCAGTAATTTTACCCTATAATTCAATGATTTAGTAGTTGAAGCACTTGAGACAGCAGGACGTGATGAACGGTTATGCCCTTCTTCATTGATTTGCTCAATCACATGTTCACAATGGCTATTGCCGTAGCGCCCACCTTTCAGTGCCATGCCCAGTGAATAAGACAATGGCTCCCGGTCTCAAGAGGCTTACAGGTTAATGGGACCTTAAACACTCAGCCAACACTCCCCACGTGTGATGACTTGTCATGTCAATGTCACCATCTGAAACAACTCTCAAATCCATCATCTCTATCCATTTCCAACGACCCAGCCCAGCCCCAGCTACCATGATCTCTTGTGGGGACCACAACACCCCAGTCCACTTTCGTCCTCTCCCAACATACTCTCTACAAGGCAGCCGAAAGGATTGGTGAAACATTCCAATCTTATTCTGCGACTTGCCAGCTTCCACATTTCAAAGGCTTCTTGCCATCATTCTCAGGATCAAAATCCTTAATCCTTCCTGAATTCTTTTCTCTCTCTGTTCTGGTCACATTGGCCTTAATGCATTTTCTCAAATTCATCAAGCTCAATCTTGCCTCAAGGTGTCGACACAAGCCCTCTCTGACCACTCCCAACTGAACGTCCCCATGCTGTGATCCCCATCCCGGACACTCTTTAAGTCTAACCCATCATGGGATTTATTTTCTTCATAGTTTGCAACCTGCATCTGATAGGTTGTCCTATCGGTTGATGAGTTTTCTTTGTTGGGAAAAATCTTCATGAGCGCAGGTACCATGAGTTCCTTGGTAACCATTTGTCCTTAGTGACTACTAGTGTGTCTGGTATATAATACCTTCTCAGAAAATATTTGATGGGAAGGGCTCAGATGATGGAGAGCATACACCCACATTCAGCAGCTGGCTTAGTTCCTCACTTCCCTTGAGCCTTGATCGCCACCTCTATAATGGAGAATGTAAATAAAGGGCTAACTTAGCTCAATATGTGGTAAACGATAAACACTCAATGAGCATTCATCATTATGAGGATGATGAGAATCTCTGATTATCATTCAGATTGAATGCTGACCTGCACAAGTTTAAGCAGGTAGAATGAATGGCGGAGATACTATTTACAACTGTAGTCACTAACTAGGGAGCGTCTTGTTAACTGGAAGTCCATTTGGTATGGCTGAGTGTTTGACCAGTGTGGCTATGCAAAGGTGAACTCATAGGAAGAGCTGAGTGAATATGCAGAAGAGGGGAAAAGACCTCAAGTTTGGGGCACTCCCGATTGTGAGGGGAATGGGAAGAGGAAGAGAAACCAAGGCACTGTCCTTGGGCTGGGCCAGCACAGGCTAGAGCTGCCAGTGACACACCCAAGTGGTCCACTGGTCAGGAACTGTTATGCAGAGGGGCATCTAACACTCTGTTTGAGGTTGAACTGCTGCATTGCCTCCTAAAATCTTTAGTAAATATAAGTACTACAAATATCCGTATGCTATTATTTTGATAGGAATCAAAGGAGTGAAGCATCATCTGTTCCAGGCCCAGGGGCGTGTATGATGCACAACCTACATGTCCTGGCTCTGTCCTCATTTCCAAAGCCTTGGGGTACACACACCAGCCTAAAGCCCTGGGGAGGACGAGCCCAGCAGGAGGTCTGTGCAAGCCCCTGGAAATGCACTCAGGGCCACTTGTGTAGGGACTTTCAGAGTCTGGAGTACTAGAGCATGATCTAGAAAGATAGCTTAGTTTGGGCAAATCCCCTTGGTGATCAGTCATAGACTGTCGAACCCTGTGAAAGATGGTCGACTTCTTTTTTGTGTCGCAGAAAGAGCCCCGATCTTAGAGTAGTGGTAGAGGACAGCATACCGTCAAGCAGATTGGTTAATTATGTCTCTCACAGCCCACTGCATGATCAACCAGGCATCCCCAAACTACGGCCCCCTGAGGCCATTTATCCGGCCCCCCGCCACACTTCCAGAAGGGGCACCTCTTTCATTGCTGGTCAGTGAGAGGAGCACTGTATGTGGCAGCCCTCCAATGGTCTGAGGGACAGTGAACTGGCCCCCTGTGTAAAAAGTTTGGGGACCCCTGATTCAAGACTCTTTGACGATAACAGTGGAAATAACACTGCCTGGGACACTGGTGGAAGCCTTTCCATTAAGTTTATCTATCAGTAGCATTCCAAATCACATTATTTTAATGTAGAGTCATGGTTCAACGAGTACACTCCACAGATGCTTGAAGGTGTTTATGAATTCATCTAAAATCCAAGAACAGGGTGGATAGATCTATTCAGAATAAGAAAGAAAAATGCCAGGGGACTTGCTGTTACAGCCATGCCAACTGTAGCTGAAAACCATTACACGGGGTTATTATGCTCTTGCCTCTGCCAGCTTGGCTAGGAAATCACATAGCTGGATGTCATCATCTCTGCTTCTTGGCTGACGGGTGGGAGAAGCCATAGGCTGAAGGAGAGGCAGCATGGACAGTCTCTCTAAAAGAATGGGAGCCGAGTGTCCTCATACTGTTTGAACCTTGACATTCTCTGCTAAAAACCCCCGAGATCCCATGCATCCTATATGTCAGGATAGGAAACAAAAACTTAAAAATTAGAAGACACGACTCAGAGAACGGCATCACGGGGGGTAAGGCACCCTGTTACTTGTAACGGCAAAAACAAATGCATCAATCAGTGTGGCGCCTGAACATTTACTTAAGCACATACTCATATAGGATGTCTTAGGGTCCTATAAAATCCCACGGAGGTGATTTGGTTGGCAATGGTCCCCACTTGGTAAGGGACAAGACTAAGGCTCGGGGAAGACTGACTTGGTCCAACCCTGGCGGCCCGTCGCTGCAACCCCACATCCTCCAGCACCTCACCCTTGTCATCGCACGGAGCCTACACTCCATACGGCCTTTTGTTCAATTAATGTCATCCTGGAAAACAGTGCGAGCCGTTGTTCTTTAATCACGAATGTTTTTCACAAGGCATTTGTATTTATTACGAACCTGTCACGAGTTAAATAAAACCATATCTGTTCATATGATACAGTACGCTATTCATTCAACAGCCCATTTGATGGGAATGAAAACACACTGGTCTAATTACACAAGAAAGCGGGGGGAGGGGGGGTGGCAGAATGCAGAAAACAAGAGGCCAAGCCCCAGGAAAGTCTGAAGAGAGCGATCATTGAATAGATTAGTGACTCTATGAGTATCTTCATGATGTTCACTGTGTCACATCTGCTTGACTAGGAAAGAGAAATGGCCAAGTGACAGGATTTCCAAACTGTGGGCGCTCAGGTGAGTCCAGACAGACTTCATGGGAACAAAGTACAAGCACTCCACTTACAGCAAACTGACTCCGTTGAGTTTGAACTGAGACTTATTCGCACAGAGGAACATTCTAAATTTCTTTACATGATTTTGAGAATCATTTAATACATTAACTTCAACATACAAACTACTTTCTGGAGCAATCCTACTGAATGCAAAGAAATTGAACCTTACAAGACCAAAACAACCCATAGGCCATGAGGTTGGCTACCCTTTTTCCTTTTCTTTGTTTAAACAAATGTGCCCCACGATGGTTCAACAAGTAAGGCAAATGCCATGAATATGAAAGCTGCAGCTTGCAATATACCACATCCAGAGCCCAAAGAAGGCGAAGGCGATAAGAGTGGCTGTCATCCCAATTAAACAATCAGGCCACGTTTGCCCGCAGAAGCGAGTTTGATCTGTATGTTGTTGAACTCGGGCAGCAAGACCTTTATGAAGCCCACACGTTATTTAAAGCCTTGCTGTTAAAGGATGGGTGTTCAGGGTGCAAGTTCAAGAGGCCAGAGATAAATCCCTGCCTTGGGGTCCCCCCCTCCTGACGTTTCTTCTTGACCTCCTTTCCCCACGCCCTCCTTCCAGCCTCAGCTCCCAGCGGACACTAACCACTATTTGTTGAGCACTAGCAATGAGTAAGGGACAGGGCTGTCCCCCACCTTTGGCCCGGAGAGCAGGCTCATGGGTGGCCAGCAGTGGTAGGGAGCTTGGGTAAGAGAAGCAACAGGGCGGGGACCACCTGTGGGTGTGGCCAGGGAGGTGGGAATGAATGACGGGCCAATGGGAAGAGGCTCTGTCTCACTGACACATACCATGTGAGGTCTGGTCATTTGGTCATTCGTGAGTCAGGCACTGAGATTCTGAAAACTTCCTATTTCTCAAGCAGAGTTTTTAATGGGTGGCGGTGTAACTGTAGGCAGCCCTTCAATCTGTTCCCCTGACCTTGAGCGCTCCTCTCATGCCACCCAGGACTTGCTGCCACCTTGTCCTGCCTTGGCCACTACCACAGTCTCCCGGCTGGTATTCCTTCCTCTCTTCTCACCACCCCACTCCTTCCACAGACAACTCCATCCCACATATCACGCCCCACCCCAGCCCACCCAGCAGCCAGAGCCATCTTCCTGAAGCGCACATCCCGGCAGGTCGCATCCTGTTGGAACACTCCAGTGGTTTCCAGTTATCCCGGGGATAAACTGAAGTCCCTGGGTGGGGCCTGCTGCGGCCCCGCCTGCCGGCCCTTCTGACTTGATTTCCCGTGTGTCTCCCTCACCGCTCCTCCACTCCAGCACGGGCTTCCTGCCCGCCACCATCCAGGGAGTTCCACACGTTGTTCCCTCTGCCTGGAATGTTCTTCAGCAGGCTCCTCCATACAGCTCATCACTCCAGTTGCTGCGCCGGTGCTTGCTCCCAACACCCAACCGAAAGGTCCCTGCCCATCACTTTCCAACACATTGCCTGGTTTTATCTTCAGCAGAGTACTCAGCATCTGATGTAATATTATCGGTCTACTTGTTCATCCCACTGAGCAGCGAAGTTGTCTGTCGCTTTCTCTTTCTTGACATGATCTAAACCAGGGGTAGTCAACCTTTTTATACCTACCATCCACTTTTGTATCTGTTAGTAGTAAAATTTTCTAACCACTCACCGGTTCCACGGTAATAGTGATTTATAAAGTAGGGAAGTAACTTTACTTTATAAAATTTATAAAGCAGAGTTACAGCAAGTTAAAGCATATAATAATAATTACTTATCAAGTATTTTGTCAGATTTTCGCTAAGTTTGGCAGAATAAATCTTTATAAAACAACTTACTATAGTTAAATCTCTTGTTATTTATACTTTGGTTGCTCCACTACCGCCCACCATGAAAGCTGGAACACCCACTAGTGGGCGGTAGGGACCAGGTTGACTATAAACTGAGAAAACAACTCTTTCCTAACCTTTCCTCATCTAAACCAATGCAATTTCAAGGGTCGTTGCTCCCCTCTCCCATGCTCAACCAGCCTCCCTGCACATACACCTTTAAGAAAACATTCTCCAGCGCTCAGTGAACATGATAACTGCACGCGTGTCTTCCGTGTTTTTTTTTTAATTTTTTTAATTTATTTATTCATTTTTAGAGAGAAGAGACAGAGAGAAAGAAGGGGGGAGGAGCTGGAAGCATCAACTCCCATATGTGCCTTGACCAGGCAAGCCCAGGGTTTCGAACCGGCGACCTCAGCATTTCCAGGTCGACGTTTTATCCACTGCGCCACCACAGGTCAGGCTCTTCCGTGTTTTAACTAGGTGCTCATGACGAGCTTTGGCAGCAGAGACCGTGTGGAAAGTTATCCTGAGTTTCTAGTATAGAGGAGGGCGTGACTGGGGCCCACAAGCTCACCAAGCTCTCGGGCTTCTTTCCTCTCTACGGAAGGCATCACGGGCCCCCAGTGGGCTAACTTCGGTACCCACAACCAGGCAAGAGAACCCTAATGCCATTCTCCAGCAGTGACCACCCTACGTCTTCAGATACGAACACCCAGGGAGAGGTCAATGCCGAGAGCCTGAAGCATATCTTAGCAAACCCTCTGCCGGCTGCGGTTGCCTGGGACAAATCCGGCATTGCTGGGATTCCTGCCTATGTTTGTGGTTGAGGACTTAAGCTCTGGAGGCAGGCAGCCCGGGTTCAAATTTCTACTTTGGCTCCAACTACCTATGTGACCTTGGGAAGTCAGCTACCTCACCAACACCAAGTGTTCTGCAATAAGGGAAACTGAGTCCTAGAGACACGACTTTTCAAAAGGTGGAGGGTTGTTATTGTTTGTTTTACTCATCTGAAAGATGGGGTTGCACCTATTCTTAGGATTGTGTGGTGGATTGATTGAGTTAACACTCCACGATCACTATTAGGATTCCTCAGCCAAATCTTTTGTTTTCCCTAGACAAACTGAGGAAGGACCCAAGACCAATATGTATGTAAATATTCAAAAGTGACCATCTAAGCCCTTAGAAACAAAATGTATCTAGGAGAAGATCTCTTAGGGCAACTGAGCCCAAGGAAGATAACCCATTTACCCATTTTATAACCAGGGAGGCATCGATCGCCAGCTCCTGAAGCTCGGCTTCTTCTTTTTTTTACTTTTGTTCAATTCACTGCGGTGATACCGGTTAATAAAATTATGTAGGTTTCAAGCATACAATTCTATAACACATCATCCGTATACCGTACTGGGAGTTCACCACCCCAAGCCACGTCTCCTGTCACCATGTCATCCCCACTGTACCCTCGTCTACATCCCCTCACCCCACTCTACCTCTGGTGAGCACCATATCATTGTCTGTATCTATGAGTTGGGTTTTTTGGGGGTTTTTTTTTTTTTGCTTAATCCTTTTCCCATTTTCACCCCTCCCCCAAAACCCTCCCCACTGAAAGCTGTCGGTTTGTTCTCTGTGCTTTTGTTTTTTGGCAGCAGGTAAAACAGGATTTATTGGCCGTGCAAGAATTCACTCAGAAGAGACTGAGCAGGGAAAGAAAAGGGGACCTTGGAGACAGGTTCAGGGGGTTATCACAGGGGAGATGCAGCTGCCCACTGTTCCCCTAATTGCAAGTCTCTGGGGTTCCTTAGAGCCTAGGACAAAGAGAGAGGCAAGAAAACCGTGCTGGGGTGGGGGGAGAGGGGAGAAAAGGAGGAGAGAGGGGAGGGCGTGGGTGCAACCCGGGAGGAAGAGCGCCGGCCCTCTGTGCTCTTTAAACCACAAATGACAGGGCCATCCAAGCAGCCAGCACAAGGAAGTGACCACTGCTGGTCCTCAGACTCTCCCAATAACCAAGTCCACCTTTGACTGAAGTCAGTAAAATATATGACGTAAAAGCTGAAAGTAAAGCTTTTGAGCAGAAGTTTTCTTTGGCCCTTTCTATAAGATCTGATTTCCCTTACTGCAGAAAATTCCATGGAAATCACCTGATCATCCAATATTTATTCAGCACATCATGGTACAACAAGCCCTTAGGAAACAGAAAACTATATAAGACATAAAAATTTTCCTCCAGCAATTGACAAAAGTTCCCTTGTAGTGTTTTTAAAACAAACAAAGCCAAGACTGGAAGGACTAATAACTCTGAAAGGTATGCTCTTTATAGCCAAAAATGTATGAGACACTCTCACCTGCAGATAGTTTTGCTATCAAGGACTAGTTTTCTTATCTAATGTTTGCAGGCTGCATTTTAAGCAGCAACAACTTCTCGGGTCAGGCCAGAGCTATTAAAATTTCCAAAACATAGTTTAATTCCCATCCATGCCCTCCCAAATTTAGCAGTGAGAGTGTGCCACTGTACAGCTTCTTAATGTCTCTGCAAGAATGAGATGATATTTTTGTGCTTTCATAGCTATCAGATTTAAATGAGTAGTAAGTCACAGGACCCAAATTATTAACATCCCACATGAACCTGAACACCATCATTATCATAACTCATGCTCTTACATTGCTATCAAATTCTCAAAGAATGAAATTCATATGAACAATTATCAGGGACTTGAAGATACATGATTTGGACATTTTCAAAAGCCTGACTTTGAGACTGATGTCCCAGCCACAGTTCCAAAATGTTCCGACTCTGCATCAGTGACATTAATTTCGCTGTGATAACGCTCTGTTGCCTTGAGTCTTTTCAACATTTTTACAAAGAAGGGGTTTCCAGCTACTGACGCCTAACACTGTTTCTTCAGGTGAACAAACATGACTACACCAAAGAAGGATGATAAATTTTGAGGGCAATATTATAAAATTAAAAATCTATGGGGAAAAAAACACACACACACACACACACACACACACAAAACAGTGCTTCTTCAAATACATATCCCAAACTAGATCCTCCTGAAGGAGAACCATGGGGGTCTCAAGACCAAATATCACGATACCATCAATGAACCTGAAACAAGAGAACTCTGTCGCTGCCGTGGCTTACCTCATCGTCTTTATACCAGGACAAGCTTTCAGCGGTAAGGACGAACCAGTATCCCTTGGAGCCCCCTTTCATGATGCCGATGTTGCTGATGGTCAACCACCCCTTGCGAATCACCTGCAAGAGAGCACAGGCCAGCAGATATGCTTTAGTCCAGCAGGAGCCCACAGGTCTGTCACTGAGTGCAGTCAAAAACAAGACACAAGTTGCAGTAAGAACAGCATTGTTCACCCAAAGTTCAACTTCTGTGACTCTGTTCCAGATCATTTACCTTCCGAAAGCACTGAGAACCAGAGGGAAATCTCTCCCATCAAATGAACAAAATCAAAATTGCGGACTTATACAGATGGCGGAAGTGGATGGAATGGCTGAAGGAGACAGGACGGAAGTGCCCTGTGCCAGGCTCACCAATGGCGCAGCTGCTACAATGAAAACATTTTAGCTGGTTGGATGAAGAGCCATAGACTCTCCGGGCCCTCCACCTCTGCTCCCATTCCAGCCCAGTTGCCCATTTGTTTGCCTGGTTGGGTCTCATCAGGATTTCCACCAGGAATTGGCCACCAAATGGTGAAAAGAAAAAACTCAAGCCAACAAAATAAATAGTTCCTTGTTAACAGCTCTGAGTAAGGCAGAATGAGGGAGAGAGCTGAAACGATGTTAAAATTAAAGGTCTGGAGTTTTTTAACAGTCTAGATCAGGGGTCCCCAAACTTTTTACACAGGGGGCCAGTTCACTGTCCCTCAGACTGTTGGAGGGCCAGACTATAAAAAAACAACAACTATGAACAAATCCCTAAGCAGACTGCACATATCTTATTTTAAAATAAAAAAACAAAATGGGAACAAATACAATATTTAAAATAAAGAACAAGTAAATTTAAATCAACAAACTGACCAGTATTTCAATGGGAACTATGGGCCTGCTTTTGGCTAATGAGATGGTCAATGTGCTCCTCTCACTGACCACCAATGAAGAGGTGCCCCTTCCGGAAGTGCGGCGGGGGCCGGATAAATGGCCTCAGGGGGCTGCATGCAGCCCGCAGGCCGTAGTTTGGGGACCCCTGGTTTAGATGCATCTATCTCCTTCTGGTTGTTACTTGCCACACTAAAGAATATGTAGCGTCTTCACAAGTATCTTTAAACGGCTTCTAAACTTTAAAACATTAACAACTTGGATTTGATAGAAACTATTTATAAATGTCATTTAAGTAAAAATCATTTTCTTTCCCCTCACAGTTGTGAAGTTAGATTTCATCTTTCCATATGGCATAGTTTATTATCTTCTCTACACTACATATAAATAATTTTTGTTATCAGAGAATCAGAAATGAAATACTCTATGGAATTTTATGATACTACTTTAAATGTCAAAAATCACTCTGTACCTAAAATTGTTCAATATCCTAGAGATACCTGAAATATTTTAAAAATGACTGAATTAGTGAATGACTGCCAGTTCCTAAAGGAAGATGAAAATACCCAGATTTTATATTTATATTGCTATTAAGTTTTCTAATTGAAGACAAAAAGTTATCCTCATGATAACTGAAGGAAGTCAAGGTTCTCATTATTGATCCTTCACGCCTGTCCCCATGCTAGTCCCTGCCACCCCCAACTCTGTTTTCCATCTCCTAGGCACCGTGGTCCTGGTTCACCCTCCAGTGAAGTTTCACAGAACCTCAGACAGACCCTCTCAGGCCCAGACTACAGTAGTTCTCTCCATTGCTCCAAGTTCCTCCCTTCCCTCTATTTCAGATTATATTGTTTCTACCAGCTACATTTTTGTTACCATGGGGGATGTTTTCTAAACATAAAGATTCTTTTTTTTTTTTTTTTTTTTTTTTTTTACAGAGAGAGAGAGTCAGAGAGAGGGATAGACAGGGACAGACAGACAGGAACGGAGAGATGAGAAGCATCAATCATTAGTTTTTCATTGCGCATTGCAACACCTTAGTTGTTCATTGATTGCTTTCTCATATGTGCCTTGACTGCGGGCCTTCAGCAGACCGAGTAACCCCTTGCTCGAGCCAGCGACCTTGGGTCCAAGCTAGTGAGCTTCTGCTCAAACCAGATGAGCCCGTGCTCAAGCTGGCGACCTCGGGGTCTCAAACCTGGGTCCTTGGCACCCCCGTCCAACGCTCTATCCACTGCGCCACTGCCCAGTCAGGCAACATACAGATTCTTGCAGTCACCTATGGAAGCCCCGGAGTCAGCATTTCAGCATGTTCCCAAGGTGATTCTTACTCAGACTGAAGTCTGAAAACCTCTGCCTATATCCACACAATCAAAATTTCATTGTTCTGGGAGTGACTAATCTCATCAAATTTTTAATAAGAAGGAACTGGTTATTTCACACTAACATTACTACCCACCCTAAGTCCAGATGAAGGAGGCATGATGAGGCCACCATCCCCGCCCCCAGGAATCGTATTGTTCAGTAGGGAATGCAGTCCCATAAAGAGATTTCAACACACAGAGAACGGCGCTAACCAAGGGGAGGGCGCTCCGCACAGCTTCGAACACTATTAGAACTGGCAGTTCAGAAGAACCTGGCAGAGAAATGCATTGCGTGGCATCAAGATGTAGTTTGTTTACTTATTTGTTGTTTTCTTAATGAAGAACAAAAAGAAAAAATATATATATGTGAAAAAGCCACTGAGTGCAGAAAATGTGGGGTGAAGATGGAGAGACTGCAGCCAGAGAGGCGGTGGGGGTCAAGTCAGAGTAGATCCCGACCAACGAGACCCCACATCATCTGACCTCACTCCCCTGCATCCCCAAAGTGAAGGTCCAGTACACATGTAAATCTATGTTCAAGTATATGTGACCCTTATACAGTGTGTCCGTAAAGTCATGGTGCACTTTTGACCGGTCACAGGAAAGCAACAAAAGATAATAGAAATGTGAAATCTGCACCAAATAAAAGGAAAACTCTCCCAGTTTCATACCTATTCAGTACAGTTCGATGTGGGCTCACGCACAGATTTTTTAGGGCTCCTTAGGTAGCTATCCCATATAGCCTCTACAAGACTCGTCACTGACTGATGCCTACCAGAACGGGGTTTGTCCACCAAACTGCCAGTTTCCTTCAACTGCTTATCCCACCAAGTAATGTTATTCCTATGTGGTGGCACTTCATTATAAACGCGCTGATATTCACTTTGGTCACAGATTCTAATTTAGCGAGCCAGAGAACACACTGAACTTTCCTCTGTACCGTCCACATTTCGACTGGCATGGTTGTGGGCTGCTCCGCTGTATACACGGTGTTACGTCATCATCTGCACATGTGCACATGCTGCCACATCATCCTACAGAAACTGGGAGGGTTTTCCTTTTATTTAGGGCAGATTTCACAGTTCTATCATCTTTTGTTGCTTTCCTGTGACCGGTCAAAAGTGCAGCATGACTTTACGGACACACTGTATTAATAAGTGGTGAGCATCATATTGAAATACATAGAGAAATGTGATGGTGTGACATAAAGATCAAGCAAATCATGTTTTAGATGTGTTTTTGTTTTTATTCTGTGGGGGAAAAGTATTTTACTTGTTTCTCACTCTGTTATTAAATTCCCTGTGACACAGAGCAAGGGCACTGACATCAATACTTATATTAAATATTAATAAAGCTTACCTGCCTTACTTCCTATATAAAAATGCACGTAAGGAGATGTTCTAGTGCAGTCTTCTGCACTGGGGTGGGCGTGGCGCGCTCCCCGGGGCAGAGAAACTCGGTTCTGTTGGCAGTATCCCGCGTGAGCGCTGACCAGGGTGTCAGTGAGGCCGCGATGTAGTGAGGATGGAGATAAGTGAACCACCCACATACACGCCTGGTAATGAGATCAAGAGGACATAGGACTGGCGGGGAGGGGCATCCATGATGGTAAAGATTCTTGGAAATAGTTCCCGTTCAGAGGAGCAGGGACAGTAAAATGTACACAGGATTTTGAAAACTCACTGGTGCAGGTCCTTTGTGAGAAAAGGAAGGTTCTATTTGAGCTTTCCAGCATCCTTGATAAAAAAGAGAGACAATTATCTGCAGGGAAGTCGGACAGAAGGCTTGAGGAGAGAGGGAGGCACCGGAACTAGTGACTGGATGAGAGAATCCATACAACTGGAATTAGTAGGTAGTGGTTGATGAAATGCAATGCTGTAAAATTTCTAGAAGATAACAGGAAAATTGAGATGGCCTTGGGTATGGTGATGTCTTTTCAGATAAATCGCCAGAGGCACAATCCCATGAAGGAAATAGTTGATAAGCTGGACTCCATTAAAATTAAAAACTTCTACTCTATGACAAGAGACTTAGAAGACAAGCCACAGACTGGGGAAAGAGATTTGTAAAGGGCTAATCTGACAAAGAAATGTTATCCATAATACACAAAGGACTCTTAAAACTCAATAATAAGAAAACAACCTGATTATAAGGGGCCAAAGACTTGAACAGACACCTCGCTGAAAATGGACAAATGGCAAATAAACACATGAAGAAGCGCTCTGTATCACATGTCATCAGGGAAATACAAACTGAAACAACAATGAAATATCACTACACACCTATTAGAATGGCCAAAATCCACAACACTGACAACACCAAGTGCTGACAAGGATGTGGAGCAACAGAAACTCTCATTCCCTGAGGGTATATAATATCAAGAGTGAAACTCAAGGTAAACTATGGACTTTGGGTGATGATGGTATGTCAGTGTCAGCTCATTCTTGGTTAAAAAGAAAAACAAGCACAATTCTGGTGAATGATGTTGATGCTGAGCAAGATGGTGCATGGGGGCAGGGGTCCTGGTACCTCCCTCTCAGTTTTGTTGTAAACTTAAAATAGCTCTTTCAAAAACTGGTTGAAAGCTGAGAATGGAGATCACAAACGTGCAGGAACACAACTGCACAGTTGCACTATTGCCTCTAGCAGCCCTCTACACACCCGGTGTAGGAAAAGAGAAGAGAGCCCTGGCTGGGTAGCTCAGTCAGTCAGAGCGTCATCCCAATACACCGAGGTTGTAGGTTTGACCCCTGGTCAGGGCACATGCAAGAATCAACCAATGAATGCATAAATAAGTGGAACAACAAATCAATGTTTCTCTCTCTCTCTCTCTCTCTCTCTCTCTCTGTCTCTGTCTCTGTCTCTCTCTCTCCTTCCTCTTTCTCTAAGTCAATCAATAATTTAAAAAGAGAAGATAAATAGGAATTGATCCAGGGTGCTGAATTTCCAGACCCAAGTGACCTAAAGATGAGGAAGGTTTGAGTAAGAGAGTAGTTCAGTGATTAGTGATTAGACATTCCATCTAGGCAGGAGGGGACTAATAATAGTAAGGCAGAAAATGAAAAAAAATAGATACTATGTAAGTAAAAGCAAAGATGGGGTTTGGGGAATTTAAAATGATGTGAAGCAATAAATTGTCTGATTTTACTGGCACGACTGAATTCATCTCCCAAAGATGCACCACTGTTTCTGGAAAAATTGCATGTTAAAACAAAAACAAAAACCAAAAAAAGCTATTTATTGAACATCATTTTGCTCAGTAGATATAGTCAATTGAGCTATGTGGGAATTATGAGTTATAAATAACAGTTAAAATAAAGCTGTGAAGACTGAACATGAAGATTGACTGGAATAGGTTGTTCTATGTCATGGTCCTTTGCATCGCAATAGGCTTTCTCACTCGGAGAGAGGAAGAATGAAAGATGAGCACAGCCACCAGACTGTGCATGCAGGTAGACCACGTCCCTTCAGTGACGTCCATGGAAGCGTGTTCAGTACTGAGCACTGTCAACAAATAACTTGCTCTTATAGGAAGTATAAGACACTCTGGTCCAATCCCAGCCCTTTCTTTTCTAACAGAGAAGCGTATTTGCGACAAATGGATTTGTTTTTATTTTTCCCCCCAATAACAATCAGTTCAAAATAAGAATTAAGAAAGAAAGAAAGAAACAAACAAACAAACAATATCTGGCATACTTTTTCAGAAAGGAATTGAGGGAAAGAGAAATCACAAAATCAAGTTACACAGTGGAAGGAGCCCAAAGAAAGCAAACATTCGTTAAAAATGTTTAACGAGCCAGGGCCCTGGCTCGTTAGCTCAGTGGCAGAGCATCGGCCTGGCGTGCGGGAGTCCCGGGTTCGATTCCCAGCCAGGGCACACAGGAGAAGTCCCATCTGCTTCTCCACCCCTCCCCCTCTCCTTCCTCTCTGCCTCTCTCTTCCCCTCCTGCAGCCAAGGCTCCATTGGAGCAAAGTTGGCCCGGGCGCTGAGGATGGCTCTGTGGCCTCTGCCTCAGGCGCTAGAATGACTCTGGTCGCAACAGAGCGATGTCCCAGATGGGTAGAGCATCGCCCCCTGATGGGCATGCCAGGTGGATCCCGGTCGGGCGCATGCGGGAGTCTGTCTGACTGTCTCCCCATTTCCAACTTCAGAAAAATTAAAAAAAAAAAAGCAGTCAGGATACAAGAGGTAAGGATGTTCAGGAGAAAGCAATAGAATAAAAGAAAAGAAGGCATGCAAGAAAAGACAGAGGCGCATAGATTTTCCAAAGCATGCTGAGACCAATGGAGTTGCTGGCAGAATGTCTTCAGAGAGGAGGATATGAAATGGTCACTTTATGTTCAAATTTAAAATCACTGCAATAAATCCATCCACCTTCGGTACAATAACCATCTGCCGCCTCTTAGTAACTGAATATCAAATTCTGTGTTGGCTGCCCAAGGCCACAAGAGCCAGCAAGCCAACGATCACATGACTGGTAGGGACCTGGCGAGCTGAGAGGGCATGTTCTCATTTGTAAGGGCTTAAAACAAACCATTTTTAAAAAATTTATTGCCATGAATAACATCCAAGCTTCGGTTGCCAAATACAGAGACTTTGAGAGCAAGACCAGCAAGTGGAACAGCCCAGCCCCTCCGCTTAGTGACAGGTGTGTGTTCTGGTCAATCCCCTGTGTGCTTTAAGAAGTCAGACCTCTCCGGGTTGGCATGATCTGTACGTTAGGACTAAGTTTGGAACTCTACATCGGGATGGCACACTGGGTCATACTGTACTACACAGACAAGGAATCAAGTTGGGGGAGAAAATCAGTGCGTGTGGAAAAGTTCTAGTGTGGCCAAGGCTTTGGGTCTTGAACTTGATTTGTGAGCAGGGCGTTTTGACCTTGGCCTTGCTTATGGGAGACCGTGCGAGCTTTTCCTCAGTTCAGCAGCTGGCTTTTAACTACTGCCGTGGGGGGGGGGGGGGGCAGTGTGTAAACCACAGACCTTCTGATATTTTCATCCTGGTAGATGGCAAACGCTCATAGATAGATGGGCTGTGTCCATGGATAGACGAGTAGCCGCTTCTGTAAAGGTAGTTCACACACCACCTGGGCAGCGGGCCCTCTCTGGCTGAGGCCGAGGGAGTCAGAACTGGCAAAGACTCCAATGTGGCATTCCAGAAGTATCTTCCACTTTGCAAACTCCTTTGGGAATGTAATCTTTGGACTTTAATGTCTGAGGACTCCAGAGTAGGAGGGGGTCACATTCACAGTGAGGATGTGTCTATTTTGTTGCCATCTGACTACTGTGCATAATATTAGAACAGATTAATGATGCCCTTTGATCAATCACTGCAGAATTTCTGATAGGCTACAGGAACAATATGGCCAGATGAAATGTGAAGCAAGAAACACAATGAGAAGGAAACATTTAACTTGGGTAGAGACAGTCCTCGGGGTAAATCTTCCTGGTGACTCATGCACAGTCTTCCACCCAGCGGCAGTTCAATCTAGGAGGATGCTCAAAGGAGCCACAATTGGCATAGGAAGAGTGGCTTCCAGAAGGAAGGCTATGGGACCATAAACTACTGATCTCTTCCTCTACAGGGGCTGGCACACTCCTGGTGACCCGCCGCCTTCACCAGGAAATCCAATGGAATAAAAGGTGGAGGAAAGTGAAGGAATATTGCCAAGGGGTGGGGGGTAGAGGAATACTCCTGTTCTTTCCTCTCTCATTCCACCCGGAAGGAGTAAAGGGACCTCAGACTGGTGAAGCCTGCAGGTTAAATCAGGAAGTGTAGTGCGGTCCTTTCTCGGCCCCTTTCCCTCCCTCTCCATCCAGGGAGCCAGCTGCCTGTGCAGAGCCCGTGGTCAGACACTGGAAGGAAGGGCTTCGTGCCTGCAGTTTTGAGGGATGCAGTTAATAAGCATTCAAAGGTGTTTCTCACCTAAAACACTTGGGACGTCCGTCAAGCAGTATCTCTGAATGTCTGCGGTGGGCCAGGCATGAAGCCAGGTGCCCTGTCCCTGTGATAACACTGAGGGCCACCGTGAGTACACTCGGGTGTATCTTATCAATGGATTGATACAAATAAAACAACAGATGTTCAATCTGATGAACCCACCCAAGGACTGAGATAAAGAAGCCAAGGAAGGTGAAGCCCAGCTACAGGGGTTGCAAGAATAGTCAAATGAAGACACAAGGTCATCAAACATGTGATGAAACAGGATTTGTTTTGTTTTTAAGGCTCCACAAAGGAACGACTGTGAGTGACTTGGCTAAGGAACCTTGGTGTTTTTGGATGTTCTTTCCACGGTTTTAACTTTCTAGGAAATCGGAGCACAGTTTCATAAGTAAAACAGCCCAAGTGAAGGACTCCATTTCTAGGAAGTTGGGGATGAGAACAATAGCTCATGTTGCTCAACGCCACCCTGAGCCAGGCATTGTGCTCAGAGCTTCACGAGTACTGTTTCTTTTGATCCAATTAATAATAAGCCTTTGATGGAGACAGTGTTTTCCTTACGCGACAGACGAGGAAACTGCCATCAGGCACCTGTTTCACGGCCAAGTTCATGCATGTGACCCACCGGCCTTCCTCACGGGAGCTTCTGCGTGTTTGCCCTTGGGCTCCACACAGCGGAGGGCTTGGCCTCTCGGCATCTGAATAAAACAGAACCTGTCCGGTGTTCTGAATTCAGGGCCCCAGACATTAGCCCACAACAGGCATGATGGTGTTTGATATGGGACTGCTTCTGGTAGTTACGGGAAACAATCTGTTTGCCCAACTGAAAGCCGGTTAACAGATTATGATATAATCTTCTGATCTGTTAAACTGAGCTGAACAAAAACACCTACTTCATACAGGATGTGAGGAAGCTATGTTCGCAAGGTGGCACTAATCCTGGGCAGGTCTAGGGCTGACTCCTGGGACTGCCTCCTAGTTGGATGGCTAGGTGGGGGACACTGGGTGTGTCTCCTCACCTCAATTTCCTCATATGTGACATGAAGTAATAACATAGTAACTGTTGTGCAGCTCAGGAGTTAGTGAGTATAAAGGACTTAGATCATCAGTACCTGTTAGTATTCTTACATATGATATTATTTCAGTTATGTCTGTTAATGTAAGGGTAGAAAAAGACTGTAATACACAACAGAATGTTAACCATGATTGAAAATGAGTGACAAGGTAGAAAGTTATAGTTAATTTCCTCCTGCATTTTCCATATTTTCCTACAGTATTCATGCAACTAAATATACAAGTTGCCATCACATTATTGGTTGCTTAAAGCAGGTAACTTTTTTTTTCCAATTTCTTGAGATTCTCTTTAATGTGTAATGAACACAGCATGTCAGAAAGCCAGGGAGGATTATGACTAACCTGAGAGTGAAATAACTCCACAGCATGACATAAAGAGAACTAATTCTGGAATATTACATAAGAAATCACCATGAGAGGAGACTCCTTTAAATAAGGAACTGGTTGCCCTGGCCGGTTGGCTCAGCGGTAGAGTGTCAGCCTGGCGTGCGGGGGACCCGGGTTCGATTCCTGGCCAGGGCACACAGGAGAAGCGCCCATTTGCTTCTCCACCCCCCCCTCCTTCCTCTCTGTCTCTCTCTTCCCCTCCCGCAGCCAAGGCTCCATTGGAGCAAAGTTGGCCCGGGTGCTGGGGATGGCTCCTTGGCCTCTGCCCCAGGCGCTGGAGTGGCTCTGGTCGCGGCAGAGCGACACCCCGGAGGGGTAGAGCATCGCCCCCTGGTGGGCAGAGCTTCGCCCCTGGTGGGCATGCCGGGTGGATTCCGGTCGGGCGCATTCGGGAGTCTGTCTGTCTCTCCCCGTTTACAGCTTCAGAAAAATACAAATAAATAAATAAATAAATAAATAAATAAGGAACTGGTTCACGTGACCAAAGTCATATTAACAGTGTGTAAGAAATACTGATTGAAAACAAGAAACCGACATTTAATATTCACCTCTACTCCCCTTCTATTTGAAGAGATGGCTGCCAAAAAAAGATAATCATGCTGTTTTCTCTGCAAAATCCAACTTTACCAAAAGACATCGGCAGAAGGTTAAATCCTAGACATGTCAATAAAAACGCTGTCAGTTAAGCAGAACTCCAAGTTATTGTTTCAGAAAGTAGCCTCACTAGGTAGCCCCTGCCCACCATTTTGGGGGGACTGTCCATATCTACAAGGACTGCAGGGATGGCGTGGGCATGGTCTCCCATTCGTTCCCTGTGGAAGCTGCCGAAAGGCTTCCCGGACCGTCAGCCCGCGCTCACACCCGAGCGCCTTGCCCTGGCCTCAGTGGCTCACCAGGCTAGTCTGTTCTCCTGATTCTCAAAATGACTCCAAAGGCATTCCTTCCCTTTCCCTGTTCCCCAGGATTTCCCCACTGCGTGTTTATGCCTTATTCCTGCCGCATGCACAGCGATCTCTGAAGAGTTCACTAGGAGTGAGTGAGCTGTTTATTCTCAGAGTTTACTCACCTAACCCTCTCCGGGATCCAGACCATTAACCATGATGAAAATCAGGGCTCTCCTTCTTCCCCCCTTTTTTTGCTGCGTATCTTTTCCATGTGCAGAGCTCCCTTTGAAGTTAATGGGGGCCCTCCATGTGGAAGAGATTCCAAATGATACAAAACAGAGAACTCAGCCCGTCATCTTCTTCTCTCGTCCAAGGGCACGCGTGCACGCGCGCGCGCGCGCGCACACACACACACACACACACACACACAGAGGAAGAGATACCGTGTAATTAGCATGGCCTGAGTAGAATTCGGATGCTGTACTAATAATGACTCAGGCCGCTTCTTTGAGAGAGAACAGAAAATAATAAGTCCCTTATCGGGGTCAGGCAGCACATTGAAAAAACAAGGATAAGTAAAAAAATAATAATAATAAACAAATAAACAAAATACCAGGCACAGTCCCGGAACTCTGTGGAGCTTACAGACAAATGGGGAATGGACACTCGGCAGACTCTTGGAGACCAGGGTACAATGCCAGCCACGGAGGCTGTGGCGGGGAGCGCGCAGGACATGGGGAGTTCAGACCCCCCGGGGTGAGGGGGCATGCCTGCAGGTTCCAGCACGCACACTAAAATGTGAAAGTTGTGCAGTGGGAGATGGGGTGGCGGCCCCAGAAGGCTCGAGGGAGCCTCGTGCAAGACAATCCCAGGGAGGGGGGAAGCCGCGCTTGCATCCAAAGTAATGCGAAGAAACGTGGTCTTCACCCCGAGGGAAAGGGAAAGCCTCTGAAGTGTTTCCAGTAGGGCAGCAATGGAAGACCTGCGTCAGGAGAAGTCCCCTTCTAGCTCTGGTTTGGTGAAGAGATTAGAAAGAGGGGAACGGAGGCAGGGGACCCGTACAATCCTGAGGACAGGTAGGGCACAGACGATGCAAACTTTGACCAGAGTGGTGGAAATGGACACTGGGAGACGAGGACATACTGTGATGACAATGACAAATTGGAGATGGAAGATGGGGGGGGGTATCAAGGATGACTCCCCAGGTTTAACTTCTGAACTGGGCCAACCGCAGGGGCCAGTTCACTGAGCACGCGCAGAACTAAGCTTGGGGACAGGAGAGGTCACGGTTCTGCTGGGACTGGAAGTAGATGACCATGTAAAACAAGCCACTGTCCCTAGAGAAGACTCAGTCAGACACACAGAGGTCCAAACTGTTGATCACAGGAGTATCTGAAGCCACAGGTATGACAAATAATGTCAAATGCAGGTGTGAGTGAAAAAGGAGGGGTGACTAGGGCTGAGCCCTGAGGAACAGGAAGTGTCACCAACAGGCGACGGCTGGGCAGAGAGGATGAACCTGCAAGGGACACAGAGGGGCGGCTACAGCGCGGCCAAGAGACAGAACGCGGCCCCCGCAGAAGTCAACACGAGAGGATGCTTTAACAAGAGAAGGGCTGAAAACGTCTATTGGGAAAGCCAATCCAAAGTAAAACATTATGGCCCGGTTTGGGTAACATAAGAGATGATATTCAGAACATTGAGCAACAGGTATGGCATCAGCCGGGCCAGTCTGAAGGGGTGGTGGGGTCACAGTGCTAGAGCAGGGTATGGGGGGCCCCCTTCCGGACCAAACCTCCGCCTTTCATTTCTGGATAAAGGGGAGTTTGGAGTTGAGTTCTGAGAGAGAATCCTCAGCATCTGGGATGGGAGGCAGGCAATGGGGGGAGCGGCCAGTTGTCACTAGCATGAAAGCCCTCAATATGCGGATGAGCACAGTGGCCGCACGAACACATGCCAGCTGCACAGCCGTGATGGGCATGGCATCTGCGACTGGACGTGGAGGGGAAGCAGACAGGTTGGCATGGAGAAAACCGTTATCAGACAGAGAAGCCATTTTAAAGAAGTTCCTGAAATTCTAGGCCGTAACAAGAAGCAATAAGACGTGTTCTCACGCAACCCCTCAGGTTCAAGCGCTTTGAAGAACAAAGCAGCGGCCACACTGACTTTTCCAAAAACAGCCCTTCAAGAAGCGGTAGCTGTTGTTATGATACAATTGTTAAAAAAAAAAAAAAAAAAAGACATGCCAGAGAGTGATAGGTAGAAATCTAAATGCTTAAGTAGAGGCTTCTCAGGAATGTAACACTCTAAGGAAAAAAGAAAGAAGCAATCTATGATACTGTTTCAATGAACAACAAAGATCCCCAGCAGCACAGAAGAACGAACATCTTCCTTCTCTGAACATTTATTTTGCTCATTATCTGAATCCAGCACTTACATCATCTTGTTTTGAATGATTCTGCCTGTGGCTCGCAGTGTGGATTTGGATAAAATCCTTAAATCTAACCCAGTCTCGTGGGGGGTTTTGTTTGTTTGTTTGCTTGTTTGTTTTTTATCTGAGGATTGGAGCAAACAGTCCCAGCTCAAATAGATGGTGTGAGGGCAAATGGGATGAATACACCTGAGACCCAGCAGAGTGTCAGCCACATGGTGGTACATGCTGAATACATGGGAGATGTCTCCACCAAGAAGAGACGAACCAGGCTTTCTGTGCCTTTGGAATACTTCAGCTTTCCCTGGGTCCCAGGTTAGTCAATAAATTATTGGTGCAATGGCTCTAAACCAGGGGCAAGACCCAGACTAAGGGCTTTCTGTAAATGAGCAGCAGGCATCCTGCACGTCATGGTCTGGGAGATGTCTGCATAAAGGCCATGGATGGAAATGTAGAACTCTCCTATCTCAAACGATAAAGGCACCTGCTGTAGCCTAAGTACAGCTCATAATTGGGTGGTTACCTCTAAATGTCAATCAAGTTTTGTTCAGTTTCATTACAAGTCTGGAATTGAATACCTTCAGAATCCCATTTCAGACCTATATAGGTAATCACTTTTCTGGTGACTTATTTGGGAGGGGGGAATCTGAATGGTCACCACAGGCAAGTCTGAAATGACAATTCTGAGTAACAATTATATAGTTCAGATCCATTTTTCCCCCTCTAGATGACAAAAAGTAACATTCAATGTTAATAAGCAGCCTCAAGATAGTCTAGCTGTTTCCTTCTGAATGTTAACATCACAGTTTCTAAGCCATTACTGTACAGCACACCTTCAGGGCTGGCCATTTACTTCTAGATTTTAAAATATGTAACTCTTGACTGACTGGTGGTGGCACAGTGGATCAAGCATTGACCTGAGATGCTGAGGTCCCAGATTCAAAACCCCGAGGTCACTGGCTTGAGTGCGGGCTCATCCAGCTTGAGCACAGGTTCACCAGCTTGAACACAGGGTTGCCAGTTTGAGCACAGGGTCATAGACAGGACCCCATGGTTGCTGACTTGAGCCCAAAGGTTGCTGGCTTGAAGCCCAAGGTCACTGGCTTGAGCCCAAAGTCATTGGTTTGAGCAAGGCATCACTGACTCATCTGGAGCTCCCTGGGTCAGGGCACATAGGAGAAAGCAATCAATGAACAACTAGTAACGCAACTAGGAGTGGATGCTTCTCATCTCTCTCCCTTCCTGTCTGGCTCCTCCCTCTAAAAAACAAACAAACAAAAAAAGTAACTCTTTCCTTTATTCAACAGTTATTTTGTGGGTACCCATCTGAAGCAGATTCTACATTAGAATTGGAGAATATAGCAGTGAAAACAGAGACAACTGCCCCTGACCTCACAGAGCTCACAGACAAGTGGCGGAGAAGAACATTAAACCAGGAAGTATACAAACACTGGGCGAGAAAGGTCCATGTTCTTATGGGAACTCACAGCGCAGGACTGAAAATAGTGCAGAAAGCGGGGGAAGTACTCCTAAGGGAATGATATTTAAACCAAACAAAATGAGATGATGTTTGTAGTTCAGGCAAAAAGAAAAAAAAATGTTCCAGGCACAGGAAGAGCACATGACAAGCCCTTGCAGGAAAAGAGCGTGGATGATGGAGGCATCGTCTGACGGTCATTGCTGCTGGCCCAAAGAGTCAGGAGTGCTGGTGACAAAGACAAGGAGCAAGAGCCAGGCAGGGCATGGATCACAGATGGTAATGTGTGGACTTGTCCTTAAAGGTCCTAAAGAAGTACTTCAGAGTGGCTGGGAGTAAGCGAGGGAGTGATGTGCTCAGACTTTTAATTTTGTCGTCTGCGCCAAAGCGGAACACGAGAAAGTCTTGGGAGATGTGTCCACTTGCTTGGAGCGTCAGCATCAAGTTCTAGGAGAGAGGGCTGGATTCTGGTGAAGGTAGGTACAGGGTTTTAATTATTGGTGCATTTTAATGACCCCTGTTCTTGCTAACTCCCTTAAATCACGGCTAGTTGAAAATGGGCTGCGAGCCAAGAGGCTCTGTGAGAAAACTTACTAACGGGAGGCACGCGGCAGAGGAACTGCCAGTATCCACCGCAAACCAAGGAACACGTAAGTCACCGGCCTTCGGATCTCAGATGGGAAATGGGGAGGCCCTGCTCAATATCAGTCACTCAGAGAGGCTATTCGGCTTCATCTAGTAAACTAGCTGCAGATGTTGGCTCAAGCGGCCAAGGGCCTTTGCATCTGTAATTTTTAAACTGTCTCATATTTCTGCAAACCTGACTCCACATGCACCGGAAATCGGTGACATGAGTTATGGGCCTCAGGAAGAGAAGCCCGAGGCACGCCAGAAGTGATAGGAGTACATCCTCGCGGCAGTGGGCAAGCTCCGTGCACAGGATGAGTGAAGGATGACAGGGTGCCTTCCACCAGGACACGGAGCCTGCGGCCGAGCATGTGAAAATGAAACCCCGCCACGGGATGTACCGAACCAGAGGAAGTCATTTATAGATAGTTGCACTCTCGAAAACAAATCCCCCTTTTCCTCTCCCCCTCCTCCGCTGTGCAGCGGGTCAACAGGAAGACCGGAGCTGCTGGGCAAGGAAACGAGTTTTGAAGGGAGGAAAAAAAAAAAAAAGAAATAAAATTAAAAAAAAAAAAACCTGAGCACGCAAACAGACACTAAAAATGGCTTGCCTTAATTAAGAAGATCGCGTTTAGCAGACCAGGGCAGGAAACAATAAAACAACTTGCTTTTAAACCAACATTTTAGTTATGATCGTGCTCTCTCATAAAAGACTCGTAAGAACAGACAACAGAGACTCAAATTAAAGCTTCGTAAATGGGCTGGAGGTAGTGGGAACTCCATAGATAAAGAATTCGTGTGATGCTACAAACACAGGGGAATCAAAGGCATCTAGAAACGAAGTTATGATGCCTGAGTTTCCTATTCATATTTGTATTTCCCAAGCTCATGTGTACACGTGCACCATTTCCGAGCAATGCCCCACCCAGACTATATAAATGGCGGCACATAGAAGAGTCGACCCACGGGGGCCATCCATCACGAGCTCGGCGTGTAAATAACCTTACCAGGAATCAGCACAAACACTCCAGCCAACTGTGTGGTGAGGCAACAACCCAGCGCAAAGCTTCAAGGAATGTCAGCTCGATTACCAAACCAGGGCGCTCATTTCCTGGCCAGGGGACGTCCGTTCCGCAGAAGTCAGTCTCACAGAATTCCCTCGGGTGGGGAAGGGCTTAGTTGCTGAGTCAAAGAGATTTCACAGTAACTTTGGGGGGTAAGAAACTTTAGTTTTTAGTTTACCTAAAGCTCGACATGTTTATAGTTTGCTCAAGAGATCCTCTCTGACAAGTTGTATCTATTTTCTGCACCTAGGTCATTAGGCAATATATACTGTTAGGCACATAAACCACACTAGTCTTTGCCACATTGATCATTTTGTATAAATCTGAGACCAACATTAGCTCTTTCAAGACTGTGATTAAATCACAAGGAAAATAGGATTAAAAACCATTGTTAATCTTCGGTGAGAAAATCGGAGGTGCGGACAAAAATGCAGAATGACCTTTTTCTTATGAAGAATTTAGAGATGAACGCTCATGATGCCTGCAACTTACTTTCCAATAGTATGTATATGTGTGCACGCGTGCACACACACACACACACACACTTACGAAGAGACATCAAAAATGGCCAGAGTTGGCCCTGGCCGGTTGGCTCAGTGGTAGAGCGTTGGCCTGGCATGCAGAAGTCCCGGGTTTGATTCCCGGCCAGGGCACACAGGAGAAGCACCCATTTGCTTCTCCACCCCTGCCCCTCTCCTTCCTCTCTGTCTCTCTCTCTCTTCCCCTCCCGCAGCCGAGGCTCCATTGGAGCAAAGATGGCCCGGGCGCTGGGGATGGCTCCTTGGCCTCTGCCCCAGGCGCTAGAGTGGCTCTGGTCGCAACAGAATGATGCCCCGGAGGGGCAGAGCATCGCCCGCTGGTGGGCAGAGCATCACCCCTGGTGGGCGTGCCGGGTGGATCCCGGTCAGGCGCATGCGGGAGTCTGTCTGACTGTCTCTCCCTGTTTCTAGCTTCAGAAAAAAAAAAAAAAAAAGGCCAGAGTTAACCTCTGTTAAATGTAGGGGCATTCACAGAACTAGGTTTCTAGCTCTTTGGTATATTTGACAAATTTTATCATAAAAAGTTGATGTAAAAACCCAAACCCCTCACTTACTATGGAGTAATCTTGAGAAAGTCACTTTCAGGCTATGACTGTCCATTCCTCATCCATCAAAACGGGACAATGACAAGACCTTCCTAAAAAGCTCTTGGAAGTATTCATTAAGGTGATCCATGTACAAATCTTAATTTTAATACTAGCTCCTAAAAGCACTCAATAAATGCTAAATATTGGCATCATTATAAGATAGTAAACTGACATGCTCCTTGCTCTAAAAAAAAAAAGAAAGTTATACCATGTTGGTACTCATAATAGGTCCGGCCTCTGCATAATACAAACGTCACAAGAGAGAGCAACATTTATTCAACCTATGTTCACTGACTCTGGAATTTCAATATTTTTAAAAATCACCATCTACTTGGACCATACAAACTCCTCTGGAGGATAAGTTCATATGATTCCACAGAAGCTAAGAGAGACTTACTCATGCTGAAATGTCTGGAGAGAGGAGAAAAGGGGTGACTTTAGGAAGGGGTGAGGAACTTAATGACAAATAGAATTTTGCACTGACATGTACAACTCCTATCTGGGAAATCTGTGGCCTAACATTAGAAGATACATCCTTTGTTGAGGAGGGGGGAAAAACTGTTCTCAAATGGGGGTATCCTATTACCAAATATAATTTTTAAAAATTATGATCAAATGGCCCAGCAATTTACCTAATGCCAGGATTAATGCTCCGACATTTAGGTACTTTGGCAATGAGACTCAAGATTAATCTGAAGTGATGTCGAGAATGGAGCCCACAAGGCTGACTGCCAGACACCCCCAACCCCACCTAACTGATGCAATCAACATGAGCTTTCTTTTCTATTAATACATGGTTTAGGATACTCTCGATGAAACAGCTTAAGAATGTAAAGATGTCTCCATAGTTTGAGGATCCTGGGCTCAACATTCTGACTCTAGCACAGTTCTGTAATGTTCCTGTACTGAGTGCAAAGAGCTCCATGCTTTAGGGACACAAACTAGAATTTGCCTTGGTCCTGGTGCTTTGGAGACCTACTTCTGTGTTGGGTGGACTTGACTTCGATATGGAAAACAACAGGAAAAAATAAGAAAAGAGCTCTACTGGAAACGTAGACAAGAATTTTTTGGTTTCTGCTGACTTGTTTTCACTGTCATAGTGAACCAGTGACATCCCTTCGAAAGGAGCTTCTGGCATAGGACACAGAGAGCGTCACTAGCAAGAGCCCCCAGGGCACCTCTGCGGGCAAGGACATGTTATCCTCAGTCCTTCGGGAATCCCTCGTTCCCTGCACGGAAAGGACTAGGGTTTTCTCAGTAGAACAAGGAAAGAAATCAGCATCTCTACACTGGAGCGTCAGCCTGTGAACTGGTGGTGAGACCCCAACCAGAGCAACAGCTGAGAGCCCTTCGGTTCCTCTTTCCCTTCTGCTCGGCAGCCACACTGAGTTCCACCGGCATCCTAAGACTCTCCTGTAATTCCTGCTCCCCTGGCTCTCAACAAACAGCCCAGCCTCCTGTTTACCCAACAAATCGAGGTAATCAGGAACAAGGCATACAGTATTCTTTTCTCCTCTGTGTCTGCGACACGTCTTGGCCGGTAGAAATGTTTAATAGTATTGCGTATTGCCCTGGCCGGTTGGCTCAGCGGTAGAGCGTCGGCCTGGCGTGCGGGGGACCCGGGTTCGATTCCCGGCCAGGGCACATAGGAGAAGCACCCATTTGCTTCTCCACCCCCACCCCCTCCTTCCTCTCTGTCTCTCTCTTCCCCTCCCGCAGCCAAGGCTCCATTGGAGCAAAGATGGCCCGGGCGCTGGGGATGGCTCCTTGGCCTCTGCCCCAGGCGCTAGAGTGGCTCTGGTCGCGGCAGAGCAATGCCCCGGAGGGGCAGAGCATCGCCCCCTGGTGGGCAGAGCATCGCCCCTGGTGGGCGTGCCGGGTGGATCCCGGTCGGGCACATGCGGGAGTCTGTCTGACTATCTCTCCCCGTTTCCAGCTTCGGAAAAAGAAAAAAAAAATAGTATTGCGTATTTGTTCGTCTTATTTTTCATTTAGTCATTTATGAATATATTTATTTATTTTCATAAAGAATAGCTTTAGTTCATTAGTAAAATATACTAATCTTGAGAAAACTAATTCAATGGCCAAAGATTCACTCCTTCGTGGCCACATAGGGCTTATACTCCAAAAAGCAAGGATGGTTTAGTGAAGCTATCGACATAAGACATTACCTGACTTGTTCATAATGTGGGACCACGACCATCTCAATGACATTTAGTACTGGGATCCATATACTCGCCTACATGGCTCGGTCTATATAGCTGGTTCAGCTTTTTTGGAAAAACCAGAACTGACACAAATTCCTTGGTGGGGGGTGGGGGTTAATGAATCTGTGCTGTGGAATGTAAATAGCACAATGGACCAGTGATACAAGCTTTGTTGTCTTCGGTCTGTCTGTGCATGAAAGGGTGTCCAGGACACATCGTGATGTGGATACAGCAAGTTCAACTTCAAATATATACATTTACCAAGCACCTGCTTCACCAGGTTGTAGATGCCACAGCACACACCCATAAACAAGGAGACAAAATCCTTTGCCTCTGTGGTGCTTACAACTATTGTGTAAGATATGTGCCATATATAAGTGCTTCATACACCATGCACCTGTGTACGTGTACTCATGTTTGTGTACAGGTGCATATATACTCGGAAACGATAACAGCCACTACACCTGGAGGTGAGAGGCACTGGCTGACAGTCAAAGCTATGTTTTCTGCACCATGAACTACGTACGTCACAGAGAAAAAGTGAAGCATGCAAAACAAATGAAAAGCTTAACTGCAAAATCAGACACACACACCGGAAATCGGTGACATGAGTTATGGGCCTCAGACAGCTCTATCCTAACCCCTCCCCGCAAAGTCTCCGCAGCCAGAAGACCAGCCACTGATCAAGCTGGCAGCTTCACTGCACCGAAGCTACAGAGACCAGAGGGAGATGGACAGGAGCTGGCCGTAGGCATTCTCCCGGCCTGGGATCAGGAGCGGCAAGGGGCTGAGTGTGTATGGGTGTGTTCTTGGGGGCAGACCCATCTATGAGAGAAAACCAGCCACTCTTCTGGTGGTGGCGGGAGGAGTCACCTTCGTGGAGCCCCTGCACCGCCGAGGCTGCTGTGGGGGACAGGACTGAAGGGGGCGCTCTCCTCTGAGATGGGGGCTGCAGATCACAGAAGTGGAAACTGAAACAATGAGAGCTACTCTTCCCAGACTGAGAAAAGGACATGATCCCAAGGTCCGCCAACACTGAACACAGTCACGGACAGGGAGACGCTGAGATGTCGTTTACCTGTTCATTTAGGGAAACACTCGGGTCTAAAATGACAGTGGTTAATAAAATGATGGTGGGAGAAAATAAAAATGTATAGTGCTATAGAAAAACTTATTTGAAAATCAAACATAACATGCTTTATAAAAAGAGAGACAGGCAAAGACAAAAGGGACAGAGGGAAGAAAAGAGGGCAGGAGGGAGGGAGGGAGGCGGCTGGTGGAACAGCAGGAGAGGCAGGAGGAGAGACCCGAGTTGGCCCAGGTGCCTGTCCCCTGGCCAAACAAGCCCAGGCCCTGTTGCCCAGGAAAGACCAAAGCAGGAGCACAGGGCTGGGTCCTGCCTACTGAAGGGATTTCTCCTGGTAACTGAGTAGACAGGACTCTCCCCTCATTGATTTTAAGCCCTGAGCTCTCAATTAAGATGTAACTCAGCCTAACCAGGCCATGGCGCAGTGGACAGAGCATCAGGCTGTGACACAGAGGACCCAGGTTTGAAACCCCAAAGTCACCAGATTGAGAATGGGCTCATCCAGCTTGAGTGTGAGCTAACCAGCTTGAGCACAGGGTTGCTGGCTTGAGCGTGGGATCATAGACATGACCCCATGGGCACTGGCTTGAGCCCAAAGGTTGCTGGCTTGAAGCCCAAGGTCGCTGGCTTGAGCAAGGGGTCACTCACTCTGCTGTAGCCCCCAGGTCAAGGCACATATGAGAAAGCAACCAATGAACAACTAAGGTGCCACAACAAAGACTTGATGCTTCTTGTCTCTCTCCCTTCCTATCTGTCTGTCCCTCTCTCTGAATCTCTGTCTCTGTCACAAAAATAAATAAATAAATAAATATGTAACTAAGTTGTAATAATATAGTAAACACATCTGTGTATCTTCTAGAAAAACTTGTAAGAGGCATGCCATTCCAAACAGAAGTCTAGGTTTAATAGATGTAGAACAAAATAGCAGGCCATACATTTCACTAAGGACTCCATTCTCTAGTTTATTAAAACAAAGACAGTTGGTTTTAGAACCTATTGACTGGCCCCTCTGGAGATATTTTCATAGCAGGGATGAAAAGGAAACACATTCAACCAGCTACTGGAGTTTTTCATTGGTCACCAGTGCTGTGTGGACTGAATGCTTGTGTTCCCCCAAAATGTATACGTTGAATCCCTATCCCCCAATGAGATAGCATGAGGAGATCAAGGCCAGATGGGGTCAGGAGAGCCCCGTGATGGGATTATTACAAGAGGAGGAACTTGGAACTCTCTGTCTCTCTCCCCATACCAAGGAAGTTCATACGAGGTTGTCTTTAAGAATGAGGCCCCCCCGCCCTGGCCAGTTGGCTCAGTGGTAGAGCATCGGCCTGGCATGCAGGAGTCCTGGGTTCAATTCCCGGCCAGGGCACACAGGAGAAGCACCCATCTGCTTCTCCACCCCTCCCCCTCTCCTTCCTCTCTGTCTCTCTCTTGCCCTCCCACAGCCAAGGCTCCATTGGAGCAAAGTTGGCCTGGGCACTGAGGATGGCTCTGTGGCCTCTGCCTCAGGTGCTAGAATGGCTCTGGTTGCAACAGAGCAACGCCCCAGATGGGTAGAGCATCGCCCCCTGGTGGGCATGCCGGGTGGATCCCGGTTGGAGGAGTCTGTCTGACTGCCTCTCCGTTTCCAACTTCAGAAAAAATACAAAAAAAAAAAAGAATGAGGCCCCCACCAATAACCCAACCACGCTGGCACCCTGATCTCAGACTGCCGGCCTCTAGAACCACAAGAAATAAATGTTTGTTGTCTAAGTCACCCAGCCTACGGCATTCTGTGACAGTGGCCCAGCTAACTGAAATACCAGATTCACTCATACACACCCACCCAAGTTCACTCTATTCAAGATCTAACAGCTTTTGACTAAGGAAAACATTTAAGAAATAAATAAAAAGAACAGCAAATGGGTTTAAATGCTGTGACTTACCATGACCGGGTTTTCATGAAAGCTGGCTGCCTCAAGGATCAATAGAGAGATGGGAGCAAAAACTTACTCAATTCTTCTGTCAAATAAAGTTTTTCAAAAAGCACTTTCAATTAAAAGAACTAAGTAAAGAACAGCTCAAACAATATATAACATCTATTTTAAAATAGATGTTAAACTGTTACTAAAATCTTGGGAGTGGGAGCATTTTTCTTATTCTATATTCAGAAAGCTGTCCTCAAAATTAGGCCCTGGCCGGTTGGCTCAGCGGTAGAGCGTCGGCCTGGCGTGCGGGAGACCCGGGTTCGATTCCCGGCCAGGGCACATAGGAGAAGCGCCCATTTGCTTCTCCACCCCCACCCCCTCCTTCCTCTCTGTCTCTCTCTTCCCCTCCCGCAGCCAAGGCTCCATTGGAGCAAAGATGGCCCGGGCACTGGGGATGGCTCCTTGGCCTCTGCCCCAGGCGCTAGAGTGGCTCTGGTCGCAACAGAGCGACACCCCGGAGGGGCAGAGCATCGCCCCCTGGTGGGCAGAGCATCGCCCCTGGTGGGCGTGCTGGGTGGATCCCGGTCAGGCGCATGCGGGAGTCTGTCTGACTGTCTCTCCCCGTTTCCAGCTTCAGAAAAATACAAAAAAACCAAAAAACAAAACAAACAAACAAACAAAAATTAATCCATAGACTGGGTAGTCAGATTTCATTGTCGCTTTGTAGCAGTCTTTCCACTTCCAAGGGGAAACAGCTCAATTAACAAACAAAAGCAATTACTTTACTATCTTTCTTAAAGACTAAGAGAATAATATAGGTATATAACAGCAAAATCGTAAGAGCAAGCACTTTATATAGCACTTCCTATCTGTCAGCTCCTGTTCTAGTAGCTACTTCAACATCTCATTTAATTCTTGGAAGTTGTTACTATTACTGTTTATTACAGATTAGAAACCTGAGTGACGGGAAAGTTAATCATTTGCTCCTGGTCACACGGTGGCTTCACAGTTCCAGCTCTGAAAGACCACTGCACTACACTGCCTCTCAGTTTAGCAGAGTTAATACAGTTTTCTTTATAAAGCAAAGAGGAAGGAAAGAGGAAGAGAAGGTCAGAGGATGCACTGGAAAAGCCATTACATTTCATTAATAACCGAAACATAGGGTTTTGATAAGACATTATTAATCATCTTGTGTTCCTTTAATAAAGAAGATAACATATATAAAGAACATACTACCCCCAAATAAATTGTTCAAGACAACCATTGCTCAACAAGCAGCTGCAGCATCCCTTGGGACACACCTCCTGCAATGTCTGTGTTACCTTCTTCCAAGGACAGCTTTGACTTTCAGGTAGAAGAAGCCCATCCCCACTTCCAGCCCACGTGATCAGGCCTCAGCCAATCAGTACATCTCATTCTCTGGCCACGGTAATTGGCTTGGGAAAGAGCACATGATCCAAACCTGACCAATCAATGGGAGCCTCAATTTCTCTAGAAACTCATTTATTTCTGCTAGATTCAAACTAGAAAGGAAATCTCCCAGGGTCTATGGCTACCACACTGCAAGCTTTGTGGGCCCAAGAAGGGAGCCAACAGCAAAGAAGCAGAACCAAAAAATGGAAAGAATTCATTCAGTTCAGGTGGTTCATCAAATCAGTGCATCAACCACGAATAAAAGAGTGCTAACTCCATCCCTGAAATGTTCAATTACGTAAGCTAACAAATTTGCTCTTTTCCGATGGTTTTTGAATTTTTCTGAAATGGACTTTCTGAAGGAATCCTGATACAGAAACAGATAGCCAAGGGTGGAGTTTAAGAGTGACAGGCCATGAAAGGGGGACTGGCTGAGTGGGGTAAAGAGGGAGGGCTGTGAGGAGGCTAGGAAGGTGGCAATATTTGTAACCCCATTGTAAAAGATCTGATTCACCTCTGACCTCTCTTAATCTTGGGCTCAAACCGTGTACTTACAGAGGTCAAAGAGCCAAGGGTCTTGGGAGGAGTATTTCAGGAAGTTGGGATGTGTTGATGACTCTTGAAATTTGTGGGACGTCCTAAGAAAAAGGGGCTACTAACATCTACTAACACTAGCTTTCAGAAAAGAGGGAGGAAAGAAGCCCTGTTTTGATTTAAAAAAAACAAAATTAAAAAAAAAAAAAAAAACCTCTTGTGCTTGCAGCCTACAATTCAAGAAGGTTGTCAGGAGATGACAGGTTTGGGGAAGCCAGATTTCACACTCCGATCCACAGTAAGAGCAGAAGGCCCACTGGTGGGGAACAAAACCTGGGACCAGGAGGCACCCTGACCCCCAGGCAAGCACCTGCTCTGCCCCCAATGGAGGGAAACATCTCCCTACTTGTACAAATGCAGCTGGATGCAGCCTGGGTCCAGGAGCACGTCAGCTGGACCTCTCTCTCCAGGTTCTAGTAGCTAAAGAAGTGGATTATCTGTCATGTAAATGCCACACCAATCCTCTTGGTCACAATATACCCTGGACCTTAACATATTCAAATCCAGGAAACTGTCTCACCATTTCTCAACTGCCCATGCCTTCTAAAAACAGACAGTGTTCCATAAATGTCTGTAGCCATCACCTGTTTCCTCTCCTCCAGTGTCTGTCCCCTCTTGTTCCAATAACATCTCTGATGCTCAGGTGTCATCCCCTTGACCTTGAGAGACAACATCCCACTCACTGACTTCAACCTCCGACCCCACCACCTCTTTGCCTTAACACTGATACATACTTCTCCAATTTCAGTAAAACCCCCACTTTCAGTGGCCTGACTCACCTACTTCCTCTCCAGTTTCAATCAACATCACCTTTTGTATTTTCTTGTCCCTGGGTGTGAGCTTCCCTTCAGTGAGGTGGGGCCAAATCCCTGAGTGAAGGTCAATGGAATGGAAATGAAAATGACGTGTCATTGATGGGCTGGTTCTTACAAACCCCCCTCACTCAAGCTGCTTCCTCTTTCCCATCTGCTGGAAGAATGAAGAGAACCCCAAAGTCTAGGACTTACCATGCAAAGCAGGGCTGCCCCCCCCCCCATCTCAAGGGCCTTCCCTGGTTTGTCATGGCTGGTTGAATTGAACTTGTGTTACAGTAAGCTACTGAAATTCTGGGATTGTTTGTTACTTGGTTGACCTGTCCTGACAAATACATCAGTGAAAATCATTCCTATCAGATGACACAGTCTTTTATTTCAACCTCTCTTCAAAACTTTAACTCATCTGCTCTCTTGACCTTACATGCTGTCTCCCTAAGAAAGACCCCACCTCAAGGTATCAATTTCTTGGTCTGCTTTCTCCACTCTATGCTACCTTTCAGCTATAGAGTAGGAGCACAATTTGCCAGACCAGAAGGACTGATATGACCTGCCTGGGATCTTCTACCAGCCCAACTATTGGTATTTACCCCCATGTTTCTTGAGCTCTCGGAAACATCTAATATTGTCAGACCTTTCCCGCCCCACCCCAAAATGCTCTCTTCCCTTGGCTTTCATTCTACTACTCTCCAAGTTTTCCTACCTCTCTCATCACTTCTTAGACTCATTTTCAGTTCCTCACTTTTCCAAACCCTTCTTTCTCCATCATCCTGTAAATTCCCATACTTCCTCCTGTGAACTTATCCTCCGAACATGATCTCATCAACTTCTGCATCAGCTACCAAGTACATGGTAAAACTCTTATCTATAGTCTAAACAAGTCTTGAACCACAAATTCTACTGATGTTGCCAATAGGCACAAAATATATATGTCCAAAACTGAAATCCCTTCTACAATCGGCCCTGAAATCTGTTCCTCCTTCCTCCATACTCCCAATAGTGCGTCCCTCAGCCATAGCCTTGGAGGATGAGTTAACATTCCCAGAACTAGTACTAATTCTTTCCACCTGCTAAGTGTATGTTGAATCTGTTCTTTCTACATATCTCCTGCCAGTGACATTTGTATTTTCTTACCTGAACTACTTCAAAAACCTCTTCACCAATTTCCATATCTCTAGATTTACTCCTCCACACTGCTCTATAAGACTGACATCCATATCTTTCTAACACACAAATCAGTTGATATCCCTTCTCTATTGGAAATCCTTTGATGGATCCCTTCGACCTTTGGAATAGGTTCTGTCTCTTCTGAACTGTAGACACTTTCATACAACTTCCCACTGGACATTTTTACTCCAGTCCCTCACAGTGACTCACACTAAAAAAAAACCCTTCTGAGTCCAAATCTAGGTTTCTCACTCTGTTCCTTTCTCCAGAAGAGCACCACCACCCCTGTGCCTAAACTGGATATCTGACCAGCCTTGCTAATGATCTGTAGACCTCTTCCTAACACTGAGCTCATCACAAATTCTTTTGATTCTTCCTACTCCATTCTCCCAACCTCATCAGCCTTTCTGCCAATCCAGTACTAATAGTCTGGCCCAGATCACCAAAATCTCTTGTCAGCAACAGCCTCCAAACTAGTCTTCTTTTTCTAACCTTGTCCTGCCTTCAGAACTTTCTCCACACAACAAGCAGACGAGCTAGATTTCTAGTATGTTAATATGGTCATGCCTAAAACGTTACAGTGATATTCCATTGCTTTCAACATCATGAAAAATATCTTTAATGCAGCATAGGTCATCCTAGGGAAGTAAGTAAAATGAAAAATAATAGATAAGGTAATAGCCAGACACTGGGGGTGAGGGTGTTTTTAGGTCCAGTGATCAAGGGCCAACCTCTCACAGAAATGACATTTCCATGAGCCCTTAGCCACAGGCTGGGAGGGTGATTTCACAACCCCTCCACCAGAGGAACTAGCCTTGAAAAGGGAGGCAGTCTTCAATTTGCTTTTGTACCCTCCCCCCACTGGGCTGTGAGCTCCCGAGCGGGGGCCTCTGACTTACTCATCACTGTCTTCAACACCTCCCACTGTTTGGGCACTAATAGGTTTTGAACACATTTGATGAATAAAGGACTGAATGAAGTCTACATTTAAATTTTTTCTCAGTCCAACCTGAGGCGAATTGCGCGCTCATCTATTTTTGTACGTTTGCCGACATCCACTTGTGAAACATCTAAGCAAATTTCTAGGCAGGTAAAAAAGCGAATGGCATTTAGATTTTAAAGAGGAGTTTTGCTTTCCTTAAATCCTTCTAACATATCTCAGTACAGACTCTGCACAGCAATCTCTTACAACCAGGAGCCTTAGAAGGCTATCAGGATGGATGAGCCACTTTCTAGGACCCGGCAGGGTTTCAGCACCCGACCAGAAGAGCTGGTGGCAGTTGGCAAGTTGGGCTCCAAGCCTCCCTGCCTTTGAGCCTTGTGCCTGGCGAAGCTGTTTTATTTAATACAAACCCAAATCAACACCAGATATTCAGATTCATAAAGAAAATGGTTTCGAGTCATTCCGGTTCATTTCTCCTAAGAAGAACAACAATAAAGAATTCCCTAGCCCTGGATGGTTAGCTCAGCGGTAGAACGTCAGTCCAGCGTGTGAAAGTCCCAGATTCGATTCCCGGTCAGGGCACACAGGAGAAGCACCCATTGCTTCTCCATCCTTCCCCCTCTCCTTCCTCTCTATCTCTTTCTTCCCTTCCTGCAGCTAAGGCTCCACTGGAGCAAAGTTGGCCCGGGCATTGAGGATGGCTCCATGGCCTCCGCCTCAGGCGCTAGACTGGCTCTGACCACAATGGAGCAACACCCCAGAGGGGCCGAGTATTGCCCCTTGGTGGGCATGCCTCACCCCCACCCCACGCTTCTCACTTCGGAATACAAAAAATATATAAAAAGTCCTTAAATTAGACTGTATTGCACGTAATTATTGCATTTGATTCCAAGAAGTAAGATATTCAGGTTCATAATCCATTACTTGCAAATTAAGATGGTTGTTTGTTTTTTTAAACAAATTTGGCAGCACAACCTGACTTGACATGAAAGTATCTGTATCTTTCAGGTCATCTATCTGGTGTAACAATTCATTTGTTTCACTGCCTCTGACCCCACAGAAATATTGGATATTGGGTAATATAAAATACAGATGATGTATTGTTTTTCTAAAACTCAAAAAATTCTGGTCTTCAGGGCACAACTGGATGCTAGGGGTTTGGATAAAGTATCTGCATCCTATTATAACATTCTCCCAACCCTATTATCTTTGGAGTTATAAAACTTTCATAATGTGTGGGCTTTGAAGTGCTCAGAAAAAGAAAAGTCACAAAAACACATTAGCATGATCTGAGCATTTGGAAGCAATAGAATTGAAATCTGGTTCGGAGTTTCCCTTCGGATGTGATGCAGAGTGCGCACGAATGCCGCTGGGTTATTGCTTCCCTAGTAAGTGAACGCTTCCCTGAGCTGGAGACGCGTGGATCCCGGAGAAGACTCCCAGGAACGTCCTCCACCTCACGACCAGGCCTTCCTCCCAACATTGCAATCTTCTGAACAATCTGTCACGGCTCCTAACTTTCCAAAGTCTTTTTACTGTTCTCATTTTATTAACGTTCATTATTTTCTTACACTTTATGTGTCTTCTCCCCCAAAAGTTTCAAAAAGCAGCACCTACCTGCTGGGAGCAAGGTGTCTGCTCTTTATGGCAATGGTTTTCAACCGCTGCTCCACGGACCACTGCCGGTCCGCCAGAAATTTGGTGCCAGTCCGTGAAAGAGTTAACCACCCTGATGTTGTATGAAGATTACAGACCCAGTGATTACAGAGATAGCAGTTGAAAACCACTGCTTTCCCAGACACATATCCAGGACCTCACTATGTATCTTATATCATATCCTCCCAATCACCCCGCGGAGATCATTTCTATTCTTTCCACCACCCAACTGATCAAAATCAGACTCAACTTGTCCAAGGCCACATGGCTACTAAGTGACAGATCAGAATTTGAACCCAGGGATGTCTAGCTCCAAAATCTGTTTCTTCCAAAACAACATAGGACAAATAATTGGCCCATGGTCCAATCTTGTTCTCAGCTTGGGAGTGGTTAGAAGGAAGACTTCAAGGTTGCTTCATCCGTGGTAGATAGGAGAGTGTAGTCATTTTTAAAAAATGACTGTGCTAGTAATTTGACAGTGGTTTTATACTTCCATAAAATGAAAACAGAATGTCTGTTTTTAAAAGGTTCAACTGTAAAACCATATGAAATTGCAACCAATTTTGTTTTTTATTATTTAAAAAAATAAATACAAATAAATGGAACTCAGAAGGCTTGTCAACAAATACAATGAATCAGATGTTCAGTATTCACCCACCTTGTAGAAGCGTCATCAACATTTATTTGGAAAGAGTATCATACAAAGGCTTACACCATATAACAACATAGCATAAAGGGACAGAGGTGGAGATCATTAATGATTTTAATTATTTTAAGGTCCATTAAAATTAGAGAAATATCAAAGCACCCACAATGTTAAGGGTTTATTACTACAGCATTTTAGGGTTTACTAGTTCATACCTTTCAATCACAGCAAGTTATTAGCAGTGAAGGGATGAACCCTCTTAAGAGGATTTTTTTAATTTCAATGATAGGGTGTTATGGACAAGACAACCTAAGTTAAAAAAAATTAGTAGCAAGCGCTAGTTGGGTTAATCAGTTAAAGACAAACTGTGCCCATAGGAAGCTAAATGAAAAAGCAACAGTAAAGCTTACAGAACTTAGCTCGTACAATTTGCCTTGAAGGCGGAAGATTGGTTCCCTGAAATAGCAAAGAATTATATGCTTTAGTTCAGAAAAAAAAAATGTTTTTAAAATAAAGTCTGTTATTACCTCTTCTTTCAAAACAATGGAAGAGCAATCTAGAGCAGAGGTTTCAATTTGTTCAATAATTGTACCTCTGAATAAAAAATAAAAAAAAAAGAACCAAAACTATAACGTCATCATTGTTTTGACTTGAAAAGAAATAACAATGCAAAATATTCATTATCACATAAAACACGAAAGAGACAGAAAACTGCCGGTAGTTAACGCAATCTCCAGAGAGCGCTGTTAGTCTGAAACAGTGGGTCAGCCGTTAACGCAAAGCTAGAAAGATCAGATCTTCGGAGGAATGAACACCGTTATCAAGCAGCAGAAATTTGGGGTGGCAGCGGTGAGATGTGGCAGCTGCCTTCTCTCGGTGAGCTGTCCCTTCACTGTTACCAAGCTGTGCAAACGTGTGAACTAGTCGGCAGCATCAGAAAGCTCATGCAGCTACTCACCATCTTTTAACCTTGACCTGACTCGTGGACTTATTGTTAAATCAAGTTCACTGGCAACGCAAGCAAGCAAAGTAAGACACGAGGAGTCAAATTTGAAAAGCAGAGCAAAGAGCAAGAAAAGTTACTGAAACTAAATCAATAGGGTTAACTGCAGAATGAAGCCAAAAGAAAAAAAAAATACAATTTGCTCTAAAAACTTTAAAAAGCCAAAACAAAACAAAATGGAAAGCTGCCTTTCCAACAAAAAATGTGCACGTGATTAATTTGCATTAAAAAAAAAGTCAATCAAGCGAAAACTCTTTGGGGCATGCATGCGCTGGTTCTTTGAAGCGGTTCCTACCTGGTTTCCAATGGTGTTTTTCTTGTGGACCTGGCTGCTCCTCTGCTGAGCACTGAGAAAAGCAAAGGAGAGCCACACTGAAGAAATGTGTGATTGTCTCTCTTTTTTTTTTTTCTAAACAAGTAACAGATACTAACATACACACAGGCTTTATAAACATCATCAACAACCGAGGCAGTGCTAACATCAAAAATCCAGGTCACACCCTGGCTGATTGGCTCAGCGGTATAGCATCGGCCCAGTGTGTGGAAGTCCCTGGTTTGATTCCCGGCCAGGGCACACAGAAGAGGCACCTATCTGCTTCTCCACCCTTCCCCCTCTCCTTTCTCTCTATCTCTCTCTTCCTCTCCTGCAGCCAAGGCTCCATTGGAGCAAAAGTTGGCCTGGGCACTGAGGATAGCTCCATGGCCTCCACCTCAGGTGCTAGAATGGCTCCAGTTGCAATGGGGCAATGCCCCAGATGGGCAGAGCATCACCCCTTGGTGGGCATGCTGGGTGGATCCTGGTAGGGTGTATGCGGGAGTCTGAGTGCCTCCCCCTGCTTCTCACTTTGGAAAAATACAAAAAAAAAAAAAAAATCCAGGTCAGTTTAATTCTGGAAGAAAAACCAACTCAGTGGAACTCCTAATCCCAATTAACAGCCACAAACCAAAAACGCAGTCACACCCCAAGGAGAAAAGGACTGCTGCGTTGTTAACCATGAGCAGAGGTGGCACTCGGGATGGCCTGCGGGTGCAGGAACGGTTGTGCTGGAAACTGACAGTTATGGTGTTAAGTCTATGCCATGTTCCAAGTGCTTTACAGATATTAGTGATTTTAATTTATTTTCCCATGATATAGTTGCAACTATTCTTTTTGTTTTTGTTTCTTTTAGATGGAGAGACACAGTAGCTGAATGGATTTCCCAAAGTGACTCGGCTAATAAATGATTGTACCAAATAGTTTGACTCCAGATCCCAAAGTCTTTGTGACCTGTCCAAATCTCATTGCTTTGAATTCCACTCTAGTCTGACAACTGCCATAGGGCAATGCCAGGTTGGACTTGTCTCCTCAACTCTTGACTCACACACGTTTTTGACAATTCAACATCTCCACTTGGATGTCTAACTGGCTCCTCAAACTTAATATTCTACAATAGAACTCCACCCACAGTCTTTTTTTTTTTTTTTTTTTTTTGTATTTTTCTGAAGTTGGAAACGGAGAGGCAGTCAGACAGAATCCCGCATGCGCCCGATCGGGATCCACCCGGCAAGTCCACCAGGGGGCGATGCTCTGCCCATCTGGGGTGTCACTCTGATGCAACCAGAGCCACTCTAGCTCCTGAGGCAGAGACCACAGAGCCATCCTCAGTGCCCGGGCCAACTTTGCTCCAATGGAGCCATGGCTGCAGGAGGGGAAGAGAGAAATAGAGAGGAAGGAGAGGGGGAGGGGTGGAGAAGCAGATGGGCGCTTCTCCTGTGTGCCCTGGCTGGGAATCGAACCTGGGACTCCTGCATGCCAGGCCGACACTCTACCACTGAGCCAACCGGCCAGGGCCCTCCACCCATAGTCTTCTCCTTCTTTTTTAAAAATTTTATTTATTTATTTTTTTATTTATAGAAACTGGGGAGAGAGAGAAAGGTGGAGAGGGGGGCAGAGTGGGAAATATCAACTCATAGTAGTTGTTTCTTGTATATGCCTTGACCAGGCAAGCCCAGGGCTTTGAACTGGCGACCTCAGAGTTCTAGGTTGATGCTTTATCCACTGCGCCACCACAGGTCAGGCCAGTCTTCCCTTTCCTAATTCTGTATTTCCATGTGCTTAAGCCTAAATCCTTGTTTCCTCTTTCTCTCACACTTGACATCTAGTCATCAGCAAGTGCTACTAGTGCTACCCCTTCAAATGTATTTAAAACTCAACATCTTCTCCCCACTTCCAATGTGACCGCCTTGGTCCATGCCACCATGATCGCTCCCTTCACTCTTGCTACATCTTCCTCTCTGGTCTCTGCTCCCAGCAGTCCCCCAATGTCTGTTCTCAACCCAGAAACCAGAGTGGTCCTCTCTAAAGGGGGACCCTCTCACATTTTTGCTCAAAACTCTACTGCCATGCAACACCATCCCGATGAAAGTCAAAGTCCTTCGATGGTCCACGAGGCTCTGTTCGACGGACCCCCACCCTCTGCTTCTTCGACTCCTCTCCACCTCATTCACTGGAGTCATCGGAGAGGTCCGGCCACACCAATCGCTTTTTTTTCTTTGCTCAACCCCACCTGCCCACCTCAAAACGCCCATGCTAGCAGCTCCCTCTCCATGGACTCCACTTTCACAGAGGACCATGGCTCCTGACATCACCTCCTTCGAGTCTTTGTTCAAGTTTATCTTTTCAGTGAGATCTGCCGTGACCACTCTTCAAAACGGTGTGTCTCCCTTCTTCCAAGACTCTCATTCCCTTGACACTGCGCAATTTTTCCCTATGGCATTTTTCACCTTCAAACATACTACATAGTTCACTGGTGTTTTGTGTGTGTGTTGTCTATCTCCCTCCATTATTAGAATGTCAGTTTCGTTCACTGCTCCACTCCCAGTGCCTAGAAGCTACCTGGCATACACTGGGATTGGCTTCTGTTGATGAAAAAGCCCAGTGAGGTCAATACCATTATAATATGACTCACAGGGGTTAAGAGCCAGAGATGACCCCACCGATTTAACCCCAGAGCCCACATGTTTAGGCACTACGCTACTTGATCTCTCAAAAGAATGAAGGCTTTCTTTGAGTGACTCTATGAGTAAACACATCGATCAATATCAGAAAACACAACTCATTTTTGGTTACTGTGGGGAGTCTCGTGATACTGAACCCTCTCACTGGCGGTTTCATAGTTTATAAAAAGCTGTTTTGGAGATCGATGAAATAGTCTAAAACAGAGAAAAAGGCAAAGTCATGAATCAGCTGCTTATAAAGTGATGGGATAGCATGGTGCAGTGGCACACTGGGGATGGCGCCACTCTTAGAACAGTTGTTCAAAACAGCAGTCTTTCGTGATCGCCCGTGAGGCGTGTAAGCTGCTTCCCTTTGCTCACACTGGTGAAAGCCCGTATTCTGCAGTCCAGTGAGGGTGGGGGAGGGGTGGGTGGTGAGAGGCTGTGCTGTCTTTAATTACTAAAGATGCTTTGTGTGTGTGTTTTTGTTTTCCCATTGGCTCATTTTAGGATTTTAGCTTATTTCTTCTTTCCTCTTTTTTTGTTATTTTTCGAGGTTTTAGTTCAATGCTCAAGTCTTAATCACTATGAACATCAGTCATCTCTCTTCAACCATGTCTCTACATAATCCCAACCTATGTCACCCCGGGCTCTGCGGCGAGGCTGTGTCCAAGGCCAGGGGTCGGATGCGCTCACCATGCCCTGAAGCAAGGAGCGCATCTAAAGCACTGGCCTGCCCGGGCCACCGGACTTCCCACACTTTCTCTTTCCCGAGAGCCTTCCCATCTTCCAGGAAGAAATGAGAAAGCGGCTAATGTAATGTGATTAGGCCTTCTTCCTGGGGAGACTCACCTCTTCCAAGTACCATAACTGTGTGTAGAGTTTGTTTTTAAATAAATCACTGACTTGTAGTGATAACTCCAAACCTATGACCGACCTAAACTATTGGGAACCCTTGCATTACGTGTAGGCTCCCTTAAAATCACACGAGAGAAAAGGAGCAGGGTATAAAGCAAAAGACACAGATTCTTTTTTTTTTTGTTTTGTTTTGTTTTTTCATTTTTCTGAAGCTGGAAACGGGGAGAGACAGTCAGACAGACTCCCACATGCGCCCGACCGGGATCCACCCGGCACGCTCTGCCCACCAGGGGGCGATGCTCTGCCCATCCTGGGCGTCGCCATATTGCAACCAGAGCCACTCTAGTGCCTGAGGCAGAGGCCACAGAGCCATCCCCAGCGCCCGGGCCATCTTTGCTCCAATGGAGCCTTGGCTGCGGGAGGGGAAGAGAGAGACAGAGAGGAAAGCGCGGCGGAGGGGTGGAGAAGCAAATGGGCGCTTCTCCTGTGTGCCCTGGCCGGGAACCGAACCCGGGTCCTCTGCACGCTAGGCCGACGCTCTACCGCTGAGCCAACCGGCCAGGGCTAAGACACAGATTCTTGATGAGTCCTTCTGCCATCAGAGGCTGAGTATGACCTACATGTACCTCCGCTTCTTAGCTGTCAAGTGAGTGTGTGTGCGTGTGCATGTGTTAAAAGACAAGAGACCAGAGGTCAGGAACCGGACAAGCTATTCTTAGGATTTTTTTTTTAGAACCAAGATGCCTTAAGATGCAGTTACTCTCAGAGGCTTCTGAGCTACGCCAGGGCAAGGTACTTCCCACCGACAGAATTTGTGTCTACTAAATAATTCATATTTAGGATCTACCATTTGAAGGATGATACAGAAACTGATTTCACAGCCAACCTCAAATATTGGTGTTAGAACAAACACCAAATTACCTACACTTGCCATCTAAAGAGTACTCTTTCTGCAGTAACTGGCCCCACGAATCCAAAGGTGCTATTAACAGATTTAGGAACATGAGGTTACTCCATCAGTAACATCATAAAAAAAGAGACTGCCTCAGGAGAAAACATCCATTATCATAATTCTTGTGTACGCAGAGATAACTGAACTAAAAGTATTTCAAAATATTTAGAAATGCCTTCATGGGAAATCACGTAAGGACCTGCAAGTATATGTGAGCCTTGGGACAGAATCTCGGTCGTAGCTACTAAACTGCTTATCTCTGCAACACTATAACACAGACCGACGTGTAATGTGTTCACTTGACATACGTCACAAAATGGTAGGGCACCAGCTATCTGAAGCTATAAACACATGATGACCTTGTGTTTAGGGATGGTCCTTATAATCAGACGCCTACAGCTTATCTGGTGTGGGTGACAGGATACACACACAAAACACGACAAGGGAAGAATAAGTTCTGTCAGAGTAAACATGTGAGGATGCAATACAAAGCCCCTCCCCAAAGTGCTTGTTTCCTGTGTGGGCTATAATTACCCCCCCCCCAGCTTCTTATTATGCGTGTATGTTTGTTGTTAATCGTATAAATCCCTACTGCAAACAAGTCACTGCGGAAGCTTTCCAGAAGCCAAATTAGGTTTATTAGTTTAATGTTCAGAGACATAATGATTTTAAAAGTATATAACAAGAGGTTTCAATTTTTGTAAATATAAGAGCACACTGGAAGACATTCAAAGAAAAAGAAATCCATGTTACCACTTAGCTCAATTTTTTTTTACATATTTGTTCCTGTCCTTTTCCATGTGTACATACAATAAAAGATTCAAATAACAGGAGGGTGTGCCTAGGGGTGTGTGACTGTGTACCAAATGAATCCTATGCATAGGCATTGCTCTGACTGTTCAGAGACAAACAAAAAGAGGTTGTTTTGGTCTGATATGACCTGAAGTTTTCACAGAAAGCTTGAAGAAAAGTAAAATTTTAATTGTGGAAGACAGCCAAGTGCATTCCAAGGGAATGGTGTAGGATTAGCAAAGCCAGGAGGTCGAAAAACGAGGCGTATAGGAAAGTTGTGGAAAGTAAAACTATTATGGCAAAATTATATAATCGCAGGCTCAGGTTTGTCAATGACCTTAAAAGCCATCTAGTACAATGACTGGATATTAGGGCCAGTTTTGGAGAACTTGGCTGTTATAGTAGAGGCAGCAAAAAGGATTCAAAGCCAGCAAGTGGCATGATCAAAGCAGTGTGTTAGTAAAAATTACCTCCCTGCAACAGGTAGCACTGACTCTGAGGCAGGGGCGACAGAGAGCAGGCAGCCTGGGCCCCCTCCTTCCGACTGCCGATGTCCGGCCCAGCCTTCACAGTCCAATCAGGTACCACTTCCGGATGGTGCCTTCTTAGAAACCTCCAGTTATCTCTCCTTCCCACGAACTCCCAAAGATCTTGGTCTGTGCCTGCATTATGTACACAGGACCATGTCAGGCCAGTCTTTCACCCCTCTCCCCCCATGTCTGCCCCCTGCTGGCCAGCAGTGTGCTGTGTGAACCTGAGCATCTCTAACCTCTCTCGCCACTGACATTACGTAGCACAGTGTTGGCAGAAGAAGTGAGTAGGAGAGTGAGAGGTGAGTTCCCTACGGAGCCTTGGAAACCACACTAAGGAGTTTCAACTCGATCCTGAAAATGACAGGAAATGTCAGGGACAGTGATAAAGAATGTGACAACCGGCGGGAAGCCTTGTAGTAACCCAAGCAAGAGAAGAGCAAAGGTAGGACAGCAGTGACCCGCAGGGCACCCTGCGAAAGAGGCCAATGATGACAGGATTAGACAACTTCAAAAGCTATCAGAAGTGGAATCAAACAGACTTGGTAAAGACGGTGGGAAACAAAGGTGGGGAGGAGTCATGGATGACAGGCGGGCTTCTGGTCTGAGCAACTGGAATAAACCTAAGAAAGAAGGGAGAAACAGGGGACCGCAGGGGCTTATTGAAGCAAAGGGGTGTGTACACACACACACACACACACACACACACACACACACACACACACACATTGTATCTCCCAACAAGAAGTAGTCCATGGAGTCCAACTCAGAACTCAGAACTTTCCTTTGGATTAACTGTTTCATCCTGGACAAAAGTAGTCTGAGCACAGTGGTTGGGGGAAACGAGACTGCCGAGCGGAGGGGTCGAGGGGGGGTGACCAGAAGAGAAAGGAGAACAGAGGAGGAGCACAAATGCTAAGCCAACCCAAGGAGGGCCCCGCCCCGACGCACCAAGGCAACAGGGCCCCTCAGAGACACAGGCTTCCCAGCGAACAGCAGCTGCGCCTCCTCTCATCACGCTTGGTCTGCAGAGGACACTTAGAATTCCAGGAAACTCCAGCAGCAGCCACAACAGAGACAATAAGAGCCAATGGCAACCTACAGGCTAAGGCTTAGGAGGGACAGCCTCAGCATTTGTCCACTAGTGGCAGAGGGTTTATAGGGTGGACTGTTCGTTCCTGAACCGCACGGCTTGTTCAGCAGTGGCTGACAGCGTTACCTCCTTCTGTGCCTGTAGCACCACTGTTGTCACCACCACCACCACGTGGTCAGCTAAGGAGGGCCCACTAATGAAGTACCCTGAGCAAAGGGCTGGGCCCTCCACACTCCATACTCCTCAAGTGTGCTGTCCAGTACAGTAGCAGACAGCCAGATGCCGCTACTGAAATTCAAACTTTAATTCATTAAAGCATTATTTCCTCTGCATCACTCCCTCTGTCTCCCTAGCCACCGCTCTGCTCCTTAACAGTCACACGTGGCCACCGTGCTGAACGGCACAGAACAAAAAATAGCTTCTATCTCTCAGGAAGTTCGTTGGAGAGCTCCGCTCTAGAGTGGAAAAGTTCTTCTAGAATGCTCGTTTATTACCCCGGAAGTATCAGAAACACTGACTGAGAGTCCCCGGAGTGCGGCTTATCATAGGCAGGCCTGGCTGCTCCAATCAGAGCAAAGCTGTAGGCAGCAGCGACATTCCACCGGCAGGGTCCTTGGTGAGGTCTTGGGCTGAACATTGTGCAAGCCAACAGTCCACACTTGGGGCCCTATGAAAGAAGCATGACTCATCGCCTGAGATTCATTTTTAAGAATGAAGATAAGAGTTCAAAATAACAGCCTTGAGCATGAAAAAGAACAGTAGAAGTCCACTTTTTTTAAAAAAAAAAATGGTGCTTGGAACACTGGAATGTATACTTCAGCTAAAGGGTGACACTCGGGATGTCCCTGCAAGTTGCTCAACCCTGTATTTCTACCTGGTAAGAAGCCCAGTCAGCTACGCACCATGTAATTGTTCAACTTGCATATGAGTCCAAAGGAAGATCCAGTTATAATCTAAGACCCTAGGTGTTCGTTCCAGAAGAGAGAGGATGTTCTCACATAAGCACAGAAACTGGAAACACTGTTAGGGAATAGAATACGAGTACACATTGTGGAGAAACACAGGAAGAATGTGAAGGACCGCCCTGGGATTTAGCGCTGAGGTTCACATACACTGCTTTTCGTCACATGGCAGCAGGAAAGAGGTATCAGGGGTGTCACAACCCACAGAATTTCCATGGTGCTCATGTAACAAACACTGAACTCGGTACCCTGCACCGTGTCCGCTGTGAGAAAACAGGTGCTGAGACCTCCTCAGCGGACTTAAAACCAGACCTTCATCTGACGCTTGTGTCAGAGAGATTATTACTCTATCGGTTCCTAGCTGGAGCCCCAAATGCTCGTCAGCTACTGGACTGCAGACATCTGAGGAGGCGAGTTCTGCCCATGGGACAAAGGGAGAAGGGTGTGAAAATTTGAAAATTCACCTCCCCAGGCATCTGGCTAACAAGCTTGCCTTTAGCCAAAGAGCAGGATTACAGAGAGAGGAAAAAGTAAATGGAGGAACATTTGGAGTAGCTCTTCTTTTCTTAAATAATGAAAACTAGTTACATATATACAGTGTGTCCATAAAGTCATGGTGCACTTTTGACCGGTCACAGGAAAGCAACAAAAGACGATAGAAATGTGAAATCTGCATCAAATAAAAGGAAAACTCTCCCAGTTTCATACCTATTCAGTGCAGTTCAATGTGGACTCACACACAGATATTTTTTTTTCTGAAGTTGGAAACGGGGAGACAGTCAGACAGACTCCCGCATGCGCCCGACCGGGATCCACCCAGCATGCCCACCAGGGGGTGATGCTCTGCCCATCTGGGGCATCGCTCTGCCGCAATCAGAGCCATTCTAGTGCCTGAGGCAGAGGCCATAGATCCATTCTCAGCACCCGAGCAAACCTTGCTCCAGTGGAGCCTCAGCTGCGGGAGGTGAAGAGAGACAGAGAGGAAGGAGAGGGGGAGGGGTGGAGAAGCAGATGGGCGCTTCTCCTGTGTGCCCTGGCTGGGAATCAAACCCGGGACTCCTACACGCCAGGTCGACGCTCTACCACTGAGCTAACCTGCCAGGGCCAAGACACAGATTTTTTAGGGCTCCTTAGGTAGCTATGCCGTATAGTCTCTACAGACTCATCACTGACTGATGGCCTACCAGAACGGGGTTTCTCCACCAAATTGCCGGTTTCCTTCAACTGCTTATCCCACTGAGTAATGTTATTCCTATGTGGTGGTACTTCATTATAAACGCGCCGATATTCACGTTGCACTTTGGTCACGGATTCAAATTTGAGCCACAGAACACACTGAACTTTCCTCTGTACCATCCACATCTCGACTGGCATGGCCATGGGCTGCTCTGCCATATACACGGTGTTACATCATCATCTGCGCATGCGCACATGCTGCCCCATCATCCTACAGAAACTGGGAGGGTTTTCCTTTTATTTGGTGCAGATTTCACATTTCTATCGTCTTTTGTTGCTTTCCTGTGACTGGTCAAAAGTGCACCATGACTTTACGGACACACTGTATATATAAAGTAGAACGTAGGTTATACTTTTTTAAACAAGGAACAATGATGAATTAAAATCCTTAAGTCATGAGGAAAGTTGAGATTTTCTTCTGGGAGACCGGACTTTTAGGTTCAGAAACTCTATTACAGTTGAACAATCAAGTTTTCAGGATTCAGGAAATTCCAAAGCAAGCCAGCAGCCCTAACTTGGACCCGTGACACATGGTACATATTTTACAGTCCGTGTTTGACAAATAGCTGGGAGATGGAAAAAAAAAGTTCCACAAATTCAATATGGCAGAATAAATTCTCTTGCAGACAGAAGAATTTCAAGCTGCTCTGAGCACTGCTCTGAGAATTCCTATTTAGCACTTTGTTTTCCTTTTTAACCATTTTTTCAAACAAAAAGGCATCCCAGTTGGAAAAAAGATATGTGTGTAAAATACTATGTACCTCACCATCCCATAAACTTGAGAAGTGGTCCCTCCCCCCCATTTTGACTAAAATTTTCTAAAAAAATTTCATGAAACAAATTCTTGTTCTCCTCCACTTGAGACCTGAAGTTCCTATCTCTGGTTAAGGATACTTACATAATTGTCTTCAAATAGGGCTTCACTCTCTTCCTGGATGGAAACAGCATTCCTGCTAACTTTAAAATCCATTGCTACGACCATACTTTTTAAATTTATTTTTAAAAGCACAAAAAAATACCACAACCCCACAAACGTTTCAAAATGCATGCGTCTTCATCTCCGTAATTATCCCATGTCAGGCCTAAAATCACTCGAGTGAGCGGACGGATGGAAGGTACGCTGACCTCTGAGTCCTGGACAGAGTGATCACGTTCAGAGGGGGTACTGGGATCTGAAAACGCTCTGGGGACAAGCCTGCTCCCATCGCTATCAATGTCACAACAAAGTAAAATGGTGCGTCTAGTAGGCAAACTCCTCCGTGCCTGTGTATTGGTGTTGAGTGTGTCTGTGTGTCTCTGAATGTTTCCGTGTACCTGTAAGTGTGTCTGTGCCTCTACTGTCTGTGCGTGTTTGTGAGTGTGCGTGTGTCTGTATGTGCCTGTGTGTGAGTGCATAATATACACGACACTTTCTCACTTTCCCAGTCTACACTACAGTCCCCAAAGGCAGTCTCAAAACACTTCATTAACTTGATTTCCCGACAGTCGTGAAAGTATCCGATCAGGGATGATTTATTATCCCACTTGGCAGAGCAGTAAACTGAGCCACAGAGAGGCCAAATGACTCGCCAAAAATACCCCAGAGCTTATAGGGGCAAACCTGGAGAAAAGATCGGGATGCGACCCAGACCAGACACACCCCTTCGGGAAGGAAGTTTAGGTGTGAAGTTTCACCTCCATGTGAAATGCACAAAACTGCTGGGTTTCTAAAGCAGTTGGAACAATGCTTCCTTTCTCTCCCCCAATCTTCGAACAATGCTTCCTTTCTCTTCCCCAGTATCCTAATAGTTCCTCCTCCATCTCCGGGCTGGGTGAGGGGGGGGGAGCACCTGGACGTCAGAGGGGCCCTGAGAGGCAGTGTTTGAGAGTGTTTACATTTGCAGAACTATATGCCTTTGAAAACCTAGTGAGTATAATAGTGTAGCCCGACAGCTTCTGAGGTAGAAAATACTGCAATTTACTGGGAAAAGTAAACTCTGGATCATTTATCTTTAAAAAGAAATAAACGAGTAATCAAGGAGAAAAGTGTTTCAGGAAGAGTTCAGGGAGAAATTTAAACTGTAGCCTTGGTTACAAAACGTGTTTAAAACTTAAAGTTTCCCAAACCCAATGATGACTTTTCCTACATTTTCTCCTTGGCCCCGGGGAGACCACGGCATGGCAACGTGGAAACATCCCTTTCCCTGTGAAGGTCAGTGTCAAGTTCATGTCCATGTCTACCGGTTTTATTCATTTATTGTGAATAAAGATCCCCTCTAAAGACAGCGTTCCTGCTCTTTAATGGGGACTTGTTTTTCTTTCTGATTCAAGAAAGCAAGTGAAGGAAACTGACTATGTCAACTTAAAATGCTACATTGTTTCTTTGTACTTTTCAATTACTAGGCAAACTCCTAAAAGATTAAATAATACTCTTTTCTTTCTTTTTCTTATATCCCGCCTCCACCCCCAAGAACAGAGCTTGGCACAGGCCACATGGAGGTGACGGATGGTGCCAGACGCCAGGCAGGAATTCAGCCCCCACTTCCAGGCCCAGGGACAGAGAGAAGCCTGGAGTCTGGGTTTCCCACCATGGGTGCTTCTGCAGGAGGGAGCGAGCACTGAGCAGGGAGCCATGGGGGGGGGGGGGGGGCGAGCCTGTGTGTAATGTCTGGGGAGAAAACCCCCTTCTAGAAGCTGGAGAGACCAGTGTGGCTAGAAAGACAACTGGCCATAGAAACACATTCAATATCAAGTTCTAACAACTCTACACACGGGTAACAGGTTTGAGTCAGTAGCAGCCGTTGGACTTAAAAAATACGTGCGTGCCGTTGGTGGGACCATCACAGCTGCAGCCAAGTCTACGAAGAGACCGTGTTCTGTTGGAGAATGGGGCCTCTCCTCCCTGCAATGTGTCTCTGAATTCCTCGGGCCAGGGCTCAGCTTTGCTCACGTGATTTATATTCTGTTTCTTCTAAGTCAGAGCTGGTGATTAATTAGTTTTACATGTTGTTGTGTCCTATTTTTCATTTGTCCCTGGCTCTGGCATATGCGGGTCATGGAATGCTTACACGGGCCCCTTTATTTTCTATAGTAAAGAGACTGCAGTATATTTTATATACTTTAAGTTGGAACCATTTACGAGCCACAAATCAGTTAGAATCAAAATTCCTTAAGACAAAATCTGGTTCTGCTATAGGGCAGGAGGAAATGGTGGATGCAGGGTACTGAAAAGGCTAGACAATGAGTAAGCGGCCCCAGAAAATCCAAGCATGATGTCTGCATAGTAAGAACTGTGACTAGTGATAGAATATTAGAATACAACAAAACATATGTAAGATTAAATAGCAACATGGAGACGAGCTTATGTGAGATACATGTTATAGAAAAGAGATTACATCTAAGCTCACAAAGGACAGTTTCTTAAAAAAAAAAATAGTCCTCTATACTCTAATGGTGGGATGTTGAACTAGCTGTTTCCTGTGAATGGCACGTGATATTTCAAATTTATGTGAGAAGCTGTTCCTAAACATATTTTAAATGGGCGTCCTTTGCTGCTTATCTGTGGGAGTTTAAGTACAAAATGCAGATCATCATCCAAAATCCACGAGTCTCTAGGACCCAGGGGACTTCACGGGCTGCACAGATGAGGACGCAACTACTTTCTGGAGGGAGCGTGGCCCCACAGGGCCCACCTCCTATCTTACCCAGGTCTGCTCAGAGTTAACCCTGACACCAAATGCGCTCTCAAAAGGGAGCGGGGTTGTAGTCGACATTCACACTGTGTGCTCTAGACAAGCCTACGGCGGTGGGGGGAGGGGTGTGCATGCAGCAACCAGGTGTTTCACCTACTTTGCGAAGCCAATGAAGTCCTCGTGGTTGGTGTTGATGTAGGAGACTTGGATGTCAATCAGCAGCAGGACCTGTAAGTCACAGAGAAAGGCTTCCATGAACCCATCTCAAATGTTCTCAGACACGAAGGCCAGCAACTACCTACAAGTGCTCTTTAATTTTTAAGGATGTTGCAGTTAGAATGAAAAGGTACACTTGTTGTGTGTGTGTGTGTGTGTGTGTGTATGTGAGATTTCATTAGGCTTATAATTTTTACTCTAAATTCAGAAATTGAAAATCTACATGAGGCCCTGGCTGGTGGCTCAGTGGATAGAGCGTCAGCCTGGTGTGCAGACATCCCAGGTTCAATTCCCAGAGCACACATGAGAAGTGACCATCTGCTTCTCCCCCCATTCCTCTCCCCCATCTCTCACTGTTCCCCTCTTGTAGCCAGGGGCTCAATTGGTTCAAGTATGGCCCCAGACGCTTAGGATAGCTCCACTGGTCCAACTGCATCTGCCTCAGACACTAAAAATAGCTCAGTACTCAAGCATCATCCCCAGAAGGGGTTGCCAATTGGATCCTGGTTGGAGCACATGCAGGAGTCTGTCTCATTATCTCCCCTTCTCTCACTTTAAAAAAGAAAAAAAATCTACATGAAAAGTCTGATTCCCACAGAAGACAATAGCATATTAGTTGGTAGGCAGGCACTCCTGGCCAACTTAACTCAGAACCTAGAATTATTCTCTTCCTCTAAAATGTGGGCAAAATGTTCCAAGAGAAGGACACCTGTGCATAAAACAGCGGTTCTCAACCTGTGGGTCGCGACCCCGGCGGGGTCGAACGACCAAAACACAGGGGTTGCCTAAAGCCGGGTCACGACCCACAGGTTGAGAACCGCTGGCATAAAAGAACATGTAGCGAGAAGGCCAGAGAGGGGCTGCTCAGAGCTTCCTGCTCCTTTAGACACCATATATTAGCCACGAAAAAACAATATCACTTCCTGTCTTTCCTCTCCTCTTCTGTCACATTAAGGTCCCTTTAGGTAAGCAGAAGCATCTCGTAGATTAACTCAAAAAGCAATATACAAATAAACAGAAAGCCTTCTTCAGGTCAAAAAACTTCTTCCTCAAAGCAAACACTTCAGTCAGTGCTCTGCTAAAACATCACCTCAAGCCCTGGCCGGTTGGCTCAGCGGTAGAGCGTCGGCCTAGCGTGCGGAGGACCCGGGCTCGATTCCCGGCCAGGGCACACAGGAGAAGTGCCCATTAGCTTCTCCACCCCTCCACCGCGCCTTCCTCTCTGTCTCTCTCTTCCCCTCCCGCAGCCAAGGTTCCATTGGAGCAAAGATGGCCCAGGCGCTGGGGATGGCTCTGTGGCCTCTGCCTCAGGCACTAGAGTGGCTCTGGTCGCAACATGGCGACGCCCAGGATGGGCAGAGCATCGCCCCCTGGTGGGCAGAGCGTCGCCCCATGGTGGGCGTGCCGGGTGGATCCCGGTCGGGCGCATGCGGGAGTCTGTCTGACTGTCTCTCCCTGTTTCCAGCTTCAGAAAAATGCAAAAAAAAAAAAAAAAAAAAAATCACCTCAAGGGGTGGGGGGGATTCTCTTGGCCCATTCCATATAAATTAGCATCCTTCTTACCCTCTGTCCTATGACTATAACTTATTTTATTTTTTTTAAGTAAGAGGAGGAGAGATAGTGAGATAGACATTCCCACATGCGCCCTGACCAGGATCCACCCAGCAACCCTTTTTGGGCCCAATGCTTGAATCAACTGACCTATTTTTAGCACCTGAGGCTGATGCGCTGGGACCAGCTGAGCTATCCTCAGTACGTGGGGCTGACACTTGAATCAATCAAGCCACTGGCTGTGGCAGGGGAAGAGGGAGTGAAGGGGGAGAGGGAGGAGGAGAGAAGCAGATGGTCACTTTTCCTGTGTGCCCTGACTGGGAACCAAACCCACATGTCCATACGCCAAGCCGACATTCTATCCACTGGGTCAACTTGCCAGGGCCATCTAACTTACTTTCCTTCATAGCACTACCACTAGCTGATATAGTAAGTTTTTACAAATCAATTTTGCAGACCCCATCAGCTATAGTCACAGCCCCGTCCCAGGGCCTAGACCAGAGCCTGGAACACTGTGTGAATCCAACCAAGATTCGCAAGAAATGAACCAAATATGTGTTCCAGCACATGAAAGCGTACTGATCACATGACGCATCTGGAAGGTCGCTCTGCAGAAAAGATTCTTCAGTGAGAAACAAGACTTGGAGAGACCGAGAGAGTGGGGCAACCAGAAACTATGATAAAGAACTTTACTACCGAGTTATTAAAAACTGAGTATTTCCACGCTGCCTCCCTACACTGAAGGTGACCGTGGAGCACATGAGAGCATGCGTGGTGACAGTTCATTGACCTGGTCTCTATATTGCACTCTATATTGGGTGCTTTCTTCAGGAGGATGTCTTCTGTGATCCTCACCCCACACCCTCACCCAGCACCAGGCTGGATCATGTCATTACTCTCCTGTAGCCTATGTGTCATACTTCACATATACAGCACCTGACACTTTGTCTTTGTAGCGTTGATCACCAACATCATCAATCACTTGTGCATTTTCTTGGCCGTTTCGCTTCCCTGCAGGACCACACCCGCCTCAGGAAGCAGAGATTAGTGTCTTGTCCACTACTCTATCCCCAGAACCTAGCACAACACACACAGCAGGTGTGCAGCAAGCACTTGTGGCTATAAAATTCATCACTGTCTCCCAGCTTTGAACAACAGTGTGTTTACCAGAGCACAGTGTCTTTCCATGTAAATAGCATGGGACCCACTGTTTCTCACTCAGAGCTATCAGCTCTGAGTCTCCGCTCAACTGGTCATCTCCCCAAATTGTGCTGAGTCACAAAGACCTCCAAACCCATCCCCACCACCAAACAGCAAGTGAGGGCACAGGCACAATCGGGCCAGTAACGTCACACTTGCATGAAAAAGTTTCATATCATCAGATATGGTTCTCTTTCTTCTGCTAATGAAGAAAGCGGAAGAGTTAGGAAGAGCGATCTTTACTGGATTATCCATGGTATTACCTCTACTCTCCCTGTAGTAAAGCCACGCTCTGTTAAACGTTCTACTCCCAGATCCATTCAGCCAGGAGTTTGTGTATGAATAAACCATAATACTGAAACACAAGTACATTGTCTCCACCGTCAAGAGCAAAACGTCTACATAATTCTCAGCATTAGCACTGCCTGGGCTTGTCGTGAACGTCCTGCACGTCCTCGCACACTGACTTGGACAGCAGGGTAGGAAAAAGGGGGAAAAAAATAAAAACTATGGCTGTTCTCATTCATATTCTTGGAAACCGGGAGTCTGCGTTCATCCTAGGAAAAGAGCCAGGTCACATATGGGGAATGGTAAGGCAAAGAGTACATTTTTTTCTCCTTTTTTCTCACTTCCTTTTGCACCCACAGTGACTGAATACTTAGTGAAAGAGAAGCCTCCCCTGTTGCAGTCATCACCCACATGGACAACCACTTCAACACATCAAGTCATGTTGGGGAGCACCTGGAGTAACCACAGGCATGCACGATAATCAAAAGATCTTTGTTTAAAAAAATATTGGCCCTGGTCGGTTGGCTTGGTGGTAGAGCGTCGGCCCGACATGTGACTGTCCTGGGTTCAATTCCCGGTCACACCAGAGAAGTGACCATCTGCTTCTCTATCCCTCCCCCTTCTCTCTCTCTTCTCCTCCCACAGCCACGGCTCAACTGGTTCCAGGGAGTTGGCCTTGGGCGCTGAGGATATGAGCAGAGCATCACCCCCCAGGTGGGCTTGCCGGATGGATCCTGGTCGAGGTGCATGCAGGAGTCTGCCTCTCTACCTCCACTCCTCTCATTAAAACAAACAAACAAACAAACAAAAAAACTCAGAAAGATTTATGGTTTCCCAGAGTTTTAATTTTTCTCCCACAAAGCTTCCAGAGCAGAAGTTGGTAATAATTCTACTTTAAAAACAAAACCAAAAAAAACAAAACTGTGCCCTGGCTGGTTGGCTCAATGGTAGGGTGTCAAACCGGCAAGTGAAAATCCCAGATTTGATTTTCAGTCAGGGCACAGAGGAGAAACGACTATCTATTTCTCCACCGCTCTCCCTCTCCTTTATTTTTTTTTTCTCTCTCTCTCTCTTCCCCCTCCTGCAGCCAGGCTCAATTGATTCAAGCATGTTGGCTCTAGGCGCTGAGGATGGCTCCGTAAAGCCTCTGCCTCAGGTGCTAAAAATAGCTTGGTTGGGAGCATGGGCCCCAGATGGGCAGAGCATCGGCCTCTGACAGGGGTCGCCAGGTGGATCCCAGCTGGAGCACATGTGGACATGCGGGAGTCTAAGTCCCCTCCTCTCACTTAAAATAAAATATAAAATAAAAAATATAAAACTGCAAGAAGATCTCAAAACAGTGCTGGCACAGAGGCCAGCAGATACCTGACCCCGTGACTGGTGACCTCAGAAGCGCACGGAGGGCAGAGCTCAGAGGTGAGCTGCGCACGAACCGATGGATCTCCATGGCCAGCGTCAGGCACGCGCCTCTGCCATGCAGGGGCACATCAGAGGTGGCCAGACCAGCTCCCTCTGGTGGCTCATCAGCCCAGGCCACCTGAGATGGTCACTCAGGAGGGGACACCCACCCCAGCTCTTGCCTCCCTCCTGGGGAATTGGTTAATCAGAACATCAGACTTACAGGGGATGAGAAAAGGTCATCCTTGCTCACACCTACTATGTGGCGTGGCTCTTTGGGGAAAGCCCAGTAAAATGAAGGATAAAGTAGAGCCACGTGTGGGTTGCTTCACCTCGTCCTCACAAAACACCTCCGAGTTAACTGCCGCCACTGCCCCACCGAAAGGCAGGGAAACGGCCACACGAAGGCACCCGCTAACTCCTCGGCTTTCACAGAAAGTAAACAGAAAGCTGGACTCGAACTCAGGCCGTCGGGACCCAGAGTCCACAACCCCAGTGACGACGCTATGAAACAAGGAGAAGGTGCCCAATCCCTTGGATATGAACACAAAGGTGACAGTGCTACAACTCTGCCCTCAATAGTTTTTTTAGGGAAGAACAAAGTAGGATATATCATCATTTAACTTTCTAGAATAAAGACATTAATTTAAAATGGCTAGCTCACTGACTGAAGGTCAGGGGCACGGTTGACACAGAATTCTGGTTTCTGGGTCCAGCAGCAGCCATGACATTCGATGTGAGGGGAACTTCAGGCCTCAGGGCTCCATCTCTGACCCTAGGCTTGATTTCTCTGGCTCATGAGTTAACGTTAACTTGTTGATCCCCGCTAAGTCACAAAGCCTATATTTTCCACTCTTGGCTCTCTGAGGGTGGAAGGTGGAAAACAAGTGAAAACTGCGACTTAATGGTTGATTAACTTTCAAAGCACAGTGACACACAGGAGTGGCAGTGAACTTCTCAGCTCAAGCAGAGGGCAGGATGCTCCCAGAGTGGGGCCATCAGCCCCGGCTCTCACCTGGTCCCACCCACTCAGCTCACCCCTGTGGGGCTACAGCCGCACGTGTGTATCTCCCTGTGGTCCGTGTCTACTGCCCCCTCGCCTCCCCCTTCCTCCTCTTCCCCAGAGAGAACTGGTTTCACCTCAGAACCACAACATCTGGGAATTACAATTTCTAGGAGACTTCAGAGATCCCACAGATCAACATGTCAATGTCACACCTGGGAACACAACAGTCCCCCAAAGTGACTTGACAAGATCACGTCATGACTTTGTGGAGCACACAAGGCTGCAGCCAGGTCCTGGCCTACAGAGCCTCTGCAAACCTCCATTTCCCATTCGGCTGCCTTCTCAGGAACAAGAAGAAACGCCCCCTGAAGATGAAGGTGCTTTTATCTTCGTGCAGGCCTTCCCGTTTCCTAACGAGTGCTCCTCACTTGAAAATAGTCTCTTGGCTTACCAGAGCTAACTGGGGTTGGAAGGCAAGTTCAAGGTCCCCCCTTACACACCGTGTACTTCTACAAAATAGATAGAAATGTTTAAAAGGGCTGTTCTTAAAAGTGTTTTCTTTGTCAGGGAAAGGTTCCCTGGGTAAGCTGATGAATTGCTTTCTCCATTACCCTCAGAAAAAGAATGTCAGAAAACTGACGATTTTGCAGAACATTTTAGGAATTTATGACTATCCTGGCACCCATCTGTGGGCCCATAAAAGTAAAAAAAAAAACAAAAAAAAAAAAACAAAAAAAAACACCTGACTTAAAGGGAAAAAAAATGTGCTGTTTCTGGATTTGTGGTTTTCAAAGGGGATTGTGTACATGCTAGGGTGCACATGGTCATCTCTGGGGCGCTGAGGGGAAATAATGGAACTCCGATTACTGCCTTTTAAATTTCACCCTTCTAAAGTCTTTATGTTTGTTTATACTTTTAACACACACAAGATGTTAGCAACACATGGATAAAATTTATAAATAAGGGGAAATAAACATGTGGTTGTGTTGTCGGTGATTATGTTCCCCATCGGGGATGGGCGACAGTCTCAGACCACCGGACCTCCCCGGGGAGGCCGTCTGCTCCCTGCAAGGACACTGCCCTCCAGGGAAGGCCTCTCCTCACCTGGTCCTTGGTCTTCCCTTCCCGCTCGCGAATGTGGTTAGCCACAATCCTCTCCGTTTCCTGGCAGAGTCGGGGGAAGTTTGCCAGCTGTCGGGAAGAACAGATCCGAGTGTTAATACTCCCAACGTGGTACCGCAGAGAAGAGAAGCAGAGAGAGATCGTATTGTTTCACAGGAGATGTGCGCTACATCTCCGGAAACAGGAGTGGGATGTTCAGGGAATGGCAGAGGGGAGAAGAGGCTCATGCTCCCTAAGAGAAAACTTCACTCCAGCAGAGAAATCACCTGCAAAGAAAAGAGGAACCCAGGCTCCATGGGCGGTACAGACCTAGCACATCATATAAAGAGACGGCATGACTGAGGGGCCCACTGCATGTCAGGCCGTATGCTAAGAGCCTCATGAAATACCTCATTCTAAAAAATCATGACAATCAGCATGATAGATCTTATCATTCACTCCATTTTGTAGAGGAGGCAAACAGAGCACAGAGAGGTCAAGCAACTTTCTCAAGACTGAACAGTTCAAAACTGGTGGATTCGGGAGTCCAACCCAAGTTCTCAGACTCCAGAGCCCAGGGTCTTATCTGTCACTCTCTGGTGAGGATTCATTTCACCACAGAGATCATTTAGTTTTAATTTTCCCCCAACAGATGTGTTTGCAGGTACGTACTTTTTGGTAAAACTGTAGAAATAATGAATGTCAATCACTTACTCCATCTAAATTACACAGGTGATTGTCCAAAATCTAGTTTGCAGAAGTAAATGAACAAATTATAGTGGTTTCCAATGTGAGGAGGAGAGGGAACAGGATGCTGCGAGGAGGTGTGGAGGGCCCCGACCTAGAAGAGGACTGGTCAGCACTGGGGGGACAACTGTGGGGACAAAGACAGCAGGGCACAGGGACTTGTGTGGGGGTGCTGGAGGGTGGGGACAGTGAGCGATGAAAACATGGGGGGACGGTGAGTGGTGAAGACACGGGGGGATGGGGACAGTGAGGAGACAGGGGGATGGGGACAGTGAGGATACAGGGGGATGGGGACAGTGAGGAGACAGGGGATGGGGACAGTGAGCAGTAAGGACAAAGGGGGATGGGGACAGTGAGCGGTAAGGACAAAGGGGGATGGGGACAGTGAGGACACAGGGGGATGGGGACAGTGAGGACACAGGGGGATGGGGACAGTGAGGAGACAGGGGATGGGGACAGTGAGGAGACAGGGGATGGGGACAGTGAGCGGTAAGGACAAAGGGGGATGGGGACAGTGAGTGGTAAGGACAAAGGGGGGTGGGGACAGTGAGGACACAGGGGGATGGGGACAGTGAGGACACAGGGGGATGGGGACAGTGAGCGGTAAGGACAAAGGGGGATGGGGACAGTGAGGATATAGGGGGATGGGGACAGTGAGGAGACGGGGATGGGGACAGTGAGGAGACAGGGGATGGGGACAGTGAGCGGTAAGGACAAAGGGGGATGGGGACAGTGAGCGGTAAGGACAAAGGGGGATGGGGACAGTGAGGACACAGGGGGATGGGGACAGTGAGCGGTAAGGACAAAGGGGGATGGGGACAGTGAGGATATAGGGGGATGGGGACAGTGAGGAGACAGGGGGTGGGGACAGTGAGCGGTGAGGACAAAGGGGGATGGGGACAGTGAGGACAAAGGGGGTGGGGACAGTGAGGACACAGGGGGCAGGACAGTGAGGACACAGGGGGTGGGGACAGTGAGGACACAAGGGGGATGGGGACAGTGAGGACACAGGGGGACGGGGACAGTGAGGACACGGGGCGGGGACAGTGAGGACACAGGGGGCGGGGACAGTGAGCGGTGAGGACAAAGGGGGACAATGAGCAGTGAGGACATGGGGGGGACAGTGAGTGGTGAGGACACAGGGGGACAGGGACGGTGAGCAGTGAGGACACAGGGGGACAAGGATGGTGAGCGGTGAGGACACAGGGGGACGGGGAAGGTGAGCGATGAGGACACAGGGGGACGAGGACAGTGAGGACATGGGGGAATGGGGGTGGTGGGGGGATGGGGATGGTGAGCGGAGAAACAAGAAAACGTCAGCGCAGGTAGGGAGGAGGACGTCTTCAGGCAAAGCTGGAAAGGCATGCAGGGCCAGAGGAGGAGAACACAGCATCCCAGTGCTGTGTCTAATGGCCGGCTCTCTAACGTACTGCTCCAATTCCAGTTCTTCCTAACACACAACGGAGTGTCCTACAGACCCGCACAATGGCGTCCAATCAGACACGCGCCCCACGCTCCCTCAGCTCAGTGAGCACAGCCTTTGCTTAGTTTTAGAAGACACTCTGCTCTGACTGCTTGTCATTTGCTCATCTCTCTTCTGTGTCTCTTACTTAAACAACAACCAGGTTCCTCAACTTAAAATAACTTTCATTTGGCCTCTGAGCTCTGGATACTGAATTAAAAGTTTACAGTTGTAGGAAGGTGTTTATGTCATCCAAATTCCAATCACGTACACCAAAATAGCGATCGAAGATACCATCGTTAGACCTTTATTTCTCGATTAATTATTTAAATGTTCTGATAGGTTGATTTCTATAGGATTAATGTGTGCTCCTAAAAGCATACAAGTATTGACTGCAACCATTTTATATTTCGAAATTTGTTTCACATCAGTCATTCATTGAACAAACACTCATTAGGCCCTGGCTATAGGCACACTGTCTGCTCAGTTTACATCAAAGCACCTGATATTAAAAACCTTATCATCTTGGCCCTGGCCAGTTGGCTCAGCAGTAGAGCATCAACCCAGTGGGTAGAAGTCCTAGGTTCAATTTCTGGTCAGGACACACAGGAGAAGCAATCATCTGCTTCTCCACCTGTCCCCTTCCCCCTTCTCTCTGTCTCTCTTCTCCTCCCACAGCCATGGCTTGATTGGTTAGAGCACATGGGCCCCAGGCACCAAGAATGGCTCCATGCAGCCTCCAACTCAGGTGCTTAAAATTGCTCGGTTGTGAGCATGGCCCCAATGGGCAGAGCACTGGCCCCAGATCGGGTTGCCGGGTGGAGCTCAGTCCAGGTGTTTGCAGGAGTCTGTCTCTGTATCTCTCTTACTCGCACTAATAAATAAATAAATAATTTAAAAACCTTGCCATCTCGAGTGGCAGGTTGACTTTGCAAAAAAGTGTAATGCAAAAAAGTAAATATCTTATAAAAAACAAGAAAAAAGACAAAGAAATATATGGCCAAACCTGCTCTGGGAAGGCCTCGGAGGATTTCGTGCCTGAATCATGACAGTGAGGTTTCCAGGACAAGCTGGACATCTAGCAAACGGTAAATTACCTCTCAACAGTTTATTTTCCAAATTACGGTGAATAGTCTTAAATAACAAGGAAGAGACGATGGAAAACAATGTGACGTAAATGACTTTAGGGGTAAAAACCTTAAATACAGAATTCTAAGGAAAAATTTTAATTGTACATATTCTGAGAGAAAGCAGCACCATACTTTCTGAATAATATAAAAACGTGTTTTAATAAAATCCAATATTTTCAGCGTTATTTTCGGTAATGCTTAATTATTTTGGTGGGACCTCAATATAAAATTTTAATTTGAACTGTGAACCACTTTATCCCTAGAGGGGAAAAAATCACTTGAAAGACATTTCTATCCAATAAAACAAAAATTACACACTTATTAAATTTATTAACCATTGATTAACCAGATCATGAAAGCCACGGAATTAGGTTTCTTTTGGAACAGGTCTGAGACCAGGCAAGACTTCATACCTTCAGGAGTAACTCGTTCAGTGCCTTAAGCTAAGACTCAGGTCATTAGGTAACCATCTGTTCATGGTCCCACAGCAAACCTCACTGAGAAAATGAACTAAAAACCAGAACAGAACTTTTTTTATGTACAGGACCAGAGTTGATTGGTCTGGCTGAACTACAGATACGGGCTCTGTTTCGATCAAAAAGCTATAAACTTTTCCATATTAGCCACTCACCCCAAACTGAGTAGCAATAATGATTTCACTGCTCCTAAAAGCACACAACAATTTTGCTCCATTTCTGTGAATTAAAACCTGCCTCCTAAATCCTTAATAATCCTTTAGTTCAGCGGTTCTCAACCTGTGGGTCACTACCCCGGCAGGGGTCGAACGACCAAAACACAGGGGTCGCCTAAAGCCATCGGAAAATACATCTTTATTATACAATACATTTTTAAATAAAATATGTATTTCCGATGGCTTTAGGCGACCCCTGTGTTTTGGTCGTTCGACCCCTGCCAGGGTAGTGACCCACAGGTTGAGAACTGCTGCTTTAGTTGTATATAACATAATGTTGCATTTATTCAGGAGATGGAAAAGTACTTACCTGGGCACATTTGTTATTTAAATATATATATGGAAAAAGAGAAGCATTTACAAAGGTGATCGAAGATGAGGAACTATTCTAGTAAAAAAAAGAGGTCAAAAAGTTGCACAAGGGTAAATGGGAAAATATTCTACCAAGGGTTCCCTACATTTTCAGAGTGGCGTATGGGAAGTCTCAGAGGACCTAAGTGGAATTGATAGGGAAGGAGGACAGATCCCTCTTAAGAAAAGCAATCAAAGAGAAAGAAGTACTGTTACCCCTCGTTCTCCAAGTGGACGAACCCCAAATCTCTCAAGCTTGACTCTTTTCAACAACTGGTGGGAGACATGAGGAGGCACGTAAGGGGGGAGCCCGTGGCATGCTGGTGTGTGCAGCTGTCACAGACCTCTCACACCACTGCTCTAAGCAGAGACATGACAACCCTGGTGTGACTCAGCAAACGCTCTGGCATAGAACCAGAAAGGTCCATCTTGGGTGATGCTAAGATGCAAAGGGAGTCAGGAGAGACAGAACCTGGCTAAGTCATTCAGAAAACACCAGAACAGGAGGCCAGCCAGGGTGGAGAGGACACTAGTCAAAATAACACCTGAAGGTGATGATGAGGTTTTCATCTCTTTCCAAGCTTCTCTCTGGTAGACATACAAAGGAGCGGTTAAAAAGGAAAACCAAAACAGAAGGTAAGAAGAAAAGCAGAGGATAAGGAAAATTGTAAATTAAGAATGAATTAGAGGCGGCAAGATGGCGATGGAGTAGGCGGACGTACCAACTTCCACCTCCCAGAACCAAAGTGGATTACAACTTAATTTTAAGAACCATCATCTGGAAAAACCAACTTTGGACTAAACTAAGAGGACTCTTCAACCAAGGAACACTGAAGAAGCCACACTGAGACTGGTAGAAAAAGAAACACGGAGAGGGCTGCCCAGCTCCCCGGAGTGAACAGCAACCGGGAGAGACTCGTGTGGTGGGAAGTGAGTTTAGCAGAGAGGGGAGGGTCCTGAGCCCCAGAAACAAAGCCCCAGCCTGCAGCTCCAGAGCCTAGAAGAGGCGTATGGACAGTATTTAGCTAGAAAAAAGTCAGGGTACTGTTTGTGAGAGACTGATTTCTCAGACACAGGATTCTTCTTAAAGGGACCGTGCAGCAAACCTCTCTCACAACCACTCACCTGGGGCTCCAGGGGATGGGTAGAGAGGGGAGGACCGGAGTAGCAGGAAGAGAGTGTAATCTAGGAGGCACAGGGAGAAACACTTTGAGGGACAGCCACCCTAACCCCTGGGCTGAGTCACTCCCCAAATCTGAAGTGAATATTTCCCCTGGAAACAGCAATACCAGCAAAGGGAAGCAGGACACCAGCCAAACAAGCTCTCCCGTGGCACTCAGAGCAGAGTCACTTAGAAGGAGGGAGCTTTTGGGACTACTGTATGGAGTGTTAAGGTCTGAGCTGCAGTAACCCCACCCACACGGCTGAGGGCTTACTGGAAGGTGGGCAGCGGCGCAACCCAGAAGTGCGGCTCCGTTGGCAAGGGCAGAAGCCGGCCACCATGCCTGAGGCGTGGCCGCCATGCCTGAGGCCTGAGTGTGAGCTCAGTCTTGCCCGTCGGGGGTGGAGGGGACATGCAAAAATGGTCAGGCCCAGCTTCGGACCCACCTGCAATCCCTCCTGTGGGGGAAAGGTGGGAGCTCTGGAAAGGGAGGAGACCCCTCCCTGCTGAACAAGAGCACAGGTATGCAGCCTTGCCCAGCCCGTGGAACTGAGGCTTGCTGTCCAACACATGAGCCAGCTCCTTCTGCGGGGGTGGGGCAAAAGCCTGGAAACAGGCAGAGCCCCGCAGCTGAGCAAAGGTGCTCACCTCTGCCTGCAGTGCCCAGGCTTGTGGCCCAGGCACAGCGCATAACACCACCCATGGGGGCTGAGGCCATGGAGGCTTGTAAACCCAGGCACGCGATCACAGCCCCTCCAGTGCAGGAGAGGCAGAAACCACAGTGACAGCCCCAGTGGCTGGCACCGGCAATGCACATACCTGAATGCCCTAGGAAGCAGAAGCAGAGGGGGTGGCAGGCCTGCAGACAGACCACACCTAGGGAACACAGAGGCCACACCCATTGGACTCCAGAGGCCAAAACCTTCTTATACACAGACAAAATGGGAAATCAGAGAAATGCAACACAAATGAATCAAGAGAAATCCCTGTAAAAGGAATTGAATGAGTCAGATATAACCAAATTACCAGATACAGAGTTTAGAATAACCATTGTTAGGATGGTCAAAGATCTTAGAACAACAATAGATGGTCATTACAAACACCTAAATAAAGACATAGCAAATATAAAAAAAGACATTGAAATAATAAAAAAGAATCAGTCAGACATGACAAATACAATATCAGAAGTAAAGACCACAATGGAAGGAATTAAAAGTAGGATGGATGAAGCTGAGGATAGAATCAGTGAGTTGGAGGACAGGATAAATGAAGGCACGAAAGCAAAGCAGAAAAAAGAAAAGAGACTCAAAAAGTCTGAGGAAACTCTAAGAGAGCTCTGTGACAACATAAAGAGAAATAACATCCACATCATAGGGGTTCCTGAAGAAGAGGAGAAAGAACAAGGGATAGAGACTATGTTCAATCATATCATAGCTGAAAAGTTCCCTAAATTAATTCAGGAAAACATCTCACAAGTTCAAGAAGCACAGAGAACTCCATTAAAGAGAAACCCAAAGAAATCTACACCAAGACACATCATAATTAAAATACCAAAGCTAAGCGATAAAGAGAAAATATTAAAAGCTGCTAGAGAAAAAAAGGCTATCACCTACAAAGGACCTCCATAAGGATGACATCCGACTTCTCAACAGAAACACTTGAAGCCAGAAGGGAATGGCAAGAAATATTCAAAGTAATGCAGAATAAGAGCCTACAACCAAAACTACTTTATCCAGCAAGGCTATCATTTAAAATTAAAGGAAAAATAAAAAGCATCCCAGACCAAAAAAAAAACCTCAAGGAATTCACTACAATCAAACCAATGCTTCAAGAAATGCTAAGGGGTCTGTTGTAAATAGTTCAAAAGGGAAAAAGAATATAGTAAAAGAGGAATACAGCTTTAAAGAATAAAATGGCAATAAACCAACTACATATCAATAATAACCTTAAATGTAAATGGATTAAATGATCTGATCAAAAGACATAGGGTAGCTGCATGGAAAAGAAAACAGGATCCGCCTGACCTGTGGTGGCACAGTGAATAAAGCGTCGACCTGGAAATGCTGAGGTCGCTGGTTCGAAACCCTGGGCTTGCCTGATCAAGGCACATATGGGAGTTGATGCTTCCAGCTCCTCCCCCTTCTCTCTCTCTGTCTCTCTCTCCTCTCTCTCCCTCTCTGTCTCTTTCTCTCCCTCTCTCTCTCCTCTCTAAAAATGAATAAATAAAATTAAAAAAAAAAGAAAACAGGACCCATACATATGCTGTCTACAAGAGACACACCTTAAAACAAAAGATGCACATAAACTGAAGGTAAAAGGATGGAAAAAATATTTCACGCAAAGGGAAATGAAAAAAAAGCTGGGGTAGCAATACTTATATCAGATAAAATGGACTTTAAAACAAAGGCTATATAGTAAGAGATAAAGAAGGTCACTACATAATGATAAAGGGAGCAAACCAACAGGAAAATATAACCATTATAAATATCTATGCACCTAATACAGGAGCACCTAAATATATAAAGCAGACTTTGATGGCTATAAAGGGCAAGATAAACAGCAATACTATAATAGTAGGGGATTTCAATACCCCACTAACATCACTAGATAGATCCGCAAGAAAGAAAATTAACAAAGAAACAGCAGACTTAAAGGACACACTAGATCAACAGAATTTAATAGATATTTTCAGAACCTTTCACCCTAAAGCAGCAGAATATACATTCTTTTCAAGGGCTCATGGTACATTCTCCAGGATAGACCACATGTTAGAGCACAAAAGCAGTCTCAACAAATTTAAGAAGATTGAAATCATATCAAGCATTTTCTCTGATCACAATGGCATGAAACTAGAAATCAACCACAACAGAAAAACTGAAAAATACTTAAACACTTGGAAACTAAATAGCATGTTATTAAATAAAAAAATGGGTTAACAATGAAATCAAAGAAGAAATCAAAGAATTCCTAGAAACAAATGATAATGAGCATACATCAACTCAAAATTTATGGGACACATCAAAAGCAGTCCTGAGAGGGAAGTTCATAGCATTATAGGCATACCTTAAGAAGCAAGAAAAAGGCCCTGGCCAGTTGGCTCAGTGGTAGAGTGTTGGCCTGGCGTGCAGGAGTCCTGGGTTCGATTCCTGGCCGGGGCACACAGGAGAAGCGCCCATCTGCTTCTCCAACCCTCCCCCTCTCCTTCCTCTCTGTCTCTCTCTTCCCCTCCTGCAGCCATGGCTCCATTGGAGCAAAGTTGGCCCGGGCACTGAGGATGGCTCCATGGCCTCTGCCTCAGGTGCTAGAATGGCTCTGGTTGCAACAGAGCAATGCCCCAGATGGGCAGAGCATCGCCCCCTGGTGGGCATGCTGGGTGGACCCCAGTTGGGCGCATGTGGGAGTCTGACTGCCTCCCCATTTCCAACTTCAGAAAAATACAAAAAAAAAGAAGCAAGAAAAAGCTCAAATAAACAACTTGACTATGCATCTGAAAGAACTAGAAAAAGAACAGCAAGTAAAGCCCAGAGGTAGTAGAAGGAAGGAAATAATAAAGATCAGAGGGGAAATAAATGACATAAAGGCAAAAGAAACAATACAGGGGATCAATGAAACCAGGAGCTGGTTCTTTGAAAAGGTAAACAAGATCGATGAACTTTTAACCAGACTCACCAAGAAAAAAAAAAAGAGAGGACTCAAATAAATAAAATTAGAAATGAGAGTAGAGAAATAACAACTGACACAACAGAAGTAATTAATATTGTAAGAAAATACTATGAAGAATTGTATGCCAAAAAATTAAACAACCTAGATGAAATGGACAAATTCCTTGAAACATATAATCTTCCAAAAATTAATCTGGAAGAATCAGAAAACCTAAACAGACTGATTACAACAAATGAGATTGAAACAGTTATCAAAAAACTTCCAACAAAGAAAAGTCCTGGGCCTGATGGCTTCACAAGTGAATTCTACCAAATATTCAAAGAACTAACTCCTATCCTTCTCAAGCTATTTCAAAAAATTCAAGAGGAAGGAAGACTTCCAAGCTCCTTTTATGATGTGAGCATAATTCTGATTCCAAAACCAGGCAAAGACAACACAAAGAAAAAAAATTACAGGCCAATATCCCCGATGAATTTAGATGCTAAAATCCTCAACAAAATATTAGCAAACTAGATACAGCAATATATGAAAAAAATCATACATCATGACCAAGTGGGATTTATTCTGGGGAGGCAAGGCTGGTACAATATTCGTAAATCAATCAGTGTGATTCATCACATGAACAAAAGGAAGGAGAAAAACCACATGATAATTTCAATAGATGCAGAAAAATCATTTGATAAAATCCAGCACCCATTCATGATCAAAACTCTCAACAAAGTGGGAATACAGGGAACATACCTCAACATGATAAAGGCCATCTATGACAAACCCACAGCCAACATCATACTCAATGGGCAAAAGTTAAAAGCAATCCCCTTAAGATCAGGAACAAGGCAGGGGTGCCCCCTTTCACCACTCTCATTCAACATAGTTCTGGAAGGCCTAGCCACAGCAATCAGACAAAAAGAAGAAATAAAAGGCATCCAAATTGGAAAAGAAGAAGTAAAACTATCATTATTTGCAGATGATATGATATTGTATATAGAAAACCCTAAAGTTTCAGTCAAAAAACTACTGGACCTAATAAATGAATTCAGCAAGGTGGTAGGATATAAATTTAATACTCAGAAATCAGAGGCATTTTTATAAACAAACAATGAACTGTCAGAAAAAGAAATTAAGGAAACAATCCCCTTCACTACTGCAACCAAAAAAATAAAGTACCTAGGAGTAAATTTAACCAAGGAGATTAAAGACTTGTACTTGGAAAATTATAAAACACTGATAAAAGAAATCAAGGAAGATACAAACAAGTGGAAGCATATACCGTGTTCATGGTTAGGAAGAATAAACATAATTAAAATGTCTATATTACCCAAAGCAATTTATAAATTCAATGCAATATCAATTAAAATACCAATGACATACTGCAAAGATATAGAACATATATTCCAAAAATTTATATGGAACCAAAAACAAACATGAATAGCCTCAGCAATCTTGAAGAGGAAAAATAAAGTGGGAGGTATCACACTTCCGGATATCAAGTTATACTACAAGGCCATTGTACTCAAAACAGCCTGGTACTGGCATAAGAACAGGCATATAGATAAATGGAACAGAACAGATAACCCAGAAATAAACCCATACCTTTATGGACAACTGATATGTGACAAAGGAAGTAAGAGCATACAACGGAGTAAAGACAGTCTCTTCAACAAATGGTGTTGGGAAAATTGGACATCTACCTGTAAAAAAATGAAACTAGACCAACTTACACCATTCACAAAAATAAACTCAAAATGGATAAAGGACTTAAATATAAGCCGTGAAACCATAAGCATCTTAGAAGAAAACAGGCAATAAGCTCTCCGACATCTCTCGCAGCAATATTTGCCGATTTATCTCCACAGGCAAGTGAAATAAAAGACGGGATAAACAAATGGGATTATATTAAACTAAAAAGCTTTTGCACAGCTAAAGACAATAAAAACAGAATAAAAAGACAAACTACACAATGGGAGAACATATTCGACAATACATCTGATAAGGGGTTAATAACCAAAATTTATAAAGAACTTGTAAAACTCAACACCAGGAAGACAAACAATCCAATCAAAAAATGGGCACAAGAAATGAATAGACACTTCTCCAAAGAGGACATACAGATGGCCAATAGGCATATGAAAAAATGCTTAACATCACTAATCATTAGAGAAATGCAAATTAAAACCACAATGAGATATCACCTCACACCAGTCAGAATGGCGCTCATCAACAAAACAACACAGAATAAGTGCTGGCGAGGATGTGGAGAAAAGGGAACCCTCCTGCACTGCTGGTGGGAATGCAGACTGGTGCAGCCACTGTGGAAAACAGTATGGAGCCCTGGCCGTTTGGCTCAGCGGTAGAGCTTCGGCCTGGCGTGTGGGGGACCTGGGTTCGATTCCCGGCCAGGGCACATAGGAGAAGCGCCCATTTGCTTCTCCATCCCCACCCCCCCTTCCTCTCTGTCTCTCTCTTCCCCTCCCGCAGCAAAGGCTCCATTGGAGCAAAGATGGCCTGGGCGCTGGGGATGGCTCCTTGGCCTCTGCCCCAGGCAGAGCAACGCCCCGGAGGAGCAGAGCATCGCCCCCTGGTGGGCAGAGCGTCGCCCCTGGTGGGCGTGCCGGGTGGATCCCGGTCGGGTGCATGCGGGAGTCTGTCTGACTGTCTCTCCCCGTTTCCAGCTTCAGAAAAATACAAAAAAATAAAGAAAGAAAACAGTATGGAGATTCCTCAAAAAATTAAAAATCGAACTGCCTTTTGACCCAGCTATCCCACTTTTAGGAATATACCCCAAGAACACCATAGCACTGTTTCAAAAGGAGAAATGCACCCCCATGTTTATGGCAGCAATGTTCACAATAGCGAAGATCTGGAAACAGCTCAAGTGTCCATCAGTGGACGAGTGGATTAAAAAGCTTTAGTACATATATACTATGGAATACTACTCAGCCATAAGAAATGATGATATTGGATCATTTACAACAATCCGGATGAACCTTGATAACATTATACTGAGTGAAATAAGGAAATCAGAAAAAACTAAGAACTATATGATTCCCCCCATAGGTGGGACATAAAAATGAGACTCAGAGACATGGACAAGAGGGTGGTGGTTACGGATGGCGGGGAGGAAGGAGAGGGAGGGGATGGGGGCAGGGGATGGGCACAAAGTAAACCAAATAGAAGGTGACGGAAGACAGTTTGACTTTGGGTGATGGGTATGCAACATAATCAAATGTCAAAATAACCTGGAGATGTTGTTACTGAACATATGTACCCTGATTTATCAATGTTACCCCATTAAAATTAATAATAATAAAAAAAGGAAAAAAAAGAATGAATTAGGAAGATCATAAAAAATCTATGTTTTGTAAGATTAAAAGATCAGCCATAAAAAAACAAAACAAGGAAATCGTGCAAGTTTCAACAACACAGGACTTTCAGGACTTCATGCTAGGTGAAATAAATCAGACAGAGAAAGACAAATACTTTAGGATCTTACTTATCTATGAAATCTATAAATAAAAAGTAAACAAAAAACCAAGCTCATCGATACAGAGAACAGACTGGTGATTTATCAGAGGCCAGGAAGGGTGGGGGTTGGGGGCAAAATGGGTGAAGGGAGTCAAAGGATAAATAAATCCTGGGAATGTAATACACACTACGATGACTATAGTTAATAATACTGTATGGTTTGTGTAAGAGTGGCAAAATAGTAGATCCTAAAATTTCTCATCTCAAGAAAAAATGTGTAACTATGTGTGGTGATGAATCTTTTTTTTTTTTTAAGTGAGAGGCAGGAGGCAGGGAGGCAGAGACAGACTCCCACATGCACCCTGACTGGGATCCACCCAGCAAGCCACCTATAGGGCAATGCTCTGCCCATCTGGGACCACTGCTCTGTTGCTCAGCAACGGAGCTATTTCAGCGCCTGAGGTGAGGCCATGGAGCCATCCTCAGTGCCTGGTGCCAAAATGCTCGAATCATTTAAGCCAGTGGTAGTCAATGTGGTCCCTACCGCCCACTAGTGGGCATTCCAGCTTTCATGGTGGGTGGTAGCGGAGCAACCAAAGTATAAATAAAAAGATATATTTAACTATAGTAAGTTGTTTTATGAAGATTTATTCTGCCAAACTTAGAAAAAATCTGAAATAAAGTACTTGGTAAGTAATTATTATTATATGCTTTAACTTGCTGTAACTCTGCTTTATAAATTTTATAAAGTAAAGTTACTTCCCTACTTTATAAGTCACTATTACTGTGGAACCAGTGGGCAGTTAGAAAATTTTACTAACAGAGATACAAAAGTGGGTGGTAGGTATAAAAAGGTTGACTACCCATGATTTAAGCCATGGCAACGGGATGGGAAGAAAGAGAGATAGAGAGAAGGGGGAGGGGTGGAACAGGGGTGGAGAAGCAGATGGTTGCTTCTCCTGTGTGCCCTGACCAAGAATGAAACCCAGGACTTCCTGGTGATGAATCTTAACTAGACCTATTGTGGTGATAATTTTATAATGTATACAAATATCGAATCATTATGTTCCACCTCTAAAATGACTACAATGCTATATGTCAATCACATCACACTTTTAAAAAAGGATTTAGAAACAGGCAACACCAACAACAAAAAGGTGATATTCCATCCCTGAAAAGCCAAATCCCAGGCCTGAATTTCCTACTAACCAATAAAAGGTTCACACTTTAGTCACCAGCCTGACTTGTAACCTTAGTACCATGACCTACAACGTGAGGCATCTACCATACACAAAGCACAACGCCATCTGTTTGACAGCACAGCTCCCAGAGGAGGAGACACGCCCGTATTTCTGTGCAGAGGAAGAACCGCAGCAGATCTTTTCGGACTGAAGAGAAAACCCTATCTGAGCAGGACACGTAAGTGACTCTTCTTTCTCCCACAAACTTCTACGGAAAGTTAACCAGGTGGCTGCTCCAGGGAAACTGAACGCCCCCTGCCCAGTCAACAAGACACGATTCATTTATTCTCTCAGTTATTCAATCAGTGATCATTGTTGAAAACCTGGCTGGTTAAGGTTTAGAGTGATGAGCTATGTCCCCACTCTCATGGAGCTGACATGCCCCAGGTCCTGCACATCCACTCTGCCGCCACCACCAACAGCAACCACAAAGACAGACTCATATTTACAGTTCAAGTGGTCATGAGGGCCACAAAAGGCAAACAAAGTTCGGTGAGTAGACCAAGACTGATGAGTACATGTGCATGCACATGACTGTACACACAAGAGTTACAGGAAGACTGTGACTGGGTGGCATTTGAGAAAGACTTGGAAGTGGCCAGGGTGTGACCGAGCAGGTATGTTGAGGCTGAGCATTCCCCACCTTGGGAATGGGACATGCAAAGGCCCTGTCTGCATGTCCCCTTGACTTGTTGAGGAAACAAGGAGCTCAGTGTAGCTGGAGGAGACAGAGAAGGGGGGAGTTCAGAGATAAAAATGGGTAAGATTACAGAGGCCTTGAACACCACAGGCAGGGCCTTGGAGCCCCTGGTTTAGTGACCAGTGCTCAGGCCAGACAGGTACTAACTTGCCACGCCACAACACACAGCATCCCTTCTAACAGCCCTTGCTCATGAAGAGTCTTTCCCTGTATTTCTAAGCCAACGAAAGTATCTTTATTTTCTTGCAAAGCTTCTTTTTTTCCTTTTTTCTAAGGGGGGGGGGATCAATTAATTGGTATGGTGGAGATCCAAGAATGTGGTCTCCCAAGAGGCCAATAAATGACACAGTTGCTAAACTGTGCTCGAGAAAACACGATGTTCCTTCCCGTGTTTCCTGAAAAGAACCCCAGCGGCCTGCGCCGGTGCTCTGGAGTCTGGAGGACAGGAGGTAAGGAAAGCAGCTGGAAGCAAATGCCCAGGACAGTCCGACGCGGAGATGTCCCTGGCCAAGCCAGACAGCTCATAAAGCTCCAGCATTCCTGTCCAGTCCTCCCAGAGACAACAGTGAGGAACTGCCCAGAGGAAGTGCACTCCCCCCAGCTGGAAGTCTAGCTCTGGGCCTTGTTATGTGAACACACATAAATCCCATGTTTTTCACAGATGTTGGTTTATGTGGCTTAAGAAAAAGGAATTAAATGTTTTACACATAAGACATTCAATATGAAGACCTGAAAATGAAAATACTGTTGACATATATAATATATATACATATATATACATATATATGTGTGTGTGTATATATACTATATATATATAAATGTTTATATATATATAGTAACAATACAGCTAGAGCAGTAATTTTCAACCTTTGTTTCTCATGCACTCATAAACTAATTACTAAAGAAAAAGGGGCCCTGACCTCTTCTTCCTTAGCAACTAATTTATTTGTGCCATAAGATGAAAATGGTTGTATTTAGTCAGGGGCACTGACCTTAGTAATTAGTGTGTGTTTGTGCCATGAAAAAAAAAAGGTTGAAAATCACTGAGCTAGAGTAATTGTGCATTAGGTTGCCTGGGCAGTCCTGGTTCACTACTATTATTCTAGGGAAAGTATTAATATGTCCCCTTTCTTTTTTTTTTTAAATGAGAGGAGGGGAGATAGACAGACTCCCACATGTACCCCTGAGTGGGATCCACCCACAACCACTGTCTGGGGCCGATACTCAGACCAACCAAGCTAACCTTAGCACCTGAGGCTGATGCTTGAACCAACCAAGCCACTGGCTGCAGGACGAGAAGAGGGAGAGAAGGGGTGAGGGAGGGGGAGAGAAGCAGGTGGGTTGCTTCTCCTATGAGCCCTGACTGGGAATCAAAACCAGGATGTCCATACCCTAAGTCTGTGATAGCGAATCTTTTTATAAAAACTGCCCACTTTTGCAGAGTTGGTCAACCTGGTCCCTCCCACCCACTAGTGGGTGTTCCAGCTTTCATGGTGGGCCAATCGCGGCACCATTTGGTTGCTCTGCTACCCTCCACCATGAAAGCTGGAACACCCACTAGTGGGCGGGAGGGACCAGGTTGACCAGCACTGCAAAAGTGGGCGGTTTTTATAAAAAGATTCGCCATCACGGCCCTAGGTCAATGCTCTATCCACTGAGCAAACCGGCCAGGGCCAATAGGTCCCCTTTCTATGTCAAAACTGTACTGCATTGGATAATAAATTATATGATCACCTTATCTATGGCCTATGTTCAAAGGGGTAGAGTAATAAAGTCCTGGCATCCTCACTTTTAATTAAAATTATGTTGCTTTGCAAAAGATTTTAATTAAAGGAATTTTCAACTAAAAGAACTTGAAGGCCAGAAAAGATGAACATCAAAATGAGGAATAAGGAAAAGGATAAGTATAAATATTTGAAATAAAACCTAAGACTATACTTTCAGGGGTCATTTCTATAGTTTGAAATAAAACCTGTCCAAAGTTTCATTTTAAAAAGAATGATAAAAACAATCTTTAAAAACCAAATACAGATTTCTTTAGCATCAGAGTCTATTTTGAACATCTAAATTATTAATCAGTATTTGGAGAAGGCCTCTTATGTGGGGTTAGCCATTGCATTAGGTGCCAGGGATAAGAACATAAAATACACAGTTCTTTTTTTTTTTTTGTATTTTTCCAAAGTTAGAAGTGGGGAAGCAGTCAGACAGACTCCCACATGCGCCTGACTGGAATCAACCCAGCAAGCCTACCAGGGGGGTGATGCTCTGCCCATCTGGAGTGTTGCTTCATTGTGGCTGGAACCATTCAGTGCCTGAGGCAGAGACCATGGAGCCGTCCTCAACGCCCGGGACAACTTTGCTCCAATGGAGCCTCGGCTGCGGGAGGGGAAGAGAGAGACAGAAAGGAAGGAGAGGGGGAGGGGTGTAGAAGCAGATGGGCGCTTCTCCTGTGTGCCCTGGCCGAGAATTAAACCTAGGACTTCCACATGCTGGGCTGACACTCTACCGCTGAGCCAACTGGCCAGGGCCCACAGTTCTTTTTTTAAAATGTGCTTATAAAAGAAAAAGAACTCATAGACACAGACCACAGCAATGGTGATTACCAGAGGAAAAGGGGGTGGGGGTGGTAGAAGAAGGTAAATGGGGGGATAAATGGTGATGGAAGGAGACTTGACTCGGGCTGGTGAACTCGCATCATATACAGATGATGTGTCACAGAATTGTACCCCTGAAATCTATAGCATTTTATTAACCAATGTCACCCCATAAGTTCAATAAATTTTTTACAAAGTTAAGAATTAAGAAATAAAAGGTGTCTGTAATCAGCAAGAAAAGGCATTCACCTACACAGAAAAATGGCACACACGTTGCTGTGCAGTTTCAGAAATGCCATGACTGCGGTCAATGGCGGGCGCTGATGGAAGACCCACGAGGCAGGTGAGGGCGGGGCCAGGAGGGGATCAGAGATGCCCCGCAGGAGGGTTTCTGGGGAAAAGATGAGGGTTGAGTGAGAGGAGATGGCAGGTGATGACAGGAGGGGAAAGGAGGCATTCTAAACCAAGAGAACTGCATGGGCAAATGCTAAGGGTACGAACACACTTTCGACTAGTGCGAGTCACTCAGAATGTCCGGAGCAAGCCGACGAGGACAGCAGGTGTGGCCAGAGAGGTATTCAGAGACCAGACACCGGGACAACACACAACCGTGGATGACCCCGAACTCTCTCTAGATACGAGGAGCCACTGAACAGTTTTGAGGTACCGGGCACACTAGAGTCTGTATCGTAGAAGGGCCCCTCTGACCCTGTGAGGGATGTGAGCATGGCCAGAACGGAGGGAGAAAGATCAGTCAGGAAGCCAATGGTCTAATTTAGTTTAAGAAGAAGAAAAAAAATTTTTTTTCTTAAAAGAGAGGAGCTGCAGGAGACAGCAGGGTAGGCAGTTTTGGAAAAGAGGCCTGAACTGAGTCAAGGGTCCTTTACACAGCAGTTCGGCAGTGGAACTGTGGGAGGCGTGGCGTGCCAGGAGAAAGGACAGTGACAAGGACCAGCTCTGCAGGACGCCGGGGTGCCAGAGCGGGCAATGGTGGGTGAACTCTTCAGGGAAGTAGAAGAGAAACCACGGAAGAGAGAGAGGGGGTCGGCTTCAAAGAGAACGGAAGACAGCCTCAGGAATAGTGCCCGTCAGACGTGGCAGCCGGTCTCCGGCTGGGCCATTCTGGTTTCAGCAGAGTGGCGGGAGGTGGCCGCCAACCCTCAGAGGGCGAAGGACCAACCTGGAGATGAGGGGGTACAGACTGCAGGCGTGAACTCGTTTTTCTCCCCAAGAGGGCTGGCCATGCACACGAGGAGAGGACGGGGCAGCAAACAGGGGTACAGGGGCTTGTTATTGTTTCTGCTTTTAAATTAGGAGAGACATACACAGATTTATACACGCTTTTATTTTATTTTTTTTAATGTGATGGAGAAGGTGACAATTTAGGAAACAGAAGAATCAAAGTAAGTTCCTACAGAGGTGAGAGGACAGGTTGGAGCCCAACCCTGGTCAGGGTACCCACCTCAACTGAGGCAGGGAGGAGGGCGTGGCCGGGAAGGCCGATGAGTTTGGGGGTCAGAAGACAGGAAACTGATGTTCGCGTTTATGGCCCCTGTTTCCTCTGTAAAATCATTACTGAAAATAAAGTTGAGAGTGATGAACAAGGTGCCTTAAGGGAGCGCTAAAAGGTTTAATTTCACCTCGCTCTTGTGGAAAGCACGAAGTCACTAATGACATGCTGAAGAAGATGGGAACCCGGTGGCCTAGCCCACAGGGTGGAGGAGGACTATCCCTCAGCTCTTCAGCACCCCCCCGGGGGGGTGGGAGGGGGATAAAGACAAATGGCAATGTTGAATGTCCCTGGAGGTGCAACAGGTAGCAAAGGGAACCCGGGCAGAGCTGCCGGAGGAGATCAGAAAGGTAAAGGCAGGCACACTGCTCATCAACTCACGCTTCTCAGCTCCAAATTCAACCTTCCTGCCCGCTCTGTGAGAAAGAACTCTGGGCCCTTTGAACGCTTGGCCTTTGCCTCTGGCCCACTGTGAGGCTCTGGCACGAGCAAGTGCTGGGCCTGGGAGACCCTGTGGGAGGAGAAGGTTTGGTGTGGGTGCAGTCACTGGGCAGGCTCGAGCAGGCTGCTGTGGCCACGGCTCCCTGGCGCTCCTGCCCCCCCTTGAACAGTCCTGTATGGAGCAGAGTGCCCTCAGAGACACCATCTCCTCCCCCATGGACGGCTTTTCCCTCCCAGCACGCTTCAGAGAGCAAGTGTCCCACAAGTGTGGCCGACACAGCACTGAGCCACAGCTGTGGTCGGGCTCCCAGACCGGGGTAGGGTCCTCCACTCTGGTGCTCCCTCGGGGCGGCTCCTCAGCACCTGCTTCTTGGTGCCTATTCCATTCTGCAACAGTCCTCCTAACTTCTCACTACTCAGCCCTTCACTGTTCTGACCCCCTGCTGTGGTCAGTACTTTTCATAGGGAACAGTCTCTTTTCAAAGTGCCGTATGGTTCCCCTCTTCGGATTGGACGCAGACCGAGGCAGGGGTCAGTAGAGAAAAGAAAACCCAGGAGGTGGGCAGAGCGGCAGACTACAGAGGCGAGAGGACCTTTTGGAAGACTTTTCACAGGATTTTAAGGCATAATATTCAGAAGCCACAACAGGAGAGGTAGACAAATGACAAATGATTTGGGCCCAAGAGCCTTTGGCCTATAGAGGTTCTTGAGTGACAAGAGCCGCAGAGTCAGCAGTAATCTCAGGGAGAAAGCTAGGTGTTAATTCAGGTGCTCTATGCAATGCTTTGAAAGACAGTGCAGAAATAAGACCACCATGGCTCCAGAACGTATGACTGGGTGGGTGGCTTGCAGGGCAAAGAGCACAGGACAGAAGTCAACGTGTCTGGGAATGAGCTGTCCTAGCCCGTGCCATCAGGGCTGACTGCTGGCTGTCCAGTAAGCTGGACACAATGGGGAATGATCAAAAACAAAAATAAAAAACGGCTCATGCATACCATAAACACTCTCTGTAACTCAAAACATAAATGTGCTCGCATGTGCCAATCTTGTGACGCCAGGCCAAGGCCTGCCCCCAGCCTCGGAACCCCTGACGGCAGCATGCAGTCTGTCTCACAAGAACCACACATACCCTTCGCGACCACTTCCCATCGTTACACTGGAGGGAGACGCTGACCGCAGGCCCCGCCCAGCCCGCGGGACTCCCACCCACCCACCCCCCGCAACGTATAGCATCACCCTGCCAGGACCTGGACTACAGCACAGCTGACGACGCTGATCTTTATCAAGTCTGTCTAAAGCTGAGTTTTCACAGAAACAAAGCTCAGTCTTTTCTGCCTTTGACCACTTCATTCACTCTCCATATAAACCACACGGTTAAAAGAACGACAAGAGGCCACACAGGTTTAGGCACAGACGCAACAAACAGCACAGGCCCCCAGGAGCAGACCACTCGGCCAGTGGGGCGGGCATGGAGGGGCTGACAGTGTCCCTTAGCATTGGGAGACGGGTTCCGCAGCGCAGGGAGAACGCGGATCGGTCAGTTCTCCAAGCCAGCAAAGAGGGGGCCAATGAAGAGAGCTTTGACTGGACAGGTGACAAGACCGAGTGGGCTCTGAGGAGCAGGCAGGGACAGGGGAGGGGAAGTACTACCTATAAGCCGGCGTCAGGTTCCCAAATGGAGAACGAGAGCAAGGACATTTTTCTCCCCTGTGTGCCTTCTAGTCCCTTCCTGCAGCCCCCTAACGCCTGTGCCTTTTCCTTCTGTTCTGTGTCTGAGAACAGAAACTACGGCTGCAAGGAACATGGGGAAAGAACCGTAAGAGGTCCGGAGCGGGGTCTGGAGCCCAAGACTTCCTCCTGCTTTCCTCTCTCTCACTCACATCTCTCCTTCATCTGAGTTGTTCCGCCCCAGAGCCGGGGACCAAATGCATTTCCCTTCCCATTCTCAGTCTCTCTCATCCTTTCTCCCGTTTCCCACGGGGTAATTAGAGAGGAGAGGCTGCTCACAGTGGCCACACAGAAGCTCACCCACCAGAAGTATCTGTACTTTCAAGAGATGAGCAGTGTGCCATGGGGCGAGGTCTACCCCACCCACAACATCCTCACTAGTTCCCTTCTTGTGTTGTGCAATCCAGGAGACCCCGTTTCTGCCCCCATGGGACAGATGGAATCCAGCTCAATTCCACCAGGTTCCTCAGTGGGGAGTCCCCTCTGATGGGGAAGTCTCCCCCTCCCTCACCACTCTGCATCATAGGCTCAATGGTGTCACAGGTAGTCACAGCCGCGTCTGCGTGCACCGTCACTGACTGAGCAGTTAGCCGATGTGTTCCAGGCCCTGTGGTTGTCCGGCATCGTCCTGTTGAATCCTCACTGGTATAGCGGCATTTTTACTATGAGCCTCCCCATTTCACAGAGAAAGTACAAGCTCTAGATCAGGGGTCAGGAAACTTTTTGCCTGAGAGAGCCATGAACGCCACATATTTTAAAATGTAATTCCATGAGAGCCATACAACGATCGGTGTACGTTACGCATTATCCAATAAAAATTTGGTGTTGTCCCGGAGGACAGCTGTGATTGGCTCCAGCCACCCGCAACCATGAACGTGAGCGGTAGGAAATGAATGGATTGTAATACATGAGAATGTTTTAGATTTTTAATGTTATTATTATTTTTATTAAAGATTTGTCTGCGAGCCAGATACAGCCATCAAAAGAGCCACATCTGGCTCACAAGCCATAGGTTCCCGACCCCTGCTCTAGGGACTAAGTACGATGCTCAAGGTCACACAGCACGTGTAGCAGAGCCAGGATTTGAATCTGGGTAATGGGACCTCGAAAGCCGAGCTCTCAACTCCTAGACCACACTGCCCCTTCCCACAATGTCGAGATTCAAGCAGAATCCGCATAAATTTAGAACTTCCTTACCGATCCACACAGCAGCGTCAATGACTCCATCCCCCTAACAGTCACCCTCGTCCCTGCGCCAAGGAAAGATTAGTTTAAGGCATTCACCTAAATCTTCTAACGCAACATTGATCCGCCTAAGCAATCTACTGGAAACGAGGTAACAGAGACAATATGCTGTCTCTCAGGACACCGGGTCCAGCCTGGGGCTTTCCACAGCCCTGCCACTTGGGCAGACACTCTGCCTTCCATAATGAAGTGGGGGGCCCGCGAAGGGAGGACTGTGGGAGGGCAGGAAGAGGAGAGACTCCCACAGCCGCCTGTCAGAAAGGTGAGTGGGCCGGCCTTACCTTTCTGGTGCACTTCTTGACGGTGTTGATCAATTCCTGCATCACCAGGTCCACACTCTTCAAGGAAGGCCCTTTCAGCTTCACAATCTGCTTTTTGACGATTGCTTCAAACGCCATGTCTGGGGTGAACAGCCCCGTCCTGCACGTCAGAAAGGGAGCAGCGTGTCAGAGATTCTTTTTATAAAAAATGACATCCAAGATTCATTTGACAATGTTTTCATTGACCCTTATCATGGGCAATACCAATATTCCATAATAAGTTCTGTGCTGCAGGTGATTAACACTGCCTGAGAACAGTTCCCGACAGGGCTACATGGCACATGGTCTGGACCTCTGATTGGCTGCGACAAGGAGGAAGGGACCATAGAAATGGTGTGCTGAATTCACATTCCTGGATCTAAAGCGTCCCTAAGGCGGTCATCCCTTGTCCTCCGTGGGGCAGGAAGCGGTCCTCGTGTTTGAGTGCAGAGACAGCTAACAGTACCGGGGAGCAGGGTTAGAGTGAGCTCAACGGGTCCCGGGCTGAGGTCCCGGGCGCTGGAGGAGAGAGAAGGCCATTACACGGAACTCCCTCGGGACCCAGGATGCCAAAATGGTAGATTCACAACAATAACGAACAACAACCACAAGAGCAACTGACCTTTTCACCTGGCTAGAATTAATTCGAGTTGGTGGCATAACCATGCTTTCCCTGTGCTGCGTGGGAGTTCAGAAAAGCTGACGTGTGTGTGTGTGTGTGTGTGTGTGTGTGTGTGTGTGTGTGTGTGTGTTTGTGTTTTACACAGGGGGTGGGGGGATTACTCACACTGAAACAAAGTGTCCATGGAGACAAGTAACAGGGAGAGGAGCCCTGGATCCTGCCCATTGGCCATGCCCAGGGCCGGCAGCTCGGGGCGTTGGCATTTGACCCCCCCCTTCCGAGACCCTCCTCCCATCCTCTTCTCACCTCTCCTCACTTGGCTTCTCTTCCTTCAACAATCAATTCTATGGTGTGTCTTTGGGGAAGTTTTTTGAACATGTACTTCCCATAACCAGCTTGACTCTCCATCCCTCCTAATTGTTGACTTCCCACCCTCTGCTCACCTAGTGACCACATGAGGTCGGAGCTGTGAGCTCTTCACCTCGGACACAGAATAACATCCATGCCATCTAATGTGAGAATATTCCCCATCCGACCCTATTCTTCCTGTTCTCTCCCTCCTCCCTTGCGTGCACCCCATGTTTCAGCTATCCTGAACCATCTGCCTTTCCACAAACATCCTCACACGGATATTTCATGTCTCTGCCTTCATCTGTGATGTTCCCTCCGGCACCCCACAATTTCAGCCCATCCACATCCACCTGTGTTCCAAAGCCCAGCTCAAAAGACTGTTTTCTACCGCGCCTGCCCCAGTCCTGCAGCCACCAAAGGGCCTTCCCCCTCTGCACCCGAGCATCCTATTCTCACGGCAGTGACCCGAGCACACGGTTAGTCCCATCAGTACACTGACTGGTAGGAGGTGTCCCTGTTGCATTTACCTGTGTTTGTCCCACAAGGGCAGTCTCCCTCCCTTGTTCGTCAGTGGTCCTCAGTGTTGGCAGGACAAAGAAAAGACCAGCAGGTCCTCGGTGGGCAGGGAAGGTTTCTATCACTCAAATATCAAACGGACTCTACTGGGAACATTTTTCAGATGTGCACATTAGGGCCTAAACAACCATGCCATTAGCATGTCTTATGTACAGGACGTACTAACCACCACCACCTTATAGGCGAATCAACTCCAGAATAATCACCACCACCAACCTCTCCTGTCGGTAGGCACAGAAATCAGAACTCCATGGCACCAAACAGCAAAGTGTTGGCGGTTACAGTCAACAAAAATGTGTCTGGTAAGGAGTTTTAAAAGCCAAGTAAAGTACTGTACTTGGCTAAGTAAAAATACTTTGTGACCCAAAACTGATAGACGTGTTCAAACACTAGCTCTGCCCAGCTAGAGAGCGAGTCATCGTTCTAGAGCAGACAGAGGGAGAGGGACAGGAACTACCAGGGAACTCAGGGAGCCTGCGGCTGGTGAGAGACACTGGTTTTGGTTATCAGTGTTTTCTCCCTTCCACTTGGCGAACTCACACACCGTACTGTCTGAGGCTTGTAGAGATTGTCTCGATGTTAAAATGATAGCGAATTCAAATGTCATAACGCCTTTGGGAACTCATCCATCCTGCTCACACTCATGCTCACAGTCAAGCGTTGCCCTCTCCGGTTCTGTTCCCAAAAGAGTCTCCATGTGGCCCTGTGCACGTAGGGCACGCGCGCACACACAGCACACTCTGCTGCCAGCAGACGGGGGCACGGGCTTCACACGGGATAACCCAGGAACCAGGAACCCAAGGCACCATCACCCCGAATGCAGGACACCCCGAGCTAACATATAATCCATTCTGTTTAGCCTTCTTTACAGAAGCTCAAGAACCGTGGGTTTTAAATTCCTTTTTTTCCTATCACGGTTCTTTAAAGTAAATGCATATAATATCACTTTATGTAAGTTTTAAGTTCAGGCACAAGGGCCACTCCCAGCCTCAGATCCTCTGCTCCCAGGTCCACATTCCCAACTCTGGTCAACAAGCGGGACCCCTGCTCCAGAACACCGCACGTCACACCTCTGCCTGTGCGTCCACACGGCTCTTTCCACCCCAGGCCCTGAGTTTTATCCTCCGGCCCCAACACGCTCCATCCTCCCGCATCTTACTGCACTGTCCCTACCCTGTCCACACAAGTACGCACACACACACGCACGTACTCGCACACATACACTCACACGCACACGTATGTCATGCACACACACGTATGTACACAGCCCACCTTTGCCAGTTGAAAACTCAAAAGCTACCATGTACTTCATTAGTCTTTCCCAGGCTTGCTGCATGAATCCGGCCACAATTAACCAGCCCTGTCTCCATGTCAGGAATGACGACTTATGGGCATGCCAGGCCTCCCTCCCCAAGACAGACAGCTTAAAGAACAAGGGTGCCTGGCCGCGCCAGCACGGTGCTGCGCACGCACGAGCGTTTCTGTTTCTCTAACTGAACAAGGCCGAGGGTGACGACGCAGGGAATTGCCACTGAACCCAAACTAAGGTTTCCACCTCCCCCTCCACCCACATCAGACAGCGAAAGGACAACTCTGCTCGCCATTCGTAAATGTCCATCGGCTCTTAGTAGCCCAGACCGGGGCCAAGGAAAATATGAACCACTTGCCTGATCCCATGTATGTTTTTGATTGCGTAGCTTATTTCTCTCCGCAATTCTTTCTCATTGAACTCCATCTGCAGATGCAAAATGAGCCACAGTTATGACACTCTATTCCGCTGAATAACATTATCATCAAATATTAAAGAATGAGAATCCCCTGACTCCACCATTAATAAATGGATGCTCATGTCTCCCCTAACTCAAACTCAGATGGTCAAAACATCTGTTTACATGAGGTTCAAGGAGACAGGGAAGGTTCGGGGTTCCTGGGCGTTTTACTGCAGCGAGGCAGATTTTGACTCCTTTTCAGACAGGAGTGCGATGTGTAAAGGATGCCTTCCAAACCTAAGTCTGGCCATTCGTTTGAAATCTACGATTCTGCATTCAAATGCAGACAAATGCATACATAAGAGGGTCACTGGACATGCAACAGCGGGCCAGCAGTAACGAGATAAGTAATGGCTGCCTTTTCCCCCTGGCCATATAACCACCAGAATTCCCAGCCTCTTTATAAGAGGAAATCAATCATGTTGTACCCATCCAACCCAGGACAGACTGCTGTGTGAACACTTCCCAGGAGTCCTAGACACTGGCAGTGTATCTGGAAGCAGGACCACAGTGTCAGGGAGCTTAGACCTGGAAAGGTGTCTGGAGAGCACGTGCTTCGGCCCCCGGCTCCCTGGCTGTGGCCTCTCCGGCCTCGCTGTCATCGTTTCCTCTGCACTCCAGGCTGCACAACAAGGAGCTGCTGTGTCCCCTGCCCCCACCCCGGGGGCTCCACGGAGCCGTCTTCGCCGGTCCACCCTTTCTGTCTGGAATTATCTTTCTCCCTCCTCTCCTCCTGCTCAACGACTGCTCTTCCTTCCACACCCGCTCGGCAGCCGGGCTCCCTGACGCTCTGGGCAGGGACTCGTGTCCATGGGCTGTGTTTCCATAGCACGTTGTGCTGAAGTTTATCACTGCCCTAGCACATTTTAATGCTACTCTCTGTTTACCCAACTGCCTCCCACACCCAGACACGAGCACCCGCCTCTGTAGGGGCAGCACGCAGCCGGGTCCCTACGCTGCTGCGCCACTGCCTGGGCACCTCAGGCAAAGCGAGATCCATGCTCACACACAAGCTTGCCTTCCCTCGGTGTCCCCCATCTGACAGGTGCTAACGTCTGCTCAGCTGTGGGAGGCATCTTGAATATTCTCATTCTCATGTTCCCCATATTCAGTCTGAGCCCTGTAGGCCCTGTGTCTAGAGTCACAAATCCTCCATAAGTGGGCACTTCCTCCTCTGAGCTCCCTGCACACCCCTTTCCCCCTTCCAGTCAGCCCCACACAGGCCGTGGGTGCCTCACCTGCCACGCACGCAGGTGCTCACTGTGGGGCCTGGTCCTGGGCCACTTGTCTTGAACACCCCTCTTCCCCCAGATCCTCACGGGCCATTCTGGCCATGTTCTCAGTGTCCCCTACTCAGAGAGCCCCTGCCTGGACATCCCTTTCTCTCCCTGCCCCCCCCATTACAATACATAATACTACTGGAGATCTTCTTTTTTTTTTTTTTTTCATTTTCCCAAAGCTGGAAACAGGGAGGCAGTCAGACAGACTCCCGCATGCGCCCGATCGGGATCCACCCGGCACACCCACCAGGGGGCGATGCTCTGCCCCTCTGGGGCTTTGCTCTGTTGCATCCAGAGCCACTCTAGCCCCTGAGGCAGAGGCCACAGAGCCATCCTCAGCACCCAGGCCATCTTTGCTCCAATGGAGCCTCGGCTGCTGGAGGGGAAGAGAGAGACAGAGAGGAAAGAGAGGGGGAGGGGTGGAGAAGCAGATGGGCGCCTCTCCTGTGTGCCCTGGCCGGGAATCGAACCCGGGACTCCTGCACGTCAGGCCAACACTCTACCACTGAGCTAACCAGCCAGGGCCTGGTGATCTTCTTACTGCATCTAGTTGTTCATTTCCTGTCCCTCCCCACCAGGCAGTGTCTCAGTTCCGATCAATGGCACCTACAGCACAGAGGCGATGCTCAAGAAATATTTCTTAAATTAATTAGACAACTAATCAATGCCATAGGAACTCAATTCGTGTTTGTTGAGATCATCTGAAGTGCCATCGGATCTCACTGAATAAAATCAGAACCATCAGTAAAAAAATACTTCTCTCCTAAATGTCACTGCCGGAGTATGAAGGCTTTCGTGGAAATAACGACCTTTGTCTCATACCATGTTATGAAGAGCTATGTGGAACAGACTATGGGAAGGAAGTGAAACGTGAGGTGGGGGCAGCGTTTGGTACAAACCTTGACTATCTCAAAAGGAAAGCGTTCATGGAAGATACGATTGATTTTCGCGCCCCCGGAGAGCTCCAGGGTGTCCACCTGGTCCCCAGAGCCTTCGATTCTCTTCTCAAAGTCCACAGCAAACTGCTGGACCATCCTGGGTCATGAGAGAGACAGGGCTGCATGTTAGCGTGGCCGAGCTTTGCGCAGCTCGTGTTACTGGGCTGCAGCGGTCCCTGGGAACTGTTTCCTGGGGTTCTTAGTGTCACCTACTGGCAGAACTGACACTGCACTTTGCTCAGCACTCGAAATGTAATTATCCTAAATACACGTTACTAAGATTTATTTGAGGCATCAAATTAAAATATATATTCTAAATACCTGTGCCATTAAATGCATTCTGTCCATTTAGCTGCATTTAAAGAAACACTGGGATTAAAGTTAAGCCACAAAACGTTCTGTAGAATACAGTCCAACGAGCCATGGCTCCTATGACATCACATGCATCTGGCAAGGCAACCACTCCAGCTAAACCCCTTCCTGATCAACTCTCTCCCCCATCCCCAGCGTCACAGACCCCAACACATACATTTTTGACCCTCCATGCCCCCCCTCCTCTACAACTAGCTCTAGCCTTGCTTCTCAATGACTCCCCACAATTAGATAATAGAATGAAAACTCCTTCACCCCAGATTCTCTCCACATCCTCACCTGCCTTCCACGCCAGCCACAGAAGCAGTGCCCCACCTGTACCGCGTCTCTGTGCTTTTTCCTTTCTGCCCAGCTCACCTTCCCCCCAGCCCCTGGCATCTCTGGTGGAATAATCTTCCTCTGTCCTTCAAGATTCAACTCAAGGATTACTTTTTCCAGGAAACATTCAGTGATCCGTGAGCTGCAGTCCCACCCCCACACCCCTCGCTGCCACCAGGATGAAATGTCCCCTTCGCTTCAGTGGCAAGCACACTTTCAGCAGAACCCCTGGCGGAGCGAGTCACCACATGCGTCCGCCAGTCCCTCTCCCGAGAGCAGGGCCATGAGTTTCACTTCTTTCCCGCTGCTCAACACGTGTGGGGACTCAGGAAGTTCAGAGAAGGAAGAAGCCATTTGAAGGTGGTTGCTAAGAAACAACCAAGAAATAGACTAGGGGAGAAAAGAACAACGTGCGTGTGCAATGATTACATTTCAAAACTCTTAATTTTGACTTATGGGAAGTACTGTACTTTCAAATCCAAACTAAAGCTATCTAAAATGGGCAGCATCTTTTATCAAAATCATGGATAAATTAAAAGTGACTGCAAATGCATGGGCTGGAAACTCGAGAATATAATCGGATGCAGCTACAACTACACTCATGCATGTGGTTAGTGTCCACCTAATGTTTAAACACCTGGAATGGTATGTAGAGGACACAAGCGCTGAATGCTGAGAAGTCTTACAGAACGTCCCTATGGCCCCTCTGTCCCTGTTCCGACACTGCAGCCTCCTGGCGCACGAGAACACGTGGCATGGAAGTCCACACGGTTGTCGCCGGCCTCTCTCACCTGACAAACTCCTCCCTTACTTCAGGGTCTCATGCAAGCTCACTTTCTCTGTGAACTTACACCCTTCCCCCAGGTAACTGCTTCCTCTTCCTACTCTGGGCTCCCTTCACAGCTTATACTTACTTACCAGAGACAAGCATTTATCAGATTAACTTCTCACACACATTTCCTCTGCTCTACTGCTGCCTCTATGGGAGGCCAAACACCTCATTCACTATTGGATCCCCACTAGGTAGCACAGTTCCAGACCTGAATAAAACACACAGAGATGACAGGCAGACAACACCAAACCTAGACTCAACCAGCCCTACAAACAACACACCCAAACACACAGACATAATGAGAAGACAGAGAAGTGCAATCCAAATGAAACCACAAGAGAAACCTCCAGAAAAGGAACTGAGTGATATGGAAATAACCAAACTGCCAGATACAGAGTTTAGAATAACGATTGTTAGGATGCTTAGGGATCTTAGAACAACAATGGATGGTCATTACAAACACCTAAATAAAGAGATAGCAAGTATAAAAAAGGACACTGAAATATTAAAAAGAATCAGTTGGAGGTGACAAATACAATATCAGAAATGAAGACCACAATGGAAGGAATTAAAAGCAGAATGGATGAAGCTGAGGATCGAATCAGTGAGTTGGGGGACAAGATGAACAAAGGCACGAAAGCAGAGCAGAAAAAAGAAAAGAGACTCAAAAAGTCTGAGGAAACTCTGAGAGAGCTCTGTGACAACATGAAGAGAAATAACATCCGCATCATAGGGGTTCCTGAAGAAGAAGAGAAAGAACAAGGGATAGAAACTTTATTCAATCAAATCATAGCTGAAAACTTCCCTAAATTGATGCAAGGAAGAGTCTCACCAGTTCAAGAAGCACAGAGAACTCCATTAAAGAGAAACCCAAAAAGACCTACACCAAGACACATCATAATTAAAATACCAAAGCTAAGCAATAAAGAGAAAATAATAAAAGCTGCTAGAGAAAAGAAGGCTATCACCTACAAAGGAGCCTCCATAAGGATGACATCTGACTTCTCAACAGAAACACTTGAGGCTAGAAGAGAATGGCAAGAAATATTCAAAGTAATGCAGAACAAGAGCCTACAACCAAGACTACTTTATCCAGCAAGGCTATCATTTAAAATTGAAGGAGAAATAAAAATCTTCCCAGACCAAAAAAAAAAAAAAAAAAAACCTCAAGGAATTCATTACAACCAAACCAATGCTGCAGGAAATGTTAAGGGGCCTGTTGCAAACAGATCAAAGTGGGAAAAGAATAGAGCAAAAGAGGAATACAGCTTTAAAGAATAAAATGGCAATAAACAACTACATATCAATAATAACCTTAAATGTAAATGGATTAAATGATCCAATCAAAAGACATAGGGTAGCTGCTTGGATAAGAAAACAGGACCCGTACATATGCTGTCTACAAGAGACACACCTTAAAACAAAAGATGCACATAGATTGAAGGTAAAAGGATGGAAAAAAATATTTCACGCAAAGGGAAATGAAAAAAAAGCTGGGGTAGCAATACTTATATCAGACAAAATGAACTTTAAAACAAAGACTATAGTAAGAGATAAAGAAGGTCACTACATAATGATAAAGGGAACAATCCAACAGAAAGATATAACCATCATAAATATCTACACACCTAATATAGGAGCACCTAAATATATAAAGCAGACTTTGATGGATATAAAGGGCAAGATCAACAGCAATACTATAATAGTAGGAGATTTCAATACCCCACTAACATCACTAGACATATCCTCAAGAAAGAAAATTAACAAAGAAACAGCAGACTTAAAGGACACACTAGATCAACTTGATTTAATAGATATCTTTAGAACCTTTTAACCTAAGGCAGCAGAATCTACATTCTTTTCAAGTGCTCATGGTAAATTCTCTAAGATAGACCACATATTAGGACACAAAAACAGTCTCAACAAATTTAAGAAGATTAAAATCATATCAAGGAGTGACGTCACGGAAATGGCGCCGTGAGCAGCGCGTCCGACAGATCTCCCCAAAATCACAACAAATTTATCAACTAGAAACAGGAAAATTTATCTTCGGAGCATTCCGGAGTTCCACACAAACTGAAAGCGAAAGGACTGTTATCACTTGAATCTGAGAGACGAGGGTGTGGAGGAAGCTACCGCAGGGACGTTCATTCAAGCCGCGAGGAATTGCGCCTGTGGTGAGTCAGCCCGCACTCGGGAGCCGCGAGCCGCCGCCGCTAGCCGCCGCCGCGAGCCGCCGCGAGCAGCGCCCGGTCCGGTTGCAGACCGAGCACCGCTAACGTTCCCAGCAGCCTGCGCACGGGGAGCGGGAGAGGCCCCAGGGCGGTATTCCCTACTTGGGAGATTCTCTCCGTGGGCGGGGCACCTCACCCAGCCATTCAAGCTAACAATCAAGCGTTGGGGGAGGGGCGCGCGCAGGCAGCCTGAAATACCTTCGGGAGCACAGCTGCGACCCAATTACTGAAATTAACTTAACCCGTGAAATCTGCGCACCCTCGGTTCTAATTGATAAGATCTCTCTCAGTTCACCGACCCAAGACAAGAGGCGTGATATTTTTTAGTGCCTCTCGCTAAAGGGGCGGGGGCAACTTCTGATTGATAGAGCCTCCATATTCAGGGATAAACGCTAACAAGAAGGACTTGGCAGATAATAAGATCTATACTACACTAGTCGCAAGCAGAGACTAGTGCGTCTTCTTCCCAGCCAAAACAGGCTACAAAGTGTGGAAAGCCTGGGTTGAGAGGTCCAACTGAATGCTAGGCGCTGAACAGTCACCTTGACAACAACTGACTCCCACCCCCGCCTGATTACACTGGAGGCCCTGACTGCCAGAGCCTTTCCCAAAGCCTTGCACTGAGTAGGGATAGAGTGGGGATTTCCCAGCTCTTTGAGCCTCTTACTCCCCAGACAGAAGCAGTTGCAGCCTTATAGCTGGATCACCAGGCTGCTAATTCAGGAAGGGGGGACTAGGAGAGAGAATCCAGGAAAGCAAACTCTCTCATCGTTGGACCCTGCAAACGCCAACAAGCCTTGACTACCAGCAAGACTAAAGCCAATTATATGACATTGCCATAGAATCCCATCAACTGCAAATCCCTACCTAAGTGTGACACAGGGGCAGAGCCTGGGGTACAGAGTCACCGACCAGGAAGAGGGAGAGAAAAGAAAAAGGAAGAAGTTAACATCTCAAAATCAAGAAAAATCCACAGACTTTACAACTTGTTCCACTAATTTTTTGTTGTTGTTGTTGTTGTTGTTTGTTTCTTCTATCTTATTGCCTTTATTTCCTCCACCTCGGTCCTTCTATTCTCTGCCCATCTTATGCTTCCCTTTTCTTGAACTACACTACCCATAAGTGTTACATCTTATTTCTCTTCTTCATCCTCACCCTCCTTTGGGGTTATACTCCAGGACACTTAACTCTCACTCTCTCCTCTTTTGTTTTTTTTTTGTTTGTTTGTTTTGCTTTATTTTGTTTTTTTCTCTTCCTTTTTTATTTCTTCCTTCGTTTTTCTCTTTTTCTTATTTTTTCCTTTCTATTCGTTTTTTTCTTTTCTCATTTTACTTTCCTCCCATTTAATCCTCAATCACGAACAAATTAGTTAATTTGGGACTCAAGGCTTTTTTTGGCTTTATTTTTCTTTTTCGCTTTTGTTTTTGTTTTTTTCTTGTTTGTTTATTTTTGTGGCATTTTGGGTCCTCCCAACCCAAGGTCTCCATTGTATTTGGTCTTCGCTCCACTTAATACAACAGATTTTTACTTATTATTTTTATTTTTTTCTTCTTTATTATTCCTTTTTTTGTCCTTTTTTCTGGTTCCCTCTTATCCCTCTCATTATATCTCTTAGTTGACCATCACCCGCAGGCAGATCATCTTATGCTTGTCTAAGATTTTCTTCCTTTTTTTTTTTTTTTTTTGCATTTAGTAGGTCCCTATTCCCCTTTTTTTTTGCCCCTTGAACTCTTCACCGCAAACCAGGCCCTCCATTATAGGCACGATATTTCCCTGAGGAGGGGAGAGGAGGGAAAGAGAAGAAAGAAAAAAGGGGGAAATAATAAATTATTACTGCTTTTTTTTGTGGGGTGTTTTACCCTTTTTTTTTTTTTTTTTTTTTTTTACTTTTTACTCTTTATTAATTCTAATTAGTGCTATCAACAAGACCACCCTCAGATGCCAATAAGAAAGAGGAAATCGAATATTATGGATACAAAAGAAAGAGAGGTAACACAAATAGATGTGGAAAAATCTATGGAGAAAAGACTTAACATATTGGAAGCCTTGGAGCTAAATGACAGAGAATTTAAAATAGAAATCTTAAAAATACTCAGAGATATACAAGAAAACACAGAAAGGCAATATAGGGAGATCAGAAAACAACTCAATGAACACAAAGAATATATTACCAAGGAAATTGAAACTATAAAAACAAATCAAACAGAAATGAAAAACTCAATTCACGAGCTGAAAAACGAGGTAACAAGCTTAGCTAGCAGAACTACCCAGATTGAAGATAGGATTAGTGAAATAGAAGACAAACAACTTGAGGCACAACAGAGAGAAGAAGAAAGAGACTCAAAAATAATAAAAAATGAGAAAGCCCTACAGGAATTATCTGACTCCATCAGAAAGAATAACATAAGAATAATAGGTATATCAGAGGGAGAAGAGAAAGAAAATGGAATGGAGAATATACTCAAACAAATAATAGACGAGAACTTCCCAAGCCTGTGGAAAGAACTAAAGCCTCAAATTCAAGAAGCAAACAGAACACCGAGTTTTCTTAACCCCAACAAACCCACTCCAAGGCACATCATAATAAAGATGACACAAACCAATGACAAAGAAAAAATTCTCAAGGCAGCCAGGGAAAAGAAGAGTACAACATATAAAGGAAGGCCTATTAGATTATCATCAGATTTCTCAGCAGAAACTCTACAAGCTAGAAGAGAGTGGACCCCAATATTTAAAGCCCTGAAAGAGAGGAACTTTCAGCCAAGAATACTATACCCATCAAAGCTATCTTTCAAGTATGAAGGAGATATAAAAACATTCACAAATACAGAAAAGATGAGAGAATTTATCACCAGAAAGCCCCCACTCCAGAAAATACTAAAGGGGGTTTTCCAACCAGATTCAAAGAACAAAAGAAAACAACACCACAAGTAACAGCTCCACCAAGAACACAATAAAACCAAACTTAAACTGTGACAACAAAGGAAAATAAAGGGGGGAGAGAATGGAGATTAACAGTAGCAAAGGACGATGAAGTGCAGAAATACTTATAAGATAGGGTACTACAATGAATATGGTAGGTACCCTTTTCATTACTTAATGGTAACCACCCTAGAAAAAACCACCACAAAAACACATGACTTAAAAAAAGGTAGCAACAGAGGAAAGAAGTATGGAACACAAACAAACAGAAACAAATGATAGAAAAACAAAAGAGAAGAATCAAACTAGATACAAAACTAACAGAAAGCAATTTATAAAATGGCAGTAGGGAACCCACAAGTGTCAATAATTACACTAAATGTAAATGGATTAAACTTACCAATAAAAAGACACAGAGTAGCAGAATGGATTAAAAAAGAAAATCCAACTATATGCTGCCTACAAGAAACACATCTAAGCAACAAGGATAAAAACAAATTCAAAGTGAAAGGCTGGAAAACAATACTCCAAGAAAACAACACCCAAAAAAAAGCAGGTGTAGCAATACTCATATCTGATAATGCTGACTACAAGACAGAAAAAGTACTCAGAGACAAAAATGGTCACTTCATAATGATTAAGGGGACACTGAATCAAGAAGACATAACAATCCTTAATATATATGCACCAAACCAAGGAGCACCAAAATATATAAGACAGCTACTTATTGACCTTAAAACAAAAACTAACAAAAATACAATCATACTTGGAGACCTCAATACTCCGCTGACGGCTCTAGATCGGTCATCCAAACAGAGAATCAATAAAGATATAGTGGCCTTAAATGAAATACTAGAACATCTGGATATGATAGACATCTACAGGACACTTCATCCCAAAGCGACAGAGTATACATTTTTCTCTAGTGTACATGGAACATTCTCAAGAACTGACCATATGTTGGGCCACAAAGACAATATCAGCAAATTTAGAAAAATTGAAATTGTACCAAGCATATTTTCTGATCATAAAGCCTTGAAACTAGAATTCAACTGCAAAAAAGAGGGGGAAAAACCCACAAAAATGTGGAAACTAAACAACATACTTCTAAAAAATGAATGGGTCAAAGAAGAAATAAGCACAGAGATCAAAAGATACATACAGACAAATGAAAATGAAAATACGACATATCAGAATCTCTGGGATGCAGCAAAAGCAGTAATAAGAGGAAAGTTCATATCACTTCAGGCCTATATGAACAAACAAGAGAGAGCCGAAGTAAACCACTTAACTTCACACCTTAAGGAACTAGAAAAAGAAGAACAAAGACAAACCAAAACCAGCCAAAGAAAGGAGATAATAAAAATCAGAGCAGAAATAAATGAAATAGAGAACAGAAAAACTATAGAAAAAATCAATAAAACAAGGAGCTGGTTCTTTGAAAAGATCAACAAAATTGACAAACCCTTGGCAAGACTCACCAAGGAAAAAAGGCACAGGACTCAAATAAATAAAATCCAAAATGAAAGAGGAGAGATCACCACAGACATCATAGATATACAAAGAATTATTGTAGAATACTATGAAAAATTATATGCCACCAAATACAACAATCTAGAAGAAATGGATAAATTCCTAGAACAATACAACCTTCCTAGACTGAGTCATGAAGAAGCAGAAAGCCTAAACAGACCAATCAGCAGGGAGGAAATAGAAAAAACTATTAAAAACCTCCCCAAAAATAAAAGTCCAGGCCCAGACGGTTATACTAATGAATTCTATCAAACATTCAAAGAAGACTTGGTTCCTATTCTACTCAAAGTCTTCCAAAAAATTGAAGAAGAAGCAATACTTCCAAACACATTTTATGAGGCCAACATAACCCTCATACCAAAACCTGGCAAGGATGGCACAAAGAAAGAAAACTACAGACCAATATCTCTAATGAATACAGATGCTAAAATTCTAAACAAAATACTGGCAAACCGAATACAACAACATATTAAAAAAATAATACATCATGATCAAGTGGGATTCATCCCAGAATCTCAAGGATGGTTCAACATACGCAAAACGGTTAACGTAATACACCATATCAACAAAACAAAGAACAAAAACCACATGATCTTATCAATAGATGCAGAAAAGGCTTTTGATAAAATACAACACAATTTTATGTTTAAGACTCTCAACAAAATGGGTATAGAAGGAAAATATCTCAACATGATAAAGGCCATATATGATAAACCATCAGCCAACATCATTTTAAACGGCATAAAACTGAGGACTTTCTACCTTAAATCAGGAACAAGACAGGGTTGTCCACTCTCTCCACTCTTATTTAACGTGGTGCTAGAAGTTCTGGCCAGAGCAATCAGACAAGACAAAGAAATAAAAGGCATCCATATCGGAAAAGAAGAAGTAAAGGTATCACTTTTTGCTGATGATATGATCCTATACATCGAAAACCCGAAGGACTCCACAAAAAGATTATTAGAAACAATAAACCAATACAGTAAGGTCGCAGGATACAAAATTAACATACAGAAGTCCATAGCCTTTCTCTATGCCAACAATGAAATATTAGAAAACGAACTCAAAAAAATAATCCCCTTCACGATTGCAACAAAAAAAATAAAATACCTAGGAATAAACATAACAAAGAATGTAAAGGACCTATATAATGAAAAGTACAAAGCATTGTTAAGGGAAATCGAAAAAGATACAATGAGATGGAAAAATATTCCTTGTTCTTGGATAGGAAGAATAAATATAATCAAAATGGCCATATTACCCAAAGCAATATACAAATTTAATGCAATTCCCATCAAAATCCCTATGAGATTTTTTAAAGAAATGGAACAAAAAATCATCAGATTTATATGGAACTATAAAAAACCCCGAATAGCCAAAACAATCCTAAGGAAAAAGAATGAAGCTGGGGGCATTACAATACCTGACTTTAAACTATATTATAGGGCCACAATAATCAAAACAGCATGGTATTGGCAGAAAAATAGACACTCAGACCAATGGAACAGAATAGAAAGCCCAGAAATAAAACCACATATATATGGTCAAATAATCTTTGATAAAGGGGCCAACAACACACAATGGAGAAAAGAAAGCCTCTTCAACAAATGGTGTTGGGAAAACTGGAAAGCCACATGCAAAAGAATGAAACTCGACTACAGCCTGTCCCCGTGTACTAAAATTAATTCAAAATGGATCAAAGACCTAAATATAAGACCTGAAACAATAAAGTACATAGAAGAAGACATAGGTACTAAACTCATGGTCCTGGGTTTTAACATTTTATGAACTTGACTCCAATGGCAAGAGAAGTGAAGGCAAAGATAAATAAATGGGACTACATCAGAATAAAAAGTTTTTGCTCAGCAAGAGAAACTGATATAAAAATAAACAGACAGCCAACTAAATGGGAAATGATATTTTCAAACAACAGCTCAGATAAGGGCCTAATTTCCAAAATTTACAAAGAACTCATAAAACTCAACAACAAACAAACAAACAATCCAATAAAAAAATGGGAAGAGGACATGAATAGACACTTCTCCCAGGAAGAGATACAAATGGCCAACAGATATATGAAAAGATGCTCAGCTTCATTAGTTATTAGGGAAATGCAAATCAAAACTACAATGAGATACCACCTCACCCCTGTTAGATTAGCTATTATCAACAAGACGGGTAATAGCAAATGTTTGAGAGGCTGTGGAGAAAAAGGAACCCTCATTCACTGTTGGTGGGACTGTAAAGTAGTACAACCATTATGGAGGAAAGTATGGTGGTTCCTCAAAAAACTGAAAATAGAACTACCTTATGACCCAGCAATCCCTCTACTGGGTATATACCCCAAAACCTCAGAAACATTGATACGGGAAGACACATGTAGCCCCATGTTCATTGCAGCACTGTTCACAGTGGCCAAGACATGGAAACAACCAAAAAGCCCTTCAATAGAAGACTGGATAAAGAAGATGTGGCACATATACACTATGGAATACTACTCAGCCATAAGAAATGATGACATCAGATCATTTACAGCAAAATGGTGGGATCTTGATAACATTATAAGGAGTGAAATAAATCAGAAAAAAACAAGAACTACATGATTCCATACATTGGTGGAACATAAAAATGAGACTAAGAGACATGGACAAGAGTGTGGTGGTTACCAGGGGTGGGGCGAGGGAGGTCAGGGGGAGAGTTAGGGGGAGGGGGAGGGGCACAGAGAACTAGATAGAGGGTGGCGAAGGACAATCTGACTTTGGGCGAGGGGTATGCAACATAATTTAATGACAAAATAACCTAGACATGTTTTCTTTGAATATATGTACCCTGATTTATTAATGTCATCCCATTACCATTAATAAAAATTTATTTAAAAAAAAATCATATCAAGCATTTTCTCTGATCACAATGGCATGAAACTAGAAATCAACCACAACAGAAAAATAGTCAAACACATGGAAACTAAATAGCATGTTATTAGATAACGAATGGGTTAACAATTAAATCAAAGAAGAAATAAAAAAATTCCTAGAAACAAATGATAATGAACAAACAACAACTCAAAATTTATGAAACACAGCAAAAGCAGTCCTGGGAGGGAAGTTCATAGCACTACAGGCATTCCTTAAGAAGCTTGAAAAAGCTCAAATAAACAACCTAACCCTTCATCTAAAAGAACTAGAAAAAGAACAGCAAGTAAAGCCCAGAGGTAGTAGAAGGAAGGAAATAATAAAGATCAGAGTGGAAATAAAAGACATAGAAGCTAAAGAAACAATATGGAGGATCAATGAAACCAAGAGCTGGTTCTTTGAAAGGGTAAACAAAATTGATGAACCTTTAACAAGACTCACCAAGAAAAGAAGAGAGAGGACTCAAATAAATAAAATTAGAAATGAGAGTAGAGAAATAACAACCGACACAACAGAAATACAAAATATTGTAAGAAAATACTATGAAGAATTGTATGCCAAAAAATTAAACAACCTAGGTGAAATGGACAAATTCCTTGAAACATATAATCTTTCAAAAATTAATCTGGAAGAATCAGAAAACCTAAACAGACCTATTACAACAAATGAGATCGAAACAGTTATCAAAAAGCTCCAAAAAACAAAACTCCTGGGCCTGATGGCTTCACTGGTGAATTCTACCAAACACTTAAAGAAGAACTAACTCCTATACTTCTCAAGCTATTTCAAAAAGTTCAGGAGGAGGAACACTTCCAAGTTCCTTTTATGAGGCAAGCATAATTCTGATTCCAAAACCAGGCAAAGACAACACAAAGAAAATTATAGGACAATATCCCTGATGAGTTTAGATGCTAAAATCCTCAACAAAATATTAGCAAACCGGATCCAGCAATACATGAAAAAATCATACATCATGATCAATTGGGATTTATTCTGGGGAGGCAAGGCTGGTACAACATTCGTAAATAAATTAATGTGATTCACCACATAAACAAAAGGAAGGAGAAAAACCACATGATAATTTCAATTAATGCAGAAAAAGCATTTGATAAAATCCAGCACCCATTCATGATCAAAACTCTCAGCAAAGTGGGAATACAGGGAACATACCTCAACATGATAATGGCCATCTATGACAAACCCACAGCCAACATTATAATTAATGGACAAAAATTAAAAGCAATTTCCCTAAAATCAGGAACAAGGCAGGGTGCCCCCTTTCACCACTCTTATTCAACATAGTACTGGAAGTCCTAGCCACAGCAATCAGACAAAAAGAAAAAATAAAAGGCACCCAAATTAGAAAAGAAGAAGTAAAACTATCATTATTTGCAGATGATATGATACTGTATATAGAAAACCCTAAAGTCGCAGTCAAAAAACTACTGGACCTAATAAACAAATTCTGCAAGGTGGCAGGATATAAAATTAATACTCAGAAATCAGAGGCATTTTTATAAATGAACAATGAACTGTCAGAAAAAGAAATTAAGGAAACAATCCCCTTCACTATTGCAACAAAAAAATAAAGTACTTAGGAGTACATTTAACCAAGGAGGTTAAAGACTTGTTCTCAGAAAATTATAAAACATTGATAAAAGAAATCAAGAAAGACACAAACAAGTGGAAGCATATATTGTGCTCATGGTTAGGAAAAATAAACATAATTAAAATGTCTATATTACCCAAAGCAATTTATAAATTCAATGCAATACCGATTAAAATACCAATGACATACTTCAAAGATATAGAACAGTGGTCCCCAACCCCCGGGCCATGGACTGGTACCAGTCCATGGGCCATTTGGTACCGGTCCGCAGTGAAAGAATAAATAACTTACATTATTTCCATTTTACTTATATTTAAGTCTGAATGATGTTTTATTTTTAAAAAATGACCAGATTCCCTCTCTTACATCCGTCTAAGACTCAACTCTTGACGCTTGTTTTGGTCACGTGATACATTTATCCATCCCACTCTAAAGGCAGGTCCGTGAAAATATTTTCTGACATTAAACTGCTCCGTGGCCCAAAAAAGGTTGGGGACCACTGATATAGAACACCTGTTCCAAAAATTTATATGGAACCAAAATAGAACACGAATAGCCTCAGCAATCTTGAAAAATAAGAATAAAGTGGAAGGTATCACACTTCCTGATATCAAGTTATACTACAAGGCCATTGTACTCAAAACAGCCTGGTACTGACATAAGAACAGACATATAGATCAATGGAACAGAACAGAGAACCCAGAAATAAACCCACATCTTTATGGACAATTGATATTTGACAAAGGAGGTAAGAGCATACAGTGGAGTAAAGACAGTCTCTTTAACAATGGTGTTGGGAAAACTGGACAGCTACCTGCAAAAAAATGAAACTAGACCACCAACACACTACACCATGCACAAAAATAAACTCAAAATGGATATAAGACTTAAATGTAAATCGTGAAACCATAAGTATCCTAGAAGAAAACTTAGGCAGTAAGCTCACTGACATCTATCGCAGCAATATCTTTGCTTAATTATCTCCACAGGCAAATGAAATAAAAGACAGGATAAACAAATGGGACTATATCAAACTAAAAAGCTTTTGCACAGCTAAAGACAATATGAACAGAATAAAAAGACAAACCACACAATAGGAAAACATATTCGACAATACATCTGATAAGGGATTAATAACCAAAATTTAAAAAGAACTTGCAAAACTCAACACCAGGAAGATAAACGATCCAATAAAAAAATGAGCACAAGAAATGAATAGACATTTCTCCAAAGAAGACATATAGATGGCCAATAGACAAATGAAAAAACGTTCAACATCACAAATGTTCAATCATTAGAGAAATGCAAATTAAAACCACAATGAGATACCACCTCACACCAGTCAGAATGGCGCTCATTGACAAAACAACACATGATAGGTGCTGGCGAGGATGTGGAGAAAGGGAACCCTCCTGCACTGCTGGTGGGAATGCAGACTGGTGCAGCCACTGTGGAAAAACAGTATGGAGATTCCTCAAAAAATTAGAAATGGAACTGCCCTTTGACCCATCCATCCCACTGATAGGAATATATCCCAAGGACACCATATCACCAACTGAAAAAAAGAAATGCACCCCCATGTTTATGGCAGCATTGTTCACAACACAAAGAGCTGTAAACAGCCCAAGTGTCCGTCAGTGGACGTGTGGATTAAAAAGCTGTGGCACATATATACAATGGAATACTATGGGGCTATGAAAAAAAGGAAATATTACCTTTTGCAACAATATGGAGGGACCTAGAAACTATTATGTTGAGTGAAATAAGCCAGGCAGAGAAAGAAAAATATCATATGACCTCATTCATTTGAGGAATCCAAGGAATAATGAGAACTGAGGAACGGAATTGAGACAGAGGAGGGATCAAAGGGACCAGGGGAAAAGAGGACAGAGGGAAAGGGGATGATAGGATGGGATAAACCTGAAGGGAAGGGGGGAGGGCGCTGTAGAGAGGAGGTCAAGGGAGATGTTGAGGGGAATAGGGGGGGAGGGGGATGCATTCGGGGTGACCCTAGGATCTATGTAAACACAATTAATTAAATAAAAAAAATTTTAAAAACACACACAGAGATGAGAGGAAGGCAGAAGGAAGGTGGGTAGAAGAGGAGGGAGAACGGAAAGAAAAAAGGAAAATTCTGCCATCTGAGTCCCATGGAGTCACAGAGGCAAGACCCCGTCTCCGCAAGGACCAGACTTGGGGTTGGATGCTAGGATGATGACCTAGGGCCTGAACAGAAATAGCTTTCCTTCCTCTGCAACGTGAAGCGTTTTTATAGGCACCTAATCAAAGCCAAGAATAAAAAAGAAAAAAAATAAACTAGGAAAGAGTAGAATCCAAGAAAAAAATCATTGCCTCTGTATGGTCTTATAATTTTTTTTTTTAATTCAGTGAGAGGAGGGAAGGCAGAGACAGACTCCTCTATGCACCCCAACAAGCCAGCAAGCCACTAAGGGGCGATGCTCTGCCTATCTGGGGCGTTGCTTCGCTGCTCAACTGAGCTCTTAGCGCCTGAGGTGGAGACCATGGAGCCATCCTCAGTGCCCAGGGCCAACTCGCTCCAATCAAGCCTTGCCTGCGTGAGGAGGAGAGAGAGAGAGAAAGAGAGAGGGGGAAGGGTAGAGAAGCAGCTAGTGGTTTCTCCTGTGTGTCCTGACTGGGAACCTAACCCAGAACATCCACTGGGAACCCAACCCAGAACATCCACTGGGAACCTACCCAGAACATCCACACACCGGGCCAATGCTCTACCACTGAGCCAACCGGCCAGGGCCTATAATTATTTTTAAGTGGGATAAGATGATGTATTTTAAATGGTACCTAAGTAATCTGAGCATTCAGAAATCTCCCCACAGAGAAAAGAATTACACGGTGCACATTAACACCAAAGTAATGGCACTTTGAGTGCAAGCCTGTCAAGGGAGAAACAGGCCATTGGAAGTGGCCAGCATGACCCCTGGAGATGGAATTCAGATGCCATGGAATAAGCTGGGGTGGGGGGGCACCTGAGGCACATTACAGTAGAGAAAGCTGGAGGGGACTGAAGGAGGGAGTGCAGGTAAGAGACAAGAGGCCCTGGTCATACTCTAACAATGCTGCTGTGCCACCCCCAGGCCCTGCAGGGACAAATCCAGGAACCCAGATGGGTAAGAGGGACGATCAAGAAGGAGTCAAAAGCGGCTGTTTCCACGTCTGCGTGTTTGAAGGGCTCAATTAAAATCATCATCGACAGGGATGAAGCAATTTCAATGAGTCTGTACTTTTCCGTTGGTTCCTTGGTTCTCAAGCCACTGAAAAGTGTGCACAGATCACTGGAAATGATTGAAAGATAAGTACACGTGACACCAACAGAAGCGGTTGTGCAATACAGGTGACATTTTCCCTAGGAGCTCTGCTCACTTCTCTCTCATTCTAAGGGCAAAAAACACCCTTGCTGAGCTACCATATTGGTTTTACCCATTTTTCTGAATCCAATTATAAAAACACAATAAAACTGAGCACGGGGATGGGCAATTGGTTAAATTTATAACAAGAGAGTAAGACCAACAATCATTCTTCAAGAAAACATACGGATTCAAGGGTCACTGTACACTTGACCGACTGCTTCTGTTAAGCCTAGGAAACAGCACGACCCCGAGACTGAGGCAAAGCCAAGGGGAGAAACCGGGGTGCCAGATGGGGGTGGGGGTGTGGGGACGAGGCTCACTGCAGCAGGGCTTTGGTCTTCCGGGTGGGGTCCTCCGGCTTGAAGTTCTTGAACGCCTCGACCTCGTGCTCTATGGACAGCAGCTGCGCCTGCAGGCGGTTCCTGAAGTTTGGCAGGGTGTCCCGAATGTGGTTGGTCAGTTGCTAAACAAAACAAAGTCACACACGCACAGGACAGAGTGAGGAGTAGCTCACGACACAAAACTCAGCCTTCACTGGTTTCCTAATTCCTCAAGACCTGACAGATGACACCCATAGCTGAGACTGAGCATGGAGGCAGGTCGTCAACTGCCCGAGGCGAGGCTCAATGTGCCTGGAATGAGAGTTGCTGGCTGGGGCCTTCTGGAACCCCGTGCTAACGTGCAGCAGCTGTCTTAAGGAGGATGCCTGGTAACACCTAGCATGGACTGACTGTCAGAGGCACTGTTAAGTCAAGATGTGGTGGACATGAAGGCAGTGGAGAGTGACAGGGGCTCTCTGGCATTCTTAGGACCACGTGGCCACCCGAGGTGGGGCCCAGAGGTACCTGTCAGCTGTGAGCCTCCTCTCCGCTCTGCACCCAGATAGGTGCTTCCATGTGACTCTGCCTCTAGGCCCGTCTCACTGTGTTGGGTCCCTGGCTTACTTACACCTTCTACGGGCTGCATATAAAAATGTGCGCTAAGGCCCTGGCCAGTTGGCTCAGCGGTAGAGCATCGGCCTGGCGTGCGGAGGACCCGGGTTCGATTCCCGGCCAGGGCACATAGGAGAAGCGCCCATTTGCTTCTCCACCCCCCCCCTCCTTCCTCTCTGTCTCTCTCTTCCCCTCCCGCAGCCAAGGCTCCATTGGAGCAAAGATGGCCCAGGCGCTGGGGATGGCTCCTTGGCCTCTGCCCCAGGCGCTAGAGTGGCTCTGGTCACGGCAGAGCGACGCCCCGGAGGGGCAGAGCATCGCCCCTGGTGGGTAGGGCGTAGCCCCTGGTGGGCGTGCCGGGTGGATCCCGGTCGGGCGCATGTGGGAGTCTGTCTGACTGTCTCTCCCCGTTTCCAGCTTCAGAAAAATACAAAAAAAAAAAAAAAAATGTGCGCTAAAACAGATACCCCTGTTCACGGCTCTTAAATAAGGATTCTTTCTGCTTGGAACACTGTTCTTACAACAACAATAAGGGGGATGATTCTATTGAAGAGAACAGTAGCAGTGTGGAACAAAATATCTGCATTCATTTTTTGGGGGGGGTTGTTTTTTTTTTGTTTGTATTTTTTGTGTGTTTTTTTTATAGAGACAGAGAGTCAGAGAGAGGGATAGACAGGGACAGACAGACAGGAACGAAGAGATGAGAAGCATCCATCATTAGTTTTTCGTTGCGCATTGCGACACCTTAGTTGTTCATTGATTGCTTTCTCTTAAGTGCCCTGACCGCGGGCCTTCAGCAGACTGAGTAACCCCTTGCTCTAGCCAGAGACTTTGGATCCAAGCTGGTGAGCTTTTGCTCAAACCAGATGAGCCCATGCTCAAGCTGGTGACCTTGGGGTCTCAAACCTGGGTCCTTTGCATCCCAGTCTGATGCTCTATCCACTGCGCCACCGCCTGGTCAGGCTGCATTCATTTTTTAAAATTTTCTATAACTTAAGCTGCACGTCTTATGTTATAAAAGGAAATGGATATAAAAATGAGAAATGTGAATTCCAATAGTCACTAACATATTTTGTCATTGTTCTTGTTGCCTGAAAACGCATCTTTTTTACCTGGTTAAGGGCCCTCTGCAGGTGCGGGGTCCCCATCCGATCAGCAATGTGTCTGTATGCTGGGTGCGAGAGGAAGAACTTCCTCTCTGCCAGGAGGGCGGCCTTGATGTCCTTCTTCCCATCGATATCCTTCTGGCTCCTGTTAACCACCCCCACGTAACCTGAAACAAACACGTGCCTATGGCGTCTGGGGCACTCTGGGTGGCTTATCTGGGGGATCTCAAGGCTCTCAAAAAGGGTGAATAAGAAAGATCTAAGGAGTTTTTCCCCTTAGAAAAACTCAGTTTGAGTTCCGGCCGGTTGGCTCAGCAGTAGAGCATTGGCCTGGTGTGTGGAAGTCCTGGGTTTGATTCCTGGCCAGGGCACACAGAAGAAGCACCCATCTGATTCTCCACCCTTCCCCCTGTCCTTCCTCTCTCTCTCTTCTCCTCCTGCAGCCATGGCTCCATGGGAGCAAAGTGGACCCTGGCACTGAGGACAGCTCCATGACCTCTGCCTCAGGCACTAGAATGGCTCCAGCTGCAACGGAGCAACGCCCCAGATGGGCAGAGCATCGCCCCCTGGTGGGCATGCCGAGTGGATCCCAGTAGGGCACATGCGGGAGTCTGACTGCCTCCCTGCTTCTAACTTCGGAAAACTACCAAAAAAAACCAAACCCATAACTAATCTTAAACCCATTCCTCACACCTGCGGCAGCATGCACACCACGCCTCCCATTGGCCGCCCCACTGTTTGTCCGCTACATTGTCAGAGGGAGCCCCATACAGGACCCAGGCCATTACCCCTGCGAAGAGGCAGCAGCTTGTTCTCCAGAACATCCCTGGCATCTGTCCCTTCATCCATCAGGTCCAGTTTGGTGATGACTCCAATGGTTCTTAGACCTGCATCGCAAACCAACACAACGTTACACAATTTGCAGAGGGCTAACAAGTTTTGGAGACATATAGTAAGCCTCTGAGTTACAAACATCCGACTTATATACATCTCACATTGACCAACAGAGCACCTTAAGAGCTACTGGTAATCCCTGCAGTTGGACATCAGTGAAAGTGATATCACCGAGTCACCTGACTCCCATGACAAAGAACTAACCAACGAAGACGAAGACCATATGGAACTAGAGCAGCAGAGAAAAGGTTTTCTACAAAGTTAGCTGATGCTTTTCATCTCACTGAAGCAGGAATGGCAAAGTTAGAGGAGCAGTATCCTGACACAGAGAGAGGTTCACCACAGTTTACTGTACAGTTACTGAAGGCCTGAGATGCTACAGGGCCTGATGATGAGAAAAAGAAAGGCTCTGTCCTAACCTCCCCGGATGCCTCCTTCAGGACACTGACTCCAGCAGCAGGATCAACCCTGACTCTAACACCATCCCACCCTCTCTAACAAGTTCCTCATCCTCTGTATCAACCAAGATTGTTTAAGGGTGTATTTGAAAACATGTAAGTATTTATATGCACAGGAAATTAAAAACAAATATTATGATAAGACAAACATCTGTCTAAGTTGCATTTAATAGGTAAATGTACCTGTTTCAACTTACATACAAATTCAACTTAAGAACAAACCTATAGAACCTATCTCGTTCGTAACCCAGGGACCACCTGTATATGTCTCAATGCTAAATACAAAGCACTCATATGCCTGATCCTGATCCTATTCCCCTCTGCCTGACTTTGATTTCTGACCCACTGCCACCCCAGTCTGGTGGATTTCAATGGAATGATATGGAGAATAGTAACACCACTCCCTCATCAATATGATAACTTACTATTCAACAGAAAAAATAAACCATTATATCACCAATACGTTCAAATTCATGAGTTTATTTTTGGACCATGCATACATGAGAATTATGCATTTAAATTTTCCTCCCAGGTACTGCACACAACACGGATGCTTACATTTTATGTATCACATTGTTAAAAACATACACAAATAGGCTACACATGGACCAATGATGAGAGTGTGTTATAAATAAAGGCTTATTATTAATCCAGTTCTGAGCACTGAGGTCAAAAATTAAAGAAGAAATGTTGAGTATAGGATAGTGTCATAACCAGAAATAAACCTTCAAGTCTGATAGCATTTACTACTTCTTAGGAAAGGAAACAAGACTTAATAGGAAAAAGACTGAACTAGGAATCTTGAGGCTTGGACTCTAGTCTCAAGGCAAGTCTTTAAACTCTCTGGGTCTCAGTTTTCCTTACCTGTAAAATAAAGAATTGATCTCAAGCTTCCTTTCAGTAATAAAATAATGTAAAAACCTAGACATTTCCTTACCTGTAAAATAAAGAATTGATCTCAAGCTTCCTTTCAGTAATAAAATAATGTAAAAACCTAGACATTTATGTAGCATAACAGATATATTTGTCCCTTACTTCCATCAATATTTATTTATTGATTCATATTTTTTTAAGTGAGAGTAGGGGAGACAGAGAGACAGAATCCCGCATGTGCCCTGACTGGTGGGATCTACCTGGCAATCCCCATCTGGGGCCAATGCTCAAATTAATCAAGCTATCCTCAGTGCCTGAGGCCAATGCTCAGACCAATCAGGCCACTGGCTGCAGGAGGAGAAGAAGGAGAGAAGGGGAAGAGGATGGAGAAGAGGGAGGGGGAGAGAAGCAGATGGTCACTTCTCTTGTGTACCTTGACCAGCAATCGAACCCAGGACATCTATATGCCAGGCTGACACTCTATCCACTGAGCCACTGGCCAGGACCAAAAATGAATTTTAAAAATAAAAAAGGCTTCCACCAAGAAGGTCAAAGAAAATGGGGGGGAATTGCAGAAAAAATTTGAAACTGGAAAGTCAGCAGGATGACTCAGATCAAGAAGGAAAACAATTCCATCCACAAAAACCAACAACAAAGCTCAGGTGCTGGGTGATTTATATCAGAGTATTTCAGAAAGGTTCCAGACCTGGGCAGCTATAGCCCTGAGAATAACAGGGGTGGCAGTGGAGGCTGAAAACAAAAGTGCTAGGTCAAAGTATTGGGTTTCCGTAAGTAGCATCACTAGGATGTAATACTAGTCAACGCTAAAAAGAAATGAGCTATTGCCTGACCAGGAGGCGGCACAGTGGATAGAGTGATAGAGTGTTGGACTGGGATGCAGAGGACCCAGGTTCGAGACCCCGAGTTCGCCAGCTTGAGTGTGGGCTCATCTGGCTTGAGCAAAGCTCACCAGCTTGGACCCAAGGTCACTGGCTCGAGCAAGGGGTTACTTGGTCTGCTGAAGGCCTGTGGTCAAGGCACATATGAGAAAGCAATCAATGAACAACTAAGGTGTTACAACAAAAAACTGATGATTGATGCTTCTCATCTCTCTCTGTTCCTGTCTGTCTGTCCCTATTTATCTCTCTCTCTCTCTCTCTCTCTCTCTGTCAAAAAAAAAAGAGCTATCAAACCATGGGAAGACATGGAGGAACCTTAAATGAGTATTACTAAGTGGTAGAAGGCTCCCCACTGTATTACATTCTGGGAAAGGCAAAACTAGGAGGCAGTAAAAAGATTAGCGCTTGTCGAGGGTTGGGGAGGCGGGAATGCAAAGCAGAGCGTCAGGGTTTCTAGGGCAGTGAAACTCTTCTGTACGATGTTACAACAGCGGACACCTGTCATTACACACGTGTCAAAGCCCCTCGAATGCAGAACACCAAGAATGAACCCTAATGTAAACTAAGGACTCAGTGACAATGATGTCAACCTAGGTCTACTGATTGTAACAAACGCGCCCCTCAGGTAGGGGATGTCAACCGTTGGGGAGGCTGTGCCTGGCTGGCGACAGGACGTAGAGAGGAACTGTCCCACTCCATTTTTCTGAGAACCTAAAATTGCTCAAATAAAAAAAAATAAGAGTCTATTCATGAAAGACAAACACCAACTCATGTCAAGTCCTCGCCCATATAAACCACTCACCAAATGACAGCGGTGGTCTCACCAGCTTTGTTTCGCACCCCAGCTCTCACTCTGCTCCCATCCTAAGCTCCAACACACGAGGAGCTGCAGTTCTCCGCATGACCACATACTCGCGCCTCTCTGCTCTGAGCCCAATCCTCCTTCTCCAACCCCCACGCCCCCCCCCCCCCCACACACACACATCCAGACAGCCTCTCTAGCTCCTTTCCTTGGACAACTCCTCTATTCCTTCAAAATCCCTTCCAGGCTCGTCCTGCAGCTCCCTCATCAAGCCCCCATGGTACAAGTTTGGGGTCCTTCCTCCATGCCCTCAAAGCTCCCTGTGTCCACAGAAATCACAGTGCCCACGGGACACAAGGAAACTGCTTGTTTGCCTCTCTCACCCACAAGGTCACAATCTCTTCAAGAATAAAAGCTACATCTAATCCGCACATTCTAAGCAATTCCTACAGATGCAAAACAGAGCAGGGATATGATAAATGTTTATTAAATGAATGAGTGAATGAAAAAAAAAGAAAACGAGCATGTTTATTTTCCTTAGGTTCAGACAAGGACTGAAATACACATTTCAGAAAAGAAATGGGATACCGTCCTGCCACGTCACCTGTGTTTGTTGTTAGTGCGGTGATTTTCCTATAAGATCACCGCCATTTCTTCCATTTATGTATGCGATTAAATCCTAAGTAGTGTGTTGTTTCCTCTAATTAAGAAATGGGACAAAACCAAGCCAGGAACCACATTAGCAGTTTCCAGAAAAGGAATCTGGAACACTGTGCACACTAAAACAACAGCAACGAAAAAAAAAAACCCAGTGAAGAGTTAGTGTAAACATGTATATAGCAAAATGAGAAACAGACTTAGGAAATTAGATGTCCTTCAGTTAATGCATTTTTTTTTTGTTTTGGGTTTTGGTGGGATTCAGGGGAGGGGGATGTTGAAGTAAATGTTGTTCTTTCTGTTTGGCAAAGATCATGGAATATTTTATTTCTGCAAGTAATCAGCGATGAATGGGAATAGTTTCATGGGTTTTTTTTTCCTATAAGTTTTCCACAAACATTATTTCCTTCTTACTTCCAACAATTCTGAATAGCAGTTTTCATTTTCAAAGTCATCAGATAACATTATTCCATGCGATAGCCAGTAAAATATTAAGCAATAAAAAACATACAAAGTATCGTTGCTACGGTTACAGAGAATTGGTCTTGTTCACCAGTATATGCCCAGAGTCTAGCAAAATCCTTGAAAGATTTAATATTTGTGGAAGGAATGGAGAGGAGAAGAAGAAAGACAAAAAAATAAGAAGGGAAAGGAGAAAGAATTACTTCAAAGATAAGGATATTTAGGCACAGCGTGGCACTTTCACTGAGAATTTGTACTTCAAAATAGAGTAAGGCGCAAAGAAACAACGGGAAAAGAATCCATATAAAAGTAAATCACTCTGGCCCTGGCCGGTTGGCTCAGCGGTAGAGCGTCGGCCTGGCGTGCAGAAGTCCCGGGTTCGATTCCCGGCCAGGGCACACAGGAGAAGCGCCCATCTGCTTCTCCACCCCTCCCCCTCTCCTTCCTCTCTGTCTCTCTCTTCCCCTCCCGCAGCCGAGGCTCCACTGGAGCAAAGATGGCCCGGGCGCTGGGGATGGCTCCTTGGCCTCTGCCCCAGGCGCTAGAGTGGCTCTGGCCGCAACAGAGCGACGCCCCGGAGGGGCAGAGCATCGCCCCCTGGTAGGCAGAGCGTCGCCCCTGGTGGGCGTGCCGGGTGGATCCCGGTCGGGCGCATGCGGGAGTCTGTCTGACTGTCTCTCCCCGTTTCCAGCTTCAGAAAAATACAAAAAAAAAAAGTAAATCACTCTGCCTTTTAGGCCACCTATGTCCATTTTCTTCATCTTCCTTGGCACACCGCTTAACTCTTTCCAAAACTCGCTTCCACTGGAGCCACACCCCCCTTTATAATCTTCCTGAGACTGAGCTCTAGCCAATCGGAGGTGAGTAGTACTGGGTGTGCTTCTAGCCTGGGTCTGTAGAATCTCCCACGCCAGCTCCTGCATGCTGCCCCACTTTCCACTTGCTGGATCTAAGCATGCAAAGTCCTTACGTCCCTAAGGGTGATGGGACAGAGGTACCTGGGTATCTGAACGACAGCATAGAGAAGAAATACCACAATATGATGAAAATCCACCAGGAAGGATGTATCTACTATCTGCAGCATCACATGTGCCATCACCACCGCATATCGGTATAAACAGGGGCACTCTGAAGAAGAGAGCAGCCATTGTAGAAGCCTGGCTTAGCAAGGTTGGGCAGCGAGGGCACCACACTGCGAACTGGAAAGACGGAGGTTCATGGTATGCATGTTAGGCATAAACCTGCCTGTTCGGATACCTCGCAAGGCGGACCAAGCACCTGCTTAGAGGAAGAGCCATGGGAAAGGGCCAGAATGTTCCTGTCTCAATAGCTCCACACTGCTTTGAGAAAGGTGTTTAAGAAAGATGAGTTCCTAGGAGAAACTTATCATTTTGCAAGCAGAAACAGGATTAGAGAGAATCCAGAAATCCAGTTCCTTCAGTGGTTAAAAAAACCAACTGATCTTGTAACTCGGGCGATACAAGAACAGACTGAAAAGGTTCTGAGCAGCCACGGCCCACTAAGAATTTCCAGTTAAGCAAAGGAGCCCAGTGTTTCCTGTTGCTGGCTATGAACAAATAACAAAATCCAGGCATACCTATCTGCTGTAAACGACTAGAAAACTGATGAAGAATATAAAAGCCACTGTCTTCAGACATGAGACGACAGGTCACCCAGGACTAGGACCCCTGAGAAAAGAGAAACAAAGGGAGCCATACAGTTACCCAGTTTCTGCTTGGAGGCAATCTGTGGGCCATAGCACAGGGAGGAAAAATTCGAACAGATCCCAGCAGTCCTGATTAGTTGAGGAGACACCGATTGCATTTCAAGGAGGCCAAGGCAGCTAGACTTGACAGAATGCTGTACTAGCTAAAAAGGGATTGTGAATAGGAAGAGCTCTAGAAATGTGCATGGGGTGCCCCGGAGTCTTTGAATGCATGCAGGCTTAAAGTAAAATTCCACGTGGCTGGGCAAGAGCACCTTCCAGGCAGCTCTAAGCCAGACAGTTCCCAGAGCTCATGCAGGGCTGGGCATCATGTAAGTTCCCATCAGCTAAAATGGAGAGGCATTGCTGAATTAGAGACATCAGAAGAGTCAAACCTCAGTACAGGTGCCTGCCGACTCACCCTTTCAAAAACCTAGAAATAAGCTTCAGGAAATCAAACTGGTCTGCAAGTAATGTAACTACTCACTGGAACATGCCCAACACACTTTTTAAAATTTTTTATTGATTGATTTTAGAGAGAGAGGAAGGGGGACAGAAGGGGAGAGAGAGAGAAAGAGATCGAAAGAGAAAAACACCAATCTGTTGTTCCACTTATTTCTGCATTCATCAGTTGATTTTTGTGTGTGCCCTGACGAGCAATCGAACCCACAACCTTGGCAGATCAGGATGACACTCTAACGAACTGAGCTACCAGGCCAAGGCTGAAGCTCAACACATTTTTTAAAAAAATACAGTAATCCTCAGCACTCAACAAAGTCAAATTCAAAATATCCAGCATTCAAACAAAAATCACTAGATGTACAAAAAAGAAGGAAAAGGTGACTACAATCAGGATAAAAACAAAAACACTCAATAGAATCTCACTTAGAAACAATGGAACTCACAGATGACATTAAAATAGCTATCATAGGTATGTACAAAAGGTTAAGGATATAAAGAAAATCTGAAGATAATGAGTAAATAAAAGAAAAAGAGTTGAAAAAACATAATTGATATAAATGCACCAGTCCAAGAACTCAAAGAACAGCAACCAACCAAAGGAAACCATACTAAGACACTCCATAGTTGATTTTTGAATACCAATGATAAAAATTCTAAAAGCATAAAAGCAGCAGGAGTGAGAGGAAGCAAGTCATACAAAGAGAAGAATAACGGTAGATATCTCACCAGAAACTATTGAAGTGAGACATCTTTAAGTGCTAGGGAAAAAAAGAATTATCCCCCAAAATTCTATACCAATCAAGAAAATATCATTCAGAAAATAAAGGCAAAATGAGGACGTTTTCGTAAAAACAAAAGAAAATTTGTTGGCAGAGACCTACACGACCAGTAACGGTAAAAGTGGTCCTTCAAGCTGAAGGAAAATAATACAAGATGGAAACTCAGATCTACACAAATAGATTTTGGTTTTTAATCTCTGAAAATGGTGACTATATGGGTAAATAAAGGATAGCTCTTTTTCCTTTTTAATATCTTTAAAAGATAATTGACAATTTAAAGCAAAAATAACGGCCACATATTCTGGGTGTCATTTAAAACATATGTAGAAGACATATGTTTTATATATAGAAAGGTTTATAATATATGTAAAAGACAAACAGCAATGTAAAAGTTTTAAACCCAACTATAATGATAATTATATTGAATGTAAATGGTCTAAATACCACAATTAAAAGGCAGAGAGTGAAGTTTAAATAAAACAGCAAAGTGAATTTATGTGCTAAACCACAATTACGCTTCAAACATAAGGAAATAAGTAGATTTAAAGTAAGAATATGGAAAAGATATACAATGAAAAGATACTGCTTACTAAAATTAAAAGCTATTTCAAAATGAATATGAAGCGATAAAATATCCCTTAATTTTTGTGAGCAGGAAGAAAAAAAACACACAAAACTTGCACTATCTGATTTCAAGGCTTAACATAAAGTTACAATAATGAAGACAATGTGGTGTTGTCACAGGGATAGACAGTGCAATGGAAGAGAGAGAGTCCAGAATAACAGATTAGATACACACACACACACACACACACACACACACACACACAAATGATTTTGGACAATGATAACAAAGTAATTCAATGGAGAAAGGATACCTGCTCAAAATCAACAGTGTGGAGACAACTGTACATCCTCATGGAAAACAGTGAACTCTGACCCTCTCTCCCTTCACACTATACATCCCCCAGAAAGAATTACAGTCCTAAAGTTAAAGCTAAAGCTACAAAATTCCTTGAAGAAAACATGGACAAAAACCTTTTGCAAACCTGGGTTGGCAAACATTTCTTAGGAGTAAAAAAAAAAAAAAAGTATGCATTTTAAAAATTAATAAATTGCACATATCAAAATAAAATGTTATTAGGTTGCTTATTAGTTTCCTTTAAAAAAGATAAGGTAAGAAAATATTTTAAAAGTAAGCTATAGATTGGGAGAAAATATTTATATTACATGATGAAAGATTTGTATCAGCAGATTATATTTCTAAACCTCAAAGCTTGATACTAAGGAAACAAACAATTTAAATAGACAAAAAGATTTTAACAGCCACTTAACAAAAGAAAATTGATGAACAGCCCAGAAAGGGTCTGAACTGATAGTCAGGAGCATGAGTCATCAGGGAAATGCAAACCAAAGCACAGCACAGATATAACCATGACTACAGTTAAAATGAAATCAATAATGCCAAGGGTCGGGGAGCATGTGGAGCCGCTGAGACATCCCATCTCACTGCTGGGAATGAAAATGATGCAACCACCTTGGAGACGACCTTAGCGGTTTCTTAAAAGTATTTAGCATACACTCACCCAGCCGTCCCACTCCTGGGGACCTTCCCAAGTGAAATGAAGCCATCTGAACACAGAAAACCTGTACGTACATATGTGTGGCAGTTTCTTCGTAATCACCCCAAATTGGGAAAAACCTAAATTTCCACCAATTCCATCAGCAGATGACTGGACTGACAGAATAAGGCATATCCACACAGTAAAATATCCACTGATTTAAAAAAAAATAAACAACTGAAAAGTGCAAAAGCGTGGGTGATTCTCCAAAACAGCGTGCTGAGCGGCAGGAGCCAGGCTGGCACTTACTGCTGTGCAATTCCATTTTCCATGGGAGGACAGATCTAATTGGTAGTGACAAAAAGCAGGTTGGGGGGTCTCCTGGAGCCAAGAGTGGGAGCCAGGGTGGGAAGGATCAGAAAGGCGCCCAGAAAACCTTTCCGGTGAGGGTGCTAGCTGCACGTGCTCTTTCCCTGGTCACGGTGCTGGCTGCAAAGCCACGTCTCAGAACTCACCACCATTCACACTAAGCCATGCACAATTCCCTCCCGAGAGCTGGTGTCTCAGCAGCCTCTAGGTGGCCTTAAGGTGGCCTCAAGGTCTTGGTGGCAAGGAAACAAAGAAATAAAACAGATTGAAGGCCCTTGTCTAGGAAAAGACTTTGGGCGCAGTTATTTGTGCATGGAATGAACTAGAAGCAGATATTAAGCTGATCGAGTTGTTTGTTTGTTTGTTTGTTTGTTTGTAAGAAACTGTATTCACAAGGAAACAAAGAGCCTGGCCTGTGAAAGGCTTTCACAGTTTGAGTCTTAAAACAACCCCATGGGCCTTCTACTGCGGACCGTCACTGAGTATGCTCCGCTCACCGCCCTCACAACCTTCGTGGGACCCTGAACAGACACTCCAGACAGCTGACTGCTGACCACAAAACGTTCCAGCCCAGAATGCCATCCGGGGCCTCTGTTGACCACGGTGCGAGGAAACTACCCGGAGTCCCAGCTGGTTAGGCTGGGATGAGTCCACGACGCCCGAGCTCTCTCTTTTACCGTCACCCCTCACTCCCAAGCCAGCTCCTCTGGTCATCCGTCCTCTGCTGAACAGGACTTTCTCCAATCGCACACGTTTCCATGAACTCTATGGGCTCCACAGGCCCCTACTTAACAGAGAACGTGACTCGCATTATACAGGCCACGATGGGCACCATTACAAGAAACTGTGGTTTACACATGCACGCACATGCACATGCATGCCTAGGAGCTACAGCCACTTTTTGAGAGGGGGCTCTGGCTCTGTGTGCCATAATGGCTTATAACGGTGACAGCACAAACACGCAAAGAGCCCTGAGCGAGGGCTGACATTGGCAGCCCCAGGAAGAGCCAGGCAAGATGCATGTGGGTAGCAAGGGTTAACTTTGCAGGGTGGGGTTGAAGTTTACTAGCACTATGCTTCCCGAAACGGCTAAACCACTGGTTTTCTGAAGTCTTTTATAACAGGAATTTTTGCAGGAAAAATAATTTCTGTGCATCTGAAACTCAACAGCCACAAACCCACTTTCTAACCAATGAAAGATTACCTTTGTGTAGTAATGCTTTTCAATGGCCAGATGCTTTCTAAGTACGTTACAGATATTAGCTCATTTAATTTCATAACAAACCTCTGAGGGAAGTATTATAGATTAGCCCCATTTTACAGATGAGGAAACTGAGACATGGAAAGATTAAGTTGGTTTGCCCAAGATCACAAAGCTGGTAAGTGGTGGGACTGGGATTCAAACCTAGGCAGCTTGGCTCCAGGGTTTGTACTATTATTGAACACTAGGCTGCGCTACTCTAAAATGAAATTTCTGCAAAAGAGTCCTTGGTTATTTTAGCAGAACAGCTTGTCCTTCGTTATACCAAGCTGCCATTTCCTCCCCTTGCCGCCATGCTGCCAGTCCTCTCACTGTGCCATTCGGAACCCTGTTCTCACCAAATTGCTCCAACATGCTCATGTTCTGGTCTAAACAATAGCTCTCGCTCCCTTGCCATCATTTAAACCCAGGTTTCTCCCTCGTGCCTTTCCAGTGGAGACTACATGTTTTCCCAGGCCCCATGGAGCCATGGAGCTCAGGGGTGGAGGGACAGACAACAGGCATTAACGAAGTTTCCTCACACTTCAGTGCCGCCCCACACCTCTGTTCCACTATTGCCGTCATCTATGGAACGCCCAGACACCATCTTCACCAACACACGCTCACACATACACTCTCTCGCGACAGCAGGTTTTAGTATCCTGCTATTGCTCACGACCCTTCGTTCCCCCACTATCCGAGCGGCTTCAGCGTATCCAGATGATGTATCCAGTTCTCTGGATGCACTTAGTTTCTTGACCTCCCCTACTCCATGATTTTTACCTGCATGCCATTTCAGCAATTTCCTCCCGTGACCACATCCTGGACATTTGTGACCTGGACTCGTTCCAGCTGTAAATCATAAACTCTCACATTCTGCTCTAACCACAGACTCCCATTCTCCCCATTCCTTTGCTCTGCTGCCATGAATAACACATCGCCATTCCTCCCCAGCCTCATCCAGAACCCCATCCCTGAACCATCCCGTCTCCCCCCTGAAACTTACAGGTCCTGTCTGGCTTTGCGTTCCTTCCTTTCTCCCAAGGATTTCAGAGTCCATCTTTCCAATGATTATTTTTCCAATCTCCTCAACTCTTTTGCCCACATTGTCTTCTATCCAACAAATCCTGTAAAATTCTGACTCAAGAGCAATCCAAATATTTGCCTGTCCAGCCTCAAGCCGCTGAGTGCTTCTGGGAACCACGGTCCTGAAGCCTGGTGCACATGTGCTCTGGCCCCAATGGAGTCCTTCAGCGGTGCCCACTCTCTCCTTCTCCCTCTCCCCACGGCTGTTCAAAATACCTTTCTCCTCAAACATCTTACACAACTCCCTTTTCTCCTCTCCTTTCTGCCTTCCACTCCCAGTTTTTTCTCAGCCCACAGCCTTGCTTCCAACTTAGAGAGAAAACTCTACGTCAACAGGCAATAAATTCTTCAAATGCCTCTCCAGATATCTCCAAATTAACTACTATCTGCATGTACTTTCTTATTTCATTCTTGTCTCAGTGGGAGAAATAGTTCTTCTGTTCAAGAAATATTGGCGAGAAAGAATAGAATGAGGAAAAAGGAAAGAAAGGGAGAGGGAGGGAGAGATGAAGGATGGGGGAGAAAGGAAGGGAAGGAGAGAGGGTGGAAGGGAGGGAGGAAGAAAAGAAGGGAAGGATGGAGGGAGGGAAGGAGGGAGGGAGGGAGGGATGGAGGGAGGGAAGGAAAGAGGGAGGGAGGGAGGGAGGGAAGGAGGGAGGGAGGGAGGAAGGAGAGAGAGATGGAAGAAGGACCCTGAAGTCAGCTAGAAAAAAATGAAGAGTCTTACAGAAATTTAGAAGAGCGTTGTTTCGTTTTCAATGGTCATATTTTATATAAATAAACTGCCCACAAAATAACTTATGGATCTGGTTTGGATAGATATTTTAGGGCTGGCTTGTAGGATATGTTCCTACAGCAACTTTTAAAAAGAGCTACTACTAGCCAATGGTAATGTCAGAAGGTCGTTGTCACATTGGAATTCAGGAGTGAGATTTAAGTACACAGGTGACTGTTAACAGTGTTTAAGTGTCTTTGAACTTTCAAACAAGAAGGTATGAGAACACAACTGATCTTTAATACTGAAGTCATTTTAATTAAACACTTCCACCTTGAATAGCAATGCAACACATTCATGTAATTAGTACAATGAGAATTCCTGAGATAAGAGTCATCTCTCTAATTTGCAATTAAATTAAGGGAGAGATTATGTTTTATTGCTTTCTTACATATTTTTTAACTTTCTCATAAACTGTATTTCTTTTCACATTTAAATTTCTATATTCAAACTCCACAAAAAGCAACTGAAATTTTAGACACGTTCAAGCCACGTCTTTATGGTGCCCCCCAGTGGCAAAAGGGATGAACATATCCGTTTTAGTGTTCCACATCTTCACCAGCCTTCCACGCTGATAAAATGTTGATGAGGCTAGCAAGGGCCATTTTCATAGCATGTTGACTCTTGGCAAAGTGCCTTCCCATTTTTCTCTTTCATTCTGTTTTTAAAAAATAATTCAAATACTGTATATATCTATTCATATTCACGATCTAAATCTATTCTCTTTCTTCTCTCTCACAGCAAATTTCACAATCAAGGCCACTTTATCTTTCCCAATAAAAACTAGCATGTCAAAGATATACATTTATATAAAAATACACCTTTATAAAAAAAAGTTCTTCTTAGGAGAACTTCTAAGATCTATTCTCTTAGCAACTAAAAAAGCTTTAAGCCTACAAGATGAATCTCTTTTGTTGTTTCCAATTCTAAGGTTCAACATGCTTTTTATGATAAATATAAATCTTGATATAATTTTAAACATAATTCTACAATTCAGTATACATGTCAAAGGTTTGAATGAAAACATTCCTCTATGCTCGAGCCAAGCTCTTCATCAGCCTGCAGATGAACTACTCTCTTTTGCAAATGGGCTGATTTCTAAGCTAACAACCCCACTTAAATTCTATGTGCATGAAACTCTTAATATTCAAGTACATTCAGTGCAAATAGCAGCATGATTTGAAATGTGCATCTGTAATTCCTAGACTCCAGAATATTATAGTGATTATAGTGTGATGATGTATTCCATACACCTCTTATCAAAGTTCTGATCACACAGGATTGTAAGGTCACATGTTTCTGGGGTCCCTGCATTCTTCCAAGCAGATGTGTAAGGTTTTCCCTGTTCAATCCTAATACACAGTAAACAGTCAATTTAAAAGAATGATTGATTGATTGATCAGAGATGATATAAAATGATTTTTTTCAAAGACCACAAGCTTTTTGGTTTTAGCCTCTGTTCTTAGCACTTTCTCCATTAAAGAAAAATCTAATTGACTCTATGCGTCTCACTCATGTTAGAAATAAGCTCAAAAATGTATCTGAAAGTCAAACCATGGTGCCTATAAGCTACACTGTAAGTCATTTCTTCTTAAAGTATAAACTACCTTTGCACCTATGAACTGACTTGATTACTCTCAGGAAGGATTTGGGCTCGTGTGCGATTATTTAACATCTGTTAACTTTTTTAATTTTGTTGAATAGTTAAGCTAAGAATTTCAAGGTAAGGTAGGAATCCAAGTAAAAGGGAAAATTGCCACAGAGACAGATATACAGCCTGGAAAACAGGTTTTCTCCCTGGGGTGCTCTTATATTTGCATTTTATAAACATCCTTATCGGTTTCTGAATGCTGACTTAATAATGCTTAATGCTTGAAGCTTCTGTTCAACTCAACAGCACCTCCAGCACCTCCAGCCAGACAGAAAAGCAGACGTCTGCTAAATGCTGCCAAAGGTCAGTGGGTATCAGTTTTCATCACCCATGGACTTTAATGTTTTCCAGATTGAAGAGGGGAAAGTTGTTGAAAACCAAGAGCTTGAGGAGGTCAGCTGGACACACCTCCATGAAACAAATGAAGAAGTCTGCCTCCAGCTTCCTGGCCCACGCACAAATTTCATCTCAAGAGAAAACGGTGCCCTCTTCCCAACCAGAGGTCAGACACCCCTCTTGGAGAGTTCTTTAATACTCCAGGAAGACCTCTCTCATCATGCTAGATGTAGAAATGAAATTCATTTTCTGTGAAATAAATCACCACGAAAGGAATTTCCAGACATACCTGCCTCCCTAGGGAGGCCTCTGAACAGCCCAGTATTGGGGACAACAATGCTGAAATACAGCCGCGCCTACAAAATAAAAGGCACAAGGAGAGTCTTCATGGGTAATGACCTCATGCTCAAAGAATAAATCAATACCCCTGCTGGGATCAACTCCTCTGCTTTCTATACAGATAATGTGAGTGTCACTTGATGATGAACTGCTTGGCTAAGGTGCAGCAGTATCTATAAAACACACGGGTGTTAGTGTCACTTCTCGCTATGATGAAGAGCTGTGTAAACGGGGATCTCTATTATACGACCATTAGAGCCTATCAGGACAGGTGGCCATTACAGCATCATAAATAAGCCCAATATAATAAAAGCTATCTTCTCACTAATCAATCTAACTAACCAACTAACTTTATCTGTATCCATAATCTCTGCTTTCCCTACTGTTCAAATGGAAAAACAATCCAGTCCAATCCAATCCAACCCTCTCTGGTGTACAGCAAGGACACCCACAGATGCCCTACATCAGGGGTCCCCAAACTTTTTACACAGGGGGCCAGTTCACTGTCCCTCAGACTGTTGGAGGGCCGGACTATAAAAAAACTATGAACAAATCCCTATGCACACTGCACATATCTTATTTTAAAGTAGAAAAACAAAATGGGAACAAATACAATATTTAAAATAAAGAGCAAGTAAATTTAAATAAACAAACTGACCAGTATTTCAATGGGAACTATGCTCCTCTCACTGACCACCAATGAAAGAGGTGCCCCTTCCGGAAGTGCGGAGGGGGCCGGATAAATGACCTCAGGGGGGCTGCATGCGGCCCGCAGGCCGTAGTTTGGGGACCTCTGCCCTACATCATAGTCCCCTCTCCTTAATCAAGGATTTTTCTCATTTATTTATGCAGTCTTTATCCTGCTTCTCCTACATTTATCCCCCCGTCCTTCATCACCGATTTTCTCTCTCCCTGGGGTCATTCTTATCAACACACAAACATGCTATCATGTCTCCCATCTTTCAAAAATATTCTCTTGATCTCATACTACCGAGTGTCCCATTGATCTGTTTATCTCGGTGGTGAAACCTGGAAGAGCTTCAGTCTATATTCTGTCTCCGCTCCCTTACATCCAAGCCTCCTTTGAACCTCCTCTAAAAAGGCTTTGCTACCAACCCCTTCTTATCAAGGCCGCCAATGGCGTCCATGTGCCAAACCCAAGAGTCAATTTTCTACCCTCATCTCCAGTAGATGGGAACATAATGGTCTGGTTTCGATACAAATATCGGAGGTCATGATGACTTAGACCAAGTGCCAGGCTGCTTTGCTAGTTTCTTCCCGAACGTTTCAGCCAGGAGCGGAAAGAATTCATGGGCTAAGAACACAAGGGACCGATGGATGCTGCTTCCCCGCGCCTCGCTGTGTGGAGGCGAATGCAGCCTGTGAGGACTGGGCAGACGGCCAAGCCAGGAAAGCACAAATGACAGCCACAGCGCCTTTCAAGCCATTAGGCTGGGGGCACCACCTCCTCATGGCGTACGGGCAACAACCTCAAACTCTATAGTTACCAACGCCTGCACGCCACTCCTTGGCATGTCGCTGGACTTGCTCACGTGTCTGAGCCGAAGACTTGGACTCGGCCTACCCAGTCACCCTCCTTGATCTCTGGGCAGCACCTGACACGGCTGATCACAATGACCTCCCTGACACCCTCTCTTCCCCATGGGCTTCTGGGACACGGCTCGGCTCTCCGCCACTCTTCAGTCCCCTCCACTTCTCCTCCTTCCCCCAGCCAGGGCCACTTCCCAGGCCCCCCTCCGCATCTCTGTTTTCATCCATCTCCTACATGATCACAACTCAATCCGTCTCAAGGAGTTAGATACTATCTGAGTTAGCTGTCCCAACACCTTACCTCCGACCTGTGGCGTAAAACAACAGGCACTTGTTTTCTCATCATCCTGGAAGCCAGAAGTCTGAAACAAAGTGTCAGCAGTGTCACCGTCGTGCCCTCCAAGGCTCTAGAGGAGGGTCCCTCCTTGCCTCTCCCAGCTTCTGGTGACCCCGGAGCTCTTTGGCTGTGGCAGCCCAGCTCCAATGTCTGTCAGCATGTCACATAGCCTTCCCTGTGTCTATCTCCCTCAAATCTCCCTCTCTTATCTCTAACAGAGACTGGCCCTTAGATACAGGGCCACCCTGAATCCAGGAGGATCTCACGTCAAGGTTCTTAGTTCCATCTGCAAAGACCCGATCTCCAATTCAGAACACAGTGACAGGGATGGGAGCAGGGGACACTTAGGCCTTAGACACATTCTTTTGGGGAATGCCACTCCACTCACTACCCCACCTCTAGGCTGGTATCTCCCAGATTCACAACCCCAGCTCAAAACTCTGCCTCCCCCTCCAGTCTGTAACGTCACTACTAATAAGCATCTCAAATTTTACATTGCCGAAACAGCTCTTCACCCTCCCAGATACATCCCCTTCCTAACAGTCCCAAACGCAGTGACTGGCATTACCATGTAGGCGGCTCCTCCCACTGACACTCTGCAGTCACCCTGACTTCCTGCCTTTACTCGCTGCACACGCGAGTGCACTGCCCGGCTGCTTCCAACACGCTTCTTGATGCTGACTCCCTTTTCCCTCCGGCCGGTCCTCGCTGACGCCAGCCCGCACCAGCTCTCCCCTCCGGGCCGTCCTCGCTGCTGTCAGCCCGCACCAGCTCTCCCCTCAGGGCCGTCCTCGCTGACGCCAGCCCGCACCAGCTCTCCCCTCCGGGCGTCCTCGCTGATGCCAGCCCGCACCAGCTCTCCCCTCCGGGCCGTCCTCGCTGATGCCAGCCCGCACCAGCTCTCCCCTCCGGGCGTCCTCGCTGACTCCAGCCCGCACCAGCTCTCCCCTCCGGGCGTCCTCGCTGACGCCAGCCCGCACCAGCTCTCCCCTCCGGGCCGTCCTCGCTGACGCCAGCCCGCACCAGCTCTCCCCTCCGGGCCGTCCTCGCTGCTGTCAGCCCGCACCAGCTCTCCCCTCCGGGCCGTCCTCGCTGACGCCAGCCCGCACCAGCTCTTCCCTCCGGGCCGTCCTCGCTGACGCCAGCCCGCGCCAGCTCTCCCCTCCGGGCCGTCCTCGCTGCTGTCAGCCCGCACCAGCTCTTCCCTCCGGGCCGTCCTCGCTGACGTCAGCCCGCACCAGCTCTCCCCTCCGGGCCGTCCTCGCTGCTGTCAGCCCGCACCAGCTCTCCCCTCCGGGCCGTCCTCGCTGCTGTCAGCCCGCACCAGCTCTTCCCTCCGGGCCGTCCTCGCTGACGTCAGCCCGCACCAGCTCTCCCCTCCGGGCCGTCCTCGCTGCTGTCAGCCCGCACCAGCTCTCCCCTCCGGGCCGTCCTCGCTGCTGTCAGCCCGCACCAGCTCTCCCCTCCGGGCCGTCCTCGCTGACGCCAGCCCGCACCAGCTCTTCCCTCCGGGCCGTCCTCGCTGACGCCAGCCCGCGCCAGCTCTCCCCTCCGGGCCGTCCTTCCTCGCTGCTGTCAGCCCGCACCAGCTCTCCCCTCCGGGCCGTCCTCGCTGACGCCAGCCCGCACCAGCTCTCCCCTCCGGGCCGTCCTCGCTGACGCCAGCCCGCACCAGCTCTTCCCTCCGGGCCGTCCTCGCTGACGCCAGCCCGCGCCAGCTCTCCCCTCCGGGCCATCCTCGCTGACGCCAGCCCGCACCAGCTCTCCCCTCTGGGCCGTCCTTCCTCGCTGCTGTCAGCCCGCACCAGCTCTTCCCTCCGGGCCGTCCTCGCTGCTGTCAGCCCGCACCAGCTCTTCCCTCCGGGCCGTCCTCGCTGCTGTCAGCCCGCACCAGCTCTCCCCTCCGGGCCGTCCTCGCTGACGCCAGCCCGCGCCAGCTCTCCCCTCCGGGCCATCCTCGCTGACGCCAGCCCGCGCCAGCTCTCCCCTCCGGGCCGTCCTCGCTGACGCCAGCCCGCGCCAGCTCTCCCCTCCGGGCCGTCCTCGCTGACGCCAGCCCGCGCCAGCTCTCCCCTCCGGGCCGTCCTCGCTGACGCCAGCCCGCACCAGCTCTCCCCTCTGGGCCGTCCTTCCTCGCTGCTGTCAGCCCGCACCAGCTCTCCCCTCCGGGCGTCCTCGCTGACGCCAGCCCGCACCAGCTCTCCCCTCCGGGCCATCCTCGCTGATGCCAGCCCGCACCAGCTCTCCCCTCCGGGCCGTCCTCACTGATGCCAGGTCGCGCCAGCTCCTGCCCCGCGGGACCTCTCTGCAGGAACAACCTGACTGCACTCCCTGTTTCCATGGAGGCCCCTCTTCTAGTCGTTTCTTCTCACAGCGGGCAGGCTGAACCACTGAACCATAAAAACATAAGTCAGATCTTCTCTCTCTGCACTCAGTACCTTCAGGGGCTGCTCGTCACACTTTGAACAAACTACAGCCTTTGTCATAGCCCATAAGATGCCACAGGCTCGGGGGCCGGCCCACCTCTCTGATGGCAAAACCTGTTCCACCTCCCCTCTCTCTCCGAGCTCCATTCTCAATGGCCCCCTTGCCGTCCTCTGACATGCCAAGCCCGCACTCCCGGTCCTTTGTGCTTGCTGTCCCCTCTGCCTGGAAGGTTCCACCTTTCCTCCGTTCGCAATTTGCTCAGACGACGCTTCCGCGGACCAACTGTCCAGAAGTGCATTCCCAGTCACCTTCTTCCTTTATCCAGAGTTAGTTCTCGGTCGCTACCTGACAGTCCACAAACCTGGCACCGCAGTGATCGTTTATCTGTCACCTGTCTGTGGCCCCCATGAGAAGGGGAGCTCCGCAAGGCCAAGCCTGTGTCCTGCTCACCACTGTGCTCATTATGCGCAGAATGGTGCCTGCCACATTGTACTTGCTCATTAACTGTTTGTTGGAGAAATGAACAAACAACTAAAATGACCTTTTAAAAGTGAAAGTAACCTGGCCATATTAAAAAGTGATTTAAAAAAACAACAACGTGAAATCCCATTAAATCAGTTGAAGACCATTTTCACTGAGTGCTTTTTAGGAAATTATGAAGAAGTGTTTACGTAGACAGTAAACACAAACCCTTCCAAATCGATTCTTTGTCCAGCACTTACAATATTCACTCTGGAAACTCAGTCTTTAAGTTTGTCCAGGGGCCTGTTTCTCACGCAGAGATGAGATGCAGACACAGTCTGACAAACCTCTGCCTCACAAAGGAAACCACAGGGCAAAACCTAATTCCACAAAACTTGCACAATGTTTTGCCACATTTAGTCACATGAAACTTCATCAAACAGGTTCCGCTCTAATGTGTGTTTACAATTAGTCCTTTAAAAAAAATGTTTAAGAAACATTTGGTATGAGAAGGCCGTCTGATACAAAACGGGACCTACTGGGAGCAGAGATGTGCGAGCTCAGATCTTGCTTCTGCCACTTAACATCCCATGAACTGAAAGCAAGTTCCAGAGCCTCTCAGCTGCTCTGCTGCAAGACTAGGCAATGCCACCTGCCTAACAGGACACTGGTGGTTACAACATCCAACAAAGAGTGTGATCACACAACTCATTTCACTTGAATTCATACATGCTGTGAGCCAGACCATGTCCCCTGAAACAGTAAAATATTCATCTCATCACAGAGATGCTCTGTCAGACCTCTCTCCAGGGACTTCTGTGACCTCACATGCACAAGAGAAGACAGCATGCAAACAAAGAGCTTATTTGGAAAAGCGGAGAGGCACGGAAACAACCAGAAACATGTACACGAGCATCTTATTAAGTGGTCCAGCATGTAGAAGTCACACTCCTGACCACGGACACTTTGCCTGGTTCACCAGATACTTCATAAATGTCGGCTGGATGACAAATTGGTGAACTAACTAACAAGGGTAGCAACTGGAATCTGAATGTATGTGAGTAGAAATTTTAACCAGCAGAGGAGGTGCTCCTGAGAGGAAATGATGTGGTCTCCATGGTGACCCTGGGCTGGGAATCCTGCTCTGGCCCGGCTACTCGGCATCTCTGAGTGGCTGCGCTGGCATGATGCCTTAAAGACATCAAGCCAAGCAAGGACAAACCCTCCCACCCGACCCTCGCCCCGGCACAGGGAAGGTCCTCTTTCACCAGCAGTTAAACAAGCCATTTTACAGATGAACCTGAAATTGTTTTTATTTTTATGATACATTATTCAAATATTCAAAATAATTCTATTATAATTCTAAATGTTCCCAAGCCTCATGAACTCATATCAGTGTAAACGGCAGTTTGGATTACAGAAGGCTACTGATCGTTCTGACAGGTTTGTCACCACTCTTCCCTATGGACCATGAATAAAATCACAAAGGAGTGTCCTCTGAGCCTTTCCAGAAGAACGGTAAGTGCTAGCACGTGATTCACCCTGAGGAGTACGAATGACCTCTACCTATATATTTATCTTTTTTTAAAATTTTATTTAGAAAATTAACTTTAACAGAGTGACACTGATCAATAAGAGTACATAGGTTTCAAGTAAACATTCCTATAGCCTTTGAACTGTTGATTATATTGTACACTTATCACCCAAAGTCAAATCATTTTCTGTCACCTTGTTTGTCCCTCTTTACACCCTTCCTTCCACCCAAATACACTTATCTTATTCAATAATCAGAATGAGCTTTTGAGATAAGGTTTACTACAATCTCAGTTTCATTTTAGAGATGAGGTAATAAGGTTCAAAAGGTTAACTAACTTGCCCAAGGACATACAAACAGGAAGTGAAATATCTGCTTCCAAACCCTGTGGTCTTTGATCTACAGCATTTAATAAACCAATTAATTGAGGCATCATCTGAGGAAGTCCCAAGAGCACTTGACGAGGGCAGTGGGGCAAGCACAGATGCACCGTGTAGTCAGAGGCACGTCATTCTACACGGTGAACATCCCCTAGATAAACTCCTCGACCCAAAACAGGACCTCCCACCAACCAACCTCACCTTATCCCAGTGAAACAAAAACCACAGTACATAAGAGCACTTTGGTTTTTTTGTTTGTTTTTTTTTATACAAAGGCAGAGAGAGAGTCAGAGAGAGAGGAACAGATAGGAACAGACGGACAGGAACGGAGAGAGATGAGGAACATCAATCATTAGTTTTTCGTTGCGACACCTTAGTTGTTCATTGATTGCTTTCTCATATGTGCCTTGACCATGGGGCTATAGCAGACCTAGTAACCCCCTGCTCGAGCCAGCAACCTTGGGTCCAACCTGGTGAGCCTTTTGCTCAAACCAGATGAGCCCGCGCTCAAGCTGGCGACCTCAGGATCTCGAACCTGAATTCTCCGCATCCCGGTCCAATGCTCCATCCATTGTGCCACTGCCTGGTCAGGCCATAAGAGCACTTTGAAAAGTCAAGACCGGTCTACGGGGAAAACACATGTAAAACTTTATATCATTCTGACGACTAGGAGCTTGACCTTTAAACCAGATAGCCACTCCCCTTGAAGTTGTACTAAAAATGCTCATTTAGTCAGTAAAACTTTTTTCACAAATGCTGCAACAGGTGAGGCTGAGCTTAGAATAGCCACAAATTTGTGACATTGGAATATACCAGGAGAATAATTCATCGTGAAAGTTACTTTAATATCTAATGCACGTTTTCCAGCATTACGGTAATATTTATTTTGTAAAAGCTTTCATTTTGATTATTACTCAACAAATAATTTAATACTAATCTATCAACATAAACTTCCTTCCTAAGTATATATTAAAATACACTCAAGTCCTACTTAGGCGAAAATGGCCCTAATTTAGTATGAAGTAGCTACTGCCTAAAATAGACCACCTCTCAGAAAACTACCTAGTTATGCACGCTGGTGGATCAGATTATAATTCGGATACCTGGAGTAAAAATGGTCCCCTAGTACCGAAACGGGTCATCCTTACTAGGCAAGGGCAAAACTTCAGGAAAGGTGGACATAAAGTAGTGATAATAGGCCCCCTGCACAGCCACCAGGTCAATCATGAAGACCTATAGCGTGACAGATGTCACGACCAGACTTCCCTCATGTCCCAATCCAAATGTCTCTTACATGAAAATTTCCTGATTATTAAAGTTACCTAAGATCAGTTACGAAATGGAGCCATTAGAAATGGGGGAAAGAGACCTGTGGTGGCGCAGTGGATAAAGCATCGACCTGGAACGCTGAGGTCGCCTGTTCGAAACCCTGGGCTTGCCCAGTCAAGGCACATATGGGAGTTGAAGCTTCCTGCTCCTCCCCTCCCTCTCTCCCCTCTTCTCTAAAATAAATAAATAAAATCTTAAAAAAAAAAAAAAGAAATGGGGGAAAGAACCTGACCAGGTGGTGGCACAGTGGACAGAGCGTTGGACTGGGACACGGAGGACCCAGGTTCAAAACCCCAAGGTCACCGGCTTGAGCATGGGCTCATCTGGTTTGAGCAAGGCTCACCAGCTTGAGCCCAAGGTCGCTGGCTTGAGCAAGGGATCACTTGGTCTGCTGTGGCCCATGGTCAAGGCACATATGAGAAATCAATAAATGAATAACTAAGGAGCCGCAATGAAGAATTGATGCTTCTCATCTTTCTCCCTTCCTGTATGTCCCAATCTGTCCCTCTCTCTGTCTCTCTCTCTGTCTCTGTCATACACACACACACACACACACACACACACACACACAGAGAAATAAGGGAATGAGAACCTCTAAAAAAAAGCCATTCCTCCAGAAAAGCGGGAAGAACACAACATGGGCGAAAATGGTCAAGATTCACTTTTGCAAAACTGAAAATTAATCACAGGCTTACAGCAAACTGAAACATTTATTCAACAAGAACGGCTGCATCTCAGTAAGTACAGTGAGTTTTGTGGTGTCTGATCTCACCCCATTCCCATCCCCCTCTCCTCAGCTCTGCAGTAAGTAGCCTTGAATACCCAGAACCCCGTAATCACAGGGAAATCTAGCAGCCAACCGACCACCCTGGTGTAAGTCCACACGTCCCGCTTGTGCACACACAGAGCTGCTCACAGCTCCTTACTGCTCTGCTCCCGCACCTGAACAAGCAGCCAGAGATGGCCTACCTTGAGAAAAAGTCTCTGAGCCCTGGCCGGTTGGCTCAGCGGTAGAGCGTCGGCCTGGCGTGTGGGGGACCCGGGTTCAATTCCCGGCCAGGGCACATAGGAGAAGCGCCCATTTGCTTCTCCACCCCCACCCCTTCCTTCCTCTCTGTCTCTCTCTTCCCCTCCCGCAGCCAAGGCTCCATTGGAGCAAGGATGGCCCGGGTGCTGGGGATGGCTCCTTGGCCTCTGCCCCAGGCGCTAGAGTGGCTCTGGTCGCGGCAGAGCGACGCCCCGGAGGGGCAGAGCATCGCCCCCTGGTGGGCAGAGTGTCGCCCCCTGGTGGGCATGCCGGGTGGATATCGGTCGGGCGCATGCGGGAGTCTGTCTGACTGTCTCTCCTCGTTTCTAGCTTCAGAAAAATACAAAAAAAAAAAAAAAAAGAAAAAGAAAAAGAAAAAGAAAAAGTCTCTGAGATCCAAGACAATGATCAAAACACCCAGCCAGAGAAAAAGGACTCAGAGACGCTGGAGATTGCAAAAGGAAACCTCAAAAAGCTCTCCTTAAAATATTTAGAGAGGACGTTGCACAAAAAACCAAGAGCTGAGTGTATTGGAAAAAAAAATAAAGATAACACAAAATAGGAAAATGCTGTTGGAATGTATTAAATGAAATCACAAGTGAAAAATTTTATCGGAGGAGCTAAAGATAAGGTTGGGCAAATCCTGCAAAAAGTAGAACAAAAGGATGGTGGAATAGATGATTTTAAAAAGGTGTGGGGGGATTAATCCAGGAGTTCTAACACGCTAATAAGAATTCTAGATAAGGAGAAGAGAAAAAAATGGGAACAATTAATGATCAAAAATGAAGAATCCCTGGAATTGGAGACCATGCATCTCCATACTGACCAGATACATCACTGAGCACACTTCCATAATTATTTTAAACAGATACACACAAGGACCCATCACTGGGCTCTCTGAGGATAAACTGTTATTACTCAGCTCAGAGAAAGAAAAAAATCAGATCATCAGCATAAACAGGGACTTATCTGGATTCTGAAATGTCAAAAACAGATAAATCCCTGCTTCTATAATACATATTGATGCTAAGTAATTATAAGCTAAATATCTTTCATGCATTAAAAAAACTTCCTGCGGCCCTGGCTGGTTGGCTCTGCAGTAGAACGTCAGCCCAGCATGTGGAAGTCCCAGGTTTGATTCCTGGTCAGGGCACCCAGGAGAAGCAACCACCTGCTTCTCCACTCTTTCCCTTTCTCTTTCTCTCTCCCTCTGTTCTCTCTCTCTTTCCCTCCCACAGCCATGGCTCAAACAGTTTGAACAAGTTGGCCCCAGACACTAAGGGTGCCTTTGTGGTCTCGCCTCAGGCACTAAAATAGCTCAGTTGCCGAGCAACAGAGCAGTGGCTCCAGATGGACAGAGCATTGCCCAGTAGGTGGCTTGCCAGGTGGATCCCAGTCGGGGCACATGCAGGAGTCTATCTCTGCCTTCCTACCTCTCATTTAATATAAATAAATAAATAAGTAAGTAAATAAATAAATAAGCAAGCTTCCTGCTTTAAATAAAGAAAGAACAGATTTTTTTAAATTGGGAGTAAATTCAGGTAATTCTTGTAACTATGGGACTGTCTGAATTCTGTACCAGAAGTTTATATTTTATTGCCTTTTTAAAATAAGTCATTCATGAAGATTAAAAATGTCTATTTTCTTGGCTCTCAGCTAATCTTACACTTATTTGCACAGGTTTAGGCTTTATTCCCTAGTTCTTTTTCTTTCAGCATCTTCAATACAAAAGCTCTAACAGGATTAATAATGACAAATTTAATTAAAAATTAATTCAAGTTATGAGAATTGCTGCTACCTTGACATATACTCAAAACTCTTGACATTTTCAACTAAATTCCCTTTCATCCTAAGGGCCACACACTCACCTTGAGGGTCAACATCTTTAGCTAGCTTCAGGGCGTCTGAGTTTGCGAGGTCCGTGTTGGCCGGGGTGACAGCCAAGATCAGACAGTTCTCCCGCGTGATGAACTGCATAATCATTTCTTTGATCTGGTGCTCAATATCTGCAGGCTGGTCTCCCACGGGCACCTTCGTAATTCCAGGTAGGTCGATAAGGGTGAGATTTAACACTGTGGGGGAAGGAAAAAGAGCCTTACGTGTAGCCTCGGTGCTAAAAGATGTCAACCATGCAGAATCACCTGTCACTTTGGTGGAGATTTAATAAAAGCTCAGCTTTATATATAGATGGTGCGTCTGAATAACCCCAATGCGTGTGTGTATAACAAAAGGCTAAGAATATACAAAGTGGCTTTGCCAGTTTTCGCTATTTTTATAATGATATGATTGTGTTGTGCCAAATGGTCATTCTAACATCATTTCAAAAGCACTGCTTTGCGTGCCTGAGGGTTTCCTCAGAGAGCTGTCACATTCATAACGAAGGGGTGGTAAGTAAAAAACAGAACAATTCATACATACGCTGTCTACCAGTCTTGTACAGTATACTGCCTTCAAATGGTGTAAAGTTATCAGGGGGAGATCTGTCCTTCCCTTCCAAAGCAGCATGTTATCTACAGAGGGGTAGCCGCTTAGCCTGGTGGGGAGCTGCTAGCCATTCATGGTGCCACGAGGTTACCGTGGGGATCACATGGCCAGTCTCCCGGACCACCGCTGGGGAGAGCAGGAAATGGCCCCTGACTCGGTGACTCAGGCTCTGTTCGAAAAGCAACAGAGATGGAGAGAAGATGACAGATTGAAATCCGACCTGCTAAAACTTTAGTCAGAACAGAGGTTCTTCACACTGGAGAAGTTGGGGGACTTCTAGAAAATTCCACAAGGAAGACTCAACCGTGGTACCAAGCAGCACTAAAAATTTTGCAAGGGTGGAAGATATTTTTTTAAATGCAAGTTTTTAGGCATACCTCTTTGGAATTCTAAAAGTTTAAAATAGACATGAAGAAAAAAATTTCTGATGACTTATTCAATTCTGATCTTTTTAAAAATCATCTCCTCCTGCCTCCCCATAAGTAAACCTGTGTGAGCTCTTTGGACCACACTGTTCTTGACGGGATGCCGCCGCTATCCTAGCGGCCCAGGTCTCTTTCAGAGAACGAGCCATCTTCCATACAAATACCGCATGTCAATGAATGTAGTTAAAATCTCTGAGGACAAGAATTTGGAATTCCGTTGTTTTACTTACCATGAGGGGAATAGACTCGCAGGTTGATGGGTATGGGGGAAATGCCTTTATTCATTCCAGTGACTCGGTCTGTTTCTGCTTCTATCTCGTGGCGAACTTCATCGAAATCTGTGAACTTTTTCCCTTTGCAATGTAGAAATTCAGCATATTCTACAAAAAGACAAATTAATACAACCGAAAATCATTCACTCTTGCCATAATTATGGGGGAAATAAGTCTCTTTAATTACAAGTCACATACTGTCTCTTAAAGTACCATCAAAACGGGAGAACACAGCTGACACAAACAAGCACAGTTGCTGCCTTACAAATATTACAACCCAGTACAAATGCCAAGGATGCTACTGTGCTCGTGTTCAGACAAGCAGTTAAGTACGATAAGCAGACCTTAAACCTTCCAGTCCAGCAGTTTTCAACTAGTATGCCGCAAGGATTTTTAAAGCATGCAATGCCTGACTATGTAGTCACCGCTCTGGCCTCCTGAAAGCAACACAGATGGCCCGGTCCCAGGGACTGGAAAGGTCCTCCAGAGGTGGGCCAGGAAATCTCCACTTTAATTTACCAAGCACTGCAATGACCCAACTTTTCAACAGTGTGACCAACAGAGACTTTAATTTCTGTCTCTCCTGCCAGGGTGCAGGGGCATGAATGTTTCTATCTTCATTTCTCCATGTAATTTACACGGGTGTTTTCTGAAACGTGGCACACTAAGACTCCGAGAGCTCACTGCCCAGTAGGGGAGATCTAGTCAGCACAGCCGCCTTCAGTCGGCCTCAGAAGGCTGGTCTCTGAGGTTACGGCATCCCTTGGCAAGCTCTTTCACACGGCTACCCCCGTGGTCCAAAGAGATCATGGGTTTACTTATGGGGAGGTAGGAGGAGACAATTTTAAAAGGATCAGAACTGAGCCCGGCCGGTTGGCTCAGTGGTAGAGTGTCGGCCTGGCGTGCAGGAGTCCCGGGTTCGGTTCCCGGCCAGGGCACACAGGAGAAGCACCCATCTGCTTCTCCACCCCTCCCCCTCTCCTTCCTCTCTCTCTCTTCCCCTCCGGCAGCCGAGGCTCCATTGGAGCAAGGTTGGCCTGGGCGCTGGGGATGGCTCTGTGGCCTCTGCCTCAGGAGCTAGAATGGCTCTGGTTACAACAGAGCAACGCCCCAGATGGGCAGAGCATCGCCCCCTGGTGGGCATGCCGGGTGGATTCCGGTCAGGCACATGTGGGAGTCTGTCTGACTGCCTCCCTGTTTCCAACTTCAGAAAAATACAAAAAAAAAAAAAAAAAAAAAAAAAAGAAAGAAAGAAACAAAAGAAAAGGATCAGAACTGAATAAGTCATTAAAATTTTTTTCTTTATGTTTACTTTAAACTTTTAGAATTCCAAAGAGGTACTCATGAAAACACCCTTTTTAGAGCCTATATTTAACCACTCAACGGCTAGGCCAGTACCATGTGGATGTAAGAAGTCAAAGATAAGTAGAGGACAAAACAATAGTCAGAATAAAGAGAACAAAAGATGTCAAATACCAGGAAACAAAAATTAGTAAAAATGAGTCATAATTTAAAAGAAATTGAACTGTATTTTTTAGGTCAAGACAGTCTGTGGGAAATGCACTCTTGAGGACTTATGACAGTCCCAAGTCATAAGTCTTTCATAGAATTTTAAACTTCTGAATCAGGGACTATGTTTTAATCGATAATTTGAGTAACGCAAATGAGGTCCTCTCTTTAATTGACCAAGCACTGTATTGACCCAACTTGCCACTAGATGGCACCTCCTTGCTTTCTCTGCAGGAAACACATGCCCTTCCAGAAGGTTGTAAAAGCAACGCAATTTTCAAGTGAGATGTAATCTCATCTCTGGACTATGGAGAATGCTTTTATCTTGCAGTTACGAGATTATAACTGTGCGGGACCATCTCAAACCTGTGTCTTTTTAAGGATAGGACCCCCACAGATAGATTTAGGGATGCCCATGTGTTTCAACTAATCTTTAGTGAGCTCCTACTTGTCAGTCAAGCACTGTTTTAGAAATTGGGGATGTAGCAGAGAGAAAAAAAAAATAAGTGTCTAGCCTCACGAAGCTTAAATTCTAATGCTAAGAAACAATGTGTGTGTGTGTGCGGTAGACAGTAAGTGCTCTGGAGATTAAACAGGAAGGAGATAGCAAATGCTGGGGCAGAGGGGTTACTTTGTTATAGGCTGTGGTTGAGGGAGGCTTCTCTGATATGATGGAGTGACATTCAAGCCAAGACTCAGGAAAGGAGAGACGAGCCATGCTTTATGTAAGAGCAGCCGGCAGGGCACCTGAGGCTGACATGCCCTGGGCTGCTAGAGGAATGGTGTGGAGGGCACCGTTCCAGGAGCACAGAGCATACCAGGAGGAGGTCAGAGACGTGATCTGAGCTGTGGTTCAGCCTGAACTGGGTGGGGGGGGGGGGCTGGGGGGGCTGAGGGCCATTTCAAAGACTGTGATTTTAACTCTTGAGTGAATGGTAGACCACTTGAAGGGCTGGGGTAGAGAGAAAACAAGGTGTAACTGAGGATTCAAATAAGTAACTATGGTTGCTGTGTTGTGGGATGGGGAAGCGTGCTGGGGGGGAGGAGGGAAGTATAAATGGGGATGGACGGAGGCTTGACTTGGGGTGGTGAACACACAGTACAGGGTACAGATGACGTGTAGGACTATGCACCAGAAACCTGTACCATGTTTTTAACTAGTGTCACACTGATAAACTAAATGAAAAGGGGCGGGGGAGGAAGCTGGGTTTTGGAATAATGGAAGTGAGATGATGGGGCTTGGACCAGGGCAGTAGCAATGAGACAGGTGCGTCGTGGTTAAATCCTAGTGTATTTTGAAGGAAAAACCAACAGGATGTGCTGAATGAAGGAGTAAAGGTGGAGGACGGGAGGAAGAAGGGTCAAGGATAACTTCAAGTTTGACCCCAACAAGGGGAAGAACTCAGAAACAGAAAAGACCAAAAGGAAGAGGCAGAAGGGATGGGGCAGGGAATCCGGAGTCCAGCTCGGTCTGCGATACCGTCACCTGTGTGACCCCCTCCCTGTCCCCGTTCCCCCCACCACCCCCGTGAAGGAGCACACTGCTGCTCACTGTGAGGACAGCACAGGTGCAGGAGGCCCCAATCACACGGCCCTCAGCTGATGGGTGTGTGTTTATTCTGCAGGTTTTCCAGGAGATGGCAGTCGAGTGCTGGAGAAAAAAGGACGCTTTTGCTAATCGGCACAAAAATGGCTTCGGGGCTGGATATGGGAGAGCCTTTGATCTGAGGAGAAGTCTGAGCTGGGGAAATGTATCCGGATTTCGCGCAAGTCAGGCAAGTGGATCAGATCGCTAAGTGAGAGAGAGATCAGGAAGGGGTAGAGAGTGGGGCCCCGGGCTTTCTAGGGCTCAGCGGTCAGGAGAGGAAGAGTGAGTCTCGGTGGTCAAGACAGAAGGGAAACCCCGAGTGAGAGGGGACCCAAAGCCAAGAATGTGTTCTGTGAAGGGAGGCCTTGCACTCCGTCACATGCAGCCACATGTCAGGGAGGACGAGCACTAAGAGTGGACCACAGAACTGGGAGACTCCAGGGTCCTTCAGGAGGCCGACAAGAGCGGTCACAGTGGAGTGGGGTGGATGACAGCCGTTTGGGAGAGAACTAAGAGGGGATGGGAGGAGAGGAAGTAGAGACTGATGACAGAGACTCCTGTGAAGGAGTTCTGTTATAAAGGGGAGGAGAACTGTGGGAGGACAGCCGTGCCTGTCCCCACAACCTCTCCCTGTGCTGTTCCTCAGTGTATCCTTTTATAACAAACTGGTGATCTAAGAAGCAAACTGTTCCTCTGAGTTCTCTGAGATACTCTAGCAAATCGACTAAACCCAAGAAGAAGGCCATAGGAACCTCTGACTTACAGCCAGCTGGTCAGAAGTACAGGTGACCAACTGGACTTGCAATTGGCATCCTGAGAGGCAGGGGGTCGACTGGAACCCCCGATTTGTAGCCAATTAGAAGCCTGGACTTGTGACCGGTGGCTAAAATCGGGGCGGTGGGGGACAGAGGCCATCTTACAGGACTGAGCCCTCCACCAGTGGGATCTTATGCTATCTCTGGATAGATAGTGTCAGAATGGAGTTGAACTGTCGGACACCCAGCTAGTGCTGGAGAATGGACTGTTGTGAGAGGCCACCCCCGCCCCCACCACAGTGGAACAGGGCCCCAAAACCTAAAGAGGCAGGAACCACAAAATCCTTTTTCTACTGGTCCCAAAGAGCCACCTGGGAAACAACTTATCCTTCCGAGCAGACTGAGCCAGCTGATCAATAGCTAGACTTTTCAAGAGCTAATAACCCTGTGTCTTCATAGACTTTTATGCCATGGTAAACTGGTATGTCTGAAGGTCTAACAGAGCTCACCTGTGGCTCGGAGCTATCATCTTCCTCACAGAAAGGCAGTTTCCAATGGCACGAGCTCTCTCTTAGCATGTCCTCAGCAGTCCTTGGATTCTAAATACTTGGGGTCATTGGGCACATGGAATGATCTTGCCCAAACGACTCCAGACTTCCACCCAGGGTCGATCTGAGTCGTGATTAAATTCTGTAGGCATAAGCTCATTTGGAGGGTGAAGGTGATGTGTACATAAGCACTGGAACCCCAGTACCGCATCCATGAAATTACACCATGTGTCACTAGAACCCGTCTCACTGAAATTCACGTACGTGCTCGGTTTCACAAAAGGAGACTCCTGGTTTAAAAAAAAAAAAAACCCTGGTTCCCCAATGTCAAAAATAACCTACATTCGAAGCAAAGATTGAGATACATTTTTATATCAAAGAATGACGTTTTGAGGGAGGAGAGAGTATTAGAAATTCAGAACTATCACTCTATTTTATTTTTATTTCCATATAACACATTTTAGCACTGCCATTTCCACTGGTCGTGAACAACAAATTATACTGGGTTCAACAGCTGACAAATTGTTTGGGGGAAGGATGATATATGGCTTATGCCTGGGCAGCGTTCCAATCATCTGTGAAAAGCACAACGTGGCCATAAGAATTTAAGTATTTCCAATATGACCCTTCCATGGGAAAAAACAACAACAACAAAAGACATGCATATGTTTAGCTTAATCAAGGTTAAGTAGAAAAGAATGAATATCAAGCATGTGCATGTAGCTTCTTGTCAACTTTTATTCTAAGAACTGGGGCCTCGATGCCATTAGCTGGAGTCTTATTTATAAAACGTTTTAATAGCAGTATTTTGTGAACATAGGGCTCCAAGGAAAAGAAAGTTCATGGGCCGCAGGAACAGGGGACAGTTTTCGATGCAACGAGCTGAATCTGTTGCTCTGAAGAGCATCTAGATAAGACCACACAGAACCAGACTTCCTCAAAGACAGAGGCGGCGCTGGACCCAGCTGGGCTTCCCGGGTGCCCTCACATCTAGAGTAAAGAGCATCTCTGGTTTTCTCTGTTTGCTGGAGCGTCCACTGTGATGCCACTGGGCAAGGCTGGTTTCGAAAAAAACGCTCCCATCCAGCTTCCAGGTCACTCCAAGCGGAAGGCAAGACCCTAGAACTGTGGCTGAGTGAGTGACAGATGAAGGGATGGATTACATCGACCCGGATGTGGAGCAGAACTCCATTGTGTCGCTCAGGGGGGAAAAGAAAGAGGAAATCTAAAGAGGCTAACAATTAACCTGAGTGAGGAAGTCCAGCCGGGGTGAAAGGCAGAGGTCTCGGGGGAGGGCTAAGAACAATGGGGTGGGGCCGGCAGGAGGACAGCCAGGAAGCGCTAAGAGACTGGGGTGCGGGCTCAGGGCCTGAGGCCCCCCAGGCAGAGGAGGAGATCAAAGCAGAACTTCAGACCCGAGGGAGCCAGATGGTAGCACGCTGAAAGCCACGCTGCAAACTCAGCCTTAGAATGGAAGAGAGAGCCGGTCCACAGCCCACAATGCCAGAGCCTCTGACGGAGAACCCGGGGCAGAGGGACCGGTCTCAGTGCTGCCCTGACTGACCCTCACAGCTCAGCTCGGCCCGCATGGCCCCTGTGCCATAAGCGGGCCGGTTCTAGAGCCGAGGTGGGGCTGAGCCCGCCTGTGCAGATTAAGTGGCCCCGGATGACTGGAGGGGTGCTGGCCCAGAAACCCAGGCGTGTCTGACGGATTATACCGGGTTCAACAGCTGACAAATGGTTTGGGGGAAGGATGATATGGCTTATGCCTGGGCAGCGTTGGTTGTATCCCGCCAGCAGCAGGGATTTGTATGGACCATCTTATGACAAGCATCCCAAAGAGCAGTCAGACTATCAGCCGCTGTGATGCCGACACAGCCCGACTGAGTCCTGTGTTTTCAAAGGTGCTCGAAGAGTGTAACAAAAGTCAACTCCATTTCTTACTCATAGACATTCCATGTAAGACACAATCAATAGAGAAACTATATTCCAAACACGAGAACCAAATGAGAGGATTGTCAAGCCTTTGGCCAGAAACTGCTGAGTGGATAATTCTTCCAAGTCTCAGCAGCGTCTGCCGTGACTTTCCTCATCCTCCTGCAAATGTCCCCTTCTGCTGACACCAGCCGCCGTCCTGGCTTCCTGGTGGTTCTCCTTCCTCCTGGACTCACGGCTTCCTCGTGTCCGCTGCCCATGGCCCCTTCTCTTCTCTCCCGCACTGCTAAATGCCAGAGCACCGCCAGCCCATCTTCTGCACCTGCTTCTCTCCCCTGTCGTCTCCCTGCTCTCGCTAGATTAGATCTCATCTCTCTATTTGCCTTTAAAAAGTGTCTATATGCACGTACATATATCCCCAAATTCATGTCTTTAAGCACTCACCTCTCCCCTGAACTCCAGATTTAGACAATTATATCCAATTCTAATACTTAATTCACATTTCTACTTGTCCATTTCTACTATGTCTGATAAATATCTCCATGTTAGCATGTCAGAAATCAAACTTTTAAATCCCTGCTGCATTTGATTCCCTGGTCAGGGTACATAAATGGGCAGCTCAATGTTCTTGTCTCTCTCTCTCTCCTTGCCTTGCTCAAAAAATAAAATAAAATAAAATAAATCCCCACATCCACACCTACACCTGCTCCCAGTCTTCCACAACTTAATTATTGATACTACCACTGAATCAGGTGCTCAAGCCAACAGGACCCAGAGCGATCTCGGCATCCTTCTCGTCTTCTGCTTCTCCTCACACATTCTCTCGGCTTCTCCCGCGGCCACCCTCCTCCTAAGCCTGCACCACCTCTTACCTGGACAACCATAAAAGCATCCTAACCATCCTTTCTGGCCCCCCTCTTGCTCCAGATGTCCATTCTCCAGCCAGCAGCTGGAGAGAGCTTTATAAAACACAAATGAGACCCTATCTCTCCTCTCTTCAAAACCTTTTATTGGTTTTCCAGGGCGGAAAGGAAGTCCCGACTTCCTCCCGCTGCCCGACGAAGTCCTGGACCATCTGACCCCTGACTATCTCTGTCTCGAACACAATCTCTATCCTCTGTGCTCAATTCATTTTGGCTGCAAAGATCTCCAACCTCCTTCCTTCCCTGCAAGCACACCACGAATGCCCTGTGCCTAAAACAATGAGTCACATCTGTGAGGCACTCAGTACATATTTGTTGAATTACAGAATAAACAAATGCATAAGTAAGTAAATAAACCAACAAAGAAACACTGGAGGACGACCCTTGAGGTTTGTGGGTCTGAGAAGCAAATGATCACAAACACGGCCTCTGACACCCTGAGTATGAGATATCTTTGAAATACCCAAGTAGAGTTTCAAGCAGTCAGTTGGAAACACGAGCCAGAGGTTGGTGCAGGAGCCACACACAGGAGAGCCCTGGGTGCCTAAGCTGTAACTGAAGCCATGGTGTGGAAGAGACCGTCTAAGGGGGAACATGAAACGATACAGAGAAGAGCCTTGGGTAGGCACAAACTTTAAAGGCCAGGCAGAAGACCGTGAGGCGCATCTGCAAAGAGAGAGGCCAGGAGATCATACTGGGAGAGTCTGGCATCATGGAAGCCAGGTGAGCACAGTGTGTTCCCAGAGGGAGAGAGTAAGCCATAGTGTTAACAACTGTTGAGAGCGTGAGGTCAGTACTGACAAACGGCCAGTGGGACTTATAGAAATTGAGTAGGTATTCATGTCCTATGTTCTTAAATAATGTCCTACACATAATTTCACTATTGCTTGGTATGTCAATGATTTTTTTGATTTTTCGCTATGGATTATTTGTTTACTTAAAAAATATCTTATACACAAGCAAGGAAGTTATAAAAAATAGTTTTATCTTTTTTAAGCTTTTTTTTTTTCCCTTGTCTCTTTCGTCCCTTGCCACCTGGGTGCCAGCTGCCACATCTTGCTGTTGGCAGTGCACCTGCTTGTGAGCTGTGATCCCATCCCACCTTGCAGCTTTATACTTGACTCTAGACCAGGGGTCCCCAAACTACGGCCCGCGGGCCACATGCAGCCCCCTGAGGCCATTTATCCGGCCCCCGCTGCACTTCCGGAAGGGGCACCTCTTTCACTGGTGGTCAGTGAGAGGAGCACATATCACTTGTTACGGCTAGCAGTGACAAATATGGAACCGGATATTGACCATCTCATTAGCCAAAAGCAGGCCCACAGTTCCCATTGAAATACTGGTCAGCTTGTTGATTTAAATTTACTTGTTCTTTATTGTAATATTGTATTTGTTCCTGTTTGTTTTTTTTTGTTTTTTTTTTTTACTTTAAAATAAGATAAGTGCAGTGTGCATAGGGATTTGTTCATAGTTTTTTTTTATAGTCCGGCCCTCCAACGGTCTGAGGGACAGTGAACTGGCCCCCTGTGTAAAAAGTTTGGGGACCCCTGCTCTAGACTGAAAAGTCCAACAACACAGTGTGTCCAGGCTGAGCCTAAAATAGACGTGGACAAACCCAGAGTAAGGCGGCCACAGCCCGGCAACGCCTGAGCTTCAGATCATAGACTTTGTGGTATTAATTTTGGCTACCACAGCCTCCGGGTGCTTCCTCCTGATAATCAGTGAGGTTTAGAAACTGAAAGAGGAAAGGGGGTTTGTGAATAACTGTGTTATTACAGTGTTATTTAGGAGTAACTAAATGTACAGATTCAGAAACAGCAAATGAGTCAATGTCACTTCTTGTTTTAAGACAAAACATCAGATGATCTGCCAGGTAAAAATCTATATGGTAACTAAAAGTGAAATGACTAGACTTTGTCATGAAAAGTCAAGTAATCAGACTTCAATCCAAATATATAAATATATAGGAAAGTCTAAGATATACAAAATGAAAATACCATGTCCCAAAGGAATCTTATACACAAGCAATAAAGTTTATAAATGAGATTTAAGTAGTAATCATATCGGAACTACAAGTCTATAAATATGTAACCAAAAAGAATTTCAAAGGAAGCCTCGGAGCCCTAACCAGTAATCTCAGTCGGTTGAGAGCACCATCCCGAGATGACATGGTTGTGGGTTCGATCTGCAGGCAGGGCACCCATGAGAAGCAACCCAGGAATGCAAAACCAAGTGGAACAACGAATGAATACTTCCCTTTCCCCTCCACTCTCTCTCCTTTCCTCGCCCTGTCTCTCTAAAAATCAATAAAAATTAATCCCTGGCCAGATAGCTCAGTTGGTTGTAACACAGTCCCAAGCATGGAGCTTGCCGGTTCAATTCCCAGTTAGGGCACATACATGAGCAGCTCCATGTTGCTGTCTCTCTCTCAAAAACAAACAACAACAAAAAAAAAAACCAGAGCTACAGTGTACACGGCTGGATACATTAGAATATCGTAACTGTGTGTCCAAAGACAATTCCTCTATCTGCATGTGTTTTATGTACAGGTGGTCAGCAGCACTATTCCATTGAAACATTTTCATAAGACCTTAGGGTCAACTCCTCAGACGTCTTCATGAGGGCTTGCTGAAGGTCATTATCAGCTGGAAACAGAGCCAGCATACTTCGTACATGATGAAAGGAAGTTCATTGTTTACATATCAATATTCCATTTGTCCAATAACATCTGTTGAAAATATTACCCTTTCTCCACCAAACCACCTTTTCACCATTATTAAAAATCAGCTGTCTATCTGCAAATCCATTTTTGCACTCTACTCTATCCCATTGGCCTATTTGTCTAACTTTATGCCAATGCCCCACTATCTTTATTATTTTAACTTTATAATAAGCACTAAAATCAGGTAGTGCTCATTCACCAACATTTTTGTGATTAATTTTTAAAGTTGCTTTGGCTATTCTGGGTCCTTTGCTCTTCCTGTGAATTTGAGTCAGCTTGTCAATTTCTGCAGAATAACTCAATTTTTGAATCTCTATATACAGCATACTTTGCACTAGTACTTGAAAAAAGTTTCCTCCTCTAGCCCAAGTTTTCACCTCTACACACATATATGTGTGTTCAGCACATTTAGCTGAAGGCATAGACATTTTCCCATGAATGCCAGCTCTGACAAAAGCATTAAACTTTACTAAAATACAGGGTTTTCTAACTTGGAGGTACATCCTCTAAACTCCACTTCATTAGAGCAATCTCTTCAGTGTCGGGCCATAAAAAATATGCATTATGTATGGTCCAAGCACCATCTGACCTATTAGTATGGTCTGTCTCAGTAATGAGGATACATGTATTTGCAACGGAAGTCTGAACAAATAAAAGATTTTATCTTAACTATATGAAAACTCGTGAGCATGACATTCACAATTAAGTCATAAAACCAAAATGCAAAGCAACTTCCTCCGATAAGATGCCTCCACTTCATAAATTGCAAAAATTACTCTGTGACTCAGATGAAAGTCAGTTCAATCATTTCTTCAAAACTTTTTTTAAAAGGGGAGGAAAAAGAAAAACTAAAGCTCGCTCCTAGTATGAATAAAATTCAATTAATAGAACAGGTCCATCAGTATAAATTTAAAATATTTTAAGGTCTCCCTGAAATGATTTTTGTTTTTAACACCAAGGGATTCTTATAAGAACATCCAGCACTTAGCAAAACCCAACACATTTATGTGGTCAATTTAAATGACATGAAATGTGCCTATAAAAAAAAAAAAAACACAAGGCCCTGGCCAGTTGGCTCAGTGGTGGAGCATCGGCCTGGCATGCAGGAGTCCCGGGTTCGATTCCCGGCCAGGGCACACAGGAGAAGCACCCATCTGCTTCTCCACCCCTCCCCCTTTCCTTCCTCTCTGTCTCTCTCTTCCCCTCCTGCAGCCGAGGCTCCATTGGAGCAAGGTTTGCCCGGGCGCTGAGGATGGCTCTGTGGCCTCTGCCTCAGGCGCTAGAATGGCTCTGGTTACGGCAGAGCAACGCCCCAAGAAGGGCAGAGCGTCGCCCCCTGGTGGGCATGCCTGGTGGATCCCGGTCGGGCGCATGCGGGAGTCTGTCTGCCTCCCCGTTTCCAACTTCAGAAAAATACAAAAACAAAAACAAAAAAACACAAAAGTTCTGATCTGAAACTCCTCCATACTATGGTTTTTTTCCACTCAATTTGCATCTACATTAATGCTTAGCTACAATAGTCACCAACTATCTCAATAGGAATTTCATTAATAGAAAACTCTCTTACAAAAACACCTCCCTTAAACGGGGCTCTAATATGGAGATAATCACTTTTACAAAAAAAGATAAAAATATAGGATATAGGCATTGAATAAAGAACAATCAGCGAAAAATATATGATCCATAGATCACCTTGCTTGAAAAACAAGTACCCTCATTTTAGAGGGCCCTCAAACGGGACTCTATGGCAGGGACCACAATGAAAAATGCAATCTCCCTAACAACGTTAATACATTGCTGCCTGATCCTCCAAATGTCGTCTTACTAAAAAGATGATTTGAATATAGGCTCTGTTACTTGATCACCCCTCTCAGTTTCATAACATGAGAAGAACCAAAATGCCTGCATCCTTCCTCTTTCCACCCGGACGTCTCTGCAATCACCCCTAAAGTCAAGTCGGTTTCCCTGGAGAAGGCTCAGCCCTACACAACCTTCCGTAGTCGAGAGCATGATTGATCGAGACTGTGAAGTCAGACATGTGAAGGTTCTGCTTGCTGGACAGTCGTTGACCTTCCGCCTCGGTGCCCTCTGCCGTGAGCAGTGCCTCTTCCCTAGGCTGCCGTGAGGACAAGAGCATGCTGCCGGCTTCTTCCACACAAGTCCTCCCCACGGCTAGTTATACAGGCCCAGCAGGTCCGTGTCACACCGGAGAGAAAATGAATGAAAGCATTTGCCACATATTCTGCTCACAAAAATTAGGGGATATTTTATCGCTTCATATTCATTTTGAAATATCTCCTAATTTTTGTGAGCAGTCTAGTAAACCCTTCATTTAAAAATACTCAAAAAATTTTTAAATAAATATGGAACAGCTCATTTAGGAAGCAGAGGTCTTAGGTTCAGAGAGGTTAAATACGTTGCCACACAGCTAGAAGGCAGCAGTCCAGGATTTACTACATCCAGACGTAGTGGCTCCGAGGACGATCCGTGGACCACCCCACGCCGACTGTGTCTCGTGACTTCACGCGCTCCCCTCCTCCAGCGTCGGGTTCTCAGCTTCCACAGCATCTTTGCTCTTGAGAGTTCCTTCTTTCCACCTGCCACCACCCTCCAACGACCACTGTGGGCATTTCTCCAGGCCCAGGAATCACATGTGCTACTCTCTTCACCATGTTCACAGTACCTGAGGCTCAGGAACCTCTCCCCATAAATATGCAAATTTACATACACACAGAATTCTCAGTATAATTTTAGGGTATTCATAGATAATTCTGTTCAACCCTCTGCCTCACCGGAATATGTGCTTAAAGCACAGAGCATACCTCCTCCCGCACGGAAGACACTCAATAAATGGTCTGTGTCATTATCATGAGTCTAATCAGTGCCCATCAAAATAGGACCCTACGCAAGTGTCTTTTCCAATGAACTATTTCTTTAACCACTGTGCAATACTATTTTCCTCTGGATTTCTTAGGGCTCTGTCAATATACTACCCGTGCGGTTTTCACGGGTAGAAAGCACCTTAAAGATTCTCTATCCAAAGGAACATGACTACTCATGTAGCATGCCTTCCACTTTCCACGGCATAGCAACTACGTGTTACATCTTGTCAGCATGTTCAGACACAGGGATGGTCTCTTCTCCATCTTTGACTTAACATTCCTTGAGGATTCAGGAATGATGAAAAGAATTAATTGGTGAATGAAGAAGTCCAAATTAAAGCTTAACTACTAGTCACTATTTTCCAAAGACTCGTGAGGCCTTGAATGTCTCTTTTAGTATTTTAGAACATCCAGCATTTTTTTCCCCTCATCGGCATGAAGCTGCACGACAGAGCAAAATCTTTCCTGCGCAGATCTCTTGGGGCTCTTTCTACAAGCCAGCGCCTCGCCTTCCGGTCCAGTCTGTTGTTAGGCACTAGCTCGGGATAAGACCCTCGAGAGAATGCTATGCTCTCCAGACGTCATTTTAGTAAGAAGTATAATACCACAAAAATATTATATTTGCAGCCTCCCAATACCTGTTTCTGGCTTTTGTGATAAGGTTTTCGATCTCCTTGGTGAGCCAGCCTTCAATTACACATTGTGCTTCTCGGGTTTCAGAACTGAGACTGTTTTCCACTCTGTAACATAATATATTCTTTTAACCCAGGACTTGAGTTTTCTAGCATACAAAGATCTATTTAAGTATTAAGGAACCATTACTACTCTGGGGTGCACAAAATATTAACGATAATTCACATCTTTTTAAAAAATTGATTTGAGAGAGAGGGAAGGAGAGAGACTGAGAGAAAGAAACATTGATTTGCTGTTCCACTTATTTGTGCATTCACTGGTTGATTCTTATATGTGCCCTGCCGGGGGATTGAACCCGCAACTTTGGAGTATGGAGACAACACTCCATCAATGCCAAGTGAAGGCAGCCCTTGTCATCTCTCACCTGGGCACCTTACGCCCTGAGTGTCGTGCTGTGTGATCTCCCCTCCCTGTCATCACTGCACTCTATTCAACATGTAGGGCTGGCTGCACCATCCCTGTCCAACACCTTTGAGGGCTTTCCGCTGTCCCCAGTCCCCATCCGCACCCCTGCCACACTCACACAAACACTATACACTCCAGCCACCTCACTGTGTTCCTCACCTCTAGGCTTTTGCTCCAACTCCCTTCCAGGAATAGCTCACCCCTTCTCTGGATTCTTCCAAACACACAGACACCTCCGCAAACATTCACACACACACATGCAAAAGCTATGCACACACGCCCCTCTATCTGGCTCGCTGAGAGTCAGTGGAAGCATCTCTTCAACAGGAAGTTTTCCTTTGATGCTACCCATGTCCCTCTCCTGTCACCTGACATTAGGTATGTGGCGGTGGTTATTGTTGTGGGTGATAGCAGCTTTATCATTTCCTTGGCCACATTGTGCTACGGTCTGAGGGTTCCTACAGGTCCAAGACTATCTTGTATTCATCTCTGACTCCTCTGTCTGCCACAGAGCCTGAAACATACGGTGCACTCCGCATATACTGGTTGGAGGGCAGTGAGTTCTTCTGTAATTTTAGAGTATTCATAGATAATTCTGTTCAACCCTCTGCCTCACCAGAATATGTGTTTAAAGCACGGAGCATACCTCCTCCCACACGGAAGACACTCAATAAATGGTCTTTGTCTTTATCATGAGTCTAATCGGTGCCCATCACCTTAAAGTAGCACCTTACTTTAGAAAATGACATTCTTTGTGAAATGATCAGATTTATCATGCTTTATAAATGGAAACTTGTCAAATATTCTAAAGTAGAGCTGTGCTCATAGCTGCCATGCCATTAAGTAATTCATTAACCAACGTATTCATGCAAGACAACACTTGGATGGTAACTCCTCCCTGCCTAAGAGGTAACACTCACCCAGCAACTCCCCGACTCATAAGAGAGTAAGCGCTCAGAGCCCACCCCCTCCGGAACTGAAGGATGAAGGCTGCTATTACATGGGAATGCTACCCATATAAGTACATTACTTCAATTGTTTTTTGTTTGTTTGTTTGTTTTTTGTTTTTATTTTAACATGCTGAGCCAGGTGCTTAAAAAAGAGACGATCCATTTGAGCTGTTCTAACAGAACTTCTCTACCTTCGAATTGTGGCGACACTGAGTGAGCTAAATACCCCTAATTAAAACAGAACCGCTTAGCATCACGGCGCTGTAATTCACTAACTCTGCTGAGAACGTATTTTTAGCTCTCTCGGGAAAAATTGCATAACGTGCTTCTGCCCCAGTTTCCTCAATCCTACTTCTCCTACTCAAAATGCCACAAACTGAAAATGTGTGAAGAATCGGCCATCTTTGTTTTTCACTGGTACAATGTACTAGCATTTTCTGGATTCGTCCCGAGGGCTGAACCTCCCCTTGTCACAATGAGCAAGTGCGCTAATTGAAATGGAAGGTGATCAGATACAAAATTTCACCGCCCCCAGAGGGAACAGCACTGCCACCAAGAGAATACTAAGCAGCACAGTGACTTAAGAGCATTGGAGGTGACAGTCCCTGTGCTCTCTTAAGAGGATTTCATTTTCCATTTCTGTCACCAGGGAGTAACACTAGACACCCAGAAATCAAAGGAGGTTGAGACATGTGTGAGGGGGGAGTGAGGTCCTTTGCTACTTCAGAATGTCCCAGACCCTGGTTCTGACAAGCTCTGTCACCCCCCACTCCCAGTGAGGTAAGATGGGAGGTTCATTCCAGCCAGAGAAGGAACAGTGAGCAAGTTCAGAAAAGAGAGTCAGGACCCAAAATCATCTCAACAGGCTGCAATCATCCATGAAATATGACAAAAGAAATGTACTATCATAATCAATGTAAAGTCCTGCTCTTAAGTCAATAAGATCCAGGCAAAGTGCAAAAGAGATCTGGCAGTTATAGTGGACAGCAAGATCAACATATCCCTGTAGCAACGTATCCCTGCCCCCAAACCAGTGTGCTCTAGAGCTGCATTCATTGCAAGGCGAAGCCCAAAACACGGGAGGCAAGCACCCCTCCAAGCCATGGGCCAGTGCAGCCCGCAGGCGCTGCGTGCCGCAAGGTCTGGGGCGTCAGGCCTCCACAGCCTTCCTGACGAAGGGAAACGCATGGAAAGGGATGGTGTCCACAACAAGCCTCACCCCACACTTTCCTAAAGAAAATGAAAACAGAACCTTTACAGGGGTCCCATGCTTTTTATTCCGAAACTATTTCTTTCAGAACCACATCTCTTGTCAGCATCGTTCCTGGTTATTAGCATTCCTCTAAGTTAAATTTAAGAAAAATGAGGAAGCAGAAAGGTATTGTGAATAAAAATAAAGAATTGCGTATCAGGGATACTGAGTGCTTTCCTAAGTTCTCGTCTGTTGAAAGGTCAGGTAACTGGTATCATTATTGAAAGTGCAAGATAATTTGCCTAATCTTCTAGAACCATAAATAATTATCACCACTGAAGGTGTAAATATAGCATTTAGTTACAAAGGAAAAAATAACAGCCAAGTGTGGGGCCTATAGATAACTGCAAATAACACATTCAGCTGGCATACAATGTTTGAAAGAAATACCATATTTCCCCACGTATAAGATGACCCCATGTATAAGATGCACCTTAATTTGGGGGCCCAAAATGTGGGGGGGAAAATTTATTACATAAAGCTATTGAACTCAAGTTTTATTGATCATAGAATTCATACTCCTCAACAAGCATGAAAAAGTGGGAAATGCAAGTAAAACATCTACAACCACTGTATAAGACACACCCAGTTTTTAGACCCCAAATTTTTCGGAAAAGTTTGCATCTTTTTCCATGGGGAAATACGGTACATCTTCCAAAACTATGAAGGCATAAACATAGATATCTGCGTCTAATACAAACTAAAGAAAAGACTATCTCCTCTATGGCAACTTTTATTTGGTGGGAATCTGAATGTTTTAAAGCTCTGAATTCCTTCTTTCCAAAAAAAAAACACAAAAAAACCCAAAAAACTATTATATAAATGTCTACGGGAATCAGCCATTTCTTACCAAAAGCCATAATAACTACCTCTCTAAATGAAAGAATAAAACAAAATAAAGAGAAAAGTACTTTATTATTTTTGTTTGTTTGTTTGTTTGTTTGTATTTTTCCGAAGCTAGAAACAGGGAGAGACAGTCAGACAGACTCCTGCATGCGCCCGACCAGGATCCACCCAGTACGCCCACCAGGGGGCGATGCTCTGCCCACCAGGGGGTGATGCTCTGCCCCTCCGGGGCGTCGCTCTGCCACAACCAGAGCCACTCTAGCGCCTGGGGCAGAGGCCAAGGAGCCATCCCCAGCGCCCGGGCCATCTTTGCTCCAATGGAGCCTTGGCTGCGGGAGGGGAAGAGAGAGACAGAGAGGAAGGAGATGGGGAGGGGTGGAGAAGCAGATGGGCGCTTCTCCTGTGTGCCCTGGCCGGGAATCGAACCCGGGACTTCTACACGCCAGGCCGATGCTCTACCACTGAGCCAACCGGCCAGGGCCAAGTACTTTATTCTTATGTTGGCAATAAAATCAGAACCTTTAATGACGAGGAATGGAAGTTATAGCTCCCTCTGAGAAAAGAATCATGATCTGAAAACGTAGAGACGTAGCCCTCTTCCGGTCGTAGAACGTCCCTTGCCTTCTAAGGCAGCAAAGGAGCAATTGGGTAGGTCATCTGATGATTCATATTACAAAGTAACTCTCTTCAAAATAGCCAATGGATTTCCTGGTCTCTCCATTTAAGTTCCATGGACCAAATTTTACGTCATTAGCTTTTCATGGAATACAATTGTACACCGTATTTTCACCCACTAAAGTTTAGACTGGGTGGGATCTCACAAGTCCTTGGATTCAGCCTTCGGAGGGGATGGAGAGAGACCCACCCATTCATTCAAAAGCATATAAATAAATGACAACCATATTACAGGAGCTCGTAGGTGCTGGGCATAAAATATAGCGGCCTCTGCCCTCAAGGAGCTCACTGAATACTAGATGAGACAGCTAAACACCGAGCCACGGAACAATGTGATGGGCATCACCAGAGAAGTCTATGCTGGGGGCCATGGAATATAAGGAGAGGCACAGATAATTAAGGGGAGGAGGAGGCGGGAGGAGGCTTGTGGCAGGGGTGGCATCTGAGCTGAAGGTCACGAGAACAGAAGTGTGTCAGGAAGAGAGGACGACAGAAGGGACTCCAGACAGAGAACACAGCCTGAGAAATGCCATGCCTACTGTTGCTAAAATAGAAGGTTGACTGAATAACACAAAAGAAAAGGAGACTGGGAAGATAGACTCGAACTCTGAGGGCTGAGGGGGGTAAATACTAATACCTAAGCAGTTGTAAATGATCTGTTTATACTTTAGGCAAAACACATGCCCACTGCTCTGAGCTTGTATTGTTGTAAGTCTTCCAGACGAGATTCTTGAACTGTTTTTCTTTACACAGGACACCGCCCTGCTCAGAAATCTACAATGGCTTTCTGCCTTGCATCACAAAATCCCAAACTCCCTACTGAGTTTCCAATGTTCTCACTAACCTGGCCTCGCCCTGTACAGAGTCAATCTCATCACCAGCGTGGAAGGAGAGGTCTGCCGCTGTCTCTGGGGTATTCCGCCCTCCAGACCTAACTAGAACTCGGTCTCTCTGCCTGCAAACCACCCAGCCTGCCCTTTCTTTATCTGAGGTCTGTCAGATCCCAGCCTCTGCTGCACCTTGTCCAACGACTCTTCCTCCCTGATCTCCTTCATGGCACTGATCTCCTGCAGCCTAGCACTGAATTGTCAGTGCTGCCTGTGTATCCCACTACAGAAGCTATGGCATTATGCCTGACCTGTGGTGGCACAGTGAATAAAGCATCGACCTGGAAATGCTGAGGTTGCCGGTTCGAAACCCTGGGCTTGCCTGGTCAAGGCACATATGGGAGTTGATGCTTCCAGCTCCTCCCCACCTTCTCTCTCTGTCTCTCTCTCCTCTTTCTCTCCCTCTCTGTCTCTCTCTCTCCCTTTCTCTCTCCTCTCTAAAATGAATAAATAAAATTTAAAAAAAAAAAAAGAAGCTATGGTTTCTACGTCAACCATATGTCCCCCAGGCCGGGCAAGTACTGGGCAAACTACACAAGACCTATGTATGTGGTGATATGTCAAATAAACAGAGAGTCCCGGCTGGCATGGGGAACAGAAAACACATTTTTAATCTTTTTTGTAAAAGCACGAAAATCTTTTTTTTAATAATATATGGTGTTAGATGGGTACTAGAGTTCTCCAGGTGATCACTTTTGTTATATTGATATAAATGTCTAGTCACGGGGCTATACACCTGCCACTAATACCACATGTCATAATAAGTATGAAAATCTCGAGTCTTGTATACTAGCTTTAGAGGACATCCAATTTTTCAGGATATTAATGTCATCCTTCCACTTAGGCATCGCTGCGTGGTACAACAGGACATATGGGGCACAAGAAGGCCTTTCTGAAGGGAGACCGCACAGTCTGGCCAGACGGAAGGCAGAACTGCTTCCGGAGGCTACAGCCTCAGGGCTCGGTGTCAGCATGCAGTACTGTGCTCAGGACATCTCATTTCAGAGAACTGAAGACCAACTACCCTCTTTACCAGCCAAGGTCACCTGGTAAATCAGCAAGACCATTAACTGACACCGAGTTTTGCTGCCTAAGCAGAAAAGGCTACTTCTTCACAAACCTGGGTATTCGGAAATGTATTTCTTCATAAGTAAGTTAACACTTCGGTGCCCATTAGCACGTTTCAGGAACAGAAAGGCACGCAGACAACAAATGAGGCTTTTCAGGTGCGAAGCATTGCCTGTGAACTATTTCAGAGTTCAGCCTCTATTATACTTGAGCCGCAGATAACCAAGTAGGCACCAAGTCCCACATTCATCAAAACAGGCAGAGAGGTGAGATCTGCAACACTTCCCTGCCTTGATCAAGACTGGGTTTGTTTGTTTGTTTGTTTTTCAGAGTAGTGGTCATGTTTTAAGTAAAAGCAGAATAGCACATCAATCACCAGGATCATTACCCCCGATAGAGAACCACCATGTCTTATTCTTTGAACTAAAGATTCAGCAAATATGATTCTAGTAGAACTTACAGTGTCTTTGTGGAAAGTGTGTAGGTAATTAGTCACATCATGGTTATTACCTAATGTCTTTGGGAAACAGCACATAAATCAAAGCGTGAGCAGGATGGGACGGCACATCCTCCTGTCCCCGAACCCCTAAATAAGCAACAGTCTCTATATATGAGACGAGGCCACAAACTCAGAGCAATTGGGTAGATGGACACGTGATATCTTTAACAGCTTTACTGAGATGTAACTGATATACAATTGTATTAGTCAAGATTCTCCAGAGAAACAACCAATAAGATAGAGATGGATGTGTAGAAAGGATTTATTATGAGGAATAGGCTCACACCACCATGGAAGTTGGAAAGTACCATCTGTGAGCAGTTTTCGGGAGTGGCTGCAGCATTTTACACTAGACTCCAACAGTGGACGGGAGCCCCAGACCCTCTAGGTCCCTGTCAGCACCCTGTACAGTCAGTCTTCATCACTCCGCACATTCTACTGGGTGTGTAATGACGGTGTCTTCTGTTCGTAATGGCATTTCCCTACTAAGGATGCTGAGCATCTTTCCATGTGCTTATTCGCCATCCCTCCTCCTGCCTCCAGGGACAGCGCCACCCTGCACTCCACCCTGGGTAAACCACAGGTCCTCGTCCCTGGACGGAGAGCCCAAGCCTCACATTTCTATTCACACATTCAGTACCACCAGATGAAGTACTGGTAGGACTTCAGTGTACTTCTATTACTGGTACAATTAGCAATATCTTACAATATTTACAATATATTCCACAACTTCCCATATTAATAATTTATTTTAAGCCAGAGAGAGAAACAGACAGAGAGAAACAGACAGGAAGAGAGACAGATGAGAAGCATCAACTTATAGTTGTGTCACTTTAGTAGTTCATTGATTGCTTTCTCATATGTGCCTTGACTGGGGGGCTCCAGTCAAGCTAGTGACCCCTTCTCAAGCCAGCAACCTTGGGCTTCAAGCCAGCAATCTTTAGGCTCAAGCCAACCACCATGGGGTCATGTCTATGATCCCACACTCAAGCCGGCCATCCCACACTCAAGCTGGATGAGCCCATGCTCAAGCCAGTGACCTCAGGGTTTCAAACCTAGGCCCTCAGCGTCCCAGGTTGATAATCTATCCACTGTGCCACTGCCTAGTCAGGCTCCCATACTAATAATTTATGAATGGGCAGCTATTTATTTCATGAGATCAGTAAATTCTTAAAGTTTCTCTATAATTAAAAAAATTAAGTGATTTGAGTTTCTAAGTAACTTTAATCCTCTCTCTCTCTCTCTCTTTCTCTCTCTTTCTCTTTAGGTAAGAGGAAGGAAGATAGTGAGACAGACTCCCAGATGTGCCCTGAATGGGATGGGGATCCAGGTGGCAACCCCTGTCTGGGGCCGATACTCAAGTACCAAGCTATTTTTAGTGCCTGAAGCTGACACTCTAGGACCAACCGAGCTATCCTCAGTGCCCAGGGCCATGCTTGAACCAGTCAAGCCACTGTCTGTGGGAAGGGAAGAGGGAAAGAAGGGGGAGAAGAAGGGCAGAGAAGCAGATGGGCGCTTCTCCTGTGTACCCTGATCAGAAATTGAACCCGGGACGTCCACATGCCGGGCTGACACTCTAACCACTGAGCTACTGGCAAGGGCCTGCTTTTCTTTTCCAAAAAGAAAAATAATAATAGTAATAATGATAATCTCTTAAATATAAAAATCAGATAAAATCTAAGTGAGGCTGCTATAGTTTTACTTCCTAATACACCTAAACAAATTACATAATTGAGGAAGTCACATAATATGCATTCTTTCAGAGCTCTTAAATGTCTGAATACTAGGAAGTAGAATAGTTTTCATAACTGAGTCGTAGTTGACAAATCTTGACCTTACTACTTCCTTTATCTGGATTCTGCTGTAAACACAGGAGTCGCTTGGTGTTTTGGTCAGATTACCATTAGGAATCCGGCTCCTTCAGGAAACTCATCTGTTTGAGGAAGTCTGTGGACAGGGCTCCCTGCAGGACCCGGGACGCTCAGGGCTGTTTCCGTTGGCTCCGCTTCTGTCAACTATCCGTGTCATCAGTGGAGAGCGACCTTCCTTTTTCTCTCCAGAAGTGATCTCATCAGTGAGGCGCTCACGCAGATAGGAACTTACACACACAACACGGACATTTTCACCTTGGTGTCAGGCATTTGCCAGTTCACCACATTACCCGTCCATACCCAAACACCAAGAACCCTAAAAAATCAACACGACACTATAATTGGGCACTCGAATAAAGAAATACCAGAATTCTTAGCCCAGCTGATTCTTACAACATGTCAGTATAAACTTCTCCCACTTCCCTTATCCATTATAAATTATCACCTCGATTAAAAATTTAGTGAGACTGCTTAAATTGTCAGGTCGGCAGCAATTTACCCATAAAAAAATATTTTTTTTGCTTGTGTAATGCACAAATGCTTCTCCAAATGTTGTCAAATACGTTATTTTACTGCTCTAAAATGTTGTGTTTGTTTCATCAGCTGTCAAACAGATGGAGATGCTGTCTGCTCGCTACAAGAAGAATGTTTTAAAGATTAGAAATAATTTATAAAGCACTGAACTTACTGAAGATGAAATTACCTTAAGGCGCTAACGTTGGGGAGAAGTGTGGCTGGCGCCACTCAGGTGGTAGAATGTTAAGAGCTTAAAAAAGCTCCAACAGGCTGAAGACAAACAGGTTAACAAAAGGTTCAACTAGTACAGATTAATCTCTATCATGTAAGGATTCTCATTTTCTGCTGTTAAAATGGGAAGACCTTTGGGATGTAAACACTTGAAACTGTATCAGTTACTTGTATCTGAGTGTAAATGAATTTATCCAATGCTCCTAGAAAGGCTTTCCAGGTGCTAAGAGGACACAAAATTCAGGCTCCTAGGAGAGATGAGATAAACACAAGGAGGAAAAAATGAACACAGATATAGCATGTTGAGACAAAAAAACAACAACAACAAAAAAGCAAAACCCAATTTAATTTCCTTGACTACTTTATTGTGTTATCTTAGATAAATCTTAAAATTCTACATAAACACTAAGTTATTGTTACTAACAGACCTACAATTATTGATCAACTTTTGAAAGTAAAGTCAAATAAAAGAGGTCAGGATTTCCTATGAAATACTGATTTTACTCATCCTGTTATCATGAAATTAAAAACATCGAAACGATGAGTAATACTTTTCAAAATAGTGAAGCTCATCCTGACCTGTGGTGGCACAGTGGATAAAGTGTTGACCTAGAATGCTGAGGTTGCTGGTTCGAAACCCTGGGCTTGCCTGGTCATGGCATATATGGGAGTTGATGCTTCCTGCTACTCCTCCACCACCCTTTCTCTTTCTCTCTCTCTCTTTCCATCTCTCCTCTCTAAAATGGATAAGTAAAATATTTTAAAAATGTATTTACTATATATTTTAAAAACAAATAGCTAAGTTCAGTCAAATAAGGAGTCTTTCTGGGTAAGATACTACACATCTCTGTCCCCAACATACATACACACAAAACCCACTCTGATAAATTAATCTAAAAACAGCAGAGCACACACATGCATGTACACACACACACACAGGTGCTATTCATTACAATTCTTTTGAAGCTGAGGATGAGGCTAGAGGCATAAAGAGAAGAAATGAAATCTTAATCCAAAGGCAGCCCCTTGCACCACAGGAAAGAGCCCCACCTGGCGAAACAGCTCTTACAGGAGAAGAGAGAAGGTGCTCCTAAACTGTTGAATAAGTATCCTTTATGCATTTACTTTCACGAACACCCAAATTTACCAATCTCAATAGGATAGACATAGAATAATTTAAAATTTTATGTAAAAGGCTAACAAAAATTTAGACAATAATAAACAATTGAGACATCTCAAGATTGTGCCCATCTTGTAAATCAAGAGACTGCACTATATTTAAGTGCACTTATACTTACTCTGCACCCTGCACCTATAGTTGGTCAAGGAAAGCCCACACGGAATCTAATACTGACACTGGTAGACATGCACATAGCAAAATAAAACTGTTAAACTAATACAAGGGCGAGAGTCAGAAACAGCATGGGCATGTCAGGAGAAGAGGGTTTTGACAAAGAATGAGAGGAACAAGAGCATGGAGATATTTAAAATGAAAATCGCAACTGACATGCCTTAGGTTTGAGACCCTCCGAAGGACAGAAAGTCTCAGACTGCTTTTGCCATATGGGCCGCAAATCACATTACTTGTAAAGTACTGCATGGCCCCAAACTCCTACCTAACGGAACAATAAAGACTGAAGTCAAGTGAGAGCGACAATTCCATCCAGGTCTGTGATTTATGCAGAGGTTAAAAAAATACTAGATGTCTTTAAATATTAGACAAAATAAAGCAACAGGAAAACAACTGAAAAAACATCATATGCAGGACACAAACTGGCAACTTCTCTGTTGTGTGGCACAGTGTGAGCATTCAAAATCTGTTGCATGAATGAATGAATGAATGAATGAATGAATGAATGAATGAAAGAAAAAACATGAGGATAAAAATTTAGCCAACATACACTTTGGGAAAACAATGAGAAGAAATTCCACCTGACTCACAGGAGACTGTTATTAAATGAACACAAGCACCTGAAAAGTACTTAATGTGAGTTTAGTTCCCATTATAAACTAAACACCTTTGGTTAATACAAAACCGCCATGGTAAGCCAGCAGAGTAGCTCAACTTGGGTCTGTTAGGATGCTGTTTGGACAACGGAAAAACCGGTCTCTTAACCTTGTAGGCTATCTAGCCTTCAACAGATGAGATGACCTGTCCTGCCCTGCTGGTCAAATGCATACTAACATCAGAGTTTCGTGGAGGATGAGGATGCAGGCTGTGGCAGTGGGACAGATAGAGGCCCCACAGAGGGGGAGAGGGCAGAGAAAACGCATTCCAGGCTATTCCGACTCAGCCAATCCCTGAGATCTACAGTTCCTGTTAGAAGCCCAAGAAGAAATGATGAGAGTGGAAGGGGAGGGTAGGAAGTTAACTGCTAGCTGACTACAGCCAAGGGCATGATGTCTAACAAGCCTATTCATTGGACACTAAAAATCACATCTTCTCTGCTCAGATCAAAGTCGATAGCAACAACTCCACAGCCTGTCTTTCAATCCTCTTCAATATCAGTTATTTCAAGACAACCCATTTCTTTTTTAAAATTGGCAGCAGGGAGAGGGATAGAAAGAAAGTGAAGTCCCCAAATGAAGGAATTTGATATCTCTGTTCCATCTAACCTCTTTAAGCAGACATAATTCTGGAGCAGACATTAGATGGACCAAAAAGATGGAAGGTCAGAGAAATATAAATTTTGGGTTGGAAACTCAAGGCGGATACAAGCTTCAATACCTTTTCAAAATAAAGACATAAATGAATGAATAAATAAATAAATAAATAAAATAGAGACAAATTATCACCAACACAAGTCATCTTAACCTCACACTCAGGAGTGGTAAGTTCATTGAAAATATTATTTCTTCATTTCCTTTCAGGACAAATATAATACCTTTAATTCAATAATTTCCTTCCTAAACAGAAATGTATTTGGTGTTCAAGGGCAGTCATCTAACTGTGAAGAAATAAAACTTGGGTCAGGTTCACTCAGAATAGTTTCTAGACTATTCTCAAAATTTTGAGAGTTGAGCGACAGTTACTCTGCACTTTGTATTGGAAGGTACATAATTGAGCGACTGAAAATTCCAAGTCTATTAATAAATGTATACTCAATTTTAAAGCTAAGAAAAAAATAGCAACAAAAAAACATGGTGAAAATAAGTTTCAGAATGTTGTCAAAAGAAAGAAAAGATAGAAAGGTGAGAGACAGAAAACTAGAAAGAATAAAGACTAACCAAGTATAAAATAGAAACAAGTTGAATTTCTTCAGTTATGCGAATGTTAAAAGAGCAGTTACCTGAAAAAGAAACCAGATCTAAAGTAGGTCTGGATGAAAGTCACAGATAGCACAGACTACCTTTTTCCTCTCAAAAACAAGCTTTATAAGAATCCTGAAAGAAAATCGTTCTGACCTCTCAATGAAATAGATTATAAGTGTGGGAATATTTGTACAGTCTTACCTTAATACATGTAAGCAACCTCTACATCTCTATCCATTTAATGTGAAGGTTGTCCCAGCTGGGACCTTGGGAAGTTCAGTTCGTTATTACATCACGTCCGATACTCGAGGAATAGTAACCTCAAGCATCCACCAGAGAGATGGATCCCTTCCACACTAGCGACCTTCAAACCTCCTGGAAAACCCAACAACCTACTGTCCAACTCCCCCACCAAATATCGTTTAATGTATTTTTTGAGAGTTATATTTTCCTGAATTAAAATGATATGCTTGGTAACTATGTGACATTCCGTAAGGTCAATGGGAACTCCTGGAATTTATCGGCAATGGAGGGAGACTCCAGCTCTGAGAGATGAGTGGATACACACTTGTTGTTATGAATATTTCACCTGGATGGTTTGTCCTCTACCTGGGAGTTTAGTTTGCTACCTAACAACAAAACTAGAGGTTATCAGAATCTCAATCTCTGACAGTCCATGGAGATCCTCAGCTATACGTATATCAAAGCATTGCATTGCACACCTTAAACTTACACAATGTTCTATGTTAATTATATCTAAATAAAGCTGGGGTACAACAGCTGGGGGTAAGGGGGAAAGATTCTCAGGCTCTTGAAATGCCTGGGCCCAGTGTGCTGGAGCCCAAGCTAAACGCCCGGGCAGCAGCAGGGAATCCACGTCAGCCTTGAATGACGACCGGCTCTGGTCAAAACACAGGGTGTGGACTGCATAAAGGCTCCATGAGCAAATATTTAGACAACATTTTAAATGATAGGTAATTCCTCAACAAAAATAGCTATTAAAAAGAAGAAAGAGCCTGACCAGGTGGTGGCACAGTGGATAGAGCGAGCATCAGACTGGGATGCAGAGGACCCAGGTTCGAAACCCCAAGGTCACCGGCTTGAGCACAGGTTCATCCTACTTGAGCACAGGCTCAGCAGCTTGAGCGTGGGATCGTAGACATGACCTCATGGTCACTGGCTTGAGCCCAAAGGTCACTGGCTTTGAAGCCCAAGGTTGCTGGCTTGAGTCCAAGGTCTCTGGCTTGAGCAAGGGGTCATTCACTCTGCTGTAGCCACCACCCCTGCAGTCAAGGCACATATGAGAAAGCAATCAATGAACAACTAAGGAGCCGTAATGAAGAAATGATGCTTCTTATCTCTCTCCCTTCCTGTCTGCCTGTCCCTATCTATCCCTTTCTCTGTCTCTCTCACTGTCTCTGTCACACAAAAAAAAAAAAAAAGAGGAGGAAAGGAACCCAGAAAAAGGAGAGAGAACAACCATGAAAGAATTACATAGATGAAACATTATGAGTGTTTCCAACAGTGTGACTCTGAGACCAACAGCTTTAGAGAATATTTTACTTGGCCAGAGTCCTTTAAAATGCAGCAACCTGGACCCTACGCCAGACCTACTGAGCCATAACTTCTGCAGGTGATGCTCAGGAATCTTACGCACATGAAAATTTCAAAATAAGTATATCTAAGGGACTTTAAAGTATGATTCTGTGCTCCGTGTGGTAACCTCCCAGTTGGTGGAAAGCAATCAGGAGGCAGCACTGGACCAGAACAAGGTCAAAGCTGTAGTTAAGAAAGAATGTTTCCAGAATCACATTTGTTTTTGCCATGAGGTTAACTTGTAACAAATGAAAAGAAAATAAACATTGAGTCCCTTACAAAAACACAGACCATCACACTTAAAATATCAATTTTAATTACATGCAGATATTTAAATGTAAAACAAAATGAGATCTGTAGTTTTAAAATATGTCCAATGTTGTTACTCAAAATAAGACTTGAATGTTTTCACTAACAAGTCTCAGTCTAATCTATGAGTGTAGAAAAAAATGTCCTGGTCATTGTACATAAATCAGGATTTAAAGTCTTAACTAAATTGACAAACTTCTTTAAGTGCCCCCCCCCCCCCGAAAAGGTGACGTTTTTCTCTAAAAATCCCCTGACTGGTATAGGAGAAAGCAATCTCCTCTAAGACCATTCGCTCTGTCCCACACGGTCTCACAAGGCCCTCCGTGCTGATGTGAGGGCCCGGTGTGCACCTCCTTGCTCAGAACCCGGTGAATCGTCAATCTCACCAGTCTCGCCACTCTCAGCCCTGCTACCTGGCCTGTCTCCGCCCCAACCTATGACTGATCCAGAGCCTCCAGCATGAGTCTTCTAACACTGAGCATCTTCATTAAAATGGTCATTTATAGGAACTCCCTCAAGGACCCAAAATACCAACCAGGAACCATGCCCTAATACATGACAAGTCAGATGTAACTTTCAAAACGTGGACACACGTGACACTGTGCAGTAAATGCAATTCCAACACGGGAGAAGAGATTTCAATGAATGAGTCACGTATTTGACAGGCGTGAAAGGGGGCAGCTGCAAGGGTCTCCTTTACCAAGAACTTCCGTGACTTGAACAATTACCTTCAGTTTACCCATTTCGTAATTTGACTTTTAACATCTTCGTTTCTCACACTAATGTCACTGACAGAAAGGAGAGTGAGGCAGTGGAACCGCATCTAGAGAATCATTTTAACATCGTAAAGTTCTCCAGGAGATAAAACCACTTGTCCTTCCCCATGACTTCTGGCTGCACTTTTGTAAGTCCTTAACAGTGACTTCTACTGCAAACCAGTAACTTGGATTCTGGTGTCTTAAGAAACCACCTGTCCTTCGGGGGAACAAGGCATCTCGAATTCCCAGTGGACGCCTCTGACAGCAGCGACACTTTCAGCACACCCAGTAGCTTGTCTCAAGTATTACACTCTGATGTGTTTGCCTTCTCTCTGATGTGCCATTTAATCAGCGCACAACAGGATCAGTGTCAAGTGGGAGGGACCCAGTGGGGTGCTGGTAAGTGTGTAACAGCTGGCACCCTAAGGGGAAAAGAGTCCTGGTATGTAGCATTTGCCAATTTACATACTCTAAATATGCCCACCATGGCTAACCCGAAGCTACCGAAGCAACAGCCATGATGTCACTGGATACCGAGATGGAACGAGGGGTGTACCATTGGATCTTGGACGCTGGCCCACACCAGTGACCACACGGCACTGGTGGAAGCCCCAATGCACTGAAAACTGTCCCTTGGTCTTACCAACCCAAGCCTCTAGTCACACAAGAGACGGTTCTCTCAGAGCAAAAAGAAAATGAGCCTCGTTCTCGGCTGGCATTAGAGAGAGTGGAGTGCTAAGATACAAAGGCCCCAGTCTGGGGTTCCTGCATGATTGTGGGGAACTCAAGTTTCCCCTGAGGGAAGAATTTCTAGTCCCCTCTGCATGAGAAGAGAGGTGGGGGAGAAATACGATCCTCACGAATTAATGGAAGCACTAGAAGAATGGTAGGGGCCTAGGAGGGACACAACCAGGAGACTGTGGGCAAGGGTGCGAGGAAGAAGCATGTGATGTGCCTTCTGAAAAGAACTCAACGTGTACGAGAAATTTTCCCACATCAACACCCCCAAAAAAAATCCCCTCTGCAAAGGGGATTATTCATACTCTGTTCTAAATAAGGCTCTTCTCTCAGCCATCTCAATATCTGCATGGTAAGTATTTGTTGAACAAATTAAGAAATGCAGATGAAATGATTCTATAACTAGATGCCCAAGGGAAGCAATTAAAAATATTTTAATCTGTCAAAGGTAGAGTAAATTAAAAATTTAAAAGTAAAAAGAGCAACTCTTACACAGATCAGCAATGAGGAATTAGAAAATATAGTAGAGCCTGACCAGGCAGAAGCGCAGTGGATAGAGTGTCGGGCTGGGATGTGGAAGACCCGGGTTTGAAACCCAAGGTTGCCGGCCTAAATGAGGGCTCACCAGCTTGAGCGCAGGGTCACTGGTTTGAGTGTGGGATCACAGACAGACCCCAAGGTTGCTGGCTTGAGCCCAAAGGTCACTGGCTTTAAGCCTAAGGTCGCCAGCTTGAGTGCAGGCTCACCAGCTTGAGTGTGGGCTCACCAGCTTAAGCATGGGTTCACCAGCTTGAATGCGGGGTCGCTGGCTTGAGTGTGGGATCATAAACATGACCTCATGGTCACTGGCTTGAGCGTGGGATCATTAACATGACCTCATGGTCAGTGGCTTGAGCCAAAGGTCGCTGGCTTGAAGCCCAAAGTTGCTGGCTTGAGCCCAAGGTCGCTGGCTTGAGCAAGAGGTCACTCACTGTACTGTAGCCCCCAGTCAAGGTACATTTGAGAAAGCAGTCAATGAAAAACTAAGGTGCTGCAACAAAGAATTAATGCTTGTCATCTCTCTGCCTTCCGGTCTATCTGTCCCTATCTGTCCCTCTCTCTGACTCTCTCTCTGTCAAGAAAGGAAAGAAAGAAAGAGAGAAAGAAAGAGAGAGAGAGAGAGAGAGAGAGAGAAAGAAAGAGAGGGAGGAAAGGAGGGAGGGAGGGAGGGAGGGAGGGAAGGAAGGAAGGAAGGAAGGAAGGAAGGAAGGAAGGAAGGAAGGAAGGAAGGAAGGAAGGAAGGAAGGAAGGAAAGAAGGAAAGAAGAAAAGAAGGAAAGAAGGAAAGAAGGAAAGGGAAAGAGAGAAAAAATTATATAATGGAGAAAAATTCTATTCAAATCACAAAGTTAACAAAAAACAAATAGAAATTTCCTAACTAGGAATGTGTGGACACTATATTAAAGACCATCAGCCCTGGCCGGTTGGCTCAGCGGTAGAGCGTCGGCCTAGCGTGCGGAGGACCTGGGTTCGATTCCCGGCCAGGGCACACAGGAGAAGCGCCCATTTGCTTCTCCACCCCTCCGCCGTGCTTTCCTCTCTGTCTCTCTCTTCCCCTCCTGCAGCCAAGGCTCCATTGGAGCAAAGATGGCCCGGGCGCTGGGGATGGCTCTGTGGCCTCTGCCTAAGGCGCTAGAGTGGCTCTGGTCGCAACATTGCGACACCCAGGATGGGCAGAGCATCACCCCCTGGTGGGCAGAGCGTCGCCCCATGGTGGGCGTGCCGGGTGGATCCTGGTCGGGCGCATGCGGGAGTCTGTCTGACTGTCTCTCCCTGTTTCCAGCTTCAGAAAAATGAAAAAAAATAAAAATTAAAATTAAAAATAAATAAATAAATAAAAAGAACTGTAAAAAGAAATAAAAAGTACTAAATATTTAGTTTTAGTTAAACGTACATGTCTAGTTTTACAACCATAAAGATTAAAATTTCTATACATTAAAAATAATATAACGAGACTATAAATCCCCAGAAAGGCAGTGGCTGGTTCCAGCCGAGTCACAAAAGAAGAAATATAAACATCAAATAAGCACACAAAAAATATTTCAACATCACCAGTTGCTAAGAAATAAAAATGAAAACGAAGTTATCATAGTGTACTCCTAAAACGGACAATCGCACAGCCCATCAGATAGATGCAGATATGGAAATAAATATAGAAAGACACATACTTATGCATACAAATATTAGATAGATGTTGAATTACTTTTTTTTAAATTCCCAAACACACACACACACACACACACACACACACTCACACACAGAGGAAGGAAGTAGGTGTATTAGTGGTTATGCTGTACTGTAGTTATATAGATGAATCACAATGATAAAATATTTTCTAAGTGTTTATAAATCTATATGCAAACAAAGTTTTCCATTTGATGTAATCAAAGGACTTAAAACAACAATGAAGGAGGGAGCATTTGGAGAGAAATCCATGCAGCTACCCATGCAAAGTGATCACAAAAACATTTCCGTGGCTACAACCCAACACCCAGAAATGGAGACACCAGGTATATGAGATGTCCATGTGGCAAACATCCGCATTCCTTACCTGCTTTGGAAGTAATGAGCTGTAGAACAAGAGGCCGTCTCGTTACGATGCCTGACCCTCGAGGAAGAAAGTCCCTATAAAAAAAAAGGAGGAGAAGAAATAACAGATTGGAATTCTGATAACATACATTTATAAATCAAGTTCCAGAATAATTCCCCTAATGACCAACTTTTCAGTGTATCACATGTCTACAGACTGCCAGATCCATCTTATAAAAGAAGCCCTTGCAAAAAGTAAAAATAAATAAATAAAGGGGCAAGACCTTTACACTGAATATTGATCCATGTACTCCATACTGATGACCTTGCTGTAGTACACTATTCTTTTCTATTGCTGGACTTAATAAAAGTTTACATTAAATTACTGCGTGCCATCACTTAATTTTTATTGTCAGAGAATCAGCATTAACAAAGACATTTGATGTGATGCAGAAATCCTTAAACTTTTTTTTTTTTTAATAGCTGGAAACGGGAAGAGATAGTCAGACAGACTCCCGCATGCGCCGGACCGGGATCCACCCGGCACGCCCACCAGGGGGTGATGCTCTGCCCCTCCAGGGAGTCGCTCTGCCGCGACTAGAGCCACTCTAGCGCCTGGGGCAGAGGCCAAAAAGCCATCCCCAGCGCCTGGGCCATTCTTGCTCCAATGGAGCCTTGGCTGCAGGAGGGGAAGAGAGAGACAGAGAGGAAAGCACAGCAGAGGGGTGGAGAAGCAAATGGGCGCTTCTCCTGTGTGCCCTGGCCGGGAATCGAACCCGGGTCCCCTGCATGCCAGGCCGACGCTCTACCGCTGAGCCAACCGGCCAGGGCCCAGAAATCCTTAAACTTTTTGATCATTAAAATAATTCAGTGCTTCATTGAACTTCAAGATCAATGATTGTACCATCAAACACTGACCATCACAAGAAGTACATTAGGCTGTATCTTCTAAATATCCTGACATTTTTCTCCAATAAGATCACATGTAAAATATGGTATCAAGTGGAGATAAATGTTGTGTTTGTAGAAATTAACAGCAAAAAATAGATACTGCAATGCAAGTTTTGTTTGTTCTCACTCCTGATAAATGGGAGTTTTTAATAAAGACTGTGTTTAAACGGCACATAACTATACACTACTAGACCAAAAAGAGTGCAGCAAAGGAAGCATTATATAATCCCATCTGCAGTGCCACATAAATCACTCTGACTCTGCAAGGTCAAAGCCGACTTAATAAACGTGCCTATCCCGATCTTTAAACCCATTCAAAATGCCTCGCTACTTTTTGAAAAACCACTATGTTTAAAATCACAGAATTCTATTCAAAATAAATCTCTAGCTCAAAGCCAGTGTTTCTCAAAAAGTGATTCCAGGACCACCAGAATGTGTTCTAACTACAGATGCCCCCACCCATCCTGCACTGACAGCTTCAGAAGGTCCAGGGCAGGGGTGTGGCCTCTGCACCCTTCCATCAGCTCCAGGGGGTGCGGATGCTCTCCGGGTGTGAGAAGCACTGGCCTCATGTGGGACCGTGCTACTCAACAATTCTGTGGGCAGTAATCGCAGCGGACATACTGAGCGCTCTGCAGGAACCTGGCAGAACAGAGCTTCAACACAGATGGGATTCACTGCACAGCCGCCTGTGAAATGAGGTGAGGGCCGGTGTGCATGCCACTAAACCCCTTCAGCTGAACTGCTACCTCACCTGGAGAGCCACAGAGAGAAAAGCAAGCAAGATTCCTCTGATGACACTTTACCTTGCGAGCACTCGTGTGAAGTTGAACAGAGGAAAAAGTACGGAACAGCCTCTTCACTAAGTCAGTGCCTGGACTCCTTAACTCCAAGGGCTAAGCCCATTTTGAATGTCACATTCTAACACTGAGGCTACAGACTTCCTTGCTTTAAAAAATGCCACCTGAAATAAAGATCATTTATTCATAAGCCTACCCAGGTGGTGGTGCAGTGGACAGAGCATCGGACTGGGATGCAGAGGACCTAGGTTCGAAACCCCAAGGTTGCCAGCTTGAGCACGGGCTCATCTGGTTTGAGCAAGGCTCACCAGCTTGAGCCCAAGGTCGCTGGCTCAAGCAAGGAGTTACTAGGTCTGCTGAAGGCCCGCAGTCAAGGCACATATGAGAAAGCAATCAATGAACAACTAAGGTGCCACAAAAAAGAATTGATGTTTCTCATCTCTCTTCTTTCCTGTCAGTCTGTCCCTATCAGTCCCTCTCTCTGTCTCTGTATAAATAAATAAATAAGTAAGTAAATAAATAAATAAATCACCAAGGAACTAAGAAGTGCCAGGGAGATGCCGTGGGTCCTGCCCACGTGGACACCAGGAGTCTGAAATCCAACGGGAAGAGGAGGGTAGATGAGCTACTCTGGTCAGGAAGGAGAGACTGAGGCTCTCCTTTTTAAAATCTCTAAATCCATGTAACTTAATACTCTTTTCATGTTCTCCAAGAACCATAACAGAATATTTGCTAGTTCAGATGGTTTCTAGAATCATTTTAAATTTAATCAAAATGAACAGAGCATCTATTTTGTGCCTAGAACCAAAAAGGAAGAAGTTAATTTGATAATCAAGTAAATAAAGAAGCAGAAGACGGAAAAAAAAACCCTCCAGAAAAAAGAACAGGGACATGTGTTTGAGCTACTGGGACCACATATGAGGTTTCAGGCTGCAGAATTGCCAGTGAGAAATACACAGGTCTTAATGTCATTTAACAATTCAATAAAATATTTTCTTTAAAGGGGGGTGTAGAGAAGAAAAAATGGCAAAAGAGAAGGAAGAGGGGAAAAAAGGAAGCTTAGTTATATAATACTCTTGTGCTGGGATCTGTTTCAAACCCATGCTCATGGCCATATATTTGTAACCCCTTTGAACATCAGTAAAGCAAAACAGACTCTAGCAAACATTTTAAATAACAAATAACTAGCATGTGTTTGGATGAAAAGAAAGCCCACAGATACGTCTAGTTCTTGACTTGCTTACTAAGTAAACAGAATTTTAAAGTAAAAAGAATAAACAGATCCAGACATCCAGGCCCTGTCTAACTAACTCTCACTACAGGTCTCTTCATGGCTATCATTAATCCGCCCAAAGTCAAAAGATTAAGGAACCAAATCTTGCCATTTGGAAATCTCCCCTGACTTCACAGGACCATTGAAAGCGCAACAGAACACAAGAGGATTTCTCTTCTGAAGGGTCAGCAGTTCATCTGCCACCCTGGAGACACTTGTCCTGAATCCAGCAGCGGGGACCCCGTGCCCAGCACACTCCTGCCATGATAGCTGAGGGGTGAACCCTCCAATGAGACACAGAGAATCTGGCTTTCGGTCCCAGCCCTACCGCTGAGTGGGCAAAATTCTCTCCAAACCAGTGTTTCTTTTGCTACTAAACCAAGAGAATCCTGAGGATCAAAGGAAATGCAACATATGGCAACTTTTTTTTAAAAAACCCACGTACCATAGAAAAACGTAGTCCTGTTGTTACTATCATTGCTATAATATAGCCACAGTACATTTTCCCTGATAGGATAGCAATCTCTTATCGGAAAAACAAACAAACAGAACTATGTCCCTACCAGCAATATGCTAACATTTCATGAATGGAGTTTGGAGTTGGGGGCCTCAGACCCCACCTGAATGTCCCTTGGTGCTGAATAGCCCCCTGGGTTTAGAAAGCTCAGCCACCGCTCCCTGCCAGCAGGGGGTCAAGGTGCTGACACAGTCATAAATAATTCAGTCACCGCTGAGTACCATCATCCCTTTGAACTGTTATGTCCTGGGCAAAGGTGGCTGGTTTTCTCCCGTAAGTATTCTTGATGAGACAATTACCTTGCTGATCTATCGCAGAAAAAATCTAGGCTTCAGTATTATTTTGCATTTAAACTAAATATATTCTCTGTTCAGGGTCCAATACATACATACAAAAAGAAAATTTGCATGCCCGTTCCCTGCGAGGAGGACCTTCCAGGTGAAGAGTGATAACAGCAATCTGAAGACTGGCTGTTCCTAAACAGACATTCTGTCTTGCAAACACCCTACTCATGAGTAAACTGCAGATTTCAAGGCAGGGCGAGTACTTTTCTCTCTAGGTCACAAGGCAGCTACAACTCAAATGCTTTTCTTCTTTCTCAATCCACCCCAAAAATAGCATTATTCTGCACAGTCTGACCAGCTGGTGTTCAGCCAGAAAGTCAGTGTTCCTTCATGGCTTCCTGACTCCTGCACGAAAGCAGAGAACAAATCCCAGGCTTTGGTCTAAGAAGCATCTTGATGATATTTCTTATTGGCTCTTCCAGGAACTCAGTTACCAAGAAATGTTATTATTGCTCCACTAGGAAATGACTGACCTGTGGAAGCCTAAAATAGGAAAGCACGTTTGCTGTGCCAACAGAGCCAAAAGCAATTTCCCCCTCAGCGCAAATAAAGTAACGACAGGGACATTTTTCTTTTAATATATATAAATGATCATTACCAGATGACCTGCTCAAGAAATAAATGTTTAACACCTGCCCCAGACTAAACACAAGAGTTGCATAAATCATACTCTCCAAGAAGTTAATTTGTGTAGCTGATTCATTCAAAGATATATAAGCTTAGCCTTAGGAGAGAGTGACATGCAAATGATTACAACAAGCTCCTGAAGTGTTGACACAGAGAATAATCTATTCGGCTGGGGGGATTAGCCAGGAACTATTTCAGAGAGACATGGGTAGGAGGCGGCGTTCCACGGTATTTCAGGGTGTGCAAAGACACGGAAGGCCACGGCGGCACAGAGCATCCAGGGACTGAATATAAAGGGAGGTCAGACCGAGGGGGAGGAGAGTCTGAGAAAGGGGAGGGAGGTGGCGTAGACCCAGAGGACTTCACCTGTGCTGCTTTGCTTCCTGGGAGAATAAGAAGGCACTGAAGGGTTTTATGTGATCAGATCTGCATTTCAGAAAAATCACTGAGGGACTACAGAGACCGTCAAACAAGGGAAAGACCAAAGACAGACTAGTCACTAACCAGGGCAGGTCACTGGAGAAGGAGGTGATAAAGGTTCAGTCCCAGGCAGTAATGGTGGGGATGGAGAGAAGGCAGAGAGAACAGCCACTTGGCAGGACTTAGTGACTGCGCGCGGGCTGTGGAAGGCAGTGATGCGGAGCACAAGACCCTTCTCACACTGTGGTTTGGGTAGCTGGTGAAATCGGGGTACCACTAACCAACATGGGAAATCCAGGAAGCTCTGAGGATAGCTGATATCCACACAGCGGGTGTCACGTATCAGGCACATTCTTATTTGATGCTCATAGCAACACCATGAGGAAACAGAGGTGCAGAAAGGTCACCTATGTTTTCAAGGTCACAGAGCTAGTAAGTGACAGATCGAGGACTGAAATCCAAGAGGTAACTTGAGCCTCTGTGCTCTTGACCGTTAGATTATACTACATTGTAAACGAAATGGGGGCAGGAGATGAGGGGCCATGTTTGGACATGTGGATCATCAGGTGCCTGGAGGGTGTCCAGACGCAGACAAGCACGCATTAGACTGAGCGGTTAGAACCCGGGACAGAAGTCTCGTCTGGAGATCAGGACAGTCGTCAATGGAGCAGGACGCCGAGAGAACAAACCAGTAGGAACGGAGAGGATAGAGGTGAGGAATGAAACTGTGAAAGACACCAACACGAATGAACACCTTAAAGAAGCAGAACTCACAGAGATTGAGCAGGGCCCCCCAGAGAGATAAGCCAAATACCAGAAGTCGAGGTATCCCCAAGGTCACACCAGCCTCTTAGACTTCTCCACTTAGATGTCTCAGACCCGATCTCGACATGCATCTCAGTACCATCTGTCCATCATGGCCCTCTGCCTTCATTCTCGGTCATCACCCACACCATCATCGCCCGCATGTAGGCCACCATGCACCGGCCTCATCCACCCTTTGTCCTGCTCTGTCCTCGGGCTCCAAATCAGTCATCACGTCCTGCTGACTCTACCTTCTCAACATCCCTTCAGTGCACCCTCTCTTCTCTACATCAGTCACCATGCCAGGGGCTGCCAACTCTCCTACAGATTCATAACCACCCCCCAATTCATTTCCCTGCATCCAGCTGGAACAACCTCCAATCCAACCGCAGCCATAACCAAGGTCCCATCACAACACTTCCAGACTCAACATCCTTCAAGTGACTCCTCCTTGTCTTCAGCCTGAAATCCAAACTGAGAACAAAGCAAGAGAAGAGCCCCGCCCTCTAGCAGCAGCCTCTGTGCATCCCTCCCGGAGTGCCCTCCCCCCTCCCCCGCTTCATCTTTAACACCCAGGAGAAACCATCTTTGAAATCCTGTACATGCCTATAAGCTCTCCACACACAGCTGTCATTGGTCTACACGTCAGCTCTCTCACCCTGTGCCCCTCACAGGGCCTTCTTCGGTGCCCAAATATTAACTACTTAAACACATCCTACCTACCCTGCCAGGGAGATTTCTCACTGCCCCATACACACACAACACGGAAGGCAACATTCCCATGTCTGATTGCCCGACAGGCAGACAGCTCAGCGGCACTTGTATGTCAAAAGAACAGGCCAAATAACTTTGCATTTACCAATAGTTTCCTGAGGTTGTTTCAGTTCATATGTGTTTTATTATGAACATTTAGGGTCCAGCAGTCGTCATCCAAGTACAAAATACAAGACCTCAGGTGGGACAATATCACTGAATGCATCAAGACGTGGAATAGGATTTAAAGAAACAATCATTTTAAAGTCCTAGAGCAAGCTACTTTTAAAAATCATTCCTTAAAAACAGAGAAGTCTTTTCTAAAACGTTACCTTCAAAGTATACTCTTATGAGCTCTTAAGCAATTCCTATACAATTACTATCTGCAGTCCTTCCCAATGATAATGCAATTGGGAGAGAAAGAGAAACGGAGACAGACAAGTCCCTGCCAACGAATGCCCACCCCTGCCCCAACACTGAGGTCATGTGTTCCATGCACTGGACATAATGACACTGTTAAATGGCTTTGTGTTTGCATGTCCCGATCCCAGAGCTTTGCCAACCATTACCATACCACTTTACTCCCTGAAGGAAGTCATTGTGCCAAAATCCACAAATTTAATTGGGAATTTCCACTGCAGTTTTCTTCTTTCCCGTACACTCTTGGCCCAGAGTAAGACTATTAGCACATATACATTTGTAAAAGAGCACATTGTACTGCTATCAGTTACTCTATAATTCGAAGTATTCAACAAATACCGCCATTATTTCATTTGACAAAAAAAGAAAAAAAGAAATAGTTACAAATCCAACTGCAGGAAACATGGTGCCTTTTTTTTTTAACTAACATCTAAGAAATTTCAGTGTTTACCTTTTATGCAAAAACACTTAAAATGTCTAAGCTATATGTTTTCATAGAATCTAATCCGTAATTAATGTTCCCACTTGCAACATTCAAAATGCAAAAAGAATGAAGGCATTTCTGGAAACTCTCTCAAAACTCAAGGCCTCCATCTTTTTTTTTAATTTTTTATTTTTTTTATTTTAGTATTTTTCTGAAGTTAGAAGCAGGGAAGCAGTCAGACTCCCACATGTGCCCCACCAGGAGCCACCTGGCATGCCCACCAGGGAGCGATGCTCTGCCCATCTGGGACGTTGCTCCATTGCAACCGGAGCCATTCTAGCGCCTAAGGCGGAGGCCATGGAGCCATCCTCAGCACCTGGGCCAACTTTGCTCCAGTGAAGCCTTGGCTGCGGGAGGGGAAGAGAGAGACAGAGAGGAAGGAGAGGGGGAGGGGTGGAGAAGCAGATGGGCACTTCTCCTGTGTGCCCTGGCCAGGAATCGAACCCAGGACTTCCACAAGCCAGGCCGATGCTCTACGGATGAGCCAACCAGCCAGAGCCTTCAGTGCCTCCATCTTGAATCCATTTTATCTGCTCATTCACAGAATCAGTTTGTCAAGAACTGGAGCATCAGATTAATGAGTCACAGTACAAAGCAGAGGCACTTAGCTATAGCTCCACTCCCAATCGCAAGTTACACTTTGACCTGGGTGGCTGCCATGCAAAGTAATGAGTACGGAGATTACTGAAGAGCCCGCTGGTTGCCTGTCTGATACCCAGTTTCCCCTCATTTCTTAGTAACAGAATCCAATGTCGTGCGCATGGCAGTGTGTCCAACTTTGAATAATAACGAGGCAAATAAATCTACATTTCCCGGCCTCCCTTGCAAATAGGGTGTCCACCTGTCTCAGCTGTAGTCAGGAAGCTGTGATTAGAGATTGCTGAGGGAAACCAAGTCTATTTCCTTTAAAAGGGTCTGGACCAGCTGACATATACGATTTTCCCTCCCCTCTTCTTGTCACTTCTACACAACAGTGGAGCCACATCAACTGCCTTAAACCACAAGGCAACCCGTAAAAAGGAAGGTACTGGCTGAGGACGGTGGAGCAAAAGCAAACCAGGAGCCCGAGACAGTGGAGGCACGGAGTCACTGAAGCAGCCCTGTACCACCGTCTGAGAGAGAGAGAGAGAGAGAGAGAGAGAGAGAGAGAGAGAGAGAGACTATGCTTTAGAACAGTGTTTCCCAACCTTTTCATTAGGGCCCTAAGGAACCCTTATTAGACATTTTTCTCATTAAACTTCTCCCTAGTAAATTTAAATACACAGACACACTGTATGTAAGTACTGTACATAGATCTGTGCTTTATACATGAAAAGAGTATGGTTTTTGCTCCCCCTAAAATCAATCTTTGCCCCCTTGGGGGCAATATCGCCCCCCCCCCCCAAGAGAACCCAGGATGATAAACACTCAGTCCTATCCATCATCTCTCCTCTCAGGGTTTCTAAAAGAGACGTATGTGGAAAGGCCAAATGGCTTTTGATTCAAACCCCCAAACATCCCTTTCCCACACCTGAAAACGTGGGCTGGAGCATCCGTAACCCTCCAGCTTAATGAAGAGACAGGCTTGAAGCCAGTACCAAAAGGCTCCCCTTGGCTCTTTCATGAAGTCCCTCCGTGAATCTTGGACGGGGGGTCTTTGGCACCGTCATGTCAAGAAAAGGCCCATATGTGGGAGACCTCACCCAGTGAGAAGCAGGGGCAAGAGAACACTGTCAAGTGCCAACGGCATGGTCAGTCCTTCCCCCTTGAGGTCTGGCTTGAGAAGCGCCCAGTCACTGTCCTTGGTCCTGAAAGCGCCTCGCCAGGTCCTTGGCGGGGGATGGGAAGGTAAGAACGTGTGAAAGGAGAAGCTTCCCTAGCCAAGACCGGCTCCTCTGTTTTTACTTTTTCTAAGACGTTGGAAGAAAATTGGGTATTTAATTGAAAGCCAAAAAAAGTACAGGTTAGTATCTCCACTAAAACAGAACCTAGAGCCATAGCCATGCTATATGCATATTCTTTAAATAAGAATCTGATTTTCTAAAATCTTGAGGAAGGATTTAAGTGGATCCTTGGATCCCACACCTTCTTAACATTCTGGAAGCCTCATCCATTACTCTCCTGCATAAGCCTTTTATTCCCAGAACATCTGGCTCCCAGTTATGTCCCACTTATCTCAGAACCCTATGTTGACTCTTCTCCCACAGAAGCCTTTCCCCAATGCACCTTCTGTGCCTACCTCACCATGAAGGACAGAATGCTGCATTTCCTCATATGCTGGTATACTTAGATGATCCTTCTCTTTATTCCAAATACCATGACCCCCAGGCAGATTGCGTCTCCTAGACAAGTTCCCTTAGGACAGGAGCCTCATCTTGGTAAAGCCAGTGCCCGGCGCCACATCTGGCATAGGCAGAAGGTGCCCAACGGTGACCTGATGCACAAGTCAAGTCAGCATGCTAGGAAGTACAATCAAATCTATGGAAATATAAGTTTTAAGAAATGATTTTTTTTTCCGATATTTTTCTGAAGCCGGAAATGGGGAGAGACAGTCAGACTCCCGCATGCGCCCGACCAGGATCCACCCGGCACGCCCACCAGGGGGTGACGCTCTGACCACCAGGGGGCGATGCTCTGCCCCTCTGGGGCATCGCTCTGTTGCGGCCAGAGCCACTCTAGCGCCTGGGGCAGAGGCCAAGGAGCCATCCCCAGCGCCCGGACCATCTTTGCTCCAGTGGAGCCTCGGCTGCGGGAGGGGAAGAGAGAGACAGAGAGGAAGGAGAGGGGGAGGGGTGGAGAAGCAGATGGGCGCTTCTCCTGTGTGCCCTGGCCGGGAATCGAACCTGGGACTTCTGCACGCCAGGCCGATGCTCTACCACTGAGCCAACCGGCCAGGGCAAGAAATGATTTTTTTTAATATACAAACATTCATAATTTAAAATATAGGTATCGTGTATGTGGGCTATTATTTTCTTATCCAGAAGTGGGGTTTTATTGTCTATTTAACTGATTTTGTTTGACAGAGACAGCGAGTCAGAGACAGGAAGGGAGAGAGATGAGAAGCATCAGTTCTTCATTGTGGCACCTTCATTGTTCATTGATTACTTTCTCACATGTGCCCTGACCAGGGGGCTACAGCAGAGCAAGTGATCCTTGCTCAAGCTAGAGACCTTGGTGCCACAATGAAGAACTGAACTGATGCTTCTCATCTCTCTCCCTTCCTGTCTCTGACTCGGCTGTCTCTGTCAAACAAAATCAGTTAAATAGACAATAAAACCCCACTCCTGGATAAGATAAATGCCTCACACTGGCTTCAAGCCAGTGACCTTTGGGCTCAAGCCAGCGACCATAGGATCATGTCAATGATCCCACACTCAAACCAGCAACCCCATGCTCAAGCTGGTGAGCCCGCGCTCAAGCTGGTGACCTCGGGGTTTCGAACCTGGGTCCTCCGCATCCCAGTCCTATGCTCTATCCACTGTGCCACCACCTGGTCAGGCTAACTAATTTTTTTCTATGATCATATACAAGGTTGACTATGGAAAATTTAAAGAAAAGGAAATAAGGAAGAAGGAAAATCACACAATGGCTAATAGAAAACATGCATACATGTGTGTACATATATATAACATGTATGTGTATATATACATATATACATACACACACACAATAAATACTGAGCAATTTCTTATATTTAAAGTTACTCTTGCCCTGGCCGGTTGGCTCAGCGGTAGAGCGTCGGCCTAGCGTGCGGAGGACCCGGGTTCGATTCCCGGCCAGGGCACACAGGAGAAGCGCCCATTTGCTTCTCCACCCCTCCGCCGCGCTTTCCTCTCTGTCTCTCTCTTCCCCTCCCGCAGCCAAGGCTCCATTGGAGCAAAGATGGCCCGGGCGCTGGGGATGGCTCCTTGGCCTCTGCCCCAGGCGCTAGAGTGGCTCTGGTCGCAATATGGCGACGCCCAGGATGGGCAGAGCATCGCCCCCTGGTGGGCAGAGCGCCGCCCCATGGTGGGCGTGCCGGGTGGATCCCGGTCGGGCGCATGCGGGAGTCTGTCTGACTGTCTCTCCCTGTTTCCAGCTTCAGAAAAATGAAAGAAAAAAAAAAAAATAATAAAGTTACTCTTTGCCTGACCAGGCGGTGGCACAGTGGATAGAGCGTCAGACTGGAATGCAGAGGACCCAGGTTTGAGACCCTGAGGTCACCAGCTTCAGCACAGGCTCATCTGGTTTGAGCAAAGCTCACCACCTTGGACCCAAGGTCGCTGGCTCGAGCAAGGGGTTACTCAGTCTGCTGTAGCCCCATAGTCAAGGCGCATATGAGAAAGCAATCAATGAACAACTAAGGTGTCACAACGAAAAACGAATGTTTGACGCTTCTCATCTCTCTCCATTCCTGTCTGTCTGTCCCTATCTATACCTTTCTCGGACTCTCTCTCTGTCTCTGTAAAAAAATAAAAAATAAAAAAATAAAGTTATTCTTGAAATTATATTCCCAATAAAAATTTAGGAAAAATATTTTTAATAGCTCCAAATCCTAAAATGTACTAAAAATAGTCAGTGGAAGCACATAACAGAATCAAAAAAAATTTTATTTGCTGCATGATAAATTCTGCTGACTAATGAAGGCATATTAATGAGCAAACTTAAGAATTACTTTTTGTCTATACTTCTCCAACTATACCCATTAGACTGTATGGCCCATTTGTATATGTCAAGCATCATATGTAAACTACAGGTCCACAAACAATCAGTGTGTAACTAAGGGGACAGTTTTGTTTATAGCCCATGGTATCTGCTGTCCTAAACTGTTTGGTGCCCTGCATTTAGAGTAAACAGCACATCTTGCATCATCTGTCTTGGCAGCAACACCTGCTCTCTCTTCTAAGACCTACAAATATGCCTTTAAAACAAGCATGCAAGCTTCTGAAAATTTAAAAAGTCCAAAGGAGAACAAACTATTAGGCTGAAGATGAGCCACTCGAGACTGACAGAACGTACTAAAACCCAATAGCCACTGGTGTTATGACAGCATTTCACATGGGAAACAGCACAGAGAGATATTAATAGAGCAATTCTATTCAAATCAAAATTTCTCTATCTTTACTACAGTTTTATTGACAAATAAATAAAATATATTTCTGTGAAGTGTTTCTAAATATTCCTCTAAGGCAAGATGGGATGGTGGTTAAAAGCACAGAGATTGTAGCACCAAAATGCCTGGGTTTAAATTTAGAATCCACCAGTTCTTGATTCAGTTTCCTCATCTATAGATTGGGGGTGGGGGGAATAATGCAATCCTTTACCTGCTGGTAGCCAAATGTGATATGCAGCTCAAATTTCTTCCTGATCTGAGAAAGGTAAAACGATGTGTGAAACTTACACTGTGTAATGAAGTCTGAAATCAGACACACTAACATTTCTCCAGCAAAACAAATGAACACGTGTTCACACCGACAGAGATAAAGACTGACTGAATAAATAGTCTCATCTCACTCAAGTCGAGTTCACCCATAATGAGTTTAGGTCAATATGAGTTTTGCCAAATGAGTTGCAAATGTAATATCTGGTTTTCAGAGCATGTTTTAATTTTGAAATTGTAAAGAAGAAGATTGAAATACTTACTGTAATACCTACCACAGAGAGGTCAAAAAATGTTAGCCACCATCATCACCATCATGACCATTTATTTTTAAAAGACAGAGGACCAAGGTACCCTAAAACATGGAATTATTACCAAACTTTGTTTCAGAAGCTACTATATCCCCATAGCAGCAAGCAGTGATTGCTTTTGCTGGCCATTGGCATGTGTCTCTAGGGTAAATTTGCCACATTGCACCTACTGTCTGGGGTGTGTGAAAAGGAAACTATGTCAAACTAAACACTTAATAACTTTAACCTTTTCACCTGCTCCCACAAAAGTCCTCAGGTGCCCACAGGCTTCATCCTCTGAGAGCCCCACTACTGTTCTCGGCACCCCCAGAGAGAGGTTAATGGAAAACATGGAATGAAAGCCCACAGCCAATGAGAGACGCAACATGCATTCCTGCCCTAGTGTGCTCCATTCAAACGGAGTGAAATGACCCCCCTGGCATCTAGAGTATTCCACAGGCATGTGACGAGTGTTCTTTCCAGCCACTTAGAAGCACCAGTGAAAAGAGCTCAAATACTTAGGAAAGAAAAGCCCTCCCTTCCCGCGAGGAGAGGCATTTATTAGCACTTAATGGCTCTCTTTCATTGCCTTTCACTGACACATCTCTAATTGTTCCAATTCCAATTTCAAGTAGCAAAACCAATCATGGTCAAAGTCCACAGCTACAGTGGTGAAAAGAGGTCTTTAACGGCACAAACCAGATATACAAGCATGTGACAACATGGGATCTGGGCAGGCGACGTCGCAAGGCAGAGAGAGGAGGCGGTATAGAGAGCCCTGGTCACCAAACCAGCTTAGGTTCCAGCGGTGACCTCGACAGGTCGTCTTGTCTGCAAGAGACTCAGCTTCTACATCTTTAAAATGCGAGCACTGCACTGTGTCGTCCAGCACCTCTGCCATCTCCCGTATTCTGTCAGTCTCTGATGCTGGGAGTTAAGCCAGCCCTCAGAATCTAACCCCACCCCTGGTATTCTAAGCGACCCTCAGGCTCCCAGTTCTCACCGCCCTAACAGGGATGTCAGTATCCAGTCTAAGTCCAATGGAGGCAAGGACTGTGTCTTTTATTTTCTCTCCACTACTATACATGGCAGATAGCAGGTACTCAAAAATACTAGAGAGAATGAAAATACTAGAGGGAGAAAGGGAGGAAGGAAAGGAGGGAGGGAGGAAGATAATTTAATATGGCTAAATAATCTTTTTTAGATTTTACTTATTCATTTTTAGAGAGAGAGGAGAAAGAAAGAGAGAGAAGGGGTGAGGAGCAGGAAGAATCAACTTCCCTATGTACCTTGACCAGGCAAGCCCAGGGTTTTGAACGAGCGACCTCAGCGTTCCAGGTCAATGCTTTTATCCACTGCGCCACCTCAGGCCAGGCTGTGGCTGAGTAATTTAATATGGCTAGAGCACTGCATGTAAGAGAACAGTGATGAATAACAGCCTAAAATATGGGTTTCCTGCTGTTAAGAAAGATCATGTAAGGAACTTTCAAATCTAGAGAATATACTGTATTAGAGAGTATAGCAGAGATAATATCTATGGAATGTCTTCTGACCTCAGAAATTATGATGCCAAAAAATTTAAATATGTGATAGGTTATGCAGGGGTGTGTATTAATTAGTGCTGTGACACTTTAAAATAATGGAACAGAAATTATTTTTCATTATTGAATAGTTCTCCTCATTCTTGGTAGTCAATATCAATATAGGTAAAGAAAATAAACACCAATCAATTGAATATGAAAACCTGAGATTTGGAAGTGAGAAAAGATAGAAATCTCTTGATTCACTGGATGGAAAGTGGCCTTTCTAGCACAAGAATTCAAACGTTATTTATTCACATATTTATGCGACTAAACCTATATTACTTTTATTAATTGAACACGAATACTGTAACATTCACTAATAGTCATACGGCAAAATTCAAGAGTAGCGTGACATGTCATCTGTCACTCTCCACAGTTTATCATCTTGTGACACTAACACACAAGATTCCTATCTTATCTTCGGAGTCAGTGAGATCTGGGATACAAGAGGCCAAGAGCTATTAAACTATAGGATGTGACCAATAAGTGGGTCATAAAATCAGTTTTGTAGATCATGACCAACCTATTCTTTCTGAAATGAACAGAACTTAATAGAAAATATCTGAGTATATCCACATGAAAATGCTAAGTATTTGATAAAACTTTTCTTTCAGTTTTATAAATGTATGCTCATCACAGTGTAAAATGCACTTCTTACAATGAGATAGTCCATGTTTAAAAGTCATGGTGACTCTTTACCATGGCCCATTAGACTGTGTATGTTTGGGGTATTTCAGATAAATTCCAATTGTGTATCTCAACAAGAAAAGAAATAGTTATCATTTAACACAGAAGCAGAGAATTTTAGAGGGTTAAAAAATTTTATCAAGAGCTTGAAAGCCCTAGATCATTGCATTTTGAGTCCCATTGGGCCTGCAATTTTAAATAGTGGCTTGGGGTACAGGGTAGGCCTCAATGAGAAAACAAGATTTGAGCAATGGCTTGAGGGGTGAGGGAGTCCCCAGGGGGACATGTGCCGGCATGCTGGGAAGAAATGTGCGCAGGGAAGAGAGCAGAGGGGAGCTCCGAGGGAGGGGGAGGGGCCGCATCACCTGGGCCACTGTAAGGACACAGGCCCTTCCCTGTGTGAAGCTGGGAGCTACGATCTGACTTGTATTTTAAAAGGATCACTTAGGCTAAGGAGACACTGTAACAGGTCAAACAGCAAAGAAACAGGCGATGTTAGAGTGATGGAAGACAGGGCCAGGGTGGTAGCCATGGAGGTGGAGAGAGGTGGTCAGATCTGGCTACACTTAAACACGCAGCCCGCCTGGATGCGTTTCCACTCTGCGGTACAGAGTGGTGGGGCACGGGTGAGCTGGTTCCAGAAGGCCCTGAGTTCAAATCCCAGCTCTGCTGCTCAGTCGCTGTTACTGTGGCTATAACTGACATCATCTCTCTAAATCTAGGGTCCAGATCTGTAAAACAAAAATAGCATCCCATACTCAAAAGGGTTGTTGAAAGGACCGCATCACAATCCCAGAGCATGTGGCAGGGCTTCAGTCAACGTGAGCCCCTTTCCTGCCGATGACCACGGCCGTTTGTTAGAGATAGTGCGCCACATGCAAGACAGTGGCGAGCATTCGCGGAACCAACTGATAGGAAAATGTTAAATCTTTGATCAACAACAACAACAAAAAAAAATAGTCTCTCCTTTTTAACCAAGATTATCAGTCCCAAGCACATTTCCACAGAGTCAACAACATTCCAGGCCACAACTTGGATGGGAAGCCGCGGTCCAGGTTTCAGACTTTTGCTTATAAAAGACAAAAACATTTCTCCTCTTGGGAATTTTGGATTTTAGGAGGTTTCAAGGCTTACCCTTCCTGGATGTCAGCAGGGCTGCCACCGTTCACACATGAGCCCTGTTCCTGTCAGTTTCCAGGAATCTGATCTTGTTCACTGGAAGTTCCCAAAGGACAACTAAAATTATACTGCTCACAAACATTAAAGGATATTTCAAAATGAATATGAAGCAATAAAAAAAAAAAGTATTTGATTTTTTTTATTAAACAAGAACATTAGAAAAGCAAACAAGTCAAAGAAAGTTGTTTGATTATGCAAATGAGATGCAAACTCAATTATCGTGATTGAGTAGCAGGTGACATATTGGTGAGGGTGGACAGAAGCGTGTCCAACTGGACAAGAGTGCCACACATGGACTGTTCAGCAGGGTGAGTGGTCACCCAAGACTGCCAAAACACACTGTGACAGCAGTGGGGCGTGGACAGGATCAGATTATCCAGCAGTTACTATTAGGAAAAACTGTCTAGATCACAAGTTAACGAGAGAGAAGAAGAAAGGCAGGGTGAGAAGGAAAGCTAAAAGGCTCAGATCTTATTTGGGGGGGAGGGACACAAAAAGTCAAGGCTTAGAAACAGGCTAATGCCACAAATGCAAGAGCACGAGTTGAAGCCGCACCTTAAAAAAAGTGCCTGTGCTGGTACATGTGCCACATCACTCAGACATCTCTGAAGTCTCAGTACAACTACGCATTTGTGTGCGGAAGAACCTCCTTCTCTCCTGCCTCCTCTGAGACCTCCCTCCAGCCATTTACATCCTCTCAGACTCTCTCCTGCCTTTACTACCTCCCTCTTGAGTGATTCTTTTTGTTTGGTTGTTTTTTAAGTGAAAGGAGGGCAGATAGACTCCCATATGTGCCCCGACCAGGATCCACCTGGCAAGCCTGTCTGAGGCCAATGCTGGAATCAACCAAGCTATCCTCAGCACCCGGGGCTGATGCTGGAACCAATCCAGCCACTGGCTACGGGAGAAGAAGAGATAGAGAAGGGGGAGAGGGAGGAGGAGAGAAGCAAATGGTCGCTTCTCATGTGTGCCATGACCCGGGATCAAACCCAGGACATCCAGCCACCAGTCCTACACTCTATCCACTGAGCCAACGGGCCATGGCCTCAAGTGCTTCTTATAGAAGTGTTCCAGTCGTCCAACCCCAGGGGAAAGAACAAGCAAGCAAAACCACCATCCCCTCCCACTTACCCTTATTCCTCATCTCTCCTTCTACATCCAATTTCTTAAAAGATTCTGAAATCATGCCTTCTTGACTTTTTAAAAACCTTTTTCCATTGATTTGAGAGAGAGAGAGAGAGAAGCATCAACTTGTTGTTCTGCTTAGTTGTTCCCTTTAGTTGTGCACTCATTGGTTGTTTCTTGTAGGTGCCCTGACTGGAGATTGAACCCTTGACCTCAGTGCAGCAGGTCCATGCTTTATCCACTGGGTCACCTGGCCACGGTCCTCCTCCTGGACTTCTAACACATGTTTCTACCACTGACATTCAGGTAGAACTCCCACTTCACCCTTAAAGCTGCCCTCACCAGGATTACCAATGACTGTCTTACTTCCAAAAACTCTGAGACTCCCAGAACTCCGCCAACTTCTCTCAGCAACACTGACATTTAGTTACAGATCTCTGCTGATCCCTCTCGGCTAACCTCCCCCACACACACACCGGCCCCTCCCGCTTCCCCCCCAGTCCCTCCTCTCCTTCTACGTGTTCTCCCCCAATGATGTCATCCACTCCCTGCTGATGGCTCCCAGTCATGAATCTGCAGACCCAATATCCCCTCTGGTCTCCAGGTTTCTACAGGTAATATCGATACATCACGAGCACTCCAAATGCATCATGTCCCAAACTGAGCATGCCCGTGCACCAGTCTGCTCCTTACCATTACCTCCTATCTTCATGAATGGCACCACCAGTCAATCAAGTACGTACAAACCTGGAAGTCATCCTTGATTGTCTCCCCATCCCTTATTGTCATGACTCAAGCCCTTATACACTATTTATTTCCAACCACCTTCTGCTTTGCAGTCCTTCCTTTGCTGCACACTGAACACTGAGCAGTTCCCTACAGAGTCCCTCTTCCTTCTTACATCCTTGACTTTGCGTATGCTGTTGCCTCTGCCTGGAGTACCTGCCTCCTGGTTCACATGTCCTTCATAGCTCAGTGCAGGTATCAGCCTGCCAATACTTTGTCACCTGCCTTGACTGAAATCCTTACTTTGAAATCCCTATCACTGGTAGAAACCTATATTATAGAGCCGACTATATATTTGTCCACTATTCCCACTTTCCAACCACACTGTCAGTTGCTAGAAAGCAGGAACCATGTCTAATTCATCCTTGTGTTTCTAAAGTTTAGTATAAATCCTGGCACATCACAGGCTCTCAATTAATGTTTTATGACTAAATAGTAAAACAAACCCTAACTTCCAATGTCCACATTTCTACACATCCTGCCTCGGTTACAATTTTCAAAATCCTTCCTGGCCCTGGCTGGTGCATAGTGCATCGGCCCACAGTCTGGACATCCTGGGTTTCATTCCTGGTCAGAACACACTGGAAAAGGGACCATCTGCTTCTCCCCTTTTCCCTTCTCTCCCTCTTCCCACCTGCAGCCAGTGGCTTGAATGGTTCGAGCCTGGCCTTGGGCACTGAGGAATGTAGCTCCATTGGAATGTGACAGCCTCAGGCACTAAAAATAGCTCAGCACTTGAGCATTGGCCCCAGATGAGATTGCTGGGTGGGTCCTGGTCAGGGTACATGCGGGAGACTGCCTCACTATCTCCCCTTCTCTCACATAATAAAAGCCAAAAAACAAATCCTTCCCATTCTCTATCACCCCATTCCAATATCATTTCACTTCCAAATCCCTCCCTGCCCCCCCCTGTCCCCACCCCCCGCTGTCTCCTTTCTCACCTCTCATGGTGATGAGCTGCAATGCGAAGCAGACAGCTTTTCTGTTAGACTACTGTTCTATGACAGGAGGCTGCAGGGGAAGGGTAATTCAATCTGTTTCATTGCCTCAGAACTAGTGCTTTCCTCACTTAGGATTCTTTAGAGGAAGGCATGGCACATTCCCATTTGACAGAAACCAAAAGCCACACACCAGCAAAAACCTCCTCTGTGCTGAAACTCAGCAGCCTCTCACAATAGGGCTTTCAAAAGGAGCTACAGATCCTGGGTGCAGGGCTGCTTACGAGCCATCACATGGCAGCGGCGGGGACAACACACCAGCCCCAGATCACACACAAAGAGCAGAGATGAAGCCTGCTCTCTTCCTGCTGACACCACGGGGCCACGGCTCTCTCGGCTGCAAGAACAACAGCACAGGGCCCCAGGCGGCTGGCGGCCCAGCGAGGTCAGCACAGCGGGTGCCCAGGGCCCTGGCTCCCAGCGTTCACCTGGCTGATATGACCATCCGCCTCAAATACAGCCCACTGGTCCTGTCTCCTGAGAAGTCAATAGCATAACCCCTGTTGAATTAACATGACTTAAAATGAAACTGTGGTTGGAAAAAATATAAACATCCTAGCCATCACACAATAGAATACTAGTAATCATTAAGAATGGCTTAATGGGGAGTTAATAACGTGAAGAATTTTTCACTCTCTAGTACTAAGTGAAAAAGCAAGTTAACAGACAGACCTAAATGTTCGGTATGATTTATATGTCTCTATAACCATATATTTAAACCATATAGCATACCAGTATAACATAACACAAGATAAACCTGTGCCAAAATGTTTAAACTGATTAACTTCTAGGTAACTAGATTATAGGTGGTCTTCATTTTTATCACTGTATCAGTATTTTATAAATGTTCTTTAATGAACATGTTTTCCTTAATAAAAGGAAAAAACAACTTTCAGAAAATGAAATGGTCATCTTCTGATTAAATTCTATAAATCTCTAAATCTTTATAAGTATATTCATTTTTCTATTTATAGCCTAAAGACATAAAATACTCTTTTTTTAAAATCTTGGTCTTAGTCTCATAGGAAATGAGGCAAGATTTGTAGGATCACAAAACCTCATCTTGGCATGCTCAATAATATGCTTATTTGTTGAGCTCAGCTCAAAACAAAAACAATAGCCCTGGCCACATAGCTCCGTTGGTCAGAGCATCATCCCGAAGTGCAGAGGTTGCCGTTTCGATCCCTGGGCAGGGCACAGACAGAAACAGATCGATGTTCCTGTCTGTCTCTGCCTCTCTCTCTCTCTCTCTCTCTCTCTCTCTCCCACCCTTACCCCACCACTTCCTCTCTCACTAAAATCAATAAACATTTTAAAAAATATTTTAAAAAATTAAAGCAACAATGAGAAGTGTACTAATTTTCAGATAATTTTCTATTCACAAAATGGTTAAGACAAAGTCAGAAAACCAAGGTTAAATTCCACTGCCACTGGCCAGGTAGGGCAAAGATCATATTTTTATTGTGTTCATCTATAAAATGTAGAAAATGCCCGACTGTTCACAGTAAAGGAAGTTCTTGTCAGAGGGTTAGATCTGCTATGTTCACATGAATGAACGAGATGGATGGGGAAGACTCGGTTTTACTCACTTAGCAGGTCTTTAAGCGTTCACTGAGGAAGAGCCTGTGCTAACCCAGGTTTGCAGGCAGAGAGACAGACTTGATTATTCACTGCTGTCAAATCTCTGACATCCGTTCTACTCAATTAAAGGTCTTCCGTGACATCTGTGGAGCATGATAGTAACCAATGTTGTTTAAGAAAAAAAGCCTTCAAATAAAAGTGCATTGGGGGGAGCTTACATGAATTAGAGGAACATTGTATGAAATTTAAATTTGACATTTGGAAGGGGCAAAGCAAATCCTATCTGATGGAAGTCTTGTTTGGCTGGTTGTTTGTTTTTCAAGTCCAGATTTGATAAGATGGAAAGGAGGCAACAGTCGTGGCTAGATTTTTTTTTGTGGGGGGGGGTTGGTTTTGGTTTTTAATTGACTCATGAAATTTAGAAATCTGGGAGCCACTGGTTCCAAGAGCATGTTAGCTACCCCGACAGCAGCTGGTCTACAGTCTAGAACCCGGCCCCTAGCGCAACGTCATACATATGGAAGAGGCTCGGAAGATGTCTGTTCAATGAAGAAATGTAAACCTGTTTCATATAGAAGATGTGGTTTGGGGATCACTTTCAAATGGCCCGAAAGACCTCAGAATGTTCAAAAATTAAAGAAGAGAATATGCAATACAATGGGGTACAGTTCAGGGAGGCTGGCCCCAGAGAGCAGGATTTCCTACACTGTTCTAAAACAAAAATTGTCCTTGGAAATAATTTGGGAAGAGCTGAGATGTTGACTTTCTGCAGTGATTACCACACATACAGCCCTACCCCTAAGCCTGTGCAGATGTCAACCGCTCCAGCTTTCCCAACAGGCAACGCTTCGATCTGATGCTTTGGTCATTGTGTCTTCTTCACTTCGAGGCTCTTCCTCTCTGGGGTGGGCTGTTGGCCATCCCAGAATGATTTGGTTACAAAACCGTATCAACTCAATCGTAAGGGAATATTTTTCAGACAGCCATGTATTTTTTTAAAGACCAGATTTCTTCAATCACCCCGTGGGGCAGCTTTTAGAAACTATGTCCACGGTTATTTTTTTACCTTCAATGCAGGACACATGGCTATTTTTGCTGCTGTGATTGGTGTCTAACAGTCAAGACCACAGTGGTGTCCTCCTCAGCAGACTTAAGCACCCCTTCGCCCTCCACAAGCACACATGTGGGCTACGTTGCTTTCCATCATTCTCAAACTTATTTGGCAGAAGTGTCAAAATTTTTAAAAGAACAACTTAACTGATTTTCTCCCCCACGGCAAGTTGTTTATAAGTTTATTCAAATGACACAATTTTTCATATAAGTTCTTTTTAATCCCCACGGTCAGGCAGGACCTGGAAATCATTGTTCTAAACTTTTAAATAGGCTCTGCTAAAAGCATATTTTAAAGCCTATTTTATACTACAGGAAAGTCACATCTCAATTATAAATAAACTGGATTATTATTTTTTTAATTTATTTATTAAATTTAATGCAGTGACATTGATAAATCAGGGTACATATGTTGAGAGAAAACATCTCTAGATTATTTTGACATTTGATTGTGCTGTATACCCCTCCCCCAAAATTAAATTGTCTTCTGTCACCTTCTATCTGGTTTTCTTTGTGCCCCTCCCCTGCCCCAACACCTCTCTCCTTCTTCACCCCATCCCCCCTCCCCCCACCCCCCACTCCTGTTGCCATCACATTCTTGTTCATGTCTCTGAGTCTCATTTTTATGTCCCTTCTATGTATGGATTCATATAGTTCTTAGTTTTTTTTCTGATTTACTTATTTCACTCCGTATAATGTTATCAAGGTCCATCCATGTTATTGTAAATGATCCGATGTCATCATTTCTTATGGTGAGTAGTATTCCATAGTATATATGTACCAAAGCTTTTTAATCCACTCGTCCTCTGACGGACACTTGGGCTGTTTCCAGATCTTCGCTATTGTGAACAATGCTGCCACAAACACGGGGGTGCATTTCACCTTTTGGAGCCATTCTATGGTGTCCTTGGGGTATATTCCTAAAAGTGGGATAGCTGGGTCAAAAGGCAGTTCGATTTTCAGTTTTTTGAGGAATCTCCATACTGTTTTCCACAGTGGCTGCACCAATCTGCATTCCCACAAGCAGTGCAGGAGGGTTCCCTTTTCTCCACATCCTCGCCAGCACTTATTCTGTGTTGTTTTGTTGATGAGCGCCATTCTGGCTGGTGTGAGGTGATATCTCATTGTGGTTTTAATTTGCATTTCTCTAATGATTAGTGATGTTGAGCATTTTTTCATATGCCTATTGGCCATCTGTATGTCCTCTTTGGAGAAGTGTCTATTCATCTCTTTTGCCCATTTTTGGATTGGATTGTTTGTCTTCCTGGTGTTGAGATTTACAAGTTCTTTATAAATTTTGGTTATTAACCCCTTATCAGACGTATTGTCAAATATGTTCTCCCATTGTGTAGTTTGTCTTTTTATTCTGTTCTTGTTGTCTTTGGCTGTGCAAAAGCTTTTTAGTTTGATATAGTCCCATTTGTTTATCCTGTCTTTTATTTCACTTCCCCGTGGAGATAAATCAGCAAATATATTGCTCCGAGAGATGTCCGAGAGCTTACTGCCTATGTTTTCTTCTAAGATGCTTATGGTTTCACAGCCTACATTTAAGTCTTTTATCCATTTTGAGTTTATTTTTGTGAGTGGTGTAAGCTGGTGATCTAGTTTCCTTTTTTTGCAGGTAGTTGTCCAATTTTCCCAACACCATTTGTTAAAGAGGCTGTCTTTACTCCATTGTATTTCCTTACCTCCTTTGTCAAATATCAGTTGTCCATAGAACTGTGGGTTTATTTCTGGGTTCTCTGTTCTGTTCCATTGATCTATATGCCTGTTCTTATGCCAGTACCAGGCTGTTTTGAGTACAATGGCCTTGTAGTATAACTTGATATCAGGAAGTGTGATACCTCCCACTTTATTCTTCTTTATTAAGATTGCTGAGGCTATTCGTGTTCTCTTTTGGTTCCATATAAATTTTTGGAATATGTGGTCTATATCTTTGAAGTATGTCATTGGTATTTTAATTGGTATTGCATTGAATTTATAGATTGCTTTGGGTAATAGAGACATTTTAATGATGTTTATTCTTCCTAACCATGAGCACGGTATATGCTTCCACTTGTTTGTATCTTCCTTGATTTCTTTTATCAATGCTTTGTAATTTTCCGAGTACAAGTCTTTAGTCTCCTTGGTTAAGTTTATTCCTAGGTACTTTATTTTTTTGGTTGTAATTGTGAAGGGGATTGTTTCCTTAATTTCTCTTTCTGACTGTTCATTGTTGGTGTATAAAAATGCCTCTGACTTCTGAGTACTGATTTTATATCCTGCCACTTTGCTGAATTCATTTATCAGGTCCAGTAGCTTTTTGACTGAGACTTTAGGGTTTTCTATATACAATATCATATCATCTGCAAATAATGATAGTTTTACTTCTTCTTTTCCAACTTGAATGCCTTTTATTTCTTCTTCTTGTCTGATTGCTGTGGCTAGGACTTCCAGGACCATGTTAAATAAGAGTGGTGAAAGGGGGCACCCCTGCCTTGTTCCTGATCTTAAGGGTATTGCTTTTAATTTTTGCCCATTGAGTATGATGTTGGCTGTGGGTTTCTCATAGATGGCTTTTATCATGTTGAGGTATGTTCCCTGTATTCCCACTTTGCTGAGAGTTTTGATCATGAATGGGTGCTGGATTTTATCAAATGCTTTTTCTGCATCTATTGAAATTATCATATGGTTTTTCTCCTTCTTTTTGTTTATGTGATGAATCACATTGATTGATTTACAAATATTGTACCAGCCTTGCCTCCCCAGAATAAATCCCACTTGATCATGGTGTATGATTTTTTTCCATATATTGTTGGATCCGGTTTGCTAATATTTTGTTGAGGATTTTAGCATCTATATTCATCAGAGATATTGGCCTATAATTTTCTTTCTTTGTGTTGTCTTTGCCTGGTTTTGGAATCAGAATTATGCTTGCCTCATAAAAGGAGCTTGGAAGTCTTCCTTCCTCTTGAATTTTTTGAAATAGTTTGAGAAGGATAGGAGTTAGTTCTTCTTTGAATATTTGGTAGAATTCCGTTGTGAAGCCATCGGGCCCCAGACTTTTCTTTGTTGGGAGTTTTTTGATAACTGTTTCGATCTCATTTGTTGTAATAGGTCTGTTTAGGTTTTCTGATTCTTCCAGATTGATTTTTGGAAGATTGTATGTTTCAAGGAATTTGTCCATTTCATCTAGGTTGTCTAGTTTTTTGGCATACAGTTCTTCATAGTATTTTCTTACAATATTTTGTATTTCTGTTGTGTCAGTTGTTATTTCTCCTCTCTCATTTCTAATTTTATTTATTTGAGTCCTCTCTCTCTTTTTCTTGGTGAGTCTAGTTAAAGGTTCATCAATCTTGTTTACCTTTTCAAAGAACCAGCTCCTAGTTTCATTGATCCTCTGTATTGTTTCTTTAGCCTCTATGTCATTTATTTCTGTTCTGATCTTTATTATTTCCTTCCTTCTACTACATTTGGGCTTTACTTGCTGTTCTTTTTCTAATTCTTTTAGATGCAGGGTTAAGTTGTTTATTTGAGCTTTTTCTAGCTTCTGAAAGTGTGCCTGTAGTGCTATGAACTTCCCTCTCAGCACTGCTTTCACTGTGTCCCATAAATTTTGAGTTGTTGTATGCTCATTGTCATTCATTTCTAGGAATTTTTTTATTTCTTCTTTGATCTCATTCTTAATCCATTCATTATTTAACAACCTACTATTTAGTTTCCATGTGTTTGAGAATTTTTGAACTTTTCTGTTGTGATTCATTTCTAGTTTCATGCCATTGTGATCGGAGAAAGTGCTTGATATGATTTCAGTCTTCTTAAATTTGTTGAGAGCACTTTTGTGCCCTAACATGTGGTCTATCCTAGAGAATGTACCATGAGCACTTGAAAAGAATGTATATTCTGCTGCTTTAGGGTGAAAGGTTCTGAAGATATCTATTAAATCGAGTTGATCTAGTGTTTCCAATAAGTCTGCTGTTTCTTTGTTAATTTTCTTTCTTGAGGATCTATCTAGTGATGTTAGTGGGGTATTGAAATCCCCTACTATTATAGTATTGCTGTTGATCTCGCCCTTTAAATCCATCAAAGTCTGCTTTATATATTTGGGTGCTCCTATATTAGGTGCATAGATATTTATAATAGTTATAACTTCCTGTTGGATTACTCCCTTTATCATTATGTAGTGGCCTTCTTTATCTCTTACTATATCCTTTGTTTTAAAGTCCAATTTGTCTGATATAAGTATTGCTACCCCAGCTTTTTTTTCATTTCCGTTTGCATGAAATGTTTTTTTCCATCCTTTTACCTTCAATCTATGTGTGTCTTTTGTTCTAAGGTGTGTCTCTTGTAGACAACATATGTATGGGTCCTGTTTTCTTATCCACGCAGCTACCCTATGTCTTTTGATTGGATCATTTAATCCATTTACATTTAAGGTTATTATTGATATGTAGTTGTTTATTGCCATTTTCTTCTTTAAAGGTGTATTCCTTTTTTGCTATATTCTTTTCCCACTTTGATCTGTTTACAACAGGCCCCTTAACATTTCCTGCAGCATTGGTTTGGTTGTAATGAATTCCTTGAGTTGTTTTTTGTCTGGGAAGCTTTTTATTTCTCCTTCGATTTTAAACGATAGCCTTGCTGGATAAAGTAGTCTTGGCTGTAGGTTCTTGTTCTGCATTACTTTGAATATTTCTTGCCATTCCCTTCTGGCTTCAAGTGTTTCTGTTGAGAAGTCGGATGTCATCCTTATGGGGGCTCCTTTGTAGGTGATAACTTTTTTTCTCTTGCAGCTTTTAATATTTTCTCTTTATCGCTTAGCTTTGGTATTTTAATTATGATGTCTCTTGGTGTAGGTTTCTTTGGGTTTCTCTTTAATGGAGTCCTCTGTGCTTCTTGGACTTGTGAGAGTTTCTCTTGCATTAATTTAGGGAAGTTTTCAGCTATGATATGATTGAACAAAGTCTCTATCCCTTGTTCTTTTTCTTCTTCTTCAGGAACCCCTATGATATGGATGTTATTTCTCTTCATGTTGTCACAGAGCTCTCTAAGAGTTTCCTCTGACTTTTTGAGTCTCTTTTCTCTTTTCTTCTCTGCTTTCATGCCTTCATTCCAGTTGTCCTCTAACTCGCTGATTCGATCCTCTGCTCTATCTATCCTGTTTTTAATTCCTTCCATTGTGGTCTTTATTTCTGATACTGTATTTGTCATCTCCGACTGATTCTTTTTTATACTTGCTATTTCTTTATTTAGGTGTTCATAATGACCATCCATTGTTGTTCTAAGATCCCTAAGCATCCTTACAATCATTATTTTGAACTCCGCATCTGGAAGTTTGATTATTTCCATATCACTCAGTTCATCTCCTGAAGGTGTCTCTTGTGGTTTCATTTGAATTGCACTTCTTTGTCTTCTCATTATCTGTTTTGGGGGGTTTTATTTGTAGAGTTGGTTGAGTCTAGGCTTGGTGTTGTCTGCCTCCAGTTTTCAGTTGTGTTATTTCTAGGTCTTATTGGGTTGATATCAGCTGTTATCTGTAATCCACTTTCGGATTTGGGCAGCTTTGAAGTCTTGATTTGTTTGTTTTCTTAACAGGTGATAGTCTTGTTTAGTGATCTCAGCAGGGGGCTTCCTTGAAATTGTATCCAGGAATGCAATGGGTGTAACCTGAGACTCTGAAGCCCTCTTTAGCCAGCTAATCTCACTGGGGGCAGGGTGTTTTCTCAGATTCAGTAGGGGGAGGTGTATCTCAGATCTCCATGGAGACCTGAGTTACTGCCCCTCCTCCCCACTTCTTGTTTTCAGCTGTGTCTTGTTGCGCTGATTGGAGCTGGATAGATGTCCGGAGATCTCTGATCCAGAAGCACTTCAGCTCTGTTTTGTGAAAGGTTCAGTCCCTCCCCCAGCTATGGCCACCTCCAGCACGGATGAGTCAGCTTTTTTAGTTCATTTCCTGCATTCCTTAGCCCCTCACAGTCTGTCCTTCTCCCTGTCCTTTCCACTTGGGAGATAAGCTGGTCTTTTCAACACACCTCGCTCCCTGGTCACCAGGCAAGTGGCTGTGAGCAGTAGTTTCTGCTCTTTTCCCTGTGTGAGATCCCCTCTGGGCTCTCAGTCTCAACCCCCCCTCCATTCCTGTAAGCAGAGGAGATTCAGGCACTCCCTACCAGGTTTGTTGTGGCTTCTTCTTTGCTCCTTGGTTTTTGAGAGCTGTTCTTGCAGTTCAGAGTTGGTTTTTCATGCTGATTTTTCCTAAATTGATTTGTATTCCAGTTTGGTGGTGAGAGCTGGGCGTCTGGGCGTCCGCCTCCTCCGCTGCCATCTTTTTCTCTCCTGGATTATGTTTTATCTCTAGGAAAGCATCTGTTAGTTTTCTAGGAAAATGAAGCAACTAGTCTTTTTTTTTTTTTCTTACTTGGCCAGAAATGCAACTTCTATATAAATTCATGAAGTAAGTACTTGCATACGAGGCCAAATACAGCTTTAAAAAGCAAAATCTTAAAATGACTCCAGAAAACAGACTCACTATGAACATTATTTTTAGCATCCTTCTTACAGTACAATTTCCAACTAAGCTTTATAGATGTCCCCACTCAAAGAGCCACTGCCCAGACTCCACCCCTGTCCTTGGACATGAGCGATAATGAATCTGAACACGCGATGTAAATGAGAATGCAGCCCAGGAAGCAGCTCGTGTTCAGGCACTGGCGATCAGCTCTGCAAGAGAGATGTGAGAAGGGGTCCCCAGGCAAGCGGTACGGAACCCTTCATGTTCAACTACCTCCCCCTTCCTCCGGCCCTCTGGCTGGTGGATCCCACGCTGTCTGAGAACAGGTAACTGAAGAACTGTGCCCAACATCATCCTTTGGTCCACTGATCTTACTGCAAATCATTAGGGATGGTTTAGAGAACAGAGGCTGGTCCTTTCAGTTTCTCTCATCCATTTTTCCTTAATACCCTCAGCACTCAGTATCATTACAAATCTGCAAGCTATGGCTGGGAAGTCCTAATTGACAAAGGGGTTCAGAATGAGGCTTGAACTCAGATCGGCACGGCTACCACACATCCAGACATCCACACAGGCCCTGGGCCACACTGAACATATTCAGTAGTAATGCTAGAAATAAGCATACCTCAACCCACACCTTTCACCTTCTACAATGACCCCTGGTGAGCGTTCAGTCTCTGCTCATCTATTTCCAGTAAAGAACAGGTTTAAGGAGGGCTCTTGAGTGTCCTAATCAGTGGTCTTATAACCCATTTATTTTCTAGAAGGAGCTTTAATTATAAATAAATAAATAAATAACTCTTTATCCTGGTTTTGTTTGCCCTGACCTTTCTGACCTTTTCAAAAACTCCCCCTCGTTCTGTTTCAGCCCCCCTGAACACTAACCTGCCTAACCCTTCCCAAGAATGATTCTCCAGTCAGAGGCAGAGAGTAGCCGGTAGCCATTGTTCTAACTATGAAATGCATTCTGTTAAATGCGTCTTTTAAAGTCTGTTGTACTACCAGACGGAAAGTCGCCAACTCCATTTTACAGGAATACGACCGCTGTGCTTCCCTTAGCTGCATGCCCCTCCCTTGATGTTCCGTGTGTTGTCTGGGTACCTGGTGCTCTGAGTGGTCTCTGCACCTGGCCCTGTGAGATAAACCAGCTTGCCTGTAAACCTTTCATCCTGTGGAGACCCTTCACAATTCAGTCACCAGTATTTCCTTTTTTATTGTCAGTCATCTTCATGGGTCACGGTTCTTTCTAAAATATCTGCTTTCCCCCCTCAAATTATTAGAATCTACTTAAAAAAAGAGAAAGAGATACCTAAAACTGCCTCGCCTTGACAATATAAACTCCAATAAGGTCACCTTTTCCCAGAATTTTTTTTAAGGCTATACATTCTTTGTTCATTGTTAAAAGCAGCAGGTTTGCAATTCTTTCCCCTGCTTCTCCCACCTTCAAAGGAATGACGAGGTAAGAGAACGCATCAGATGCTCTGGGAAAATGCTAACTCACATCCGCACAGCACGGTTTTCAAAGATTTCCACATACTTTTATCATATCTGATCCACAACAACCTCAGAAGTTTGGAAAGACAGGTGTTATCATCCCACGGTTGAAAACAGTTAAATGATTCATTCAAGGTCATGGGCCCAAGCAAATGAAAATTGGGAACCTATTTCAGGGTCCTTTCCATGATATTGTTCTTTCCTTTTAGCAGAATTTGATAGACTTCCAGCCAACATCAAGATGCTAGAAGTTCTGGGGTTGGGGGGGGGAGGATGAAAAGAGGGACAAACATAAGGTAATGGAAAATGATGTGACTTTGGATGATAGGTACAACATATTCAACAATTCAAATGCTACAGAAATGTTGACCTGAAACCTATGTACTCTTATTAATCAATGTCACCCTGTTAAATTTAATATCTTAAATAAAATTTAAAAAGAAAAAAAGAAAGAAAAAGATGCTAGGAGCTCCCAACCACTATTAGACCATCTATGACAGTTTTATAAACTATATTAAGAACTCTCTTAATTGCTTCTAATAGGTACTAAGTTTGCTCCTGGGGAAATGACATTTTCCCCCATTTCTAATTTTACATACATCGGTTTTTATTCCCAGCTTCACTACCTTCTTGGTGTATCACCCTGGGAACTGGCTTCAAAACTGTATTGCAAATACAGCATTACTATTTTTTCATACTACACAAGCAAATGCTTTATCTAGTCATAAAAACAAAAATTCTTCTACATTTTTAAGATATAATGATAATAACCATCTGATTTTAACTACAGGAGATATAATATTTGTTTAAAATGAAGACTAAGAAAAAAGAAGAAGAAAACTTTAAGTAGGCAATAACCAAGAACTTCTTGACCATATGGGTATTAAAATACAAAACAGATTACAAAGCACATAATAAAATCATATTCCTTTTTAACGCTCAAAAAAATCAATGAGATTATAAGGACCATTTTACATATATCCTAAGAGTTCCACATGTCCCTACTGAGAAAAAGTCACAATGGGAGAAACTACATTATCAGGTGATGCTTTGAAATAACAATTTGTTTCTAATAAATCAACAGTGAATGAAATAAATTCCAAATTGTTGTTAATACTGACAGGTTGCATGCACTCTGTACATATGTATAAATGTGTTTATAAATTATTAAAGACATGTTAAAACATAGCAGAGATTTTGTGAAAGAAATGCCTATTTAACCAAGTAAATAAAACACAACAAGAATAAATACAGGTTTTACTATTTCTTATGGGTTCCACAAATCATCAGGAAAAGACCCATTAAAAAAATAAAGGATGATTTTGCTACTTTGATATCCCGACAATAATGAAGACAAACCAGAGTTAAAACACAGGCTGTATATACAGTTTTTATGCACCGATAAAAACTACAGAAAACTTTTAAATATTACATGTAAAGAATGTTTTTTAAATGACTACCTCCAGAACATATATACCTGATTGTAAACAGAAAACAGACACTGTCTGGAATTGGCAATAACAGTGCCTAGTTCAGGGCTAGCTATGCTTCGGCTCTAACTACAGAGTGACCTTGGACAAGACACCTTTCACCTCAGTGTCATCGGTTAAATGAGAGTGTTGGATTAGACAATTTCTAAAACCCTTCTATCTCTATAATCCGGTGAGTCCATGGATAACAGCAGATGTCTACTTGTCTGAATCTAATCAATATTACTTCTCCAGCAGGAACTGGGAAATGCCTTGTCCACAACCCGCAGTTAACTGGGTTTTTCCTCACGGCGATAACATCTCTGGCAACTCAATTCCTTATAAACCTACCGTCCCCTATCCTTGGATTTGATGAGAGTATGTCATTCTCCAATCAGTTCACAATAAAATAGAAGTCTACCACAACCGACGGAAAATAACTTCCTAGTAAAGGGCTGTGTCATGACTCAAACATGAAACCAGAGGAGCCGATGGCAACTCGGTGTGCTAACTTGCAAAAACAACGTCACTTTAAGAGAGCCGAGTGAGTCTGAAGAAATGTTTCCGGGGAAGTCATTCATCAAATGACTTGCAAAATGAAATGAGTGCACATAGGCTCACTGCTAATGACTTCTTAACCTAATCCTCGGATTATAAAGACGGGAAATTTTATGTTTGCCCTTTTTTATTTTCAATTCAAGCCATAGCAAGAAAACAACAAGCTTTGATTTTAACTCTTCCGTTAAGGAGTCCCACATCCTTCCAAAATTCCTGAAAGCATAATGTAAGTAACGAAGACAAAGGTAATTTTGCAGGCAGGAAGTAACTGATTGTGAGGATTCTTTAAAAAAAAAAAAGTTGGGGCAGGGGGTCAAAGCAAAGGAGAAGGGGGAAAACAAAAAAGGCATCATTAAAATTGGTTCGACCAGAGTAACACTGTCTCCCCGATTGTTTCTGGGTTGTTTGATGTTTATTTTACTGATTTTAGAGAGAGGAAGGAGAGAGAGGGAGAAATAGAAACATCAATCTGTTCCTGTATGTGCCCTGACTAGGGATCAAACCAGCAACCTTCATGTTTCAGGTCGATGTTCTCACCAACCAAGCCATATGACCAGGGCCCCCCCCCCCCCAATTGATTCTTATGTGTGTGTGCTTTGCCCTTCAACTGTCCATTTCTTTTTTTTTTTTTTTTTCCTTTTTTTTTTTGTATTTTTCTGAAGCTGGAAACGGGGAGAGACAGTCAGACAGACTCCCACATGCACCCCACCGGGATCCACCCAGCACGCCCACCAGGGGCGACGCTCTGCCCACCAGGGGGCGATGCTCTGCCCCTCCGGGGTGTCGCTCTGCCGCAACCAGAGCCACTCCAGCGCCTGGGGCAGAGGCCAAGGAGCCATCCCCAGTGCCAGGCCCATCTTTGCTCCAATGGAGCCTTGGCTGCGGGAGGGGAAGAGAGAGACAGAGAGGAAGGAGGGGGTGGGGGTGGAGAAGCAAATGGGCGCTTCTCCTGTGTGCCCTGGCCGGGATTCCAACCCAGGTCCCCCGCACGCCAGGCCGACGCTCTACCGCTGAGCCAACCGGCCAGGGCAACTGTCCATTTCTTAAAACTATTTTAAATGCCTCATTATGATTAATCTATATTATCATCTTATTATATACCCATTAAATTGCCATCTGATTTATATACAAACATTAACTCAAGTTACATTGGCACTCAATGTATTACTGCCCTGTTTCCCGGAAAATAAGACATCCCCTGAAAATAAGACCTACTGTAGTTTTTTTCAAGCTTAGAAATATAAGTCCTCCCCTGAAAATAAGACCTAGCGCATCTTTAGGAAGGAAAATTAATATAAGACACTGTCTTATTTTCAGGGAAACAGGGTAGATTGTTGTACATGGAAATAGTCACAGGAAATTCTTGATGGAATTCAGAGTTTGACTGGTTATGCTGATGTTTGTGATGATATGACTACAGTATATTAATAAATGTTGCTTTTTTGTTCAACAATAAATGTGAATTCTTGTACATAGAAAAATAAGACATCCCCTGAAAATAAGACCTAGCACGTCTTTAGGAGCAAAAAATAATATAAGACACTGTCTTATTTTCAGGGAAACACAGTATCTGTGCAGCTCAATAGACTAACCACTTAGACCACAAATAAAAGATTTTAGCATTTACAGAATAAAAATAGCTTAACATCTTGACAGGTTTCCTAAGAGAGAGATTACAATCTCATAATTTCACCATATATTAACAGGAACCAATGCTTCTCTTCATAATCTCACAAAAGAAGAACCAAATTCATTTACTGCCCTAAAATGTAGCAAGTGGAACACCTTTTTTTAACAGTTTTAAGCTTGTTGTGTTCCAGAAATCATCTGATTTTATCAAAACTCCCAGAACTCAGGTTGAAAACAGTCTGGCTCTTGCTCGGGGATATTCCACTCTTGTCCACAGCCTTATGAGATCCCTGATCATGCCACCCCCACCACTGCATCCTAAAGCAAAGAGCCCCTCGCCTAGGGCCTGTCTCACCCCTACCCTCAGGGGCCTCCAAAGCAAGGTCAAAGAAAAACCAACCCAAGTCCAAAATCCACCCACTCCCTAACCCCCACTGTACCAACACTACCTGTTGGTCATCTCTTGGGCTTAGGGGTACACACTGGTGCTGTCCACCTTTACAAGGAAAGCCAGAGGCCACACAGGATCTCAAAGCAACATAATGCCATTTAGGCACAGAATTCTGAAGTCGAAGTTACCTGGAACATGATTTAGAAGGAGAGAGGGCATGACCGCTGGGTGGGCACATCCCTGACCCCCTGGCACATACTTTTCCCCTCCAATGACTTGTCCCATGAAGCCACAGGAAAGACAAAGTAAAGGCCTCTAAAGTTTGAGGCCTAGGACAAGGGTCCCCAGTCCATACATCTAAGGTTATTTTAATTTCAAGATTTCCTCAGAGGCCCTGACCCTAGAGAATGGCTATGGGGACTAGGCCAAACATAGCTGTGTGCTCTCTCCCTAACACTTTTACAGAATAAAACCAGGTTAAAATGAATATCAAAGCACGTGCATTTCAAATGATTCACTGTATCCTAGTGTGCTCTGACTTCCTGACTTGGAGTCAGGCCAGTGGTCTTGATAGTATGCACCGTGGAAAGGAAAATTCACTTTATGGAACATTCCAGAATATGCTGTTTAAAGTTTATATACTCCTGAACTCATTATTTACTCAACTAATGCTGCTCGTGCTCTATTTGCTCTACTTAATGCTCTTATGCCCCCCGCCAAATTAATCTCAATTAAATACACTAGCTTAATCACTGCTGGGTAAAGGTTAATTTCAAAAGACAGCCAGTGCTAAAGAGAAGGCATATGGGATTTGAAGTACAAATACATGTAGATACCTGAACTATTCTGTCTGGCACACCTAACCGTGTAATTACTTATTGTTAGATGCTGTTCTGGAAACGTAGGTAATAAAAACAAAAACAAATCTGTTTTAAAAATCTACATGGAGACCTAAATGTAACACACAAGGTCCGTATCTGAAAATCATTTCCTTCAGTTAATCAGTCAAATTCCAATTTTAAGATTATTTTCTGGCAATCACAAGAGAATCTGTGGTAGACACAGAGACTGGCTAGCTTGGATTCTCTTTCGATCTCTTCGCTGCCTTCAAACACTGCAGAGGCCGGAAGGCTAAGAACATTGTTTCCCAGACTCCCTGTACTAGTGGTCTCAGTGCAATTAGGTTTCACCATCAGACACACTTCCAGATGAGCTCAATTCAGAGAAGCACACAGGTGCTGCTTTGGCTGAGGCAGATCTTGCAGGAAGCAGACAGTTTTGAAGCTAACGGTGCTAGAGCAGTCTGATCATAACTCACAGCTAAGGTAGAATATTCCAGAAGACAACTGCTTCGTGACTCCTGGTTGTGGCTGAAGTGGTGACATACGGACTTCCTGAGTCCCCAGCTTCCTAAATGTAACAGTAGTAGGCGTTCCCCCCACCCCCACCCCCACCCCCGGCAGCCAGTCCTGTGTGTCATTCCGGAAGCCATTCCTTGAGGTCCAGCCTACAGACTAATCCTACAGCCTTTCCAAGGATTGGTAGGCATCTAATTCCTTATGACAAATCCTGTTGTTGTTGTTTTCTGCTTAAATAGTTACAGCGATTTCCATTATCTGCAACTAACCCCTAAGTGATACAGCATTAAGACAACTACATGGAAACATTCGATTGTGAACATTCATGCTTTCAAATATTTAAAGAAATCTAACGTCTAGACTCTCAGCAGACAGCACTGATTGAAGTACATCGTGTAATCTTTCATTATTTCCTCTGAGCAGTGGCAAAACGAAACCTGGATTTTAAAAACATGGCTACTCACACATTGTCATTTTTTTTTCACTTATATTCATTATGAGTTGATATTGAACTGTAGCAAAGAAAGGACATTCTAACTCCTTCCAGTTCTTGCTTCTCTGAACAACTAAAGCAGCACCTTTCATATGGCAGAACTATTAGCAGCTGAGTAGTGTGCCAAAAATACATCAGTTTTTGATTTGGGGGAGGCAGATTAAATTACAAGACTGTTACAGGTAAGACTGAATGTACTAGCGTAAGATATTTACTGCACTGTACGACACACTCTGACATACAGGACAGGCTCCACATTAATATAAAATTTCTATAAAGGTTATAACAGTATAACTATTTCCCAAGATGAGAGTATCTAATCAGATCATTTCCTCAGCATATTTCTGCTTTATTCATAAATTTATTTTTTTTATTGAAAGAAAGAAATGAAAGAAAGAAAGAAAGAAAGAAAGAAAGAAAGAAAGAAAGAAAGAAAGAAAGAAAGAAAGAAAGAAAGAAAGAAAGAGAAAACTTGACCTTAAAGGTCAAAAGCATACTCAATGGGGTAAATAAAATCTGCTTGATGGACAATCCCAACAGTATCTAAGTCCCTGTAGGGTTCACTACAGTGGTCTTATTTCCTAGGGGTAATAAGGACAGACCTTTTCATGTACAAACATGATATAAAAGCAACCAAGTCGTGACCACATGGCTCTCTGCTGGATGATAATGGGATAGAGGGATAGAATGGGTTCACACGTACACAGAGAAGCAGTGGAATGAATCGGCCTTACGTTTTTCTCTGTCACTTCCGTCTCTTCTCCAGTTCACGGGAGGAGTTCCATCAGAAGCACGTTTGTTAGAGGAAAGCAGTGCACTCCAGGAGGGGCATCTTTCCTGAATGAGTTCCCACAGTCCTATTATCAACTTGCCCACAGATGCCAGTTTTTCCCAGCTTCCAAAGAATATTAAGAAGAGCCTCCCCCACCCCCACCCCGGTCAAGGCACGTATGAGAAGTAATCAACGAACAACTAAGGTGTCGCAACAATGAGTTGATGCTTCTCATCTCTCCCTTCTTGTCTCTTTCAAAAGAAAAAAAAATTTTAATTTTCCTAATCACTCACTTTGTGCAAACTGATTTACTAGCTGCCAAGGAAAGCTGCAATAGAACAGGAAATAAGGTCCCTACCCTAGGGAAGCTCTAGGAATAGGGCTCACATCTTTTCTTTTTCGGTAAAAAAAATAAAGAAAAATTTGCATCAGCGCGTCCACAAACTGTCAGTAACCCTCATTTGGGGAAGTTGTCAGAATCTTGTCTTTGGTACCTACTTACTCCTTCGTTCTTCTTAATAATTCCATGTGGTGCGTTTTTTAAAATTTTACTTTGTTAAATTCTCTCCGAACCTCATCAGTCAGCCCAAGACAGCAGGAAGTGTCGCAATAACTACAGGGAGGATCACTGTCTTCAGTGTGACGGAGGGGCTCGCGAGGGGCTGAAGCAGCAGCTCCGCACACCAACGCCACAGCGCTCACACCCACACCCACACCCACACCCACACCCACCACCACTCCACTCCCCCTGGCAGCCGGCTCAGAACCAGACGCCTCAGAACCAGACGCCCCACCTAACACTTCCCCATCATTCGAACCCTGCTGACATGAATGAGGCAATTCACTTCTTGTGAATTTGAATTCTTCAGCACAGCAGCTAAAGGTCAAAGAATTGGGTTAATGAGAACATGCCACTGGGCTGGTGACAGAGCAGGCATGGGGACATGGGGACCAGCAGAGCTGGCATAGACTCCTCCTCCCCTGCCCACAGCAAGGGAGGCCGTCAGGGCAGTAATGCCTTTGGGCAATACAGCCCCTCTCTGGATTTTTTTTTTCCTTAGGAACTTGATTATTGAGTTTACAGATTAGCTATGTGCCTTTAGCACTTCTTTTTGCTTTCAGCCTCATCTTTTAACTATTTCACTGATGATCAGCAGCTCTCTAGAGGCTGGAACTGGGAAGGAAATTGAAATGGAAATTCAAGGCAGGGTCAAGTTCACTACTTGGCAATAAATTCAGCAAAACAGATTTATTGTAGAAAAAAAGATTAAGATGAGTGAAGTCTTCACCTTTGCCAAATTCAACTTAAAAACAAGGAGATTTACAAAACACTTAAATGAAAGGTTAATTATAATTCTTTGCTTTAAAAGAGTCTCTGCTTTAGAAAGTGATTCCGTTTAGAACTATGTTTAATAGACAAAAAATTATTGGGTTTAAAATATGCTTTAACTTACCAAACTGTGTTTTACATATAGCATTTCAAGAATACACCTAAAGAAAAGCTTATCTGTGTTATGGGGAGGGGAGGGTTGCTAAAATTATAGTTTTTTTCAATTTATTTGTTTGGTTTCAGGACCTATCCAGAAGTAAAGTTCTGTGATCCAAGTTTTTTAAACAGCAACTCTTTCCAATTTCACATCAGGCTTTTTTGCATCATTAACATCATTAAATAGAAAAAATAATGTGGGTCCACAGATGAAAAAACAATCTTACTTCCTATAACCATAAAATAAAAAAAACAAGTATCACACATACCAATTTCCAATATACCAGATTTAGATGGATATTTCCATAACTTAGCTAATAACGTGGAACAACATCAACCTTCTAAATAAAGTTCTTGAAAAGATAAAAGAAAGTGCTTCAAACAGCAAAAATGCTCCAATCAGAAGCCCCAACTGTCCTTATTCAAAACTACCACTACAAAATCCTCTTTCTTTTTTTTTAATTAAGTGAAAGGCAGAGAGGCAGAGAGACAGACTCCTGCATGTGTCCCAACCAGGATCCATCCAGCAAGCCCCTTACCAGGTGATGCTCTGTCCATCTGGGGCCACTGCTCTGTTGCTTGGCAACTGAGCTATTTTTAGCACCTAAGGCAAGGTCATGATGCCTTCCTCAGTGGCTGGGTCCAACTTGCTTGAACCATTTGAGCCATGGCTGTGGGAGAGGAACAGAAAGAGAGAGGGAGAAGTGAGAGGGGGAGGGGTGAAAAAGCAGATGGTCCTTTCTCCTGCGTGCCCTGACTGGGAATTGAACCTGGGACTTCCACATCTAGGCCAATGCTCTACTGCTGAGCCAACCAGCCAGGTTCAACAAAATCTTAGTAATGACCTTTCATTCAGAGACATGGTCCTTCAGTATTGACACGAACACAAAATTTTTGTTTCTTTCTGGATGACAGTCAACAGATGCCATTTGTTCAACGAGGTTTGAGGTGCAGAAAAAGACACTCATAGAAATAACTGCAAAGCCACACGGGGAGCAGATGCACCCCGGAATGGGCAAAGGGCTCCATAAGTCAGAAGAGAGGAGAGAGGATGTGGCTGGGGCGATCACAGAGGCTTCCTTCACACAGATGGTATTGCAACTACCAAGAAAGACAGAAATGATAGGCTGGATTTGCATAAGGGAGTGATAAGGAATAGGAGGAAAGAAGAGCTCTGGCCAGATTGATGGCTCAGTTGGTTGGAATATCGTCAGGAAGCGCGGAAGATGCCAGTTTGATCCCCGGTCAGGGCACATACAGGAACAGATAGATGTTCCCGTCTCTCTCCCCTCTCTCCCTTCCTCTCTCTAAAATCAATAAAATAAACATTTTTTAAAAAAAGGAAAGAAGGGACAAACTGTCCTTTTGTTTGTTTTGACTTCTTTAGAAACTGCAGTGCACACAATGCAGACAAAGCAATCATGAACTAAGGCAAATCCAGTGAGTAATGCAGGCGCACTAATCAAGCGTGTGTGTGACAAGTGATGAACTATTTCAATATCGTATTTTGAGGATAAGAGCAGTACTTCCAAATTATTTTTGAAAATCCCATTTCTTCAACTCCTCCATTGCAGATTTTCCCGCTGTGATATCTCAGCAAAAGAACTATCACAGCCACCCCTAGAACACAGAGTTATTTTGACTCATACAAAAGCCACAATTTAATTTTAAGGAATCTTTAGAAAAACTGCTGGTTTCCCCCCACTGTTTCCAATAATAAAAAGTTTAATCAAATTACCTTAATTAGTAATATATGCTTCTGGGTGTATGTATGTATACCTCTATACATAATGCATGAGCATGTGTTAATAGTATCCAATTTTAATACCTGAAGACTCAGATATCTGAAAAATACATGTGTTTTGTAGACAGGGGTATAGATGTGACATTCTATTTTAAAATATAGAAAAACTACCATCTCTGGTTAGGAGATAAAAAATTGGGCTCACATGACCTTAAGTTTTCAAATGAGTTCCAGAAGAACTGTCTACCACTGGCTGAATAGGGTACTTTATGCTTTAGCTCTGGTAAGAGGCCTCCTCACATTTCTTTCCTACGGTGGAGTGACACTCAGAATAGAAACATTCTTACTTTTGAAAACACTCACAGTAATAATGTCACGTAATGAGGGAATCAACATAAGTATGCCTCTGGTTTGAATTAGAGCTAAATCCATTAGGAAGGAAGGGAAACCGCTCCCGAGGAAAGATCTGACAATACCATACCATTAGGAGTGCTTATTTTACTGTCACTGAAGAGGAAGATAAAAGGACCTTATTTTCCTACATTCTGGAGAAAGGGGTGGGGGCAGGGGAAGCTCATAACTTTTCCCATGTTTTAAGCCTCACAGTTAAGAACAGCAGGCATCCGCATCAGCACAGTGGATCAACATGCCAGGACTGGAAAAACCGTCTTCTTAGTCTCCCAATTACTAACATCCTGACTTCACATTCCCTAGAAAATGCTAATAGTAAAATAAACAGCAACAATTTCCAGCTAAGAATAACTCATTTGTTGCCACATGAACAATTTTGGCAATATCTAAGGTCCCATATGCTCTGCACCACAAGAGACATGGTGACATACAAAGGCATAGTTCCTGTCTGCGTGAACTACTCAGAAGACCAGATACAGAGTTGTAAAGACAAACAATAGAAAGAGTAACTGCAAAAAGAAAAAAACACAAATGGGGGACAGCAAAGAACCTTTATCATCTCAAGAAATATTAGGCATTTGGTAATCCACTGCAAAGTTTGTATAATTAATGTGACCTGAAAGGTAGTTTTAAATTCAATTTTCTGTTAAAAGGTAATACACTCTTCAAATCCTGTCACAATTATACTCACTCTTTAAGACCACACTCGAAGGTGGCAATCTCTGTCATTTCCCTGGCCCTTCCTCAACCCTCCACAAGGCTCTGTCATATCTGAAATTCTCTACATACCCCTTATCACGCACCTGATTCACCTGATAGGCTAGTAGCCAGCTACATGAGAGCGGAGGTCATAGCTCGTAAGTGCATGGCAGTCACAAGGGGCTTAGCAATCATCTAAATCGAATAAAGAATTTACTGCCTCATAAGTCCACAGAACCTACCTTCCTGGAGAAAACACTTAATATGTGACCTTTGAATTAATCAGTGATCATATTCTTTTTTTTTTTTTTTTTTTTTTAGCAACAGAGAGAGAGAAAGGACAGACAGGGACAGACAAGAAGGGAGAGAGATGAGAAGCATCAACTCGTGGTTGTGGCACTTCAGTTGTCCATTAACTGCTTCCCACATGTGTCTTGACCAGGGGCTCCAGCTGAGCCAGTGACCCCTTGCTCAAGCCAGCGACCTAGGCCAATCAGTGACTACATTTTAAATATTCTCTTTGGCAGGTAAAAACTGCAAAACAACAACAATCAAACACAAACCAAATAAAAGAAATTAGGGTATGTAAGTGGTACATACAGTCACTGATACAGCCGTAGGACAGTGGGCAGCAGGAGAGTGCAATGTGGGATTTTCAGGGAGATGTTTCACAGTGAGCGACTGAGGGACCAGGAATGTTAAACAACCCAAATTCGCCTGACCAGGTAGTGGCACAGTGGATAGAGCGTTGGACTGGGACACGGAGAACCCAGGTTCTAAACCCTGAGGTTGCCAGCTTGAGCACGGGCTCATTTGGTTTGAGCAAGGCTCACCAGCTTGAGCCCAAGGTCGCTGGCTTCAGCAAGGGGTTACTTGGTCTGCTGTAGCCCCCTGGTCAAGGCACATATGGGTAAGCAATCAATGAACAACGAAGGAGTCACAATGAAGAATTGATGCTTCTCATCTCTCTACCTTCCTATCTGTCTGTCCCTCTCTCTGTCTCTCTCTGTCTGTCACACACACGAAAAAAAAAAACACCCAAATTCACGGGAGAGTCTTACTCATTGAACAACTCTCCTGCATCATTTTCCAATCTTTTGCTACATGCTCATGTAGCAAAACTGGGCTCCACTCTTTGAGCTGGAGCCTAGTTCTGATTTATAGAGTCTACGCAAAGATTTTAGCAATCTATTGAATTTTCTGGGAGTGAAGCTACCAAGTACGTTGAGAGGAGATGGTACTTGGTTTTATTTAGAAGTTTATAAAGAGTTGTTCAGCATTTTGGAAAGTCAGGTCCCAGACAGTAATGTGTCCACCTGTTCTCGTGGCTCCAGGCATTGAGCGTAGAGTGGTTAAAGACACACATGACTGTGTATTGTGTCACTGAACAATGTATACTGGCTCCTCCCTGGTCTCCCTCCACCTCAAACACTGCTTTCTGCCCCAACACTTTGGATAACGTCCAATGCAAACTTCTGAAATTTAGCATTTGAGTTTGTTTTGTATCTTTTCTCCTTTAGTATTAACTCAATCCTGTGACCAAACTGTACCTTGTAACACCCCAGACTTTTCCATGTCTTCAAGGGTTCATCCATGTCATTCCTCCTCCAGATATATCTTCCACCTTTCGCTGTCTTCCCAAACCCCATCACCCTTCCGGGCCCACGTAAGTGATCCTTCTTTCATAAACTCTGCCTAGATACTACCTTCCAACAAGGACCATTTCCCCTGGGACTGCCCACTGCAGCCTGCTTTCGGGCCACTTTGTGTTCTGGTTAGCATTTTATAGTCTTATGCTTTCTTCTATATTTTCATATTTTATCTCTCCCACAGAGAATATAATTTTGGATGCAGGGATCAGAATATGTCCTTTATGGTAATCAATGCTGCAAAGTGATTGGGATATACTAAGTGTTCAACAGAAACCTACTGCTCACAAAAATTAGGGGATCAGGGGACGTGCAGATACTCCAGTACTTTCAGCCTTTTTGTATGGTGCATTTTCACCAATGAAATAAAAGTTGGTTTTGCATCTCATTTGCATAATCAAACAACTTTCTTTGACTTGTCATTTGTTTTTCTGATGTTGTTTAATCAAAAAAAATCAAATGCTTCTTTTTTTATCACTTCATACTCATTTTGAAATATCCCCTAATTTTTGTGAGCAGTACAGTAAGTGTTCAACAGAAGTCTATTTAAAAGTGAGAAGCCACTCCTCACTTTTTATTTGCAGGACACCGAATGAGGCATGAGACACCTCAAAGGTTAACAATCCCAAATAAGTAGAGGACTCCCTGATAATAGGCTAGCTCACAATGAAAATATAAACATTTTTGTTTCCTATTGGTCCCACCTAAAAATTTATCTTCAGTAATATCTTCTTAATGAGGATATAGTGAAAGTCCATAAAAATTATCTATGTTACCAATTTCACTTTAAAGCAGTAAGGACCATCAAGGGCAATCCAGATCACATAGATATTATTAGCAAATATTTTCATAGTAACGGGAAACATAGCAGCAGATGTACTAGCATTTAATAGGTCCTGAAGCAAGCCATCAGAACCCTGACTGCAAGGTTAGCTCTTCAATGCACATTTGTGTGTTCACAGGTACTGTATCTACATGTCCCACATCTCCTACCAATGGTGCCTAATTATGGCTCTGCGATCCAAATGATTCGTGAAGAAAGGAGAATGTCAGATGTGAGCTGCTGGAATTAAAATGAACTTAAGTCCATATATAAGTTATCAGTCTCACCCTGAACTAGTTGAAACTTAAATAGTCTTTGGTAATAAGTTGATTTCTATCTTAAGGTAGAATGAAACACTTACTGCTGACAAGCACCTATTTTAATTTCTCCAGCATCAGAAACAAGACATAGTAAGATACTTTAGCAATAATGACCCAGCACCTCATCTCACTGACAACAAATGATTATCAGTTATGACGTGAATCTATTTGTAATGAGGGAAACAGAAAATAACCAGAAAAGCTGTGGTCAAGAGTTTCGGTTCCTATGTAGATAGGGGTATGGGATAGACATGATTAGGATGAACTAGAGAAGAGACATTCAAGAGTAAACCAGCACACTTGGCCTCTGCCCCAGGCGCTAGAGTGGCTCTGGTCGCGGCAGAGCGACGCCCCGGAGGGGCAGAGCATCGCCCCCTGGTGGGCAGAGCGTCACCCCTGGTGGGCCTGCCCGGTGGATCCCGGTCAGGCGCATGCGGGAGTCTGTCTGACTGTCTCTCCCCGTTTCCAGCTTCAGAAAAATACAAAAAAAAAAAAAAAAGAGTAAACCAGCACAACTCAACAGTTAACTAGAAATGACAGCTCCAGCTTCCCATGGCCCCAACGGGGAAATGCCTGTGCAGAGAACCACGCCCGGGAGACCCCGGGAAACAGCTCTGCCAGGCCTGTTTAGTAAAAACAGGCCAGCAGAGGACAGCGCACCAGGCGTGTGGAGGGCAGCTACAGGTGGGAGGGCAGAGGGACAAGCGCCTGGGGCCACGAGCCAGGTGTTTTCACGCACCTTAATTCAGAGGGGAAAGCAACTGTCTGTGCCCCAAAGCCTTCACAGAGTGGTGTTCTCCGAGAGGCCACAGATGTGATGCTGAGAATGACTCAACACAAACACTGGTGCGGGAACAAGTAGCTATGCAGCCCGGTTTAAAGAAATCCTATAAAGGACACCATGGAGCTTCTTTTGTTCCTTCTCATACTGCGATTTCTCATTCAATGAAAGAGAGCAAATCAAAAATTAAGTGCTTCAGTAGGTAAGGCTACACCTTGCTTGCTAAAGCAAGCCAGAGTTGCCAAGAAGCACTAACTCAGAAGAGAGCAGTTAATTCTCCTTTCCTTCTGCCTGAAACACTGCCCAGGTTGTGACATCTCTAATTCAATTAGGCATGTCTGTGAAGACACCATGAAGGAGGAGGATCTGACATTCCCAATAGGTCTGGCAGGAAGCGGTTCCTTGCTCAAAAATTTCCATTCGTTCGCACAAGGAGCAAATGGCAGCGGCAAGGTTGAAAACAGGAAAGAAAAATCACTTGGCTTGGCACCAAGTACTTCGGGCGTTTCGGTTCCTGCCCCTTGGTCTCGGCAGACCACTCCGAAGACGGATGCTTGGCATGCCAGGAGCTGTCCTTGGGGCACCACGTGACACCCTCACCAAGAAGGGTGGGTCCCGGGGCGTGAACCAAAGAATTCCAAACCCGGTCGCCTCTAAGAGATCTGGTCTGGAAGGAAATAACACTACTTTCACTCAAGCAGGACACCCCTTCTAAAGAAATGTTTCTCCACCAACCCTCTCAACAGCACAGGGCGTGCTGCTGGGAGGAAATATATGGCGTCAGTCCTGCATGGAAGAGGAATGCATGAGTGGGACCCAATGGGAGGATATTTGGAGAGTAATTCACCAGTTTATTTCATTTGCATCTTACAAGTTGTGCATGCACAAGAATGACAGGTGATAAGAATTAGTCCTAAAGTCTGAGAGCTTTTCTGATATATATAAAACAAAAATTCTAAGTGATAAGTGAGGGTTGTTTGATTGACAATAGTTTTCTTTCTCCTGTGTTAGCTCTCTCTAAAATAATGGTGCCTCTCAAATTTGTAGTCTCTTTGGTAGATGAAATTTGGTAGGTTATGGTAAATACACATATTTAGGTCACGTAACCAAAGGTACCGCGCTGAACCAAATTCCACAAACACCAAACAATAGGTAACAGGGATTCCCGTTGACACTTGAACCTGTTAGTAATTTCCAAAGTGGATTATAACTATGAACTATACATTATTCCAAGAAGAGATGAGGTTTGAATAAAAGAGAATGCAGGCCCTGGCCGTTTGGCTCAGTGGTAGAGCGTCGGCCTGGCATGCAGAAATCCCGGGTTCGATTCCCGGACAGGGCACACAGGAGAAGCGCCCATCTGCTTCTCCACCCCTCCCCCTCTCCTTCCTCTCTGTCTCTCTCTTCCCCTCCCGCAGATGAGGTTCCATTGGAGCAAAGATGGCCCGGGCGCTGGGGGTGGCTCCTTGGCCTCTGCCCCAGGCACTAGAGTGGCTCTGGTTGCAACAGAGCGACACCCGGAGGGGCAGAGCATCGCCCCCTGGTGGGCGTGCCGGGTGGATCCCGGTCGGGCGCATGCGGGAGTCTGTCTGACTGTCTCTCCCCGTTTCCAGCTTCAGAAAAAAAAAAAAAAAGAGAGAGAGAGAGAGAACGCAAAGGAAATGCAGACAAATGTGTGGGTGACAATACCATAAATAAATGAAAACTACTTCGGGTGCATCTAACCTCGGTTTAGGATTAACCTCTGAAAGGAAAACCATGCGCCCTGCATCTCCCCATCACGTTACTTAGGTGTCTACTGAACAAAGAATTATGGACCGGAGGGACCACAAACGCGACATTGTTACACACTAGCACAGATGTGACCTCTCTATTCTAAATATCTGAGGTGGAAATCATGAACAACCCCACTAAAGCACAGAGGGTTTAGTCAAATCAAGTAACCGTGGGAGGGGTGAGGCGAGGAGGGGTGCTCAAGTACTTCACCAGAAACCATTTCCACAGGACTGGCCGGAATGTATCAAATTTCAAAAGCTATGGCCCCCTCAAGGGACACAAGATTGCTTCAAGTCCTTTGGAAGCCTGGCTTTCAGCGCCCTTGTCCTCTGGGAGGCCTGCCCTGCAGCTCTGACTCCCACCCCGTTCAGACCATTCCCAGCCCTTGTCCACTTGCTGCTGCTGCTGCTGCTGCTGCTGCGTGGAGCTCCTGCCGACTCAAAGGCTGCCCTCCACATGTGGTCACACCCACAGTCAAAGGGTTTCGACATGCATGGCCTTTATTAGAACCACACCTGCACAAAGGCAGATTGTAAAAGAGGACCTTAAAAGCACAACTAACTGTGTTTTGACAGACAATGACATCTACTCCTCAGGATCCGTGTGTCATTCGGCCGATGGACCGCATACACGACCCTGAAAACACGAACTGAACACCTACTGCGTGACACTTACAATGTGTTGTGCGCTGGGACCTTAGCGTGCAGGTCATGTGATGAGTAGAAGCTTCTAAAATAATGGAGCATATAAACTACTAAGCAGTATGTAAAATGTCGGTAAGGCCTATTTACAATCTACAAGTAAAGGCTTTAAAAAAATAAATAAGTAAAATCCATCTAAGCCAGACAATTCGAAAGGCTTCGTGGGAAAAGTGACAGGCACACTTCAGCTTCCCCGTTGTTCCACGTCCTTCACGAGAACACTGAGGGAGAGGGTGATGGGTCTCATCTCTGCATCCACAATAGCCAGCACAATCCTTTGCTTACAGCAAACACTCGGTCAGGTTTCAATGACTTGAAATAGAATGGGAAGAACAGAAAGAGCAAAAGCACTTGAGATAGAAGAAGCAGCACAGGTGATGCCACAAGGGAGAAGAAATACAAGGAATGTTCCAGAAAATGGTCCCCCTGGTGTGGGAGGGAGAAGAACGAAAGACAGGCCAGAAAGTGGCCAGCGGTCAGATCACGGAACACTTTCACTGTGATGCCAAGAAGCGAGAATTTTATCACGTAAGAAAAGGGAGTGGTGATGATTAGACTTCTCCCTTAAGAAAACTCTGGCCAAAGTACTTAAGATGAGTTAGACGGGGGTTGATGCAGGAGAACGGGGGCTCTTTAACCAGCAACTGCAGCCGACAGACGAGAGGGAAGTAAGCCCTGAGCTGGGGCGACAGCGCCAGACATGGAAAAGCACCAGAGAGAGGAGGGCTCCCCCACAGCAGAACTCACAGACCTCAGCGGGGGCGGGGTTGGGAGAGTCGGAGACAATACAGAAGTCTCGAGGTGCGCTGATGGTGAGAACAGTCAAGTCCATCAGCACACGTAGGACACGAGCCATCTGGGGAAGACGATGACTCTATTCGTCAAGTCGGAGCGCCTAAGTTGAAATCTCAACATGCATCTGAAAATACGGAAATGGAATCCAGGCTCAAGACCCCAAGGTCACCTGCCCAGCTGAGCGCTGATAACAGGCAGGACCGCAGGGCAAGGAAGCTACTACTGGCTGTTATGAAATGTGAGGGGTTGTTTCTGACTCAGCTCTAAAGGAAGCCGTATAAACACAAATGTTTCTTCCTTCTTTCTGATAACAAATCATATTTCACTTTTCCTCCTGCCTACCAGCGTGCTTACATGTGGTTAATTCCACTCTTTTTCTTTTTTTTTTAAGCATGGGAGAGAGAGGGGGACAGACAGGAAAGGAGAGAGATGAGAAGCATTGACTCATAGTTGCGGCACCTTTGATTGCTTCCTTATATGTGCCTTGACTGGAGGGCTCCAGCCAAGCCAGAGACCCCTTGCTCAAGCCAGCAACTTTGGGCTTGAGCCAGCGACCATGGGGTCATGTCTATAATCCCACACTCAGCCGGCGACCGTCGGGTTATGAACCTGGGTCCTCAGTACCCCAGGTCGACATACTATTCACTGCGCCACCACCTGGTCAGGCAAATGTGGTCAATTCCACTCTTATGACAGTCTTCACGTTTGGAAATATTCTCTTCTCCATTTCTTGGCTTCTCATCTCACTTAGTCCTTCCTCTTCACTTCTCCTTTACTTCATAGTTTCATTTTCTGTGTCCAGTACCTCTGAAAGTATTTGTTGTAAAAGTAAATGAATGCATAAATAAGGTTTGCACAAAGTTACTTCAAATCCTTTGTGGGAAAGCAGGGTAGAAATAAATTTAAAAATGGGCCTGACCAGATGGTGGCGTAGTGGATAGAGCATCAGGACTGGGATGCGGAAGACCCAGGTTCAAGACCCCGAGGTCGCCAGCTTGAGTGTGGGCTCATATGGTTTGAGCAAAAGCTCACCAGCTTGAGCCCAAGGTCACTGGCTCGAGCAAGGGGTTACTTAGTCTGCTGAAGGCCCCCGGTCAAGGCACATATGAGAAAGCAATCAATGAACAACTAAGGTGTCGCAATGCGCAACGAAAAACTAATGATTGATGCTTCTTATCTCTTCGTTCCTATCTGTCCCTGTCTATCCCTCTCTCTGACTCTCTCTGTCTCTGTGTAAAAAAAAAAAAAAGAAAAGAAAAGAAAAAGAAAAAACATGCCTGACCAGGTGGTAGTGCAGTGGATAGAGTGTTGGACTGGGTAGCAGAGGACCCAGGTTTGAAACCCCAAGGTCACTGGCTTGAGAGTGGGGCTCACCAGCTTGAGCGCAGGCCCACCAGCTTGAGCATCAGGTCGCTGGCTTGTACCCAAAGGTCACTAGCTTGAAGCCCAAGGTTCACCAGCTTGAGCCCAAGGTCGCTGGCTTGAGCAAGGGGTCACTCACTCTGCTGTAGCCCCTCCCCATCAAGGCACATGTGAGAAAGCAATCAATGGACAACTAAGGTGCCACAACGAAGAATTGATGCTTCTCATCTCTCTCCCTTCCTGTCTGTCTGTTCCTATCTGTCCCTCTCTCTGATTGTCTCTCTGTCTCTGTCAAAAAAAAAAAAAAGGCTTCACTTGCAGGAATGACAGCTAACTTCTTAAGAATGACAGACTGTCTCTCCACAGCTGGCAAAACTTCCTAGATTTTAAATGTCTGTGTTTTGAAGGGCAAATTAAAGACTGATTAATTTAATTATAAAACAACTTAGCCCCACAGAGAGACCCTCTCTAAATCAGAACTCTAAGCTACATAAGAAAATAATTTTCAAGCAAGAATAATAAACTTGGGTAAACAAAATCTGAAAACACAGAAGCCTTAAGAAAACACAATCTGCAAATATATCATTTAAATACCTTTTATTTTTAAAGAGAGAAGCTACTGAATAAAATTGGCCATGCAATGACAATTCAACAAAAAGTGTTATGTCCCATTCCGAACAGAGGCGCTTGCTTATGGATATTATGTATATAAACTATGACCTCTTTCTGCTTTCTTTGGTGCCAGCCTAACAGGACAGCCCCTTTTCCAAGCTCAGGGGCCTCCACTCAACACTCTGAGCTTCCACAAGTCTCATCTGTTCTATAGACAACTGGGAGTCTGTCCTCTACCCTGGCAAGCCTTATCATAAGCTGTTAGCTCCTTTAAACTAGTTACCAGGTCTTATCCCTCTCACTGTCCCAACCCCTTCGTGCTCAGGCATCTGGTGACCTTGGTGGAGAACATGCAGGTAGATCTGAAAGTACAGACCCTCCTCCCCCACAAAGTGTATTTCTCATTCACCCGCCCAAGGGTCCCCACCAGGAAGCCCACAAGTCATTCTGAAGACGTATTACCTTTTCAAACAACAGCCTTCGGTTAGGGGTCTTCATAATTTGTCCTAAACATTGTGATGAGGAAATGCAGTATTTTATATAGAGCAGGTGTCCTGGTCAGCCTTGCAATGAAGACAATCTCATAGGCGTGCTTTGCTACAAACAAATCTTTACTTGAGTACCATTCTTTAAACAATCTCCTATTAAGTCTACATACAAGACACTGAAAAGCCACTTTTTAGACTTTGTAAAAGGAACTGAGATCATGTATATCATCTCCATTCTGAAAATGAGAAAACAAAACTCAGAAGACCACATACACTCAAAAGCCTCTGGCTTTTCGTGCACACAGCATTGCCTCTCTGGATAATTCCGTATTCAAAGAGCTTCGAGTGCAATGCAGCTCTAAGCACCTCCAGTCGTTCAACGTACATCAATCAGTAAACCCCTTCTACCTGTGGGCTTGGTGCAGGTTCCAAGAAGGGATGACAGCTGGGTCGCGAAATGTTAAGTAGAGTTAGACAGGCAAAGGAGAACCCAAGAGCCTCGCAGGTAGAGGGGAACGGATGTTAAGTCATAGGGACATGAATGGGCTTGATACCCTCTAGGAACTAAGTAGTTCAGCAGGGAATGGTGAGGGCCACAGAGGAGAGGGACAGGGAGGCAGGTGGCAGATGGTGAAGGAAACAGCATGTCGCACAAAAAAGCTGGGTGAAAGGGACTTAAGCAGTAGAGTGGCTGGATAAAACTTGTATTTTTACAAAGTCCACTAAACCTCTTTTGAGTTACAAAAAAGGGCAATTTCATACCCATGTGGGATGTGTCTCCGCTGAGCTCAGACACTCGCTACACACCTTTCTGCCTTTTGTCCATTCTTCTCACACCATCCGTGCACCAGCCTGCAACTTCCCTATCGTCACCCCGCAACTCTAGGCGCCCCAGGTCTGTGCGGGCGCCTCTGCCCTTCTGTGACAATGAATGAGGTGTCCTTCCTCCTCTGGCGGGAGGTCTTCCACCCACAGGACCCCTGCATCTCATCGCACTGCATTGTCTCACGTCTGTCCCGCCTCCCGCCTGTCTCTGTTCCCTGTTAGCATCTCCCAGGCCATTCCCACTCGCAAATGAAAATGCTCTGATACCTGCCATGGAAAAGGTATCCACCCTCAGCCCACACCCTCTTCCAGCTTCTTCTGAGAAGAGCTGTCTGCAGCATACTGTCCTCACTGACTCCATTTCCTTCTTTACTTTCTGGGCAGGCTCCGAGCCGGGGCTCCCCCTATGAGAAGCCTGCTCTTTGCCCTCAGTTCTAAGCAGCCTTTTAAAAGCTTCATACAACTGAATCAACCACATTTCTATGTTTAGATGTAAAGTAATTAAAATGGCACAAAACTGAAAATTCGGTTTCTCAGGATCATTAGCCACAATGACCACATGGGTGGTGACTACTGTCTTCTTAAACAGCACTGATCTGCAATGGTTATTATTCAGAGGGAAGTCACATCATATCCCTCCCCTCATTAAAATCCTTCCTGCCATCACTTACTGCTGTACTCTGGACAAAATTTACACTGATTTTTTTTTTTTTTTTTTTGTATTTTTCCGAAGTGAGAAGCGGGGAGCAGCAGACAGACTCCCGCATGTGCCCGACTGGGATCCACCCGGCATGCCCACCAGGGGGCGATGCTCTGCCCATCTGGGGTGTTGCTCCACTGCAACCAGAGCCACTCTAGTGCCTGAGGTGGATGGAGGCCATGGAGCCGTCCTCAGCGCCTGGGCCAACTTTGCTCCCATGGAGCCTTGTCTGTGGAGTGGAAGAGAGAGACAGAGAGGAAGGAGAGGGGGAGGGGTGGAGAAGCAGATGGGCGCTTCTCCTGTGTGCAGTGACCAGGAATCAAACCTGGGACTTCCACATGGCGGGCCAACGCTCTACCACTGAGCCAACCGGCCAGGGCCTGCATTATTTTTGACAAAACCTCCCTAAGTGAACTTTGGCTACCCCACCCCATGTACTCTAGCGACACAGGCTTCCCTTAATTGCCTACAGCACGCAGCTACTTGACACCCCAAAGCCTAGATGTATACTGTTCCCTGGGCCCTGGTTCCTCCCGTGGCAGGTCCCTGGCCTCCAGCGGACGTGTCACCTGATCAGAGACAGGCTTCCCCAGCCAACTGCACTCCATCGTCAGGTCCTGATCGCTTCCGCGGCAGAGTCCACGGTGACTGATAATTATGCACTTCTTATCTGTTCGCTATGGGTCTCTTCACTGGGCGGCATGCTCCACAGGGACCGGGAGTCTGTCTGTCCAGTCATTAATGTCTTTCTACTGCTCAAGGCAGTGAGTGTCCAAGAAACAGCATTAGATGCTGCGGATGGACCAGGGGAGACAAAGGCTGAGTTCTCTCCATGGTGGTGGCTGATTCATCCATTGTTTATTCGGGAGTCACTCTGTGCTACGAGTGAAGACAAACACACAGACTCTGTCTGCCCTTGGGAAGTTCACAGTTTCGGGGCAGAAGTAGGTTAGATCACGGAGTACAATGTAGTAAGTGCACCATTAAAGAACCGTTCAGACTGGTGGTGCCCAGATGGGGAGCCAGTCACCAGGGAGACAGGAGAGAGGGCAAACAGGTGAGGCTTCCCGGAGAAGAGATCTGAGTTAGAGCTAGCAGGAATTATTCCGGTGAAGGATCGCAACGTCATTCCTATACAGGGATCTAAGTGAAAATGGCGAAGAAACCCAAGAAACGTAAAAAGCGCGGTGGAAGCGTGCAGCGTCTAACAGCCAGCTGAAGAAGAGAATAATGGCAGGTAACCTAGAAGGCCGGGCCAGGCAGGGAGGGCTTTACGCCATGACGAGAAGCACAGATTTTATACTGGGTGACATCAGGAAGAGTTTTCATCAACATAGTGCTATCATTTCATTTTCATTCCGTATCAATCATGCTGTGGCTGTGAGGAAGCTGGATTAGAGGATTCCAGGTGGAGAAAACATTACGTCTGTTGCTACAGCCCCGAAGATGAGGAAAACTTGAATTTAGTCAGTGGTTGTGGGAATTAAGCATAATTTCCAATCAATTTCAGAAACACTTAGGAAGTAAATTAAGCTGTTCAGAGATCATCGGCAACCTCGGCTAGGGTAGTTTTAGGGTACTGACAGGAAAGGAAAACACAGTTCCACAGCTGCAACAATAATAGGAATTGTGGAAGTGGTAATTAGCAGTTCCCAAATCTGGCTTCTGAGCAGAAGTGCCAGGAGAATGACCAAAACACTGTGGCTAACCTCCAGGGCCATGAGCAGAGCCCAGGAACCCGCCTTCACTCTGACGGAGTAACTCCAAATGGAGGCATGTGGACTACGAGTATTAGTTTATCAAACACAGACAATTTTATCTCATCCACATTAAAAATAAATCTCTTACTAAAAGCCAAGATCTTCACTCCCAGGACCAACCCATCTTAAGTCAAGTCAAAAATTTAATTAGTAAAAACAGAATAAAAATTAAGTACTGAAAACAGAGTTGTGCAAGATACCATGGGCAATACCAATAAAGAACTTGGCAGTCTGTCTTGGGGGCCAAAAACGAATGTAAATCAGTCAGAAAGTTTGCAGTGCCAAAGAGTGTGGAACCAACCCTGAGACACCAGGAGGTCCGAGAAGGCTGCCATCTGTGACTTCTGTGCCTGGGGCCCCACCTCAACATACTGAATTCTTACTCTTCAAATCCTGCCTCTTTCAGGAAATCTTCCCTCTAAGCTCTTTTCCATTGATTGTCCAAAACATTCTGTACTTCAACAGGCACCTAAAAAGTTCCAGACACAATCTCCAACTTATGTGTTGGAAGGAGTTCCCCAAACATCCAAGCCATTCTCAGACACCGGCTGGGTATCTGTCCCACAATGCAACTCAATCTGGATGCTACCTAAAATTAGTGTCCGATTCCAAGGGTCAAGCGCTCAGTCCCACAAGACTGCCCCCCCTCACACACACACATTTCAGATTCCATTCTCAAGCCCAGGTTACCCACTGGATTTCAGGCTGATCATAAAAGATGCAACTTGGAAACAGCCAGATGAGAGAGACACACCGGGCTAGGTGTGTGTGTGGGGGGCGGGGGGCACAGGGCTTCCGTGCCCTTTGCAGGTGCCCCCCTGTCCCCAAATCTGCACACGTTTCACCAGCTCTTGGAACCCTGACCTTTTGGGCTTTTAAGGATGCTTTATTATGAGGCATGATTGATTAAGTCACTGGCCTTTGGTAACTGAAATCGATCTCTACTCCTCTCTACTCCCAGGAGGTAGAGGCGGGTGGCAGGAAGAGACAAAAAGTTCCATCCCTCTAAGCATGTGGTCAGTTCCTCTGGTGATCTACCCCCATCCTTAGAGACCTAGGGACATCCAAAAGTCACCTCTCCTTAAGATAACAGAAGATACCTTTAGGCTGTCAACACTTAGGCAAGAGTTTGAGGAGCCGTGAGCAGGAACTTGGGATGAAGACCAAATATATATTTTTTCTTGTAAGTCACAATATCACAGCTATCATTTATTGCATGTATATCATGGGCCGTGAGCTTTACATCATCTAACTGAGAACTGACACACATAAAAAGTTTAGTCTGTGTTATTACCTCTATATCTCAGAGGAGAAAACCAGCCCCAATGAGGCTCAGTGCCTCGCCCAGAGCCCTGGTACCAGTAAGTGTCAGTGGGGGGGCCGCAAACACCAGTCAGCAGAGCCCGCACTCCATCGCCAGGCGACGAGGCCTTCTTTACCTTTTCAGTCTCTAAGATTAGTCACCCATCAAATTACTTATTTAAATGGATTAGTCTTTCCCGATTCCAAGCCACTGAAACGATAGACAATGAGGCCCTTCAGAATCTCCACGCACTCCTAAAAGTGATGTGTGTGTCATTCACGGGTCTATGGTGACCTTGAGGTAGTGGGAAATGAAAACGAGACCCCGTCACAAGGGAGCACTAAAGGCACCCACTTGAAGCTCCTGGAAACAGTGCTTTTCAGCAGGGACGCTAGAGAAAAACAAGACCAAAAGCAATCGTGTCTCATTCAGATAAGTCACGAATTAAATAGATCATCCGTTATCTCAGTAAGTATTTTGTCATTGTCATCAGTTGACCTTAAGGATTTAACACAATATTAATGCTTGTTGAAATTCATTGTTAAAATTTCTACACCAACAGGCCTCACTCTAAGAATACAAGCACTTAAAAAAGTAAAATTATGAGCCTGACCAGACAGTGGTGCAGTGGATATAGCATCAGACTGGGACACAGAGGACCCAGGTTCGAAACCCCAAGGTCGTCGGCTTGAGCGCAGGCTCATCTGGTTTGAGCAAAGCTCACCAGCTTGAGCCCAAGGTCACTGGCTTGAGCAAAGGGTCACTCAGTCTGCTGTAGCCCCCCCCCCCCATCAAGGCACATATGAGAAAGCAATCAATGAACAACGAAGGTGCCGTAACAAAAAATATATGCTTCTCATCTCTCTCCCTTCCTATCTGTCTGCCCCTATCTGTCCCTCTCTTTGACTCTCTCTGTTTCTATCACACACACACATATACACACAAAGTAAAACTATGAAAATGGCAAATAGAAGGGTGAGAATTTGCTACCCAAGGATATATGTCATTTTATCAAAACTCACCCATTTCTTTAGATAGTAACTTCTCCATTTATATTATTTGTGTATTGGTTTTTCAGAAGCTTTCCTTGGTTTAAGCAAGGTCTATCAGTTACCATCCCAGGCCCATCTTTCTAGATACACCCACGTGATGGGAAAACATCCACTATTTCATTTACCATAATCTTTTCCTGGGCCCATCTGTTCCCTAAAAGTCACAATTTACTCTAATAGTATATAGTGTCTCAGCCAAATGGACTGGTCAGAGCCTGAGAAAAATCCTGCTCCCGGTCTCCTTCCACCGTTGCATATGGGGGGAAACAACAAAATGTTACAGCTGGTCTGCTACCAAGAAATGTAAGGGAGGGGACATCACAGAGGAGCAGGGGCTCCTCCCTCTGGCGGAATGGAAGGGGAAAAGGAGGGAGCTGAGGGAGGCTGAGAGGGAGGCACTTTAAAAACGATAAGAGGAGGGCCTGACCTGTGGTGGCGCAGTGGGATAAAGCGTCGACCTGGAACACTGAGGTTGCCGGTTTGAAACCTTGGGCTTGCCTGGTCAAGGCACATATGGGAGTGATGCTTCCTGCTCCTCCCCCTTCTCTCTCTCTCACTCCTCTTTCTCTAAAAATCAATAAATAAAATTTTAAAAAATCTTTAAAAAGGATAAGAGGAGGAAAGAAGAGAATGAACCGGCCCGGGGGTTCCCAGTCCTGAACACTGAGTTCCAAACTCAGCTCCTGATTCAGCTTCTGACCTTGGACAAATTTCTTGGTTTCTCTGCCTTATGTAGGTTAGGAAGTGAGCAAAAATTAATAAGCTCAGGAGAAAGTGTCTTACAAAACCTAGTGAAATTCCAGTCCTTGCTACTGATAAAAAAAGAAAGCTAAGTTACCTGTGGGGCGGAAAAAAAATCACCAAATTGGTATTAAAAACCCTCTAATTTGTTGCAATGATGATTAATTCAGGAAGTGCAAATCATTTAATGTCAGCCCTCTGTCCTTCTTTCTAAACAATACATCCTATCTCAGATTTGACTTGAGCCTTTTCCCTGACATTATGTCTGCAGTTTATTCCACTACCTTAAATAGATGCCTTATTCTTTAAAAAAACAAAGTAGAATTCCACCTCCCTCAAGTATGAGTGACTTGATGTCCAGACAGTTGGTCTGACCCAACCCCCTCTCAATTAGCCTTCACTCCGTCGTTATATTTTTCATCTCTCCAACCTTTCTTTCCTGCTACGCTTCTCCTGGGCCCCCTCCAATACACGGTATCTCTCTGTGATAAAGTGACGGTCTAAATTCAATGCCTTGTTGTCAAGTCAGACACTGAGACAGAGATCACCACCTCCCTGCTTTGACATCGATACCTCGGTACATGCAGCCTTGAGCTAAAATGACTCTGGCTGCCAAGTGCCACCAGAAACTCATATATTATCTACTTACCACTAACATCCCAAATCAGCTTCAGAACTGTAGCTTTTCAGGGTTGTTGTTTTTTTCTTTTAGTAAAAATAAATTGACAGAGTATAAGTTATTTTGTTCCAACTAGTTGGCATTATACCCAAGTGCCTTCATTTTATGAATTCATCTGAAAATTGTGGCGCTCACTGACTTCACTGCCCATGCTTCTCAACAGTACCAAGAGAAGTCATGTCCAAGGCTAAACACCAGCTTGGCCATTCACCAGCCATGATCCTTCCCAAATTCCTCATCTAGCATTCATGCCTGCATCCGGGAGAGCTTAACAAATACTGACCCCCTTCTTCTCACTTCATAGAAATGTGTTTAGCATGCCATAACCCATTAGAATTCTTACGTCAATGCTGAGAGTGTAAGGAATGGCAGAGCAGACTTAGAGTTAGGCATTCCATATGGTACATTAATTAGCTTGGAGCTCTCTTGACTTGGTTCTGGTGGGAGAGAAATATAATAATCTTTTAGCTGCTTGTAGTCCTCTCTTAAAATTAAATAAAACATAATAATAAGTAAAACATCACAATTTAACTCTGCTTATTAGCCCTAGAAAAATGTACTACCTAAAAAAAAACCCACACACAGACCTAATATATTAACTGTGTGTTCCATTGGTAGAGAACCTAATATAATAGTCTACCCTCCAGCACAGCTAACTGTTCAGTATCCAGTTCTCTAGAGTTCTGAATGATTGCCTGCCCAACTTCATTCTTAAATAAGTTAGTCAAGTCCCCTTTCTCACATCTGTTTATCCTAATTCTTTTTTTTACAGAGACAGAGACAGAGAGAGTCAGAGAGAGAGACATATAGGGACAGACAGGAGAGAAATGAGAAGCATCAATTCTTTGTTGAAGCTCCTTGGTTGTTCAGTGATGCTTTCTCATATTTGCCTTGATTAGGGGGACTACAGAAGACCGAGTGACCCTTTGCTCAAGCCAGCGACCCTTGGGCTTCAAGCCAGCGACCATGGGGTCATGTCTATGATTCCACACTCAAGCCAGCGATTCCATGCTCAATGAGCCAGCAACCCTGCGCTCAAGCCAGCAACCTTGAGGTTTCAAACCTGGGTCCTCCGTGTCCCAGTCCGACGCTCTATCCACTGCACCACCAGTGCTATCCTAAGTTAATTCTAAAACAGAAATATCCTATGTAGTGGTCAGGCTATCCTAAGTTAATTCTAAAACAGAAATATCCTATGCAGGACAGGCCATCTCATTGTATTACTTCTCAGATACTAATTGAAACATTAAGTTGATTGTGGTAATTAAACCCAACTGCAAATTTGTGATAACCCAGATGCACATTATGTAAGGTTAACTCAGCAACGAATATCTTTGTAATTCCAGGTTTTAACAATTTATTGTTGGATTTGAAAAGTCTATCTTTCTGATACTTTAAGTCAACTCTTGGAAAAGAAAGAGAGAGAGAGAAAGAAAGAAAGAGAAGAAAGAAAGAGGGAGGGAGGGAGGGAGGGAGGGAGGGAGGGAGGAAGGAAGGAAGGAAGGAAGGAAGGAAGGAAGGAAGGAAGGAAGGAAGGAAGGAAGGAAGGAAAGAGAGAGAGAGAGAGAGAGAGAGAGAGAGAAAGAAAGAAAGAAAGAAAGAAAGAAAGAAAGAAAGAAAGAAAAGAAAGAAAGAAAGAAAGAAAGAGAAAGAAAGAAAAAGAGAGACTTTTGGGAACCATGAAGCATGATGTTCAACAATTATCACATTTTAATTGATAGCACCTATTTGTCTAGTAATTTTAATACTGTGAAGCCATTTGTTGAAAAATATTCACTAATTCAGATGCTTTGATATTTTGAAAAAAATATTTTCCCTCAATACAAACCTATTTCTGAATTAGGAAGTTTTACTAATATTAATGCTTCTGTGACTAATCTCATTTGCAAACAGAGAACTCTTACCTCTTCAATTTTTTTTTTTTTTTACAGAGACAGAGAGAGAATCAGAGAGAGGGATAGATAGGGACAGACAGACAGGAATGGAGAGAGATGAGAAGCATCAATCATTAGTTTTTCATTGCGACACCTTAGTTGTTCATTGATTGCTTTCTCATATGTGCCTTGACTGTGGGCCTTCAGCAGACCAAGTAACCCCTTGCTCGAGCCAGTGACCTTGGGTCTGAGCTAGTGAGCTTTTGCTCAAACCAGATGAACCTGCACTCAAGCTGGCAACCTCAGGGTCTCGAACCTGGGTCTTCTGCATCCCAGTCTGATGCTCTATCCACTGCGCCACTGCCTGGTCAGGCAACCTCTTCAATTTTTAAATACTCTTTTGAATTCAAAGAATATAAGAATAGATTAGGTCTATCTAAGCCATATAATTGACTTTGGGATTTAAAAAAAAATTACCTGGTCATGTCCATTCAACAGCATCAAATGGCTCACTTTTAAAGTTCTTCCATAAAATAACTTCAACTTGATAATCAATAAATTCATCTTTAGAAACCTCACAACTAAATAAATATACATTATTTTGATATTTCCACATTGAAATGAATTCCTCTCAACATAGACATTTAAAATAATCTTTTATTTAGTCCCCAATAATCACAAAATTTATTCTTTTTGTGCAAAATTAAAAGTCTATTTACCACTCAGACTAGAGTAAAATACTGTGGAATCCTCTGTCTATATAATGAGCATTCGAAAACTAATATTTCTAACAAGTATATCATTAAAAGACATTTGTGCCTTAGCAACTAGTACAGTTTTCACTTAACACCTCTATAAACAAGCTATATGAATTCTAAACACACAGCTAAATAAACAACCCAATTACACTGTAGAGATCCCTTCAAGAATGTCTAATATAGTAAAGAAATACACCTATCTTCTAACTAACATTGCTTTCGTCTAAGGGGTTGCTCCAAATCCTCTGTGAAATGAGGCAAGGCAGACATACATAAATAAATATGAATAAAATTACTAACGTAGCGGCTTCTTATTTACTTTGGTGGTGCTTTTAAGTGTGATCAAAATAAGAAGTTAAAAGCGTTTATCAGAGGCATCGGTGAGTCTCAACATGGCGGGGCCAGGGCACACAGGTTTGAGAGCCTAGGAACACAGCCCCCATGAACACAGCACCTCAGGATGAACCCTGGCGCCACTGGTTTCACGTTACATTAGCCTTTAGTAGGTTATGCAAAGCCTCTAAATCCCCATTTCCTCTTCTGTAAAATGTAACTCATAACAATACCTTCCTCTTTGAGGTTTTATGAGGATTAAATAAGATGATCCATGTAAAAGCACCTAGAACAGAACCTGATGCTCACAGAGCAAACACTCAAATGTCAACCACTATTAGCATCATCACCTCACTATACTATGGCTCAGTGGTAGAGCATCAGTCCAGCGTGTGGAAGGCCCGGCTTCAATTTCCGGCCAGGGCACACAGGAGAAGTGCCCAACTGTTTCTCCATCCCTCCCCCTCTCCTTTCTATCTCTCTCCTCCCCTCCCACAGCCAAGGCTCCATTGGAGCAAAGTTGGCCTGGGCACTGAGAATGGCTCCATGGCCTCTGCCTCAGGCGCTAGAATGGCTCTGGTTGCAACATTACAATGCCCCAGATGGGCAGAGCATCGCCCTCTGGTGGGTATGCCGGGTGGATCCCAGTCGGGGGTATGCGGGAGTCTCTCTGACTGCCTCCCTACTTCTAACTTCAGGAGGAAAAACAAATGGATGTAAAGGTATTTGAATACATTCAATTCTTCCATAAACAAACCAGACAGACCCCAAGCCAGCTACTGAACCCCTATATTCAGACCGTGCGTCTCAGCCTCTATTCATTAGACACCGAGCTGCCTCTCACTGCCAGCATATATCTCATCTGAACAACCGAAAGAACAATCTGGTTACTCACACGATATCACATTAATATGTAAATTCATCACTTCAGCAAGAAAATCACAAACAAGTAGTTCATTCATGACTCATTTTATTCATGACAATCTGGACTTGTCACCCAAAAACTAGATTTTAAAGCTACAGTTAAATAAAGTAAACACGTTCACATCCAAATTCATTCAGTGGTGTCCAAAAAAAAATCAATATAAACAAACTGAGAGGAGAAAGTATGGTTAGTACACTAAACATGGACTGTCAAACACTAAGAAAAAAATGCATCATTATTTGGAAGAGAACAAGCAGACATGATGAGCAAACAATACTAATTTACACAAGCAATGACCCCGTGTTTTATGATTGCACTCAATAACTGCACATAGGTCAGGCTTAAACTCATGTGAAAAAGAAGTTTCATCCTCAAAGGAAAGGACCTTACCTTCAGTGCAAAATTTCTGGGTAATAAAAAAATAAAAGGTTATAATGGAATACTAGCAGTTTTTTTTTTTTTCTTTTCTGCCTAAGATGAATCACCTATCAAATGAGAGAACTCCTTTTTCCCTCAGGTTGGTTTATAATTAGACATTAGATTCCTCAGTAATTCAATGACCGAAATCTTTATTAATACCAAATGACCTTTTTAATTAAATTTTCTCCTACTATATAGGCTCTGTAAGGCAGGTATCATCTCTACAGATAATAAACCCTTTATATATTTATTAAATGAGTTTTTCCTTCCATGTTCATCCTTTTCCTTGATTTGGCATTCTAACAGTAATTAATGATTGATAAAGCTTTAAAAAGCATAACAAATTACTAATGTATTCCAGTAGATGCTCTGTATAATATTGTAATGTAATGATTTGTATAATATTGATAATGTTCCTATTTTTTTTATTCTATCATGAAAAAATGTTCAAATTAAAATTTTTATTCTTCTACAGCTCTTTTTTAAAATTCTCATTTCAAAAGAACATAGCTAGTTAGGAGAAATCTGTACAATTTCATTATGACATTAAGAAGCATGTAAGGTCTAAAAACCTAAAGAACAGAATTGAGATATGTGCATACAAGTTGACATGAGGTGCAAAAGCTCTTGCAACAAACAATTCATTTATAATACAGTCTCATCCAACCAAATATGTGAAAGATATATAAAAAAATTACGGTACTTGCATTTGAATTACTTACAGTTGTAACCTTTATGTATCTGTTTAAAAACCAAAAGTAGTTAAATGACTATGAAGGCATCATGTTAAATGCTCTGGAGTTTGAAAACCCAAAAATACACTGTCATCAGACCTTACTTTCCCTACAGGTATCACTTTAAATCTAGTGAATTTCATTAGCAATAAATCAAAGAAAGTAAAAATCCTTAAGGATGTGACTGTTGTGCGTATGTTTAGAATACATGTTTCTCTAACACTCCATCACATCTGTGGTGACGTAGGCAAAATGCTTTACACATCACTTTTCTCATCGCTCAAAATAAATGATAAACCAAGGCAAAGTGATTAAGTGACTTACTCAAAAATACCAGCCAACTGTCGAAAATTTGACTTTTTTATTAGGTTTCTTGGCTTTCTGGTTTGTGGAGGTGGGGGACAAAACAGTACCATCTGAGAGAATGGAACATGCACTTTATAGATACTGACATTCCTAAAGGAGGTATGGAACTATCTAAATCTTCCACATCACCAAACACTAACAACAACAACGACGACGAGGAACAAGACCCGTCTGTAACCCCAGATCACTAACCAGCCAAATAAAGAGAGTCAAGTTCAGTCTCTGGATGGTCCCCCCCTCTGGCTGTTTCTACCTGGAAACAGATTTCCCCGTTCATAACGTTTTCAAATGGCCTTTCTGAGCAACCGTCTGTACTCCTCAGGCAAGGCCCCGTAAGGTAACTTAATCCTCCCTGAACTGCTCAGTGGAAGAAATGCTGATTCCCAATTAAATAACAAATATTTTAGCTTTTTCGGTGTTAAGAGTCGCGAAGAAACCCCTTAGCTGTAATTCAGATGCAGCCTGTCATCCTGAAGACTGGCGGGGCAAATCTGGGCTCAGGGAAGGCAAGACGAAGCTGGGGGAAAGGGAGCAGAAAGCGGGAGAGAAAGACGCTGGTCGGTTCTGGGATGCTGCGGGAATGACACGGCACCTGGACCCCCAGGTCTCCGTCCTCCCGGCTGAGTCTGTGCCCCGGTTTCTCGGCAGACTCCCGGAGCAGCGAAGAGGTGCGCACGCGAACACCCCACCACCTTTATTCCTGACTCCCCGCGAGGAGAATGGTGGGGAAGCATCGCTGGATAAAGCTTCACCACAACAAACGAGGTCTGTCTCCTCGCACCCCGCCTCCCCTGCCAGGGGCAGGCGACGACTGTCTCGAACAGTCGACACAGCTGAGAGGAGCGGGAAGCGGGGCGAGAAGCGGAGCATCTCCGCGGGGGGCGGGGGGTAAAGCCCACAGCCCCGCGAGCCCCTTGGGGAGGTCAGCTGGAAAAGGAAGGGACGTGGGGCCAGGATCACAAAAAACAGGGGACCTGGATGCGCCAGCGCGCTGCCCGGGGCCAGCGTGCACCCGCCGACACCGGGGCGGACCCCCTCCCCCAACTCCCAGCCGGAGGACGGGGAGGAAACGGCTTTGTATCGCAGGATGAAAGGCAGACAGGAGGGCCACCAGGCGGGGGAGGGGGGGACAGAGGATGCCCGCAGCTGGACGACTGCGCCCGCGCCCCGGCCCCCCACCACGCCGCCCCCTAGTGCACTGCAGCCCCTAGTCCGTCCGAGCTCCCGCGGCCGCTCACCTGCCCACGAAGTTCTCGAGCACCGAGCTCTTGCCCGCGCTCTGGCCGCCCACCACAGCGATCTGCGGCAGCTCCAGCAGGCAGGTCTGCCCCAGCGCCGAGAAGGCGTCCTGCAGACGGTTCACCAGGGGGATCAGCTCCTCCATCTCCCGGTTCCCCATCCTGCCTGTGCCGCCCGCTGCCCACGGGCCCCTGCTCGCCTCTGTGACCTGGCGGGGAGCTGGGGCCGTGCTGGGTTCAGTCACCGCGGTCCAGCTCCCACTTCGGATGCCGCTGCCCGCCTGCTGGCCCGCCCGCTGCTGCTGGGCTCCTGACAGCTACTAGCCCGCAGCACGCCTGCGCGGGCGGGAGGGGCGTGGCCTCGCCCCCAGACCGCCCCGCCCCTCAACGGCCCAGCCCCACTGTTCCCAGACAGCGCGCACGCACTGCCTCCCAGCTGCGGCCAGATGCCACCGCCTCTGTCTTCTGCTGCCAAGGCTCAGAGGCAAAGTTACAGCTCCGGGTCAGCACCCAATCAGCAACAGCCCGCGACTGTGCTCCCTTGCAGCAGCTCCACAGCCAAAGTCCAGGGGAAAAGCACTACCAAAATAATAACAATTCAGCACGGTCACCACCAGCAGCAGCACAGTAGCCACCAGGGCCCCGCCTCCAGAGTACATACAGTTCCCGAAAGGAAGTCTCACGTTCTCACGCCCTGCTCCGGAACCCGGCCTGCTGGAGTCTAAATTCTCCGATCTGACGTCCATTTCAGACCCTGCATAGTCTGCCTCTACCTAATTATTAACTTGAACGACACCGTCTTCCCTCCCCACCCGCCTCTCGCTCCCATCTACCAACCTTATAATATCCTTTGAGACTTCTCATGCCATTTCTCCTCCCAAACTGCCTCCTTCTGTGGGATCATCATTAACCATGCCCATGTGCTCTGTTCCCATTCGGTTAAATTTAGCAAGTCTGAGAAGACTGGTGGTTGGGTCTAGTGTCTGATGATGGAGACACGGATAATAGACATGTTCTCCTTAGAGAACGCCTCTTTTCAAGTGTCAGTAATTATCAGGATTTAACTAATGGGCCTTATGTCTCATGCTCTGTGCTCTACCTGAGGCTTTCCCATGGCTGTAATCCCATGTTATGGCTAGACCACCCTCTCTCCTGCACCTCAGACTGGACTCCACTGATCCTGGACCTCACTACCTGAATGTCCTACAAGTCCCTTGACTTAACTTACTCAAAACTTAACTCATCTTTATTAGTCTCAGCATTTAATGTTATACATTTCCCTCTAACCTTAAAAAGACTTGTAGGGGAATGTTCAAATAAGCAAAAAACTAAGACCAACCCAAATGCCCATCAAAAAGTGAATGAGTAAACAAGTATGGTAAGTACACACAGTGAATTGATCTTGGCAACGAAGAGGAGTGGACTTCCAACATGGCAACAGCACAGTAGCATCTCAGATGCACTGTGTCAAATGAAAGGAGCCAAAGTGCACATTGCATGATCCCATTCATACACAGTTCTACAATAGGCAAAACCGTTCTATGGTGACAGAACAAGAGTAGCAGTTGCCTTTGAGGGATGGGGCCTGACTGCCAGAGGCATGAAACACTCTGTGCAGGGGATGGCAGTGTTCTGTACTATGATGTGGGTGTGAGTACACATTTGCAAGAACTCACCAAACTCAACATTTACAATCTGTGCATTTCATTGAAAATTATACCTCAACTTTTTTTTTTCTAAGTGGGAAAGAAACACAGTAACACTGAACGTGTCATCTTCTCTACTGAAGTGGACCCCTACTGGCATGCCTGCTGGGTGTACCCTGCCCAAGAATCCCTCCTCCAGCCGCCACATGGATGTAGCCAGCATCATGAAGATAGCAGGGCATGAGGGGCAGCTAACTGTGCCCTGGCCACAGTCTCATATATCAGGACTCCTGGCCCAAGCTGCATCAGCCAGAACCCTTTCAAGGACTATGGATTTGAGAGAGAGATTTGTCTTGGTCTGAGTGACTGAACTATGATATATGCAAAATCTGGGTTGTAAAATCTCGGCACTACGCTTAGTAAGGATCCCACCAACAAAAAGGAGATGCAAAAGATGCTGGTCCTCAGACAGAGAGAGGAGCAGAGGGGAAACAGGGTAGTCCTGATGGTCCCCATGTCCTCATTCTAGCTCGTTTCTGATGTTCTGCTACAATCTTGCCAAAAGCTCCATGAGCCAGCCTCCCCTCAAAAACTTATCATAAATTCCCTTTTGTCTAACCTAATTCAATTTGTCTTTCTTTTCTTTGCAACCCAAGAATCCCAATAAATATGTCCTCCAGTGTGCTCTCTATCTCAGCAAGAGATCCGCCCAGCCCCAATCCAGAATCAGAAGTCATACTAATTCCCTTTCTCTCTCCTTCATCCCACATCAACTTAGTTTCCAAATCACATGACTCTACCTCCCTGGAACCCATCTCCTCTTCTTTATCTGTGCTGACAGTGCCTCATCTAAAACTACCATTTGTTGAACCCTCTTCTCTGCTTGCCATATATGTGTACCCTGAGTAGATTTTCATTATTGCACTTGACATATTGCACCGTCTCCAACTTAAGTGTCTCTCTTCTCCACTAACTTGGTAGGCAGACTAGTGCTTCCCACAACAGATGTCCACATTCCAATCCCAGAACCTGTGACTGTGTTACCTATGTTACCTGACATGGCAAATGGGACTTTACAGGTGTGATTAAATGAAGGACCTTGGGATCGGGAGATTACACTGGATTATCCACATGGGCCCAGTTCAATCACGTGCCCCTTAAGAATAAAGCCTTTCCCGACCAGGTCAGAGGGAGACGTGACTAATGAAGAGAGGTCACAGAGGTGCAACTTTGCTGGCTTTGAAGATAGAGAAAGGGAGGTCACAGCCTCAAGAAGTTGGAAAAGCAAGAAAACATATTCTCCCCTAGAACCTCCAGAAGGACCACAGCCCTGCCAATACCCCGACTTAGCCCAGTGAGACCGTGTCGGGCTTCGAACCTACGCACTTGTAAGATAATGAATCTGTATTGTCCTAAACCACTGAGTGGTGGTGATCTGTTACAGCAGCCACAAAGAACTAATACAGCTAATGACAAGCTCCCTGAAGCTGAGATCATATTTGTTGATTCTCAAAGCCCAGCACAGTGGTTAGCATGTAAGAAGAGCACAGACCACTGGAGACAGACATAAACAAATTATCACCACACAATGTAGTAAATATCTCAAGGGTGCTATAGACTGTACTATGTCTCCTCAATTTTCATATGTTGAAGCCCTAACCCTCAGTATGGCTGTAGTTGGAGTCAAGAAGTAATTAAGGTTAAATGGGGTCATTAGGGTGAAGCCTGAATCCAATAGGATTAGTGTCCCTATAAGAGGAAACAACAGGGAACTATCTATCCATCCACCCATCCATCCATCCATCCATCCATCCATCCATCCATCCGAGGACACAATAAAAAGGCAGCCATCTATCTCCAAGCCAGGACAAGAGTCCTCACCAGGAACTGAATCAACCAAAACTTTAATCTTGGACTTCCCAGCCTCCAGAACTTTGAGAAAATAAATTTCTGTTGCTTAAATCACCCTGTCTAGGGTATTTTGTTATGACAGCCTGAGCACACTAAGATGCAAGGTTTGTTTAGAAGAACATGAGATGGAAATCAGGGAGTAACAATTCTGTCTGGAGAGGGACATGACAGATTTCAGAGAAGAGGTGACTCATGAGGTGGGCTCTGGTGCTAGGTGCTGGGAGGAATACAAAAGATTCGGAAGCACTAGCTCTGGCATTCACATGTAGACCATGCTGCCATGCATTAGACATATAATCATTATATAAAATAGAAGTTCATGTGCATTAAGCAATGCATGTCATCTCTATGCTCCAGTTCTTTGAAAAGATAAACAAGATTGACAAACCTTTAACCAGATTCATCAAGAATAAAAGAGAGCCCTGGCCGGTTGGCTCAGTGGTAGAGCGTCGGCCTGGCATGCAGGAGTCCCAGGTTTGATTCCCGGCCAGGGCACACAGGAGAAGCGCCCATCTGCTTCTCCACCCCTCCCCCTCTCCTTTCTCTCTGTCTCTCTCTTCCCCTCCCGCAGCCAAGGCTCCATTGGAGCAAAGTTGCCCCGGGCGCTGAGGATGGCTCTGTGGCCTCTGCCTCAGGCGCTAGAATGGCTCTGGTTGCAGCAGAGCAACGCCCCAGATGGGCAGAGCATTGCCCCCTGGTGAGTATGCCGGGTGGATCCCAGTCGGGCGCATGCAGGAGTCTGTCTGACTGCCTCCCTGTATCCAACCCAAATAAATAAAATCAGAAATGAAAGAGAAGTAACAACTGACACCAAAGAAACACAAAAGATTGTAAGAAACTATTACGAACCTCCCCCCAACAAATTGGGACAATCTGGACAAAATGGATAAATTCCCAGAAACATACGTTCTAACAAAACTGAATCAGGAAGAATCAGGGAATCTGAGTAAACACTTTACAACTAGTGAAAATGAAGCAGTAATCAGATTTTAGTTCAAATCAGTCCCACTCACCTACTTCAAGAAACCATCCTGAACTTCTCTGGCTAATTGCTTTCTTTCCTTTCTTCCCATTTCCAAAATTAGTCCCGAAACAACATGAAACCAAGAGAAACCTAACACACACAGACACAGTCAACACCCTATTCTCCTAAGTTATTCTAGGTAACACGAACGGCACGAGGAAGCTGGCAAGCGAACGGCAGAGGGGAACTGTCGACAGGAGGATGACCCGCTCTTCTGAGTACGGGTGTAAAGTTGAGCAGGAGGCCTGCCTAGTCAACCACCCCAACTCCCTGACCATCACAGGTCATCTCAGCACTGTTTCAGTACCTAGTAATGAATGCCACCTAACAATCACATGTTTTCCATGTCACCTTCCTAACAAGGAAGAAGATTCCTAAAGCTTAACAGCCATTTTTAGGCGGGACTCTCATCTAAGAAGTTAGAACCTTGTATAAACATAACAGAGCTCTTATATTTAAATGAGTATTTTTCCTTCAGGGTCATTTTTTTTCATTCTTTTCCAAGTGAGAGGAGGGAAGACAGACAGACCCCCGCATGCGCCCTGACCGGGATCCACCTGGCAACCCCATCTGGGGCCATGCTTGCAACCAAGCTATTTTTTTTCATTGGTGAAAATCGCCAGAACACACCTTATTGCTCAAGAATGGGCTCTGGAAAAGGGAAATTGGGCTGGGAAGGTTAGCTCCAACCCCAGTGCACAGTGTCTGAGTCCATTAGGACATGCTCTACTCATCTCCAGCTGTGGGGTAGGAACATGTCACACACACGCATGTGCACGCGCACCCACCCACACACACGTATGCTGCGGGCGTCCCCTTCAGGCCACTGACATCTGCAAGGAGGCTGGACAGCAGTGAGGAAACAGTTGTGTTTTCTGTGGAGGTGGGTACACATCTTTCAGCCATTCATCATTTACCCTAATATCATTGCTTTTGGGGTTTTTTCCTTTTTTCTCTTTCAGACCGATTTTTAGCAGTGACTAGTTAGAGAAGAAGCTGGCTGGAAGGCTGGCAATGACCCTCCACCCACTGACACAATCTCGCTCACAGTCTGAAGGGGTCAGGCATGGCCAGGGGACGGACAAGTTTCCCAGGCCTGAGTCCTTCCAGAAATGGACACTGGCTCTTTGCAGATTTCTCCCTCCTATCCTGAGGTCTGCATCCAAACGAGAAAGGCAGAGAGGTCTCCTTTAGGGCCATCTGTTAGAGTTGACTGACAGTTCTAGTTAATTTTGTAACATTGGCTGAGAGCTCCTTTGTTATCTGCTCCCCTCGCTGTTCCAGGAGCTAGATCCATTTTAATTTTTTATTTGATTGATTGATTGATTGATTGATTTTAGAGAGAGAGAAAGGGAAGGGGAAAGAGAAATAGAGAAACATTGATTTGTTGTTCCACTTACTTACACATCATTGGTTGATTCCTGTACGTGCCCTGACTAGGGATCGAACCCACAATCTTGGTGCATCAGGACAATGCTCTAACCAACTGAGTACCTGGCCAGGACCTAGATCCATTTTCAACAGGGGACATCAGGGACGCAGCACCTGCTGCAGGCAGAGTCCCAGTTCATGGAAAGGAGTCAGGCAGGAGCAGGCAGAGGAAAGACTTTGCTCACACCACCATTAATAATCTGGACCTTCTATATGGTACCATCATGATTTCCAGAAGGCTCTGTTGGTTGTCTCTTCTGTTTCCACCCCTCCAAATTCCTGAAACCCCTCCCTGGGCCTCTGCATTACATAGTCTCTTCCCAGGAGCTTCTCTTCTTCAACTTCTCACCAGTTACTAATGGGAGCCTGGTTCTCCTCTGAGGACCCTGTTTCTATTGAAGTAGTCCCAAGTGGCCGCTGTTGTCCCATTCCTGCCCCCTAAATTCTTACACCTAAAAATGAGGTGTGTATTCTCTGTGCTCCTCATTGCCACCTCTAAACCATTCTCTCCCATTCCCTAAAACAACTTCCCAGCGGTGGACCTATTACCACCCCGGCCTCTCCTTGTTATAGACTTCTACCAACCTGAGTCCTTTCCCCTCATGGCTCAAAGATTTCAGTTCATGACGCACTGCATCTAACGACGTGCATGTCTTAACTATCAGTGATTTCAATTCTCTTGGAGATGCTTCCAACACTGCCTGCTTTGTTCTTTGATCTGTATCTTCTTACTATGGCCCAGTCCTATGATGTCTCACAATACCTACGACCGGTTTCCAACAACTCAACATCACTGTGACTGCAGACTGTACCTGAGGACCCACGGAGGAATGGTGAGACCCACCTACAAAGACATGGAGGCAAGAAACCACAGAGAAATGAAGGGAAATTAAGTCTCTAGTTCTGCTCAGGATAATGGCCATAACTAGAAAGACCTTGTCACTCCTCAATAGAGAAACACCATCTAAACATCTAAAACAGATAGATCCAATGACTATTTGGTTGCCTACTTTATTTCTCTGGCAAAATGTTTGGCCTTTATACCTTGCTAAGGGGAGATGGAGGATAGTGGAGAGAGACAACAGATTTTAGGAACTTTCTCATGACCTTCCACCTAGAGACCATCACACACACACACACCCCTTTAGTTGAGTCCTCTCACTGGTGAGATAATAATTCTGGCGTACCTTTACGTCTAGGAAAACCAGTTATTCTGACTATTTCCATGCAGGCGGGCACTCTGCCTACAGTGGGCCTCCAGTGAGGATACTCTAACCGGGCAATTAACTCAGAGGCAGCCGAGGGGGCCGATGAGACGAGAAGAGCATCATTCTCCTTGAGAGTGAAACTGAAACTGTTTTTATATAAAGATTCGGTCTCAGCTCTCAACTAGAAACATTTGAGTTAAGTATTAGGGATAGGAGAGTGGAGTTCTAGCAAGAAAAACCTAATTCGAATCTGATCACAGACATGATCCCTCCCATACCTGGGCCAATCCCTGGGCAGTTGAAGACCCTGATGCTATATTACTTAGTTTTTTCTCTCTTCTAAACTTCAGAATTCTAGACAGCTAATCTACTTATCAAAAATGGTAGCATGCAATATGGTTTCTATTTTCATATCATTTCCCACATTCCCCTGTTTTAATGTAGATCTATTTTTGTAGCTAACAAACCCAACTGGGATGTGAAACTATCCTGAGGATGCTCGAGTCTCTCTCTCTCTAATTGGACACACATTATCCTGTCCCTTTGCCTCAAGAAGTTGACATAAAAAGAGGTCATGCCCCCCAATAAAGGAAAATCCAGTCCAAGCAGGTATCATGAAATGGACGGCTGATGTTGGGGATCTTCACAACCTCACATCATAATGAGTTCACTGTGGGCTTCTTCTCGGAATTCCCCGAGGGACCCGACAACCCTGGTAGGGGCTCATCACCCGCCCCGCCCACAGCCATCGGGAAATGAAGTGCAGAGGGTTGTCTTCACATAGAATACCAGCCCCAAGCCTTGTCCAAGGTCCAAGGTCACTCAGCCACAAAGTCAGGATTGAAACCCAACAGTTCTGGTTGCCCTGCTCTAGGAGATACTCAAGCCCATGAAGTTGGGGACCTACTATAAAAGAACACATCTTGTATGTATTCAGAAGAGGTAAGTCCACAGAGACAAAACCCAGATTGGCATTTACCATGGACTGGGCAGGGGGTGTGGGGAGTGACTGGTCTGGGGTTTCCTTTTGAGAGGATGAAAATACCTAGGAATTAGGTGGTGACAGTGACACAGCATTGTGAATCAATGTACTAAATGCCAAATGAATTGTGCACTTTAAAATGGTTAATTCTATGTTATGTGAATTTTACCTCAGTTTAAAAATACGGGGAGACAATTCAATAAGAAGGGACCACCTGGGCATACAGACACCCAATCGTCCACAGCCCCTGACCGGGGCTTGGCAGTCGTGTGTTTCAGGGTGAAGGGCAGCACACTTGCTCTCGGGTCACTGGAAGCCCGGGCCTGAGCGAGAGCAGGGCTGCAACACACACTGTGTGGGGCCCGCCTGCCTCTGAGTGGGCGAGGTTCTCCTCTTTCCTCTGCAGGAAGCTGGTGGTAGGTTCAGGCTGTGCTTTCTTCCACAGCCTTCAGCCTGTCACAAGAGCTCCTACCAGCTACAGACATATCTCAGATCCCAGGAACCTTGGCTTTGCTCCACGCTCTGCTCCTGGGCTGTGCCCCACGGGCTCACAGCCAGAGACATCTGCATTCACAGCAGTGATTATGAGCCGCCCTACACCAGTGCCATTTCCACTGGTACATGCCCAGAGGACTTCAGGCAGTGTTACCCGAACATTCCTTTTCGGGGCTGCATCCTGACTCCTTGACTGTTAACATTTATGCCAATACATAGTCAAATGCTAAACACTGTGTCTAAGCTTTGCAATAGAAAACATAGTCAAATGCTAAACACTGTTTCTAAGCTTTGCAATAAGCTGACAGCTATCGGGGGAGACCATCACCCTCCGTCCTCATCTCTTTCTACTGAGCCCAGAAGTGAAGGACAGGAGAAGTGTGTCTGGCATGTCATAAGCTCTTAATGATCTCAACATTTCCCAGAGAGCAGTCATTTTCTGTCTGGAAATTTCTAAAACTGCAGTACACCGTAATCTTATGCAAATCACTTATCAAAAGCACGGGCTGAGCTCACGTGCTGAGTTCACGTTCTCTGGCCCCAGGTCCTTGTGCGGGGGCATCTCCACCACCCTTGGCAAGGTTCTCGCAGAGCCCGCTGCCCAAGGCCGGCCCTGCTACCCGTGCATCCTATTCCCTCTCCAATAAGGCAGTACAAATACCATCGCTGTTTTTTTTTATTTTTACTGATTCATTTAACGAACACTTCTTGTAGGACCTTCATGCCTGGTATTAGAGAGTAAAAAAAAAAAGGGAAGAAGAATATGATTTCACACATAGGTGGGATATAAAAATGAGACTCATGGACACAAATAAAAATGAAGTGGTTACCAGAGGGAGGGCGCTGGGGGAGGAAAGTAAACAGGAACAAATATATGGTGACAGAAAATGATCTAATTTTGGGTGATTGACACACAACACAATCAATAGTTCAAGTGCTAGATATGTTCACCCGAAACCTATGTACTCTGATTGATTAATGTCACCCCATTAAATTTAATTTTCTAAATAAAATTTTTTAAAAAAGAAAAAGAAACAAAGATATAAGTAGAAAAAAACAAATATTTCAACATCTTTTTTGAAAAGGCCTATTTCTAAACTTGAAAGAAGAATGACAAAACCATCTCAACAGGTCAGGAGGCTGGCACCTCTAGACCCAGTTTCCAACTCAAACGTCATTCTGCTGAGCACCTTTTCTGACTGTCCCATTCCCACTGCAGTCATTCCTGTCCGTGCTGCTTCGTTTTGCATATGTGACTGCATGACTGTGTGTGTTCACATAGATATCCTCGTCTTCCTATACATTTTATATACAAATACAGGAATAAACACACACACACACACACACATGCCTTCATACCCTTCTTTCTAATACACTGCCAGCCTTGGAAGCTGTCCTAGCTGCCTTGTGTCTGTCCCCACCCTCTCCATAACCCAGCCATCACTGGTCCCCTGCTCACCCCCAGCATCAGGTGTGGACTACATACACAGGGTCTCAAGAAAGGCCAGTGAACCGCCTGGGAAGTGAGGAATTCATGTTGATCACTCTGACCTTGTGTCCTCGTTCTTGAAAAGTTCAACAACAAAAAAAAGAAAAGTTCAACAAAAAAAAAAGAAAAGTTCAACAACTCACACTCAACATTCACAAAGCCCTCTAGGGCTTCTTAAAACCTTTCACCTATATTATCTCATTCCATTCTCACAACAAGGCGAGCAAAGTGACAATCCCCACTTTACTAACCTAACCGAGAACTGGAGAGGAACTACGCTGACTAGCTAGCAAGTTGTGCTAGAGGTTTTCTGTCTGTGCCCAGACCCATGGCCCTCTTCCCCAGGAGACGACCTCATGGCCAGCATCAGCAGCTCCCCTGCTCTCTGGCCTTTGGTCACACTTGGCCAGTGCAGAGATCTAGGAAGGGAAGTGTAAGGCCAGTAGTCGCAGCCGTCGCCTTCGCGGCCATGCACATGCAGGTTCCCACTGGAATCAGGCAGACAGTAAAGAAACAGTGGAGCCAAAAAATAGTGGGCCATTCCTTTATTTCAAGACTCGCACCAGCCGAGGAGCAAACACACAAGGAAAACACTTCCCTTTCACTCAGGGCTCCCAAAGCCAAAGACACATTCTCCAGTTCCACAACCCAGAGAATCATCTCTGGTTTTTCCTAGAATCAAAGGCCCCACCAGTCTCAGCGGAGCTCACAAAAGCCCCTCACCTCTGTTCCCGTCTCCTTCTTCAAACTTTCTGCACAAACTGGCTTCTACTTCAGCACCCTGCATTCTCTCTGCTCTCACTCTGCAAACATGGCTTCTCTTCCCTCCAGCACACATTAGCAAGACAATGGCCCTTCCCAAGCAGGAAGGTAATTTGCAATTTCACAGATCACCTACCTGGCACTGCCCAGTGCCATTTTTTAACACTAAAAGTGAGCAAACTCAAAAAATACAGATTTTACAAACTCATTTGCCCAACAGAAGGGTGGAGGGAAGTGAGGGTAGGTATTCACTTCTCCAGCTCCCTTCTTGCTTGTGGACGACAGGTGGACTGTGGCCCTCCAGTGATGTCACGGGTCTGTGTAGGTGACTCTCTCCACCCTCCTACTCCCTTACCACCCTTGCTTCTTCAACCTCTTTAATGGCTCCCCATTTCTGCTTTTCCAGAGGCCCTGAGCCACCCCTTCTTGTTTCTCTGAACCAGCTCACACCTCTGTAAATAGTCTTTGTATGAAGCACTCTCCAGTAGCCAAGGGTGAACGTGCCATGGGTCTTGCTGAGAGCCTGGATGATACTAGTGGCATACTCCTGTTCACACCTTCAAACTCTTGCTCAATTCTTTGGGCTCCCAATCTCAACTCTTGCTCATTGCAACACTCAGCCGAGGAACGTTCACACCCTGAGGGGAAGTCCCCACGCCTGCTGTCTACCAGGACCCACCCAGAATACAGAAGCTCCTGAATCGAGCCGTGCACTCTGCAGCTGAGGGCTGGGGCACAGACCCCCATACCTGCAGAGAGCTGGAGCTGATGTCAGTAAACAAGTCCAGCCACAGCTGCCTGGACGTTAATGGAAGCAAGACAGTGACTCATCAGAGAAGCTGCAGTCACTTGACCCCCTGTGACTCAGACGTTTTGTTTTGAACAGGGAGCTGAGCTGAATAAAAGATGAATAAACCCAATGCTCTGCTCTTGGGAGGGGGGGGGGTTTAAAAAGCACTAAGAATATTTGTCTCTTTGTCCTGTCCTCAGATGATCTCTCCTGTCATTCCTCCTCTCTCCACTCCCCTACCACCAAAAACGTCCACTGCTGAAAATGAATCAGATAGAGGTGCGCAGGGCTGTGCTCCCGAGATAACAGGCGTGCGGCCATCAGCCAACACTGCACTTTGCTTTAGAATTATTCTGTAGTGTGTGGCATCGGCCACACCAAAGCCCAATGCTCTTGTCTTCCGATTTTAGCTTCAGCTTCAGCGAGGAACTCCGGCTGAAGGGCAAGCACCCACTGCCGGCTGGCTCCCAATCCCATCTCTGTGCCCAGTTTCTTTCTTGGCTGAAGCTCCTCCAGGTTTTGTAAGTTTGAGACCCGCACCATTGTCTGGGTCTGAAAAAAATTTCAGGATCTATCACAGCTAGACATCATGTTGAGCTATACCATGTTCCATAGGTAATACTGAGTAAGCACTAAGTGGTAGGCATTGTGCTAAGGTCTTTACTTTGGTTAATCCATTCATTCATGTCTTACCAACCACCTGAGATGGTGCGTGTGTGTGCGCACACATGTGCCTGTGAGTGTGTGCATGCTTGTGCTTGTTTCATAAATGAAGACAGGCTCAGAGAAGTGATGGAGCCAAGGTTACACAGTTAGTGGCAAAAAAGGAACTTCAGTCCACATGTCCCTCAGTTCCATACTCCTGTTTCTCTGTGTCTGTGTATATTTAATCATTTAATTTTCAAAACTCTCCAGGGAAGTCAAGATGTGCCCTGTTTGCTTTCCTAAATCAAGTCTAGCACTCATTCACCAAGTGTCTACAGCACGCCAGGCAACGTGCAAGGTACCAGACACGAAGGTGGAAAAGACAGTCTCTGCCTTCCTAGAGCTCACATTCTAACCAGAGGAACATCTTCGGAATTGCTTTTAAGGCTCCTGCTTTCCCTCTGGCCCTGGTATTACGTAAAAGTGAATTGTTGTCTTTGTTGATGTCAACCTCCTAAATGAAGGTTTTCTGTTTCTTGCTCAACAACTAAAACTAAAAGAACAGGACAGGTGATCAATCACCTATGTGTATATTGGGGGGGGGGGGGGAGAAAGAGACAGAATGAAAAAGAAAGAGAAGGAGGGAGGGAGGGAGAGAGGGAGGGAGGGAAGGAGAGAGGGAAAGAGGGAAAAGAAGGAGGGAGGGAGGGAAGGGAAAAAAGGAGGAAAGGAAAGAAGAAGAGAAAGAGAGAGTCAGCCAAGGGGTTGGGGTTGGGGTAGGGGGTGGGGGGTATGGAGCTGGAGGGAGGCCCTGGGAGGGGGCAGGTTGGGAGGAAAATTCCAAAAGAGGTGGATTATGCAAAGGCAAAGAGGTAAAAGAGCTCCAGGACTTTTGATGGAACCCATTGGACACGTGTCTGAAATTCACATTATTAAAGTCACCCCAAGAATTCTTTAGTTTTTAACTGAATGTTTTAAAATACATAATCAGGCATGGTTCAAAATTAAAACAACAAAAGGGTACCCATTTAAAAATCATGTTCTCACACTAAGGTCCCCTTCCCCACCCTCCCATCTCCACCGCCAGGTAAGCGGTCCCTCCTCCCTCTGCTTCCTCAAGCTCGCACAAGCCAGCACAGCACGCTGGACTCAGGACTTTCTGGACACACGTGGGTTTTTTTTTACTACGCTAAAACACTGTATTACACAGGAAACATAAAATATTATACATTTTAACATCTGAAGGAATGACTTTCTTGGATTATTACTGTTAGCCCTTGTGCATGGAGTGCCTCTGACATACCATTACATCCAGCAGTCATGACAAGTTCGTTCTGCAGATGAGGAGATATGAAACTTGGAAAGAACAAGTAACCTGTAAGGTTCAGACAGCGAGCCAGTGTGTGGCAGAGCCAGGAGGCCACCCCCTCCTCGGGCATCCTGTTTTGGAGAAATAGCCCTACCATTCACCTAAGCCGTGAGCTAGAAATCGGCACCTCCCTCACCTAAGCCCCTGAGCTAGAAATCGGCACCTCCCTCACCTAAGCCCCTGAGCTAGAAATCGGCACCTCCCTCACCTAAGCCCGTGAGCTAGAAATCGGCACCTCCCTCACTGGGTAGACCCAGCATCTGCCTGAAACACACAGACCTGGGAAGCCCACGACTTGACTTTGAAACCTAGCCTGAGGAGGCTGTATTGTTGGAACTGGAAGTCAACCACAAAGGGTCACATTTACATGTTTACCCTAGCTGCCTAGGACTAGGGCTGCCCCTTCTTCATGTCTGAACCTAGCATGGTTGATTGCCACAAAGAGGTGACTCAAGGAATAACTGAGGAATCACATTGAGATGCAGTGATTCTTTTAACCATTAAAATCGTTTTTTTCTCTCCTAGAGCCATGCTTATTCAACCATGCTGTCACGTTCCGTTAACAAGCAGGATGAAGAGTGAAATATTAGGGTCACATCCCAGAAGATGGTCAGAGCTCTGGGAAAAGCGCTGATCTGGACCAGGTGAATGAGCTTCGGGAACAGCCTGTGGCTTTGACCCACACCTCAGAGAAGAAATGGTGCTCCGCAGGCCAGTGCGCCCACCCCCCACCCCCTCTGCTAACCTGGGTTTCCATCACTGCCATTGGTCAATTTTTGCTGCCAGGATGAGCAGGGAATCAAAGATAATGAAGTGGTGTGTGTGTGTGTGTGTGCGTGTGTGTGTGTGTGTGTGTGTGAGACTGTGGTTTTTTTCCCGGTTCCTCTTCTCCAGGGAAACAACTTCCCAACCCAGACCACAATGACTGCACACCCTGGTGTGTTCACACTCCACCCCCAGCATATTTAGTATGCCAGGCATTTAGATACATATTCTCTCAGAATTTTCACAACAACCTTGGAACGCAGACGCTTTTATCTTTACTTTGTACGTGAAGAAACAGAGTCAGAGTCATTAAGTGGTTGGCACAAAGCCACAGAGCTCTGAAGTGGTGGCTCCAGGATTTAAAATGTGCCCAAGTCAGTGCTCAGAGCCTGTCTTCTACCTGCGCTCCTTACCGCCGACGGCCAACCCAAGCTAAAGCTAACGGTGCTGGCCCCTCAAGAGGTCCGGCTGGGAGAGAGGTCCCCAGTGAGAGCACTAGAACTAGAATCAGCAGACCAAATTTTAGTTACATTTCAGTTTCTAACTTGTTTGGTAAATGCCTGGACCCTTTTCGGTTTCTTCATCCAAGGACAATGGGGAAAACACGAACACGTGTCTCAGATAACTGTCATGAGGATGAAATGAATAAATGTGGATATGACTAACATATTCAAAATCCACTTTCGAGTGTGAATTTTAATAAATAATTAAAATATGAATTAAAGCACCTATACCATACTACATATTTCATTTGGATTTATCTGAACTCATTTCCAAACACTGTAGCATCTTCAAGACTTGGAAGGGGCGGGGGGCGGTGAGAAAGGGCAGAGAACATTCTGGGCACTCCTATCAGAGACCCTCACACTATGAGAGCCCCCAGACGTTAGCTCTCAGTGTTCTCTCCTCAAACTGAGGGGTGAAGGAGCAAGATCCCCTCCAAACAGAAAGCCACAGACCACCTCTATGAAAGCACCAAGCCGGGCACCAGCATGGGCTCCATAAACTGTGATGAAATTTACTGAATTCCTAAGGGCCCTAGAAACCACCTCTGAGGTTTACTATTCTGTGGAATCAAGCAGTGGGTGGGATGTCACCAGCCTGAAGGGCAGACACATGGCAGGGGTGGGGGTGGGACAGAGCTTCATACACTGTCTCCTCTTTGTTCCACAGTCCACTGGGCTGCAGGGGACCCCTGGTAACAGCCGAGTGTGTCAGAAAGGGGCCTTAAGTCATCTCAGCAGCCAGTCAGCAGGATCTATTGAAGCCGGAAGTATCTTAGGAAGGAGAGTGTCCTTTTGTGAATTTCATAGCTTTCTTGCTAACAGGTGACATTTATAGCCCCAAACCAGTACAATCCAAACTTGAGACGTCGGTTTATGACTTGAGAGAACAAAAAACATTACCACTTTCTATTTATCTAACTATAGTTAGTGCCTTTGTTTCCAAACGGTTCGAGGTATTTGGTAGCTACTGCTTCAGGAAATCTTAAAAACCCAGAAATACCGCTAAGGGGAGGGGGAAGGAGTTTCAAGAGATCCAGAGGTCCTCTTAGAGTCCCTAGAGCCAGTCACTGCCTCGCTGAGGTTCACGTGATTTTGCTGGTGTCCAGGGACCGAGGAGCCTGAGAGCCTCCAGCTGTGACTGTCGGGGACTGCGCCTTTCTCTACACCAAGTACGCCCACATGCATTCATTCAATAAGCATGTGTCAAGGGCCTTTCTGTGTGCCAGGCACTGCACTGAGCACCTGGCGGAGAAGGGGGTTTTAAAGGAAACTATAGGATGGAGTTTTCACTGGAAAGGGGACAGGGAACCAGGCTGAAGCTATGTGGTCTCTGGGAAGAGACATCAGTCGTAGCCTAAAGAGCAGCCCCGGTCAGGCCCTGGCTGGTTGGCTCAGCGGTAGAGCGTCGGCCTGGCGTGCGGGGGACCCGGGTTAGATTCCCGGCCAGGGCACACAGGAGAAGTGCCCATTTGCTTCTCCACCCCCACCCCCTCCTTCCTCTCTGTCTCTCTCTTCCCCTCCCGCAGCCAAGGCTCCATTGGAGCAAAGATGGCCCGGGCGCTGGGGATGGCTCCTTGGCCTCTGCCCCAGGCGCTAGAGTGGCTCTGGTCGCAACATAGTGACGCCCGGGAGGGGCAGAGCATCGCCCCCTGGTGGGCAGAGCATCGCCCCTGGTGGGTGTGCCGGGTGGATCCCGGTCGGGCGCATGCGGGAGTCTGTCTGACTGTCTTTCCCCGTTTCCAGCTTCAGAAAAATACAAAAAAAAAAAAAAAAAAGAGCAGCCCCGTCAGAGTAACTGGAGGTCCTCTTCGCCCCTGGCAGAGGACATCTGCGTGAGTTGACTGAGCTCGTACGTGTCACTGAAGGCAGAAACTGGCCGAACACCCTGTCCTGGACGCCTCCCCGACAACCCCATGAGCCCATCTCGGCGAAGAGGATGCAGGCTTGGGGAAGAAGCACACCTAGATTTAAACCCTGGGTTTGCCTTTAGTTAATTAGCTTAAAACTCGACCAAAATGTGCTCGTGTGAAAAAGACAGGACTAAAGAACACTCACTGGAAAATGAGGTTATTAAGATGAAAATATATGCACTGGTTTTCATTTCCAGCCAAATGGGAGTCACAGGGACCAGATTTCCTCTCTCACTTGAAACAACTGAACTATAAAACAAAGATGAACTATGGTTTTCAAGACACAGGGCGTCGGGCAGTAAAGGACGGAGATCCGAGAAAAGACGAATGAGGACAGCTATGACGAGCCAGCTCGCTGTCCTGAGGGAGGTGCCAGGACATGGGACCAACACGCACCTGGTCAATGATGAGAGCTGAAGACACACAGGTGAGAGTCCAGAAAGATCAAGTCACTTGGGTTCGCAAGGCCAAGGGTCCCCTTTACTCAGGCAGGACTGTAAAGACGAGCGAGCGAACATTATCCCCAGAGCTCGCACAGAGTCGGGACAGTGCTCTCAGTCCAAGAGAGAAGTGGCAGGGTTCGTGGGGCACCAGGCAGGGTGCTGAGAACCTTTTCTCAGTGGTGGACCTTCCCCTGAGCCCTGCTCGGGGTTTCTGGCTAAAGGGAAGACATGTGGAGGGAGCGCGTGGCCCAGGGGCCAGCTGATTGAGCAGCACAGAAAAGTAAATCCCTTTTAGGCAGCGTGCACGTGTCCTGGGGCTACCGAAACAGATGACCATGGGGAGGTGGTCTAAAGCAACAGGAATGTGTCCTCTCACAGCGGTGGAGGCCAGAAACCCTCAGTCAGGGTGTTGGCAGGCCTGGTTCCGTCCAGAGGCCCCAAGGGAGACTTGGGCCGTGCTGCCTGCCTTGCTCGGCCGCTGGGAGCAAGCCTGGGCCGTCCGCGGTGCATGCGTACATCCCCCCGTCGGCCTGGCTTCAGATGGCCTCCCTTGGGTCTGTTCCCCCTTCTACTCAAAGGTCTTGTGTTTGTATTCAGAGCTGCCCTATTTCAGGATGATTTTATATTTGAGCTCCCTAACTTAGTAACGACTACAAACCCCTTTTTTTCCAAATAAGGTCACATTTACAGATTCCAGGGATTAAGACATGGATGTTTCTTTTGGGGGGACCACTATTCAACCCACTACAGGCATGCTTGCATTTGTGTGTGTTGAGTAAAAAAGATATATATATATATCCATTATTTCAAATTTCATTTTTTCCAAACTTTCCTGTATCCACTATTTGTTGTGACAGAAATGACTGAGACCTGTACAGAGAATGCGACCTGCTAGCCCGGGCCGGAGGCACCTGTTACATTCTTACCCGTACAGGCTCCTTCCGTGCCCTCAGCTCTCTCTCTCTCCCACCGCGTCACTTTCTGCCATTGTTCTAGAATGAGGGGCGTGCGGCACAAGGACCTGTACCTCCGCCCTGGGTCCCACCATTGGGGACCTCCTTCTCCGGAGAAGACCGTGCCCTGTCTACTCACGTGGGAAGGAGAAAACAGGAACAGGAACAGCGGGCTGGGTAGGATGCTGGGTAGAGAGAGAGACAAACAGGCAAAGGAGGAGTCTGTCTCCGACCAGGAGAGAAGGCAGCAGGGTTACGGCTCAGGTGAAACAGCTCCCTGAAAGAGTTCTGCCCTCCCAAGGGGAATTTTCTAGACGTCCCTGAACTTACACGCGATTGCTAGCGCCACCTACTGGGAAGCACAGGGACCAGCTCAGATCTGAGCCAGGAAAACAGCAGTGCCTCCTGCCTGGGGTCACTCGGAGGAGGCAGGCTCCGTGGCCATGACCGCAGACATCATCTGGTCTGCTCTAAGGCGAGGCAGAGCAGACCCAGCAAACACCTGGCCCTGACCCTGTATTCCCCACGCTCTGCACGTGTGGTTCCAGAGCCCACCCGAGCTCCACAGTAACATCAGGGTCCTCGGCCCTTTCCTCTTCCTGTCCTCAGCAGGGGTGTGCTGTCTGGCACAGAACAGTCCAGAAAAAAAAATCAACATAAAAATTCTTGATGGTGACCTGTTGGCAAATTTCTAGAAACCAAATGGCAAGACAAGCCCCAGGAGGGAAAGTGGGTTACCTGTGGTTTAGTGGACTCTGACCCCAGGCTCTGACCTCAAGCTCCTAAAACTGCTCTAATTTCCTGGGTGATAGAAGTATCTTCTGTCCTAATGAGGTGACTCCTGGTGGGTTCCCGATGGGAGCCAATCACCAGAAAGGCCAAGCCATGATTACAAGCTGGGAGCTTCAGTCCTCACCCCATCCTCTGCAGAAGAAAGGGGGCTGGAATTATTTTCTTTTTGATACTTTAAGATTTTATTTATTCATTTTAGACGAGAGAGAGAGAGAAAGAGAGAGAGAGAGAGAAGGGGGAGGAGCAGGAAGCTTCAACTCCCATATGTGCCTTGCTCAGGCGAGCCCGAGGTTTTGGACTAGTGACCTCACTGTTCCAGGTTGACGCTGTATCCACTGCGCCACCACAGGGCAGGCGGGGGCCGGAAATTGAGTTGTCAATCCATCCCGCCTCCATGATGGAGCCTTCATCAAGATTTCAAGGGTACGGTTCTGAGAGCTTTCGGTGGGTGCACACGAGGCGGAGCTGGGAGAGAAGAGTGCCCAGAGGACAAGAGAAGGCCCCGTGCCCTGACCCCACACCCTGTCCCCACACCGCCCCCGGGCAGCGCTTCCATGTGGCTCTTCCTGAGCTGTCTCCTTTTATAATAAACTGGTGATCTACGTAAACGGCTTTTCCTGAGCTCTGTGAGCAGCTCCAGCAAACGATCAAAACTGAAGAGGCCAACAGCCAGTGACAACTGGGATCGGCGACTTTGAGGCGGACATCTGAGTGGGGGAGGGGCTGTCTTGTGGAGTCAGCACTAACCTCGGGCAAATGGTATCTGATTTTAATTAAAGTGTAGGACACCTAGCTGGTGTTGGAAAGTTCTTGGTGTGTGTGTGTGTGTGTGGGGGGGGGGGGGTTGGCCCACGTGTCTGCTGTCCGTTTTGAACTTACGTAAAGACAAACACTGCTTTTCTTCCCCAGACAGGGTGGGGGGAAAGCACACTTGTGACCCAGTGGCCACCGGCAGGACAGAGCTCGTCCCCAGAACAGCCCCTCAGCACCTCTGCCACGGTGGCCTCAGCTCAGGCCACGCCATGCTCTCGCCCCTAGACAGTTTTTTAGATTCTGCTGCACAGGCGGCACCCCAGACTCATCAGATCAGGATCTCCAGGGTGCAGCCCAGGCCTAGACAGTTTTTAGTTTCCCCAGGCCTGCACTGTTGGGAGGATGCAATCTGGTGCAGCCACTACGGAAAAGTGTAGAGGTTCCTCCAAATATTAAAAACAGAACTGCCCAACCATCCAGTGATCCCACTCCCGGGTAACTATCTCCAGAAAATGAAAACCCTACCTCCAACAGATCTCTGTGCCCCCTGTTCCCTGAGTGTTATTCACAACAGCCCGGATATGGAAACAACCTCAGTGTCTGTATCCCGACAAAAGGATAAAGGTGTGGTCCAGACACACCCTAAAGAGAGAGGAAACACTGCCCTTTGTGACAGCGTGAATGGAGCTTGAGGTTATTATGCTAAGGACAGAACCCGTAAGCTTTCACTTACATGTAGAAAACAAGACTCACAGACACAATGTATTGGTAGTGACCAAAGGACAAGGGGTGTAAGGAGAGGCTGAAATGGGTAAAGGGGCTCAAATACACGGCGACAGGTGGAAACTGGATTTTGGTGGTGAGTGCGCTCTAATACAATCAAATGCCAAACTACAATGTTGTACACTTGAAACTTAGTTATTAACCAATGTTACCTCAATTTAAAAATTTTAATGTTCGAAAATAAATACTAATAAAAACCAAAAGGAGTCACCAGCTCTCCAGCGGGAAAGATGGGACAGAGGCCCATGGCACGGCCTGTGCACACGAAGCCCTTCCTCACAGCTCGGCGAGCTCCGAGGGGCCGGGACGAAGGCCCGGGCCCACACCGAGTCACCACGTGTTCTGGTGAACATACTGGTCTCCGTTGGTACAAATCCTCAGAGAAAATTAAGCTGAAGGCTGCCCCACTGTAACTTCTTCCCACTGGCCTTTCTCTAGCCTCTGGAGACACATGTAGCCAACCTCGCCCTTCTCTCCCATCCCTAACTAGCCTTTCCCAAATTTAGGACGAACACCATCACCCTGACTGCCTCTTCCCGTCTCCTCCCCTGTGGGCCTGCCCCATTCCTTGGCTGACTCCTATGACATAGTGGGGGCCTTGTCCTCCTCTGGTACTGCCCTAGCTTGGCTGTGCGGCTCCAGGTCTGCACAGCCCCCAGGGCCCTCTCCCGACACTGCCCCTCGCAGGCTTCCCAGGACCAGGCTCCTCGAGGCACAGGGCTTGACAAGAGATGAGCTTCCCCACCAGGCGCTCCTGCCCTTGGCCCCTCTCCACAAGGGGCACACCACCATTTTGTAAGGACAACAACCTATCTCTGAAATACGCTTTGTCTCAAGAGGCCCGAGTCTTTTACAGGGTCTGTGGAGAGAGAAGCAGAGTGGTAGGCAGTGACAACCCCTACTTCTCATGAAATCAGGCATGGCTGACATTCAAGGCAACCTCGGGACTGCCATTTACTGGTCAGTAAACAGGTAAGACCAATGCTTCCAGCTTGAGTGAAATTTGGCGTTAGGTATAGTTTTGGTTTAACTACCCTTGATCTCACATTAAATGAAATAATGTATTTAAATCACTCAGAAAAGTCCCTGGGGCATGTTAACGTTTTTGACTGACCCATGTTTTCCGGCCATTCCTGGACACCTTTGCTTCCCCCACAGCTCCGTACACCAGAGACTGAGTCCCCTAAGTCCAGCACACAACCGTGGCCCAGTTATGTCCACTCGATCCAGAGAAGAGAGAAAACGCCCCAGACTACAGGGTCGGGTAGCTAAAAACAGTTGTTAATAGTGGAGTCATGCCTGACCAGGCGGTGGCGCAGTGGATAGAGTGTCGGACTGGGATGCGGAAGACCCAGGTTCGAGACCCTCAGGTTGCCAGCTTAAGCGTGGGCTCATCTGGCTTGAGCAAAAAGCTCACCAGCTTGACCCAAGGTCACTGGCTGGAGCAAGGGGTTACTCAGTCTGCTGAAGGCCCACGGTCAAGGCACATATGAGAAAGCAATCAATGAACAACGAAGGTGTCCTAATGAAAAACTGATGATTGATGCTTCTCATCTCTCTATGTTCCTGTCTGTCTGTCCCTATCTATCCCTCTCTCTGTCTCTATAAAAAAAAAAATAGTGGAGTCATTTGGTAAACTCTTCCAACCCGGGACCTCGCGAGGGGCCCGGCCTGGTGCAGGGGACAGAGTGCACGTTCTCTCTCCCCTGCCTCCCGCCGGTGGGGAACCCACTGTTTAGTGTGTCAGCGCAGACTCGAGATCACTGCTACCGAACCAGCAGGCGGACAGAGAAAGGCCAACCCGCCATCAAAGTGGATCAGCCCTGGTCCTAGTGAGCTTGGCGCAGTCGGTATGGCCCCTGCGTCTGCTGGGGGCTCTAGCACGGAATGCTACTCGGGCACAGTGTAGGAACCATAGGCAACCACCCACAGGTATAGAAGAGGATAGGATGGAAAATACGTGTTTATTTTCCCAGGTCTTCAGGCAACCTCACCAGGCCGGAGGTCGCATGCAGCTGAGTATGAAATCAAGAAAAAAAGCAGATTTAAAAAGTACTGTGCATGCTATGTCTTCGCGCTCTGGCAGGCCAGGGGCCCACGGTCAGTCTGGCAGGAGGCTGAGAGGCTGGCGGTCACACAATCGTCACAGTCTTGAGCATATCAGACAGGACATACGTGTCATCCCAGCCCCTCCCTGGCTTCCGCAGGGTCTGCTCCAAGGCCCGGGCCATTTCCAGGAGCTGTGGCGTGGCCAGTTTCTGCTCGGGGTGCAGCTGACAGAACAGAATCTCGTTGACTTCCCCCTCGATGCGCCGGACATACAGGAGGGGAAACACCGCCTTGAGCCCCCCCAGCACCGAGTCCTTTAGCCCCAAGTCTCGGCACACGAGGTTGAGGATAAAGACACCTGTAGGGTGGGAAGGAAAGAGTCAGAATGACCGCAGATCAGCTGACACACGGAGACACACAGTTCAGCTCTGAGCAAGGCACCAACTCCGGCCCCAGGGAGGGTTGGTGGGCAAAGAAAGTACAACAGCAGCATGAGCTTGCAGCAAGCATCCCGCACACACAAAAGGAGAGAAAGGCGTGGGAAATGCATGAACCGTGAGAAAACATCAGCCCCATTTCTTGCTCTCCTGTGCTGCTAACCAATGAGTTTAACGTTCTCCATGCCTCCATTTCCCAAAGAATCGTTTTGAAGAGAAGTAACTAATACCCCCAAGAAAAAATATATCAACTGCCCTGGCCAGTGGCACAGTGGATGAAGGTTCTAGGGGTCGCTGGTTCGAGCCCCAGTCAGGACACGTATGAGAAGCAATCAATGAACGCGCAACTAAATACAACTACGAGTTGATGCTTCTCTCTCTCTCCTCTACACCCCCACCAAAAAAAGAGTATGCCGCCTCCACAGGGATGTTACGTTCCTGACATACAACATACAGTATTAGCCAGGGGCAGCCAAGTCACTGTGAGTCAGTGAAGGTTCTAAATCAACTTCGCTCACCTTGGCACCTTACACCAAATCCAAACACCTGGGGGCCCGAGAACACACAGATCACGAGTCCCAGCCCTCACATGAGGACCTGGAAGGGAGCCCCAGCTGTTAACCTGCTGTCACCGTGGCAAAGCTCTTTACCTCAGTTTCCTCATCTGAAACGGGCTGTGACAGAGACGAGACAAGGTATTGCCTCGTTCAGGGCACGTGGAAACCCCACTGGGAGGAGCCAGCGTCACCATGCTGGTGGGCATGGGAATCACCGCGACCGCTCTGTGACCCTGCAGCAGCGCCTCTGAAAGCTGAGCACGCGCACCTCCTAGGACCCAGGGGGCACAGCCCAACGCGCATGTCCAACAGACCCGCAAACTCCACCAAACAGCATCACTGCAATGTTAGTGGGAACACGCCTTATAAAAGCTCCCAATAGGCCTGACCTGTGGTGGCACAGTGGATAAAGTGTCAACCTGGAACGCTGAGGTCGCCGGTTCGAAACCCTGCACTTGTCTGGTCAAGGCACATATGGGAGTTGATGCTTCCTGCTCCTCCCCCCTTCTCTCTCTCTGTCTCTCTCTCTCTCACTCTCTCTCCTATCTAAAATGAATAAATTAAAAAAATAAATAAAATAAAAGCTCCCAATGGGCAACAGCCCAAATACCACACAGAGGGGACACGGAGAGCTGCAGTCACAGTGACACCACACGACATTGACAGGAATGGAAAGGCAGCGCTGTGGATGAATCTTGCAAGCGTCACGATGAGTGAAAGAAGAGAGAAACTAAAAGCCTCTGTTCTGTATGATAGTATTTGTATAAGGAACAAAAATGGGCCAAATGATGTTGTGCAGGTAGATGTTAGGACAGTGGTTATCCTTGAGGGCAGGCGAGAGGCGGATGTCTGGGGCACTGGAGATGTTCTGTCTGGTGCTTGGTACGTGCATGTGTTCAAAGTAAGGCAATCGGTCAAACTACAACATTTACGATGTGTGCATTTCTCATTATAAAGGAAACCAGTTTTAAAGGGCCCACCCGTCCTCCCTGCCCAGCCTTGCGTTCTCATACCTTCAGGAGCTAAGATGCTCTTGACCTTCTGCAGGAAGGGCCGGTCCACAAAGGCTGCAGGCGGACAACTCATCCCCAGTGTGGGGTCCTTACTGTCTACGTCAAACATGATGACGTCATAGTGAGGCCGCTCTGGGAGAGAGAAGCAGATGAGTTTTCATCTTTGCTGGGTAAACCCATGCCATTTACACTCCTTTGTCACATTTCTCCTGTGACCTGTGGTGGCCCAGGTGGCTAAGACAGAAGGGTGACAGGGAGGGTGTGCCTGTTCAAGGCACTGACACCACCGTCCAGGAAAATGGCCACCAGGGCTCTGCTGCGAGTCCCCCACATTAAAGATGGGGCGGGGCCTCTGTCTCATTTTCTGGGGTCCATTCTGCAGGGTGACTACTCAGTTACAAGTCTGTCTGTCCTAGTGGTTGTCAACCCTGGCAGAACATTACAGTCACCGTGGGAAACTTCTAATACTTAAGAGAACCTGGGCTCCTTTCTTGGCCAGCCGAGTTAAGAACCCCACGGTGGCAGGGAGCTGGGGTAGGAGGACCTGGTATTCCTCGGCTCCCGAAGTATTTCTGAATACAGTCAGACTTGAGAACCATTGATCTGGACAAAGCAGCTGTCTAAGCCTTGAAGGGCTGACCCAGCAAATGGTAACTCTAACTTATCTCTGGAAAGAACATATGTTGCCTCCAAGGAGCAAATGTTCTCAGGCTGGAGTTAGCGTATCTCTAGTCATTTGAACAGCAGCTGCCTCGGGGGAGAAATGATCTTGCTGCACGGGCAAAAAGGAATGGGTGCTGAATCAAGTCCACCTCTTCCTCTAATGCAGCGGTTCTCAACCTGTGGGTCGCGACCCCGGCGGGGGTCGAACGACCAAATTACAGGGGTCGCCTAGAGCCATTGGAAGTATTTAGGCGACCCCTGTATTTTGGTCCTTCGACCCCCGCCGGGGTCGCAACCCACAGGTTGAAAACCACTGCTCTAATGCCAATCATCGTTCCACAGGGGAAGGCCTGCAAAGCAACTGGCTTGTTTCTAGCAAACTTTGAGGCTGGGACAGTAACTATTTAAGAATTAATACTCGGGCTACAGCATGCCCGTCATGGTGCACACCACACATGTGACTGTGGCTTCTTAGAGAACAGAACATGTTGGCTCATCAAAGTCCAAGAACAAGCAGGGCCCGCAGTGGCAGCCCTGTGCCCTCCAGTAACCGAAACGGTTGAGGTGGTTAGACATCATGGCCAGGGCTGTTCAGGTCATGGACTGAGTACCTGCCACGTGTCTGGCACTATTTTAAATGTTTCACATATATTAGCTATCTTGGGCCTGAGCCCCCAGAATGGCTGCAGCCACAGAGAGAAAACCTGTGACGCTCTAATATGGTTAAATTCAGTTTCCAACTAAAACCCGGCAGCGTGGGCCCATCCCAGCACCAAACTGTCATGCTGGCTTGCCACACCCTTAACTGGGAGAGACTCTGATCCAGTTAGAACTGAGCACCTGTTATGGACCACGCGGACCAGGAAGGTGGGAGGCCTGGTTCTCCAGGTTCACTCAGGACTGAACTGACCTGAGGGACTCATGATCCGGAAAGCACCGGTCACCAGGAGCCTGTCTATAAAGTTCCAGAAGGATCAAGGGACCTCTTGTAGAGCATGACCAGGACTTTTGTCCTAAGTCTGGGGTATGGACTATTAAAGTGGAACCTTAGCCTGACCAGGTGGTGGCACAGTGGATAGAGCGCTGAACTGGGATGCCGAGGACCCAGGTTTGAGAGACCCCGAGATTGCCAGCTTGAGCGCGGGCTCATCTGGCTTGAGCAAAATTAAAAATGCTCACCAGCTTAGACCCAGTTTAGACCCAAGGTCGCTGGCTCAAGCAAGGGGTTACTCAGTCTGCTGAAGGGCCACCATCAAGGCACATATGAGAAAGCAATCAATGAAAAACTAAGGTGTTGCAATGAAAAACTCATGATTGATGCTTTTCAACTCTCTCCATTCCTATCTGTCTGTCCCTACCTATCCCTCTTCTGACTCTCTCTCTCTCTCTCTGTCCCTGTAAAGAAAAAAAAAAAGTGGAACCTTAAATCTGGTAGCAGCAGAGCTGCTGGGATGCCCACAGAGCAGCGTCCACCTCTGGGCTTTTTAGCTTCAGCACTACTGACACGCAGGATCAAATAACGCACTGCTATCAAGGGCTATCCTGTGCATTGTAGGGGGTTTAGCAGCACCCTTGGGCTGTCCCCATCAGATGCCAGGAGCACCCCTACCCAACAGTTACGACAACCAATAAAACGTCTGCAGACACTGCCAAATGTCCCTAGGCTTCAGAACCACTGGCCGGCGTGAGTGCCGTTTTATTCTACAGTGTGTCCGTAAAGTCATGGTGCACTTTTGACCAGTCACAGGAAAGCAACAAAAGACGATAGAAATGTGAAATCTGCACCAAATAAAAGGAAAACTCTCCCAGTTTCATACCTATTTAGTGAAGTGGATGTGGGCTCACAAACAGATTTTTTAGGGTTCCTTAGGTAGCTATTCCATATAGCCTCTACAGACTCGTCACTGACTGATGGCCTACCAGAACGGGGTTTCTCCACCAAACTGCCGGTTTCCTTCAACTGCTTATCCCACCGAGTAATGTTATTCCTATGTGGTGGTGCTTCGTTATAAATGCGCCGATATTCACATTGCACTTTGGTCACGGATTCGAATTTAACGAGCCACAGAACACACTGAACTTTCCTTTGTACCGTCCACATCTCGACTGGCATGGCCGTGGGCTGCTCCGCTGTATACACGGTGTTATGTCATCATCTGCGCATGTGCACATGCTGCCACATCATCCTACAGAAACTGGGAGGGTTTTCCTTTTATTTGGTGCAGATTTCACATTTCTATCGTCTTTTGTTGCTTTCCTGTGACCGGTCAAAAGTGCACCATGACTTTACGGACACACTGTATTTTTGGCTTCCCCTCCAGCAGAAAGATTTTGAAAAATCACCTCTCAACCCACATCCCAACTTTTCTTCCCCATCCTCACCCAGCTACAGACTCGAGGTTTCTTGGGATGGGGAGGAGGTAGCAAGGTGGCAGGGACAGAGAAGCCCACTGTCTGTTAGCGCCACCAGGGCAAGAAGTGGTTTGTTTTACTTGCCAGACCCCGAGCATAGAGCTGAACATGAGGTCAGTGCTCTGGAGTCACTGAGAAAGTTTGTCGACAAATGAACAGGGGAAAGTCTAGGATGATGCTGATGCTGCCCTGAGAGATGGATTCTGAGGCCCTCGCAGGCCCGCAGCCTTGGGTCAATCTTCCCTTGCCACCCCCAAATTCTGCGACAGCAGTACCTTCCCTTCCCGCCAGGCTGGTAATGTAGTCCAGGCCATCTGCGACGTGCACCTTCATCCGGTCGCTCTGGGAGAAGCCAAACCACTGGGTGGCCACTTCCAACATGGAGGGGTCGATCTCCACAGCTTCAATGCAGGACTCTGGGAAATGGTCGTGGACAAAGAGGGGGAGGCTGCCCCCACCCAGGCCGACCACCAACAATGCCAGCGGGGTCTCTGTAATACAGGAATAAAGCATCGTTTTACCATCTGCTCAGTGGAAAGTTTGGTACCAGCCTCAGGAGAGCGAAAGAGGGAATCAGATTGTTGGCTCTGCCCAGGGGATAAAAGATTTTGGAGCCTGGCCTCATAATTCTTCCCTTACCTGATCCAGAAGATGAACCAGTGTGCTATTATGGCCCCTTAAAAATCCCAAAGCACTCAGCTGATATCCTATCACGAGTCCCCACCATAAGCCTTATTAGACTCCTCTACAAAATGTGAGGGCCCGTGGCCAACACCTGGCTCATGGTCACAGGCAATGCAAGTCTGATGCCCTCTGCCCAGCTTCCGACTGCCAGGCCACAACTGTCACAAACCAATGACTAAAGATCTGTGCACCCTCCCTATCTCACTGAATGTATTTTACATCCTAGTTTTTAAAATAAATGAGTAGAAGAAAAACCTTTAGACATTGACACCATTTCAACATTCCAGTCTCAGTCTGAGTGTTCATTAACTCAGAAGCTGGCTGGGAGTGGGCAAGGTGTTCATGCACATGCTCTCCTCAGCCTGTGAGCACTGCCCTCAAACTACCAGCAGCTGCGCAGTGAGTTCTGTGCGCCCTCACGCTCCCGACTGCGGGCGGCAGCGACGACTCCCTCACCTAGGAGCAGCTCAGGGCTTCTCAGTAAGGCCAGGCCGGCGATCATAGCTTTGTGGTGCTCACAGCACAGGTAGCTCTTATCAATGGACTGTCCTGGGGCTGTAGGGGCGTCGTCCAGAGCACTAGCTGGCCGCTGCTTCTTCCTGTCCTTTTTGCGTTTCTTGTGGGCTACATGAGAGACAAGGAAGTCCTGTGATTAGTACATGCGTCCTGGGAAAGCAGAGCCTAGCAGGGCAGTGTGCTGAGGCTGACCTGGCGGTAAACATGCAGAATGCTGACTTGGTTGACATGTTGGTAGGTGGGTGGCCATTTTGATGTCACGGAAATTGGCAAACAGTACACATTAGGGCTTTTCCCCAAAATTCATGGATGCTAAACATGTAGTACACACCTCTGGATACCCGAGAGTCAGAAAAGGAAAGGGGCAAAGACACACCCAAGAGCCTGGGAAAACGCAACTTAGTGCTCCTGGTCCCTCTCCACTGAGTAGAAAGACACTCACAGGACCTTCATAAATTGTCGGGAAGCAGGACTTGCCAACTAGCCTATTACTAATTACCTCTGCTATGCCAATTACTACATTAGGGTTTTACTTTTAATCCTAAAACAACCCTTAAATTGCAATTACTGGCAGGTAGAAAACCTGAGACTCTGAAGAGTTATAGGTGGTGCAGCCTGGATTTGAACCTGAGCGGCCTGTCTCCGGCACCATCGTCTCTACTGTACCACGCAGACAGAAACAGCTCATCTCACAGAGCCCTGCTGAATTAATACACAGACATCTCTGAGGCACCTTGCAAAGCAGGTGGCTGTGAACAGATGGCTCTGAAGCGATGAGCCACTGACTCAGTAAAGGACCAGCCCTGCTCCTTTCTGTCTCACAGGCTGGGCTCCAGAACTGAGCCCACACCCCGACTCCAATTCTGCCCACTCACACCCGAAGGGCCCCAGTGGTACGGGAACAGCCACAGGGCCATAGGTCTCTGCTCACAGATACCCGGGTCTATCCAACATCTCGGCCAAACTCCTAGGTCCTTCTGACCACCTCAGAACCCAAGTCCCACCTGACCAGGTGGTGGTGCAGTGGATAGAATGTCGGACTGGGATGCGGAGGACCCAGGTTCGAGACCCCGAGGTCTCCAGCTTGAGCGCGGGCTCATCTGGCTTGAGCAAAAAGCCCACCAGCTTGAGCCCAAGGTCGCTGGCTCGAGCAAGGGGTTACTCGGTCTGCTGAAGGCCCACAGTCAAGGCACATATGAGAAAGCAATCAATGAACAACTAAGGTGTTGCAATGAAAAACTGATGATTGATGCTTCTCATCTCTTTCCGTTCCTGTCTGTCTGTCCCTATCTATCCCTCTCTCTGACTCTCGCTCTGTCTCTGAAATAAATAAATAAAAATAAATTAAAAAAAAAAAAAGAACCCAAGTCCCTGGCGCGTCCGCATGGGGGCCACCGCCGTGCCTCGGGGGCCTCACCTCTGGGGTCCCTCAGCAGCCTGGCCTCTGACTGCACCACATTCCTGTTGCTGAGGAAGATCAGCCGCCGGAAGTAGCGTCGGTCGTCCCCCTGCACGTCCTCGATGACATAGTCACCACTCAAGGGGCTGCAGTCTTGGTGCCGAACAGTCCGCACCCCGATGTCCCCACCCACAGACAGGAAGGGCACCTGAAGGTACAGCAGACACAAGGTCAAACCACCAGCTCAATTAGAAATTTGAGAAAGTATAAGCCCTTCCTCGTGTCAGTCTGAGGAACCCACACCAAGGTTCTAGGCAGTGAGCTCCAAGGATGGGCCATTCTATTCAAGTTCTCGTCTGGGGCCTCTGACTTGATCTCAAAAGGTTTAATTCACATTTCTGGAAATTAACTGATCCCCCAAGCCATTAGTGAATGCAGTTGACTCTCCCCCAAAAAAAGTTTCTCAACAGCAATCCTCAAAAGCACTTTCAGTAGTCCAGGACAACCCAAGTTGGAGGGACCTCCGGGAAGGAACCAGAATTAGGAGACGGACCTGAACAGGGATGAGATAAAACCTAGGGGGAACGAACGCAGCCGCTCCAAGTGTGGAGAAATTCTCCCTTCCATGGTTATTCACCATTTTCTCCCATTATTCTAGACAGGAGGAAAAAATTAGAAAAAATACCTTTCCCTTTCCTTTCCCAATCTTAACATCTACTTCTTTCCAAAGACCTACACATGTATTTAGTAATGGCTAGGGATCCCCGACTTTGCAGAGACGAAAGCACTGGTGAGAGACGGTCGCAAATGAACCTCCCACAGGAACTGGGTCTCTGATGGACACCGACCCCGTGTCTGCAGGGGAGAATCACCCATTCGTCTGCAAGCACAAGTCGGCCTAGCAGGCAGAACCCAGTCTGGGACCTGTTCTTTTCAGATCTGTTACTTAGCACTGAGCCTCCAGGTACCTTGGCTTTCCCCTCTGTCAAGGAGAATAAAGTCCTTACTATCAAGTCCTTGCAATACAGCCACCTGTCAATCACCCTGCCTGGTGACCAGGATGGGTGGTCAATATCATGTCAACTGATAATTCCATACCACCACTTTGGCAAAAAGCCTTCAATTTCCTTCCCAGTGAAACACCATCTTACCCTGAGATAATAATACCTCTAAGAAGCAAAAGGGCCAAAGAAGTCCTGTGTAAAAGTGGGGAAAGAGGCGCTGGCTGGTTGGCTCAGTGGTCGAGCATCGGCCTGGCATGTGGAAGTCCCGGGTTCAATTTCCGGCCAGGGCACACAGGAGAAGCGCCCATCTGCTTCTCCACCCCTCTCCCTCTCCTTCCTCTCTGTCTCTCTCTTCCCCTCCTGCAGCCAAGGCTCCATTGGAGCAAAGTTGGCCTGGGCGCTGAGGATGGCTCCATGGCCTCTGCCTCAGGCGCTAAAATGGCTCTGGTTGCAACAGAGTGACACCCCAGATGGGCAGAGCATCGCCCCCTGGTGGGCATGCCAGGTGGATCCCAGTCGGGCGCATGTGGGAGTCTGACTGATTGCCTCCCCCCTTCTAACTTCAGAAAAATACAAAAATAAAAATAAAAAAATAGAGAGAAAGAGATACACAGGCTGAACGATGTGTAGAATGGAGAGATGGAGCCTGCGAACAGCATTTCTTTCATGCCATCTCTGTGGAATCTGAGGAACCGCCCCTGACCCAGATGCTCCCAAGGGTCTCAAAAAGGCACTCCTCATCTTCCCTGCACTGCCTGGGGCAAGGGAACGTGGTTTGTGCCCACGGAGCTCCCAGCTGCTGACATGACCTCCAGGGGTCGACCAGGCTCACAGACCTTACCCCAACTCCTTCCAGGACACCCTGTGCTCTCCTGGCTGCTAACGTGACTTCTTCAGAGAGCTGTGGCAGCTGCCGCCAGGGCTTTGTTACCTGCTGCTGGGCGGGCATCCCGGCCGGGGCCAGCTCCATGACTCGAGCCGAAAGCTCAGCCTGGATGCTGTCCATGCCTTCGTACCACTGGCCTCGGTGCAGGGCCACTGTGATCAGCCTCCTGAAGCCAGCACTGGCCGCCAGCTGCTTCCGGCCCTCCTCCATGCCGAAGAGCCACTCAGTCTCGCGACCCTGGGGGACTGGAAACAGGCACCTGGTGACAGGGAGTCCCAGGAAGAGTGTTCGAGACCACTGCCAATATGACCACAGGGCAGAGGGCTGGTCCCTGCGCAGGCCCAGCGGCCAGGCCACCTGTGACCCACTGAGAGATGACCATTCCCTAGAGCACAAGGCCCACAGCACAGCAGCCATCAGACACGAGACAGGGCCAAGGGGGAAAAAGAGGTGTGAGCATGTGTGTAAGGGGAGGGAGGCGGGTATCTGGTGCAAAAAATAAGAAGCAATAATACTAACACTTATTACAGACCAAACATTATTTTAAGCAGTTTACAAATAGAAACAAATCAAATCTTCATAACAGCCTGGGGTGCAGGTGGTATTATTATTCTAAATGAGGAACTTGAGGCACAGAAGTTCCATTATCTGCCCAAGTCCACACAGCTAACTCTTGGCAAGGCTGGGACTCAGCCCCAGACTCCATGCCCGTAGCCAGGGCACTGTTCGCTCCCATGGGTGCAGCGAGAATCAGGGACTACTTGGGGAAATGGCTCAGTCGTCAGGAAACAAATGACCAGCATGACCATATCGACACCTTGCATTTATCTAAAATTTTCTACTTTGGAAAGCAGTTCCTTATATTCTCTCTTTTGATCGTTATTAACATAAATCTGGTATCACTCACCCCTTTTAATAATAACACTAACGCTCATAAAGCACTTATCACGTGCCGGGCACCATCCTAAGAGGTTTCACACTTCTCACAACTACAGGAGGTAATTACGATCTCATTTTAGGGAGGAGGAAACTAACATGCCCAAGGTCACACCACCAAGATGCAGCTGGAACGGGACTGGAACCCAAATAATCTGATTCCAGAGCTGGCTTTTTTGGTCACTGCTCTGTACAGGCTCTCAGGAGAGGGGCACAGCGATCTCCTGAGGGCCGGCAGCTCACAGGCTGCTGAGCTGGGACGTGACTGCTCCCATTACTTCTTGTTACAAAGTAGCTACCATCCGGACAATGTGACTTGCCTAAATGTATCTGTTACTTCTCTTCTCCCTACCAACCGCATTCTCCCCCTTTACCAAGCCTTTGTGACAAAAGAAGAAATAAGCTTCAAGTCTAAGCAGGTAGCTGGAGAGCTGCTACCTTCCTCGTGCCTTGGCCAGTGTAACCTCTGAAAGTACCACCTGCGAGAAAAAACCAGCCAAGGCACACCCAGCCACCAAAGCCCCAGCCCAGTCCCTTCAGGGAAGAGAGGGGCCAATCCCAACTCACTGATGAAAATGGCAAAATGATTGTCCCGCGATGGTCTCACAGTGGGGCTGTCCACCACGTGGAGGGTGTAGCGTGGTTCCCCCGTGTCCCCACTGCACAAGTCCAGGGACACACTCCCCAGCCCGGCCTTGCGGGACAGCTGGCCGCACAGCCAGGCATACTGCTGCTGCTCCCGCACCGCCTCGGCCAGCCGCTCGGCACTCTCCAGCCGCACGGGCCGACCCTGCTCCTGAGCACACAGCTCCAAGATCTGATGGCCAGAGCCAGGGGCTGGCCTGAACTTGGTCATGATGAAGGCAAAGACGGGCAGGGGGAACCGAGGCTCTGCTTCCAACACCTGGTCCCGGCTGTTGGCCACCAGGTGTACCCTGACCATCCACCCCTCCCGAGAGAAGTGACCCACTGCTTTCTTCAGGACGTGAGCCTGAGCCAGGGAGACGCAGAGGTAGCGACCGCCCACCTGCAGGACACGGCCAACCTCAGCCAGCATCCTGTCCACCTGTTGCAGGGTCTCCTCCTCCTCATCTGTCAGGACAGCATCCAGGGTGCCCTTGTCCAACACCACCTGGAACGAGGCATCAGGAAACTCCATCTGTGTCATGTCCATCTTCAGGAAGCTCATTTGGGGCCGCCGGCTGGCATTACGTTCCTTCATCTGCTTGATGACGACCTCGCTGATGTCAATGTTCACGATGTCCTGATAGCCCACGTCGTACAGCTGCTCGCTGAGCTCTGAGTTTCCACAGCCAATCACCAGCACCTGGAGGAGGGGAACCAGCATGATGAAGGTGACCGACCCAGAGAAACGAGCTTCACCTGCTTGGGGGAATCCAGTCTCGCCTTGGCTGTTGCACGTTTTCAGAAGGGAAAGTTGCTATCATCTCAGGAGAGATCACCATCACAGGGCTGATCCTAGAGTCCATCTTGAAACACCTCTGGTTAGAGGACTCACTAAAGAAAACCACATTCAGCGACAACAATGCAAGTTATGTGAAAACGGGCTTTCTTTTTCTTTCTGTTAATTTCATTTATTTATTTTAGAGAGAGGAGAGGGGGAGGGAGGGATAGGGGAGAGAGAGAAGTGGGGGAGGAGCGGGAAGCATCAACTCATAGTAGTTGCTTCTCGTATGTGCCTTGACTGGGCAAGCCCAAGGCTTCAAACCAGTGACCTCAGCATTCCAGGTCAATGCTTTATCCACTGCACCACTACAGGTCAGGTGAAAATGGCCTTTCTGAATTGCAGAAAAAACGAATTGTGGTTGCTCTTTTCTCTGAATCAAGCATTTATTACTCAAGAAATGACGAGAAGTCACAGAATCCAAATGCAGTCGTTACAGTTGAAATCTCCTATTTGTTTTACTGTTGAAAACCTAGTTCTGGAATAATCCCATTCCATTCATGCCTTTGGCTCCTCCTCACGGTATTCTGGTATTTTCTGAAGCCAAATTTAAAAACACAGGTTGTTGCCTCCCACTCTGTGGAGCAAACCTCCCAATGACCCTTCAAAATTCTGCCCTGGTGTTACCATCTCCGATAAAGCCTTGTACATACAATGAGAAGTGCACAAGCTTTGGAGCTAGATGGGCCACAGGTTAAATTCCACGTGGCCTCTTTATTACATGCACGATCTTAGGCATGAAACTGGCTCTCAGAGCCTGTTTCCCCATCTGTAGAATGCGTGCACTACCGCTCACCTCGAAGTTTATTATGAGAATTCAATGATCAAATGAGCACACGCACAAGGCTTGGTTGGCACTTAAGACTTCCTTAAAGCTCCCTGCCCGCCTTCCTTCCCTACCTCCAGTACGCCTCCTCTACGAATCCTCTTATTACTGTAACTTGGCACTTTCCACTTCTGGAATGTGCCCAGGATTTATATCTTAATGCCTGCAGGCTGAGCACACAGCCTAAAATCCAGTGGGCCCTGCAACAACTCTTTGATAACAGATCCTTGTATCAGTCAAGCCACAACTAGTGCCTGCTCCACAAAGACGCACAGTGAGTGACTAGAAGGCACTATCTAGGGAGGGTTACTAAAACAAGTGAGTCTTCCAGTGGGTTTACTAATAAAAGATGAGCTGGGGGTAGGAGATCTGTGACCTCAAGACCTTTAAAAGATTGTTTTCAATTGCCTTTCAGCCAAAAGGACGCATGAAATCCTGCAATCACGGGCCCGGTTGGGGCCCCCACATCTGTCATTGTCTGTCAGGTGCAGGACTGCTTGGAAGGCAGTCACAGACGCGCGGGGCTGCAGGCCGCGCTTACCTTCTCCCGGGGCTTGATGTATTTGTGCAGCACCCCGCACAGGTCCAGGTACGTTCCATACCACTCGAAAGCTTTCCTTCCGCGCAGCTGGAAAAACCTCTCCCAATAGTCGATGGAGCCAAACTCCTTGGAGCTCTTCGGTAAGAGATTCATATTCCCACACTGGAGGGGCTCTTCAAGACTGTCCCGCCCCCTGGGAGGGAGGTACCATCGGAAACCCCCACGCTGGCTCCGGGACACTTCGGTGGGGTCTCTTTCCACGAACAAACAGCCACAACTGATTTCCCCCCACACTCAAAACCCAAAGGAAAGGCCCTGACATGCCAAATTCACACGCTGGCTGTCTACCCCGCGCCCACAGACCCTGTCCACGTGAGGAGCCTCACTTTCTCACAGCTGGAGTTCAGAACCTGCAATCATATCCGGGTGCGAGGCTTCGCGATTGGTCGGCGCTCAGATGATCCTAGCATCTCATTGGTCGCTGATTTTTTTTTTCGTTCCTGGCACTTCATTGGCTGCGACGAGCCTCACGCAGGCGCCTAGCGTTTATTTACGAGGCGGAAGGGGGCGGGCCCGTGGGTCGGGGCGGAAGTGGCCAGCTGCCCGGAACTCTGGCTCGGGTCCGAACCTCGGGAGATGGCAGGCTTCCGGGGTTCAGTATTCGCTTCATCACCAATTCTGACCATAAGTCATAAAGTGGCCGAGAGCGGCCGGGGGACGACCTGGAGGAGGGGATCCTCCCCGGAGAAGAAAAACCTGTAGAAGGAAGTGAGGATGAGGTAAGGGATGAGGAGAGCCGGCCCACATCTTAACCGTTTATTTATCTTCTGTATCTCCCACCTTACCCCGCCTTAGTTTAACCGCTTTTCTTGTATAGTTCAGGTTTAATTTTGACGAAAATAGCAGTTGGGTGTACCTTTTCTGCACCAGAATACAGGGTTCCGCTGTTAAAAATGTAAAGACATGAAAATTAAATGAAAAAGTAACAACTAGGTACTCAGAGGGGCCTTCTCTCTTTCTCCTCTCAGAGCATAGTATGTAAATCTTAAGACCCAGTTTGATAATTAGCCTCCTTCGGCTGTTATTCTGATGTCATCTATAAGTGGTTTGCTACTCACTCCTTATTATATGTGTTTAATGCACATACTGTATTTCAGAAGCTCATCCGAATACCCTAACGAAGCACCTTAAATTGCAGGAGGTATATACAGACTGAGGAGGGCAGGTAGGCTTGGAATTGAGCCTCTGTAGTCTGGGCGCCTGTAGACCTCCGTGGCATAGAGAGCCAAGCAGATGGTTAATCATTCGGTAGGTTAAAGGGGACTTAAACTAAACTTTGAGTCCTTCTCAAACTTTGGCCTGCACCCGAATTGCCTGGAGGACTTATTAAATAAAACACAAATTGCTGAGCTCCAGCCCCAGAGTTTCTGATTCATCTGGTCTATAGTGGGACCCAAGGATTTGCATATCTAACAAGTTCCCAGGTAATACCTATGACAGTTACACTTTGAGAACCATTGTTTTAAAATATAATTGAGATAAGTCAAAATGGATATGGTTCCAACTCCACAATTTTAAAAGGTTACTCTAAAAGCCCTCCACAAGTAACATCAGAGGAAAGCTATTTTCATGAACCACTTGTTGCATTCATATTATTTCCTCTCCACTCAAGATAAGGAGTGCTGAAAGAGCCTCTGAAGTGATTTCAGACACTGTATCATGCAGGGTTCCCAATGGGCGACATTTGATTCTTTCAGGAAGCACTAACTGAACATAGACGACACTGTTGGTAATTGAACTGTCATCCAATACCAAAGGAACAACAACAAAAAAAAATACAGCCTCTGCCCTCTGACCCCAAGAATTTATTCATTTCAGAAACAGTTAAATTACTAGTAAGAGCCAACCACTGTGATAAAAGCTAAGGATGCAATGGTAAGCAAGAAGACACACATCAAACAATTCTAGAAATAATCTGTAATGAGGGTCATGATGAATGCATATAACTTCCAGATCTATTCTGGTCTGGTGGGCAGGGATGTAATCAGAGAAGGCTTTCCTGAGGAAAGGATAAATGGATAAATCTGTAATCTGACTGCTTTGGTTAACACCGCACACCTGAACTTGCTCCAGTAATATCAGAATGACAAAGGTCAAAACCAGGAGTATTGTCACCCTCTGGAGGTCCTCGCCTTCTTCTGCTCCCTTCTCCTTCCCCTAGCCATGGGGAGACATCAGGAGCCTACACCCAATCTTTCAGAAGCTTCAATTAACATCCCGGGCCAATTAACTCAAAATTTCAGAATAGTGAATGGGCATCCATGGTTTTTAAAGCTTTTCGGGTGATTCACCTCTACGAAATTAACTTGAGGGTGCCCTAGCCAAAGTAGCTTTCAATTAGGAACAGTGTGTGTTTAAGTATGACCTAAAACACTTATCAACAGAGGACCCATAGATACTAAGTAAAAAAGATGTATAGCAAACAAATTATGGGGGGTGAGAGGATATGAGTAAAACAATCCATCTGGGGCAAGTGGGAGGAATGGATAAATCAATTTTGGGGGAGAGGCGGAAGCCGGTACAGAGATAAATGGTGATGGAAGGAGACTTGCAGTGGTGAACACTGTATATTATACAGATGATGTAATATAGAATTGTACACGTAAAATGTATATAATTTTATTAACTAATGTCACCCTAATAAATTCAAGAAATAAAAGGCAAAAACAAGGAAAACTAATTTTGGATTACTCTGGCCCATCTTCAGCAGGCTGAATATGCTACTAACTTGGGGTGGGGGTGGGGACGGAGTGAATAGGACAGCGGAATGGCTTTGCATTGATTTCCCTCTTGAAGCCGAAGGGCTCGGGTGTCTGCCTAGTATCTGGACCCAGTTATTCTAGGTTAGTCCTCTAAAGCGTGCAGGGGAAAGACCACTGGGGCCTCGTTCCAAACCAGCTGTACAACTTCTCCAGCAAAACTGGACCAGCAGGCCTAGCGTGCGGAGGACCCGGGTTCGATTCCCGGCCAGGGCACACAGGAGAAGCGCCCATTTGCTTCTCCACCCCTCCGCCGCGCTTTCCCTCTCTGTCTCTCTCTTCCCCTCCCGCAGCCAAGGCTCCATTGGAGCAAAGATGGCCCGGGCGCTGGGGATGGCTCTGTGGCCTCTGCCCCAGGCGCTAGAGAGGCTCTGGTCGCAACATGGCGACGCCCAGGATGGGCAGAGCATCGCCCCCTGGTGGGCAGAGCGTCGCCCCGGTGGGCGTGCCGGGTGGATCCGGGTCGGGCGCATGCGGGAGTCTGTCTGACTGTCTCTCCCTGTTTCCAGCTTCAGAAAAATGAAAAAAACAAAAACAAAAAAAACTGGACCAGCCTGATCAGGCGGTGGCACAGTGGATAGAGTATTGGACTGGGATGCAGAAGGACCCAGGTTCGAGACTTTGAGGTCGCCAGCTTGAGCTCAGGCTCATCTCATTTGAGCAAAAGCTCACCAGCTTGGACCCAAGGTCGCTGGCTCGAGCAAGGGGTTACTCGGTCTGCTGAAGGCCACGGTCAAGGCACATATGAGAAAGCAATCAATGAACAACTAGTGTCTCAAGGAGAAACTGATGATTGATGCTTCTCATCTCTCTCCGTTCCTGTCTGTGTCCCTATCTCTGTCTCTGTAAAACAACAAACAAAAAAACTGGACCAAAGATTCCTAATGTCTAAAATGAGGAGCGTGCCCTAGAAACCCTCAATAGGTCTCCCTAAGTCTAACTGATTCTAGTAACAAGGGATCACACCAATCTTCCTTCAGAAAAACCCTACTATCCGAAGCCGGTCCTTGGGCTCGGAGCCATCCTCCCTTCTCTCCTTGGCTTCCTTCGAAAAGTATCACCTGCCCCGCCCCGAGTGACTTCTTAAAGTTGCCTCAGCCTCCCTCGAACGCCCTGCACCTACGCCGGGCCGGATTGGGCCCTCGGGGACCAGGTGTTGATCCTTCATAGCACATTCTATCCCTGGGGTCCCGGGTCCGGACCTGCCAGGGTCTCAGAGTAGAGAGCCGAGGGCAAATCGATTCCTTCGGCGATCTCCGCGGCCTGGCCCCACCCCCCTCCCCCGCACGCCTGGCGCCTGGCAGCGGAGCGCCGATGGGCTCGATGAGCGGGGGTGCAGCTGCGGCGCTTCGGCCGATGCCGGGTGGGCCCCCGCTGCCTCCGCTGCCCGCCTTCTTCGGCTGCCAGCTCGTTCCCGCAGACGTCCCGGGGAGGCTCAGGTACGGGCCCCGGCCAGGTCTCGGGGGTGGTGAGGAGGAAGGAGACGGACCCGACGCCCCGGCCCCGCAACGTCCGGCCTGGGGGTCGCGGTAGTGACCCGAGCGGGAGGAGGCTGGGGCCGGGCCGGGCCCCGTGAGCGTGCGCGGCGGGGAGCGCGGGGTGAGGAGCAGACCTGGGGCGCCCCAGGGGGTTGGGGGCGGGGAGCCGTCGGCTGTGAGCCCGGTTCGTGTCGGGCTTTAACGGGCTGGGTTTGTAACGACAGGTGCGGGCAGTCATGGCACCGGCGGGTTGGGGATAGTTGCGTCCTTGTCCGGTGCGACTCCCCGGTTCCCCGGAAACGGCACCAGCCCGGGCTGCGGGCGAGCAATGGGGAAGCGGGGGCGCGGACCGGGCAGCCTCTGCCCAGGGGCCAGCCCTGAGTGAAACGAAACACGGAGGGTTTGGAGATTACTTCTTTGCTAGCGTTAATTAAACAACAGGTTAGGAGTTTGTGACGTGTACAGCCCCCGAACAGAGAACGCCCTGCCTCTTCCAAAAATACGTACGTGACATTGTACACGCCTGAGGTTGACTTAAGCAGCAGCCAGTGATGACATCTTTTAGGTGACTGCACTGCTGTTCTGCCCTCTGTGCTGCACTGCATCGTGAAGACTCTTATTGACATGTATACTTGGACACGAACACCTGAGTGCGTGCGTGTCTTTTGAAGAAGTCATCCTTGGTAGAATATGTATAAGTCTACGATTTCTAAGCATGGTTTTCTTCCATGAGTTGTTTGGTACGCATGTCAGTTGGCCTGTGGTTCATGATGTATGGTTAATTAATCCGCCTCCTGCTTTGCTGATGGCTTTTCTGTTTGTCACACACTAGTTTCCTGCCTTCCTGAGGCTGATCCTTGGATTATGGGACCTGAACATGGGTCTTGTTGACCAGGAAGCTTTTAGCTTCACTGTAATTTCGTAGATGTTATGTAAGTCAGTCTGTTAATTTGCTTTGAGACGTTGAGGCAGCCCCCCTCTGTGGGGTTTAACATGCATACAAACTACAGGTGTAATGAAAAGCTCAGGACTTCATTGCTTCCTTTGTCATTTGTTTATTATGCACTCTGTAACATTTCTACACAAATGAATTATTCTGAAATAAAAGATAAATAAAATGGGCCAGGTGTACATGACAGAAATATTGTTGCATGAACTCAAGAGTTGTTTACTCAGGTGGCAAGAATTTGTTTCTTGTTACACATGGTTAAAATTCTGGTTTGGAAGTATTTTTGATCAAAGAAAAGCATCTATCAGTTGTTTTGATAGGAAGCCAACTTAAACTTTTATTTGGTTTATGAAACTGGTCTCTGGGCTTGTTTATTTATTTATTTTTACTGGATAACATTAACCAACAAACTGATGTCTAGCTATACTTGATTTGAAAATTGCCTTTGGTTTCTTCTTCTTTTTTTTTTTTTTTTTAATTATTGTGACAATTGCATGTTGATTTGTACCCAAGTGTATTTTTTTTTTGTACTAGGAATCATCAGTTGTTTTGCCTTTGGTTTCTTCTTGCGGAAAAGGAAAGAGAGGGCTGCTAGGTTGTTACAGGGAAGTGGTCTTTCTAGGACACAGATGTGTATGTACCCTGGTGGGCAACTAACTGAACATATATCACAACCAATCATACACAGCCATTGATTAGTTTAGGCCTGTGTCTCTGCTGTTTCAATGAGCAGAGAAACTAACACTATTAATTACTTATCTTTACTGAGTCTTAGTGCTCTTTTTGTTTTCCAGTGCCTACTCCAGAGGAGTAACAGAAAATACACGTAAATCCCTGCGCTCAGTCCCCAGCCATAGTAACACACCGGGCACTCCTGAGCTGTTCTCATTCATCTATCTTCTAGCCCAGGATACTGAAGACTTACATCTGTGTGTCAGCTTTTTCTCAAGAAACTTTTGAGTATGTTGCATACTAAAGCAGTTTTTGGGAAAATCGCAATACATATTAGCATTTAAAAGGCAGTGAGACTTTCTATAGGGGAAAAAAAACTGGCTTTGTTGCACAGTACTTACTAAACATCCCTTTTCTGGAAACACCCAGGGCTATGCTTCAGAACAGGATGTTAACAAGTTGACAAGATGGTTTTGAACATATTATCTGGTGAAACCATCCCAACTCCACGCAGAAGCCTAGAAAGCACTATTTTACAGATGAGGGAACTGAAGCATTGTTGAAGCAACTAACCTAAAGTGGGAACTAGAAATGTTCGCTGTCTTCTCTAACTCTCAAGTTGAAATCCTAAAGCATTTAAAGTCTCATTTTCAGGGAGGCACCTCCTGTTTCTCCCCTCCTATACAATCTGCTTTTTCATTTCATAAAAACTTTGTCCCTGGCCGGCTGGCTCAGTGGTAGAGCGACGGCCTGGTGTGCAGCAATCCCGGGTTCGATTCCCGGCCAGGACACACAGGAGAAGCGCCCATCTGCTTCTCCACCCCTCCCCCTCTCCTTCCTCTCTGTCTTTCTCTTCCCCAACCGCAGCCAAGGCTCCATTGGAGCAAAGTTTGCCCGGGCGCTGAGGATGGCTCTGGTTGCAACAGAGCAACGCCTCGGATGGGTAGAGCATCGCCCCCTGGTGGGCGTGCCGGGTGGATCCCGGTTGGGCACATGCAGGAGTCTGTCTGACTGCCTCCCCGTTTCTGGCTTCGGAAAAATACAAAAAAAATAAATAAATAAAAATAAAAACTTTGTCACTGATTTCCTCCATATGTTCTTCTAAGAAAGTTAGATACATTTTTCTCATGATTTTTACTATTTCTTATGTATTGAGGCCTAGTGTGGGAGTCTCTGGAATGGAGCGAGTGAGAAGGAAGTACTTGTAGTTTAACTTGGGGAAGTGTGGGAGACCTCTTCACATAGAGCCTGTACTCTGTTATAAGTACTTTATAACCAGAAGTGTCACATCTCAGAAAATGTATTTTCTCTTTAAGGTGGTGAGTACTTATTCCGGGAAGTAGAAGAGTACTTCTGGAGTAAAAAAAATATGCCTCCCAAGTTCAAGCGCCACTTAAATGATGATGATGTCACTGGTTCTGTGAAAAGTGAAAGGGTAAGTTTAGAATCTTAAGCTTTAAAAAGAAAGATTGAACCTGACCAGGTGGTGGTGCAGTGGGTAGAACGTTGACCTGGGACACTGAAGACCTAGGTTTGAAACCCCGAAGTCATCAACTTGAGCATGGGGTCATAGACATGACCCCACGGTCACCGGCTTGAAGCCCAAGGTCACTGGCTTGAGCAAGGGGTCACAGGCACAGCTGGAGCCTCCTGGTCAAGGCACATATGAGAAGCAATCAGTAAGCAACTAAAGTGTCACAACTAAGAGTTGATACGCCTCGTTTATCTTTCTTTCTCTCTCTTGCTCCCTCTCCCCTCTCCCCTAAAAAATTTTTTAAATGTGTTTTCATTCCCTTTGTAAGTAATTTGATTTAGAAAAATCTGAAATTTATGTCTATATCCTAATCCCATCATAGTAAACATTAAAAAGTGTATGTTACTTAAATTGGTGACTCAGCTGAATTCTTTTTCCATTACTGATCACAGCTTCTCTCCAGTCTCTTCTCTCCAAGGGAATTGTATACAAATATGCAATATCTTATTCAGAACTCAGGAGGCAAATGTGGTTGGAATTTAGAACATTACAGATTGTAGAAAATTAGATGCATATTGTATAACAGACTTTAGGGCAGGGGTCCCCAAACTTTTTACACAGGGGGCCAGTTCACTGTCCCTCAGACCATTGGAGGGCCAGACTATAAAAAAAACTATGAACAAATCCCTATGCACACTGCACATATCTTATTTTAAAGTAAAAAAAAAAACAGGAACAAATACAATATTTAAAGTAAAGAACAAGTAAATTTAAATCAATAAACTGACCAGTATTTCAATGGGAACTAGGGGCCTGCTTTTGGCTAATGAGATGGTCAATGTCCGGTTCCATATTTGTCACTGCCAGATGTAACAAGTGATGGGACGTGCTTCCGGAGCCGTGAGGCATGCATCCCACGTCACTGGAAGTAGTACTGTATGTGAGCGATGCCATGCTTTGCGTTTCTCACTGACCACCAATGAAAGAGGTACCCCTTCCCGAAGTGTGGCGGGGGCCGGATAAATGGCCTCAGGGGGCCGCATGTGGCCCGTGGGCCGTAGTTTGGGGACCCCTGCTTTAGGGGGTCTGGAGCAGCACCACCAAACATTCATACTTTTCAATGCAATGTCTCATACTAAGTATTGATATATAAATAAAATGTATAAGTAAATTAGCTAGCATCAGTTCAGGTCAGATTTTCATCCAAATGAGTTTTGGCTCCAATCTTACAAAATCTCTTGGTTTTTCTAAACTTTTTAGATTTTGGAATTACATATAAAGGATTTTGGTCCAGTGATTGTCCCAGAATCCAGAGTGATATTTATATAATGTTCAGTTTCTAGTTTATTCCATTTTGTGTAGATATGTATGCATCTAGAAATTATGCACCATTTTGGAGACAATGTTTGGTACGAACATTGTAGATAGGTTACTTTTACAGTAAGTATGCAATAAATATTTTTTGAGGGAAGGAATTAGCATTATTCTTATAAATTGTGGTAACACTGATTAATATATGAATGTCAAATGTACAACTTTATAATATGACACCTATATACTCTACATTTCCAATTTTACACCATTATGGTCAGTACATTTGTACTTAGTGTGATTTCAGTCTTTTTAAATTTATTGAGACTTGTGTCCCAACATATGGTCTGACCTTAAGAATGTCCCATGTTCATTCTCCCGTTTTGGGATGGAAAGTTTGTAAATGTCAGTTAAGCCCATGTGTCATTTAAGGCTGATATTTCCTTGTTGACTTCTGGAGTCCCCTTCTGTTGTATTTTTGGCTCTCATTTAAAGAAGACAGTTCGGTGGGTTTTAGTACATTACAGAATTGTGCGGCCATCGCCTCAGTCTATTTTAGGACACTTTCATCATTCCAAAAAGACATCGTGTACCTTTTAACAGTCATCCCCCATTATCCTCATCCCCTCAGCCCCAGGCAACCACAGAGCTCTAGATTTGTCTTCTGGACATTTTATATAAATGGATTTATACAATATGATGTCTTTTCTAACTGGCTTCTTTGGTTTAGAATGTTTTCAAGGGTTATCCATGTTATAGTATGTATCAGTACTTTTTATTGCTGAATAATATTGCTATATGGATATATATACCACATTTTATTTATTCACTCATCAGTTGATAGTCATTAGGCGTTATTTCCACTTTTTGGCTATTATGAATACCACTGCTGTGAATATTCATGGACAAGGTTTTGTGTGAACATGTGTTTTTGTTGATCTTGGGTATACCCAGGAGTGGAATTGCTGAATTCCACTAATAGAATTACTCCCCATTCAGTGTTTTAAAGAACTGCCAGATGGTCCCGAAGGGGCTGCCTGGTTTTTACATGCCCACAGACAATGTGTGGATATTCTAGCTACTCCACATTTCTCCTCACCACCAGTGTCTTCTCACCAACAGTTGTTAATTATCTGCCTGCTTACATGTGAAGTGCTATTTCATTGTGTCCCTTTAGCCTTTTGTGATACTGTATTTCTAGCTCTCATGTTTGTTCAATGAATGGGTATAAAAACATTGGTTTTAATGGCTGTTTCTCATTGTACAGCTATAATACAAATACTTTATCTTTAGTAGCATCCTCTAAAACAAACTATCAAAAATGTGTTACTTATTAGCTAGAATACTGGTCAAGAAATATTTGTTGAAGGAATTCAAGCATCTCCCTGAATATTACTGACTTAGAACCTCTTTTCATATGGTGATTGGCTAGTTCCTCTTCTATTGGGAATTGGTTTGTCAGAGCTCTTTATATAATACAGACATCAGACCTTTGGTCTGAAAGTATATTGCAGATTTTTTCCCCCCAATCTTTTACTTGCTGTTTAACCTTGTTTATGATGTCTTATGTTTTTTATATTTTAAATGTTAATATAATCCAGTCCATTAATCTTATATTTAAAACTTCTGGGATTGTGAGTTGCTTAGGAATAACTTACGCATTTTAAGAGCTAAATATATATTTCATATCTTTTCAGTCTTTGTGATTTCATAAATAAATGCATTTAAGATCATCTTTTAAGTACTATTTTGATGTGTCCTGTGATTTTGTTCAGTGATGTTCCCAGAAACACTCATTTCTGATGAGTCTGTTAAATTTCCATTTCCATTTTAATGCTAGTTAGAAGAATGTTTTAAAATTTCCTTTTGTCATTTGTTCTAAGTTCCATTGCATTATGCCCAGAGAATGTGACCTCTAGTTTTGGGAATTTATTATAATTATTTTGTGGCTTATTCTTTTCTTGGCTATTTGAAAATAAAATTTGCTACCAAGTTCTAATTAATTTCTTTTTTGTCTTCTTGGTCTCTCCATCTCTGAACAGTATGCTAAATCTTCCCTATAATTTCAAATGTATTTGTTTCTTCTTGTAATTTAAGTAGTTTTTGCTTAATATATTTTAGCCACCAGGCCCTCGGCTGCCGGTGAGCGCTCTTTGGCCTGGTCTTTGGTTGTTCCTTGTTGTCATTTGGATCTCAGCTCTGGTTTCACCTCTGAGAGTGATTTTCCATGACAGCCTAATCTCATTGAGTCACCCTGTCACTTTCTATCTCGTCACTGTTTTAATTCTCTGCATAGCATTTGTCACCATCAGATAGCTTTCTATTCTTCAAAGGTGGTGCTGGATACTTAGCACCGTGCCTAGCACACAGGAGATGCCCAGGCACATTTGTTAGATGAAAAGTGAATGGAGAGCGACTGGAAGGCAGGGAGAAGGAGAAGGGACTGGCTCCGCCTGGTGGCCCGCATTCCTCACTCCCACCCTGCTTTGGTGACCTCTGCCTTGTAGTCAGTCATAGCTTTGCGCTCTTAAAGCATTTTCTCTGGAAAGTCTGCAAATGTGATTCTGTGTGTTTAGTTCCCAGTGAAGCACATGTCATTACTCTCCCCCTTGGAAGCTCGGCGTTCAGAAATTTTACCAGGACAGAGCTTGTTTTATTATACCTCTGGACAGTTTATAAGCCCTGGGAATCTGAAAACTCAAGTCATTGTTTTTCTTTCTTTTTTTTTTAACAGAGAAATCTTTTGGAAGATGATTCAGATGAAGAAGAGGATTTTTTTCTGTAAGTTTTTTAACAGCTCTTTTGGGATGTAATTAACATATAAAGTTTACAATATGAGTTCTGCACACCTGTGAAACATCACCAAAATCAAATACAGTAATAAACACAGCCATCCTTGTACCTCTTGGTAATCTGTCATTCTCCCATTCCCTAGGTAGCCAATGATCTGCTTTCTATCACTATAGTTGTATTTTCTAGAATTTTTTTTTGTAAATGGAGCTGTGAACTATGACTCTACTTTTACTGACTTAATTCACTGCATATTGAGAGTCATCCATGCTGTCACATCTATCAATTGTGTCTCTTTATGTCTGAGGAGTACTTCATTGTATGAACACCCTGCAGTTCAGTCGCTCAGTCGCTTATTGATGGCTATTTGAGGTAGTTCTAATTCTTAGCTGTTATAAACAAGGCCACTGTAAACATTTCCTGTAGGTTTTTGTGTGGACATCTGCTTTTGTTTCTTTCAGGTAATGGTTAGGAGTAAAATGGCGGGTGGGTATACAGCTTTTTTCCAAAGTGGTGTCCCATGTCATCCCCACCAGCGTTGTATGAGAATTCTAGGCTCCAGATCCTCGTCAACGCTCCATGCACTCGATCTTTAGTTTCAGTCATTCATGTGGGCGTGCAGTGGTATCACGTTACAGTCTTAATTTGCATTTCCCTTATAATGAATTATATTGAGCATCTTTTGTGTACATATTTTTCATCCTCATTTCTTTTTTGATGAATTAATATGTAAAATCTTTTGCCCAATTTTAAATTTGTCTTAAGAGTTTTATGTATTTAAGAAACAAGTTCTTTGTCAGATATGTCCTACAAATATTTTTTCTCTATTTGCCAGTAAATCTTTTCATTTTCACAACAGTATCTTTTGAATATCAAAGTTTTGATTTTGATGAAATGAATTTATTAATTTATTAAAAATCTATTTTTTCCAAACCCAGTGTCACTAAGAATTTCTCCTGTTTTGTTTTCTAAGAGTTTACAGATCTGGCTTTAATGTTTATATTTATAATATATTTTATGTTAATTGTTATATATGATTAATTGGGGGATTTGGGGGGGGCATATGGTATCCAGTTGTGCCACCACCATTTGATGGAAAGATTATTCTTTCCCCATTGAATGGCCTTGATACTTTGTCAAAATTAATTGACCTAATTTGAAGCTCTGTTTAGAAAGGGCTCTCATACAGGCCTGGGTTTGTATTTGCAAAGTCAGGAGGCATGGCGTCTTGTTGCAGTTTACTCCACGGGGTAATGGAGAGCTGTGCCTGAGAGGCAGCATTTGCCTCCTTCTTTGCTGTAATGTTGTGAAGGTTTTTGTAGAGGCTCCTCCCCAGTACAAACATTATATAGAAAGTAATTGAGCCTGACCAAGCAGTGGCGCAGTGGATAGTGTCGGACTGGGACGCGGAGGACCCAGGTTTGAGATACCAAGGTTGCCAGCTTGAGCACAGGCTCATCTGGTTTGAGCAGAGCTCACCAGCTTGGACCCAAGGTCGCTGGCTCGAGCAAGGGGTTACTCAGTCTGCTGAAGGCCCGCAGTCAAGGCACATATGAGAAAGCAATCAATGAACAACTAAGGTGTCGCATTGAAAAACTAATGATTAATGCTTCTCATCTCTCCGTTCCTGTCTGTCTGTCCCTATCTATCCCTCTCCCTGACTCTCTCTCTGTCTCTTTGAAAAATAATAATAAATTTTTTTAAAAAAGAAAGTAATTGACAACCATGAAGCAATGAACAAAAAGAGTCTACAGGATATGAAACAAATCCAATTATAGGAAATAGTATCATTTTTTGCAGGAAGGACAGATAAAGTGGGAAGATAATTTCCTACAAGTGACAAGATTTACATAGAATCACAAAGCTAATTGCTGACAGTGCTGGTTATGGTAAAAAGCCTTAGTCTGTGCCACAGCTGTCAGAAAGAAACAGTATTGCAAAGAAGGCCAGACGCTGTGGTTAAGTAAGTGGTTACCTGGATGTAACTTAGATACCCTTGTAGGGAACACTAACTCTTCAGGCAACAGTGTACTGCTAGAGGTCCACTCCCACCTAACACTGGGCATCTCCCAAAGGGCCCACCAACAAAACTAGCACTCTTGTGTCAAGTCTGACTTCCACACCCTGTGGTTTTGTCTGTGTGTTGAAAGGGAGATACACCAAAGTTCTTGAAATAATTTTTAAAAATTAATCAACACTCATGTTTATAGTAGCCAAAAGGTCATAAAAGCCAAAAGTTAGGAAGCAACCAAGTCTCCATCAGTGGATGGAGAGAAACAAAATGTGATATATGCATATAGTGGATTTTTAGTATTAGTCTTAAAGAAGGACATCCTGACACATGCTACAACATGGGTGCCCTTCAAGATGTTAACGCTAAGTGGAAGAAGCTGGTCACACGAGGATAAACTGTATGATCCCTCTTGCATGAGGTCCCTGGAGTAGTCACGTTTATAGAGACACAGGTAGAAGGGAGGCTGCCAGGGGCTGGGCGGATGCAGACTGCGGAGCTTGTGTTCCGTTAGTACAGAATCTGTTTTCTTTTGTGTTTTATAGTTTATACCTTATTCTCTATTATCAGAAGAATGATAATTAATTAAAATATCCAAAAGTTCTTTTAATTCTAGAATTTTAAAACACATTAATCAAAATAATACATTGACTAGAATAGAGAAATAATTTGAGAAATGTTGATATTTTCAGATTCCTTCATTTCTCTTTAGCCACATTGTTGAGTTTAAGATGAGTAATCAAAAACCATAGTTTGAGCCTGACCAGGCGGTGGTGCAGTGGGTAAAGCGTTGGACCAGGATGCAGAGGACGCCAGTTCAAAACCCCAAGGTCGCCAGCTTAAGTGTGGGCTCATCTGGTTTGAGCAAAGCTCACCAGCTTGAGCCCAAGGTCACTGGCTTGAGCAAGGGGTCACTCGCTCTGCTGTAGCCCCTTGGTCAAGGCACATATGAGAAAGCAATCAATGAACAACTAAGGAGCCACAACGAAGAACTGATGCTTTTCATCTCTCTCCCTTCCCATCTGTCTGTTTCTATCCTTCTCTCTGTCACCAAAAAAAAAAAAAAAAAAAAAATTACTTTGAAATTTTTAGTGTTTTGAATGGATTTTTCTCTTTATCCATCCCTGATAATCAGCGTTTCATTATAGCCCCAATTCAAGGTGAATTGTACTTTTAGTTTTCTGTAATCGATCATAAAGCAATCCATACTCACTGACACTTCAGTTACGGTATTTCAAAGTTTAATTATTAGAACATCCTGTGTGTAACTAAGGTTATATAAACCCTAATTTCTCTGAAAGTTACAATATTTAGAAGAAGTTGGTTGTGGCCAGCATTAAGTACCAACAAAGGACAGACACGATTACATATCCTGCAGTTCCAGTAATATCAGTAAATGTGGTTTCTTACAGTAAATGACTGACCCGTGTTTAGAATTCAGCTTGATTGTATTTTCTGTTTTCGTTTTTGTCTTTCGGATGCTCTCAATTGTTCATGTGCACTTGGTGTTTTGATTTTAGGAGGGGACCATCTGGACCAAGATTTGGACCTAGAAATGACAAAATTAAGCAGTAAGTTTCTGAGATACTCATTTGTTTAAATGGTTATCATTTTTCTGTGTGGACCACAGGTGGACACACTGCTGCCTTTGAGCCATATCTGGCTGCCACCTGCTTTTGTGTATAAAGTTTTATTGGAACACAGCCATGCCTGTTTGTTTTCTTATTCTCTCTGGCTGCCTTCAGACGACAGTGGCAGATTTGACTAGTTGTGACAGAGCTTATGGCTGACAGAATCTGAGATGTCTCTTATTTACCTGGCCCTTTATAGAAAAATCTTTGCTGAGGCCTGATTCAGACAAACTAGAACTGCTAGGTTTTAAAAACCCAGTAATTCTTTCTGTTTTCACAAAGCTACCTCTGAATTACAGCTAAGGGAATGCACTTCCTGGTTCCTGGTTTTTCTTAACTTGATTGCCTCATGTCAAATCTCTTTATTTAGCACAAATCAAGGTCTGTTTTGGTTTTAAATCTATAGCATGAGTCCCATTTTCAGAATAAGAGCAGGATAGTAGATTTGGTTCTTTGAAGTACAGCTGTCTTTTACATACTTCCAGGGCTTTTTCATATTGATTACTTACCCTGACCTGTATATTTGATCTAAGTGTTATGGGTGATTTTCAGTCTGAGGCTTGTGCTGCATGGATAGTAGGCGGTAGCCGAGGAGGCTTGGCGGTGATAACGCTGTAGAGCAGTGGTTCTCAAACTTTTTGAAGTCGGGACACATTTAAAATCCTACAAATTATTGTAGGCACACTATATACAGATTTCTGAGAAATATGTTATAATAATTAAGTCAAATATTGAAGAAAAAAATATAAAGCCCAAGCGTGCTTTTATGGTAATTAAACAAAATAAATATGACAAAAATTAAATTTATTCTGACATTAAAAAACACTTTTATGTTACAGTTTTTGAGTTATGGTTTTTAGAATTCGTAAAAGGGGTTAGAAAATTTAAAAAACCGACAAAAAAGTTATCTTTTTATATATCATATATAGATACATTCTTAGTAAGATTTAGTAAATTCGGCAGGTCCTGGCACAAATGTGTTAAGTTTTTTCATTCTTGTGTTTATGAGAAACATGAGCTTGATGTGTCCTAGCGATTTCTTCAATGTTTGGGCATATATTTGAAAGGCAAACTCTCATTTCCTCATCAATACATTAAAGCATTCCTCTCTTTTTACTCTTGTGTTGAGGGTAGAAAATCTTAATTCACATAAATAGGATGTTGAAAATTGTAGTAAAATGTTCAAAGCTTTTTTAGATATTGCCACATATTTTTCTTTTATAGAAACCCTAAAGGCTTCAAGAGACAATTCCTTATGTTTAATCATCAATCCACGATCAGTGGATATAGCTGCCAGTTCTTTTTCTGTTAATGTTAAACCAAAATCACTTGAAGCTTCCATGGATGGGTTTCTAATCCAATTGTATTGTTCAGTGTTAAGTGATGGAAAATGCTATAAATTAAATTCTGCCCCTCAGCCTTCAAGTCCTATTTTATTTACACTTAACTTTTGCTCACTTCCAGAATCGGATTCTTCAATATCACGCTTCTTTTTGAGAAATCTATCCATTTTATTTGGGTGTATTTATCTAAAAATAATATAATGATGTATTAATAATAAAATACGATGTGTTAACAAAAAGCGGTATTTCATAATGAAATGGTATAATAGAGTAGCTATATTTATTTTTATATCTGGGCACATGCCACGAACCAATGCAGCTAGTAATTCCAGGTCCCAAGTGGGAACAGTGTGGAATTAAGAAAATACGGGGTCAGGAGGGTCCTGTAATTGCTGCTGGCAAGAACAAAGCGCACCCAAAAACCACATCTTGCTTTATTTATAGGGCAAAGTGGGCCATTAGCAAATCAATGAGATCTTTGATCATGTTTCCAAGGCAACCCAAGAATTTTACCAAGTGTAGAAAACTGCCACCATACATATCATCTTAACTTTACACCAGACAAAGGATAGAAGAAACTTGCCTCCAGTCTTTCCGGGGAACATAGGGGGTAGTGTAAACAATCCAGCACCACAGCTGAACAGCCTTTGCCACCTAATCAGGCAAGTGAGGTGGGGGGTTGGACAGACTGTCAGCTTATAGCCAATTCCCACACCTCTGTCCCCCCCAAAATCTAAACTCCAAAAACCCTGTTGGTTTTTTGGTCCCCAACAGGCACATATTTCTCTGGAATACCATAGGGCGCACCTGGAAATCTTCTAGGGTGCACACTTTGAGAACCACTGCCGTAGAGCGTAATGTTAGACAGAGATAAGCTTGGCTGGAAGGGAGGAGGACTGTACAGGGCAAGAAGAGCGCTGGACCTGACCAGGCTGTGAAGAATAACTGTGGAAGAGGCACTGAATGGCTCCGGTTCAGATGCTCAGGAGAGATGGCCGCTGCCCCGCTTCTGGGTGCAGATGGCAGGCACACAGTGGGAAGGGGACTGTAATGGGTATCACGTTTTTAGTGAGATTCTTGGCCTTTAGTCAGGTAGCTGTTGGTGTGAAGAAATAAATATGTCCACAATTAGCCTAATCCTGCCTCATGGATTCTGAACTGGAGAGCCAAGGTACAAGGAAGTCGATTCGAGTTCTACACAGGATGTTTTTGCTTTCTGCTGCTGTGTGACAAAGTACCCTGAACTTAGGAGCCTAAGAAAAGACATGTTTATCATCTCACATTTCCCATGGTTCAGGAGTTGTCACTGCAAAGTGGGCCCTCTGCACAGGGTCTCAAAATCCTGAAATCAAGGTGTCACCGTTACTTCTTTTCTAAGTTAATGTAACGTAGTTTTTGTCTGAGGACTGGAGTAACAGAGGAAAAGTGGACATTAAAATATCCGCCATGTGGCCTGACCAGGCGGTGGCGCAGTGGATAGAGCATCGGACTGGGATGCGGAGGACCAGGTTCAAGACCCCAAGGTCGCCAGCTTGAGCGCGGGCTCATCTGGCTTGAGCAAAGCTCACCAGCTTGGACCCAAGGTCACTGGCTTGAGCAAGGGGTTACTCAGTCTGCTGAAGGCCCACAGTCAAGGCACATATGAGAAAGCAATCAATGAACAACTAAGGTGTCGCAATGAAAAACTGATAATTGATGCTTCTCATCTCTCTCTGTTCCTGTCAGTCTGTCCCTATCTATCCCTCTCTCTGACTCTCTCTGTCTCTGTAAAAAAAAAAAAAAAAAAAAAAATCCACCAAGTGTACTCTGGAGAGGAGGCAGCTAAAAACCAATTATTACATTTTTGAATTTATATTAAATCTATTGAACAGCTGAAATTTGGATAGAACAGGTCGCCCTCACCAGATATAAAGGAAGAAAATCATATATTTATTTTGAAGAACAACAGAAAGTGTGTCCTCTTTGCTCCATGATGGGTTTTCAGACCTTCCTGGTGTGCCAGCTGTCTTAAACACTGTGTAAGAGAAAACTGACGGGCAGCGGGAGTTACACCCCTGAACGTCGGTGTGCTCTAGCACCCTTGGCATTTGCGTCCTGCCCGGGCTCTGTCTCCGTCAGTCCTAGTGTGTGTTTGCCAGCACCCTGAGCTCCCCACCCCCGGCCATGCCTGACAGCGGAGAACTGAGCCTGAGCCTGACCACAGTGAAGCTGGGGGACTAATTCTGCCAGTCACTGAGCAGTCTGACGGGCCCTTGAATGAGCGGAAATGGGCCAAAACTAAACTACAGGTTCAATGTGGCTTTTATTTCAATCATGTTGTCTTTATTTCCTGAGAACTCAAGCCTGCAAATGGAAGAACATAGCCATCATACCATAACCATTTCATAGCTGAATTATTCTGAGAACTCGCTATTTTCTACCATGTCTAATGAAAGTTTCAAAAATTATAAAATGTTTGCCTGATCAGGCGGTGGCGCAGTGGATAGAGTGTCGAACTGGGACGGGGAGGACCCAGGTTCAAAACCTCAAGATTGCCGGCTTGAGCACGGACTCACCAGCTTGGGCGTGGGCTCGCCAGGTTGAACCCAAAGGTTGCTGGCTTGAGCAAGGGGTCACTCGCTCTTTTTTAGCCTCTCGGTCAAGGCACATATGAGAAAGCAATCAATGAACAACTAACGAGCTGCAACAAAGAATTGATGCTTCTCATCTCTCTCCCTTCATGTCTGTTTGTCCATCCCTCTGACTCTGTCTCCGTAAAAAAAAACACTAAAATTTTTGAAAGAAAACTACATATTTTGTTTATCTCTTTTTAAAACTAGTGTTCAGAATCAGGTGGATGAAGTTATTGATGTCATGCAAGAAAATATTACAAAAGTCATTGAAAGAGGAGAGAGACTAGATGAACTCCAAGACAAATCAGGTACAGACATTTCACGTATTTCCTGATATTATTAACCTTTGTGCTGATAGTTTGCTTCTCCCATTTTTCTACCAAAAGTGTAGGAACCATGACTTAAGTTAGTGGTGTTTGGTTCTTAATTTATGACTGTCATGTTTTAACTTTAGCTCCCTGTACGTACTGTGAATCATCTCATTATATATTTCTTTAACTGATTGGCTGAGCTAAAACTACCCTGTTGCGGAGTCAGAGTGGAGTTTATCTTTTTCCTGTGACATTGCTGGGCTTTGTGTTCCTCACAGTCTGGGCACCACGGCACACGCTTCAGACTTCCCTGAAGGTCTCATCTTTTGCTTTCTCTGGTAACTCAGTGCCTTTCCTTACCGACAGATGCTGCTCTCTGTGCGGGTAGCAGTTCCTGGCGCATATTAGGCATTCAGATATTGCTTCAATGATGAACGGCTGAATAGCTGATTAACCCTTAATAGACTTGTTTAAACAAAAATCTGACTTAACCACTTTCAAAATTCATATTGTTTTGCTTCTAAGTCAGTCACTTTTGGTGCCTTTTAAGAATGGAACCTCCACATGTCAATTTTTTTCATGTAGCTGTGCCAAGTTCTTGAATTTTTCAAGAGTATTTTCTTACTGGAATTCATAAGTTTGTTTGCAAGGCTTGAGGCCTGGGAAAGTCTTCTCTTAATCTTATTGTAAAAATGGATTGAGCAGCCGGACCTGCGGCAATCTTTTGGGTTTTGGGTTTTTATTTTTATCAATACAGAATGTCAACATTTGTGGGTGGAGGAAAAGGAGGATGTTGTTTTTATGCTTAAAAGGGGATGCATTTGCAGAAGTAGAAATTGGTATCTCCTTGGTTTTGTGAGACTAGATAAGAGCATCCTGTGATGTCGTTTAATCCTTCTCCGTCCCCCATGTGATACAGAAAGCTTATCGGATAACGCCACTGCGTTTAGCAACAGATCCAAACAGCTTCGGAGGCAGATGTGGTGGCGCGGATGCAAAGTAAGTCCATCAGATGTGTCGGAAGGGCGGGCCAGCACTCACGTGCTGTGCAGAAACCAGCAGAAAGGGCTCTAGGTTGTGAGTTCCAGGCGGGCGGATTGTGGTTGCCTAGCTTGTTGTATCTCCTGAACTGGGACTCTAGGAACTCATAAATATGTGTTGAATTAATGGTTTTGGGAACAGAAATAATTGAATCAGGCAAGCCTAAAAGTGTGTTTTCATGGACTTCCTCATGGAAAATTATCTACATTTTAAAAAATTACTTAGCTACCTCTAAATTTATAAGGAAGGCCCTGGCCGGTTGGCTCAGTGGTAGAGCGTCGGCCTGGCGTGCAGAAGTCCCGGGTTCGAATCCCAGCCAGGGCACACAGGAGAAGCGCCCATCTGCTTCTCCACCCCTCCCCCTCTCCTTCCTCTCTGTCTCTCTCTTCCCCTCCCGCAGCCGAGGCTCCATTGGAGCAAAGATGGCCCGGGCGCTGGGGATGGCTCCTTGGCCTCTGCCCCAGGCGCTAGAATGGCTCTGGTTGCGACAGAGTGACGCCCTGGAGGGGCAGAGCGTCGCCCCCTGGTGGGCGTGCCGAATGGATCCCGGTCGGGCGCATGTGGGAGTCTGTCTGACTGTCTCTCCCCGTTTCCAGCTTCAGAGAAACACAAAAAAATTTTTAAAAATTTAAAAAAAATAAATTTATAAGGAATATTAATTTGTCTTATACTTTGTTATCAGTACCTTTTGGAGCAGCCTGTAGCATTACATCCACATTAAAAAGAGGAAAAGCTAAAGAAAAAGATGATTTTTTAAAAGGGGCGGGGTGCAGTTTATATGTCAGAATATGGCAAGTGTGGCTAAGAAAAATGATCTATTATCATTATTTCAGAGAAATAAGAAATAAAAGAAATTTTTAACAAGGAGAAAATGAGTATTGTTATATACTAATGTATTCCTGCAACCCATTTACATGAAAGGAATTTACTTCTTAAATCAAGTATAGCTACGAATCATTAAACAGAAAATGTTTCTTTTAAGATTTCATCGCTGTGAGCAAATCTCTTTCCTCCTGATTCTATGGATCATTTTTAGTGTTGTTGAAACCTTAGACGTAAACTCATTGCTTTTAGTCTCTCGTTTTCAAGTTGGGCAATAAATTTCTAAACTTGACTTTCACATATACTAAGGATTTCTTCCAAGATTTGCTTTGGATTTACTTATTTTTGTCCATGTACCTGTAGAAACCTCTTAACTTTCAGAAACAGAACTTGGGAAAGAAACAAGCCCTATTGCTCCTCTTGCCTCGAATTTAAATTTTCTATTTTAAATTATTTAAATAATAAATTTTCTGTGTTCCTTAACTCCTCTATTTCTATAGAAGTTGTCTATTTCATAGACATCTGGAAGAACAGAAGGTCCTTGAGACATTCACATTCTCCCCCTACACACATGTGCACACGCAACGCATTTACCCCCTCCCCCGCGCCCCCGGCACGGCACATTCACCCTCTCCTCCCTCCTCCTCCCCACTCACACACACGACACATGATGTAGTCGGGAAGAATGCTCAGTGTGCATGTTGCCGAGTTTTCTTAGCCACATCTAAAGCTTTTGTATTTTATGGGGTTCAGATCAGAGGAATTGTATGGTTTTAAGGGGGAAAGTTGAATTAATTTTGAAGGTATGTTTTAGGTAGTCTCCATCAGTACTGTTTTCTGGATTGACTTCATGATGGTGATGTAGGAAGGTCTTAAAAGAAGGGACACAGGACAGAAAGTAGATCAGAGGTTGCAGGTGGGTCAGGGGAGAGAGTGGAAATTGACCACAGCAGAGCATGAGGGAACTTTTTGGCGTGCTAGAAATGTCAGATATTTGATTGTGATGGGTGACAACTATATATTTGTCAACATCCATCAAAATGAACTTTAAAAGAGTGAATTTTAGGCCCTGGCCAGTTGGCTCAATGGTACAGCGTTGGCCTGGTAGTGCAGGAGTCATGGGTTCGATTCTCGGCCAGGGCACCCAGGAGAAGCACCCATCTGCTTCTCCACTTCTCCCCCTCTCCTTCCTCTGTGTCTCTTTCTTCCCCTCCCGCAGCCAAGGCTCCATTGGAGCAAAGTTGGTCTGGGCACTGAGGATGGCTCTATGGCCTCTGCCTCAGGCGCTAGAATGGCTCTGGTTGCAACAGAGCGACGCCCCAGATGGGCAGAGCATCACCCCCTGGTGGGCATGCCGGGTGGATCCCGGTCGGGCGCATGCGGGAGTCTGACTGCCTCCCTGTTTCCAACTTCAGAAAAATACCAAAAAAAAAAGGGGGAGTGAATTTTATTTCTATGAAATACATCTAACTTTAAAAATAAATAGAGAACAAAAGTAGCCAGTGGGTTGGGAGGGAGAAACCCCGACCCCACCTTCAGGACTGGAGGCTTCTTCATGTCTAGAGAGCAGCAGATTTGTCCGTGTCACTTGGAGGAAGAGCTGTGGACACGCACGACACAGTACTGTCGTTTGCTTGTGTGCATTTCTGGCAGTGTTAGAAACCCAAGGAAGGGCCTGACCAGGTGGTGGCGCAGTGGATAGAACATTGGATTGGGTTGCAGAAGACCCAGGTTTGAGACCCTGAGGTCACCAGCTTGAGTGTGGGCTCATCTGGTTTGAGCAAAAAGCTCACCAGCTTAAAAAAAAACCAACAAAACTCACCAGCTTGACCCAAGGTCACTGGCTGGAGCAAGGCATTACTCCCTCTGCTGAGGGCCCGCGGTCAAGGCACATATGAGAAAGGAATCAATGAACAACTAAGGTGTCCTAATGAAAAACTGATGATTGATGCTTCTCAACTCTCTCTGTTCCTGTCTGTCTGTCCCTATCTCTGACTGTCTCTGTTAAAAAAAAAAAAAAAAAAAAACAAGGAAGGAAACCACTGAACTGTTTTGAAGTTGATGCTGGTGCTTAGCATTTATGTCTTCTCAGCCTAGTGCCGTTGGTGGAGCGGATGGGCGCACGTTTGAGGGACAGGTGAAAAACCACTGGAAAATTCCAGATTGCTTTAGGAATGTTTTTAGGTTAAATAAGAGAAACTTCCATATATTCTCAGAATCCCTTTGTCGCTAAGTACTTTAGAGTATAATGGGGACACAGACACCTACTGATAATGAACCTCCTGCATCCATCTGATCTGCATTTTTGTGTTACCACAATTAATAATTTTAATAGGCACCCTGGTGTCCAGATTGCAGAGCTTCCCCATCACTTTGTCCCTGTGATGAATGTAAGAGCAGTGCAGCGTCACCAACAGTTCATGTTGGAAACATTTAGTTGGCTACCTCTGGTTACAACCTGTGATGCTCAGAATGTTCATGTGTTTATAATAACTGGGCATCTTTTTCTGAATGAACCATCTTTAATCAACAATCTGAAAATCTTTGGTGCGAATAAAACTCATTTGAATTCATCAGGAAAATCAAGTCAATGTGTAATTTATGTGTGTTAGGGTTAAATGAGGGATATGACAATATTATAGAGAGAAATGATGTAAGCTTAAAATATTAATTAGCTCACTAAGGACTTACCCTGAGATTTCTCCTCCCATTGGTGAAACTGCCACACAGAATCCTCTTGGCCAAGTTATTTATTACATAAGGTTATTCATGAAGACTCTAAATTCTCTTCCTCAAAACAGAGATAAAAACACCAAGAAAAAGGAAAGGGAGCAAAAACAAACAGAATTCTCACATACTTTGAGAATACCATATTTCCCCATGTATAAGATACACCTTAATTTTGGGGCCCGACATTTGAGAAAACATGTATTACATAAAGTTATTAAACTCAAGTTTTATTCATCATAAATTTCATACAACTTCCTCATCACTGTCAAAACTCCCATCCATTAGCTTGTCTTCATCTGTGTCTGATGACGAATCACTGTTTTCAACAATGAGCGCAAAAAGCGGGAAATGCAAGTAAAAAAATCTATAACCACTGTATAAGATGCACCCAGTTTTTAGATCCCAAATTGGGGAGGGGTGTCTTATACATGGGGAAATATGGTAATGCCATAAAAATGCTGTCTCATACTATATATATTAGGTCATTTGTATTGGATGCCTTTGTTACTCATCCTGTCCTGAGGCTTTTTAACAGTAGGTTAATTACCGTACTTTTCCTGCTCTTGTTAGAAACAAGTGCAAGAAATTCTAGACTCAAACAACCCGATCTGTGAAGCTTTGATTGGTGCTGTTCACTGTGCAGTGAGCCTGGAACAGTAAAATCCGAGCAAGTAAAACCGAGTTTGGAGAATCCTGATTATTCATGAAAAAAAAGTTGAAAACCTTTTGAGGAATGATCCTATTCACTAATTAATCAGTGTAATATGGTAACTAGCACAATAAATGGTCACGTGAATATAGTCAAGATTAATATTAATACCTTTCTTACGCCTTTTTGTGTGTTGTAGATAAAAGCCATCATGGCTCTGGTTGCTGTTATCCTTTTGTTGGTGATCATCAGTAAGTATTGATTGCATTATTTATTTTGAGGAGTATCATTGGTTTCTGAGTTCATTTTCATTTACTTTCAGTCTGCCCGGGGTGACTATCAGGATTGAGAGTAGTGACTTTGACCCGAGCTCCGACAGTGCTCCTGAGCCGGCCACAATCTCGGGGCTCCGTGATCCATGGAAGGCCAGATACGGCCACTCTCACACCTGGGCCATCACTCACTTTCTGCTTTATTTTTTTTTGTATTTTTTCTAAAGTTGGAAATGGGGAGGCAGTCAGACAGACTCCCACATGCGCCCGACCGGGATCCACCCGGCATGCCCACCAGGGGGCGATGCCCTGCCCATCTAGGGTGTCGCTCTGTTTCAACCAGAGCCATTCTAGCGCCTGAGGCAGAGGCCACAGAGCCATCCTCAGCGCCCGGGCCAACTTTGCTCCAATGGAGCCTTGGCTGCGAAAGGGGAAGAGAGAGACAGAGAGGAAGGAGAGGGGGAGGAATGGAGAAGCAGATGGGCGCTTCTCCTGTGTGCCCTGGCTGGGAATCGAACCCGGGACTCCTGCACGCCAGGCCGATGCTCCACCACTGAGCCAACCAGCCAGGGCCCACTTTCTGCTTATTAACGTTCAGGTGTGGCAGCTTACATTTCTTAATATGGTGTTTGAAGGAAAAATCTAGGTAAATTCTCCAGATATTTTTGTATGGTTTTGGATTTGAGCTTGATTTCAGTCATTAATATCCTTAATATTCTTTGTAAAGTGAGATCATTTTCAATACCTCCTTTTCCCCAAGGCTCTTGACCTGTGTTTACGGGGACTCGATGAAGCTGTAGAAAGGGTCTCGAATAACCATTTGAAATATTCCATGGCAATATTCCCTTTTTTAAGAGAAAAGAGTTTCATTACAAAGAAATGGAGTGGAGCCTCACCCGTGTCTGTGGGTTCAGGGTTTGTGCGTCTGCCTGCTGGCTGGCATTAGTTTGTGACCCAGACTGGTCCTGAGGTGCCTTCAGTCACTGTGTTCAAACAGTGACGAGTCTAAGCCCCTGACACACGCGAGCCCGTCAGGTCTGATGAGCCTGTGTCCACCTTCTGGTGTTTTGCTCTCGTAGAGTAAACCAGTGTCCTTCCCAGACTGGTCAGTGCCACGCTTCACACACTTCTGTGCACTGCGTGGATGGCCTCGCTGTTTACACGGCCCACAGGTGCAGGGCCGAAGGCTGCCTGGTGTTGGTAAGTGCCGGCCGGCAGGCTGTACCTCAGGAGAACCAGTTCGTCCGGTGGGCTTCATGCAGGCCCGAGTCTCCATGCTGCTGGCCCTGAATTCAGCGTCACTGACTAGACAATGTATGCTACGTAAGCTGTCTTTGAACAGAAACACATGAAATGAGGTTATATATTAATTGGTTGACAAAGTGTCGTACCCAGAGGCACACAGGAGTTTAACCCTGTATTTTCCCTAGGAGCGATGGCTCGGTAGTCAGTAATTCATTGTTTGTGGTGACTTTCTAGAACATAGTGCATAAATCAAGAATCAGCCATAGATGAGCCTCAGTGGCCGCCAGGGAAGAAGGGCCCTCCCGGAAGGGGGACTTGGCCCCCTTGTTCCAGGTAGCAGCGCGAGGGGGGTTGTGCAAACTGCTTGAGGCGTAGCTCTGTGCCTGAGTCTGTACCCTCACAGTGAATATATACACCTAGGTCCTTATCCTTCTAATGACAAAAGCGACTTCAAACAGGCAGTCTGAGACAGGGGAGCTGACTGGCATGCCACAGTGTGATGACAATCGTCAGTACTTTAAGAACTAGATGACTACAGCAGTTATAAAATGAGAATTATGCAGTAAAGTTCAGTATTTAAGGTGTGTGCTGGCCTGGCCCAGACCCCTGGGCAGAAGCAGTCTACTTCCCTAGTCCAGCGGCTTCCCGTCTAGGTTGGACGGAGCCTGGGGTCCGAGGGGGTGCTGGTGACCCCGGTACAGCCACTGTCAGGTGGGAGGCACCGGGAGGGACCTTCCGGTAGGGGTGTGGACACATCTTACCGATGTCTTTTCCAGAAGTTTTCCTGAAGATAAAGCATACCGTCTAAAAGTGTCAGAGCAAAAGTTCCCTGTGTAAATGACAAAAAGTGACACAGTTGAAGATCTGATGACAACATACCTGACAGATTTGTTTTGCTCTGTGACACACATTTTAAGATGACTGGAATGCAAATGAAAATATTAGGACATTGTAGAGTCTTGGAAGTTTTATACAATTTCAAAAAAAGAACATTCATCTTAGTAATAATCTATGCATACAAATACATTTATTTTTTATTTGACAATGCTTCCTGCTTCCCATATAATTTTTACATACCAAATAGGCCTTATTTGTTTAATCTCCCCCTTTTATAAAGAAAGAAATTTTCTTTGAAATGTCTTGGGGATGCTTTTAGATAACAGCATGCCCAATTCAGCCCCGTATTTCTTACGCAGACAGCGCTGGCAGAGCCCTTGGGACGGCCGGGAGGTTCTGCAGCTCTGACTTCCCGTAATTTAAAAGTTCTGTTCTTCGTCAACCAAGGCCAAGAAATTGTTTTGGGTCTGAAATGTGCTACTTACGAGTGCCACTCCCTAGGTTGGTGGCCACTTCCTTATGTGACTCAGAGGGGCCTGGGCACCGTGCTACCGGTATTCAGGGGGCTTGAGTACTTATGTGTACCCGACAAGACAGAAGTTCCTTCTAACCCTGAAATTGGGGGTGTATTTCTCTGTCGTGGACCCTGTCAGACAGCTACATATCTTATCCAATGACTCTAAACACTTCTGCAAAGGTTTCTAGTCACCTGGAAGCACCCCTAAGGGGCCAGAAGGAGCAGTGGTATCTCTTCTTTGGAGTGAAAGTCACCATATAATTTCAGTGTTAAAACCAGATGGCGTTGGTCCTCCAAGAGAACCCAAACTGTAATTACATTAGATGGCCACAAGATGTCACAGTAAGCTCAGTTACGGGGGGGAAAAAAAGACAGGTACTGACTGGTGAATAACAGAATAATAACAAAAGTGACTCAGGGGTGTGCCCTTCCCCCATAATTCAGCCATCAGATAAGGAAACCACCTCCTGGCACCACTGCCTGGACATCCTCTGTGGACAGTCGGGCTAAGGGATACCCCTCCATGTGGTACTAAACATTTGAAGGACACCCCCTCCCTTCACACATATACCCGATGGCTTCTTCCAGAGGGCTCCCCCTCCCTAGCCCAGTGAAGCTGTGGGCATCGGTGTCAGGTGTGGGCACCACCCACAGTGCCGCTAGGGGCGCCACATTTAGCTCAAGGGAGCCACGTCCTTTTCTGCTCCTTGAAAAGATGGGGTGGCGCTCCTGACAATACGTTAAACACAGAAACTTTCATTGCTGAAAGCTTTTCACAGAGAAAGATATTGAACCAAATGCTAACCAGAAAAGGACTGGGTCCTGGGCAGGAAGTCTCTGCCTTCCACCCTGCTGTCATTTAACGTAGGACATCTCAGAACTTCCTTCTTGTCAGTGGACAACTTGGAAAATATAGACCAGCATAAAGAAGAAAAATACAGTTCACCTGTGACCTTCCCACTCAGAGACAACTACAGTTAATATAACTATTGTAGATATGTCAGGTCTTCCTATTAATATACAAACATGTTTTTGAACTGAGATTATGTATACTTTCTTATTAATAGATTTTCCCATGTTATTATGTAGTTTAAAACTTTTAGCAGCTGTATGCTAAAGTTCTGCCGTAATCTATTAGATAAAAATGCCAGCATTAGCCACTTCAGTGGCTTTGTGATGCGCCTGCTTCTCCATTCCCTTTGGTTGTCCGTCGTTACAGCCAAACATTCAGGCTACATGACCTGCTTCCGGAAGTAGACACAGCCGCCTTTAGGAATACTGTTTCTAATGTGGCCTACCTTTTTCTGACATGCTCCTTTTTTCTCTCACAGTTCTTACAGTTGTGAAGTACCGTACTTGATTTGAAGACAAGAGATCTGCATTAAACAAAATGCGGGACAATAACAATAAAAGATCGCTGCATAATTTAAAAGAAACCCATGTATATAACTTTCAAAACTTCTTTTTCAAGAAATTAAGAGGCAAGTATCACTTCAAATTGGAGCATTGAGAAATGTCCCATTATCTTCCCTTCTAGCAAAATGTGCTTTTACTAATTATGTGTGGGGCCAAGACAGCCAGCCTGTTTTCCTGGGTTCCAAGGATCTGATTTGAAATGGATACTTGCCAGTTCAGTGTGTGTGCAGCCGGCTCGGAGCGTGACATCTCCGTGGCTGGAGCGGCCCCAGGACTCGCAGCATGCGCTGAGGGGCGGTCAGGATGCCCGTGGAGCCGTCGGCCGGTACTCGCAAGATCCTCACAACACGGCTGCTCTGCAGGCAGTTGCCGTGTGTGTGTGAGTGTAACAAAGGTGTGCTGTGAGCGCTCTGCCTTCAGCTGTCACTGACAACATTCCAGTAAACCTGTTTTTGACTCTATAAGGGAATGTGTAATAATTTCTTGGCATTTAAATTATGGAAATGGGAATTTTAAACAATATGAAAAGCACAGAAATACAGCACCATAAAGTCGAAGATACTAAAATCATTGGAGAACGTCATTATAGTTTCTGAAAATGTCTACCAAGTCATGGTCCAGCCTCTCCCCGTTAGCCTCCTGCAAGGAGGGGCCCGTCCTGAACAACATCCACAGCTAACACATGCCCTGTGTTTATTTTCACTGGTAGCTTTCCTCTCTACCTTCAGCTAAGCCTGTACCAGAAGTGCTCGTGGCCCCAAAATCATCCGCTTAGGTTTGCAGTTTCCGCATTTGCTGACCATCCGCGGGAGATGCATGCCGGACAACCAGGTGTCAAGTAGCCAGCAGTGAGGAGCGTGAGGTCAGGGGCCTGGGTGGCCATCAGCCAGTCGCCAACCAAGTGCTGGGGTCACCATCTCAGTCTGTTTTCATGACAATAAAACATGTTAACTCTAAAATGTGTCAACCTCCTTGTATTGTTTAAACAAGTTGGTAAAAATGAATCCTCTGTTGCGATGAGGAAGCTTTCATATTGAAATTGGAGGTTCTGCAGCAACTTATGCGCTTGGGCACCTTGACCTACAAATACAACTCTAAATTTGAAATGGGGAAATTATCCTAGATAGAGTTGGTTTTGTCTGGTTTTGTTCATTTTAATTCAAAATGTATGAAACAATCTTTTTAAAAGTCCTACGGGATTAGCACTAAGAAGCAAAAATGCTCTGTGTAGAAGGGAAAGAATTTTGAAGGGGGGAAGGCAGATTAAGAGATACTCCAGACACCCGCAAGTTATGAATATCTAAATGTAACTGCTAAATTCTATAGTTCACGAAGAACATTTAAAGAGAGAAAAGTCTTACATATTACGGGATGTTATCTCAGGTCTCTCCACTCTTTGCAAATGTCACTGTAAATAACATAATAATACTTTTTTGACAAAATACCCAGGAAAATGAGCATTTTTTTAGAGTCTCCATAGCGAATCTAGCTCAGCAATGGAACTATTTGAACAGACTCAGCTGATGTGTGCATGCGTGTACGTCCGTCCATCTCTCCCCTTTTCCGGGTGTTGGAACGAGACTCGTCTGTGGTTCATTTTCCATTACTTGGTGTAGAAATCTAGTTTCTCCATGGTACCTGTCAGTTAAGATGAAGATTGCTTCTCAAAATTTCCTACTTCCAGTGTTTCTCTGAATAAACTATGCTACCTTTAAAGAAATATAAAAAATTACAGAATTTTTTAAAAACTTAACCATAAAAAAAATATTTCTGTGACAATATAGTATCTATGTAGTTCTCTTTGCATTTCAGCGTCTCGCTGCGGGGACACCGGCAGTGGACACGTCCCTGCGAGAGCTCAGCGCTCCCGGTGTCAGTCCAGTTTGTCATTTCATCTCTCTCGGTCTTAATTAATCCTGAGACCCAACGGCTGGCATGTTGCTGACTTTATTGTGGTAACCTTGGAGATAAGAACCTTTTCGAAGTCAGAAGAAAATACGTTCCATCAAAAACAGTGTTATTAAACAGCAGTGAAGACCAGCAGAGAAATTCAAGTAGCTTTGTAAATACTAGTGGGTGCCATGGGAAGTCAGGTCCCTGTTTCCACAATGCCTGGGACATCCCCTCCTCGGGGCTTCGGTTCCACGACGGAGCCTGTGGCCCTGCAGCGGTTCTGTGACTGCGGTACCGGTTAGCTAGCTCCTCCTTCGGACTGGGACCCAGTAATACCTGTGGGCTCCGGCCCCTCTACCATGATTAAAGATGCCGTGCTGATCTAAGCAGATGATTTTGGGACTGTGAGCACTTCTGGTACAAGGGTCAGTTGAAGGTAAAGAGGAAAGCTGTCAGCAAAAATAAGTACAGGGCGAGCGTTAGCTGTAGGATTTCATTGAGGACTGGCCCCTCCTTACTGGAAGCTAACTGGCATCGCCCTCCAATTACATACACGTGGGGACTTCTCGATTAAAGGCAAGTTCAGTACTGAAATGGGACATGAGCAGAATGGAGGGAGGGCGGATGCTCACGCAAAGTCAGACGTGCCTGGTGCCAGCTCTCCTGTGGATGGCTCACTGTGACTACAGTCTTCCCGCCCAGTCACTCTGCATTGGAAAGTTAGAACTTCAGCGTTTTATAGCAAAACCAGGCCCCTTCCTGATCTGTGCAGCCTGCAAGTGTCCTGACAAGGATCCTGCGTGCCCAGACTGAGGAGGAGAGGAGAGAGGAGCTGAAGTTCCCGCTCTCCGTAAGTGCTCACGCCTGCTTCGTGCCCTGCCCGAATCATTACCCACACTGACTCGGCGACTGCCCTGTGCACGTACGCTGGTTAGAAAAATACGCAAGCAATCGTCGGGACTGAACACCCTTAAAGGTCCCTGGTTATACTGAGTCAAAATGACTAAGTCCAGGATAAATGACTGTTCTGTTCGTCTGATTCTGGGTTTCAGTTGGAGTGTGACTGCAGTCCGTTTCATTTTCCAGCGAGTGAGGAGTAGGAGCAGGAGTCTAAGGATGCATACATTTGTTCTGGAACGCCACATGATGCTTGTGTTTGTGTGGAAATTGTCACAAAGCATCCTCAGACACCGAGACCCAGGAGCTGGAAGGTGCCCTACTTCTCAGACCCATCCACTGTTTTTCTTATGTTGTGGACAAACAGAATCGTTCCTTAGTCTGAAGATCTCATTCTTTTTTCTGACAATTAAATAGAATAAGGAATAGGGACACAATCTTTTTTTATTATTATTATGGCTCCTGATTCATCCTAAAGAGCTGCCTGAGACAAACACAACAGACTCAACCAAATAGAGTAACCGAGAACCAGTGACCGCACAGGCCACGCCATCTTTCCGCATCCCCTCAGTACCCTTCACCATGCCATGCCCGTGGCAGCTGCCGGATGACCATGCCCAGGAAGTCACAGACACCCGTGTGCTGGTGTGTGACTGAGCCGTGACTTCCCCTGTCCTCACTGCAGGCGTGGCATGATGGGCATCACAATGGGGCGGGGCCTTACAACAACTAGGTATGGAAAAATAGGTCTTACAACCTTCTGTTAGGTGCCTTTCACCTGAAGAGGTCTTGAAATCAAAACATCTACCAAATAGCCTAAGGTTGCAAAGTAAATTGCATGAATCAGAGGTTATAGCCCATAAAAGGTCAGAAATCAAACTAAGAAAAGCCAAGCAATAGCCCTGGTCGGTTGGCTCAGCGGTAGAGCGTTGGCCTAGCGTGCGGAGGACCCGGGTTCGATTCCCGGCCAGGGCACACAGGAGAAGCGCCCATTTGCTTCTCCACCCCTCCGCCGCGCTTTCCTCTCTCTCTTCCCCTCCCGCAGCCAAGGCTCCATTGGAGCAAAGATGGCCCGGGCGCTGGGGAAGGCTCTGTGGCCTCTGCCTCAGGCGCTGGAGTGGCTCTGGTCGCAACATGGCGACGCCCAGGATGGGCAGAGCATCGCCCCCTGGTGGGCGTGCCGGGTGGATCCCGGTCGGGCGCATGCGGGAGTCTGTCTGACTGTTTCTCCCTGTTTCCAGCTTCAGAAAAATGAAAAAAAAAAAAAAAAAAAAAGAAAAGCACTTGATTTTATACCTTGGGGTATATGTCATTGTTTTAAACTGGATACTTCTTGAACCATTTTGACAAGTGACTGCTCATTTTCCTGGGCATCTTATTTTGTCAAAAGATTTAGTATCTATTATGTTATTTACATTAATTGACATTTGCAAAGAGCAGAGAGGCCACAGACAACACTCTAGACCTTTATCTCTTCCTAAGTGTTCTTAGTGAACTATAGAATTCAGCAGTTACATTTAGATTTTCATAACTGCAGGTGTCTGGAGTATCTCTTAATCTGCCTTCCTCCCTTCAAAATTCTTTCCCTTCCACATAGAGCATTTTTGCTTCTTAGTGCTAATCCTGTGGGATTTTTTTTCAATGAGAAACAAATCAATGGGACTACATCAAATTAATAAGTTTTGCAAGGCAAAGGAAGCCATCAACAAAACAGACAAGCTACCGCCTGATTGGTGGTGGTACAGTGGATAGAACGTTAGCCTGGGATGCCGAGGTCCCAGGTTCGAAACTACAAGGTTACTGGCTTGAGCCGTGGGAGTATGGGATCATAGACATGACCCCATGGTCGCTAGCTTGAGCCCAAAGGTCGCTGGCTCAAGCCCAAGGTCGCTGCCTTGAGCAAGGGGTCACTGGCCTGGCTAGAGGCCCCCAGTTAAGGCACATAGGAGAAAGCAATCAATGAACAACTAAAGTGATGCAAATACGAGTTGATACTTCTTTCTTCCTGTCTGTCCATCCCTGTTTGTCCCTCTTTCTTTCTCTCTCTCTCATGTGCATGCACTTACAAAAAAAAATACTACAATACTATGTACAATGACAGATGGTTCCTAGGCTTATTGTGGTGGTCACTTTGTCTAGTATATAAATGTTGTACCATTATGTCATACACCTGAAAATAATATTGTATGTCACCTGTAATTTTTAAAAATAAGAGGGATGCATCCAGCCTAAAGTGGTCTTACAGGGAGGAAGCCAGGTGCACAAACACCTTGACCTTGTTCTCTTTCCCCCTGGGACATGGTGTTGGGACTCCTATGTTCTTTTAACCCAACCAGAAATTAGAGGCGAAAGAATCCCCGAGAGATAGCCCATCCTGGTCACCCTCTCATGGTTGGGTGGGAAGTACATCCGATGCCTGGGTCTCATTCCTTAGCTGCTGTGAATGTCAGCTGCTAGTGGTCCACAGCTGTCCCCTTCTCTGGAGAACTGCCCTCTGTGCCTGAAGGTTATGCTCTTCCCCTAAGGGGACCCTGGAGCCATGAGTAGCCGAGACAGGGGTTCAAAAGTCTGACCCTATGTCTCAAGGTGGGACGACTCTGTGTTGTGACGTATGCTTCAGAAAGGACACACACACACACACACACACACACGCCCCTGAATTGGCCAAGACTAGACTTCCCCTTAGAGGACATCCTTGCTTGGCTGTCTCTCCTTCCACATCCTGCACCTTCAGGTTCCCCCACAGGTTTGCCTTCAAGAAAACAAATAGCTGAATTCCTCATGGTGACTTTCTCAGAAACCCAGCTGAGTCAATGGTACCAGGAGTGGTCCTACAAAGCATGTTAAGAATGAGATTCTGGCCCTGGCCGGTTGGCTCAGCGGTAGAGCGTCGGCCTGGCGTGCGGGGGACCCGGGTTCGATTCCCGGCCAGGGCACATAGGAGAAGCGCCCATTTGCTTCTCCACCCCCGCCCCCCTCCTTCCTCTCTGTCTTTCTCTTCCCCTCCCGCAGCCAAGGCTCCATTGGAGCAAAGATGGCCTGGGCACTGGGGATGGCTCCTTGGCCTCTGCCCCAGGCGCTAGAGTGGCTCTGGTCGCGGCAGAGCGACCCCCCGGAGGGGCAGAGCATCGCCCCCTGGTGGGCAGAGCGTGGCCCCTGGTGGGCATGCCGGGTGGATCCCGGTCGGGCGCATGCGGGAGTCTGTCTGACTGTCTCTCCCCGTTTCCAGCTTCAGAAAAATACAAAAAAAAAAAAAAAAAAAAGAATGGGATTCTGGAATCAGCTCACCACTCACTGGAGGGCAGCACAGGTCTCCCCACTGGTGGCAGATGGGGTGCTGATCGTGAAGGTTCCCGACATGCAGAGCAGCACAACTGCTGAGACATGACCTCTGATGAAGTGGCAGGAATGCAGGTGCACGGGATCCATAAATCTCTGCAAAAACTCCGCAAGTGAGAGGAGCGGGGAACAGTCTTTACAGGGACATCGGAATGGGGTATCTACTGCTCAACGCCATCCACAGCTTTCAGAAAGGAAGGTGACAGGTACAGGGCAATCAGTCACAAATGGAGAGCAAAGTGTGCGCATCAGAGCGTCTCAGCGGACCCGCCTCCCGGCCTATCCAATCAAGGTTCAGGAAAGACTGAACAGCATGTCCAGGATTTGCACAGGTGACCTGTGACAGAGCACAAGCTAAAATCCAGAGTGAAACCAATTACGGGACCCTTTATATCAAACCACACCACCTAGTACGAAGTGGCTTTCTTTTATAAATAAAACTTTAAAATGTTTGCTAAGTCTGCTTTCTCTAGGTCCATGGTAAAGAGACAGGGGCAGCAGGTGGTCGAAATCTCCTTGCAAAGAAGAATCATCAGGTCGGGATTAAGTCACTACCGAGCCTGTCTTCCCAAGCATTCCTTCTCTCCTGCCAGCAGAACTGACTACCAAATTTCCAGAACTCAGCACAAAATGAAAATGTGCTAATACATAACACTTTACCCTTAAAAAGTAGTTGTATTAGTTATAAAGCATAATAAGGCCAACGTCAATAATTACTTGGAAATACACATCAAAACTAGAATGAAATGCCACCATACACCCACTAGGATGGCTACTTCCAGAAAACGGGGTAGGTGCCGACAAGGATGTGGGAAAACAACCCTCCTGCACTGTTGGCAGGAATGTAAATCGGTGCAGCCACAATATAGAAGTGCTTCAAAAAATTAAAAATAGAACTACTAGATGACCCAGTGATTCTGGGCACAGACCCCAAAGAATCAAAAGCAGGGACATGACCCCCTGTTTGTCCACCCCTGTTCCCAGCAGCTTTAGTTGCAGCAGCCAAGAGGTGGTACCCATCCACGTGGCCACCAACAGGTAAATGGATCAACAACATGTGGTATACACACACAATGACATATTATTCAGCCTTCAGAAAGGAAGGACATTCTGACAGGCCACCACAGGAATGAAACATGTGGGGACGTTGTGTTATATGCAATAAGCCAGTCACAGGAAAGCCGGCGTCTGGGGTTCTGTTTCTGTAGCTAGAGTAGTCAAGTTCACAGACACAGAAAGGAGAACAGGGGTCGCCAGAGGCTGGACAGAGGGGAAGAGTAGGGAGTTATTTTTTTAATGGGGACAGAATTTCAGTGTCACAAGACAGGAATTCCAGAATAGATGGTGCTGAGACGGTGACACAACACCGAGACAGTCCTTTCCACCACTAAACTATACACAAAGATGGTTAATTTTGTGTCTATCTTACCACAATTAAAAACAATAGTTTTTTTGCGACTTCCCTGGCCTCCATCTTACCTTGGGGCCAGGGAACCTTGCTGGGCAGGATGTGCTGTACTCAATAAAGCCTTCTGTTATTCCACACTTTGTGGCTCCAGCCCCCTTCCTTCCTTCTCGGTGGAAAAATACCTTACATTTTGGTGCCGAAAACCCGGGAGGAGTTTGAAGTCCGCAAGGACTGTTCCTCTTCCCTTCCCCTCCGAGAAAGAACCAGGATCTCCGACCTTCCACCCACTTCGGCACACGGTGCAGTAAGTCCCCTGCCTCCAGCCTTCCCCTCAGTTCTTTCCGCCGAGACTCCCTGTCCGAAACCGTAGCTATGTCAGGGAAGTCTTTCTGTTCCGAGTGCATGTGCTTGTGGAGACGTCCCAAGCACATCCACTTTACCTTTTCCGTCCGTGGCCAGACCTTGAGTTTTAGGACATTGCTACTCAAATCTGACCACTCTGAGGACTGAGGGAGGCTGTGGGGGCACAGGAATCTCCCTCCTTAAAGAAGAAACTGTTCTTCTCTGCTGTTGCCAGGCCAAGGAACTCACTGAATTAGCCTCCTGAAGGGACTTTCGGTGTTAACACCCTCACCAATTTAAACTATTGCCAAAAAAGCTGGGAACTGATTGGAAATCTCTTACATACACGGCTTCTAATTATTCACACACCCGTCCTTAATCTCTGTGCCACCTGTTCCACCGCGCAGGCCCTTTTCTGGCCAGAGAAACCTCACCTAAAACCTCCACTCCTAATCTTTCCTTCTCCGTGGACTCCCAACTCTTTTTTCCTCCTGCCTGACCCCCGGGGACGCCCCTCTCTTGGGACTTCTCTGGTCCCTCTGTGGACCTCTTTTGTGCTCGGGTCTCTTCCCTCTTAGAGCCCCCTTCCCTCCCTTTGCAAAATCCTGTAAAAAACAACAACAAAACAATAGTTTTTTGAATGCATAGTAGTCATCATCATTCTAAGTCAAGACAGATTTAAACATTGAATTATTGGAATGAATCTTACCGTCCATCTTCTGTGACGAACACCAACATCACATGCACATGATGGGAGATCAGCAGGACCACTGAGGTGATACAGTTTGTATTTCGTAGGTCATAGATGCGTCTGTTTTGTTCTTATCAGGAAGGCGGAAATGCTGCCCACAACTTACTTCACACACACTCCCTGACCAGGAATAAGGAAAGACCCAAAGGCACCAGGTGTGGCCCCATCTTTCCCTTCCCTTCTAGATCATCATTTTCAACATCTGTGCTTGGCTCACACAGGAAGTCCCTCAAGAAACAAAGGATATGATGGGGTTCCTAGGTAGGTCTGTTTCTCTGGATGCCATGACCTTCTTTCTGCACGGGAAGCCAGGTCTGCTTCTAATGCAAAGCGGGGGCCCCAGGGAGGCCAGCACCCCTGCTGGTGTAGACCTGTTAATACAAGAACGCAAGCACAGAGTTCTGGTGGGCCCAGGAGGCATGGGAGTTGGCGAGACTCTGGCGCAAGTACAAGTTACGTGTGTCACGGAAGCCAGGTCGCCATCGCGGATGCTGTCTGTGACCCTGTGGCACAAGGACAGGCGCACACGGGCCCCACTGTCCTGGTGCACGTCACTTACAAAACACAAGGTCAGAGGTAAAATTATTAAAAATTTCCAGACGGCAACAGAGCTTGTCACCCGGTGCAGTGTCTGAGACCGCCCACTGTGACTGCCCTTGTCACACACCCATGACGCCGACCCTGCTGGTTGGCTACTCTCTCGGAGCATTTGCATGTCTTCAGCACCCCTCCTACAAGGTGGGGCCCTGCTGAGCTCAGTGGTGCGGGGTTTGGAAAGGCCGAGTATAGTGGGAGAATGACCTCATAGAGCACACTGCTCCGCTTCCACTGAGACCAGCGTCATGTGAGCACTTGTCAATGCCTGAGCTCTGTGGCTGATTTTAGTCTCTGCTCATTATATTTCATATCCCCTTTTAAACAGCAGACCTTCCTCTGGCCCATCAGCTCCTGGTTGCCTCATTTCACTTCTCAACCTTATGTTTCCTTCTGAATTAATGGCCTGTGGCTGGAGTCAGCTTTGTATCTTTGTGACCAAACCTGACAGAACAAGTGCTTAGCATTGGTTCTGATTAGTCGATTATTAACCCTCATTAAAAAAAGAATATAGCCTGGGCCAGTTGGCTCAGTGGTAAAGTGTCGGCCCGGCGTGTAGAAGTCCTGGGTTTGATTCCCAGCCAGGGTACACAGGAGAAAACCCCATCTGCTTCTCCCCCCTCCCCCCTCTCCTTTCTCTCTGTCTCTTCCCCTCCCATAGCCAAGGCTACATTGGAGCAAAGTTGGCCCCGGGCACTGAGGATGGCTCCATGGCCTCCACCTCAGGTGCTAGAATGGCTCCAGTTGCAGTGGAGCAATGTCCCAGATGAGCAGAACATCGCCCCCTGGTGGGCATGCCGGATGGATCCCAGTCGGGCGTATGCGGGAGTCTGACTGCCTCCCCACTTTTCACTTCAAAAAAATACAAAAAAAAAAAAGGAATATATATCCTGAGACAGCACTTCTACTTGTCATTCAGTCATGCATTCAGGTATGTGAAGGGTCACCAATATTTCTGAGCGCCTAGTCTAGGCCAAGAACTGTCCTCTCCTCCCACTTATCCACTCAGCTTTCTCTCTGGACCAAGGATGAGCAGTGGTCATGGTCATCATCAATGTCAAGGTGCAGGAAATCACTAGCATATTTTACCCCCCACACTCCTCTGAAATCTCTCCCAATTTCTTATCAGCCATCTGCTCCGAAGGATCAGCCAAGTTGCCCTCTTAGTATTCCTTGCGTGTGTGACCTGCGAACTCAATGGAATTTTTTTTTCTCTAGAACCCAGTCATTAGCTAAAAATATTCAAAGCACTAGCCTGAGCAGGGTACTATTCAAAATATTTTTAAGTATCTGGGAGGACAGGGCCCAGAGCCGGGGTAGGGACCCTCAGGGTCTCAGGGCCACAGCAGAATACAGAAGAGAAGGAAGTGTGTCCATCTCAAAGCACTACCGCTGTCCTCACATCTACCACTAGTACCCAAGGCCCTAATGCCACCCCTGAGGGTCCCTCTTGCTGTCTGTAACCAGTGCAAAACCAAACATAAACCACCCCTCCCAGAGCTGTGAGAACGGTTGTGCCTCAGCACAGCGCCGGGTCCCAGGCCGAGCTCCACACCAAGCCCCTGAACTCTAGCTGCCTTTGGCCGGACAGGTGGGCAGGGGAGGTCATGGGCAGATGGAAGGCACTGAAGAGGAGGGACAGCGGTCAAGGGAGAAGACAGGGAGGCCTGAGAGCGCCTGCCACCTCTCAGGACCTGTGTGCTCGGGGCCACCGGCGTGGAGGGTTAGGCTCCCAGTTCATGGAGAACAGCTATGCGGTGGCTGAAGGAGCCCCAGCTCTTAGGAGGAGGACCTGGACCCACCTAGTGGTTGAACTCACTGCACTTGCTTATATGCTCTGGGTCCTGTATCTTTAAACACAGGGAACATTAGCCTCAGAAGGTCCTTGCCAGTATTCACTGTGGTCAAGTTCATCAACCTGTGGGCAGTTAGGGGTCCCTAAGTGCCTTGCCCTCAGTGGGCATGGAGGTCAACAGACACATCTAAATGGAATCCGAGGAAGTTTAAAGCTGTACTCAGTGAGCGACTCACAGAACAGCCACTTTCTCTCTAAATCTGTCCTGGAGACAAACCCTTCCTGTCCGACGTGTGTGTGTTCCCACAAAGCCGAGTCAGTGTTAACTGGGACCGGGAAGTGCCCTGCGTGTCAAGGAATTAAGCTGTCGAGGTCAATGCTACAAGGAAAGCCAAGCTCGTGATGAAAAACCTAGACAGCATGGCAGCCTGTATTCGACTCCAGCCTCTCCGCTCTGTCCCTTTCTTGTCTTCAGCCCCTCCCCTCCCCTCCCTCTGTCATCCTTGAAGCCATCGTTATCAATCACTAATAATTTTTTTTTAGATTTTTTCAATTACAGTTTGCTTTCAGTATTATTTAGTATTGGTCCCAGGTATCCAGCATGGTGGTTAGACAATCATATACCCCCTGATATTTCTAGTATATTAGACAATCATATACCCCCTGATATTTCTAGTATATTAGACAATCATATACTCCCTGATATTTCTAGTGCCCCCCTGGCCCCATACATAGTTATCACAATATTAACTATATTCCCTATGCTGTGCTTGATTTCCCTGTAACTATTTTGTAACTGCCAATTTGTACTTCCTTTTCTTTTTTGTTTAATTTATTTATTCATTTTAGAGAGGAGAGAGAGAGAGAGAGAGAGAAGGGGGGAGGAGCAGAAAACATCAACTCTCATATGTGCCTTGACCAGACAAGTGCAGGGTTTTGAACCAGTGACCTCAGCATTTCCAGGTCGACGCTTTATCCACTGCACTACCACAGGTCAGGCTGTTTAATTTATTTTTTAATGTGTTAGATGACCTGGTTTGCCAAACAATACAGGTTTCAAACGTACAACTCAACATAACACCATCTACATACCACGTTGTGCACCGCCCACCCCCACCCCGTGCCCCAGGCAGAGTCTCTAGCATTTTTAAGCACTAAAAGTCAGGCACAGTCTCAATGCTTTATGGGCGTCACCTCGACACCAGTCGCTTGGTCACAAACACACCACTGTTGGGGATATCAATTAAACAAGTGTATTCTATTTCTACTGCAGTTAGAAAGTGAATCGTAAGTGGTTCATCTTCACACTGCGAAAAAAAACCAGTGGTTCACAACTGGGGGTGATTTTGCATTTCCTACCCGGGTCCCCAGGACATCTGTCAATATCTGGAGTCATTTTTTGGTTGTCATAGCGTGAGGAGGTGGGGGGATACTATTGGTATCTAGTTGGGGCAGGTGAGGAATGCTGCTGGAATACACAAAAGAGCCCTACACACACACACTCTCTCTCTCTTTCTCTCTTCTCTCTCTCTCTCTCTCTCTCCCTCTCGCTCTCTCTCTCTCTCTCTCTCCAGGGAATTATCTGGCTCAAAATGTCAAGAGTGCTGAGGCTGATAACCCCTGAGATGAACTAATCCTTTACAGGGTTTGGAAATGCACCAAGAAGCATTTAGGGTACCTTGGACTCTTTTGCATCAAATTACTTGATTTTACAACACAGCATGTTCACATCTTGCTCCCGTCATCAGAACTATGTTTCAAAGCATTTCGAACAAATCCAAGTACTTTATAGCCTCATAAAATGAAGAGAAAAAAAAGTAGACAGTTTAGCATTAAAAAATAATAGTTTTCTTCATAAAAACAAGAGTTATGGGCTCAGTGAACAATGACTTCTTTTATAAGAAAACTGGAAAAACACCATTGTTTTGCAACTTTTTCCCTCTCCCCTTCCATGTTGCTGGCTAGCACTTCACTGAACCTGTTTACTGTCCTTGGAGGGGAAACCCTTATTTCCCATCATGCTTTTCTTGATCGAGGGGCTCCGGCATTATGGAAGGTGGGTTTCAAAGGGAAGTTGACAAGCCCTCTATTTCAAATGAGTATCAAACGACAACCACAAAGCCAAACATTTTCTTCCATTTCTGGATCGTAAACTTCTATTCCCCAAAGTTTATTCTATGGAGCCTTTTTTTTTTCTTATTCTGTATCTTCAGTAGTGCAGTTTTTTTTTCCCTGGCTTTCCTATAAAGCTTATGTTTTCCCCCCAAAGTTTATATTATCCTGCTTTCCCCCCAAAAAAATGTATGGTCTTTTAAACTGGTCTCAGATACACAAAGCCCAATTCCCACTTCTTGATGGCGCTCACACGCACTATCCGTCCCAGTCTACCGCTGGCCCTGGGCTCGGCCAAGTTGGCCTCACGTTAATTCTCTGCGCCTAAAATTGCCAGGAGCAGCAGTGCCAGGAGCAAAAAGCCAAGTATTCCAAACTCCTTAGTTATTTTCAAAGCCCATATTCCTTGGAGTTAAGAATGCCTCTTCTGCTCCCTTCCACCCCTGTTTCCAAACTACATCGGCTTCCAAGACGGGCCCACTCTAGAGCCGCAATGTTGTTTATCCTAGAAACCTGGCCAGCAGGTTTTGAATTCTGAACAGTGTGCCCTACTTAGGGTGGGTGGGGGGCAGGGTGGGGTTAGGGGGAGGGAAAAAATAGCTTTCCCAGAAGCAGGCAGCTAAAGTTCTTTTTCCCAATCTACTTTTACATTTTGGAATAGTATCTTCCTTATTTTATGACAAGAAAGGCGGGTAGAAGGCCCTTGTTGTCTGGGGACTTCCAAAGGCAGCCCTGTTGGGTGTCTGTCAACAGGCTGCTGGAGCTTCCAGCCCGTCCGCTGTCCACACACCAGCGGTGTGTGTTACTGCTGAGAGATGGTTGTGATCAGATACTTGTCACACTGTAGTACCTGGAAATACAAGTCAACCCTAAGGACACTGACCGTTTTCTTCTTGTCATTCCACTTGTGACTGTTGGCACTATTCCCAAGTAAATACCAGGTCCTCGTGTTTGGCCACCTCCTCCCCCCACCCCCTGCCCCTCTGGATTATACACCTGATCCAGATGTGCCCAAAATCATCAGGAAGATTTAGCAAAGAAAGCCTTTAACCATGAACATGACTTCCCCACTTCGCCCGTGCCTCTTTGGCTTCACAGAAACACACATTAGGAATAAGATGTAAAGAAACATAGGTAGGCCCTGGCCAGTTGGCTCAGTGGTAGAGCATCAGCCCGGCATGTGGAAGTCCTGAGTTCGATTCCTGATCAGGGCACAAAGGAGAAGCGCCCATTTGCTTCTCCACCCCTCCCCCTCTCCTTCCTCTCTGTCTCTCTTCCACTCCTGCAGCCAAGGCTCCATTGGAGCAAAGTTGGCCCAGGTGCTGAGGACACTCCATGGCCTCCACCTCAGGCGCTAGAATGGTTCCAGTTGCAGCGGGCAACACTCCAGATGGGCAGAGCATCGGGTGGATCCCAGTCAGGCGCATGCGGGAGTCTGTCTGACTGCCTCCCCGTTTCTCACTTCGGAAAAATACAAAAAAAAACACGACAAAAAACGTAAAGAAAAATACGTAAACCAAGGCAAACATCTGGCTATCTCCTCACCTTCACCTCCAGCATGAGGTGTCACTTGAACTGTTATGTCTTCCATTCACCCATGAAGTTTTGTGGGGTTTTTTTTAACTTCTTGCATGTAGAAGTCAGCTGTCAGGTGCCTGAACAGAGCTGCTGTCTGCCCTGATCAGTCCAACCTCACCACACCTAAATCCTTCATTGACTCGTCTTTCTGTTAATTCAAATTCCCTAATAAGAAACCCTTGCTTCGGGGGGCATCATGATATCTTAAAGATCAGGTCCTTTCTTAAGACTTCTGTGTCTACTTTTTTTCTTTTAAAATGAAGAAAACTAAAGCACTTACTGTCTTATAACAGTCTCTTTTCTATCAAGAGAGAACAGCTATGGAGCCCCATCCCGAAGGAGCGTGGGAAGCCTGCCAGGCCCCTGCGTCTCTGTCCGGTTTTCTGTCTCCTTGTTCCTCTGTGGCGTGACCTTGGAGTAGCTCTCCATTGCTCCTCCAGCTCCTCAGCCTCCTCTCCTCGAGACCTGGTGAACCTGTATGTTTGGGTTTTTAGTTTGACCCTATTTGTCATTTTTAGAAATTTATTCTTCAGATCTGCCTGGGGTTTGTTTTTTTTTAAGAGTATCTTGTTATTTCCTTAGGATTTCAAGTCTTCTTTTCAAGTCTTCAATTGCTTTTGGACAATGCCTGTTTTATGTTCTCTTTCATACTGTTATTGTTAAGACACTAATATGAGGCTCCCTCTAGTAGCACCTACTGGTTCTCGCAGACGGCAGATCATTTCTCCGGCCACAGGGGTCTTCTTTCCTGCAGAAACCCCGCAGGGATCCCTTTCCAGTTTTACATGATTTCTGCTGAGCGTTGTAAGAGTTCTACCAAGAATCCATGTGTCACCTGCTTCTCACTTTGGGGGGTTTTCGGGCCACTGAGTATCATCAGCTCATCCTACAAATCTGTGCAAGTGGAAGATGGCATCTGCTTCTCTGGAGACGGATTCAAGCCCCCCTTTCATTTCCTCTAGTTGGTGTGGTCCCCCTTTCTCACTTTTTCACTGTGAGACAATTTGTTTCTATTGTTTAAGCCACCCAGTGTGTGGTGCTTTGTTACGGCCACCCCAGGAAAGGAATACATCACAGTGAGTCCAAAAGGGGAAAGCACAAGTGTCCACCAACGGCCAGCAGGACAAATGTGTTATGTACATCCCGCTGTGAGATCCACTCAGTAACAAGAAACCATGGACTCCTGATCCCGGCAACCACCTGGGTGATCTCAGAACCGGTACCGCTGACAGAAGCCTGCATCTTACAGATTTTCACTTATAGGACATTCTAAAAGGTAAAACTGTCAAGACAGAAATCAGACCAGTGGTTGCCAAGGGCCAGGGAGAAGGAGGAAGGGATAAACCGTAAAAGGGCACAAGAAAACCTTCTGTGTTTTGACTGGTGGACACATAACTGCATTTTTGATCAAAATATACAGTGGTGAATTTTACTGTATGTAAGTTATACTTCAATAAACCTGACTTTTAAAAATTAAATTAGATTGCAAGAAATACAAAGATAAAAACCAAAACATCACATATTCTCATCACCTAAATAGAATCACCATGAGTGTTTTGCTATATTTAGATTTATATGCTTCTATGTATAGAATGTATATTTACAAACTTAGGGTCAATATCTATGTGGTTTTATAATTTATTTATTTAATTTAATGAAATATTATAAATATCAGTATTCTTCTGAAACTTTTTCTGACTATTATGTTTTGTGACAGGTGCCTTTTTCAACCAATCCCGTTGTTAAAAATTAAGCATTTCCCGCCTGACCAGGTGGTGGCACAGTGGATAGAGCATTGGACTGAGATGCGGAGGACCCAGGTTTGAGACCTTGAGGTCGCCAGCTTGAGTGCGGGCTCATCTGGTTTGATCAGGGCTCACCAGCTTGGACCCAAGGTCGCTGGCTTGAGCAAGGGGTTACTCGGTCTGCTGAAGGCCCATGGTCAAGACACATATGAGAGAGCAATCAATGAACAACTAAGGTATCGCAACGGAAAACTAATGATTGATGCTTCTCATCTCTCTCCATTCCTGTCTGTCTGTCCCTATTTCTGACTCTCTCTCTGTCTCTGTAAAAAAAAAAAAAAAAAAAAAGCATTTCCCTGCATTGTTTTGCCATGATAAACAGTGCCTCCATTAATATTTTTAAAGCTTGGTTATTTACAAAACACATTTATAAAAACAAAATGATGATGTTTATTACATAACAATGATAAAAATACCATATGCTACACTGATATAAAACTACTGGTTTATAAACGGACAGGTCAGCCTGACCAGGTGGTGGCGCAGTGGATGGAGCATTGGACTGGGATGTGGAGGACCCAGGTTCGGGACCCCGAGGTTGCCAGCTTGGGCGCGAGTTCATCTGGTTTGAGGAAGGCTCCCCGGCTTGAGCCCAGGGTCGCTGGCTCGAGCAGGGGTTCACTCAGTCTGTTGTAGCCCCTGGTCAGGGCACATATGAGAGATTAATCAATGAAAAGCTAAGGAACCGCAACAAGAAATTGATGTTTCTCATCTCTCTTCCTGTCTGTCTGTCTCTATCTGTCCCTCTCTCTGACTCTCTGTCTCTCCCACAAAAAAACAAAAAAAACCCAACAGGTCAGAATGTACCTCTGCTGAACACACGTTTGAGAGGTGCCATCATTGGCTGTAGTGGAGTTCAGACAAGCCAAGAACTACAGTGGAAATAACATGGGTGCTGCATTCAGGGGGCCTAAGCTTGTGCCCCAGCTCTGCCTCTTTATATCTGAGTAGTCGTGGTACACACAGACCAGCTTTCTCTTCTGTACACTGAAGATGGAATTAACATGACCTGGTTTGCGCAATTGGCTGGTTCGTAGATCTCCACATCCAAATACTTATTCTAGCTGACCTCCATTATAGACAGGCTGGAAAAGCTACATAATTGTTTTCCCACTGTCCTTTGCTGCCAGGATGGCCGAATGACATTGTTCTAACCGATGAAAGGTCTGTCAGGAAAGGTCTTGCTTTTTCAACAAAAGCAAAGATGTCCCCGGTACTACTACTCCTCCCCTCCCCCTCCCCCTCCCTTCCCCCTCCCCCTCCCTTCCCCCTCCCCCTCCCTTCCCCCTCCCCCTCCTCCTCCTCCTCCCCATTCTCCTCCCTGCCTTCAACACAGACGTGATGCCAGAAGCAGCTGTCTTGCAAACTCATGCTGACTTTATGGCTGACGTTGAGGGTGAGAAGCCAACATTCCTGTCCAAATGGGAAAGTGGAAGGTTGAAGGAACCTGGGTCCCGATGACACTGTTGGGCCACCACGCCTGTTCTGGGATGCCACTTCCCAGAGTCTTGTTAAATGAGAAAAACAACCTCCATCTCCTTTAAGCCAGACTTCCTGTTTCTGGTAGATGAAAGCATCCCTAACCAACACCTCAGTTGTTGTGAAGGGCAGATGAGGTGTATGGGATTGAGCTTTAAAAAAATGGGAAACCAATGTAAACATTTCAGAGACTATTTGCTGGTCAATTAAATACAAAAGTCATAACATGCTTAACTATCTTTCCCTGAAACCTTTCTCCCTCTCCAAGTTGCTCATGCAGCAAGAATTCACATCATATCTCCTATCCTCTTCCAACATTTTTTCAATTATTTACTCCTGATTATTTTCATGAAACTTTTATTAGATCAAAATATACTGTGCCTCACAATTTTTTAGTAAAAGAAATGCCTAATTTGGTGAAATGGGTGCTGTGAACAGTGGCCTCCCTGTATAATCAAAGTAGGACTCAGAGTTCCCCAGTCAACAGCAAAGGTGACAAGAAATATTTTCTTTTCTTTTCACCAAGTGTGTTAATGAACTCTTATTAAGAGATTATCATTGAATCAGAAAGCAAATACAAGACATCTCTCAATTACAAAGGAAATCAATGAAGACTTAAGATAAACATCTGTTACTTAAAAAAAAAGAATCCCAAATTCTGTCATTGAAGCAATAAAATTCCTACACAATCTCTTACTAAAAAAGGCCTTTTCAACTTGTTTTCTGGACTTCTTTTACTCCTTTAGTGCTTTCTTTTTTCATACATCTCTAGTCTTCTTGAGCACTTAATGAAAGTATTCTTTTACGAAAGTGGATACTGGATTCGGTCAAAAGGCCCAGGGTAGAAAAGAACACTTTGTACTTTGATAAAATGGAAAACCTAGTTATTCACTGATTTCTCAGACACAATAGTACGCTATGCTGTCTGAGAGAGGGTCCACACAGACTTACAGAAAAAACCAAGTCATTAATATCCAAGGCCGGTATGGTTTCTACAAGTCCTGATGTTCCTAGACCTAGTGCAAAATTCAGCGAACACTCCGGCTTTTCTCATGTGTATCCCATACCCATAAACTTCTTGTATATTTTTACTGCAGTTAGCTGTGTTTAAAATAAGGTGTACATTTCAATATTCTATCTGGAAACAGAATGAAGTATTTCCAAAGCTACAGGAAAGGAAAAAACCAAAAAGCGGAGGTACAATTGCCGGTATTGTCTCCATCACGACGGTGGAGTCCCGGTTCCTTAGGACGGTGGTACAGCCTCGCCGTCCTCAGTTCCTGCGTGCAAGAGCATCACTTTCCTGCGCTCAGGGCCCCACTCTGGGTTCCTGGACAAGAACTGTTGGAAATGACGCTGGAAATGATCTGAGCACGCAGAGCCCCACATCCCTCAGAGTTCACGGCAGAGCCTTTATACGGAGAACAGAGGAGGAAGTCACTGGCCGCACAGGCTCGCGTTTCTGATGTTCACACTGGGGACATAGCCACACCTACCTGGAGGGAGACCGTAAGCACCACAGCTACTGTAATGAAGCACCTGGCATGGAGCAGGTGCTCATCAAACAAGCTCTGCGTTTCCCAGCACAGCGGCTCAGCCCCACTTTCTTGAAGTCACCCTCACTGGGTGATCTTGGACGAGGCGTCCCTTTTCTCATCTGTAAGCGATCAGCACTCGCTTTATAAGCATGTTATGAAAGCCTCGATGTCATCCTGGTGCAGAACTTAGCGCATCTCCCGGAACGCGGCCATGCTTAATAAAGGGCAGCTGTTGTTATCATTACGACTCACTCTTCTCCTGTCCCATCGGCTCTTCCTCTTTAGCCTATAAACACATTCAGTTTTTCCACCTTAAAATAAGTAACAGAGCACAACCCAGGGTCAAGTCCCAGGGCCAGGTGAGCACTAGGCACAGAAAAGGAGCATGAGGTTGAGAGCCAGAGAGTCGTCTGTCCGAATCCCAGCTCCACGACTTCCTAGCTGTGTCACCTTCGGGCAAACTTCTTGTTGTCTCTGAACCTCAGCGTCCTCACCAATAACACTAAATGTGAAAATATCTGCCCTGCAGGACGGCAGTGACGTCAACACAGATCATGCATGTGAGGTACCCAGCACAGTGTCGGGGACACAGAGAACACCCAATGCACGATGAGAAATACACAGGAGCTGAAATACAAAGTGCATTTTAACTTGCAGCCCAGCAGGTACCAGGAAGCAGGACCTTAGAGGCCGTCATGGAGGCTGTCCACACAGGAGCTCGCCGAGAATGGTGACTGTGAGCAAGGGAGGTCTTTTGGGTCTATTCTGAGACCCAATGTCCAGTGTTGGGGGAGGGGTTCCCCACGCCAACTAACAATTCTCAGGTACCAGCAGGGTGTCCAAGAATTCAACTCAGTTATGACACTGTCCGCCCACCCGGAGAGAGCATCAGCTTCCACAGGTTAAGGATTCAGTCCTGCAAGACGGCTCCACGCCCACTTCAGATGCCAGTCACAGGCCAGGCTGTCCCCTGGGCTTCTGTGAGGCTGAGGGTTCCCAACGTCCCTCCTCAGGTCTGATTAATTTGCTAGGGTAGCTTGCGGGAGTCGGAGGGACATTTTACTGATGACGTTACCGATGTGTGACAAGAAAACATGACTCGGGAACAGCCAGACGGAAGAAGTGTGCAGGCCAAGGTGAGACAGGCTAGAGAGAAGCTAGGAACATTCCTTGGCAGGTAGAATGGGAAAACTGAGACAGACAGGTGCACAGACTGGCCGAGCCAATTTACAGCCAGATACTGGAGGTGGCCTCCCTAGAGGTGACATCTAGGCCTCTATTGTGTGTTGGCTTTAGGCCCAGGGGGGCAACCCCAGGACCAGCTATGGTGGCTGATGGCCCGCTTCCCTGGGGCTGGCCAATCAGTGGACACTATGAGCCTGGGGGGACGGGCACCTGGAAAAGCTGATGAATATTCTATTGAAACCCTCCCTTAAATTTCCAGTCTTCAAAACCCCTGGAAACAAAGGGCTCACAGACGCTCCCTCTCCCGCGCTGCTCCTTCCCAGACAGGTGTGCATCTCCTGAACTCTCAGGGTCCCCAGGGGACTCGGCCAGGGCAGCATGGGCAATGGCAGCTCGTCAGGAACCCACACGCTGCTGGCTGGCCCTCGGCAGACCTGAAGGGCCAGGTCCCCTGTCCAGTAACAACGGTATGGGGAAGGGGTGCAGAGCTTTCGTGCCCTCTCTAGTGTGTCACTGTCCCCAAATCTCCACATGGTCACCTGCTCTCTGAACCACATCCTTTTGTTGTGATTAAATCGTTGGCCATTGGCAATTGATTCAATGCCCAGGTTTTTCTCCCTGGAGGTGGTGGGGTAGGAGAGACTGAACTGTCCCACTCTCTAATCACATGATTGGCTGCCATGGCAACCAGACCCCCCCATCCTCAGGTGGGGTCCAAAAGTCACCTCATTAACAAAAGACATCTTTATGCTGTCATCACTAAGCAAATTCTAAGGGTTGAGGGAGCTATGAGCCAGAAATTGTGGATCAAGACCAAATGTGTATAAAAAATATATTTAGGTCATTTGAATGACTAAATATATATTTCTTATTAATCACACTATCGCAGCACAGATGGATATAAAGTGTGCTGAGGAACACATAGGTCTGGGTAGAAGAAAGAAAAGAACCCAGGTAAGACCAGAGGATAACCAGATGGGCACAGGAGACCAGGGGGACCAACGTCACTACCAAAAGAGTGAAGGAAGACCCCAGAAAGAGTGCAGAACCCATATAAAATGCTGCAATGGTAGAGAAGGATGTAACTGTTAAAAAAAAGTCAACGTTATATTTAACTTGGGATGCACTATGTTTTGGGGTGTTTTTTTTATTTGTCTGTTTTTGTTTTCAGCAGATTTACCATTTTGATTCAGTCTTACTGGTGTTAATAGTAAAATCATTCAGACTTCTTTGACCACAGGCTGGCTAGGTCTTGTGGGAAAGTAGCCTGGGACACTTGGAGCTTGTTAGGGAACTTGCTGGACCTCAAATACATCGCAGATCATCTGCAATGCGTGTAATTCCCATCAGATGCTCAGGGTCACTGACATAAGGTCATCTCCTCATTCTCCACATCTGATGTTTTTCTGTTTTTACTATGGGGCAAAGAAAATAGCCCTTTCTTTTGTGACAATTCCCCAACCTTGAGCACTGGAATGAACCTACCGTAACCAGGTTTTTAAAGAACAAACTGTTCTCACTGAAAACCAAATTGCCAATGTGCATGCCTACCTCCTTGGCATTCTCTCCTGACTTAATTTTGCTGGTGGGACATCACAGTTCCATCTTTAAAAATAACATATACTGCAATGCATTGTTCATTAAAAACCCTTTGAGTCATGCGACTGAAATCTGTTACATGGCTTTAACTGATCAGCAGGGAAGACATTTTCTGTTCTCTGTGGAATAAAAGAATTCAGAAAGGAAATGACTAGATGAAAATGTTCCAGTAACAAATTCCCTCTCTTAGTAATACATGTCACATTGAGGTATTATCGACTGGTAAGTTTACTTAACTTTGGTCAAATAAGGAAAAACTAACCAATCACTTAGCGAGCCCAGGCCCTGGGGAGGAGCAGGGTTCACATTCAAGCTCCCATAATTCCCAGTGTGTCTCTCTTCGAAATTCAGGAACAAAATTTCTGAGTAACGTAGAGAGAATATTAACCATCTAGTCAAGTGGTTGTCAGGATGGTAAACTCTACATGTAGAACTCCTAGTGTGCACAATATCTGGTGGCTATTTTACAGGGAAATGAGTCTTAGCCCTTGTGTCATCCAGCAATGTCTTGTAAAATGGATTTAGAAGAAACTTTCATCCTTATGGGGTCCCATTGCTCCACTAGAGGTAGAATGCATAGTAATGAGCATTAAAGATGCTGGTGTAGGGCCATCGCCAGTTGGCTCAGTGGTAGAACATCGGCTTGGTGTGTGGATGTCCTGGATTCGATTCCCAGTTGGGACATACAGGAGAAGTGACCATCTGCTTCTTCACCTCTCCCCTCCCCTTTCTCTCTCTCTTCCTCTCCCATAGCCATGGCTCAATTGATTCAAGAACATTGGCCCCAGCCAATGAGCATGGCTCCATGGAGCCTTTGCCTCAGGTGCTAAAAGTAGCTTGGTTATGAGGATGGCCCTGGGTGGGCAGAGCATTAGCCCAGACGAGGGTGGCTGATTCCAGTTGGGATATATGCAGGAGTCTATCTCTCTATCTCCCCTCCTCTCACTTGAAAAAGAAGAAGAAGAAAAAAAAGATGCTGGTGTAGTGCTCTAAGGGCTTTCATGTCATTTTGTCATCCAATTGTCATAAGAACATTCAGAGACATTTTAAATCTGAAGAAAGACAGACACGGCCAGTAGACCAGTAACCCCCAATGACCCAGGAGTGAACAGTCCATGTGGAGATATCTAGATCCCCTTAACTTTCTGCTGTAAAAGCCTGACTTCTAAGAGAACAGAAGTAGAAGGAATAAGTAAAAAATAAGGCTGGAAGAAGCTGAATAAAATTTTAAGGTAAATTAATTAAACGTCACTTAAAACAAGTTTGAGTTGGTTGTGAATCTTCCCCAGCAGGACTAAAAGCAATAAAAGGGGGAGATTTTAATCATCTTTTATCACCTTCTATGGAAACGTTCTGCTTTTCTATGAAATCATCATAAACTGTCATTTGGAAAGTTTATACTAATTACTTTCCAGGAAAATCATGATGAACTTTACAAATATAGATCAGGGCTTAAATTCTTAAATTTTTACATCATTTTGATGCATGGAAGAGGGAGGGGCAGGGCCATGGGAGCAGGTGGGAGATGCCACCAGGGGGTGCTAGACTCTCTTTTAAACCCATTGGTGGACTGGCAAGTCACTTAATTTCCAGTTTCCTCCTTTGTGAAACAGAGTGAATGGTTCTATCTCTCAGGATGGTCATCACATTCAAAACGAAAATGAGTTGGTAAATGTAAAAAACTACGTTTAGGTACAAGGGACTATCAAAAGAATGAAAGCAACATTTTATCTATTTGCAAACTCTCTCAAAAGTCAAAAGTTTTGGCTTGTGTGTTTTTGCACACCATTTTCTCCAACATGTCTGCCCCTGTGGCATAGGGCTCTCTGAGACTCTTGCTGCTCCCTAAGCATGTATTTAATTAACAATGAGTCAAAAATAGCCCTGACCCCACACAAAGATCATAAGTAGATTGTGCCCCACAAGTAATTTATAAACATTTAGCGTATGAAAAGCAATTGTAGACACCGAACATTTCACAGGTCCCCACAGGAGTAGCTGTTGGGCTTGTAATAGTATTGACTGGAAAAATCCACACTGACAGTTTGACTCCTGGGCAACAAAGGCTCCAGGCTCTAATTCCTACCCAATCAGAACACACATTCATCTTTATTTCTCCCATTGTCCCTGAATATGGTCTTTGAGTGTATTTTAAAAAGAAATACATTTTTCTTCTTTTTAAAAAAAATTTAGTGAGAGGAGGAGGGGAGGCAGGACAGACTCCCACATGCACCCTGACTGGGATCCATCTGGAAAGCCCACTGGGGGCTATGCTCTGCCCAGCTGGGGTGTTGCTCAGCAACCAAGATCTTCTTAGCACCTGAGGCGGAGGCCTTGGAGCCATCCTCAGTGCCCAGGGCCAACTCGCTCCAATAGCACCATGGCTGTGGGAGAAGAAGAGATGGAGAAAGAGAAGGATGAGAGGGAGGGGAGGTGAAGCAGATGGGTGTTTCCTCTGAGAGCCCTGACCTGGAACCGAACCTGAGACATCACATATCTTGCGATGCTCTACCACTGAGCCAACTAGCCAGAAGCCATTTTTCGTCTTTAATACAAGCCATGCAAAGCATTTTCCCATAGAAAAATGTAAATAATAAGAGTCCCAGAAAAAAAACCCACACAGGTCCATTTTGCTTGTGCTGTTGTTCTATGGCCACTGTAGGAGCGATTTTTCTTTTTTCTTTTTCCCCTTCTGCGTTGGGGACAAGGGAAACCCAAGTCACAAGAAGTGTCCTAAGCAGCCCAGAAGGCAGTGCCACTGGAGGCTTTGTTCTCATTCTTTAGGGACCTTTGTGTGCTCTTTGTGCTTGAATTATGTATCCATACATACATACATCCATTGAGCATTTATATCTGCCGGATACTGGAGACAAAATGATGAACAAAGCAGTCACAGCCCTACCTTCACGGAGGTGACAGACAGTTTCTCACAGAACTGCAGGAGGAAATAGTAGCCAACTGGCTCAAACCCCGCGCAGATCAACAGCCTGGAATGGACTTGAGCGCGCAGGAATGGTGTCGCTCCTTAGCACCCCCTGCCGCCTTCATCGTGCATGGCAGCGCCTTCCGCCGCTCTGGTCCAACAAAACCAGTCCTGCAGCTGGCGGGACACACTCCCTGAAGCATCCCTTGGCTGCCAAGAGCATCTGAGCGGGAAGACTCCCTGGCTCTAGGTGCCAGAAAGGAAATGGCGATGGAAGACAGTCTAACAGCCAATCTGGAGGGATTGGCTCAGAGGGAAAGAGGTCCAAAATTCCAGGAGGTGGGGCTGCCGGGGACTGGGAGCCAGGAAGGGGAGGGCAGGAAGGTGAAGAGGGCAGGCTGAGGCTGACCAGATGTTTACAGCGGTGCAGGAGGCTGTGAGTTTCCTGTGCCTTCCAGAGAACTTTTCTCTGCTTTGGGGAGAATTATGTAATTTCTTTCATGAAAGGATGCAGTCACAAAATCACAAGTGTCCCTTCGGGGAAGGCGTTTACCTCACGGGAATGTAGGAAGCTAGCTCATTTCCTAGAGCATGGCTCCTCAGGACAAGTGACTGGAGTCTTTCTTTCATGGCTTTTGGACAACCCTGGGGCATTTGGGTGGACTTGGCTCATGCGTGCATACGTGCAAGAAGGTGGAAAACCTTGGATCTGGAGACCTCAGTTTTCCTCTGGTCCTGCCACTCATTGGCTCTGCGACCCTAGGCAAATTCCTCTCCTTCTCTGGGCCTTCGTCTTCTTGTCTGTAAGGGCCCTTGTGGCTCTCGCATCCCACGAAGGCTTTGAGAGGGAGGTACCGAGAGCAGGCAGCTCAGTCCACTGAAGTCAGTGGGGGTAACGATGGTGGGCCAGCACCTGACAGTGGATGGGGTGGCAGGGGGTTCAAGCAGTCCTCATCACATCTGGACCAAGGGGGCGGGGGAGGATGGTGAACTACCCTGACCGAGGAAAGCTCAGGAAGCCAACAGCCACCTCTTCTTCCCCTAAGCATGTGGAACGGCATTCACCAGGACCCATAAAGAACACGGAGACGGACTGGTGGTCACGTTTGGTGTCCAAAACCTGGGTTGGACCAAGTAAAAATGCCAAAGACTGTTAAACTCTTCACCCCTGACGAGCACCCACACAGCTCAGCAGTGACTGCCCTGCACTTGGGGGTGATAAAGAAAAAGAGAGCGCAAAAAAGACAAGGATTTACTGAAGGGCAGCAAACTGGAAAAGCCATGGGAATCACAGAGCTAAGCCCTGATAAGGTACGAGTTATTGCTGGACCCTGGAAAGGAAATGAACCCAGGGGACGTCAGAAGACCTGATTTCTATTCCTGCGTTCTTCCTTTACGAGTCGCGTCATCTGCAGCCAATGGAACTAGTGAAACTACTACGAACTTTATCTGGAACCCTCTTCCTCCATGGAGTTGGCCACACAGGGTCCATCTTTTACCAGAAAGGAAACGTTTCCAAGAGAAAAGCCAAACAGATTTGAACCAGTTCTGGCTGACGATATCTTTTTTTTTCTTCTTCCCATTTTGGTAGTGTTTACGATCTGATACAAGAACTGAGAATAGTACTCTTTAGTCAGCAGTAAGCGCACACCCATCCGTAAATGTCGCAAGTTCACATCTAAGTTTAAAACCAATCAAATAAGAATAGACTCTTTAGAGCAAAGCGTACTTCCCCAATCTCAAGGTGAGTCTGGCAGGGCACATCTAAAATATGTATTTCACAAATATTGAAGAAGGTACTGGTCTCGGACGACCTAAATTGCTCCAAGGCAAACATTTTAAGTTGCTGAGGAGAATACCTCGTGCGTTCTGATTTGTGTGGACCTTCTCTTGGCATAGTTGGTGAGGTTTTTTTTTGTTGTTATTGTTTTTCCTTTTGGTTTATTAATATAGAACAGGAATTTTTTTTTCATTTATTGATTGATTGGAGAGAGAGAGGAAAGGTGAGAGAGGGAGACAGAAATATCAATCCAACCAGGTATCAAACCCAAAGCCTTTGTGTATTAGGACAATGTTCCAACCAACCGAGCTATCTGGCCAGGGCTAAAGCAGGGATTATTAACCTAGGACTCAGCAAGCCCATAAATTAGGATGGAAAAAGATACACCATTATTGTCACCATCTTCTAACTAAAATTTAGATTTAACATTTCTTTTTTTTTTTTTAATTTTTTTTTTCCTTTTTCTTTTTCTTTTTCTTAAGTTGGAAACGGGGAGGGAGTCAGACTCCCGCATGCGCCTGACCGGGATCCACCCAGCATGCCCACCAGGGGGCGATGCTCTGCCCATCTGGGGCGTTGCTCTGCCACAATCAGAGCCATTCTAGCACCTGAGGCAGAGGCCACAGAGCCATCCTCAGCGCCCGGGCAAACTTTGCTCCAATGGAGCCTTGGCTGCGGGAGGAGAAGAGAGAGACAGAGAGGAAGGAGAGGGGGAGGGGTGGAGAAGCAGATGGGTGCCTCTCCTGTGTGCCCTGGCCAGGAATCGAACCCGGGACTCCCGCACGCCAGGCCGACGCTCTACCACTGAGCCAACCGGCCAGGACCAGATTTAACATTTCATTGCATTGTAAGTATAGCCATAAATCTAACGTCCAAGCATCATCTGTGACTTGGTTACAACCCATGAACTCACAGACACTTTACATTTTGTTACTGTTGTAGCAGATACCATGTGATAGCATGTACACACAAAACTCCCTGAAAATTAGACCCCTCCCTGCCAGGCCTGCTTTGTAATGTGCTATTAAAGGACAGGTACATTTCAAGTTTTAAAAAATATTTCAATAATAGTATTTCAATACTGTGTGTTTTCTTGGCAACCCTATGTATTTTATACATTTTGAAACATCTCCCTGAGACAGGTTCCACAGACTTCACCAGTGAGGTTTGCGGCCCTTGCATACCCTACATGCATGTGCAAATGTGCGCGCGCGCGCACACACACACACACACACACACATACACACACACATACAGTAGAGACTAACATTGACGTTGGGACCTGCGATGCAGGAGTAGCATTTGAAAGTTCTCCCTGAGGTACACTCACAGGTGTAAAGGCAGGGACAAGGGAAGAATTCTGCCTCTGCTGCTCCCTGAAGCCTGGTGGCTCTCCCTCTGTGTATCCATTCTGGCTGTGGTCCGTGTCACTGCTACAGGGACAGAGGGACTCTGTCCCAGGCATGTCTGTGTCCCCGGTTTCTGGCACAGGGCCTGACACAGAACAGGTTCCCAATACAGTCTGTAGCATCCATGGAAACGTGCTGGAAATAAACCCTCGCTGAAATCACCACACAAGCAGTCGTGCAGGAGGAGGCAGGCACGTGTGCGGGCGTGTGTGCAGAACAGGGTGGGGACGGAGGAATATGATGGTGTTGCGGGATGCGTAAAGTGGGATGTGCTTTTCGTAAAAAAAGAAATTCAAAACAGACTTCTGGAAGGCCCAAGAGTCTCGCCCGGCAGCATGAAAACAGCCCTCCTGGGCATGGCCCCACCCAGCTCACGTGGCCACCCTCTTCCTGCAGGACTGGCTCCCCAGTATATATGGACCGGCAGGGCCACCCACCCGGGCACCAGAGGTTGCCTCGCCCAGCCTCTGTGCCTGCCCAGGACTTCTGTGCACAGCACTGCAGCGGGGCCCACAATGCCAGCTGTCCGGCTGCTGCTCCTGGCCTGTCTGCTATGGGGTGTGGGGGCCAGGACAGCCCAGCTGCGCAAGGCCAATGACCGGAGTGGCCGGTGCCAGTACACCTTCAGCGTGGCCAGCCCCAATGAGTCCAGCTGCCCTGAGCAGGGCCAGGCCATGTCAGCCATCCAGGACCTGCAGAGAGACAGCAGCGCCCAGCACTCAGACCTGGAGGACCTCAAGGCCCGACTGGGCTCCCTGGAGGGCCTGCTCCGAAGGCTGGCCTTGACCCAGGGGGCCGGGCCCGCCGAGACTCTGGAGGGGCCGCAGAGCCGGCTGGGCCCCCTGACCAGAGAGCAGGAGCAGCTGGAAACCCAGGCCAGGGAGCTGGAGACAGCCTACAACAACCTTCTCCGGGACAAGGCGGTGCTGGAGGAAGAGAGGCAGCGCCTCAGGGCAGAGAACGCGGACCTAGCCCAGCGGCTGGAGAGCAGCAGCCAGGAGCTGGAGAGGCTGAGGCGTGGCCAGTGTCCCCCAGCCCGCCGCACCTCTCAGGCTGTGCCACTGGGCCCCAGGGAAGGTAAGGAGGTGACATGACATCGTTGCAGGTGGCCCAGGTGCGCCCTCCTCACCCTCTCCTTCTTCTGGAGACCCCATGCATGTCAGCCCAGGGCAGAGAAGTGAGGGGCGCAGAGCGATCGCCTTCACATGTTACCGGTAACTTAACTCCTGGTGGTTTCGAATTTTGTGCCTACCCCATGACAAAGTCGTCACAGCCCACAGCAGAATGAGAGCGGCTGGGACCAGGTGACACGCACCTGTTCGTGATCAGGAGAAAGTGCCAACCATCCCTTTTAGAAAACTACCCTTTTGTGAACCTTTGTTCAGAGAGTCTGATTCCTACCTTTTGGGATGAACATGATCTCTATTTATGAAATGGTAAGAGATTTAGGATATGATGATAGGTGCTAGGTTTTTTTTAATGTTTATTTTTTATTTTTAAATGTCCTTCCTTAGCAAAATAGAGGAGTTAATAACCCTTTGTCAGTTCCCTCAATAGGTTGTTTTAGAAGTTTTCCTGAACTTTGTCCAATCAGAGAACCCCTGCTTTGAAGTCACCAGGCTACTCCTTGGGGTGGCTTTTGCTAACTGAGACACTCCTGTGTCCATCCTGGCCCCCGAAGGGGGTGAGCACATGCTGGGGAGAGGCACACTGTCCCCCACAGTGGGGGAGGAAGGCAGTTCTGTGTCAATGTTTGAGAAATTGTGCCCCCCAAATGTTCACTGTTGAAGACATTGTCCAATCGGGAGGCCGCAAGCAAGCAGAGTTAGTCTGGGCTGTTCAAAGATGTTAACGTCAAGGGTGGAAAAAAGGGTGGGGAGAGGGGGGCTTGTTCCACATTGAAGGAGACTGGGGAGACCTGGCGACCAAATGCAGTGATGACCGGATTGGCCCGGCGTCTCGGGGAGCGCAGCTACAGGGGGCAGGTTTGGGACCATGGAGGAAACCCTAGCTGCTGCTAGGATGGTGCTATCCGGTTAATGTTCGGTTTCTCGGTGAGTCATGGCATTGAGGTTAGGAGGTGTCAGGAGGCCTGCCGTTAGCTTTCAGGTGGTTCAGCAAGGACTGGAAATAGAGAGCGAGAGGGAGACCGGTGAACCGGCTGCGGCAGAGTAGAAACAATTGGTGAATTGAAGTGAACAGGAGTTGTAGACCCTTCTTTCAACTTTTCCATAGATTTAGACATCTTCAAAATAAAATAACAGAAAAAATATTTCCTAAACAGGCTTTCTACATGAAAGGCAAGCTCGGCTTAGGAAACAGCAAGAGTCCGTGCCTGGGTGTCACTGTGGGAAGTCACTCAACGTCTGCGTGTTGTTTCTTATCCACAGCATGGCCCCGAACATTCCCACGGGGAACAATCATCTCTGTGGGGCCCAAATTAAACCGCTGAGCTGGCAAGGGTCCCTCTAACCCTCTAACCCTTCAGGGCCAGAGTTGGAAGAGATCCAGTTGTATCGTTTACAACGAAGGAAAGTGAGGTGTGCAGCTGCCCAGGGCGCCCCGGTTGCAGAGCTGACCCGGGTAGACCTGCGACCCGGTGGACGTGAGTCTTGGAGGCCAAATGAAGGAATCGTTCTTCATGGAAGTTTCATGAGGCAGGAATTATTTTAGACAGTTAATCGAAGGAGGTTACATTCTCAACAGAAACGTGTGAGTGTGTACGAATAAGTGTGTGAGTGTGTGTATGTGTGAGAACAGAAGTGATGTCTGTTTTAGGGTGCATAGTCATTAACAAGTCTTTGGGAACGGATGGGATGTGGTCTCCTGTTCTGTATTTTATTTTGCCCTCTGCAGCTGCTCTGGTCCTGAAATAAGGACCACAGCCACTATGATGAACTCCACACGTGGGCTTTCCATGAGCAGGAGGTTACCTTGGCACAGGCGAGGGGGCCGATGTGGAAACCGAGGCCCCCTGAGAGGTCACTCAGCAGGTCTGTGGTCACCCAGCCAGCTGGTGGCAGAGCCAGGACTAGAATTTGAGCCCTCCACCTGAGTGAGGGTCTGGGACCCTTCAGGACCCTGAGGTGGCCTCTGGTTTATAGAACCATAATGGTAAAAGATAGAAAAGTCCCATGGAAATGTCAGGGAGAGATATGCTTGGAACAAAAGATCTGCTTCGAGGTCCTAGATGTGAGGATGCAGGGGTACCTGGGAGGCTGGGGTTGGAGGGCGGGGTGTCTTATGCAGCAGTGACCATAGCCGAGGTGCGGGGGAGGGGGTAGGAGCTGAGGCCTCGGGCTGGGGCTGGGGGAACAGAGGAGAGGCCTGACAAGGTGGACTTTTTCTTACCCCACCTGTAATCCAAATGGTCTCCCCACTTTCTTCGCCACGTAATTGTCAGAGAGACCACAGCTCTTTAGAATCGCAGGAGTTGCTTACTTACACGTGTGTGTATAAGTTGCAGTAATACCTGACTTTGTAATGCCAGTTTTATAGTGACACGTCTGCGAACCTTTTAAGTAAGCCCAAAGTGGGAAAACAGAGATGACCAAAAGGTAAAGGAGAGCCGCTTATTTACATCACCAGGGAAGCCCCCTGTCCGGTCACTGTGCCTCTCCACTTTGGACCAGCACTCCCAGGGACATAGCCAGGGTGAGCGCTTGTGGTTTATATGGGGCCACACCCCAGGGAGAAGCGGGGACAGGGGTGAATGAGACAGAGAAGGGAGGAGAGCTACCAGGGTGGGGGGGGTTCTCCAGCTGTCACCTCAGTGGGCGGCAAGGCTCACGGTGCAGAATGCAGCAGAGGAAGGGGACATGCACCAGAACCGATGGCAGAGGGTCATCCCATTGGCTATACACACAGATGTGGGCACCAGGCTGGAGCTTGGGGAACGTCAGAGTAGCTGGGGAGGAGGAGCTGGGGGCAGGTTCCAGCAGGTGACACCTGCTCCAGGCAGGTGGCCACAGCAACAGCAGGGAAAAGATGGGCAGGATGTGCAGGGGGGGACACCGCAGGTGTTCAACACAGGCACTGCGGGTTCAGGCTCCTTGCCTGCAGCTGGCAGCCCCTCATGGGGTTCTCATGCAGGTTAAGTCATGGGTGGGGGGTCGCCAGCACAGAACAGCCTCTCAGAAAATGGCTCATAGATACAAAGGGTGTCTTTTGCTTGAGCTCCTCCATTGCTTTAAAATATGATTCTGTCACACACACGGATTCTAGAGAATGTGGGTGTTGGAACAGCACCCAGGACCATAGTCTGCCAGCTAACCTTCACTTTCCCAGAGTACTCGGGGCAAGCTGCCACCATGTGGGCACCTAATTCTTCTTCACGCTCTGCATTTATACAACACTCACCTCACTTTTCAGGCAGTGGTAGGAAATAACTATAAAAATCATTACAGGGTCACTTCCCTTGTGTATGCAGGGGGTCCTCGGGCTATGACACAGTTCCGTTCCTGAGACAGTGACATAACCCAAATTTTGGTGTAAGTCGAAACACACCCTAGCCTAAGTCACTTACCTATTATCCTAACATAGTTGTAAAATCATAATCTAGAACATAAAAACACAAGTAAGCCACAGAAAAAAGAAAGGATATAAATATATTGTACTGTAGTAACAGAAAAAAAATGACAAAAAATGAGTAAGTTGAAATACTCATGTCTCAATTTTTAAAAGTTTTTATAGGAGTGAGCATTGTAAACTCGAAAGGTTGTATGTTGAGGCTATTATAACCCGAGGACACCCCTTGTATATACAGGCAAGTTGATATAAATTTTGTTTCTGGGGTAAGCTCTCTAGAAAGTTTCTATAAAGCAGAGGTATGGGAGATGGGGGAGAATATGCAGAAGATTTTCAGAATTTTGTAATAGACACGAACAAAGCCCTAAAAATGTTTAATAGTCTGATACAATATAGTCCTTAGTATTTTTAATAACTTCTCCCCCCACACACACACACATACACATTCCAAATGAGTTATGATTTTGAAACATTCCCAAGAAATGTTTATTTTGACACGTTTATATCAAGGACCATTTTATTTATATTTTGAGCTAAGTAGACCAAGGCTCAGAGAGGTTACATAATGGGCCCAAGGTCACACAGCAGGCCCATGGCAGGACTGAGCTAGAAAGCTACAACTTCTGGCCTGGTCCAGGTCCCTTTGCCCAACTGCTTCCCTGCCTTTGGGCCTTTGGACCTTGAGGACTTGCCCCCTCTCCCCCAAGCCTTGGTGCTCAGGCCAGCCAGACGGCTCAGCTCTGGGAATCTGGCCGCTCGCTCGCTGCCAGGTGCTGTGGCTGACACGACCCAGAAGGAGCCAAGGGGCGCACAGTGCAGCCAGCCACCTGCCCACAGAGAGCTGGCCTGCAGTCATCCTGGAGGCTGCTCCCTGCAGGAGGTTTCACCGCAGTTCTTGTTTACTTCAAAGGCACATGAGGTGGGGCTCCCTTAAAGTGTGGTAGAAAGAGGAGGGTGTGAGGGAGGGAGGGGAGGGACAGAGAGAGAGGGAGGGAGAGGTGGAGTGATGGAGGGGGAAAGAGACAGCAATATCTTTAAGGTTCCGTGTAGCCTCAGGTACCATTCTGGGTCCACATAGCAGGTTAGGTTGGGGACGTTGAATGTAATGAATTATTAACAATGATAAAAGAGTAATGAGATGTAAGTGAACTCAACTTGGCACCTCGGGCTGAGGAAGGACACCTTGAAGGGGGTGGGACCCGAGTAGGATGGCGGGTTCAGCCCATCAGATGGTAGAGAGCTGGTCCAGAGCTGCAAAGGCCACCCCCCAGTGGCAGGTGAAGAGACCAGCCACCTGTTGAGTGGGGGAGGCAGTGGTGTCAGGGACAAGCAGCAGGAGCCGTGCTGAGCCAGGAGGGTACCCAGGCAGGGACTCTGGGTTCCCTGTCGAGAGGGCTGTGGAAAGGCTGTGGCCAGGCAAGACTTACTGTGCTCCACCAGGGTCCTCACACTCAGGAGGCCAACTCAGGCTCTGCAGAAGACGGCAGACCTGCCTCCCCACTGTGTCCCCACAGCGCCCTCTACTGAGAAAGCCTAACATGGCACTCACTGCAAAGGAGAAATGCCTTGCTTTTCCCAGAGCACGTATAGAAGGTGCATTCAGCCCTGAGAGGTAATGTGTTTACAATTGACACACCTCCCCCCACAGGGTGGAAAGGTTCACCACCTCTGTGGCCGTGGCAGACATGCATTCAAGTCCTAGACCCTCCACTTAACCAGCTGTGTGACCTTGAGCAAGTTGCTTAACCCCTCTGAGCCTCAGCTTACACATTTGCAAAACGAAGAGAAGGATGTTCACTTTCAGGATTGTTGTGTGGAATAGAGGTCACAAGAGCAAGCACCTAGCCTCATACCTGGCTCCCAGGAGGCGCTCAGCAGCAATTAAATTAGGCGCGAAATACAATCTGAAAGCACTTTTCTATCTCTGTATTCCTCTAAAACTTGTGAAGACACTAGGTGGAATAATTTATGTGAAACTGCTTTGAAATGTGGAAAGGTGATTAACAAATACCTATCATCTCTTTTTATAAAGAAGCCGCATGTCCGTATTTAGTGCCAGTATTTTAGCTATCTCCAAGGAAGTCACCTGTGGAAATACCTATTTCTGGGGGTGGGGGTGATTTCCCCCCACTTTATTTCCTCTGTGTCTAAAGAGGACATTTATTTTCTCAAGTTTCTTCTCACTAATTTGTAGGTGTATGTCTCTGCTTTTCTCTCAGTAGGTCACTCAGTTATAGGACAATCCTAGCCGCTTTCACGAACCGAGGCTTCCCTCAGTTGGCTCTGCATTTTGGCGTACCTGCTCGCCAGCCCACTCTAGACTGGGGGACATCCCCAGGCAGTCACACTCCCATGAAGGCCAGTGGAACAGTGGCCACAGCCAAAGACAGGGGTGGGAGCACTGCAGATCTTGAAAGGGAAGGGATGGAGTGGTCCAGCTGCCCGCCCACCCCCAAATGCCACCCCCAGCACCACGTGCTTTATCCACTGCACCACCACAGGTCAGGTCACAAACTTACATTTTAAAGCAGCTAAGCCTGCTTCTTGTGGCTGCTGCTTTCTCCTTGTACTCAACGACCCCCGGATGACCATAACCCAAAGCCAAAGCAGCGACATGTGGCAGAGCATGGTGACAGTGTCCAACCACGTCACCACACCTCTTCTCTTCTCTGTGGCTCTAACCCTCCCTTAAGTTCCTGTAAGAATCCTGCACTCTGTTTCTTGTCCAAAGCTGGTCTCAGACAAAGATCTGACAGAATGTTTTAACTGAGCATGTAAAGCTTAATGTGCTTATTATTATAAGAACATTTGCCTTACAGCAAAATAAAAATAAAAGCCCCAAATCATTCAGGAAACTGTCATTGAATTCCAGGTACCCCAGAAAAAGCTGAGGGGACCTTCCTAATTATCCCTGAATCATATATCATCCCTACTCAGAAATCAGACCTTCAAGTGGGAGTTATTTTAATGGTGTGCAAGCTGCCCTGATCTTATTTTGAATACCCTATTCTATGCCTACCTAGCACATTGCTATGCAATTTATTATTTGTGAGCTTTTCATTATGGGATTTTTCCAACATGCACTGAAGTGGAGAGAATGCCTGGCACCCCAGCGGACCCACCTCCCATCTCTGACAGCCGTCAGCCAAGTCCAGTGTTGTTTTATCTCCCCCCACCACCCATTCACTGTCTCCAAACAGTTCTCAAACTTCATCATCTCTTCGGAAGCCTATTGGAATGCCATCCTCAACCTGGCTGTCGGGCCAGCCCTCCTCACGGTACAATATTGTCTCTTTCTTTTATTACAGATCCTGGATGGACTCTGGAGAACACGGGCTTCCAGGAACTGAAGTCCGAATTAACTGAGGTGCCTGCTTCCCGAATTTTGCAGGAGAGTGTGCCTGGCAACCCTGGGAGCGAAGAGGGGGACACTGGTATGGAGTTAGACATGTTTTCTTTTGTGCCCATGGGGTCTTGAGCTGCATCTGGTCCTGTGTCTGCGGCCTCTCCAGGGTCAGCAGCAGGACAGCGGCCTGTCCCCAGGAAAGCCCTGTGTCTCGTGACCCACACTTGGGATAGTGCGCTGGGCTGGGATGGACTGCAGTCGGGGAAGATAAGAGATGTGTCTGTCTCACCCACGTGATTGTCACATTGCCTTGATTACACCTGAACAATGACATTTTTCAGCGGCCCCCTCCGATCTTCATTTTAGGGCCAGGTAGACCCCATGCGCCCTCTGAGCACACAGGCTGTTACTAATGGCATCTTTTTTGAATTTTGGGTACTTAGGAAGAATATAGGTGTCCCCTCCAAGGTCTCCTGAGGGTGTGACGTTACGACATAGGCTGTGGTTTTCAGAAATCATGACTCTCACTGTTATCGACAGTTATTGCTAGCCGGGGGAGGGGGCATTTGGAAATAGTCATAGTAGGACTCCCTGAGGTCTGAGCACCTTCTCAAGGAAGTTTTCACCTGCTATAAGGAAATTCTGTGAAAGTGGAGAAATCTGTTGTGACTCTGCTAAAGCTAAATTGTTTGCTTTTTAAAAAAAAACAAACCGCCTTTTTCTTACATGTTTAAAATTATATTCAGGTTTTATTGTATTACAATAATGCCTGAGCCTGACCAGGTGGTGGCGCAGTGGACAGAGCATTGGACTGGGACTGGAGGACCCAGGTTCGAAACCCTGAGGTCTCTGGCTTGAGCCCAAGGTCACTCAGTCTGCTGTAGCCCCCCAGTCAAGGCACATATGAGAAAGCAATCAATGAACAACTAAGGTGCCTCAATGAAGAATTGATACTTCTCATCTCTTTCTCTTCCTGTCTGTCTGTCCCTATCTGTCCCTCTCTCTGTCTCTGTCACCCCCCCCAAAAAATGATGCCTGAGACATGGTTCAATTAGGGCTTGAAACACTGTTTTATAGAGATTGTTATAATGACTTGATTTTTGTCTAATTATTTTTTTAAATAATGAGATAAATTATATATGAAAGTTATAAAGAATACTATCATGAACATGCAGGAGACCCCAGCCAATGTAAGTCGAATATCTGTCAAGGGTCAATTACGATCACACATATGATCACCTAACATTTGTTGGCCATTTACTCTAACCAAGCACTTAACATATCTTATTACACTGCATACTTACAACAGCCCTACTATCCTACCCCAAACACTGATTATCCTCCTTACAAATAAGAAAACTGAGGTTCAGAGAGCAAAGTGACTTATTGAAAGTCACACAGGCAGCAGCAGATGGCAAAGCCAGGATTTAAGCCCAGACAGTCCATCTCTGGGTCCCTGGCTCCTGCCAGCTCCACATCGTGGAGAGACAGCGCGTGAGTGATTTTGTTGGGTGTGTTTTTCCCTCCCCAGGGTGTGGAGAACTCACGTGGGTGGGAGAGCCCATCACTCTGAGAACAGCTGAGACCATCACGGGCAAGTACGGCGTGTGGATGCGAGACCCCAAGCCCGTCTACCCCTACACCCGGGAGACCACGTGGAGGGTGGACACGGTGGGCACGGCCGTCCGCCAGGTGTTTGAGTACAGCCTCCTCAGCCAGTTCACCCAGGGCTACCCGTCCAAGGTCCACGTGTTGCCCCGGCCGCTGGAAAGCACAGGTGCCGTGGTCTACGGGGGGAGCCTCTACTTCCAGGGGGCCGAGTCCAGAACGCTGATCCGGTATGAGCTGAGCTCCGAGACAGTGAAGGCCGAGAAGGAGCTCCCCGGAGCGGGCTACCACGGACAGTTCCCGTACTCCTGGGGCGGCTACACCGACATCGACCTGGCAGTGGACGAGGCTGGCCTCTGGGTCATCTACAGCACCGAGGAGGCCAAGGGGGCCATTGTCCTCTCCAGGCTGCACCTGGAGAGTCTGGAGCGTGAACAAACCTGGGAGACGAACATTCGGAAGCAGTCGGTGGCCAACGCCTTTGTCATCTGTGGCACCCTGTACACCGTCAGCAGCTACTCGTCGCCTGAGGCCACGGTCAACTTCGCGTACGACACGGGCACGGGCAGCAGCAAGGCCCTGGCCATCCCGTTCAAGAACCGGTACAAGTACAGCAGCATGATCGACTACAACCCGCTGGAGAAGAAGCTCTTCGCCTGGGACAACTTCAACATGGTCACCTACGACATCAGGCTCTCCAAGATGTGACAGAGCCACGCTGTCAGAAACGGCAGGAGGAGGGGACATCAGGGGCTCCCGAGGGGATAGCGGGCAGCCAGACAGAGCCCACACAGCTTTCCTCTGCGTCCCAAGCTTGCGCTTGCTACTCCAGGGGGCGTGTGTCATCACGTGTCTGACTCTGTAGGGATGGCAGCCTGGGCCTGTAGTTTCACAATAGATATGCTTTTCTTTGGTCAGCTTTTCAAGGGCTGTCTAGCCAAAATAGTGTAAGTTTTCTGGCAATTTGGGGCAAAAGCTCTAATATGTAGTCGTTTCTTCATGAAAACCACAGGGCTTTTCATAAATGGCTTTCACTGGCTGGAAAGGATAAGATGTTTGGTGGAGGAGGGGGCAACAGGCTGGCGGGCAGGGGCAGGCATGTGCCCGCTGCACGGTTAGCTCCAGCCGCAGGGAGCAGCAGTCCTTCTGCCGGGAGAGGAAAGGCCCTGCGGCCAGCTCTGAACTCACGTAAGAGGCACTGACTCTAGTGGCTTCTCACGCTTCCTGTGAGTCCGGGTGGGTATTCCACCTTTGCCCGTGCAATAAAATGATTGTGCACACCATTCTCCTTGGAGAGTGTGGGATATTTTGCATAAGGGAAGAGTGCAGATTCCAACCATCCAAGAATTCCTTTGTGTTGGGAGCAGTGATGGCAGGGTGCTCCAGGTGTGTGGTGTGTGGTGTGTGTGTGTGTGAGAGAGAGAGACACCTGGCACACAGTGGAACGCACAGATTCCCAGCCCCATCTCCCAGTGCTCTGGGTCCTTCTGGAACCAGCCTCTCCCCTCTCCTGAGCCCACATCCTCTTCTCCATCACTCTACACTGGTTCTTACTTGCTGTCATGGGCATGGATTCCATAAACCACAACCTCAGGGGAGCAAACCTCAGAGCATGATTTTGCAATAACTGAACTTAATTTCTAGCTGGAGGCTCACATGCAATCAGACCGAATGGCCAGAGTGCTTCCTCTTGTCCATTCAGCTTGAACTCTGTTCCAGTAGCTTTTTCAGTCCATTCAGAGTTCTCCTCTTCCCCGTCCTCTCCCACGTGGCCTCTGTGGTTGAGCTAAGCGAGGTTGGGTGGGGGGAGATCCAGGCAGAGTTACCCATCATGCCTGGCTTCAGTCATCAGCCCAGGCCCCGGCGTTGGCTGCTGGCATCCGCACCTTCATGTCCTGTTCCAACTGCGGTGTCCTCCCCAGTCTGACGGCCAGCCCACCAGCCGTGCGGCTCTTTCCTCGACTGTTCTGTGTCCCACCAGGGATGCAGGGACCTTTCAGGAGCTCACCTGCGCCACAGGAAATCCAGGTGCTCAGGCCCTTTCTCCCTGATACCTCCCAGGCACCTTCTGTCTTTCTGCTGCTGCAGGCTTACTTCCCTGGGGACTCTGTCACCGATAGGTGCTTTCCCCAGAACCAGTAAACGTCACCTCCGCTTTCTCGTGCTCCACACTTTCTGGCACACAGGGGCCTGTCAGGAACTCTCTGGAATCTAAGCTCTTTCTTTTTTTCTGGAGTTGCCTTTCTCCAGCCTCACCACTCCCCAACCCCCCGCCCCTGCTCGAGCTGCTCCTTGTCCACACCCCCCGTGGTCTTTCTCCTGGATTACTCCAACCGCCTGCCCACCCTGTGGCCTCTGCTCCCCCGGGCAGCCAGAGTGACCCCCTGACACACAAGCCAGACCACGCCTCTCCTTCTCTGCAAACCCTCCACCGCATCCCATCTCGTCCACGTGAATCTGCCTCCTCCCCCCACCACTGTGACGTGTCTTCTCCCAGTGTCCCCCAATTCCTTGCACTCCAGCCAACCCTGCAGACCTCCTACGGTCCTTGGGACAACCAGGCACGCTTCAGTCTTCTGGGCTATGCACTGACTCATCCTTCTGTCCCTGACATCATCTCTGTTCCCAAGTCCTTCCTCATGCGTCAACGTCCTAAGGGGCCGGACCCAGACCACACTATTTAAAAATCACAACTGAATTGCTGCATCCTCTACCTACCACGTCTGACCTTCTTCTCCCTCTCTTATTATTTTTTTGTATTTTTCCAAAGGGAGAAGTGGGGGGCGGTAGACAGACTTCCGCATGTACCTAGCCGGGATCCACCCAGCATGCCCACCAGGGGGCGATGCTCCACCCATCTGGGTTGTTGCTTCGTTGCAACCAGAGCCATTCTAGCGCCTGAGGCGGAGGCCATGGAGCCATCGTCAGAGCCTGGGCCAACTTTGCTCCAATGGAACCTTGGCTGTGGGAGGGGAAGAATGAGACAGAGAAGAAGGAGAGGGAGAAGGGTGGAGAAGCAGATGAGTGCTTCTCCTGTGTGCCCTGACCGGGAATCAAACCTGGGACTTCCACAAGCCAGATGCTGAGCCAGCTGGCCAAGTCTTCCCTGTCTTTTATTTTAAAACTTCTTTTCCTTCTATTATTTCCTAACATATAATTCACTGTTTCCACTGTGTACACGTTCCCACATTGAAATGTAAACTCCTGCGGTCAGGTATGGATTGTTCTGTACAGTGATACGTCCCTGGAACCGTGCCCTGCTCACACAGTAGGTCCTGAAGAATAGTTATTGAACAAATGAGCGGGGAAGAAAACAACCATCCTGAAACTTGCTCAGAAACAGCGGGAGATAAAGCTATATACCACAACAGTTCATCTGTTTGTCCTGCTCACCCTTCCCGCTCCCAGGGTCTGTCCTTCCCTGGCTGTGTCACCTTGGACAAGTCACTCAGCCTCTGTCCCAGCTGGCTCTCTAGTAGTGCTTTCTGTAATGAGAGTCACGTTTTATTATATTGGCACCCTCCGACATGGGAGCCACGAGTCACGAGTTACTGCTGGGCACTTGACATGTGGCTAGTGTGACTGAGGAACTGAGTTTCCTATTTTATTTTATTTTAAATGAAACTTAAATGATCACCTGTGGCTAACTGGCTACACCATTGGACAATGCAGGCTGTTCCTTCCTATGACTGAGATGACGTCATGTCAATGTCAGACGCTCAGCTGGCAATGTCAGAGGCCCCACATGTACCCCCCCCCCCGTGACCCATGTTGTTGCAGCAGACCGCGGGGAAGCACCTGCCTTCCATACCAACACCACGGCCACCAGCTGTGCAGGCCAGAGCACCTGAGCGCATTTAAGGGCAGGCCGGACAAGAGAACCCCTTTGAAGACTCTCTGTAGAAGCAAATGGAACAAAAGGTGTCACCCGAGGACATTTCCCAATCATGAATTTGAATGGTCACATTTTGACCCTTCTGAACTGTCCAGAGGGCCGTGGGAGTCCCAAGAGGTGCTTTGGGGATCTATGGGAGCCCGAGTTCGGGGTCTGAGCCCTCTGTTTCTCCCCAGCGTGGTCTCTGCAGTCAGCTGTCATTCAGGTGACAGTTCTCTCCTTTCGCAGTCTGAACTTGGCTTAACTCCCCTTGACGCGAACGTTAGAAATACTGTCCACAAAAGTGAAAGGCCACCCGCCTAGCCCCAGCACGGGAGACAGGGAGCCACTCGGTTAGGCTGTAACAGGGCATAAAACTGTCGGGTCTCAGGCTGAGTTCTGAAAACCCCCAATACCTCCGGGTTCTCCAGAGCTCAGAGCTTCGTGGTCACAGAAGCCTGGGCTTCTCATCATCTGCATCTAGTAATAAACGTGGAGGCCTGACTAGTATCTTTTTTTTTTTTTAATTCAAACTCAGCTGATTACCCTATGTGTTCTATAGTGGGCCAGAAATTAAAGATAAATACATACACACATCAGAGACTGGACTCGAAGGACCAGAGATGACGTCAAGGGCATTTGTGAGGTTGACGGTGGGCAGCAGGGGGTGAGGAGAAGAAAAACAGGAAAGCAAGAACAAAGGTCTTCCCAAAACGGTCTTCAAAAACAGACAACCCAAGGGCTTCCCGGAAACGGTTTTCCGGAGTTTTACTGCCAAGTTCATCTCAAAGTGACTGACACTTGTGTGCCTTAGGAGACACTAGGGTCCTCAGCTGGAGAGGGAGGCGGGGCTGGGGGGACTGAGGGGTCGGCCACGCCAAGGGGAGAGACTTGATCCAAATCCAAATGGGACAGCATCTCCCTGGCTTCGTCAGGTCTCCCGGGAAACGTCTCTTCTCTGGGAGAAAAGGCACCATGAATGCAATGTAAACAACGACAGGATTTTTAAAAAGAAGACAAAGAGAACCGTCCAGACCCCCACCACTGAAGAGGACCATTTCCCATCTGGGAAGACACCCTTTCTGACCTGTCTACAGATGCTGATAGCACGGTCCCCTGGTGGAAACGTGCTCTGACACTTCCTGTGAGTCAGTGTTTCTCAGAGGGAGCGTGGCTGTCTCAGGGTAGGTGGGACAGATGGCCCTGGGGTCCACCCCTACCAGCCAGCGCCCCAGGGCCCAGCCACCCAGGGCAAACTCAGTCCCAGGGTTTCACTGACATTTCAGCTTTTCTCAGCCCCTCCAGCCCTACAGGCACTACACCTGTCCTATCTGCCTGGCCCCCCCACCCCCATCCTACCTCCAAGGAAGGAGGAGTAGCCCGTCCAGTGCTAGACACAGATTTAAACAGCTCTCCCCTGCCCGGCCCGGCCACCTGCTATGTTCCAGGGACATGAACTAGAAATGAACACCAGGCTGGTTCTCAGCCACATCTCACAAGAAGCTCTTCAGCCCAGGAAGCTGAGGCCGAGAGCCATTTACTCTGGTCCTGTGGCCAGTAAAAGGCAGAAGAACTAGAATGCAGACTCAAACCTCCCAACCACAAGCTCAGCGCCGGAGCTGCTGACGCCCAGCGTTGCTCAGGGACTGTGGGGTGATGGGGGGGGGGGGGCATGTGTGAGCTAGGAGAGGCCCCGGAATTGGGGAGCCTCTCCTTCCTTGTGTGGATGTTACAGTGACCACAGTCCCTGGAGACAACCTGAGCCACCCGTGTTAAACTTGCCACATACCCTGATCAGTAAAGGTTTCCAACAACCCAAGTCCATGTTAACTAAGAAATTGTATGTCATCCATCAGTTCACTAATATCTCCAGTAAACTCGAAGGTCAAGAAGCATTGTGAACAACACAGAGGCCCATATTTTCAAAGTCAACACTTTTTACATTTTTTTCTCTCACTTACCAGGTTTTTAATAAAGTCATTATTTTTAAGCGTATACTGAACCTGACGATTCAGAAGGGTCCGCCCTGTGAATTTTTGTTCTTTACTCGTATCTGCTTTCTTAATATTATTTCAACCCTGGTTTCTTGGCAGAAATTCGTTAGGCCACTTGGACCTTCGTTAGAACTAGATGATATCACCCGTAAATCCATGTGACCGCCACGGGTAACCTGCAGGCACTTGCTGTGAGTCAAGAAGCCCCACCTACCTCCTCCAGCCCCTGCCCTCCCATGGGGAAGTCTAGTCTCTGCTTCCACACAGGACCTTGTGATGAACATGAGTTTCCATAGAGCTCCGTTTTAACATTAGCGGGAGTCCTGTGTTCTTTATATACCTTTATACTCGGATGTCTTCTGATCAGAGAGAGGAGGACCTCCTCAGTGACCAACACAGGCTCGCCAGGTTAGGAAATGACAATATGGCTGCCAGAGAAATGGGCATGGTAGAGAAACAACTAGAAGCGCATCCCATATAGGGCACAGGTGTACTTTCGCCAAATATATTTTCGTTGCTGTTGTTGTTTATCTAAAATTCAACTTTAACCAGTGTCTTAGCTCCCCCCCCCCCCCCTTCAGCAGCAGGCACACCACCCTCCTTTTTGGGCCAGAGAGCTGTGAGGTATCTTCTTTCTCAGAGCCCCAGGAGCACAGTTCTGGACACCAGGCTTGTGGTGGGGACGAAACAGTCCTTGCCTGCAGGGAGCTTATCACCTCGCTGGGAATGGGGTGAGCATCAGGGAGTCTGTGCTGTCCCCAGCTTGCCTAAGTCATGCCTTTTTATACTAAGAGAGTACACCATAACTCCCATCTGATTATCAAAGTAATCCCCCCCACCCCAATTAAGAGCCATAGATCTGAAATTCATCCCAGCAGCAGTATTGTCACTGCTGGAGGGACCACGTGTGAAAGGATGGTTTCCACATAGTGGGTGACAAAGCAGTTTCTCATTCACAAAATTTGCTTCCTCGCTGCCAGAGGCAAATATATCCATTTGCATATATTTACATTTGAAGCAGCGTCTCCCGCAGCTTCAGGCACCCCCCCACACACCCCAGCTCTGAGTACCTGGTAGTCATGGTGAGCCTGCGTCTGGTCACCTCCGAGGCCAGGTCCCTGTAGGGGAGGCTGAGGCCATTGTCCGTGGGGCTCTTCTGAGCCATGGCCTTGCGCTCAGAGGCCTCAAGGAAGTGAGATTCAGTCCACCTGGGAACCTAAAAACACCAGCAACACAGGCGTCAGGGGGCAGAGGTCAGCGCTCCGGGTCCCTCTGGGGCAAGGCTTGCAAAGGCCTTCCTTGCCTCCTGGTCCTTTCTGCAGGCCACCCCCATCCCCGGGGGAGGCGTGAGGTCCTCCCACCACAGAGGTAGGACAGGCATTCTTACCCAATCCTGCAATGAGGAAACTGAGGACGGCTTATCGTTACCCCAGGTGACAGCTGGGACAATGGAGACCCAGAGAGGTGAACTGACTCTCCCCCAGGTAGCACAGCCAGCTGGGCCCTGTCTGGCGCCGCTTCCACTCCAACGGTGGCTGCTGCCAGGAAGCCCAACATCTCATGGGTCTGGCAAGCATCCCCAACACCTGCCGAGCTTTCCTTCCCACAGCACTTACCTTCTAAAGGACAGGATGGGGACAGGGACAAAGCTGGGGCTCAGGCCAGGCTACTTGCTCAGATGAGCACCTGCCTGACGCCCAAGGCTCGATATTGGTGATAGTAGTCACCGCAGCCAGCCATCGAGGGCCAGCCACGAGGGCTGTCCTTTCACATGACCTTATTTCATAACCACAGTCACTCTGCAAGGTAAGTATTAAGGTCCCCGTTGCCCAGAGGGGAAAACGGAGCAGCAGAGACATCCAGTAGCTCCCCCAGGACCATGGAGCTAATACCTGAACCCAGATGTGATCAGAATGTGCTCTTCCCACCACAGAGTTAAACAACCCTCACGTACTGCCCTGGTGCCAAGCCATTGCCCAAGGAACCGGAGATGAGCGCCCACCCCTGGCCACCGCATCACACTCATGTGATGTCCTGTGCTCACCAGCCCGGTCTCTGGCTGGAAGGGCTTGTTCTTGGGAAACCCCGCTGACTTACCTTTTGGTGCCAGGGCAGCTCAAGTCTAGAACCCCTTCCACACCTCAACTCATGGTCTTGCAAAGCAATACCCTTATGACAAACCCCATCCCCACATTTCAGTTACTCCCCCTCCTTAGAGAAGGGACAGGCTGAACCCACCGCCCAATGCCTCCCCTTCTGGCTTTTATTCTGGTGGAGTCTCTCTCTCTCTCTCTCTCTCTCTCTCTCTCTCTCTTTCTCTCTCAGGAACTTGAGTTAAAAGCATTCATTGGCGCCCTTAATAGGTAGCAGCTGACACAAATTATCCCCCCAGCAGGGATCTTGATGAGAGAAACCCGCAACAATGTGGAGGGGAAGGTGGTGTTTGTTCTGCAGTGTGGAGCTGGGGGAAGGCATTGTGCCACCCGGCCAAGGTGGAAGCACCAACTTCCAGGCGGGTGAACAGGAGTTGACTGACGGCTGGACTCCCACATTGGAGCTGAGTGATCTTGGGATGGTCATTTAACATTTTGAACCTCAATTTGCTTATCTGTAAAGAAGAGTAATAGTCTCTTTCTCCTAGGGCAGTTGTATTTGCAAAAATTCCTTACCGGTTGTTTTTTGTTTCTTTGTTTTTTTGCATTTTAAATGTTTTGTATGTGCATTTAGCTCAGGCAGGAACATGAATATGTGTGTAGGCAGGCATGTGTCCACGTATTGCCCCTCACAGAACACCATAAAAGTAAGCCTTTTCCTCAAAAACCCAATTCTCTACTTTTTGAAAGCAGGCACTCAATGTTTCCCTTCCCCCAGCTCAGGGCTTGGGAGCCCAGCAATTATTTAAATGCAATCAGAACCTGCAAGGTTGTGATTCTCACCTGTTTCCTTTAGTCAGAACATCACCAAAGCCTTTTAACTGTGGAGGGTTTTCAAAGTATAAGCAGATCTCTGGATGGTGTTTGAACATGTCAGAAGCCATGATTGGATGTAAACTTCAGAAGGGACGCAGTGACAGTACTGACTTCTCCGCGTGGACTATTTTGCATTGGTTGTTTTGTATTGGTCCGGTGGCTTTGGAGAAACAAGTCTGGGCTTTAGAGAGGAGCCCTGGGGAAATGTGTTGTAGCCCAGACACGTCTGTCTGAAATGTTCAACAAAATGCAGTTCAGGAAAAACCACTGCCTCCTACTCTAGCCACACTTTATGATGGTCCACACGTATCTGAAACACTCCTGAATCCTGACATCCCCACGTGAAGTTTCCAGTTCAGGTATGCAGGGAGTTTGACAGGAGAGTCTGTATCATATATACACACATCTATGCACACAGACCATGAAACCACGAAAGGAGGAATCTGCTACTTTGAGGCAATACGTGATAAAACTAGGATTCAAGACATGTCCGTAAGTCTAACGACAAATTATTCCATTCACAGAATATATGCAGGTAAAATAAAATGAAAATACATATTTTTTAGAGACAAGAAATATACAACTACTAGCTATTATTATTAAATTTGCCTGACCTGTGGTGGCGCAGTGGATAAAGCATCGACCTGGAAATGCTGAGGTCGCCGGTTCGAAACCCTGGGCTTGCCTGGTCGAGGCACATATGGGAGTTGATGCTTCCAGCTCCTCCCCCCTGTCTCTCTCTCCTCTCTCTCTCTCTCTGTCTCTCTCTGTCTCTCTCTCTCTCTCTCCCTCTCCCTTTCTTCTCTAAAAATGAATAAATAAAATAAATAAATAAATAAATAAATAAATATTAAATTTAAAACAAGGAGTCACAAAACCGTCTCTGTGAGCCCTCGTATGGAAGGTAGACAGAGGGCATCTGAAGTGACAGGGTTGGGTTCCTTGTAAGGACAGTAATGGCAATAAAGGGACAGGGAGCCTCTTGGAAGAACAGTGCAGGTTGAACTGGACAGCCTAAGGCACCTGTAGGGACTATGCCTCCTGCTACCCCTATGTCAGCAAGTTTACGGCTCTTGTGTTCTACTGTGGATGGAAGTCAGTCTCCATCTCTGCAAAATTTATAAGCTTGATATAATTTTTAAAGACACCTCGACACACAGCTGAGATAATAGAAGAATCAGCAGTGACACGGGATGAGTTGTCCCTGGAGTGTATGCTCAGCTCCCTGCCCCACTGGGGTCTTGCTCCTTGGCTTGGCTGAGTGCCAATCTAAGCTATATTCCCCCCTCAGCCTATCAACATCTGTCCCTGTGCAGCTGTTAGGTGGCCAGAGGAAAACACCCAGTTGGATGACCAGTCTCACTTTCAATTCATGACTGCATTGAGCTCTACCCTTCAAGTCACACGCAGAACCCAGGAGCTTCTCATCACCTTCACTGTTAGCACTCCCTCATCTTTGGCATGAAGGATTGCAAAGCCTCCTCCTGCTAGGCTTTCATTCTATTTTATTCATTCATTCATTCATTCATTCATTCATTCATTCATTTGTATTTTTCCGAAGTTAGAAGCAAGGAGGCAGTCAGACAGACTCCCACATGTGCCCAACTGGGATCAACCTGGCATCCCCACCAGGGGGCGATGCTCTGTCCATCTGGGGCGTTGCTCCATTGTGGCCGGAACCATTCTAGCACCTGAGGCAAAGGCCATGGAGCCATCCTCAGTGCCCGGGTCAACTTTGCTCCAATGGAGCCTTGGCTGCAGGAGGGGAAGAGAGAGACAGAGAGGAAGGAGAGGTGGAAGGGTAGAGAAACAGATGGGCGCCTCTCCTGTGTGCCCTGGCTGGGAATCAAACCTGGGACATCCACACACAGGGCCTATGCTCTCTACCTCTGAGCCAACTGGCCAGGGCTAATTCTATTTAAAAAAAAAAAAAGATTTTATTGATTTTAGACAGAAGGGGGGGTGAGCAGGAAGCATCAACTCATAGTAGTAGTTTCTCATCTGTGCCTTGACCGGGCAAGCTCAGGGTCTTGAACTGTGACCTCAGCATTCCTGGTCGACAATTTATCCACTGCGCCACCACTGGTCAGGCTAGGCTTTCATTCCTGTATCTCCTCCAGTCTGTTCTCAATACCCAGCCAGGGCAATCATTTCATTATTTATAAATCATGTCACATTACTCCTCTGCTTCAAACTTGCCTACGGCTTTACATTTCAGAGTAAACGCTGAAACCCTTAGAATGGCCTTCAAAAGCCAACCTGCTTCCTTCCTCACGCCCCCAATTTCTCTGAGCTCAACAGTGTCCACTCCCTTTTCCTCACTTGCACCAAACGATCTGGCCTCCCTGCAGTTCCTTGAACCTCCAGGGACACTCTAGCCTGGCACATCTGCAAAGTTTGTTTCCTCTCCAACTTCAAGTATTGTCTCATGTCGCCCACAAGTGACGCCTTTGAGTCCCCCGTTCACAGGCAGAGAAGAGCTGCGTGTGCTGCTGTATCTCCACACCTGCTGCGTTGTAGCAGACACTGTGGATTGCCACCTACGTCTGTTTTCAGCCCCTCGGAGGCCCTGGTTAGCCGGCTGCTGGGCGTGATGGCCGAGTCTCTTCCCGGGCACTGCTTTCAGCTGGACACGTGCCTCAGCCAAGTTCATGGCTCTCCCTTAGAGACAAAGGCTGGCCGTTAGCCAGTGATGGACCATGCAAACAACTCCGAAGGCCCGTCCCCGCTCGCTCGGGCTGCCTGTAGAACCAACCGAGGGTCTCCGTGGTACCTGAGCCCAAGTTCAGCTCCTCCCTTTGTCCACCCTGTTTGCTGCACCCCCCAGTGAACTTCCTGCACATACATCTTCATTCTGGTGTCTTCCAGGAAACTCAACCTAACGCAGTTGGTACCAGTAGTGCTTTTAGGAAGTGCCAGAGATTTTGGATTACCGGGCAGAGAACTCGCCAACTGGCGGCAAGTGGAGCATGAAGAGCCCCCAACGAGCTGTTCTGGCTGGTTGTTACAATTTCTTTCCTTTTTTTTTTTTTTTTGTATTTTTCTGAAGCTGGAAACGGGGAGAAACAGTCAGACAGACTCCCACATGCGCCCGACCGGGATCCACCCGGCATGCCCACCAGGGGCTACGCTCTGCCCACCAGGGGGCAATGCTCTGCCCCTCCGGGGCGTCGCTCTGCTGCGACCAGAGCCACTTTAGCGCCTGGGGCAGAGGCCAAGGAGCCATCCCCAGCGTCCGGGCCATCTTTGCTCCAATGGAGCCTTGGCTGCGGGAGGGGAAGAGAGAGACAGAGAGGAAGGAGGGGGGAGGGGTGGAGAAGCAAATGGGCGCTTCTCCTATGTGCCCTGGCCGGGAATCGAACCCGGGTCCCCCGCACGCCAGGCCGACGCTCTACCGCTGAGCCAACCGGCCAGGGCCTGGTTGTTACAATTTCTATCGGCAGTGAGTTGTGACAGGATTCTGTTGGAAATGAACTGGCAAGTTGAGTATCTCAAGCTTTTGAGAGGTTCTGAGGAAGCTGTGTGGCAAGGACTATGCCTCTGGCTGAAGGCTACTGATGGGTCTGAGAAGGGGTCCTTCATCAGCAATGACAGGTGAAGCACTCACCACATGGAAGACTCTACTTTAGCAGATGTCTCAAAGAAATGGCACAGGCTTCATCAGAAGATTGGATGGAAAATAAATGTACACCTAAAATCACACAACTGAGGAATCCACAGGTTTTGATTTACCCCTTTGACTGGCCACCCATTCAAAAGAAGTTGAATGCTTTCACTTAAGAATTCAAGCAACGCAGAGCTCCAGGGAAAAGCTACCTGGTCTCATCTCTCCAGGCAGAGGAGAACAGAAGCTCCATCTCCACACATGCTGCAGATGGCTTTTCCAGTCTACCTGAATCATTACCAGCTAGAAGCAGCGGTCATTGAGACTTGGACGTGAGCTACAAAGTATAGAATTGTGACAATTCCAGTGCCCTGCGGACTTTTCCTGGATGTGGACTTTTCCTGGACTCCTGCTCCTTGTGACAGCTCCTAACGGACTGAACTGGGGTTGTGTTGCATTTGCAGGGATTTGGAATGGTGTTGGTGCCAACTTGGACTTGGTGAACATGTTAAGGACACTACTCTTTTATGGATTCTTTTTTTTTTTTAATTTTTTAATTTTTTTAATTTTTTAAAGATTTTATTTATTCAATTTTCAGAGAGGAGAGATAGAAAGTGGGGAGGAGCAGGAAGCATCAACTCCCATATGTGCCTTGACCAGGCAAGCCCAGGGTCTCGAACCGGCAACCTCAGCATTCCAAATCAATGCTTTAACCACTGCACCACCACAGGTCAGGCAACTTTTATGGATTCTTGCTGTAATGGCCAAGAGTTTGCTTAAAGGCCTTAATCAGTGTAAAAAAAAAAAAAAGACTGGATAAAGAAGATGTGGCACATATACACTATGGTATACTACTCAGCCATAAGAAATGATGACATCGGATCATTTACAACAAAATGGTGGGATCTTGATAACAATGATTCCATACATTGGAGGGACATAAAAACAAGACCAAGAGACATGGACAAGAGTGTGGTGGTAATGGGGGGGAGGAGGAGGGGGAGGGACACAAAGAAAACTAGATTGAAGGTGACAGAGGACAATCTGACTTTGGGTGCTGGGTATGCAACATAATTGAATGACAAGATAACCTGGACATGTTTTCTTTGAATATATGTACCCTGATTTGTTGATGTCACCCCATTAAAATTAATAAAAATTTATTTATATATAAAAAAAAATTCAAGCAACGCCATGTCATAGTCACCCTACAAAGGAAACAAACTTCCACCCATTGGACACCAGGTTGAAAATCAGTGGGCCTGCTGGCTTGAGACCTGGGGCCACTGTCTTCTGGATCCTTCAGGAAATCCATAGAGCCACCACTTTGCGTGCCAACAGCCTACTTAGTCATCCCTGTGCCCACGGTGGTGAACACAGACCAGCTGGCAGGGGAAGGAAAAGGGCCAAGGCATCATTTCTTGTTGGCGACATGCAGACGCCGAGATGGCCATTCATTCGGACGCCATCATCCCATTCTTGTCCATCGCACAGCACAAGCTGAGGTTTTACAGCACAGGCTTCACCACCAGAGGCCTGGGTAGAAAACAAGCATATACCCAAATCCAGTCCAATTATGACGATTTTCACCATCAGCTGTGGGTGACTAGACTTCAGGTAGAAGAGCTTGGAAAGGAGATGTGAAAATAATGAAAATGTTCAGAAGCTACAAAACGAGCTGCACTCAAGCATGAAAAATGCTGGTGGCCTGTTGGGAAAGACATGCCTCATACATTTCAGTTCTGACAGTCAACTCTCAACCTTTTGAAAAGCTGTGTGATGCATTAATAAATTAAAAAACCAAAAACCTAGATAGCTTGTTTGGTTAGAGCAGGGGTCCCCAAACTACAGCCCACGGGCTGCATGCGGCCCCAAAGCCATTTATCCTGCCCCTGCCGCACTTCCGGAAGGGGCACCTTTCATTGGTGGTCGCTCACGTACAGTACTACTTCCGGTGATGTGAGACGCACACCTCACGGCTCCGGAAGCGAGTCATATTACTTGTTACGGCTAGCAGTGACAAATATGGAACCGGACATTGACCATCTCATTAGGCAAAAGCAGGCCCATAGTTCCCATTGAAATACTGGTCAGTTTGCTGATTTAAATTTACTTGTTCTTTAAATATTGTATTTATTCCCGTTTTTTTTTACTTTAAAATAAGATATGTGCAGTGTGCATAGGGATTTGTTCATAGTTTTTTTTATAGTCCGGCCCTCCAATGGTCTGAGGGACAGTGAACTGGCCCCCTGTGTAAAAAGTTTGGGGACTCCTGGGTTAGAGCATAGTCCCAGGGCACAGAGGTGGCCGGTCCAATCCTCAGTCAGGCAACATACAGGAGCAGATTGATGTTCCTGTCTCTCTCTCTCTTTCCTTTTCTTTCTCTCTAAACTCAATAAATTTAAAAAAGAAAATAAAAATCCAGGGTGCACTGTCCTACTTTGCATACCCCGGCCAAGAGTATGTTGAGCTTTACTGTCTATAGTTTGTATTGTGAAAGCAAGTCAGTAAAATACCTCTCCCATACAGTACAATTTGTTACCAGCTAAGGACAAAAACATGCCCTCCTCCTCACCAGAAGTTAAGGGGCAGAGAATGTTTAGAAGTTTATGTGGCCAACCCTTTTGAGTCATCCTGTCATGTCAAGAGAAGCCAGAGACAAGCCTGACTGGGCGGTGGCGCAGTGGATAGAGCGTCGGACTGGGATGCAGAGGACCCAGGTTTGAAACCCCGAGGTCACTGGCTCAAGCGCGGGCCCCACCGACTTGAGTGTGGGGTCACTGGCTTGAACCCAAAGTTGCTGGCTTGAACAAGAGGTCATTTGCTCTGCTGTAGCCCCCCGTCAAGGCAGATATGAGAAAGCAATCAATGAACTAAGGTGCTGCAACAAAGAATCAATGCTTCTCATCTGTCCCTCTTCCTGCCTATCCCTATTGGTCCCTCTCTCTGACACACATACACACACTCAAAAGAAAGCCAGTGACCAGCTTTACAGGACTCAATGGTGGGGTAGCATTTACTAACTGGACAAGAGTCTGTCATTTTCCCCCCTGTGGGCCCTACGGAGCAAAAGGCCTTAAGAATTTCACTACAATCAATGGAGAAGCAAACACCTGGTGACTTGCAGATGAAGGTAACAGAAGCTACATACAGGGGTTACTTAAGACCAGAAACCTAGGAGGGTCGAATGTTAAGGACTAGAACATGAGAAACCGTGGCAATAAGAGAAGGCAAATATGTGAGGTGGGTATGGCAGCTCTTTGGAGCATGTCTGTGTTCCCAACCTCATCCACATTATTTAGAGCTCATTTTGATAAAAAGCCTTGCACTGAGTATTCTGTTTAAGAATCAACTTGGCCCTGGCCAGTTGGCTCAGTGGTAGTGTGCTGGCCTGGGGTGTGAAAGTCCTGGGTCTGATCCCAGTTAGGGCACAATACTTCTCCCCTCCTTTTACCCTCCCTGCAGCCATGGCTTGAATGGTTCAAGCAAGTTGGCCCTAAGCTCTGAGGATGGCTCCACGGCCTTGTCTCAGTACTAAAATAGCTTGGCTGCCAAGCAACAGTGCAGTGGCCCCAGATGGGCACTGCCTCGTAGTGGGTGGCTCCCAGTCTGGGAGCATACAGGAGTCTGTCTCTACCTCCCTGCCTCTCTCACTCTCAGACACACACACACACAAAAGATTCACAGGCCCATCAGAGCCTGCTTGTGTAGGTGAGAACGACTGGATGTGCAAGCAAAGACATGGGAAACAGAGAGCTACTTTGGGTCCTTTGGTTTCTGCCCAAAAGAATGGTGAACCTGTCTTGTGCATCCAACACATTGCATCAAGATTTCTCTCCTCCTCCTTAACAGTCTTCACATGAAGATGGCTCTCCAGGCACAGGGGCCATGGCTCCTCTTACCTCCACAACTGCATTTACTTCCAGTAAGCTTTATAGTTCCTGAATGTCATCAAACCAAGTCTTTATGTAATATTGTTCACTATTTTTAGGAATGGATTAGAAACTCCCAAGATTCATTATTTAGAGAATATTTTATTAGTTTCTGTAATCAAACCCATGTAGATTAAGACCTTACATATTTAATACAGTGCGTTACCCCTGTACAAATGGAAAAAATTATGTTGAACGTTTCTATACCAATATGGCTGTTAATTTCTGTACAATGCCAACCCAACACGGTACAACTGAGATAGTTTTTCCAAAGTTGACAGCACAGCTAAAGTTTCCAAAAATTCAAATTATATATATATGTATATATATATATATTTATTTATTTATATAAAAAGACCAATAGCAGTATGTTATGCATCAATAGCAGCAGCAGCTTTTCCAGGTTCTGCGGTCATCTGAACAAAATTACAGGACACATTCAGCACACTCCATTAAAAAAAAAAGGGTAAAAAACAAATCCTCAGAAAACAGCAAAGTTCTGTTACTGTCGTGGTACCTGGCACCATTTGTTTAAATTAGCTTTTCCATCATCATTTGCAAAGAAAACATTCTAGTGTAACGTCATTAAAGACAGCTCTGATAAAGCACGGTCACTACTATGTGTCTGAAGCAGGTACAGGTATTTTACATTCACAGAGGTATGACACAGTACGGTCCTACATCTACAATACTAGAGGGCACGATTACAAAGGCGTTATTGAGACTTGATTCTGATTCTCCAGCAGGGACACACAGGGCGGAACGGCAGCTCTGCTAAGAAACGCCTTCTTGGACAGGCTTCCTTTCCTCAGTGACAGTTCTAGGTACTCACTGCTCTTCATGAGTATCAGCTAAAAACCGTTTAAAAAAGACCAAAATAAACAAAACACCCCCCCAAAAAACAAAAACCCCACCACATGGGTTCATACAAAGATGGCCGAGTGGAGGCAGGCAAGACTCGCCCCAGTTAGCTGCGTCTGCATGGTCAGTGCTCCACGGGAGACAGGAGCCACGCAACACGTCAAAGTTCCAGGCCACAACCAAAACACAGCATCGTTTCAGGCGGCAGCAGCCCACCTCGGCCCACTCGGGCACGCCCAGGACACGGCCTCCCTGTCCCACCATTGCTCACACATCTGGGAGAGGGGGAGGTCAGTTATTACACTTGTGCCATGTTATAAAACAGCAGGCTGCCGGGTCAGACACAGGCTTCTCTGTGCCGTCCCCGTTTGGGCTGACGCTTCCCCACCAAGCCACCAATGCCATCACCACATCCAAAGGACGGAAGGGAGCAGGTCCCAGCTGCTCCGCTAGCTGACACCCTGTTGTCCAGGCTGGGCCACCCTCTGCCCTGTTGCTTCCTCTTACTCCTGGGGTCTCATCTAACCATAAGCTTTAGTTCTAGATGGTAAGCACTCCAGGAACTTGGGCACGTGTTCCTATGTAAATTGGGACTGAGAGGCATGGCCAACAGGGTGCACGTTGAGTCATGAGTGCGGCCTGTGTCAGTGTGAATGGCTCCTCTGTCCCGTGTACCTCCCAACTCTGGACAGAGTAATGCCAGACCATGTCCCCCTTGGCTGCTGGTATTACCTGACTTCATCCTTCCTCTTCCCGTCCCCTCCCCCAGGTCCCTGCAATAAACCACAGCCTTTTTAAGATTTTGTTTCTTCGGTTTTGATGGCCTGAGGTTTGATGGGTCCAGTTCGAACAGGTTTGGTGGCCATGGTGGGTGCAGGGGGGGGCTTGTCTTCCACTTTCTCCTGACAGACCCCAGGAGCATCGGCCAGTGTTTCCGGGGGGTTGCCTGCTTCACCATCCCCCTTCGGGGCCTTGCCGCCTATCTGTTTGCTCTGCTGCTGTTCAGAGAAGAAGCGCTGTGTGGACTGAAGAACCTCTGCTCTCTGCTTTGCCTTAAAAAACAAGAAACAACAGCTGAAAACACTGCAGCATCACCAAAGCCTGTCAGTCACTCTTGGTTCAAATGCCTTCAACAATCAGCTTTCCCCACGCTGCTGGGACCTAAACCAAAGCACCTCATCGATCTTTCAGCTTTTAACAGATACATTTCTTCCTATCTCTGAAAACATTCCATGTGATTAAAAAAAATATATATGCATACATATACATTTGAAAAAAACAGGACCACCCCACTACCTTTTCAAAGTTTGCCCTCTTATAAAATAATAAAACAGGAATTGCTGTTGGTTTGTACTTTTTCTGGAACAAACCTTATTGATATTAAATTTTACTTAGGGAGCCTGCTTACAAACCTAAAAATACATCTGTCACACTTAAATATTCTAGTTATCAATACGTGGTCTACAAGGAAATGAAAAGGAAGCACTTATATTGTGGCATTACCAACACCTAGGACCAAATGTCTTGTGGCTGAGTCCTCTTCCCACAGCTCTCTTCTGCAGGGGAAGAGCGTCAGAAATTAGTAACTGCGACCTCACTGGATCACTGTGTTCTGACAGCTCCTACCACACTTTGAGCTGGTAAAACACCTGTCGCATCGTCATGGCTACATGCCCCAAGAATGTACTTACGTTGATCTTTAAATTACACTACCATAACATGTTTCTACACGCTTTGCGTATAAAAAAAGCCCTATAATCTCTACAGGTCATCTGTGCTATCCAAAACTCTAAAGCAATTCTCAGGAAACCTGTGCCCCCTCCCCCCATCATTAAACGCCAATGCCATTTCTCACATGGGAATTTATAATATTCATGTGCCAAGGAGCCAGGAACAGAACTGGAAACCCAGGCCAAACAGTTTCCAGAGATTTCTACATATCCTAGCTTTGAACAGACGGGACTCCTAGGCACAAGCCTTAATAAAAGCAGGTAACATTTAACAAGCGGTTCACTGCAGGGCCATCTTTAAACTTGATTCCTCAGGATCAGAAACAAGGGATAGCAACCCAGAAAACTATTTTAGCCAGTCAACCCATCTCTATAGGATTACCATAAACATGTTTCTAATTCGGAGTAAAGGCCGGCAGCAGCCCTTTCCCTGGCAGCAGGGAGCTTTCTCTGTTCTAGTCTGAGCGGAGGACAGTGACGAAGCAGGCAGCATGATCAGATCTCCGAGGTCAGGTCTAAGCAGCACGGAACTGCACGCCTCAGTGGCGCGTGTGCAGGCAGACAGGAAGCTCACCCTATATAAACTGTCCCCACACAGACTCCTAGAGGCACCCTCCCGTGTTGGCACACCTCCTGGTCAAGGTGCCTGTTGTCGTGAAGGACCCACAGTGCTCTGCTGAGCCCTCCCTTCATCTACTACTCCACAAATGGCTGTGAAACCCCGGCCCCACAGGGGAGGCCCAGAGGGGTGGGCACTGGCTTGGGCCAACTCCGAGCCTGGTGCCCGCGAGGGACGGAGCCATGCCGGGTGCCAGGTCTTACCCGCTTCACTTCTCCTGGAAGCCCAGTTCAGATTTTAAGTGTGGGGGGTGGGGGGAATAAATGAAAGAAAATGGGGAAGCCTATCACAGTCCATGTTATATATAGCTATATTTTTGTTCTTCCAAAAAAATGTAGCAGCTAAACTCAGATCTCCCTCATATTTATTTTATAGGTAATTCATCTGGCCACAGAGTTTATAAAATGTTCACTTGTATGTTGACAATAGTTGCAAAAGAAAAAAAAAAGGTGGGAGGGAATGGGGAGAAAAAATAAATACATAATAGTAACAAAAAAGGAGGGACGAGGACGGAGCCGGGCAGCCGCCACGGCGCAGGGCAGGGCGGGCCGGTGGGGCACCGCGCGCGCAGGGCAGGGCAGGGCAGGGCGCCGCCCGGCCCGGCGACACTGTACTAACCTTCATGTCCTGTTCAGCCTTCAGCGCAGCCTGGGCCTGATTGCCTCTGACTCCAGCCAGTGATCCACAAGGACCCCTGGCTACATGTGGCAACCGAGCATGGCTCATGAGGCCTGTGGTCAGCGGAGGAGGCATCTGACTGGCCAGTGCCAAGGGCGGCCTCTGAACAGGCGCTGGGAAGGTGTTAGTATGTGGGGCTCTTACCAATGGAGGGACCAGGTTAGGCTGAGAGAGAATCTGAGTGAAAAAAACAAAACATACAACATTAAGCTGTTTAAAAAATTTTTTCTCTTCTTTTCTTTCTAACTAGACCGGGTGGCTCATCCCAGAGTAAATCTGTGCCAATTCCGCAGTGACAGGAGTGGGCGCGTCTGGGCCACAGCCCCTCGGCCAAGGGGCTGCAGGCAGGCATGCGAGGGCGCTGCAGCCACACCGGCGGGGGCAGGATGGCTAGTCCTAAGGGGTCTTTTTAAAAAGACAGAACTGCAGAACAGGCACACAACCACATCAAATAGGCTCTGAAGAGAAATAAAAAGTAATGCTCATTTGGCAAAGACGCGTTTCAATTCTAGTTAGTGAGTGTTTTAATCAATTTTAGTCCTTCCATCTGATCAGCAAAGGGAAGAGAAGCCAACATTTTTATGCATATGTTAGCGTACCTTTTGGAAAATTTACCTCACCTACAGTTACCTTAAAAAGTAAAAAAAACAAAACAAAACAGTAACAATAAAACCCAAAAACAAATAAACAAAAACTAGAAAACTTTAAGCACTGGGACCCTTCTCTGAGAAGTCAACTTCTTAAAAAAGATAAAAGGAACAGGACTGAACTAAGTTATCAGAGCTGTGTGGGGAATCTTGACTATTTCTATTGTCTGCTTTAGAAGTACACAGCTACCTCTGTCTAGCTAAAAATCAGACACTACACTTGAATGTCATAAATGTACTGCTATATACTGCTTCTCATTTAAAAGCTGTGCTTCTAAACTGGTTATAACAGGGAAGACTACAAAATCCGAGAATTCGCCAGGTTAGCAAGCATTTGCAAGTAAACCATACTCATTTCTCACTTGTATCTGCCCACCTGGGGTGCAAACTGTGTAGGAAATGGCTGTGGCATTCTCACAGTGGCGGGGGCTGACGGGAACTGCTTCTGATAGACAATGCTGCTCATTTTGCTGGACTGGCTGTTCGGACTTGTGGAAGTGGCCCTTGGAAAGAAGTCGTCACTGGTCAGTACGGCAGTGCCAGGTAAATGACGCTGTTAGATTCCTAGACAGTGCGCTTGGCAGGCTCATCACACTTGGTAGTTGGTGAGAATTCACCAAGGTGAGCTACCAAACGTCAGAGCAGTGGAGACACAGTGGAGGGGCAGAGATGAGAGAGGACACTGGCTACATTTGCCCTGGATTAAAAAGCTTTTCTTAAATTACAGTGTAACAAACACATTCTTAATAATCAATAACTTAACATTTCAGACGAAACTATCAGAACGTCTTGTGCTTACCACAGGACTGGCGACAGTATACATCTAACAAACAGACAGTGCTCAGTTATTTGGGAATTCTATAGCAAAGGCAAATGCCCATTTTACCGGAAGGGACTAGAGGTGGGCGTGGTGCTTCTTCCGCTGATTGGCGGTGTGCCTGGTTTTATATCAATGCCACTTCCAAAGGCCTTTAGTTCCATTTCAGACATCTGAGAAAGAGCATAAAATAAACCTAGCATTTCTGCAATCCCACAAGCTAACATGCTGGGTTTAGTAGTCTATATATAAAGACTTAATCTAGCAAAGGGCAAAGAATCTTAGTACCAAAATCCTATAATCAGTTTTCAAGTACCACAGAATTAACAAGGCCGAATTTGTGGTTCTCAAGTCTAAGAGGTGGTGTAAATAAGAGGTGGTGTAAATCCAATCCTACCACAAAATGTGTGAACTCTTCATAAAGTGGTAAGACACAGAGGGGGCCAAACACATGAAAATAAGTAGATAAAGTTTGAGATTTCCCGGTGGGTGGTAAACCAATGCAGTTCATCCTCACAGACCGCAGGACGTGCATGCGACACAGGACTGGATTAACAGGACCTGCCCGCCTCTCACTTACTTTCCCCGCGGCGGCGATCATGCTGTGCTGGGTCCCCGCGGGGATCAGTCCCCGGAAAGGCTGGCTGACTGGTGCAGGGCGACTCAGGCTCTGGGCGGGCGGCTGGGGGGCAGTGTGCTGCAGGGCAGGCTGGAGCGTCTGAGGCAGAGCAATTAAGGGCTGCCCAGCGGACCCAAAGTTAGGCAAGGAGAGCTGGGATGCTGGCAAAGGTACTGTAACCTGGGACACAAACAAACAGGACCTGTAGGATCTGCTAGCACAGAGCCTGCTGTACTCACATCCTGCAACTGTAACACAATCTTCTCATGCTTCTGAGTAAGACTGTAAACATAAGACGTCTATCTATTATTATATTTCACAAATCAATCTTTTATTTAGTGACTACCTCTACTCTTTATTATTAAAGGTGCAACAGTATAACAGAAATTAGCAGCAGAGAAACTGAAACTACTTAATCGAAATAACTAACTTCCTTTGAATAAATCTACACAGGTCAAATAACCACAAAATACAATAAAATGATGGGGATACTATGTAAGAAAATAGTCACAACTTTCCAAACAGCAATTTATTTTATATATCAGTAAGATAGTATACTTGATTTGTTGCTCCTAAAAGAGCCACCACAAACAGTGACGAGAAAATGACTAATGGCCTCGCCTCTGTTTTGAAGCCCCCACCAACTTGTAAAGAGTGAGCTGATTAATGAAATTCGCTAGGAGATAGTTTCAAAAACATAAAATTTCCCCATTGAGATTATGATGGCGGCCACTCACTCAGGAAGCTTCCTCCTGCCCTCTCCCATGCAGCCCATGCGCCGCAGCAGCGGTGCGCTGTTGCAGGCCTGCCCTGCTCCCAGCACAAGCGCGTCAAGCGCCGCCACATGTAATGCAACTGCACACTACACACAACAGGTTTCAAACGCTTGTTTTCATGGGCTCCTTTGTTAAATCAACAGTTACACAGAAACCCATCAAAAATAAAAAACTATCACACATCTCCCATCTTGGTTCTATACATTTAAATTCACAGACAAGAGAAGTAGTAGTAATAATAATAAAATTGAGGAAATTTACCATGCCATAGTTTACCTGCTGAAGAGTACTCGGTGACTGGGCAGTGTTATAAAAATTTGTCTGACCAGGCTGTTGTACTTGTCCAGAATAAAGATTTGAAGCCTGAGTAAGGTTTGCTCTAGCCTAGAAGAAATTCAGTAAGAAAACAGGAGTAAGATTTTAAAACTTTCTATTTCAGATATCAAGGTTATGGCTTCAAAGCAAGCTCTTAAGAATTTCAGTACTGGATGTTTTGTTGTTATGTCTTTAAGATTTTTTCTTTAAAAGCTGTCCTGGGTCCCGGCCGGTTGGCTCAGTGGTAGAGCGTCAGCCTGGCGTGCAGGAGTCCCGGATTCAATTCTCGGCCAGGGCACACAGGAGAAGTGCCCATCTGCTTCTCCACCCCTCCCCCTCTCCTTCCTCTCTGTCTCTCTCTTCCCCTTCCACAGCCGGGGTTCCATTGGAGCAAAGTTGGCCCGGGCGCCGAGGATGGCTCTGTGGCCTCTGCCTCAGGTGCTAGAATGGCTCTGGTTGCAACAGAGCGACGCCCCAGATGGGCAGAGCATTGCCCCCTGGTGGGCATGCCAGGTGGATCCTGGTCGGGCGCATGCGGGAGTCTGACTGCCTCCCTGTTTCCAACTTCAGAAAAATACAAAAAGCTGTCCTGGCCTGACCGGTTAGCTCAGTGGATAGTGTCAGCCTGATGTGTTGATGTCGATCCCTCGTCAGGGCACACAGAAGTGATGATCTGCTGCTCTTCCCCTACCTCACCCCTGTCCCTCCCTCTCCCCCTCCCCCTCCTGTAGCTGGTGGCTTGATTGGTCTGAGTGTCAGCCTGAGGCGCTGAGGATAGCTTGGTGGATTTGAGCAAAGACCCTAGACAGGGGACCGGGGTTGCCAGGTGGATCCTGGTTGGGGCGCATGCAGGAGTCAGTCTCACTATCTCCCCTCCTCTCGCTTAAAAGCAAAGCAAAGCAAAACTAACTGTCCCTAACTTATCTGCTGCATAAAAAGACAAGGATAGGGCACGCTCCAGCCTCCACATGATTACCTGGAGGAGATGTGTATCGATCAGCTGGGAGCCCCCCAGTCCTGACGCCTGACCCAGCTGATGTTCATACAGTATGGGAATAGGCTGAGTACTGGAAGTCTGTTGAAAGGCAAGACCCGACTGTGCCTTAGCAAGTTCCTGGTGCTGGACAGCTGGGAAATTATGGATGGCAGCACCAGAAAGGACCACCGACGGCTGGGACAAACTGCTCTGCATGAAGGCTGGCTGAGACCTGCAGCAGTATCAAAGAGGAAAGGCTGTGTTAGAAGTTGATTCTATCTGCAATCTGGAAAAATGTTATGGACGAGTAGCCTAAATGTCCAAGTAATCTAGTCAGCACACAAAAGGAAGACGCAGACCTATTCTCTTTAAGGTACCTGTTTCACTCCACAACGAAGCTCCACACAGGCAAGTCTCCTGGGAAAAGACTTCCTCTCCCCAGGAATTGGGAAGACTCTTTCCTTTGGAACGAGAATGGTTCTCTTCTCGTGTTTACTAGCATGCTCAGAGTCAAACCCATGTTTTCTCTTTGGTACTGACACCCCATTACGTACAGCACCAATAGCTGAGACTCTCATTATCTGTTCTTCATTACTTCTCGTACATCCTCTTAAGAGGAGGCCTCAAGACCTCTATGGAGTGAGGCAGAGCACTAATTCACGTCAGGATTATTCACGAAATGACTGACACAGAAAGTCTAGTCAACACCCTTCACCAGTTACAAATCTTCCTTATGACGGAAATTTTAAGATCTACTCTCTCAGCAACTTTCAAATATGCAACATAGTATTATGATCAAAGGGTGTAAGCTTCCAGTTATAAAATAAGTCAACAAGGCTATAATGAGAAAGGAAAAAAAACCAAAACAAAAAAACAATGCTGAAATCTAACTTAAGACCTCTGGGACAGAGGCCTCTGATCTATACTTCATAAAATGCTAAGATAAAGAGGAAGTAACGGAAGCAAAGAAGACTGAAGATAATATTATCAATTAAGAACATTTAGCTTTGTTAAAACTGACATGGCAGGAATGAAAGCCACTAAACAGGAGCGCTACTCTAGGATCACAAATCTTAAGAACGTATACTTATGATATATGCTGCAATATAAAATGGGAAACATCAGCACACTGTTATAAATCCCTATTAATAAACACAAATGAAGCAGGCTGAGAGCAAGGAGCAGTAGAATGACGTGGGAGAAACACAAACTGCTTTCAGGGTCTAAACCTGCGTCTTCCTACATGGCAGCCACAATTCCACACGCACTCACCCTGTCCTCCACTACACAGGCTGGCCTCCCGGGCGTCTGTGGTAGAAGCACAGACACACACGAGCCGTGCTCCTGCACCTCTACAGCCAAGGAGGGACTACGTGACCACGTGACCACGGCTGTCAGAGCAGCAAAGCAGCTGCAACTTTTCAACAACGTTTTAGGCAGCCAATACCAATTAAAAGGAGTTTGGTTTGAGAGATTAAATCTATTTGCTATTTCTAAATTAGAAATTAAGTTTTAATTTTTATCACAAATTCCAAGGTAACCCCAAATTTAATAATACAAAACAGACAGGTCTTTAACTTCTAGTTGGGGTAAATAGTTTTACTTCAATGGGAAAGAATTTTTTGAAATAATCAAACTGAACAACAGTAATACCAGAAAATAAACATACTAATTATACAGATGTACTAAATTAGACTGAAAAATAATTTATCAAAAACTAAGAGTGAGAGCCCCATACTTTTACGTTCACTAATAATTCTGCTCTATTAAGGAAGTTTAATTAGCTGAACCTAGCTTCTTTAGGAATATAACTTATGTAATATAAAAGAAATGAGATATCATCAGCGATTTTAACCTTTTCCACATCATGGCACATGTAAACTAACTCAAATTCTATAGCACACCAAAAATATACTATATCTTTTGCTGATCTGACAAAAAGAAAAAAAGGGGGTCTAATTGTGACACATTCACCCTGATGGCTCTTGTTTGACAAGCTAGGAGAAACATTATCAGTACCCCTGACTGAACAGTCAAGTACTGCATGGTTTCAGAATTCCTGAGGTGCTCACTGTGCCAGCGACCTTGGCACATTGGCTGAAAATCAATGGGCTTTCTCAACTGATGCCAAGTCTAATCTATAAAACATGAAAATTTGATCAGAAACACTTCAAAACCCAACATGTATTTAAAAACTAGTGCATAACTCTACAAGATTCCCAAGCAGCCCTAATAAGTAATTCATTTTTCTTTAGGAAGGTGTAGAGCCGTCACCACGAGTACCAATGACAGCCATGCTGTGGTTCTGCTGCCATCGACTCTCACTCCCGCCCCCCACCCTCATTAAGATGGAGATTACACATGTGGGGCTGGATCCAGGCCTATCACGTACTTGTAGTGTAACCTGAGCTAAAAATAATCCAACCCTGTCAAGTCCCAACCTCCTCCTGTCAAAATGGGGACAACGTACTCTATGTTCTGTGGTTCTGTGAAGACTCCATCCCCCATACTGCTGTAGTAATGGGCTGAGTGATCAGACGCATCACTGTGCCAATCACCCCGCCCCTCTCCTCACCTGATCCTCGGCTCCTCTCACCACGTCCCACCCCAGCCTCCGCCCTCATGCAGCACACCTGGGTTTCCAGGTGTAAGCACAAGACAGCACGTACACAGGTCCCTCAGCGGCTATCTTCTGTGGTTTCTAATGGTCACGGGACCGTTACCACCCTCTTCTTCAGAAGCTTTGAGGCTTGACTCTGTTCAGTCAAGTCTGACCCAGTGACCAGAGGCTGAGCTTCGTATGACATACAATCAGCACGTCTAATGATTTATTGTGGTTTATACGAGGGGCATCCTAGCTTCGAGCAGTAGGGATAGGGCATGAAAGCTCAGCAATGACATTTCCAAACCGCAAACAGTTTTTAAAGCGTTTACCTGTATGGCTGCAGGGAAGAGCTGAACAGTTCCTGCGCCTGGGAGACCGTGGGCCCAGCCCCCAGACTTAGCTGGGCCTGGTGCTGCCCCTGCAGCGGGGCATAGATCGGGATCGGGATCTGCTGGACTGAGGTGGGCTGCGGGCAAGGAGAGAACAGCCGTGAGCACCACGCGCATCTCACGACACGTGGGAAAACCAACTCAGTCACGGGAGGAATCAATGATTAATGCCATGTCCCAGCTTCCTTTTAAAACAAACCCAAACATCAACACCTATATTCTCCTTCCAATCCATTAACTGATTCCCCACTGTCAACAGTTAAGCTCTGGCCAATTTGGGAAGGCTTTCACATTTTGCTCATACATAACCTCGGTAATCATGGGCTGTCCCATGCTGTTAAAGATTATCACTTCCAAGAGTCATGTAGCCCAAGGTAACCACACCACCATAAAAATGCAGGAGGCGGCGTGGGGAAAGAGTATGGGTGGAAGGGTGCGCTTACCTGGGACAGGCCTGGCTGGAAGCCTTGCTGCTGCGCCAGTGAGGGCGGGGCCAGCCGCGCATGCTGGGTGCTGAACAGGTGGCTGGTGTCCATGTAGAACGCTGGGATCTGAGCTGCAGGCCGCCAGGGAGACACAAGCAGGCATAAGGATCTGAGCTCCGGAATTCAGCAAATAGATGCAAGTTGAATAATGAAATCTAGTACTTGTGGAGGCACACAGCAAAACACTCCCCTATACTGCCATTGGGGTTTAAACTAGTAAAATTTTACAGTCTAATAAAACTGAATCTGAGCTTACCTGTATTACAGCAAACCCACTCCCATTTTAAATGTACCAACTAGAATTTAGCAAAGTATTTAAAAAAACTGACATTTAATAATTGAAAGAATATGGTACAGATTTTTAGATTTCTTTTGTGATTTGCTGTATTTATGTTTTGAAAAACTTTCCATATTGTTTTTAGTTTGCCACCATTATAAACAATACCATAATGAATACACTTATACATATATTTCTGATTATCTGTGTAAGATACAGATACTTATGAACTATGACATGAGTCACAGTTACGATAATATATACACATGAAATGTTCTGAGATTCTTTGTCTAAAAGAATTGTGCCAAGTAGTATGATCACCAGAAAAGCACTTTAAGAGCCCAATATAATACCCATGACCCTTATGGATACTGGGTATTAAAGATGATGGTTATCAATTTTTCTACCATTCCCAACGTGAAAAGGGAAGAAATAGCCTCACAGTTCTTTAATTCTTAATTTAAATCAATAGTGAGTTTATTATTCAAATGTTTAACTACTTATCTCAGATAAACATTGAGATATTTTGTAATATAAGTAACGCACCCTTAATATATAACTTTTTCTTCTTTATTTTTCCCCATTAACTTTATTATCAATCTGTTAAGTTTTCAGATAACTTTTATAATGACTGGGATAATATCAAATGCCTAAGTTATTTTTCAATTTATTAGACACTAATTTGCCTAATATATGTGTAAGGAACAACTACCAAGAGCCCCAGAATGTTTATCTATGAAAAAGAGCAGTGACTTCTTTCCAGAAATAAAATTTTAAAGCAGATCAAAAATATTTCAACTTGAAAGGGCAACTAAGAAGAGAGAGAACTGAGCAAGCATTCAGGAAGTCTCCGTCTCCTCAGCCCCCACACCAGCCGCTCCAGCCTTGCCCCACCTGCCGCGGACTGGGACACGTAGACCTGCGGGCTCTGCTGCTGCGCGATGAGGGACGGCATACAGCTCAGCTGGGAGAAGTGGCTGGTGGACGGCAGGCTGCTCGTCTGCAGCTGCTGCGGTTTCACCTTACAGATGTTGGGAGGGTCTGACGTGGTTGTCGACTTTGTACTCAGTGAAGAGGTAGTGTATGTGCCAGATCCTACATTTAGGAGAAGGATAAAATAAGGAAACAATGTAGTACGTGTTTTAAAGAGTTGCTGCTGTTCCCAGTACAATAACTCAAGCACCAACCAGAAACTAGAAAACTAATGTTTACGCCCACCCTGTATTTAGATTGTGTATGTATCCAGGCCAAAAGGGATATAACATATTTTATCATAATTATCTCTATCTATCTATAGCTCTCCCTCTCTCCAGCCTTGCACATACCTTGAAAGAAAAAGAGAAACTATTAATGTCATTATACAACTTCAAAGAGCAAATGACAATATTGGTATCTGATATAAAAGTGAGATGTAGCAATCATTTCTCTTCAGACATCTAATAATGGTCTAGCTAAGGGAGGACCCTGGTCAAGGTACTTCTGCTTTCCCACTAGAGTCTCTAACAGTAGGATTACAAGCCCCTCATGAAAAAACTTATCTGCCTGACCAGGCGGTGGTGTAGTAGATAGAGCATCGGACTGGGATGCGGAGGACCCAGGTTCAAGACCCCGAGGACGCCAGCTTGAGCACGGCGGGCTCATCTGGTTTGAGCAAAGCTGACCAGCTTGGACCCAAGGTCACTGCTTGAGCAAGGGGTTGGTTACTCAGTCTGCTGTAGCCCCACGATCAAGGCACATATGAGAAAGCAATCAATGAACTAAAGTGCCACAACGAAAAACTGATGATTGATGCTTCTCATCTCTTTCCGTTCCTGTCTGTCTGTCCCTATCTATCCCCCTTCTCTCTGACTCTGTTAAAAAAAAAAGAAAAAGAAAAAATTTGTCCTAGTTGAGGGATCGTGGAGAAACTATAGACCTGGTTCCAAAGACAGAACTAAGAAGCGCTATCGTCCCCTTGTTTCTGCTTCCTCCTACAGACCCCCCCAGCAGAGGGGGCCCAGCGAGAGCCCGGGAGCAGAATGAGGATGCCATGCACGTAGGTGGTAAGAACACTTGCACAGAAGTGATGTAGTCAAAATACTCTTTGATTTGAATCCCTGGGTTTGTCTTAATAAATAACAATGTATATTATTCTGATTCTAGAAAATAACTGTAGTATAACCCAAAATCAGTGTTTTGGTACTTAAAAGTAGGAGTGAATGCCAGACTACTGAAGAAGCAGTACTGCCATCTGTGAATAAGAACCAGTCAGGAAAGGTCAATTCTTTGCTGGGTATATTTTTTAACTATTGGAAAAGACATTCTCACTGCTTTAGAAACCGTAGCGAATACTGAGAAGCTTGAAACAAAACTTCTGTTTCCAGTAAAAGAAAAACAGATACACATATGGTAAAAGCATGCATTTCCCTAGAGTCAAGCATTTTAGAAACAGCCCCTGTGGTTCTTTCAGAACTGTAAGGCCCCCCAAAGATGGGACTGCACACCAGTGGAAAAGTTAGACAATCAACCTTTTAACTTCCAACCTGGGGTGCTGACAAAACCAACAGACAATATCCCCACAAAGAACAGTGGGTACCATCTACTCAAAAAACAGGGACTGGCCTGACCAGGTGGTGGCACAGTGGATAGAGCATCGGACTGGGATGTGGAAGACCCAGGTTCGAGACCACAGGGTTGCCAGCTTGAGCCCTAGGTCGCTGGCTCAAGCAAAGCGTTATTCGGTCTGCTGAAGGCCCACGGTCAAGGCACATATGAGAAAGCAATCAATGAACAACTAAGGAGTTGCAACGAAAAATTGATGATTGATGCTTCTCATCTCTCTCCATTCCTGTCTGTCTGTCCCTATCTATTCCTCTCTCTGACTCTGTCTCTGTAAAAACAAAACAAAACAAAAAAACCTAGGGATAGGGACTGGAAATCCACTATCCCTAACTGCACCAGAATATATGGCAACCCAAAAAATACATTTAGGACAATTCTGCCTTCAAATTAGATACAGACTACAAACATTTAAAAGCTGTGTGGGTCTGTTATTTCTGAGTTGATTTAATTAGCTGTATATGATTTTTTTTTTTTTAATCACAAGGTAAACTTTATAGAAAAACTTAAGAGGAACATGATAAAAAATTTTTCACCAATAGAAAGCCAGCAGCAAGTATTTGCTAAACTAAAGCTATGAGGGAGCACAATGAGGGAGTGGTAGAAATGGCAAGAAGTCACCTCATGCACAATCTGATGTCTTTTATAAACCTTTCTTGGGGGACAGTGAACAGTGACCCTGAGACGTGTGCACTAACTGAAGACACCCAAAGGAGAGGCCCAGACTTCTACCTGACAGGGACGTCGTGGGGGTAACTGAGGCCACGGGAATCTGTGGGATGGACGCACTGGAGAAGGAGTTGTAAGTCGCACTGCTCGGCCCACTAGCACTGCTGCTGACCCCGCTGGCGATGGGAGGGGCTGTGGAAGTAACTGGCGACCCCTTGTCCCTCACGTTGGGGGAATTCTCCCAGGCCTTCCGTGCAGATTCCATCTGCAATGAAACAGAGCATCAGCATGCAAACACACAGAACATGCCTGACCTGACCTTTCCTTACAGACCAATGTCATCTCCATAAACTCAAAATACAGGACACGTATGTTTGCTGGATTCTCTTCCACACATTTACCTTGGTTTCACATGTGTTTAATTTTACAACAGAAGTTTTCTTTTATAGGGGGTGCTAAATAACAACTTAGGAAGTTACACAATGCAATTTGCTTATACTATCTGATGTTTTATGGGTTAGAGCAATTTTATACAGTATAACACACTTTTTATACCAGTTTTGTGTTGAAACCACAAATTACAGCTAATCAAACTTACATACTATATAGGCCAAATATATTTGGTTTTGTTACATTTCTTAAGCAGCAATTTAGGTTCTAATTTTGGAAGGTTCAAGGAAACCAAAAAGTACAATTACTTAATTATATTCATTCCTCCACCGGTAAATATACCGTCAATAATATTCATGTAATAGAACTTCTCTATACCATATGTTACTCAAAATCAGAGGTGTCAGAGTAAGTAAAAATAGACACTAGAGAAAGCTTTAAGTTAATGAAATTTAACTTAAATTCATTTAAATTCTAAGTGTATATTATTACTTCTTGGACTGTTAAAAACACGGAATGAAAGGTTTTCTGAAGAATTAACAATGGTCTAAAAAATAATGATATTATATCTGTCACATATATTTAGCATCTATGTGACAACAGACAGACTGTGGTCCTGATAACATAATATATAATATGAAAAACAGACTGAGAGTCATTCAAGTGGAAAAGCAACAACAAAGGCCGAGCAGGATCTGGTAGTAAGAAAGAAAAACCAGGTAAGGATGGCGCTGACACAGGCAGAGGTGGTCTTACAAAACGCTACCCTCTCAGCTTACAGTTACTGAGAAGTTGTGGGGCAAGGGATCAAGTGACCAGGAGGCCAAAGACTCAAAAAGGAGTCTGGAAGCGAACACTGGCCACATCATAAAATGACCCAGTTTACCCCTCCCTGGAGACCGTCAAAAAGGTTCATTGTCAATCAAGTTCAAACACTCGCCTTAAAAAAAAACACCCTTAATTCCATGTCTGTACTTTTTAAATCATTGAATGATCTTGAGGTGAACTCATTTAAAATACTTGGAAATGCCTGACCTATGGTGGCACAGTGGATCCAGCATCGACCTGGAATGCCAAGGTCGCCAGTTCAAAATCCTGGGCTTGCCTGGTCAAGGCACATACAGGAAGCAACTACAGTGAGCTGATGCTTCCTGTTCTCTTCCATCTCTCTCTATCTCTCCTCTCTCCAAAAATCAATCAAGAAATAAATTTAAAAAAAAAAACAAAACACTTGGAAACAACTCAACTATAACAAAGCATTAATAACAGCTCAAAATTATAAAGACAACAGATGATAAACAAACAAGGCTAAATATCTCGAAATAACAAAGTACATGTGTAATATCTCTTTTGCCCCCTTATTAAAAAATTATCCAACAATCAATTCAAAATCACTTGCATTATTAATCACCTCTTCATAAAATATTCTACTACATTGCTTTCATTCAATTCACATGACTCATAGGGAAGACAGAAATTAGCATCCTTATCATTACCTGTACTTAAGATAAAAAGAAAGCACCACACCAAGCTAACTGTTTTATTCGTGCACAAATAATATATCCAAAAATTACTAATATCTCTTAGAGGAACTTAGCATAAACATAAAATGTAAGTGCTTTCCTGTGATTTTAAGACCAAATTCACAAGCATAATCGGCCTTCCTTTAGATATGAGGATATCAAGTCACTGCTAAGTGGTATTAGAAGCTAGTAAAAGCTTAAGGTGTAATTTGACATCACTCCGTTTCCTCAGCTCGGTATTGTTGCTAGCCACACAAAACCAGTTAAAAGACCAAGAGAACCTTGTTGGGTGGGCCCCTTTGCATGCAATAATCAAAGGCCTGGAGGGTGGAGGTGGTACGTACCTTGAAGGTGAGGCTGAAAGTAGTGGGAGGAACTGCAGTGAGGCTGGCGCTCTGCTGTATAGTCTCCCTCTTGGGGAGGGGAAGGGTGTTGGGCAGGGGAACCTGGAAAGGTAGGCAACACACATCACAATCTCACTAACTAGGTCTACCACAAAAGCCACACTAAAGGTAATGCTACCATACCCTTAAGGGCATTTTATTTTTCATCACAGCCAACAGGAATATTGGGTTACTCAGTTACATTGTGTTTCTATTAACTGGTAATTTTGAACATCTTATATAAAATTTCTGAAGAGAAATATTATCTGCCTTTTTATGAATGAATTGAGAGCCTGCCCCCACATATAAGGTACACATGTGAAGGCAGTGCTTCTCATATTTTAACATGTGTACAAACCCCCTGGGGATGTTAAAATGCTGGTCTGACTCAGTCGGGCTGGACTAAGGCCTGAGACTGTATTTCAAACAAGTTCCTAGGTGAGGCAGCTGCTGCTGGTCCCTGGGCCACACACTGTGTACTGAAGTTTTAATCACAACTTCCACCTGTCTTGTTTCCACAGTGTGCTGGTTATCTCGCTCGCCTCACACAATCTCCACTGTTTACGGCATCCAGTTTCTATCAGTAGTAGTTACCGTGAGTATAAATATTATATAAGAATCTAAAATTAATTTCCTTCCTGAAATAGTCAATTTTCCGACTAGATTAAAGAACACAAGCAGTGTTGGGAAGAAAAGTACAGAATACTGCCCTCTGCCATGACACTACACAAACTGCCATGCTACAGTAATAGTAATAACACTATTATGGCAAATACTGTTAGATACTTGAAGATACTAGGAACTCACCACCCATATCTCTTTTCCCCTCTAAGTCTCTGGATCTTGACATCTCTGTGATGTACTACTGCTATACAACTGATCTTGGTGGGTCACTCAGTTGTTGAGGCACAATGACTGAGACACCAGGGATGTCAGACAAGCACAGTGTGACACTATGGACCTTCTAATGGAGATTATAATACCATGAACTACTTAATGGAGATTAGCTGTACTATCATTAATCAAAACCACCACTTGCATTTATACCTTCAAGAAATATAAATCAACTGTAAAAGTAGGTAACCCTAACCAATAAATACCAACTAAGATCCTAAAGTATATTAAGATTCAGTAAGAGAAATAAGCCTCTTTTAAGTATAATTTCTAAAAGAGAAATCCTAGCATAAAATAGAATTCTCAAACAAACTAATGAAGGAAACCAAAAACATTTCAAAAGGTCCTAAGATTTTGAAAATTGCTTTTAAGTAAGTTCAATAGCATCACTGCACTTGGCAAAAATAAGCAATACTGTAAAATCATTCCAAATTGATGACCACCTATAATGCTCCCTGACCCAACCTGATCTTCCTGTTTTCAAACATACTCTGGATACAGTGCTGAAAATCCTAAGTGGACTATTCACTGGTACATGGACTGGGTCTCTTCCCCTCAGCTGCCTCTGAGCACATGTCACCATGCAGTGTACCTTCACAAACTACACAGAAACCATTAAAAAGCTTGTATGAGTCTTTTCAATGACTTTTAAAGGGGTCGAGAATAGTGACCTTTACTTCCTTTTTTCATACTTCACAAATTATATTTTTAGAGGATAGTCTGCCACAAAAGCATTACATACTTTCTTGAAAAAGTAATGTTTAAGAAATACTCTGTATATTATTTAAAACTGAGGCCTGGCGTGTGGATGTCCTGGGGTCAACTCCTGATCAGGGCACACAGAGTGATCATCTTTTTCTCCACCCCTCTCTCTCCCTCCGCCATAGCCATGGGTCGGTTGGAGCAAGTTGGCCCTGGACACTGAGGACGGCTCCATGGCACCGCCTTAAGACACTAAAATAGCTCAGTTGCCCAGATACAGAGCAACACCCCAGATGGGCAGTACATTGCCCGGTAGGAAACTTGCTGGGTCTGTCTCTCTGCCTCCCCACTTCTCACTTAAGAAAAATTTAGAAAAAGAAAAAAAAACAAAACCAGACACCACAATTAAAGTACAATTAACTTTACTGAGATATTACTGATTCAATTTTTGATACTATACATAGTGACACATCAGCACTTAGGAAATTTTGTCATTCCCAAGTTTTCTATTATTTCCTATAGGAAGTTAAATAAATTTCAACCTTACAAAATGAAGTTTTACAACATCTAAAAGTTGGACAAGTCATGCTAATCAGTTCCCTGAATGTGCTGCTATCACAAAGAGAACTGTGTGACTCACTCCTTTCTCTCCCTTTTCCTCAGCAACACAGTAGGAGTCCTTCGGCCGGCCTACAAACTTGGAACTCAATAGTCCCTAATTCATATAACTCTCAGGAATTCTGTATACTTGATGCTACAGGAAACAACAGAAAGCATAGAAAAAAACAGAGACATACTCAAATTTTTTTATTCTTAAAATGCTGAGTCAAAGCCCTGTGTAAGAGGCCTTCAAATATACCTCTAAAGGATATATTTTGAATAAGCCTTTGCTTATTATAGATGACATTTAAAAAAAAGAGAACAGCTGACAAATGTCCACCATTTACGGTACCCCACATGTAACTCTTCAAATGCAATTCTGCCACAGCAGGGTAGCTAACTTTTTGGGGCATTCAATTTTTCAGTCAGTGACCTAGGCAAAATGATGGACTGTGATGACGTTTAACACAACCTTTAATTATAACATGACTGCCCTGGGAAACTAGAACCAAATTCACATGACTTGCCATCACCTTGTAATAAAGCATTGAAGAGTTGCTGAAGTACTCCCATAGACATTATAGCTCCGTCTTCATGACAGGAATGTTAAGGTCCAATATAATTCTTTTAATTCAAAAAGGAAATACCCAAATCTTTGGTAACCCTTTTTGTTTTAATTAAATAAGCTTGCATGGCATTATAAAAGGGTTTCATTTGAGAACAAAATAAAATTCTGAATCTGTAGAAGGTGGTAGCTAAGAACAAAAGCTCTTGCCAGAACCAGGTTAATAGGGTTAGTACTTATGAAACCAAGCCTAAGCACCACAGGCTGGGTCTTCAATGGAAATCAGATGACTTTTAGGGAAAAAACAGAAACTCAGCTTTAGCTATTTTTGCTTGTTATAATTCTATCACAGCACTTCTAAACCCAGACTTGCTATCAACTCTTCCCCTGAGAGGAGGTAAATACTGGTCATCCAGTCTCTATTCGACATGGATATGAAGAGCCAGGCTCCTATCCCAACTTGCCACATCTCAGGTTGATTACTTACATTATTAACCAAAGTATCCTCCATCTTTGCATTATTAGTAGCCACAGAATTAGGCAGAGAAGAAGAAGGTGTAGTGTAGTCTGTTACAGACTCCTGTGGAGTAGTAATAGAAAAGAACACGTTTTAAGCTGAATTAATGTCACTTTCTAATGGCAGTCTAACAGTCCTCAGGTTGTACTGGAAGAAAGCAGGAGAGAAAAGTTGACCTTGAGACTCAACTCATTCAAATCTTAAAGACCAAGAGTGGAATAAAAAAAACATAGAGTCACCACTGAAATGCCACAATGCCACTATTGCTGGGGTCCTGCACACTTAAAAAAATACATTGCAAAACAAACAGAGGCACATCACTAGAGGGTTGTCAATAGTATTAAATATTTAATTTCTGTGGAATACTGAAAGAACTCTGTATAGTTCTCAATCTTTCCTAACCTATAGGTTACTTTCAACTACTGATCTTTTTATTCTTTTCACAATAAAACAATGTAGATAAATAAACATCAAGATCTTAGCTGTCACAGTTCATTAGGTTTTAGGATAAACGCACTGTTTAACATCATGAAAGTCTTTAAATATGGTAGAACTGAATCATATCAGCTCAAATAATATGAAAGATTTCATCACCTTTCTTCTCAGTAAGTATGTGTCCCGGAATGGCAGGTAAAAATTTGCTATTCCCCCAAGTGCTAGGCCCTTGTAAGTTACTCAGTGGAACTTGCCTTAATGAGTTATAAATAGCAGGTTGGGCAAAAGCCAGTTTCTTGTGCCACTGTGACATTCTTTTTTTTAATAAAACGACTGTAAAAATGGTAACCCACACATCTTTTTCCATATGAACTGTAAACCTACTTTACCCACCCATCTATATTCATCTTTCATTCAGTGTGGTCCCAAAATGCAAGTCGAACTACTTCCTCTGGTGCTCAACCAATCAAACTGTGATCTGTCCCAACCCTGGAAGAAAACTGGCTACACTGGAGTTACTAAGGTTTGCCTTATTTCTTGACTTCAAAATCTCACTAGCGGGCACCCTGGCTAGGTAGCTCAGTTGGTAGAGTGTTGTCCCAAGATGGCAAGGTTGAGGGTTCGATCCCTGGTCAGGGCACACATAAGAATCAACCAATAAATGTATAAATAAGTGGAACAACAAACTGATGTTTCTCTCTCTCTAAAATCAATCAATTGATTGATCTCACTAGTAGGCAAAACAAGGCTCCAATGTAATTCCATTAAGAAAAGAAAAAGTAGAGCACCTCCTTCAAAGCCTGCAAACCTAACGAAAAGCATTTTAATACTGTAGAGGCTTTTTACATTAAACTACTAAATGGTCCAGAATGAAGAGTGTATTTTCACAGAAAGAAATGACTTACTGTAAGGAATTTCTTTAGATCACATATGCACACCATGAAAAAAACCTTTTCTTTAGAAATAATAACATATAGTCTACAGAATTACATGGCTCAAGCAAAAAATAAAAACAAAAAAAGCGCAGGGTGGGAGCTGTAGACATACTCCGCAGCAGCCGATGGGGCACCTGCACGCTCACCTTCACGCTGGCGGCGTACTCTGCGGAGGACACAGAGATCATCGGCCCGATCTCGGTGGACATCTCCGGGGCTGCTTTGGTTTCCTTGGTGGTCGCAGGGTCTGCGCTTCTGCCTGCAGCAGGGCCTGGTTTCTCCTGTCCTTCTGGCTCTGCCTGCTGGGCATCTTTGACTTTTCTATTTTTTAATGACCGTTCCTTTCCGATAGGACCAGGTTTATGTTCTTTGTTTTCAACTGGACTCAAATCTGGGAGCTAAAGTCAAAGTTAATAAAAAGGCATCATGATCAAAGGCATTCACTGCAAACAAAACAAGTCAGAACTGGCACTTGCTCTCAGAAGTGTGCCAGTGGCTTTTCTACAATCACATCTGGAGTACCAGTTGTGTTTACCTTCTGCGCCTTGATGGGGCCCGCCCGGGGCTGCTTCTGCCGCTGCTCTTTGGGCTCGGGTATTTTGTCATTAATCTTTTCCGATAGCACAGGAACAATTTCATTTTCGTTTCCGTTTGAAGCTGGAGCACCAAACTGAATTGTGTCAATTCCAATTTCAACTCCACTTTCTTGACCATTCTTTGGTCCCTAGTAAGAAAATATTTAAAAATTTGCTATTATAACAAAGTTCAGATTTGGATGATTTACACTGCAGCACACATTTTTTTTTTTTAAACAGAGTTGTAACTGTTACAACCCTTGAGGATTTTTTTTTAATTTTTAATTTTATTTTATTTATTCATTTTAGAGAGGAGAAAGGAAGAGGGAGAGAGGAGAGAGAGACAGAGAGAGGAGGTGGGGAGGAGCTGGAAGCATCAACTCCCATATGTGCCTTGACCAGGCAAGCCCAGGGTTTTGAACCAGCGACCTCAGCATTTCCAGGTCGACGCTTTATCCACTGTACCACCACAGGTCAGGCCTGCAGCACACATTTTAAAGTATAATAGAAGGAGGTATCATTATGTGCTTTTTTTTTTTCCTTCTTAATTTTATTTTGGTGAGAGGAGGAGAGGCGGAGAGACAGACTCCTATAAGCGCCCGAACTGAATCCAACCGGCAAGCCCACTAGGGGCAATGGTCTGCCCATCTGGGGTGATTGCTCGGTTGCAACAAGAGCCATTTTTGTTTCTGCGCTTGAGGTGGAGGCCATGGAGCCATCCTCAGCGCCCGAGGCCAACTCACTTGAGCAATCCAACCATGGATATGGAAAGGGGATGGGGAGAGAGAGAAGAGGGAGGGGTGGAGAAGCAGATGGGTGCTTCTCCTGTGTGCTTTAAGAATCGAACCCGGGACTTCTACATGCCGGGCCAACACTCTACCACTGAGCCAACTGCCAAGCCAGGTCTCGTTATGGTGTTTTGTTTTGTTTTTTACAGAGACAGAGAGAGGGACAGATAGACCGGAACAGAGAGAGATGAGAAGCATCAATCATTAGTTTTTCGATGCGACACCTTAGTTGTTCATTGATTGCTTTCTCATATGTGCCTTTGACTGTGGGCCTTCAGCAGACCAAGTAACCCCTTGCTCAAGCCAGTGACCTTGGGTCCAAGCTGGTGAGCTCGAGGTCTCGAACCTGGGTCCTCCGCATCCCGGTCCGATGCTCTATCCACTGCGCCACTGCTTGGTCAGGCTCATTATGTTTTAAGAGAACTTTCCCTTAACCACAATGATGTGTATGTATTAGAAAAACAACTGATAAAATCTAGGATATGAATAAATTTTTAAGTCCTGGCTTTATGTGTCATGAGTGTGATCATGGGCCAATTACAGCCTTAAGTTATTTTATCACTAAATGCAAATGCAACAAACAGAATAATATCAACTAGCAAGAAGCAAACAGATGAATGAATGAATGAAAGAAAGAGGGAAAGAAAATATCAATACCAGTGCTGTCTATGTCTTAAGTGTGCTATGAAAATAAAATAAAATACTCATTAAATGTAGCACCTTCTGTGAGTTAGGTGCTGATCCAGACAGACACAAGCAATATAACTCCTAGAACCTGCATTATAGTAAACAGAGAAATGGAAAAGTCAGACAAGGGATATGCAAAAATTAAAATACAGTTAAGCCACTTCATAGTGTCTACAGAAAGGCCTCAGGAGGTCACAGCGAAACTGTTTCCGGCAGATAGGTCCCGAATAAAAAGGCTGCACTGCTGGAACACAGCAGGTTAGGGACTTTTCTTGAGACTAGAATTACAAAATTGTTAATCTTGTCTGATCAGGTGATGGTGTAGTGGACAGAGTGTTGACCTGGGATGCTGAGGCACCAGGTTTGAAACCCGAGGTCACTGGCTTGAGCATGGGATCATACACATGACCCCCTGGTTGCTAGTTGAGCCCAAAGGGTGCTGGCTTGAGCAAGGGGTCACTGGCTCAACTGGAGCCTCCGAGTCAAGGCACATATGAGAAAGCAAGCAATGAACAACTAAACTGACACAGCTACAAGTTGATGCTTCTCATCTCTCTCCCTTACTGCCTATCTGTCCCTGTGTGTTGCTCTCTCTTAAAATAAAGATGTTAATCTTACTATGTCTAAACATGACAAGCAGCTTATAAATGCAAGCATCCAGTGGCATTAACAATGTCAGCAAGCTTGTTAGAAATGACCTCAGGCAGGCTAGTGACTCAGACACTCTGGGCACAAGGGCTTCTGATACACACCGAAGTCTGAGAAACTCTGAAGGAAATTGCCCCAGCTAACCAAGAATTAGCAACTCTATTCTTACCTCTGATGGAGTAGTTGATCCAAATGACGTCAGAGGCTTATTCCAGGCACTGACTGAAGGTGGCTGCGGTGGACTAATGGGCCCTACTGAAGAAAAGAAGCCACAGGAAAGTGAACAGTTAAATTAACAGGCTAATAATACAACCTATTTAATCCTGTTTTAATGGCAGACCAAAAAAACAAAGCAACAAAAACAAACAAAAAAACCCCAAGCCACAAAAAAACCCACAAAAATATTATAATTACTTTTCAGACCACACCGAGATTCTCACATTCCAAAATATGTATTAGCCCCCGAACACTGTGTATTGCTTTTATCAACACATAAAATATGGGTATTAAAAGTATTACAGGCTCTGGCCGGGTGGCTCAGAGCTAGAACATCAGCTTGGTGTGTGGAAGTCCCAGGTTCAATTCCCGGCCAGGGCACACAGTTCTCGAGAAGCGCCCATCTGCTTCTCTACCCTTCCCCCTCTCCTTCCTCTCTGTCTCTCTCTTCCCCTCCCACAGCCAAGGCTCCATTGGAGCAAAGTTGGCCCGGGCACTAAGGATGGCTCCATGGCCTCTGCCTCAGGCGCTAAAATGGCTCCAGTTGCAGCAAAGCATCGCCCCCTGGTGGGCATGCCAGGTGGATCCCGGTCAGGTGCATGCAGGAGTCTCTCTGCCTCCTCGCTTCTCAGTTTGGAAAAATACAAAAAAACTCCACAAAAAACAAAAGTATTACTTGCTTTAGAACCAAAGGTTTTAGGAAAGGAAGTTCAGAAAAGAATAAGTGCCTCCTACTAAGAAAAAGACGACAGTTAAAAAAGCATACTGAATATATAATAAAATTGAAAAAAAAAAACCCCTGCCATCCCACACAATTTTCCCAGCCCTCATTTCTGTTGTGCACTTACATTTCTTAGAGATGTCATTTAGCACAGCTGGTGGGGCCCCCTTGTTATCCCACAATTCCGTTGTAAGAGGACCATGTGACTGCGAGGTCTGGATGGGTTTTCCTGCGGCTACATAATCTGTGCCATTAGGTGTCTGAGCTGAAGGTAATCTAATTGAAGGTGGTGGCTGTTTTGCAGATTGTGTTGTCGTCTGCAGGGGACTCTGCACTGGTTTGTGAGTCTGTCCCTGGGTCTGGGCTGGGGCAGTGGGGCCTGAGCCCGGGATTGTGATCGTGACGAGGGCCGGGGCGGGGAGTGGGGCCGAGGCTAGGGCGGGGAGTGGGGCTGCACTTGTGGAGGCCACTGGGGCCGCACTGGTGGGGGCTGCAGGGGCCGGGCTGGCTGGGGCTGGGGCTGAAGTCGGTGGCAGGGCCGAAGCCAGAATGGGAACTGAGGCAGAGGCGAGGATGGGGACAGGGACGGAGATGGAGGCTGCAGCTGATGCCGAGGAAAGGATTGGGGTGGGAGCTGGGATGGAAGAGGGAGCTGGGCCCATGGTGGGGGCCGCGCTGGAGGCCGAGACCGGAGGTGGGAGCGGAATGGAAGCCGAGGCAAGGATGGGGGCTGCAGCTGTGGTTGTGGCTGGAGCTGTGGCCACGGCCAGAACAGGAGCGGAGGAGGAGGGCGAGGCCAGAACAGGACCTGCAGCCGAGGCCGGGGCCAGACCTGGACCAGGACCAGGACCAGGACCAGGACCTGGACCTGGGGCTGGAACAGGAGACTGTGCTTGCTGGGTCCCTGTAGTCTGCTTTTTGGCAAATCTTGGAGGAAGCTTAGAAGTCTGACTTCTTCCTTTTTCATTGGCATTCTTTTTATTCCAGACCTTAAAAGATTGGCAGAGATCACTTTTGTCAATAATACAACTAAAAGTAACCGTTCATAAATATGATTGCTAACAAAGCTACCTACTGCTAATTTATTTCACTCTTTACTTTTTAAAATAGGCATTTCACAGAGCAGAAATGTCAAGGTGCTAATGAGATTTTAAATTATGAGAAGCCAAGATGCAATCAGGAAAAAAAAGACAAATCTATATTTTTTACATTCTTGATATATGGGCCACAATCAATCGTCCAAAATTCTGAAATCCAAAAATTTAAGCAAGTCTGCAGTAAATTCATCTGGCAGCAAAATCTGATCTGGTCTGATCAAACCACTTATCCAATTCACTCACTCCTGCCATAGAAGCGTTCACTATGGACAATGTATGCACTCCTGTTTCTACCATCCCAAAGGTTAATAATAAGAAATAAATGACTTCTGAATCTGGTCCCAAAGGCTCTATTCAGTTTAAGTCATTATTAGTTCACACAGGATTTCCAGGTTCCTGTTTTTAAGTCTACTCGTCTATTCAGGCTCTTTAGCACCACGATTCATGTGTTTTACTTATTTCTATCCCGTGTCACCATTTATTTGGGTTATTTGGGTTGATTTAAATGGAGGAACTTACTCATGCTGTGTTTAATGGACTAATTTAGATTATAATATAAACTAAGTCAAGAATCTGCAAATTATTAAATCATGAGAATTGTGTTCATTAGATTTCCAAGATAATTTAAAATAAACACTGACAGGGAGTAGGATGAGGCAAACAAAATGACTGGTACTGGAACATAAAGTATGTTGTTAAAGATGGTCTACACTAAGCCAAACAGTGATTTAAAAGACAGTTTCAAGTTGTGAGAATCAAGACATTCTCCACACTTTAGTAGGCAGACAGAAATCTTTATCATTGCTACTATGTTTTGGTCAAAAATCTAACTAGCATCAATTGAAACACTAAACCTGTATGATCTGTTCTTCCTTCTTCCGGCGTTCCTCATCCTGTAGACGTTTTTGTTGCTTTTTGGATACCACTTCAGTAAAACCATCATCATTCAAATTTGACTGTGGGTCTTCAACTACTGTTACTTCAGGATGGTCATCAATTATAACAACACCTAAGGGAATGGAAAAAGATTTAAAATATTTCCTTTTTTTAAAATAGAAAAGATAAATAACTTGTAGTTGTGTCACTTTAGTTGTTCATTGATTGCTTCTCATATGTGCCTTGACTGGGGGGCTCAAACCGAGCCAGTGATCCCTTGCTCAAGGCAGCAACCTTGGACTCAAGCCGACCTTGGGTCCATATTGATGACCCCCCACTCAAGTTTGCAATCCCATGCTCAAGCTGGGGGCCTCAGGACTTGGAACCTAAAACCTCAGTGTCCCAAGTCAATGCTCTACCCGCTGCGCAACCTCAACCTCTGGTCAGGCAAATTATCTGCCCATTATAAGAGGTATGTATTGCTACCGTTTCTCTTTTTCAAAGGATAAACTCTGAGAGGCTGGTTTGCTAGGTTGTGACTAGCCAACCTAATATTATGACTCTTAGTGCCTTTATTTCATGTAGACCATTATCCATAATGTGTGATTGTTAAAAACAAGTGACATGGATGTGCACACATCATGACCTAGCACCTGAATGACCCCATTCATTGTCCAACCAACAATTATTCTGGATATCTTGTTCAAGTTATCATATATCCTAGTTAGTATAAGAAATCTATATATAGGCCTTAGCCGGTTGGCTCAGCAGCAGAGCGTCAGTCCGGAGTATGGAAGTCTTGGGTTCTATTCCTGGTCAGGGCATACAGGAGAAGCAACCATCTGCTTCTCTACCCCTCCCCCTCCCCTTCCCTCCCCCCTTTCCCTGCCCGGACCTGCCTTTTCTCTCTCTCTTTCTTCCCCTCCCTCTAGTAGCCAAGGCTCAAATGGTTGGAGCAAAGTTGCCCTGGAGCACTGAAGATGGCTCTGTGGCCTTGCCTCAGGCACGAAAGAAGCTCAGTTGCTAAGCAATGAAGCAATGCCTCAGATGGGCAGAGCACTGCCCCACAGAGGGCTTGCCAGGTAGATCCTGGTCGGTCGGGGGCACATGCAGAAGTCTGTGTCTCTGCCACCTCCCCTCCCATTTAATTAAAAAAAAAAAAAAAAAAGAAAGAAATCTAGATACATTAAACAATACTTAAAAAATTAAAATAGTTAAGGGGTACAGTACTGTACCTAACCTAGGTTTCCCGTTACTACTAATGGTAGCTTAGCAAATCGTTCCATTTTACTCTTTACTCAGTATTTCCAGTGTAAGTCTCATCTAAATGAAAGATAAACAGCTTATCAATGTGAACATTGTCTACTCATGGACATTCCTTAATGTCCTTATCAAATATTTTCTTATGCTTATGTCATCCATTGCTTTTGATATCCTATCACTCCATGACTTTTGAAGGTATCCATAGCAACACTGCCTCTCATCCCATGATTTATTCTTTATTCACCATGTCTTAGATAATTTTATCAAGGTCATTGCTCAGTGAAGTTTAACATTTCTTTCATTTGTGATGCTGCACATGTACACAGATGTTATTTTATTTCAAGTTGTATCTGACTCACAACCAGCTTCTATCCTTACCTGGTAGGTTCTAACTTTTTTTTTTTTTTGTGAGGGGAGTGACAGATAGGGACAGATAAGAAGGGAGGAGAGAGATGAGAAGCATCAATTCATTGCGGCACCTTAGTTGTTCATTGATTGCTTTCTCATATGTGCCTTAAATGCGGGGGGTGGGGGGGGCGGCGGCATCCTCCAGCTGAGCCAGTGACCCCTTGTCAAGCCAGCAAACCATGGGGTCATGTCCATGATTCCATGCTCAAGCCTGTGACCTCGGGGTTTCAAACCTGGGTCCTTAGCATCCCAGGCTGATGCTCCATCCACTGTGCCACTGCCTGGTCAGGCTTTAATTTCTTTATTTATAGCACCCAATTCAGTGCAACAAACAAACAGGCAAATAAGTAAATAAATGGAACCTAAGACATACTTGCATAATTGTTCAGATCAAACTGAGACAGAGCGTCTACTTTCTCTTTGGGCTTCTTGGGGCCTGGTTTAGGGTCTTCTCTCTTTTTCCCTGTAGAATCTTTGGAGTTCTTCTGTCCTGCACCATTCACGGCTCCTTCCTGGTGGTGTGCAGAGCTGCCGTTGATGGGATCAACCCCAGCTGTGCCCGCAGACTGGTCTTCAAATGGCCTACAAAGTAATTATTTGAGAGATTACTAACGCCATACTGGGGGGGTGGGAAAGGGGAAAGAGCGTGGCAGAGGGGAAGCCCTTCATTGGCAGTTTTTAAAGTTTAGTCTGAGAAGAAATGGCCGTGGGAAAGGGAACCCTAACTTGCGCTGTTGAGTACAACTTCACTAAAACTGAGCTTCCCAGTGAAGGAGATGGACTAGCTCCCTGGGGGAGCTCTTCCCAGCAATTAAATCCTAAAATTCTAATCATTCCCTGAAGGTTCTTATTGTGTCTATTTGTCTGTCATGTTATAAATAAATGAGTTAAGCATCACTGGCTCATAGCAGAAAATTTGTAGTTCAAGTTAGTCCAAAGTATTCATTATTGGATCTTCTCTACATCTGAAGCATCTGAAAAAAGTATGAAAAGCTTTCTTCGTTTATACGATGTTTTCTTAAAAGTTAAATCAGATTTATAAGCTAATGTAAATACATAAAAACTACCTTTTATATGGAAACAAGTCACTTCATAAACCAAATGCATTTCTAGTTTTCTTTCTCTAACAAGTTTTACTCTTGGGTTTATTTTATAAAAATTTTATGAAAACAGCCTGACTAGGCAGTGGCACAGTGGACAGAGCGTCGGACTGTGATGTGGAAGACCCAGGTTCGAGACCCCGAGGTCGCTAGCTTGGTGCGGGCTCATCTGGTTTAAGCAAAAACTCACCAGCTTGGACCCAAGGTCGCTGGCTCGAGCAAGAGGTTACTTGGTCTGCTAAAGGCCCGCAGTCAAGGCACATATGAGAAATCAATCAATGAACAACTACGGTGTCACAACGAAAAACTGATGAATTGATGCTTCTCATCTCTCTCTGTTCCTGTCTGTCTGTCCCTATCTCTGACTGTCTCTGTTAAAAAAAAAAAAAGAAAGAAAAAAGAAAAAGAAAGAAAACAGACAATGGAAAATGAATTTATAATTTCATTTTCATCTTGGCCTATAGTATGACTGAAGACAAAAGCTTACCAAGTGCCTGACACAGGCATGACCTCATACATCTGAAGAATGAATTCATTTCTAAATAGGACTCACAAAACATTCATTATAATGACAGAGTAATGCTGTTTCTGCAGGTTCAATGCTGTTAGCATTTATATCGCGCAAAAGTCTTGTTGAATAGTTATCTACACTGCACAAAAATCTACTAAAAATTGCCTGTTACTCAAAATTCTAATAGTTCAGGTATAGTCAATAACTATACTATTATTGTAATTATATATGTTTATCCTTTTTTTCTGGACTTTAAAAGGGATTTTCAAACTCTTGTGTTAAGCAGATTCTTTTTTTTTTTTTTTTTTTTTTTTTTTTAAAAAGACTTTATTTATTCATTTTAGACAGATGAGAGAGAGAGAATCAGAGAGAGAGAAGGGAGGAGCAGGAAGCATCAACTCCCATATGTGCCTTGGCCAGGCAAGCCCAGGGTTTTGAACCGGCGACCTCAGCATTCCAGGTTGACGCTTTATCCACTGCGCCACCACAGGTCAGGCCCTGTTAAGCAGATTCTTAAGGAACACAATTAAATAGTAGCATTATCTCCCTGGAACTTTTTCTAAAGGCTCAGAAAGCAAACATATTTTCACAAATAGTAGTAACCTGAAATGCTAAGGCTACTGCTCACAGAAATTAGGGGATATTTCAAAATGAACATGAAGCAAAAAAATATCCCCTAATTCTTCTGAGCAGTGTATATGCAGCTAATGCAGATTAATCTAGTATTTTCTAAGTAAATTTCTTACCTGCTAAGGCAGCAAACCTGGGAATACCCCCCCCCCCATAAATAAATAAAATGGCACACCATAATAGCTGCTTACTACATAAATCAGATTATTATGTTGAATGTTTTTATATACATTTTTATAAGTACTATCGCTTCTTCCCCATTTTACTAAAGAGGAAGCAGAGTTTATACAACTAGTAAGCATCAGAGCCTAGATTTAAAACTAGGCATACTGCTATTTTATAATTTTTCCTAAATCTAAATAAAGCAATAATTTACTATAACCAACATTTTAATATTTAAAAGACTAAATTAAGTTTAGCACAGTTTAAAATATTCTTTTAAAAAAAATCCAATGACCTAATATTTATGTTATTGGTGGCCTTGGTGGTTGGGCTGGACTTTGCTTTCTGGGTTTCTTTCTAGCTGGATTGTTTACTGTAGGTCTGCAGCTAGAGGAGGAATATAATTTATCCTTAAAGAGCAATATTCACTCTCTACAAACTAGTACAGAGTGATCCAGTTTATGGTTATGATGCTAACTGAAGTCTGAGAGGCCACTGAGAGCACCGGAGTGAATGAGAAGCCAAAGCTGGTGAGCTCCCATTACTGGTGTGAGGACTTAGTCAATGGAGGGCAGTGCCCAGGGCCAGCCTAGGTGCATAGGTTTTCCCAAAGGGACAAACTCTTAAAAAGCCTCTCCGAGAACACAAGGCAGGCAGACTCCTGAGACACAGCAACCCCTCTCCTTCAAGCACCCTTACACTTCCAGAACAGAGAGGAGCATGGGCAGAACAATGTCAGGTCCTCTGCCCAGACCGGCCCCTGGGCACAGGTCAACCAGGAATCTACTTGGCGCCCCACTCTGAGCCGCTTGAAAGATGCAAATGTAATTGTATGTGCAACAAAGTACTCACCCTCGCTTCCCACTTTTGGCCGGTGGGCCACTTCTTCTTTCGTTTCTGGGACCTGAGAAGTTCCTCCCAGATTTGGGTGGCCCGCCGTTGCCGCGCCGATTCTGCCGGTCCACGCCAGGTCTTTGGCTGGAGAAACTTCTCTTTGTTATTTCTCTTTTTGAGGCTGAAACGCTCTCTCCGGCCTTCACAACAGCCTGTGCATTCAGATCAGCATTCTTCTTCTCATCCCGCTCCCGCCTCTCATTGAAATCACTGCTTTCAGAAGCAGTCTCCCACTCCTCATTCGCCTGATCTGAGGAGTTCTGATTAGACAAGTCAGGTGTCTTATTCCCAGAAACGTCCCCAGCAGTGCTAACTGGCTCTGGAACCACGCTGCTATTTGCTGTGTTGTTTGCGTGCACCGCCACCTCACTGGTCTTCGAGGCTGCCTCCCGCTCTCTGAGCCGCCGAAATCGGGGCGGTTTATCTTGCCTGGGGGGTCGGGTAGGGCGCTGCCGTCGGGGCCTCTCTCTAGCTGGGTCAAACTTCCGCTCAAATTTGGGAGGTCGTTTATCAGCAGGCAGAGGAATAAACGGCTCGTGTCTTCTGGGTGGCTCTCCGTCCTCTGGTTTCGGTGCTTCTGCCGGCCTGGGGTTCCACTGATTGTCCCGAAAGGCTGGTCTTCGTAAGGTGGACGGGCGTGAGGGGCGGCCACCTGGGTCCCTCCCCCCACGTCTGAACGTTCCCCCCCTGCCCCGCCGGGTGGGCTCCCCTTTAGGCAGAAAACCTGGTTTACACTTGTCATCATCCCTCAGGTATGGCTTGTCTAGAGGCCGACTGTCAATGCGCACGTGGTTTTCAGGCTTGAAAGAAGACTGAAGCTTTATAGGTTTTTTGTTTTCAGATCGCTCCTCTCTTTTGGGAAGTTTGCTTTTGCTTAAACTATCCTTGTCGCTTGCACTCTCATGAACTTCACTGTCTGTGTCCGTCTCAGAACCGCGCTGTCGTCTTCTTTTGGGAACAACTTCAAAATCGGAGCTCTCGCTCCGAGTCTCGCTTTCCTCCCGCTGTCGGAGCGGCCCCGAGGGTATGTGCTCTGGCCGAGGCTTGCTGTCTCTGTACTGAGTGTAGTCCCGGCTGTGCCCTCGGCCACCGCGGCCCCGGCCCCCGTAAGAGCCCCGATAGCTCCTGCCTCTGGAGTAGTACTCTCCACGGCCACGCCCTCGGTATCCTTGGTCCGGAAACCAGTCTCTGTCTCTAGCCTCTTTCCAGTAGGTCCTAGGAGGTAGCGTGGACTCCTTCTTAACTGCTGGCCTTGTATCTGGTCGAGGCCTCTCTGTGACAAGGTCCTTGCTGATGACTTTCTCGGGCTGTTTGTCTTCTTTGGCTGCGGGTGCTACAACAGTCTGACCTGCAGTCTTGGCTGCCGGCTCTGCTTCAGCACTGCTGACAGGTTCCAAGGGCTTCTCAGTGTCTTGAGGTGGCTTTTGCACCAAAGCTGGAGTTTCTGTTGGAGAGAATTTCTCTGGTTCTGGCTGTGGTGGCAGGGACTGTGGCTGAACTGGGGCCGCCGGTGGTGGGGGTGGAGGAAGAGGCTCTTTCCTTTCTGTTTTCTCTGGTTTCACAATCTTCTCAGTCACCTTTTCGAACTTCTCTCCCTCCTTCTCCTTCCTCTGCTCTCGCTCCTCTTTCATATCTCTAAGAATGGGTTTCTTAATGGGCCCTGATCTTCTCACGGGCCTATCGCTACCTTCTTCTCTCCTGCTGGAGCTTGGCCTTGGGCCCCAACGAGTTTCTGACTTAGATTTGTACAGTTTTTCTGGTTTTGGTCCTTCAGAAGCTCGTACAAAACCATCCTTCTTGGGTCTGTCCTCTGGCCTCTCTGCCGGCTCTCTGGAATCCACGCCCCTGCCAGAGACTTTGGATACGCCTGCAGGCAGCTCGTTTCTTAGCTCCTCTGATTTCTGAGCGTGGGTCGATCCATGGGAAACACTTCTTTTCCGGGCAGGCTGGCTCTCCCCTGCCGGAACCCGCTCCTCCTGAGGAGTGGGCACAGTCTTCAGACTGGGCACATCAAAACAAGCAGACTGGCTGCTGGCATCGGAGTGGCGATCTCTAACATCTTCCACAGATCTGCTCAGGAACCGCTGTCCCTCAGTCCCACCTGATTCCCTGACCACGTCCGCCTCTGGATGTGCCTCTGACTGAGCGTGTTCTTTAGGGTAAGCGGCGGCAGCCAGTTCTGGATCCAGCGGGGCTTCGGGCCTGGGATAATGAGAGGTCAAAGGCACAGCCATCAGGACAAAATCTTTCTCACGTCTAAGTGCACAGCAAAATAATCCCAGTAATCTTAGCACAAAGAGTAGAGCCTATTCATAAAGAGCACATTCTGTCTCTATAAAGATTAGTGTAGCATTATTCAACAGCCAAGAGGTAGAAACAACTTAAATGTACCCAATGACTGAAGAAAAGGTAGTATACACATATAATAGAATGTTATTTAGCCATTAAAAGTAATACGAAGAAGTGATGGCCCGGCGTATCCATGACCCGGGTTCGATTCCCGGCCAGGGTACATAGGAGAAAGAACAGTCTGCTTCTCTACCCTTCCCCCTTCACTTCTCCTCCTGCAGCCATGGCTCAATTGGTCCCATGCACTAAAGATGGAACCATGGCCTCCACCTCAATGAGCTAAAAACAAACAAACAAAAATAAAACAAAAAACCCAGCTCTGGTTACAATGGAGCAAGGGCACCAGATGGGCAAACATCGCCCCCTAGTGGGCTTGCCAGGTGGATCGTGGTCAATGCACATGCGGGAGTCTGTCTCTGCCTCCCCTCCTCTCACTAAAAAAATTTTTTTTAAAAACTTCTTTAAATAAATAAGAAAATCCTGTTATAAGCTACCACATGGAAGAAGACACCATGTAAGTGAAATGTATTAGTCATATTAGAACAGATGCTGCACGGTTCCACTTAGATGAGGCACCTAACGTAACCAAGCTCATCTAAGCAGGAAGAAGCATGGTAACCACCTGGCACCGGCAGGGAAGGGAAGAGAAGCTGCCACTGAGGGCGCACGTTTCCGCTGCGCAGCGTGAGGCAGCCTAGAGCTCCGCCCTGCTGCATGCTGCGCCTTCCAGCTGACCCTGCTGCTGCGCTGTACCCCGGAACATGTGGTTGAGGGGTCATGTCCCTCCCCTTTTCAGTTAAAAACTGAAAGCTCATTACTTTAGATCAGTGGTAGTTAACCTGGTACCTACTGCCCACTAGTGGGCGTTCCACCTTTCATGGTGGGTGGCAGCGGAGCAACCAAAGTATTAATAAAAAGAAAGATTTAACTATAGTAAGTTGTTTTATAAAGATTTATTCTGCTAAACTCAGCGAAAATCCAACATAAAGTACTTGGTAAGTAATTATTATTATATGCTTTAACTTGCTGTAACTCTGCTTTATAAATTTTATAAAGTAAAGTTACTTCCCTACTTTATAAATCAGCATTACTGTGGAACCGGTAGGCAGTTAGAAAATTTTACTACTAACAGAGATACAGAAGTGGGCAGTAGGTATAAAAAGGTTGACTACCCCTGCTTTAGACCATGCATGTTGATGAGACTTAATCCATCAAGGCTAAAAACTTCCACTTATAATCAAAAAGTATCTTGCATAGGCCTATCTTTCCCAAAGAATCAAAATTATAAAACATCGTAATATACAAAGTGCAAAAACTTTTGAACTTTCCTTAGAAATTCTCCGTAAGATACTGATAATTAAATGTTCGCCCTTTCTTATTAGTGGAAGAACTACAACCATGTAGCCAGACTATATTCCAAGTACTGAATCAGTGGCAGAACCTGCCAATTTTAACACCTAACATTAAATTGCACTTAATTTAGTGTTCAGAACTAGTTTACAAAAAATACCCAGATCAATACAGAAATGCCAAAAAAAAGCCCCCCACCCCCCAAAAAAGCCCAACACTGAAACAGCACATGTGAACATGAGGATATCAGGTTTGGGGCTCAGTCCTAAATGGACTTTCAGGGATGCTAGACAGTATCTGTTTTGCCACAACTTTCTACTGGATTTACGCATAGTTTTAATAATTACCTCCCACTCTCAGGTTCTTCTGCTGCCTTGGGAGCAGTGACCTGCTGAGGCTCTGTGTGAGAGTAGGGGTCTGACCCCCACACCATACGAGGCTCAGAGAGGGAAACTGCATGGTCTCTTGCAGACCGAGCTATATGCTCAAATGACTCAGAACTGTTGGGTGATCCTTCCATTTGGTCTCTTCTCATCAACGGCTTAGGAGGAATCATTCCTGTACAAAAGGTCAGAAAAAGGTGGGGGATGGGGTGGGGAGAGGAGAGGAGAAACAAAAGAAAATCGAAAATCATTAGAAATACAATCTAGGTTATTAATTGCTATTTGGTATTTTTTTGTATTTGAGCTAGACAAATACATTTTGCTGAGTAAAACTGAATTCAAAAAATGATTGATAACTGTGTTTCCATGTGATTGTTATTGTTGCTGTTTAATAAACAGATTAAGAGCTTAGGAAGCAAAGCAAGCAAAATTGCAATAGCAGCCTATTCTATTTTATAGGAAAGAAAACAATCAGGGAGTAAGCACTGTAACTCTACATGTTGATACTAAAAAGTGAGAAATACACAAAAGTGATATTCAGAGGAAATATTTACTAAAGAAAACTCTATTTATTGAGCTTAATTAGTTGATCATTAAGCTATAAATCATGCCTTTTATATTTTAAAATTTCAAAACCACAATGAGATGTTTATGTTTTTATCACCTGTACATTTTTCTCGATATTTTGATTAAGAGAATGTCTAAATTTATTCTGATAATACCATAAAAGACTGCTAGAGTTCATTTGTTTTTAGGTAAATTATAGGGAACCAAGTGTTAGGCTGGTAAATGTTGAAGAAAAAGTGGTAAGCTAGACTATAAAATGCATGGAAAAACTCAAATGCTACAACAAAAGAACTAAAGCAATATAGAATAATAGACATAGTTAACCGGACAATAATTTTCTACTTTAAAGTTTTTAATATCTACAAAACAGAAAATAACTAGAAATTCGGTACTACCAGTGTTAGGCATTTAACTACTCTGTGCTCAAAGTTACTTAATTTTATGGTTAAATATGGGTCCTTTTAAGTTACTAGATTATAACTATCAAAGGAATTAAGACTGAAAATGGGAAGGGGGATGAAACACCTTGATCTTGCACCACAGCAAGTGAGCCATGCGACAATGCGGAGTCCAGCTCACCGGGGTGGATGGGAGGGATGTCCACAGCAGGCCGGCCCGACATCATCCGAGGGTCCATATATGACTGCATCATGAGCCACCTGGGGTCGAAGCCCATGGAAGCCAGGTGCTGCGGGTGGGGCTGCATGGGCTGGTACAGAGGGCGGTGTGGCGGAGGGGGAACGGCAGCCCCTGACGGCTGGGAGGGGACTGCCTGGGGCAGGACACCCTGTTGTTGTTGTTGTTGCTGCTGCTGCCACTGCTGCTGTTTCATCTGCTCCTGAAAAAGTGGGGCCAACAGTAAGAGGCTAGCTCCACGTGACATAGTCATATGACAGTCACATTAAAAGTAATGGGCTCAGGCCCTGGCCGGTTGGCTCAGCGGTAGAGCGTCGGCCTAGCGTGCGGAGGACCCGGGTTCGATTCCCGGCCAGGGCACATAGGAGAAGCGCCCATTTGCTTCTCCACCCCTCCGCCGCGCTTTCCTCTCTGTCTCTCTCTTCCCCTCCCGCAGCCAAGGCTCCATTGGAGCAAAGATGGCCCGGGCGCTGGGCATGGCTCTGTGGCCTCTGCCTCAGGCGCTAGAGTGGCTCTGGTCGCAATATGGCGACGCCCAGGATGGGCAGAGCATCGCCCCCTGGGGGGCAGAGCACCGCCCCTGGTGGGCGTGCCGGGTGGATCCCGGTCGGGTGCATGCGGGAGTCTGTCTGACTGTCTCTCCCTGTTTCCAGCTTCAGAAAAATGAGAAAAAAAAAAAAGAAAAGAAAAAAGTAATGGGCTCGTTTGAATCCTTATGGGAAAAGAATTAAAAGACATTTTAACAGTGACAGGTGGCAAGTTGAAAGAACAATGGATCAAGTTATGATATCTTGACTTAGCAACTAATCACTCCTTAATTATACTGCAGACACCAGTCCCTAGAAAGGGAGGGGGTATCTACAGAGGTGGCAGAGGGGACGAGGACAGGAGCTCGCGGCTAAAACCATTTCAACAAACTTTCCATAAAATGGGAAAGTTTAGGGGAAATCAGTGTGCTTCGTGCATTTTAGGTTTTATGTCAAATTATTTCTCAGACTACTGAACAATAAAACTTTCAAATGATCTGTGAGACATGTTTTTGTTACCTGCTGCCGCTGGAATCGTGGGGGTAAGGACTTCTGAAACTGTTTGAAATAACCAGATAGGACGGCGGGCCGGGGCTGGGACCCCAACTCAGGCTCTGCATCGTGCACCGCGGGGGCGCTCTCTTTCTCACTGCGCGCGCTGTCCTGTCTGGTGAACACCGGCTCGCCCTCTGCTCAAAGAAAAGAAAGATGACAATGTCTATTGGGAACATGCATCAAATACATGATGTTCACGCTGAAGTGAAATTATTAGATAAAAAAAGTAAGGAGGATGGAAGCCTCCTCAATACTACAAAACGCTGCTTAGTACTCCAATGCTGGTAGCCATCAATGAGGTAGCATTAAGTTAACACATCCTTTAATTTCATGGAGATCACAGGTCTGAACGCTTCACCATTAAAAAAAAACAACTGTATTTAATTGGTGATAATAAAACATTTGAAATACTACTTATCTTCTGTGGTTTCATACATATTGTTACTGTCAGTATTGACTTGTAATTCACAAGGACTTATGTGAAAACACAATGGACTATAAATACTTAAAACAGTACACATAGGTTTATTTGACTTTTTTTAAAATCAAGGGCTATCTAGAGAAAACTAAGGAATCTAAGTCTGATGACAACAGAACGATCATTGACTGTCTTCAAATATATACATCATTATTTTGTGAAAACAGTGCACAGTATGAGTACACAAAGAGAACCATACACATACCCCCCCAAAAAAGTTTTCATACTAAAGAAAACCAGTCGTATTTGTTCCAGTGAATGCCAGTTGTCACAATTATAAAGCCAAATCTATTAAAAATTCTTGTCTCCGAGAACTATGGATGAATCTTAAAATTAAAAGGTAATTTTGCTAACGAAAATCCTAATGTAGAGAACCACAAAACACATCACATTTAACATTAAAAAATTTTTTTAAAGGGAAAATAAAATATTGGAGGAAAAAAAGCCAACTAGGCATAACACTTAAAAATCAAATGGGTACATTTCACTGAAAAACCAAGTAAAATTAAACTGCCTTCAGAGGACACAGAATGTCAATGAAAATTAAAGTGCCACTAAACTATAAAGAAATAGTAATAAAATTTATGCAGATAGAATCACTACTGACCACTAAGTTAATTAATCAAGATCGATGGCAATTTATATGAATTCATTGGCAGAAGTAGGACTAAATTATGAACTCCCTAAATTCTAACCCATAGTTCTTTCTCATTAACAGATTTATTCCTAGGATTGTTCTCTTTCAGCATTGAAGGTAACCCTGAATATAAATAAAACTTAAGAGCAATTTTCAAATAGCTTTGTAATTTTAAGCAATAGTCTTGCAGAAAAGAACATGGCTTTTGAGTTCAAAAAATGTTTCAGTATTGTGTAACAGAAAACATACTGAAATAAAATTACTTTTATTTTAACTTACTGTTAATTCAAGCTGTTCATTGAGACTTTGACTACCAGTTTGGAGCAGGTGTTATATTTTAATTCCATTAAAGAGTTTATGAGCCAACATGGGGAAGAACAAAAAAGTTGACTAGAGCTAGAAGAGGCTTTTAAAAAGGCATAATTAGCCTGACCGAGCAGTGGCACAGTGGATAGAGCATCGGACTGGGATGCGGAGGACCCAGGTTCGAGACCCCGAGGTCGCCAGCTTGAGTGAGGGCTCATCTGGTTTGAGCAAAAGCTCACCAGCTTGAGCCCAAGGTCACTAGCTCGAGCAAAGGATTACTCGGTCTGCTGAAGGCCCCCGGTCAAGGCACGTATGAGAAGGCAATCAATGAACAATTAAGGTGTTGCAATGCGCAATGAAAAACTAATGATTGATGCTTCTCATCTCTCCCTTCCTGTCTGTCTATCCCTCTCTCTGTAAAAAAAAAAAAAAAAAAAAGGCATAATTATAGTCTGAGCATATCAACTACACAATGGAAACTTTTATATTTAAACTGGAAGAAAAACAAATCTGAAATTATGAACTGGGTATAGCCATTTAATTCTGACAATCAAAAATTCCCATTAAACTCTATTCAACTTGAGTTTTAGAGGTACTAACACAAGTCAACAAATGAGATTTTAGTTAAATGTCTTAGAATCAGAAAAAAGCAGAAGGGTCAGCACGTGATTATGAAGCCAATACAAAATTTCACAAAATATTGAAGCTCATCCAGTAACTTTCTAAAACACTGAAGAACCAACCACCATCATTCCCAAAATGAAACAGCCTATTTCTTTCAACATGTTTTTGTCATTAATATAGAAAAAAGTTATGCTGCAAATGCTGTCCTTGAACACCTTTTTTTTTTGTATTTTTCTAAGCTGGAAACGGGGAAAGACAGTCAGACAGACTCCTGCATGCGCCCGACCGGGATCCACCTGGCACACCCACCAGGAGCGATGCTCTGCCACGACCAGAGCCACTCTAGTGCCTGGGACAGAGGCCAAGGAGCCATCCCCAGCGCCCGGGCCATCTTTGCTCCAAAGGAGCCTTGGCTGCGGGAGGGGAAGAGAGAGACAGAGAGGAAGGAGGGGGGGGGGGGGTGGAGAAGCAAATGGGCGCTTCTCCTATGTGCCCTGGCCGGGAATCGAACCCGGGTCCCCCACACACCAGGCCGACGCTCTACAGCTGAGCCAACCGGCCAGGGCCTGTCCTTGAACACTTTTATATAAGACAGAGGATTTGGGGTAATGCTGGGATAGGAAATACCAGAAGTCTCTTCCCCAACCTAGCACCAATTACAGTGTCAGAATCTGTCTGTTTTAACTGCTTCTGAATTCTGTAACTCCAGGAGAAGCCTTGTACAAGGGAGTCCAGTTAATCTCAGTCAATTAGAGCTCTCAGCAGAGTACCAGCTACCCCCCACACTCATTCAAATGCACATCTGAGCAAGCAGAAAAGTGAACTTGAAGACAGAACAATGGAAATCATTAAGTCTGAGGAACACAAAGAGAACAGAAGGAAAGTAAACAGGGCCTAAGGGACTTGTGGGCCAAGATCAAACATACCAATATACACACACTGAGGGAGCCCAAACGCAGGAGAGAGAGGGCAGAGAGAACGTGTAAGAAATAGTGGCCGAAAACCTCTCAAATTTCACAGGGAAGAAACACATAAAACAAATATAAAGAACTGGGAGCTCAATAAACTCCCAGACCCAAACTAAGACACATTATAATCAAACTTCCACAAGACAAAGAGAATCTTGAAAGCAGCAAGAAAAGTCACATACAAAGGATTCTCAGTAAGACGATTCAATTTCTCTCAGAAACACAGGAGGCCAGAGGGCAGCATTCAAAGTGTTAAATGAGGACAAAATCCAGACATTTCACAGATAAAAGCTGAGGGAGTTCATTGCCATTCAGGCTGCCATGTAAGAAATGCTCAGAGAATCCTGCAGAGTGACAGGAAAGGATATTGGCAGTCAATCACAGCTGCACACCAAAACAAAGAGACTGATTAAGCTCAGTACAATAAAGGCAATTATAAAGGCTGGTAGTATTGTAACAGTGGTGTGCAACGTTTTCTACATGATGTAAAAAATACAGTTAAAAATAAAATAATAATTGCCCTGGCTGGTTGGCTCAGCGGTAGAGCGTCGGCCCGGCCTGTGGAAGTCCATGGTTTGATTCCCGGCCAGGGTACACAGGAGAAGTGCTCATCTACTTCTCCGCCCTTCCCCTTCTCCTTTCTATCTCTCTCCTCCCTTCTCGCAGCCAAGGTTCCATTGGAGCAAAAGTTGGCCCTGGTGCTGAGGATGGCTCCATGGCCTCCGCCTCAGGCGCTAGAATGGCTCTGGTTGCAACGGAGCAAGGGCCCAGATGGGTAAAGCATCGCCCCCTGGTGGGCATGCCGGGTGGATCCCGGGAGCATATGGGAATCTGTCTCTCTGCCTCCCTGCTTCTCACTTTAGAAAAATACAAAAAATAAAATAATTCATCTAAAAGCTAATATTGTAATAACTGGTTTATAACTCTATCTTGTTTTCTATATAACTTAATAAACTAAAGCATTTTAAAGAATGTTTATGTTTTGAGGGGTATAATGTATAAAGATGTAGTTCTGTGACATCAACAACCAAAAGGAGTCAGAATGGAGCTGTTAATGGAATTCATCGAAATTACTGATTTGGCAATGACTTCCCGGATATGACACCAAAGGTAGAAAGCAGAAAAATTAAAAAAAAAAAAAGACAAATTGGACTTCAAAAAACTAAGATTTTACGCATCAAAAATAAAAATCTAGAATGAAAAGACAACCCATGGAATGCGAAAAAATGTTGGCAAATCATATATCAATTAAGGGATTAACATCCAGAATATATTCAGCCAAAGCAACCAATCAGATTAAAAAATGAAGACATTTCTCCAAAGATATGCAAATAGCAATAAACACTGTGAAGATACTTAACCTCACTAATCAAATGCAAATCAAAACTACAATGAGATACCACCTCACATCCATTAGGATGACTACAAAAAAAATAAAAGAAAATAACAAATGTTGGCAAGAATCTACAGAAACTAGAACCCTTGTAACAATGTTGGTGGGGACGTAAAATGTTAATCACTAAAAAAAAACAGTATATTGGTTCCTCAAAAAATTAAAAGTAAAATTTATCCTATGATCCAGTACAAATATTGATCGACTTACAACCTATGCAACTGATGACCATTCAACTTTACGACCACAATTGCTAGCCACGACTGCTCCGCCTCTGGCAGCGCAAGCGTTGCCCAGATGGGCATACGACAGTGCGGACCAGCTTCTGGTAGCACTACCACCTCTGTGTGCACCATTTCAACTGTTATCCCAGACTCAGTACAGCAATTTGTGTTTTGTGTCTTGGATATTTTTCATCAAACCCCTCCCAAAATGTCTACCAAGAGGAAATTGTCTTTGCAAATATTAAACCAGTTGTACTGGTAATGCAGTGTTTTACTTAAACCTGACAAACGTAAAAATAAGAAACAAAATGGTGTAGAGATGATACAAATGGCATAAAATGAACAAAGAAAATTATGATATATGACAATAATGAAAGAAAATTATGATAAAATATGACTTAAAAGATTTTTATAACATCATTTCACAGTACTGTACATAAAGCCTACTCAATTTATGACCAAATTGTGTTATGACTGGTCTGTCGGAACCAATCGTGGTCATAAGTTGAGCACTAGCCATAATGCTATTTCTGGGTATGAACTTAAAATAATAAAAGCAGGGTCTTCCAGCATGACCGGCGGTTGCACAGTGGATACAGCATCAAACTGGATGCTGAGGACCCACGCACAAAACCCCAAGGTCGCTGTCTTGGCTGGAGATCCCCCCCACCATCAAGGTACTTATAAGAGAAGAATCAATGAACAACTAGGGTGCCACAACTAGGAGTTGATGCTTCTCATTTCTCTCCCTTTCTGTCTGCCTGCCTTTCTCTCTCTCTAAAAAAATTAAAAATAATAAGTGTCTCAAGGAGATTTCTATACAATCACATTCACAGCAGCATTATTCAAAATATGTAAAACAAGGAAACTATCCAGATGTTCACAGCAAATGAATGGACAAACAAAATATGGTATATACACACAACAGATTACTAGGCTTAGGGGAGAAAATTCTTGTTATATGCTATAATAGGAATTAACCAAGAGAACGTCATGCTAAGTGAAATAAACCAGTCACAAAAAGACAAATACTGTATGACTACACTAATACGAAGCACTTAGCATCACTGAGACAAAAAGAATGGTCACAGGGGCTGGGGGTAGAGAACAGGGTGCTACTGTTTACAGAGTGCAGTTTCAGTTTTGCAAGGTGAAGAGTTCTGGAGATGGATGGTGGTGATGGTCGTACATTATGAATGTGTTAATACCATTACACTGCACACGCCAAAATGGTGAAGATGCTCAATTTTAGGCCACCCTTATTTTACCACAATAAAAATCATTAGGGAAAAAGAACATATTTAAGCATCCAATAAAAGCTAATTTCTATCAACTCCCCTCACCCAACAATCTTTATTTAGATCACACATTATTTTTTAGATTTTTAAGTTCAGGTTACACTTATTAAAAGGCACAAACACCAACACTGGAACACACAGTTTTGGAAAGCGTGCACTAACGAACCTTTATTACAGCTGTTCTCACTTTCCGATTTCTCTGCCACAGGCTCGAGAGCAGGTTCTTTGTGTTCGGCGTTTTCCTCCACTTTCTCCCTTTCTTTCTTCTCCAGCTCCCAGTCCTGGTCCTGCTCCTTCGTCTTCTGCAGTTCCAGTTCTTTCTCCTGCTGCCGTTCCAGTTCTTTCTCTCTCTCTTGCTTTCTTTCCTTCTCCATCTCTCTCTGCTTTTCCTGCTCTCTCTCCAGTTCTCGCTCCTTCTCCTGCTGTCTCTCCTTGTCCCGCTCCTTCTCTCTCTCCAGTTCTTTCTCTCGCTCCCGTTCTTTCTCCCGCTCCCGTTCTCTAACTTCCTCTGCAGATGGCTGCTTGTCCACGATGCCCAGCTTCTCGTCCAGGCGTTTCAGCTTCTCCGCACAGGCCGCCTTCCTCTGCTCCTCCATCCGCCGCTCCTCCTCCTCGCGCCGCTTGCGTGCCCGCTCCACTGCAGCCGACAGCTCCGACTGCTGCCGCCGCCTCTGCTTCCACATCTCATCCTCGTCTGGCACTTGCTGCTTGGCGGGGAAAGGGCCGGGTCTGCCGGGCGCGGCCTGCCGGTCTGGAGGCGGGTGCTGAAACAGAAAATCGACCAGATGAGGGGACACATCTATTCCTGACAAGCGGTGCACATCACAGCGTGGAGAGGGGGACAACTCCACAAAATGGCCAATTTTCCTGATAAACACACATATTAAAATGCAAACAGGTAACAACAAGCGGAAAACATGACATCTAGATTAAGTCCCCAAACAAAGACCAGCATAATTAATGCAACCATTTAATATTTACTTAGCATGCACCTATGTATTGTGCTGGACATGACACTCAGTATTTGTTGAATAAAATTAAAAACTGTCACAACGTGACTTAAAATCTAAATTTACATAGGAAATTGAGTATGTGAGTGTTTTAGCAGCAATGCAGGAGAAGAAATGCCTCAAGAGGGAGGAGAGGCCCAGAAAGACCTGCCATGGAGATGGGGGAGGTGACCGTGGGGGTGGGGGGACTGCCAGACGCTGAGGAGGGAGGCGAAACTGCCCCATACACTCCAAAGGAGGACTCCCTAGAAACCAGCCTGTATGCAGAGTGCTGTCTACACTGAGAGACCCAGAAAGGCCCGCTTACAGCCCAACGTGGAATGAGGGAGAATCCCTGGAGAGACCAAGTTTTAACGATTTAAAATTCAATTAATGTATTCTAAAACATCAGTGCCAGCAACCACGTAAAGATAAGCAAAATAAAAAGGGTTGCAACATTAAGGAACTAAAAAAATTATTTTAAAAATACTGACTTTAATAGCCACTAGGGTGAAAAAACCTTAAAAGCCATATATGAAATTAGAATCCTAGAAACTAATGGGATGACGCAACACTAGACTAGATAGGAAAAAAACAGAAATCAGAAATACAGGCTACAATTGACTAGCAGTGCTGTCTTGGGCAAACCACCTAATCTTTCTGGTACTTAGTTAACTTCATCTACAGCTCAAAGACAAGCTGGAAAAAAAAAGGCAAAATGCAATAATAAAAAAGTGCCTAATTTACACAATAAACTAAGAATAAGCATTTAAGCCCTGGCTGGTTGGCTCAGTGGTAGAGCATCTGCCCAGCACATGAATGTCCCAGATTCGATTCCCAGTCAAGGCACACAGGAGAAGTAACCATCTGCTTCTCCACTACTGCCCTCTCTTCGCCTCCCACAGCCATGGCTTGAACGAGGAAGTTGGCCCCAAGCACTGAGGACATTTCCATGGCTTTGCCTCAGTTGCCAAAATAGCTGGGTTGTGGAGCAATGGAGCAGTGGCCCCAGACAGGGATTGTGGGGAGGATCCCGGTCAGAGCATGTGTGGGAGCCTGTCTCATTGCCTCTCTCTCACTTAATTAAAAAATTAGCATTTAAATAAAACTTCACTGAAATATACTTTACATAAAACATGATGGACATCCATTAACTGCATAGTTTGATGAGTCTGAACACTAGTGCCCCAATCAAGACATAGGGCAGTCTCATCACCTCTGCCAGCACCACTGCCTCAGCCAAATGCTGATCCAATCTGACTGTAGAAAGTAGTTTTGCCTGTTCTAGAGTTTTAAGTTATAGTCTGTCTCTCTCATGTCCAGCTCAGGCTAACAGTTTGAAGTCCCTGTGGGCATCAACAGTTTGCCCCATTCTATTGCTGCGTAGTATTCCTTCACAGATTCCTATTTCCTATGTGGACGGCAACGTGGACTGCCTCTCCTTCTTAAACTAGAATGAAACAGCTCTGGCATTCATGCTGAAGTCTCTGTGTAAATGTGTATTTTCACTTCTCGTGCATAAATATCTAGGAACGGAACTGTTGAGTCATATGGTTAAGTGTGCGTTTCGCTGCATAAAACACTGCTCAGCTTTCCCACAGCGATGGTAGCTCCACAACCCCTGTAGCCACAGGCGAGGCGCCAGGTGCTTCGCATCCTCGCCATCGCTCCACGCCATCAGCCTCTTCAATCTGGCATGTAGGGGTTTTTATCTGCATTTGTCTGGTGACTAAAGACACTGAAGCTTTTTATGTGCTTACTGGCCATATGTATAACTTATTTTGTGACGTAAATGTTCAAAAATCACTTTTTGAGCAATTTGTCTTGTTACTGAGTTGTCAAGTTTTCTTTTTTAAATATCCCAATATATAAAGTTTTTCCTGTGACAAATCTATTCATTCCCTTGAGAGGCCAGTTTGTACCGGTTCGGTAGAACCAATACCTAATTTGTTGTTGAGCTCGGCGAACCAGTTAAAATGGCACTTGTAATCAGGGTTCCCTCTAAGGTGGGCAAATCACAATGGGGAAATCACAAATTTACATTCCTTACTTTTTTTTAATGTTCATCGCACAATAGCATATTCTAAGCGCCCCTAATAATGTTCATTCCATCCACAGGTGAAAATAATTGCAAGTGAGGATGCCAATCAAGAAGCAATTTGGAAATACCTTAAATAACAATTTTATTGCTTTTGCTGGTCAGGTATTATTATTTTTTTCATTAATAGTTTAAAAATCTTTCTTATAATCTAGTTTTGTGCACCTCTTTTATTATTCTTATTTAAGTATTAAATACATGAAGTAATAAACTACCTTTCAGTATATCTTTTTTTTATACTTAAAACTGTTACTAGGGCAGAGATCTGGTTGTGAAATTATTTGAATCCCACCACTGTTTTTAGGGTATAATCTTGGAAGACCTCTAAAATGTAAAGTAACACCTGATTAAAGAACGCGATAACAGGCAAGTTCTCAGGAAAAGAGCTTTTTACAAAGAAAACAGCAAAATGTCTTGAGGGTGCTATAAAAATAGCAATAAAAAACTGCAGAAGAGCAGAGCGAAAAGTAGATGAAATCAGAAAAGTACAGAGACCTCACAGCCCAAAGAAAGGAGCTGGGTGGAAAAATGACAGGCCTTAAACAGTCTGAGATCAGACGCATCGCAGAAGCCCCGAGACCCCACTGTGGTGGTGGCAGGAAGTACTCAATGTAGGAATAGAAATAATCTGAAGGCAGAGGTGACCTAATTTGCTGAGAGCTGTCACCTAAGACGGAGAGGACATGGGAAGAAGCAGGACAGTATGTGTGTGAGTCAAGGGTTAGGACACGCTAAGTATGAAATACCTATCAGAGATCCAAGTGGAGATACCTGAACTGACATAGAATTTCTGGGACTTTGTGGATGCAGAGTCAACTGGGTGCATTGTTCTGTGCCATTTTATGTAAAGGATTAAACATCTGTGGACCAGGGGCTCTGCAGGGGGTCCTGGAACGAGCCCCACAGATATAGAAGGACAACTATAGTTAGGTCTTGGGAAAGTTGAAAGTTAAACCTGGATCTGACTGCCTGGGGGTGTTAGTGCCCCTAACAGTGTTCAAGGGTCCACTGTAGCTAGACAAGTGGTGAGAACACAGCCCTGCACCCTCCACCACCCAAAGTTCATTACAGGAAGCCCAGAAGGAGGGCAATCTGAAGAAAGGGAAGAAAATGATATAATAGTTCAAAAGTAAAGTGTTTTAAGAAAGATGGAAAGATTAACTATGTCAACTGCTGCTGACTTTAAGTAAAAGACAAGAGGAGTGGATCTGGCAAGATGGAAGTCATTGCTGACCTTGACAGTAATACTATAGTTTCAAAGGTATAGTGGGAGATGCTGATGGGAGAGAAAGGGAAGACAGTAAGTGTGAACAGCTCACTGAAATGACTTTGCTATGAAGTAGAGTGGAGAAATAGGCAAGAAACTGAACGGGGATGGAGGATGGTGGGAGTTGAAGGACAGCTGGGTTAAAATGGAGATACTATGACTGAAAGCGACACAAGATGGGATCCACGGGAAAAGACGTGCCCTCAGGAACAGAACAATGGAAGGGAGTCACAACAGGGTGAACACCAAAATGGAAAAAGTAGGTACTTCTCATTTTCCTAGTGAAATGAGGAATGTGCTCATCAACTGAGAATGCAGAGGGACAGGATAAAGAAGAAGACATTAGGAACTACAAGGTCAACTCCATAACTATTTTATAAAAGTTATTTATAAAATACAACTCATACACAGGCAACTTCCATGAAAACAAAGTCAAATATATACAGACCATAAACCAGCATGTAGTGAGAATTTACCTGTTGTGCAAGCAACTTTGGAGGTGGTGGCAGGTGAGAAGACGGTCCACGTTCCTAAGAATTGTTACAGAATAATCAGACTGGAAATATTTCTGAATGAGATTTTTTTCAATGAGACCCAAGATCGAAAAAGCAACCATCAATTATCCTTCTCTACTTTTTCATAAAAGCACACCACTCACTGCAAGATAACTTGACATCCTATAGACACACTCTGTGACTTTAACAAGGTTAAAAACTTGGCAAAAGTTAGAACTTGGCAAAAAGTAGAATTTCAATGTATAAATTCTCAAATTCTAGTCCAGGTTATTTGGCTTCTTAGAAATATGCCTCAAATTAAAAAATTTTATTTATGAAGGCTCAATACTTTTTCTGGATTTTCTTTCAGTTGGCAAACTAAAACTGAGATTTACATAAAGAAAAAAATCTAAGCCATATTGGAACCAGATATAATATATGGAACATTCCCTTACTAATATACACATCAATGTCACAAACAGAAAGAATTTAGACACCAAAATACAGTCTATAATGTAATATTCCTCTATTCTTTGAGGAAGAAAGGAATTATCATTTCCCATTAAGTCAGTAGATTAAGATTTTATATAAAAATAACACTTGAAAAATCCCTTTTTACAGTTCCCAACGTAGCATACAAAACAGCAGGTTCTGACACAGCTCTCACTTCTCTCCAGAATGAGACCCCTGACCACTGCAAAGCGCCATGCTTCCCACACGCTCTGCTCTGCACATGCGCTGTGGCTTGCAGTCACTCTCCTTTCTATTTCCTACTTCTACTAGCAAGGCTACTACTAAAGCCTTTCATAACATCCTCTATCACAGTGTATTCCGGCCGATGCTTGCTGGCTTTCCTTTCCTTTCATACAGACTGTTACTACCCACTTTTCCTCCTGCATGGTTCCTTGATCTGTTTGTATGACTTAGGCCAACATGTGCTGCTGAGTGCACTGTGAGTTAAGTGGACTCTCTGGAAGGAAGCCCTTTTTTAAATCCTGGTTTTCAATGAAGCTCTTGCCACATCTTAGAACAGGAATTGGGAACCTATGGCTCGCGAGCCAGATGTGGCTCTTTTGATGGCTGCATCTGGCTCGCAGACAAGTCTTTAATAAAAAAAATGTAAAACATTCTCACGTATTACAATCCATTCATTTCCTACCACTCATGTTCATGGATGCGGGTGGCTGGAGCCAATCACAGCTGTCCTCTGGGACAACACCAAATTTTTATTGGATAATTTGTAATGTGCACGGGTGTTTGTATGGCTCTCACAGAATTACATTTTAAAATATGGCGTTCATGACTCTCTCAGCCAAAAAGGTTTCTGACCCCATCTTAGAAGTTGGGTCAAGTGTATGTGTTGCCCACATACTTCGTCCCTTCTTTAACAATTTTCTCCAAACTATCTCAGAGTTAATAGATTTCTCTAGCTCTGTATGTTATCTCCCGACTCAAGAGAGCGTGCAATTTCATACATAAGTACTGACTGGATGTATAAAATGTTCAGTACTCCATAAATCACTTCAGAAATGACATAACAGTTTGGCAAACTTTGACATAATTGACCTGTTATAAGAAAAAAAGTAAATCTTAAGTTTCTACTTGATAATCTGAGCTACTGTCTTAGTAGTTCCTGTTATATGCAATTTAGATCTACACTTATTGGCACAGTGGATAGAACATCAGACTGGGATATAGAGGACCCAGGTTCGAGACCCCGAGGTCACCAGCTTGAGCGCGGGCTCATCTGGTTTGAGCAAAAGCTCACTAGCCTGGACCCAAGGTCGCTGGCTCGAGCGAGGGATTACCGTAGCCCACGGTCAAGGCACATATGAGAAAGCAATCAATGAACTAAGGTGTTGCAACAAAAAACTGATGATTGATGCTTCTCATCTCTCTCCGTTCCTGTCTGTCTGTCCCTATCTAGCCCTCTCTGACTCTCTGTCTCTGTAAAAAAAAATAATTAAAAAAAACACAGTTTCCTTTTCCTAAGTCTTTATTCAACTATGATTATAAGGTCAAATGATCCATAGTATGTGCACTGACCAAGTCCTCCCTGAGCCCAACACACCTGGTTAAATGGCGGTCCTTTCCCGTAAGGACCTTTGGCCGCTGGGGGCTGCACGGGGGTCTGAGATGCCGGTTTGGCGTTGCACACCTCATCCACTTCTTTCCGGGTCTCCGTACTGTCAGAGGCTTTTGAACCTTGATCCTCACTAAAGAATCAAAAACCAGGTAAGATAAAATGTAAAATGGACAGACTTTACCATAAGTAAATGCATTTTCTTTATTTAAAAAAGACTTTATTTCCATATGGTTTCAAAAGAAAATTCTACCAAGGAATGAGGACTCTGTGACGCAGCTGTGCTCACTGGTTTATTTAGTAAGTGTACACTGTGTATCTCCAGTGTGGCGGGGCCAGCACAGCGTTAGGAGCTGTCCAACACAGACGCTCACACCTGGCACACAACCTGCCAAAGGGTCAGAATCCCCCATTTTCTGTCACCCTCACCCAAAGTCTCCCCCGAATGCAACTGAGAAATATTACTAATAACTGGACTGATTTATTCTGATGTAATGAAAATGATAAATCACAATAAACAACAGGCATCTCACAACTGATCACGTAGCAACAGTGTATGACTGAAAAACCACACCAATATGTGCATGCAAGCTCCCACGTATTCTAAGAGCCGAATTGCTATGCCACAGAACCCATATGCACTGACTCTGATAGCTATATATTCTTCTGTATATTCCAGAATAGAAAAAGCTCCTATTTTCTTTTTTTTTAATTTTATTTATTCATTTTTAGAGAGGAGAGAGGGAGAGAGAGGAGAGACAGAGAGAGAGAGAGAGAGAGAGAGAGAGAGGAAAGAGAGAGAGAAAGAAGGGGGGAGGAGCTGGAAGCATCAACTCCCATATGTGCCTTGACCAGGCAAGCCCAGGGTTTCGAACCAGCGACCTCAGCATTCCAGGTCGACGCTTTATTCACTGCGCCACCACAGGTCAGGCCACTCCTATTTTCTAAGGAGCTGCTTGCTAAGCTTAAAAAAATCAAAGACTTGAAGTAGTTCTATTAACCCAAGTAATTTTTCTCCAGTTTTATAAATATGGATCAGTTCAAGTAAGTTTTTAATGGTCCTTAATATTGTCTCTCAAAATATTTCCAATTAGATGGCAAGCATCTGAATATAAACATCTTTGTTTAAATATGTACTTTTTATAAAGAAACATCAAATTTTAATTCACTGATTAGCTGTATTTCATTAATTTAATTTTACTATTATTATTTCTTTTTTTTTTTTTTTTTGCATTTTTCTGAAGCTGGAAACAGGGAGAGACAGTCAGACAGACTCCCGCATGCGCCCGACCGGGATCCACCCGGCACGCCCACCAGGGGCGAAGCTCTGCCCACCAGGGGGCGATGCTCTGCCCATCCTGGGCGTCGCCATGTTGCGACCAGAGCCACTCTAGCGCCTGAGGCAGAGGCCACAGAGCCATCCCCAGCGCCCGGGCCATCCTTGCTCCAATGGAGCCTTGGCTGCGGGAGGGGAAGAGAGAGACAGAGAGGAAGGCGCGGCGGAGGGGTGGAGAAGCAAATGGGCGCTTCTCCTGTGTGCCCTGGCCGGGAATTGAACCCGGGTCCTCCGCACGCTAGGCCGACGCTCTACCGCTGAGCCAACCGGCCAGGGCACTATTATTATTTCTTGACAGAGACAGAGAGACACAGATAGGGATGGACAGGCAAGAAGGAAGAGAAATGAAAAGCATCAATTCTTTGTTGTGGCACCTTAGTTGTTCAATGATTGCTTTCTCATATGTGCCTTATGGATGGAGGGGGCTACAGCAGATCGAGTAACCCCTTGCTCAAGCCAGCGACCTTTGGGCTCAAGCCAGCGACCTCGGGGTTTCGAACCTGGGTCCTCCACGTCCCAGTCTGACGCTCTTATCCATTGTGCCACCACCTGGTCAGGCTATTTTATTTTTTTTTTAAATTTTAGGTGAGAGGAGGGGAGATAGTGAGGCAGAATCCCACATGCATCCCAACTGGGATCCACCCAGCAACCACATCTGGGGCCAATGCTCAAATCAACCAAGATATCCTCAATGCTCAGGGCCACACTTGAACCAACCAAGCTGGCTGCAGGAGGGGAAGAAGCGGAAGAAGGAGGGAAAGAGGGAGGGGTGGAGAAGCAGATGGTTGTTGCTTCTCCTGTGTGCCCTGACTAGGAATCGAACACAGGACATCCATAAACTGGGGCCAACACTCTATCCACTGAGCCACTGACCAGAGTTAATTAGCTGTACTTTAAAAATCTGGCTCATTAATCACCTCCCCACTCAATAAAAGTTCTTGGAGTAGAATGTAGAAATTCTATAAATAAGGAACAAATGCCTATTAATGGAGCTTCTCTAACTGGCCAATATCACATCAACACACTCACACTATTAATAGTAAAAGAGATCACAGTTTACCTGTTGTTTTCTTTAGGGGTACTGCTTCCTTGCTCATCATCGTCACTGAAATTCAGCTGTTCTGTATAATCGACTTCCATCTGGGCACCTATTAAATGAAGGAAAACTCAGTCTGACTGTTTAAAAGCATTTGAAAATTTAAAATGCTTAATTATGCCTCTTACCTGCCCAGCCTTCGTCAGCTTCCGCATCTAGGTTATCGAATTTATCAAGCTCCTTCAGTTCTGATGCACTGAGGATGGAGGGGCGTTCAGGCTCAGAGGCCCAGGACGGAGGGGGGCCTCGTCCTCGAAGGCCTCTAACAAACAGTAGGTTGTAAGAGAAAAGGATACCAGTTAAATAATAATAAATTTAAAAGATTAAAATCTATATTGCCCATTTAAATTCAACAGTTTTCTACATAATACACAAAAAATTTTGTACCTAAGATGTGTATGATAAAATTATAACCTTAATATATACATTTAGAATATATAGTTCTTATGTATTTAATAGCAGGAAAGATATTTTAATTGCCAAATATTTAAAATAAGATAAATACATATGAAAGGATAATATGGCTGAGACTAATATCAATCTCAAACTAAAGAACTTGAAGAAAAACCATCACCAGGAAGACGCTCAAGCATTAGGCAAAAAAACCCACCAAAGATGAGTCCTTAACATCACAGAAGAAAGAAGAGATCAACAAGTGCCATTAATTTTCAGTTTAAGAAGAAAGTATTTCTGTTGTCTTATAAAAGCTAGACAAGTATGGCAATCGTACTTTGAAAACAGAGAAATGAATCAATCATAATCCACTCAACAACCACAAAAATTTTCACTAGCTCACGCATGCCTTGCATAGTTGAGTCATTTGACAGTCTTACTTGTTTGCTTCAGATAAAGAAGGTGGAAATCTCATGGGACCATGAAGAGCAGGATATGCCATCCTTGGATACTGTTGAAACATCTGAATGTGGGAAACAAAAGATTAATAAATTTAGCAGCCCAGTTATTTTTAAAAAATGATCACCCTAACCCTGAAATTACAATTTATAGAAAAATGGCTAAAATAAACAGTACTATGGCATGACCAGGCATTGGCGCAGTGGATAGAGCGCTGGACTGGGATGCAGAGGACTCAGGTTTAAGACCCTGAGGTCGGGCCCTGGCCGGTTGGCTCAGCGGTAGAGCGTCGCCCTGGTGTGCAGGGGACCCGGGTTCGATTCCCGGCCAGGGCACATAGGAGAAGCGCCCATTTGCTTCTCCACCGCCCCCTCCTTCCTCTGTCTCTCTTCCCCTCCCGCAGCCAAGGCTCCATTGGAGCAAAGATGGCCCGGGCGCTGGGGATGGCTCCTTGGCCTCTGCCCCAGGCGCTAGAGTGGCTCTGGTCGCGGCAGAGCGATGCCCCGGAGGGGCAGAGCGTCGCCCCTGGTGGGCGTGCTGGGTGGATCCTGGTCGGGCGCATGCGGGAGACTGTCTGACTGTCTCTCCCCGTTTCCAGCTTCAGAAAAATACAGAAAAATAAATAAATAAATAAAAGACCCTGAGGTCGCTAGCTTGAGCGCAGGCTCATCTGGTTTGAGCAAAGCTCACCAGCTTGAGCTCAAGTTCGCTGACTCAAGCAGGGGGTCACTCGGTCTGTAGTAGCCCCCTGGTCAAAGTATATATGAGAAAGCAATCAATGAACAACTAAGGTGCTACAAAAAGAATTGATGCTTCTCATCTCTCTCCCTTCCTGTCTGTCTGTCCTTATCTGTCCCTCTCTGTCTCCGTCACACACACACACAAATAAACAGTACTATGAATAATTGATTTTATCTTCTAGTATTGATCACCATCCACCCTCAAAAACAAGCCATTTGTAAGATTACTGCCTCCAAGTCCTTACAAATAGTAATAATCAGCATCCATCATAGAAGAGCTTGTTACCCCATTAACCATATTACATAAAAGTGAATGGAAAACTAAAAAAGATAACATGAAAACACTGCAGCAAACAGCAAAGTCTTCAGCAAGTTCAATTATTTGAAAGGAAATAATGTGTGACTTTATCCATGCAGGAGTGGAATAACTGATGGCAGATTTGCTGATAAAGGGAAACTCAGCTCAGATAAAAATAAGAGGGACCATCCCCAGAGGAGCAAGGGAGGAGTGGGGGATGGAGTGACTGAAGATTTCTGTGGGAAGGATACAGGGGGTCCCAGTCAAGTCACAACGCAGGCAGTAATTGTACATTGAGGTGCAAAGATGATGCTCTCAATGGGGACTTGGCTTTGACAAGCTGAGTTAATGATAAGTTATAAGACAGATTATAAAGAGAAATAAACACCAAGGGGTTCACCTTATGATTTGGAAGGAAAGAAATGTCAAGGAGTGCTTGGCTATTTACTATCTACTTATACCCAGATCAAATGATATAAACAAAACAGAACTTTTCTAAAAACAAACCAAAAAAAGTTGGTAGGTGAGGTAATTACTTTATACTTGAAGAAAGGCTATGCTTGTATGATCATACATAAAGGCACCAAATGAAACTACTAATTTATAGAAAATACAAGTCAGAAGTACATATTAAGTGAAACTCCAAAGATTGAATCAGCAAAATTCAAATTGAGAAACACCACAGGATAAAAGTAAATTGTAGCAGATAAGCTCCAAAGAAAACAAGGAGATGGAGAGAAAGAGATACCCATGGATAACAAGACTACTAAGAGACACAGGAACCAATTTCAAGGAACAGACTTATCTGGCTCCTAATGATGAGACAATCGGGAATAGTAGAATACTGATATCCTAAAAAAACTTTCTTTTTAGGTATGACAATGGCATTGTGAAACCCCCTCCCCAGTCTTGATCTTTAAAAAATAATAACCTAAAATGTATATGGGTGAAATAAGGTATTTTAGATTTGCTTTAATAATCTAAGATGTTGGGAAACAGGAGATAAGACTGACCACAAACTGAGAACTTTTTTCCCCCCTTAAGTGAGAAGCAGGAAGGCAGAGAGACATACTCTCATATGGGTCTCGAATGAAATCCACTTGGCAAGCCCCCTATGGAATGATGCTCTGCCCATCTGGGGCCGCTGCTCCGTTGCTCGGCAACTGAGCTATTTTAGCATCTGAGGCAAGGCCATGGAGCCATCCTCAGCCAACTTGCTCCAACTGAGTTATGGCTGTGGGAAGGGAAAAGAGAGTAAGAGAGAGACAGAAAAGGGAGAAAGGGAGGGGTGAAGAGGCAGATGATCGCTTCTCCTGTGTACCCTGACCAGGAATTGAAACCAGGACATCTACACATGAGACCGATATTCTACCCCTGAGCCAACCAGTCAGGGCCAATAACTGTTAAAGATGGATGGTAAACATAGAAAGAGGGAGGTTCATTGTACTAGTATCTTTATTTCTGCGTATTTAAAATACTCCATAATGAAAAGGTAAACAAAGTTTACCTTTAGAACTAAAAGGTAAACTTTTAGTTCTATAAAACTTTAGAACTAAAGCAGCTATCAATCATTTCTGTGCCATAAACAACCCCTTTGGCAGTCTGATAAATTCTATGGACCTTTACTTAATAGAACTATTTTAAAATGTATAATCTAAATGCAAGGTGTAACAAAGGAAAACAATTACACTAAAATTTTTTCAACACAGTATTTAAAAATCAAAATTTATGACTTAGTACTGTATGTACTTCTTTATTAGGTCACTAAATAACAAGTGGGTCTAATGACTATCATGAAGTAATGTTGAGTATAAACAATACTTAAAACAATGTAACATGACATGAGAATACCTAGGACCCCTAATAATGATAAAAACATGGGTACTAGGAAAATGCTAATTTTTATTAGATGTTCATGAAAATAAAGAGCTAAACTTTTCCCCATTCCAATTCTCTTCTTGGAGCCCAGATAAAAACCTTGTACCGAAGCACCTGCTCGTTCACAGTACTCACGTAAGGAGGCATCACAGCTCGGTACTGGGAGGCAAGGGCGGGCTGCTGCCCATTCAGCTTGGCCTGCGGAGGACCACAAGCTATCCTCTTTTCCACCACTTTGAGGATGTCATTTTGCTCTGAGGACCCAGTCGTGCTTTCATCCTGGCCAGAGAGCTTTTCATCTTGGTCAGAGGTTGAGGGTGAGCCAGCAGACTTACCGCCATCTCTCCAGCAAGCAACATCTAGTATGGAGAGAAGAAAGAAATCTGAAAATGTAACGAAGTGAAGCCACACCCGGCACATTTCGAGCAAACTGAAGCAAGTAAGAAGCAAGCCTAGCGATGGAGCAGAGGAGCCCGAGGCAGGCTCTGCTAAGGGCTCTAAGTGTTCAGGCAGTCAGAGCGTGGGCCTCCAGGGCAGAAGAGCTACCTGGCAGTGGGGCCTCCAAGGTCAGACACTGGGTTTGGGGAGAACACAGTAGCACTTCCCTGTTAAACTTCAGCAATACCTGACAGGGAGTTTATGTATTTAAAGACATTATTTTGTTAGTAGTTAGAGACACAGAAATATCAATTTGTTGTTCCACTGACATTTTTTTTTTAACATTTTTACAGAGACAGAGAGAGAGTCCAAGAGAGGGATAGATAGGAACAGACAGACATGAACAGAGATGAGAAGCACCAATCATCAGTTTTTCGTTGCGACACCTTAGTTGTTCATTGACTGCTTTCTCATATGTGCCTTGACCGTGGGCCTTCAGCAGACTGAGTAACCCCTTTGCTCAAGCCAGCGACCTTGGGTCCAAGTGGTGAGCTTTGCTCAAACCAGATGAGCCCGCGCTCAAGCTGGCAACCTCGGGGTCTCGAACCTGGGTCCTTCGCATTCCAGTCTGATGCTCTATCCACTGTGCCACTGCCTGGGTCAGGCTGTTCCACTGACTTATGCATTCATTGGCTGATTCTTGAATGTGCCCCAACTGGGAATCAAAGCCATAGCCTTGGCTTATCAGTATGAAGCTCTAACCAACTGAGCTACCAGGCCAGGGGTTGGCAGGGAGTTTAAAATCAGTTATGCCTGAGGTGTCCTAAGGGAAGGGGGTGGGAGCTCTACAACCCAAAGGACTTGATAGTGATGTTCTAGTTCATTCATTTTCAGTATGCTATTATCGCCAGTTACATGTGCCCAGGTGAGTGGATTTGACTGTATCATTTGGTCCAAGTAAGACTGGTGAACAGCTTTACAAAAAAACCATGTTTGGTAGTCACCTCCGAGATGGCCCAAAGGGCCTTCTGTCACCTGGTAGCCACACCCTGTGTACCACCCTCACAGTGCAATAGGGCTGGTCTGTGTGACTGAGAGACAAGTATGGCATGTCTCATCTGAGGTTCGGGTACAAAAGACCGTGGCTCCCATCTGAGGTGGGAGATGTCTGTCAGTCTGTCTTTACTGTTTCTGAGGAAGCCTTGCTGTGAGCAGCCACGTACAAAAGAGCCCCCACGGGTGAGCTTGGACAGTAGCCCCATCACATGTGCGTCAGGCTATGGCTCCAGTACAGCTACTGGGAGTTCCTGAGCCACAAGCCCCTGCTGAGCTGCTCCCACATGCCCGAGCATCAGAGACTGTGGGACAACAGGATCCATGGCAGTTTCTAGTCTGGACTGCCGGGTCTGTTCTGTAGCAACAGATAACTGACGAAAGTCAGCTGAAACAAAATAGCATAGCCAACACATCTACTCCCAATATAAACTCAGGAACACTACAAAACTCAACAATAAGAAAGAGATGATTTACCCAGACCTAACAAGAAATGAGCCAAAGGAAATATGAAATGTATCAGGTTACCAGATATAAGATTTGTAACCATTAATGTCAAGAGGAAGTTCCCCAGGTATACAGGTCCTTTGAGATATTGGGTCATAATGACATTCTGAAGCTAATACAATTAATAAGCATTAAAGAAATCTCTCAAAGATTTTATATTTTTATTTTTAGACTTTGCTTTGTAACATACAGAATACAAATATCTCTCACTATCTGAAATGATTTGGTCGTGGGTTTGAGTACAGAAAGCAAGGGATCCCTGATTTTAATGGAGTAGCAAATAAATGAGTAGAATTTATAAATATTTGCATACTGGAGGTTTGCAATAAATATTTTACTATTGTAAAAACTAAATATTAATGTGCAAGTAAGTCACCTAGGCCTCTTGTTTAGGTGTACACTTCCAACAAGTTCTCAAGCTAAACTGATGTTGTCCATGCAGAAATCACACTCGAGTGGCAAGCAACTACTTCTGCCTGCCTTTTAAAATTAGGCAAGTCACACACACACACAATACTACAGGCAGGAAGTCACAGCACAAGATGAAACAAATATATAATCTCGTTCTGTATTAAACAGAAAGTACTCTTACTTGGGGGCCGTAAACTGGGTCCAGGTCCATAGTTGTCATCATTTGTTTCTTTTTCTTTCTTTTCCTGATCCCCAGCTGCCTGCAGGCTGGGAAACTCTTGCTGAAAATGACTATTCACCTGGATTCCTACAGGTTAAAAAAAAAATCACAAAAAACACACATATTAAATGTAACTTACATACCAAAGATAATTCAAAGACCCTCCCAGGATAGAGCTCTCCTGCCTTTAGCTGATAAACTATTCCACATTTCAGTGATGATTATTCATATCCATAAAACATTTTAATTATTTAGATTCCCTTGAAAAGTTAATGAACAGCCATGAGAAGATAAAAATCTAAGAAAGGAACCTGTGAGACACTGTCCCCAAGGACTCATTAAGATGAAGAAGTTTCACTTCTGTTTCTTTCATTTATTTCAGTGAAAGTCAAATTCCTTTGCTACTACCTCTAAGAATCAGTTCAAATCATATCACTGAAACAGTTTTATGAATAAACTTTGCAAGTACAACTGTGAGGCTAAAATGCCCTCATTTCATTTAATCCATGCTGAAATACTAGTTGTGCCTCAATATTCACCCACTTCCCTACCTGCATATTTATTTTTATACTTCTATAAATTAAAAGAGCTGATTTTATCAGCTTCGGGGTCTAAATGAGTTTCTCCATACAATGTTTTATAAACACTCTCTGTTTGGCAAGTAGGAAAATTTTGCTGGGGAGTCCATCCTTGGGGGAGGGAAGTATCGCAGCTACTATGCTTTATGACTACATCTAGCTCCTCTCTACCATGGAAATCATGAAAAGCTTGTCTGAGACAGAGAGGTTCGGGGCACAGATGGAGATAAATATGGTTTCTAGCAATCTACGCAATGCCCAGGCACTTATGTCTCAAAGACATAAGTACAAGGTCTTATCTAGTTGGTAGGGTCAAGATAAAATAACGTGGGACAGAAGATATCATAAAGACTCCTTTTTAAACCCCTATCATTATCTTTATGGCATACAGGGCTCTTGACACAGAAACTTAACTAGCCCAAGAGATTTTCAGAAGACCCCTACAAGGCCTGAGTATATCCTCTGACAACGTTCTCTGCCCCTGCCAACGCACGACTCCACATATCTCCGGCATGGCTGCTCAGTAACTATCAAGCCTGACCAGGTTCCCCAGCTAATGGCCACTTACCATCTCCTTGCCCACCTTGCTTGTTACTGGCCCATGATTTTGGAGCAGGCGCTACTTCTGGGGGAGCTGCAACCCCAGGTTTTGGCTGTGCTGGTGGAACTTCTGGTGCTCTTAAAAAAAATATGAATCCATTATTTCAGATATTATACAATTAAATTAAATAAAACGGCATATTGTATTTAAGGTGAATGTCTGTACAAATGACCCTGGCTACATATTTACTTGTAGATGCAGCATCCACAACAGCTCTGCAACATTCTTTTAAATGACATATAGCTGTCTTTGTCCCCCTTTCATTCCTACAATAAATAAACCTAGGAGAAGACCCCTCTGCTTATTTTCATTTTGTAAAAAAAGGAAACATTATTGCACATAGCTCCCAAAACCCTGTTTTGAAGGAGAGAACATCTGTAATTAGAAGTGACAGCACAGGCAGATATACAGTCTGATGGAATTAGCCGGGGGTAAGGCTGAGCAAACGCTCCATCGGGCAGTCAACAGGTTCACCACTGGACTTACTATTGTGCTCAGAGGTTAACAGCAACCTACCTGATATACCCCAGTTAAAAGGTGTTTTTATAAAGGTCTACAGTTTTATTCAATCCTTGGAATGAGTTAATGCTTACAAATGAAAAAGGTAGTTAAGAGCCTTAAGAAATACAATATATTTCTGGTACATTCAGACCTCTGACTTGCTACTCAAAAACTAAGAAGCAGAGGATAGCCAGGGTCTTGGCAAGCTTTACTTCAATAGTCAAACACCACTATAGAGCTCCCAAAACAACTGTAGAAATTTGATAACAGATACAGGCAAAAAGTATCAAGTACCCAAATGCTAGCCTGATTTTTAAAAAATTACCACTCTTTACCTTGCTCATGAGCCCTGCATAATCATTGACACACAAGATGTTACCTATTTGTTTGAGTGAATGATGATTAACAAAGACATTATTAATTCTATCCCAGCTTTTTTGCTAACTCTTCATTCACTGAAACAATAGTACCTGGCCACCTACAATGTGCATCAGGCATAGTTTCAGGGGACCAGGCAGACAAACATTCTTAGAGCCATGGTCATATATAATAGAATCCACTGCTAATCACATCAGAAAGAGAATGCCTGACATGGCGCGAGAGGCAGAGGGAACTCGACATATAGAGCATATAAGAAAAGCCGCTACTAGTGGCAACAACGCAGATCTCTGTCCTACCTGGAGAGACGTGAATACTGCCACTAAACCCACATGCAGGGAAGATGAATCAAAAGTTGACCATCTAGCCTGACCTGTGGTGGCGCAGTGAATAAAGCATCGACCTGGAATGTTGAGGTTGCCGGTTCAATACCCTGCACTTGCCTGGTCTAAGGCACATATGGGAGTTGAAGCTTCCTGCTCCTCCCCCCTTTCTCTCTCTCTCTCCTCTCTAAAATGAATAAATTAAAAAAAAAATTTTTTTTTAAAGTTGACCATCTGGAAGACTTTCAAGGGCACGAGATGTTTAAGACACACAGCGTAACACCCAGCACATAGGAGGAACTCAAGCCTAATTTCCCTCCAAAGAAAGGGAGCCAGTTTCATTCGTTTATAGACGTTGACTTACTTTTCTTCTTCATGCTGCTCTTGTTTTGATGCCCATCCTGTGCCATCTTTAGGTACAATGTTCACATTGGGATCATTGCCTTTGTTTTCTGCTTTGAGACTTGGGAGGTTAGCGGGTGGGGGCATGCGTCGTGAAATACCAACTTTTCCAAGACTCTGTAGTCCATGTCGAGCTGCAACTAAAGATCAATAACATCATCTTTCTTAGAACATCTATTTTCTTACCCACTTTATTCTTAAAATAATACAGAATACGGATTAATAAAATCTGAAACTATTATTTCCAACATTTTAAGGAACGAATTTTAAACTAAGCCACATGCCTGCAACAAAATCAAATGCATTTAAATTATATTTAAAATAAACTAAAAAGCCACTGACCAGATGTAAAAATTCTAACAATAAACCCTATCCACTAAGAAAACGTACACATCAACAATGCCGGTTTTATAATCTATTTCAAAGTCAAAATTTAGTATGTTAAAGAATACACACACTTGACTTTACGTGCATAATGAACACTGCGAATGTAACATTGGTGTTCCAGATGTCACTTTCCACTGTAAACACTGGGTTCAAGATATCAAACACTAAAACCAAACACCACAGAGCTCTAGTCCATAACGTGAAGTGGGAATAAATATCCACTAACGCATAGCTCTATGACTACCAATTTCACTGGCCAAGTTTCCCTTTTGGAACCACACAATTCTATTTATTTTCTGCTGGCAGACAAACAAGAAATAAACATATTTATAAATTTTTTTAATTGTAAGATATTTAACTCACATCCATAAAAATGCTGTGTACACAAAAAACCCAGTGAAAACAGGCCATGTGAACATGGGTTCCTCCCATTCCCAACACTAACACTTCAGTGCACCCCTTATTGTAACAAAAGCATAAAAACCATTAAAAAAGTAAATGCCACTTGATTTTACTCACCTGTGGTTTTCTGAGTTTCTAATGATTTGCCCTTGTAAGTATTAAATAAACTGAGTGTTGCATACTTTTTCCCATCCTTTGCTTTTGTGCTCTGGCCTGACTTCTCCGACATTTCGGTGGAAACTCATCGAGTCCAAAACCTCCTGCCACACCCCTTAAAACCAGTCTTTGGGAGACACATAAAAAAAAAAAAAAAAAGAATTTTAGAATTTATTAGCTTACCAAAAACTACTACAATTCAAATGTTCACAGAAATTCTGAAAAATAAAAACACTGAAAATGAAATCAATCTTCAATCACTCACATAGATAAAAATTCACAAATTAGCTCTCTTATTATTTCCCTTCTATTTAACAGTGGGTGTGGACATATCAACCTTGCGGTTGCTGTTTTGGAGGGGTTGGGGTGGAGCAAGACAGGTGTTGATTTCTACTGAGAAGCTACCAATAGCTGAAGCAGGGTGTTAAAGATGGTGCAGATCAGGTACATCGTGCAAAAAGCACTCAGGGTCGAGGAATGCCTGTGCAGATCTAACATAAGTATCCCTTTTCATTTGTCAATTGCAGGATCAGCATCACACGCACAGATGTAGTTTTATATGCATATCAACCGCCACACTAAATACTTGTGTAATTTCATTATATTTATCAAGACTTTTCACACTTATTATCTTTTTTCAGTCTAATAACCTTATGATGTAGTCAGTATCCAGATTTGACAGATGAGGAAACCGATATTGAGAGGTAAATGAGACTGGATTAGAAACCAAGGCTTCTGGGTCAGTCCATTACACCATGCCACCAACTCCCCATATAACTGGATAAACCACTCAGCTAGCTTTCCAGGTACACACTGACAAAAACCGCCTTTCCTTGGCACAAATTGTGAAAAAAACTCATCTGCAACCAAAACAACTCCATTAATATACAGCTGATTTGCTATCATGTGCAATGATATACATAATTAATTATACCCCAACAGTGCTAAGGATGATGGTGAGAAAAGAGCTGTACTCCCAGAATCTACCCTTGTCAACAAATGGTCACCAGTAACACGACAAAGACAGGAAGAATATTTAACCAGTAACAAAAGAGGACAGTGTGTATTCAATAGTTGACATATCAAGGAAAGCAGTTAACTTGTTCTTTCACCCTCACTTGATGGCAATTTAATACCAAGAATCCTCAAACCTTTCAATATCACACCAATTTATGCAACCCTCGCGGTGGAGAGCCTTCTATGCCTAATCACAGACAAAGCAACATCCTAAGAAACTCCTGAAACATCCTAGGGCAAACAGACAATCCCACCAGTGTCTACACCCACTTTTCCCATCTATGATTGCTGTGGTTCTTAACATCACAGAGAAACTTGTTAGAAATGCAGATTCTCAGGCCCACCCCAGACCTGCTGAATCAAACACCAAGAACCGGACCCAGCACTCCCATGTTTTACAGCAACTCCTCCAGATGACTGCACACACAGAAGCTTAGAACCCACTGACTTTATTATAAACAAGCAGATTTTAAGTAGTGAACTTTAATCCTTGATGCACATTAATATCACCAGGGGATTTCCTTCTTTCCTCTCCCTCCCCTGAGAGGGGGGGACAGACAGGAACAAACAGGGAGAGAAATGAGAAGCATCAATTCTTTGTTGCGGCACCTTAGTAGTTCATTAATTGCTTTCTCATATGTGCCTTGATCTGAGGGGGCTATAGCCAAGCCAGGGACCCCTTGCTCAAGCCAACGACCTCGGTGTCTCAAACCTGGGTCCACTAGGTCCCAGGCCAACATGCTATCCATTGCACCACCACCTAGTCAGGCCAGGGAATTTCGAATACATCAGAATCTGGGGTACAAATCAACCCTTATTTAGAAAAAGCTCCTCCGACGACTCAAATAGGGAAGCAGTCTCCCACCCACTGAGTCTTTCTTTCCTTCCATCTCATCCCATCCCATCCCAGCCAGCCCTGCCTCCCATGCCCACCCTGCCCTCACTGCCTTCCTAATTCTAAACTCTCCTCTGTAGGGAAGCTCACCCACTCCTATGGTTTTAACTACCAACTGATCATCCAAAATTTCTATTACCAGCCCAGAACTCTGCATTCCTGAAGAACATATCTCATTGACTATTTACATTTCTTTGTTTTAAATAATTTCAATTTTACCCAGAACACAGGCATCCATTTTATATTAAGCAATTTAAAAGCAACTTGACCAAATATCCTGCACAGCATGACAAGAAAAATAGTAAGTAAAAAATTAAAATGACAAAATAGACAAACACAGGAAACAACCCAACTATCAACCAACAGATGAATGGATAGTTAAATTATAGTATATTTATAAAAGCCTCTTACTTTCTTGTGTTGTCCTGTTTGGTTATATTCATAGCATTTGTCACCATCTGAAACAATTTTGCTTAGCTATTATTTGCATCACTGTACTACAAAATGAGGCCAAGGAGAGTAGGTTTTGTCTCTTGTAGCTCCAGTCCACAAAAGACTATATATAGCAGGTGTTCAATAAGCATGTTTTAAAAGTATGGACACTCAGTGACTGACGTGTTATATAGTTTATCACATACGATAATGCCATTAATATCCCTGCATGTGTACTTTACACACGTTGCTATTTCTTTAGGATCGATTCTGCTGGGTTCTAAACCATTCTTACTTCCCAGGCCACACAAAACAGGCCGCAGCCCAGCTTTTAGTTGGCAAGCCCGGCCTTTATTTAGTTCATTGTAAACATGAGAAATGTCTGTTAAAATGACACTAGAATTTCCCTGTAAAAATTCCTGAGCCAGATACTTCTTTGGGCTGGTCAACTTTTGATTAACTTGTTTGTTGTTCCTGTTTTGAGCCAAATTTGGTAATTCCTATTTTCTTAGGAAACTTACCTCTTAAATCTTCTCTTCATGTATCTTTTATACCAGTGGTCCCCAACCTATTTTGGGCCATGGCCCGGTTTAATGTCAGAAAATATTTTCACAGATCGGCCTTTAGGTGGAACGGATAAATGTATCACGTGACTGAGACAAGTGTCAAGAGTGAGTCTTAGATGGCTGTAACAGAGGGAATCTGGTCATTTAAAAAAAAATAAAACATCGTTCAGACTTGAATATAAATAAAATGGAAATAATGTAAGTTATTTATTCTTTCTCTGCAGACTGGTACCAAATGGCCCAGGGGTTGGGGACCACTGTTTTATACCATCTCTTCTCATTCTTCATTTTAACCTAAAGTTAGTGTGATTCAGCTAACACGTTTTGCCCAAAAGAGAGAGTAGCTCTATGATTTACTGATTTTTATTCTTCTGTATTTATTTGAGTTTTCTTTCCTGCTTTTTTTGGGTAACTTCTGAAACTTACAGCTTTGTCTGGTAATGAAAGTCCTTAAGAGCATTCTTATGAAGCATGAAGGGGTGTTTTTTGTGTTCGTTTTGCAACTTTGATTTTGAGTTTCTCCTTTTTGCAAGAGGTTTGTTTTTATTTTCAATGGATTCATTTCTACATTTCTAGTTTTGCCTATTGGTTAACTTTGTAGCCACTAGAAACTTAAACTGCTTTCTTATCAGCAGCCCCAGGAAAAACACTATTTGTTGATTACTTGCTTATCTGACCTTTTTCTGCTTTAATATTAGCTCTATTGTTTTTCATTATTCCTTACCAGGGCTGCAGATTTCTGCATCAAATTTTACCATGCACCTCCCTGTAACCCTCTCCACTTCCTTTATATAAAGAAAATATCAAAGAAAAGAAAAGAAAATATCATTCCTGTACATCTCCTATACTCTTGATATGCTATTTTGCTTATGACATTTCTGGTCTGTGTGCGTGTGTATCTGCCTCGCTCTCTCTCCCTCTCGACACTAAGCTCAATTCTGACACTACCAACTCGGAGATGGCATCAAATCTCTTAGGTTAGTAAGGTCTCAGCCCCACAAGACTGTCCCTGCCACCACCATCACCATTTCAGATACCATTTGAAAGTCCATATTGTTACTCGGGCTGGCTAAAAGCCAGATGTCTGATTAATTTAGTGGAGCACTTCACAGAAGTTAGGGGAACAATTTCCTTACTAGATTACCAGTTAATTAGAAGTATATAGAAGGATACAGCCAGATGCAGAGATACACAGGGCGAGGCCCAGACATTTCCTAAGCACAGAAGTTTGTGATGCTCCACCTCTATCAAGTTCCAGCCACCAATGTAGTGCAGATATTTTTATGGCAAGACTGACTAAATCCTGGCCTTGGGCGATGCACTGTGCCTCCAGTTCCTCTACCTTCCCCAGGAGAGGAGGGTGGGGCCTCTCCCAGGGAAAGGCCCCTGATATGGATACAATGGGAAGGGGCCAGCTTCCAGGCTGAGGAAAAAGCAATACAAAGGCCTTAATGCCCTGATAAACTAATCCTGTGCAAAACATAAAGCCAGTAAGAAAGGGAGAGTTGAGATAGAAAGAGAAGGTTGGATAAGGTAGGCCTATTCGGATTTAAATTTACCTTTGAAGCAATGGGAAACCATTAGATTCTGAGCAAGGTATGTTGGTTGTTTGAGAAATAGCGCTCTGGCTACTTGTGGCAAATGGATCACAGAGGCCAAGAGTAGACTGCAGAAACATCGTGGACTGCAACAACCTACACATAAAACGTGGCTGTGACTGAAAAAATGGGGACTAGAGCCCTGGCCGGTTGGCTCAGTGGTAGAGCGTCAGCCTGGCGTGCAGAGGTCCCAGGTTCGATTCCCGGCCAGGGCACATAGGAGAAGCGCCCATCTGCTTCTCCACCCCCTCCCCCTCTCCTTCCTCTCTGTCTCTCTCTTCCCCTCCTATCTGCTGCTCCACCCCTCCCCCTCTCCTTCCTCTCTGTCTCTCTCTCTCTTCTTTTTTTTTTTTTTCTCTCTGTCTCTCTCTTCCCCTCCCACAGCCAAGGCTCCATTGGAGCCAAGATGGCCCGGGCGCTGGGGATGGCTCCTTGGCCACTGCCCCAGGTGCTAGAGTGGCTCTGGTCGCGACAGAGCTACGCCCCGGAGGGGCAGAGCATCGCCCCCTGGTGGGCGTGCTGAGTGGATCCTGGTAGGGTGCATCCGAGTTTCCAGCTTCAGAAAAAAAAAAAAAAAAATGGGTACTAGATACAGGATTGTCCTGAGTCTCCTTCATACCTTCAAATTTGCTTGCAAGTACGGTAATGCCTCTTCCTTTTTGAGCACTGACATGGGAACCTAACCCACATCTATAACACCATTTCTAAGGGATAGCAAATCTCTCTTGCTCTTGGACTCCAAAGCTTTATTGAAAATAATATCCTCTCAAAGCCTGCTGGAGTACTTAGTATATTTTCTGAAATACAATTTAGCAAAGCAAGCGTCTATAGGTTACACAGAAACAACCAAGTTTCTCCCAACTGCTGCAGTAACAATACTCATTCAACAACTTGTACAATAAATTGTGTTGAGAACGAATGAACTGGCCTGACTTGTGGTGGCGCAGTGGGATAAAGCGTCGACCTGGAACACTGAAGTTGCCGGTTCGAAACCTTGGGCTTGCCTGATCAAGGCACATATGGGAGTTGATGCTTCCTGCTCCTCCCCCTTCTCTCTCTCTCTCTCTCTCCCCTCTCTCTAAAAATCAATAAATAAAATATTTTAAAAAATTATTAAGAGAACGAATGAACTGTCAAATGCTTTAGATGTTAGGGTATACCATGAAAAGATAGATGATGACCCTGTCCTTCATGGAACTTTGAACAAACAATAAATTAAAAAAAAATAGGGTCATGAAAAACTCAACTAGGTAAAGGGTTAGCAAAGAGGGAAAACAGAATTTGGATAGGATGATGTATGGCCAGTAACTATAGGCACCATCACAGCCACCTGGCCAACGGAGGTTTGCATTTCATCCAGACAGATCATAGAGAAACAATTGAGCTGAAAACCAGTGATCCATTTTCCTTTATTCTAGCTCGCACACGGCAAGTGAGTAAAAACACACACTGGGCTCCAAAAGCCACTCATTTGGTGCTCACAAAGCTACTGACTCATCTGAGTTTTCCTAGAATCAAAGGCTTCTACCTCACCAGTCTTATTCACCTCTGTTCCCTATCTCCTCCTCCACGAACTAGCTTCTCCTTCCCCATTCCGCCATTTTGGTTGCCTCCTCCAGGTGGCGTCCCTGCCTAGCCTCCATGGGCTCTTCCTAAAACATAATCACTCTCCCAGGAACAACTTGATCCCCTCCCCAAATGACACCCCCCAGCTCCACCTTTTAAAATTTTTTGATGCGAAAGCCCTCCCCCAACACACATTAGCACAACCACGCCCCTTCCCAAGCAAGAGGGGCATTAATATTATTACTTAGGCAACAGCCATCTGTAGTAAGGTACCAAAAAACTACAAAATTAATATTAATATTTTAAAGAAAGAAATGTGAAAGTTTCCTGGCTTGCAGAAATGTACTATGTAGGAGGCTCCTTTCTACTGGGAAGCTTAAAGAGCATTTTATTAATTTGGGCTGAGGGGAAGGAGATTTAGATCCCCCCCCCCACACACACACACACACCTATAAGGAAACAGGTAAATAGCTAGCCAGGTGCAGGAAGAAAAAGATTAAAAACAAACAAAATAAAACTTTTCTTATTTGATGAGCCATTTGCAGGCATTTATCCCCTAGCGTCATGGAAACTACCCCTCCCCTCCTGAAAGCCTATAATTAATGTATGTATGTATCTCTAAACAAAAGAATGGCAAATGAACACTAGATAATTTAGGAATATCTTTTAATATGTGGAATAACATTTTTGCTATTGTGTTACCTTATAAGTTTTAATGTATAGAAATGTTTTTCATGGTCCTATAGACAAATGTTGTAAGCTTAGTAATGAATTGTGTCCCATCCCCCTCCTCCTTTTCCCGCCAACCTATGTATGTGTGAACTAAGGTATATAACCTGCCACAAGGGTTGTGCCAGACACACACGATTTGGGTCTGCGAATGCCCCGTGTTAGTCATATGCGGCCGGCATATTTAATAAATCTCCTCCTTTAATAAAACTCCTTAAAATTCATCTGGACTTGGTGTCTCTACGTAAACCCGCGGAACTGAGGTACGAGTACTTTACAACAATTCACCTGGGCAGTGCCATCTTTAACAAAGTGAGCATAATATATCTTATCTGCCCAACAGGTGGTAAAAGACCTCCCGGGAAAAGTGACACGGCTAAGACGATCAGTGCATGATTCTCAACAAAGGCTGCACAACCTTATCCAGGAAAACTTTAAAAGATACTCCAGTCCAGGTCTCATGCCAGATCAATTAAGTCAGAATTTCTGGGCTGGCAATAGTCTTCTCTGAAAAGCTCCCTCCAAGTGTGTCTACAATATAGCCACGGTTGAGAATCACTGAAAAAAAACCAAACCAATTTTGGTCTAGGAGAAGGAGGTTCCACTGTAAAGGTCACGCCTGACGAGCTAGGCAGAGAGAAGTCCAAGTATGCAGTGCCTAGTAGTTAGTCTAGGTCAGTGGTCCTCAACCTTTTTTGGGCCACGGACCCGTTTAATGTCAGAAAATATTATCACAGACTGGCCTTTAGGGTGGGACGGATAAATACACAAAATAAAATTATGCGACCGGCGTAAAAACTGTGGTGTTTTTAAATATAATTGTCAAACTTATGATATTTATTGGGCTAAGTTAAAGGAGAAACGAACAAGCATGTCCCTCATTATTCAGGCTGAATTTAAATTTGTTATTCTGACGTTTCATGTCTGACATCAATATGTAATATGATAGGTTCAGGCTCACTAGCAATCATGAACCTACAACATTAAAAATAAACACGAGGCCCTGGCCGGTTGGCTCAGTGGTAGAGCGTCGGCCTGGCATGCAGAAGTCCCGGGTTCGATTCCCGGCCAGGGCACACAAGAGAGGCGCCCATCTGCTTCTCCACCCTTCCCCCTCTCCTTCCTCTCTGTCTCTCTCTTCCCCTCCCGCAGCCGAGGCTCCTTGGCCTCTGCCCCAGGCGCTGGAGTGGCTCTGGTCGTGACAGAGCAATGCCCCGGAGGGGCAGAGCATCGCCCCCTGGTGAGCGTGCTGGGTGGATCCCGGTCAGGCGCATGTGGGAGTCTGTCTGACTGTCTCTCCCTTTCCAGCTTCAGAAAAATACAAAACAAACAAACAAAAAAACAAAACATGAATCCACTGTGTACTCATATGCAACTTTATTAGAAGCGTCCTCTTAACATCACACCAACAACATAACATGAGTAACATCCTCTCTGCCTCCAAACACTTTCCAGTCGCTATGGCAATGTTTAAACATGCCTTAAAAATAAGATATAACACAAAAACAAATATAAAGTGAATGAAAAATACAACTCACCATTGTTATGAATATTGTAAGTTAAGGGTTATTTATTATAATGTTTATATAGAATGAGAGATAGCCTCTCTCAACAACCATAACGCTAAATCAGTGGGAGCCCTGAGCTTGTTTCTCTGCAACGAGAAGGTCCCATCTAGGGGTAATTGGAGACAATGACAACATAAGTGTGTTGCTTTTATCCAGTCTATTCCGTAATTTCGTTTTGGTTGCTGTCACTGCAGAAAATCCCGCTTCCACACAAAAAGGATGTCGGAAATAGCAACAGGGTTTTTAGTGCTTTTGTGGCGATCTCGGGGTACTCTGCCATGACTTTAATCCAGAACACCAGCAGAGTTGTAGTCTCAAACATATTTTTTTTTTTTTCTTTCATTTTTCTGAAGCTAGAAACAGGGAGAGACAGTCAGACAGACTCCCGCATGCGCCCGACCGGGATCCACCCGGCACGCCCACCAGGGGCGCCGCTCTGCCCACCAGGGGGTGATGCTCTGCCCATCCTGGGCGTCGCCATGTTGCGACCAGAGCCACTCTAGCGCCTGAGGCAGAGGCCACAGAGCCATCCCCAGCGCCCGGGCCATCTTTGCTCCAATGGAGCCTTGGCTGCGGGAGGGGAAGAGAGAGACAGAGAGGAAAGCGCAGCGGAGGGGTGGAGAAGCAAATGGGCGCTTCTCCTGTGTGCCCTGGCCGGGAATCGAACCCGGGTCCTCCGCACGCTAGGCCGACGTCAAACATATTTTTAAGGCTGCTGTCATTTGTGATCTCCAGTAGTTAGTTGATCCTCTTCTTGCACAGACACACTGGATTCACCTGGTTTGTTGACAAATGGATTGCGGATCCATTCCTTGGCAATTTGTGGGTCTTTTGTGGTTGGGAAGTAGCGTTCAAACTCTTTTAAAAGCAAATACAGGTGACCATGCACCAGCTGGGACAATGAAGGCTTGGGCTCAGTCTCTTCCAAAATTCCCGCACATGTTTGAAACATGTTAAATATACCCGTTCACGAGTCGTCCCCACAAATCCAGTTTGGCTTTAAATGCAGCCAACTTGAAGACAGTTGTTATTTTCCCCTGAAGTGACCATTTGAGTTCATTGAGGAGGTTAAATATGTCGCACAAGTAAGCGAGTTTTGCGACCCATTGCTTGTCACTGAAATGTGCTGCTGGCGGTAACTTTTTTTCTGAGAGAAATCTCTGCAGCAGCTCTCATAACTCAAACACTCTGGCCAGGGACCTCCCTCGGGATAACCATCTTATTTCTGTGTATAAGAGAAGGTGTTTGTGCTCCGCATTCATTTCCTCACAAAGCTGCTTAAACAGGAGCGAGTGAATGGCGTGTGCTTTGATGTGGTTAATAACTTTAACGACATCATTCAATACACTTTAAATTCCGGCGGTATATTTTGGCTAGCCAGCATTTCCCTGTGAATGACACAATGCATAGACTCACATTCAGGTGCAACCTCCTTAATCCGAGTAGTTAAAACAGACATCCTTCCGGTCATGGCAGCAGCTCCATCTGTGCATATGCTGACACAAAAAGACCATTTCAGTTTTCCTGATATATAGTAATCCAGCGATTTAAATAGTTCTGCGGCTGTAGTTTTGGTTGGCAATGATAGTGCACATAACATATCCTCATGCACATCCTCTTGATAAAGATAATGCACGTAAACAAGTAGCATTGCCTTGTTGTCAATATCTGTAGATTCGTCAACCTGGAGAGCATAGTACAGTGATTTATTAATCCTTTCCAACAACTGTGATTCAATGTCCTCTGCTATTTCCTCAATGTGTTGTGTGACGGTGGTAGCCAAAAGAGGCATCTGTGCTATCTTTTTAACCGCAGCCTCTCCTAGAAGTTCATGACAAATGTCTTTAGTGGCTTGAAGGATCAATTCTTCACCAATGGTGAATGGCTTCTTAGCCTTAGCAATACGATTAGCCACCAAGTATGATGCTCTCAGTGCACTCGCATTTATTGATGTAGTGGCACCAGTAATTGTTTCTGTCTTTCTTGTTCATGCTTTTTTCTTTCGAAATACTCAGAAGGCTTTTAAAGAAGAGTGCTTGGTCTCCAAGTGAAGAAGTTTTGAAGGCTTCATTGCCTCATTACTTAGCCGGTCACCACATATTATGCAGAGTGGCTTTGGGGCGCAAGAATCACCAATTGCGATAAATCCGTACTTCAAGTAGGACTCTGGTATTGTCTGTTAAATGAAACCTTCTTTTTCTTCAAGGTGGTAGGTTCTTCTTCTGTCTCCTCACTGGCCCTTTTCCACTTCACAAAAAAACTTTCGATGGAATTTTGTTTTTCACTCATTTTGCTAGTTTATGGGTTTAATTTTAGTGGCAATGTATCACGTGACCAAGACAAGTGTCAAGAGTGAGTCTTAGACGGATGTAAAAGAGGGAATCTGGTCATTTTTAAAAAATAAAATATCGTTCAGACCTAAATATAAATAAAACGGAAATAATGTAAGTTATTTATTCTTTCTCTGCAGACCGGTACCAAATGGCCCACGGACCGGTACCAGTCCGGGGGTTGGGGACCACTGGTCTAGGTTACACAGTGGTCGGCAAACTCATTAGTCAACAGCCAAATAGCAACAGTATAATAACTGAAATTTCTTTTGAGAGCCCAATTTTTTAAACTTAAACTATATAGGTAGGTACACTCCTTGCTGAGGTAGTGCCTGCACGAGGTATATTGTGGAAGAGCCACACTCAAGGGGCCAAAGAGCCACGTGTGACTCCTGAGCTGCAATTTGCTGACCAGGGGCCTAGGATAAGAATATTGCCCGAGTCTACACTAAATCAGTGGTCCCCAATCCCCAGGCCACGGAACGCTACCGGTCCGTGGGCCCTTTGGTACCAGTCCGCAGAGAAAGAATAAATAACTTACATTATTTTTGTTTTATTTATATTTAAGTCTGAACGATGTTTTGTTTTTTAAAAATGACCAGATTCTCTGTTACATCTGTCTAAGACTCACTCTTGACACTTGTCTCGGTCATGTGATACATTTATGCGTCCCACCCTAAAGGCCAGTCTGTGAAAATATTTTCTGACATTAAACCAGTCCGTGGCCCAAAAAAAGTTGGGGACCACTGGTTTAAGGGAAGAGAAAGCAATCACATTCTAAATTCAAGGCTCTATGACTCCAACTGAGCAATTCTAGGGGAAAAAACAAATAAAAAACAAACTCTACTATTCTTCATTGAAATTAGATGTACTAAACATGTGCATCTGCTTTTTCCAGGTTTTGAACAATTAATTACCTTGTGAACATATTTTGGGCAAAAAAACCTGTTAAGATAAAAGAAAGGAAGAAATGAAGGGGGAAAAACTAGTGTTTTGAAAGCAGACTGTTAAGCTATGATCTCTACAATTCCCAGTGCTAAACATTTTAAGAGTCTAAGGCAGGGGTCCCCAAACTATGGCCCGTGGGCCGCATGTGGCCCCCTGAGGCCATTTATCCGGCCCCCACCGCACTTCCACTTCCGAAGGGGCACCTCTTTCATTGGTGGTCAGTGAGAGGAGCACTGTATGTGGCGGCGCCACAAAGTACGGTGTTGGTCATGTACAGTACTACTTCCGGTGACACGGGATGCACACGTTATGGCTCCGGAAGCACGTCATATCACTTGTTATGGCTAGCAGTGACAAATATGGAACTGGACATTGACCATCTCATTAGCCAAAAGCAGGCCCCTAGTTCCCATTGAAATACTGGTCAGTTTGTTGATTTAAATTTACTTGTCATTTTAAATATTGCATTTGTTCCCATTTTGTTTTTTTACTTTAAAATAAGATATGTGCAGTGTGCATAGGGATTTGTTCATAGTTTTTTTTATAGTCCGGCCCTCCAACGGTCTGAGGGACAGTGAACTGGCCCCCTGTGTAAAAAGTTTGGGGACCCCTGCTCTAAGGTTACTCATTTACCAATCATAAAAGGATTTAAAAGTATACTTTTAGAGCCTGACCTGTGGTGGCGCAGTGGATAAAGCGTTGACCTGGAAATGCTGAGGTCGCCGGTTGGAAACCCTGGGCTTGCCTGGTCAAGGCACATATGGGAGTTGATGCTTCCAGCTCCTCCCCCCTTCTTTCTCTCTGTCTCTCTCTCTCCCTCTCTCTCTCCTCTCTAAAAATGAATAAATAAAAAAAGTATACTTTTAAAATACTGAAAATATTTTAAGTGATGTTTAAAATCTAGTATATTTGACAAAAAAAAAAAAAAAAATCTCCCAAACTGCCAATTTGCTAAATTCAAATAAATGACAATTACATTTCTTGCCACAATGGACTTCTAAGTACCCAGATTGTTTATCTCCTCTTCCTTACTACTCTTCCAAGGAAAGTTTAGTTCCTCTGGAAAATACAGTACAAAGTCCCATTGATTTAAGTAGCTAACATTAAAAGGAAATAGCAACTATCTTCATATGAGACTACTGCACACACTCCATAAATGTCTTCTTGGATAAAGTAAAGGATGCTTACTAAGTAATTATTTGTAGTAATAGTCAGTGTAAGGACAAGGGCTGCCGCCATCATGGCCATTCACATGCAAGTTCTCATTGAATTCTGGCAGATGGTAAAGAAACAGCGGAGTCTGAGGATGGTGGGCCATTCTGTTTATTGGTGTCTCACCAAGACAGGCAAGCCACATGAAAAGCCAAGGGAAAAGCAGAAAACCCGCTTTTCCCATGGAAGGCAATGATCAAGGAGAGGACAAAAAAAAGCGCAATCCTCCTGCACTTCTCAGTGGTGGAAGCAGAATCTCTCTTCCAGTAAACATTAGCAAGACAATGGCCCTCCCAAGCAAGAAGGCAACCTGCAACCTCACAGACCACTATATCTGGCATTGCCCAGCCCCCAGTGCAAACTATAAGCCAACAACAAAAAAATCATATTTACAAACTTATTTGACCAAACAGTCAGGTATCATGCACAAATATTTAAAGTGGCTCCTGTTTGACCCGTGGTGGTGCAGTGAATAGAGCATCAATCCCGGACACTGAGGACCCAGGTTCAAAACCCTGAAGTGGACGGCTTGAGCACCCCCCCATCAAAGGCACGTATGAGAAGCAATCAATGAACAACTAAAGTGATGCAACTATAAGTTGATGCTTCTCATCTCCCCTTGCCCCTTAAGAAAAAAACCAAACAAACAAACGTAGAACAGTTAATATCTCTATTAACAAAAGTATTTCATCTCCTGTAGAAGTATTATTTCAAAGTATAAAAAGTAAAAAGTATAAGAATCAATGCAGCCTGGTCTGTGGTGGCCTAGGGCAGTCAGTGGTCGACAAACTCATTAGTCAACAGAGCCAAATATTAACAGTACGACGACTGAAATTTCTTTTGAGAGCCATTTTTTTTAACTTAAACTATATATATAGGTAGGTATATTCCTTATCGAGGTAGCGCCCGCACGTGGTATTTTGTGGAAGAGCCACACTCAAGGGGTCGAAGAGCTGCATGTGGCTTGCGAGCCATGGTTTGCTGACCACCACCCTAGAGTATAGAGTGTCCACCTGGGACGGTGAGGTCACCAATTTGAAACCGTGGGCTTGCCCAGTCAAGGCACATATGACAAGCAAGCCGCAACTAAAGTGAAGCAACTATGAGTTGATACTTCTCCCTTCCCCCACCTCTCCTCTCTCTGTAAAATCAGTAATAAAATCTTAAAAACAACAACAAAAACAACCCAGAATGCACTACAGATTGTAAAAACCAAGAAACTGAGGCACTATGCACTAAATTGTGCCCCTGTATGTTGAAACCCTAACTGTCAGTGACAGGTGGTATTTGGAGAAAAGACTGTTAGGAGATAATCAGGTTTAGGTGATGCGATGAGGACAGGATCTCACAGGTGCTCTTATATTAAGAAGAAGAGACACCAGAGTTCTCCGCAGTGTGAGAAGAAAGCCATGTGCAAGCCAGAAACTAACTGATCTTGGATTTCCGGCCTCTGTGATAAATACACTTCTACTGTCGAAGTCACCTGGTCTATGGTATCTTTCCATGGCAACCAGAGCTGGCACAGGCAGGACTGATGCATTAGCTTCAGAAAACAGCATTTGGTTGTCAAACAATTTTAACTAAATTTTCAATTTCAAATAAAAAGTCAAGACATTTACCACACAACACAGAATAGGCCAATCAATCAGTATTCACAAAATAGAAATTTTCTAAAAAGTTGACTTTCAGATGAATTCTCCCCACTGGATTTTAAACACATTCATTAATCAAAATACTACTTTTTGTTTGAGCGTGAGAAAGAGAGAGACAAGACAGGCTGGAAGGGAGAGAAATGAGAAGCTTCAATTCTTCACTGCAGCATCTTAGCTGTTCATTGATTGCTTTCTCACATGTGCCTTGACTGAGGGGGGAGGGGGGGCTGCAGCACGGCAAGTGACCTCTTGCTCAAGCCAGCGACCTTGGACTTCAAGCCAGTGAGCCTGCCTGCGCTCAAGCTGGACGACCCCACACTCAACTCGGCAACCTTGGGGTTTCAAACCTGGGTCCTCAGCATCCCAGTCCGATGCTCTACCCACTGCACCACTGCCTGGTCAGGCTCAAAATACTAGTCTTTACATACTCTATAAATAAACAGAACATAAATGAGAATTACAGAATATCTGAGGTTGAAAATTATTTTATACTTAAAAGAATGCAGTCATATGAAGTGATGTGGTCTGAGTAATGTACTGGATGGATCCTCTCCCTTTCAGTGTTTTGTCAAAAACTTAGATAAAGACCTGGAAAGCAGACATCACATATGACATATAGATCTGAAAGAGTAACATGCATTCAATGACTTTCATAAGATTTAGAAAGGTCTTGGATGCAAGGGAGATTAAATTGGATTGAAAGATAGTATATAACCATAGTTCAAAAACTATGTTCCTAAACACAGAATATGGACTCAGTTTGTTAATCTGAAACAGAAGAGAGCCAGTGACAGATTTGGGACACCAGTGCTTTACAAAATTTGCTACTTGAGTAGAAAACTAAAGCACAGGTCTGGAATTGTACAAATTCCACTGCAGAGTGAGTGTGTGTGTGTGTGTGTGTGTTTCTCTCCACACTGCTTAAAGTATTGTGCTCAAACCTGGGTTTTGTCAAGACAAAAACAAACTGAACTGGATACAAAGTAAAAACTTTCTATTCAGCTTTCCCATAGGTGTGAACAAATTATCTTAAAACTCTTGCCATTTTCTATTTTCACAATTCCCAAGCAACCCAAAGAGCTGTGACATGAAATGATCTGTGATTTTGCAGAGGCACATTTGTATCACAGTGCCATGAGGAAGGAGATAGGAATGCTTCCAGGAAACAAACCCGGACATTCCGCCCGACCTCTCCTGTCTGGACTCCCTACCCCCGATTTCTTTCCTTTTTGAGAGATACAGTAAATCTTGTGAAGAGGTACAAAACTGTTTCCTCCTTAAAGAAAAAAAAAAAGCTCCAAAAAGTCAAATCCTAGTGCTAATGATAGAAGTAAAGTGATGAGGTATGAACGCTATTATGCTCAAATATTTGGAAATTTGGAAAAGCTTAAGAAAGACATGAATATTTAAAACTGACTGTAGTATATCCTCCTAGTCACCAGAGGCATTCAAGCAAAAGCAAGACAAGCCTTTGTCAGAACTATTTAAAAATATTTTAAAAACAATTCTTGCTTTGGGTAAGAGGCTGAACTGGTCAACTGCTAAGGTCACTTCCATTTCTAATTGTTATAAACAATCACTCAGGAATTCCAAAGTTAGTGACATCGAATATTTTTAAAGTCACACTTGAAGATACAACGGAAAAGCTAAGAATACACCATATGTTGAATGCCTCTACAACAAATAGCACTACAGCAAAAACATTAAAAAATGTCATTAAAAAAAGTGCAAAATAAATAAATCTGTTGCAGTTCTCATCAGGATGGTAGAAGGGCGCAGATCCTTAGAAACTGAAACATGTGAACTGAGCTCCTGAGGCAGAAGAAAGCCTTAATCAAAAAGAAATTTAACTATCAAATATTCTGTGCTGCAAATTACTGTTCTAGCAAAGTAAAGCTGAATGTCTACCATTTACTTGAGGTGACTGCCAGAGCACTCTTCTGACAACTTACAGGATTTAAAAACTGGTCATATTACACAATTACTTCTCTTAAAACTGACTCAGTTTAAATCCCAGCTTTCCTATTTGGTAGCTAGGTGTGTTTATAGCATAATTGTGACACAGGCATATTATGGCATAAGCACTTCCCTTGTCATTAAATATAATTCTGATTTTTTATTTCCTCACCTGTGGGCTATAACATCTTCTAGTCTGTTGTGCGATTTAAATAACAAAGTGTGTATAAAGCTCTTAAAATGGCACCTGGCACTTAATAAGAACTTAATAAATGATAATGTTTTTAAAACTTACACATTACAAACAAAAATCAAAGCATAAAGAATCTCTTAGTCAACTTTACTTTTCGGAAGGCAAGCATGTTGGATGTTGTGAGAGAAGAGAAGCGTTCTCCTGACAATGCTTATCTGACACCATGAATTACTCTAAACCTCCCTGGTTTGGAGCTGCCTGTGGAGGCTGGAGTCCAGAGTCCTAAGTGTAGAGAACTGGCTAGCATCCCTCCCCAACAAGTCTGGCTCCTTCCCCTACCATTAAACATCCAGCCTGACCTACCCTTCTTTCTCTCCCACCTTCCACATTCATATGTCATAATGTAACTAAACACTGCCACCCCCCAGTCAGGAAACCATGCAATCAACAGTACAGGCTATTTTTGCCTTCTCAATCTTTATTCAATAGTTCTTTCTTCAGCAGGAGAAATACTTTGGCTGCCTCCAAAGTGTCAGAAGGCTGACTCTACAACTGGGTGATATTTCATCTTTCTACATTCTGTCCTAATTGTGGTGTGGACTATGTGAATCTATACATATTACAATGCAAGAACTGTACACCAAAAAAATCCATTGTTTCTTCATCTAAACACTCATACAGCACCTCCACCTCTCTGTCAAAAGCCTCATTTCAATCACATGTAATCCTGTTTTAAAAATAACACTCCCGACCTGGAAATGCTGAGGTCGCCGGTTCGAAACCCTGGGCTTGCCTGGTCAAGGCACATATGGGAGTTGATGCTTCCAGCTCCTCCCCCCCCCCCTTCTCTCTCTCTCTGTCTCTCCTCTCCTCTCTAAAATGAATAAATTAAAAAAAAAAAATAACACTCCCAGCCCTGGCTAGATAGCTCAATGGGTTAGCATTGTCCTGATACAGAAACCACTGCAGGCTGGGTCCCCCATCCCCGCCCCCCCTCCCGTCAGGACACATACAGAAACAGATCAACCTGAAAAACCAATTAAAAAATTTTTAATTAATAACATTCTTCTATTTGTTCCATTTTCCTAACTTTCAGAAGCAAATCTCTACCTCCCATATTGTGCTTCTTCAATTAAGATCTACAAAATTTAAACCCAACATTAAAATATTACTTAAAATCCAGGCTAATCTACACTAGTCATAATGCCCAAAATCTAAATTTTAATTGCAACTGAAAACTTAAGTTTTTTTGAAGATTAAATTTTTCTCTCCTTTTTAAAATTTGATAATGCACATTTAATGTTTCCCAGAAATACTTAATAAGCTACAATACCCATCTTTAAAATAGAGCTGGGGCCCTGGCTGGTTGGCTCACCGGTAGAGCGTCGGCCTGGTGTGCGGGGGACCCGGGTTCGATTCTCGGCCAGGGCACATAGGAGAAGCGCCCATTTGCTTCTCCACCCCCACCCCCTCCTTCCTCTCTGTCTCTCTCTTCCCCTCCCGCAGCCAAGGCTCCTTTGGAGCAAAGATGGCCCGGGCGCTGGGGATGGCTCCTTGGCCTCTGCCCCAGGCACTAGAGTGGCTCTGGTCGGGGCAGAGCGTCGCCCCTGGTGGGCGTGCCGGGTGGATCCCGGTCGGGCGCAAGCGGGAGTCTGTCTGACTGTCTCTCCCCGTTTCCAGCTTCAGAAAAATACCAAAAAAAAAAAAAAAAAATAGAGCTGGGTAAACTGGAATTCTAAGCTTTTTGTTCCTTAGTGACTATTTCCCCAATCTCCCAATTGTTTCTGATGTATTTCTAAATGTACCCTTTAACATGTGTCCTTAAGGAGCCTTCCAGGGCCTCTACAGGGTTTTGTGCAGAGAAACACATGCCCTCTGGGAAGGTACAGGCACTTCTCCTGATGAGGAGGCCCGATGTCCCCTGGGAGCCCAGCCAGGGCACAGGACCGACTCTGCAGGCTCCTGTAGCCAGGCATTGGTGCACAGTGAACAAACTGCACAGCGGCACACAAAGCCCTGCCCTTTCAGACTACTCACTAGGAAAGAAGGAAGATCAATCATTAACGTCTCGACACACCCACTCTACAACCACATATGCATCCATCTCTTACCCTGCAGACACAAGATTCATTGGGAGGGAATCTTCCAACTTCATAGAGAACCTATTCTCCCTTTACCTTAAACTTTCTATTTCTCGTGATTCTCTTTTGTTTTATATATGACAAGACTCATAAGATAGCAAGAATATTAAATTCAAATGGAAACACAGTTAATCTTTGCAACAATGCCCTCATAGGGGCAAGAGGTATCATCCCTATTTCACAAATGAATACATTTAAAACCGGAGGAAGCCAAATCACTCGCCCCCAAAGTTAACAGCTGACTAAATTTAGGCCTTCAAACTCCTAATTCAGAGCTCATTTGGAGTATTCAATACATCTAAAAATCAAAAGGTCTCAGCCTGACCTGTGGTGGCGCAGTGGATAAAAGCGTCGACCTGGAACACTGAGGTCGCCGGTTGAAAACTCTGGGCTTGCCTGGTCAAGGCACACATGGGAGTTGATGCTTCCCGCTCCTCCCCCCTTCTCTCTCTCTCTCTGTCTTTCTCTCCTCTCTCCAAAATGAATAAATAAAATCTAAAAAGCTATATATTCTAAAAAAAAAACAAAAATCAAAAGGTCTCAGTACTTCGTCCTCTATGATTAACATCCCATCCTCACTATTTGACCTAAATCCTTTTTAGGGTCAGTAAGGATCACTCAGCCAAAACCAAAGGCCACTTCTCATATTCTATTCTAAACTCGGCTACATTTGGCTCCAATAATCCCATTTCTCAGATTATTCTCTTCTATCATTATCTCTCTAGTGACTTCCTTCCTCACTTATTCATTATTGTTCTTTTCTTGCCGTAAGCATCCTGTTATATTTCTGTCTAAACAAACCCACTCCACTTTGCAGTTAGTTCATCATGGCAGCTTGTCCCAGTGACACAGTTAAGGCTTTAATTATCTCTTTTCCTGTAACGGTGCCAATTCCTGGTTGATGATCTATTCCATTCTAGATGGAATCACTCCTGGCTTTCATCAATTCCAACTGTGGCCTGAGCCTATTCAGCATTCACTTCCTACCAGTCATGTCCCAAAGGGTGGAATACAAGACTACTACTGATGGTATATTAAATGATTTTTTTTTTTTTTTTTTTTACAGAGGCAGAGATAGAAAGGGACAGACAGACAGGAACGGAGAGAGATGAGAAGCATCAATCATCAGTTTCTCGTTGCGCATTGCGACTTCTTAGTTGTTCATTGATTGTTTTCTCACATGTGCCTTGACCGTGGGCCTTCAGCAGACCGAGTAACCCCCTGCTGGAGCCAGCGACCTTGGGTCCAAGCTGGTGAGCTCTTTGCTCAAGCCAGATGAGCTCGTGCTCAAGCTGGCGACCTCGGGGTCTCGAACCTGGGTCCTTCCGCATCCCAGTCCGACGCTCTATCCACTGTGCCACCACCTGGTCAGGCTATATTAAATGATTTTAAGTGGTCCACAGAGGAATATATTTAAAACATGTTGGGGAAAAACTGTAGAACCAAATAATCATGTAAATTTTTCTTTAATTAAAAGATAGTTGAGGCCCTGGCTCAGTAGAGCATTAGCCTGGTGTGTGGAAGTCCTGGGTTCAATTCCCAGGAAGGGTATACAGGAGAAATGGCCATCTACTACTCCACTCCTCTCCTTCCTTCCTTCTCCCGCAGCCATGGCTCAGATGGTTTGAGCAGGTTGGCCCAGGGTGCTGAGGATGGCTCCATGGCCTCACCTCAGGTGCTAAAATAGCTTGGTTGCTGAGCAACGGAGCAGCACGCCAGATGGTCAGAGCATCGCCCAATAAACGGCTTGCCAGGTGGAGGAACATGCAGCAATCTGTCTCTGCCACCCCGCCTCTCACTTAAAAAACAAAAACAATAATATAAAAAAGGACAGTTGAATTAAAGAAAGATTATTAACAGAAAGATGGTTTGAAGATAAAGCAAAACTTGTGAATGACTTGTCTGAGCAATACTGGCCACTGAGAAATTTGTATGGTATAGAAGTTAAGCACTCAGGCTCGGAATCCATGATTTGATTGATACCCACTTACTAGCGAAGCAATTTTGAACAATTACTTAAATATCTTTATATCTTAATTATCTTTAAATATCTTTAAATCCCAGTTCTCTCTCTAGTTGAACAGTAGGGATTAAAATAATTCACCTCCTAGGCTTATTGTATGGACTGAAAGAGATAATTACTTAAATATCTTTAAATCCCAGTTCTCTAGTTGAATAGTAGGGATTAAAATAATTCACCTCCTAGGCTCATTGTATGGACTGAAAGAGATAATCTACAGAGTGTTCTTAGTTCAGTGCCTGGCACGGTAAGTGCTCAACAAATATTAATAATTCCTCCCTGGCCAGAAAGCTCAGCTGGTTAGAGCATCGTCCTGAAACACAAAAGTTGCCGGTTTGATCCCTGGTCAGGGCACATACAGGAGCAGGTGATGTTCCTATCACTCTCTCTCCCCCTTCCTTACTTGCTAAAATCAATAAAAATTTAAAAACAAAAACCCCCAACTATTCTTGATCCCCACCAGCCGCCATGCTTTCACTTGACATCAACCAGGCACTCAATCTAAGCTATGGGTAATTCTGGGTTTCTGCCCCAAATTTCCCTTACCTGTTTCTGTGCCTTTATCTTCTGGTACAATTAAAAAAAAAAAAAAAAAAAAAAAAAGCCTGACCAGGTGGTGGCGCAGTGGATAGAGCATCAGACTGGGATGCCCAGGACCCAGGTTCGAGACCCCAAGGTCGCCAGCTTGAGCACGGGCTCATCCGATTTGAGCAAAAGCTCACCAGCTTGGACCCAAGGTCACTGGCTCGAGCAAGGGGTTCCTCAGTCTGCTGAAGGCCCGTGGTCAAGGCACATATGAGAAAGCAATCAATGAACAACTCAGTGTCGCAATGCGCAATGAAAAACTAATGATTGATGCTTCTCATCTCTCTGTTCCTGTCTGTCTGTCCCTGTCTATCCCTCTCTCTGACTCTCTCTCTGTCTCTGTAAAATAAACAAACAAACAAACAAATAAATAAATAATTGCCTGACCTGTGGTGGCACAGTGGATTAAGCTTTGACCTGGAATGCTGAGGTTGCTGGTTCAAAACCCCCGGGCCTGCCCAGTCAAGGAACATATGGGAGTTGATGCTTTCTGCTCTTCCCCCCTTTCTCTTTCTCTCTCTCTCTCCTCTCTAAAACGAATAAAAATTTAATTAAAAAATTGTAGGGCCCTGGCCGGTTGGCTCAGCGGTGGAGCGTCGGCCTAGCGTGCGGAGGACCTGGGTTCAATTCCCGGCCAGGGCACACAGGAGAAGCGCCCATTTGCTTCTCCACCCCTCTGCCGCGCTTTCCTCTCTGTCTCTCTCTTCCCCTCCCGCAGCCAAGGCTCCATTGGAGCAAAGATGGCCCAGGCCCTGGGGATGGCTCTGTGGCCTCTGCCTCGGGCACTAGAGTGGCTCTGGTCGCAACACGGCGACGCCCAGGATGGGCAGAGCATCGCCCCCTGGTGGGCGTGCCGGGTGGATCCCGGTCGGGCGCATGCGGGAGTCTGTCTAACTGTCTCTCCCTGTTTCCAGCTTCAGAAAAATGAAAAAAAAAAAAAAAATTGTAAAAACAATTTTAAAATCACATAGTAACTTTATTAATCCTAAAACTGTGAACAGCTTGGCAGTGGGAACCAATACCTACATCCCTCTGATTTACTGGGTCTTATGAAACTAAAAAAATCCTTTGATGCATGCATGCATTCATAAACAAACAAACAAATGGGTAAATGACTGGATCTTCTTTTGCTCCACTAAGATATTCATCAGCTGAACCTTCCCTGTGGGTCCATTCTGTTTCCTAATCTCCTTCACTCAATAACCTATAATAAACTCTAGGTATATCCCCACCACCATCCAAGGCAGTGGGGACAGGAAACAGTCCAGTAAAGTAGAACAAACTAGTATCAGTACACAAACTAGTAAACAGAAAAGTGACCGGGTGATTTGCCATGTAAATAATACACAACAGTGTTTTCAATACTAGCTATGCTCCACAAACACTTATAATTATACCCCACCCCCCTTTAATGCAGAGCACCAGCAGCATCACAGGGTCAAGGACATCACATTACACCGACAGCAATCCTATTGCTATTTTGTGTTCAGATCCTAGGTATCTGCTAACCATATCAAAGTTTGTCTTCCAACTAGACAAATGCTGAAACTCAGTAACAGCACTCATTTGATCTGGCTTGGGAGCAAATATGTGCACACAAAGTCCCAAAACAGGACTAGTATTCTGTTCATCTAGAGCAAAATAACAATTAGAAATACAACTAGCAAAACATCAGTATACATTTACTCTTTCTGAAGGTTGGTAGAAAACATACAATAGAAAATTTACTAAAGTTACTCTCTTGAGAGAACACTTTTACCCAAAGATGTCCTCACTGATGCATCAATAGCATTACTGAGAAATTTAAAATGCTGTGACTCAGTAAACTAATTAATTCTCAAGACTTCTAAGCAACAGTTAACAGACTGAGATAAGCTTTCATCGTATTACCCTATTAATGGGTGACAAGTCTCGATTTACTGAAAGAGCATTAGTCATAACTCAATTTTTGGATCTCATTCACTGGAAAAAATAGGGTTCTGTACTAATTTGTGTAACATTTTTTCAATGTTAAGTCCTTGTCTTACACAAATACAGTATAAATATTTGTACAAGTTACTCAACTGACTTACAAATTTAAGCAAGGTTTAGGGGATGGGAGGAAACCACTTAGAAAGAAAGAGGAACATAACAGAATAATCTTCAAAGGCATTTTACCAGTAAGGATGGTGAGATGGAGTAGGGGTAGGTGGAAACAGAGGCTGAAATGAGCCAAAAGTTCCTTATTTCAACCATATGTCATAGACTGATCCCAAGGTTACCGACTCTATAGCATTGAGAAGAAATCTTTAAGAAACAAAATCCAGTTTGTGGAAATGTAAATAAAGTCTTTTTTTTTCTTTTTCTTTTTAAAGAAACAGAGAGAATCAGAGAGAGGGATAGATAGGGACAGACAGGAACAGAGAGAGATGAGAAGCATCAATTATCAGTTTTTTGTTGCAACACCTTAGTTGTTCATTGACTGATTTCTCATATGTGCCTTGACTGCGGGCCTTCAGCAGACCGAGTAACCCTTTGCTCGAGCCAGTGACCTTGGGTGCAAGCTGGTGAGCTTTTTTTGCTTAAACCAGATGAGCCAGTGCTCAAGCTGGTGACCTCGGGGTCTAGAAGCTGGGTCTTCCGCATCCCAGTCCGATGCTCTATCCACTGCGCCACCGCCTGGTCAGGCGTGAAAAAAGTCTTTAAAAAAAATCTTTAAAAAAAAGGAGGAGGAGAACATAAATCTATTTCTTAAATTTCCAAAGAATATATACTCCAATATGAGAATATACAGATTACTAACTGCTTGGGAGAGAGTATTTTTCTTCTATCAACATTCTGCCATTCTCCTTCCACTACTATTGACATTTTACTGTGTACTGAGCACAGCCATAATAACCCCTCTGCATACATTATCTTTGTTCATCTTACACCAAGTCTTCCAGGGAGATACTATTATTAGCATCAGCCATCTCCATTTTACAGATGAGGAAATACTGTATGAATAATATAGGCCAGATCTCAAAATTTAAAAATTTTATCTGTCATGTTGTGTTGTTAGTAGACCTGGTCTTTAAACAGAAAAGGTACAAAAATTAGCTTCTACCCCCACCCCAAAGTATCTATGATCCATTTCATACCTTGCAATAATTTAACCTTCACGTGGACAATGTTTCTATACTGAAGTGAAGGGGAAGAACCTAGGTCAATAACACTGCATCTTTCTTAGTTTTCATAGTTCCTAATATTACAAGAACAGGAAGGCAGGTTAGCATCCCCTTGGGTTCAGACAGTGTGGATTTGAATCTATACAGCCCCACCAGTAACTTGCTGTGTGACCTTGGTCAAACTGCTTTCATCTCAGATTTCATTTCCTCATCTGTAAAATGGGGATGATAATAATAGCACCTCCCTCAAAGGCTTGCTGTTAGTTGAAACAAGGTAATGTGTGTAAAGGGCTGATTACTCTGCTCAGTACACAGATAAAGGTCAACTAACGGTGGAGGGAGAAAAGCCACATATATATAAATTCACCAGACCAAAATATAAAAATAGAAGTAAAAAGCTTGTGTTCTGAAAATCCCTGAAAAGGACAGACTTACGTATATCTGACGATATGCTAAAGACGAAACTCAAAAGTCAACCTATTCCTAATTGTCTTTGAGGACCGGCTCAATGGAGGTGGTTCATAAAAGAGACGCTGCAGTGCATTTGAGACACACACCTAAAAATGGCTCCAGTCGGAGCTGCGTCTTAATCACCAAAGGAGAAGGGTAAATCTACTTTTAACAAATACGAGATGGGCGTGCTAGGCGCTTAAGTATCACCCCATCGTTCTTATTTGCAGGAGGATGCTATCGAGCCCCAAATCAGGGATCCTGATGCTTCTAGTGCATTCCACATGAAATCTTACAGCACCCCGCCTACAGTACAATTTCAAGTACCCCAGCGAGGTAAGAATCTGCGAGCCTGGGCTGAAGATCAGCCAATGCGGAAATCCGGGGCGCTTCAGAAGCCAGCGAACATTAGGCACGTCGGACATCTCCAAAAAACATATATATATATATATATATATATATATCTCCAATTCGAAACTAATACACATCCCTGCACAGGAATTTGACGCATTCCTCTCGGGCAAAGGAAGAATGTATCCATGTTCCTGCCGGCCCTCCTGCCCCTGCCTCCCCGGTCCTCCAGTGGGGCCTGGAACATCACGCCGACAACGCTACTGCTATCTCAAAGCGGGGGAGCCGCAGGGTGGGACTGACCACGCAGGTTAGGGGATGCGGAAGCCTTGGGGCAGAAGCCTTGGGGCGAAAGCCTGGCCGAACGCGGTGCCGGAGTGGAGGCAGCGAGTCCCTAGCGGAAGCAGGGCTGGTCCCGGTCCGCCCCCCCCCCCCGCAAGTCCCCACCGACTCAGGTCTGCCTCCCGGTCCCCCAGACCTGGTCCCTGCAAGTCACCCGCACTGCACACGCAGAGGAAGCCGGCAGGAAAGGCCCCGGAGAAGCCCTGGGCTGGCTGGGGGGACCGCGCGCTCAGCCACCCGCACGATGGAAACCCCCTCGGCTTCCCCAGCCCCGCGCCCCGCCGGGGCGAGCCCGGGCGGGTGGGAGAGGCCGGCGGGCCCGGGACTCCCGCTGCAGACCACATGGGGCGGGTCTGACTCCGGTTTCCCGCTCCCCGAGCAGGAGGCCGAAACCTCCCCAGGCCCGGAGAGATCTGTCGCCTCATGAAGAGGAGGGGAATGCCCGGGCCCCTCCACGCGGCTCCCGAGTCTCGGGCGCACCCACGCCCGCCTGCCCCAATGGGCCCGCAAGGATCGCGGCTCCTCCGCCCTCGCTGCCTTCCTTACCCGCCAGGGTGTCAAGCCGAGGGTGTGCGCACTTGGGAGGGTCTCCGCGGGCTCTGATCCAGGGACGGGGAAAGGAGACTAAAGGGGAGGCGGTGGCTCCAGGACCACCAGGCGGGGAGAGCCGCAGCTGCAGATGGATAAACCACCAAAGCACTTTCGCTGCCGCCCGAGAGGGAGATAGCGAGGGAGGAAAAAGAAGCAAGATGGCGGCTAGCCAGCCCCTACGTATGACGTCATGCCGCAGCCTACGTAAATCGCTCTCCGCAAGACCGCCCTCCAGCGCAGAGACGGCCGCATCACGTGCGGCCTCCGTGGCGGCCCAACCCCGGCGGAAGGCGACGTCTCCACCTGCTGGACGGAGGCAGTTCCTGCCCGTCGGAATTCCGGAAGCTTGAGCCTGAACACCCAGGAACTCTTGAATCCACGATTCCAGATTGACAGGCCTCACGCAAGAGATCCCTCTTGTCTCTGCTGGATAGGTGTGTGAATCGCTTCACGGCCATTGGGCAGTCTGTATCCAAATTAAATTAGGAGTAATCTTTCATCTTGACTTTTTGACAATATCTTGATATTTTTCAGAAAGGTACCGTATCCAGCATTCATAATACTGAAACGTACCTGTGACATTAAATGCATTGTGAAACATCCATGTTGTGTAATATTTTGGAGCCATTCAATGCAGAATACAGTTTAATGGCCGGGAAAATGCTGCTTATGTCATAATACGCCTGAACAGCAGTGACGACTGGACTGGGATAGAGGCAGTGGAGATGGGGTGGAGTAGACAGGTTTGGTATATGTTTTGGAGCTGGAAGATACTTTCTTTGCGATATGATCGCTTCTAAGTGGGTGGCAGGAAATGTGAATTAAAGAGCGACAATGTGTGGATTTGTCGCTGGGTGGATGACTGACATTTATGGGGGACTATGGAGACGGGAGAGGAAAGGAAAAATGGTAGGTAGAGCTATCAAATGTTAAACAATTGGGAAAAATTAAATTTGGGGCATGTTAAATTTGAGATGGTCACACAGTGTCCAACCGTTGATGAAGTATATACCATGGACATGCCTGTCTAGAGCTCAGAGAGGATTGTGGTATTGGAGGCAGAGATTTCAGTTCTATAGGACACATGTTTCAAAAAGGTGGGAAATGATAAGATCATGTAGAGACAGAGTGTGGAAACAAGATAAAAGGGCCAGACCGGAAGAGCAACAACATTTAGAGGCTAGGTGGAGGTGGAGTGCTTAGCAACAAACTGGGAGAAGCCAGAGAACTGTAAAACCCAAAGAGGATGATGTCACAAAAGCCAGAAGAGGAGAGTTTTACAAGAAGGTGTGAGCCATCAATTAAGTTAAATGCTGCTGAGAGGTCAAGTCATGTAGAAAGAAAGAGCCAGAAGTGTCCACTGTTATTTGGCAATGTGGAGGTAGGTCACTGGTATCTTTTTAAAGAAGTTTTGGTGGAGCAGAGAGGTCAGAAAGCCATATGGTAGTGAGCAAAATAGGTGTTGAGAAACTGGAAACTAGCTAGATAAACAAGTCTTTCCAGAACTTGAATTCTGCTGTGACAGAGAAACAAGGTAGTAGCTGGAGGGAATGTGGAGTAAAAACAGACAGTTTCATGTATTGGACACAGAAGATCATGTTTGTAGGGTAATGGCGATAATCTCAAAGAAGGAGGTGGGCTGCAGTTACGTAGCAGAGAGATGGAACCTGAAAGAGGCAAGTGTGTGGGAAGGTGCAAAGGGAAGGCCCAGAGCGCTGATCTAGGACTCACCTTGGAAGGAGAGATAGGTAGAGCTCAAGAGACAGGTGATGATTTGATGGAGGGGACATAACAGAAGTCCTGCTGATGGCTTGTTTTCTCAGTGAAGCAGGGGACAAGGCAGTCTGCAGTTTACAGCTACAGAGAAGGCAGACAGTAAGATCGATTTGTTGTTCCATTTAGGCGTTCATTGGTTCTTGTGTGTGCCCTGGCTGGGGATTTAACCCACAACCTTGGTGTATTGGGACAGTGTTCTAACCAATTGAGCCACCCAGTGAGGGTTTCTATGGTGTAGTTTTAAATCAAGGATTTCCTGCCACTTCTTTTGGTCAGAACTGTCTTCCCCAACAATATGGTCATAGTATTGTTTCTGTAGCAATGTTAGAATAAATGAAATAATGAGAGGTTAATCACAGACACTCACCTCCCCCCCACCACCACCCACCCTTCCCTTAATATCAATGGTCTTTTGAAATGGAAAAGCTTGGCTGCTATAGGGTCATTGACAGGGGAATGAATGCCTGCTGACTGTCCCCCTTGGGGCACAGGGAAGCATTACTGTGGTGAATTTTCCACAAGCCTCTAGGATCTGGTCTAGAGTGTCTTTGTCTCAGAAATATCTTCTTTTAGCAACGTAGAGCAGCTCCAGCAATCAGATGAGCTTAAATTATCCAAGGCCACGAAACAGAATACAGAATGTTCATTTATTAATTTCCAAGAGCTATAATTTATATACCTGAATACTAAAGACTGCAATGCCAGTTGATTTTCTTTTTTTTAAATTGAATTTATTGGGGTGACACTGGTTAAATAGTTATGCAGGTTTCAGGAGCCCAATTCTACAACACATCTCTGTACACCATATTGTGTGTTCACCCCTCCAAGTCAAGTCTTCATCCATCACCCTTTATTTCCCCATACCCTCCTCCACCCTCCCTTCTACCCCCACGCCGACTGCAATCACCACACTGTTGTCCACATCCATGATTTCTTTTTTCTCTTTTTATCCTTTTTTATGCTCTAACTCTCCCCCTTCCTTCCCCAGCCTCACCACAGCTGTCAGCCTGCTCTGTATGCATGAATCTGTCTCTATTTTGCTTATTAATTCATTTTGTTCATTAGATTCCATACATGGCTGAAATTATATGGTACTTGTCCTTCTCTGAAAGCCAGTGTGCATCTTCTACGTAGAAGACCTCCAGGAGACCGAAGGCATTATCAGAACACTGTTTGGCCCTGGCCAGTTGGCTCAGTGGTAGAGCGTCGGCCTGGCGTGCGGGGGACCCGGGTTCGATTCCTGGCCAGGGCACATAGGAGAAGCGCCCATTTGCTTCTCCACCCCCACCCCCTCCTTCCTCTCTGTCTCTCTCTTCCCCTCCCGCAGCCAAGGCTCCATTGGAGCAAAGATGGCCCGGGCGCTGGGGATGGCTCCTTGGCCTCTGCCCCAGGCGCTATAGTGGCTCTGGTCGCAATAGAGCAACGCCCCAGAGGGGCAGAGCATCGCCCCCTGGTGGGCAGAGCATCGCCCCTAGTGGGCGTGCAGGGTGGATCCCGGTTGGGTGCATGCGGGAGTCTGTCTGACTGCCTCCCCGTTTCCAACTTTGGAAAAAAAAAAAAAAAGAAAAAAAGAAAAAGAACACTGTTTGATGAGCACAGATTCGGAAGGAGTGGAGATACGTGTATAGGCTGTTCCTGATTCATCTGTCTCCAAGACAGGACAATTTTGTTCCAGAGGTAGAAATACTCAGCTTCCAGTAGTTGCAATATTCCACAGTGATCTCCAATACAATAGGGACACCCTGCTGTGCTGTTGATTAGGGTTCCTGCTCTCCTAGACAGCACTTGGATGGGCACTGGCCCTCAAGTGCCCCTGTGTGCTCCTTTCTGTGTTTCCATGGCTACCCAAACCTCTTAGCAATATTCTTTTATAAAAAACAAATTACAGTCAAGCCAGGCCAGTTTGTATTTTAAAGGTGACTTTGCTTGCTTGGGCTTTTTTGTGTGTGTGTGTGACAGAGACAGAGTCAGAGAAAAGGACAGACAGGGAAAGACAGACAGGAAGGGAGAGAGATGAGAAGCATCAATTCTTCGTTGCGGCACCTTAGTTGTTCATTCATTGCTTTCTCATATGTGCCTTGACCGGGGGGATACAGCAGACTAAGTGATCCCTTGCTTGAGCCAGTGACCTTGGACTCAAGCTGGTGAGCCTTGCTCAAACCAGATGAGCCCATGCTCAAGCTGGCGACCTCAGGGTCTCGAACCTGGGTCCTCCGTGTCCCAGTCTGACACTCTATTCACTGCACCACTGCCTGTTCTTGGTCAGGCTTGCTTGGGCTCTTATCCATTGCATGTGATCTTCAAATTTACCTCAGAGAACAGTCTTATGTCCCTTATTTCCATTATCTTGGGCGGAAATCTCTAGGTATTGGCACCACGTCCAAAGCCAAATAATATTCTTTTAAAACTGACTTTGTTTTGGCTTATTTGTACCTCTCCTAATACTTCAGTGTAAATAAATTTGTTAGAACAAAACATTTTCATGACAGACTCAATGAAAACTTGTCATTTAATTTCTCGTTCTGCTTTTTAAATAATAATTTCAGGGTAACATTATCAAATGTCCAAGGGGGAATACAAAATCAGGCAAGCTAGTTTCTTTTTGAAAACAAATGGATTGTCTGAACAGTATGAATTATTTCCTTTCTGATTGCCCAACCTTATTAATGGTTTTATTGAATTTCTACTCTTCTCATTGAGGTTGATTCTATAAACCTGTAGGAACTGAAGCTTTCTGGAATATAGGTTTCCCCGGTATTGGAAATTAGAGTGTTCCTATGAAACTTTTCGTAAGCCAAAAATGGTGGAAAGTAAAGAAGCAATTACCATTAATTTGCGTGGAAAAAAATTTCAGTATTCCCAGACCCCCCAAAATAACCCAGAGTCAAATATACTCAGTTACATCCAGTTTTAAGCTCAGCTGACACCCTTACCAGTTCTCTTGGGCTTTTCTGACACCTTAGGACACATCTTGCTAACGGATGCACAAAATCAATGGAGATCAAGCAAGGATGCCCAGAGACACAGCTCAGACAGAGCTCTGGTGGCTTGGACCTGAGACACTGAGTGCGGCTCCCGGGAGAGGAGCCCGGCGGGGCTGCTCTCGCTCCTCCGCTGTGCACTGCCTTTCTGAGCGCAGCTGCCAAACTCTTGGCAGAACACTTTTCACTTTTGTCCTTTTTCATAAAAGTGAAAACGTTTTCTGATTTCTTTCAGTTAGTGAAACAAGGTACTGACGTAGGTGTAAGGCAAATTTTTGAGAGGCAGGGGAGACCTGTATCAAGTGAAAAATAAAAGAATAAAGCATCTTTTATTGGTAGTGATGTTTCTTAAAGGTTTATGGGCATGGGACAATTATTGTTTCTTTTCACTAATGGTCCAGCAAACCATATTTAGTAAAACTAAAACATTATAAGCCCAATAAATGATATAAAGAATATCATACTACTCAAATACTACCTGAAAGTGTACTCTCATTTATGAATGTCAACAGACATTGTAACTTGGCTAATAAAGGTAAGAAAAATACTGCTGGAGTTTTGAAAATTTATCTTGGCCCATGTAAAGCCAGTAGCCATGGCCACCATCACAGCTGCCTGGCCCATGCAGGTTCACATTAGATTTGGACAGTCGGTAATGAAACAACGGAGCCAAGAACTGGTGGGCCATTAGCTTTAATCCTAGCCTGTACCCTGCGGGCAAGAAATCCACACAGTGGGAAAACACTTCCCTTTCCATTCAGGGCTCCCAAAGCCACTGACTTATCCGAGTTTCCTAGAATCAAAGGTTTCTAGCTCATCAGACTTATTCACCTCTGTTCCCCATCTCCTTCTCTCTGCACAAACTGGCTTCTCCTTCAGCACTCCACCATTTTGGCAGCTTCTGCTCTCCCCCATGTAGCCTTTCTCTGCTCTCTTTTCTCTGGTCTCTCTCTAATGCTAATCTCAGGAACTGAGAGAGAAGAAGCTCCTGGTCTGCCCCATTTTATAGTGTAGAAATCAAAACCTTTAATCCAATATACAAACAAGGAAATCTCTGATACAAAGTCACTTACGGTAGGAAAGGCTTAATCTTAAAACTAAGCCTTAGGGCCCTGGTCGGTTGGCTCAGTGGTAGAGCATCGGCCTGGCGTGCAGGAGTCCCGGGTTCGATTTCCGGCCAGGGCACACAGGAGAAGCACCCATCTGCTTCTCCACCCCTCCCCCTCTCCTTCCTCTCTGTTCTCTCTTCCTCTCCCTCAGCCAAGGCTCCATTGGAGCAGCGTTTGCCCGGGTGCTGAGGATGGCTCTGTGGCCTCTGTCTCAGGCACTAGAATAGCTCTGATTGCAGCAGAGCGACGCCCCAAGATGGGCAGAGCATCGCCCCCTGGTGGGCGTGCCGGGTGGATCCCGGTTGGGCGCATGCAGGAGTCTGTCTGACTGCCTCCTCGTTTCCAACTTCAGAGAAATACAAAAAAGGAAAACAAACAAACAAACAAATAAAACAGCCTTAGGGCAGGGGTCAGGAACATTTTTGGCAGAGAGAGCCATAAACGCCACATATTTTAAAATGTAATTCCCTGCTTGACCTGTGGTGCCGCAGAGGATAAAACGTTGACCTGGAATGCTGAGGTCGCAGGTTCGAAACCCTGGGCTTGCTTGGTCAAGGCACATATAGGAGTTGATGATTCCTGCTCCTCCCCCTTCTCTCTCTCTTTTTTTCTCTCTCTCTCTCCCCTGCCATCTCTCTAAAATGAATAAATAAAAAAAAATGTAATTCCCTGAGAGCCATACAATGATGTGTGTACATTATGCATTATCCAATAAAAATTTGGTGTTGTCCTGGAGGACAGCTGTGATTGGCTCCAGCCACCCGCAACCATGAACATGAGCGGTAGGAAATGAATGGATTGTAATACATGAGAATGTTTTATATATATATAATATATATATATATATATATATTATATATATATATATATATATATTTTTTTTTTACAGAGAGAGTCAGAGAGAGGGATAGATAGGGACAGACAGACAGGAAGGGAGAGAAATGAGAAACATCAATTCCTTGTTGTGTGTCTTTAGTTGTTCATCGATTGCTTTCTCATATGTGCCTTGACCAGGGGGCTACAACAGTCCGAGTGACCCCTTGCTTGAGCCAGCGACCTTGGGCTCAAGCTGGTGAGCCTTGCTCAAACCAGATGAGCCCGCACTTAAGCTGGCGACCTTGGGGTCTTGAACCTGGGTCCTCTGCATCCCAGTCTGATGCTCTATCCACTGTGCCGCCGCCTGGTCAGGAGAGAATGGCTCATGCAGGTTCGCATTTGATTCAGACAGATGGTAATGAAACAATGGAGCCAAGAACTGGTGGGTCATTAACTTTAATTCTAGTTTGTACCCAGTGGGCAAGTAAAAACACACACTGGGCTCCAAAACCCACTCATTCAGTGCTCACAAAGCTACTGACTTATCCGAGTTTTCCTAGAATCAAAGGTTTCTAGCTCACCAGCCTTATTCACCTCTGTTCCCCATCTCCTCCTCTCTGCACAAACTCTGTACAAACTGGCTTCTCCCTCAGCACTCCGCCATCTTGGCTGCTTCTCCTCTCCTCCATGTGGCCTTTCTCTGCTCTCCTACAGCATGGGATCCTCCTAGAATGTAATCACTCTTCTCTCCAAACAACATGATCTCTCTTCCTTTTAAACCCTTTTTGTGCGAAAGCCCTCCCCCAACACATATTAACATAATCATACCCATCTCAAGCAATCACCTGGGCAATGGGCTTCCATGTGGGCAGCTGCCATCTTTAACAAAGTGAGCATAATATATTTTATCTGCCCAACAATCCACCCCTATGCTCACTTTACTACCAAACATCTATACCACCGGCATCCCTGTGCAAGGAAATTAGGCACATTACACAAATTACAACAACATGACAAATCATACAATTTCAACAATTGCAAAGGTACCATTTCACCAGTCTCTGAGCACTTTACCAAAAGTGCAAAATGTCCTCAGCCTTCTTTCTAGCCATGGGAAAAGCTTCCTGGGGCAGGGGAGTGCTTCCAGCAAAGCCTCCCCCCACCCTCATCGGGTACTTCACATTGTCCAAAATCCGTAAGTCCATCGAACAAAGGAGCCAGTGCTCACTCTGGTCGTAGTCCAAGAATCAGTCCACGCACATGGGGCCTCAGCCACCCCCCTCATCCCTGTCGTCCTGGCAGGTCTTACACTGTCTCAAAGAGGAGCATGTGGTAATGGCAGTCAGCATTTCCATCTCTGCTCTGGAGAGCATGATGGCATTCACCCCTATGTCCCAAAATCACAGACATACCAGGGGCATAGCAGGTACTCCTTGCTGCTGGGCTCTCACCTTCTGGAGACTATGGATCGCAACTCCAGCCCTATTCTCCTCATCCTCCAAAGAGGAACTGAAAACACCAGCTCCCGCTGCCAGGCTTGAGCTCTGGGCTGCCACCGCCTTCTGCTCCGCAGACCTTGCAGCCCCAGCCCCAGCCTTAGCCCCGGCCTCCTGCCACTGCTGGCTCTACACAACGTCTAGGGCAAGCTGCAACTCACGAACCTGTGATTCCTTCTCCAGCGGCTGCTCCATTTCCAAGCGAATCTCGCGAACCTGGTCAGCCTCCACCAGTGCTTGCTTCAGCTCCAGGGTCGGCATCTCTTTCTCCCACGTTTGCTCCAGCTCCTTCCACTGCTTGGTTTGCAGGTCCTGGGCAGCCTCTTCCACAGAGTTCTCAGTTTCCTCATGCATGGCTGTAAAAGTCAGCTAGCCTACAGCCCCAAAAGGATAGACATGGGGAACCATAACAGCAGCCAGTCCTCTAATCTACCACTCAGAGATGGTCGTGGCTCCATACCAAATTCCAAATCCTGTCACAGACTACGCCAAATGTATGGCCAGTAGCCACGGTCACCATCATAGCCACCTGGTCAATGCAGGTTTGCATTTGATTCAGACAGATGGTAATGAAACAACGGAGCCAAGAACTGGTGGGCCATTAGCTTTAATCCTAGCTTGCACCTGGCGGGCAGGTAAAAACACACACTGGGCTCCAAAACCCACTCATTCAGCGCTCACAAAGCTACTGACTTATCCGAGTTTTCCTAGAATCAAAGGTTTCTAGCTCACCAGCCTTATTCACCTCTGTTCCCCATCTCCTCCTCTCTGTACAAACTGGCTTCTCCCTCAGCACTCTGCCATCTTGGCTGCTTCTCCTCTCCTCCATGTGGCCTTTCTCTGCTCTCCTACAGCATGGGTTCCTCCTAGAATGTAATCACTCTTCTCTCCAAACAACGTGATCTCTCTTTCTTTTAAAACCTTTTTGCGCCTGACCAGGCGGTGGCGCAGTGGATAGGGCGTCAGACTGGGATGCAGAGGACCCAGGTTCAAGACTGCGAGGTCGCCAGCTTGAGCGCAGGCTCATCTAGTTTGAGCAAAAGCTCACCAGCTTGGACCCAAGGTCGCTGGCTCAAGCAAGGGTTTACTCGGTCTGCTGAAGGCACATATAAGAAAGCAATCAATGAACAACTATGGTCTCGCAAAGAAAAACTGATGATTGATGCTTCTCATCTCTCTCCATTCCTATCTGTTCCTGTCTATCTCTCTCTGACTCTCTCTCTGTCCCTGTAAAAAAGCACACACACACAGACACACACACACACACAAAAAAAACCCACCTTTTTGCATGAAAGCCTTCCCCCAACACATATTAACATAATCATGCCCTTGGGCGACGGGCTTCCACATGGGCAGCACCATCTTTAACAAAGTGAGCATAATATATTTTATATGCCCAACAATATGCTATACTTGATTTATTCTCCAACAAATCTTTAAGAACCCGTAATATACCAGGATTGTGCCAGCCACAGAGGATATAAAATGACTAAAACAGTCTAAACTTCTGCTTTTGGGGGCGTTTATGGTCAAGTGAGATGGGAGGAGGGGTGAGGTAAAAAAAAAAAAAAAAAAAAAAATATATATATATATATATATATATATGCAATTATAACTAAAGGGGTCAGATGCTCGGATGAGGGAATTAAAAGGTACCATTTGAGCCAAAAGAATAGGTACCTATCCCAGATGTGTGGGGAAGGGGCTGGTCAGAGAAGATGAACCCTAATATTTTACAGGAATTAGCTGTGTGTATGTGTGTTAAAGTGACTGTGTGGCCCAACCTGTGGTGGCACAGTGAATTAAGTGTCGACCTGGAATGCTGAGGTTGCCAGTTCGAAACCCTGGGCTTGCCTGGTCAAGGCACATGTTGGGCAGATAAAATGTATTATGCTCACTTTGTTAAAGATAACAGGAGGAGGCCGTCGCCCAGGTGATATTAATGTGTGTTGGGGTGGGCTAAAGGCAGGCAGAATCCTTTAGCCTGGGGCTTGGTTTTGGGATTAAGCCTTTCCTACCCTTTTTGATGTAGGGCGGTACAATCCTATCATGCCTCAGAGGGTGACTTTGTATTAGAGACTTCCCTGTTTTGTATATTGGATTAAGGGTTGTGAAGCTACACTATAAAATGGGGGCAAAACGGGACTTGGCTCTTGGTTCCTGAGGTTAGCATGAGAGAGCAGAGAGAGTAGAGCCAGCAGCGGGAGGAGGCCACGTGGAGGAGGCCAGGAAAAGCAGCCAAGATGGCGGAGTGCTGAGTGAGATGCCAGTTTGTGTAGAGTTTGTATCTGGGAGAAGGAAGGAGATGGGGAACTGAGGAGAATAAGTCTGGTGAGCTAGAAACCTTTGATTCTAGGAAACTCGGATAAATCAGTAGCTTTGTGAGCACTGAATGTGATTGGGTTTTGGAGCCCAGTGTGTATTTTTACTTGCCCGCCGGGTGCAAGGTAGGATTAAAGGTTATGGCCCACCAGTTTTTGGCTCCATGGTTTCTTTACCGGCTGTCCGAATCCAATGCGAACCTGCATGGGCCAGGCGGCTCTGATAGTGGCCCTGGCCCTGATTACTGCCTTTACATTTGGCGTAGTCGGCAGGATTCGATACAGATCGGCAAGGAGCCTTTGAGCGGTGGAGTAGAGGACTGGCTAGTGTTAGGGTTCCCCATGGCTGCCCTTTTGGGGATCGTAGGCTGGCTGACTTTTACAGCCATGCGTGAGGAAACTGAGAGCTCTGTGGAAGAGGTTGCCCGGGACCTGCAAACCGAGCAGCGGAAGGAAGTGGAGCAAACACAGGAGAAACCGATGCTGACCCTGGAGCTGGAGGAAATGCTGGAGGAGGAGGCCAACCAGGTGTTCGAGATTCGCCTGGAAATGGAGCAAACGCTGGAGGAGGATTCAGAGGTTCGTGAGTTGCAGCTTGCCCTGGATGTTGCGGAGAGCCAGCAGCAGCTGAGGCTGAGGCTGAGGCTGAGGCTGAAGCTGAAGCTGAGGCCAGGTCCGGAGCTGCAAGGTCTGTGGAGCAGAAGGCGGCGGCAGCCCGGGGCTTGAGCCTGGCAGCGGGAGCTGGTGTTTTCAGTTCCTCTTTGGAGGATGAGGAGAATTGGGCTGGAGTTGTGATCTGCAGTCTCCAGAAGATGGAAGCCCAGCTGGAAGGAGCACCTACTATGGCCCCGGTAGGTCTGCGATTTGGGGACATAGGGCTGGACATGCTTTCCGGAGCAGAGATGGAAATGCTGACTGCCATTGCCACGTGCTCCTCTTTGGGACAGTGTAAGACCTGCCAGGACGGCAGGGATGAGGGGGGTGGCTGATGCCCCATGTGCGTGGACTGATTTCCTGGACTACGACCGGAGTGGGCATTGGCTCCTTTGTTGGATGGACTTACGGATTACGGATTTTGGACAATGTGAAATACCCTGATGGGGGTGGGGGGTGGCTTTGCTGAAAGCACTCCCCCACCCTGGGAAGCCTTTCCGATGGCTAGAAGGAAGGCCGAGGACATTTTGCGCTTTGGGCTAAGTGCTCAGAGACTGGTGAAGTGTACCTTTGTAATTGTTGAAACTGTATGATTTTTGCTGTTGTAATTTGTGTAATGTTCTAATTTCCTTGCACAGGGATACCGGTGGTATAGATTGTGGGTAGTAAAGTGAGCATAGGGGTAGATTGTTGGGCAGATAAAATGTATTATGCTCACTTTGTTAAAGATAACAGGAGGAGGCCGTCGCCCAGGTGATATTAATGTGTGTTGGGGTGGGCTAAAGGCAGGCAGAATCCTTTAGCCTGGGGCTTGGTTTTGGGATTAAGCCTTTCCTACCCTTTTTGATGTAGGGCGGTACAATCCTATCATGCCTCAGAGGGTGACTTTGTATTAGAGACTTCCCTGTTTTGTATATTGGATTAAGGGTTGTGAAGCTACACTATAAAATGGGGGCAAAACGGGACTTGGCTCTTGGTTCCTGAGGTTAGCATGAGAGAGCAGAGAGAGTAGAGCCAGCAGCGGGAGGAGGCCACGTGGAGGAGGCCAGGAAAAGCAGCCAAGATGGCGGAGTGCTGAGTGAGATGCCAGTTTGTGTAGAGTTTGTATCTGGGAGAAGGAAGGAGATGGGGAACTGAGGAGAATAAGTCTGGTGAGCTAGAAACCTTTGATTCTAGGAAACTCGGATAAATCAGTAGCTTTGTGAGCACTGAATGTGATTGGGTTTTGGAGCCCAGTGTGTATTTTTACTTGCCCGCCGGGTGCAAGGTAGGATTAAAGGTTATGGCCCACCAGTTTTTGGCTCCATGGTTTCTTTACCGGCTGTCCGAATCCAATGCGAACCTGCATGGGCCAGGCGGCTCTGATAGTGGCCCTGGCCCTGATTACTGCCTTTACAGCACATATGGGAGTTGATGCTTCCTGTTCCCCCCCTTCTCTCTATCTTTCTCCCTTCAGTAAAATGAATAAATAAAATCTTTAAAAAAAGTGACTGTGTGTGTCTGCGTTAGGAAAGGTATGGCAGCATGATGGGACAATGCTTGGGGACAGAGAGGCTTGCATATAGAGCAGGGTGAAGAGGATTCAGGCAGTGGAAACACCCTTGTGGAAACACCTCCCCAACCAAAGGGAACATGGCATGTTTGAGGGTGTCCCAGTTTCTCAGGAGTGCTGTTGTGTAGAAAGGGAAGGGTAAGGATTAGGATTAGGAAGGCAAACCCACCCTGGTTATCAGAGATCAGAGAACAAAGACTCTTATCAACCTAGTTTGAATTTTACCTCTGTGGGCAAGGGAAGCCTTTGAATGGGTGTAAACTGGGATGTTAAGATAGTCTGGGTGAAATTTGTGAATTTTGTCAACATCGCACATGAAATAAAGTTCACTGTAAGTTATTCCTTATGCATTTCTTCTTCTTTTCCAACTGAGAGGAAGGGAGATAGAGAGACACACTCCCACATGCACCCCAACCGAGATCCACTGGCAATATTTGTCTGGGGCTGATGCTCTGCCCAACTAGGGCCATGCTCACAACTGAGCTATTTTTAGTGCCTGAGGCAGAGGCTCCCCAGAGCCATCCTCAGTGCCTGGGGCCAATGTGCTTGAATCAATCCAGCCATGGCTGTGGGAGGGGAAGAGAGAGAAAGTGAGAAAAAGAAGGGTCAGGGTGAGGGGTTGAGAAGCAGATGGTGGCTTTACCCATGTGCACTGACTGGGAATCAAACCTGGGACTTCCACACGCCAGGCTGACGCTCTACCACTGAACCAAACTGGCAGGGCCTAGTCATTTATTTGTTTATTTTTCTTTCAATAAGTATTAACTGAATGTGTGTTGTGTGCGCCATGTACTGTGCTAGCTGCTAGGATTATGAAGGGGTAATGTTTGAAACATTTATTTAGCTGAAATGTAGCAAACGGTCAGCCTGGCCACAGGAGCGGCTATTTGAGGGCAGACTGGGGACGGGTCAGTGGGGCTCACACCCTGTGGGGTGGGTGGAGAGAAAACGCAGAGCCACTCTGCTCAAGAGTGCTTTAATGTCCACAGAAACTTCTTCCTGGTCTTAGGACACTGAGGAGGTCTTCCTGCAATGGTGTGGTTTAAAGAATTATCAGTCTGAGAAAAACGTGTCCTGTGTCTCAGGGAGAGGCGCACTGATGGTGGAGGAGCCTGCGAGGTGCTGCCCAGATCTCCCTCTGGGAGTGCTGGCTGAGAATGGGCCTCAGGAATGAGCCCTTTTGGAGGACTACCTGGTCTAAGGAGAGGTGCCTTGCCCACGGTCACTCCTCCTCCCAGAGACCTTCACCTTCTGATGACTCACTGGTCTGTTCCTTCCACCTCTTCTGAGCACCCCTGAGGGGACCTGCTGGTTCCAGAGTGTAAAGCCGGTAGCCACGGCCACCATTACAGCCGCCTGGCCCATACAGGTTCACATTTGATTTGGACAGATGGTAATGAAACAACGGAGCCAAGAACTGGTGGGCCATTGTAAAGCCAGCAGCCACGGCCAGGGCCACCATCACAGCAACCGCCTGGCCAGTGCAGGTTCGCATTGGATTCGGACAGTCGGTAAAGAAACAGCGGAGCCAAAAACTGATGGGCCATAGTCTTTAATTCTAGCTTGCACCCGGCGGGCAAGTAAAAATACACACTGGGCTCCAAAATCCAGTCACATTCAGTGCTCACAAAGCCACTGACTTATCCGAGTTTCCTAGAATCAAAGGTTTCTAGCTCACCAGACTTATTCACCTCTGTTCCCCATCTCCTTCCTTATCCCAGATACAAACTCTACACAAACTGGCATCTCACTCAGCACTCCGCCATCTTGGCTGCTTCTCCTGGCCTCCTCCACGTGGCCTTTCTCTGCTCTCCTCTGCTCTCTCTTCTAATAATCTCAGGAACCAAGAGCGCAAACTCCCCTCCGTCCCCATTTTATAGTGTAGAAATCCAAACCCTTAATCCAATATACAAAATAGGGAAGTCTCTAATACAAAGTCACTTCTCTGAGGCATGATTGGATTGTACCGCCCCATATCAAAAAGGGTGGGAAAGGCTTAATCCCAAAACCAAGCCCCAGGCTACAACGATCCTGCCTGCCCACAGAGACAAACATTAATATCACCTGGGCAATGGCCTCCACGTGAGCAGCACCACTTTAACAAAGTGAGCATAATACATTTTATCTGCCCAACAGCCATCATCTTTATCCTAGCTTGCACCCCATGAGCAAGACATACAGTGGGAAAACACTTCCCTTTCTATTCAGGGCTCCCAAAGCCACTGACTTATCCGAGTTTCCTAGAATCAAAGGTTTCTAACCTCACCAGTCTCATTTTCCTCTGTTCCCCATCTCCTTCTTTCTGAACAAACTGGCTTCTCCCTCGGCACTCCACTATCTTGGCTGCTTCCCTTCTCCTCCACGTGGCCTTTCTCTTCTCTCCTTCAGCATGGGCTCCTCGTAGAACATAATCACTCTTCCCCAGAACAACGTTATCTCTCTTCCTTTTAAAACCTTTTGGTGCAAAAGCCCTCTCCCAACAACATTAACATAATCACGCCCATCCCAAGCAAGAAGGGCAACTAATATCATCACCTGGGCGACGGGCTTCCACATGGGCATCGCCATCTTTAACAAAGTGAGCATAATATATTTTAGCTGCCCAACACAGAGCTCCACAGAAGGTTTGAGGACTTCCTTGGGGCTAAATGTAATCAACTTCTCCGTCCACTTCTGCTTGTCCCCTCTCCCTTTCCAACAGTGTTGATCCCTGTTGGTCAAATAAGTTTGTGAATATGATATATAGGTTTGCTCGCTTATAGTTTGCATTGGGTGTGGGGGACAGGCTGTAAGCAGGCAGGGTCGTTATACCTGAAAGCTTAGTTTTAAGACTAAGCCTTTCCCACCCTAAATGACTTTGTATCAGAGACTTCCTTGTTTGTATATTGGATTAAAGATTTTGATTTCTACACTATAAAATGGGGCAGACCGGGGCCCTGGCCGTTTGGCTCAGCGGTAGAGCGTTGGCCTGGCGTGTGGGGGACCCGGGTTCGATTCCCGGCCAGGGCACATAGGAGAAGCGCCCATTTGCTTCTCCACCCCCACCCCCTCCTTCCTCTCTGTCTCTCTCTTCCCCTCCCGCAGCCAAGGCTCCATTGGAGCAAAGATGGCCCGGGCGCTGGGGATGGCTCCTTGGCCTCTGCCCCAGGCGCTAGAGTGGCTCTGGTCGCGGCAGAGCGACCCCCCGGAGGGGCAGAGCATCACCCTCTGGTGGGCAGAGCATCGCCCCTGGTGGGCGTGCCAGGTGGATCCCGGTCGGGCGCATGCGGGAGTCTGTCTGACTGTCTCTCCCCGTTTCCAGCTTCAGAAAAATACAAATAAAATAAAATAAAATAAAATGGGGCAGACCGGGAGCTTGCTCTCTCTCGGTTCTTGAGATTAGCATTAGAGGGGAGATCAGAAAAAGGCCACGTGGAGGAGAGGAGAAGTAGCTAAGATAGCAGAGTGCTAAAAGAGAAACCAGTTTGTGTAGAGTTTCTGCAGAGAGAAGGAGATGGGGAACAGAGGTGAATAAGGTTAGTGAGGTAGGAGCCTTTGATTCTAGGAAACTCAGATAAGTCAGTGGCTTTGGGAGCCCTGAATGGAAAGGGAAGTGTTTTCCAGCTGTGTGTATTTCTTGCTTGCTGGGTGCAAGCTAGGGTTAAAAGGTAATGGCCCACCAATTCTTGGTTCCATTGTTTCATTATTGTCTGTCCGAATCAAATGCAAACCTGCATGGGCCAGGCGGCTGTGATGGTGGCCATGGCTACTGGCTTTACAATCTCCAAATCACTCCAGAGTTCTGCATGCTAATTTTGCTAGTTTTTCAACCTGCAATGCCATCATCTAAGCCAGAAATCTGGAAAACACTAGACTCCTTTCTCTCCTTTATCCTCCTTATCTACTCAATCACCGAATTCTATTTTCCTCCCTTCCAGTTGCCACCACTCATAATTCAATTCATCACTGCCTGTCACCTAGGTGAACTATTTTGGTTCCTGTTAGTCTTCCTGTCTTTACCTTTGTCTTGATCAAAATGACTTATTTTTTAAAAAATAACTGCTCTGTTTGCCTGACCTGTGGTGGCGCAGTGGATAAAGTGTTGCCCTGGAAATGCTGAGGTTGCCGGTTCAGGACCCTGGGCTTGCCTGGTCAAGGCACATATGGGAGTTGATGCTTTCTGCTCCTCCCCCCTTCTCTCTCTCTCTCTCTCTCTCTCTCTCTCTCCCTTCTCTATAATGAATAAATAAAATCTAAAAAAAAAACAACCCTGCTCTGTTTAATACATCTATTGAGGTATATTTGACACACAGTATACTGCATATATTCAAAGTGAAAATTGGTGAATTTTGACACGTGTATATAACTGTGAAACTGTTTCCACAATCAAAACCTGTCACTAACTTTGTTATTTTTAAATTACAAAAGCTGTGCAAACTGGTTGGAGATCTGTGTCTACACATGTCATCAGATCCTCTGGGGTAATCTTTTAAAATATGAATCTCAGCACGTTTTTTCCTTGCTTTAAATTCCTTTCATTGCTTCCACTGCCTTTGGATAAAGATAAAAATCTTTACCTGAAGGCTTGGTCTGGTCCAGGGTCTGGCCAGGCAGGACTGGATCTTTTTTTTTTTTAATCAATTGTTCTTTTTTACAGAGAGAGGAAGGAGAAGAGAGAGAGAGAGAGCATCAATTTGTTGTTTGTGTTATACATTCATTTGCTGATTCTCACATGTCCCTTCAGTGAGGATTGAATCCACATTTTTGGCATATCAAGATGATGCTCTAACCAACTGAGCTACCTGGCCAGGCAGGGCTGGATCTTAAAGAAAGGTATGATGCCTTGCCTTCTTGCCTCTGGGCCTTTGCCCTCCCCCCTCCTGCTATTTCCCAGCTTCTGCATTTTATTTATTTATTTATTTATTTTATTTTTTTTGTATTTTTCCAAAGCCGGAAATGGGGAGAGACAGTCAGACAGACTCCCGCATGCGCCCAACCGGGATCCACCCGGCACGCCCACCAGGGGCGAAGCTCTGCCCACCAGGGGGCGATGCTCTGCCCCTCCGGGGCATCGCTCTGCCTCGACCAGAGCCACCCCAGCGCCTGGGGCAGAGGCCAAGGAGCCATCCCCAGCACCCGGGCCATCTCTGCTCCAATGGAGCCTCGGCTGCGGGAGGGGAAGAGAGAGACAGAGAGGAAGGAGGGGGGGAGTGGAGAAGCAAATGGGCACCCCTCCCACGTGCCCTGGCCGGGAATCGAACCCAGGTCCCCTGCACGCCAGGCCGATGCTCTACCGCTGAGCCAACCGGCCAGGGCCAGCTTCTGCATATTTTTAAATATGATCAAATGTTTTAGCCTGACTGGTGGTGGCCCAGTGGACTGAATGTTGGCCTGGGACTCTAAGGCCCCCTGTTCAGAACCTCAAGTTCACTGGTTAGAGCATGGGCTCATCTGCTTGAGCTGGGCTTTCGAGCTTGAGTGCGGGGTCATAGGCTTGAGTGCAGGATCATTGACCTGATTCCAAGGTCACTGGCTCGAGCCCAACGGTCACTGCCTTGAGCAAGGGGTCACAGGCTTGGTTTGAGCCTCCTGGTCAATGTACATATGAGAAGCAATCAACAAAAACAACTATGAGCTGATGCTTCTCACCTTTCTTTCCCCAACCCTTATCCCTACCTATCTCTTTAATTAAAAAAATTATTGAAGGCCCTGGCTGGTTGGCTCAGTGGTAGAGCACCGGCCTGGCGTGCAGGGGTCCCGGGTTCAATTCCTGGCCAGGGCACACAGGAGAAGCACCCATCTGCTTCTCCACCCCTCCCCCTCTCCTTCCTCTCTGTCTCTCTCTTCCCCTCCTGCAGCCAAGGCTCCATTGGAGCAAAGTTGGCCCGGGCGCTGAGGATGGCTCTGTGGCCTCTGCCTCAGGTGCTAGAATGGCTCTGGTTGCAACAGAGCGACGCCCCCTGGTGGGCGTGCCGGGTGGATCCTGGTTGGGCGCATGCGGGAGCCTGTCTGACTGCCTCCCCGTTTCCAACTTCAGAAAAATACAAAAAAAAAAAATTATTGAATATTTTAAATAATTGCCAAATAATAGTTTTTGAGTGCTTACTTTTTGTCAGGTTCTGTGCTTTACACACATTGTATCCTTTAACCTTCACAAAACCTGCAGTTGGTATTATTGTCCTTATTTTGCAGACCAGGAGCTCTAACTTCCCCAAATCATGCAGCTAGGAGGTGAAGTTGTTCGTTTAGGGTTCAGCTGCTTGCTGAATCCTTAGATCAACTTATGTTCCTGGTTACAGGCTCTTGGGTCACAGCCTCCAGTTGTCCCTTATAATACACATCACAGTATTAAATGTCTGCCTTCCCAATTAAATAGAAGTTGTATGAATGCAGAGACCACATGTGACTTGCTTCTGTGCCAGGGCCTAGTGCACAGGACATGCTCAGTGCATACTTGTTGGGGGAGATTGAATGTATAGTCATCTCCACTGCACTAGGTATCTCTGTGGCAATAGCTTGGATTCTGGCATCAGAAAGAAGTTCAAGTCCAAACTCTACCAATACACATACAACCTCAAGCAGCTATTTAACCTCTCTGAGCCTCCGTTTCTTCACCTATCAAATAGAGATGATAATACTTGTCCCCCTTATAGAATTGCTCCAAGGAACAAATAAGAGGCTAACAAAGAGTTCTCAGCATGGACTGTGGCACATACTTCTGTCATCCCAACTTTGAATGGAAGCCATTCAAGGCCAAGTCAAACCTTGTAATCGTTTTGTATTCTCTACTGTGCCTGGCATATATAGAATATAAAGTTTGTCTTACAGAGCCAATAAGTACTTATCTTGTATGTGATGTTTCTATAGGGCTATGGTTTGTGATTTCAGTCTCCCTAATTTACAAGTCAAGGGGTAAACAATGCAAAGTTTTGTTTTGTTTTGAAATCACTGTTTCTTAGCTGGGTGGGAGTGTTGCTGGTTGCTCAGGGTGGAATGGGTGAGGCATCCCGGATCAGATTGGAGCCAGCCTCTATCTAGGCCAGATAATGCAAGGTGCAGAACACTTAGAAGATCCATAGATCTGTAGACCTTGGGTGTGGTCAGAGCTCTTGGAGATGCTAATGTCCAGTTTTGATTCATTCATTCATCAAACATTTACACAACCCATTTATAGGAAACTCTCTATATGTGGAGTGCTGCTTGAGATACTCTGGGCTGTTATTTTCACACAGTTAGTGCTGGCCACAGAAAAATCCCCTACAGAACTGTGAAGGTTACAGATTCTAGGGTCTCCCACTTTGATAAAGCCCAGGGTGCTCCTGGCGCTGTTTTTTTTTTTTCTTCAATGTTTCACGTGATTCTGATGCACTATTCTGGGAAAACAAACATACTGAAGGCACTGTCCATATTCACAAAGGTGATTGGAACATAGTAGACATGAAAAACTTAGTCAGGTCCCATCAGTTTTTTGTTTTGTTTGTTTTTTGGTTTGTGTTTGACTCTGAGTAATAAGAATTTATTAGTCTGTATCGTCTATTCTGCAAAATATAGCCTAAGGCTTCATAGAAAGGGTCAAGCGATATAATTTCATTTATGTGCCGCTGTTGGGACTGAGGGTGTTCTGCTAGAGATGTGGGCTGATGGACCTTGTTTACGTACAAGCTGGTACCTAGTCAGAAGCACACACAGTAACACAGCTTAACTCAGGTCTAGCAAATCGCAGGCCAGGAAGAGATGAGACTGAATTGTCTCGGGGGAGGTATGATTTACCGGTAGATTGTTAATCCAGAGGAACCAGTACATTGATGTGCCGAAATACTGATGAGTCCCTTTCTGTCAATATTCAGAAAGTGTCTCCGTTATCACCCACCCTGTGGACAGTCCTCTCGCTTCCCTGGAAGTTGGAAACTGTGGGTGAAGTAGGGAAGCTGGATGTCTCTGCCCACACAAACACAAATTCAGCACCAACCCTGAATGCAAATGTGTTGATCTGGGACTACAGGAAGTGAGCGAAGAGCTTATTATGTAAGTAAAAGCTTTTCTTTTATTCAGTTTCAGGATGTGAAATGATACACATTTACCCTGTTTTATCTAATCAGGAACTTAATAGCTACTATGTTGGAAAAATTTGATTCCAATGTTACAATGCCCTGGCTGGGTTGCTCAGTTTGTTAATGTGATCCCAATACACCAAGGCTGTGGGTTTGATCCCTCCATCAGAGCACGTACAACAATCAATCAATCAATGCATAAATAAGTGGAACAACAATCCAATGTTTTTTTTCTCTCTCTCTAAAATCAATCAATCAATAACAAATATTTTTAAAACACCCCAATCAACAAGTATTATTAAGCACCTATTGTGTATGGAAGGATCCTTTTTAATATTCCCATAAAAAAACCCCACTTAGTTTAACTCTTAAGTTTATTCACAGCCAAATGTTTTATAAGCTATCTCAACATTCTTGTTATTAGTGTCTGCTTTTAGTATGGAGGGTAATGAGATTTGTTACCCAATTGCCATATATTTATGTTTTTGTAATTGTTACATGTCTAGGTGTGAGTGTTTTGAGGGTGTTTTGTATTATTCTAAGTGGCAGATAGTTGGATCAGAGGACAGACTATTAACACAGGGCTTTCCAAGTGACTAAATCAGCATCTCATACAAGGTCATGGGTACAGGGTCTGACAAGCACCCTACTTTAGCTTTAAATTTATCTTTTGGTCAAACATTTTCACAATTAATCTGAAATATTTTTCCCTGAAAAAATATGGTTAAATATGTTAAAGTGATGCTAAATTAATATACCAAGAAGAAAAGAAGTAGATAACTAAAAATAATGATATATGATTAATGGTTTTGAGTCATAGCCTGTTTTTATCCTGTTCTAGAATATGAGTATCCATATTTGTATTTGCAGAGCAATACAAGAAAAAATAAAATTGCAATTTTTAGTTTAAAATTTTTTTCTGCCTTCCTTCCTTCCTTCCTTCCTTCCTTCCTTCCTTCCTTCCTTCCTTCCTTCCTTCCTTCCTTCCTTCTTTCCTTCCTTCCTTCCTTTCTCTCTCTCTCTCTTTTCCTCCCTCCCTCCCTCCCTCCCTCCCTCCCTCCCTCCCTCCCTCCCTCCTTCCTTCCTTCCTTCCTTCCTTCCTTCCTTCCTTCCTTCCTTCCTTCCTTCCTTCCTTCCTTCCTTCCTTCCTTCCTTTCTCTCTCTCTCTCTCTCTCTCTCTCTCTCTCTCTCTCTTTCTTTCTTTCTTTCTTTCTAATTCTAAGCATACTGAAACTGTCATTTGAGAACTTGATCCCATTAGTGACTACTTCCAAAGAGTTGTTTCTCCTGGACTAGATGTCAGCCTACTTAAGAGTTCATTGTTAATTTTATAAAGGGGTGATCATGTTATTGTGGCAATGCTGTTTCAAAATCCTCATCTCTTGGAGATACACAGAGAAATACTTACAAGTAAAATGATACGGCATCTTGCCTTTGCTTTAAAAATATTCCAGCCAGACAAAACAAAACACAGAGAAAAAGGAAACAGGGAGATACATGTTTAATGAGAATAGCAGATTGTTGGTAATTGTTTAAGATGGGCGGGGCTCATTATTTTCTCTCTTGTCATGCACTTAAAAAATGTCCACAATAAAAGTTTTTTTTTTAAGGTTTGTTTCAGCAACACATGCTACGTCAAATTCTTGTTGCACCCTCTTTTAGAAATCTTTATTTTGTCAAACTTTCTTCTTCAGGCACATCTAGGAGGTAAACACAGTGAGATTGGCTGGCCCTTCCCATTATTTGTCCACAATATAAATTTAACACTCACCCATCAAATAACCAATGCTGGAGCAAGGGGATTTTAAAGGAGGCCATGACCAGGTCACAAAAGCAAGTCACATTTCTGATCTTCAGTTTCCTTATTGGATAATGAGAAAGCTAGACTGGGTGACCTCAACCATAACCTCTCCTTTTTTTAATCTTCAAATTTATTTTAATGACATGTATAGGAGTTAACAAATTACAATTAAAATGAAATCAGTTATGTTAATTCCACATAACTTAAAATCATGCAACACTGCATGGTAAAAACAACAGCTTTTTTCATATCCAAAAGAATGTTATTTTGAGACTCGTGGTAGCATATTAATTTTTTTTTTTTTTTTTTTTTTTTTTTTTACAGAGACAGAGAGAGAGTCAGAGAGAGGGATAGACAGGGACGGAGAGAGATGAGAAGCATCAATTATTAGTTTTTCATTGCGACACCTTAGTTGTTCATTGATTGCTTTCTCAAATGTGCCTTGACCGTGGGCCTTCAGCAGACCCAGTAACCCCTTGCTCAAGCCAGCAACCTTGGGTCCAAGCTGGTGAGCTTTTGCTCAAACCAGAGGAGCCTGCGCTCAAGCTGGCGACTTCGGGGTCTTGAACCTGGGTCTTCCGCATCCCAGTCCGATGCTCCATCCACTGCGCCACCGCCTGATCAGGCCATATTGAAATTTTTGACATAAACTTTTTGCAGAGTATTTTATCAAAAGCTTAAAGACTTGATTAGTTAATGTTATTAAGAAACATAATAGCCCCTGGCAAGTTGGCTCAGTGGTGCAGTGTTGGCCCTGCCTGTGGATGTCCTGGGTTTGATTCCTGGTTGAGGCACATAGGAGAAGCAACCATCTGTTTCTCTACCCCTTTTCTTTCTCCTTCCCTCTTCTCTCTCTCCTTCTCTCTCCCCTCTCCTCCTGCAGCCAGGGCTCAATTTTAACAAATTGACCTCAGGAGTTGAGGATGGCTCTGTGGCCTCTGCCTCAGGTGCTAAAAAAATGGCTCTGTTGCTAAGCAATGGAGCTATGGCCCCAGATGGACAGAGCATCGCCCCCTGGTGGGCTTGTGGGGTGGATCCTGGTAGGGCACATGCAGGAGTCTGTCTCTGCATCTCCTCTTCTCACTAAAAAACAAAACAAGACAAAACAAAACCAACAAAACCTCCTCCCATAATAAACATTATTAGTAAAGTGAGGTTACAAGTAATTAATTTCAAAATTACACCAAGTATAGGGTTGAATGTAGTCTCATGAAATAAATGCTTGGTTAGAAAATTGTTTTTGAAAAAGGTCTCATATTGAAGCTATGTATTAATTTTGTCAAGTCAGGTTATATAAATCAATAGTCAAGTTTAATCAGTTAAAGAAAATATGCCTATCCTTTCTTATACTCATAAATAAGTACTTATACAGTCCTTATATCCAAATGAAGAAAAGTTCAATGTAAAAAATATACCTCCAATCCACTTAATATGGTTGAAATAGCTATATATGTACACAATAAATTACGTTGATGAAAATGTCCAATGTAAATCACGTTCAACCATCATCAATATTTAAGCTGGAGTATTGTTGTAAACAATAGAGAAAAACAAATTTCCAGTTCTATGTGTTTTTGAATCCAGCTTCCTGGGAACAGAAGCATAATGATCTCATGATTGAGGCAGTGTAACACAATCCGACTTTAAATACACGAGCACCTAATGGCAGGTGCCTTTGCACCAGATGCCTGTTCCTTCATATGAGGTGCTCTTTATAACAATCCCTTCTCTGGCAATCTTGACTTTCTTTCCCGGTGCTGGTCTCTTTCCAAGAATTATCTGGGCTTTCAAAGAAAATGGTTGCATTCAAGAACCTGCCCTACAGTTTTTGTGGTTCTTAGGAGAATCTTTGAAATCAGCTGGTAGTCACGTTTATTTGTCGTAGAAGATGACCTAGTTGCTGTCAATGTATATTTTAGCTTGCATTATGACATTCTGAAATATCATGTTAATCAAGGCTTTTGATAATTTAACTCAGCTTAACTTTTTTTAAAAATTAGTTAATGCACTTTTAAAGTTAATATGTATAGTTATTTTCCTTAGCTACAGAAAGCAAGTGAAATCTGGAACACACTAACCATCTTTTTTTTGTTGTTGTTTGTTTGTTTTACAGAGACAGAGAGAGAGTCAGAGAGAGGGATAAATAAGGACAGACAGACAGGAACGGAGAGATGAGAAGCATCAATCATTAGTTTTTCGTTGCATGTTGCAACACCTTAGTTGTTCATTGACTGCTTTCTCATATGTGCCTTGACCGCAGGCCTTCAGCAGACTGAGTAACCCCTTGCTTGAGCCAGCGACCTTAGCTTAAACCAGATGAGCCCGCGCTCAAGCTGGCGACCTTGGGGTCTCAAACCTGGATCCTCCACATCCCAGTCCGATGCTCTATCCACTGCGCCACCGCCTGGTCAGGCATACACTAAACATCTTTAAATGTACAGTGACATGATGTAGATTTACACTGTTGTAAAATTATCACCACCATCCATCTCCAGAACTTTCACATCACCCATGCTGAAACTCTGTCCCCATTAAACTCCCTGTCTTTTTCTTGCCTCAGTCCTGATGTGTTTGATTATTCTAGGTGTTTCATGTAAGTGGATTTATACAATATTTGTCCTCTTGTGTCTGGCTTATTTCACGTAGCATCACGTCTACCAGCTTCGTTTACGTTGTAGCGTGAGTCAGAATTCCATTCCTTTTCAAGGCTGCAAAGTATTCCAGTGTATGTATGTGTGTGTGTGTATTTAAATTTTATTTATTTACTTATATTTTACAGAGACAGAGAGTGAGTCAGAGAGAGGGATAGACAGGGACAGACAGTAACGGAGAGAGATGAGAAGCATCAATAATTAGTTTTTCTCTGTGTGTTGCAACACCTTAGTTGTTCATTGATTGCTTTCTCATATGTGCCTTGACCGCGGGCCTTCAGCAGACTGAGTAACCCCTTGCTGGAGCCAGCAACCTTAGGTTCAAGCTGGTGAGCTTTTGCTCAAAGCAGATGAGCCCGCGCTCAAGCTGGCGACCTTGGGGTCTCGAACCTGGGTCCTCTGTATCCCAGTTTGACACTCTATCCACTGCGCCACTGCCTGGTCAGGCTATATTTTGTTTATTCATTCATCCACTGATGGACATTTGGGTTGCTCCCACCTTTTGGCGATAGTGGATAACTCTGCCATGCACATTGGTGGATACAAATTGGGTTTTTGTTTTGCAGTTTTATTGTTGCTTTTCTTGTTGTTTTGTGTGCTTTGCAGGAGGTTTAGAATGTTTATTTATACATCTGTGATTATTTTGGGAGTTTCTTAGAAGCTGCATTTTAAAATAAATATTCCATGTATTCTTACGAGCAGGTAAAATTGGAAGACACTTTGTACCGTTTTACCCTGAGTGAAATCCAGCCAAAATAAAAACATCAGGAATAGTCTCTGAAAAGAGAAGCAGAACCCAGAAGTCTGGAGACGGTTGGGAGCAAGGGAAGTCATGGCGGCAAGAGGGAGGATTGGTGCTCACAAGCAGGTCAGATATGTGAGAGCCAATCAACCATCTGCCAGAGCTGCTCCTGAGTCTGTGAGCATCTGTGCTGGCAGGAGGAGCCTGAGATAGATGGGTTAAAATTGCTAATTCCTCTTCCGTGCTGACTGGATGTACAGAAAATCCCCATTTGGCTCTGCTTTTAAGAATGCCCTGCTGCGCTCAGCATTTCTCCTGTGCATCTGCTGATGCTCATATTTTGAACAGGGGCATTACCCAATCTGTGTCAGGGTAACGGTTGGTTCTTGGTTTCAACATCATATTAAAAACTTGTGAAGGCCTCCTAAGCGTTAGCAGCTGGTCTGAACTCCATCTCGTGTACACATCTTAGATTTTCATCCAGGGAATAATGGGGGTGCCTTGAGGTAACCTTGATGACAGAAGCCAACCGTTGTCATGGGAACATCTTTGAGGCAGTTTGTTAGTGAACTGCTGTTCCAGCGATTGAAGGCAATGCCACAGTGACTCAGTTTGGGAGTAAAAGCAGTTTGGGATTTTTTTTTTTTCAGTTTGGGATTTTATGGCCACCAGGGAGACTCTCAGGTGACTGTCCAGAGGGAATAAAAAACATCTGGCTAGCTGCTGGCATATTTGTATTCATTCAGCAAATATTTATTGAGCTTCGTTTATTACGTTCTAGGTGCAGTAGATAAACCAGAAGATAAAAGATAAAAAAAAAAAAAGGAAGTCCTTGAAGTTACTGAGCTTTTGTTCTGATGTGGGAGACAGGTAATAAAACAAATAGAAAGGTATTTTTAGACAGCAGAATACAAAGCATCAAGTAGTCTTAATTAAATCCTTAATGGTGATTAAGTTTATTGCAAGAATCCTTTAGATCAATAGGTCCAATGGTTTATTTCACTTATGATTTATCTGTAAAAATACAACTTTCAAACAAACCATCATTTACAAAGGAAAGTCTTCCTTCTTTTTTTTAAAATAGGTTTTTAAATTTATTTATTCATTTTAGAGGAGATAGAGAGAGAGAGAGAAAGAGAAAGAGAGAGAAAGAAGGGGAGAGGAGCAGGAAGCTTCAACTCCCATACGTGCCTTGACCAGGCAAACCCAGGGTTTTGAACCACCAACCTCAGCATTCCAGGTCGACGCTTTATCCACTGCGCCACCACAGGTCAGGCTTCTTCCTTCTTCTTAAAGACTGAGAAGTGTGAGGGTTTATAAGTCAGAACTAACAGTATCAGTTAGCAATACGGTTGAGTGAAACCTACTACAGATTCTAAGGCCACGACATTTCAGATAAAACCAGTCTTTCCCATGTTTGGGGCGGAGGGGAGGGCTGACAGTTTGGAAGCCTCTTCAAAGAGGTGTCAAACTTCCCCCACAAGTTCTTAAATTGGCTTATCCACTTGTTCACTTTCTTTGGTGTTCCATCTCTTCGAAGGGAGTGGGAGGTGAGAGGAGGAGGCTGTGCCCTGTGGGCTGCTTGTCTGTAAAAATGGCACACTGAAATGGTTAGAATGGTACACATTGTGTCTAACTGGGATGGCAGTGCTTGGGTCTTTGTTTAGTTTTGGAAAATGGAGAGAGGAAGATTCCCCAGATATTAGAGTGCCTTGATCATCCAAACTCTTTTGTGGAAAACCATGATGGTTTCCGGGGAGGTAGAACACCCTCAGGAGTGGGACATTGGTCACTCTGGCTCAATTAGAGCAGGGTGAGGACCCGGATATAACTCGGTTTCTTTTGATAGATGCATACAAATAACTTTCCTGAAATATGTAAGTTGAGAGAATGACCAATTACAGGAAAAGGAATGCTGCCTAAAATGTCAGAAAGGGACTCAACTCTTCAGAATAAAAGCCGAGGGGATTAAATTGGTGTTTATCAAGCAGTAGTTGCTGGGAGTAAAATCATTCATTTAGGAGAGAGATCACCACCATTGAGAGTAAACTGTCCATATATAGGTAGCTTTCTTTTGCTAGATGGTATTCCTCTCTATCGAGTCCACACATACATTTTAAAAAGTTTAATTTTTTTTTTGTATGTGTGTCACCTGCAAAAGCTTACTCCCTTTCCAGTTCTATTGGGGGCAAATAATTTTGCAAGCCAAATATTACTTTATTTGAAAAAGACACAAAGAAGTATGTAGAAAATAGAAACCTAGAAACAAATTTCACACACTTAGCAAATTGATTTTTTATGGCATTAAAATTGATGTCAGATTGTCCCTGGCCAGTGGTTCAGTGGATAGAGAGTTGGCCTGGTATATGGACGTCCAAGTTGGATTCCAGATTAGGGCACACAAGAGAAGTGATCATCTGCTTCTCCCCCCTCCCCCTCTCTTCCTCTTCCCCTCCTGCAGCCAGTGGCTCAGTTGGTACGAGTGAGTGTGTCAGCCTCAGGCACTAAAAATAGCTCAGTACTTGAGCACTGGTCACAGATGAGGTAGTTGTGATGGATCCTGGTGGGGGCGCAAGCGGGAATCTGTCTCACTATCTCCCCTCCTCTCACCAAAACAAACAAAACAAAACAGAACAACTCAAATTGATGTCAGACAAAAAGAATTGCATTTTTCTTGTGAAAGAATTTATAAATAAGAGAGAAACATACCATTCAGTCAAGTGTGATCTATTGAGTATATCATTATCTGTTTATATAATGAGCTTCCAAAGGCATATGTGAAGTAAATTTTTTATTTCTATTGGACTGAAGCAATTAGCCTAGAAACTTTTTTTTCTTTTTTAGGGATAGGCTTTTAAACAGTCACTACTTTGTCAACTTGTTTATAAGGTTTTTTGTTTTTGTTTTGTTTTATAATTGTGTGGAGCTGGCAAAATGCTGTTAACAGCAGAGATGATTTAAGTCTTTCAGAAAAACTTAAATTTTTTTTAAATTATTTATTTATTTATTTATTCATTTTTTTAGAGAGGAGAGGGAGAGACAGAGAGAGAGAAGGGGGGGAGGAGCTGGAAGCATCAACTCCCATATGTGCCTTGACCAGGCAAGTCCAGGGTTTCGAACCGGCGACCTCAGCATTTCCAGGTCGACACTTTATCCACTGCGCCACCACAGGTCAGGCGAGATAAACTTAAATTTGAAAGAGGAAAATCCATCTTTCTACAAGTTAAACTCTAACTATTAATTATATCTCTATTCAAAAATCGAGCTTACAATCGTTTTACTTTCCACTTTGCTTTTTTTTTTTTTTTTCAGAGACAGAGAGTGAGTCAGAGAGAGGGATAGACAGGAACAGACAGACAGGAACGGAGAGAGATGAGAAGCATCAATTATTAGTTTTTCATTGCGCGTTGCAACACCTTAGTTGTTCATTGATTGCTTTCTCATATGTGCCTTGACTGCAGGCCTTCAGCAGACCAAGTAACCCCTTGCTGGAGCCAGCGACCTTGGGTTCATGCTGGTGGGCTTTTTGCTCAAACCAGATGAGCCTGCGCTCAAGCTGGTGACCTCGGGGTCTCGAACCTGGGTCTTCCGCATCCCAGTCCAACGCTCTATCCACTGCGCCACTGCCTGGTCAGGCTCCACTTTGCTTTTAAAACAAAATGGTTTACACAATTTTTTCTTTTACTTTTTTGGAAATGTTGATTGAAACTGAACTAATCAAAACAACTTTTTCTTTTTTTAGTTGATACAATTAAATTTTGGGGGATAATGTCTTCCTGTCTAGTTTTCCCTTAACACATTGTTGCCATATGTGACCATTTTTCTTTTTATACTATTTGTCTTCTAAATTCTAGAAACTATTCACCAAATTAGAGATGTCTCAGTGTCTTGAGGGAAATAGTAAATTACATTTACCTAGAAGATAGATGACCATGAGGCTTACTTACTATAATACAAGTTGATACACATCTATGGAACAGGACTCTGAGGTCTCTCATATATATTTGAGGAGATTTTCTCCTGAAAGAGTTGAAAAGCTCTTCTGAATAGGGATTATCTTAATATGAGTTATTATTGTTGGGAGTAAGTTTATATTAATGAGAAATACATGAGAAAGTAAGTTTAGTATGCTAGCAAAGTATATAATCAATAGTGGATATTTGGAAACTATCCACATGTCCCATGACAGAAAAGTGATTTAAAAAATTGAAAATAGGTGGTGATGTATGCATTAACATAAAATTACATCAATAAAATCATCCTTTTAAAGACTCTTGAACAACATGAGAAAATCTTCTTGCAATACATAGTAATACATAATGAGCTGGGGAGATTACAGAGGTTTAAAACTGTCTTTATTACATACATTTTGGGTAAGTTCCAAACGTGTTTTATTTTTATAATTATTTTTGTTTTTTCTTTTAAGAAGTTGTTGGACGCAAATAAGTTAAGCATTTGCCATCTGACTGTACGGGAACACTGGGGAAAACGGTTTCTGACTCAGTGAATGAGCTCACCAACCAAGAAACAATAATTCCGATGTAAATTCCCCGGCTAGACTGTGCCTGTTCCATCTGCCGGGGCTCCTCACAGTGTTTGAGGCCACCTGACTCAGCTAAGCATGAGTAAATGTCATTTCACACATCATCTTTTCATGTTGCAACTCTTTAATGATCTGCTGCTATGCAAAGCACTGTGTCAGAGCCATGAAAGATAAAGGGACTTAGCGTGGCATCTGCAGAATCAAGGATGTGCCTACTTTCAGGTCTGCCCTCTGTGCCAAGTCTCCATCCTTCTATGCTCCAGTCACCCTAGACTTTTTCCACTCTTCTCATACTGTTGCCATAGTTAGTAGAAGAATAATGCGAGGTTTGTGCTCATCCTCTTGCATGGAAGAGGGGAGAAAAAAGGTTATACTTCTAGCCTCTAGAATTAAGGTTTTAAGACCGATAAGAGTCCACATTGACTTACTAAGCAGCTGCTATGTACCAGGCATCACATTTAATTATTGCAACAACTCTCACGCGGGTTCTCCTATCATCCTTTAACAAATGAGATTCTGAGGTTCAGAAAGATTTATTACCAGCTTGAAAGTGGTCATGTGAAGACTCCAACCTGACCAGGGGTTTCATAAGGCCATACTCCTAACTGTTAGGGTTAAATTGGCTCCTTTAAAACTCAAATTCCCCTCACTCAACTTCCATGAAGGCAACTTCTTCAGTAAACATTTCCCTCTCCCAACCTCCCCCTCCCTTTAAGAAACTCCCCCCCTGCCCTGGGAAGGTTCTAAAAAATGTCCCTGAGACAAGGCCATCATGAGGGGCCTGAGGGTTGGAAAAGGGAGATAGTCTGTAACCAAGGCAACAAACCCTGATATTCTAATCTAAGTATGTCCAAGTGCAGACAACCCCACGCCAGCAAATGCTTACAACAACAACCCCTATATCTAATACTCCCTTCCGTAGCTTGGCGCTGACACCCTTTGCTGGTCTCAGCCTGCTTGCACCCAGGTGCTTTTTTTTTTTTTTTTTACCCAGGTGCTTTTAAAATAAACTTTCCTTATGGAACATACTAGCCTTGTGTTTTCGGTTTATCCAGTGGTTTCTGCCTTTCACTAACCACTGGGCAATATTGCTTCACCAGCACTGGCGCAGGAGGGGAGCCCTTCTGTGCCTTTCTGCCCCGGGCAGCTGTGACTCATGAGCTCTGACTCATAAGCCAGGTTTCACTGGCCTCTTGAGGTGAAAAGGGGGAGGGGCAGGGACTCACTCAGCAGAGGTTCAGGCTTTGTCCTGAGGGCGTCAAGTTCCTCTGGGGATGAGAAATGGGCAGAGTGGATCTGACCAGGTGGTGGTGCAGTGGATAGAACATTGGACTGGGATGTGGAGGACCCAGGTTCGAGACCCCGAGGTCGCCAGCTTGAGCATTGGCTCATCTGGTTTGAGCAAAGCTCACCAGCTTGAGCCCAAGGTCGCTGGCTCGAGCAAGGAGTCACTCGGTCTGCTGAAGCTCCACGGTCAAGGCACATATGAGAAAGCAATCAATGAACAACTAAGGAGTCGCAAAGAAGAATTGATGTTTCTCATCTCTCTCCCTTCCTTCTGTCTGTCTCTATCTGTCCCTCTCTCTGACTCATTCTATCTCTGCCACAAAAAAAAAAAAAAAAAAAAAAAAAAAAAAAGAAGAAGAAAAAAAGAAAGGGTGAAGAAAACGTGATGGTTTTGCGAGGAAATAATGAGAAAATCCCAGGTTGTACCTTGTGAGATGGGGTTTGTCCTCCCTGCACATGGGGTTTCCATAGTTCACCTATCTTTAGGGACTCCCTGTCTTCATCTTGTCAGACTCCCTCCCACACTCATTCCAAAATACTGATCTGAGGCATTGTGAGAAATGGGAAGCCATGGAAGGGTTTTAAGCAGCAGAAGTTTAAACCTGATCTCTCTGGCAGGGTGGGAGGACAGTAGCTCAAGATTTCTTTCTTTCTTTCTTTCTTTTTTAAGAGAGACAGAGAGAGAGTCAGAGAGAGGGATAGATAGGGACAGACAGACAGGAATGGAGAGAGATGAGGAGCATCAATCATTAGTTTTTCGTTGCGACACCTTAGTAGTTCATTGATTGCTTTCTCATATGTGCCTTGACCGCGGGCCTTCAGCAGACCGAGTAACCCCTTCCTCGAGCCAGCGACCTTGGGCTCAAGCTGGTGAGCTTTTGCTCCAACCAGATGAGCCCGGGCTCAAGCTGGCGACTTCGGGGTCTCGAAGCTGGGTCTTCCGCATCCCAATCCGACGCTCTATCTACTGCGCCACCGCCTGGTCAGGCAAGGTTTCTGATCACCAACTCTTTTCCCATCCTCATGACCCAGGGGTAAGCAGGAAGAGAAGAGTTCTTTACTTTAAGGTGACCAATCGTCCTCCTTTAGGGAAGACAGTCCTTTTTTTTTTTTTTTGTATTTTTCTGAAGATGGAAACGGGGAGGCAGTCAGACAGACTCCCGCATGCGCCCGACTGGGATCCACCCGGCACGCCCACCAGGGGGCGATGCTCTGCCCATCCGGGGCGTCGCTCTGTCGCGACCAGAGCCACTCCAGCGCCTGGGGCAGCGGCCAAGAAGCCATCCCCAGCGCCCAGGCCATCCTTTGCTCCAATGGAGCCTTGGCTGTGGGAGGGAAAGAGAGAGACAGAGAGGAAGGAGGGAGGGGTGGAGAAGCAGATGGGCGCCTCTCCTGTGTACCCTGGCCGGGAATCGAACCCGAGACTTCCTCACACTAGGCCGACGGTCCTTCTTTTGTAAGTTCTTTTGTAAGTTCTGTTTTCCTCCTACATGTCCTCCTTTTTTATATTGGAAGACTGATCTGTAAGTGTCCATATTCGACTGATGCAGAGTCAATCCATTGTGTGTGATGTGACATATTTGTATCTAAATGAGGACATTTTTCTTACAATTATTATTAAAAATTAATAGGCACGTAAGCATAATTACAATATAAAATATTACAAATGTTTTTATTATGCATTTATCATATTATAATGTATTATTGTTGTAATGAATAAAATGTTTCTTTTATTTTCGGTATTGTTTTCTTCAATTTATTTTTGTCTTCCTTTTCATTGTAAAAAAGTTGGTCACCTTATTTCCTTCCTTCCATATACTGACCCCTTCCTCAACCTGAGATTTCCCAGAATCCTTCTGTCCCTGCTCTCATCAGCAGCTTACCTGACCCATTCAGGAATCTCAGCTAACTTTTCCTTTCCTGTGCCCCCGTCAGGCCCCTTTACGACCTCGACAGAGGGTTTTGCACAAAGGTAAGGCATGCATCTGTAGTGATGTGTCAGCGGGGAATGTCCTGTGTCTGTCTCAACAGGCCATTTGTACACTGGAAGCATTATGATACATAGGCCTTCACAGGAGACAAGGGGGGGGGAGTTTTACCCTGAGACTGTTGTTAGTAGAAGGTTTTATTTATTTATTTTTCTTTGGGAGACATTTCTCTGTCTTATCCTTGACTCCTCAGCATAAACACAGCAAGAACAATAAAAGTTAATGCACGCATGTACTCCTTACCTGATACCCTTCACCATCTCAAGACCACGAGTTATTTAATCCTCAATGTCTCCTTCTGAAGTAAGTGCTGTTTTGGCCCATTTCACAGATAATGAAATGGAGGCCCAGAGAGGTTAAATAACTTGTTCAAGGTCCACAGATAATACATAGTCTTGACCACTATGTCATGCAAAGAATATGTTAATGTCAAACAAGTTAAAAAATATAAATATATATATATTATTTATATATATATATACACACACACCTAAATATATATGTAGCGGTAAGAATAGTTATCATGTGCTTGCTCTCTTAAAAGGTTTTTACTGTACAGTACTGTGGGAAAAACAGCTGTGTTCGGGTTGCTTGCTGGTTTACAGGATACAAGCACTTTGCCTGATTAGTATGTGAGCACGTGGCAGCCCCACACATGTGTGGTCTCTGTAAGGCTGTGGGTGCTTGCCCTGGGGGGCAGTTCTCCCAGATCGCTCTCCCAGCACAGTGAGGTACGGTTTTCCTGCTCCCTCGCCCTTCACTGCGAAAGCAGGCTTTCCTTTGTTTCTCAGCTCTTTTTCTTTGTTGTTTATTTGCTCTCCTATCTTTGTGAGCTTCCAATAAATGGGTATGGCCTGACGTTTTCTGGCTCCACAGTTCCTGTACCATCTGTTTGAGCTGAATGAGAACCTTCCTGGCCTCAACCACCGGCATTACAAGTACGTATCGTTATCTGTAGGCACAATGCTGTACAGCAGATCTTCAGAAATCTTTCATCTTGCATAACTGAAATCTTACACCCATTGACTAGCAACTCTCCATTCCGTCAGCCCCCTTTAGTCCCTGGTGACCACAATTCTATTTTTTCCTTCCAGGAGTTTCCCTGTTTTAGTTACCTCATATGGTGGAATCATAGTATTTGTAACTCTGTGACTGGTTTATTTCATTTAGCATAATGTCCTCAAGGTTAATCCAAGTGTTGCCTATTGCAGGATCTCCTTCCCTTTTAAAGGCTGAATAATATTCCGCTGCATGTATATACCACATTTGAAAGATCCACTCATCTGTTGATGGGCATTTAAGTTGTTTCCATGGATGATTATTGTAAATAGTACCGCAGTCAACACAGGAGTGCTAATATCTCTGCAAGATCCTTATTTGTCCAACAGACATATAAAAAGCTGCTCAACATCCCTAATCATAAGGGAAATGCAAATCAAAACCACAGGAAATAGCATTTCCCACCTAATAGGATGGCTATTATCCAGCAAAAACAGAAACCAAAAATCCAAAAGGGAAATGTTGGAGAGGCTAAGGAGAGACCGGAACCCTCATGCACCATTGGTGGGAATGCAAAAACAGTGCAGCCACTGCGGAAAACAACATGGGACTCCTCAAAAAATCAAGGCTAGAATTACCACATGACCCAGCGATCCATTCCTAGGTATTTGTTTCAGAGATTATTTTAAGGTGGGTTTCATTCTGGGCAATGCTGTACTGCTTGAACCATCTGGGGGGAGTTATTTCAGAATTTCTCATGCCATTCCCTTTTATAGAAAACAGCACACATAAAGCAGAGAACTCAGAAGGCTTTAGTCACGCGAGAAGAAGGAGCCATGCCAAAGTTAAACATTGTGTTAAAATACTGGATGAACCTGAAAGTTATGTAGCAGTGTGATGAGGAATTAATGTTCTGGAAAGGCATGGGCTTGTTTCCAGACAGTCTTATCACCTGTGGGTATGTCTCTGGCCCCCAGTTTCATGGTTATTTCCTGTTTCTCTGTCGCTCTCACTCCCCTGAGCTGAGTCAAGTCACTTGGGGAGCTCAGAAATGCACCTTTCCTGTCAGAAGGCTCCCGTCAGGGGCTCAGCAGTGCTGGCTGGTGCTCAGGGGCTCAGCAGTGCTGGCTGGTGCTCAGGACCCGGATGAGACCTGTGGCCATAATTTAAAAGTTGAAACCAGCCAGCGCTCTTGTGTGTTAATCTAACCATTTTCAGCTGCCTGGGTGCAAGTGCTAAGTGGATGAGGAATTTGGTTTTAACCAGATCCAAGTTTTGCCTTTTACTAAGAAAAAAAAGGGGGTGGGGTGGGGACAAAGACAGGTGATGGTGTTTGCAAGGAGATAGTCATGCTGGGCCACAGAGTGTAAACTTGGTAAGCGGAGAAGTGCAGGCACTGCTGGGCTCCGCGAGCTATGGCGTTAGGAGGAAAGATTTCTGGTGAGGCCAAAGGGTTGAGAAGGGAAAGAGCTAGAAGGTGGCGATTGACAATGGAATGCCTGGAGCAAAGGTTTCAGAGACGGGAAGTGGTCCTGGGTGACGAGGAGGTCAAGGAGCTGACAGGCGAAGGCACTTTGTTGGCTAATATGCTGCTCACAAAAATTAGGGAATATTTCAAGATGAATATGAAGCAATAAAAATAAAAAGCATTTGTTTTTTTTATTAAACAAGAACATCAGAAGAGCAAATGATAAGTCAAAGAAAGGTGTTTGGTTATGCAAATGAGATGCAAAACCAACTTTTATTTCATTGGTGAAAATGCACTATACAAAAGGCTTAAAGTACTGGAGTATTTGCACGTCCCCTGATCCCCTAGTTTTTGTCCGCAATGTATATTCGGCTGTAGACTCGCCAAGATTGATGGCAGCAACCGTCAGGAAACCAGGAACTTAAAATCTTCAAAGAACAAGGGTGAGTGATGGAGGTTGATGGATGGTGTAAAATGAAGAGGCGTTAGACACTAGAGGTCAAGGGTATGTCCTCTTAAGGAGTTGAATTTTTGTGGGCTGAAGGAGGGGAATTGGTTTCATGTGAGAATGAGGAATGAGGATACCTATATTATCTCCAGATATTGTAATACATTGAATGTGGAGAAAGGATTCAGTCACTGGAGAAGGATCCAGGTGTAGCCATGTGCACGTGGGGGCTACTGAGAAGCACAGGGAATCTGGAACACTCAGAAGTGTTTGAGGGGAGAGGGGTTCTGCTGATGACATCTGTGAGTTCCATAGGACATGGTAGAAAAGTTTGGATGGTTCAGGAATGATGGAAGGTTGGGCCAGTCAGCCATGTACAGTGTCCTATGTGGAGAGGAGTCCATTGATGATGGGTGACTTGGAAGCTTGGACTTTGGAGAGTGTCTAAGGTAAATCGGGAGGTGAGACATGCTGACATTTGTTCTGGTGATGTCTTAGGAGAAGGTGGGTAGTCCCTTCATTCATAGCCTCTTTCTCTGGTTTGGATTCCTAGGTTGTTTCTGATAGTAAGGCTGTTGGAAGAACAATCTTTTGGAGCTCTAAACCAATATTCTCTAGTCCTCCTGCCCCTCCTGATGTTTCTATGATCTCATGCTGAAGTCGGCAACCCCGTGCTCAAGCTGGTAACCTTGGGGTTTCAAACCTGGGTCCTCAGTGTCCCAGATCAATTCTCTATTCACTGTGCCACCACCTGGTCTGGCTGGAATATGTTTCTTAGAATATGTTTCTTAGAACAGAATATGATCTGAATGTGGGTTGAGAAGAACAGAGTGCCATTAGCTTATCACCTCCTTTGATTTTTTTTTTTTTTTTTTCAGAGACAGAGAGAGAGAGGGATAGACAGGGACAGGAACAGACAGACAGGAACGGAGAGATGAGAAGCATCAATCATTAGTTTTTCATTGTGCATTGTGACACCTTAGTTGTTCATTGATTGCTTTCTCATACGTGCCTTGACTGCAGGCCTTCAGCAGACCAAGTAACCCCTTGCTTGAGCCAGCAACCTTGGGTCCAAGCTGGTGAGCTTTGCTCAAAGCAGATGAGCCTGCGCTCAAGCTGGTGACCTCGGGGTCTCGAACCTGGGTCTTCTGCATCTCAGTCCGACGCTCTATCCACTGCGCTACCGCCTGGTCAGGCACCTCCTTTGATTTAAACACTATTCTTACATTCATCTTCTTGTTTGTGCTTCTTCTCAGTTCATGGCAAATAATTCTGGGACATTCCCCATCCCCCTCAGAAATTGCTATTGTGCCAAATTCTTCCTATAATCCTATTCTTGTAGAATCACATAGTTCTTGAGCAAGATGGGTTCAAGCTCTTATTCAAGCTAAAGCCTTTTGGAGATAGGAAACAGTTCCAGTTAGCATAAATGACGAGTATGATTGGATATTCTGGATCAAATATCTGGCTGGTTTAGAAAAACAAAGGACTGATGAACTCACTTGCAGCTAGTTTCATTTTCAGGGTGTAAATCCAATCCTCTTTCTCTTGGACAAGTTTGGGCTGTTTTTCAGGGTAAAGGGACACTGTCCTGGTGGTGGTAAAATTTACCTGTACATAGTGGGATTTACGTGCAGCCTTTAGAGCTCAGCTATCTGACTTGGAATGAGGGCAGCTGGTACAGCTAGCTATGTTATGGGAACTGACCTGCCTTGGCATTTTGCTTCCCTCCAATCTCAGCATTTTTATCTGAAAGTTAACAGTTATTCCTGGATTCACGTCATCCTTTAAAATTTGTCCCACTCAGCAAAGTCCTTCTTTTTCTACCTAATGTGACTTCTAGTTTATATTTTTAACAAATATTCTGAGTATTCCCCTGTCCCTTACTCTGACCTACATAATCTGACCTGGTCTGTTCAGCAGATTTGGTTAAAGCCTACTGCTCATATTTGCTGCTTATCTGATCATAAAACCAAATGACACCCTGCACTATAGATGTCACTTACCTTTAGTAACATTAAATAAGAAAACATACTTAAAATGAACTTAGTGTAGTCTCTGCCAACATTAAATGATAAACATTGATGGAGACTTGACTTGGAGGACTGAATATACTATGCAGTGTACAGATGGTGTGTTGTGGAATTGTGTACCTGAAGCCTGTGTAATTTTGTTAGCCAGAGTCATCCCAATAAATTCAGTATGCACCTCAGGATTCACCTGGCAACCCCAATTGGGGCCAATGCTCAATTACTGAGCTATTTTTTAGCATCCGAGGCTGATACACTCCAACAGAGCTATCCTTAGAGCCTGAGGCCATGCTTGAGCCGGTTGAGCCACTGGCTGCAGGAGAAGAAGAGGGAGAGATGGTGAGAGGAAGGGCGAGAGAATTAGATGGTTGCTTTTTTTGTGTGCCCTGACCAGGAATAGAATCCGGGATGTTGATATGCTGGGCTGATGCTCTATCCACTGTACCACTTGGCCAGAGCCTCTTTTGCAACTTAAAAATTAACATTTTAAAATTATTGTTTGTCCTGACCTGTGGTGGCGCAGTGGATGGAGGTTGACCTGGAGCTCTGAGATCACCAGTTCAGGACCCTGTTTTCCCTGGTTGGGACACGTGTGGGAGTTGGTGCTTCCGGCTCCTCCTCACCTTCTCTCTCTCTCTCTCCTCTCTGAAATGAATAAATAAAATCTTAAAAAAATTATTGTTTGAAATTAATTTGAGAAATTTGATTGTGGTAGGAGGATAAAAATTTTGACCAAACATTGTCAACTTAGGATGATTCACTAGTCTGTCCTTTGTTGAACAAGACAATCAACAACAACAACAAATTACACGCATCATCTAAATAACTCAGCATCAACTTCTTAAACTCCACAGCTGTAGGATGATTTGTGTACCTGGGTTTATGAAAATAAATGTTGCTCCTTGCTTCCTCTCATTTCTATCTAAAGAAATACAGATAAAATTCCTTTTTCTGATAGTTTTTTTTTTGCTAAACAAGGATGACGACCTCCTTACTTTACACTTATTACTGCAGCCCTTCCATCCATTCCTGACGGTGAGCTGCTGTGGTACACTGGTCAAGTGCGTGAGCTCTGGAACCAGTTGGACCTGGATTTAGATCATGGCCATGCCATACACTAGTTTTATGTTACCGAAATTCTTTCAGCCTCGGTTTTCTCATCTGTAAAAAGGGTGTGTGTGTGTATGATACTTATAGTAGCTATTTTGATATTAGAGATTTTGAGAAGCGGGTATTTAGTACATTGCCCTGGTTTTAATAAGAAGATGAGAACGGACTCAACTGCAAATCCTTATTTTAAAAAGAAAACTAAATATTAGGACAGCGACCCTAAGCCTCTTTCAGGCTGAGAACAGTTTCCCATAGCATGGCCCCAAATAAACAATGTCTGATGGAATTCTCCTGCCTCTAGGCCCCTGGTCGGCAAACTGTGGCTCACAAGCTACATGTGGCTCTTTGGCCCCTTGAGTGTGGCTCTTCTACAAAATACCATGTGCGGGCACTACCTTGATAAGGAATGTACCTACCTATATAGTTTAAGTTTAAAAAATTTGGCTTTCAAAAGAAATTTCAATTGTTGATATTTGGCTCTGTTGACTAATGAGTTTGCCGACCACTGGCTATTTAAAGCTGGTGGAATGATTGTTTCTAATATGTAGCACTTGTTTGTACTTTAATCCCGTTAGGAAGGTCCCATCTGGTTGACTTATAAAGTATGGTCTATTCCTTTTTTTTGGATAAATGTCCAATTTTCCATTCCCCACAGATTACAGACCTTTAATTCACTAATCATTAAATCTAAAATGCTTGCTTGTAAGTTTCCTCCTGAACAAATTCTAGTCAGGCTCTCGCAGGTCATGAGAGTATGGGACAGGCAGTGGAGAGTGAGGCACCACTCCTCCATTATTGACTATTGTCTTACTCATTGATCACCTTATGATGACATCGCTTTTCTAGGTATACAATTATCTGTGAGTTTTATTGATCTTTCCTTGGTCATTGCTGCTGTGGTCAGGAATCAAGTCTGAATGTAGCCGGTCAGCTTTATACAGTCCCCAGAGCCCCTGAAGCTCACGCAGAAGCTGTACTTTCGTCGCATCATGGAAATCTGGGTCAATCGATCCTTAATTCAGTCGGACGTAAAATCTAATGTGATGTAGCCTGTACCCTCTTTTCAAAGCCGCTCGTCTGTGATGGCTTCACTTTATAGCTCTCTGAGGTGGGTGCATGAGCCCTCACTGAGGAGATCAGCACACTGGTGTTCTGGTACCTGATTCTATTTTCAGGAATCCTTGTAATCTCTTCCCGTAAAAAAGAATGTCATAGATCAACTTTAGAGACATGAGTAACACTTGCCTATGTACGTATGGAGATTCAGTGTATTAAAGGTGGTGTTTCAAATCAAAGGGAATGATAGAGTATTTAATAACTACTCCTAATGGGGAGGGGGGAGAGAGAGAGAGATAGCCAGACAGGAGCATTGATCAGTTCCTGTATGTGCCCTGACCGGGCATCAAACTGGCAACTTTTGTGCTCGGGCTGACACTCAGCTTGTTTGGCTTTGAGCCTTCAGACTTCTCCCCTACAATCTCCTTGCTCACTGATTGATGGCCAGTGGACAGAACCTATGCCCAGCAATGCACTGTACTCTCTTTTGCCTCAGGGACTTCCTACCTGGGGTCCTCTGTCTGAAATACCTTTAATCCTCCACTTCATAGTTGGAGAGTTATTGCTACTCCTTTACATCTCAGTTTAAATGTCACTTCCTCAGATAGAGCTTCCTGAACACACCCCTCCACAGCTTAGATCAGGTCATTCTGCCATTCTCCCTCTCCAGGCTGTCCCTTCAAAGCATTTTTTTTCACAACCAGTAATTACATATTTATTTTGGGATGATTTGTTTAATTCCCATCTGTCCACTGGGATGTAAGCTCTAAGAAGGCAGGGAGCATACCTATTTGATCTCTTCATTTTCAACAGGTATCCTCTGATATTTCATTTCAATAGGTCCGTTTGTTTAATAACCCAATGTAACATATTGTTGCAGTTAGAACACGTGGAGGGGTCCACCACAAAGTACACTGCTAAAATGAAATAAATACCTTCCATTGAAGTTTTCTTTTTACTAGTTGGGCAACTGATAACATGAACTCAGAGAATTTTTCAGGCTAAAGTTATTGCAGGCAAGCTCTATGGTATAGAAATCTGGACTCTCATAGTTGTCCAAACGCTTCTGTGCACATTGGCAAAATTGATTGTCAAAGTGCAGATGCTCCCTTAATTGATCACATGTCTGTAGGGAGCTGCATGCTTGCCCAAAGCTCATTTGAGAGGAATACCATTCAGGGACAATTTCTAAAGGATATGCAATCCTTTTAGAACATCAGGTACCTAGCTTCTTACTTGTACTGGGCTATTTTGGTCTCCCCTAGCATTGCTTTTAGTGACTTCTGCCATCCGTTAATACACAGAACAACACTATAAGAAATAACGTACTCCTGCTTAATTCATTGCAGATATGCAGTGTTCCGTGTCACTCAGTGGTCTCTTCATAAGAACCCACTGTCTCTCAGGACCTCAGACTTGAATATCCAGCTATACCGCTTGGGCATCTCCACTTGGACGCAGAACCAGGGACAAGAGTTAGTGAGACGAGGGAGTTGAACATTTATATGTAGAATCCTCTTCTACGAGAAGGAGTAGGAATGAGTGGCTTACAAATTTTTAGCAGGGTGTCATTTTCTCTAAAAAAATTAACAGGGTATTCCAATATGTAAAACAGATAAAAAAACCTGGAGTGTGGATGGGGTTTCAGGGAAGGCATGCATTAGTTTCTTTCGTCCCCTGAAGTATCTTTGGTCCCTTGACCCAAGATCAGTTAAAAGCCACTGATCTAGTCTGATACACCCATTTGGGACCCTTGTGTGCCCCACTGAAAATCGGGAGCACACAACTCATTTAATGACATGTAGATTTTGTAAATGACTCCTCAGAAAGCTATGGGAGGGAAATTTCCTCCTATTAATATAGGATTAATTAACACTGTCTGTGGGCTGGACCAGTCGATGTTGTATGAGAAATCACTGAGGGTCGTTATTGAAAGCATCTTTGAAAGCTGGGCCAGCGGGGGGCGCTCTTTGCTAATGTTTCTGTTTCTCCTGTGGGATCTCTCCAGCTTTCTTCCAGAACTGGTGATGTACCAACATTGCTAAAGTCTGGGCAGCCCTGAGCGCTGATCAGAACACTTCTGTGAAGGTTGAGAGATCAGGAGCACATGGAAGCAAAGCCTCCACATGGCCCAGTTTCTTTGAATTCTCCTGACTTATCTCTAAAGATTAATGCAGATACTCTATTTTTTTCCATAAATTATCTACATTTATTTTTTTTCCAAGGGGGAGGGCCCCCTTGGCAACTATCAGCTTGTTTTCTCTAGATCTATGGGTCTGTGTCTGTTTTGTTTTGTTTAGTCATTTCTGTGTTTGAGATTGCACATAGAAGTGAGATCACACGAGCCTGACCTGTGGTGGCCCAGTGGATAAGGCGTCGACCTGTAGTGCATGAGTCACCTGTTCGAAATCCCGGGCTTGCCTTGTCAAGGCACATATGAGAAACAACTATGAGTTGATGTTTTCCTGCTCCTCCTACCTTCCCCCTTCCCTGCCTTTCTCTCTCTCAGAATAAACTGAGGCCGGGGAAACCTTAACAGATCCAAAGGACATTTTGTATTGACCATTTATTTATATATTTTTAACAGAGATAGAGAGTCAGAGATAGAGACAGACAGACAGGAAGGGAGAGAGTTCAAAAGCATCAATTCTTCATTGCGGCACCTTAGTTCATTGGTTGCTTTCTCATATGTGCCTTGACTGAGGGGCTACAGCAGAGCGAGTGACCCCTTGCTCAAGCCAGCAACCTTGGGCTCAAGCCAGCAACCCTGGGCTCAAGCCAGTGACCTCAAGGTTTTGAACCTGGGTCCTCTGCATACAAGCCTGATGCTCTATCCACTGTGCCACCACCTAGTCAGGCTGTATTGGCCTTTTAATCACATTTATAAAGTGACTACTTGGAGTCTTCTCTCAATAAACCTCTTTTACCTATGTTTTACAAAGGTGGAAGCTGAGATTTAAAGGGATTATATGATTTTAGTAAAATCACACTGTCCATGCCTAGGGCAGCTAGGATTTACACTCAAGAACTCTGATGCAAGAGCTGAGCTTTTAACCTCTCCGGTATTTATGCTCCCTTCCCCTCCTCCCTCTCCCCCAATATCATTCTGCAGTCGCTTTGAGCTGGGACATGGAATTGTCGGTCTACTTAGAGAATGAATTCAAGTTATAGTTTAGCAGAAAGCTACCCTTTACACAATATCTTTATGGAGTGTGCTTAGCCCGTCAGGTGCTTTTGTATTGTGAGGTGAACGTGATAACCACTACACTATGGAAACACCTAACTTTTGTTTTATTCTTTCTCCCTTCTCAGGTCTGTAGTCTCCTGGGGCACACATCATTGATCTGCACCTAACAGGTAAACCCATGAGTGCTTAGACAGGTGAGTGATTCGTCTAAGGCCACTCAGTGACTGAGTGCCACGGACAGAATTTTGGATTAGGTTTTATGACTTCTGTTCCAGAGCGCTTTGCATTATGATTTAGCTGTTTCTCTCCCACAAATGACTTCAGTGGTGAGTTTGCAGTGGATAGCTATATTTAACTTAGTACCAATAATTTATTTATTCTTTCCATTTCTTTTTTTTTCTCCAAGAGAAAGGGCGGAATTCTTTTATACTAACTCCCAGAGCTGCTGTTGCTGAGCACTCCCTCTGTTCCAGGTCTGTGCCAGGCATTCTGTGGTTGAAGTTGATTGCGTCCTAACTCAACCCTAGGAGGAAAGGCTACGAGTCCTTCATTTTACAGGTGGAGAAACAGGGACCAGGGATGCATGATGTGCCCACCGGCCTGTAAATGTCAGCACCACCGCTTGAACTCGGGTCCATCTTGGCCACTAAGCTGTGCTGCTGCTCCTTTGTGCTACAGAAATGACTCTTACATCGCTGGGTGAGTGTGTGCAACATTAGGATCCTGGGGTCCCATTTTCAAAGTCTTATTCTCTAGGAGCCATGTTCCCTTGCTTTTTTAAAAAATAAGCAGTCCTGATCTTGGCTGTGGTGACAGCCTATGTCTGTCATTATGCTAATTCTTTTTCTTTTTCTTTTTTTTTTTTTAATTGACAGAGTCAGAGAGAGGGACAGATAGGGACAGAGAGGAAGGGAGAGAGATGAGAAGCATCAACTCTTTGTTGCGGCACCTTAGTTGTTCACTGATTGCTTTCTCATATGTACCTTGACTGGGGGGCTACAGCAGAGTGAGTGATCCCTTGCTCAAGCCAGCAACCTTGGGTTTCAAGCCAGTGACCTTTGGGGTCATATCTATGATCCCTAGCTCAAGCCAGTGACCTTACATTCAAGCTGGTGAGCTCGTGCTCAAGTAGGATGAGCCCATGCTCAAGCCGGAGATATCGGGGTTTCGAACCTGGGTCCTCTGCATCCTAGTCTTCTGTTCTATCCACTGCGCCACCGCCTGGCCAGGTTATGTTCATTCTTTTTCTTGAGATTGTTCTCATAAGAGACTGTTAGCCATATGAGTTTATTGAACAAACACATAATAGCCTGACCTGTGGTGACACAGTGGACAAAGTGTTGATCTGGAACTCAGGTCCCTGGTTTGAGTCTGGGCTTGCCTGGTCAAGGCATATACAGGAAGCAACTACTATGAGTTGATGCTTCCTGCTTCTCTCCCCTCTTTCTCTCTCTTGCTCTTTCCTCTCTTTACCCTCTCTCTAAAAATCAATCAATAAAATATAAAAAAAAGGGGTAGAAAAAAACACACATAGTAAACATGGAATAATGGCACAGTGAATGGACTTCAAGGTTCACCTTTCATTTTATTGTCTTTTCTTTTTTATAAGTCGCCATCCGGGTCTGTTCTACACATTGGCCATAGAATGGGTTTAGCATGGCCATGGTCAGAGAAGAAGCGGGGAGGCGACAAACAGGGGAAAAGCTACATGTGGAGATTCAGAAACATAGTGGTGGACATAAAGGGAAAGACTCGTGAAATTCCAGACATATACATCGGCTCTCATAGGCAGAGAGAGGGAGACAGACATCCACATCCTTGCATGGAGTCATGTCCCTTGTACTATGACTTTTATGATATCACTCTAAGACTTCGGAAGCAATTTCCACATTAGAAACAACAGGCTTCAATGGTGGAGTCAAGAGCCCTGGAAGTATGTTATGGAGACCTAGGTCCTGACTTAGCCACTCATCAGCTCTGTTACTTTGGACAAATCCACTGACCTTCCCATGTCCAACTGCACTTACTTGTTGGATCATCCAGTTCAGCCTTCCCTATGAAGATAGAGCTTTTTACCGCAAGAAACTCAGCAACCATCACTAGTGTTTCGCAGAGACTCAAAGGCAGGCAGGGGAATCTACTCTGTGCACCTGACAAATTGTGTAGGTAACCTTTTATTTATAGGAAAACCAGGAAAATGGCCGCGAGCAAAACCAGAAAGATAGTCAGTAAGCTTGCAAAGGGAAATGGGGATTCTTGTACAGTGCGAGTTTTGGTGGCGTTGAATGTTCGGTCCCACTGGGTCAGAATGGCATTTCTGGCTCCCTTCCATTTCCCTGGGCCAGTCAAGCGGAACTGGTACGGTGTGCACGGGCCAAAGAAGACGGTCAAAGCCAGGCGTGGATCCGTCAGGAGCAGAGAGAGCAGGTTGGGTTTTGCATTGATGTAGGTCAGAAGGTCATCTATGTATGTGATATAATCTGATTGCAAAGCTTTGCAGTAACACAAGCCAAACCTTTATAAAAGGAAGATTGGGGGGAAAGGGGAAGACAAAAAGATAAAATGATGATATTCTTAGAACTAAGTAAAAGTGCCGAAAGTTAATGATGCTGCAAAATTTGGAGTGGTTTCTGGATTCTTCCCTCCATGCCCATAGCTCTCTAATGGTCTCACTGCGTTAGTTAATGACAAGAGGACTTCCCTGAAAAGATGCTATATTACTTTCCAAATGCTCACAGTGCCACTAGTATTATGTTAGTTCTTTTGTCAAATGATTAGCAATTTCTAGGAAAAACATATTTTGCATAGTTTTATGATTCCTAAACCTTTCTAAAACTCAATTATTGCTAGATTTGTATAATATAAAAAGCCACAAAAATCAATAGGGTGGAATTCCCTGTAATGCTGGTTGGTATCAGTCCCTAAAATCGACTGCCCTATTGCGGAAAGCAGCTCTTGCATTGTGTAGCTATAATTGGTTACACTAGGATTCCATAATGGAGATCAAATCACACTCCAGGTTCAGGATGAAGGAGAGACAGCTAACATGGTTTTATTGCTTTGGGATATACCATGGAAATAGATCAACACTTGAATTTTTTGGAAGCATATATGATATAAATGAAAGAAGTGATGTTTCTTAAAAGCAGTGATTTTAGAACTTTTTTTGTACTTAGAAACCCCTCCCCCCTTCTTTTATTTTATTATATTTTTTTATTTTTTATTTTTTGTATTTTTCTGAAGTTGGAAACAGGGAGGCAGTCAGACAGACTCCCGCATGCACCCGACCGGGATCCACCCGGCATGCCCACCAGGGGGCGATGCTCTGCCCATCTGGGGCGTTGCTCTGTTGCAACCAGAGCCACTCTAGAGCCTGAGGCAGAGGCCATGGAGTCATCCTCAGTGCCTGGGCTAACTTTGCTCCAGTGGAGCCTTGGCTGCAGGAGGGGAAGAGAGAGACAGAGAGGAAGGAGAGGGGGAGGGGTGGAAAAGCAGATGGGCGCTTCTCCTGTGTGCCCTGGCAGGGAATCAAACCCGGGACTCCTGCACCCCAGGCCGACGCTCTACCACTGAGCCAACAGGCCAGGGCCTCCCCCCTTTCTTTTAAAGTGAAAATTTACATCAAAGCTCTACACCAGGGATCAGGAACCTATGGCTCGTGAGCCAGATGTGGCGCTTTTGATGGCTGCATCTGGCTTGCAGATAAATCTTTAATAAAAAAAATAATAACGTTAAAAATATAAAACATTCTCATGTATTACAATCCATTCATTTCCTACAGCTCATGTTCATGGTTGCGGGTGGCTGGAGCCAATCACAGCTGTCCTCTGGGACAACACCAAATTTTTATTGGATAATGCGTAAAGTACATGGGTCATTGTATGGCTCTCATGGAATTACATTTTAAAATATGTGGCGTTCATGGCTCTCTCAGCCAAAAAGGTTCCCAACCCCTGCTCTACACAGTACAACAGATAAGAGCAGAGATGTTTCGGTTGGATTAGGAGTGAGAGTGGGTGGGTGGGTAGGGCAAGACTCCCTTACTGCTGCCTCCCTTCTGTTATCCTTGGCCCTGGATAGATGGACAAAGAGTAGAAAAGTAGAAACCCCTCCACTAGGGATGGGTTATTTTTTTATTTTAGGGATGGGTTTTTTGCAGCCTTTTTCTGCAAAGGGCTGGAGAGAGTCAGTTTTTGAGGCTTCAGGGGCCATATTATTGTCTCTACTTCAACTACTGAACTCTGTTATAACTTGAAAGCAGCCATGGGTAATAAGTAAATTAATGAGTGAGGCTATGTTCTGATAAAACCTGTTGGCCACTGAATTTCATGTAATTTTCACATATTGCAAAATAGTCTCTTTTTTCTTTTCTCTTGTTCCAGACATTTAAGAATGTAAAAGAAAAGGACAGGTATTCCATAGATTTGGCGACCAGGCCATAGTTTGCCGACTCTTGTTCGAGATTGGGTTGAATAAAATAAGCTGAATACAGATTAGTTGAATGAATGTTTGAGCAGACCCTCCTAATGTCAGTGTGGATACACATAACTGTTTGCCTGCTGATTGTGGAGAAGGAATGAAATAATGCATCTGGTAGAGAAGAGTTAATGGTAGTTGGTTTAGAATCCAAACTCCAGGTGGTGCCAGATGATCACGGTCTGAAGTGATGATTTTGGGACATGAAAATGTCTCAATTTCCCTTTCTGTCCTTAAACAGATTATCCTAGTTTCTCCCCTCTCAGTCTTAGGTGCTTCTCTTTTTCCTCTGGTGTCACCCTCACCTCTCTTTGCTCTGGTGTTTACCAATTTCAGTTATAATTCAAGAAGGACGCAGAAGTAGTCAACTTACCCACTGGGCCTGTTCTCTTTCCTTGCATTAACTTCTTCTATCATGACACTTCGAGGAGGTAAGTTATTCACACCTAGAAAACACATAAAATTACAATTTCACTATAGGTTTGGGTTCTTGCTAAGTGGGTAAAGATGCTTTACTGCTGCTCAGCTTTTATTTCTAGTTCCTTGTCGGTTCTACTGGCAAATATGCTAGCAGCTTAAGTGGACTGGTTGTCTGTTCCTGGTCACAGTGCTCCCAGCAGAAAAGATCAGCCTCTGGTCATCTCACTACTTAGTTGATATGACAGAATCTCACAACTGGTTTGCCTGGATTTTGTCAATGAATTGGTTGAACTCTTACATTTTAATTGAATCAGTTGATTCCATCAACCATATATAACATATATATAGTATTGTGTATATAAATACACACACACACACACATACACACACACCGGTAAATATAGTTATACAGGTTTTAGGAGCCCAATTCTACAACACTTCTCTGTACACCATATTGTGTGTACCAAGTTCAGCTTATATTTTATGAGCTTTGATTTATCTTTTGTGATGGTAATGGTATATGTTCATTATGATAGTGTAATTCAGTGAACAATAGAATAAATCCTGCTTTTAAAGAGTCTATTGCTTTGGACAGGAGCAAGGGAGGGTCTCCAAATTTCTAGTTTCCAAAATAACATGGCAAATGGAATTCCTCTGCCCTGCTAGTTCTCACCCACTTACCTTTCAGGACGCGGACAGCCCACCGAGCTTGCGTTTCTCCTGTGGGTATCATGGAACCTAAGGGTTTGATGAGGCCAATGACAGCCAGGGTTGGCTTTTCCAGGTGGGCGGGGAAGATGTACTTGTACAGCGATGCCTGGCCATCTTCGACTTTCACTACAGCTTCGTCAAGAAAGGGGAAAGCAAAGGTGTACCCCGTGGCAAAGACAATGATGTCAATGGGCTGTTCCTCTGAGGTACACTTAAATATGACAGAGTTTTCCTTCACCTCCTTTATGCTTGGCTTGATGAGCACTTTCCCGGTGATGATGCGGCCCGGGAGCTCATCATTTATCACCGGCTCTTTCAGCTGCGTCCTAAACGAAAACACGAAAACACGGGAGAGAGAAATATGCCAGTGGACGTTACCACAGCCCTCCCAACTCCTCCCTTTCCATCTTCATTTGGGGAACCTGCTCCTGTCTAGGCAGGAGGTGGCAGTCTTTTGTTTTTTTCTTCTTGAGCTTAAAAAATTTTTTTTTGAATAGACTTGATCTCTTATTGCAGTTTTTGGTTCACAGCAAAATTGAGTCACAAGTACAGAGATTTACCATATACCCTCTGCCCCTCCACATGCACAGACTCCCCTCTATCCAGTCCCCCCACCCTGTGGTGCCTTTGTTACAATCAAAGAGCTCACACCATGAAACCTGAGCTTTTTAAAAAAATTCCTATCTCCTACCCCCCTGCCTTTGGCAACCATCAGCTTCTTGTCTGTATCTGTGGGTTTTTGTTTATCCACTTAATTCAGCAGTTCTCAACCTGTGGGTCGCAACCCCGGCGGGGTCGCCTAAAGCCATTGGAAAATACATAATGCATATCAGGTATTTACATTTCGAATCATAACTGTAGCAAAATTACAGTTATGAGGTAGCCACCAAAATTATTTTTTGGTTTGGGGTCACCGCAACATTAGGAACTGTATTGCGGGGTCACGGCATTAGAAAGGTTGAGAACCACTGACTTAATTTGTTATTTTAGATTCCACCTAGAAGTGAGATTGTATTGCATTTGTCTTTCTCTGACTTCACTTAGCATATTCTCTCGGTCTATCCACACTGTCACAAATGGCAAGATTTCATTCTTTTTTATTGCTAAATAATATTCCATTGTGTATATACCACATATTCTTTATCCATTCATCTATTGATAAACATCTAGGTTGCCCCCCATATCTTGGCTATTACTAGTAATGCTACAATGAACATAAGGGTGCATTATCTTTTTGAATTTGTGTTTTTGTTTTCTTTGGATAAATACCCAGATGTGGAATTGCTGGATCATATGGTAGTTCTATTTTTAACTTTTTTATTTTTTATTTATTTTATTTTTTTATTTTAGAGAGGAGAGGGAGAGACAGAGGAGAGAAAGAAGGGGGGGAGGAGCTAGAAGCATCAACTCCCATATGTGCCTTGACCAGGCAAGCCCAGGGTTTCGAACCGGTGACCTCAGCATTTCCAGGTCAACACTTTATCCACTGCGCCACCACAGGTCTATTTTTAACTTTTTGAGAACTCTTTATACTGTTTTCCACAGTGGTGCACTAATTTATAATCCTATCAATAATACATGAGGTCCCCTTTTCTCCACATCCTCACCAGCACTTGTAATTTGATTTATGATGATAGCCGTTCTAACAGATGTGAGGTGATATTTCATGTGGTCTTAAGTTGCATTTCCTTAATGATTAGTGATGTTGAACACCTTTCCATATGTCTGTTGGCCATCTGTATATCTTTTAGGGAGAAATGTCTATTCAGGTGCTCTGCCCATTTTAAAATTTGGGTTATTTGGAGTTCTTTTTGGTGTTACATTGTAAGAGTTTAAAAAATGTATTTTACAGCCTGACCAGGCAGTGGCACAGTGGATAGAGCGTCGGACGCGTAGGACTGGGACGTGGAGGACCCAGGTTCAAGACCCCGAGGTCACCAGCTTGAGCGCAGGCTCAGCTGGTTTGAGCAAAGCTCACCAGCTTGGACCCAAGGTCGCTGGCTTGAGCAAGGGGTTACTTGGTCTGCTGTAGCCCCATGGTTAAGGCACATATGAGAAAGCAATCAATGAACAACTAAGGTGTCACAATGAAAAACTAATGATTGATGCTTCTCATCTCTCTCTGTTCCTGTCTGTCCCTATCTATCCCTCTCTCTGACTCTCACTCTCTGTTAAAAAAAAAAAATATATATTTTACATATTAACTCTTTATTGGATATATCATTTATAAATGTGTTCTCCTACTCAATATAGGTTGTCTTTTCACTTGTTGATGGTTTCCTTCAATGTGCAAAAATTCTTGGTTTTACCAGGTTAGGAAAGTTTTTAGCTATTATTTTTTAAAAATGGTTTATGTCCCTTTCTTTCTTCTTCTGAGTTCTGTATAATGCGACATTATCCCAGATGTCCCTTAAGCTACCCTCATTATTTAAAATTCTTTTTCCTTTCTGCTGTACCGAGTGGTTGATTTCTACTAGTCTGTGTGCCAGGTTGCTGATCTGTACTTCTGTGCTACTTAATATGCTGTTCATTCCTTCTAATGTGTTTTTCATTTCAGTTATTGTATGTGTCATGTCTGCTTGATTCTTTCTTACATGTTCTCTTTGTTGAAATTCACCCTAAGTTCCTCTATCTTACTCTCAAGTTTGGTATCCTTATGACCCTTTCTCTGAATTCTTTATCTGGCAAATTACTTATCTTCATTTCCTTTGTTTTTTACCTAGGGATTGTTCTTGTTCCTTTACTTGAGAGATATATTTGTTTATTCATTTTGTTTGACTTCCTATGTTTGTTCATATGAATTAGACAAAATAGCTGTCTCTTCCAGTCTTGGAAAAGTGGTCTTACATGGAAGCAGCCTCAGGGCAGGCAGTGTGTGCCAGGTGGTTTTGGCAGGCTCACAGGAGCCAAGTAGGTACCTAAGGTGTTCCAGGTGGGGAGGTCAGGTGTGTGTGGTGCTGCTCTGTTGATCCTGCCTAATGGGCTTTGTTCCAGCCAAAATGGGCTTCAGGGATGTGTCCAGGAACACATGACAGCGACCTGCAGCCAGGCCGGAGCACCTGGACAGAGCTCCGTCCACCCTATGGAGGTGAAGGGTACTTAAACCACAGCCCTCAGCAGTTCATCCAACCTGAGAGAATTCCAGCAGTCTGCAGGGGGTTTCCGCAGAAACCCAGCCGTTTTTTTTTTTTTCTGTATTTTTCTGAAGCCGGAAACGGGGAGAAACAGTCAGACAGACTCCCACATGCGCCCTACCGGGCTCTGCCCCTCTGGGGCATCGCTCCGCACGCGAACGGAGCCATCCCCAGCGTCCGGGGCCATCTTTGCTCCAGTGGAGCCTTGGATGCGGGAGGGGAAGAGAGAGACAGAGAGGAAGGAGAGGGGGAGGGGTGGAGAAGCAGATGGGCGCCTCTCCTGTGTGCCCTGGCCGGGAACCGAACCCGGGACTTCTGCACGCCAGGCCGACGCTCTACCACTGAGCCAACCAGCCAGGGCCGAAACCCAGCCTTTTGAATACAGCCTCTCTTTTGTTTGTTGTTCAGAAAGTGGTCCCATGGAGACCTCTGGGTGGGCTTTCTGTGCCGAGTAGTTTTGGAAAGCAGATTGGAGCTGGGCAGGTGCACACGGTGATGCTATATTGCTTCCGCTTGCTCCATGTGGTCGAGATAAATCCAGGTTAGGCAGCTGGGACCACGCTCAGGTGATCCAGCAGGTAGGCTGAGCCCTTCATGGTGCCCCTCCCACCTTGTGGAGGTGGAGGGGACGGAGAAGGATGCTCACGGGCTCCTCTGCCTGGAGCCTGCTGTGGCTGCCACACGTTGCCCTTCCCCAGTTTCCCTACACCGTCTCTCTCTGTCGGTTGTTTTGAAGGCGACCCACAAGGCGACCTACAGGGAGCCACCCTGCGCGCAGGCGCAGAGCAGTTCCAGGACTGGGCATGCACTCTGGGCGCCAGGGCCGCGCCTGTGGGAGAGGCAGGGCGGCCTGACGGCAGAGGACGACGACGACACCCTGTGGCTCCCGTGTTTGCTGCTGCTGTTCTGGGGCAGAGGACCCCCGGCTGCGTAGCTGGGGCGTGCTGAGGGGATCCCGCAGGTAGGCAAAGGCCGCAGGGCCACTCCCGCCAACCTGTCCTGTCCGGGAGGTCAGGGCCTGGCAGTTCCTGAAGCTTCCAGAAGGTTCTCGGCTTCCCCGCCGTCTCCGAGTGGCCGGGTTCTGGTCTGTGTTGTCGGGCGCTGCTTCCTGGGTGCCGGGGGTGGGGAGGTGGGGCAGGAGGCGTGTCAACTGCGGTGCTCACCGGTGGGCGAGGCCGACTTCCCTGCCGCCACCGGCTTCTGAGGGCCTAGTGACCTCCTAGTGACCCTTTGGCCGGAGTGCACTGTTAGCTGGGGCAGGAGGGACAGCGCAGGGTCTTGCATTTACTGTGGGTTGCAAGCCTGAAGTGTGGAGGAGCAGGTCAGCGCCGTTAGGGAGATGGTGGTTCAAGTTTTCCTATCCAGGAAAACTGTACTGGTGTGTTGTTTTTGTCATAAAAAGTCTTAGAGCCTGACTAGGCAGTGGTGCAGTGGATAGAGCGTCGGACTAGGATGTGGAAGACCCAGGTTTGAAACCCTGAGGTCGCCAGCTTGAGTGCGGTCTCATCTGGTTTGAGCAAAAGGTCACCAGCTTGAGCAAGGGGTCACTTGGTCTGCTGGAGCCCCCCCCCCCCCCCCATATCAAGGCACACATGAGAAAGAAATTAGTGAACAACTAAGGAGCTGCAACAAAGAATTGATGCTTCTCATTTCTCTCCCTTCCTGTCTGTCGTGCCCCCCCCCCCACCTGTCTATCACACCCACAAAAAGATCGTAGACCCGTCATTCTCTTGATTGGGAGAGTAAGCACTGGTGCGATGGAATATTACCCAGCCATAAAGAAGGATGAAGTCCTCCCATTTTGCCACAGCATGGACAGACCTAGAGGGTATTATGCTAAGTCAGATAAAGACAAATATGATTTCACTTATATGTGGAACCTAAAAGACAAAACAAATCAGAAACAGACTCATAGACAGAAAACAGGATGGTTGCCAGAGGTAGATGGGTGTGGTGGGGAATGGGTTGGGACTGGGTGAAAAAGGTGAAGGAATTGAGAAGTATAAACTGGTAGTCATGAAACAGTCATGGGGATGTAGAGTACAGTAGAGAGAATATAGTCAATAATATTGTAATGACTGTGCGTGGTGCCAGGTGCGAAATGGAACTATCGGGAGAAACACTTTGCAGCACATGTTTGTCTAACCGCTATGCTGTACACCTGAAACTAATACAGAATAATATCAAAGGATTGCTGCAGCTGAGGCTTAAGTAACTTGCCAAGATCACAGAGCTCACTTAAAACTAAATGAGCGTGGGCAAGTGACAGAACTTCTTCTCTAAGCCAAGCTTACCCATAGTACAGAGGAGATTATAATAATACTCACTGTAAAGGGTGTTGACAAGATGGAATTTATAATTTTACTTACCCAGAACTCAGAAGTGGTTAACTACTCTGACCAAGGAAGTGTGTACAAAATTTCCCTTCAGATTCCGTCATGTTGTGTTATTGCCTGGTTTGGCTAGGCCAGGAGAAGGATTGGAAGGGAAGCCCTCTGCAGATACATCATATTTACCTGTCTTCTGGCATTAAGCCAAAATGTGCATGATTGAACCAGCTGTTTATGTTTCTCGCCATCCACCAGTTTACGATTGGAGTCGGGAGGGAATTTCTGAACATGTTCTGAAATCGAGTCATGAACACCATGTCCCATGGGAGCCCTCTGGTGGAGATCCGGCTCATCACCCATGCCCCTCCTGTGGTGCTAAGGAACACCTGGAAGGAATCGGAGTGGTCACTCAGTCTGACACAGTGGACAGGGCTGGCCTGCCTGAGATTCAAGAAGTTTCATTAATTGGCCTGACCAGGTGGTGGCGCAGTGGATAGAGCATCGGACTGGGATGCCGAGGACCCAGGTTCGAGACCCTGAGGTCGCCAGCTTGAGTGCGGGCTCATCTGGTTTGAGCAAAAGCTTACCAGCGTGGACCCAAGGTCGCTGGCTCGAGCAAGGAGTTACTCGGTCTGCTGAAGGCCCGTGGTCAAGGCACATATGAGAGAGCAATGTGCAACGAAAAACTGATGATTGATGCCTCTCATCTCTCCGTTCCTGTCTGTCTGTCCCTGTCTGTCCCTCTCTCTGACTCTCTCTCTGTCTCTGTAAAAAAAAAAAAGAAGTTTCATTAATTGACAGCAAAACGCCTCCACCCTCAAAGCCCATCTCTAACAAGATAGTTTGCCTTCCCTAGCTCCAATTTTAAAGTTATTCTTTTGAGATAATGGTTTGGGTATCTAGAGGATTAAAATGCCTTAGGACATATTATAACAATTGTAGGCAGTAAGAACAGGGTATGACAGCAAGTGAAAGGTGGCTAGAAAGGGTTTCAACAGAAACCATTGTTTGACCTGACAGTAAAATTCAGTAATACGGTATGTTTTGGTAGGCTTTGTTTGTTTGTTTTACTTATAAATTGACTGAGTTTACCAGCTGACTGAGTTCACTAAGCTAATCTTTTTTTTTTTTTGTACCTACACAATGACAAGTTGTCTGTACAGCTGTTTAAATTTTATTTATTCATTTTTTTAGAGAGGAGAGAGAGAGAGGAGAGAGAGACAGAGAGAAGTGGGGAGGAGCTGGAAGCATCAACTCCCATATGTGCCTTGATCAGGCAAGCCCAGGGTTTCGAACCGGCGACCTCAGCATTTCCAGGTCGACACTTTATCCACTGCGCCACCACAGGTCAGGCTGTACAGCTGTTTAAAACTCAGATAATTTAGTCCACCAATCTTACTATTTTTCAAACAAAACAACTGATTTAACTGATGTTTTTTTCCCCAATAAACTGGGGTATGGTGACCAGAGCTACAGTCTCACTGTTTTTGTTATATAAGCTGTTTGGCCTTATATTGGAGCAGTATATATATAATACAAGAAGCATGGGACAAGAATTGTGAGCGTATCAGTGATTCTGATATTAGACAGAATTATATTTGCACTGAACTTGCCTCTTTGTCGTAATGCAGAATCAGAGAAAATATTGGTAGGTATGAACTGTGTTCTAAACTGAAAGGAGTTTCACAGTTGATACAGAAATGCTGTGTGCCAGTGCATGTTTTCTGATTGGAAAAAATTTAAAACGATGAAAACCTTAAGACATAATACCTACATGTGGTGGTCATAGTAGATGAGACTGTGCTAATTTTTGTTTCATGGCCCCTTTCTCTTTCTTCAGGATGACTTCATCAGACTGCTAAGTCTTTCTAAATCAATTGGTCAACAGATCAGTCATCAAGTCCTTTTTTGAAAGTTCTAGAAGGGGATATCAAATTATGCATTCCCAATCCTATTTTCTTTTTTTTTATTTTTCCGAAGCTGGAAATGGGGAGGCAGTCAGACAGACTCCCGCATGCGCCCGGCCGGGATCCACCCGGCATGCCCACCAGGAGGCGATGCTCTGCCCCTCTAGGGCGTCGCTCTGTTGTGTCCAGAGCCATTCTAGCGCCTGAGGCAGAGGCCACAGAGCCATCCTCAGCACCCGGGCAAACTTTGCTCCAATGGAGCCTCGCTGCGGGAGGGGAAGAGAGAGACAGAGAGGAAGGAGAGGGGGAGGGGTGGAGAAGCAAATGTGCGCCTCTCCTGTGTGCCCTGGCTGGGAATCGAACCCGGGACTTCTGCACGCCAGGCCAATGCTCTACCACTGAGCCAACCGGCCAGGGCCCCAATCCTGTTTTCTTCATAGCTGTTTTCACTCTGGCAGTGATTGATCTAGTTGTTTATACTTACTCGCCTGGCATCTGTTTTCCCCACGACTACATGCTGCATGATAGTGGGGAATTGTTTTTGTTACTGCATTCTTCAGACTGTCTCCAGTGCCTGGCATGAAATTCAACATATTAGAAGCCAACAACTAATATGTATATGTTGGCCAGATGGCTCTCAATGAGTTTATAGCTTAGTTGGGAAGAAAATGTATACTGTAAATGTAATTAACAATAGTAAGAGTTAAAAAGTGCCAACTGAGGAGTGTAAATTGCAGCATCACACAAATTCTTACTAGAGAGAGAACCCTTTGTGTTGAGGTGAGATAGCTTGGAGTGTCCATGTAATGGTCATGAAAGGGCATTGCAGAAGGAGAGTGCCATGTGAGTGAAGGGGGAAACAGGTATGGGGATGGGAAAGGGCTCAGAATACATCTGTTGCCCTGCTGGTTGGCTCAGTGGGTAGAGCATCAACCCGGTGTATGGACGTCCTGGGTTTGATTCCTGGTCAAGGCACACATGAGAAGTGATCATCTGCTTATCTTTCCTTCCATCTCCCCCTTCTGCAGCCAGTGGTTCTGTTGGTTTGAGTGTGTCATCCTCAGGCACTAAAAATACCTAGTTGATTCAAGCATTGGCCCCAGATGAGGGTTGCCAGGTGGATCTCAATTGGGGTGCATGTGGGAATCTGTCTCACTATCTCCTCTCCTCTCAAAAAAATACATCTGTCAGACTATATAGTTGATGATTGTGCAGGAAAGTAGTGGGAGGTAAAATTAAAATGGCAGATTTGGACCAGATTATGGAGAACCCTATAATACAGGGCTAATACATCTATATTATTATCATTTGAGATAGAGGAGTTATTAGAAGTTTTTTTTTTTTAACATAGGAGTGTCATCATCTAGACGTTGTCATATAATGGACTGGGGGTAGGGTTCAGAGTAGAATTAGGGACAGAGGCTTTAAATTAAAGAGACTTGGACTGGCTCTGCCATCTGTGTTCAGGATGCTAACGGTACTTGTTTCAGTGGCTTGTTTTTTTGTGTGTGTGTGTTTTTTTTTTACAGGGACAGAGAGACTCAGAGAGAGGGATAGATAGGGACAGACAGACAGGCAGGAATGGAGAGAGATGAGAAGCATCAATCATCAGTTTCTCGTTGTGACACCTTAGTTGTTCATTGATTGCTTTCTCATATGTGCCTTGACCGCGGGCCTTCAGCAGACCGAGTGACCCCTTGCTCAAGCCAGTGATGTTGGGTTCAAGCTGGTGAGCTTTTTTTGCTCAAGCCAGATGAGCTCGCGCTCAAGATGGTGACCTCGGGGTCTCGAACCTGGGTTTTCCGCATCCCAGTCCGACACTCTATCCACGGTGCCACCGCCTGGTCAGGTTCAGTGGCTCGTTTTGATGACTGGTTGAGGCAAAGCAGTCAAATGCTTAGTGAAGTGCTGAGCGCAGAGTAAGCCCTAATAGATATGAACTATTTCTACAATTACTGTTGGGAGGGCAATGCAGCAGCCGTAATGTGAGGTGGTGTGGATCTGCTGATAGTGGCAACAATTAATACAAAAAAGAGGGAGTGAGGAGATCTCAGCAAGGAGAAGCTGCCAGGATCTGGCCTGTGGAACTGGGAAAGGAGCGGATGCCTCCAGGAGCTCTCATGGATGACTGGGAAAACAAGTATAGGAAATCTGAGAAGTAGCTTATGGAGCAAAGGTGCCACCTGGTATTTGCAGTAAAACTTATAAACATTTAAAGTAAAAAAACTAGCAACAACTTTAAATGATTCATTTCATATATGTGTTTTAGGCATTTTTATTCCTTTCACCATTTATCATGGTGTCCATCACTATTTACCTGAGCCATGTGTCTAAAGGTAAAGCTCTTCATTAAATAACATTGAGAGTGGTCCCTTTTTGGCAGTTACAAAAACAGTCACAGGGATGTAAAGGACAGCATAGGGAGTATAGTCAATAATATTGTAATAACTATGTATGGTGTTAGATGGGCACTAGGCTTGTTGGGGGGGAGAAGATCATAACATAGAAGATCTAATCCATCTGCTGTATAGCTGAAGCTAATATAATATTGAATGCCAACTGTAATTGGAAAATAAAAAAAATAAAATGATAATTCATGGGTTCAAAAGCAATTATAATGGAAATAAAAAACATTTAAAATTAAAAAGTAAAGAACTTTATATATGTATATATAAAAAAAGAATGGTACCTTCTTTGCCACGTGGCTGGCCTCCACAGCAATGTCTGTGCCAGAATTTCCCACTCCAATCACAAGAACTCTCTTGTCCTTAAATATATCTGGATGTTTATACTGTCGGCTATGAAAGTATTGGCCTTTAAATGTATTTATACCTATTAAAAAAATAAGTCATATAGAGACTTTCCAGGATCAGTGAGTGAAACATGAGTATTCTTCAGTTAATGACATCTTTTAGACACATGACTTTGGTTGTTTATAAGAGCATACTCAAAAAATTTTTTAAAATTAATTTTACTAGGGTGACATCAATAAATCAGGGTACATATGTTCAAAGAAAACATGTCCAGGTTATCTTGTCGATCAATTATGTTGCATACCCATCACCCAAAGTCAGATTGTCCTCTGTCACCTTCTATCTAGTTTTTTTTGTTTTGCTCCCCCCCCCCCCATAACCACCACAAACTTGTCAATGTCTCTTAGTCTCGTTTTTATGTCCCACCTACGTATGGAATAATGCAGTTCTTGTTTTTTTCTGATTTACTTATTTCACTCCGTATAATGTTATCAAGATCCCACCATTTTGTTTTAAATGATCCGATGTCATCATTTCTTATGGCTGAGTAGTATTCCATAGTGTATATGTGCCACATCTTCTTTATCCAGTCTTCTATTGAAGGGCTTTTTGGTTGTTTCCATGTCTTGGCCACTGTGAACAATGCTGCATTGAACATGGGGCTGTATGTGTCTGAGTTTTTGGGGTATATACCCAGTAGAGGGATTGCTGGGTCATAAGGTAGTTCTATTTTCAGTTTTTTGAGGAACCACCATACTTTCTTCCATATGGTTGTACTACTTTACATTCCCACCAACAGTGGATGAGGGTTCCTTTTTCTCCATAGCCTCTCCAACATTTGCTATTACCTGTCTTGTTAATAATAGCTAATCTAACAGGTGTGAGGTAATATCTCATTGCAGTTTTGATTTGCATTTCTCTAATAACTAATGAAGATGAGCATCTTTTCATATATCTGTTGGTCATTTGTATTTCTTCCTGGGAGAAGTGTCTGATCAAGTCCTCTTCCCATTTTTTTATTGGATTGTTTGTTTGTTTGTTATTGAGTTTTATGAGTTCTTTGTATATTTTGGATATTAGGCCCTTATCTGAGCTGTTGTTTGAAAATATCATCTCCCATTTAGTTGGCTGTCTGTTTATTTTGTTGTCAGTTTCTCTTGCTGAGCAAAAACTTCTTAGTCTGATGTAGTCCCTCCCATTCATTTATTTTTGTCTTCACTTCCCTTGCCTTTGGGGTCAAATTCATAAAATGCTCTTTAAAACCAAGGTCCATGAGTTTAGAACCTATGTCTTCTTCTATGTACTTTATTGTTTCAGGTCTTATATTTAGGTCTTTGATCCATTTTGAATTAATTTTAGTACACGGGGACAAACTGTAGTCAAGTTTCATTCTTTTGCAGAGCATACTCAATTTTAAGAAGATCTGAACTATGGATACATGACTTTACAAGATATAGAAATTAGTGATTATTCAATGGAGGAACTTCATTTCACTAGTTAGGCCTCTAATTTTATTTACTAGATGATTAACTAAATTGAAATATTATGGCATAAAGACATTAAAAAAAGTGCAAAGACTCATTACCATTTTAAGATTGATAGAAATCAATGGGACAGTAACATCCTATATACTAGTTGATTCATATAGAGCTTTCACAAGCAAGGAGCAAGAGCCCTTCAACTTATGAGGAAAAACAAAGGATTTGAAAGGTTGAATGCAAGGTCCAAGATTAATTCGCTTGTCAAAGTGTGCTTTTTCCTAATCTGATCTGATTTGAGTGACATCTGGGGACCAGATTCAGGACCACAAGAGGTATATGAGTTTGTTGTAAAATGAAGATTATATTTATTTAATTTTAGTGAGACAGAGAGGGAAAGCAGAGACAGACAGACAGGAAGGGAGACAGATGAGAAACATCAGTTCTTCCTTGCAGCTTCTTAGTTGTTCATTGATTGCTTTCTCATATGTACCTTGACCGGGGGGCTCCAGTTGAGCCAGTGACCCCTTGCTCAAGCCAGCGACCTTGGAGTCAAGCCAGTGACCTTGGGCTTCAAGCCACCAACCATGGGGTCATGTTTATGATCTCACGCTCAAGCCGGTGATCCTGTGCTCAAGCTGGTGAGCCTGCGCTCAAGCTGGATGAGCCCATGCTCAACCTGGCAACCTCGGAATTTTGAACCTGGGTCCTCAGCATCCCAGTATGACGCTCTATTCAGTGCACCACTGCCTGGTCAGGCTGAGGATTATATTTAGAGTGTGATTCCTCTACTGGAATCCTATAAAAAAATCTACTTCTTTCTAGGCTACATGATGTCTTATCCACCTCTACAATCTTAGTACCTCATGCAGTATACTGGAGGTACTAAATAAATGCAATGTACTCCCGATGCCACAGAACTTTCTTGATTCTTGGAGTGATTTTGTAGCAGGCACTCCTTCCTAAGAATTTGGAGTAGCTGGTTGCTTAGGAATTTTCTCAGAAGGCAACAACTGACGAAGATTTTGGGTTGTCTTGTGGGATGATGAGAGTTCACTGTTGAACATGTTGAAGCAGAGGCTGTTGAGCCTCTCTCAGGGATACTGGAGAAGAGTCTCTTGCATTGGGGGGGGGGGGTGAAGACTGAGCTTGGTGCTTTCCTTCAGTGGTTCTAGGCTATGGCATTTTCCAGGATATGCTTTATGTTAACTTGACCTGACTTGAATAATCTCTGGGGGTAGACTGAGGACCAGTGGAAGGAAACATGTGAATTTATTGGAAGATGAGCCTTAGTCACTACAGGTCGTATTTAAAGAAAAATTTCCTGAAGTTTTGACTTTTTGAATACTTTACTGCAGATGAAATTAACAAATTGATATTTGACAGAGATTAACATGAATCATGGTTGCAAACGATAGAAAAAGAAATTGAGAACCAAAGATGTCTTCACTTGGCTTCCAAGACTTATCTTCCTGTTGATGAGTGACCTAGTGCCATAAACCTCTGATCTAGTTAATTGCTATGTCTCATATAGTAAGAGAAAAAAACAATTAAAGTGATTTTTCCTTTATTCACTGATTGAATTTGGTGGTCTGTAAACTCAACTTTGGCAATGTGCTTAGGCTACCAACTTGTCCAGGCATCCCATATCTTAGAAGACATTCTGAGTGCCGCCAGTCACTCAAGGAGGGACATTGAACCTCAGTGAGGAATAAAACTGCTTGTTAGTTATTCATTCTACTCTTTGGTACTCATAGGTTGTTTGGAACATATGACAAATTAAGGTCAGTTGCAGAAAATGTACCTGGGAAGGAGTCCAGTGGCAAATATGGGTCAGTAAGGAAACCAGTGCAGACCATGATGGCATCAAAGATGGCGGACTCTTGTTTCCCTTCATGCAGAGTGACCACCTCCCATTGGCCGGTGACAGTAAAATCTGGGCATTTAGTTACACTGCATACTTTAGTCTGGAAAAAGAATCATAGCTGTCATGATGAATAGTTGTCAAGGGTTCCAATAAAGGCTAATGTGCCAGTTGACATCCCAAACATTCTAGAGCATAGACTAAACATAATTAATAATTGAATTGGGCTACCTCTGGCAACTACCAATCCATTCTGTTTCTATGAGTTTGTATTTTTAGATTCTATATTTAAGATCATATAATATTTGTGTTTCTCTGTCTGACTTATTTCACTTAGCATAATGCCCTCAAAGTCTATCCACGTTCTGGCAAATGGCAGAATTTCCTTCTTTTATTTTTATGGCTGAACAGCATTCCATTTTTTTTTTTTATAGGGACAGAGACAGAGTCAGAGAGGGGGATAGATAGGGACAGACAGACAGGAATGGAGAGAGATGAGAAGCATCAATCATCAGTTTTTTGTTGTGACACCTTAGTTGTTCATTGATTGCTTCCTCATATGTGCGCCTTGACCGTGGGCCTTCAGCAGACCAAGTAACCCCTTGCTCGAGCCAGCGACCTTAGGTCCAAGCTGGTGAGCTTTTTGTTCAAGCCAGATGAGCCTGTGCTCAAGCTGGCGACCTCGGGGGTCTCGAACCTGGGTCCTCCGCATCCCAGTCCGATGCTCTATCCACTGCGCCACCACCTGGTCAGGTACATTCCATTTTATATACATGCATGTACATATAAATATACTGTATTCTCTTCATTCATTAGGTTGTTTCCATGTCTGCTGTGATGAACATGGAGGTGGAGATATCTCTGACTTTGTTTTGATCAGGAGTACTTTTAAAGTTGTAAGTATAAATTTTATTTGCTACTTGTTTTGCTACACTTTTCCCTTTCATGTTGCTTTCTCTGTGGAATTGCCTATGAATTCCTCAACATTCCCATGTTTGATAGGGAAGGAAGCAGGGGAAGGGAAACACATGGATTTTCATTTGTTTCTTGGAGAGGAAGGAAAAAAAGAGAAAGAAATAAGATCTATTAATTTACTCATACCCTTCTACATTCCTCCTGTCTCTGTCCTCTGAAATGGGAAGGGAGGCAGGTAGGGCCAATGCTAATAATAAAATATTTTTCTATTCCCAAGGATACTGAGAAAAACTTTTCCCTTAAATAGTGATGTTTTCTTGTGTATGGGCCATTGCACACACCCATTCTGATCAAAAGATAGTCAAGAAGAGAGTACCCAGGCACTGATAGGACTTCTCAGTTTCTCTTTGTGCAGTCATTTGTCCCAAGTTGAAAATGTGGTTTGATATTTTTAGGCTCCTTAGGATATAATAAGTATTACAAATTAAAAATTTATGTGTGTGAATCTTTCCACAAAGCATGCACCTCCAACTCCAGATTCACTTGGGTTGGGTACAAGGGGACAAGGAATCCAGCCAGGTGTCATCAGCCTTGCCAATTCATTTTCTCCTCTACAAAGCCCAAGACTGGGCTTACAGAGAGAGCAGAGAAAATGGGTCAACAAGTACTTCTTGACTCCTAACTGATGTTCTGTCTTACCTTGAACTGAATGTATTTCAGAAGGTTGAACTGGTTTGCATACATTTTGAGATATTCCAGGAATTGAGAATTGGGCACATAGTTTGGATAATCTTCTGGGAATGGAAAGTCTGAGTAACAAGACATCTCCTTGCAGCTGTTGGAAACCACAGACTTGTAGAGGCTGGCTCTGCCTTCTTCAACATGTTCCTGTATAGACAGGGCATACACATGAGCATGGATGTGTTTGTGTGTGTGCATGCACACCCATGAAATGGCTATTAATTTTACACAATCACACTTTGACCCAATATTAAGGTGATCCAGACAATATATGCCACTTATCTCCTTTCTAGTGGGATTTGCTATCCTGCCCTTGATGAACATTGGACCCCACTGTGAACTTCATGATTGGAATTACAATGTCATTTATTATGTGCTAACAAACCTGGGATGAACTCACCTGTCTAGATTCACGTATCATCACAGCAAAATGCAGGAGAGTATGGACATAGACAAGAGCCAGGAGATAGTATCTGAATGATGGACAATTCCTAGGTTCTTTGGTTTCATGTGGTGTTATTGAAAGGATTATGGAAAAATGGGGTTCAGATTATGAAGGATTTCATAGCTAAAGTTCAAGAATTTGGACTTTATAGGAAGGTTATGGCAGTCTTTCTAATGTTTTAACGTGGAAGTGATTCATATGAAATTTTGGGAAGATAATTCTGGTTCTACAGAAGATGACTTAGAAGGATCTGGAAAGGAAGGAGGCTGTAAGAGCCTAAGACACAAATCCCCCTGATGGTTAATGAGGGCCTGAGCAGAGGCAATGATAGTTGAAACCAAGAGAGGTAGGATTGGTATAATTTATAGGCAGTAAGGTACAATTTACAGGATTTAGGGCTTGGGAGAGGAAGCAGGTAAAAGGCTTCCAGATTTGATAACTGTATGCATGACCAAACACTAACCTAATCCCCACCCCCATTTTTGACTTGAATAACTGGCAAATATAAATATCTCAGATGACTACCATGGGTTGAATAATCAGTTTAAATTGTTTTTAAAATACATCACCTCTGTCTTTTGCAGTGTTCTGATTTCAGTGGGAAGGTCCTTGGTATTTGAATATTATTTGCCATGTTGGAAATGTATAACTCTTTTTCTTTCCCCCATGGGAAGCTAATTATTTGTGGAAACAAGTGGAAATATAAACATAGACCTCACATGTGGAGAGGACTTATCTTGATTCCCTCAAAGGGTATGAATCAGGCTCTGCATTAAATGGACATGAGTCACATGGCATAAGGTTATCAGCATGTCTCTGTGCTTTTATTTTTTTAAGGATTGGGAATTTTATTTTATTATTTATTTATTTATTTATTTTTACAGAGACAGAGAGAGAGTCAGAGAGTGGGATAGACAGGGACAGACAGACAGGAACAGAGAGATGAGAAGCATCAATCATTAGTTTTTCGTTGCACATTGCAACACCTTAGTTGTTCATTGATTGCTTTCTCATATGTGCCTTGACCGTGGGCCTTCAGCAGACCAAGTAACCCCTTGCTTGAGCCAGCGACCTTGGGTCCAAGCTGGTGAGCTTTTGCTCAAACCAGATGAGCCTGCGCTCAAGCTGGCGACCTCGGGGGTCTTGAACCTGGGTCCTTCCTCATTCCAGTCCGACGCTTTATCCACTGCACCACTGCCTGGTCAGGCTGTCTTTGTGCTTTGAACTCATGTTGTATCTTGCTTATCAGTGGCCTCATATCTGACCGTCTTATTTATCCAGACAATCCAGAAACCTGGAATTTAAAAGGCTTTTGTGAAAGCCCGTTTAAGTCCTGACCTTTCCTTCTGCCTGAAGATCTCAAGCACTGCTATTCAAAGATGTAGTCTGCACAGCTGTTTATTATCAGCCCATGATGAGATGAGTGCAGGAACAGAATAAGCGTCAAGAAACTTTTGTAGCAGGAATTTGACATTGCTCAGTATCCAAGTATGTGGACTCCTTTGTGTCAAACACAGACCAGTCTTGTTCTTGTCTAACTTATGTGATGAGTTGTAGAAGATGCAAGCTGTGGATTAGTCCATGGGGGGGTGGCATTCCAGTGTGAGATGTTTTAAGGTTTGAAAACTGTCATCCAAATGTGCATAAAATCTATAATTACATTCTTTCCTTGAAAGATAACTTATATTTAATTATAACCTTACAGACTACATGATCAGAACTTGGTACTGATAAAAGATTGAAGATCAGTTTTAAAAATACAGCACTCCTTGGTGATCAGGTTTCCTCTTGGCTATAGGGGGGAAATAGACGATAGGAACAGCTCCGTGAAGAAAATAACAATAGGAGCAGCTGTGAAGAGCTGTAATAACGAGAACTGATAGCACACAGCAAGGGAAGAAACTGTTGTGTTAAACGGAAACCTTCACAGCAGAAAGCTTGTCTAACAGAGAGGGTTTATTGAGCCTTAGTCAAAGAAGGGACCTGTCCGGCGGCATGCAGTCTGACCACCAGCAGCAGGGCTGAATGGCAAAGGCAGCATGTCCACTGCCCTGGGATAGGCTGGGCTCTGATGCCACCAGTTTGGGAGAAAGATGTAAGTTGTTCTGAACGAATTAATGTAGGCTGTAAAGGGGCGGTGGAAGGTCGAGCGGGGCTGGTTCGGGACAGGTGCATAACCTGTAAGGAAGGAGTGTTTGCTCTTTAGGGTGGGTTGTGAGCGACAGTCTGGAAAGTTCAAGGGTAGCCGGAAGCAGAGAGGCCTACCTATTCTCTTCAGATAACCGAAGAAAGAGCCACCCAGATGTTAATCCAGAGTTTTAGCCTGCATTCTGGAATGTTACCAGTCTTTTGTTGGCTTTGGCCCTCAGTTGTTAACTGATTAACTTGTCTCTTCCTTCTACCTGGCCTGCAGTCATTTGAAGACCATCTCAGAATCCTCCCCTCCCCCGTCAGTATAAGGGGAGAAACATTAGTTATAAACATGTTGGAGTCAATTAGTGTGTGGTCAAAGTCCCCTTACTTTTCTGTGGCATCTCGTCAGGCAGTGAATAAAATACTCTGTTAGTGCTGCCAGTTTCTAGTTAACACTAATAAAAGGATGGATTTGGACTATATACTGTTTAATGGGGGTAGAGATGTGCATAATACATATTGTGAAGATTGCTGTAAAAACAAAAAAATTTGAAGTGTTCTGTTATGTCATTTTAGTTGTCAAAGTGTAACAAGGACTCCCTTAAATTGGATAAGCCAGGGAACCCCAAAAGGGTAGGAGCCCATAAGTTATATTCTCCCGAAGATGATAGGAATTCAGTCAATGTTGGTTGAATTAAAGGAGTCTTACCAAGATTACTGAACTTAGAGAAGTAAGGTTTTTAGAGAAAGATTGTAAGAATCAGGTTTACCAACCTTGAAGTAGAAATAGCTGAGGAATGTTCCATATTATTCATGAATCATTTCTTAAAATGATATAGAAGTGAAATGTGATACTTTATCATTGCTTTCACTGAATCTAAAAAATGTATTATAATAGGCCCATAATAGGTGTTCAATAAATGTTTGTTGACTAAGTGAAAGGATTCATATGCAGAGGAAAAGACCTTGATGCACATAAAGAAGGACTTCATTTCAGGGTTATCAGGCCCTGGAATATGTCACAGGGATGTGAAGGGCAAAGCACAATGTGTTTCTACCAATACAGATGGAATAATGATTTCTAGGTGATGTCAGTGTGTAATATCAGTGTTGAGTGACAGGACAATTCCTCATATTTTATTTCTTCAATATTACTCTATAGTTGAGGTCATCAGCCTATAGTGCTGTTGTGCTAAGCCTCCCTGCCCTCTCAAGACCCTGAGAGAATGGTTGTGGAACAGACATACAGCTCTTGCCACCACTTGAGTTGGTGGTCAGAAGTTGGTTCTTTACCAATGCATCCTTTTTTTTTTTTTTAAAAGGCTGCAACCCCCTTCCCAGCCCCAGTGAATGGTGACCTTTCTTTTCTATTGCAACCTTTGTCTGTTTCTTCCTTGCTTAAGGCTGGATGGCTGGAAGAGACCAAATTCATGCCCTCTGGGTATAGAATGAAGTTCAGTAGTTTTATAAAAAGTTTTATAAAAAGACTATATCGCTATACTCTTTGGAGAAATGGAAACCATGTCCACATGTGTCTCACTGGGTTTCTGCAGTTTGCTTGTCTATTTTTGCGTTAGGCTCCCTCTGCCCAGGACAGGCATGAAGGATCTCCCTTGTGCACTTTCCAGCAAGCACAGCCTTTGCTAGAACAGGTTTTGAGTGGGCCACTTGCTTTGAATGCAAAGACACTTTTAACCCACCTTTTGTGGAGTGTGTTTATCCTGGGGGAGGTGGGGGTAGGGTGTCTCTAGAAAGACCTAGGAGACTCCTAGCATGTTAAAACTGAAATGCCCCTTCAAGGTCAACTAGTTCAGGGATTTTGAATTGGGCTCTAGAAGCACCCGAGGTCGTACAGAGGCTGCTGTGGCAAGAGGAGGCTGCTGAGTGAAGGTGCGGGAGGTTTGCCCTGCTTTCCAGGGGAGTAATTCAGTTTTTATCTGTTTTTTTTTATTCATTTTTTTTAGAGAGGAGAGGGAGAGAGAGAAAGAGAGAGAGAGAGAGAGAGAGAGAGAGAAGAGACAGAGAGAGAGAGAAGGGGGAGGAGCTAGAAGCATCAACTCCCATATGTGCCTTGACCAGGCAAGCCCAGGGTTTCAAACCGGCGACCTCAGCATTTCCAGGTTGACGCTTTATCCACTGCGCCACCACAGGTCAGGCCTTATCTGTTTTTTTAAAACTGGTTCCTTGTCCTCATTTTATAAAAATGGAATGGCTCATTAATTGGGCTGGCTACTGTTGGGTGGCCCTCTTTCCCGTACTTCTATGAAAAAACAGTGCCTCACAATGTTTTTTCATGACCTTCTCTATGTTTCTTCATTGTCCCCCCCCCCCAACCTGCACTCTTTCCCCATGCTCCCCAGATGCCATTCTTCCCGAAAGGGTTGAGGCTTCCTTGAGCGCTCCTGTCTTTCCCCTCTTTAACATTTCTCCTCTGTGTTCAGTTTTCCTTTCATTTCCCACCTGTTTCTGAGGAGGTTTTGTCTGTCCACCTCTGCAAGGCGGACCCTTCCACGTGGGCCTGCGACTCCACTCCTTCCTTTCTCTGCCAGGGTCTTGTCCCATTTGGGACATCGTCAATCATTTCCCACCACCCAGATGTTTTCTCTTTGCCTGTGAATATATTTGGGTCTTCACATCACAAAAACAAACACAACAACAACAAATCTCCTTATTTCTGTTCTTCATCATCCACTGCTTTCCAAATTGAGTGTGAATCTCTTGATCACACATTGAGCTACCCTCCCATTATTTCTCTTACACAAACCACACATACCAGGAAGCTATTTTTATTTTCCAAGCATGCCCAGGGCTTTTTTCACTGATTCTCTCCTTGGTGTCTCCCACACAATCTCTTCTGTCTGCTGAAATCCTTCAAAGTCCATCATATACCATCTCTTCCATGAAGCCTTCTCTGGTTTCCCTCAAGTGGATATAATCCTGGCCTCTAAGTGCCTGCAGCACCGTTTCTTGTAGGTTCCCACCCTTTTTCTATCAGCCTGACAGCTTCTAGATGGCAGGGCGAGTCCGTCTCAGTTTTGTGTCCCCACACTGCTTTGTGCATAGATGTTGGACCTGCCTAAGTCACACAGTTACTTGGGCACAGCTGCATGTAGAACTCATTTCTCTTAATTTAGACATCGATTATTTTTTTTGTGTGTTTTATAATTATACAATGTCTGTGACTTATATAAGGACCTTTATTTTGGTCTGATATTCCAAGGTAACTGGGTTCACTCTTTGCTTTGACTGAGATTACTTTAACCAAATAACTAAATCATTTTAGCCTAATCACCCCTTTAATTGGGCAGTTTCAGCCCTCTCTTGGATGGATTAGTAGTGCTTCTCTGGAGTACTGTGTTAAGAAGGATTCTGAGGCTCATCAGGGGAAGGGTAGCATGCTTGATTAGCAATGTGTTCAGTGGACATGGAGGAAAAGTTATGCTGGCATGGGTGTCGGGTTTCTGCTATCCAATTGGAATATAGGCAGTTTGAATCGTGGGAACAGCTCTGCTCTTTCAGCTGACCCCTTTGGGAGGTCTTCACACATTGATGGTCACATTTAGTGGCTGGACACATTTCAAGATATACAGTTATTCTTTATGTGAGCCAAGCTGACCTATGCAACCTTGGCCTTTGGAGCCTGCTCCCGAGTTAGCCAACAGTTACTTGATCCCAGTTCCAAATCCCACCCTCTGGAATAGAGAAATGCTCTCTTTCTCTAGCTGCAGGGGCTCTGAGGCCAGGATACCTGACCCATTGTTCCCTTTCACTATTCCTCACAGCTTTCTCCACAGCACGTTTAAGTCTCAGGGCAAATGTTCTTGCCCTCTCGGGAAGAACAGAGAATTGGAGATTTGGGGAGATCTAATGCTAATGTTTCCCAGGCCGAGCCACGGAGCTCACAGTCCTCACAGTCCGCTCTCCTCAACCCCTTCTCCAGTCCAGACTGTAGCCCTGCTGAAATTTGAGAACATTACTTTCTTTTGCTCAAGGAACAGAAGAAGCTCCAAACCCCACATTCTTGACTTCTGATTGTTCTTGGCATGGACTGAGACAGCCTGGAAAGCAGGGCCTGGAGGATGGAACATGTTCTGTGTGGAGCCCTGGGTGTCCCACTTCAGCTAGAGCAGGGCTAGGACAGGAAGCAGGCACCGCTGCTCAGTCTTGCAGGCTGCGCCTACAGTTCCTGTGTTCTGTTCATGCCTTTGCCCCAACACTGCCGTCTCTGGTCTTGCCTCAGCCCCCTGGTTCTGCTCCTGCTCCCCTCATCCAGGCTTTCCTGGCCCATCCCAGCCACTCCATCCTCTTCCACACTTCAGGGTATGTTTTCCTCCTGAGTTTAGATAAAGCTTACAGGGTGGCCAATGTACCTCCCACTTAAGCGCAGGCTGCGCCCCGTTCCTTTCTTTCAGTTTCAGTAGCCCTTCCTGGCTCCCTGTTCAGCAGAAATTTCTAGCCCCTCCCCAGAGCAGCTGGCCCTCATGGAAGAAATCTAGTCTCATCTCTTTTTGCACCGGTCAAGCCCTTTTCTAAATAGACACAACAAAGTGGTTGAAACCCCACTTACGGTGAATCTCCACAGGCCTCCAAGGTCATTGCTCCTCTCAAAGCAGGTGGGCTCCAGGCCTTCCTCTAGGCAGCACTTGATGGAGGCCAGGCCACTGACCCCAGCTCCCACAATTGCAACCCGCTTGGCCATGTTCTCCTGTGTGGCAGAGTGCAGCGGAGCTTTCTTTTCACAAGTGGAAGCCCCACCCCATCCTTGGCTGCTCTAGCAAATCCGAAGAAAGATTTTGGATGATTGGAGGGATTTGCTCCTGTTGAATGATCTGTAGCTGGTCTCTAGCATTGTGAATGTGAGAAAAGAGGTGTTTTACTTGCTGATTTAACCCTGTTAGGTATGTTCCCACCTCTCCTCTTGGGCCTGGTGCCAAATGTTAGTACGATCATTGCTGGGACTGTAAATTCTGGCAGAGCAGGCAAAGGTTACCCTGTCAAACATGTTTTTAAAATAAACACATGAAACTGAAGCTCAGATAGGTGTGGTAACATGACACGAAGCCATGCAGCCACTGGTGGAGTAGAGTTCGGACTAGGAGCCAAGATGCTGTGGATGAATAGAACGCCCCTATGCAGAAGAGGGGAGGAGGTGGACTCCTCAGATGGGTGCATGAGAGGAATGGCAGAGATGGTCCACTCTCTTGACTCTGCAGAAGGGACTGTGTTATAGTGTTGATTCAATTCATATCTGTTAGTCCCTGCAGAAGACTATGTTTCCCCAAAGCTGGGAATTTTCTTCACTTGTCTATTTTCATGCAGCTCTTTTTTATTATTTTTATATATTTATTTTTATTTTTCTGAAGCTGGAAATGGAGAGGCAGTCAGACAGACTCCCGTATGCGCCCGACCGGGATCCACCTGGCATGCCCACCAGGGGGCGATGCTCTGCCCATTCGGGGCGTCGCTCTGTCGCGACCAGAGCCACTCTAGTGCCTGGGGCAGAGGCCAAGGAGCCATCCCCAGCGCCCGGGCCATCTTTTTGCTCCAGTGGAGCCCTGGCTGCGGGAGGGGAAGAGAGAGACAGGAAAGGGGGGGGGTGGAGAAGCAGATGGGCGCTTCTCCTGTGTGCCTTGGCCGGGAATCGAACCCAGGACTCCTGCATGCCAGGCCGATGCTCTACCACTGAGCCAACCAGCCAGGGCTCATGCAGCTCTTAACAGCACATTTGGTCTCTAATAGTTGTTGCCTAAATATATGGCAATAGGTTGCTATCCTGATAAAATGAATTAATTCATCATCATATCCTTTTCAATGAAAATGCGTAGTTAATCGAGCATAACTGTTTTCTGGGAATGAGGGGGAGCAGGGTTTGCTACCCCCAAATATGCCTCTTTAGGATACCGATGATTTTAAGCTGGTTATTTTTAAGTAAGGAAAGACTCAGGAATTAAGTCTTTCTGGAAATTAGGTCTATGTCACTGGATGAAAGACTCAGGAAAAACCTCTGACTTTCCCTTTATCTGCTCAAAAGGGATTTAGATAGAGGACGTGTTCTGGAAAGAGAGACGTCATCACAGATAACCATAGTTTAATTTGAATTAGTGTGTGGAAGGCTCCTTTGATCAAAGTCCTCTCTGTGTCCTGTTGTTAAAGATGGCTCAGCAAACATTTGCTTTTCTGTCTCTATGTGAACTGCCTCCCTGCCCTTTGAGGTTCCACATCCCAACCCCTTTTCCTTGGCTCAGGATGACTTCTAAGCTTCAACTGCCTGGTCTTTTCTGGGCTCTCATATTCTTATGGAACCCCTATATGTACATGCGTAATAAATTTAGACATTTTTTTCTGTTAATCTGTTTCACATTAATTTGATTATTAGCCCTGCCAGGAGAACTTAAAAAGGTAGGAAGGGAAATTATCCTTCCTGTCTAGGAGCTAATACGGTTGGTGAGAGAATTCTTCCTAAAAGTGACCTCCTACCAAGTGTACCGTAAGTGAGAAGCCTCTTCTCAGGCCCCCACTGTGACGCAGCGTGGACCAGACACAGCCGGCTCCCTCCCTCCCTCCCTCCCCCCCCCTCTCTTTCTCTCTCTCTCTCTCTCAAGCAGTAGCTCTCCCTGTGGCTTTGCATGGGGCAGTAGGGACGTTGGTGAGTCAGAGACCTGGTTTAAAGTTCAGTGTTGGCTCATTACCGGCAGTGTGACTTTAGGCACACAATTTTTTTCTGTCTCAGGTTCCTTCTCTTGAAAGTGAAGCTGAAGTAGAGCCCATTATAAGAATGAATCCACTGATGTCTACAAAGCATTTAGCTGGTCCTGGGGTGTGTGAGGTTCCTGGTAGAGGTGGCTAGGTTATTTCACAGCTTTGGGAGATTTTTCTTTAATCTGATATTTTTGTAGATACCTGCTTTGATTGTTTTGGGTTATTTACAGAGACAAAGTCACAGACTATTTGGAATCAGAGCCATTGTGGAAAACTAGAAATCTGTAGCTAAAGGTTGTCTTTTAGTAAGTAAAGGAAATGAATGAGGAAATAAAAGAATGATGATGACAGGAAGGAAGAGAGAAAAAGAAAAAAGGAGGGCACACAGTAGGTTTCAGAGTCACCCTGAAAGGTTCTTTCTTTCTTTAATTTCTTTTTTTGCTTCAGCACCAGGTAAATACTGCCTTCTTATGGAGTAGTCTGTGCTTCCAGCCTCTTGTTTGGGTACTGATAATTGTATAAATCTAAAGTGACTTAAAATTTAATAAGTGCTTTTTATTTTTTTTAGATTTTATTTATTTTTAGAGATAAAGAAGAGAGAGAGAGAAAGAGAGAAAGGGAAGGGAAGGGAAGGGAAGGGAAGGGAGAGGAGCAGGAAGCATCAACTCCCATATGTGCCTTGACCAGGCAAGCCCAGGGTTTTGAACCAGCGACCTCAGTGTTCTAGGTCAACACTTTATCAACTGTGCCACCACAGGTCAGGCCAATAAGTGCTTTTTAGAAAAAGTTTTGTACTCCTTTTATTTTTTTTCCCCACTAAAAATCATTGTTAGTCAGTGATGACTCTACTTTTAGACAGAGTGACCGATAACACAGTAGGAAGTTTTTTTAGGGTGAAAAGTACATCAAGTCCCTGATTATTGGAGTGCTATTTCACCTGCTTATGCAAAAGTAACATTTAAAATGTTATTGCTTCTCAGTAAAACTTTGGCCATTCCTTTGTTGGAGGTTTTAAAAGTCATGTGTTTTCATTCTTATTAATTATTATTTTAATGAAGAAAAGCCTCATCAATGCTGACTAAATGTGGCTAAATATGAAAGCTATAAGTAATAAAAATTAAGGAAATTAGGTCGGTATTACTGGATGAAAGTGAATTTATAAAAAATAAGTCAAATAACTTCATCAAAGCAAAATTGTTTCATCAACACAAAATTGCTAAATGAGTTAGGCAATCGCAGTTGACTACATAAAAGTCAATATTTTTAACGATGGCATAGAAACCATGATTCTTTTTCTGGGCATTTTAGACAGCTTCCTCTTGTTCAAAGAAGTAAAATGCAAATACATCAAGTACTGAAGTCAGAATGAGCTCCCACTTTGGTCTTTTGGAATGGTTGAGGGGCCAGGACGTGAGGCTGGGCTGTTATTCCAAAATTGTGTGCAGAGGTGCTCTGAGTTATTTTAAAATTTTGAGGAAAGCCCAGGAATACTCCTTGTCTATTGAACACCGAGCAAGATATTAGCTGGAAGTAGTTCACGTTTTAATATCAGATAGGGCTGAGTTCCATTTGATGATGTCACATCTTTCCTGAGCCAGGTTTTTGGTGGTTACAAAGTGAAAACGCAAGTATTGCATAAAAATTGCTCAGGGTGGAACAGAAAACAGAGGAACGATGTGTGGTCTGATCCCAAGGGTTGTGAACTTGTGCAGGGCCCAGCAGGCACATGAACCTCATTATTAAGTAATAGTGATGATTCAAGAATAAAATAAAAATGTTACTTTTTAAAGAATTTGTACATTATTTTTTCAAACAAGTACAAAATTGTAAGAATAGAACTGCTTAAGTGATTGGAACCTGATTACTTAATAAGAGAAACTAGAGCCTGGGGGCACTGTGAAATAATTACACACCAAAGGACTGCATTTCAAGAGGAATCAGAGATGGTATATTTAGCTGGATGGCAGTTGGCGGTGAGGAAGTGTGCTCACTTGGCCCCAGGGATTGAACCAGCACAAACTGGTAAGAACTTGGGTCAGAGCAGGGCTGTGCTCTGGGATTTCTGACCTCCATCTGCTGCTCCCCATCTCCTCAAGCCTGTTCCTAACCACAACCACTGGGTGAGAAAAATTCTGCTGGGCTCTGAATTCACTGTGCCAGGTACGAGGTCATAGAGATTCCCTGGGCTGGAGAAGAAGCTTAATAAATAACAAAAGACTGAGACTGGTTTCTCCATCTGTAAGTGAGATGGCATTAAACAGGAGAGTTGCAGGAGATTTTCAGTACCCTTGAAATTTGTAATCTTATGAATTCATTTGGGAGTGGGATTAGCAAAAATGATTTGATGATAATATGAAAATAAAAATTTTTTGTTGTGATGCACAATGTATAGAATGGAGGATTTTGACAACAGGAAAAAGATAACATACCAACACAAATTAGATTCTAAAGAGGTGTTGCCTCTCTATCCCAATTTGTGCCAAATGCCAATATTTGATAGACAAACCACCAAGCCATTGTCTGACACCATGTTAGAAGCTATGAATGGAAGTACTTAAGAAAAATTACTATAATATTTCCTTTTGTGTTCAGAATCCAAGTTTATTCTTTTGATTAACCAGTAATAATCCACCCAGCAGTGTACTTATCATTGAACACAGAGGACTTCAAAATATCTGATTTTATTGTTTCAAGTACTCAAGCCTTTACCACTTTCTTTGAACTTTGAGTCAGGGAGTATGGCTTTACAGCTCCTCCAAAATCACAGACAGAGGGAGTGGTGCTGGTGTAGTGGGCCTGTTCTGAACCACAGAACAAAACAGGAAAAATCCTGGCCCCGCCTCCTTCATCCAGAGGAATCAGAGGTGCCTATAGTTGCTGGTGCCATGGTGAGAACTGTGGAACTAGCAGAAGTCAAAATGTGGTCGAGTGTGAGCCAGAGTTAGCCTGGGTGTCCCCTGTACACCAGATGAACCCGGTCTGAGAGATGAGTGTTACTCAGAAGGCGGAACCTTATGGTAGCCATTGTTTATCTTTAATTTGTTGAACAGCAACAGTGAAATGCCAAGGGGAACACTGGCTGGTGCCACGCACTGTGGACTTTTATGCTCTCCCCTTTGAAGAATGGAAACGGTGAACCGTGTAGATGCCACTGTGACTCCCTAATTTAATTTCTCTTTTGCAGGGAGAAGGGGTCCTAGCGTTGGCTGTGAATGACGGCCACAACAGATGACTAGGTACATTCATTTATAAACTGTAATTCAATGAACTAAAAAAAAATAATGTTAGGAACCTGTGAGAACCGAAAGAATGTCCTTCATAGATCTCTAACCACAGGTGTGTACTTGACCAAGGCTTGGGCTGCTGCACTTGAGTGTATTGCTGCGCTGGTGCTATGGCCCCGTTGCACGTGAGCTGCTTCCAGTGGTGACTGATATGGCAGAAGGACTGAACAGACCATTCATGGGAGAGTCAGGACTTCTCTGATGGCACAAGGACTCAGCAGGGCCTCTGCTCACCTTCCTCCAGCTGCACAGCCTCCTGTAGGGTGTTTCTACGCAAGGCTTCTTCCCTCTGTCCTTCACTCAGCACCAAGCATGCATTGCTGTCTGAGGACTCTTCCTGCTTTTTCTACACTCTTTCTAGTTTCCCTCCTACAGGCATTTTCCTTAATAAACAGAACCCTTGGACTAAGTGGAATCTAATCTCAGGAGCCGTGGGTTTTTTTTTTGTTTGTTTGTTTTTTAAGCTTCATTGGTTCATGATCTGCTCCTAAGGCAGACTGGACGAGAAAGTGAGGTATATTCTGTGTAGACATCCTGCCTCTTGGGAAATAGCCAAAAGCTCTGCTCTGGGGTTGCAGGTCAGTGACAGCGCCTTTTCTTTTCACGGTGGAAGCCCAGTTATCAGAAAGAAGCTGCCTTTGCCACTCTCATTGTAATGTGAATGCTGGATTCTTTCTGGGTTAAGCATTTGAAATGTTCATTATTTGAAATTTTGTCACATATTATGGCCCAAGAGTTTTAGTTTAAAAATATTTTTATTTTTCTGTAAAGAACAAATGTGATATATTTGGCTTTAGGTGGGAAAATCAAGGAGCTAACATATGGAGAAGACTTACAACGAAGAGTTGGTAAGGGTGCAGTCACAGGGAGAGATTAGGGAGGAGGACAAACCGTGTAGACTGTATGTAGCAAGAGGCACCAGGGCTGAACCTAAGGACTAGGTTGGCCCTGAAGTGTGGAAAAAGTCACAGGCTAATCTCTGAAAGCAGATTTTTTTTTTTGGGAGAGATCTCAAATGAATGGTTCCTAAATTTAATGTGCCCAAGAATCTTCTAGGGAGCTTATCAAGACTGGAGATGCCATCAGAGATTTCAGTTTAGCAAGTCTGAATTACTGTTACATTTAAATTCAGCTTTTATAAGCTCCCTGATATATTCTGATGCAGGTAGTCTGTGAATCATAGTTTGGACCAGAGTATCCCAGATGGTTTATTTGAGTCAGTTTTGCGTTTCAGGATGTATGGAGGCAGAAGAATAGATATGAGTGACTCCTCCTTAGTCAATCCCAGTTTCTGAAAATGAACTATTTATGTTTTTAAAAAGGTACTAGAATATTTGGAAAGATTTTGAGAGATCGTCCTCTTTCTGAAATTTTCAAGGATATAATTTTTCTTTTTTCTTTTTTTTTGACAGAGACAGAGAGTCAGAGAGAGGGACAGATAGGGACAGACAGACAGAAAGGGAGAGAGATGAGAAGCATCAATTCTTTGTTGCGGCACCTTAGTTGTTCATTGATTGCTTTCTCATATGTGCATTGACCAGGGGGGCTAGAGCAGAGCAAGTGACCCCAAAGCCAACAACCTTGGGCTCAAACCAGAGACCATGGGGTCATGTCTGTGATTCCATGCTCAAGCCAGTGACCCCATGTTCAAGCTGGTGAGCCTGTGTTCAAACTGGATGAGCCCACGCTCAAGCTGGTGACCTCAGGGTTTCAAAACTGGGTCCTCCACGTCCCAGTCCAACACTCTATCCACTGTGCTACTGGCTGGGTCAGGCTCAAGGATATAAATTTAATAATAATTTTCTCCTAATGGAGCTGTTTCTCCCCACTAATGCAGCATTAATCTGACAACTGTTCCTCAGTCTCTTCCATAGGAGCAGGGTTATCACCACAGGCACTGGGTGGTGGGTAATGAAGAGCGAGGCTGTGACAGACAGTGAGGACAATGTGTGGCACATCACAAAATGGACTGGCAAACTTTTTCTGCGAAGGGCCAGACAGTGAATATTTTAGGCTTTGTGGGCCGTGCTTTTTCTGTTGCAGCTGCTCAGCTCTGCCGCTGTAGCAGGAGAGCAGCTGCACAGCAAATGAGTCGGTGTGGCTGGGTGCCAGTGAAGCTCTATTTACAGAGAGAGGGAGTGGGCTGGATTTGCTGTTCTTGCTGTAAAGGCTTGATAAATCTCGTTGTTGTTGTTGTTGTTATTATTATTATTATTAATAGAATGGCTTGCAAATAATCTTTAAGAATGAACAAAGTAGCCTGACCAGGTGGTGGCGCAGTGGATAGAGTGTTGGACTGGGATGTGGAGGACCCAGGTTCGAGACCCCAAGGTTGCCAGCTTGAGCGTGGGCTCATCTGGTTTGAGCAAAGCTCACCAGCTTGGACCCGAGGTCGCTGGCTCGAGCAAGGGGTTACTCAGTCTGCTGAAGGCCCACGGTCAAGGCACATATGAGAAAGTAATCAATGAACAACTAAGGTGTCGCAAGGAAAAACTAATGATTGATGCTTCTCGTCTCTCTCCGTTCCTGGCTATCTGTCCCTATCTATCCCTCTCTCTGACTCTCTTTCTGTCTAAAAAAAAAAAATGAATAAAGTAGTCAGTTTTCAATCATGAACTAAGTAAATGTACCATCTGCAATCTTTTTTCAAAGAAATCTGCTGACAGGAATAGTGAAAAAAACATCTTGAAATGCTGCTGTCATTTCCATGGACTTTAAGGAAAACGTTTCTCCGGACAGACATTGGCCTCACATTGTTTGTTCCAGGCTTTGGAGGGAGAAACGCAGGCCAAAGTGAAGAACCGTGTCAGCAGAGGCTTTGAAGGAGTAGGAGCAGAAAGTTGCCCGAATCTTTTCACCTTTGACCCTTTTCCTCTCTTTGAAGGCCTTGGTCTGGGCTTATGGCAGAGTTTTACCTCCCAAAGCTCAGTGCATATATAGTGTGTGTTTCATAACCAGATGTTTATTATGTTGCTCAATGTCCACTGACCTTGAATTACTTGTGTCTTTGTGGACTTCAGCTTCAAGAAAATGTTTGTCTCTTCCAACAAACTAGCATGCTTTCTTCTAACAGATGACAAATATGACATATGGTCTTTCTTTTTGCCTTGGTTGTCTGTAAGGTTAGAACTAAATACATGACTCAGTCATCATAATGCTTTTCATCTACTTGGGAAATGTACTTTTCCATCCTGAGGCTTGTTTTCCCCAAATGTCAATGATTATGTTAAATATTATTGTATAGGCGTCTTCAAGTGCAAATTCCCTCAAGTGCTTCTTAGAACTAGCTGAATTATAAACCAGATCTTGTCAATACAATTAATCAAGTCATATTTGCAAGTAGTGCAAATATACTCTAAAAGTAATACATAGATAATTATACATGAAAGAAATACTAGGGATTTTTGTAATTAAGTATATGATAGGGTAAAGTTATGATCTTTAATTCTAGAGTCAAGCAGATCTGGGTTCCAATCCCAGTTTCATCATCAGACCAGCTGTATGTTGTTGTGTATGTTATTCAATAGCTCTGGGTCTCAGTTTCATTTCTGCTAAGTGCATATAATGGCTGCACCCATGTCCTGAAATTGTTGTGAGAATCAAATGAAATAATGCATATAATGTGCACAAAGCACAAAGTCTGGTCTGTGATAAGTACTGTATATATGGTGTACAGCTGTCATGGAATGTTTATTTTTACAGCAGTGTTTCTTTCAATGTACAAGAAAAATATAGGAAATATAAGAAATACTAAAAATATTAGAAATGCCCTAAACGTGTCTGAGTATTACAATGGTTTTAAAGTCTCTTTTCATTTTTTTCTCCAGTATTTTTGAGTATTTTCTCACTATGTAAATGGAGTGTGACCTAATGTCTGAGAACTTTGTCACTAAATAGAGTTTGGATAGGAAGACTGGTATAAATATTTACCCATTACTTAAATTTTCCAGTGATTTTAAACCATCGGGCCTACTCTTCATTCTGGGTAATTCTGCTATTTTCCAAATTCAGGTGCTTATACCAGGACTGGCAACACTATTTAGCCCTTGTTATTTTATTGTCCTTTATAGATAGTCTGGTGAATTTGAATGAGGAGTGAAATGGCAGAGATATTTCATGACACTATGTGGTTTCATACATAGACCTAATGCTGCTGATTCTCCACAAACTCTTCCTCAATTCTAAACTTTAGAATATAGATTTAATATTTTTTTGTTTTGTCTTTTTTATTTTTTATTAAAGAGGTACTGCCTGGTAATAAAGCCAAAAGCTGATGGATCAGTACCATTGAAGTTGGAAAACAAAGGCCAAAGCAACAGCAAGCAGCCCCAGGATTTGCAAGAGGAAGGAGACTGGGAAATTGAATGTTGGTGCTAGAGCCCGCGTCTTTAAAGGCTTCAGCAGCCTCTTTTCCTGGGAGAGGATGGCACTCCTGGCTCCTTCCCATTTCCCAGGCCCCTCCAGGCGATACTGGTAAGAGCTGCAGGGTCCAAAGTAGACTTTCACAGCCAGTTTAGGATCTCTGAAGAGGAGAGAGAGGAGGTCTGGCTTTGCACCTATCTCTGCAGCGAGCTCGTCCAAGTAGTCGATGTAATGGGTCTGAAAAATCTGGCTCAGGTTATTTCCAAACCTTAAGAAAGTAAGAAGGGAAGAATCAAATAATGTTCAATACTTATCGGAAGGATGAAGGAATGAGCGAACAAACAAATGAGTTTTTAGTGAACCTCCTGTGGAAAGTGTTGGCTTATGCCGTGGGGAGGCCTGTGTCTCAGATTGACTGTAGGCTGTAAAATAAATAGTCATGAATACATGGAAGTTCTAGAAGTGTGACAATATATACAGCCATGATCATTATTTGGAATTGACTCAGCAGAGTACCGACTATTCAGGATTGCTGCCAAGACTCATGAGAATGAAGGTGAAAGCCTAGCCCAGCGTCTTGCACAGAGGAGACAGTTAATATATGCTTGTCAATTTATTAAAGTCCCTGGCACTCTGGTTGGCATATGGTGCTCTACAATGTGAGTTGAATGAGAATTTGAACATGAGATACGCCCTTCATGTGGTATCCTTCATGTAGGGCTCCGAGTCAACTTTTCCCAGGGACGTGATCACAACTGAACCTCATTTCACTTCAGTCACAAGTGGAAATCCTCAAGCCTTCATGTCACCTAACCTCTTTCTAGTTGACTTGGCTAGGAGATCCCCTGGCTAACATTCCAGAGACTCAGGCCACTGTCCCCACCATTGCTTCCGTCCCATTCCCTCTCCAGCCACACAGTGTGGGTGCCTGAGAAGATAAGGATTTTATCGTGGGAACCCTGCAAATCTGAAATGAAAGTCAGGGGAGAGAATGTTCTGATTTGGTGAAATCCCCATCTTTAAGTAGTTGGTTGTAAAACTACTATGTGTGAGAGTCACCTAGGAAGAGCACACAGTAAATACAAATGGCAGCCTCATGCAGAGACTCTGATTCAGTTGGTCTGGGCTGCATGTGGCCTTGGAATCTGCATTTCTGCAAGCAGCTAGGTAGTTCTTACAGGTGTGTAGAGCAGTGTACCTTGAGAAACACCGTTCCAGGTAAAGATGAAAATAAAACAAGTTTCTTACAGGTCAATTCTTCTTTTGTTCCTCTTGATAATGTCTTCCATCATAGTCCTCTCTGAGGGCAAGGTGCACAAACCTAGAAAACAAAGGCTGGTTTGAGTAGTGGGTTTGATTCAGCGTCATCACTTGACCTGGTGGTGGCCTCCTGCAGTTAGGCTCTGGTGTTCCCATGTAGGACCCTCAGGTTGCTGCTGTTGAGCTCCAGGGGGCAGCGTGCCCGTTGAGCTCCCTGTGAGCTGCACTGGGAGCCCAGGCTCCAGCATGCACTCTGAGGTGGGGAAGGGGAGGACTGACTCTGGGGACAGAAGATGAGCTCCGCTCTGAGGTGTTGGGAATCCGCAGAGGGTTGTCTGCAGGGGCTGACAGGATCAGATTTGCTTTTGGCAAGATCCTTCTTGAGGCTAGACTTTGGAAAATGGGCTCCAGGGAGGTGAGTTTAGAGGCAGCAAGACCAGTGAAGAGGCTGCTGCCGTAAACCTGGTGAGCGAAGGGTCTGAACTAGGGAAGGGTGGGCCGTGGGACTGGAGAGGGGAGATGGGTGCATTAGCTGTCAGTGTGAGTGCTGCTTCCACCTGCGCAGTGTCCCTCGGGCTTCAGTATTGAAAGGGTCATTTCCCCTGTGTGTGGCTGCTCATCTCACATCTCAGGTCCAATGGACCCTACCGAGTTCCTCACTGAAGCCCTTCTGCTCAGATGTACATCACCCTCGCATAGCTCCTGTCTCTCCATGGCATTGCTGTGCACCCAGTTTCCATGGCCAGAGATCAGCAGGTCAGCATCTTGATTTCTCTCCAATCTTCCCATATTGAGCCAGTCATTATGTCCTGCTGGCTTTGGCCTGACGATTTCTCACATCCACCCCCTGTCCTCCGCTTTGTCTGCCTGGCTTATGTTGCATCTCGTTTACTGTAGTCTATAACAGTTGCCTACTCCCCGGCCTGAGACGCCATTCTTTCTTTTTTTTTTTTTTTTTTTTTTAATTTTTGACAGAGAGGGGTGGGGATAGATAGGGACAGACAGACAGGAACGGAGAGAGATGAAAAGCATCAATTATCAGTTTTTCGTTGCGACACCTTAGTTGTTCATTGATTGCTTTCTCATATGTGCCTTGACCGCGGGCCTTCAGCAGACTGAGTAACTCCTTGCTTGAGTCAGCGACCTTGGGTCCAAGCTGGTGAGCTTTTTTTTTCTTCCTCAAGCCAGATGAGCCCACGCTCAAGCTGGCGAGCTCAGTGTCTCGAACCTGGATCCTTCCTCATCCCAGTCCGACGTTCTATCCACTGCACCACTGCCTGGTCAGGCCATTTTTTATTTTTTCCAATCTAACTTCCCCACGAACTCTGAAGTAATGTATCAAAAACGTCAATCTGACAGTGTCCGTTTCTTGCTATAACCTTTTACTGGGTCCTCTGGCTGAAGTGCTTTCTGACAGGGAGATTCTAGGACTCCAGGCCAGACTTTATCAGTGTCCCTGAGTGTCTACCTGGTGACTTTTATGGGTAGCCGGATTTGAGAGGAGGTGATCTACAGTTGACCTTCAAGCTTGTTAGCATGTCTTGTGTGGATCCTGTGTCTTGGCTCCTTCTTCAATAGGAACAACCTCTCACCCTCTGTACCTCGTACATTGTGTTGTAAAAGTGTCAAACAGCATGTGATTCTTCATATGCATTCCTGTGTCAGAGTGTCTGTCTCATTATGCTGAAACGATCTGTTTAAATTTCTCTCTGTCAAAAGGGCAAATAACATTAAGTAGGCAATAGTGACAGATATCTGCTACCAAAAAAGGTTTTTATTGAAACGGTTCACTGCATTTGTGGTTTGAATGCTGTATGTTAATAAAGTTCTAATTCTTGCATTGAGTGATGGGTTCACAGGTGTTCACTTTTAATGATGTACATAAATAAGAAATAAATAAGATAAAGAAAGCTATGAACAAACCAATGCTAACAGTTTGTTTTGAATTAACAGTTATAATTAATATGCTATAAACTTCAGGTTAAAAAATAATTAAATAAAATTTTAAATGTTATTTTTAATATCAGATAGGAGAATTCAAACTCAACAGGTAAATTTTGAGTACTTAAGACAATTTATTTATTTTCATTTCTAGATAACAATATGATAAATAATGAGTCGACCAAGCAGTCAGAAAATTCACCTAATTCAGATCTCCCCCTACTATTTCCTTAACTTGCAAATTACAAGTTTGTCTTATCTATTATAGGTTTTCAGCTCTTTCATATCGACATTAGAATTAGCTTTTTCAGTCTCTCTGTCTCTCACACACACAGATGCACACACAACCTATTGGGACTTATATTGTAATCATACTGAATCGATGGGTCATTTTCAGAAGATTCAACAATTATGTGATTACTTAACTTTCTTACTAGCGAACATCCTCTCTCTCGCATCTCATTCCATCTCATCTTATTTGGTCCTCCCTCTCCTGTTAAAGTTTTTAACATGTTTTTGTAATGTTTATACATTTCTGTGTAGGTATCCTTGCAAACTATCTGTTAAGAATTATTCCTAAAGCAGTTTATAGTTTGTGTTGCTATTATACATAATGTCTTTTCTTTAAGTATTTTTCTGTTTGATACTTCTGTATAGATATGCATTTGATTTTGTATGGTTAACTATCTTGCTCAATTCTCTCATTTCTAGTTATTTGTCTGTGTAGTGTTGGATGTTTGATGTATGCCACCAAATCATTTTCAAAGAATGACAGTTTTACTTCCTTTTTAAAGAAATCTTACCACTTTAATTTACTTATTTTTATTACACAAAGTAGAATATCACACTGACTAGAAAGTAAGGCAATGTTAAAAGCAATAAATGATGAAAGTAAGTATCTTCACCTTGTCCTGAATTGTGAAAAGAATGTATCTTATAATTTTTTTATTTAGAATAATGTTTGCAAAAATTGCTAGGTTAAGAAATTGATTTATATTACAAGATTATTTTTTGATTATGAATGAGTGTTGCTTGTAATTGTTTTTTATATTTCTAATTGAGATGATCATACAGTTTTCAGTGTTTCCATCAATGTGGTTATTGAAAATGATAGAATTCGTAAAATTATTCTTATATTCTTTGGACAAAGTCAATTTGGTCATAATGTACTCTATTTTATGCACTTTTAGATTTGCATGTAAATAGTTTATATGAGAAATTTGCATCTGTTTGAATGATTAAAATAGATTTTAAAAATATTTTAGTTTATTTTTAATTGAATTAGTTGGTTAATAAAATTGTATAGGTTTCAAGTGTAAAAAAAAAAAAAAAAAAAAAAAAAAAAAATTTCTCTCTGTCCCACCCAGTTAGCACAGGGCTCAGTTTTCAGTGTTTTATTTGGAGTTGAATCGACCCTGGGCCCCGGAGATTATAGCCTTCTGTGGAGTGCAAAGTGCCATGGTGATGCTCAAGTAGAAACCTTTCAATAATTTTGGAATATTGTAGGGATCTGTTAGGTCCAACTACTTAGGTATTGAGAGTTAATTTGGAGTGAATTGTTGAGTAGGCCCTGCGTTTCTTGATTTGCACTTATCCTGAGGAAATTATAAACATCATATAGGTAGATGGAGGAATCATAGATATTGTCTGCTTAGTAGTCCATTCTTGATTGAAATAAAGGATCACATGCACTTAACTTTATGCCAATCAAAATTCACAGAACTTTCTAATATTTTAATGGAATGATTGTAGACATTTATTATTATTGTATCTTTATATTTGTTATTTTGTGACTTCTTTACTAACTTTTTAGGGTATAAATCTCATGAGAGCAGCCAAGCTTGGCAACTTTCTTGTCTAAACTCATTATCAAGCAATCTCCACCAAGTGTCAAACAGCTACGTGCTTGCCTACTCACTTACCTTTGAAAACTCTTGTTGCCCAGCGAGCTTGCATTTCAGCAGTTGGGAAAATGGAACCTTGAGGCTGGATGAGACCAATGCAGGCAAGGGTTGACTTCTCCAGGTGGGAAGGGAACATGTACTTATACAGAGAGACCATGTTATCTTCGACTTTAACAAGTGAATCTTCAAGGAATGGGAAAGAGTATGTATATCCTGTTGCAAAGACAATGACATCAATGTCCTTTTCCACTGTCCCATCCTCAAAGATGGCGGAAGTTTCCGTGAGCTCTACCACTCTTGATTTCACCTTGATGGCCCCATAGAGTATACGGCTTGGAAGGTCATCATTTACTGCAGGTATTTTCATAAGGTATCTGAGACACACAGAAGAAAACACTTAGAAGGGGCAGTTAATGAGGATTCTTGTGCCTTCTCCATATTTTATGAGTTTAGCTCTGAAAATAAGAGTTTTCTCAAATATCCATACACCTTTCTAATGGAATTAGTTGGCTTGCAGCCAGTTTACTATCTCACTTTGAATTTCATGTTACAACTCTCTTGTCTTTAACAAAGTAGAAGCATGTAGGTGGTGGGGGTAAAAGATATTTCAAAAAGGGAAGCCTCGTCAAGCACTTAGAATGCCAGTGCCGAGGGTTAATCCCTGAGTATCCAGAGGCACTTAGCCTCTGGATAAGATGCTTTTAGCATTCTTTTCTATTATCTACCTTTAATTTTCTTGCTGTCCCATTGAATCTCGATCTGATCTCTCAGTAATAAAGGGAAAATGTGTTAAATTCCCATTAGTTTTAAAAATTAGCAAGGAATCAGTGTGAAAATTAATGTGTAGAATTACGTTTGGGGATATTTGTTAGTCCCAATTCTCCATGAGGTCTCTATGTGACAGCATGGGCGAGGAAGCCAAGTCTGCTTATAGTTCTTAATTCTCTTTCTTGTAGGCTTAAATGCCATATTTCTTTCTTCCCTTCCCTTCCCTTCCCTTCCCTTCCCTTCCCTTCCCTTTCTTCCCTTCCCTTCTTCCTTCTCCCTTCTCCCTTCTCCCTTCTCCCTTCCCTTCCTTTCCCTGTCTTCCTTTATCCCTCATTTCTTTTCTAGAGATAGACTCCAACATGCACTCCTACTGTGATCCACCTGCAACCCCATCTGGGGCAGATACTTGAATCAACTGAGTTATGCTCAGTGCCTGGGGCTGATGCTCAAAGGAACCGAGCCACTGGCTATGGGAGGGGAAGAGAGAGAGAAGGGGTAGCAGGTGGTGAGGTAGAGAGAGAAGCAGATGGTTGCTTTTCATGTGTGCCCTGATTGGGGATCGAATCCAGATTTCTGCACACTGGGCCAACAGTTTATCCGTTGAGCCAACTAGCCAGGGTTAAGAACCATTTTTCAAAGATAGAAGTCAATACATGCCACATGTATCAGGTATCATACTGTAGCAGTACATGGCATTTGTTAAAAGATTCCAAAGCTTTTCTTTTTTTTTAAGGGAAGGAGCCTTTTATCAACTAAAGAAAAATAAATGTATATCATGTTTGCTTGTGTTTATAAGATGGATTATGTATAACTGAGATGAGCAGAACTTTTTTTTTTTTTTTGCAAAGAGACAGTGAATATGTTCTCAAAAGCTGCCCATGGGAAGAACCATTATGACATATAGAGTTAGCAAAGCATGTGTTATCAGATGGAGAATTTGACAACTATTTCTCACCACAGCCCTCTGAAAAAAAGGTGCCAATCACTTAAAGCAGCCATTCTAATGTTGGATAGTCTGGGTTTTAGAAAGTTATTTCTCTGACCTAGTTCTGCTTTTTGGAGCAGCTCATACCATTTCTATTCAACCTTCTTAAGTATTTACCTTTTTAAAGGCACACAGAGCAAATTTGGAATTCACACTTCAGAACCTCTGTGATATCTATAACGGTAAGTTGTAAGTTGAACTACCATGTTTGCAGACACCCTTTGTGAAGAGAGGCACCTCTGACTACCTTGCTTACCAATGAGTATACCATAAAGAAAGAAAAATAACTCTACTTATTTTGAGGCTCAAGGCCATAATATTCATGGTTGAACCACCGATTCATCTGTCGTTCCCACATCCATGTTCGAACTCTTCGTGGCAGGACATTTTGGAGCATGGATCTAAACCGGGTGCGGAGCACCATGTCCAGGGGATAGCCATGTTTAGAGATACGACTGATGACCCAGGAACCTTGCCTGGTGCTGATGAACACCTGGTAAGCAAAAAGGAAGACAGTTTATATCAGGGCATTGTCCCTTTTGGGAGGAATCTACCACGTAGGTGTCATATCACATGTATGGCCCCAGAAATTCCTGCAGTGCTTTATCTTCAAGATGATTGACCTCCAAGTGAAGTACCTTCTAGTTTTCACTGCCGTGTGGCAACTTTCTCATAAAAGAAGTATCCAGTGGTATGTACACTGATTGAGGAAAATGACATTTGACCAGTCTTGGGAACTTTCACAAAAACATGAGAAGAATCTTTGGACTAATAATAGTCATAAATCCACAGGTATCTACCTCATTTACACTTGTGGTTCAGTGCTTCTTCCGTCTTCTCACCTTTCCACCTGCCCAAGTGTCTTTTATGAGGGTAAATAATTGTAATTCCAGGAAATGTATGATGATAACCCAATGACCATAGCGTGTATATGCATAGATCTGTAGTTCCCTGGAGTGGGACTAAGAAGGGAATCAGCTTCCTCCCACACTGTCCTGTGTGATTCAGGACAGGACAGTTTTTCTGGTTGTGGACATGGCACAGTAAGGCCCGTGCAGCCTGAAGAACCCAGGCTGAGGAGCCTAGTGATAGGGCTGCTGGTCAAGGCCCTGTTGGGAGGAAATGTATTGGGAAGAGGAACCCTAGCTATTTTCCCATCTTGCCTATGTCTGTCAAGCCGAAGGGGATTTATTTTCTACTAATTCCAGCCATCACCGTCAGCATTATTTACATCTTGTGATGTTTGGCTCCTTGGTTGCCAGTGGTGTCATTTGTGAGCAGGTAAAACCTGACATGCTTGGAAAGTAACAGTGTACACCTAAATAAATATCTGTGATCTTGGTTGTGAGTTGTATTGTCTATTTTATCTTTCTTTTTTTGATCCTTTAATAACTGAGGATTATTTATATTTCAATATAAATTAGATATGCACTAAATTTTTAAGTGGCACCTCTCCCTCATATATGAGCAAGCTGACTTCTCACTAAGGGCCCTGGGTGGAAACAAGACCTCTTAGGCTGAAAATTATCTGGTCCAACCTTACCATTTACAAAGTAGGAGAACCATAGCCCTGAGAGGAGAAATAGCTCAGTGTAGTTTACACAGTTGATAGTGGCAGAGCTGGGAGGTGAACTCTGGCTCCTTGACACCCAGATTTTCTATGATACCTCCCTGAGTACCTGAGCACCCAGCCAGCTAACCAACCAGCCAGCCAGCCAGCCAGCCAGCCAGCCAGCCAACCAGCCAACCAGCCAGCCAGCCAGCCTGCCAGCCTGCCAACCAACCAACCAACCAACCAACCACCAGCTAGCCAACCAGCCAGCCTGCCAACCAACCAACCAACCAACCAACCACCAGCTAGCCAACCAGCCAGCCTGCCAACCAACCAACCAACAAACCACCAGCTAGCCAACCAGCCAACCACCCAGTCACCCAGCCACCCAATTAATGCAGTAATGGAGCCTTGATTAACAGCTCAGATTTTCCAGTGTGTCTCTCCCCATCCCTCTCCTCCATGGTACCAGCTAAACAGAGAGCAGTGCACCTGAGCAGCCTTAGTACTCAGCTCAACGGCAATGTCTGCAGCTGAGTTTCCTATTCCAATCACCAGGATGTGCTTCCCATCAAATCCCTCTGGTTTCTTGTATTCACGGCTGTGAAAATACTGGCCTTTGAACCTCTCAATACCTTCAGGAGAGAAAAAAGAATAGCCTGTCTGTTATATGAAATTAATTTTAATAAAACTGCATCATCAGCTTCTTCTGGGAGATCAATTATTTGCTTTGCCTCTTTCCTTCTTAGGGGAGTTACAGTGGTCAGGCCTATTGAGAAACTGAAAGTGTAAAGCATATAAGAAATACTAGGTTAAGCATATGGGACAGGACCAGCAAAGTTTCCAAGAACTCTCCCCCTAACTCTGTCCATGGGCATGAGGCTGCTGAAAAGGCTCCAAGGACGGAACAAAGTCACCGGTGTCTTGCAGGATGGAAAAAGGCCAAGGTAGGCACATGGTACAAAGGGCCTCTCCAACAGAGAACCAGTGTGGGTAAGAATTCCCTGAAATCCTGCCTTCGGAGGAGGTTAGCTGGATACCCTGTGTAGTGAAGACCCAAAGAGGTCAACAGAAATGAAGGTGGTGTTTGGAGTCTTTCTAGTCTTTCCCTACTTTGTATTTTGTGCAGTTGCAGCAGCTAATTTTGCCTGTCAATCCAAAGTGCATAGAAAGTACTTGACACTTGCTCTGGAAGGCTGGGAATCCCCCAGGCCTCACCTGGATATGACCCCAGTGGGAGGTGAGGTTTGAAGTGATGGCCATTGCAAACCAAAACTGCATCGAAGACAGCACTGTGCTCCTTGCCTTTGCTCTCAGTGATAACCTCCCACTGGCCAGAGGAGGAGAAGTCTGGGCGTTTTTTCACTCTGAGGACGGTTGTCTTAAAGGAACACAGAGAACGCTTCATTGAGAAGGGGAGTAAATAGGGCAATTATATGGTGATGGAAAATTATTTGATTGGGTGATGGGCATATAATGCAATCAACAGTACATACTGTATAGAAATGTTTACTTGGTACTCTTATTGATCAATGTCACCCCATTGAATTTAATTTCTAAACAAAAAAAAATGGTAATGTGGCATGGCAGGGGCCTTGTCCAGTAAGTACCCTGGGAGTTGGGTTGGGTAGAGTGCAATGTGTGCTTCCATTTAGGTTCTATTAGGATCTGTTTTAAGCCAGTTAAGTCATAGAGTGCTAAGTGTGACCTTGTTCTTTGCCAGGGAGCTCCCTACGGAGGACACGTGGCTTTGTGCGAGAGCCCCCACTCAGCAGACTGAATAAGGACGAGCAGATGTGGGAATGGACAGTAAGCTCTGGGTAAGATGCAGAAGGCAAGTGTATCATTCAAGTGATCACACCATCAATATTCATCCAGAACCTTCTATGTATCCACCTCTGTGCAGACACTGCATTAGAGCTGTTTCATGGGAAGTGATTAGCGTAGTGCCTGGCATATTGCCAGCACTCTGTGAATGCCTTTGTTCATGTTTCATATTTTAAAACTGGCACATCATGATGGCAGTACTGCTCATGATCTCCCTTGGATGAAATAATTTTTTGGTTCATTTATTTTTTTAAAGTAGCTCACTGTCTGGAGGTCTGTGAATGTTGTGTTTAATTAGCAATGTCAAATGGAAGCAATACTTTTAGACATATGGCATATCATTCTCTTGCAAGTATTTGAGTTTCTTAGGCATGCTTTTGGAGTTTCAGATATTTTCAAAACACTGCAATGATATTCTTTGTGGATGTTCAAATTTTAACATTCATATCTAATATTAGTGTAAAGGGTATGAAAGTAGTATAATTGGGCATTTTGAGCTGTGAGTAGGTGTTTTCAGATTTGTAGTCCATGGTAGTGTGTTAGCTGAAGTGCTCTGGATTCTTGCTATTCAAAATGTGGTATGGGGACCAGCACCTTCAGTATCACTTGGGAGGTTATTAGAAATGCAGCAGAGACATTTACTTTTTTATTCTTTTTTTTTTTTTGTATTTTTCTGAAGTTAGAAACAGAGAGGCAGTCAGACAGACTCCTGCATGTGCCCAACTGGGATCCACCTGGCATACCCACCAGGGGGTGATGCTCTGCCCATCTGGGGCATCGCTCCATTTTGGCAGGAGCCATTCTAGTGCCTGAGGTGGAGGCCATGGAGCTGTCCTCAGCGCCTGGGCCAACTTTGCTCCAATGGAGCCTTGGCTGTGGGAGGGGAAGAGAGAGACAGAGAGGAAGGAGAGGGGGAAGGGTGGAGAAGCAGATGGGCGCTTCTCCTGTGTGCCCTGACCAGGAATCGAACCCAGGATTTCCACATGCCTGGCTAACACTCTACCGCTGAGCCAACCAGCCAGGGCCTGAGACATTTACATTTCGAGTTGTATCCTAACATCTGGCTTATACCAACTTAGAGTCCAATAGATGGGAATGTGTTTTCCTAACCCTCTCCGCCCCCAGAAAATAGTTACCGGAGTAACCCAGTAAAATAGAGAACCAGTTCCCTTGTAATTCTAACATGATCTTTAAAAGAATAGAGAATATAAATTACATAGCGTGTGAGGCCGATATACCTATTAAATAGATTGATAGCTATGTGGATACATTAGATAGAACTGGGCATTTTAATGGACTTACAAAGACAGATTTTTACCAAAATAACTCTTATAAGTTAATTTTATACAAACTGGGGACAAAACTAAAATTTCTGAGAAACTGAGATGTGTTAAAAAAAACAACTCAGCCCCAGTAAGACTTATTTACTTAGAGATGTAATTAAAATTTTATTTTCTAAGCATAATACTAGTTCTCAGATTGTAGGTTATTGACTATAATTTAGCATATTATATGAGATAGTTTATTTTATTGTTGAGTATTTGTTTTGAGGAAACACTGGAAAGATGGTTCTAATTATATTTCAAAATAATCTGGCTATGTTTATCTTGGAAGAGAGTGCTACCAGAAAAAAAATAATAAGGAAAAATAATTTCTACAGACTTCCTAGATGAATGGAGAACTGGGATTTTGTTTAGCACATTTTTCTAAGAAGTTCTATTTTTATAGAGAAGATAAGAACCATCCCTAATTGATAACAAATTAAATCAAATTATCAACACATGTTTGTTTAAAAAATAAATAAATAAAAGTAGGATATTTTCCATGCTTTCTTAAAGGGAAATGATGCTAGAACTCTTCAGTGGTCATAAATGTTAGTTTAAATGCAGTGTCACCATCAACATCATCATCATTCCAGTCTTCTAATGGATAATTTTTCTCTTCTAGTATACAATTTATAATATCAGGGTAATGACATTCTCTTTGGGTTTTCTGTTAGGCTCTTATTTTTTGGCAGTGGATTGGATTGGAATTCTTTGTTTTATTCACAATTTCTTTCATTATAGAGTAACCGCTCTATTTAAATGTGATCTGAACTAATGTAGAGAAAACAGTCCCCCCAAAATATAATACCTGGAACTGAATATATTTTAGAAGATCAAACTTTTTGACAAAGATCCTGAAGTATTCGAGGATCTTTGAATTGTGCAGAAAGTTTGGAAAATCTTCAGGCATTGGAAAGTCACTGAAACAGGACATTTCTTTGCTGGTGTTGGTAATGACAGATTGATAGATACAGGCTAAGCCATCTTCAACATTTTCCTAAAAGCAAATAAAAGTAATGATAATGCATTAAAAACATGCTCTGGTTTCCTTCTTGTCTTATTTATTTATTTATTTATTTATTTATTTATTTTCTTTCTGAAGCTGGAAACGGGGAGAGACAGTCAGACAGACTCCCACATGCGCCCGACCGGGATCCACCCGGCACGCCCACCAGGGGTGACGCTCTGCCCACCAGGGGGCGATGCTCTGCCCCTCCGGTGCGTCGCTCTGTCGCGACCAGAGCCACTCCAGCACCTGGGGCAGAGGCCAAGGAGCCATCCCCAGCGCCCGGGCCATCCCCGCTCCAATGGAGCCTCGGCTGCGGGAGGGGAAGAGAGAGACAGAGAGGAAGGAGAGGGGGAGGGGTGGAGAAGCAGATGGGTGCCTCTCTTGTGTGCCCTGACCGGGAATCGAACCCGGGACCTCTGCACGCCAGGCCGACGCTCTACCACCGAGCCAACCGGCCAGGGCCTCCTTCTTGTCTTCTAAATCACCAGCCTGAGTGATCTGATCCTCTTGGGTGCAATGTAGGTGTTCTGTCATCCTGTGTGGTAGAGTCTGGCTGGGGCCTTTCCATGTTGCTTTCTGGAAGGCCTGTTGCCATGGGTGGCGGTGTGACCGTAACCACATCATTTAACCTCTGTGTTTCTGTTTGCTTGTTTATAAAATATAAATCATAATTGTAGCTAACATTTATTGTACTCTATTTTAAGTTTTTTTCTATGAATTATCTTCTTTAATCTTCAAAATAGTCCCAAGATAGTTACATGTTTCTGTTAATATGTTCATTATACAGCTGAGAATACTGAAACACAGGAATGTAAATAACTTGTCCAAGGTCTCACACCCAGAAAGTAGCAGCTAGTATTTATTCAAGAGATTGTAAGGAAAAACGATAAATCTTTACAGCTCTCTGGCAAAGTCTCTTTCTAATTTTTATACAAATTTTGAAGGAGAGCTAATATTACCAGTAATTTGGGTTTGGCTAATAGCATGAATTTAATGACTAGAATGTGTTTAATAATATAGTAAAAGAGTTTCCCAGCAATTCTACTAGACTGTCATCAGTAAAGCTAAGCAAACAAAGTGTATTTGTCACAGACAAATAAAGGTAAGTGGTGATAAGGGCAGACTCTAGTAAAAGCTTTCAATGATTGGAATTGACGAGGTATCTTGGAAAGAAACCCTGTCCCTTCCATTTTGTAAATTGTTCTCTAATGTTAGTATATTGCTTTGAGAATGACAAAAATCATGAGCTGCAAGACAGAGCCATACAGAGAGATCATCACATGCCTGACTGTGCCCCAGGTTAGGATAGTAATGACCTGGGAGAGATGCCAGCCTATTTCTCCAGCTCCTGTACACTGCAGGAAGTCTGTCTGATCACAGTGGTTGAGTGAAGCCCTCCATAGGCTCAGCAGTAGCTACAACTCACCCTGCACTAGTAGCAAGACCGGTGCAAGAAACAAGAAGATCTCACGTACTTTGAATTTCCACAGTCCTCCGATATCGTCGGTCCTCTCAAAGCAGGTGGGCGTGAGGCCCTCATCCACACAGCACTTCAGAGAGATCAGGCCACTGGCTCCTGCTCCGATCACAGCCACCTTCTTTGCCATGGTCTCCTGTCACGGGCCACCAGTCAGTACTGCTTCAGTGGGACACAAGATAAGAGTTTTAATGGTGTGGTCGGGTACTGGACTTTAATCTCCTGTAATTTAATAACCAGCTGGAATGGAATAAAATGTTTCACTAGTCAAATTCCAAAGTCTCATAGGCTTTACCCCAAGCCTTGTTTATGTAAAGTCTCCGTTTAACATTTCCAAGCAGTCCATTTAACAAAGCCAAGCGATTCAGTGACTTCAGTGAATGAGCCAACTCTTCCGTTAGGTCACTGGAGTTGAGAGCATTAGAGTTCAGAGCTGAGCTTTTCCTTGTTGGTTCCTCCCCTATCAGTCATTCTTACCTTTGGCTCTGCCTGTTGGGATATTTGTTGCCTTTGTGGTCGGAGGCAGTGAGCAGGGTTTTAAGAGTTGGAGGACACACAAATGGGAGGAGCTTCTCACTGCAACACTTTGCCAGCTGAAACTGCAAGGACTTGGTTATTTAGGAATTTATGCAATGAGCCCATATACTGAGGTCCAGGGCAGTGCTGATATGTCTTTACAGTAACAACATTATCTATACACTTGCTCACATATCATACAGATAGTTTAAAAAACATTTTATAATGGATGTGGTCAATTTTCATGTGTGAATTAGTAAGTATGGGTAAATAAAAAGAAGTTGCAATGACCCTTAACTCCATCATACAGAGATGAACATAATGACTGTTGACAATTTAGTGTATCTTTCCCAATACTTATACACACACATGCATGCACATACAAACAAAAATGAAATCACACTCTGATTTCCACCTGGATTTTTCACTTCCCAGTATCTCAGTATTTTTATATCCATACCAGTGTTTTTAATGGCTCTGTGAGTTCTGTTTAGTTGATGGATTAGTTATCCATCTAACCAGTATTTATTTTTGTGTGTTGGACCCTGTTTCTGGCATATCACTGTACCTTGATGAATAAAAGAGATTGTGTCTCTGTGTCTCACAGAAATGACATGCTTATTCTGGCCTGACTTTTTTAGCCTGGACAAGTTCTGGATCCTAGCACACTGTGCTTATCTCTTCGTAGGTGGCTTAACCTGACCAGACCCATATCTCATCTTGACCTGATTGCTTGTGGGTACTGTGGCTTGGATGAACCTAGTGGTCTTTCTTAGATGTTCTTGTGAATTGCCCTCTTTTTTAGGTTGTTATAGAATGGGATAATTTATTTTTGTTTACAATTTTACTAATTTTGTTTACAGTTAGCACTAATATTAATTATGAAGACTATATCAAGAGACTGTGAAATGAATCTTATATGGTCAGTTAATCTACAACAAAGGAGGCAAGACTATAAAATGCCAAAAAGACAGTCTTTTCAATAATTGGTGCTGGGAAAACTGGATGGCTACCAGCAAAAAAAAAAAAAAAAAAAAAAGGAAACGAGGCCACTTTATTACACCATATGTAAAAACCCTCCTCTAGTGGATTAAAGACTTAACTGTAAGATGAGAAACGATAACATTTCTTGAAGAAAACATAGGCAGGAAACTCTTTGACACTGGTCTTAATAATATAAAATATATTTTTGGATGTATCTCCCTAGGCAAGTGTGTTTGCTATTTTAACTTCCAGTTTTCTCTTATTTTTCATTAACTTGCTTTTCTAATCACAATGAAACACTTTGGCTAGCAAGGGCCAAAGATACAATTTATTTGTGAATCCTTTCTTTCCTTACCCACTTAAATCTTTTCTCTATGATACAGTGATTCTTCTACTTAGACTGCTTTCCTCATTACTGGGTGTTGGGCTCTGTGTCCATTGAGTGAATCTCATTAATTTTATTGACTTCATCAGTTCAATGCATCTCTAATGTCGGACATGTCCCATGCCTCCTGTCTGTCCTGTGAGAATGCCAAGTGGCAGATGTCTATACGGTTTTGTTTTGAGACATCCTACTTCCTGAGACATGTTGATTGACCCTACTATACTTTGTTATTGTCCTTAGGAGCATATTAGAAATTTTGAGACTCTTATTAACCAGTATTTTGTGAAGCTTTTCAGTTTACAAAGTAAGTCTACACATCTTTTTATCTTATTGCATGCCACAACATTCAGTAGTTACTATTATTTTTATGCCCATTCACTCATAGGCTCGGACAAGATGTTCTTCAAACCCCCCTGCCAACCCAACCCCCCACAGCCCCCAAAACCCACAATTGATGAATTTGCTCAGCCCTTAAACCTCTGTCTGGAGTGCTGCGACCACAGCTGAATTCTGCATATCGCATGATCTAACTGCCTGCTCCATTCCCATTTTGTATTCTTCCCTATGCCTTTCCCCACCGGACCAATTTCAGTAAGATTTTCATCCCGTTGATGGTCTCTGAGTCACCTATGCAGTGTTAGTTTAATCCCACCTGTCTCAGTGAGACAAGTGAAGTAAGACCTAGGGAGAACGAATTCCACTTAAACTAGTGCCCCACTCTTTGAACGATAAATGTGGATTATTTGCAGTACCCATTTAAAGGCATCAGGCCGTAGTTCTCATGTTTAAACCATGTGTTCATCCTCTTGACATATAACCAGTCAGAGATGAATGAAGGCAGGAAATTCCGGAGAAAGGATTCAAAACGGGTAATATAGACCATGTCCCAAGGATAACCGTCATCCCAAACCCGGCTCATGACCCAGGAACCACTTCTGGTGCTGATCATGATCTGGTGGGAAAGGCAACATTATGTTTAAGATCATTCTGTAAGAACTTAACAGATACAAGACAATTCTCTGGACATCTTCAGGTGTTTATTTCCTTCACTGTGCAGGCAGGACCACGTTTAAAGAGGCAGGTTTGTGACGGAAACCAGATAGAGGCTGACGTGCACCCTCCCTCCACCTCAGAGGACCAACATGTAGTTGTTGAAAGAATGAGAACCAGACATGTTGGGATTTGGAACAAGGGGACTCTGGATTCAACCATGGTGGGTTTCATCTCCATCGCTCTTAGACTAGAGGGTTGGTCTGGTGGAGAGCAGTCAGTCCAGTGAACCCGAATGCTGGGAGTGGCTGGGTTCAGTGCTGGAAATGTAGCTAAATTTCTAGCTCAAATGAGGTGAGGAGATGCCAGTCATTTCACTCTGTTCTCTCTCCCTGGCCTTTTTTTTTGGCCAGTTTTCTCTACTCCCAGCACCTTGCCAGGCTCCCAAATGGATCAGTACCACTGAAGTTGGAAAAAGGCCAAAGCAACAGCAAGCAGCCCCAGGATTTGCAAGAGGAAGGAGACTGGGAAATTGAATGTTGGTGCTAGAGCCCGCGTCTTTAAAGGCTTCAGCAGCCTCTTTTCCTGGGAGAGGATGGCACTCCTGGCTCCTTCCCATTTCCCAGGCCCCTCCAGGCGATACTGGTAAGAGCTGCAGGGTCCAAAGTAGACTTTCACAGCCAGTTTAGGATCTCTGAAGAGGAGAGAGAGGAGGTCTGGCTTTGCACCTATCTCTGCAGCGAGCTCGTCCAAATAGTCGATGTAATGGGTCTGAAAAATCTGGCTCAGGTTATTTCCAAACCTTAAGAAAGTAAGAAGGGAAGAATCAAATAATGTTCAATACTTATCGGAAGGATGAAGGAATGAGCGAACAAACAAATGAGTTTTTAGTGAACCTCCTGTGGAAAGTGTTGGCTTATGCCATGGGGAGGCCTGTGTCTCAGATTGACTGTAGGCTGTAAAATAAATAGTCATGAATACATGGAAGTTCTAGAAGTGTGACAATATATACAGCCATGATCATTATTTGGAATTGACTCAGCAGAGTACCGACTATTCAGGATTGCTGCCAAGACTCATGAGAGAATGAAGGTGAAAGCCTAGCCCAGCGTCTTGCACAGAGGAGACAGTTAATATATGCTTGTCAACTTATTAAAGTCCCTGGCACTCTGGTTGGCATATGGTGCTCTACAATGTGAGTTGAATGAGAATTTGAACATGAGATACGCCCTTCATGTGGTATCCTTCATGTAGGGCTCCGAGTCAACTTTTCCCAGGGACGTGATCACAACTGAACCTCATTTCACTTCAGTCACAAGTGGAAATCCTCAAGCCTTCATGTCACCTAACCTCTTTCTAGTTGACTTGGCTAGGAGATCCCCTGGCTAACATTCCAGAGACTCAGGCCACTGTCCCCACCATTGCTTCCGTCCCATTCCCTCTCCAGCCACACAGTGTGGGTGCCTGAGAAGATAAGGATTTTATCGTGGGAACCCTGCAAATCTGAAATGAAAGTCAGGGGAGAGAATGTTCTGATTTGGTGAAATCCCCATCTTTAAGTAGTTGGTTGTAAAACTACTATGTGTGAGAGTCACCTAGGAAGAGCACACAGTAAATACAAATGGCAGCCTCATGCAGAGACTCTGATTCAGTTGGTCTGGGCTGCGTGTGGCCTTGGAATCTGCATTTCTGCAAGCAGCTAGGTAGTCTTACAGGTGTGTAGAGCAGTGTACCTTGAGAAACACCGTTCCAGGTAAAGATGAAAATAAAACAAGTTTCTTACAGGTCAATTCTTCTTTTGTTCCTCTTGATAATGTCTTCCATCATAGTCCTCTCTGAGGGCAAGGTGCACAAACCTAGAAAACAAAGGCTGGTTTGAGTAGTGGGTTTGATTCAGCGTCATCACTTGACCTGGTGGTGGCCTCCTGCAGTTAGGCTCTGGTGTTCCCATGTAGGACCCTCAGGTTGCTGCTGTTGAGCTCCAGGGGGCAGCGTGCCCGTTGAGCTCCCTGTGAGCTGCACTGGGAGCCCAGGCTCCAGCATGCACTCTGAGGTGGGGAAGGGGAGGACTGACTCTGGGGACAGAAGTTGAGCTCTGCTCTGAGGTGCTGGGAATCCGCAGAGGGTTGTCTGCAGGGGCTGACAGGATCAGATTTGCTTTTGGCAAGATCCTTCTTGAGGCTAGACTTTGGAAAATGGGCTCCAGGGAGGTGAGTTTAGAGGCAGCAAGACCAGTGAAGAGGCTGCTGCCGTAAACCTGGTGAGCGAAGGGTCTGAACTAGGGAAGGGTGGGCCGTGGGACTGGAGAGGGGAGATGGGTGCATTAGCTGTCAGTGTGAGCGCTGCTTCCACCTGCGCAGTGTCCCTCGGGCTTCAGTATTGAAAGGGTCATTTCCCCTGTGTGTGGCTGCTCATCTCACATCTCAGGTCCAATGGACCCTACCGAGTTCCTCACTGAAGCCCTTCTGCTCAGATGTACATCACCCTCGCATAGCTCCTGTCTCTCCATGGCATTGCTGTGCACCCAGTTTCCATGGCCAGAGATCAGCAGGTCAGCATCTTGATTTCTCTCCAATCTTCCCATATTGAGCCAGTCATTATGTCCTGCTGGCTTTGGCCTGACGATTTCTCACATCCACCCCCTGTCCTCCGCTTTGTCTGCCTGGCTCATGTTGCATCTCGTTTACTGTAGTCCAGGGGTCCCCAAATTTTTTACACAGGGGGCCAGTTCACTGTCCCTCAGACCGTTGGAGGGCCAGACTATAAAAAAACTATGAACAAATCCCTATGCACACTACACATATCTTATTTTAAAGTAAAAAAACAAAATGGGAGCGAATACAATATTTAAAATAGAGAACAAGTAAATTTAAATCAACAAACTGACCAGTATTTCAATGGGAACTATGCTTCTCTCACTGATTACCAATGAAAGAGGTGCCCTTTCCGGGTGTGTGGTGGGGGCCAGATAAATGGCCTCAGGGGGCCGCATGCGGCCCGCGGGCCGTAGTTTGGGGACCCCTGCAGCAGTTGCCTTTTCGCCGGCCTGAGACGCCATTCTTTCTCTTTTTCAATCTAACTTCCCCACAAACTCTGAAGTAATGTACCAAATACGTCAATCTGACAGTGTCCGTTCCTTGCTATAACCTTTTACTGGGTCCTCTGGCTGAAGTGCTTTCTGACAGGGAGATTCTAGAACTTCAGGCCAGACTTTATCAGTGTCCCTGAGTGTCTACCTGGTGACTTTTATGGGTAGCCGGATTTGAGAGGAGGTGATGTACAGTTGACCTTCAAGCTTGATAGCATGTCTTGTGTGGATCCTGTGTCCTGGCACCTTCTTCAGTAGGAACAACCTCTCACCCTCTGTACCTCGTACATTGTGTTGTAAAAGTGTCAAACAGCGTGATTCTCTATATGCATCCCTGTGTCAGAACGTTTGTCTCATTATGCTGAAATGATCTGTTTATATTTCCCTCTGTCCCACCTGGTTAGCACAGGGTTTTGTTTTGTTTATTTTTTGAGCTGAATCGACCCTGGTATCTGGGAAATAATAGTCTTCTGAGGAGTGCTAAGTGCCACGCTGATGCTTAGATAGAAACCTTTCAATAATATTTGAATATTTTAGGGATCTTTGATGTACAACTGCTCAGGTATTAAGAGTAATTTAGATTGAAGTGTGAGGTGGCCCTGCATCTCTCTCTCTTTTTTTTTCTTCTTTTCCAAGTGAGAGGAGGGGAGACAAAGAGACAGACTCCTGCATGCATTCCAATCAAGATCCACCTGGCAATCCATGTCTGGGGCTATGCTGTGCCCATCTCTGGCTATACTCACAATTGAGCTATGTTTAGCACCTGAGGTGGAGGCTCCATAGAGCAGTTTTCATTGCACGGGGTGATGTGTTTGAAGCAATCAAGTTATGGCTGCAGTAGTGGGAGAGAGAGAAGCAGAGAGAAGGAGTAGGAGGAGGAATGGGGAAGCACATGGTAATCTCTTCTGGGTGCCCTGACTGGGAATCAAACTGGGGACATCCACATGCCATGCTGACGCTCTACCACTGAGCCAACAAGCCAGGGCCGCTGTATCTCTTGATTTGCACATATTTTGAGGAAAGTATAAACATCCTGTAGGTAAAACCAGGAGTCATAGATGTTTGCCTGATGAATGGTTCTTTCATGATTCAAATAAAAAATAACATGTCAGTCAAAATTCATGAAACTTTCTAATATTTTAAAGGAATTATTGCTGATACTTATTATTATTGTGTTTGCTATTTTGTGACTTCTTTACTAACTTTTTAGGGTATAGACCTCATGAAAGCAGCCAAGGTGGGTAATTTCTTGTCTAAACTCATTATCGAGCAATCTCCACCAACTGTGAAAACCTTAGCCGCTCACTTGCCTACTCACTTACCTTTGAAAACTCTTGTTGCCCAACGAGCTTGAAGTTCAACAGTTGGGAAAATGGAACCTAGAGGCTGGATGAGACCAATGCAGGCAAGGGTTGACTTCTCCAGGTGGGAAGGGAACATGTACTTATACAGAGAGACCATGTTATCTTCGACTTTAACAAGTGAATCTTCAAGGAATGGGAAAGAATATGTATATCCTGTTGCAAAGACAATGACATCAATGTCCTCTTCCACTGTCCCATCCTCAAAGATGGCGGAAGTTTCCGTGAGCTCTACCACTCTTGATTTCACCTTGATGGCCCCATAGAGTATACGGCTTGGAAGGTCATCATTCACTACAAATTCTTTCATAAGGTATCTGAGACACACAGAAAAAAACACTTAGAAGGAGCAGTTAATGTGGAGTCTTGAAGCCTTTCTATATTTTATGAGTTTAGCTCTGAAAATAAGAGTTTTCTCAAATATCCATACACCTTTCTAATGGAATTAGTTGGCTTACAGCCAGTTTACTATCTCACTTTGAATTTTATGTTACAACTCTCTTGTCTTTAATAAAGGAGAAGCATGTAGGTGATGGAGGTAAAAGATATTTCAAAAAGGGAAGCCTCGTCAAGCACTTAGAATGCCAGTGCCGAGGGTTAATCCCTGAGTATCCAGAGGCACTTAGCCCATTGATGCTTCTAGCATTCTTTTCTGTTATCTACCTTTAATTTTCTTGCTGTCCCATTGAATCTCGATCTGATCTCTCAGTAATAAAGGGAAAATGTGTTAAATTCCCATTAGTTTTAAAAATTAGCAAGGAATCAGTGTGAAAATTAATGTGTAGAATTACGTTTGGGGATATTTGTTAATCCCAACTTTCCATGAGGTCTCTATGTGACAGCATGGGCGAGGAAGCCAAGTCTGCTTATAGTTCTTAATTCTCTTTCTTGTAGGCTTAAGGGCTATTTTTCAAAAATATAAGTCAATACGTGCCACATGTATCAGGTCTCAGAGTATAGGAGTCACATGACATTTTTTGAAATATTCCAAAGCTCCCCCCCCCTTTAAGGGAAGGATTCTATTCTTAACTAAAGAAAAATAAACATATACAAAGTTTGTCTGACCAGGCAGTGGCGCAGTGGATAGAGTGTCGGACTGGGATGCGGAGGACCCAGGTTTGAGACCCCGCGGTCACCAGCTTGAGCGCGGGCTCATCTGGCTTGAGCAAAAAAGCTCACCAGCTTGGATCCAAGGTTGCTGGCTCGAGCAAGGGGTTACTCGGTCTGTTGAAGGCCCGCGTTCAAGGCATATATGAGAAAGCAATCAGTGAACAACTAAGGTGTCGCAACGAAAAACTGATGATTGATGCTTCTCATCTCTTTTCATTCCTCGCTTTCTGTCCTTATCTATCTCTCTCTGACTCTCTCTGTCCCTGAAAAAAACAAAACAAAACAGAAAACCATATACAATGTTTGCTTGTGTTTATAAAGTTCATGATGTATAAGTCTTAGATGAAGCATTTTTTTTTTTACCTTTGTCAAAAAGACAGTGAATATGTTCTTAAAAGCTACCCATAGGAAGAACCATCATGCTATACAGAGTTAACAAAGCTTGAGTTATCAGATGGAGGCTTGGACATATTTCCCACCACGACCCTCTGAAAAGAAGGTCCTGTTCTATTTAAGCAGTCATTCTAATGTTGGACAGTCTAGCTATTACAAAGTTATTTCTCTGACCTAGTTCTGCTTTTTGGAGCAGCTCATACCATTTGTATTCCATCTTCTTAAGTATTTACCTTTTGAAAGGCACACAGAGCAAATATAGAATTCAAATTCCATATGATACCTATAATGGTAGGTTGTAACTACCATGTTTGCAACCACACTTTGTGAAGAGAGGCACCTCTGACTACCTTGCTTACCAATGAGTATACCATAAAGAAAGAAAAATAACTCTACTTATTTTGAGGCTCAAGGCCATAATATTCATGGTTGAACCACCGATTCATGGTTGAACCACCGATTCATCTGTCGTTCCCACATCCATGTTCGAACTCTTCGTGGCAGGACATTTTGGAGCATGGATCTAAACCGGGTGTGAAGCACCATGTCCCAGGGATAGCCATGTTTAGAGATACGACTGATGACCCAGGAACCTTGCCTGGTGCTGATGAACACCTGGTAAGCAAAAAGGAAGACAGTTTATATCAGGGCATTGTCCCTTTTGGGAGGAATCTACCACGTAGGTGTCCTATCACATGTATGGCCCCAGAAATTTCTGCAGTGCTTTATCTTTAAGATGATTGACCTCCAAGTAAAGTACCTTCTAGTTTTCACTGCCGTGTGGCAACTTTCTCATAAAAGAAGTATCCAGTGGTATGTACACTGATTGAGGAAAATGACACCAGTCTTGGGAACTTTCACAAAAACATGAGAAGAATCTTTGGACTAATAATAGTCATAAATCCACAGATGTCTACTACTTTTACACTTGTGGTTCAGTGCTTCTTCCCTCTTCTCACCTTTCCACCTGCCCAAGTATCTTTTATGAGGGTAAATAATTGTAATTCCAGGAAATGTATGATGACAACCCAATGACCATAGCGTGTATATGCATAGATCTGTAGTTCCCTAGAATGGGACTATCAGCTTCCTCTCATACTTGAGAGTATTTTGTTATATGTAGTAAGTGTTCAGACTCTGAACTCATACTGTGATTTCCATTCTCTTCAAATGCACCCCTCAGTCCTCTTTCTGGTGTGTTCTTTACCTACCTTACTCAGATCTCTCATTTACAAAATATATTTTGAAGTATATTTAAAATTTTAGATATGTAGCTTTACCTTGCTTACTGTTACTCCCCCGCTGCCCTAATGCATCATCTAAATTGCTCTTAAAACACTACCAACTGTTCTATGAGTTCTGTTGTATGAGGTTGTTAGATAAACAACAGTTAACTACAATTCATGTGAAAGAAAACTGGTTCACTTACATATTTAAGGTCATGGACCCCTGATCAGGACCCCAGATCTAAACTGCCTAAGTTTGAATCCCAGTCCCACCACTGACTGACTGTATTGCTCTGAGCTACTTATTTCAACCTCTCTGTGTCTCAGTTTCTTTCTCTGTAAAGTGGGGGTAATAACAGTACCTGCCTCATGGGATTACTGTACAGTTTAATGAGATTACATATACAGTGTGTCCGTAAAGTCATAGTGCACTTCTGACTGGTCACAGGAAAGCAACAAAAGACGATAGAAATGTGAAATCTGCACCAAATAAAAGGAAAACTCTCCCAGTTTCATACCTATTCAGTGCAGTTCGATGTGGGCTCATATACAGTTTTCAGGGCTCCTTAGGTAGCTATCCCGTATAGCCTCTACAGACTTGTCACTGACTGATGGCCTACCAGAACGGGGTTTCTCCACCAAACTGCCAGTTTCCTTCAACAGCTTATCCCACCGAGTAATGTTATTCCTATGTGGTGGTGCTTCGTTATAAATGTGCCGATATTCACATTGCACTTTGGTCATGATTCAAGTATAGCGAGCCACAGAACACACTGAATTTTCCTCTGTACCAGGGGTCCCCAAACTTTTTACACAGAGGGCCAGTTCACTGTCCCTCAGACCATTGGAGGGCCGCCACATACAGTGCTCCTCTCACTGACCACCAATGAAAGAGGTGCTCCTTCCGGAAGTGCGGCGGGGGGCCTCATGCGGCCTGCGGGCCGTAGTTTGGGGATGCCTGCTACCATCCACATCTCGACTGGCATGGCCGTGGGCTGCTCCGCTGTATACACGGTGTTATGTCATCATCTGTACATGCGCATATGCTGCCACATCATCCTACAGAAACTGGGAAGGTTTTCCTTTTATTTGGTGCAGACTTCACATTTCTATCGTCTTTTGTTGCTTTCCTGTGACCGGTCAAAAGTGCACCATGACTTTACAGACACACTGTATAAAGAACTTAAATTGTTGTCTGCTGGCTATTAATGCTTTGTGAATTTAGGTTGTAGGAGAGGAGTTTCATATAATGCACACATCTGGAATAAGCCAGAATTTGGAGATAGATTTTGCTGGGAAGGACCTCACCTCTTTACCTTGTGAAGTAGCAACTGCCCTCCCCAGTGTTAATTGTTGGGGGGCATGTGTGTGTTAATATACTTGTTTCCCAATGTTTTCCTGCTGCTGCCCTCATGTTGATTTGACAATACTCTGATCAGGTATTTGAGATTATACTTAAATAGTCTCATCAGTGTCCTCTTCCATTACCAACTGTTTCCACTTCTTTCTTGGCAGTGACTGATAGTGATGACTTTGTTCCAGTGTAAGCCCTTTATTGATCTGTGGGGGACATACCATGTTTAGTACCTGGCATCTTAAGCCCTGGAAGTGTGTGACTCAGGACAGGACAGTTTTGCTGGTTGTGGACATGGCACAGTAAGGCACATGCAGCCCAAAGAACTCAGGCTGAGGAAGCTAGTGATGGAACTGCTGGGTCAAGGCCCTGTTGGGAGGGAATGCATTGGGGAGAGGAATCCAGCTATTTTCCCGACTTGTCTACCTCTGTCAAACAGGAAGGGATTTATTTTCTGCTAATCCCAGCCATCACCATCAACATTATCTATTGATACATCTTGTGATGTTTGGCTCCTTGGTTGCCAATGGTGAGCAGGTAAAAGCTGACATGCTTGGAAGTTATCAGTGTATACCTAAATAAATATCTGTGATCTTGGTTGGGAGTCATATTGTCTATTTTATCTTTTTCTGATTCTTTAATAACTGAGGATTATTTACATTTCAAAAAAATTTAGATATGCACTAAATTTTTAAGTGTCACCTCCCCCTCATATACAAACAAGCTGACTTCTCACTAAGGGCCCTGGTTGGAAACAAGGCCTCTTAGACTGAAAATCATCTGGTCCAACCTTACCATTTACAAAGTAGGAGAACCATAGCCCTGAGAAGTGAAATGGCTCAGTGTAGGTTACACAGCTGATAGTGGCAGAGCTGGGAGGTGAACTCTGACTCCTTGACACCCGGATTTTCTACAATACCTCCCTGAGTACCTGAGCATCCAGCCAGCTAACCAACCAGCCAGCCGACCAACCAACCAGTCAGCTAACCAGCCAGCCAGCCAGCTAACCAGCCAACCAACCAGCCAACCAACCAGCCAGCCAACCAACCTACCAGCTAGCTAACCAACCAGCCAGCCAGCCAAGCAACCAACCAGCTAACCAACCTGCTAACCAATCAGTCAGCCAACCAACCACCTGCCAGCCAGCCAACCAGCCAACCAGCCAGTTAATGCAGTAATGGAGCCTTGGTTAACAGCTCAGATTTTCCAGTGTGTCCCTCCCCTTTCCTCTCCTACATGGTACCAGCTAAGCAGAGAGCAGTGCACCTGAGCAGCCTTAGTACTCAGCCCAACGGCAATGTCTGCAGCTGAGTTTCCTATTCCAATCACCAGGATGTGCTTCCCATCAAATCCCTCTGGTTTCTTGTATTCACGGCTGTGAAAATACTGGCCTTTGAACCTCTCAATACCTTCAGGAGAGAAAAAAGAATAGCCTGTCTGTTATATGAAATTAATTTTAATAAAACTGCATTATCAGCTTCTTCTGGGAGATCAATTATTTGCTTTGCCTCTTTCCTTCTTAGGGGAGTTACAGTGGTCAGTCCAATTGAGAAACTGAAAGTGTAAAGCATATAAGAAATACTAGGTTAAGCATATGGGACAGGACCAGCAAAGTTTCCAAGAACTCTCCCCCTAACTCTGTCCATGGGCATGAGGCTGCTGAAAAGGCTCCAAGGACGGAACAAAGTCACCGGTGTCTTGCAGGATGGAAAAAGGCCAAGGTAGGCACATGGTACAAAGGGCCTCTCCAACAGAGAACCAGTGTGGGTAAGAATTCCCTGAAATCCTGCCTTCGGAGGAGGTTAGCTGGATACCCTGTGTAGTGAAGACCCAAAGAGGTCAACAGAAATGAAGGTGGTGTTTGGAGTCTTTCTAGTCTTTCCCTACTTTGTATTTTGTGCAGTTGCAGCAGCTAATTCTGCCTGTCAATCCAAAGTGCATGGAAAGTACTTGACACTTGCTCTGGAAGGCTGGGAATCCCTCAGGTCTCACCTGGAAATGACCCCAGTGGGAGGTGGGGTTTGAAGTGATGGCCATTGCAAACCAAAACTGCATTGAAGACAGCACTGTGCTCCTTGCCTTTGCTCTCAGTGATAACCTCCCACTGGCCAGAGGAGGAGAAGTCTGGGCGTTTTTTCACTCTGAGGACTTGTCTTAAAAACATAATGAAGGCATCAATGAGTATTCATTTGGCACGGCAGGGGCCTTGTCCAGTACCCTGGGAGTTGGGTTGGGTAGAGTGCAATGTGTGCTTCCATTTAGGTTCTATTAGGATCCATTTTAAGCCAGTTAAGTCATAGAGTGCTAAGTGTGACCTTCTTGTTCTTTGTCAGGGAGCTCCCTACGGAGGACATGTGGCTTTGTGCGAGAGCCCCCACTCAGCGGACTAAGGATGAGCAGACGCAGGAGTGGACAGTAAGCTCTGGGTAAGATGCGGAAGGCAATTTTATCATTCAAGTGATCACACCATTAGTATTCATCCAGAATCTTTTATGTATCCACCTCTATGCAGACACTGCATTAGAGCTGTTTCATGGGAAGTGATTAACGTAGTGCCTGGCATATTTCCCGCACTCTATGAATGGTCCTTGTTCATGTTTCATATTTTTATTTTTATTTCTGCATTTATAAGTGAGAGGAAGGGAGATAGTGTGAAACCCTCCCGCATGCTCCCCGACCAGGATCTACCCGGGCTGATGTTCGAATCAGCCAAGCTATCCTCAGTGCCCAGGGCAGACTCTTGAACCAATTGAGCCACTGGCTGTGGGAGGGTAAGAGGGAGAGAAGGTGGGAGGAGGGGAAGAAAAGCAGATGGTTGCTTCTCCTGTGTGCTCTGACTGAGAATTGAAACTGGGACTATGCTCTATCCAATGAGCCAAACTATCAGGGCCCATTTTTCATATTTTTAAAACTGGGCATTTCATGATGGTAGTACTTCTCATGATCTCACTTGGATGAAATAATATTTTGGTTTATTGCTTTGTATTTTTTTTTTTATATAGCTCACTGGAGGTCTATGAATTTTCAAAAGTATTATACATAAAGTTCATATGTCTGTTGTATATTTAATGAGCAATGTCAAATGGAAGCAACACTTTTCTCACTTTTGGATGAATGGTATACTTTTTTTGCAAGTATTTGAGTCTCTCAGGCATGCTTTTCAAGTTTCAGATATTTTCAAAATATCACAATGCTGTTTTTTGAGGCTGTTCAAAATTTAAAATGCATATGGAATATTAGTATAATGCTTATGAGAGTACTATACAATGTCTGGGCTGAATAGAGACTCCGGATTTGTAGTCTCGATTTGTGTATTAGCTTAAGTACTGTGGATTCTTACTATTCAAATGTGGTAGGGGACCAGCACTTTCAGTATCACTTGGAAGGTTATTAGAAGTGCATCAGAGACATTTACATTTTGAGTTGTGCCCCAACATCTGGCTTATACCAACTCCGATAGATGGGAATGTGTTTTCCTAACCCTCTCTATCCCCAGAAAACAGTTACCGGAGTAAAGTAGAGAACCAGTTCCCTTGTAATTCTAACATGATCTTTAAAAGAATATAGACTATAAATTAAATAGCGTGTGAGGCTGTTATACCTGTTAAATAGTAGATTGACAGCTATGTGGACAAAGACCTATAAAAGCTTCTAGTGTAAAGAATTTGTCATTTATAGATGGAACTATCCAGACTTGGTGGGAAACCACAATGATGGAATAGGATGTAGTAATTGTACTTATAATGATAGCTTTTCACCAAAATCAACTTTTTAAAGTTAATATCATACAAATCTGAGATGAAACTAAAAGTATTGAGAGAAAGTAAGATGTGTTAAAAAATTAAGTTCCACTAAGAGTTAGTTATTCAGAGATGTAACCGAAGCCCATTACTTGTTCTCATTGTGCAGGTTATTGATAAAATTCAGCATGTTAAATGAGATACTGTTTTTTGTTGTTGATTATTTGTTTTTGAGGAAACACACGAAAGATGGTTCTAATTATATTTTGAAATAATTTGGCTATCTTTATCTTGCAAGAGATTTCATGCAAGGAAAAGAATTAGCAGAAGGAATTTCTACAGGATCTGTAGATGTATGGAGAGCTATGAGTTTGGTTAGTACATTTTTCTAAGAAGTTTTATGTCTATAGAGAAGGTGAAAACCTGTTTCCTCATAAATAATGAATTAAATAAAATTATGTATAATAAGACATATGTTGACTTAAAATAAATTAAATAAAAGTTGGAAGTTTTCCAGATCCTTTTTTTTTTTGTTTTTAAAGGAAATGATGCTCAGACTTTATAGGGGTTATAAATATTAGTTTAAATGTATAAATTATATAAATATTTTCATTATCAATATCATCATTTAAACCTTCTTACAGATCATTCCTTCCTTCTGTTAATGTATATAATTTGTAATATCAGGGTCTTTCAGAGTTTTCTGTCATGCTTTTGTCTTTCAGCAGAGAATGGGATACTTTTGTTTTATTCACAATTTCTTTCATTATAGAGTAACCGCTCTGTTTAAATGTGATCTGAACTAATGTAAAGAAAACAGTCCACCCCAAAATACAATACCTGAAACTGAATATATTTTAGAAGATCAAACTTTTGGGCAAAGATCCTGAAGTATTCCAGGAGCTTAGAATTGTGCAGAAAGTTTGGAAAATCTTCAGGCATTGGAAAGTCACTGAAACAGGACATTTCTTTGCTGGTGTTGGTGATGACAGATTGATAGATACTTGCTCGGCCATCTTCAACATTTTCCTAAAGCAGCAAATAAAAGTAGATATATTGCATTAAAAATATGCCCTGGTTTCCTTCTTGTCTTCTAAATCACCAGCCTGGGAGGTCTGATCCTCTTGGGTGCAATGTAGGTGTTCTGTCATCCTGTGTGGTAGAGTCTGGGTGGGGCCTTTCCATGTCACTCACTGGCAGTCCTGTTGCCATTGGTGGATTTAGGAGGGGAACCATCCTTCTTTGGGCACATTTAGCCCCCAGGTCACTACCTTTTAAATGTCATTTATGGTGACTACCAATTCCCCCTGAGGAGGCTATCTCCACTTTTCATCTCTTTAGAAAACAATAAACACTGGGACATTGGTGAGAGAACATGATAGTTTTAACTAAAATGAGTTCGTTGGGGAGTTTTCACAACTTGATTTGAATTCTCTGCCTTCACATTCTGCTCCATGCAGATCAGCCTTCCTTAAGCGATAAAGGGGAACAGCATGGATACCAATGGAACCTTAAACTGCAGTTCTGATGTTAGCCAGTGTGCTTCAGTATCCAGAGGTAGCACATGCTATGGTTGCATTGATAATTTCCTCAACAAGAAGTGCTCTGCTTAATGCTAGTGTTTAGTATTTTAAGTCATCACAGCAAACAAACAGGAGTGATTCAGTGTCCCTGAAGCTGGCATGTTACTGAAGAGGCTTTTATATGAAAATTCAAATTATGGCTTTTAAGAGCTCCTTAATAGATGCTTCTGCCTATGCAGAGACTAAGGCAGAATCCAGGCAAATAGTAGTTGCTGTTATGACTCAGCATTATGTAAATGGCAGAATAGTAAGTAAAGGACAGAAAGTATTCAACTGTAATCTCATGACTACAGTAAATCAGTTGTGCACGTTCCTTTCTCATCCATAGTCATAGGAAATGATTACTTTCTGCCAATCTAAGGATGAAGGATCCTTTAATCTTTGGCCACACTGAGAAGGCCTCCTGGACCAGCAGGAGCTGGTCTTTGGAGTTAGACACGTGTTAAATGCACCTCTTTCAGAGCGTGTGAGCCAGGAGCCGATCAGTTCCCTCAGCTGTAAGGTGGGGTGTACCAGCTGTGCAGTGACTGTGTCTGTTGTTACTGAGGAAGCTCTAAGCTTCAGCAAAGCAGTCATTACAGCACACTGCTCCCTGCAGCGTAAGAAGGGCACCTGGGGTAGCTGCTCTGACACCCGGGTGCTGATGCAGGCACACTCACTGTCACACCTAAGTTTTCTGACGTTTTCTGTACAAGAAGTTGTACTTGATTTTGTTGAACAAACTCAAAAAGAGTCTGGAGGCTTCCTAGAAATATGTGACAGTTTTTCAAGGGTGTTAAGGTTGGTTGGAGTGTTGTTCTGCTGTGCCAAAGGTGTGGGTTTGGTCCCTGGTCAGGGCACTACAAGAATCAGCAGTGGATGCATAAATAGGTGAAACAACAGGTCAGTGATTCTTTCTCTGTCTGTCGTCTATCTCTCTCTCTTCCCCCTTTGTTCTCTCTGTTTTGAGAAAATCAATAGAAATGTTTAAATTCCCAGGCTAGTCAAAACAAAGGAGAATTGTTTCCTCATTCTTCAAAAACTTGCTTTTGGTAATTTAGCAGGTTGACTATAGTGACTCCACTTCATTTCTTCCCTTTATTTCTCAATTTCAAAGAATGAAAAACAAGTGGCCCTCCTGGTGTGTTCCCATCACCAATGTTCCCCTGGGCAAGTCCTAAACCTCTGTTTCCTTTTCACATGTGAGAATTATCATGACAGCTACTTCCTAGAAGTCTTGTGAAGAAAAATGAGGTGATGCATGAAATGAGGACTTCCCATGTTTTTGAAAACATGCTTAATATACGTTAATTACCCACCCTCCCTTTGTTCCTAAGCTGCCATTAGGAGTGCTGGAGAACCTTGTGGAAGAATTCAGCACCCTCTGAGCAGGGCATGGCACAGCACAAAGATTCTTCAGTTTTGTTTTAACTTGTCACAAGTACATTTGTTATGTAATCTTAGGAGGAATGTGTGTAAATATAGAAATGAAAGAACAACTTATGTTCAAAATTGATTTGGGAAGGAGGCCTGGTGAAGAGGCAGAGTTGCCCTGGGCGTGGGCATGGCGGCCTCAGCATCTCTTTCAGCACCTCCTCCCTTTGGTAGTCTAGCCAGCTGGTCATCAAGACCCTCACGTGGCCCCACTGACCTCTGAGAGTTTCCTAACTATATGTTTCACTCTGCCGGGACATTTGTCCTCTGTGGGTCGTGAAAATTGTGACATCTCCATATTGAATACAGTTGTAAGCCAGGTTTGAAATGTGATATTGTTACAGCTTCTGTTGGTTTATATGCTTTACTATTTTATACCTAACTAGGCTTAATTAATTTACATTCTAATTTTTTTTCTGATAGGAAGTTATTTCTAATTTTTTTTTTTTATAGAGAGAGTCAGAGAGAGGGATAGACAGGGACAGACAGACAGGAACAGAGAGATGAGAAGCATCAATCATTAGTTTTTCTTTGCGCATTGCAACACCTTAATTGTTCATTGATTGCCTTCTCATACGTGCCTTGACCGCGGGCCTTCAGCAGACCAAGTAACCCCTTGCTCGAGCCAGCGACCTTGGGCTCAAGCTGGTGAGCTTTTGCTCAAACCAGATGAGCCCTCGCTTAAGCTGGCGACCTCGGGGTCTCAAACCGGGTCTTCTGCATCCCAGTCCAATGCTCTATCCACTGAGCCACTGCCCTGTCAGGCAAGTTATTTCTAATTTTGAAATGTTAGACCACATAATCGGCTAGTAGGAGAAATATTTTGGTGCTGAAAATAGCAAATCCTATTTTTGAGAGATCACTTGAAAAAAAACCTCTCATTCTTCTGCTGTGAAATAATGATAAGTAAGGGACACTGGCTCTTTTATTAAATCTGGAATCACGTAGCAGAACAAAATAATGACCAATTTATCATTAACAGAAATTTGTGATGATTTCACATTCCTTTTTAGGGTACAAAGTCTACCTGGGGGATAGAATCCCAAGTGGAATCTCTATGTGAGCTCCAAGTGAACAGACTAACACCTCATTGGTTAAGACAGGATTAACCACCTGCTAAAGAAAAGCTGTAATGATTTTAATGAGTTGTTCATAATAAATGAATGTGATTCATCTTGGGATTTATTGGGGACTCTTCTTAAGAACAGATTCCCCTCTGTGGTAGATTTTTATTCAGGAAGTCAGGACTGGCTTTCAAAATTCAGTACCTTAAGAAACTCCCAGGGGTGTCTTATAGTCAGATACATTTGAAAAACTCAACGTGAAAAAAATCCATTTTGTTAAAATATTCAGTTTGAACCGGCAGAGTGGATGTGCTTGCCCTCCCCCTGATGGGTCAGCTTGAAGGAAGAGCACTTAGGAAGTTTCGGCTGACGTAAGAGTCTGCATTCTATGCTCCTAACCCCTTTGCTACTGACTGGGCTGGTTCTCCGTGCTTTAATCTCTCACTCTGATGCCCCTGATACATAATCCTCAACTGGGCACTCGATTTCTGAGCTGAGATTTTTGTTTAACTATATTGAGCAAGAATGTAAATTAGGGCATGGTTATCAGTTGGGATTTAACTGCTTAGAACTCATGGAGACCCAGGTTTAAATGCCTCTTCTTCCAGCTGTGTGACTGTAACAACATCATTTAACTTCTGTGCTTCTGTGTACTTGTCTATAAAATATAAACAGTAATTGTAGCTAATGTTTATTGCACTGGAGAAGGTTTTTTTTTCTATGAACTATCTTTTTTATATTTCAAAATAGCCCCGAGATATATTTTTCTGTTAATATGTTCATTATACAGAGAATACTGAGATGCAGGAATGTAAATAACTTGTCCAAGGTCTCACACCCAGAAAGTGGCAGCTAGTATTTATTCAAGAGATTGTAAGGAAAAATGATAAATCTTTACAGCTCTCTGGCGAAGTCTCTTTCTAATTTTTATACAAATTCTGAAGGAGAGCTAATATTACCAGTAATTTGGGTTTGGCTAATAGCATGAATTTAATGACTAGAATGTGTTTAATAATATAGTAAAAGAGTTTCCCAGCAATTCTACTAGACTGTCATCAGTAAAGCTAAGCAAACAAAGTGTATTTGTCACAGACAAATAAAGGTAAGTGGTGATAAGGGCAGACTCTAGTAAAAGCTTTCAATGATTGGAATTGACAAGGTATCTTGGAAAGAAACCCTGTCCCTTCCATTTTGTAAATTGTTCTCTAATGTTAGTATATTGCTTTGAGAATGACAAAAATCATGAGCTGCAAGACAGAGCCATACAGAGAGATCATCACACGCCTGACTGTGCCCCAGGTTAGGATAGTAATGACCTGGGAGAGACGCCAGCCTGTTTCTCCAGCTCCTGTACACTGCAGGAAGTCTGTCTGATCACAGTGGCTGAGTGAAGCCCTCCATAGGCTCAGGAGTAGCTACAACTCACCCTGCACTAGCAGCAGGACCGGTGCAAGAAACAAGAAGATCTCACGTACTTTGAATTTCCACAGTCCTCCGATATCGTCGGTCCTCTCAAAGCAGGTGGGCATGAGGCCCTCATCCACACAGCACTTAAGTGAGATCAGGCCACTGGCTCCTGCTCCGATCACGGCCACCTTCTTTGCCATGGTCTCCTGTCACGGGCCACCAGTCAGTACTGGTTGGGTACTGGACTTTAATCTCTTGTAATTTAATAACCAGCTGGAATGGAATAAAATGCTGCATTAGTCAAATTTCAAAGTCTCATAGGCTATACCCCAAGCCTTGCTTATGTAAAGTCTCCGTTTAACATTTCCAAGCAGTCCATTTAACAAAGCCAAGCGATTCAGTGACTTCAGTGAATGAGCCAACTCTTCCGTTAGGTCACTGGAGTTGAGAGCATTAGAGTTCAGAGCTGAGCTTTTCCTTGTTGCTCCCTGCCCCCCACCCTAGGGGTTATCCTTACCAGTTAGTGTCTTTTGGCGCTGGCTCTCTGATTCGACTGTTTCCTTTGTTGCCTGTGTGCTCAGAGGCAGTGAGCAGGGTTTTAAGAGTTGGAAGAGGCAGTGGGAATTGGGAGGAGCTTCTCACTGCAACACTGCCAGCTGAAACTCCAATGACTTAGCTACAAAATCACACAAGGAGTCCATATTCTGAGGTCCAGGGCAGTAGTGATGTGTCTATACAGTAACAACATTATCTATACTCTTACACATGTATCATTCAGATAGTCTTTATGTACCAGTGAAAAAGTATTGTACTTTTATAATGGATGTAGTCAGTGTTCATGTACAAGTTAGCAAATATGGGTAAATAAAAAGAAGTTGCAGTGACCCTTAACTCCATCATACAGAGATGAACATAATGACTGTTGACAACTTGATGTATCTTTCCCAATACTTATACACACACATGCATGCACATACGAACAAAAATGAAATCACTCTAATTTCCACCTGGATTTTTCACTTCCCATTATCTTAATACCTTTATATCCATAGCAGTGTTTTTAATGGCTCTGTGAGTTCTGTTTAGTTGATGGATTAGTTATCCATCTAACCAGTATTTATTTTTGTGTGTTGGACCCTGTTTCTGGCATATCACTGTACCTTGATGAATAAAAGAGATTGTGTCTCTGTGTCTCACAGAAATGACACGCTTATTCTGGCCTGACTTTTTTAGCCTGGACAAGTTCTGGATCCTAGCACACTGTGCTTATCTCTTCCTAGGTGGCTTAACCTGACCAGACCCATATTTCATCTTGACCTGATTGCTTGTGGGTACTGTGGCTTGGATGAACCTAGTGGTCTTTCTTAGATGTTCTTGTGAATTGCCCTCTTTTTTGGGTTGTTATAGAATTGGGTAATTTATTTTTGTTTACAATCTCAGTTATTAGCACTAAGATGAATCATGAAGACTAAATCAAGAGGCTGTGAAATAAACCTTATATGGTCAGTTAATCTACAACAAAGAAGGCAAGACTATAAAATGGGGAAAAGACAGATTCATCAGTAATTGGTATTGGGACAACACCAATTATTTGCATGTAGCATGGATGACTACCTGCAATAAGAAAAGAAAATCAACAACTTTCTTACATAATATACTCCCCCTGCTGAATTAAAGACTTATATGTAAGACCAGAAATCATAGACTTTCTTTTTCTTTTTTCTGAGTAAGAGGAGGGGAGATAGTGAGACAGACTCCCATACACATCCCTTTTCGAGTCTGCCAGGCAACCCCTGTCTGGGGCCAATGCTTGAATCAATCAAGCTATTTTAGCTTCTGAGGCTGGTGTCTTCTGATCTACTGAGCTATCCCCAATGCCCAGGCCTAGTGCTCAAACCAAGCCACTGGTTGTAGGAGGAAGAGAGGGAGAGGGGAGAGAAAGGGTGGGAATAGAAGCAGGTGGTTGCTTCTCCTGTGTGCCTTGACTAGGAATTGAACCCAGGATGTCTATATACCAGGCCGACACTCTATTCACTGAGCCACTGGCCAGGGCCAAACTTTCTAGAAGAAAGCATAGACTGTAAATTCTTTAACGTTGATCTTAGAAAAATGTTTCTGTATATGTCTTACTAGGCATGGGCAACAAAAGCAAAAATAAACTGCTCACAAAAATTAGGGATATATATATATTTTTTATAGAGACAGAGAGAGTCAGAGAGAAGGATAGATAGGGACAGAAAGACAGGAATGGAGAGAGATGAGAAGTATCAATCATCAGTTTTTTGTTGTGACACCTTAGATGTTCATTAATTGCTTTCTCATATGTGCCTTGACCATGGGCCTTCAGCAGACCGAGTAACCCCTTGCTCGAGCCAGTGACCTTGGGTCCAAGCTGGTGAGCTTTTGCTCAAACCAGATGAGCTCGCGCTTAAGCTGGCAACCTTGGGGTCTTGAACCTGGGTCCTCAGTATACCAGTCTGACGCTCTATCTACTGTGCCACTGCCTAGTCAGGCAAATTAGGGATATTTTATCACTTTATATTCATTTTGAAATATCCCCTAATTTTTATGAGCAGTATAATTGGTTACATCAAACTATAAAGCTTTGATAGTGAAAGAAACCACTGACAAAATGAAAAGGCAGCCTGCTGAATTAGAAAAAAATATTTGCAAATGATGTATCTTTTAAAGGATAGAATCCAAATTTACAAAGCACTCAGAAATCTACATGAAAACATTCCCAAAATTTTTGATTGAAAAATGGGCTGAGGTCTTGAATAGACATTTTTCTAAAGAAGACATACAGGTGGCCAACAGACATATGAAAAGACTTTATTAATCATCAGGAAAATTCAAACCAAAAACCACAGTGAGTTGTCACTCACAGCTGTCATATTGGCTGTTAACCAAAGGTCAGAAAGTAACAAGTGTTGGCAAGGATGATGAGACAAGAACCCTTTTGCATTGTAGGTAAGATTGCTAATTGGTACAGCCACTATGTTAAACAGCAGGGAATCTCCTCAACAACTTGGAAATAGAACTACCCTGTGACTCGGCAGTTCCACTTCTGAGTATCTATCTGAAGAAAATGAAAGCACTAATTCAAAAAGATAAAATGCAATTCTATGTTGATTGAAGAATTATTTACAATAGTCAAGATATGGAAACAAACTAAGCTTCCATTAATAGGAAAATGAATATTACTTTTTTCATGCTTTTCCTTAATATCTCTTAATAAATTTCTAGGTCATGTTTTCATATCATATAAATACTCAATTTTTCCAGGACAATTTGTTGAAAAGATTGCGCTACCTCCTGAATTACCTTCCATAAAAGAACAAATTGCTGGGAATTCACACAATGCCAAAGCTTCCTCAAGAAGAAACACGTAACTTCAGTAATCTGAAATCTATTAAATTTAAAATTTTCCCACAAAGAATTTCAGGCCAATATGGCCTCACTGGTAAATTCTGCTACACATTTAATAAAGCTAGAATGCCAATTATACACCACTCAGAATACTCTCCAACTCATTCTCTGAGGCCAACATTACACTGATACCAAAACCAGACAAAAGTATTATAAAAAAATACAGATCATTTTCTCTCACAAACATTCATGCTAAAATTCATAGCAAATATAAACATAAATATAATCCTATAGTACATAAAATGGATAACATATTACCAAGTAAGGTATATTTTAGAAATGCAAGGGTGGATTAATAAATGGAATTCGCCTAACCACTGGTGGTGAAGTGAATTGAGTGTGGGCCCAGGACGCTGAAGGCGCCAGTTTGACACTTCAAGGTCTCCAGCTAGAGTGTGGGCCTGTCAGCTTGAGCAGAGCCTTGCCAGCTTGAACACAGGGTTGCTGGCTTGAGTGCAGGATCATTGACATGATCCCAAGGTTGCTGACTTGAGACCAGAGTCACTGGTTTAAAGCCCAAGGTTGCTGGCTTGAGCTCAAGGTCACTGGCTTGAACAAGATGTCACTGGCTTGGCTTTGGGCCCTCTGGTCAAGGCACATACGAGAAGCAATAAATAAAAAACTAAAGTGAAGCAACTACAAGTCGATGCTTCTCATCTGTCTCCTTTCCCCCTTTCTCTTTTCCTGTCTCTCTCTCTCTTAAAAAAAAATCAATGGAATTCACCGTATTTATAAACTAAAAATTAATAATCATATAATCATTTCAATGCAGAAAAAAGCATCAGACAAAAGCCAACATATATTCCTGATAAAAATTGTCGGCAAACTAGGAATTAAAGGAAACTTCCTCAACTTACAGGTCATTTATGAAAAAATGTACAGCTAACATCACACTTAATGACAGAAGACTGAATACTTTATTCCTGAGATCAGAAACAAGGCATGGATGTCTGGTCTCACCACTTCTATTCAACATTACACTGAAGTTTTTATCCAATATAATAAAGCAAGAAAAAAGAAGTAAAACACACATTGAAACAGGAGGAAAAAAAAACTGTTTTCAGATGATGTGATTGTCTATGTAGAAAGCATTATGGAATCTACATAAAACTTCATAGAACAAATGATTGTATTTCTATATGTTAACATTAAATAGTAGGAAATAAAAAAAACACCAAACTACTCTTTATTATAACATCCACATATGAAATACTTCAGATAAATCTGAAATAGGATGAGTAAGACTTATACATCAGCCTGATCAGGTGGTGGCGCTGTGGATAGAGCATTGGACTGGGATGTGGAGGACCCAGCTTCGAGATCCCGAGGTCTCCAGCTTGAGCGCGGGCTCATCTGGCTTGAGCAAAAAGCTCACCAGCTTGGACCCAAGGTTGCTGGCTCGAGCAAGGGGTCACTCGGTCTGCTGAAGGCCCACAGTCAAGGCACATATGAGAAAACAATCAATGAGCAACTAAGGCAGGAGTTGGGAACCAATAGCTCCACGAGCCAGATGTGGCTCTTTTGATGGCTGCATCTGGCTTACAGACAAATCTTTAATAAAAAAAATAACGTTAAAAATATAAAACATTCTCATGTATTACAATCCATTCATTTCCTACCACTCATGTTCATGGTTGTGGGTGGCTGGAGCCAATCACAGCTGTCCTCCGGGACAACACCAAATTTTTATTGGATAATGTGTAAGGTACACTGGTCGTTGTATGGCTCTCACAGAATTACATTTTAAAATATGTGGTGTTCATGGCTCTCTCAGCCAAAAAGGTTCCCAACCCCTGAACTAAGGTGTCGCAATGAGAAACTGATGATTGATGCTTCTCATCTCTCTTTGTTCCTGTTTGTCTGTTCTTATCTATCCCTCTCTCTGATTCTCTCTCTCTGTCCCTGTAAAAAAAAAAAAAGAAAAAAAGAAAGACTTGTCCATCACAAACTATAAAACACTACTGAGAGCAATTAAAGAAGATCTAAACAAATGGAAAAATAGAGCATATCGTAGGTTGGAAGACTCAACACGATTGTGATGTCAATTCTCCTCTCCCCATGACGAATATCCTTTAAAAAGTTTATTAAACCTTGTGCAGCCTGCAAAGCTGTGCTCGCTCCCGTTCATTCTCCCATTTTTTTTTTTTTTTTTTTAAATCTCAGGCATCTCCAGACTTGCCAATTCAGCATGTGGAAAGCCTTTAAGAGCATAGATTCTCATGAGAAAGGAGGTGCTGAATATTTTTCATTTTATTTGGACTTTGAGTCAAATGGGCCAGAATTCACTTTTACATCTGCTGAAAGAGAAAGAGCAGCTATGAGATTTCATATGCGTACAGGTATAGGTATATTTGTAATTAGACCTGCAGGCTGAACTCTGATTTCCAAAGAGCTGTCTCATTAATAAAACTCAAACAAAACAGGCAGAAGAAGCAGTGGGAATAAAAGCAGTCTAAGCAAGTTGTAAAACGGTTGGGGTGTGTGAGCTTTGCTGACAGCTCTTGTCCTAATTGGCTTTATTGTCCGGTCCCATTGGGTCAAGATGGCCTTTCTGGCCCCATCCCACTTCCCTGGTCCCATAAGTCGAAACTGATATGGGCTACAAGGGCCAAAGTACACCTGCAGGGCCAGCTGGGGGTCAGTCAGGAAGAGCCATGGAATGTTAGGCTTGGCCCCTATGAAGGAGCTCAGCTCGTCCATATATGTGATGTAATCTGTCTGCAAAGTCTCGCTCTGGCCAAACCTGAGGAAAGAAAAGATCATATATTGGAATGAGTTGTAAATAGGGAGCACCAATTTCTTATTTTCTATCTTGGAAATGTAGCATTTTAGTTAGCACCTCCATTAGTAATCCCACTTTTCTCTTTTGCCACAACATTAAACTTATCATTTGTTCTTTGCCTATAAATGAGCTTTTATTTCTTTCCTTCCTAATCTCTATCTAATTTTGATGTTGTCTTGGGCTTTTGCCTCTGGCCATGTGGCCTGAAGTGAACTGACCCTAGGGTCTCACTTTGACTGATTAACGTAGACTTCTCTTTAGTACATGACTATTCTTTTAAAAAATTTTTTTTTGACTAGAATTGGTAGACAATTTAATAATCTCTAGGTCCATCCATGTTGCAAATGGCAAGATTTTATTCTTTTTTTATGGCTGAGTAGTATTCAGTGTAGAAATATATCACATCATATCTATCCATTCATCTGTTGATAGACACCTGTGTTGATTCTATATCTTGGCTAACCATGCTGTAATGAACATAGGGGCGTATATATCTTTCAAAATCATTGGTTTCATGCTCTTCAGATAAGTACCCAAAAGTGGAATTGCTGGGTCATACTATAGTTTCATTTTTAATTTTTTGAGGACTCTATTGATTTTCACAGTGGCTACACTAATTTATATTCCTACCGACAGTGCGCATCCTCCCCTGCACTATTCATTCGTTGTCTTTTTTGCAGTAGCCATTTTGACAGATGTGAGGTGATATCTTGTTGTGGTTTTGATTTCTATTTCCCTGATGATTAGTGATGTTGAGCATCTTTTAATGTGTTTTTTGGCCATCTGTATTGTATGTCTTTGGAGAAATGTCTATTCAGGTCCTCTGCCCATTATTTAATCATATTGTTTGTTTTTGATGTTGAATTGTATTTTGGGTATTAACTCCTTATCAGATATATCATTTGCAAGTATCTTCTCCCATTCGGTAGGTTGTGTATTTATTTATTTATTTTTTATATTTTTCTGAAGTGAGAAGCAGGGAGGCAGAGAGATAGACTCCTACATGTGCCCAACTGGGATCCACCCAACATGCCCACTAGGAGGCGATGCTCTGCCCATCTGGGCTGTTGCTCTGTTCCAACTGGAGCCATTCTAGTGCCTGAGGTGGAGGTCACGGAGCCATCCTCAGCACCCAGGCCAACTTGCTCCAGTGGAGCCTTGACTGAGGGAGAAGAAGAGAGAGAGAGAGACAAAGGAGAGGGGGAAGGGTGGAGAAGCAGATAGGCACTTCTCCTGTGTGCCCTGGCCAGGAATCAAACCCAGGACTTCCACATGTCAGGCCAACGCTCCACCATTGAGCCAACCAGCCAGGGCCGGTTGCATTTTTGTTTTATTGATAGTTTCTTATACTATGTAGAAGCTTTATCTTTTTTTTTTTTTTTTCCTTTCATTTTTCTGAAGCTGGAAACAGGGAGAGACAGTCAGACAGACTCCCGCATGCGCCCGACCGGGATCCACCCGGCATGCCCACCAGGGGCGACGCTCTGCCCACCAGGGGGCGATGCTCTGCCCATCCTGGGCGTCACCATGTTGCGACCAGAGCCACTCTAGTGCCTGAGGCAGAGGCCACAGAGCCATCCCCAGCGCCCGGGCCATCTTTGCTCCAATGGAGCCTTGGCTGTGGGAGGGGAAGAGAGAGACAGAGAGGAAAGCGCGGCGGAGGGGTGGAGAAGCAAATGGGCGCTTCTCCTGTGTGCCCTGGCCGGGAATCGAACCCGGGTCCTCCGCACGCTAGGCCGACGCTCTACCGCTGAGCCAACCGGCCAGGGCCGAAGCTTTATCTTTTAAATTAAATGTATTGGGGTAACAGCCCTGGCTGGTTGGCTCAGTGGTAGAGCATCAGCCTAGCGTGCAGAAGTCCCGGGTTCGATTCCCGGCCAGGGCACACAGGAGAAGCTCCCATTTGCTTCTCCACCCCTCCCCCTCTCCTTCCTCTCTGTCTTTCTCTTCCCCTCCCGCAGCTGAGGCTCCATTGGAGCAAAGATGGCCCGGGCACTGGGGATGGCTCCTTGGCCTCTGCCCCAGGCGCTGGAGTGGCTCTGGTCACAACAGAGCGACGCCCCAGAGGGGCAGAGCATCGCCCCTGGGTGGGCAGAGCGTCGCTCATGGGGCGTGCCGGGTGGATCCCGGTTGGGCGCATACGGGAGTCTGTCTGACTGTCTCTCCCCGTTTCCAGCTTCAGAAAAATACAAAAAAAAAAAAAGAAAAAAAATGTATTGGGGTAACATTGGTTATAACATTATATAAATTTCAGGTGTATAACTTTATAATACAACATCTGTATACTTTATTATGAGCTTACTACCCAAAGTCTAGTCTCCTTCTGATACCTTGTATTTAACTCTATTTACCTTTTTCATCCTCTCACCAACCCCAACCCCTCTGGTAGCCAACATTCTGTTCTCTGTATCTATGAGCTTCTTGTTTGTTTGTTACAAAAGCTTTTTACTTTGAGGTAGTCCCATTTTACATATTTTTCCTTTTATTGCCCAAGGAAAAACTGATATCAAAGCATTTACTGCCTTTGTTTTCTTCTAGGAATTTTATGGTTTTAGGTCTTACATTTAAGTCTTTAATCCATTTTGAATTTATTTTTGTGTATGGTGTAAGAAAATGGTCTAGTTTTAGGATTTTTATTTTGTTTATTTTTTGCATGTATCTGTTGTTTTCCCAACACCGATTATTAAAGAGACTTTTTTTCCACTGTATATTTTTGCTTCCTTTGTTGTAGGTTAATTGACTGTAAAAACATGGGTTTCTTTCTGGGCTCTGTATTCTGTTTCATTGATCTATGCTTCTGTTTTGTGTTAATACCATACTGATTTGATTACTGTAGCTTTGTAGTATAGTTTGAAATTACAGAGTATAATACTTCCAACTTTGTTGTAATTCCTCAAGATTTCTTTGGCTATAAAGGGTCTTCTGTGGTTCCATATACATTTTAACACTATTTGTTCTAGTGCTGTGAAAAATGCCATTGGTATTTGGTAGAGATTGTGTTGAATCTGTAGATTGCTTTGTGTAGTATGAAAAATTTAATGAAATTAATTATTCCAATTTATGAGTACTGTATAGCATTCCATTTATTTGTGTCTTCAGTTTCTTTCATCAATGTCTTATAGCTTTCTGAGTATAGGTCTTTCACTTTCTTGGTTAAGTTTATTCCTAGATATTGTATTCTTTTTGATGCAGGTGTACATGGGATTGTTTTCTTAATTTCTCTTTCTGATAGTTATTTGCATATAGAAATGCAACAGATTTCTGAATACTAATTTATATCCTACAACTTTACTGAATTCACTTATTCAAATAGTTTTTTGGTGAAATCTTTAGGGTTTTCTATGCAGATTATTACATTATCTGTCAATAGTGATAATTTTTCTTCTTCCTTTCTGACTTGAGTACCTTTTGTTTCTTTTTCTTGTCTGATTGCTGTGGCTAGGACCAGCTTGTGGCTGATGGGAAAGGAGCTCTTGGAGAAAATGTTACAGTCATTTCTCAACTGCAACACCACTGGCATTTGGACTGTATAGTTTTTTGTTTGGGTGGACTGCCCTATGCCCTGTAGGACGTTAAGCAGCATCCCTGCTTCCTACCAATTAGGTGCCAGTGGTATGTCTATGTCACTTGTGATGACCAAAAATGTCTCCAGGCTTTGCCAAATGTCACCTGGGGGTTAAAAACCACCCATTTGAGAACCAGGCATTACACAGGAGAAATGTATTGACTATTATTTGCCAATCTAATATTGTTTGATTATAGCTAGTATTCTATTTGTTTTATTAGCAAGTACAATCTCTTACCACTTAAGTTTCTTCTTTATTTTCTTATCAATATCATCCATTATTTCCTTTGTAGTTGGCAGGGCACATGAGTCTAGAAAAGAAGTGAAAAGAGACATATTGAAAAAGACAAAGAAATCAGAAATGTATAATGACATATGATGAATTGTATTCTGTATTTATGACTCTGTCCTTAAAGATTTTGTATCAAGGGGAATTATCTTTGTTATCCTAAGTAGAATATCCACAGAAACAAAGATGTGAGAAACCAGTGAGTCTGTTCTGGGAATGGCAAAGCTAGTCTGCAATGGGATAGTGACAGTAGAAGAGTCTGTAGCTTTAGCCTGACCAGGCAGTGGCGCAGTGGATAGAGAGTCAGACTGGGATGCGGAAGGACCCAGGTTCGAGACCTGGATGTTGCCAGCTTGAGCGTGGGCTCATCTGGTTTGAGCAAAAGCTCACCAGCTTGGACCCAAGGTCGCTGGCTCGAGCAAGGGGTTACTCGGTCTGCTAAAGGCCCACAGTCAAGGCACATATGAGAAAGCAATCAATGAACAACTAAGGTGTCGCAATGCGCAATGAAGAACTAATGATTGATGCTTCTCATCTCTCTCCATTTCTGTCTGTCTGTCCCTATCTATTCCTCTCTCTGACTCTCTCTCTGTCTCTGTAAAAAAAAAAAAAAAAAAAAAAGGGTCTGTAGCTTTAAATCACCCAGCCTCATATTCCTGCAACATCACAGAGGGCCTGGTCTTCAACATACTCAGGAACACTTCATGCACATAATAGCTTAACAGTTTCTTCAGATTTCTTTTTTTATTATTAATTTTAATGGGGTGACATTGATAAATCAGGGTACATATGTTCAGAGAAAACATCTCCAGGTTATTTTGACATTTGATTATGCTACATTCCCATCACCCAATCTTCAGATTTCTTATCTGCCGCCTCTCATTAAAGATTCTCTCAAGAGATAATCTGGTGAAATAATTCACTTTTAAGGTTCAGGACAGTTAAAATGGGATAGTGGAGAAAAGCATGGTTTCTTTCAGAATCAACCTGCAGCCAAAGAGGATATTGCAAAGTATATAAATAAATTATTACTAGGTTGTACATCCAAAGTCAATATTGTTTTTCATCTGTAATTGAAAAAGAATTTTTTTTTTAGAAAGGGGCAGCAAAATTTTTAAGTTTCTTTTCTTTTTTTTTTTTTTTTTTAATAAATTTCACTAGTGGATGCTTTTTCTGATTGCTGATGGTAGGTTATTTGCCTTTGTAACAATAACAAGAAGTTATTGTGACATTCACAGTGTCTGAACACATCCCAGTCATTGTTAGTATTTTATCTCAGCTTAGCAGTGCCCTGTAGTCCCATGTTTATTGTGCGTCTACTAGAATTTTCATCATTTTGTTTGATGTTGTGTCCTAAGGGCCAAGACGGAGCTTGGCACATAGTTGGTGCTCAGTTAATATTTGGTGACTGAATAAATGATACCTTTTTTTTTTTTTTTTTACAGAGACAGAGAAAGAGAGAGTCAGAGAGAGGGATAGATAGGGACAGACAGACAGGAACAGAGAGAGATGAGAAGCATCAATCATCAGTTATTCGTTGCGACACCTTAGTTGTTCATTGATTGCTTTCTCATATGTGCCTTGACTGGGGGCTACAGCAGACTAAGTAACTCCTTGCTCAAGCTAGTGACCTTGGGTCCAGGCTAGTGAGGTTTGCTCAAACCAGAAGAGCCCATGCTCAAGCTGGTGACCTCGGGGTCTCGAACCTGGGTCCTTCCACATCCTAGTCCGATGCTCTATCCACTGTGCCACCGCCTGGTCAGGTGATACCCATTTTTAATGTAAAATTTTTTGGATTTTGTAAACTCAGTCATCCCCCAATACCTCAAGGCACAAGGCACTGTTGTGCCTATGAAGAGAAAAGACAATAAGGGTATTTTATAGAGGAGCACCCTTACAAAAGATTACGTGACATTGCTTTTAACAGTAATTTTCCTTTGTGGTACACTTGAAAGAAAAGCTTATTTATCTATGACATTTTTTAGAAAACATACATATACTCTGTGATTGTAACATTTTGTTCATTACCTATAGTCTTAAGTTTTTATGAACAGTATGTTAGGTAAGGTATACCTATATTGATCAAGATTCTTGAGCCCTTGAATAAAAGGACACTTTCAATAACAGTGATAATCAGTATAGTTGAGACATTGCCTTGCTCCATGTAATTCTTGTATTCTTGGTTTTCTCACATGAACAGACTTGTAGCCCCTGGAAACCATGGAGCTGAAAGAGGGAGGGGGTAAAGATTGTCCATAGAATAGGTGTGACCTGAAATTGTTATTCTGACACAGGTGGACAGCAAGAAGGCTTCCAGCGTGTCCTTGACATGGCCTTCCCGCCTTTGCAATGTGCTGTGACATTTTAGTGACGCACTGCTATCCTTCTCCCTGCCTCAGCCTTCTGTTCCCTCACACCAAAGTGTTCCTGGATTCTCACACATTGTGTGCTGTTTCCCCTTCGTTATACCTTTCCTCATGCTGTCCCCTCTTTATGGAATAACTCACTGTCCAGCTCCCCTCACCAGAACACTCGAACTTTCCACCTATTGTGGCATTCCCCTCATCTGAGGTCTGGGAACATGTCTGTCTTGTTTCCTTTGTATCTCTTGCACCTAGCATAGTGCTTAGTATCCAGTAGGTGCTCAGGAATATTCATTGACTGACTGATTCAGATACAGAATGGTCCACATACTTGTAAACACTTTAGCAGCCCAGCGTGCTTGCAGATCAGCTGTGGGAATGGCGGCCCCAAGGGACTGGACAAAGCCAATCACGGCCAAGGTTGGCTTCTCCATCATTGGGGGGAAGATTCCCTTAAACAAAGTGACCTCGTTGTTTCTGCTCTTGATGATGGAGTTATCAAGGAAGGGGTAGGCATAAGCATAGCCTGTTGCAAAGATGATAACGTCAATGGCCTCAAACACAGTCCCGTCCTCAAACACGGCTGAGGTCTCTGTGAGCTTCTTCACAGCAGGCTTGATGGACAGGGTGCCACACAGGATGCGTGATGGCAGCTCGTCATTGAACACTGGCTCTTTCCTCAGGGTACTGTGCAGAAACAAGAGACAAAGTCCTTTGCTGTCAGGTACCTGATTTCCAAGAGCTGTCTGCAACAGCCTATAGCACTGAAACCAAGTCTGAGCAGGTGAACATCAGCATGAGAACAACTGAACTCTCTCCTTTTGGGTAATTCCTTCTTATTGCCTGAAATGGTCCTTAAAAATTTCTATCTGAGCTGCCTCTTTTGGCCCCTGGAAACTTGAAGATTTTCTTATGGCTACTTATGCTATTTGGAGACTCACCAAATGGATTGGAATAAAGCTAATTCCTAGACATGATAGAATGTTTAAGAGTGCTGGCTCTGGGGCCAGATGACCAAATGTACAACCTGGTCCCATCTCTTACTAGCTGCTGCTTGTCTGTTTGCTCCCTTCAGTGTGAAATGGGGACAATATAGAATCTGCCTCATAGGGCTGTTGTGAGGATGAAACACATTATTTGTGAAGCGGTAAGAGAGTGCCAGGCATGAGAGCATCGTTATTATATGTGCAGGCTTATTGCAACTGAGGTCTCATCGTACAGGAGGAGGCGAAAGAGGTACTGTGGCGGGATGTCTAACATATAAAAGAAAGTATCACAACTTTGCTACTATACCTCTGTTGCTAAAATTCTAAGAATTTTTTTTTAGTGACTTTTTTTATTTTGAGTTAAGGTTCCTTCAGGGATTTGGGAACCTCCCCTAACTCTCTCAAACCCTATGGAACTTTATAAGTTTTATAAAGTTCTCCACCTCTACAGCCCTGCCGTCTTTTCTTTTACCATGTAAGGTGAGAAAACGTAGGTCACAGTGAAACCTGCTCCCCCCCCCCCCCCGCAGGAGCGAGAATGTATCTGTCCCTTAGGGTACTTGGAACCCTTTCTGGGAAAGAACTTAGTTCCTAGGAGTAGATTTCCAAAACTATGTTTTAATTTGTCTAAACTAAAGGACAAAGCCAAAATACAATTTCCAGTTACTATTACAAGATAAGAAAACCCACAAAAAAAAAACTTAACCAGCTCAAGCTTTGGAACTTCTGTTACATTAAACATAATTTTAAATGCATGAAATAACCATTTTTTTCCCTTTAGGAATTGAGCTGTCTGCCAGACTAGGTAAGATAAATGATGTGACCTGTGAGATAGACACCCAAGCCTGATACTAGCTGTGTCAGCTTTCAGTTTCCTCTTTATTTTTCTATAACCCATTTCTCTAACACAGTAAAACACTTTTGCTAGCATTGGCGAAAGATAAAATTTCTGAATCCTTTTTTTACCCACTTAAATCTTTTTTCTGTCTATACAGTGATTTTTCTACCTAGAACACTTTTTTTCATTAGTAGGTGTCGGGCTCTGTCTCTATAGAGCAGGGGTCCCCAAACTGCGGCCCCCTGAGGCCATTTATCTGGCCCCCGCTGCACTTCCACTTCCAGAAGGGGCACCTCTTTCATTGGTGGTCAGTGAGAGTGCCACTAAGTGCAGCGTTGCTCACGTACAGTACTACTTCCGGTGACGCAGGATGCATGCGTCACAGCTCCGGAAGCGCGTCATATCACTTGTTACGGCTAGCAGTGACAAATACGGAACCGGACATTGACCATCTCATTAGCCAAAAGCAGGCCCATAGTTCCCACTGAAATACTGGTCAGGCCCTGGCCGGTTGGCTCAGCGGTAGAGCGTCGGCCTAGCGTGCGGAGGACCCGGGTTCGATTCCCGGCCAGGGCACACAGGAGAAGCGCCCATTTGCTTCTCCACCTCTCCGCCGCGCTTTCCTCTCTGTCTCTCTCTTTCCCTCCCACAGCCAAGGCTCCATTGGAGCAAAGATGGCCCGGGCGCTGGGGATGGCTCTGTGGCCTCTGCCTCAGGCACTAGAGTGGCTCTGGTCGCAACATGGCGACGCCCAGGATGGGCAGAGCATCGCCCCCTGGTGGGCAGAGCGTCGCCCCATGGTGGGCATGCCGGGTGGATCCCGGTCGGGCGCATACGGGAGTCTGTCTGACTGTCTTTCCCTGTTTCCAGCTTCAGAAAAATGGAAAAAAGAAAAAAATAAATAAAAAAAGAAATACTGGTCAGTTTGTTGATTTAAATTTACTTGTTCTTTATTTTAAATACTGTATTTGTTCCCGTTTTGTTTACTTTAAAATAAGATATGTGCAGTGTGCACAGGGATTTGTTCATAGTTTTTTTTTTTTTTATAGTCTGAGGGACAGTGAACTGGCCCCCTGTGTAAAAAGTTTGGGACCCCTGCTATAGAGAACTGCATAAAAGAATCTTATTCTTGCCCTGGCCAATTGACTCAGTGGTAGAGCGTCGGCCTGGCGTGCGGGGGACCTGGGTTTGATTCCCGGCCAGGGCACACAGGAGAAGCGCCCATTTGCTTCTCCACCCTGCCCTCCTTCCTCTCTGTCTCTCTCTTCCCCTCCTGCAACCAAGGCTCCATTGGAGCAAAGATGTCCCGGGCGCTGGGGATGGCTCCTTGGCCTCTGCCCCAGGCGCTAGAGTGGCTCTGGTTGCGGCAGAGCGATGCCCCAGAGGGGCAGAGCATCGCCCCCTGGTGGGCAGAGCGTCGCCCCTGGTGGGTGTGCCGGGTGGATCCCGGTCGGGCGCATGTGGGAGTCTGTCTGACTGTCTCTCCCCCTTTCCAGCTTCAGAAAAATACAAAAAAAAAAAAAAAAGAATCTTATTCTCTGATTGATTAATGTGACCCCATTAATATTAATACAAAAAAAAAGAATTTTGTTGGCCCTGGCTGGTTGGCTCAGTGGTAGAGTATTGGCTGGGCATGTGGGTGTCCTGGGTTTGATTCCCAGTCAGGGCACATAGGAGAAGCGACCATCTGCTTCTCCATTCCTACTCTCCCCCCTTCTCTTTCTATCTCTCTTTTCTTCTCCTGCAGACATGGCTTGATTGGTTGGAATGCATCAGTCCCTGGGTGCTGAGGATGGCTCTGTGGGTCTCTGCCTCAGGTGCTAAAAATAGCTAGGTTGCAAGCATGGCCCCAAATAGACAGAGCATTGGCCCCAGATGAGGGTTGCTGGGTGGACCCCAGTTGGGGCACATGTGGGAGTCTGTCTTTCTATCTCCCTTCCTCTCAACTTGGAAAAGAAGAAAAAAATCTTGTTTATTTTATTGACTCCATTGGTTCTGTGGATCTCCAAGCCTGACGTATCCCATGCCTCCTCTCCATTCTGTGAGAATGCCAACTCTCCTGTAGTGGAGGAGGTCTGCACTTTTGGTAAGAGACATCCTACTTGCTGAGACATGTTGGTTAACACTATTTTGTTAATTGTTCCTTAGAACATATTAGAAGCATATTAGAAGATCTGAATACTGCAACAGGCTTGGGGAGTAGGTATTATTATTATTTCTATCCCCATTGGACAAGATATTTCTAAACAAAACAAAACAAACACACAAACAAAACCCACAATTGATGAATTTGCTCAGCCCTTAAACCTCTGTCTGGAGTGCTGCGACCACAGCTGAATTCTGCATATCGCATGATCTAACTGCCTGCTCCATTCCCATTTTGTATTCTTCCCTATGCCTTTCCCCACCGGACCAATTTCAGTAAGATTTTCATCCCGTTGATGGTCTCTGAGTCACCTATGCAGTGTTAGTTTAATCCCACCTGTCTCAGTGAGACAAGTGAAGTAAGACCTAGGGAGAACGAATTCCACTTAAACTAGTGCCCCACTCTTTGAACGATAAATGTGGATTATTTGCAGTACCCATTTAAAGGCATCAGGCCGTAGTTCTCATGTTTAAACCATGTGTTCATCCTCTTGACATATAACCAGTCAGAGATGAATGAAGGCAGGAAATTCCGGAGAAAGGATTCAAAACGGGTAATATAGACCATGTCCCAAGGATAGCCGTCATCCCAAACCCGGCTCATGACCCAGGAACCACTTCTGGTGCTGATCATGATCTGGTGGGAAAGGCAACATTATGTTTAAGATCATTCTGTAAGAACTTAACAGATACAAGACAATTCTCTGGACATCTTCAGGTGTTTATTTCCTTCACTGTGCAGGCAGGACCACGTTTAAAGAGGCAGGTTTGTGACGGAAACCAGATAGAGGCTGACGTGCACCCTCCCTCCACCTCAGAGGACCAACATGTAGTTGTTAAAAGAATGAGAACCAGACATGTTGGGATTTGGAACAAGGGGACTCTGGATTCAACCATGGTGGGTTTCATCTCCATCGCTCTTAGACTAGAGGGTTGGTCTGGTGGAGAGCAGTCAGTCCAGTGAACCCGAATGCTGGGAGTGGCTGGGTTCAGTGCTGGAAATGTAGCTAAATTTCTAGCTCAAATGAGGTGAGGAGATGCCAGGGATTTCACTCTGTTCTCTCTCCACACCCTCAAAGCACCCTGCTGGCATCCCAAACCATGGCAGCTGCCTCCGCCCAGGGTCAAGCCTGCCTGCTTGTCTGTTATACCACTCGTGTGATAACCAAAGGGAACCTGACTTAAAACAAAATCCCTAGCTTTTAGTTACACCCATTTAAGAATTTATTTCTCGAGCACCTGTTTCCTTTAGGATATGCTGTGTCTTTAGTGTTTGCTGGGCATGTGTGATGTTGCTCAGAAGCCTCCCTGACTCCACTCAGGCTAAGTTAGCCTCTCCTTTCATGGTGCTGCCACTGCCACGGCTAATGTCACTGATGTCTCGTTACCTCCATTTGCAAAGGTGTGCATACCTGTCCCCTCCCCCTTGCCTGCTCCATGACTTCAGGATGTAGTCTGACTTATTTCTGACAAATAAAAAGTACCCAATAATTATTGAGCCATGGCTGTTTGATGGGTAAACAGTAGTAAGAACTAAATCTTACCGTCAGAGTGGTAAGAAATACTGTTAAATAAGTAAAGGTAGAATCTGACTGTCCACCAGTTTGCTTGGAGGTGATTAGAACATAAAATTAAAACAAGAATGCACACTTGCACACACACACAGACTTACCTCTGGTTCCAGCAGAGTGCAATTCCTTACGAACATCGGCCATATTGCTTTGCCTCACTGCGAGGCTGTCTGCAGCCTCCCCTGATTTTATGGGTGGATACGGCAGGGGAATCCCGTGTGGTAAGACATGGCAAACACTGTCCTCCCTGTCCAGGCTGTTGGTTTAGTAACAGGGCTGTTCTCCAAGTATGTTTCCCCAAACCTTTCAGTTCATTACCTGTGCAGCCAGATGGCTGAGCTCAACAGCGATGTCACACCCTGAGTTTCCCAGGCCAATCACGAGGACCCTCTTCCCCTTGAAGGCTTCTGAGCCCTTATAGTCCCGGCTGTGGAGGCAGTGGCCTTGAAAGTGGTCTAGGCCTAAGTAGAATGGGAAAATGGTTTCATTTGTTTTTAAGAAGAAATGATAAAGACGCATATATTTTGGTATTTTTAAACCTCCTATTAGCAGTCTTAATTTTAAAAAAGTTCCCTAGTTGAAATTCATTTATCCTTTTGGTGGCTTTTGACAAGAAACCCTTAAATAATTACTTTTAGTGCCTTTAAAAAGCCCTTGAAATACGAGAACTTCTGTTTTGATAATAATAATAGCTAATATTTATTAAGTACTTACTGTGGGCTAGGTCATCTGCTTAAGGCTTTATATATTTTAACCATTTACTCTTGATAACATCTCTGAATTGTAGGTACTGGTATTATCTCTTTTATTTATTTTAATTTTTTAAAGTTTTATTTATTTATTTATTTTTCTACAGAGACAGAGTCAGAGAGAGGGATAGATAGGGACAGACAGATAGGAACGGAGAGAGATGAGAAGCATCAATCATTAGTTTTTCGTTGCAACACCTTAGTTGTTCATTTATTGCTCTCTCATATGTGTCTTGACTGCGGGTCTTCAGCAGACCAAGTAACCCCTTGCTCGAGCCAGCGACCTTGGGTCCAAGCTGGTGAGCTTTTGCTCGAACGAGATGAGTCCGCGCTCAAGCTGGCGACCTCGGGGTCTCGAACCTGGGTCCTTCCGCATCCCAGTCCAACTCTCTATCCACTGCGCTACCGCCTGGTCAGGCGCTGGTATTATCTCTATTTTAAAAGACAAAGCAATCAAGACAAATAAGTAAGTGACTTGACTAAGGTCACATGGTAAGGAACCAATGGAGTAAGGAGCTGGGCCCAGGAATTCTAAGCCTACACTATTTATTGTAAGCCTATACAAAACACACTACCTCTCCACATTAATGGTTTTGATCTGGTCTCCTAGAAACTCTCCTCTTTTAATTGCTGTTGGCCTGTGAACACCATGCCTTGAGATGGGAACTCTAGTACTTTTGGGTGGACATGTGGTTCTTTTAGGAAGGGAGGAAGTGAGAATGGGAGAAAGAAGGGAAGGAAGCCTGTATATTGTATTTATTTGATGTTTGCTACTTTTCATAGGAATGGAGTGTGCCACTACGTACACACACACACTGAAATTTCTAAAGTTTTTGCAAAATGTGGACATATATGAAATTAGAAAACCCAGATTTCCTCTATAAGTAACAAATATGTTTATATTATTCATAACATAAGAAAATGTGACTGTTTCCAATAGTTTGGTAATTGGACTCTACTTTTATGAACGTACCTTCACCCAGAGATCACATGTGCAGTAGGACTTACATTTGAGTTGTGTCTAAGATAAGACCTGTGTCTTCATTTTATCTCTCACTTACAGATCCTTTATTCTTTTAGCTGAGAGGTCCAGGTGGCCAGTTATTACTAGGTTTTCACATATCATCAAATTTGAAACTATTTTTTGAAATCTTTGCAACCTTAAAAGTAATCATTATGTACAACCTATGGAAAGATCCACTTCAACCTTGATGTTTGGGTATAAGTCCCGAGATCATTATGAATTTCCCAGACTTACCAGGAATAGAACCATTTGGTAGATTGGGGTACACATGATGTCCTGAACAAATCATTACAGCATCAAAAATAGTAGATTTCTGCTTCCCATCCTTTTCTGAAACAACTTCCCATTGGCCAGTTCTTAAGAAGCTGGGGCATTTCTTTACACTAGAAACCAGGGTCTTAAAGAAAATCAGAAAAAATTTCTTCAATTTATAATTCCATGTTTATTTATTTATTCACTTAGCAGTGTTTCTGTGGAAGAAATAATTGTTATGAGCTCTCCTGGTCATTAAGAAATAAATGGGAAGACATTAAAGTAGGAGTCACAATAAATATTCTGATCTCACAGGGGAAATTACTTACTGGGGCATAGTACTCTGACATAAAGTTAGTAGATTCGGGCTATGTAACACTATTCTAGCAAAAGATGTCATGTCATTTGCATGCTGCCATGCTCCGCTGACCTTTGTGACTCCTTCCTCTTGGAGCTCAACTCCCATTCCGTGTACACGGAATGTCTTGAGGTTTAATCCTTAGTCTCTCCTTTGCTCTGGGTAGACACTCTCCTTTGGAAATATTAGCTGCTTTCATAGTATGACTATTATGTAAGTATATATAAAAATCAAGTTAAATTATATTAAACATAATTATAATTATGTTTATTATAATTTAATTAAATCATTATTTTATCATAATTGTTTATTGAATTATTATACTTAACCAATTGGGATAATATATAATGTAATTTTATTATTTTAATATTACAAATAAAGCTGTACTGTATATAATCCCAATAAATAATTTTGCTGATTATTTTCTAGGTCTATGTGCTATTTAAAAGTAATGAATTGAGGTTAAGCATACTAAACAAATGTAAAGCATTGTTGTTTACAGACAGTGCTTCTGGTGCTGTAATTCCTAAGGCTCCTAATCTGAGGAGCTAAGTGGGTGGAGGATGAGGGGAGAGACTGTGTTAATCATTCATTTAGGTTGCCACTATCTTCGTAATGGAAGAATTTCTAATGATGGCCATGCCTTCTTGACCCACAGCACACTGACGTGAGGATATGAGATTATTGCTGAAATATGAGAGTAGGAGGGTGACAGCACATGGTGACAGCAGAGCTGCCCCCAGCCTTTTCTGTGGCATTATCACAGCTCTCTGAGACTCGTAGGAACATGTGTAGGGACAAAAGCAAAACAGAACAAAGCAAAACCCAGTGCATGAATACTTTACAATCTGTACCAACAGCTCCCTTCCGGTGGGGGAGGTGTCCAACCCTTTGTCTTGGATTTCTACAGTTGAGTGCTGTGTCCTTGCTCTGTCCCCGACCCACACACATATTGACATCAACAGCACAAGTTACAAGGCCCTTACCTCAAACTGTATATGTTTTAAAAGGTTCTTCTTATGAGCAAATGCCCTTATGTATTCCTGGAGCTTGCTGTGGTGCATGAAGTTGGGGTAGTCCTCAGGGTACGGGAAGTCCGGGAAGCACATCATCTCCTTGGAAGAGTTGGTGAAGACTGACGGGTAGATGCTGGCTCTGCCTTCTTCTGAGTAGTCCTAGGGAGCACAACAGAGCTTAGGAAGGAAGACAGAAATGGTGTGCTGGCAGTGGTTATGCAATCCGTGGTTGTCTGAAAGCTTTCTAACACGTAAAAGAGAAAAACAAAAACCAAAGACCCATGAGAAAAATGAACAGGTCTCTAAGATTCACAAAGAAAAGCAAAGCTCCTGGCTCAGAGGTGGCCGCTGTCCACCTTAGTCCTCTTATTCTCCTTGACCTCAGGATCAGCGCTGGGTTTTCAGTCTCATAGAGGGTTCTTTCTTTTATCAGTCCCAGCAGTGCTGCTGATCTCATGCTCAGGTCAAAACAAAACAAAACAAAACGACAAAACAAAAAAACCCACACAACTAAATGGCCCAAAGGAGGCTGCAGCTTTTAGCCTGTTTGGTTGGCTCTGTGGTGAACAGTAAGCTCTTCAGCAGCACTAAAACCCTCTACTGAAGTGGTCCCCAACTTTGTTGAAATTGGAATCACCTGAAGGACTCTTTGGCCCATAGATTCCTGGGCCCGCCCCCAGAATTTCTGACTTGGTGGGTCTGGGGAGGGGCCTGAGAATGCACGTCTCCAACAGCTGTGCTGCTGATGCGCTGGTGCGGAGGCCGCACCTAAAGAATCCCTGCTCTGCTGGCAGTGAGTTCTGTGCTTGAGGCCTTCCACTCAGCAGTCAGGGGCACTCTCTCCTCACAAGGCAACACAGGACACCGAAGGTGCAGAACTTGTGCTCCCCCCTAGCCACTTCATTGGAAAGTCACTGTGTCACTGAAAAGCAGGCTTCTTTTGAGAAGTGGCTGAAGGCTTCACAGAAAGTCATTATTTCCTCTGTGTCACAAGGGGTGGGCAGAAGTTCACATTGTGTGCTGCCTTACAGGTATGTTTGGAAGGTGGCAGCCTCTGTGCCCTCAAACCCCGAGGGAACTCCCAGGAAATGAAGGAAAAGCCTGGGATGTCATGTTGCTCCATATCCACCTTCCTCCGGCCCCACCTGACCCCTGGAGGACAGAAGGACTGGATAGAGTTGGGAGGACTGTGTCTCCTGGGGGCTGCCTGAGGCCTCATGTTTTGCCTGAAGTTGGAAATAACATATCCCCTACTCATGGTTGCTGTTTTTCTCAAAAAGCACTAAGCTCAGATTTTAACCTTTTAAACCTCAGTTGGAAGTTTCTGCTAAGGTCAGAAAGAGGGTGAGGCTCATGCCAGGCAGGTTCTCAGGAGTGTCTGTCCTGTTCACCCACAGCCAGGGCCTTTTGTTGATGACGGAGAGGGGGACGGGGTGAAGGAGGGTTCTCAGCTGCCCAGGGAAGCTAGAAGGGCCGAGCTGCAGGCTGGGACTGGTTAAAAGATGTAACATTCTGCTCTTGGATTATTTCCACGTTAATGAATCTCCGCCCTTTGTTTCATGGACCCCAGCCAATTAGAACATGAGGAAAGAAGAATATGTGTCCAACAGCTTCTTGGATTTTTTCCCTAAGAGGCTAAAGAAAATAGATGTGTTGCATAACAACAGATAGTTGCTCCAGAGAGTTGGCGCTTTCATTATTTCAGTATGTCGGGTGGTTTGAGTCAGAAAGGAGGAAAAGAAGCTCAGACTCTGCCTCTGGTGGAGAGGCGTTGCTCAGAACTCGGAGTTCCAAGCAGCCACCAGCAGATTCTCACTGTCTGCTAAGCAGGCGTCCCCAAAATACAGGCCTGCGGGCTGCATGTGGCCCCCTGAGGCCATTTATCTGGCCCCTGCTGCACTTCCGGAAGGGGCACCTCTTTCATTGGTGGTCAGTGAGAGGAGCACTGTATGTTTTGGCCCTCCAACAGTCTGAGGGACAGTGAATTGGTCCCCTGTGTAAAAAGTTTGGGGACCCCTGGTAGAGTTATCACTGCGTTCCATCTTTCATCTTTGCTGCTAGAACATAAACAACTTGAGGGCAAGGTCAGAGTCTAATTCAAGACTGCTGTGCCTGCATTTTAGTCATCCCCTTGATCTTCTTTCATTTTTCATCTCTGCTCACCTGTCTCATAGCTGTTGGTCTAAATATACCCTTGAGGTCCAGCTCAGACCCCGCCTCCCCCTTTTGCCTTTCCTTGCCTGTGCCCTCACCACCTGGAGACCATCTTGCCCACCATGCTCTGCCGGTCTTCACTGCCCTCATCGCATGGTCCCTTGTACAGTAGCTATCCTAGCACTTGTTTTTGCTCTCCTTTTAAGACACTGGCTGCCTGCCCCTCCTCTTACCTATAGCTCTACAAATATGACTTTGTTGAGTGAATGAAAGAATGAATAAGCAGAACAAAAGTCCAGATAGTTCTGTTTTTCCCCTTTGCAGTTAAAATATCCTGACCTATTGTCCACAGCTCGTTGAGCAACCTCTTATCACAGCAGATTAAAATTGTTTGAGGCTGGGAGGCCCTGTGAGAGCATATGAAACTTAAACCATGCTCTTACTCAACCTGCTGGGGTATGAACCCGACTGGGTTTTCATTTTACAGGAAAAGTACACAGAAAAGTTCAGGATGATCAGGTTTCTCTTTTCCAGAACCCTTCTGCTAACAGGACTTGCTAGGTGAAAGCTTATGTAACATATTTTCCCCAAATCCCCCTCTGATCATACATCATACCAAGCTACTTTTCCTTGAAAAAAAGGGAAGGGTTGTGGTATGCCGAGGGTGCCATGTTCACGTTATTTGTATGTATTTACAGCCCTACAGCGACTGTGATATAATTCTGCTTATACTCAGCGACCTCATGGGAAAGAGACATTGTCCCCTCTTGTGGATAACCCAGAGTCTGACTTTGCATCTCATCGACCTATCATCAGTTGCTTCTGTAAATAAAGTCTCAGCTCAGGCTGCTCTGGTGAACTTAGACGCCTGGATATATACCATGTTCAGTTCCTTCTCTGTGCCTTTGATGGATTGCTGGTCACTCCTACCTAGAAGCCTCTCCCACCTGTGCGTCTGCAGAGTGCCGTTGATACACTGCGGTGGGAACGACACTCTGTAGTGTGTTACATAGAGGTCCTCTACTTTCCTTCAGGTCTCGGCCAGGAGCCATCCCTGCAGGACGTTTTCCCTGGCCTGCTGGGCTTTCAGTTGTTCACCCTCTTCTAAATCTCAGGGCACTGGTTCATTAAGTTGACAGTCACTGAGTTGACAACTTTCTTGTTGTAAGGTCCCATAATGTCTTATTTGAAATTCTTCAGGCCAGATATATTTTGGAATTTGTAGAATTGGGAACTATTTTCCTTAATACTCCTTGTGAGATATGAGGTAGTACCCTATTTAATACATGCAACAGACTTCCCTATAGTGAAACACAAAGTGGGACAAATAAAGACTATAAATAACCTTGTGGTTTCGACTCATGTTTTCTGACCATGTGACTTCAGGACAGGTTTTGCCATCACAGGAGCTTTTGCCCATTTTCTAGCAAAGGGTTCTGGACCTATGTGATGGCTTACTTCAGCAAAGGAGCAGAAACCATTTGTGAAGAGTGATTATGCCACCTGTGGTAGTTATCCTAGTACCTAGTACATAGCTCTGCCAAAATGGATGCTCAAGCAGCCTTTAATTGTTCCTAATGAGATAACAGAGAACCATTTCATGATGTAGGCAAAGCTGACCATATCACCCTGAGCAGATGTAAATAAAGAAAACTGATTTTTTTTAAGAGAGAAAAAGAGGGTGGGGAGCAGGAAGCATCAACTTGTAGTTGTTGCTTCTCATATGTGCCTTGACCTGGCAAGCCCGGGGCTTCAGACCAGTGACTTCGGCATTCCAGGTTGAAGCTTTATCCACTGCGCCACCGTAGGTCAGGCAAAAACTTAATTCATAAAAAAACAAAGACAAGAACAAAAATGCCCCAACAACCTTTTGCGTATTCCCTAGTGAAAACTAAAAATTAATTATCTTAAAACTTATGTAATATGTTCAGAGGTATTGGATCCCATTAAAAGCTTTTAAGATGAATACAAATGTGTTCTAAATTAGTGCTGATACTCTGTGTTATAGCGACCTGTTGTTGCAGGTTGGGTTATAACTGAGACCAGGATAGAATATACAATACAAGGTGAATGAGGTGGATAGAATTAATGCCTTCAAGCCAAACATGTATCATCTCCATCCAATAAGAATGGTTGGGAAATTCACGACAGAAAGGCTAGAAGTTTCTCCAGACTTGGATTTTGGAATTTAAAAATTGTGTTTATGATGAACATTTCCTGATTATATTATTTCTACAACAATGAGTCTGAATGGCAGAGACTATCACTTCCTCCTCTGGATTTGGAGCTCACAGAGCATTCAGTAACCACATGTCCAGCACACAGCATCATTACTTATAACGGCTTATAATGTTTGCCCAACAGACATGAGTGAGTTATAGAATCATAGCCTGTTAGAATTGGAAGACTTATTAGAGGTAAGTTGATTTCCAGCCTCTGAATTTTACAGATGAGCACTTTAGGCTCAGAAAGAAAAGTGACTTGCCTAAAATTATTTGCCCAGAAAGCCTAAGAGTTGAAACTAGAACTCAGGCCTTCTGATTTCGTTTAGGTCTTTATTTTTCTTTTCCCCCATGCCTCTTGGATTTAAGAGCAGTAGGCACAGAACCTTGTCAGTCACATGAGGAGGCTGTGGTGTGGTCTTGGGCTAATTACTGACATTAGCACTCTTTACAGCCTGGAGGTCTGGGCTCTGTCAGGCTAGCCACAATATTTAACAAGCTGGAGACTTCCTTTTTAGGATATTTCACATCAGCAGGTGAGATGGGAGAGATGAGATTTTACTTTCCGGATCTGGAATTTTTGTGATCTACCTCCAAATCTGAATTAGAACTGATCAGGTTTGGTTTGCTGTCGAACCAATGTCCCTTCTATGGTGTCCCTGTAGTGGACTACTCACCGAGAATCTCCACAGGCCTCCAATATCATTGCTCCTTTCAAAGCAGGTGGGCTCCAGCCCCTCCTCCAGACAGCACCGTATGGAGGCCAGGCCACTGACGCCAGCTCCAACGATGGCTACTCTCTTCCCCATGGTCTCCTGTCCCAGAGTTGATCAGTCAGTGCAGCTTCAATGGGGCAAAAGATAAGAGAGTCTTTATTTGAGCGCTAGAGCAGTGGTAATTTAATAACCAGCTGGAATGAAATAAAATGCCCCACGAGTCAAGTTGCAAAGTCTCATGGACTTTACTGCAAGCCTTGTTTACAAAGTGTTGGTTCAACATTTAAAAGCAACCCACTGAACAAAGCCAAGTGATTCAATGACAGAAATGCATAGCCAAATTGCCAGTTTTGTTCACTGGAGCTTTAGAGTTCAAAGCTGAGCTTTTCCTAGTCAGCTTCCTCCCCCAGCAGTTATCCTCACCTTTCGTGGTGTTCCAATGATGCCACACTCTTCCCCTGCTCTCCTGTCAGAGGGTCTGGAGAGAGCTTCTTTAGAGGACTGGCCCTGAATACTTCAGTTTTCCAGTAAAAATAACCAGCTGAGGTTTAAGTGTCAGGATGCTCACCTTAACAGAAGAAAACAGGCACACTATCAGTTTGAACTCATTATTTTGGGCCACTTTTACTATAGCATCGAAATCTGGTTTCTGCTCCTGATTATTCAAGATGCCAACCATAGCAGAGTCAGTGAATGCTAGCTTTGGAAGGACCCGGACGGGCTTCAGTCCAGGGTTCTCAATGATAGTTGAAGCAGTTGTCACTCCAAGAAGGTTAGAAATGACTTCTCCACAGTCTCAGAGCGAACAGGGAAAGGCATGAGAACTAGAACTCAGGCCTTCAGCATATAGTCCATGGGACCCAATCACTATTGACCTGGAATGCTTGACTCAAGGGGGCCTCACTCTTACTCCACTGCCTCCTTCTCCCCAGAGAACCAACTTTTTTCTAAATGTTGAAGAGACTGTCTTTTGATGTAATAATTGGGGGAAGGGGAGGAGTTATTAAGTAAAAATTCCTTTTTCTTTATGTTTTATATGGTGAAGCACCCTGGGGAAACCTGGAAGAGAAGGACTGAGTGTGGTAGGGATGGGTGAGGAGGGGAGGTGACAGGGAGTAGAGGGAGAAAGGAGTGGGGGAAGGGCAAGAATGGGTCCCTGGTCCTGGCTTCAGAAATCAAAGCAGTCACAGTGCTGATTGCTGGTGCTGTAAGTTGAACCCCTGGGAGATTAAAGGAGAAACAGTTCTTTCATTGATTTTTGTTTTGGAGCTGTAGAATACATAAACAAAGGCTATGCACCTGGATTACAAGGAAAGGTTTTATTGTGCCAACAGTTAAAAAACCCTCAATTTTCTGGAAACTTAAGAGCACCTGATTTGAGGAGCTGAGCTGACTCTTGGAGATGATGAATTTGTGAACCCAGTGAACACAAGGGACAGAGTCGTGAAGTCAGTTGTCTGGCTCCCGCCCAGTCCTACCCCTCCTGCTCACCCTACTTATGTACCCTTCCCTCTTGCCCTCCGTTCCCCACACTCCCCCGAGTGCCTACCATAGGTCACACACTGCAGTCGTCTCTTGGCAGTTCAGCAAGGAGCAGACAGTACTTTCCATGTGGAAACATACAGCCCACAGAGGGAGAGATGATCAGTGTCACCATGGAAGGATGGATCAGTGCAGGGCCGGCAGTCAGGAAGAAACATCTAGAAATAAGAGAGGCTTCCAGAGGAAGATTGCTGAACCTTGGAGGAAGACCAGATGCCTGCCTGGGTAGACAACAGGCGAGGAACACACAACAGCCAAAGAGAAATATGTGTATAAGTGCACTGAGAAGTCACACAAGAGAGCGAGTTGCAACTTGTTCAATGTTCATGCACACAGACCCAGGGAAAAGCCCTGAGATGGAGATTCTACCTATGTGGGCTGAGGGCAGGGAGGATCTGAAGAGAGAAGCAGCTACTCCAGACCAGCAATGAGCAGAGCTTATTAAGGGGCATTTACAGAGGAGGCACTTCCTGGGAAGCTGCAAAATGAAGTGTGTGTTCTCTGCACTGTTGGGCAGGCACCAAAGAATCATATAGAGCAGAGTAGGGTGGATGGGACAAATGTGACAAGACCCAGGTGCAGGATGTGCCTTACCTGCTTGGCCTGATCAGGACCATGCCCTGTCCAGGAACCTGCATACCATGCGATACAGGGGAAAGGAACTTGGTTTATATCATAAGGAAAGTATTGATTATGATCAGACAGCTTTGGGGAGGGTTTGCAGGAAGCAGCCTCTGTTCTGGCCTGAGTCAAGCTCGAGGGTCCTGCAGGGGTCAGTCATGTCATAGAGCGGTCTCTCCTCTGCAGGAAGGAGCGGTGGAATTAAACACGCAGGTTCTAGATGGTAAAGGGTATCGAAGCACCACCCTCAAGAGGATGCTGTCCTCTAGGTCGTGGTGGTCCTTTTGAGAATTTTGAACAAGAACATGACAAGGAAGACATCAGATTCTTTTTTTTTTTTTTTTTTTTTAATTTTTTTACAGGGACAGAGAGTGAGTCAGAGAGAGGGATAGACAGGGACAGACAGACAGGAACGGAGAGAGATGAGAAGCATCAATCATCAGTTTTTCGTTGCGACACCTTAGTTGTTCATTGATTGCTTTCTCATATGTGCCATGACCGACGGCCTTCAGCAGACTGAGTAACCCCTCGCTCGAGCCAGTGACCTTGGGTCCATGCTAGTGAGCTTTTTTGCTCAAACCAGATGAACCCACGCTCAAGCTGGCTATCCTGGGGTCTCGAACCTGGGTCCTTCCACATCCCAGTCTGATGCTCTATCCACTGCGCCACCACCTGGTCAGGCAGAAGACATCAGATTCTGATGGAAGTGAGAGTGAACAGAAACTAGAATCAGGGATGCCCAAACCCAGGGGCTTATTTCAATAGTCTAGGCCAGAGATGCCAAAGATTTACATGAGAGCCGTGCAGGCAGTCGAAGACGGAGACTGGACATGAGAGATATTTAGGAGGTAGATATTTGGGGACTGATTATAGGTGTTTGGGCACCTGTTGACTGATGATAAGACTTGATGCTTCAGAGACGGTCCTTCCATCTTTGAGTTTGAATTATGATTGATATGCATGTCATTAATGATTTAGTACAAGAAGCAAAAACCACTCAATTTCACAAAGAAAGTGGCACTGTACAGGGAATTAGCTGCCTGCATAGATGGAAGGGCCAGGGAGCAGAAACCAGGATGCTGCCACAGGCCATGTAAGATCACATCACCAGGGACACTTCCAAAAGGATGGACCATGGAGTTTGACTGTTGTAAACGTGGACTTGTTCCAACATGTTTGCCGATCAATAGTCACAGCAATCTGGCCTCTGCTTCCCTTTGCTGTCCCAAGACCAAGATGTCTATCTTACTGGAAATGCTTAAATATCAGCCAAGTCCTAACTGCAAGCAGGTCCTAGAAACGTAGTTTTTAGCCTTCCAGTTCTTGCGATGCAGGAGGGAGCCCTGGGAGGAGTGTCGCTGGGCAGTGTCCAGCACCCGGGTCATGCAGAATTAAATGGAAGCCAGTCCTGCATCCTTAGGATACCTCAACATATTCATATTCTCCTTCAATACAGTAAATTCTCAGGAGATTATCCCCTTGGTTGTATATTTTGTGACAACTCTTGCCAGACATGAGCTCTCCACTCCGTAAAATAAATGAATTGAAGTGGATAATTACTAAAGTTCTTTCAACATTCTGTGAATCTCTGACTTGACTGAGTAAACCTTTTCAGAGATAGACAGTATAAGCCAGAGGCAACACAAACACATTTTAACAGCTCAGGGGGATCTTCCTTGCCCTGTGTGCCCCCACCTTCAAGAAGTTGACTCAATTTGGCTGCTGAGAGCCTCGTGTTAAATTGGAAGTCTCAGCTGCTACAACTGAGAGTCGGAGCGAGTCAGGATGGAGAGCTGGAGAGTCTTGGAAGTGGGTCTCTTTGGAAAGAGCCATTGGTGTGCTGTTGTTCCCTTCCCATCAAAGTGTGTGTGAGGGGGAGCTCAATCCGACCCCTTGGAGAGACGTTAGGGGGTTTTGGGGGCCTTCGACTCTACCTACGTGACTGCTGGACATCTGGACGGTGAGATGTGGACAGCCAGCTGTGAGAAGAGCTGCTTCTGTGTTGGGTATGGCCTGAACTGCAAGTGTATTGAGCCCAAGCACATGTAAGGGCCTCCAGTGGGCCAGATGTGAACCCCCGAGAGAGCTGACATGGGGTTCTATCAGGTCCTGTCCCCCAGGGCTGCCTAGGGGCATGAGGGTTCCCCAGTGCGAGGAGCCACTGCTGAGGTGGCATCTGCCAGAGTCAGGCCTGTTCCTCTGGGTCAAGGGATCTACTGGGGAGAGGCCACCATGGTCTGGGGAGCCTCTGAGGTTTAAGCCAGAGCGTCTCTATGGTAAGAATTAGTTTTGTTTTCAAGCATATATCATTCAGTTTTACAAAACAAACAAAAACGGTTAAGGGCAATAAGTGGACTATTTTATCTCCATTTCTCGAACCCAACTACCTTAAAACTTACTTCTGGCACCGTTCCAAGAACAGCCTACAGCAGTGCCTTGTTACCTTATTCCAGATGACCACATGAGGTGGTTGCACAATGTGTTGTAAACATCTGTAGATTTATTGTGATTTCTAGCTCCCCAGACTTCATTCTGTAACCTCTCGGGGCCGCTGTCATCACAGAGATGGCCCTCAGTCCTGTGCCTGGGCCCAGGCCTGCCTGGTTCTGTCCTGTCCCAGGGAGGAGGACACTTAGCCTTCCCTTTCCTGTCATAGGGTACTAAGGCACATCACCTTGTGGTGACCTCTCTGGTAGCCTGGAGGAGGGAAGGCAGAAGGGTCAGACTGGAGCCCTTTCCTTTCTCCAGTGACCGCCTCCTGCTCTCTCCTGCCCTGTCAAGCGAACTTAGGCTCGAGTCTTCGAGGAGCTCTTTTGCTTGTAGCAGTACTTCTCTTTTTCTCAGGGGCTGTGTTTCTCAGATGCTTCGGGAAATGAATTATTCTTCCTAAACCACCCATCATGTTAGACCCTTCCTTCATGTGGCTTCCCGCGGACACTCACACTCGGCCTCCTCTTCCTGACCTTGCCATTTCTCTGCATGTGCCCTGTCTGCAGGGTGTCTGCTGCCTAGTGCCCAGCCTAGTGCTCATCACACACACTGTACTCTCATCTCTGTCGGGGGCATGCTCCCTCCGGCGCAGGCTTACGTGTACCATCCTCCTCTGCCTCAGCTGTGTGACGATTTACCCAATGTCTCTGAGACTGATTTCTTCAGAATATCATACCTTCTATAGAAACCTACTATTTGTATAAGGTCCACTATATTTGGTGCTATGTCCTTTTTTTTTTTTTTTTTGCAAGGGGATCGTTGTTTTGTAGAAATGTAGGTGTATTAGTTTCCTATTGCAGCTCTGACAAATCACCACAAATGCAGTGGCTTGAAACAGCACAGCAGTATGATTTCACAGTTCTGGAGAGACGTCCAGAGTCGTCCTCGAAGGGCTGAAATCAAGGCGCTGGCAGGTCCATGCTCTCGCCTGAAGCTCTAGCACAGAATCCATTTTCTTATCTTTTTCAGCTTCTAGAGTTGCATTCCTTGGCTCATGACCCCTGCTTCCATCTTCAAAACCAGCATTGTAATGTCTTCAAAAATCTTTTTCCTCCCTGACTTCCCGCTTCCCTCTTAGAAAGGCCTTGGTCCCACCCAGACAATGCAGGAGAATCTCCCCATCCCAAGAGTCTTAATTTAATCACATGTGTAGTATTCCTTTTGCCAAGTAAGGTAGCAGATGTGCAGATCCTGGGGATTAGGAATTGGATAGTTTTGGGGAGGTTATTACTCAGCCTAGCACACTAGGCATTCTGCTAATTTAGAAAGGAGGAAGGAAATTTGTCCTGATTTTGAAAAGTGGTGTTTGGGCGATCAGGGCAGTATGAAACCATATGGATTAAGAGGTATGTTCAAATCATCCATTCCTTCTTTTTCATAGTATCACTCATAGATATCTGAAAACTTACTAAAGGATGAGGACATTATATCCTGTTAGTAGTATTTGGTTTGTTTGGCAACGTTCACTGAGCACATATTAGGTGCCAGGCACTGTGAGTCCCAGAGGACACAACCAAGTGTAAGATACAACCTTCGCTTTCCAGAAACTTCAATTTTGTGGGGCAGGAAGAGAATGAAGTAATTTTACTAATGTCTGGTAAATGAAGTGCAAAGGACACAGAGTGTTAAGTAAAAATGAAACAAAACAACCCTCAAGAGCCATACTCACCTACTTGGTCAAACGGGCCTGGAAAGTGCATCTCACATACACCCGTTGGAGTTCTGGGAGAAGCGGACCAGGGGTCTGACCATAAGCGATTGCGGGAGCATGTTAAGTGGCCTCTGCAAAGCTGCGATCTTTGCACCTGGTGCTGGAGCTCGAATTCCATAGGGCAGGTGGTCGGGACAGGACCGTGGTGTCAAGTGGGAGAGTGAGGGCAAAGTGAACCTCACAAGCGTGGGGCTGCATCAGTCTCTTACTGTCTCCAACATGGATGATTTTGATGCTGTGGGTGTTAAACAGGAGCCACCAGTGTGTCCTTTGTTAGCAGAAATAAACCCACCTGCCCAGAAGTCAGAGAAGCTGATGGAGCCCCACACCAGCAAGGGAGCCCACGGAGCAGTGAGACTGTGCATGAACTCCACGTTGACACATTGAGAAGCTACTACACTCGAATTTGCAGAGGAGGGGGCTTCCATCTCACTCAGAGTCATTTCCTGTGGCTGCAGTTGCTGTGGGTTATGCTGGGATGGGGAAACAGCGGTGGGGGGTGTGGGTAAAATGATCTGGACCCTTAAGTGAAGCGAGGCCGCTAAAGATCAACGTTTTTATATTTGCTTTCTTTTTTTTTTTTTTTTTTTTTTTGTATTTTTCCGAAGTTGGAAACGAGGAGGCAGTCAGACAGACTCCCGCATGCGCCTGACGGGGATCCACCTGGTACGCCCACCAGGAGGCGATGCTCTGCCCATCAGGGCGTCACTCTGTTGCAACCAGAGCCACTCCAGCACCTGAGGCAGAGGCCACAGAGCCATCCTCAGTGCCTGGGCCAACTTTGCTCCAATGGAGCCCTGGCTGCGGGAGGGGAAGAGAGAGACAGAAGGAGAGAGGGAGGGGTGGAGAAGCAGATGGGCACTTCTCCTGTTTGCCCTGGCCGGGAATCGAACCCGGGACTCCTGCACGCCAGGCCGATGCTCTACCACTGAGCCAACCGGCCAGGGCCTATATTTGCTTTCTTACGAACCCGAACCATGTTTTACACTGGATTATGATGGCAATGGAAATCCACTATGATTGACTATCCAGTTGTCATTTCAAGAAGTTTAAAGCACAGCATAATGTTCCCTTTGGGTCTCCCCACTCTTTTTATTTTTAATAATTTTTATTATAGTTGTTATATAATATGTTTCAGATGTACAATCCTGATTAGACATTTATATAACTTATGAACTGATTACTCTGATAAATTGAGTACCCATCTTACCCACTTGTGTCCACAACAAATTCTCCAGCTACCCCCCACTCTGCACACCTCAGTGGCTCTACCTGGCACACATCTCCCTGTTCCCCACCTGCCTGCCCTGCCAGTCCCAGTCCCTCCTTTGTGAACACTGCCTTGGCAACGTTCATCTCAGTAGGACGGAAACAGCCACATTGAGTGTCACCAGACTGTGACCTTCCTGTGGAGTGGAACCTTGTCTGTTCTCCAAGTGTGCCCACTGTCTAGCACAGTGTCTGGTCCTTAGAAGGTGTTCCATAGATGCTTATATATTGCATTAAGTTCCAAGAGCATCTCATCAGACACATTGCTTTTATGATGTTTTGATTTTATTAATGGGTTTGATGAATACAGCTTCCGACCACTGTCAGATCTGGAGAGGCAACAGATTTCTATATTTGAAGACAGTTAAGGAACACGAGGGCTCCCAGCATCCTGTAGAAAAGCATCTGCGAGTTATCAAGAGGGAGTATGGGTTCACCAGTCTCCTGAGCCGTGCTCCCAGGCACTCGTGGGCCCCTCATTCTTACGCAGAGTGTCCTGATCACTCTCCTTAGTGAGGCTTTCCTCATCCTTCTTCCTGTTTGCCATCTCCGTAGGAACGAGGTCATTGGATGAGTTATAATTATAAAGAAGCTTCAATTCTTTGATGTACATACATTTAAACAATCTTCGGAAGCTTTGTTTAATGTTTGAGGAGATCAGTTTATGCGGTACTTCCTTAAGAAGTTTGCAGGTTGTTTCTGCCAAGTCCGTGATCACAGGGTCTTCAGAATCCCGAAGCACTCGCTCGACAGCTGTAACGGCAGAAGGGCTCTTAGTTCAAGACATCTCTCTCAGAGCCTGAGAAGCTCTAACTCTGAGCAACCCCATCTTATCCTCTCTGCCCCCCATTTTCATTACTTTTCCTAATAGCATCCAAGAAGCTTTATCCAAACATCATAAAAAGAAACATGGAAATATTCACTAAACATTTATTGAGTGTCTGTTATGTGCTGAGCATTCTTCTAGACAGCATAAACATATATTCATGAAGAGGGTCAGTACTGCTCATAATAAGGAAAGAAGTTGGATTCAGTCTAAATGTTCATCAGTAGGCAACTACTTAAAAGTTGGGAATATAATAAAAAGTGAAACAAAACACATGAATATAATGATCTAGATCCATAATTCTTGGCATGAAAGATTTTTATGATATATGAAAAGCAAAGATATAAAAGGTTATGATTGTCTTGAAAAATAGCTATGTAAATAACGTATTCTTTAAAGATGTCTGGGATTTTACATACACACACACACACACACACACACACACAAACACACACACACTATGCTAATATTATTTCCAGATCCTGGGCTTGTGGGAAATTCTATCTCTCTTAAAAAGAAATATTAGGAAAAGGACAGATTTAGAAAAAAAGAGAGGAAAGGAGCAGGAGGAGAAGAGAAAAAAGAAAAAGGTTTTGAGAGACAGAATTCAGCAGGCAGTCAATAAATAGGAATTGAGTACATGAGAGAATAAATAAGTGAATGAAAAGGGAGGAAGATAATTGTGTCAGTGCAGGTTCATCAGTTGTAACAAATGTACCGTCTTGAGCGGGGGCGGGGTGCTGATAACGAGGAGACTGCACATGTGTGGGGGCAGGAGGTTTGTGGGAAATCTCCATACGTTCCACTCAGTGTTGCTGGAAATCTAAAGCTGTTCTACCTTACCTGTTTGTAATTCTGACCCCAGTGGGGAAAGGGGGGCTGAGATCCAAACATCTTGATAGAATAAACAGTACCCTTCTTTTAAATCCTTCTGGTGCAGATGTACATTGCTACCTCCTAAAACTTGAATTCTATGAGGGCCGGGATGTTATTTTGTTTGCTGCTGTATCTCCAGCAGCTAGAATACAGTTGGAAAAAAAATATCCGTTGGATGAATGAGTGAATCAGTTTTCAACTGTCTGTTCCTGAGGGTTCTAGGATGGTAAGTCTCAGGAAGGGAGGGAGGGAGAGGAGAGAGGGAAAATAAATAAAAAGGAAAAAAGGATGCCCCTTAACCCAGCTCTTTATTTAATTCCACCACCCTTCTTCCGTCCCTGGCACTGTTACAGAACTCATGTAAATTGAATCACACATAGTGGGTTTATTTAGACCTATGCAAGAAGTTTTCATTATACCATCAACACTCACCCTCAAGCATGACTTCAGTGTCATCTCTGTGCAGTAAATGGCTACCCAGTGTTGCCAAGTACCCTAGGTACAAAATAAAACCCCAAAATACGTTATGAAAATACATTTCCTGATTACCTAGTTCCTTTCATTGCTTTTTTCAAAGCAGAGCACCCCTGAATTATCCTTGGGTTCTCTTTTAGTGCTCTCACTTATTAATAAAACTCTTTATTGAAAAGATATATGTGTAGAAACACGCACATGTCCTTATTGCACAGGTCAATGAGTGACCACAGAGTGGACACTTCCAGCTACCACCTGGGTCACTAAACAGAACATGACCAGCACCCCAGACTTTCCTCATGCTCTTTCCCAGTCTGCTCCTCCGTTCTTCAGAATGCATTCTTTTGTGTCTGCCTCCTCTAACTCGATATTATCTGAGATTCCTCCGTGTGCCCGACTGGAGCAGTAGTTCATTGCTACAGGGCAGAGGGTGGCCATGAAGTGTTCTTGAAACATCGCCACGCTCCTGGGCACGTATGTGTCCACATCCGCTCTGGCAGCTTTCACTCATGTCAGTCGGGGGGGAGCAGGTGTGACACAGACCAGCCATTCTCAACCTTTTCATCTCTGACACACACAAACCTAATTACTAAAATTCTGTGGCACACCAAAATATATTTTTTGCCAATCTGACAAAAAAAATAGGTATAATTTTGATTCATTTACACCAGATGGCTATTGTGGGGTTGGCTGTTGTCATTTTTTTAATTTGACATTCTAAGGAAAAAGAGGTCAGTGCTCCTGACTACATAGTTATATATTGCATGTTTTAAAAATTCTTGTGGCACACGGGTTGAAAATCGCTGACATAGACCATATGGTATTCCAAGCCTCAAATATGTACTATTGGACCTTTTGCAGAGTTTGCTGATCCCTGCTATGTGAGATTTCATCCTATGAACTCAGCATTTTTTATCCATCTGCTGATGAGAGTCAATGTGTTGTTCTCAATTTGGGGCCATTATGAATAAGGTTATGGGCATTCTTGTATATGAATTTTGGTATGCATTTGTATGCGTTGATGTTGGAAAGATAACTGGGAGTGAGTTTACTGACGAATGGATATGCTTACATTCACCTTCAGTTGTTATTGCCAAACAGTGCAAAGTGGTTGTACCCACTTTTACTCCCCCCATTCGTGTATGAAAATTTCCGATGCTCCACACCCTCTCTACCACTTGTTATTGTTAGTCTTTTTCCTTTAGTCATTCCCATGGCCTTGGTGGTAGTATCACATTGTGATCTCTTAATTTGCTTTTTTTGGGTGATGATTCATAAGAGATTTTTATGTTTATTGGCCATGTGGATATTTCTTTTGTGAAATGCCTATTCAAATAAGTCTCGTTCTTGTTTTCATATATAGTTACCTGTCTTTATCTTATTTATTTGGAGGCATTTAAAACAAATTCTGGATAATCATCTTTTTTATTGTTACACACCCTTACAAATATCTTCTCCAAATATATATATATATATATATATATATATATATATATATGTATTTATTTATTTTTTTATTATTATTATTTTTTTGTATTTTTCTGAAGCTGGAAACGGGGAGAGACAGTCAGACAGACTCCCGCATGCGCCCGACCGGGATCCACCCGGCACGCCCACCAGGGGGCGACGTTCTGCCCACCAGGGGGCGATGCTCTGCCCATCCGGGGCGTCGCTCTGTCGCCACCAGAGCCACTCTAGCACCTGGGGCAGAGGCCAAGGAGCCATCCCCAGTGCCCAGGCCATCTTTGCTCTAATGGAGCCTCGCTGCGGGAGGGGAAGAGAGAGACAGAGAGGAAGGAGAGGAGGAGGGGTGGAGAAGCAGATGGGTGCTTCTCCTGTGTGCCCTGGCCGGGAATCGAACCCGGGACTTCTGCACTCCAGGCCGACGCTCTACCACTGAGCCAACCGGCCAGGGCCCATTTATATATTTTTTGATGAACATAAGTCTTTAATTTTAACATAGTCCAGTTTATTGTCTTTTTATTTATGGTTAGTAAATTTTGGGGGTCCTGATAGGAAATCTTTGCCTGCCATAAAAATATCATAAAGATTCATTCTTTTCTATTCACTTCTGGAAGTTTATGGTTTTACCTTTCACACTTTTGGATTGTAGCTCCAACTGGAATTGTATGGCATGCAGCCATAGGTTCAAGATGTTTTTCATGAACATGTGTAATTGACCCAGCACCATTACGAGAAAAAGTTCTCCTTTTCTTGCTGCTTTGCAAGGCCAGTGTGCATGTGTGGGTCTGTTGCTAGGTTTTCTATTCTGTTTCACACGTCTGCCTATCTTTGCTTGAGTGAGTAGCAGACTCTCCACATTTTATGACTTTATAATTGATCTTCATATCTGGTGGGACTCGTAGCCCACATTTTTTCTTCAGAAGTATCTTGGTCTTTCTCTTTTCTGCACACATTTAGAATACACTTGCTAGGATCTGTGAAATTATCTGTTGGCATTTTTATTTACAGTGACATTGAACCTCTTGGTCAGTATTTCTCTATAGGTGTTCAGTGGTGATTCTTGATGGGACAATTTGTAACATTGTCACAATTATTACTGAATATTAAGCATACTCTTGCCCATTAAATGCATTAATGGACATTAAATACTGTACCAGCCTGGAGGCAAACTGTTAAGGGAGCTTGAGTGTGGATTTAGACCAATGAGGTCAGTTTATCGAGGACTGGAGAAAAGCAAAAACCAGTGGTGACTGGATGGGAAGGTGGGAGTCCCCCAATTAGGTAAGTACTGTGTTTCATTTGCAATAGTTGAGCCATTCATTCTTGAGTTGGCTGAAGTCTATCCTTTAACGATGTCTTCAAGAAGGACTCATTGCAGTGCTTTATCCTGAGTTCTTGTGATTTTGAAAATGTTTTCCTGTTATCTGTATAGTTGGATATAATTTTCCAGTCATGCTTTTATTTCACTTAGGATTTTGTAGGCATTCTACTATATTTTAGAGTTGAATACTGAAGTGGAGAAATCAAATGCCAGATTTATTTACATTTTAAATTACAAGTGACTTTTTTTTTTAATTCTCAAAGACTTCTTGAACTCTGAAGTTCCATACTTTGTTAGTGAATGTCTTAAGGTTGCCTTTTGTATAAAATATTTCTTGAAAAATTACTTATTTCACTACATTTAACAAGTCTTTTTGCCTCATGTCTTTGATTCCTTTTTTCTGTTCTCATTATTTCTTTTCTTCATTTGTGTATATTTGCATCTCTCTCATCTGTCTTCCATATCTATCATTGCTCCTTACTTTTTCAAACGGTTGCTAGTTTTTATTTCATTTTGTTAACATTTTGCAATCCTGCACTCCTTGTCCCTTGCAGGTTCCTCAACAATATATTGTATATTTTCTGTTCTGGTAGTGGCAATGCAGTTTTCTATGTGATGGCTGTATATTTCTTCATATATGTGGCCCCTATACTTGGAATGCGCCTTTTTCGTGTGCTCCCACTATCCCATCATATATTGACTGTGTGTTTGTATTTATACTTTAGCTCTTTATTTCAAAAAGTTTTAGAGTCATGGAGATTATGATTTTCATCTGCTCTTTCGAAATATTGTATAAGATTTGTTTTTCTTTTTTCCTTCCTCTCCTTTACCCTTGGAAATTCTTCTGTAGAAAGATCATACCATTTGCTTTTAAAAAAATGACTTATGTTTAGATCTTGCAATAGTTATGTATGGAGGATGTTTTGTGGAAAGTATAGGGTAGAATTCAGAGTAGCAGGAATTCTTTATGTTTTTTTTTTTTTTTTGTATTTTTCCGAAGCTGGAAACGGGGAGAGACAGCCAGACAGACTCCCGCATGCGCCCGACCGGGATCCACCTGGCACGCCCACCAGGGGCGACGCTCTGCCCACCAGGGGGCGATGTTCTGCCCCTCCGGGGCGTCGCTCAGCCGTGACCAGAGCCACTCTAGCGCCTGGGGCAGAGGCCAAGGAGCCATCCCCAGTGCCCGGGCCATCTTTGCTCCAATGGAGCCTTGGCTGCGGGAGGGGAAGAGAGAGACAGAGAGGAAGGAGGGGGATTGGGGGGTGGAGAAGCAAATGGGCGCTTCTACGTGCCCTGGCCGGGAATCGAACCCGGGTCCCCCGCACGCCAGGCCGATGCTCTACCGCTGAGCCAACCGGCCAGGGCCTCTTTCTGGTTTTAAATAAAGTTCTCATGACACAGGATTTTCTGTGTGTGTTCCTTTTCTCTGATCACAGACCATGAGCTTTAGTGCTGGTCACAATTCAGTCCATGTTTACTCTGACTGACGATCTCTTCTGTACAAGTATGATGAGACGGTACATTTCTCTATTCCTTGTTGTCCCTGCTGCTCCTTGGTGCCAAACAGGGTCGAGTGAAAATCTCATTACTAAGTTGAGGACCCACTTCCAGTCATTCTAAATAAAGGGTTATTAATTTTGATCTTTATGGTGAGAATCTAGTGGGGGAAAAAAGCTGGTCAGGTTTGTCTAAGATTGATACGTTAGTTGTCTTCTCTTAGAATCTTCCTGCCCTGCCCCTAAACCTATAATTTTTTTTTTTTTTTGACTTGACTGGGTTTGATAGCTCTTCCTCATCTGTTATAGTTGTGGTTACAGATGCCTAAGCTGGTGTTTGTATTTTGAGGTGTTATTCTTATTGCTTGGGTAGTGATTTTTAAGCAGTTAAGGGGAATAATGAGCAATGATATACAATCTTCTTAAATTCTGAAATCATCCTTGTTGAATACATATTGTCTAACAATTTAATCACACAGCTATACTTACTGTGTGTTATAAAATAGAACTTTATTCTAATCACACATATTACCTTCTGTTCATCATAGGTATCACCAGGACAGGTGCTGTCCATCATAAAAAATATTTATAATTTTTTTTTCAAGGAAGAAGTTCAGCTGTACCTTTTAAGACAAATTAGGAAATAAGAACTGAATTTTATTTACCTAATAAAATAATAGATGCTCTCCTCTGATACAGTCTCGAGCTCTTCAGGAATCCTAAGGTATCAGATGTCAAATCTGTCATGTATTTCCCATGAGAAATAAACTGAGAATAAAAATGGGGAAAAACACTCAGTTGTTGAAAAAGCACATTTGCCTCTTTCAGAGAGGCTTCCAGAAAAAAGGAACTTGGTTGCTTATAGCAGATAAGGTCCAGATTAAAACCTGATATTTCTATGTATGAATTTTATTCTTGTGCTTGCAGGTGTTATTCAGTTTACTGCATGATTCCCAAACCCAACCTTGTGTTTCCAACCTTCAGTTTGCATTCTGCCATCTGTCACTACAATGCATGCTGGTGTTCGGAGGACCAGCTGATTAGGCAGTGACCATCTAATCCCAGTTCTTTTGGTGATCTGAAATGCTGTTCCTACCTCTGTACCCACCCAAAGCTCCATGTGGGTGGATTGGAGGGAGAAGGGATCAATGTTGAGGAAGAGGAAGTGGAAAATGTTAATTTTCTCTGGTCTCAAGCCCAGCTGTTACCACACATTTATTATTTTTTTCTTTGTATTCCTTCTTCTAGATTCACCCTTGTCTCTACTCTACTTCCCACTGTTTTGGAGATCCTTTACTGTTCTTTCTATAATTTATGTAGGAAACATCAAAGGGCCACTTACAATATTGTTGCAGAGGCTGCGCACCACCAGCTCAAAATTGTAATACTGGTCCAAGAGCAGATGTGATACTGGCCAATTTAATTGGGTGATACAGATTTTCAGTGTATATTTACATGCCTGTGAAGTAGAATACAGTCAGTGAGGGTCTCTTCATTCATGTTACATAGGACACTGTGTGTCTCTGCAAACCTAAGAAAAACAAGATGGCAGGACTTACTGTGACGACTTTCATCTCCGTGTCCTCCAGAAACAGCATTAGAGGCACCAGGGCTTTGAGCATGATGTCAGCCAGCATCCATCGGTACTGACTCATGTCACTCAGTAATTCACCAAAGTGTTGGATGGCCATACTCTGAATGTCTCCATCAGTCTGGAATTTGTGCACGGAAAAGCCTCATTTGAGGATGTTTCTAGGGTATCTTCTTATTTTTTTAAAACAGTGTGATGTATGCTTATATATTCATACATGTATATGTATATATACTACCGGAATATATGTATTCTATATGTGTAGGTGTATATACATATATATGAATTACGTTATTTTTAGAAGAGCCTCACCTTGGATCTATCTAAGTAGTCAGTTCTTGGCTTGATTTTAAATAAGATTTGCTTACCAAAATTCAGATTACATTAAAAAATTCCCCTGTGAACAGTAAACTTCTTAAATTTAGGGAGACAGTATTTAATAACGTCTTAAAAATAGAAATTGCAATGATCTGTTTAACTTGGAGATAATTTCTATAAAGATGCTTGGCGTAACAAGCATGCTATATTCAAGGCCTTTGTAGAGAGAGTGGCCTGTGAATATTCTCCGCATACTGACACAAAACCAGGTTTCCCAGGGCTTGCTTATGTCATATAGAAAGGTGATTGGGGTACAAAGATTCTAGAAGAGAAAAACTGTAAGTCAGAGGAAGAGGTAAATTTTTGAAAATATATCACGATCCAGTTTTCAAGAAATGTTTATGATTTATTTCATTTTTATCTCTTCCTTTCTCAGACATATTCCCAACAAAATACAAATGACTAGTGTGGTTTCATATGTTCCTCCCCAGGGGTAATGAATGAAATGGTTATCAAAGTCTAATCCTAAAGCAGTAATTGTTAACCCTATGTCAGAGGGGCTAGATGATGATGTAAATGAACAAGGTGGTTGACATTTATGGAGAGCAGGGAGATTATGGAGATGGGGACAGAAGAGAGCCCTGGTCTCTCTTGAAGAGGGCTCCCAGCCCCTGCAGACTGTTGCCAAGTGGGTTTGTGGGGTCTGCTTTCCTAGGTCTTCCGACATTTCATTCACAACTCAGATTGTTGTGAGCAATCTCCCAGTTTAAAAATATCAAACTGTTTTGTTTGAGAGCTAACCTTAACATACCTGCAAGTTGCATTCATCTGTGGGCTGATGGTGCCCTTCTATTCTCTTTAATTTTCCTTCCTTTTTTTTTTGGTTTGATAATTTATTTAGTTTATTTTTTTCCCCAAATGATTTTACTTTGAAAATACTATTTTTTATATAGGTATTCTAACTACTTATTAGCTATGTGAACTTGGCTAAAATTCACTTTTCTTTGCCTCAGTTTTCTTATAGGTAGCCTGAATAATAATAACAGAATTGCTTAGAGAATTATATGTGATAATGCATGTAAATTCCTTAGAATTATACCTGGTATATAGTAAATGCTCAATAAATTTTAATCATTATTATTATTATTATTACAATTATCATTATGTCCTTATAAAAATAATTTTTGCCACTAAATTTCTTCTTTCTACAATTTAATAATATTGTGCTCTTCTTCAATGAAATCTGAATAATTAAGAACTTACAAATTTTGGCAAGATAATTCAGTATGAAATAATTCTCTTATTCACAAATAACTCATTACAAAAATCTTTAAAAATAGGTTCCCTATGGCATACCAAAGTGTTTTTGCTTATTAAAACAAATTACTGTCATTCAACTTGTCTGAAACACATTTAGCATACAAAATGAGGATTTTAAAAGTGCACATTTTTTCTGACCAGGAGGTGGCGCAGTGGATAGAGCATTGGACTGGGATGCGAAGGACCCAGGTTGGAGACCCCGAGGTCGCCAGCTTGAGCCGTGGCTCATCTGGTTTGAGCAAAGCTCACCAGCTTGGACCCAAGGTCGCTGGCTTGAGCAAGGGGTTACTCAGTCTGCTGAAGGCCCACGGTCAAGGCACATATGAGAAAGCAGTCAATGAACAACTAAAGTACTACAACAAAAAACTGATGATTGATGCTTCTCATCTCTCTCCATTCCTGTCTGCCTGTCCCTAGCTATCCCTGTCTCTGACTCTCTCTCTGTCTCTGTAAAAAAAATAAAAATGAAAATAAATAAATAAATAAATAAAACACACAACTTTCTCATGAGATATTTTTTAATTGAAAGGTAAAAGATAATAACAAACTCATTGGGGCAGTACATATCATCTCCACTCCCCACAAGACACTTGCTGCACTCTTGGTTTTACAGGTAGGAGACTGACACACTGAGGGGCTGAATCATATAGAAAGGTGATTGGGGTACAAAGATTCTAGAAGAGAAAAACTGTAAGTCAGAGGTCAATTTTTGAAAATATATCACGATCCAGTTTTCAAGAAATGTTTATGATTTATTTCATTTTTATCTCTTCCTTTCCTTTCTCAGACATATTCCCAACAAAATACAAATGACTAGTGTGGTTTCATATGTTCCTCCCCAGGGGTAATGAATGAAATGGTTATCAAAGTCTAATCCTAAAGCAGTAATCACTAACCCTATGTCAGAGGGGCTGGACGATGCTCAAGATATCGCAGCTAGTAAGAAGCAGAACAGGATTTGAACCCAGGAAATCCAACTCCAGGGTTAACCAACATATAACCACTAAGCTATAATTTTTCTTTTTCCAAGGACACTAGCTGTTCTTTGAGTCTTTCTTATGGGTAGACTTTTCCAGATTCTCATAGTATAAAAATAAAAGACAGTATTAACCTGGCTATTACTGCCATTTCAAAAAGAAATGGTGGTTTTGCACAGAATGACTGTCTTCCGCTGACTTGTTCTGGGATGCAGTGTCATTGCCTCAGCTGGGGCTTCAGCTGAGCTGTAAAACCTAATGCTCTCACACATCTAATGGTGTAACTCACGTGATTCATCAGAGGAAAGTAGCTGGAAATGATTCTGGTGCACAAGGTGGAGTAGATCATTTTGTCCAGTTTGTTTAAAAGTCTTCGAAAGGTTAGCATGGCCACAATTACAACAGTCCTGTCTTTGGAAAGGAAGGCATCCAGAATGGCTAATAATAAGCTGTCAACATTTTTTATCTACATAGAAAAGGAGAAAAGTGATGGGGTTTTGGGATGAGAAGGAGACTTGAGCTAGCATTTGGTATGCATACCCCTGCGTCTGGGCAGCATACAGTGGTGTGCTGGAGCTGGCTCACAAGAGTTAATTGTAAAAAATTGTGTAAGCCGAGCATTAGGTAAAAGTCACTACTAAAATATTAGATTTCATAAATTTAGAAATAAATAAAAACAATAGAAGTAAATACTCAAAACTTATCACTTCTCATTTATTGTGTTATGTTTTACTCTTATCTGCCCTTGAAATCATTTACATGTATTATATCTGTATGTGCTATGGTAGATCACTTCCTAACTCCATGTTTAATGATGTCCCTTTGATAGCTTGAAGTCAGCCATGGCAGGAATATTTACACCAGGGAAATTGGTCTTATTTCCATTGAACCGATTGTTAAATACTGTATTTACCAACACGCCCCTGCCAGCATGCCCTCTAAACTAGGTGATGGTGACCTGTTTGGACATAAGAGCCACTGAGGTACGGACCCAGGTCATGGGAGTCAGTTGCAGATCAGAGACAAACAGAATTTAAGGCAAAGATAAGCATGAACAGTAGACACCAAAGGAGAAAAAGACAGGCTGAAAAGAAAAGTAAAAGAAATAAACACTCTTTGCCAAAATAATAGGCAGAGGCTGCTGGTGTCTGGCAGGAAGGTTGAGTCTTGACCAATAGGTAGTATGTGAAACCTCAGTACAGTAATTCTCTTTTACTCTCCTAGGTAACCTTGACACAGAATCTCCCTTCAGGTGTTAATAACATTGGGAAGAGCACTAGACAAGGTGATGACTTTCTGTTTACTAAAAGAACATACATCAACAGGTATGATTTATTTATAGCAAATAGACCATGGCTCATTTCATTCTAAATGCAAAATGAGTGCCCTCTGACTGGCTTTAAATTTTCAGAGATTATGCTTAATAAATAAACAAGGATTTGTTATTAGATTAAATCAATAATGATTTGTAGAACAGTGAGACTCTCAGCACTGAGCAGAGTACTTTGAAATTTATGAGGGAATTAGAAAACATACCATAGGTACACCTAGGTTCAATCTTTTTGGAAGGTAAGATACAGTCACATGACTCAGCGGGAATCAATGTAAGACAGTGGTTCTCAAGTTTAACCTTGTATCAGAACCACCTGGAGGACTTTTGAAAGCGCAGATGGTTGGGCTCCACTCCCAGGATTTCTGATGCCATAGGCCTGGACCAGGGCCTGGCAGTCCGCATTTCTTACAAGGCTCAGGAGATGCTGATGCTGCTGGTACAGAATTATAGGTGGAGCAGCACTGATGTAAAATGTGGAAGCAAAGTGCTCGTAGCTGGTGTGCATCTCAGGGAAGAGGCCACTGGAGATCAGAATGGTCAGTCGGATTTGACTTGAAGTGGTCATTGAAAAAGGAGAAACGGAACATGAAGGAAAAGCTCAGAGATGGTAATTACATAGTTTGCATGCACTGTGTGTATATTGGAGGGGAAATTAGCTTATGTGTGTGGTTAAGAGTATAAGAAGGTATTCATGTAGGGCAATGCTGATAAATTCTGAGTGCAATGAATGACTTCCTGGAAAAATATAACTTAGGTGATAAAGCCACTGACTCAACACATTCCTTCCAGTCAACCCAGATTCCTCATTGATATCATAAGGGTACTGAGCAATATCACATCTCAGATGGTGACTTGGATGGTGGCCGGCAGACACAAAACACACACACGCACACCTTGTTTATAACTGGTGCCATGCCGGCGATTTTCTGCAGGCTCAGTTTGCTGACTTCAGGATTGGTGTCATTGACCCACTTCCGAAAGAGAGCCAAGAACTCATTTGGGAATGGGTCCTTGAAGAATTTACTCAGAAGCTGAAAGAAAACAGCCAGTGCGTTGCTGAGCAGAGTCAAGGCCAGTGTTCAATTTCTGCTTCAGGCATAAACATCAAGACATTGTCAGTGAAACTGGAACACAAGTCACACAAAAACTCTAGACACATTTACATGTTCCCACATGTACTTCTTCTGTGCTCATATCACCACCCGCACATGGGAAGGCCACATTTTTCTTTCATAATTAGTAACTAATTTGTGGGGTGATAATTCGGTACCATGTGAGTATTGTGTTCTCCAACAATCTTTCACTTAATGGTTTTAAAATTATTAATGATTTTTTTCTTCATTTATTTATTACATTGGGACTTGCAAAATGGTGATTTTTTTTTTTACTTCTAGCATTCTTTCTACATTTACTAGCTGATCTCTCTCTCTCTCTCTCTCTCTCTTTCTCTCTCTCTCTCTCCCTCTCTCCCTCTCTCTCTCTGTTTTTCCAATATTGAGTATTACCTAGGATTTATGCATTAAATTTTTTTAACATTATAATTATTTGTTATCATTTCTTTTGATGCTCAAATTTGGCCACTGGAGCCCCTACAAGTTAACTCTTATGTCCTTTTGACATGGCCCATCTACCTTTGAGCCCTTCTTTGTGGAAAAATTGGATGTCCCAGGCTCATCTTATTTTTCCTTGCCCCTTGAAATCATTCATTTGTTTCTTTTTAAAGAGATGAGGCTCCTTTTGTGAGTAATGGTGTTGAGACACCTTGCTAAGTGGGTATCAGAGTGTACTCACTGTTGGCATATCATGTCTTCTGAGCCTTCACTTGAGCTAGGAAATACTTTATTTTTAGTCATAAGTTCATTTTGACAATCTTTTTATATTTAATTCAAATATAACAATATAATGTAACAGTTTATGTTAACTTTATAGTTTTATATTTGCCTCATCTTTTCTTTCCCGGGAAACCTTGCTGCCAAATAGCACCAATGTGTTTACTTATTTGCTTTCTGCTTTATAATGCCCGGCATAGTTTTAAAATCATGCTCTCACATACACTATCAATAAACCTCCTGAGTAAAAGTGAATATTTTAAAAAAGATTTTTGTCCTTAAAATATATCTATCTCACTAAGGATATATAGTCAAAGCACTATGTTCCTAAGTTACTTGCTATCCTTTACAAATTTGTGTGTGAGAGGGGAGAGAGAATTACATAATGTGTTGAGAAAAACATGAAGGTCATAATAGATAAGTGGGCAAAGGAGACATCAGAATATTCAAAAAATGGAACTTTAATGGCCAAGGCAAAAACACATGATTCAGGAAAATACAAGTAATGATTTAGCAGAGGTAACAACATTATCCTTATTTTTCATACATTAGGATCATGTCGCTAGAAAAACCAAGAGGGTCAACTAAAATACTACTAGCATTACTATCATATAAGAGCATAGGAAAGTAGCTGAACTCAAGATAATAGTTTAATTTTCCTGAACTTTAGCAACAATGAGCTTGAAAATCTAAATAAAAATGATGCATTTACAGTAACAATTTAAGATAATATAAACTCCTTAGTTCCAAAATTGATATGTGCAATTTATATGAAAATGAGAAAATATAGAAAAGTGAAAATATAAAAATATCAGATATTACTGAGAAGCTCATAGCATTAATGCAATTACAACAATCATTTCAGTGAAAGTTTTTTTCTTTAAACTTGGCAAACTTATTTTAAAATTTAAATAGAAGAACAAATATATAGGAAGGACAAAAGAAATTTTGAAAAGGAGAGTTGTGGAGAAGTTGCTTTGCTAAATATTAAAATTTACTTGCAAACAGCCATAATTCAACAGTGTAAGGCTTCCACAAGAATGAAAAATAAGTGGAACCTAACAGAGTAGCCTGAGACAGAACCTAATATGTGTGTATCTATCTGAAATTAATAAAATTAGTAAAGGTAGTATCACCAGTGAGTAGTGAATTTAATGCTTATTAACTAAATGATGGCTGCTTAGGTAGTGAATTATTTAGCAAAAACTAAAGTTAGAGCCAAAACTATTTCCTCAATTTGCTTTAGTCTGGCATTACAGCTGTTACCTACTTCCTTTAGTGAACTCAATTACCCCTTGATGTATGTTAACAAGCATGCAGAGATATATGAACTGGTATTGCAAAAATAATTAGAGTGCTTGTACACAACCACACCTTCTAGGAAGTGACAAAAGCCAGCTCCTGGAATGGGCTGAGGGTTCAACCGTCCCATAACTCAGGTCTACCTCCACCTTTCTCCCTCAACCTCAAATAATCACTGTCTTAACTCGTGGTATGATAATTCTGTAAAGATGGAGATAGAAGGTCAGCGTGTTGGGTAAGTTTGGGTTAGGAAAGGGACTTAGAACTCAGTTGTTCAGTGTCCTAGTAAAACTCACCTCAGTGAGGAAAATCACTGTCACCACATTGTCCTCTGACTTTTTAAGACCTTGCACTGAGATCACGTAGAGATACTGCAGAGTTTCTGGAAACTGTGGAAATTTATTATCCATGAGTATTCTGGAAAGGACAGGAGGCACCAAGTTAGCAGAGACGATAACACTTTCTGTCTCAGCAAATGCTAATCATAGTAAAGAGGGAGTTTTTCTTTTTATCTTTTCTACCATCCAGATGACAAGAAAGATAGTCTCTAGTATTCCCTAATCCACAGTAGACAGCAGCCTCAGTATAAACTCTACAAAGACCATGGGGAAGTAGATATACATGGGTCACCATTCTGTCTGCCGTCCAGTGCCATGGAACAGAATACCCTAGGTAACCACAGCCTCCCATCAGGTCCAGACCAGAGGGAGAGAAAATAAGTATCTTGTCAAATCCAGATGGCCACACTGGTCACCTTTGTGGTCATAGACCAAGTCTTTCCTTTAAATGATAAAAGGAAGAGAGTCTGGTGCTATTCTGGGTTGCCTTGGAGAAGAGGTGGCGATCCCCGATTCACTGAGCCATTCTCCTTCACACACCTGGGCACTGGCCCCCAGCTGATCTGGCATACTGGCCTGGATCAGATCAGGAGTGGCAGGGCTGGCAACGATACGTGAGACAGGTGCCATTTAAAGACTCCAGGTTGGTTCTCTAAATCAGTGGTCCCCAACCCCTGGGCCGCGGACTGGTACAGGTCCATGGGCCATTTGGTACCGGTCCGCAGAGAAAAAAGTAAATAACTTACATTATTTCCGTTTTATTTATATTTAAGTCTGAACGATGTTTTATTTTTTAAAAATGACCAGATTCCCTCTGTTACATCCGTCTAAGACTTACTCTTGATGCTTGTCTCGGTCACGTGATACATTTATCCGTCCCACCCTAAAGGCCAGTCCGTGAAAATATTTTCTGACATTAAACTGGTCTGTGGCCCAAAAAAGGTTGGGGACCACTGGTCTAAATGAGTCCCTCTGGAGCTTGAACGTGCGTACAGATCACCAGGGGAATCTTGCTAAAATGCAGACTCTAGTTCTGTCAGTCTGGTGTGGGCCATAAGACTTTGTATTTTTAACTTCCAGGTGTTACTGTGGCCAGTGGTCTGTGGACCACACTTTGAGTATGAAGATTCAAAATTACTAAGGATAGAGTGGCTCTTAACTGGAGGCCCTTTGCAGGGTGCAGACACATTACACTTTCACAAAACAATATATATTCCTGCAATCTACGTGCATATAAGGTGCCGTTTTAAAAGCACCAGGAGCCCAGAGACCAATGGGAATGAACCTTCTGGGTCTGCCACAATTTCCATGGCCTGTCTTGTCAAGACCATATATCCAGGTTCTTGACCAGCAGATCTGATCCCTGTGATCACAAGCTTGCTATTTACTAACAGGTTGCCTAGAGAAAGAAAAATCTTTGTAGGACAAGAAAACCAAAATGTCTCTTCCATTGTTCTTTCCCAAATTTGTCTCCTTGAGCACTGGCTTTTATCAAACCTCTGTCAAGAGGGAGCACAGCAGTCGCTGTCTGTTGCCTACTGAGCAGGAGACACGAGCAACAGAGGAAAGAGAACTCAGATTCTGCTTTAGTTGTCTGTGTCAGAAAGGGAAAGCTGTCATCTGGAGAGAGGGAAATCAGATACAAGGACAAGGAAAGGAAAATTTATCCCAAAGTGCAAGCCCCTCCACATAAGTGGAGAAGTAGGAATCACATGACAATTGACATCATGAGGAGAGATTTGGAAGTTGGAGTGGATACTGATCGTGTTCCCACGTGGCCTCCCCAAAGAAAGATGGAGAGGGTGGGACAGAGCCCCAGGGCCTGGCACAGACAGAGCCCAGCCTTACTTGGCAATGAGGCAGATCCTTTGGTGATGGTCAAACAGCTCCTGGGAGTCCTGGTTCCAGAAATGCATTCTCTTTAGAGCAGTATCCACCTGCTGCAGTCCGGAGCAGTTCAGCAGAACTCTCAGGGCGTCCTGGGCATAGCTAGGGCCCCAGGGGAGAGCTGAGTCATCACCTGACCATGGCCTTCACAGAACCAAGTACATGGGGTCCACCTTTTTATGCTGGGTTGGGGAAAGGAGATATTTAAAAGGAAGGAGACCGCTAAGGGATCTTCCTCTCTCTTGATTAACGGGACACGGGATGTGGGCCTCAGCTGAAATTGTAGCATGTACAGCCTAGGATTGATTCCAGAGCAGCTTCTTAACAGTTTAGTAGCAAAAGATGTTAAATGATGTAACCACTTGCTCAAGCTGTCTGTTGATGTTCTTCCTTGGATGCTTTAAATAAAGAGCACATATTCTCACTTACTTGGGTATGCTTGGAAGACAGAGTGGATTAAATATCTGAGGAGGACTGACTGTGTTGTCCTGTTCTGCGTGGCCTAGAAGTCCATGCTAGATGAGTGCAAAGAGCAGACAGCTGGGTCCAGATTTTCCCAGGCAGCAGCAGGGCTGACTGTCTTCTCTGGGGCAGAGGGAGGTGCTGCCTCTCACCCAATATAGACCGACTAAGCACTTGCTCTTATGAGCCCCAGACCACAGAGCCTTGGGGCCCGTCAGAGAGCTCAGGGCTGAGCCTGACTGTGTCTGTGTCTGGTGTGGGTCTCATGCTGCTGCCTGCGCTCCCCCCAACCCCGCCTTCCAGTGGCCACCTGTCAGTCAAGGAGAAGCCGTGTCCCATGGAAGTGGTGTGTTACACACTGCACCCACACTCAGTGAAGGTCCCAGCCAACTTCTAGGTACTCAGGGCAGGGACTTTGCTGAAGGCATTCCACCCTTCAGAGGAAGGAAAACTCGAATAAACCAGTGCACCGCGCTTGGGACTGTGAAGACTCCGCGTGACCCTGAGGGAGTCGAACAGGGACGGCAGGAAGCTACCCCTCATTCAGTCTGAACGAACCCCTGCCAGCTTACAACAGGCACTTCTCCATCACCAGCCGCATGCTGCTGCTGTAGGAGGCATGGAACATGAGGGCCATCAGGAGCTGTGGGAAGAACTGGCTCACTGCTTTCTTGTAGGAATCCATGGGCAGCAACGTGCACAGGACCTGGCACGCCTGCGGGGGAAGGAGAGTCAGGAATGTCACCATCTCTTTCTGGAGCCAGCCAGGGTGGGTGGCAGAGCCCCCCTACCCCCACTTCCGTGAAGGAAGCCTGAAGCAGGCGTGTATATTCCTTCACCTGATAGTGGCTGCTTTGAGCCAGGAATGGGCCAAGCATTCCATGGCAGTGAGCTCCCAGAGCACTAGGGGCAACACTCCCTGCCCCTCTGTCTCCCCCATCCCCACTGCCAAACGGGCAGGAAGCAAGCTGGTCCCTAGGGGGACACCAATCCTGAGGCCCCTGTCTGTGGCCCTGAAGACTAGTCCTACCTATAACCAGGTCCTGCCTGCGCTCAAACCATCCGGGGCAGTAGGATATTCACGGAGGCGGGCCAGCTCACTAACACAGCTTTCGCCACCCTGACTGGCCACACCAGAGAAGCACATCTCACAGCCTCATGTTGGTGGAGCACTGTCCATTTTTTTCTCTATCTCTGTAAGACTTGAATTTACTCCCAGGAATGGTGGTTTTGGTCTTTAGGTATGTGATGATGGACACAAATGACATTAGGCCTTCAGTGCCTATAAAAGTGTGTACGATTAGCTGGGGATTGCTGTCTCCTACACTGTCACCCTTGCTCAATTCCATCCCTACTGTTTGTCCTTGCATTCGCTGACATACCAGATGAGCTCCCATCACTGCAGGGCTTTTGCCCTTTTCCTTGTCTAGAACCCTGTCGCCCAGATACCTGTAAGGATCACTCCCTCACCTCATTCAGGTCTCTGATTAGATGTCACCTCTGCAGAGAGGCCTTCCTGGACCAACTCACCTGAACCCTCCCTATCACTTTCTTTCTGCCACAGCACTTTGCCTCTCTTCTAAGCTTTCTATCATCTCACAAATGACAGTTTTTGGTTCGTCTGTGTGCCTCACCAGAACATAAGCGTCATGAACAGGGAGTAATAAACATGTGTTGGATGCATGAAGGAGAGCCAGACTGTTAAAGGAAGCATGCGGAGCCCAAGGGCAGACAGGAAGTTTCCCGACCAGAAAGACAACATCACGTGTCATTTACCGCCACGGGCATCATGTTGGTATCATCGAAGGAGAAGCGCCTTCTGTCCGTGCTGTTCTCCCCAGGCTTTCCTTTCAGTATCAACAGGATTGTCTCCAGCACGTGGGGGGCCACTCTGGACTCGGAACCGGCTGCATCATACATCAGTTTCAAAGTGCTGCAAACACAACCCACCGAACGATGAGAATCGTGCGTTCCTCGTGTCCTACTTAACCGTGGGACAGGAATCAGAACCGTCTTGGTTTTACATTTTTCCATAGCAAAAGAGACACTGTAGAAAAATCTGGAACAAGCTAATCCCATTTTCAAGTGATCCTGTTGAGTCCTTTGTCTTTGAAAACAGAGGAAACTTTGCAGTAATAAAAAGTCTGCATAGCCTGCAGGTTGGTTTCCCATTTAGATGTCTGTTCAGCTCAATGTCAGGAACCGCTCAGCTTTCTGCTTCCCGCCCCCCATATTCTGTCACCCCCCCCCCCCACTTTGTGATCTGGTTTGTCTAGGGATCATAGAATATTTAGAAACTGGTATGGAAATACTAATTAACATGTAAATAAATACACCGGTTGAAAAAAAAAACCCAGGTAAAAACTAAATTAAAAACTCATTATATAAATTAAAAGATTAGAAAATTAAATGTAAAGTTAAAAAATTGAGCCTGACCAGGCGGTGGTGCAGTGGATAGAGCGTCGGACTGGGATGCCGAGGACCCAGGTTTGAGACCCTAAGGTCTCCAGCTTGAGTGTGGGCTCATCTGGTTTGAGCAAAGCTCACCAGCTTGGACCCAAGGTCACTGGCTCGGGCAAGGGGTTACTGGGTCTACTGAAGGCCCGTGGTCAAGGCACATATGAGAAAGCAATCAATAAACAACTAAGATGTCGCAACGCGCAACGAAAAATTAATGATTGGAGCTTCTCATCTCTCCGTTCCTGTCTGTCTGTCCCTGTCTATCTCTCTCTTTGTCTCTGTAAAAAAAAAGAAAAAAAAAGTTAAAATATTGAAATGAATGGCTCAGAGAAGTGAGTCATTTTGCCAAATGTCCCACATTTAGTTAGTGACATGGGTGTGACCAGAAGAACCCTGGCTTCTCAACCTCCTGGCCCATGGCTTCTTTCCCTATATACCTGGCCCCTCTTCAAGATTATTCTTACTACTGCTCGTCTTACAAAACTGCCACGTACCTCTGTGCTGGTGCGCTCCTGCTGTCTCGTCAGTTCACCCTGGGTTCTGAACCCTGTTGCTCAGCCTCTTTGCATTTGGGTTCCTAAATGCGGGCCTGGTCTCCCGGCACATGGCCAGACCCCGTTCCCTAGAACCCATTTCTCAACTGCCCCTGCCTCTTAGAACCATGCTTAACACCGCACGGACACAAAATCTCCCAGCCCACGCCATTCCCTTACCTCCTGGTCGTACCGGTGACTGATCAGGTCTTCCTTCTGTTTTTCTGATGTAGCTTACCTCCTAAGCCTCACCATTTCTGTCTTACTTACTGTTGCACAAGACCTGCTGGGGAATATTTTAATTAAGGTCATCCAACTCTAATCATCTTGCTTTCTGTACCTCCTCAATGCATGTTGTTTGAGCTGGATTCACTGGACTGTGACCTTCCACCCACGTGGGCATGTTTCCTCTCCTCAGCAAAATGCTGGAAGGTTGGTAATATTTACATATGGTGGGTGCTTAGTTCTTGAATGAAGAACACTGAGACTTAGGAAGATGTTTAGTTTTCAGGGATTTTTCTCAATTTTCTTACTGAGTTTTAAGCTTCCTAAATAAATGCAGTCCTACTGTTGGAAAGAGAAAGTCAGTCATAGAATTAGTTGAGCATTTTGCTGATCTCGATGCCCTTTCACAGACATTAACTCATTGAACCCGTGTGGCAGCTTTATACGTGAGAAGAACTTCATTTCACAGAAGAAGAAACTGAGGATCAAGGAGTTGATGAAACTTGCATAGCTGGAACAGAATTCAGATTCCTTTGTTTCCAAAGCCTGGATCCATGCCATAATACCACTTCCTGCCTTTTACACCATTAATGCTAGAGAAGTAATACCTTCCTTTCCATTGCACAAACTATAGAAATGGAGTGATGTCACTCACTGATCTCTTCTAATGTGCCTTCAGACCTGACATGTCCAGGTCTGTTTGACTCTGGACACTGTGAACAAACCCTTGTGGAAGGGTGCGGGGGCCTTACTTGTCTGCTGGGACTGGGTAGTCCATAAGCTGATAGATGACCTTCTTTGGTGAAGTACATGTCAACAACGTGATGATCCGCAACATAGAATGCTTCATAATGTGAGTCGAGTTCCCACTCAGTTCCTTGTAAATAGCATCCAGAATCTTAGACACCTGGCAAAAGAATTCACAGGTCAACAGGGGTTTCCTGCTCCATAGTCCCCTGCTAACCCAAGGCCTTTTGTGGACTTAAGAATTCAGCCCTTCTCAGAGTAACCAAGGCAGCAATGAACACAAAAATAAACAGTGGAGAGCTTATTTATACATGTGACCACTCAATGCAAAATGTTTATTTGTATGGGGAATAAACCTATCTGTGCATTTGATGAAAAATACCCATTTTTAGAAAAGGTTTATTTTGGGAATGTAGATGACTTTATTATGTAAGACATATAAGGTAAATATAGAAAACATGTAATTCAAAAATTTTTTAAATTTTTTAATTCTTTTTAAATTTTATTTATTTATTTATTTATTTTCCTGAAGTTGGAAACGAGGAGGCAGTCAGACTCCCGCATGCGCCCGACCGGGATCTACCCGGCATGCCCACCAGGGGGCAACGCTCTGCTCATCAGGGGCGTTGCTCTGTTCAACCAGAGCCACTCTAGCGCCTGAGGCAGAGGCCATGGAGCCATCCCCAGCGCCCGGGCCATCTCTGCTCCAATGGAGCCTTGGCTGTGGGAGGGGAAGAGAGAGACAGAGAGGAAGGAGAGGGGGAGGGGTGGAGAAGCAGATGGGTGCTTCTCCTGTGTGCCCTGGCCGGGAATCTAACCCGGGACTCCTGCACGCCAGGCCGACGCTCTAATTCAATCGGCCAGGGCTAATTCAATCTTTTAAAAAGAAAGTCAGAATAATGGAACAGAATCACAATGCAGCTATATACTTTTTTTTTTTTTTTTTTTTTTTACAATTGAAGACTTGAATCTACATACTGAACAGGTGAACTGTGTGTTGGAGGCCCAGAATAGTACACACTGAATCATAATCTTGAAATTTCTATTTATGGGCTTCATTTTAGTTTTATTTTTACCCCTTTTTATTCAATCCTGAATAATAGGAGTACTAGCTAGACCTGGGAATCTGTCTCAAATCAATGCTTATATAGTCAACATCAGATTTAATGCACCCAGATCACCTTACTTTTTATTTAAAAATACTCCTTAGAAATCGTAAGCTGAAAAGTTGAAGTACATTAATAATTTGTTGTAATTGCCTCATATACAATTCAATTATCTGTGCACAATCCTTTATTCCAAATGAAAGAAAAAAAGTGAAATGTTAAGTAGCACATTCTTCCCACCATGTATGTGTCACAGTGAACATGAAACGGGAGATGGTAAACCATTATTCTCTGTAAACTGTGGTGTGTAGTAGTTCCATGGGAAATCAGAATGAGGAGAAGATAAGCACTTGGGTGAAAGTGATAACACAGAAGGCAAGAGAAGGATGGGGAACCCATGAATCCTTTTCCATCTTTTCATTCTCATCAATAAGCTGAAGACAGTGAACGTTAATGGAAAGTGTGAATGATAAGAAGTGAAATAAAAGCAATCGAGTTGCGTGTAGTATTGCCACTCCTCCAGTAAGAATGAAAAACCTGCATGTAAGAGGTATGCATTGCGGTATTTTGTTGAGTTAAATGCTCTTCTATTGACGTCTGTAATTGGCATTGCAGAATATGACTATGGACGGTAAAATTCACACTAGTAATTTAAAATTTTAGTTGTTTTTTTACTTAGAAAGACTACATAGAAAAAAAAATCACCATGATAAATTGGGGGAGGGAGAGAGAGACTGTGGAGGAAGGAAGAGAACTTCGTGTCTTTGTACAGTTAATGGTACTTTTTCCTTACGTTTTGAACAAGATGCCCCACATTTAGTTCTGCATTGGTCCCGCAGAGCAGGTGGCCAGCCCTACAGCAAGCTGTGGGGCCTTGAAAACGTTGCTTAATGGTTATGAGGATGATTTCAATTATAGCTGTACTATTTTATTGTTGTTAATGTGTTTCTTTTTAAAATCTAAAGCAAATATGGCAACGTATGTATGGTATAAGTGGTGGGTGAAATGTTCATTATGTTATTTTCTAAACTTTTCTGTATGCTTGAAACATTTCACAAAAATGCCTCCTTGAATTAGTGACATAATGATGCAATGGCAAGGGCTACATGTGAAAAGAAGTAGCTATATGTAACAACAGGAGCACTTTAGAGGGCACACTGTGGGCCCCCTGCATATCATCAAGTGTCTTACCTTGGTGACCTTGTGGGAGTGGTATTCCAGAGTCTGGATCAGCGTGGTGGCCGCCTTCTCTGCAATTATGTGATCAGGTACAAAGAGCTTCAACAGGAGACTCCACACAAAGTCAGTCAGGAGGGATGGCAGTAAGATATGTCCTATACTCTGAAACCAAAAGAGAGCCATGACCCGGGGCCTTACCTACATCAGCCTACCCTCCTTTGTCATGGAGAAGCTGCAGGACTAAGCAGGGCCATGTGCTTTTTGTGGGCTCTAGGCACTTGTGCTGCTGTAGGCCTCTTCCTCCATTAAAAAAAATGTTAGAAATTATAATTTACAATTATGTTGGTATTAAGATGGCTATAAATTCAAGCTAAATTATTATTTTCTTCTTCTTTTTAAAGCAATGAAAACATTTTCATCTGGGTGAGTCAGCTCTGAGGGCAGGTCAGGTAGAGGTAGAAAACCATAGCATTCAATTTCAGAGGAACTGCAAAGTACTGATTTTACCCCAACTCGGCTACTTCCATGTGTGAGTCATTGTAAGCTCCCTTCAGCTTTGGAAATGGTTTTGCTCAGGTCAGAAACAAGTGTGATTAGTCAAAGAAAAGGAGGATAGGGTAGGAAAGGGTGTGGCCTTTTTCTCTTTCCCAAAGAAGGATTAAGAAGGAGGAAGAGAAAAAAACCACATGTCTGTGAGTGGGTTACAAAACATACAATTCAAACAATCCCTTTTTAGAGTTAGGGGACTATCCACGGACTGTAGACTATAAGCTGTGAGCAGGAACTACATGATTATGCATTTCTCAATTAAGAAAGATGGATGAGCCATATCTTCTTTTGTGTGTGTGTGTATTTCTTGTCTTTATTCCATATATATATGTGTGTGTATATATATATATATATATACTGAATGCTGTTACATTGTGTGTATACACATATGTAAAACAAAAATCATTAACATATAAATTTTGTTGAAATGAATTATCACAAAAATAATAATACAAATGAAGCAAAAGCCATAGGATAAAACAGTCTGTGTTACCTGAGTAATTTCAGTGCTGTTTTTTTTCAAGATGATGGGTTGTAATTCTGCATCAGAATCAGAAGACAGGATGAAGTCACTCCTATGCTTTATGATTTTATTTTGTACAATATCCTCTGTAAGAAAGAAAAGTTTGTTTTCTTTTTGCCTTATCCCTCGTTCCTTCTATGATATCACTACCAGTGTTTCCAGTTTTCTCTTTGTCCCAGTTCTGGCGATAGAAAGTTTTCTGCATATTGAACGCCCTAGATATAGTTTGGTCAGATAAACTATGTGACTGCACTGACCTAAAGTTTATCGAGTGTTTAGGAGAGGCTTCTGTGACATGAGTGAAGAACAGAGATTATTTTAATAGGTTGGCCAGATATCAGTACATTCAGTCCTCACATGCAGTGTTGGGGGCACTTGGAAAGCCACTGGGGAGGTGGTGTGGGGGACAGCAGGCTGAGTGGCAGTTCACAAGGGCTGTGGGTGGGGACAGCAGGCTGAGTGGCAGTTCACAAGGGCTGTGGGTGGTGTCGCAGGAGGACTGAAAGCCTTTTCTGCATCTATTGATAAGATCATGTGGTTTCTGTTCTTTGTTTTGTTGATATGGTGTATTATGTTAACTGTTGAACCATCCTTGAGATTCTGGGATGAATCCCACTTGATCATGATGTATTATTTTTTTAATATGTTGTTGTATTCAATTTGCTAGTATTTTGTTTAGTATTTTAGCATCTGTATTCATTAGAGATATTGGTCTGTAGTATTCTTTTTTTGTGCCGTCCTTGCCAGGTTTTGGTATGAGGGTTATGTTGGCCTCATAAAATGTGTTTGGAAGTATTGGTTCTTCTTCAATTTTTTGGAAGACTTTGAGTAGAATAGGAACCAAGTCTTCTTTGAATGTTTGATAGAATTCACTAGTATAACCGTCTGGACCTGGACTTTTATTTTTGGGGAGGTTTTTAATAGTTTTTTCTATTTCTTCCCTACTAAAAGGTCTGTTTAGGCTTTCTGCTTCTTCTTGACTCAGTCTAGGAAGGTTGTATTGTTCTAGGAATTTATCCATTTCTTCTAGATTGTTGAATTTAGTGGCATATAGTTTTTCGTAGTATTCTATAATAATTCTTTGTATATCTATGATATCTGTGGTGATTTCTCCTCTTTCATTTTGGATTTTGTTTATATGAGTTCTTTCTCTTTTTTCCTTGGTGAGTCTTGCCAAGGGTTTGTCAATTTTGTTGATCTTTTCAAAGAACCAGCTCCTTGTTCTATTAATTTTTTCTATAGTTTTTCTGTTCTCTATTTCATTTATTTCTGCTCTGATTTTTATTATCTCCTTTCTTCAGCTGGTTTTGGGTTGTCTTTGTTCTTCTTTTTCTAGTTTCTTAAGGTGTGAAGTTAAGTGATTCACTTGGGCTCTCTCTTGTTTGTTCATATAGGCCTAAAGTGCTATGAACTTCCCTCTTATCACTGCTTCTGCTGCATCCCAGAGATTCTGATATGTCGTATTGTCATTTTCATTTGTCTGTATATATCTTTTGATCTCTGAACTTATTTATTCTTTGACCCATTCATTTTTTAAAAGTATGTTGTTTACTTTCCACATTTTTGTGGGTTTTTTCCCTCTTTTTTTTGTAGTTGAATTCTAGTTTCAAGGCTTTATGATCAGAAAATATGCTTGGTACAATTTCGATTTTTCTGAATTTGCTCATGTTATTTTTGTGGCCCAACATATGATCAATTCCTGAGAATGTTCCATGTGCACTAGAGAAAAATGTATACTCTGTCACTTTGGGATGAAATGTCCTGTAGATGTCTATCATATCCAGGTACTCTAGTGTTTTGTTTAAGGCCAATATATCTTTATTGATTTTCTGTTTGGATGACCGATCTAGAGCCGTCAGCGGTGTATTGAGGTCTCCAAGGATGATTGTATTTTTGTCAGTTTTTGTTTTAAGGTCAATAAGTAGTTGTCTTATATATTTTGGTGCTCCTAGGTTTGGTGCATATATATTAAGAATTGTTATGTCTTCTTGATTCAGGGACCCCTTAATCATTATGAAATGACCATTTTTGTCTCTGAGTACTTTTGCTGTCTTGTAGTCAGCATTATTAGATATGAGTATTGCTACACCTGCTTTTTTTTGGATGTTATTTGCTTGTAGTATTGTTTTCCAGCCTTTCACTTTGAATTTGTTTTTATCCTTGTTGCTTAGATGTGTTTCTTGTAGGCAGCATACAGTTGGATTTTCTTTTTTAATCTATTCTGCTTCTCTGTGTCTTTTTATTGGTGAGTTTAATCCGTTTACATTTAGTGTAATTATTGACACTTGTGGGTTCCCTATTGCCATTTTATAAATTGCTTTCTGTTAGTTTTGTGTCTTGTTTGATTCTTCTCTTTTGTTTTTCTATCCTTTGTTTTTGTTTGGTTGTATTCCATACTTCGTTCCTCTGTTGCTATCTTTTTTAAGTCATGTGCTTCTGTGGTGATTTTTTCAAGGGTGGTTACCATTAAGTAATGAAAAGGGTTCCTACCATGTTCATTGTAGTACACTATCTTATGAGTACTTCTGCACTCTATTGTCCTTTACTACTGTTAATCTCTCTCCTCTCCCCCCCCTTTTCTTTGTTTTTGTTGTCACAGTTTAAATTTGGTTTTATTGTGTTCTTCTTGGAGCTTTTACTTGTGGCTTTGTTTTTTTTTTTGTTCTTTGTATGTGATTTGAGAACCCCCTTTAGTAATTCCTGGAGTGGGGGTTTTCTGATGATAAATTAATTCCTTCATCTTTTCTGTATCTGTGAATGTTTTTATTTCTCCTTCGTATTTGAAGGATAGCTTTGATGGGTATAGTATTCTTGGCTGAAAGTTCCTCTTTTTCAGGACTTTAAATATTGGGGTCCACTCTCTTCTAGCTTGTAGAGTTTCTGCTGAGAAATCCGATGATAATCTAATGGGCCTTCCTTTATATGTTGTGCTCTTCTTTTCCCTGGCCGCCTTGAGAATTTTTTCTTTGTCTTTGGTTTGTGCCAATTTCATTATGATGTGCCTTGAGGTAGGTTTGTTGGGGTTAAGAAAACTCGGTGTTCTGTTTGCTTCTTGAATTGAGGCTTTAGTTCTTTCCACAGGCTTGGGAAGTTCTCAGCTATTATTTGTTTGAATATGTTCTCCATTCCATTTTCTCTCTCTTCTCCCTCTGATATACCTATTATTCTTATGTTAGTCTTTTTGATGGAGTCAGACAATTCCTGTATGGCTTTCTCATTATTTTTTAATTTTTGAGTCTCTTTCTTCTTCTCTCTGTTGTGCCTCAAGTTGCTTGTCTTCTATTTCACTAATCCTACCTTCTATCTGGCCTGTTCTATTAGCTAAGCTTGCTACCTTGTTTTTCAGTTTGTGAATTGAGTTTTTCATCTCTGTTTGATTTATTTTTACAGTTTTAATTTCCTTGGTAATATATTCTTTGTATTTGTTGAGTTGTTTTCTTTTTTTTTTTTTTTTTTTGTATTTTTCTGAAGTTGGAAATGGGGAGGCAGTCAGATAGACTCCCGCATGTGCCCGACTGGGATCCACCCAGCATGCCCACCAGGGGGCGATGCTCTGCCCATCTTGGGGCATCGCTCTGCCACAATCAGAGCCATTCTAGTGCCTGAGGCAGAGGCCACAGAGCCATCCTCAGTGCCCGGGCAAACTTTGCTCCAATGGAGCCTTGGCTGCAGGAGGGGAAGAGAGAGACAGAGAGGAAGGAGAGGGGGAGGGGTGGAGAAGCAGATGGGTGCTTCTTCTGTGTGCCCTGGCCGGGAATCGAACCCGGGAATCCCGCACGCCAGGCTGACGCTCTACCACTGAGCCAAACAGCCAGGGCCTCTTGAGTTGTTTTCTAAGCTCCTTAAATTGCCTTTCTGTGTTTTCTTGTATAATATATCTCTGAGTATTTTTAGGATTTCTATTTTAAATTCTCTGTCATTTAGCTCCAAGTTTTCCAATATATTAAATTTTTTCTCCATAGATTTTTCCTCATCTATTTGTGCTACATCTCTGTCTTTTGTATCCATGATATTCGATTTCCTTTTCCTTAATGGCATCTGAGGGTGGTTTTGTTGATAGTACTTCATGTTCAGTGTGTGGGACTTCTAGACGCTCCAAGGATAGATTTTTCTGTCTCTGGTTGAAGAACTTGTTGAAATTTTGGGGAGATTTATCGGTATCACTCCTCACGGTGCCATTTCTCGGACGTCACTCCCCATGATCCATTTTTAAAAAATACTCTATTCATTTTAGAGAGAGAGAGAAGGGGGAGGAGCAGAAAGCATCAACTCCCATATAAGCCTTGACCAGGCAAGCCTGGAGTTTCGAACTGGTGACCTCAGTGTTCCAGGTCAACACTTTATCCACTGAGCCACCACAGGTCAGGCCCCATGATCCATTTTTAATTAGCTTTTGTACATGTATGAGATATAGCTTAAAGTTCTTTTTTTTTTATCTGTAAGTAACCAGTTTTTAAAGTTAAGTTTATTGGGCTGATATTGGTTAATAACATTAAATAAGTGTCAAGTGTACAGTTCTGTAATACACCATGTTTATACTGCATTGTGTGCTCACCCCTCACAGATGTCTTGTTTTTCTCCTGTACCATATGAAATAACCAAATTCTTAGACATCCTTGATTGTAATTTATCCTTTCTCCACTGAATTGCCTTTGAAACTTGGTCAAAATTCATTTGACCATATATATGTGGTTCTATTTCTGGACTCTATTGAGCACAGTGTTGAATAGAAGCAATGACAGGGCCTGTCCTTGTCTTTTTTCTGTTTTTTTTTGTTTTTTGAAAATTATTCACTATTTCACTATTAAGTGTAATGGCAGCTATAGGTTCACTCCTTAAATTCCATATGACATATTGTTATATCATGGTATATTGTTATTTTTGTGTATTGTAGTATTTGATTTGCTAATCTTGTTAAGAATTTTTGCATCTGTGCTCTTGAGAAACATTGACTTGTAGATTTTTATTTTTCTTGTAATGTCTTTACTTGGTTTTGGTATCAGAATCATGAGTTGGCAAGTATTCTCTTATCTTTACATTTCTGCATGAATTTGTATAATTTCTTCCTGAATGTTTGCTGAGTTTTCTTTGTGCATCTGGAGTTTTCTTTGTAAGGAGGCTTTTAACTACAAATTCATTTTCTTTGTGAGATATAGAGTATTCAGGTTATCTATTGTTTTTTGACTGAGCTTTAATAATTTGTGTTTTCAGTGTGTCTAAGTTGTCAAATTCACTGGCATAAAGTTGTTCATAATATCCCTTATTATTCTTTTAATGCCTATAAAATTTCTAGTGACATCATCTCTCTCATTCTTAATATTAGTACTTTGTGTCTTCTCTCTGACTTACCACTCTGATCTTCTCAAAGAGTCTGCTTTTAGCTTCATTCCTATTCTCTTACTGTTTTTCTGCTTTCTATTTTTGTTGGATTTTTCTCTGATCATAGTAGCAGACTCTTAGTATCCTTTAGAGAAGGTGATGATTCTTTCTTACCCTTCTGATACTGTGCAATGCAGAGGAGGTAGTACATTCCCTTGGACGCTAGCTGTTGGATGGACAGATCATTGTGGGAACACAAAAGAGACAGTTCTGCTGCCAGGACCCCCAGACATGGAACATGCACATTTATCTAGTGTGAAACAAAGTAGAGAAATATATTCTAAGAATGTAACTCTGAGAATAGAGAAGAACAGAATAATTCTTCATTGATTTGCATCATAGAGATACAGAGATCAAGCCTGTGAGAAGCTCAGCTTTTAATATATTAAAATATTTTAAATATTTTATTTATTACTAATATTTTTGATTTTTTTGTTTTATATGCTTATTTCCTCACACCCATTAATTTCACCAACCTAGCCCTCTTTAGAAGATATTATTTAAAGAGAAAGTTAATGGTAAAGCTTGATGCTTCTACTACTATGAGCTCTTACTAGTTTCCATGTTCTGGAAAATGCTGGTCTGCTTCCACCTGGTGGCATTTAGCAAACATTGCAGAACAGAGTGATCACTATGCCCACTTGGCTTCTCAGACAAATCTCAATGATAGATCGGAACACTGATGTGTGAGAGCCTTCTGCTGCACGTGTGAATTTACACATCTGCACTTTCACAGTGGAGGGTTGGGCTGTGTGTGGGGGACAATGGACTTTACAACTGTAACCGAGAGAGGCTGGGTATCCACAAGAGAGAGACATATTCATAGATAATTTAAAAGGCAGGCAAGGATTTCACTCAGGACATAGAAAACCCTAGAAATATTGGAAATTTTGAGATACCTATTTCTTCTCCACCTGAGAGGAAGCTATGGAAAAGTCTGAGAACACCCCAGTGTGTGTGAAGGTGGGAGGAAATGGGCACTCCAATATTCAAGGAATGCAGACTGGAGGCCAGCTGGGCATCACTCAACTCTCACCTCCTCATTCTTTCTGATCTGTTTCCTTTCTAAGTACATATAAGTACATACATACCTACACAAAGATGACCATTTTAGTACTGTTTGAAGTGGAGGGGGAAAAAAACCCCTGAATATACTAAACTATTCAGTTGAAAAATCCATCAACTAAAGAATAGTTAAGGAGGTTATAATATATTAGAGTTATGGAGTATATGCTGTGGTTAAAAGGATGAAACAAATCTATAAAAATACCTGTAGGACATATTGTGTATGAAAAAAGAAAATTGCAGAACTATAGGTAAATATGAAGTAACCTCAGTAAAGAAGCAGTAAGGGACAAAGTTATATGTCTCCATGTGTGTATGTGGGAGTCTGTTTGAAAGCTGCTGGGCAGACCACCCATCACTCGACTTGGCTATGGAGGAATCAGGGTAGGGAGGGTAGTGAATAAAGACTTTGGCTATATCTCTAGCATGTGTTAATGAAAGTACTCAAGAATCACTTGTATAAATTTAACATAAATGATGGTTTAAAAATATGATATAAGAAGGAGAAATAAGAAGCCAAGTAGGGATGGAAGACTTTATAAGGTTACAACTAACATTGATTGTGGTCTACAGAGAAGTATCGAGACAGTGGGCAAAACCCTGGTTTTACCATACTCATACTGTTGGTGTAAAGCAGTGGTAATCAACCTGGTCCCTACTGCCCACTAGTGGGCGTTTCAGCTTTCATGGTGGGCGGTAGTGGAGCAACCAAAGTATAAATAAAAAGATAGATTTAACTATAGTAAGTTGTTTTATAAAGATTTATTCTGCCAAACTTAGTGAAAATCCGACATAAAGCACTTAGTAAGTGATTATTATTATATGCTTTAACTTGCTGCAACTCTGCTTAATAAATTTTATAAAGTAAAATTACTTCCCTACTTTATAAATCACCATTACTGTGGAACCAGTGGGCGTGTAGAAAATTTTACTACTAACAGAGATACAAAAGCAGGCGGTAGGTATAAAAAGGTTGACTACCCCTGGTGTAAAGCATGAGGCATCTTAATCAGTTGATTGAGTAATTCCACTGATTGACAAAAATTCTTTCCTAAGATCCCAACCTACCAGCACAATCATACCCAGGAGGCATCTAATGCTCTCAAAACCCACGTCTTGGAAAAGAGCACTAGAGAAACACCTTCTTCAGAAGCAAGTGGCCAGAAAGTGTGCTGTGACTTACATATCCCGTGGCTTTCCTGGATGCATAGTTTAGCACCCTGTTGATGGTCACCATAATTCTCTTCTGCAGGTAGAAACTGTCTTCATGCATCCACACAATCATTTCCTGTTGAAAACACAAGAGCCATCCTAGAATCATGGTGTTTTCATTTCCAAAGCAGAGGGAACTTGGCCATGTCAAGGGGTCAGCCACGGTCTGTGATTATTTCACACCTAACCTATATTTATTAAAAGAACAAACAATGCCTGGCCAGGATGCTACTATCTACTTTTTTACTCCTTCTTCTACTATAATAACTACAAATGGGTTTTATTTTATTTAATTCTACCCAACAAGTATTTACTAATGTCCACTCTAATAGTCATGTTGCCAGGCATTATGAGAAGATCACCATGAGGCGATGAAGGGATCATCATGAGCTTCTCCTCTTCTTTTTCCTCTAAAATACATATTCTCTCTTACATATTTTTTAAATCACAGGATCTGATTTTCAGTTTCAAAAAATTAAAATGTTTTTTTTAATTTTTTTTTATTTTTTATTTTTTTTTCTTTTTCTTTCTGAAGCTGGAAACGGGGAGAGACAGTCAGACAGACTCCCGCATGCGCCCGACCGGGATCCACCCGGCACGCCCACCAGGGGCGACGCTCTGCCCACCAGGGGGCGATGCTCTGCCCCTCCGGGGCGTCGCTCTGCCGTGACCAGAGCCACTCTAGTGCCTGGGGCAGAGGCCAAGGAGCCATCCCCAGCGCCCGGGCCATCTTTGCTCCAGTGGAGCCTCGCTGCGGGAGGGGAAGAGAGAGACAGAGAGGAAGGAGGGGGGGCGGGGGTGGAGAAGCAAATGGGTGCTTCTCCTATGTGCCCTGGCCGGGAATCGAACCCGGGTCCCCCGCATGCCAGGCCGACGCTCTACTGCTGAGCCAACCGGCCAGGGCTAAAATGTTTTATAATCCTGAAATGTCATTTCATCTCAGAATTTTCTTTCCAAATTTACCACCCAGGTGTTTCCTGGCTCACTGTTCTGGAGTACATTTCTGGAGGTTGCTCAGTTAACAAGTTGTTGCAGATTTTGATTCTAGTCTATCTTGCTATAACTTCTACCTGTCGGTCCTAAACTGTTAGGTGCAGTGGCCCATTGACAACCCGGGGATGGGAAGGAAGCCTGTGCGTTTCACAGGCTCAGTACCATCAGCAGACTTGCAGTCTGTTGAGTCTGTAGTGTTTACACCAGTGGTTGGCCAAATCTCTTCCCTTCCACTAGCCCCCGTTGTAGAAACCTGTCCTCTAGTCTATTTCCTAGGACAGAAGAGTCTCTAAGTTTCAGGGGGTCAGCAGCCTCTACCTTTTCCAGGGGTCAGGTTTTGCATTTTCTGAGAACCAGGAGTATTTTTAGACAAGGAAGGCATAAGACTGAGATAGACTGCTCACAAAAATGAGGGGATATTTTATTGGCTCACATTTATATAAAATATCCCCTCATTTTTGTGGGCAGTGTAGTTAAGTAACAGGCTCCCAAGTTAGAGTAGCTCCTTCCCTCATTAGCATTGCATGCATTATTGCTCCTCTCTTTGCTTCTATTTCCATAGCTGTAAAGTGGGAGAAATACTAGTTACTTCCTCACAGGGTTATTTTAAGTATTAAACAAGATAACCCATGTAGTAAGTATTCATCTTAGTGTCTGATGTAGAGTACTGCTTAGTAAGCAGCATGGGGCGAGGGTTGTAGTCATGGAGCAAGAAGGAGACTTAAAAATTGTGAAGTTAACAATTTTAAAATGCACTGGAAACATTTGGGTCAAATTAGGCACCGATTAGTTCAGTAGATTTCCTTTTCCTTGACAGTCCTTCTTGTCCTCATAGATATCAATTCTGCTTCTTTGGTTGAATATGCTTTGTGGTTTGGACAACTCACAGGTGCTCCTGGTAGGGTAAGTGAGTCTGGTTTCTCATTTCCAGACTGCTGCCCCCTGGTGCCGTCATGTAAGGAATGCAAAATTAAAGACCATACGATGTCCTGAGAAGTCTTGTCTCTGGCTGGGACCTCAGAGACACAGTGAGGTCTTGGTTGTGAATGTGTGTTTTGGATGATTGTTAGAGTTTCCTTGTGATACCACAGTATCTGTGAAGATAGGCTGCTCACAAATTCCCTAGCCCTGGAGTGATTAGGGAGGAGTGTGCATATAGATCTATCAAAGCGTGGTTCACCGTTATAAGGACCCAAATGTAGTTTAGGCCGGTCATCCTGTTCTCTGTGGCCACATAGCACTTGGCTTCTCAGGTGTCTGTTGATGCCCTGTCCTCCCAAAATTAATTCTTAAAAGAATTAATTCAGATAAAGGGAAATGATTTAATTCAGGGGATATTTGTACACCTTAGGAAGAAAAAACTTTTTTTTTTCAGCCGTCAGATATTTGAAGGAGATGTTAAGTATGGCAAATAGGAACTAGTAAATTAAGTACAGTGTACTCAGATCGATGACACAAAACCCAAATTGCTAATTTCCCCTTTACTTTACCTTTAAAAGTTGAAGTTTGTAGAGGTCTTTAGACACTAAGATCAGAAGAGTGTTCTCATATATTTTTATAATACTGTGGTATAATTCCTAAGAAACAAAAAAAGTTGTATGACCAGCCAGCTAACCTTACATAAAATTTTACCCCGTTGTTCATAGTTTTGTATTCTGGTGTCCTGAGTTCTTCCCAGAAACCAGAGGTAAGGAGGGAGGGCATTAGCTCTGGTGAGGAGAGCGCCCAGTGCCATAAGCCGCGCATTTCGGTGCACTGTGCAGCTATGCTGAGGAAACAGACCACAGGCATTGCTGGTCTTACTATGGGACTCTCCCCACCTCCACCTTTTTCTGCTCACATTTTGTTCTTTCCAGAACTTGCCAGGAAACTTTCTGTCCTTGCTCAACCAATTAACCAAAAATCTGTTCACTCATTTGGTCCCTATGAGACCTATAAAATCCATTAAATCCCGCAGGTTGGAAAATTCGTGAGTCTAGGGGTATAGATCAGGGCTGGGAAATGCTATGTATCTATTGTATCTAAAAAGAGTGAAGGAGAAAACCGGCAAGATCATGACCTGTGTAGGGGTACTGCACAAGACTGCTGTGCGCGGGACTGCCGTGCGTGGGATGATGTCTCATCGCGATCGAAGGGAGCACACTCTCACCTCCAGGTCCTCCTTGTCATCTTCGTCCCCCATTGCTTCCACTTTGTCCAGACTTGGTATAGAAAATACCATTTTAAAGGATGACTTAAGTAACTGTAACTGAGTTTCATATTGCAGTAAGGGATCCAGGAAGCTGGCAAGCAAAAGATGTCGTTTTTAGATTGAAGAGAAAACAAATGTAACCTAATTGTAGTGATAAGAGAGAATAGCTTTTGCCTTTATGTGACACATTGGTTTTAAATACATGACACATTGGTTTTAAATAGTCGATGGTGCTTTAAATATATAGGGATGAATTTTTTTTTTTGCAAAAAATCATCTTTAATCAGTTATTTGGAAATCAGACTATTTTTCTCCGTAGACATAATCAGGTAATGTGGTTCCATTCTCAGCCAGCCGTACAAAGTCATGTGAGCTTTAGGCAGTGGCAGTATATTATGCCCACATTTTTCTGTAACCCATGATACTGTGTTTCTCACATTTTAATATTTCTGATATTGGAATGGATCTTCCAATTGATGGCAAAAGAGACCCGCCCATCAACAGCTAGAAGAATAAGTTGTGATACAGTTGTTATTCCTTTGGTGTATGTGACCCAGATAACAGTCCTTTCTGATTTTGTTTTTTGAGATAAAAATAATTATTTTTGAAAAGATGGTGATATTAGATGGTAAGGTATGAAATTTTGTGCTGGACTCAGAATCTCCTTTCTCTACTTGACAAGATACTCTAAATATCTGAAATTCACTGTTTGAAATGGAATCTCTGGGAATATATTAGGTAATTTTCAAATCCTGGAAGATTCATGGGTTCTAATGGATTATCAGACTCTGAAGAGCTACCTGTCAAAAGTTTCCAGTTGAATTTTCAGTGGAAGGTATTTACTGTCTAGGGATATACGATCTGGTTTAAGAAAATGCAAAATGAAGATTTCGATGAAATAGAAAACAGTGTCTTTCAGTGTATTTGGAAAACATATCTCCAGTCCTCAAAAAAATGCTAAAGTGGTCCAGATCATGAACAAGGATTGTGGAAATAGCGTGATACTCTGATGCCATGCATAACTGCTGATGGACAAACATCTTTGAATGTTAAGTGTGAAGAGAAGGCTGAAAGTCAGACGTTGGCCATACTAAAGATGGAAGTCACACGCAAGTCTGTGTATCAGCCTGGGCAATTGTTAGCAAGTATTTTGTTTGTTTTGGTTTGCATATAGTTTGTTTCCAAAAGAGCAGTTATTAAACTACTAATGTGTATGACAACAAGTGACATCTTAGTGTAAGTTCATTCTTATATTCTAGAATGTATGACCAGGTGGAATAGGAAGGCACTTGAGAAGAAAGAATAATAAACCTTTCTCACTAAATTTCTGTATGAGTTAGCTTTTGTTAAATTTTCTGAGCTAAATATTTGTTTCAAAGATTGAAGTGAAGTAACAAGTACAGCAAAAACAGTAAGAAAAATGTTACTTGGGAGTTTTTTTAATGAAGCAGTAAGTCTTAGATAAGAACAGTACACAAAAGGCAATATATATATATTTGTAAGTATAATTTCCAGAATTGCAATTGAATACAAGAAAGTAGATGCCTCCTAATAAAAGCTTGGGGACATTATATTAAACGTGGTCAGAAAAAATCAGGGGCCATATTAATAGGACACAATGTTTAATTCAAATTGGAGAGTATTAAGAGAGATAGATACAATTGTTATAAAATAATAAAAGGCATTGTTATTAATATGAAATATCCAAAATCACATAGAACTGGAATTTAGAAATTATTAAATATGATTATTAAAATGTATATTATATTATTAAAGATACAAGGAGAAATGGGAACACAGTTATAGGAAAGATTAAACACTCAAGTATTAGCATGTAGTAGGTAAAAATAATTCTGCAAAAGATGAGATATGGGCCCTGGCCGGTTGGCTCAGTGGTAGAGCGTCGGCCTGGCGTGCGGGGGACCCGGGTTCGATTCCCGGCCAGGGCACATAGGAGAAGCGCCCATTTGCTTCTCCACCCCCCCCTCCTTCCTCTCTGTCTCTCTCTTCCCCTCCCGCAGCCAAGGCTCCATTGGAGCAAAGATGGCCTGGGCGCTGGGGATGGCTCCTTGGCCTCTGCCCCAGGCGCTAGAGTGGCTCTGGTCAGGGCAGAGCATCGCCCCCTGGTGGGCCGAGCATTGCCCCTGGTGGGCGTGCCGGGTGGATCCCGGTCGGGTGCATGCGGGAGTCTGTCTGACTGTCTCTCCCCGTTTCCAGCTTCAGAAAAATACAAAAAAAAAAAAAAAAAAAAAAAGTAAAAAAAAAAAAAAGATGAGATATGTAATTTTAATATGGAAGTATACTTATTATATGTATAATACATATAACAAATTGTATTAAGTGAAATAACAAGGATTTTTTTTGAGACAATGGAATGCTGACAAATATTTATCATACACTTAGCCATAGAAAGTTTTAAAATATGAAAAGTTTATATGCTTCATTCTATAATTACAGTGAGAAATCTAGTTTTAAAATTAGAAGATTCAAAGTACTTAAAAATACTTAAATACTATCAAAAGTTTTTCTTACTGCCTGACCAGGTGGTGGCACAGTGGATGGAGTGTCAGACTGGGACGCATAGGACCCAGGTTTGAAACCCCGAGGTTGCTGGCTTGAGTACGGGCTCATCTGGTTTGAGCACAGCTCACCAGCTTGAACCCAAGGTTGCTGGCTTAAGCAAGGGGTCACTCGGTCTGCTGTAGCCCCCTGGTCAAAGCACATATGAGAAAGCAATTAATGAACAACTAAAGTGCCACAATAAAGAATTGATGCTTCGTCTCTGTCCCTATCTGTCCCTCTGTCTCTGTCTCTGTCTCTGTCTCTGTCGCACACACACAAAAAAGTTAAAATGAAAGAAATAAACTAAGCATAAATATATATATTTTTGTATTTTTCCGAAGTGAGAAACGGGGAGGCAGATGGATAGACTCCCACATGCGCCTGACCTGGATCCACCCGGCATGTCCACTAGGGGGTGACGCTCTGCCCATCTGGGGCATTGCTGCATTCCAACCAGAGCCACTCTAGCACCTAAGGCGGAGGCCACAGAGCCATCTTCAGTGCCTGAGCCAACTTTGGTTCGATGGAGCCCTGGCTGTGGGAGGGGAAGAGAGATATAGGAAAGAGAGGGGGAAGGGTGGAGAAGCAGATTGGCGCTTATCCTGTGTGCCCTGGCTGGGAATCGAACCTGGGACTTCCACATGCTGGCTGACGCTCTATCACTGAGCCAACCGGCCAGGAGCTAAGCATAAATATTTTAAAAGGTCTAAAAATAAAACCTAAGAAATGAAGGACATAAACAAAAGGAATACATTACAAAATGAGAAAAAGGGGAGATCATAAGTATAATGACTCTCTGTGGCAAGTTCAAATAAAGATTAAACAAATTAGGAATCAAGAATTGAATAATAAGAAAGACTACATTAGTCAAAAAAAGAAGTAAACTATTATATGGGTTTAAAAGAAACAAGATTGATTTATATGATTATACAGCCATATATGAAAATATAATATGTGTGAAGCTTTATGAACCAAACACTACTTGGCCAAACTATGAAGAGCAAAATCTGTAATAAATAAAAAAAATACAGGAAAACTATTATGTGGGAGATTTTTAACACATGTAGACAAAACAAAAATTAAAATACGGCATGGGCATCCTAGTCTAGGGTCTGCCTTTCCCATGAACCTTCCGAAATAAGATGCAATTTTTAAATAAGTGTTTATGTGTATTTTGAGGGGAAAGAGTCCAAAAGTTTCATTAGATTCTTAAAAGAATATTAGACTGGGTTACGAAGCACTGATATTGAGGACTTGACCACCAGGTGCTATGTATTTTACCTGTTTTGCATACTTATTTTCTCAGTACATCTTCTCAGCAATACTGAGGAGATAAATACCATTGTTACCCTCATCTTACCGATAAGTGACCTAGGACTTAGGGAAGTTGAATAACTTCTTCAAAATCTCAACACCTGTGAATGGTGGAGCTGATACCAGAAGCTTAGTCTGTATTATTCCAAAATCTTCACACTTAATCACTATTTTTATTTGTTTAGTATTATTTTCTAAGTTCTAGTTAATTCAACTAGGTAAGGGGTGCGCGCGCACACACACACACACACACACACACACACACACACACACACACACACACACCCTATCTTAAATGAGTTTATAAATCCAGAAAAGTTACCAATGAATGAAAATCAGAGATCTGGTTATAGTGGGTTATTCAAATTGAGTTTTAATAAAGACAATTTAAAAATATTAACTTATTTAAGAGTGTAAAGTTTAAGTGTTTAAAACAATGATTTGTAAAAATAGTGAAAGTAATATAAAACCACCAATCATGGTTTATCATTGGAATGTAAGTAAGAATGGCCCCATATTCTAAAAACTATTAATACATATTTATTATAGATTAAATAATGAAATAGTCCTTTAATCAAATCTGAAAACGTATTTAATAAATCTCAACATAATTTTCTAAGAAAAAAAATTCCTTGAAAGATTTTATTTAAACCGAGAACAAACATATTGCTAAATGAGAAGTAGTATGTTTTTATTAACAACAGGAACAGCATAATGGTTTAGTTTCTTATTTTAAAATATTGTGTTAGAGTTTCTTGTATTTCTGATAAGACATAATCTAAAAAAAATGTTTGGTAAGTTCAGTCAAATACAGGATAAACATCCCCCCCACCTGACATATCAAAATATCAGTAATTGCTTTTCAAACAATAAAATGAAACAGAAACCAAAATTCAATGTAACTAATAAATGTCCAGAATCTATATTAAAAATGCTTTAAACTTTCAAGGGAGACATAACACAAAGCTGGAATAAATAAAAATATATCTTTATAAATAAGAAGGTTACTTATAAATGTCAATTCTCAAATTATTTTACAAACTCTGAAACTGCAGCTACAATTTGGAGAATATTTTCATTAGAAATTAATAAAATACATTTACACTTAATTTGGAAAAATGAGTTGGGAGAGGACTATCATAGACTACTTTGCTGAAAAAAGATCAATAACGAAGATAGGGAAGATCTAGCTCAATCAGATACTGGAATCTATCACAAAACAGCACTAAGTCAAGACTGTGCAGTGGTGAGACCGAAATCAAACTCTAATGGAATAGAGGAGAAAATGCCCCAATATAGGAAGAGCAAACGCATGGATAAACACTTTATTTCCCTTTCCAGGCCAAATGTGGCATAAATTTATTGTGACAGTATTTTATATTGGGTTAAACTGTAATCTTATCACCACCTGTTCTTTTTTTTACTTGAATATTCTATTGAGATATTTGTGGATTCACATGCTGTTGTAAGAAATAATACAGGAAGACTTATTGTGTGTGCACTGTCCCTAGTGGCCCCCAGTGGTAGCATTCTCCAAAAGCTGTAGTGTAATACCACCACCAGAATCTCGACCCTTATTCAATCCACTGATCTTGCTGCAAATTCTCCAGTTTTACTTGCTCACGTTCTCGTGGATGTGTGTGTGTATTTATCAATAGTTCACGATTTTATTGCACAGGGAGGCTCATAAGTCTAGCACTCCCATCAAGATACTGCACAACTCAGAACCCTTTAAACCCATAGTGATTCCATTGGACAGACAACTACAGAAAAACATTCAAAGGGTTAAACATGCTATTGGAAATGAAGGATTTTACATGAGTATTGTCTGTATCAGGAGTCAGCAGACACTTTCTGTGATGACCCAGGGAATGACAAGAGGCCTTGCTGGCCTCCGTCTACTCCAGCTCCACTGCTGTAACACAAAAGCAGCTGTCGACAATACAGGAATTGCTGTTTTCCAACAAAACTTTGTTTATGACTTTCATATAATAGTTACAAGGCCTGAAATAGTCTACTTTTTATTTTTCTCCCAACTATTTAAAAATGTGAAAAACATTCTTATCTCTCAGGATGTACAAAACTAGGAAGCTGCAAACAGAGCAGGACTTAGCACATGGGCTATAGTTTGTCAGCTTCTGGTCTGCAGGACGGAATTGTGAAGCTCAACTTAAATTAGTTCATAAATAAAAGTAACTTCTAGACTCAAGAGTAACAAAAATCAAGTAACAAAATAAGTAGGAAATATTGAACATGATATTAAAGTACAATGTAGAATTAATTTTTAATCAGCTATCATACAAAAATAAAAGAAAAAAATATAGCCATGACTATAAAAATCAATTCTAATAAGATAAAAGAGGGCAACTTTAAAAACCATAAAAACATCATGAGAAGCTAATTAAGTATATACTACTACTAATAAAATCCAAAGAATGTGGAAAAATTCCCACATGAGATAATTCATAAATACATGAATGTATAAAAAATACTGAATCTTGCTTATGTTGAAAGTAATATAAATTAAAAAAACAATGAGGTAAAAATTAGAACCTATTCAAATTTTTAGCTAAGTAAAATAGGAAAAAGTAGGTAAGTATGTAAATTTAGGTAACTAGGCTTTGAACAAGCAATTAGTATTAAGTGAAATTCTTCTGGGCAGCAAATTGACAGTTTTTATGAAAAGCCCCAACAAGTTTCATCCCATCTGTATTAGTTGTGTTTCAGAGGAAGCAGATGAAAAACAAAAAAAAAGATTTGGAGGTGCAGGCAGTCTCCAGGAGAAGGGGAGGAGGAAGACAGGAGGGTTTGGGTAGGAAGAATCTTGGACAGCAAGTTCCAAGGAGGGTGTGGTCAGGCTGATGGGGATCCCTTAAGTCAAGTCACCCACCAGAATGGTCTGTCCCACCATGCTGGGTCATCAGAAGGGAGGTCTCAGCAGTGGTCCTGGAGGACCACACTGTTGACAGTTAGGGTCAGCCAGCAGCAGGGTACTTTCTGGTTGCCTGTCATCTAAATCAATAACTGCACGTAGCAGGGTGTTTTGAAGAAATATTTCAGAGAAGATGAAACCTTTTAGGTACGAAGTAATTCTCATAATTGTAGTAAAACATAATTTAGAAAAATTTAAAACTTGGGAAATAGTCTATGTACCATCATTAAAATGAAAATATCAATATAATTACAAAGAAGAAGAAAAACTTAAGAACTAATGCCCAAATCCAAAGGTGTTAGAGAAAACTGAGTGTGCGATCTGCTTATGATTGTGCAGTGGATTAAGTGCCTGCCTCTCCATGCAACACAGAAAGTTTGGGAGAGAGCACAAGAAAGAAATGCTTGCTGAGTTAGGATGGGGGAATTTGGAATACCTTTTCTTTATTTTTCACAATTGTGATTTTCCTCTATTACATTTTAAAGACAGTGAGTGAAGCAAGAGAGAATTATATATTATAGTATTTTTTACCTGGAGTTTATGGACAGAATGATGGCTTGATAACTTAACATGCCTGCATATGCATCACATAGACTGGCAGCCTTGTGCTCCTGTGTCAGGAGAAAGAGAAGAATCCATGGTAACAGACCTGGAAGATTCAGGGCATCATGGGACTGTACTAATGGGACCATATTGGACTGGAATAAAAGCCCAAGAGTTTGTAGAAGTGTTGAGACAAGGCAAAGTGCAATTTAAACCCATGATACTAAGTGCTGGCTTTTTATAGCTTACCCCTGCACTTATAGAAGTAGCATTTGCAGACACGATTTTATGAGGAATGCTCTTCACCAGGGTCACTTCTGCACAGCGCTCTAGTATCACTCAGTTTTCTATAATAACATGGACCTCTGCTTCCCATCTGTTAGCCAGCTTGTCTTTTTACAGGGGGCCAAATCTGTCACTACAGCTGCACCACAGGGTTATGATTCTGTCCCTTTTACTTCCCCATCGCACCTTCTGTTGAGTCACTGATTCACAGAGCGTCCCTTCCTTGTCCCCAGGCTTTCCCTCATGCCATATTATTTCTCGTTTTGTTAGTGCCAAAAGCCTATGTACACTGGTCAGCAGTAAGAGATGGCGACCTTGTATAGACTGGTTCTCCAGGGGTGTCATTCTATGAAGTTGTAGGCATTAGCCAGAAATTTCCCCTGCTTTCCCCAATTGCGCTTTTTGTTACTGTCTGGGACATAGAACACGCTCTCCAGTATTCCCAGGAATTCTTTGGTGTCTGGGGAGGTCTGATCATTCTGGCTTTAACTTCTATTCTGTGGCTGAGTTTCTCTTTTATCTTATTTTTAGTTACTCCCTTGTCATTATGGGTCTTTATGAGAAACTCATAGTACAATAAATGATAAAATGGCCATAATCCTGGAAACCTGTCCTTGGTAATATAGTCCAATAATGCTAGGTTCTAGGACCAGTCTGGTGGGCCTTAAGCTTTTAAATTTATGATTTGGGCTTTCTTTTCTAAGCTGATCATCTGCTTTTTATATATAGCTTATATCATTGATATTTTTATTCAATATCTGTTGTCATTCTTGGCTAGAAAAACTGGAGTCATACCAATTTCACTCATTCCTTAAAATCTCCGATGTTTCAAAGCACATGCATATCATGTGTGTGTCTGATGCCACCTTAGCCTGGGCCAAAATGGGATTATCATCATAATCATTATTTTGGGGGAATTTAGACTTCCTTCTAATAATTCCCAAACAATCCTGGTAAGTGCTCAAAGGGAGCCACGAGCTTGGCCCTCTAGCATATTATGCAAGCCTGCACCTTTTCCCTTCCTCTCTAGATCACTAGAATCTAGACAACAGCAAAATATCAACAAGTGCCGTGAGGTGGGGTATCTGAGTTGGGGTGAATATCCCACGCCCTTTCCTGCTAGGCTTGCTGTCTGTACTGGGGTTTTACTGAACATAGTGATGCTGTTGCGGATGGTGTCATGCCAAGGCTAGATATTGAGAGCTGAAGGCTGCACTCAGAATAAATTCACCCGCCACTCCCAAAGCTAGATAAACCATTTGCCACTACTGCAGAAACCACCTGAACCAGTGTAAGTAGGTAGTGCACTCTCGTACTGTAGTTCTGAACGTTTTTACTTGTTCTTCTATTGTAAATTTAGATACAAATGTGTGATTATTTTAAGGTGAGAGGAGGGGAGAGAGTGAGGCAGACTCCTGCATGTGCCCCGACCAGGAGTCAACCAGCAACCCCATCTAGGGGCCAGTGTTTGAGTACCGAGCTATTTTTAGTGTCTGAGGCTGATGCATGCCAGTGAAGCTATCCTTAGCATCAGGGGCCATGCTTGAACCAGTTGAGCCACTGGCTGTGGGAGGGGAAGAAGGAGAGAAGAAAGAGGGAAGTGGGGGGAGAAGCAGATGGGTCACTTCTCCTGTGTGCCCTGACCAGGAATTGAACCGGGACATCCATATGCTGGGGCAACGCTCTATCCACTGAGCCACCAGCCACGGCCACCAATTCATAGTTTAACCCAGCGATGAAACTTAGATTGTCTATAGAAGAATCTCTTTCAATACACTTTTAAAACATTATGGCCTCTTTATGTAAACATTAAAAAAAAAACAGTGCACAGGCCCTGGCCGGTTGGCTCAGTGGTAGAGCATCGGCCTGGCGTGCAGGAGTCCCAGGTTCAATTCCCGGCCAGGGCACACAGGAGAAGTGCCCATTTGCTTCTCCACCCCTCCCCCTCTCCTTCCTCTCTGTCTCTCTCTTCCCCTCCCGCAGCCAAGGCTCCATTGGAGCAAAGATGGCCCGGGCGCTGAGGATGGCTCTATGGCCTCTGCCTCAGGCGCTAGAATGGCTCTGGGCGCAACAAAGCAACGCCCCAGATAGGCAGAGCATCGCCCCCTGGTGGGCATGCCAGGTGGATCCCGGTCGGGCACATGTGGGAGTCTGTCTTACTGCCTCCCCATTTCCAACTTCAGAAAAAAACCCCCAAAAAACAAACAGTGCACAGACATGTACAAATGGGAAAACAGTGAACAAAGTCTCCAGGTCCCTCCACCTCGCCAGCTCCCATACCCTAGTTTCCATCCTGGAGTGTACAATTGTAAGTGGTTTCCTGAGCATCCTTCCAGAGATAGAGTGTGCTATATAGGAAAGTTAATAATGACACTCTGTTGGCTGAAAAGACTAGAAAAAAATCATTTTATATTTTTTGTATAATGCTGCCTCTAAGCCCTGTCTCTCCCTTCTCTGCCAACCTCCTACCCTGGAGTCCCTCCTAAGTAACTGTCTTCCTTACTAACCTCTGATTCCATGAATTCTCCATCTCTTTTCATTAGTAATACAGCATCACCCTTATCTTTTAATACTGAATTCTGTTTATTAAATGTTCAACTTCAAAATTTATTCACAGGTCACCCTCCATTCCCAGGGCAGGCGAGAGGCTTGGTTTCAGGGCTGACATAGGAGAGTGTGGAACCAGAGTCCATGAGTTTGTACCCTGTTTCTGGCACTTGGCAGTTAGGTGACCACAGGCAGGCCACTGCCTATCTCAGTTTCCTCACTTGCCAAGTGGAGTAAATGGAATTTCTTATCCTGTTAGGGCTGTTGTAAGGATTAAGTGGGTTTAGTCGTTTAAAGCACTCAGAGCATGTCTAGCATGTTCTGTAAATGCTATATAAGGGTTAGCTGTTCTTGCTATTATTGGACTGTTTCCTCTCTCACAGCTCTACTCACCTTTACTTCTGTGGGATTGTGGCTGTGAATTGGGAAGTACATATATTTTATCTGCCCACAGCATGACTTCCTGTCCTCTTCCTGTTGGTCATTACTCTGACACAGTTTGGTGGGAAGCATTTCCACCATGGTGATGGAAGGGTATGAAACATTGCAGCAGACAAGTCAGGAGAGAGTGGGGCAAACAGTGGGATGGGGCAAACTTTCATCCTTTTGAGTTAGTGCTGAAGGTCATTTCTAGGGGCACATGAGGGTAATCAAGAACATGCCTTTGTAGGGGGGAAAAAAAAGCTAAAAGCAGTGTTTAACCAAACTGCCATTTTTTTCACTTTCACCCCCACACACGTATTTTAAACTTTAATTATGACAGCCTTGTGATGGAGTGAACAAGTAATCTTCCCCCCCCAAGAGATTCCAGTTATATTAATTTCCTTACAGAATATAGCTTACCAGTTGCTGCCACTTCACAGTGGACTGCAGAAGCTGGAAATTAATGTTCGCTGCTAGTCAGGGAGAAGAAAGAGACCCGTTAAAAGGAAATACACTTAATTTCTTATCATTGAGTTGGGCATATCCCCAAATCTGAAGCTGGTATGACTTTGATGGCAAAGTCCAGTGCACACCCACACATACACTTAAACTTCAGGCAGTGTCCTTATGAATATGACGGCACAGCATTTAACAAAAGGGTTACCAAACAGGATATAGAAACACATTAAAGAACACTGCACTATCACCAAGTTGTAGTTATTCCAAACATACAAGGATGGTTCAATAAAAGAAAACCTAGAACACAGTTCTCAACATTAATTCCAAAAAAAAGGGGGGGATTATTCACATAATAATTTTTACTGAGGTAAAAAATTCTGGTAAAGTTTTAAATCTATTTTTTTTACTGTAATTCTTTTTTTTTTTCTAATTCAGTGAGAGGAGGGGAGGCAGAGACAGACAGCCATGTGTGCCCCGACCTGGATGCACCCGGCAAGCCCACTAGGGGGCAATGCTCTGCCCATCTGGGGCATTGTTCCATTGCTCAGCAACAAGCTCTTGGCATATGAGGGAGAGGCCATGGAGCCATCCTCTGCTCCTGGGGCCAACTTGCTTCAATTGAGCCATGGCTGCAGGAGGAGAAGAGAGAGAGAGAGGGAGAGAGAGAGGGAGGTAGAGACAGAGGGAGAGAGAGAGAGAGAGAAGTGAGAGGGGGAAGGGGTGGAGAAGCAGCAGATGGGCACTTCTCCTGTGTGCCCTGACCAGGAATCGAACCTGAGGCATTCACATGCCAGGCCAATGCTCTACCACGGAGTCAACCAACCAGGGCTTGAGCCAGATGTAATAAGGAAATAATTATAAACATTCTTATTAAAGAAAAAGACAAAGATGATCATTATTACTATTATCATTTGCTATTTCTGGACATTCCATCCAGTATTATTAGAAAATAGAAAGAGGCCCTGGCTGGTTGGCTCAGTGGTACAACATCAAACCTGGGACATCCACACTCCGGCCTGACGCTCTACCACTGAGCCAACAGACCAGAGTCTGTAATCTTTTTTTTTTTCAGAGACAGAGAGAGTCAGAGAGAGGGATAGACAGGGACAGACAGACAGGAATGGAGAGAGATGAGAAGCATCAATTATTAGTTTTTCATTGCAACACCTTAGTTGTTCATTGATTGCTTTCTCATGTGTGCCTTGACCGTGGGCCTTCAGCAGACCGAGTAACCCCTTGCTTGAGCCAGCGACCTTGGGTCCAAGCTGGTGAGCTTTGCTCAAACCAGATGAGCCCGTGCTCAAGCTGGCGACCTCGGGGTCTCGAACCTGGGTCCTCTGCATCCCAGTCTGATGCTCTCTCCACTGTCCCACCGCCTGGTCAGGCTGTAATATATTTTTTTAATAATTAAAAAAAAAAATTGGAATAGTTTTAGATTTACAGAAAAGTTACACAGATAGAACAGAGTTCTCAACACCCCTCACTGCCAGTTTCCCCTAATGTTAACATCTTAGTTAACCATGGCACATTTGTCAAAACTAAGAAATTAATGTTGGTACAGTTTTATTAACCCTAGGCTTTATTTGGATTCCTTTTGTTTTTTCCACTTATGTCTTTTTTCTGTTCCAGGATCCAGTCAGGATCCCTCCTTGCCTCTAGTTCTCATGTCTTCTTCATTCCCTTTGATCTGATCAGTAGCTGTTTTACAATCTTCCCTTGTTCATGACCTTGACAGTTAGTCAGGGATTTTGTAGAATATCTCTCAATTTAGCTGCTGTTTTCCTCATGATTAGACTGGAATACAGAGTTTTGGAATAAATATCACAGACATAATATGTCCTCATCATGAGAAAGTATCAGATTTGAAAATTAATTCATTAGTCCTACAATTTTTTCTTAGCAAATTTAAGAATTTGGCTTCATTTTTAATGTCGGCTTTCTTTCCTTCTGCCTTTCTTGAATTTATTCTGTTTTCCTATTTCTCACTTCTTGTTTTGGATATTTGATTCATTTATTTTCATTTCTTCTGGCTCATTCTTTTTCTCTTTGACCCAAGAATTCCTTAAAATAGAATAGTTTAGACGACAAGTAGTAGGTTTTTTATTTGTGCTTGTTTCATAAGTTCTGATTTTTTTTTTTTTTTTTTTTTTTGCATTGTGATTAGAGAAGATTTCTGCTCTTTCTGCATTTTGGGATTTATACAGAAACTTCTAGCCTAACATATATGATTATCCTTTATAAATATTCCTTTTTGTGGACATTAGAAACAAGATATATTCTTTGTTTTTGTGACTAGAGATTGATATATGGGTCTCTTTCACACATGTACATATATACCATACAGGACACTTACCTTTGTCTCTACCATGTCCTGAATTTGTTTTATGAGTCCTTGATGACATGCTGATAGAAGTAAATTAGTCTTCTACTATTAATTCTGCAAGAGAGTATTTTGTGTTAGCACATAAATCAGCAACTTCCCTATAGTGTTGTTTTGCTATATCAATTTTGATGCTACTATGTTGCATGGTACATAGATCATGTTAATTTTCTGTTGCTGTGTAACAAATTGTCACAAACTTCTAATGGCTTAAAAATTATTTTTATTTGATAGTTTCTATGGTTCAGAAGGTCGGGCTCTGTTTAGGATTTTAAACAAGTAGGATGCAGTATTAATTCACATGGCTGGAATCAAGTGGCTGTCATGGCCTGCTATCTCATTTGACACCCACCAACCTCTCCTAAGGTTATTTAGGTTGTTGACAGAATTCAGTTAAAAATCTTACAGAATTAAATATATACATGAAGAAATTTTAGAACCGATCTAGAATTTTCCCCACGACACAATTTTTTTATACTATTTTTTTACATGTGTATGATTTATTGTAATAAATAAATTATGACCAACTTTTTTTTTTTAATTGAGATTCAACCTGTTCAGTCTCACAAGCTCTTTACCTCCTGATGAAAATTTCTATTTCCAGACTTCTTGAAATTCAGCTTCATTGAGGAAAATGAAATATTTTCTGGAGGGAGTTCAATTTTAGAACTTGAGTGCTTGGGGTAAGACCAAACATTGGTAGGTGTCAACTTATGAGTGGTTTCCATAAGTTAACACATGTACTAAAAGTGTCTGCATGACAGAGGGATGTGGTCAGATGGTAGAAAATAGACACGAAGTTAGGAGATTGGTTAACAAAGATAAACTCTTCCAATCAGTAAATCTGGTAAGAACTTTAGAAGAGTGTCCATGGTGAGGTAAGTTCTAGTATATCCATACTTATTTCTTTTAACCGAGATGGACTTTTGACTGACTGAAGGAGTAATAGGAGGAAAATCACTTACTTGTGTGTGATTTTTCTGTGCCTATTGGCGAGGCGTGTTGTGCCGAGAATCTTTACCTCTTGGCCAAAGGTAAAATCCTCGGTCAACTACAAGAATCCTTTGATATGTTGTCTCCTGTCATGGCAACCACATATTACAAAGATTCCATTCTCGAATGGATGTGGCTCCTGCCTAGAAGGTTCTAACATGCTCAGGTGGCTACTAATGCTGACCTGAGACTACTGAGGAGAAAAGCTTTTGGTTCATATGTTACCAGGTCTGACAGGTAGCTCTGCAAACCAGTAGCCTGGTAAAAGGTGGGCAAAGAATGTGAATAGAAAATTCACAGGAGAGGAAAACTGAATGGTCAGTAAATATTAAAAGGTGCTTAATTGCCTTTGGAATTATGGAAATGCAAACCAATGAAATATACCATTTCACAACAAATAAGTAGAAATAATAAATAATAGCTAAATATAAATAAAAATTTGAAAATCTATTAAATGAGGGGAAAGGTAGAAAGAAACTTTCTCATACCATTGAAAGAAGTATAAATCGATATAGGTACTTTGTAGAGCAATTTGTCAAATTCTAATAAAATTGAAAATCTACACCCCAGAATTTCCAATTGCAGGTCCATAGACTTGAAAAATTTGTACAATTTGTGCTCGAGACATATTGTAAGGTTATTCATTGTAGCATTCTTTTTACAAGGTACAATTCACACCCCATAAAATGCATCCTTTTAAAGTGTACAATTGAGTAGTTTTCAATATATTTACAGAGCTGTACAATCATCAACACTGTCTGATTTTAGAATATTTTCATCAGCCCCCAAAGAAATCCTGTTCCCATTGGCAATCACTCTCTGGCTCTCTCTGCCCTAGCACCCGGTTGCCACTAATCTACTTTCTGTCCCCAAGGGTTTTCCTGTTCTGGACATTTCATATAAATGGAATCACACGATATATGGTCTTTTGTGACTGGCTTCAGTCACTTAATATAATGTTTTCAAAATGTATCCATGTTGTGGCTTAGATCAGTATACTTCCTTCCTATGGCTGAATAATATCCCATTGTATCAATATGCCACATTTTGTTTGTACATTCATTAGTTAATGTAGATTTGGCTGTTTCCTACTTTTGGCTGTTATGAATAATACGTCTATAAACATCCATGTACAAGGTTTTGTGTGGATGTATGCTTTTGTTTCTTTGGGTAGATACCTGGAAGTAGAATTGTTGCTTCATATAATAACTTTATTTTTAAATTTATGAGGAGCTACCAAACTTCTTTCCAAAGTGGCCTCACCATTTCATAATCTCATTGGCAATGTATGAGGATCCCAGTCCCCCCCACCCCCGCTTGCCACACTTGATAGTTTAAAAAAGTTATTATTATAGCTACCTGCATACCTAGTGGATGTGAAGTGGTATCTCATGGTAATTTTGATTTGTATTTTCCTAATGACTAATTATGTTGAGCATGTTTTTATTTATTAATTAGCCATTTGTAGGGGTTAAGAAAACTCAAGAGTTCTGTTTGCTTCTTGAATTTGAGGCTTTAGTTCTTTCCACAGGCTTGGGAAGTTCTCATCTATTATTTGTTTGAGTATGTTCTCCATTCCATTTTCTCTCTCTTTTCCCTCTGATATACCTATTATTCTTATGTTATTCTTTTTGATGGAGTCAGATAATTCTTGTAGGGCTATCTCATTTTTTTTGATTTTTGAGTCTCTTTCTTCTTCTCTCTGTTGTGCCTCAAGTTGCTTGTCTTCTATTTCACTAATCCTACCTTCTATCTGGCCTGTTCTATTAGCTAAGCTTGTTACCTCGTTTTTCAGCTCGTGAATTGAGTTTTTCATCTCTGTTTGATTTGTTTTTATAGTTTCAATTACCTTGGAAATATATTCTTTGTGTTCATTGAGTTGTTTTCTGAGCTCCCTAAATTGCCTTTCTGTGTTTTCTTGTATATCTCTGAGTATTTTTAGGATTTCTATTTTAAATTCTCTGTTGTTTAACTCCAAGGTTTCCAATATATTAAATTTTTTCTCCATAGATTTTTTCCTCATCTAGCTGTGTTACCTCTCTTTCTTTTGTATCTATGATATTCGATTTTCTCTTCCTTAATGGCATCTGAGGGTGGTTTTGTTGATAGTATTAATGAGATTTAATAAAGAATAAAAAGTTAAAAAAATAAAAAATCGGCCCTGGCCGGTTGGCTCAGCGGTAGAGCATCGGCCTGGCGTGCAGGGGACCCGGGTTCGATTCTCGGCCAGGGCACATAGGAGAAGCGCCCATTTGCTTCTCCACCCCTCCCCTCCTTCCTCTCTGTCTCTCTCTTCCCCTCCCGCAGCCAAGGCTCCATTGGAGCAAAGATGGCCCGGGCACTGGGGATGGCTCCTTGGCCTCTGCCCCAGGCGCTAGAGTGGCTCTGGTCGCGACAGAGCGACGCCCCGGAGGGGCAGAGCATCACCCCCTGGTGGGCAGAGCGTCGCCCCTGGTGGGCGTGCCGGGTGGATCCCGGTCGGGCGCATGCGGGAGTCTGTCTGACTCTCTCCCCGTTTCCAGCTTCAGAAAAATACAAAAAAAAAAAAAAAAAAATCAAAGAGTTGTTTATTTTTTAAAAAATTAATAAATAAAGAAAAATAAAATAAAATAAAAATAAAAAAAGGAAATTATTCTCCCCCCTTCTTTTTTTCTCTCCTCTCCTCTCCCCTCTTTCTTGAGAAAATCTTGTGGTGAACTGTGAATTATATTGTACTAAATAGAACAAACAATGCCTGTAATGGAGGGCCTGAATTGGGGAGAAGTAATAAAGGGGCAAAAAAAAAACACCCAGAAAAAAAGGGGGTGTGGACCCACAAAAAGCAAATAAGGAAAAAATTTGGGTCAAGGATAAAATGATTTGCTTTTAGGTGTTGGTTGACTAAGAGTTATGATGAGAGGAATAAGAGGGAAACAGGAAAATGGGGGGACAAATTAAAAAATTACTATTGTATTTAGTGGAACAAGAACTAGATAAAATGGAGAGCCAGGGATGGGAGCACTGCTAGTGAGTTAAAAAGGTGAAGTAAAACCCCCCCAAAATGCCACAAACATAAGTTTGAGTCCCAGATAAGATAATTTGTTCGTTATTGAGGTTTGAATGAGAGGAGACGTAAAGGAGAAAGGAAGAAACTAATATAGAGGGAGAAAAGAAAGAGAGAGAGAGAGAAAAAAAAGAGGGAACCACTAAAAGAAGAAAAAAGAAAAAAGGAGAAAGAGAGAGTTAAGGGTTTTGGAGTGCAACCCTCATAGAGAGAAAGGAAGAGGAAAGAAAAGATAATGGGAGATGTAACACTTATGGGTAGTGTAGTTGAAGGAGAGGAGAGAGTAAGACCGGCAGAGAGTTAATCGACCAAATTGGAGGAGGAAAAAAAAAATCAAGAATGAAGATAAGAGAAACAAACGAACAAATATAATAAAATGGGATAGGTTATAAAGTCTGCAGATTATTCTTGATTTTGAGAGGTTATCTTCGTGCTTTTTCTTTTCTCTCCCTCTTCCTGGTCGGTGACTCTGTACCCCGGGTTCTGCCCCTTTGGCACGCTCAGGTAGAGGTTTGCAGTTGATAAGTCTCTATGGCGATGTCAAGTATTGGGCTTCAGTCTCGTTGGCAGTCGAGGCTCATTAGCATTTATAGGCTCCAACAGTGAGAGAGTCTGTGTTCCTGGAGCCTCTCTCCTAGTCTTTCCTTCCTCAATTAGTAGCCTGATAATCCAGCTATGGGGTTGCTGCTGCCTCTGCCTGGATAGTAAGAGGCTCAAAGAGCTGGCAACTCCCTACTCTATTTCCACTCAGCACAGGGCTCTGGGTAAGGCTCAGTCAGTCAGAGCTGCTAGCATAATCAGGCGGGGCTTCCGCCCACTCAAAGACCTCTGGCTCTGCCACTCTGTCTGGTAACACGGGCGGGCGCCCACTCCTGGGGCGCTTGGAGGAAACTCTCACTCACTATCTGTGCGCAGACCAGGATATCAGGCCGGAAGTCTCACACTCTGAGTGAAACCTCCACCCGCATGGAAAAGTTCTAGCGTTGGAATTGGCTCTCGCTCCCTCCCCGTGCGCGGCTTTTTCAGGGCGCTGGGGCGGCCTGGAGATTCCGCTTTTGGCCCACACAAAGGCCTCTGCCTCTGCCCCTCTGTGGGATAACACGGGCGCGCACTGCCGAGGCACTCGGAGGAATCTCTTGCTCACTATCTGCGCGCACAGACCAGGATATCAGTCCAGCTGCCTCACCCTCTGAGTGAAACCCCCACCCACATGGAAAAGTTCCAGCATTGGAATTGGCTCTCGCTCCCTCCCCATGCGCGGCTTTTTCAGGGTGCTGGGGCGGCCTGAGATTCCACTTTTGGCCCACACAGAGGCCTCTGACTCTGCCCCTGTGGGATAACACGGGCTCCCACTCCTGAGGTGCTGGGAGGAATCTCTTGCCCACTCTCCGTGCGCGCTGACCAGGATATCAGGCCAGCCGCCTCACCCTCTGAGTGAAACCCCTCCCGCACGGAAAAGTTCCAGCATTGGAATTGGCTCTCGCTCCCTCCCTGTGCGCGGCCCTTTCAGGGCGCTGGGGTTGCCTGAGATTCTGCCTTCGGCCCACACAAAGGCCCCTGACTCTGTCTCTCTGTGGGATAACACGGGCGCCCACTGCTGAGGCACTGAGAGGAATCTCTCGCCCACTATCTGCGCGCGCCGACCAGGAGATTGGGGAAAATGGCTGCCCCACTTGTCTTTCTTTGTCTGGGTTTGGTGCGAGTGTTAGCTTGTATTGACTGGGTTACCACAGGCACAGTTTTTCCTCGGCTTGGATCTCCGTGCCACAGCCTGGTTTGGCCGTTTGTGCCGCGGCCTGGATCTATTCACCCCCTTTGCCCGCCTCAGTTTCTATATTCTCAGTTCCCAGTGAAAGCAGTCCTATTTAGGTTAGTGAGGAAGGCGGAGCATTTCTTACTCCCTATTTCCTTCGGGGTTTGATTATATATTTAGCCAATTTTTCGTTCTACCATACCTTCAGGTGTATTGGGAAACATCTGGAGGCTCCAAAGATAGGTTTTTCTGTTTCTGGTTGAAGATCTTGTTGAGTTTTGGGGGAGATTTATCGGTATCACTTCCTACCACGCCATTACTCTGACGTCATCTCCTAATTAGCCATTTGTAGATCTTCTTTGTTGTTGTTGGTTTTATTTTGTGGATGTAGTGACTTAACTGAACTAATTTTGTAAAGTTTATAACCTTTGTCACAGGTGTCCACTGAATTTTCTGTTCAGTTAGCTACTAATATGGCAGATTTCCTTGAAGGTTTTGAACCTCTAAGTATTCCAGCCTTTGCCAAGGGGCACTGTGTTTGTGTTGTAGAATGCTTTTTACACTTCCAGCAACTGATAACACTGACCTAGCCTTTGCTTCCTAATTGTAAAGAACCTCAAAGTTAACCAGAGATAAGAGATTAGAACCTTCTCAGGTCTTTTCTTGTCATGAATAGAGCCCTGCACATGTGTATAACTTCTAGATTTCCAGGGATATGTGAGTTTTCAAAGCCTGTTGCCATCACATTCCCTAACTTTTCCTTTTAAGTTTTTTGGCCAGCTTTTTATTTGCCCAAACTGGTCTTGCTACCTCAGACAGCTGCAGTTTTAAACAATTGCCACTGGTTGGTTTTGACAAATGTTCTGGGAATAGGCCCATTTTCCCTGGAAGAGTTTTGAGTAATATGAAATAAAAACGAGTCCTGGGAATGGTGCTTTTTCAAGGAGACAACAAGTCAAATAGTGATGCTTCCCTGGAGGATTTGGGGGAGCTATAAATCTATTCTGCCCTCTCTAACAGGGGGTAGGCTGCTGATTTTCATAGCAACTGTTGGTTTTCAGCCATTTTTAAAAGTAAACATTTCTTAGATGTTTGTAAACTTTTGATTAATTCCCCTGAGTTCTGAAAATGTTGATTTTGACAATTTTTCCAGTATTCTCATTGCTTTTATGGAGGAACAAATTTTTTAAGAGTTCTTGCTTCACCATTACCAAAGTACTTACACAACATTGTTTTTAATAGGAAAAAGGTATTGGAAAACATTTTTATAGTAGGATAATGAACACAAAAATTGTAATCTCTTCATACAGTGGAACTCAGCAGTTAAAATAATGGACTAAGGTTATATATCTATACATGAATAGCAATAAAAAACAAATAGTAGAATGATACCCACAGTATAATAATATTTATGTAATGAAAACACACAGAAAGTATTTCTGATATGGGCATATATAAAACGTAAATTATTATTACAAAACATGGTCTGGGAGGATAAATGATAGGAATGGGAAAAAAGTAATGTTTTCTATAATATTTTATTTAAAAAAATGTGGACACATGAGTATTGGCTATATAAATTTTATGCTTTTTCTTTTCTTAGCAAGAAAGAACATCTTACTGGATTGAATTCTTCTATTCTTTGGGAATTCACTGGACTCTGTCCATTTTTTTAAAATAATCTATGGGTGGAGTGAAAACAAAAGACAAGGGTGAGATAAATAAGTGCTGAACCACAACTGGATATGTTATAAAATGATCTTGAAATGGCTTTCAAATGTGGAATGTCAAATTCTGGTTTTCATTTTACTTTTAAATAATCACAAGTTCAAACCAGACCAAAAAATACGATTCATTGGCTTCTTCCTCTCTAAAATTCTTAGTAGTATTTCTGTGCTCCAGCCAAAGAAAGGAAACTTTTGACATTGTTTCTCTTCTTTCCCCTGACACTGTTGGTTTGTAATATCTCCATAGCTTCCAAAGGAGGAGGAGGGAGCTGCTTTATAATTATAACCAATTGTAAGAACATAGTACCTCTTCCAGAGAATTTTGACATCCTCTCAATAATGTGGTAGCACAGACATCAAGTTCTCTTTGACAGGTAGGAGTGGGAGAATCTGAATTGCTGTGGTACAAAGTCATTTCTCTCACATGACTTTTTGACGAGGGTGAAGATGAAAAGCAAACCTCAACAGCCCCTCCTGGCAGGAGAAGCTTCTAAGCCCAACAGTGTACTCATTACAACAAAGAGCCACTAGGTGTCACTAAAGGTAACATTTGTAGGCATTAGAGAGTATAACCAGGAAAACGGAAAAGGCAAGTGAAGTCCGCCATATTACTGGGGAAAACGGAAGTTCCAACCCATTACCCCCAGGAAATGGTTTCAGACCCTGTCATATCTGTGTGTGGACCCATTTGGGTTGACATCACTTTTAACAGAAAAATAACTAAATAAGCTCAGAAAACTCAAGGCATATAGTGTAAGATGACTCTCTTAATGAAATGTGCTTACGATTCCAAGTCTTGAGTGCTGGAGTTACTCCTGAAAATTGTGATTGAAATGTCAACAGCTGCCCCCAGGTGAAAAGTAAGTCAGATAAACTGACTTCTCATTAAAGAAGGACACTTAAGATTTTTTTTTTCCAAATCCATCTCTACTGTTTGCTCCTCACCCCTACCCCTTCTGTCTTTATTATTCTGAAAGCTGTAACTAGAAAATAGTGTGAACTCAATGCATACTTGTTGAATGACCAGTATGAATCAAGGGAAGAAAACCAACATTCATTTAATGCCTCTTTATACCTGTTTTGTCTGCCTTCTTACATTCCTTTTTAAAATATAATCTTCACAAAAAAAAAAATAAAAACAAACAAAAGACAAACATGAAAACAACCCCAGAGAGATAGTTATTGGACCCATTGCTTTATATAAACAGCACTCATGGAATATAATCACAAATGATCTTTACTTTTATTTCTCATTGTCCTGTTAACTTTGCTCAGTAGGAAAGCTCTTACCTGCCCCTGAATAAAACCCTCAGACACATCTATGACATTTCTGATCTCTTGTTGGTCCTAAAAAGTTCTATAATCACATTAGGCCCTGACTGGGTAGCTCAGTTAGTTAGAATGTCATCCTGATATAACTAGGTTGTGAGTTTGACCTCTGGTCAGGGCACATACAAGAACCAACCAATGAATGCATAAATAAATTGATGTTTCTTTTTCTCTCTCCCTCTCCCTTTCTCTCTAAAATCAATAATAAAAAAGGTCTATACTTAAAGTAGAAGAGCTATCACAATTTAGTAACTTAAATTGTCCAATTTCATGTAGTAGCACAACATATTTCACTTCAAATCACAGAGCCTTCTTTTCCAAGCTGGAGCTGTCGGAGACCTGGCAGCCTCCAGAGGAGGTAGAGAATACTTATTCCCTTTTTCTTACTCAACTCCATGTTCAGAAGTCCTTGCTAGAAATATCTCACTGCACATCCCAAGATGCAAGCTATGCATTTTCTTCTGGCTGGCCATTCTTCTTCAAGTTTTTCATATCCTTTTATTTTCTTTAATGTATTCTTAGAATATTCTTTCATAACTTTTAAAAAATTAATAAATACTGTGCCATTTTCTCCTTCAATAATAATAGAATTCCCATTTGTTAGAGGACATGGCCACTTGGAATAAGAACTACATTTCCTAGTATTCCTCATCAGGGTCCATGTGCAAATTCTTGGAATGATCCTTGAATGGTGAGGCTGGCTTTGTCTTCCCTTCTCCCCTCCCTATTGGCTGCAGCCAGGACAGGATCACTACAGACTGGACTGGACAATGAGGTGGAAGCCCTGGGCTGAGGGCTTCAATGGTCATGGAACTGACCTGGCAACCTTGGTCTTTATTTGTAAACACAGATAAATGAACTTATGATCGACTGTTAAGTTTTTATCGCTTTCAGACATACACAATCCAAACTGATAGAAACACAGAACTCAGTGAAATTTAATTGTAAGGAAGCTGTTACTAATAAAGTCAAGGTTGGAAAAGTAGTCTTTACTCATGCAAATTGATTTTCACCACGTACCTGTGTGACACTGTATGAGGTTCTGGAAGAAGAGGGGGGTACAGAGGTGAAATTAGGGAGGGCTTGCTGCAAGAGGTCACTGTCATCCTGTTCTTCTTCTTCTTCCTGGGGCTGATTTCTCCTCCAGCAGTTCAGAGCTGCTGCTTCTCTGTTCTCTGAGAACACTCCTCTGTCCTTTGCTTATCAAAATGCAGTTGCCACAGGCACCACAGGAGGGCACTGTGTGGGGCCGCACTCGCTGCTGCAGGGACCACGTATTTAGACCCTCTTGCCAGGTAATTCAGAAACTTCAAGAGTCTGAAGGAAGAGTTCACAGCCTGCAACACCACAGTCACACTTTAAGAGATCTACAGAGAGAGATTCCTTCAAAATGTTTACAAAGACATTCATCACGGTATATAAATTTCACATTTATACTGTGAAACAGGAATAATGCCAGTATCAATAAAAGAAAAATGATGACCTCAGTTATGAGGTATACCCCCAAATTAAATAATATTATGCAGTTACTAGAATTATGTTTGGGAGAATTTTCAAAGATGGAGAAACTCTAACAGTGTAATTTTCACTATATCAAATCAGAATGCAAAGCTACATGCATCATGAATTTAATTACGTAAACATTAAAGAAAAAAATGAGACAAAATAGCTCCCTTTATACAAAATAATTAACAATTGATTATTATACATAATTTAGAACATAGAGAAATGAAAGGATAAGACAGGAGAGATAACTCACAGCCCAGGGACCACCAAGCCCCAGTAGAGTCTGCCAAGACCCAAGCACCCAAAGAAAGATACTGAAAAAAAAAAATACATCATTGGGATTTTTTAAAGACCTTATTCATTGATTTTATAGCGAGAGGAGAGAGGTCAGGGAGGAATGAGAAGTATCTACTCATACTTGCTTCACTTGGGTTGTTCATTGATAACTTGTCCTGTGTGCCTTGACCGGACAAGCCCACAGTTTTAAACCTGTGACATTCCAGCATTCCAGGTTGATGCTGTATCCACTGCGCCACCACAGTCCAGGCTAAATCACTGTTATTTTAAGCTACTAAATTTTGTTGCAATTTGTAACATCACAAAAGCTAACTGATGCATCATTTAGTTACTGAAACCCAGGGAGCCATTGTTCTTCTCTCCATTATCATAACATTTGTGAAAGGAAGGAGCCAACTTTCAATGAAGAATGGTTCAAGAGAACCAGCAGGCGAATGGTTCATCTCATGCACCATGCCCCCATAACCCCCATTTTTACCTGCAGGAAAGCAGACTTTATTGCAGATGGAAACTTCTGCCTGTGAACTCTGAATGGTAACCTAACCCACTGGGCCCGTGAGAAGCTGGTGATCACAGGCTCATTAGAGCCTCAAATGCTGCCTGTCCCTCCTGCTCCATGGGCTGTACTTGCATGACTGTAGTTGCCCCCTTAATTTGTGTAATGGGGAGAAAGCCTGGACCCTTAGTTCATTGAAATAAAGTCTCACTTCAGGGTGGAAGAAAGCATGTGGGTATCAAATATTTTTTGTCAAGTGCCTGAAAAGGAAAGGCAGGGAATTCAAATGAGTGTTGGAAAAACAGGTTGTCATTTCTTGGTAACACATTCCAATTCTTTCTTATGGACCTTGGGTGGAAATTTTTTCCTCCCTTCAGTTTTCAGCTCACGTGTATTTCCAGGGAAACCCAATCCTTCTACTTCTTACTCACTTACACTTAACTCATCACAGTGTTTCTCACGAACTATTTCCAATGGGCCTTTAAAACATGAGTTCATTTTCTGGGAGAATGAGTTCTGAATTCTGCCTACTCAGATAGTACACACACAAAGAGGATGTGACATACAGTATTTGTCTTTCTCTGTCTGACTTACCTCACTATATCTAATACCCACCACTTGGCCCATCCATCTTGTCACAGATGGCAAGATTCCGTTCTTTTTATTACTGTATAATATTCCATTGTGTGTGTATATTGCAAATATACCGCATCTTCTCTACCTATTCATTTAATTGTGTATTTCTATTAGTTAGAAACTCACCACTTTATTTGTGAAATGTATTTTCTTGCAAGAAGGAATTACACACTATGGTTATTCAGACTTGGGTGTTTGGCATTTTCTCAAGAACAAATGAAGTAAGTTTGTCACTTCCGGGAACACAGGTACCTGTTGCCAATGAAAAAAACCAAAGTTTTCAGGAGAAAATTAGAATCTTGGAAAATTTTATCCACCACCATGAGTTTAAATAGCTTCTTAAAACTTAAAGACTTTTCTGATGAAATTGGTGGTGCTATTAATACATGTGATTTTGTGTCAGCTTTTGGAAGACTTGCATAACTCAGTAAGCCAGTAGGTTCCAAATTACCAATGTATGATGTCCCGAAGTCCGGCATGAGTAAAAGATCTCAAGGTGCAAGACAGACGCGTGCATTTCAGTGTAATTCAGTGTGAAAAGTTGGCTGATTCAGTTTCAGATTTCACGTTGCAATTAACCTTTAATTCATCACCTCTTATCAAATTTTAGTATAGTAGCAAAGAATAGCCACAAATATGTGAAAAGGCATAAGGCAAAATATGATGTCAAGGGGATGACAATAGGAATTCAGTTGTTACTAGAACAGTGGTTCTTTGGCAAACGTATTTGCTATTGCAAAATGTTTTTAAGACACCAAACTACTTTGTTGAAATTACTGCTTAGTTTACAAAATGCTTCCCTGTATGCACATGGGCTCTAAGAGGAGTAACTGCTTCAGAGTTTTCTTTCTATTAACAATTTACATGGTGAGGAGACATAAAAAGGGTTGACTGACTTTTGTAAAGGCTCATTTTGATTATCGGGTCATTTCAAAGACAATATTTTTCAATCATGACTTCAGTTTTTAATTTTCTTGTGAACATTCCTTCAGTTTGGCCACTGACATTTCCCAAGAGTAACTGACCCATTAAGAGATAAGTTGAATATGTATTTGAAATCCACGTTAGTTCTCAAGTGCGTCACAGATTAAAGCTTTGTTCTTGGCAGCACAAGAAATATACACCCTTCTTGAGAACTGTTTTTGGGAACGATAGTGCTTACTTTGGATGTTATTCATGAACAGTTAGGACACTCTCAAATAAATGTTTTCCTTATTTTAAGGCAAATAGATGATATTTTGTGATGCCTCCATCCAGACCCCAATCCAACTGTCATTATTGAGTTCCCAGAGTGACCATTCAGAGGGGGTGTCTCATTAGCCATAAAGTTCACTAAGGAAGGAAAGCAGAGACTTGAGGATTATAGGTACTACTGCTTAGGGTTTGGCCTACAAAATCCTTTGGAAATGTGACCCTGCGAAGCGAAGAGATGGGTGGTGGGAATGAGTCTGTTTCCTGCTCACCAGGCTTGGTTGTCTGCTCTAGACCTCTTCAGCCCACTGCAATGATTCCTTTCTCTGCTTCCCAATTTTTAGGAAAATTTCAAGATACCTATAGCTCTATTCATACTTAGCTTCATGGATGAATGAACTTTCCCCATAAATACAACTCTGGGATATAAGAAACACCTAAATTGTCCTACTGGAATCTTGAGATCTAGATTCTATGGACTGATTGATTGCCAGCTATGTGGTTCTTAGCAAATTACTTGGCCTCTTTGGGCCCCGGCTTTCTCTCCAGTAAAAGAAAGGAATAAAAGCCGGTGATACTAGTTCCCAAGTTTTGCAATTTTATGAAAACTGTCCTATCATTGGTCCTTGGGCTTCACAGAAAATGGTGACCAGTATCACCACACAAACCCACTTTCCTTACCCTTATAGACCTAAGCCAAGTTATGTTTTGCTGTGCCCACATTTGGTTATAATAGTTAAGTTATTATAAATTATTGATTATATTCATTATATTGTACTTTATATTCCTGTGACTTTTTTTATTACTGGCAATTTTTACTTCTTAATTCCTTCACCTTTTCTACTCCTTTTCCAAACTCCCCTCCCATCTGGCAATCATCGTTTTTTTCTGTATCTATGAGTTTGTTTCTAGTTTTCTTTTATTTTGCTTTTTAGATTCCACATATAAGTGAAATCATAGGGCATTTGTCTTTCTCTGTAAGACTTATTTCATTTCTTAGTTTAATATCCTTTAGCTCCATCCATGTTGTCACAAGGGGGCAAGATTCTGTACTTTTTTATGGCTGAATAATATTTTACTGTACATATATACCACTTTTTCTTTATCCACTTGTCTATTGATGGGCACTTAGGGTACTTCCATATTTCCATATCTTAGCTATTCTAAAGAATTCTGCAGTGAACATAGAGGTGCATATATCTTTTAAAATTATTGTTTTGTCTTTTTTTGGATAAAAATATTTATAGTTTTGTTAGCAATATGTATGTATGTCTATATATATTTGACTATAAGTCTATTATATGATTGGAAAGCTATTGTAAGTATGATTGTTTTCTTAGTTTTATTTCCCAAATTTTATTGTTAGTATCTAGAGTTAGAATTGCATTTTAATTATGTCCTGTGACCTTGCTAAATTTACATACTAGTTATAATAGATTGTTTGATGATTGCTTAGGATTTTCTATGCACATGTTTATCTCACCTGTGAAAAAAGACTGTTTTATATCTTCCTGTTGAAGATATATGTGTTTTATTTACATTTCTTGCCTTATTCAACTAGCTGGGCTCTCCCGTACAATTTTGAATAGGAGTGGTAAGGTGGATATCATTCTTTGTCAGCGCCAGAAATCCGTATTGAAATTTTGGCCAGATCCTAAGCCACACATGCTCAGGGCAGGGTTTTACAAGGTTGGAGAAAGGACAGCTCCTGAAGGAAGAATAGCTACTGAGAAGCTATGAGCTAAGCACCTACCAGAGTTCACACAGGGGCGGAAAATATGCCAGGTTTGATGGAAAGTATGGAAAGTCCTTCTAGAACAGCCTGAGAATCCAATAGAGACCCAATAAATGCTAGGCTAATTAGTTGGTGACCTGCCCCACCACAATAAAGAGTTGGAACTGTTCTCATACACACATCCACCATGCTGCCTTTTGATGTTTTATTTTCCTTTCAAGGTGTCATCTAATGTTACTTTGAACAGATGTCACATCTTGGAGGTTAGGAAGTCCTAAGTCAGACTCTATAACCGTGATGGCGAACCTATGCCATGCGTGTCAGCACTGACACACGTAGCCATTTTCGATGACACGCGGCCACATGTGGCTGCATACCAGAGAAGTATGGGGCCACATGCCGAGAAGGACATTTCATCCTTGGCTCCTGCACAGCCAGGTTTAGTAGCCGAGAACAAACCATTTGCTGTAGTGTAGACACTCTGTGCCGGAGGTCTGTAGGCCAAAACAACAGAACTACGGCACAGAGCGTCTAGTTCTGGGACTTCCGGTTAGGCTGTTAGGGTATCTTTGACTTCACTTCTGGCCTGTGGAGCAGGGAGCAGTGGAATGCCGCGGGGGACACATCTCTGGGGGCCCTGTGATTGCCATTACCAGCAACCACATAACCACAGCAACCATCATCCAATTTACTGTTCTGGGGTATCGTGGATTTCTAATTGACCATCATTACTGAGATAAATGAGGAGGAGGCTGGGAGAGGCGAGGGCCTGTGCTATGGGTGCCGTTTCCTGCCATTAGAAATAGTGGCAGCCATCTTAATTTACATAAGATGCAACTTGCAGAATTTCAAGACAGCATCTGGGCTCAGGTGTTTGTCGACTTGAGGTCAAAGCTTGAGAATCTGGAAAGGTGCTGCTTGGAGAATCAAGAGGAGTGCCACTATGAACAGGAAATTTGGAGTGCCTGGAACCGATTACCAGACACTTTTAGCACCCTGAAAAATACAGCAATGGCTTTACTCACAATTTTTCTCTCTACATACTTTTGTGAGACCTTATTCTCAGTGTTAAATAATATCAAAACCAACAAAAGGAACAGATTGACAGATGAAGTTAATAGCGCTTGCTTGGGCTTGAAGTGTACAAAATACCAACCTTCAATTGAAGATTTAGCCAATGAAATTCAGCAACAAAAAAGTCACTAATAGGTTAGTTAAAGAATTCCCCCTCCCCTTCACTTATCTTAGTTCAAGGTAAATGATACCAAGACCAACAAAAGAAACCGCCTGACAGATGAACAAAGAAGTCATTAAGCAGGTAAGTTAAATAATTAGTTTTTGGTTTATTAAATACAGTTATATATTACAATTACACATTTTTGTTATTTAAACTATAAATATTGCAAAGTTATGTTTTTTTCTCGAAGTGACACACCACCTGAGTTATGCTCATTTTTTTTTGGCGAATTTTAACACACCAAGCTCAAAAGATTGCCCATCACTGCTCTATAACATCCCAGGCCCTTGTACACAATTAGCCCCACACCCAGTACATTAACTGAGGGAAATGTTTGAGTGCCATTCTTAATATGAAGGCCATAACCTTGTATCAGGATTATAGCATGATATAGGCAGATGTAATTCAGGAAAATATGGGTAGAAATTTTGGAAATTAAGAAAGGAAAATCAGAACCAGAAAGAAATACCTAACAATAAGAATCATTGGATTTGGGAGACATGTCCCAGAGAGAGTAGTGAGAGCATTACTGTAGTTTAAGGTTGTCACCTTCATTCATAGAAGTCCTAGAGTACTTATCATAGCGAATTCTTCCTTGGCCAGAGCAGTTGAGAAGGTGATTTAATGCTTTTTCTCAGTTTAGGAAAATACTGCATTACCAAAAAAATAATAAAGAAAAAAAAAAACAACCAAAGGCAAAATGTGAGTTTTTTGCTTTGCCAAGAATAACAGGAGGACACTTATGCTGTCACTCAAAGCATAGAAATATAGCAAACTGCTGTTCAAATCCATCATCTGCCTTTGATGCCAACTTTTTACCAGTTGTGCAGGTCTGTCTGCCTGTTTAAAAAAATCTCTTTGAACTGTTTGGAAAGTAATCCATTCTGAGAACTGTGGACTGATGCTGGTACTCAGTTATGTGCTGGCCTCTCCTGGTATGTTCTGTAAGAACTTTATAGAAGGGTTCTGGGTCGGGCAGCCTTTCTAGCTCATTCCAGTTAGGGGAAGCTCGAGGGCATAAACAGTTAAGGACTAAGAGGCCTCGCTGCGTGTTTAGTCCACAGTATACATGGTCTTTCTCTGCCATTTTATGTCTCCCTGCAACACAGTGCATTATATACTGGTAAGGAGGTCAAGGTATAGTCTCCCAGTCTGGTGAACTTTTCAGGACTAGTCTTTTACCAAAGTGTCTTTTATTTTAAGTTGCAGTTGCCAAAATAGAATGGATTATAAGAAGTCAACAACTGAGTGAAACAGACTGAAATTGGTGGGACACAGAAACTGGTCCAAATAAGTTGTCAAAACAAAGAGGGATATAAAGCAGGTAATAGGAGCTGGGCTGCAAAGCCAAAGGATCAGAGGCTGAAGAGATGAGGGCTGGACACAGCTGGTCAAGTGTGTAGGTGGGGCGGGGCCGGGGGTGGCTGGAGCCCACACTGCAGCAGAGCTGTGACCTGGGGCGAGGTTTCTACTTCCTCAGTGAGAGTGGACCGAGAGGAGAGCAAGCGTAGCATTCACGGAAATTCAACTGAGGGGATCTGACCTGAGCTAGATGGATATGGACTAATCTAACTGAGTTAAAAGAAATTCTATTGGATTACATAATTTCTCTTTAGAAACAGGTAACTTGCTATTTAGACCCACGTGCAACTATGAAATTCAGATAATATAATACTTTATCTAAATTAATTTTTAAGTACTTCTGCTTGGAATAGACATGACAATTTTCTGAGTGTTTCCCCTTCACCTCTAGGACCAAGGCTAACACCATCTCATTGATGTAACAATTCATCTTTATTAACCACACACACAATATATGTTTTATGTAGAGTTTCTGCTTTTCAGAAATAACTTTCGTTCAGTTTTAGGTGTCATGGGAGGGGAAGCCTGCAGCCTGGCTTCTCTCTGCTGTCAGAACCTGGTATCGTGCTGTAGAGTGCTTGACTGGAGAAAGCCACTCTGTGACCATGGGAGCCCATGGAGGGGGGCAAAGAAGGGGATGAAAAGGGACATCGTAGGGATCATGATACAACCTGTAAAGTAAAATAACAGCCTGGCAGAATTCATCGATAGATTAGGAAGGCCAAGGAAAGGAATAGGCATGGCTACAAACCAGATCAGTGCCATGGGGGAGACATCGCAGTAATCACAGACAAGAGATTTGAGCAAGTAGAGCAAGGCTGACAGTCAGGAAGGACACATGGAGTCTCCACTGGAGGCCCTTGCCATCCTTGAGATAAAGACCTTCACTGAAGGTGTACCACGTAACAAAAAGCTTCCTGATGTGGAGAATGGGTTGGACTTATGGCTTGACATTGCCCTTGGCATACATGAGAAAAAATGGTACAAAATCAGTGCTGTCTAGAATCCTGGTTAAATTACTGAACTAAAAAAAAATTATTTTTAAGGAATTGCTTTAGATACTGGCAGAAAAAGCAAGTCATCAAAGGAGGGGGAAAAATCCAGAAGGTAATGAAGCAATATCTACAAAGTTCTATAGGAACACATGTCAACCCTGGAATATTTAACCCATCAAATTGCCAATTCAGATGAAAGAGGAGAAAAGGCAGGCACCTCTTATGTGGAAAAAAAAAAAAGTAAAGGGATCAATGAAGATTTCTTTTTTTTTGTATTTTTCCAAAGTGAGAAGTGGGGGGAGGCAGACTGACAGATGGCCGCATGCGCCCAACCAGGAGCAACCCGGCATACTCACTAGGGGGCGATGCTCTGCCCATCTGGGGCGTTGCTCCATTACAACTGGAGCCATTCTAGAGCCTGAGGTGGAGGCTATGGAGCTGTCCTCAGCGCCTGGGCCAATTTTGCTCCCATAGAGCCTTGGCTGCGGGAGGGGAAGAGAGAAACAGAGAGGAAGGAGAGGGGGAAGGGTGGAGAAGCAGATGGGTGCTTCTCCTGTGTGCCCTGGCTGGGAATTGAACCCAGGACTTCCACATGCCAGACCGACGCTTTACCTCTGAGCCAACCAGCCAGGGCCACTCAGTGAAGATTGCTTGACTAAAATGTTCAATAATAAAAAACCAGCCAACTAAGTGATTTTTAAAGAAACTAAGAAGAACGGATAATTGTGGTAAAATTAAACAAAAACAAGCACCAGTGGGTATTGAATCCATTTAAAAATGGAAAAAAATTTAACAATTGCAGGAATTACAATGTAAGTATTATAACCCTAAATCAAGTAAAAATAATAAAAGCAACAAAAATAGGAAGGTCAAGGACAAAGGAAGTGTAGTAATGCCAGTTGCTTCAATGGACTAAAATTGTAATTGTATGGGTTTTTTTTTAATGACAATGACACCAATAATATTCTTCATATATTTCTTTTACAGTTAGAGGACTTTTTAAAAAATGAGATCTCAAAAAAAATTTTTTTATCTCCCATACAGCGATTTCTGTTTCTTTTTCTTCTTAAAGTAAAAGGAAATGTTGGGTATTTTATTTAAAATGGCATAAAGAGTGTATCATCTTGTTCTTTAAAAATTAATTTTCTCTATCCTCCTGTCTGATACTTTTCATTGTCTTGTTCTCAAATTTTCTTCATTTCTGTTGTATTTGGAGGTTAATCTTTCTCATACTTGCTTCTACATAAGTAGCACATTTGCTATAGCCCAACAAATTCCAAAATTCAGTATTGTCATCATTATTTAGCTGTTAATAGATTTGTTTTTTTTTATGATTTCTCTTGTAACCCATCAGTTTTTTCAAACTTTTAAAAAATTCCATATATACATGGCATACTTTAATTATCTTTATTATTATTATTTTTTTATTCAGTGAGAGGAGGAGAGGCAGAGAGACAGAGTCCCGTGACTGGGATCCAGCCCGCAACCCCCTAGAGGGCAATGCTCTGCCCATCTGGGATGTTGCTCCATTGCTCAGCAACCAAGCTTCTTAGCGCCTAGGTGGAGGCCATGGAGCCATCCTCAGTGCCCAGGGTCACCTCTCTCCAACCAAGCCATGGGTAGGAGGGGAAGAGAGAGAAAGGTGGGAGGGAGAGGGGTGGAGAAGCAGGTGGATGCTTCTCCTGTGTGCCCTGATGGGGAATTGGACCTGGAACATCTAGACCGATGCTCTGCCACTGAGCCAAACAGCCAGTGCCAGGCTATTAATTTTGCTCAAATCTCGCCTTCAACAGAGAGCCCTGAGGTAAGGCTGGGGTGGGATTTGTACACCAGAATGTCCCACTAAAATCCTTAACAGCATTAAATTCATCTCCTTAATTTGATAGAAGAGATGATACAATTTAAGCCCAGAGAGGGGTAGTGTCTTACCCAAGGTATAAAGTAATTAGTGGAGTAGCAGAAAATAGAACTTAAATCTAATTTCTAGTTCAGGAATATTTCCAGGATCCTATGTTGAGTTTTTAACTTCTTTATTTTCTCAGTGCTACCTTCAACGAACAGAGTTCTCTGTCCCACATTTTTTCCTAATATCCTTAGATATGCTGCATTAATATCGTAAGAGCAGAGGTTTGGGAGTCAGAAAGAGCTGGGTCTAAATTTGCTCCTTTCATTTATCAGCTCGTGCACTTAAAATGTTCATCTCTGTGAGCCTCGATTTTCTCATCTGTAAAATCGAGATAAGAACATTCATTGCAAAGGGTCCTTATAAAGTCACTTGGAGCTCTTAGCACTGTTTCCAGCAGATAGTTGAAACTAAGTAAATGGTATTACTATTTTTGTTGTTATTAGTGTCTTTCACTTTAACTCACTGACATTTTCCCAACCTGACACTCCTATTTTCTTTGAGGGAGCTCTTACCTTTATCCCATATTTGTATATGTGTGTGTTCAATGATTTTATTTTATAGGTATTTTATTTTTTTAAGTGAGGGGAGGGGAGATAGATCAACTTCCGCATGCGCCCCAACCAGGATCCACCTGGCAACCCCTGTCTTGGGCTGATGCTTGAATCAACTGAGCTATTTTTAGTGCTTTAGCCTGATGTGCTCAGACCAACAGAGCTATCCTCAGTGCCTGGGGCCACACTTGAACCATCATCGAACCACTGGCTGTGGGGGGGGGGAGAAGGAGGAAGGGAGGGGTAGTGAAGCAGATGGTTGCTTCTCCTGTGTGCCCTGACTGGGAATTGAACCCAGGATGTCCATATATTGGGCTGATGCTCTACCACTGAGCCAACTGGCCAGGGCCTCAGTGAATTTAAATGGAACATTCTTTGGGTAGAGAGCCATTTCCCTTGCTGCTAGGGTAGCATGAAAACTGGGAAGTGGTGGCTGATGTTATGAAGTGATAAATGGACAGTTGACAAATAGATCTTAGACACATGAATGCAGAATTAGAGCTTGTAGTTTGTTTATAGCTCATTAGTCTGCTCCAGACCCAGCCTATGAGTCATAGCCCCTGAATGCCAGGCTCCAGGGCACAGAGACCAGCTTCCTCCTTGACCACAGAATTTCAGAAGCCACTTGTTAACATGAGCGTGTTCAGATGCCTGGTCACTGCATAATCTGTGTCTCGGTTCCCTGTCCCAAATTTCCATCTTTCCTTTCCATGTTTCCCATTATTGAGTCACCCCATACTGCCTCTCACTTGATGTTCCCAAAGGAATTGCTGTCTGATTTCTGGAAAGTTGGGGATGGGACTCAATTATGAAGGTTTAAGGGATTTTGTTACACTTCTGTTTAAATCATCAGAGGAAGAGAACATGGGGGATGGATGGGTGGTTTTCTTTAATTCAGGCCTGCCAAGTCCATCCACCCTGACAGGATGACAGGATAACATTTCAACTACAAAGGGAAAAAAAAATCACTCACCCTCATGATTCCTGGGAAACAGGAGAATATCTGCTTCTTGGATGGATCCCATGGGATCCAAAAGCTACAGACGCTCTAGCCTTGGGAAGCCAGAGTTGAAGCATTGGTACTAGGAGGTCTGATCAGTGTAACACCAGGCAGGGAGAAATGGGAATAAAACTTATTTTCCAGATGATGATAATGTGGTTTCAGATTTTTAAATATGTGACCATGAAATCCCTGCACTTTGCTGTGTTAGAGGCATGCCCTAGAGAAGAGTGTGAACAGTGTGTAAGGGACAGTAGAGAGCATGCGTGAACATCGACTTAGCAGCTAAGACGGGCCTGAATTCCTCATCCTGTGTTGGCATTTACTAAGTGATTATCCCCAGTAAGTTATTTTCCATACATAAGCTTCAGCTTTGTATCTAAACATTGGAGATATATATATATATATATATATTTTTGTATTTTTCTGAAGCTGGAAACGGGGAGAGACAGTCAGACAGACTCCCACATGCGCCCGACTGGGATCCACCCGGCACGCCCACCAGGGGCGAGGCTCTGCCCACCAGGGGGCGATGCTCTGCCCCTCCAGGGTGTTGCTCTGCTGCGACCAGAGCCACTCTAGCGCCTGGGGCAGAGGCCAAGAAGCCATCCCCAGCGCCCAGGCCATCTTTGCTCCAATGGAGCCTTGGCTGCGGGAGGGGAAGAGAGAGACAGAGAGGAAGGGGGGGGGTGGAGAAGCAAATGGGCGCTTCTCCTATGTGCCCTGGCCGGGAATCGAACCCGGGTCCCCCGCACTCCAGGCCGACACTCTACCGCTGAGCCAACCAGCCAGGGCCAACATTGGAGATATTTAAAATCTACTTCACAGGGTATTTGTTTGTTCTGAGAATTAGCGGTGTTCATAAGTGTGAAACATTCATCACAGTGACTGAAACTTATTAAAGTCTCAGTAAATGGTAGCTTTCTGAGGTGGAAGTCAAGACATGCATGCTTGCTGAGCTGAATTAATCAAATATTTATTAAACACTAACTTAGACCCAGACACTGCATCAAACACTGTCTAGGCACAGAGATAATCTTGTTTTCTATCCTCATGACACTTACGGTTGACATGTTTTGTCTTTTGACCATTTTGTTTTCATCTCAAAGACACCATAAGAGCAGAGATTTTGCTGTATGTTAACCTCAACATTATCTAGAAGAATGAAAAGTTCAGCAAATATTCAGTGTGAGTCTATTTGTACCAGGTATTTGTTCTAGGCCTTGGGGATGTATCAGTGTACAAGTCAGCCCCAAATCTCTGCCCTTGAGGGACTTACATTTGGTAGGAATGATGTGTCTTGATAGCACTAGCTAAAAATTTGCCATAAACCATTTATTTTTAAACCTGTGGGTTGAAAATTTTCCTGAACAACGGAAGAAATTTAGAATTAATTCTTCCCTAGATAGTGTAATGTCACTGTAAGCCACCACCACAGATGCTGTGTTTTGCAAGGTCACCAAGCTTTTGACAGCTTTTATGAGAGTGACATGGGAATGTGTGGTCCAAGAGAGAGTCTGGTTCCTTGGAGCAGACAGGTCACAAAGTGACACCGTGGCTTAGAATTCCTGTTCCCCCACCCATCACATGGCTTTGCCAGTGCTCACCCTAGAAGACAGCACAGGAGCGAGCGTGGGACTGGGAGGCGGAGGTAACTTGCTCTGACCAGTAGGTGCACGCCACATTTCTCGGTCTGGCCCTCTCTGCTCGGAGCCGTGCACCTCCTGTACCACGGGGCTGCCAGCATTCACGATTGGAACATAAACAGGCCAGCAGGTTCTGATTAATCCAAATTGGAACTAGTCAAGCAGTCACAAAAAGAGATCTTTTCCCCTGAAGGAATTTACATGTGAAGAGAGACTAAGATGGGAAATAAACATTTCTATAATGATTAAAGTTAATTGGCTTGAAAGGATGCCTCTGAAAGAAATGCTTTCTGGTTTTAGTTCCAATCTATTTCGGGACAAGCCTGTTTTTCATAAGACTGGTAACTGCAAACAGACACTGCCCTTTCATTGGAAACAGATGGGCCAGGACATAATTAAAGAAGTATGCACTGGCATCTCAAATAACTGCTTTCAATTACAGCATTTCAAGAGTATTAAGGGGAAATATTTTAAACAAGACCACTGCAAAAATAGATTTTGTCATTAACTTTGAAATAATATTTGACTTAAGGCTGAAATTTCCATGTGCCAGGTCTGGATCTTACAGGCAGATCCTGATTGGCGCAAGAGAAATGGAATCATTATGGTCCTACATTGCACATACATACATACATATATATGTATATATATATATATATATTTTTAATGCAGAGAAGGAAAACTGTATTTTGCACTTGAATTTTAGTTAGATTTCAAAACCTTGAGGAGCTTTCACGGTGAAACCATTTCAATGTTAAGTCAGAGGTCGTTTGTCACTGACATGGCTGTCATTGTGGGTGTGTGTAGGCATGAGTACTGGCCCACCCCCCACCATGAACCATGCATGTATGCCCTGTAGCCCACGTTGTACACGTTCATGCAGAGATATAAACATAAACCCCCCAAATTAGATAATGTGCAAAGTTGGCAGGTTGCCTGGGCTGGCTCATTTGTAATCGGTGGTCGGCTTATTGTACTTTTTGTCAGTAGATCTTTTTAATGGAGATTATAATAATTAATGATAGTTGTATAACATTGACAAGTTACAGAATGCTTCACTTGTGTTGTCTTATATAACATATCAGAATGATGTTTATTTCTCTCAGTAAATACTTACTTTTTTTTTGTATTTTTCCGAAGTTAGAAGGGGGGAGGCAGTCAGGCAGACTCCCGCATGCACCTGACTGGGATCCACCCGGCATGCCCACCAGGGGGTGATGCTCTGCCCATCTGGGGCATTGCTCCGTTACAACCAGAGCCATTCTAGTGCCTGAGGAGAAGGCCATGGAGCCATCCTCAGTGCCTGGGCCAACTTTGCTCCAGTGGAGCTTTGGCTGCAGGAGAGGAAGAGAGAGATAGAGAGAAAGGAGAGGGGGAAAGGTGGAGAGCAGATGGGTGCTTCTCCTGTGTGCCCTGACTGGGAATCAAACCTGAGACTTCTACACGCTGGGCCGACGCTCTAGCGCTGAGCCAACTGGCCAGGGCAGTAAATACTTATTGAGCAGCTAATGCATGGGAGACACCGTACCAAGAGAAAAAAAATTAGAGCAAAGAAAACTGCCTGCTAGCCCCCTAGAGCTTATGATCCAGTGGCCAGTAGAGACAAGTCAACAAATACAGTACAGGATGGTGAATGCTGTAGTGTCACAAAAGCACTGCGTGGGGGTACTTGACCCAAGAAGTGGCTTCTCCCCTATTATCTAAAACTTGGTTTTAGACACAGAAGAGAAAAGCAGCTGCACAATGTATCACCATAGCAACTCAAATAAACTTGATGGATTCATGGTTCTGAATGATAATAGCAGCAATCAGGCTGATCTAGTACAATTTAATGAGCATTATTGGGCATTAATGATGAGTAAGTACAGCAGAAATTTACTTTTGACTTTCTGTACTCATGCGTATGTGCACACAGAGGGGCAGAGACATGGAGAACACACCTGGGCTATATGACTGACAGCATGGTTGCCTGGGCTCTGGGTTCTGTCCAGTGGTGGATGAGGGTGAGCTGTGCCGGAATCACTCATCTGCCTCTAGGAACGCACTAATGGTCTGCGTTCCTGAGAAGGCTGGACAAAGGGTCCCGTACAAGTAAGACACAAAACACTGACCAGTCCACACACCTCTTTCCTTATCATACGGGTGGTGAGTGGAATGTTGCAGTTGAACTTTTGAACTGTTTTTTTTTTTTTTTTAAGAAGTTTTTGGAGTAATTAAGACCTTCGAAAGCTTAATAATTTCCTTTAAGTTTATAGTCAGTATTCAAATTTTCCATGTAGATGTTCAGATTAACCTTGCCCAATATTTAATTTTCCTCATTTCAGATCGATCTCTCTCTGTGTGTGTGATGTCCTTTGTTACTTATGGGGAGTGAACTTAGGCAGTACCACAAATGTTAATGCGATTTGTTTAGAAAACACTATACAGATCAATTCCCAAAGAAGCTTAAAAATTTTGGCTCAAAAAGTGATCAATGGCAGGAGCAGAGGCAAGAGGGAAGGGAGAAAGTTTCCAGTTTGAGGCAAGAAGTGGAGAGAAGAGAGAATACTGGACTCTGGCTAAGGGAGAAGTATAGGTATTTAGAACCTTGAATGATGGTATAAAAAGTTGAAGAAAAATCCTTTTAATAGAGATACTTTGAATTCTTCAAGTGAAAGGACTTTTTTGGGGATTGAGGGTGATTCAGGTTGGTAGATTGATCCCAGTTCTTCACCTTTCCCTCCATCCGTACCAGCTCTGCCACACCAAAGGCCCATGAATATCAGTGACTGTGCCTTGAAGCCACTGCATTTAGGGGTTGTCTGTCCTTTAGAAATATAGTACAAAAGCTAAGACATTGTAAAAGAAGTGGTGGTGTCTAGAGGGCAGAAGAGGGTGGAGCAGGAGATGGCCTTCCCGGCTGCCTCTCTGTCCCCGTGGTCTCAGCACAGGAGCTCCCGGCCCCCTCTCTGTCCCCGTGGTCTCAGCACAGGAGCTCCCGGCCCCCTCCCTGTCCCCGTGGTGTCTGCACAGGAGCTCCCGGCCCCCTCTCTGTCCCCGTGGTGTCTGCACAGGAGCTCCCGGCCCCCTCTCTGTCCCCGTGGTCTCAGCACAGGAGCTCCCGGCCCCCTCCCTGTCCCCGTGGTGTCTGCACAGGAGCTTCCGGCCCCCTCCCTGTCCCCGTGGTGTCTGCACAGGAGCTCCCGGCCCCCTCTCTGTCCCCGTGGTGTCTGCACAGGAGCTCCCGGCTGCCTCCCTGTCCCGTGATCTCTGCACAGGAGCTCCTGGCCCCCTCCCTGTCCCTGTGATCTCTGCACAGGAGCTCCCGGCCCCCTCCCTGTCCCCGTGGTCTCAGCACAGGAGCTCCCAGCCCCCTCCCTGTCCCCGTGGTGTCTGCACAGGAGCTTCCAGCTGCCTTCCTCAGCTTGGAGTTTATTTCCTGCTCGTTGGACCAGAAACTCCACTTTTCAAAATTAAGAACAAGTTGACACAGTTTGAGGGGGTATGGTGGCTATTATTTCTGGTTTGAAAATCTTCAAAACCTGATAAATGAACTAAAAATAGTCTGGGATTATAGATTAATTTAGGATTGTCTATGCTTTTCATATTCTAAAATATCATATAAGCTCCTTTGTAAAGGATATTTCCAATCATCCTTTTGCCTAATTCCATGCTAGATAAATACAGGACTTTAATAAATTTTACTAAAAGACTAAAATGAAAGATTTCTGGATGCAAGGTCTGTGTTTCAGAATCTAGATAATTAGTCAAATGTTCAATTTACAACTCTTCTCCAAACCACTCCCAGTGTCACCCAATGGCTTCCAAATTCTTCTTGCCAACTGTCTTCCTCTCAAAATACTGGATTTATATCATGTTCTTTCTAAAGATAGATGCTGAGATTGTGAATGCTGGAACTCTGAATGATACAATTTCTCTGCATTTTGGAAATCTATCCTCCTTCACCTGTAGGGACCAAAGACTAATTGCCTAGACGTGCACACACTGAGAATGCCCAGTTGGTTGATGTCAATGAGGAGTTTCAGTCTGTTTCTAGGGTGATACTATTTGTCTGATCAGTCCTCTCATCTTGACCTCAGAGAACTCTACTTCTGCTGTACAGGATTCAAACCTGAGGTGGTGACAGGATCCCCAAGTAGAACTATCCTCCTGTCACAACACATAGACGTCACTGAAGATTTACGTCTAGAAAATAAAGTAATAATAATAATAATAGCGTGAGAATGTTTATTGAACTCAGGGTTAGCAGGCACTGCACTGAGTGTTTTACTTGCATTATTCCACTTGAACCCCCACACTCTGTGAGGTAGTAATGAATATTAACCCCAGAGATGGTAAGCTTCTTGCAGTTAAGTAGCTGATGTGGGATTTGAATTCTGGCCTTTCAGACGCCTTGCTCGTTGCTTTCACTCCTTTGCAGAGAGGTGTTGGTTAAAAGCATTGGTCTCAAAAGCCTAAGACGTCTTTTCTGTTTACTTGTCTTTTTCACAGTGGAGGGTAGTCTTGGTCTTACTTTCTTCCAACTTTCCCATGATAGAACTCCAGAACCACTTAGCCTCTGAGTGTAGCAATGAGCAACCCCTGTTCCTTTCCTATTGACACTCTCCTTTTCCAGATGAACGGTCACCACGCTGAAGCCTTCAAGCAGAATAGGTGTATGCAAGAAATACAGAAATCTCTAATTTGTTGTTGAGCACTTCATAAGGTGACAGGCATTAAAACTACTGTGGCCTTATCCAAATGAGGTCCTTACCTCTATTGAGTTTTATCAGAAACATTAACTTTAAAAATAAATCTCACTGGATCTTTTCTCTGAAAATAATAATGTAGCCCCAGGAAATCACCTGGGGCTAAGGAGAGTAAATCAGTCTCAGTCATACCAAAGCCTTGAAGAAAGTCTGCTAAATAGTTTTCATTTGGCAAACTGTCTGGGTCCTACTGATGAGTCAAGTCATACAAGTTAAAAAAAAAAAAAGAAAAAAAACCCTATGAGAAAAGCATGACTTTATGCTATTTAGAGATACTTGGAAGTTCCCCCCCCCCTTTGGTAAATGCCACAAAGGAGACTCTTCTCATGAAAATTTAACGGAGAGACAGGCATGGTGAGGGATGGCCTCTGGGGATAGTTATGTGATAGAGCTTGGAGCCAGGACCAGTGATTACAGGACAACAAGGACGTAAAATATTCCAGAAGCCATTACGGAAGTGGACGGAGAGGAAGAAAGGGAGTGTATGCTTTAAATAAAAGTAGCTCTCACCGTACAACACCCAACAGCATTCACATCTGGGAGAACAGAAAGTATACCAAACTTGGGCATACCCTTGCAAAGACACTGAAAATTTGGTTATACATTTAAACTGTGCTGGACAGAGAGAACTGGAATTTGAGTTTTGGACCTACACTTATAATGGGAGTGACCCTGGCCAATTTACTACAACTTCAAATTCATAATTTGCAGAAGGACAGTCATAAAATAACCTATGTGGAAGTGCCTAGCTTGTATAGCCAGTGTTGAAAACGTTTGTGTTGAATCTGTGTCCTATAACTGCAGTAGTTCTTCACGAGAGGCAAGAGTGCCTCCCCGTTATGGCTAACAGAACTCGAAGCCCAGTGCTCATATTTCTCAAGGTCAGTTACTTGGAAAGCATGGTACCAGCTCTTCCACAGAGCTGAAAATAATATGTTATGCAAATGCACGGAGTGCCTAAGTGAACACAGCACTGCGGCAGATGCTCGGTGCCCAGGTGAACGGGAATTAAGTGATTGGAGTAGAGAATAAGAGAACTTCTGTTAGACACTGCTTCTCTCGATCAACTCCAGGTGTCTGATGCGTGTGACTGAGGGACACCATGCACAGGGCACCAGCTTTGGGCTCAGACTGTCTTTCCAACTTTGACTTTGTGTGTGTGATGTGGGTGTAGCCTTTCTAAGCCTCAGATTCCACATCTGTAGAACAGGAGCAAAAATATTTGTACACAGTGCCACTTAAGGAAGACAGGTGGTTTATGAAAAGTGCCTCAGAGCTAGTAGACACCTAGTACATGCAGCTTCATCACTTAAAGGCCACGGCTCCTTCAGAGCACACCCCGAACCCCACAAACCTTGGTGTTCTTCGTTCTGCTCAGCACAATGCCTGTCGTATATTAGGTATAGTAAATCTTCATTGAGGGGATGGATAACCGAAAAGCTTGTTCAGTGCTCTTGCCTTCTGCACTAATCGTCATCAGATGGAGCTTTTACCTGATTTAAGAGGGTTTTCTCTCCCTTCCTCACAAACCAACTGAGTACCACCTTGAACTTCAGAGCAGATCTTCAAGACAGAGAACTACAATAGACATAAATTGCTGTCTGGGGTGCGTGCCGATGAATGGTACATTCAGATCCCACCTAGACATTGGTTATACCTCTGGTTTTGGACTCCATCCTGTATTCATTTCCCAGCGCCATCGTGTCTGACAAGTCACTTTAGGAAAGTTAGTTACCTCTTTGAACTTAATTTCCTCATTCATAAATAATGACCTTAACGGTTGATGTGAAGATTAAATGAGACAGCATATGTATAGTGCCAGACGGGTAATAGGCAGGCTGAGATTTGAAACTGAGTATATGACACCAAAGCTCAGGCTCCTTATATTACATTTAATTTCCACAGGATTTTAAGCTCCTTGAAGAAAGAAGCCGTATCTTATTCAGGACCAGTCTGCACACACCTTATTGCCTGGCACGCGCAGGGCACAGGGCTGTCTGTAATCAGTACATGGGGATCTGAATTGCTTCCAACTGTTAGCTGTACTGTACATGAAACAAGAACATTTCTCCAGGAAAATGTGACTTTAGACACAAGGAACCATAATTAATTTCCCCAAATAAGGAATACCAAAGAAACTGTCCATCCCTTCTTATTACTGTTAGACTGGTTGTTTGAGGAGGGGGGATGTAGACATCATATCTCTTCATTTTAATAAAGGCTTTATGTGAGTTAAACACAATGCTTTTAGATGTAAGTGACAAAAAACCCAAATCAAACTGACTTCAAGAGTAAGGATGTTGAGTATGTTGACTTACATGCCTGGGAGTGTGTATCAGAATTAGTTGGTCCGGTAGTTCAGTAAAGTGATCAAGGATCCAGGTTCTTTCTGGCTCTATGTTCTGATAACAGTATTGGCTTCGTCATGAGCGGATGTTGTGGTAGAAAATATGTGACTTTCCCTCAGTCACTTCTGGGAAGAAAAGAAATGAAAGCATGCCATTCCCAAGCACTGAGCAGACATTTTCTCTTTGTAATGTTTCCACTCCTTAAATAGAGACTGTCCTTGGTGGAATGTGAGGCACAGATTGCCTTTGATTGGGGATTCTGACAGGGCATGTGGTATTACGACAGGAGAGAGGGTCCTCAAACATTGCTTCTTCACAGAGGTGGGAGTGCAGTGGGGAAAGGATTCTGGTACCATGTCCCCAGCAGAGATTATTATATTCGTAGAAAATGGAAACAGTTGTAGAAGTTTGGTCTGTATCTGTGTTTCTCGACTGCTGCACTGTGGACGGACCGCCAGAAATTTCCTGCTGGTCCATGAAAGAGTGAACTACCTTGATGTTGTATGAAGATTATAGACCTATGATCTTAGTCAATTTCACTTATGCTTAGGGTGATTTCTGCCTTAGCAGTCCCAGAAATAATTCTTCTATTTTTACCAGTCCCTAGTGTAAAAAGGTTGACAACCACTGGTAGATAATATAGTTGGATTGATTAGTAGCTGATTAAATAGTTGCATGCTTAACGAACTATAGAGAGGTTAGTCTAGAGAAAGAGAGAGAGAGACTTATTACATAGTCCAAGAATCTTCCCTTATTTTCCCTAGCCAGCCCAGATTGGGGTAGGTGTTCCTCTATCCTGTTTTGATATAAAACTGTATCATTTCACACACCTACTGTCTATTAATTACATATTTATATAACTACCTTCCAACCAAACCATGAGGCGGTTGAAGGCAGGAGCTAAGCCTCACTCATTGTTTTAGCCTCAACACATAGCACAGAACCTGACATATGATAAGGAGCTCAATTTTCAAATCTTAATTAAGAAGCAAACAATGGATCAGAGTTTGAGGAAGGGAGATTTTAATTCCTCATATGTGTGAAAACTTCCTAACAATAAATGTATTACATAAATGACTAGCAGTCATCAATATATTGACTATAAAGAAGATGGATACTGGGTTAAGATACCTTTAAGGTCTCTTTGATCTGACGGAGCTCACTGATTTTCTGAGTTTACTGATGGTGGTCACAATGTATAGTCTATGCTGGTGGCCCAGATGGTGTGAATATAGAAATGAGGACCTAATAGTGGTGGGAAGGTGCTCGAATCAACTGTTTGGCTCATGAAAATTGAAACCTTCTTTCCAGGGCCATGATTGTTACCAAGGGAGCACATCGCATTCTCTGTGCCAGCTGTGGAAAGCATCCTTGGTGACTATGGTCTGGGACAGACTTGGCATTCTCTGTTTGGGTATAGACCAGATGCCAAGACAACCAAAAACATAATGGATCTCGTGAGCCCGTATAATACCCAGGATGGGTATTAACAGCTTGTGCAATCTTAGCTTCATTGATTTTTGAGAAAGGGAATAAACAAAAGCAGAAGTCAACACGGGAGACATTCGGTGCTTAACTGGCATTGGGCACTGTGCCGACCCTCTGGCTGGGGAATAATAAATACATTGAGACAAGTCTGGCCTACAGTAAAGTTTAGAGCTTAGTTGGATATTTGTAAAACACAGACGTGTGCACATGCATGCATGTGCACACACACACACACACACACACACAGAACTTGAGAAGTATACAAAACAACATCTAAGACAGCCAAGGAGGTGCCCAGACAATAGGACATTCAGGAGTGTACTTCCCACAACTCAGAGTTTAAGAAAGTCAGTTCTAATAGGGGGAAGAGAGTGTCAGGTTGAAAGCTAGGAAGGTGAGTGGATTATATTGTGGGTAGTACACAAATTTACAAGATTTTCACATGCTGTTCCTAGAATACAACTTATTATGTAAATGCATAGAAAGATATCTGGAAGAATATAGTATACAAAATTGTTAACTGTAGTTTTTCTCTGGGTGTTGGGATTTTTATTTTATTCTATGAACTTTTATGTTGTTGCTGTTGTTTTGAACAACAAAGTCATATTTAGGTAAATTACTAAAATTTTAAAAAGGAGAAAATAAAATCTCTACTCCCTGTGCAGTTATCAAGAAAAAAGTACCCATTCTTTTATTCTGACTCATGGCAGTAGTCCTTATTTCTTGGCAAGAAATGAAAGTATTCAATATTGATCATAAACTTTTTCCCCTCAGGAAGGAACAAAGAAAGAAAAATGAGAAAGAGGGGCCTTGATTTTCTACTAAAGCCCCAAGGTGCTTAATAATCAAAAGAGCAAATATCAGGACACTCCAGGTCAGGGAGGGCCTTATCCTTGGAGGTCTCAGAGGGAGGAGTTTGTGTAGAGAATGCAGACCTGGGTCTGTGAACCTGCAGGAGGCAGGGCATCTCTCTTGGCTTCCATCCCTACCTTGTAAAATAGCTAATCCTAGAATATTTAAATATCGCTCTGCTTACTCTATGAGGAGACAGTCGGAAAAGGTAGAAGCAGAGATCAGTTGATGCTATAATTTTCAGTATGGGATTGAAAAAGAATGTTTATGACAGACGAAGGTGATAATAGAGAAATTACATTGTTTTTTGTTGTTGTTGTTGTTGTTGCTGTTGTTATTGGGGGTGTTTTTGAAATTGGAGAAACAAGAGAAACAACATGCCATTCATTGAGAGGATGGCTCAGATTTGGAAACACTTTTCTAACCCAGTGTTTTCCAAATTATCTGCCAATTTATATAGATACGTATCTATAATCTGTATACACTGTAGATTATATATGTTGTATTTAGTATAGATTATATAAAACATGTATTTACTTACTTTGTACATTACACATGAATGTACTTTGTACATTACACATTCTCAGCAGCTTACTAAACAAAAACGTCCACTAGTTCCCTCAATACTAATGCTTTCTAATTTGAGGTCCTTTGAGATTCTCCTCCTTAGTTTTACTTTCATTAGCTAATTATTTTATGTATTCCATGGGAACCCTGTGTATTTGTCAGAAGGGACTAGATAATTTTGCAGTAACAAACCAACCTTGAAATCTTGATGATTTAATACCATAAAAGTGTGTGTATATATCTATTCATTGGGGATCAGCAGGCTACCCAGACACCAGCCTGGGAGATGCTTTCAACATTTAGTCCACACAGTTGCTGAGACAGGAAAAGGATGCTTGGAAAATTCTCTGCTGGCTTTTAAAGCCCAGAAGTGACACACACAATTTTCCATCACTCTTCCATGTAAGTTACATACCGTGCCTGACCAGTGAGGCGGGACAATGCAACTGTGCTATGTACCTGGGAGAATAAGAAGTGGAAAACATGGCTAGTCCTCATGACTCCCACAGCCTGGCTTGGGTCCCAGATTGGCCGGCTTTCACCTTTCCAATTTGAGCTTTTCCATGTAGGTCTTCCCTGTTTATCTTGATTAGAATATTTAGGACCTACCAGCTCCCTGATCACTCATGCCACTCAGAAGACATTGCATGCTGCCTTATATCTGCCATTCTTGTGCATACACACAATTGGTAGCTGCTATTCTAAATACACACCTTTTTCTTCACCCTACTGGGTTGGTCTCTGTAGCCAGAAAATCAATCCAAAGAGGTGTCACAGACAGTATCCTCACCCAAAGATAAAAAACAGAAGGGGCCTATTTTTTTAGACACCTTCTATTCTTTGATAATATGACTGTTGTTTTCCACCTGCCATTATCATTCACAGCAAGTGACAGCAAGTGGCAGTGACAGCAAGTAATTCCAGATTTTCTCTGCCACCTGTAGCCCAGCCTAGAGTTAACGTCGTCATGTGCTCGCTGATAACGGAAAAGCAGTGGCATCAAGGGGTTTGTGCTAGGCTGATGCCCAGTAGTTGCAGGGTGCCATCCTGAGGGATAGTAATAGACTTCCAACTCTGAACACTCTAAAACTGTCCCAAACAAAGAAACAGTTTTGATTTTCCAGGCCAGGGACTAAGATCCTCATGTCCTCTTGCCATCAGAGTATCAAACTTGGACTTTTTCTTTCTTGACACCGCAGAGACTTGTGACTAAAGCCCCATGAACAGAACCATATTTGTTGTCTCGTTAAACAATGATCTGAGTTATGGAAAGTAATGTCTCCTCTTAGTTGAGTGACAGGTGTCAGAGTCCAGTGGTCGCATCAAAGGGGAGTGAACATTGGGTGGAACCGTGGCACAAATGCCAAGACTGAGGATGTGATCCTTGGGGGGTATTTGGGAAGAAAAAAGATCGGGTTTTAAAATGGAGACTCAGCCATGAGCTGTGAGTGGAAACAACCTTTCGTCGTTTTCCATTTTTCTTCCTTTCTCCTGCTGGATCCCAACAGCTCGCACTGCCTAGAGGAGGCGGAAATGAACACTTGTGCAGTGAAAATTGTGTCAGGCTTGCTTCTATCCCACAGGGGGCATTATTGTTCCACAAATGGCCTCAGAACTGCAGCGTTGAAGGTTTTGTTTTTGTTTTAACTGCACCTATTGTTCATAGAACGATGCAGCCCTAGGAGCACCCACACTCCTCCTTCCGGAAGCCCTTTGTGTTTGAGGAGACATCTGTGACAGGAGTTTCAAGCACTAGAGTTAGTAAAAGCAAGACATACCTAACTTTCTCCTTCTATTCATCTCTGGATGAGCTGAGAAGGAATTGTTTTCTCTATTTCTGTTACTGTCCAGTTTAACCAGAACTCATAGCTCTTGAATTTCCGTATTAACTCACTAAAACACGAATGGAAACAGTGGCACTTACAGACTGTGGGTTGCATGCTTATTGTGCAAAGCTGAAAAGAAGGGAGCTACAAAATGAAAATGAGACCCTATCTGTATTGGCCAAGATTTTGGCAATCTAATTAGTAGAAGGATATGTACACACACACACACATCCTACTAGTAAAAAATTCAGGCAAGATGATTTATGTTGGGTACTAACAGTTGAAAATAAAAAGTAATATTTGTCTAGAATTTCCTGCTGGCTAGACACTGTTTTAAGCATTTTTTTAATCCTCACAGCAATCCTGGGGAGTAGGTACTATATTGTCCTCACTTTATTGATGAGGAAACAAATCTGGAGGATGTAAGTAGCCAGGTTGTGGCAGGCAACTGACTCCATGTACAAGAGCAGCTGACACTGAGTGCCCAAGCGCGCCAAGTGTGTATGTGCCCTTTGCAGGCATTGTGTAGTTCATTTTCATGCCAACGATTTGAATTCAGTATTAACCATTCCTTTATGTTGCTTTTATTTCCTATAATAGTTTCATTCCCTTTCTTAACAAAATGTAAATGCATTTCCCTCTTGACTTCTTGAAAATAAGCATAGAGATTTTTGCGAACATGGTTTTATTGCTTTAACTTCAAACATGACAGATCTCCAGACGCTAGTAATTTACTCAGTATAGTGAGAGCATGCATCTTTTCCCGTAAAGTACAGCATTTAGCATTTTAGTAGAAATTCAAAATATATATTTTAACTCTTTATTGTTTTCTCTTTAAAAATAACTACTTTTAAGCTATGGGAAGAGTGGCCAAATATCTAATTAGAATTACTGAAATTTTATCCATTTTGATTCAGTCTTTTACTACATAGCCCTCTCAAAACTAGCTAATTTTTGAGTCCTTCAAGAAACAACCAAAAACCACATAAACTTCAATAATCAGTAACTTTTCTTTCAGATCAAAAAAATAGATATATTTCCAGGGAACAGGGAGTAGAGATTGAGGAAAAATAGAAAAAAAGGGGAGGGGGAGATAAATTTGGGCATGGTTTGATTTCTTATCACAGTGTAGGTTAGCAAGAACATGTAAATTTAATGGTCTTTTTTTTTTTAGGGCCCTGCCACCATTTTTTTTATTATAATTGACGTCAGTCATTTAATAAGTTTTCATTTGGATTCAAACAATGAAATGATCTTCTATATAATGGTCTTATATAGAAATTTATCAAACCACTTAGCTCATTTTCTGAACTTACAAGTATTTTTTTCCTAATAGTTGAGGGATGGGATCTCTTAATCTAATATTTCAACTAATACTTGCCACAGATATTTACTAACTCAGTACAGCTGAGTCTCAGTAAACTAATTAGGCACCTGGCCACTTTCCACGCAGTCTGAAAATGTATTACTTTTAAAGGGAAGTGACTAAATGTTAAACATGTACATTTTAAATTTCTACTAAAATACTGGTAGAAATATCACTGCTATCCCTTATTGCAAATTAGACCTATAACAAATTGCTAGAATTCTGTAGTTTATTTGTCTGAAATTAAATGAAGACCTACATGTTTGCCCAAACCTCAGATTGGAGTTCAGAGTGGAACTTTTGTGATTTCCATGCTTATTTTTAAATGGTTGAGCGACAACAATGCTTTTATAATCATTTTTTTTAAGTAAAGGAGAAAAGCCTTTGACATAATTTTAGACTCACATAGTCAAAAATCCATGACTCCCTGGCTGCTCCAGACCTACTTTTGCGTCTTTGTGAAGCATCTCCAGAGGCTTAGTCGCTCTCTTCCAGTCAAGGCTGGCTATCAGGGCCTGAGCCATGAAGCATGGCCTTGATGGTTGTCAGCTTTCTCTGCTATCTGTGAAAAAACCTAAAATCAAGTCAAGTTTTATTTCCTTATACTAAGAATATCCAGCCGAGGAATTCCTAGATGCTTTCTAAGACAAATTATGTATTCATGAGACAACACATAATAACAAAGGGGTGATTTCGAGTGTGCATTTCAATAGCGGCCTTCTGAAAAAGTAGAAAGAAGGCTGACACCTCAAGGTGGCAAGGTGAGGGGATGCAGGCATTCTCACATTGTTATGGACTTTTCTACAGGGACGTATGTGCAAGGCTCTTCAATAGTAACTAAAAATTCAAAATAACCGGGAGTCCACCCCAATAGGGGATTGATTAAATAAGTTATAGTTACCCACATGAAAGACTACAATTAAAGACAAAGATATTTATTAACATGGAGAATGTTCATGGCATATTGTTAAGTGACAAAAAGATTACAAATGTTGCTGCCTTTGTTAGAAAGATATATGAATTATATATGCAGACGTTATCAAGAAGGTTACATACTGAAATTCTAACTCTAGTTTTTGTTTAGATAAGAAAACAGATGATTTTTTCCTCAATTATTTATTGTGCTTTTGGAGTATACATAAATACATTTGTATATACTCAGAAAACTAAAATAAAGCTACTTTCAGTTTACACAAAACACACACACAGTAAAACAAAACGAAATGAGCTCATCAAGATAATAACCATGTCCTGATTACCTCACTATCCAACCAATAGCCTTAACTCTTAATTGAATACCTGTTTTGAGTAACTATTACATACAAGGCACTATAGCCTTGATTCCTTCATCTCTACAACATCCTGCCGGCCATTTCCTCCCTCCTCCTTCCCTATCCTCTTCTTCCCTGTCCTCTCATTTCCTTTCTATTGTCTACCTTTCCTTCCCTCTCCTGCTTCTTCCCCTGGTTTGTGTCCAATCCCCTGATCCTGCCTCTCTTCATACAAAATACCTGCACGTTTCTCCTGTACACCTCCAAGCTCTGAACGAGCAGGCCGCCCTGTCTTTTCCTTCACTGCTAACCTTCTTCAACCTGGATTTTGCCTGTACCTCTCAAAGGAAATTCACCAGGCAAAACCCTTGATAAACTCCTAACTGAAAATCCCCTTAGTCTCTTATGAACACTGATTTTTGTATTTTCTTCTGGTCTTTCCCCCTAGGTGTACATAATTTCACTGCGGCTATACTGATAGCATGTAAACAATGTTTGTACTTTTCTCCCTTTGTAACAAAAGGCTGTTACTCTCCATACCTTCCCTCCATATCTGTCATGGTGTTGGGTGGTTTTTCTTATGGTTAAAAACTAGGGATTTGGATTTATTCTGTATTCAATCAAGTCTTATCTTTTCCATGTAGGGCTGTGGGATATAAGCCAGTGAGATAAGTTATTTTATCATAAGGGGGGGAAGGACACAGCATTGCATGGGTTCTAATACTAAAAACGAAGTCTCTGGTGAGAAAAAACAAAGCAATATTTTCAGAAAAATCCTTGTTGGCAGGCAGCCAGACAGGCTAGGTCAACTGGAGCCTTGGAGGCCAGCCCATGTGACTATTTTGGGATTTTCAAGAGGGAAAGCCACAGGGATAAAGCACAGCTGAGCAAGAGGAAGCCAAGAGTTTCATCAGCGAAGACTTCATCTTGACTTGTTTTGCAAAGGAATAAAGGTGGGGAGGCCTTTGGCTCTCCCTCAGGGATGTGTTAAAGATTCAAAAATATTAATTTTGGAACAACTGTGCCTATGACTTTGAAAACAAGCTAACTAAGCCAGAGCTGTAGTTGATTGGACTGGCAGAAAGTCCCTCTGAACTGCCCGAGGACACCCATTCTGGGTCCCCACAGCCCTTCTATAGAAAATCAAAATGACACACATATAGTCCAGGAAATACTCAGTCAGATGGGCTGCAACCTCTGGGCACCCCCAAATTCCTAACACAAACGATAATTTAGCATTTTGGGGGGAGCCCAGAATTTTTAGTAATTACAGAGGAAACAAAAGCTTTGTTTGACAATCTCAAACCCTTTGCTACAAGTTTAGAAGTCTTGCTTTCAACCTTGAAAATGGCTCTTTCAGAACATAGGGCCAGCTCCATGCTCCAGTGTCCCCAGCAATTGTATGTACTCTGATGCCCTGTCGCCCTAACCCCAGATGCCAGGTTTAATCTCACTGCCCAATACTCACTCTGAATCACCAGCACTCAGCTTAGCCTTCTTCCTTGTGTCCTTCAAATTCAAAGCTTGACTGCACAACTGCCTTGAGACCTTCTGCATACTAGCTGCTCATTTCTACGTATTATATAAAGGTGTAGACAGCAATAGTGGCTTGAAGTATTCTTTCTCCAACAAGTAGCCATAGTTTTAAGAATCAGGCCATTAACTTGGAATGACTACCTGCTGGTGGAACTTTGAGGGTGAGAAAGGGCGTCTAAAAGCAGGAGGTATTTTCCTCACCCCTCAGAACACAAAGATAAGTCACTTGATCTGGTAAATTCAACTCTACTTCCAAGAATACACTTAAAATATTTTGGTTACCCATGATAGGATTTATAAACTTGTGGGATACCATTACACAGAAAGAAAAAAAATATGTTAATGTTGTTCTGAAGTGTGCTTTCAAGTATATCCTAGAAGCCATAGCTGCACAGGGAGCTCTTACACAAACTGCACTTCCCCTTGAAGCCCCTGCACTGAACTGCCTGCCTGCACTGTATGCTTCTGTCCCCTGAGCCAGCCTTTATAAAGGAGTTCCTGGAGTCCTATTTCAACCAATAGGACTGAGGCTTTCCCCATCCAATTGGAGCTACACAGCTCTGACCAATTGGAGCAGCTCTATTCTGGCCAATCAGGGACCAGGGGCCAGGACTTCTGTCTATATAAGCCAGCTCCCCTCTGGCTCCTGGAGTACACTGTGCACCAAACACTGACGACTGCCTGGCGTTGACACAGTGGGGCATATCTCTGAAGCAGAGTAAAGCAGAGCAGACTGGCACAGAGTGGAGCTGCCTAGCTAAGAGGGGCTTGTCCTCAGGGCCTCCTGGCTCTGGGGCAGCCTCACTGGCCCTGCTGTTTTCAGTCATGCTGTATTACTATATTTGTCTGTGCCTGTCTTCCTTTGCTCTTCATGTTGTAAAGATTCATCCACGTTCTTGCATATTGTTGTAGTAGTTTGTTCCTTTTTATTGCCGAGTATGTCATTGTATAGGTAAACCACAGCTCTGCTTATTAATTTTTTTGTTACTGAACATGAGATAGCATTTTAAATTTTAAAAATAAATTTCAAGTCAGTGTATCCTCATCCCATTCACATAAGAAGTAAATTGTGTATATTTGATGCTGGTCTTTGGAAGTCAGTGGCTGTGCACAAATAAATAGGTAATATATAGTGAGGGTTGTGCGTACCTGTTTCAGGTCAGAGAAAGCGTACGCGCAGGAAGGTGACTCTGCAGGGCACCTGCAGGTTGGACCTGCCGAGAGCACAGAAACAGCACTTAAAATTGTCTTTATTTCTCTATTACCTGTCAATCATTGGTCACCTGTTAAAGGCCTTGAGTTCATACTGATACCCCCATTCTAATCCAATACCATAGGGTCCTTTTTCTAGACTGGCTCTTTCCTCATTTATAACTCCTTTCTCTGACAGAGAGAGAGATCTGGCTCTCATTATCCACCATATATTTTCCTATTTGCTCAATCCTAGAAAACACATACAGTACTTTCAGAATTTCTAACCCATACTCCTGTGCAAAACAAATTTATTATCTAGAATACAACATGTGCTACATTTCCCCCCATTAACTATTATAGTATCTACTCAAATTCTGTTTTCCAAAGTTCTTAGGCTAATTGTTTTTTCAGTGTTTTCTACATTTTTTATATAGCGCGGCTCATTTGTTATTCTTTGTATTACATTTTGGGTTTACCCCTACAGTCCAGTCAACCTCATTATTTATTTATTTGGAAGGTATTGCCATGGTTCTGAAACTCAGAATTAAACAACAAGATGTGCCCAGAGAAGTCAGACTGTAATACATTACCATTAATATTGTCTATCAATTAGTTATTTATGTTTCTCTCTAGATATTATTTCAGCCCCAAATGACCACTTAACATTTGTCCTCCCCTGTCATCATATCGGGTATTTTGTAGAAGAGACCTTCAGGTATGGACAGAATTAAAAATAGATCTATAAAGAACTATAAACCCAAGGATTTATACATGCACATGTTTATATATGAATAGAAATCACTTATTTCAAAGTGGTTTTGCTCAACAATCTACACTCAAGAACAAGACTTCCACAGCATTCCTGGCTGAGACAGAGTCCTTAGGAATATTAGTTGGTCCCAGGAAGAGAAGAGACCACTAAGGAGTGTTGAGAGAAGTGGTCCCCAAAGTGCTCTCAATCACGAGACGTGTCCATGGAAATGAGGACATACACAGGAGGACAACAGTGACTAGCTGCATGGTCTGTCCCCCTTGCTGATTTTCTGTCATCGGGGAGCTTTTGGCTGTGTTGAATGCCCTCCCCCTTTTTTTGGCCTTGGCAACAACTTTACACAGGGCAACTTTTCTCCTTCTTCTGTCATTAAGGTTTCAAGCTTGTGTACCTCTAGGATAGTGTCCTCCCCGCATTTGTGTCCACAGATTCTGAGAAACACTTAAGCATAGGATCAAAAATCAAAATGAGGGCTGTCTCCTTTACAAATGGTTATTCACGTTTTTTTTCCCTCCAAACGACAGCTGAAAAATTGCCAAGAATAACCAGAACAAGTGGTTCAAAGCAAATCATAAACTATTTAGTGAACAGCAAATCCTCCTCAAATCCCACTTGATTACAGATAGTACAAGTCAGCAAGAAAGTAGAATCCTTAGCAGAGAAGACCACGTGGGGAGTGGTGGGAGGTAAGTTAACAACCCGTTTTCCCCAGAGAGTTAAACTGTGTCAAACTAGCCAGGTCATTAGTCTCACAAACTTACAACGTTGGTCTTTTTTATTGTGCATCACACAGACAATGGAATTAAGTTGACTTTTATATGAATATAACAGAAAATTTTAAAAGCAAAGTAAAATGATAAGAAGTATGAGCTTCAGATAATTATCTTTCCATAGAGTTATTATTAATACTTCGGCATATTCCTAATGTTGACACACAGGATTCTGAAAAGCACCAAGTTGGAATACTACATTAGAAAACTGTATTACTTAATGCTAGACAGTGTGAAACGATTGTCTACTATGATATGGAAAAATAATTCACTCAAGGGTTTTGCTAATTATTATTTTTACCATGTCAAAATTTAAGCTGTTTGAATCCTGTTTTTTAGTTTGTTTCACAGTGGCTTAGTGCTAATTCTGTATCTAAATCGAGTCACTAATTTCTACCAGTCCCAGTATCTTGGCTTCTCCATTCCTGAGGTCTTGGTTGGCTACATGTTGTCCAGGAGTATATTTTAAGATGCTCTAATGGGAGCTGTCTTCTCTGGGTCCTTGAAAGCTTGGAAACATGTGTCTTTCACATTTGTACCTGGACAATGCTTTCTCTAGCAGTAAAAATCTTTGGTCTTACTTCTGTTCCTGTGGGTTTAGTAGACATTTCTCCACTGTCTTCTAGTATGGACCACTGTGATGGTTAATTAGACCAGCTTGATTTTTTGCCCTTTGTAAGTGACCTGTGTATCTGTTTTGCTTATGTGTTAGACATTTTCATATTGCTTCTTTCTCCTTCAAGTTTAGTAACTTGAAGATGTTTTTCCAAATTTATGCCCATGTCTCTTTTTACTAGGATACAGTTTGTTCTGTATGTCCAAACACATCTACCTTGTCTTTTCTGACCACCATTTTTTTCTGGTCTTTCTGCAGTAACCGACTTGGTAGGATGGGACCTACAGCCTCTCACATCAGACAACACCCACATCCATCCTTTCTGCCCTAGGCTTCTCTGATGTGGCGTGGGGCTCTGACTCTTTTTCTGTCATAAGCAGATAAAAGGTGTTTTTCTCTCTTCTTAGAAATTGCTTTCAGTCTGATCTGAGGAAGAAGGCAGGAATACAAGAATATACTTAAACTCAGAATTTATAAGTGGGCTGTAAGCTGCTGATCTGAAAGGCAAGTCGGACAGGCAAGGGTGGGGCCTGGGCTCTCTGTCTGACTTGTTTCAGACCTCTGACAAGCCTGTGACCTCTTCATGCTCCTTTGGGCATGTAAACTCCACGCCTTTGAGCCACAAAAGTGCTCCTTGTGTGTGTGTGTGTGTGTGTGCGTGTGTGTGTGTGTGCGTGTGTGTGTGTTTTCCTTAGCTCCAGTTAAGTGCCTCAAGTGATAAGGTTTCTGCTTCCTCTCCTGTGACATGTCATCACTGGGGAGAGCTCATTGCCGTCACTTTGCAGCCTGAACTGGTTTTAGTCTTCTCTGAGAGACAGTGACCCTTTCCTCCTTGTCAGGGCAGTGGATTCACATTTCAAGTCTTCCTCCAGAGCGTGGAGCCTGGGCAAGGCCTGACTGCCCCTCCCCCTGGCTCTGCTGCCTGGGGTGGGGCAGGAAGTCCAGGTGGGCCTGTTGATCCCTCCAACTCAGGGCGAGTCTGGCTCCAGCCACCGTCACATTTGTAGGCTATTTCTGACTTTTTCTGTGCCGCATCCCATTCCATGTTATTTATTTATTTTTAAAGACATTATTTGTTGCTTTTAGAGAGAAAGAAGTAGGGGGAGAGAGAACTTGAGTGTGTTAGTTCAGTGATGTGTAGGAAGTTTGTTATATCTGCATTTGACAGGCACCGTTATTTGGAGGAATCAGCAGTAGCAAGACCAGAGAAGTAGGCGCAGGTCAGCCAGCAACACACCCTTTAAGCCCCAGTATTTAGGGATCAGTATTTTCCCTGAACAGCACAGGGAGTCAGCCGTTCAAAGGGTTAAGCAACGGATCACATAACCATTCTTCCCCTTGAGGCAGATGAGTCTGGCTCTGTGGCAAAGACGACTGGTTGTCCCACAATATCTTTTCCCATGTCTTCTTTATTAATAGAAATCATAATATTTAGCTAAATGCATGGCCACTTGAAATAAACCCTACACTTACCAGTGTCTCACAGCTAAGTGGGGCTGTGTGGCTACCTAGTGTCAACTAAGCTGTAAGCAGAATGAATGGATTTCACATCGAGAAGGTGGGAGCCTTCCTTTTCCCCTTCCCCCATCCTGCTAACTGAATCATGGTTGTGGTTGCCATAGCTCGAGCAAATGTTTGGACCATGCAGAAAAAGTCACATGATAAAACAAATGGGGAAGTAACAAGATGGAAAGAACCGGGCTCCCTGCCAAAGAACTCTAGTTCTCACCCTCAGCCCATCGCATGCCAGACTTCTTACACATGAGAGGGAATAAATGCACAACTTATCTTACTATTTTGACTTTTCTCCCATACGTAACTAAACCTTAACTGGTATAGGATGCATTGGGTTAATTGGATGGCGGCAAAGTTGGACACCCCAGTTAGAAAAATGATGCAGGTAAAACAAGCGACAAATGAAGTGATAGTGACCCCAGCAAGGAAAGTGACTGAGTAAGCAGAGAGATGGACAAACTCCAGATGTATTTGGGAGGTGGCACTGACAGGGGCTGCGATTGGTGGGATGTGGGGATAACAATGAAGGATGATGGTCCTATTGACATTTGGGGCCAGATAATTCTTTGTTGTGGGGGGCCGTCCTGTGCTGGGGAGGACGTTTGGCAGCCTCTCTGACCCCACAGTCACAGTCATAACAATAAAATCTGACTCCAGTCATTGACAGAGGTTCCTCTGGGGGCACAGCCACTCCTGGTTGAGAACCACTGCTTCAAGAGAAATTCCAGTGCCTGTAAATACAGCATTTGCATAACATTCCCCTGACCTTAAAGCTGGTTTCAGGATGGACACATGATATAATTTACATTAAGGAAATGCAAAGGAAAGTTTTCTGGAAGTTTCAAGGTAGTTTCTGTGTTCCCAAAAGAGAACCACAGGCTGGGGTGACTTTGTATCATCACATGTGCCAATGTGAAGCCTGGGTCTACGGTAGCCCTTTTGCACCCATCCAACTCAGGTGGGTATGTCGACCTGGAGCCACTGCACTGAGTGATGTCTGGTCATTGTCCTGCTCCTTGTTGTCCAGCTGTGTGAGCCCATATCCTCCCTTATAATTTAACCCAGTTTGAGTGGGGTTCTCTGTTACTTGCTGCCAGAGACTTCTAACCTACTCAGCAACTTTAGCAGGATCAGTTCTAGAGGAGTATTTAAGGGCAGAAGCCAGACTGGGGTGGCTTAAGGATTGAATGGGAGGTGAAGTGTGGACCGAGGCTAGTGCTCAAGACTCTTAAAGGGTTTGGTATTGGAAGGATCCAGGTAAGACGGTAGATGGGGGTGGAGTGCGACAGAAATATGTTTGTTAGGAATGCAGAGGACTGAGCTTGTGTACATGCTGGTGAGACAGGGCCAATAAAAAAAGAAGAAGCTGCAAAAAGAGCACAGGAGGACAGTTTTCCATAGAGCAAATCCTGTCCAGAAGGAAAGGAGAAAGGGCTGAGATTCCAGACTGTGTGAAGTGGCTTCTCTTGGGGAGAAGGCAGAACATGTCTCCCATCCTGATCTCAAGGATAGAAAAGGAGAGTCAGATAAATTGTAGTGTGGAGGCGAGATACTAGGAAAGTCTTTTATTATTATTATTATTCCAATGTTTCTGTGAAGTAACAGGGAAAGGGAGAAGAAAATGTGTATTAAATGCTTGGGCAAATTCTCCAAAACGTTGAGGAGCTATCCATATATAAGGGGCTGTTTAATTTGCATAAATTTGGGGCCATAATCAGCTACCTGGGTCACATCTGTTGGGCAAAATGAGTCTTTTTCACTGTCCTCATTGTAGAAGATGCCCTAGACACAGGTTCAGAGATGGAGGCAACAAGCCTGTGCTTCATGGAATGACCATTTGCAGAGGTCAGCAAGGCTCCCCAAATTCTGGGCTGCTTCTCCTTGGAGAACCCCTGCCAGGCCCTCTCCCACGCTGGAGTTAGAGCTGGGAGAGTCATTATGGCTCTTGCTCACCGCACAAATGTGAGAAACGGCTGTTTAAGGTCCATTTGAACATGGCTTTCCTCCCAAACCTCTTGTCTGAACTTTAATAATCGAATGTTTGGAAATCGTTAAGTAGCTGCCTTGACTTGTTTAACTCGATGGCCACAGACGTTTCATCGAGCTGACATAGGATTTATGTCTCAATAACACAATAACATTTAGTGAGCACCGTGGGCTCAGAGCGATTTATGCCGGTTCTGCGATTGGCGAGTGATTTAAGCCCGAGCGAAGGGCAGAGTTATGCGAGTCTGCTAAGACACCCTGTGTCCTGCTGCTGGACTGCTTCCCACTGGGGGTGCGGGGAGGTGGCTGTGGGCACTCCCTGACATTTTCCTTGATGGCTTTTCATTTGGAAAAAAATCAGAAGTCTGAACTAGTTCTCTTTTGTCTGCAAAATGTTTCCAATCATTCTGGTTCCCATTTAACTCGAACAAGGATGCAAGCAGTCACCGCAACAGAACACCGAACAAGACTCTTCCGTTGCCCGTTCTCATCTGGCTGATGACCACGCTGTGTGTCTCAAGGTGCAGACTGCCTTGGGTGAAGGTCGTGAATTGCTTTTCTGAAGTCTGTGCCCCAAACACATTAGTTAGTGCGTTGTGGGCTGCCAAGGAGGTCCCCATCAGCACTGGGTGGCTCCAAGGGACATCCACTAGAAGAGAGAGTCCCCGTGATTCTGGGCTGGGCGTGCCTGACACCGCAGCCTGGCTGCACAGTGACCTGGGTCGGCAGCCTTGGGCCCGTTACTGAGCCTGTTTGTGCCTAGTTGCCTCACCTATAAATTGGGACAATAATACCTCACTCAGGAAATTGTCCTGAGTGAATCTGGCTCTAAACATATCTAAAATGCCAGTAGCAGGGTCATCAAAAGGGAAAAACAAATAGAGACAGAAGTAAACACACTCAATTTTGAGCATAGAAGCACCGTGGAATAGCATAGGGAGAACTGAATTGGGCTTAGAGGTAGAAGTCCTGGGTTTGAAGACCAGCTCTTCCTTTCCAGCTATGGAAATGCCCGTAGGTACACCAGGCAGCTGTCAGGAGAACTGCGTAAGAGCTCATTTGTGACAATACCTGATACATGGCAGATACCAACTACATGTGCATTTTCTTCTTCCTCTTCCTTCTCCTCTTCCTCTTCCTCTTCCTCTTCCTCTCTTTCTTTTATTTCCCAAGCCAGGAGAAAAAAATGTAGATGATTTCAAATCTTGATTACCCAAGTGTTGAAGTCATGAGGACGGGGTCCATTTGCAGGGTAAGGCTGTCCTTGTATAGGGCTATGAAGCAGGCATCGGTTTCCTTTAGCAATCTCCCACTTTTCCTCTGAACGTCCTTCCCCCAGCCTGGGATACCTCTGTGCAGCCTCCACACAGACGAGCCTTCTCAAATACCATCACAGGTAAAACTGAATACGTCGTGGAGCTGTTGTAATAATGGCTGGAAAGTTCTGAAAACCAAGGGCACTGGAATTTTAATACAAAACCCCAGGAGAAAAGGAAAGCCTTACAAACTTAAGGGCACTGTAATTCTAATTGTGACTTTCGGGAAGAGCCTTGTCTAGCCTTTCCATCCCTCCCATCATGTAATCTAACAGATAGCCTGAGAGCTCGAAGTTTTCTTGATTTTCCACTTTTTGCTCAAGACAGTTGTCACCAGTCTACCCTGCTCTCACAGGGCCCCACAGCCTGGTCCCCGTACTGACAGTTTCCTCCCTTCACTGCATTTACCCCTACGCCAGTGGTTCTCAACCTTTCTAATGCCGTGACCCCGCAATACAGTTCCTCATGTTGCGGTGACCCCAAACCAAAAAATAATTTTGGTGGCTACTTCATAACTGTAATTTTGCTACAGTTATGATTCGGAATGTAAGTACCTGATATGCATTATATATTTTCCGATGGCTTTAGGCGACCCCGCTGGGGTCGCGACCCACAGGTTGAGAACCGCTGCCCTACGTCATCCTGGGAGCTCATGAACAGCATAGCAAGGGTGATGAGTCCCTGATGTCATAGTTCCTTCACCCATTTCCCTCTGCTACATGCTTATTGCCTTGAAAATAAATGCCCGAACTAGTCTAAATGTCTCATAAGTAAACCTTCCATAGTGCATTCTAATTAAAGAAAAATTGGCACACATTATTGAACTCAGGTTTGATTTGTTTCCTAAATAATAAGGAACTAGGAAATAGAAATGCACATGGTTTTCAAAAATGCCTCGGCTGCCTAATTATTCCCCCCAAATGCTTTGTTTCCTTTGGGTCCAAGGGAAAGTAAACAAAATTATAATTCACTTACCTCAAGCAAAATTTTTGATGCTGTAGCATCAACATAATTCTTACTAAATTCAGTCTTATATCAACAATTTTTTTCCACAGCAAAATCTATAAAAATATTTGTTATACATCTATCTCTATTTATCTGTTAATAAACTTGAATTCAGAGTAATATGAAGGTGGAAAAAGTTAGTTTTCTATTAGTGAAAGTTAGAATTATAAAATGTCTTTATTAAAGAAATAAATTTGCCTGACCAGGTGGTGGCGCAATGGATAGAGTCTCGGACTGGGATGCTGAGGACCCAGGTTTGAAACCCTGAGGTTGCTGGCTTGAGCGTGGGATCATGGATATGACCCCATGGTCGCTGGCTTGAGTCCACAGATCACTCACTGGCTTGAAGCCCAAGATTGCTGGCTAGATCCCAACATCACTGGCTAGAGCAAGGAGCCCCCCACCCCGGTCAAGGCACATATGAGAAAGGAATCAGTAAACAACTAAAATGCGCAATGAAAAACTGATACTTCCCATCTCTCTCCTTTTCTGTCTGTCTGTCCCTATCTGTCCCCGCCTCTCTCTCACTAAAGAAAAAGAAAAAAAGATATATATATATATATATATATATATATATATATATTACTTCCAATTATTCAATAAGTTCTAATTAGTACCAAAAAAAAGTTTTTTTAAGTGGAGAAACTTTAGCAATCTATTTTAGTGAATACATGAATGGTTGTAGTGACAATACAAATTTCTGTAGAATTGCAAACAGATCTTTACAAAACTGGGGAATTTCCTCTTTCATATCAGACATATTTATATTTTATTGAGAGTTACATTATTTAGTAAACTACTTATAAGCAATTTAAAAGTAAATTTCATTTTCACTTTCTTGGGAATGATTGCTTTCATAAATACAGAAGTCCCCATTAATCAGAGTTCATTCTACTTTTTTCAGTGCATCTGTCTGGGTGGGATTTCTATTCTTCCTGCTACATACACTCTCCTACCCATCTCCTTCCTCCCACCCCAACCCCAGTTCACACCCACATAGATACTATTTTCATGTCTAGGAAGTCCTCAGGGAAGAGACTGTAAAGAATCGTGATTGGCTGTGGTCAAGCCTCATAAGTAAAAGAGTTACATTTCAGTTACCTGGAAATACCTACATCCTGCCAAGTTTGCAATCATTCTCTCACTCACAAATTCTCTGTTTAAATTAAACCAAATCACAGTCTTTCTTGGTTCCAACCCTTCCCTTTTGGTGAATTTTGCATTCTTGGTTCAAAGAAAAGAAAGGCTTACTTTTCTGTTAGAGTCTCAAGGTTTCTTGGACGTTTAATGGCTTTTACAAAGTACCATTTTGTTGAGTGCAAAAGAATAAGAAACAGCTGGGTTGCATTTTCTTTGAAATGCACATTTAGTTAAAAATTAAAGACAAAAAGAAAAAATAAAAAGCACTAGAGAAAAACAGTTTCTGGTTTTGCCAAGACCCAAACCATTTAAGAAAAAGAGGGGAATAAGAAAAAAGAGAGAATAGTCTCAAATGTTTTTGCCAAACCAGTTCCCCCTTCTGTGGTCCTAAAGGTCATTAAGCCCAAAATAAAATAGCACAAGACACAAAATTAGTTTGAACTGGTTCTGGAAACAGTTATGGGTCAGTTAAGCATAAAGGGATTCAATAAATATTTCTCCTCTTTTTTTCCTCCTCTATCCCAAGAATAGTTGCAGTCAGTTCTTTTCTTCTTACTGTTTCCGAATTTTGCCAAACTCTCCCTGATAGATAGATGGTTCTCAAACAGAGGGATTGCATTTAAGTAGAAAACTATATTCTAGTGGCTTAAGTTCTTGGAAATATGTTTGTACTACAAATAGTAAATAAATAATAAAAGTGATTCTAGGGAGTGAAAAGCTGCCAGCTCCCAGCCAACTTGCTTTCATCACACAACAGAAACACGGAAAGTCCATCTTGCCCTAGAATTATAGGTAAAATGGGCCCATATGTGGTCATGTTGACTTAAATTCAATTGAACAAATACTATTCAGCACCTACCATGTTCAAATTATGGAACTAGATGCTATAAAAGGATTAAAAAAAATGAGCAAGGACTCAGGAATGGGTAGGAGGACGAGAAAGGGAAAATAAAATACAAAGTCTAGAGTAGACTTTGAGTCAAAATCCAACAGTTCCTATTTCCCAACATGGAAATTGGTTTATTCAGTTCCAGAGTCTGCAACATGCAGAACCACCTGAGATTGTCTCTCTTCCAGCGTAGTTTGCAATTTGCGGTCCAGAATGAATATAAAAACCTTGCATAAAAGGTGGCATGTGGCCATTCCATTATTCCAGAAACACTTTTCAGAAGAAGCATTTCAGAATGGCTGAAAGTGGAGTGATTAATTGTGCTTTATTTGAAAGTCTCCCTTTAGAGTTTCCAGGACTAAGTTAACTGACAAGAAAAATATTTTTATGGTTTCATACATGTATTAGGCAGAAATTTAACTGCCTCATGCCAGTGCTGGCAAAATTGAGAAAAGTTAATCTTCTGTACTTGCAATTTTTCATCTTTTCTTCTGCCCCTCCTGCTCCCGCCAGCGCAAACCTAGATGACCCCAGTTTCTCACGTACGTCAGTGCTGCCTGTATTTTCCACTGAAACATAATCTATGTACATTAATATTAAAATAGCACTGTTATGTCTTCCTGATAGTCTTTGTGCTTTTTAAGAAGACCCTCGAGGGAGCATTTTAATAGCCGATCAAGACGATTTCACATCATGAGCTGTTTGTCACCAAGTGAGATAGGAGCTGTAAGGAGGAGGGCCCAAGGCAGACAGGGTGATGGTAGCCAGGGCAGAGACTAAGACAGATGGTTCTTTTTGACTAAAACGCCCCTATTAAGCCTTCTCAGTGAAGATTCAGGCAAACGACTGGCAGAAGCTCCTGCGTGAGTCAGGGATAGCTGATGGGTGTCTGGAGGGTGTATTGGCTGGGACTGTGCGTGTGATGGTTAAGGTGCTAGAACCAGACTTGGGCTCAAAAACCAGGGCCTTCGCCTCCCAAAGGCCCATCACAGTATGAAGCCAGAGGGAGCCGGGACTTCAGAGCAGTTGTGGGGACTCCTTTGGCCAACCCTGGAACTGGTTGAGTCAAGCTATCTGAAGAAGGGAGCCTGCCCAAGAGGGCGGGCAGGAGGAAAGGCAAAGACAAGGGAGAGGGGCCTGGAGACAGTGGAGTGGACTTCTTTAATGCAGGAGAAACATCCCGAGAATGAAGAAGGGGGGCTTTCTCTGGTGTTCAGTGGACGTGCCTGTGTCTCCTGCCGACTAGACATTTATCTGAGGAATGTGACAGGACTGCTCTTTTCATCTTTCAGCAAAAGTCTCTCCTCTCCAACTGTCTGAGGCACAGTGGGTACCTGAACTTCAGTTATAAGCATTTGGTGGAGTGGGATTTACATATTTCCTAAGAAGGGCATTGCAAATACTGCACAACAGAAGAGGACCTCCAGAAATTTCCAAAGGATAATTTCATTTTTGCAAAAGCTAATGAAACTTGTTTGACAGATCCAGGCAATAAGAAATTCCTGGGTCAAGTTATGATGGTAAAAATGTTGAGATCTGGGACTACACAGACACACTGGGGCCAGACCTTTTAAGGGTGGCCTAGACCGGGTGATCTCACATGTGCAGAAAATGCTAACTGGTGACCAGTGACATCCACATGACCATACCTTGCCTTGGCCAGCTCCGTCTACTCTGATCCACTCTCTCAGGTTCATGGTCTGCCCATCAGCCCGCCCTGGTGCTAGCCACAGCCCAGCAGCATGCCAGTCACCACACCGATCTCGTCATAGAATTTTCTAAATCTAGCATCTCTCTCTGTTCTCAATTAAACATAAGCAACTTCGACAAGTACCTAACAGCACTTGGCACTTAAAAAGTTGCTTAAAAAACACTTGATGAATTAAATTGAACTCTTCTCTTTGCTAGTAGTGAACAGAGGTGGGATTTTCCAAGTTACATTGTGAGTATATTAAACGGACTTCTGAACTCAACCTGGAGCCAGAAGACCTGGGGGCCACTGTGGGCAACAGGGCTGCCAATCACCAGCCATGCCAGCTGTGTCATGGGGGGCAAGCAGGCTGTGAATGGGGTTGATGAGACCCCCTATACCTTCGTGTATGGGTCGTTGTGAGGACCAGAAGGAAACAGGGAGGACAAAACAAAACAAAACAAAACTTTTTCATACTTTATTAAATCATAGCACAAACCTAAATTGTATCTGAAAAATTCATTTTTGTGGAATGGACTGGACTGTTCCCCACGAGGCTGATAACTGAGATATCCTCACAGGAATATGCCACTCTCAGCACCCACTAAAGAAAGAGGACAACCCAGACCAGGAGAGCTTCCTTTTCCTTTGCAAACTAAACATCTTCCTATTTTTCAGAGAACCAGAGGAAGCCATGGTTCTCCCAGGACTGATGTCCTCTGGACCCTTGGTGCTTACACAGGCTGGTGCTTGTCCCCAGTGGATGCTGCTTATAGTCCTGGGGCTCCCTCCCATCCCCTAACACACCCATCAGTAACAGCTCATCAAAATGAAACTCTCAGTCTTGGTTTTCCTCCTGGCCCCAAGCATGTAGATTCCAGCTCCACCCACACCCCAAAGTAAGATTATCCAGACGGAGTTTACAAAGAATATACCTAACGGCAAGCTTCAATACCTTGACCAGGCATTGCTTGAGAGCATAAAATATTTGAAGTTAAAATGCCCAGAGATTGTAAAATCAAAAAGGATTTTTGAAAAGTGCTTTGTATTCCATTCCCACCCCGCCCCCAACTGTAATCCCAGGGAAAGGTGCACGTTGGGGAGTTTGATGGGAGCCGTCTGGTGCTCGGGCTGTAGAGTGGTGTCTGACTCACACCTGGGAAATCCGGAAGGCAAGGGACTGCAGCTGACCGCTGGGCTGCACCCAAGCAGAGACGGGCAGTGGGGACAATGGAAACAGGCTGCCAGTCCTGCTGCAGGTGCAGAGAGAAGGGGATGAGAGGGCGGCCACCAGGCTGAACCACACAAGTGGCCTTGGACCACTTCTCCAGCGGGATTCCGGGGGGCCCGAGAGATCCCTCCCACTGGCTTGCTGCACTTAGCCACTTCGGTGTGGCATACCACTTTGAGAATTTCACCAGAGCTCTAAGTCTTCTTGCACAATATTTTCTAAAAGAAAATTTATTAAAAAAATTAAATTTAATCAGGTGACATTGACCAATAAGGGTACATAGGTTTTAGGTAAACATTTCTATAGTATTTGAACTGTTGATTATGTTGTGTGCCCATCACCCAAAGTCAAATCACTTTCTGTCACTGTATATTTGTCCCTCTTTACTCTCCTTCCTACAACCCCCCCCCCCTGGTAACCACTTCACTTTTATCTCTGTCCATGAGTCTCAGTTTTATATTCCACCTGTGTGTGAAATCATGTAGTTCTTAGCTTTTTATGATTTACTTATTTCACTCAAGGTCCATTTATGTTGTCATAAATAACAATATGTCATCATTTCTTATGGCTGAGTAGTATTCCATTATAGATATGTACCACATCTTCTTTATCCAGCCCTCTGTTAAAGGACATTTTGGTTGTTTCCATGTCTTGGCCACTGTGAATAATGCTGTGATAAACATGGGGGTGCATGTATCTTTATGTACCAATGTTACTGAGTTTTTTGGTATATACACAGTAGAGGGATTGCTGGGTCATATGATAGTTCTATTCTTAGTTTTTTGAGGAACCACCATACTTTCTTCCATAATGGCTGTACCAGTTCACATTTCCACCAACAGTGGATGAGGGTTCTTTTTTCTCCACAGTCTCTCTAACACTTGTTATTACCTGTCTTGTCGATAATAGCTAATCTAACAGATGAGAGGTGGTATCTCATTGTACTTTTGATTTGCATTTCTCTAATAGCTAGTGAAGATGAGCATCTTTTCATATATCTGTTGGCCATTTGTATGTCTTCTTGGGAGAAGTGTTTGTTCAGGTCCTCTCCCCATTTTTAGTAAGAGTTTGGGGTGTTTCCAGACCTCCTCAAGGCTGTCTGTGGGCCACTGTTCCTCTTCCTCTGCCACTGGGTGGGGAAGCTCTGACTGAACCAGGCTCACCTCATGTGGCCAGCACTATTTAACAGCAGGTTTCTAGCATTCTCCCTGTTGTTCAGAGCTTCCCCTTGAACCACTGGCCCCGGGATGCTGATCTCATGCTCCCACTGTGCAACCTAGACCCTTTCTTCCTGGCATCTTCCCTGGAATACGATTTCTTTACATTTATGTTGTCTCCCTTGTAGACTTGGTTTACTGCTTTTTTCCCTCCTTGACTATAATTTTTTAGTTTCCCCAGTCAAAGGCTAATAATCCACCCCATCGGGTCTAACCTCAACCAGTGGGAACCCTCAACTTCCCATCCGGTATCTAGGCACCTTTGTCAGAGAGCTAGGGGGAGTTCAGAGAGAGGAGTGCACAATTATTAATATTCCGTTTCTCATTTTTGCTTGAGACCCACACTAAGCTGAATGTCTGTAGTTTAGTGCAGAAGGGCTTTCCTGACAGCAAACACTTGGGGTATTGCTGGGAGTGTTTGGGGATGGTGTGGCACACTGCCATGGCTATGGCATTGACTGCCATGAACAGAAATCGTGTGTTTATAGTGTTGATGTGTGCCTGGTCAGCGGGAGACTAAACCACTCCGCCCCACCCCAAGAGTGGCCCCTCTAAAAGCAGAATGGACGTAGCACGTCCCTAAGGCTTCAAATCTCAGCGGGTGGGTCACGGGCTTAGGTCAGCAAGCCAGTCAAACCAGACAGCCTGACGTTTTCTTACCCAATAGAAACTCAGATTTCTAAAATGTATTCACATCTCATCATTTAGGGATTTATGCCTGCAAGTCCACTGCCGTTAAAGAGTTATGTGCCTACATTCCCCCTTCCATCGCTGGGATTATAAACCCCTAATGATAGTAAATTATTCTCCCCCGCGCTGTATACGACGATTACTCTATGGAATTTTCTAGGCTGTTTTGTAAAGGCCCTACGGCACTAATGAAGTGTTATTTATACTGCACACTGATTTTCTGTTTTGTTTTGCTTGAAGTTTCTCCTTGTCCCATCTTTTTTGATTTATCATACATTTAGCAGACCGAAGTATGAAAGCCATTTTTCTGTCACTTCTTTGAGCTTTAAATGAACAAGACTTTTTATGAAGTGTAATTTTCAATAACAATGAAATATTAGAAACCCCTCTTGGAGTTCCTTGTTTCATTCCTGCCTGTGGTTCTCCTGTTTTCTTTCCCCCCTGGTGTCCCACCAGGGCCGTCTGCGATCGCCATCACCGCTGATATATGGAAATGAGGACCCTGGGCAGGGTCAGAAAAGCTTCCTCTCTCTCCCATACCCAGCACCAAGGAGTAAACCTGGAATGCACGCAGCAAGCAGGCTGTGCATACAATTAATGCATTAATGACTTAGCTGAATTGGAGGTTTTGAGTGGGTTGAAAATGTGAAAGAGGCATTGAACACGTTTTCCAGAAGATAGCAATTTTCCTTTGACATTAGTCTACTTAGTCTTTGTATCAGAAACAAGTAACTTCCAATCATTCTCCCCTAAGAACAAAAGACCATGTACTTTCTAATCCATCCATTGGACTGAGATCCTCATTCCCCCATTTTGGGGCTATGTGATGTGAAGGCCCTTATAAAGCTCTAGAAAATGGATATAATATAGGTAAATACCATATGAAGAACAGATGGTGAAGTATGTGAACAGGGCTAACTAATTTACATAGTAAATGCTCAGTAAATATTAACCCCCTCCCTGCTCCCCCCCCCCCCGCCCGTCTCCTCTCCTCTCCTCTGCTTTCCTTTTCTCTCCTCCATTTCCATCAGTTGTTCTAGGAACTGAAGTGGTTTCTAGAACAACACGATAGTTGTTATGGCAGTTTGCTTGCTCTCCCAGTGGACATCATCACCACACCTCTCCCCGCGAGTCCTCTCCTTTTGCTTGCTAAGGGACAGGGACCCCTGTAACAACCTTGGGCAGTGAACCATGGTTGGCAAGAGCCAATCAGGAATTCCATAATCTCGGAAGGTGATGTGAATACAGGCAGAGACACGCGGCTTCACACTAGTCAACTGTACATGCAGAGAAAACTATGGGGGACGTTGAGCAGGGTTCTCACTAATAGAACAGAACATTCCCCTCCTCTTTCTAAACAAATGTGGTCATGTCCTTGAGGGATGTCTGAAACAGTTACAGCTGTATTCTTGATGTGAGATAGCATCAACACGGAGCAGAAAGACGGACACCCCAGTCCTTGATGACATCACTGTGCTGCTTAGCAGCCCCCTGCAGATCCCCCGTTCTGTCACACAACATTTAATGGACTTTGGGCCAGTATGCTGCTATTTGCTGCAGAAATCAGCTAACGGCCGAAATGTTCTCCAAAACCCAAGTTAAAGCTCTAGCTTTCTTTGTGTGAGCTTGGGCAAGTTATCTAAACCCACAAGCCTCAGTTTCCTTTTCTGTTCCATGGAAGACAGTAATTTTACCCACCCCACAGATTGACAGGTGGATTCAATAAATGTGCATAGAATGATGTTTTAGGTGAAATCCCTAGTTAAGGGTAGTTAGAATGATTTTAACGGTTCCCCCAGTTCACACACAGAAAACCCTGACTGCCCTTCTGACCCAGACACGGCTCACCTCAGAGGAACTGGGTTAAAGCCTCGCTGGCCTCCCACTGTTAAATTCCGGTCCACGGGCAGCTCAGTGGTGGTTCTCCTCCCCTCCTCTGTGGGGCTGTCCCCGGAGCTGTGGGGCCAGGCAGAGGCTGAGCATCCCATTGCACACACATCAAAGGAAAAACGAGTGGGCGTCGTGTTCATGTGACCCAGTTAGGAACCTGTGGCCTTCCTGCAAAATGTGAGATCCAAACAACTTTTCCATTTTGGGGGAAGGGGTGAGTTATTCTTTTAGAATAACTCCTTCTGACTCTGTACCCCCCCTCAAAGTCTCTTCCTTTGGCCCCCTCGAAGCTCTTCCTGTAATGAGCCCCAATGTCCTTGCCATGACCTCTAAAACAAGGTCTCCCGCATGATCAGATATTGACTCTGCTTTTTTCTTATTCCCAAATAATACATAAAACTAGCCATGTCTAATTAACCCTCATTGGGGTCCTCTCCGAGACTTTTAGTGCTGTGTTTCCTTTCCTCATTCACTTTGTCTTCCACGTGAACTTTTCCTCAACTCCCCCACAGTACCTGGAACCCCAGCCCGCCACTCCCCTTCATGTGTCGTCTCCATCGTCTGAGTGTCCCCCAAGTCCACACAGAAATACCTGGAACTTGAAGCCTGACTGTCCAGGCCGAGAAGACAAAGCGACCTCACCATCTCCTGGATTGAAAGTATGTTTATTGCACTGGATCTCAAGAAGTGACACATTTTACTTCTCCTATTTCATTCTGTCATGGAAATGGCAGGGTCATTACAGTGAGAGGGACAGCAGCTTTGGTCTGTTAAGTTAGCATCTCTGAGCCCCAGCCTCCCCATTTGAAAGGAGGAAAAAACAACAAACTCACAGAATTATTGAAGGAATCAAACAAAGCCTTACATATAAAACTCTTGGCCTTTTTTGGTTGAACCTTGGTTCTGACCTTCAAGAACTTACAGTTTAATTGGGAAACTATGGCATGCATGCATGTTAATAACAGGCGATGTTTATGTTGATGCCCAACAGTATCTCACGCTCTTGCATTTATTGGCTCACCTCACCTTGGCAATAACCCTGTAATGTCAGTATCAGTACTCTTACTTCATAGTTGAAGAAACTGATGCTTCTAGACAGGATAAGACACAGTGAAATATCGCACAGGTGACATTCCAGCCCAGAGCAAACCTGGGGACTCGTACCCCAGGACTTGTGACTCTAACTGGCTCACCCATATGGAAAGTTATTCTTCTTCCTGAGGATCACATAGAAGGGCCAAACAGCAGATGCAGGTGGCACACTCTGCTGCGTCCACAGGACAGAAGAGCACTGTCACCCAGGCTTTATAAGAGAAAGAGGCCACCTTTCTAAGACATCAGGTTACCACGGTACCAGAGCCCCAGGCTGTTGGGCATAGTCTTGTCACATGTTCTTTCTTTGGTCAGTTCCTTCCTACCTTCCCTGGCCTAGCTAAATCTTATTCACTCTGAAAACTCTGCCAAGCACCACTCCCTCCAGAAAGCCTCTGGCTGTCACTGACCGGGTTAGGCATTTCTTCTAGGTTCACCCATAACTTACATATCTCTGTATACTTGTCCTGTAGGTACTTGCTCTTTGTCTGCTCACAGCCACTAGTCTGTGGGCCCCATGAACACAGGACCATGTCTGTATTATTAATTTCTCCACTCACCACATCTAACACGGTACCTGGCACATGGTAGGTTGTCAGTCAGTATTGATTGACTGAATATGGTATGAAATCCTCAGTAGAGAAAAGCACGCAGACAAACCTAGCTGGAGTCTGACCAGGCAGTGGTGCAGTGGATAGAGCATTGGACTGGGACATGGAGGACCCAGGTTCGAAACCCTGAGGTCTCCAGCTTGAGTGCGGGCTCATCTGGTTTGAGCAAGACTCACCAGCTTGAGCCCAAGGTCACTGGCTTGAGCAAGGGGTCACTCGGTCTGCTGTAGCCTCCTGGTCAAGGCACATATGAGAAAGCAATCAATGAATAACTAAGGTGCCACGATGAAGAATTGACGCTTCTCATCTCTCTCGCTTCCTATCTGTCTGTTCCTATCTGTTCCTCTCTCTGTCTCTGTCCCCCCCCAAAACAAACAAACAAACAAACAAAAAAAAGACAAAAAACAAACAAACAAAAAACAAGAAAAAAACCTGGCTGGAGATAGACTATTTGGAATAAAAATATTTTGCAACCTCACTAATGTCAAAATATTCTGGTCCCTTCCAGAATTTGATTGCAAAAATATAGATGATCAAGATAATTAAATTAGAAGACAGGCCAAAGCAAACTAGAGGGAAGGGGGTGTATAAAAGAGATATGAAAATGAAGGTTTATGAGCATGTTGAATCTAAAGAAAAATACCTCACTCTGATCACACCGGTCATTTTGAACAGATAGTGGGAATTGTAAGCTCAGTGCAGGTGTGTGTGTGATGTGTGCATGCATGCATACATGTGTGGTTATGTGTTTGCATATTCTTCTATTTAATTTTGTGATTGATCACTTTGTAGACAATGGAATTTCATGCGCACTGGCATTTTTGTCCTCAGCTATTCTCCCGAAAGTCTCACACTCATAGAAATAATTTTGGCTCTTTTCTCGACATAACGTTTTGATTACTCTGGCTCCAGCAAGTCTGGGGTTTGTCCTCTATCTGCATGCTTTTTGAGGACAAAGCTCTTTGGACATGACAGACCAATATATGCACCTGAAACAGTTTTTGAATAATCGAAGTGTGAGACTGTGCCAAGAAGACAGATACCGGAAGAGTCACAGGAGGGAAGACGTGCCGAGCTGCAAGCATTATGCGGGGCATCCTCCTGGGGAGGAGGTTAGGGCTCGCGAGTGCCTTAGGGTAGTGACTAAGGGAGGCAGAGAACAAACAACACAGCCAGTAGTAAGGAGCAGGTAGAAGAAAGGGGTGTGGATTCCTTTCAGAAAGAATGGCAACGTAGCAACAGAGTGTAAGAACAGGGTGGTGATTGGTGACACAGAAAGCCTGGAAGGGTGCTGTCTCTAACATTTTTAAAATTATTGACATTCAGGAAAACTGACTTTTTTCTTGTGCGGTTTCTCTGAGTGGTCGCACATGTGTAGATTCGTGTCACCCCCTCCCCAGTCAGGACACAGAACTGTTCCATCACCCCAAATAACTGCTTGTGAGATACCCCTCTGCTCCCACTCTCTCTCTGTCTCCCTCTTCCTCTCCCTAGCCCCTGGCAACCGCTGACCTGCTTCTCGCTCTGCCTTTGTCTTTTCAAGAACATCCTAATAATAGGATCACACAGCATGACAATTTTGAGACTGGCTTTTTCCCCTCAGCACAGTGTCCATGAGATCCATCCCATTTGTGTGTCAATAGTTTATTATTTTTCATTGCCAAGTAATATACCACCACACGGGTGAGCCTCCATTTGTCTGTCTTTTCAGGGGTTAAAGGAGAATCGAGCTCCTTCCAGTTTGGGGCAGTTAGAAAGATGCTATAAACCTTCATGTACAGGTTTTTTGTGAACATACATTTTAATTCTTCCAAAGTAAAAGCCTAGGAGTGACATTGTTGGGTCATATGTGCAGTATATGTTTAACTTTGTAATAGTTGTGGTGGTAATCAGAGGGACTATGTCACTTGGCATTACCGGCGTGGTGAATGAGTTTCAGTTCTGTATTCTTGTTGCCTATGTAGTCAGTGTTAGCTTGTCATAGTTTAATTTGCATGAACTCAGTGGCTAAGGATATGAAAGCTTTTCTCATGTGTCTGTTTGACATCCATGTATTCTCTTTAATGAAGTGCCTGTTTTTAAATTGGGTTCTTTGTATTTTGATTGTTGAGTTTTGAGAGTTCTTTTTTTTTTTTTTTTAATAAATTTTTATTAATGATAATGGGATGACATTAATAAATCAGGGTACATATATTCAAAGAAAACATGTCTAGGTTATTTTGTCATTAAATTATGTTGCATACCCCTCGCCCAAAGTCAGATTGTCCTCCGCCTCCCTCTATCTAGTTCTCTGTGCCCCTCCCCCTCCCCCTAACTCTCTCCCTCCCTCCCTCCCATGTCCTCCCTCCCCCCACCCCTGGTAACCACCACTCTCTTGTCCATGTCTCTTAGTCTCATTTTTATGTTCCACCAATGTATGGAATCATGTAGTTCTTGGTTTTTTCTGATTTACTTAATTCACTCTGTATAATGTTATCAAGATCCCACCATTTTGCTGTAAATGATCTGATGTCATCATTTCTTATGGCATACAAAAGTCCATAGCCTTTCTGTATGCCAACAATGAAATATTAGAAAACGAACTAAAAAAAATAATCCCCTTCACGATTGCAACAAAAAAATAAAATACCTAGGAATAAACATAACAAAGAATGTAAAGGACCTATATAACGAAAACTACAAGGCATTATTAAGAGAAATAGAAAAAGACACAATGAGATGGAAAAATATTCCTTGTTCTTGGATAGGAAGAATAAATATAATTAAAATGGCCATATTACCCAAAGCAATATATAAATTTAATGCAATTCCCATCAAAATTCCTATGAGATTTTTTAAAGAAATGGAACAAAAAATCATCAGATTTATATGGAACTATAAAAAACACCCGAATAGCCAAAACAATCCTAAGGAAAAAGAATGAAGCTGGGGGCATTACAATACCTGACTTTAAACTATATTATAGGGTCACGATAATCAAAACAGCATGGAGAGTTCTTTATATATCCCAGGTACAATTTCCTTGGTCAAATATGTGATTTCAAAGTATTTTCTTCCAGTCTGTATTTTCATTCTCTTTCCCTGTCTTTTGCAAATGTTTTAAATGTTGATGAAGTCCAGTGTATCACTTTTTTTTTTCTTTAATGGATCATGCATTTAGTGTAAGGACTAAGAATTCTTTCCCTAGTCGCAGGGTACAAAGGTTTTCTGAAAGTTTTACCTTTTACATTTAGATCTATGAAGAAATTTGAGTTCAGTTTTGTGGAAGGCCCAAGGCTAAAGCTGAAGTGCATTATGGTCTGCACACGGATGTTCAGTTAGTAAAAAGACCATCTTTTCCTCCACTGCGTTGTCATCGCATTTGAGTCCAAAGCTGAGGAACCAGGAGGGTGAATGTCTGAGGGCAGGAGAATGAGGCTATCTCAGCTCAGGCAGAGAAAACAAACTCTTCTACCTTTGCATCTTATTTAGACCCTCAAGGGATTGAATGATGGTCACCCTTCGGGGAGGACCACTTGCTCTACCGAGCTCTCCAACTGAAATGCTACACTCTTCTGGAAACCCTGGCAGACACATGTAGGAATATTTCCACCAGCTGTTTGGGCATCTCTTGGCCCAGCCAACTTGACACCTAACATTGACCATCATACTGCATTTTCTTTTGGTGCTGCCACTGCTTTCTGGGCTTTAGACATAATTTCTTTCTTTTTTTTTTTTTACAGAGATAGAGAGAGGGATAGACAGGAACAGACAGACAGGAACAGAGAGATGAGAAGCATCAATCATTAGTTTTTCGTTGCACATTGCGACACCTTAGTTGTTCATTGATTGCTTTCTCATATGTGCCTTGACCGCAGACCTTCAACAGACCGAGTAACTCCTTGCTTGAGCCAGTAACCTTGGGTCCAAGCTGGTGAGCTTTTGCTCAAACCAGATGAGCCTGCACTCAAGCTGGCGACCTTGGGGTCTTGAACCTGGGTCCTCGGCATCCCAGTCCGACACTCTATCCACTGCGCCACCGCCTGCTCAGTAGACATAATTTCTTAAAAGCCTCAAGTTTTCAAAAGTTCTGAGATGGTCTGTGGCCAAGTAAAAGGGTTGCTTTTCTCATGTTTTCCTCCATTAGAGCGATCCTAAAGCAACTTTTCATTTCGCCACAGTCCTGTGAAGAACTTAGTAAACAGCTCCATCAGTTCCTGTGCTTTGCCTGGTCTCAAGTTCAGTGGCAATTAGGCTGGGATACATTTTCTACTGATGCACAATAAACTCTCTTTAGAAATTTTCTTCCAGCACAATAATTAAGTTATTATTTGATCACATTTATTACCTGGCTCCTTCTTCTCTGAGGATGCATTTTCTTCCTAACATCTCCTTGTTTCCCTACAAAGAACATCTTGAAATCACCCCATTTCCCCCGACATGCCAGAGGCTTTCAAAGAAACCATGCATGTAGCTTTCTGGTAACTCCCATCAGTTTGTAAATCATTTGAGTCTTCCACTGAGACTCAAGCTGAGAGATTCCCCCAGACAATTTCATGTCACACAATGCCTGAAACATCCCTGGGAGGAAGATAGTAATTCCATCCACTGTGGAAGCTCAAAGATTCCTAGATTTAGGATTTAAATGCAGATCTTGTGACTCCACATACTATTTCTCTTTCCATCACACCTTAAAGAAGGCTTAAAATTCATTCTCCATCACACCTTAAAGGAAGGCTTAAAATTCATTCTCCAGGGACCATATGCCAACTGGTCTACCAATGCCAGTGCATCCCACCATTCATTCGGGCTCCCCTTGCACTCTGGCCCATGGCACAGTCAGAGCCGGCTCAGAATTCAAGTCTGCTGGACCATGGTGTCAGTGTACCTTCTCATAGCAAAGAAAACGAGACCAGAGACTTTGTAGCCACAAAGAACCCTGTTTGAATTCTAGTTCTTTCACTTACTTCTGTGGTTTCTTAAACTCTCTAAGCCTTACTTTTTTAATGTACAAAATAGGGATAATAAGAACTACTCCACAGAATCATTAAGAGTAGGAAAGGAGTCGGCATGCAAAATTTTTAATCCTGTCCCTGAAACATAGCACTTCTTCAAATAAATGGCTATTGCTATTGATTTATAGTTAATTATTATTGTATTTTGAACATATTGGGGAATATATTGAGTATATATTTGAGCATATTAGGTAAATTGTAGTCAATATATCTTCTTTTTTATGAGCAAGAACACATTATCTTGAGTAATAAGTTTCCACAGTTCATGTGGTCTCCAACATTTGCAATTAAATCAATTTTGAAAACAGCACTCAGGATAGCTCCAAATTGGACTTCAGGGAAGGTTCAGGAAATGAGACATAAAGAAGAAAGCTTCCTCAAAGAAATGAATTAAAATCTGGTTAGAATTTATGCCATTCAGGGTGTACTGGAAATGATAGAGGATTATATTTCAGCCATCCTTACTCCAAAGAATTATATGAAGCAAAAGTTAATTTGAGATACATTTTCATTTCAAGGGATTATTTAAAATTTTTTATTAGTAGTATTTTCACTCTGTTTGCTGCTAGGAAGGAAAATAAAACCATCAGTCTCCTCTCTCAGAACAAGTTGCCAGTTCTTTTTTGGTAAATGCTGTAAGTGAAGGCTTTCCCCAAGGCGCATTTTCTTTTTATTTTCTAGTTTTTGGAAGAAAACAACAGATTAAGAAACAAAATAGCCTGACTGGTGGTGGCATAGTAGATAGAACATTGACCTGGGACACTGAGGTCTTAGGTTCGAAATCCTGAGGTCTCTGGCTTGAGCACAGACTCACAACTTGAGTGTAGGATCATCGACATGATCCCATGGTCGTTGGCTTGAGCCCAAGGTCACTGCCTTGAGCAAGGGGTCACTGGATTAGCTTGAGCCCCCTGGTCAAGGCATGTATGAGAAGCAATCAATGAGCAACTAAAGCAGGGGTCCCCAAACTTTTTACACAGGGCGCCAATTCACTATCCCTCAGACTGTTGGAGGGCCACCACATACAATGCTCCTCTCACTGACCACTAATGAAAGAGGTGCCCCTTCTGGAAGTGCGGTGAGAGGCTGGATAAATGGCCTCAGGGGGCCGCATGCGGCCCGCGGGCCGTAGTTTGGGAACGCCTGAACTAAAGTGATACAAGTACGAGTTGATGCTTCTCATCTATTTTCCTTCCTCTCTCTTTCTCCTCTCAAAAAAAAAAAAAAAAAAAAAAAAAAAGGAGAGGAGGAAGATGAACAGCGTTACCTATTCTGAACAGATGACAGATATCTCGGCTGAGACCGGAATGACAAGAGCCAGCCAACCAACGGTCTGGACAGTGCTGCAGGCAACTTGAATGGCTAATGTGAAGGTCCTGCCAGGGAACAGGCTGGTGTGGTGGTCGAACAGAAAGAAAGCCAGTGAGGATCTAAGAGAGAGCGAGGAGCAATATGAAATGGAGTTGAAGATGGAGCAGGGGCTTATACGTGGAAGTAAATTATTCTAAGTGTAATAAGGTACTGGGCATTAAGCAATGACCTAATGGTGTTAACATTTTTAGAAGATGACTCTGGCTGATGTGTGGTGAATAATTCATCTTTAAGAAGAGAAGGTAATTGCAGTGTTCTCAAAGAGAAAGCTGATGGGAATTTGGATAAGGATGATGACTTATTGGGTAAACAAGCAATTAACATATACTGGTACCTAGACACATAAGGAAGAACCAAAGATAATGACAAGATATGAAATCTGGGTGACAGACACTTGGGAGAGTTTGTCAAGGCTAGAGTCACAAAAGTTGCAAGAGGGAGTGGCATCTGGGAGGAAGGTAACCCTTGTTTGGGATACACAATGATGGAAGTGGTGATGAGGGACTATTCCCAAGAGTCTGAGGTTAACACCAGACTGAAACTAACAAAGACTAGGGAAAAAAATGGAAATGGCTGTTAATAAATCATTCTAATAAATAGGATGGCAAAATCAGAAGAGTGAAAAAATATGAAGGGACAAGAGGAGAAAGGAGATCTACCTAAGAATACTTGTAGACCATTTCATAGAGATTGTTGTATTTCACTTAAAGCCAGAGAATAGTTTCTCTGACAGGTGTGGGCTGCACCTGTGTAAGCTGGGGATGCCAAACTGGCCTTGGAAAAGTGACCTGTCATTTTTTGCCTTGTCACTTCTTGCCCTAGTCTAAGAGACAATAGGATCACTCCCCAATTTATATCAAAGATGTGTTTAGTCCCCCCTTGATGAAATGTTAAGTTCTTTAATGTCTAGATTTATATTTCACTCACCCTTTCATAATTTAACCCCCTCCCCCGCCTTGCAGACAGGGTCAGACAAAAGTAGATTTACAGTTGTGAACACAAAAGAGAGATTATTACTTGTTAATTGTATTATTTTCCATATGAACAACTATAAGCCTACTTTTGCTTCACCCTGTATGTTAGCAAACAAGAAGTGTTTGCTAACTTAAAGGGACACAGTCTGTTTAAAACTTGTTTACGTGTCGTTACATTACTAGTATATCATAAGAAGACTACATTATCTCCTATTTCCCCACCTCCCCAAAGCACTGGCCACTCATTCTCACGTTGGGTATTGTTGCAAACCTAGTCTATTTTTGACCTGATTTGCATAGATCAAAGGAACCTTATGAGGAAACAAATGAGATTGTTATAGCGATCCTGAGTAGTTGGGCCTGGCCAATACAGAAAAGGAATCAGAAGTCTGTCTTCATAAAGGAAGATCTCAAGAGAAGGTAAGAAAAATATCACATTAAATCAGGCAGTACTGGTAAGCCAAGAGTCTTAAACATAAGGAATCAAGAAAAAGTCAAAGACGCTACAAACATAACAGTAGATGCAAAATCTGAAGATGTGGACATGTGACTTGGACTTGTGGCTACTAGTAGGGGCAAATAAGCCAAAGAAATGTTCAGAAATCTGTCCATTACTACTTAGGACTACCACCTGATAAGCAGACCTAAAATTGAGATACTAACAGGAGATCTAGTTTCCCTGGAAAATTCAGAGATCCAGGTGCCAAATGGAAGTGGCCACCAAAATGTCACCAGAAAGCACAAGCAGCCCCAAACCCTTGGGCCTCCAAAGAAGCTATTTTTGCCACATGGATTTCCTTTCACAATCACCCACAATCATTCCTGGCTTATGTGTCCCTGGGGGACCTTCCCTGATGACTCAGAGAAGATCCTACTCCTCCCTCTTTACAGATGTGGCCTCCCTCAGAGAGGATGTTGTCTAGTTTCCTTGCTTTCTCCTAAACCCCATCATGCCCAGGAGTTCATGTGAAAACCAGCCCAACAGTAAACGTGGGTTTCACATGCCTGTCATTAGATGGTGTGTTAGACACCACACTCCTATTCCATTATAAAATGTGTTTCTCTCAGCTGGTATTTAGCTTAACCTTTCCCATTTCTCCATGCTAGGAGCAGTTTATCTCCCAAAGAAAACAAATAACACTGTCAGAAAGTTTATCCTAATAATTAACTTGAATTTATTGCTCTGAAAACACTAAATCATTCTCCTTCACAGGTGTTGGGAACTTTGAAACAATCGTGCACCATTTCCCACATCCCTCCTGAATTATGGTTTAACCACGCAGAGCTGAACCTCTCATTATTTCCTCAACCCTACTCCCAATCATTCAAAATCATTTCTGTTTTCCTTTACATTCTCCATCAGTCACCAGCATCTCTGTTGTGTTGAGGGCCCCACCGTTTAAACCGCTCATATGCAGGGCCTTGTTGGAAAGTCCCTGTTTCTTTCCTAAAACTCAACAATGCCCTTAATGATATATCAGATGAGGACTTAAATTTCTGTACTCCCTGGGTGGTTTCCATAACTCAAATTTCTTGATAGCTAACGGGATACAGGGAAGTCTGCTTTACTGTGATGTTTAAGAGAAGAAACTTCTCCTCACGGACCCGTCTAGTTCTTTTTCAATTCTTCTTTATTTAGATCCCCAGCGAGGTTCACATCTTTTTGTGTCTCTAGCTTTGAAATATCCCTAACACTCTTCTCTGGGCAATGCAATTGGTGCATTTTATTTGGTTCTTTAATCCAACGCTAGGCTGTGTCAACTGACATAGCCAAGTTAAACTTCGTCTTCAAGACTAAGCCATACTGATTGGGACAGACACTTGACAGTTTATCAGTTCACTAGTATTCTTGAAATTCTACCAACTGTGACTTTTCCTACTTAAAATGTATCCTTTATTGCTCAGAACTCATTCATTTGACTGGCAACACTCCCCACAGTGACATTATCCCTTAGTTTTGCTTTGCTTGGCAGAAGCTCTCACATTATTTGACACCATATAATCACTAATTTAAAAAATCACAGTCAGAGATGACACACAAAGATCTGAATTCTGTAGGAACAAGTACAGTCATTACCTTAGATCTTTGTTTCTCTTGGAATTCATCTAGTTCTAAATACTCTGACCGAAAACTAAAAAACAGAGAAAAAATATTCTCTGTGGTCTTCTTTGCTTACCAACAGATAAATGTTCATTTTAAACGTGTAAGTTGAATAGTAGCTACCAAGCCAACAGTGGAATGAAATCTAAACAATCAGGGAAAATAAAATCCATGTATGACCAGCCTGTTATTCGAGACCATGAGAACCTAGATTGTGCCAAATGCGAGATTCTTACTAACCTTACCACATACCTGACATCAGAATAAGTCACTCAGAAAGAGTCTAGCCAACACCATGACTTTCTCTAAACATTTCCTCCAAGCATCCTTTAGTGGAAGTTTAAATTTCACATCTTCAGGCTAAAATGAAATTCCTTAAATCTTTCCTTGCATGACTTGTTTTGAAACATAATAAGCTTTCTCCTGATTGACCAAAATAATTATGCCTGTGTGCAGTTTCCAAGATTTAAATTGGGAATAAATCTTAGCAGGATAAAATGTCTGGCACTGCTCTTTGCTGGGCATGCAGGAAAGGGGGTGGGGCATGTGCTCTTAGGAGATTGTGAAGGGAATTCAGTGTCCGGGACACTGACTGCCCACTACCTCTTGACTCCCCCGGCCATCACTAGCTTCAAATCACTCAAGTTTGAGCAATATGGGAGGCCTGAGTGTTTCGGTCCCCCAACTAGCAGGGACATTCCATTGCCTTCATGCCTTAAAAAACTTTATCCATTCCCAGTTATTTTCTATATTATTTTCTAAGTTTTCTTTCCCCTTTATGGTTCATTTCTTAAAACACATCCATTGAATAGTATTCTTACTTTATAGCAGGGGTAGTCAACCTTTTTATACCTACCGCCCACTTCTGTATCTCTGTTAGTAGTAAAATTTTCTAACCGCCCACCGGTTCCACAGTAATGGTGATTTATAAAGTAGGGAAGTAACTTCACTTTATAAAATTTATAAAGCAGAGTTACAGCAAATTAAAGCATATAATAATAATTACTTACCAAGTACTTTATTTATTTATTTATTTTTTTGTATTTTTCTGAAGCTGGAAGCGGGGAGAGACAGTCAGACAGACTCCCGCATGCGCCCGACCGGGATCCACCCGGCACGCCCATCAGGGGCGATGCTCTGCTCCTCCGGGGCATCGCTCTGCTGCAACCAGAGCCACTCTAGCGCCTGGGGCAGAGGCCAAAGAGCCATCCCCAGCGCCCGGGCCATCTTTGCTCCAATGGAGCCTTGGTTGCGGGAGGGGAAGAGAGAGACAGAGAGGAAGGAGGGGGGGTGGAGAAGCAAATGGGCGCTTCTCCTATGTGCCCTGGCCGGGAATCGAACCCGGGTCCCCCGCACGCCAGGCCGATGCTCTACCGCTGAGCCAACCGGCCAGGGCCCCAAGTACTTTATGTCAGATTTTCACTAAGTTTGGCAGAATTAATCTTTATAAAACCAATTACTATAGTTAAATCTATCTTTTTATTTATACTTTGGTTACTCCGCTACTGCCCACCATGAAAGCTGGAATGCCCACTAGTGGGCAGTAGGGGCCAGGTTGACTACCACTGCTTTATAGGTATAGAGATTTGAAAAAAGATCAATAGTTGAGTAATCAGATTTCTAAGAGACCTATTCACTTATGTCAATCAAAGCCCTTAGTAATAAAATAATCTAAACTACCTATTGGCACAAGGATGGTGGAAAATAGCCATGTAAGCCTCTTATAAAGTAGAAAGTGTTACATTACTGTGAAACAGTTTTAAAAATAGGAAAGCCTTATTCATCCTCCTCTCTCCACTAAATAAATATACTTCTCATCCCCTACTCACATATCTATTACCTAAACCTTTCATCCTCTGCTTTCCTTAGCCTGTAACTCTCCTCAGGCTTCCATTTTCATTGCCTAAAGCTTTGTTTCCTGTTAAAATTCTCCAAGGAGAACCTTTACTTCGTGTTGTTCTAATCCTTCTATAATGGGAAGGAAAGAAATGGCTTTGGAGTTGGACAACTGGAGTCAGACCTTGGCTTGATTACTTAGTCATTGGTGGCTTTGGAGAAGTTACATGGACCTCATTCCTTGTTGCTGTCCATTGGGGTCTCTGAGACCCTGGAAGGTTGGCACTAATGTATATGCACTTCTCTGTAACTTCAGCTGCTAGGTTTGGTTTCAGGGTTCCTTTAAATCCAGAGCCCTTTAAAACTCAAATTCTCCTCACCCAACTACCCACTAGGGCTCAAAACAGAACATTCTCATTCCCTACTGTGAAATTTTAGTTAATTTGCTTGCTATTCTTTCTCTTAATGGTTCCCTGGTCTTTACTGTGAAATGTGGCAAAAAGGTTACCTTTGCAGGAATGCCAGGAAAAGCTCACATTGGGGAGGGGTCTGACAATTAGGGGAGTTTAAATCATAATAGTTGTTTGTAAAAGCCTAGCCATAGGCCCAGGGGTGTGAGGACCCAGCTGTTCCTGGGAGATTCCTGACCTCAACTCTTGAAAATTTACCAAAGACACCAGGTAGGACCACGCTGATTAGTCCTGTGCTATATCAGAAAGAACTTGTGTTTCTGCTGCTGAATCCCCCTCCTCCTGCTCATAGTCAAGTCAGTGACCAAGGCCACAAACCAAGATATGCTGGTCAGAGCATGCCCAGGTATACTGGATCCCATGCCAGCAAATGCCTTCAGCAACCCCTATATCTAATGCTCTCTTGCTCTCTCCTGCAGCTTGGGGCTGACACCCTTTGTTGGTCTCAGCCCTTCTGCACTCAGGTGCTTTTAAAATAAATTTTCCTTTTGGCCCTGGCCGGTTGACTCAGCGGTAGAGCGTCGGCCTGGCGTGCGGGGGACCCGGGTTCGATTCCCGGCCAGGGCACATAGGAGAAGCGCCCATTTGCTTCTTCACCCTGCCCCCCTCCTTCCTCTCTGTCTCTCTCTTCCTCTCCCGCAGCCAAGGCTCCATTGGAGCAAAGATGGCCCGGGCGCTGGGGATGGCTCCTTGGCCTCTGCCCCAGGCGCTAGAGTGGCTCTGGTCATGGCAGAGCGATGCCCCCTGGTGGGCAGAGCGTTGCCCCTGGTGGGCGTGCCGGGTGGATCCCGGTCGGGCGCATGCGGGAGTCTGACTGTCTCTCCCATTTCCAGCTTCAGAAAAATACAAAAAAAAAAAAAAAAAAAAAAATTCCTTTTGGAACACACTAGCCTCATGTTTTTGATTCATTCCATGGTTTCTGCCTTTCAGAAGCCACGATTTTTTGTTGTGTGATTTTGCTTGATCCATAGGCTGCAGAATCCTGAGATAGGATGACAACAGGATTAGAGAATAAACCCACATTACTCAGAGATCCTGGAGTTGGAGGTAGATGCAGTTAGGGGTTTAGGGTTTGGGGTCATTCATCTTTGGAGAGAAGATGAATGTATTTTCTTTGTTTTGTTTGTTTGTTTGTTTTTTTCTGAAGCTGGAAACGGGGAGGCAGTCAGACAGACTCCCGCATGCGCCCGACCAGGATCCACCCGGCATGCCCACCAGGGGGCGATGCTCTGCCCATCTGGGGCATCACTCTGTCGTGACCAGAGCCACTCTAGCGCCTGGGGCAGAGGCCAAGGAGCCATCCCCAGCGCCCGGGCCATCTTTTGCTCCAATGGAGCCTCGGCTGCGGGAGGGGAAGAGAGAGAAAGAGAGGAAGGAGAGGGGGAGGGGTGGAGAAGCAGATGGGCGCCTCTCCTGTGTGCCCTGGCCGGGAATCAAACCCGGGACTTCGCACACCAGGCCGACGCTCTACCACTGAGCCAACCTGCCAGGGCCAAGATGAATGTATTTTCATTGTGGAACATTTGCATAATGTTAGACCAACGCATTGATGAAAGTTTAGGTATAGGATTTAAAATGTGGATATTTGGATAGCCAAAGGCATGGAGTATGTGTAAATTTATTGTTTTGTTTTATCCATGTAGCTTCTATCCTCCATTCTTCCCTGACAACACTTCCACAGTTTGATGGAACCGTGGATAAAGATGCTCTGTTCTCGCCTCTGGCTGGATAATAATCAAAGAATCTAAATTAGGTTATTTGGATGTAACTTTCTAGAATTTGAATCTTGAGCCCATTGGCAAAGGCTGAAAACTGAATGTTTTGCATGGAAGGGTCAGGATGCTGGAAGAGTTATCCATCCTTTCCTGCTACAGGGAAGTGTGTAGCTGCTCTGGTTTGTGCTCTTCCTAAGCCTGGTTCTGCAGCTTTCCCCGTGGTCATGGACGGTGCTGTATTCTCCCAGTGAGTTCAGTTAGCCTGAGTCAGTTTCTATAGCTTGCAACAGAGAACCTATGGTAATGGAATCTTTACTTGACGGAAGTGAAAGCTAAGTAACATGCACAAGGTTTTCACAGCTAGTCTGCGGTAGCACCAGGCTATGAACCCACATGGGTAATGTTAGCACTAGCCTCCTGCTCCTGTGGGCGCTCACCGCACATGCCGTTTCTTAGAAATACTCCCTCTCTTTCCTGTGTCTCCCTCTCTATGGGATGCTTTTCTAAAGTTCAAGTTTCTCCTACTTTGAAAACCAAAAAATAAGTCCCTCAACCTAATAGTGTTCTCCAGCTAGGGACCTTTCTCTTTCTTCCCCTTCATAACATTTTCAACATTTGGGTTCTGAACTCTATTTGGAATTGATGTTGTATATGGTTTGAGGTAGGGCTCTACTCTGACTTTTCTCTTAGATGAATTATAACCGTCCCTGTTTCATTTATTAAATAGATCCTCCTTTCTTATGTAATCTTTCACACCACCTCTGTCATGTGTCAAAATTCCATCTCTACATGCCCTGTTCTGTGAGCTGCCTAATTTGTTCTAGCAATCAGCCCATTTGTACACCAGACCTTTCACCTTTAAAAGAACTATCCGAGGCCCTGGCCGGTTGGCTCAGTGATAGAGCGTCGGCCTGGCATGCAGAAGTCCCAGGTTCGATTCCCGGCCAGGGCACACAAGAGAAGCGCCCATCTGCTTCTCCACCCCTCCCCCTCTCCTTCCTCTCTGTCTCTCTTCCCCTCCCGCAGCCGAGGCTCCACTGGAGCAAAGATGGCCCGGGCGCTGGGGATGGCTCCTTGGCCTCTGCCCCAGGCGCTAGAGTGGCTCTGGTCGCAACAGAGCGACTCCCTGGAGGGGCAGAGCATCGCCCCCTGGTGGGCAGAGCATCGCCCCCTGGTGGGCGTGCCGGGTGGATCCCGGTCGGGTGCATGCGGGAGTCTGTCTGACTGTCTCTCCCCGTTTCCAGCTTCAGAAAAATACAGAAAAAAAAAAAATTAAAAGAACTATCCGATCTTTGTGGTTAGAACTACAAGCATTTCCTTCCTTTTTTAAAATTTAGAAACAAATTGGCTATTCTTTGCCTTTTGTTTTTTACATAAATTTAAAAATCAACCTGCCAAAAATCCTGTTATGATTAATTTTTTAAATTTGAAAATACTGAGTTTATTTATTTATATTTATAATTTTTATGTACTTATGTTATTTCATCAGGGAAACTGATGAAATTTTTGTTATTATTTATCACTAATTTCCTATGACAATTTCCTAGGCAATAAACTGTTAAGTAGGACTTGGCTGGTTGGCTCAGTGGTAAAGTGTTGGCCCCATGTGTGGATGTCCTGGGTTTGAGTCCTGGTCAGGGCACATAGGAGAAGCAACCATCTGTTTCTCCACCCCTCCCCCTTCCCCTTCTCTCTATCTTGCAGCCATAGCTTGATTGGTTCTAGTGAATAGGCCTTGGGCACTGAGGATGGCTCCATGGCTTCTGCCTCAGGTGCTAAAAAATGACTTGGTTGCTGAGCAATGGAGCAATGACCCCAGATGGGCAGAGCATTGCCCCCTAGTGGGTTTGCTGGGTGGATCTCAGTTGGGGCGCTTGTAGGAGTCTGTTTCTATGCCTCCCCTCCTCTCACTAAAATAAAAAAAGAAATAAACTGTTAAGTAAAACACATTCTCTTCCACACCACATAGTGTGTTATCAAAAATTTTAAATGCGAAGAACAGGTTGAAAGAGTAATATAATATATTTTATGCATCAAAGATCTACATGGAACACCTGTTGACATTTTGCCATTTCAAAATAAGATGTAGACATCGTGACACTTCTAAAAATTAAGATATCCCTATATTTCTTAAAAAGAAGGAAATTTGCCTTTATAACCACAATACTATTATTACCCTCAATAAATTAACCATATATTTCTAATGACTTAATACAAGCACATATTTAAATATTCTCATATTGTCCACAAATACCTTAATCTGCTGGGGTTTTTTTAATGAAAAAAATCTAGCTAACGTTTACCCATCATATTTGTTTGTATATCTTTTTTAGTTTCTATTAATTGACAACAGTCCCAATACCTGTTTTTCTTTTAATAATATTGCATTTTGAAGAGACTGGGCCAGTTGTCTTGTAAAACTCTCACCCACCTGAATTTGCTCAGCTGATTGCTTCCATCTGGGTGATAATTATCTTGCTTCTTTTATCTCCTATATTCCTATAAATTGGAAGTTGAGTTTAAAGGAATAATTAGCTCCTGGTTAAACATGCTCACTGAGAATACTTCATAGGGAGTGCTGTGCTTGACACATGACATCAGGCTGCACCTAAAAACAAACCACCTTCCTCTCGGGGAGGCCGAGTCTGAACCCTGGATTAAAATGGGAAGAGTCAGCTCTTTCCATTGGGAAGTTATTTTCTTTTATTATTACGAATAGGAGGTTAAGTGTGGGAGATAGTTTGGCTCCATATAGATATAGCATTTCTATTTTAGCTCTATTGATAATTGACAAATTGACAAATTAAAATGGACAAAATTGTAAGATATTTAAAGTGTACAACACGATGATTTTATATACATACTATATTTTGTGAAAGGATTCCCACCATCAAATCACTTAGCACATTCATCACCTTACAGACTTTTTTTCTTTCTTTTGAATATACAAGTTCTACTTTCTCAGCAAATTTTATTTTATTTTATTTATTTTTTCTTTAAATAATTTTATTTTTTTAATGGGGTGACATCAATAAATCAGGATACATATATTCAAAGATAACAAGTCCAGGTTATCTTGTTGTTCAATTATGTTGCATACCCATCACCCAAAGTCAGATTGTCCTCTGTCACCTTCTATCTAGTTTTCTTTGTGCCCCTCCCTCTCCCCCTTTCCCTCTTCCTCCCCCCCCCAACCACCACACTCTTATCAATGTCTCTTAGTTTCACTTTTATGTCCCACCTACGTATGGAATAATGCAGTTCCTGGTTTTTTCTGATTTACTTATTTCGCTTCGTATCATGTTATCAAGATCCCACCATTTTGCTCAGCAAATTTTAAACAACTATTATCAGCTATAGTCACCATGTTATACATTAAATTTTCAGTCCTTGTTCATTTTATAACTGAACGTTTTTACCTTTGTATCGGCCTCTCCCTATTTCCCCCACAACCAAGCCTTAGCAATAACCATTCTTCTGTTTTGACCTTTTTTTGTTTTTGTTTTTAGATTCCACAAAAGGAATATCATAAACAAACAAACAAACAAAAAAATGGTGATATCATGCAGTATGCAGTATTTGTTTTTATCTGCCTGGCTTACTTCACTTAGCATAATACCCTCCAGTCTCAACGATGCTGTCACAGATGGCAGGTTTTCTTTCTTTATCTTTAAGGCTGAGTAATATTCCATTGTATATTTATACTCCACATTTTGTTTTATTCATTCATCTGTTGATGGACACTTAGGCCGTTTCGGTGCCTACGAATATGCTGCAAGAAACATGGGAGTGCAGCTAGCTCCCAGGTGGTGATTGTATTTCTTTTGGATTTATACCCTGAAGTGGGATTGCTGGATCATATGGTAGTTCTAGTTTTCAGTTTCTTGAGGAACCTTCATACTGTTTTCTATAATGGCTGCACCTATTTATATTCCCACCAGCAGTGCAGGGGGGTTCCTTTTCTCCACATTCTCTCCAGCATTTGTTATCTCTTGTCTTTTGTTCATAGTCATCCTAAAAGGTGGGAGGTGATATTTCGGTGTGGTTTTGATATGCATTTTCCTAAAGATTAGTGATGTTAAGCTCATTCTCATATACTTGTTGGCTGTTTGAAGGTCTTCTTTAGAAAAACATCTATTCAGGTTCTTTTCCCAATTTTAAATTGGGTTATTTGGGGTTTTGCTATTGAGTTGTATGAGTTCCAGGTATATTTTGGATATTGGCCTCTTACTGGATATATGGTTTGCAAATATTTTCTTCCATAGGTTGCTTTTTCATTTGGTTGATAGTTTCTTTTGCTGTTCAAAACTGTTTAAGTATGATGTAGTCCCACTTGTTTATTTTGCTTTTGTTGCCTTTCCTTTTCTTGTCAAATGCAAGAAATCATTGTCAAGACACATGTTAAAGAAAATACTTCCTATATTTTCCTGTGGGAGTTTTAATCTCTTATTATTCTAAACATGTTTCCTTTCTTATATACTTTCACTTTTCATGTCTGTGCTAATGATTCCCAAATAGTTTCCTAAACCAAGATCTCTTACCTAAATCTTAAATTATATACCTAACTGTCTATTCAACATTTCTATTTTATGTTCCAAAAGCACCTCAAACTCATCAAATCCCAAAATCATTGTTATCTAAGCCTTCACCCTTCCCAGTCCTACTCATTCTCTGAAGCACTGTACTCAATGGTTTATCTACAACCATACAATAATCCAAGCCCAAAACCTGTTGATCATTCCTGCCTCTTCCCTCTCTCCCTTCCTTAATGCCATATGATTCTTCCTCCTTGGTATCTCTTGACTTTGTCCACTCATTAAAATTCCTATTCCCATTACCTGAGGTCATGTCTTCATCATCCCTTACCTGGGTTATATCACATTCCTTTATCTTCCTGCCTTCAATAATTTCTCTTTTCCAATCTATTACTCATACTGTGGTCAGAGTAAATTTTTTAAACCATGACTTAATCATGTCCCTCAACTGCTAACAATTTTAATGACTCAACATGCCCTCAGGATAAGGTCTAACCTCCTTAACATGATTTACGAAGTCAACAGATTAGCCCCTCTCTAATTCATTACTCTCCTACTTCACACACTTGACACTCTAGTCATACTGAACCTTGTGCAATTTTTAGGAATATTTCCAGGACTTTGTTCATGTTTTTCTTCCTTTTTTACATAGTTAACTCCCCATAACCTTTTAGGTCTCATCTTTGATCTTCCTTTGTCTTTAAAATCTTTTCTGATTTAGAGTCTTGAGAATGAATTAGGGGCACTTTCTGTTGATTCCATTATACCTGGTGCTTATCTCTCTCATAGATTTTTTTTCATTCTCTATTAGATGATAAGTTATTGGAGAGGAGGGACATCTTTACTTATTTCCTAGCACCTAACACAGAACCTGACATATGACAAGTACTCAGTGAATAACTGTTAAATAAATTCATGCAATCAATCATATGCAAATAAATGACTTATTCTTAAAAGTTTATTCCCAGTCGTTAAGCTATCTATTAGTACTTCCCTTCACATATTAAAAAGTGTGAGCGTTCTCAGGTTGGGGTGATTTGTAATATTCAAAATCATAAAATTCCAAGTTATTTCTATTATTTTGGACTGGAAGTTTTTCAACTCTCTTGAAGTTGCAGGTACATTTTACTTTGAAATGAAAGTGAGACTTTGCAAAGTTCTACTTTGTGGATGATAATAGGCACTAATTATTGAGTACAGTTTTAATCCATTCTTAGCACTTTACGTGTAATACATTATTCAATCCTTGCAGCAACCCAATGCAGTTGCCACTATACCATTTAATAGATGATGATCTGAGGCATAGTTACATTTAGCGACTTCCCCAATGTTACAAGTTAGTAAGGGGAGCTGGGATTAGAACCCAGGCAGTCTAGCTGAAAAATGTTTTTGGTTTGAGAGCTTTCATATGTGAATGCTCTTGCCATCCTTTGATTTATCTACCAATCTCTGATGTATTTTCATATGTAAATGTGGAACCTATTCCATTTAGCCTCTGTAAAACCAACTCAGAATTAACTTTATCCTTTGAAGTATTAGCACAAATGCTAATATATACTTATTATAGGGTAGAGTAATGCCTCCATATTGTTTTCCATAAATTTGAATAAGCATGCACATAGCACCAAATTTCCTTCCTAAGTCTCAAGACTGACTAAATAATTTGTGGGGACCAGTGCAAAATGAAAATGTAGGGCCCCTTGTTTAAAATTTATTAAGAATTTCAAGGTGTCGACAGCAGAGCATTAAGCCAAGTGTGAGGCCCTTCTGCGCACAGGGGCCCCTCCCTGCAACTGCGCAGGAAGCACACCCATGAGGTCAGCCCTGCCAAGTCTCCTTCCTGAGAACAGTGGACAACCGTCCCCTGTCTACAGGTGACAGTCACTCAACAGTGCTGCTCAGCTTTTCTGTATGTATTACTAAAAACTCTATCCTCTGCCTTAAACCAACACCTTTGGGTTTTTGGAAATAGCCCTTACTACCATTATCTGTGGATAATCACACTGGAAATGCAGCGCACACAAAGTATCTATGGATCTTACCCATCAAAACCCCTGTTTCACAGTGCTGGGTGATAGAAACCTGTTTATTTACAGATGAATAAACAGACAGGTTAAGTGATTTCTATATAAGTTCACTTAGTTAGTAAACTTGAGGAGCTATTAGTGAAGCCCTGAGCCATCTGCCCTCAAAACCCATGGTTTTTCCATTATACTAACTACTTCTTTGGTGACAGTGGAAAAAAAGCACACTTCCTCATGGACTGAGAAGTTGGGTTCTGAGGCATCAGTTTTTGCCCTAAGCAAATAAAACTTTCTGCTTGTTTGCTCTGTGTATCTTCCCTGTTGATCCCAGATTCTTCGATCGTGGGCACCTATGCACACTACAGTGAGTTATTTTTAAAAGCAGTGCTATCTTCTGAGGCTTGGCAAGAGCCCTACTGGGAGTGCTGTCACGGTCACTCTCAGATATCAAGAGCAAATGCAGACTATTAGGAATTACAAGGCCAGCTGTTGTGTTATATCATTAGACTTTTGAAACCAACTGGGAAAAATCTACTTCTGCCAAGAGGCAAGTCTCCAGGCTCTGCAACAAATATCAATTCCAATTTGCTTGAAGTTGTGCAGGACTATTATTTTTTTTCTTCTGTTTCTCATGGTTCCAGAAGTGATTCTCTGCACATTGGTGGAAGCCTACCCTGAAGTATGTCATGTTTTTCACCTAGATTGAAGAAGATGTGCATTTACGTATGCCACCGAAGGCACAGCTGGGCACACGTTTTCCATTTAAATAGAAGAAAGCGTGTGTTTATTTCTGCCCTCGAAACCACAGCTGGGCATACAACTTGTTGGGACTCTGAGCTGAGAACAGTGCATAATGTGCAGAACCAATCATCTGGCCTTAGACAATGGAAAAAGAGAATTGTAATTTGTTGTTCTCTCTCACAAACAGTTATATGGTCCAGTTAAGCCATCCAGAAATTCACAAGTGGCTCTCTGCCTGGCAAATCTCGATTGTGAGTCTGACGGCAACTCTGATGATTTCATAGCATTTTAGAATCATGAGGTGTTAACGTTGGAAAGGACCTGGGCGATCACATAATCTGCATACCTCATTTTACACATGCAGACATTGATGTTCAGTGATGTTTCAAGGTGGCTGAAGCCATAAAGCCGGCCTCTGAGCGGGTCCTGGAGTCAAAGCTTCTGATGCCAGTCTCGCTCTCTTTCCATTACCCCACAGTTGCCCCCTTTACTTGGTTGGGATGTCAGACTCCATTTGCTTTTACTCTGCCAGCAATTTCCAGTTTAGCAGGGAAACCCTTTGAAATAAGAACACGTAAATGAATCAAGTTTAATTGCACATATACTTATTTTTTAAAAAATATTAACACAGCATTCGGTATGGTGCTTTGTACAGAGGGAGTCCTCAATCGTTCTTCTATTCACGGATCGAGTCAACAGATATTTATTGAGTATAAAAAACCATAACAGGTGCTTATGAGGATGGAGTTTATTGTTCATTTCTAGGAAGATAAATAAGGCATGCTCCCCAAAGGAGCTTCTCTGTTCCAGTGGGACAGATAATAAGCCATTAATCATGGTTTAAATAGTAATAATTACACAAACATACATGCAGTGATAAAGACGCAGTAGAAACACCACAGAAAGAAAGGTAAACTTGGCAAAAGGCTGTATTGAGTCCGTGGCATATGGAGTCAAGTAATGTTCCAATGGAGTGAGATGTGAAGAGCACTGAGGACAGGAGGGCCCACGGCCAGAGGCAGGGGAGCGTGGAGGTTGCGCCATGTTCGGGAGTCTCGGAGGGGCACAGGCTGCCCAGCGGGTGAGCTGGGGCATTCCATCTGGCGGAGATAGCTGTGACGTGGCGTAGTCCGAGAGACCTCGGGACATCCTGTTCTAATCTAGTGCCCCGCTTAGCCTGTCTTCCTCATCTTTCTGTGGAAAACAGAGCCGCTTTTCAAAAGAAAGCTGGCTACTGCAAGAAGATGTAGGAAAAACTTGAATAATTTGCTACAATCCAGGAGGGAGGGATGTGATGGCTCAGTATAATAAGCTAGTTTTTAAACAGATTTTAAAACTCAGGTGGTAACAAAAACTGAGTTTAAAAGATGTTAAACACTGATGCTTCAGTGGTCTATTTTAATTAACACACTAGTGTTAATGTATACATACATTACATAAATATAAAAAAAACTCTTTTTCTTTCTTAAACTTCAAACCATTTCCATGAGCTCTGATCCGCCTCCTAATCTAGCAGGTAGGCATCAGCGTGTGCATGTACATGGATTATATGTGTAGCATATGTGTTTATCCTGGTCGCTGAGCATGCCAGGAATGTGAACTCTTCCCAGATGCCAACACTGCCCACCCATGTGTATTTGTGGCCATGAGAGCTGCAGAAAGGCTGGGTGGGTCCTCGAAGCCCTGGCATGAAGCAACTTGTCTGAGTACCAGGCTTCCTCCCCTCCCCTCTCCTCCCCTCCCCACTTTGTGGCAGGTGTCTGGTGTTAGGGGTTCCACTGGGTGACAAACAGCCATGCCCGCTACAAAATAGAAATCCAAGAGGGGAGGAATTCTATCCCAAGGACCTTCCCCAGGGGCCAAGTCTCTTGGGTGAAACTATAATACTTCACTAAGAAATAGTAGTCTCTCCTCAATTTTCTATAAAATAAATCAGAAAAAGTGCTTTCTCGGGCTCAAATTAAATATGCAAATGAACCATAAAAGGTCACACTTACACTGCAGCTATAAGGAATGTTTCTTGACCCCAAAAGCAAATCGACTAGAATATGTTTCCATGGCACAGGGTGTCCAGCCATTTGTTAGTGTGACACGACTTTCCTCAGGCTCACTGGGAAATGATACAGTGACATAGCTGAGTCATAGTTGCAGAGTGATGTAACTCCTGTATTTTGCACCTACTTGCTTACAGGACAAAGACCTTTGGGAAACTCCATTGATATTATAGAACTAATACAGTCTGGCTCTAGATCTAGAACATAGAACTTTTATTCTTAAAAAAAAAAAAAGAGTTTGTTAGAAAGTAAAATGATAATAAGATGTTAAAAGTCCAGGAAATATCATGATTACAAAGTCATTGGAGATGTTCAAGGGTATGATTAGTTTCTGTAGAATAGTGGATAATAAATTGGTTTTTAAAAGTTTAGAGTATGTCTTTATAGTGAAGCAATGGAAGGAGAAATTAACTTGAGAGTTTTTAAAGTAAAATGAAGAAAGATGAAAGATTAGGTTGATGGAGTAGCAGATTAAGGAAATAAAATTTTAAGTCACTAGTCTAGGAGCATATTAACATATGCAGTATAATGAGAGATTGAAGAGACAGGCTAGGACAATGACATAAACACAATACATACAAGGACTTCCAGGAGGGGCGATAGAAGATATCAAAATAAAGGACAAAAGGCTATGAAAAGGGAGAATTTTACTTTAATACCTCGTTTTTAATTAAAATTAAAAGAATACTGTGGTCATAGGTTTCAAAATGAAAAACGCAAGCAGATGTTTGCAGATGCAAACATTCAACCAATTCTTGGTATCTGCTATGTAGATAGCAGGCACTGTTCGCCCATGGACTTACCTCCCTGGCAATGACTCACAGAAGTAGTTATTTTGATCCCCACTTTTCTGATTAGGAAACTGAGTCTAATAAGAGCAGTGTATATGGGATAAGTTTTCCTTTATCTGTAATTTTGCTTTCTGAAGTTTTAGTTACCCGTGGCCAACTGTGGTTCAAAAAAATTAAAAAGAAAAATACCAGGTGTTTTGAGAGAGACAGGGAGAGAAAGACCACATTCATATAACTTTTATTAGAGTATATTGTTCTCATTATTCTCATTGTTTTTAATCTCTTATTGTATGTAATATATAAATGTGAAGACGTGTTTGTGTAGGAAAAAATATAATATATACAGGATTTGGGGCTGTGGCTTCAGGCATCCACGGAGGGTCTTGGAACCTGTCCCCCATGAGTAAGGGGGACTACTGTACATAGTTCCCCTAAGGGCGCACAGTTAGCCCTGGAACCGGCTGGTGTCTCCCAGGAACTCATTGCCCTGCACCAGCCTGCCTTTCAGAGATGGACACAGGCCTGTCCTCTGTGGACTTACCACGTACTGGGCAAGAAAGACCCGTGGGCAGTTCCCATCCACCCATCCACCCAGTGCCCGGGCCTCTGTGCACCTGGTGACCATCAGAGAAGGCTCTGTGCAATATACTGGTTTAACATATTTCTTTGAAATAGTTAAGAAGCTTTTTTTTGCCTGACCAGACAGTGGCGCAGTGGATAGAGCACCGGACTGGGATGCGGAGCCAGGTTCGAGACCCCGAGGTCGCCAGTTTGAGCGCAGGCTCATCTGGCTTGAGCAAAAAACTCGCCAGCTTGGATCCAAGGTCGCTGGCTCAAGCAAGGGGTTACTTGGTCTGCTGAAGGCCCGCGGTCAAGGCACATATGAGAAAGCAATCAATGAACAACTAAGGTGTCGCAACGAAAAACTGATGATTGATGCTTTTCATCTCTCTCCGTTCCTGTCTATCCCTCTCTCTGACTCTCTCTCTCTGTCCCTGTAAAAAAAAAAGAAGAAGAAGAAGAAGAAGCTTTTGCTGCTATTGACATTTTCATTTTTAGCTGCACCTGTTTTTGTGAGATTCTCACCTTCTGCCTTGGAGAGGCGCTGCCTCGGGGGTGGGGGGGAGGCGGTTTGGCCGCTCTGTCCTCTGCCTGCAGTTCTCTCCAGAGCCACCGTGTGGTGGTGTTGTTCAATTCAACCATCTGCTGCTCTCTGCAGGCTGGCTCTAATCCAAGGAGTATCTCTTCTCAGTCGCATCTGTCAGTCCCGTACAGGTGCCTACATTCTCCCCCTGAAGTGGGGCTTTCTAAATCTCCATGTTCTCAAATTGCTCTAAAGCTGAGGGAAATGGCTGACTCAACGTGTGTGTTCAGACAGAGCCACCAGGGCACATTCGCCCATGTCACTGCTTCAAGGAAGGGGAACAGCTCTGTATTTTGGGGCTGGCTACCTTTCATCATAGCACCCCAAGGACAGCAGTGCTTGGCCCCCGGCTCGGCTCAGGTAGCAGCAAGTGGACATACGGCCAAGGCCTCCAGCTCTCCCCTCTGAGAGCCCCGCGGCAGCATGTGAAAAATGAGGTCTCACGGTAAGTCCGTGAGGCAGGTATGCACTGGGGGCAGGCAGTACAAGAAGTGCGCCCCGAGTTTTGGAATGTGCATGAAAAGTCCTGATATCTCTTTGGAAACCTCTGGAGTATTTCAGGCCTCGAATTTCTTATCTGTGCTCGGAATGTTTCCTGCCCGCCGCAATCACTGTCATTACTGTTTATTAAGCTTTTATCGACATAGTATTTTGCTGTTACAGCTGGGCACCCTGAGGACAGTTGCTCGGACACCGTGTCAGCCTGCTTGTAAAGAGAGCTGACATGTGCCTGCACTAAGGCTGGTCACAGTGACCCCTTGTTCTTTAGTTTCATGTGGGAGTTTCCCAAGTATGTCTCATGCATCCTCACAGCAGCTCTGTACGGAAGGTATTGCTGATTGCAAGTCAGGAAACCGAGCTTCTCAGAGGTCGAATTATTTTTCTCAAATCTCCAAGTGACAAAGGGAAGGTGGAACTCGGGCTTCCAACTGTCAGTGTCCCTCAGTACCCCAAGCTAAGATGCAGACTGTGACAAACAAAACTCCCAACATTTCAAATAATGAACAAACAAACACACATTCAGTAAATAGAGTTTGGGATCAAAGGCAAAGACATAATAAGATGTGAGAAATTAGGGAAACAGACTTCCATGAAATGAGTGAGATTTTAATAATCGAAATGTCGTACATGCGTTGAACTTCCTTTAGGCAGAATTCTTATGAGAAAATAGCTTGGTAGGCGTCAGGCAAGTTGATTCCACGGCTTAAAACAAAAACAAAAATTCTCATACGCTAATGTTTGTCATGATGTCTTTCATTTGAAAATGTGCTTCGCACATGTGAGTGCCTAATAAATGCTAGTTGCTAATGACAATGAAGACTGATGAACTGAAATCACCTTTGGCACCGAACTTGTCAGTGTTCCCACACTGAAGAACACTGCGTCCCATTAACAGTTGCTGCGCCTCCGGGTCTCCGAGAGCCCCTTTTTGAACTCGCCATGGGGGGGTAGTGTCCAGGGGCTAATAATACAAGGCCGTATATGCACAATGCCAATCATTCCGATGAAAAATGAAAATTTCAGTCAGTCATCTGGGGTTTCACCCACACAGTGCCGAACATCTGGATGACAGCGTTTCCAGTTTCTCCGGAGTTGATGCCATGTCAATGCTGACGTCCCCTCTCAGAGACCAGTAGTGCTCCAAGAAAAATAAACATTTACATAGCATGGCACATTGAGGGGCTACATGAATATCTCTCATTCCCTCAGTAAATATGTTTGTGGGCGGGAGCATCACGTGCTACCAATCACTCTGCTGGTACAAGTGACCACACATGCACAGAGCACTCACGGTCTGGTGGAGGAAGATAGTGATCCCAATACAAGGTACTAAAGGCTGTCATAGGGGCATAAACACAATGACAGAGGAATGCAAAGCAGAAACTAACTATGCCTGAGAGAGTTTGCAAAGCTTCAAAGATAGGGTGGCATTTGAACAAGGTCACATGATGCTAAACGGAGTAGGTGTGAGTGTTCCAGGTGAAGAAGAAAGGCAGAGAGAGTGAGGTACATAGAGAGGAAGAGATACTTAAAAACCCTCTCTAGAGAAAGGGAGAAACTCTGAGGGGTGGAACGTAGGGTAATCTGCTTGAGGTCCTGGGCATCACAGGGCCAGGCCTCAGCCCTCTTACGACTACAAACCTTCCATGACACAGGAGGTCCGGGCGCAAGAGGACATGCTCCCCAGAGCTCCTCTCCCCCGAGCCCCACGCCTTCCCTTTGCAGTCCACAGTCTGGCTTCCCAGGGTCCAGAATGCCTTGCCCAAATGGACCCCCAAATATGCTTGAGGACCTACACAGTTCTTGTCCTGAAATCCATCCTCTGAAGGTAGATCACGTTACTGCTATGAGCTTCACCTGCAGAGTTGGAGTGGTGAGTGAGCTGGGATGTGTAAGCTGCGGTCTACATGGCATGTGTGAGGCCTGTCAGGTGGGGGCTGGAGCTGAATATAGTGAGGGAGGGGTAGTAGGCTGTGACCTGGCCTGGGAGCCCGTGATCCCCACCCCACCAGAAACAAGAGTAGACTGTCCAGGAGTCCAGGAAAGCTAAGTGAGAATCTAGCCTTGCAGATTGTTTTAAAGGTATGATAATCAAGATAGGAGTGATAAACATGCATCGTTTAACACTTCATTATCTTGCTTCGTAATTTTAGATATCTAGTTATGTGGTACATGAGCCCATTGATAATCTTGACCTGGGTTTTGTTAATTTTAGGGATAGGTTGACATTTCAGAAAACCGGTTAGTGAAGAGTCTGGGGAGAGAAGCTGAGACTGGTTCTGAACGGTTTTACGGGACAAACTTAGCATAGACATTTCCAAAACTAGATGCTTGGGGCGTTACGTGGCTCAAATCTTCCCCTTTCATGTTCTCTCCAGCTGCTCCTGCCCTCAGAGATGTCATTCTTTTCTAAGCTACTGTTACAATGATTACCTATGACGTACAAGTTAGTTCTTAATGATGAAATACCTAATGGATTAATGAATGTCATCTTAACTCCCCAACCTGACTATGAGCTCTAATGTAAGACACAGTACATCTCTCTTTTTTTCTTCCACAAATGTCTTGCATAGTTTTAGGGTGGTGGTTTTGCTAACAGCTGCTTAACAATTCATTGTAAAATGTTGTTGATGGAAAACAAATTTCATGGTGCCAAATGGAGCCATGTTCCAATGCCAGCCTTTTCTAGTCCTTTATCCCTTCGGGACTGGCTATATATAATAATTTGCAGCACCTGGTGCAAGTTGAAAATGAAGGGGCTTCTTGTCCAAAAATTATTAAGAATTATCTAGGTAATAGTAGAGCATAAAACCAAGCCTGGGGTGCTTCTGAGAGTGGGGTCCCCCAAGACTGACTGCCCAGGTCTGTTTCCCTTTACGCATTTAAGGCAAGATGCCTTTCCTTTAGGCTTTGTTGGTAAAGTCAGTGGAAATGATCTTTGCAAGTCTTTCCCAAAGGGTGGTCCAGTCGGTGGCGAGACGATTCTAGATGATGGCACACAGATGGACATTTGTTTAGTGTCATCCATTACGTACCAGTGTGTTATGATATATGTAATAGTTATGCAAATGTGTCCTAGGGAAATATAATTTGCACATCAATCAATAATTTCATATTTATTATTGTTTGGGACAAGGCTAAGTTAAGAAAATGGACTGAATTAAAGAAAAATATTAAGTAAATAAGGATACAAATGGTATGCAGATGTTGGTAGGGAGTGTAATATGGTGCTTGAATCACTAAAGTTTGGAAACAGTAGAAAATCGGGATGGCCTTAAGTCTGTGCGTAGCGTTGGCGGGCCACATCTGACCTTTGATTTTCTGTTCTGGCTAATCCATTTTTTTTGTTTGCCTGTTAGGCTGGTAAGACTTTTTATTGTTATTTTTTTAAGATTTTATTTATTTATTTTACAGAGGAGAGAGAGAGAGAGACATAGAGGAGAGAGAGAATAGGGGAGGAGCAGGAAGCATCAACTCCTGTATGTGCCTTGACCAGGCAAGCCTGGGGTTTTGAACTGGTAACTTCAGCGTTCCAGGTCGGTCGATGCTTTATCCACTGCACCACCACAGGTCAGGCAAGAGTTTTTAGTGTATCTCTCTCTCTCTCTCTCTCTATATATATATATCTATATCGATATCGATATCTATATATATCTATATATATATAAAGGCCACTGAGTCTAGGGCCTAGTGGAAGGCAATTACTACAATAGAAATCTTCAACCTCAGAGGCCATCAGCTGTTCCCTATACCCATGGTCCCTTTTGAAGCGTGAAAAGAACTCTTCTTGACTCAGAGCGCTGTACTTGAAACTGGCCACGACGTTCTTCCTACCAGTTTCCCAGGAAGCCCTCCACCCCAGTTTTTGTTCTAATTTTATACACGTGCAAGCAAAATTTAGCAAAGATTATTTGAGATCATTGCCTGTATTTATACCTCCTTTTAAAATCTAAAGTGCATTAAAGTGTACAAAGTGAAACTCCTAATTGTACTTGATCTTACCAACAATCCAGGAAAGTGCTAGTATATTCATATTGCCAAGTGGCTTGCCCAAGGTCACCTAGAGGGCAAGTCTCTGAAGGAAGGCTTTATACCAGGGGTCCCCAAACTTTTTACACAGGGGGCCAGTTCACTGTCCCTCAGACCATTGGAGGGTCGGACTATAAAAATAAAAACTATGAACAAATCCCTATGCACACTGCACATATCTTATTTTAAAGTAAAAAAACAAAATGGGAACAAGTACAATATTTAAAATAAAGAACAAGTAAATTTAAATCAAACTGACCAGTATTTCAATGGGAACTATGGGCCTGCCTTTGGCTAATGAGATGGTCAATGTGCTCCTCTCACTGACCACCAATGAAAGAGGTGCCCCTTCTGGAAGTGCGGTGGGGGCCGGATAAATGGCCTCAGAGGGCCGCATGCGGCCCACGGGCCGTAGTTTGGGGACCCCTGCTTTATACCTTGCTCTTGTAATCCCCAAGTTCAAAACATTTTCACCATTCCTTGCTAGGACACTGACCACCAGGGCCCCTTATTCCATCCTAGAGCAGTGTTTCTTCCTTCGTTCACCTAGGACTGATGCTCCAAATCCCCAACAGGTATCCATCTTAGAGATTTAGAAACAAGAAATCAGAATTCCTAGGAAATCTTGGGAATTCCCAAAGTCATGCTATTCTTAAAACATTTCCAACAAACATTCTTTATGCTCTTTATTTATTATTGTGGACATTTCAAAAGTGTTTAATACATATATTTATTATCAATTATGAATTTACTACTAAAAGTAATAGATACTAAGTTTGGTAGTACTAAAAATAATTATAGCCTATGGCAAATATTCAAACACTGGAAAATACCAGAAAACATAATTGGGTAATATTTAAATAATGAAACATTTAGCTCTCCTAACAAGGTTAACAACAGAATACAAAAATCACATGTCTGTATTATCAATTTTAAAGACTTATTTTGCTTCCAAAATCTGTTATTTTTAGAAACCCTACTGACAGCGTTTGTATCATTCCATGCGATTTATCTCATTTACCAGACTCATTATTAGTGGCACACAGGTCTACGAGCACACACAGCATCAAAATAGCTACAGAGGAGACTGATGAGACTGTGGTCTCTCCTAGGCACTCCTGTCCTGGTCCAAAAATTCCCGCTGTCACCTCCCACACGACATATTGCCATTCCCTCATGTTCTTTTGACTCAGCAACTTCTCTATGTTGTTTAGTAATTTTAATTATCTCAGGGCATAATACTTTTCTCCCCACTTTCCTGACTTCTCAGCCTATTTTGCTTGGGAGTCAGGATTCAGAAGAGACTATAAAGGTACAAGAAATGCAAGGGAGGCATTTCCACATGGAAACACTACCTAGGACAAGCAGTGATCCGGGGTCATGAGCAGTGAGGTTGAATTATCTGTGTTCCAACAAAGAGAGGAGAAATAATTATGTAAGGTTTCTTAACAGCACGTCTTCCTTTTTGAAATAAAGAGCCTTTTAAACCTTATGTTAGGTAATGAGTGTTCTACATGGAATTAAAATTCACTGTCTTCCCGGGAATAACTGTTATTTAGGAGTTAATTGCTAGTTGCTTGTTTAGTCTTTCAGTGGCTGTCAGATTACTGCTGAGTCCCCGCTCATAAACAAGGAGCTTCCTAGCATGTCCTCCCAGACCAAATGGACATGTGTTTCCCATTTAAACATTTCATTGCCCCAACTGAAAACAAATCAGCTATGTCTTTGGGATCTTAAGGGGAGAAGGTTGGGATTTATTCCTGGACAAGCCTGAGGAAAACATTACCCTAATGGATGAAATATGTTTGTGCTAAAGATTTCTTAAAAGTGTTGAACGGGTCTTTCCCAACTTGATCTCCTCTTCCTTGAGAAGGCATCAAATGCGAAAAAGTCTGTCGGTGTGATCCTAGTGTGGTCGTTAAACAAGGAGTAATGGATAAAGCTTGCTTTGATTCAGATAAGCATCGGAAGGAGTAGTCACCTCTCCAGAGATCACTCACACACCTTGGACGAGGGGGTCTACAATGCCATTCTCTCTTGGCTATCCGCAGCGTAGAAACCCACTTCCTGTTTTCCAAAGCCAAATTCCTCCTTCAATTCAGTTTTTCCCAAGAAGGCTCTCACTGATTTCTCAATGCTCAATGTGGTCACAGCAAGAAAATTGGTTCTGGAAAAAATATTTGACTTTCTGTGTAGAAAATAACGGTCTCCTTAAGACTGCAAGCCCACTGTGGAGGAATTTTGGCTTATTTTATGTTTTGTACCCTAATGGGGCACAGGAAATGGGAAAATAGATTATTTTCCTTGGCACCCTGGGGTGTGTTTGGTTTAGCAATTGGACAATTTTTAGAGCTCAAGCTGGTCAGCATGGCGTGAAGCCACTCTCAGATGAGCATGTCAGGGTCTGAAGCACAATAAGGAAAATCCACCAACGCTAATGATTTTATTCTGAAATCTGTGCGATAGGAATGCCCAGCAAGAAAATGATATTGGGAGGTTTTTCTTTCTTTCTTCTTTTCTTTTTTCAGTTTGATTTTTCCATAAAATGTTTGAAAACTCAAAGGAACTTGAGAACTAGTATATTCCACAGTGTACCCAAGGGACAGCTCTCTAACCTGAAGCTGGCATCTTGCTCATCTTGGTGCCATGCCGCTGAAGCACTGAAAATACATCAGGATAGTGGGGATAGTCTATTTAAAAGTTAACTTCATATTGATAGCTAATTCAAATTCAGAGTGCAGTGTAGATGCCACTTCCCTGTCACTCAAATTGGTGAGCCTCCATGTAGACAGAGTACAACTTGCAAGTCTTCCTGTTTTAGGGTTGGCCCTACGACCAGACTATGTCTCTTAGCTGAGAATAGTTTAGCAGAATCATTAGTCTGTAGTTTTATCTATATTATCATATTTTCTAGCTTTCATATTCCATGGAATGATATCTATCTTTTTAAATTTGATTTTTTTATTTATTCATTTTAGAGAAGAGATAGAGAGAGAGGAGAGAGAGAGAGAGAGAAGGGCAGAGGAGCAGGAAGCATCAACTCCCATATGTGCCTTGACCAGACAAGTGCAGGGTTTTGAACCAGCAACCTCAGCATTCCAGGTCGACACTTTATCCACTGCGCCACCACAGGTCAGGCTAAATTTGATTTTTTTTAAAAAACCCTAGAGCACTGGCTGGGTAGTTCAGTTGGTTAGAGTGTCATCCTGATACACCAAGGTTATGGGTTTGATCCCCAGTCAGGGCATATACAAGACTCAGCCAGTGAATGCATGAATAAATGGAATAACTAATTAGTGTTTTTCTTTCTTTCTCTCTGTAAAATCAATAAAAAAATTTTTTTTAAGTAAGATGCTAGGTTTCCTTAGAATTGTCATTCTGTGATATAAAGTGAGACCTTACTTGACGCAACGATTTGCTTTCATGTGAAATGTAAGCATGTTATCAAGGATACTAGCCGTTCTTTCAAGGCTTGGGTCATTTGACAGTTTGATAACCTTTGTGCAAGTAAGTGATTGATTAAAATATTGAGCAAAGTGGACCTGTAACAAAGTCCTGAAGGATGCTAATGAGGAAAAACTATCTTTGGATAAGGTGTTCTGCCAGTCAGAAACTATATCCAATGATACTGTAGCATTATCTATCATAGATACCTCTTTATTTTACTGTTGAGAAATGAAAAACTTAGTCAAAAATCGTGTTGGACTTTTAAATTTTCCTCTTTTTTTAAATTTTAATTTATTGTGTGCCATGGTTTCAAGTGTCCCACCCAACACAGCACCCTCAACCCCCTGCATTGTGCCCCCCACCCCGTGTCCAATCAAAGTCTCTTTCCATTCCCATTTCACCCCCTTGGCCCACCTCCCCTACACTCCCTTCCCCTCTGGGACTTGCTACCCTGTTATCTGTAGCTGTGTGTCGTGTATATATAATTTGGCCAATTCCTTCCCCTTTTTTGATGCCATCCCATCATCCCCCTTCCCTCTGACAGCAGCAGACAGTCACATTTTCTAGCTGCCCATCTGAGGATAAAGCCATTGGGTAGAGTACTGCAGTCCTGCCTTAACGAGTCTCCTAAGTTTTAAAAGGCTTCCAAAAATGAAGATAAATAAGTACTTTAGAATGTTTTAATCTGCCAGTTTGCCAATCCTGACCATTTACAGGGGTCCTCTTAGGACCATATTCTCTGTCTCTCTCTCCTTTTTCTTTACCCCGAAAAGCATCCATTCATTAATTTTCTGGGAAGCAGCGTCATACAGGACTTACTGAATCTTAGGGGCCTGGACTGCCCGAAAGACGACAGACGTTGCTTCGGTGACGCTGGCTTCACTTTTCTAACTTAAGGAAGTTCGTGCTGTCAGGATACACAAAGCATTTGCCAAGACAGATGGAAGGACAACTTTCCATACCCTGAGATTCTGCAGAGCCGTGGGGTGTCGTGTCCTGGGGAATGAGGACAGCAGCTTCAGGGGCCCAGCGGCTCTGCACTCTGAGGTGCCGTCTTATCTAGACCAGCGCACGCCTGAGCACCGACTAGTCTGCATATTGCCCGAGGTCATCAACCTTCTGGTTATCCCATTCACTGCATTGTGATTGGGTGCAGTTCAGTACAGTGCACTCGGGCGTGTCCCTCAGCCTTCACAGGTCAATGTGACTTTGGTCCAGGTTGGTCCCTAAGCGCAGGACAGTGGGCGAAGGACAAGGGTCTTCAGTCACTGTTCTGGAGACTTTCCATCGGGGTGGAGAAGGGGCTTCTGAATTTACCAGTGCCATTTTTGTATCCATGCAGAGCACAAAAACAAAATAACTTCAGTATAAGAGTAGCTAGGCAACAGGGGAAACATCTTGCGTGTGCTCCTCTGGGAAGCAGGCTGTCACACGCGTGCTGCACACCCCTTGTTTTCCTCTCTGCTGTCTTCCTTGCCTCGTGGCCACACTACCCTTGTGTCTGAGTTCCGTCCTCCCTGGTGCCTCACGGAGCACCTGGGCCTCTTGACCCCCCTCCTGTTCCTTGAGAGTAGGAAGGACAAGGACGTCCATGATGTGATTGAGGCCGTTGTTTCGTGCTGTCCCACTGACCCCACCCATCTGTAACGTAGATATCATTTGACAAAAAAAGGAAAAGGACTCACAAGGGATAAGCAACTTCCCAGGATTACCCTGCAAGCGAATAACTAAGCCAGGACTGGAAACGGGGTCTGTACCTTCACGTTACGTCACACTATCTGCAGAAACCCCGTCGAGTGTTCGCAATGTTTGCTACTCTGCAGCAAGACCCCTGCACCTCAGCCCATACTCTACGGCTAGGTCCTACTCCTTAGAGACCATGTGGGAATGGCCAGTGAAACTTTAGGTGGCCTCCTGCAGCCCAGGTAATGGGAGACTCCTGGACCCTGTACTGTAAAGGCAGGAATTCAGGTCCAGGAGTTCAACGCGGGACTATTTGTGGTAGACATTTTTTCAGAGATATTGCCTCTCCTATGTCTAGAAGCTTGTTTGAGTGAGTTAGGTTACATGCAAACTTTTCATTTTTATAGTTTTCTTAAAAACGTACTTAACAGGCTTCCTCCCTGCTTGGGTAGAGCAGAGCCTAGGCTTACACAAACACACCCACCTCAGCCTCACAGTAAGAGGCACATCCCTGTCCTCCTCTTTTATTTTTTCTCATTTAAAAAATTTTGTAACATAATAAGCACAGAAAATTACAGAGATGACTGTCAGGAACATGCTGTACTTACCACCCAGTTTTTGTCAAACTTGAATGTTTGTCATCTTTGCTTCTCATATTTTTTAAAGAAATAAAACATTTGGATGTATTTGAAGCTCCCACCGTTCCCCTCCCAATTCTATCCCCTACTCCTCTCTCAGAAATTAATTTTGCTGAAATTATTATGTGTTCATTCCTATACATCTTTTTTTATGTTTGTACTACATATATAGATGTTTACAAACAATGTATGAGATCAGCATGGGTTTTTAAATTTTATATACATAGTTTCACTTATCTTTCTACTACTTGTTTACTTTTTTCCCTTCAGAGTTACGTTTCTGAGAGGTGTCAATGTGCACGTGGGTAGCCGTGGTTCATTTATTCAGTTTTTTAAAATTCCTGAATCCTATTCCATTGTAGGCATATATTATAGTTTGTTTATTCTCCAGCTAATGGACATTTTATTCCCAATATTTTGTTATTGCAAACCATCCTGCAGTAAGCATTTCTCGTTATGTTTTCCTGTGCACGTGTGAGTCTCTCCAGCCGTCCGGTTTTGCTAGCCTTATTTTACCTCTGCTGAACTGAGTGACGCTAAGCAGATAAATATGCGAATCTGTGGAATAGTTTTCAGATGCTTTCAATTTGTAGATGACCTGGATATCTTTGTTTTAAGAATTCTCTCTCTCTTTATAATCAGAGTAACATTTTGAGCTATTTTGCAGGAACTCTTGAGTGTCAGGCATTAATTTATTGAAAGCATTGTTTAGTGTATTTATTTACTATAAAATTCAATTACAACATCCAAAGGGCAGAATATGCCAATTAACTAACTGTATAGTAAAATACTTAAATGTTTAATGTGGGAACATAAGAATGTGTGGTCATTGAGAGCTGTAAGTCCATGAGTTACAACAAGGACCTTTAAATGCAGGTGGTATAGAAGGAAGGAAGGGATGGAAGGAGGGAGGGAGGGAACAAAGAAGAGAAAGAGAAGAAAAGGAGGTATATTAGTTAAGTTGGGGTGAGTTGCAGTAACAAATGGATGTTGTCATGTGATGGTTCATCAGACTAGAACTTGATTTCTCTGTCATATTAACACTCAAAGACAGTTCTCGGTCAGCAAAGGTTGCAGTGTTGCTTTCTGTAGTCACTTTTCAGGCTCCTGTTTTTTCATATATATATTTATTTTATATATATATATATTGATTGATTGTATTTTTCCGAAGTTAGGAGCGAGGAGGCAGAGAGACAGACTCCCGCATGTGCCTGACCGGGATCCACCCGGCATGTCCACCAGGGGGCGATGCGCTGCCCAGCTGGGGCTTTGCTCTGCTGGCATGGGAGTCATTCTAGCACCTGAGGTGGACACCATGGAGCCGTCCTCAGTGCCTGGGCCAACTTTGCTCCAGTGGAGCCTTGGCTGCGGGAGGGGAAGAGAGAGAGAGAGAAAGAAGAAGGGTGGAGAAGCAGATGGGCACTTTTCCTATGTGCCCTGACCAGGAATCAAACCCAGGACTTCCACATGCTGGGCCAACGCTCTACCACTGAGCAAACCGGCCAGGGCTGCTTTTTCATCTTTAAAGTGTGGCTCCCAGAGTTGACCAGAGGTTGTCAGATTAGACAGGCAGGTGGAAGAAACAAGGAAGAGTTCAAATGGGAGCCAGGAGCCAGGATTGAATTTGCAGACACCACCTCTGCTTGTGTCACATTGGCCAGCGAGAGCCACAGGACCCTACCTCAGTGTGCGGGGTGCGGAGCAGTGAAATCTACCTGCCCGCCCAGTAAGAAGTGTAAACGCGCTTGTCCAAATGCCCATTCTCTCTTCCACAGGAAAGAGGAAGGGAGTCAGTGCAGTTTTAATTGAAGTATTGGCAGCCAACATTTTTTTTTTTTTGTATTTTTCTGAAGCTGGAAACGGGGAGAGACAGTCAGACAGACTCCCGCATGCGCCCGACCGGGATCCACCTGGCACGCCCACCAGGGGCAACGCTCTGCCCACCAGGGGGTGATGCTCTGCCCCTCCGGGGCGTTGCTCTGCCCCGACCAGAGCCACTCTAGCGCCTGGGGCAGAGGCCAAGGAGCCATCCCCAGCGCCCGGGCCATCCTTGCTCCAATGGAGCCTTGGCTGCGGAAGGGGAAGAGAGAGACAGAGAGGAAGGAAGGGGTGGGGGTGGAGAAGCAAATGGGCGCTTCTCCTATGTGCCCTGGCCGGGAATCAAACCCGGGTCCCCCGCACACCAGGCCGACGCTCTACCGCTGAGCCAACCGGCCAGGGCCGGCAGCCAACATTTGTAAGAAAAAAAACAGACCAATCGAAATGGAAAACAATTGACAGTTGAAGATGCTTTCTCTCTTCCTCCTTGCTCGTAGTGTCTGTGCTGTTTCTGTCTGCCTGCATTTCGTTTCCTCCCTCTTCTTCTGAAGGGAGGGTCCCCCACTACTCAGTGCGCACGGTTCTGGTGAGAACAGCCCTGACAAAAGACAATAGAGCTACGCCTCGCCTGGGCCCCCAGAAAGCGCAGCTGGTGGTCTATTTGGATAATGACCCCACAGACCAGGAATGAGGAGCCAGGGGGATAACAAGAAGAAAAGGGGAAACCACCACAAGGGTGTGTTAGCAGGGTGGACGTGGCTGCTGTGGGGACTGCCACTGTGTGCCGGCAGGTGGAAGTGGATCGCTTCCCCGTTGGTCCGTTGAGGGTCTGTGTATGAGACGGTGGAGCTAGCTGGGGACGGAGTGCTGCAGCAGTGAGGAGCCCCGGGGCACGGACAGCAGGCCTGTGTCGGTGCCCAGGCGGTGCCGGACACAGGTGGGCAGCCCTGGTCTGGGTGCTCAGTGCACATCCACCCTCAGGGCACAGTGCTCGAGGCCTGGGTGCGCCCCAACCCTGCGCAGCCAGGACCACTAGCGTCCCCTCCTGGCATTTCTATAACGGCAGCTCGTTTCTCAGACACTTCTTCCAAAGCCGAATGGGTGTCAGTCTGCACCTGCCGGTCTCTAGTTTCCCTACTGTGTGGACAAAACCTGCCCGCAGACGTAAGAGACAGACAGAGAGTTCTGCTGATGCCATGGCTCAGCTCTCGTACCTGAGGTTTCAGATCGACCCTGACTCCCAAAGCTCATCCTTTCATTCTGTGACCTCCTCATCCAGCAAATAAGTCCCCTAATTAATTCATCTCAACCTTATTTGACTTGGGTTTCTGCCAGTTGCAGCTGAACGGTGCCTGGCAATATAGAAATTGATTGGTGAAAGTGGAGCATTACTTATTAAATCTAGAACCAGATGACCTGGGGTATTTAGTGGATCAGTGCTGGATCTCTGCGACTCCCCAGCGGCAGACAACAGCAAACTCTGTGAGACATAAAAGAACTTCCCCTTTTCAGGCAAAGTCAGGATCTTTGAAACACAGTGGAATGTAACGGGGCTTCAGAGTAGCCAGAGATGTGACAAAACCTCCCTTCTTAGCCCCTTCCAACCTCTCTGCTGTCCCCTTTCCCCACAGGACTGATGCGAGGTGTTAAAGCCTCCTCTACTGTCAACCACAAGTCCTGAGATGCTGCCTGGGGACGGGGGCAGAGAAACTCCGCCCAGAACTCTCCTGTCCCCCGAAACCCCCCCACACCCCAAGGCAGCCGACCAGAGGAAGCCTTCACACTGAGGTCCAAGGGATGAGCAGAGCTCCAAGTCCTGTTTCTAAGAGAGGAAAGTGGGTCCCAGGTGAAGTCAGGTCCAAGAATTATGACTCAACAAGATTTCTGGCATTGGAGTCTGGTGAATGGACTCTCCAGAGACCGAAACAAAAGGCGGCCAAGCCAGGTCTTAAAGGAGGTGTATCCGCCCGTCTGCTCGGAGGCTGGATGTGCGCAGGCAGACTACAGGCGAGAGTCAGCACACTGGCATCCTGCCCCTACCTTAATGAATATACCTCCATAAGGATCTGAAAAGTCAGGTTGACACTGGGAATTCCCACAGTATTTGGAGTTCCTCTCCAGAACGTTACTGTGTGGGGGTCAGACCCTAGCCCCACATCCTAGCCCCCACCCCAAGGCGGTGGCCTGGCCAATTCTCAGCCCAGTCCCATCCTGCATCACAAGTACAGACACAGGTGGCAACCGCACCACATGTGTTCAAGGGCCAGCTACACCTCTGGCCCCCACAAACAGTGGCCTCAGAACAGAGCCCAAAGTGGGCTCTGAATTATTTGGACAAGGAAGCCCAAATCCCAAGTACATGAAGGATGGTCTACAAGAGGGTGCAGGTTGCAGGTGGGCTCGTCCCACTGGCCCTGAGGCCTCCCTGCCCAGGAGAGGGCCACAGAGTGGTGCTGGTGGGACCCATGGCAGGGGTGTGAACCTCGTCTGGTCTAAGGATGTTGGCCTCATTCCTGGGGGTCTGGGCTCCCCAGAGCTGTTCTGGCTCCAGGAGCACTTTTCTGGGTTTAGTGGGCAACCCTAGTATCCTTTAATTGAAGCCCCTTGTGATTGAAACTAGTTTGATAAGTCCCTGCCCCCCTGCACTGAAAGAATCCTTATTAATAAGTTTATTAGTTATCCTTATCGATGATGCCAAAAGTCTCAAGCAAGTGGTCTGTGGTCAGTGCTTTTATTTTTTTGTATTTTTCTGAAGCTAGAAACCGGGAGAGACAGTCAGACAGACTCCTGCATGCGCCTGACTGGGATCCACCCAGCATGCCCACCAGGGGGCGATGCTCTGCCCACCAGGGGGCGATGCTCTGCCCCTCTGGGGCGTCGCTCTGTCGCGACCAGAGCCACTCTAGTGCCTGGGGCAGAGGCCAAGGAGCCATCCCCAGCGCCCGGGCCATCTTTGCTCCAATGGAGCCTCGGCTGCGGGAGGGGAAGAGAGAGACAGAGAGGAAGGAGAAGGGGAGGGGTGGAGAAGCAAATGGGCGCTTCTCCTATGTGCCCTGGCCGGGAATCGAACCTGGGACTTCTACACACCAGGCCGACGCTCTACCACTGAGCCAACTGGCCAGGGCCGCTTTTATTTTTTTAAAGCACTCTTTCCACCAAACTTGCTAACATTGCCCCTCCACTCCCAGCACTCAGACAGACAGTGCTGTAGAAAATCACGGAGCCAACAGCCTTTTCTCCTCCTGCCCAGTTTTTGGTCTACTCTACAGCCTCGGAGTGTGTTCAACATTCCTTCCTTTTTGAAAACATCTCTTTTCCTGACTCTGGGGTAACAAGCCAGAGGCTCCTCCTCCAGATTCTCGAACAGGGGCCCTCAGCAACCCTCTTCCCCGCTGTAAACGTCCTTCAAAGTGCAGTCTTTGTGCCTGGGCCGAAACCACATCCAGAAGCCATTTGTCAGAATACTTATTTGAGTCACAGTGACACTCTCTCTTCTGGGAGAGTGTCCCTTTCACTCTTGGTGTCACCTCATTAAAGATGAATCCCAGACTTCTGTCTCCATCCTTAACCTTGGTTCCAAACCCTACTCTTGTATCTTCACTTACGGGATGTTTACATTTTGGTTTTCAAAGTCAGTAGTATATCGAAAACTTATCCCCTCCTGTAACTGGCTCTCTCCCATTTCTGTTGATCTTGGTCAGTTTTGTGGGTGATTCATTTTCCTAGTCCCCAGGTTTCAAACCGGTGTTACCTTGGACTCTGTTCTTCCTTCCTGCCATGACGCCTTATGGATTCTTTCTTTGTAAGATGTTCCTATTTATTCTTTGTTTTTTTGTACCCCTTCTATGTTCTGCTGCTTCCAAATCCTGTTCTGTCTAATTATCTTCATTCTTTGACCACAACAATTCTGCTAAAATTATTTTTTGCATGACTTTTCCCTCCTGCTTAATAATTTTCAGTGGATCTCTGTGGCCTGAGGAAAAATCCCAACCCCTTTGTCTGACACACAATACCCTGCAAGATGAAGGCCCTACCTCAGTTTCTAGTGTTTTCTACCACTCTGCTTCTACTTTCATCCCATTCACCATGGTCCCCAAACACAGAGTCCCCATTCCTGTGGTTCTGCCTTCATCGCTGTCTCCACTTTCCCACCTGATATGTCACCCCCCTTCTCCTGCCCAGTCCTGGCTGATGAAACCCAGGTCCCTGTGCCTCCTTGCCCCCCCCCCCCGTGAGACCCCACCCACTCCTGCCTGCTGCGCATTCCCCTTCCTCTCCTGCACCCCGTCGGTGTGATGTGTTTAACACATCTGTTGTGTTGAACTGTGGTATACATTTGTTCATGCCCAAGTTGCCTTTTATACAGACTTTATTTGTATGAAAACAGAACCTGTGTCTCCCAATTTGGGTTTTCTATTTTCTCATGATCGTATATACAATGCTATGCATGACAGGTGCTTAAGAAATTTTACTTTGTTATTTCTGTATTCTCAAATAAAAGGCTCTTGCCTTGCCTGACGTCTGTTTTGTTGTGTGATATCAGTACTGTGGATGATAAAGACATGGGTGAAACATAGCTGAACACTTGTAAGTTTTTGTCCATCCTGTTACACCAATAAACATGCCCTCTCCCCCCCACCATTTTCTTTGCTTTTGAGGAACAAGAGATTATTTTCCTTTTTTGGCAAATAATATCACATTCTGATAAAAAAAACCAACACCAGTTCTTTTGTTTATAAATCTCTCTCACCTTCACTCTTCTCTGAATGTAATTTTAGATTCTGGCATATCTGTTTTTTTGTTTGTTTTTGGTTTTGAAGTTCAAAGAGAAAAGAATCTGTAGACTCAACTTTGTATAACAAGAGACGACATGTGGCATCCTTCTTTCTTTTTATTGAAAAGGAATCATTTCTATTCTAGCGCAAACAATGTATATTTTACATCATAAAGCAAGATATAATTTACATATTACATTTTTATGAGATCTTTATACCCTAATGTCATTCCCTTTTTTATTCGGTCACCTCTTCTGGTTCCATTTAACCTGCCATGTACCCCACAAATCAGCATCTTACTTGGGAGGGACTGGGGACACACACGCAGACGGTCTGCACGTATCCATCTGTGTCTGCATAGCATGACAGTGAGGAACAGGGGTACACCTTTGAACTCTGTGGCCCCAGGACCTCACTGATGGCTGGCTCAGGAGCCAGAAGGCTACTCCTCCAAATCACATGTGAAACTTATACATATGTCAAGTCGATAATTAATGAACAACACTGAGTGCTTATACCACGGGTATACTTCTAGATCAAGTGCTTAGATAATAGATGCTTGTGGTATATATTCAACAATGCCAGTTCCTATGGCTGACCAGCACTGGTTCCCCCCTGGTATTCCCAGATATCACTTGCCCAGGCATTGGATAAAAAAAAATGCCCACGTTCACCTAGCATTTGGGTTATGGGATCAGGCTTTTCTATTCACCACTGAAAACGGAGGTCAAGGTAGAAACTTAAATGACTTTGTTTTTCATGACCCTCTGTCTCTTCACTCCCTCTTCGAAGGTCCCCTCCTGCCAGCACGATGTTTTCACGTGTGGTTTCCATTCCCTGCACTACAATCCCAGTCCTCTTGTAGCCGTTCTCCCCAGCCCCAAACTCCAAGTTCACCAATTCCTTGGGTTGCACTGATTTCACAAAGACTGTTTTAATCTGTTGGGACTCACTGTTCCTGTGAACCTCAATAATCCACAGCAGTTTATGAGACAAAAGAATTAGTCCAGGGACTCTTTGGAAAACAAGGAATGTGTGTGGTTTAGCCAGCCTATGTGAGCCACTCAGTAAGAAATGTTTGGAAAGTAGGTGAAAAGAACAGGGAATCAGTTGTTGAGAGCAAAATGCATCAGATGGGCTTCCTTCTTGTTATAGAAAAAAGGTACACAATCAACATTTGAAATACATTTTCAGATTGGTGGCCATTTGGCTGAAAAGAAAGAAAAAAGACCACCATTACTCAAGCTGGTATGCCAGGGCAAATAACAACTATGTGCTCAAAGTGCATCTTAAATCCCAAATTCCTTGCCTGTCACTCGGAAGTTGACAGATTTGACCAAAATCAATCTAAAGCTTTTTAACCTCTGGTCTCTAAAATGGTTAGAACCAAATTAATCAGGGTGAAAATATAAGTCGAAAATGTGTCTGTTCTGTGTATCTTAACTTATTCTTTGCTCAAATGATGTGATTTCCGAGAAGTTTGTAAATATAAACCTATTTCTCATTTCCAAATGCAAAGTTATGTGTTTACAGCAAGGCAGCATTTCCTTGCAAGAAAACAAAGCTTCCAGGTCCTATCTCCTTCCCTTAGCCTCGAATCGTGTCCAGTCCCCCCTTCCCCCCGGGGCTACAAAGCGCTGGGCACAGAGGGAGTACAGGACAGATGAAGGAGCCAGTGGATAGGGCCTCACAACACCCCTGTGAGGTAGGTAAGTATTGTTACACCCATTTTACAAAAAAGGTAAACTGAGGCACCGCCTGGTAATGTGGTGTGTGGTCAAGTCCACCTGACAAGTTATAAAAAACACAGCTGGAAACAAAGGGAAACAAAGAAAAGTCCATCCTGGCTCCCAGCCCTAGCCACTAAACTTTATTTCAAATCAGAAAACAAAAAGAGCCCATAATTGCCTTCTTTGAAATTTAAACAAACCTTTAAGTATTCCACTTAAACATGTGTCCTTCAGATTTCTGTCAAGTAGAAGAAGGGCAGATGGCCAAATGGCTTTTCCTCCCCTTGCTCAGTGTGACTCCCAGGGGAGGTCGAACATATCAGCATTCCACCCGAGCTCTCTCGGGCTCTCTGGCTCCAAACTCAAGGACATTCCTACAGCCTCACCCCGTCCCTAATTTATTTAAAGCCCCAACATGAAAGTGAGACCTGCTCCCCAGCCCTATCAGTGGCTCTGCGGCCTTAATGAGAATTTTGTGGAGAGCGAGAAAGGAGACAAGAGCCCCAGTAGAAAGTCTCATCGCTGGAGAGCGAAGGGCAGTGGTGATGGTGTGAAGTTTGCTTTTTGTTGTGTTGGAGAAAATGCAAACTCAAGCTTGCAAGGATATTTTATATATATATAATATATAAATATATACAGTATATATATAAGTGTGCATCTGACGACCCTTAAGGCACCAAAGAGATGGAGGCCATGCCTTTCACAACTCTGTCTTTATGTTCACAGAGAAATTGCTCTCCCTCGTTCAAATGAAAAATATTTCTTCTATCAAATAGCCCATGACAGCAAATCCTTCAAAAACAACACATGTCTTTAACTTAAGGTGGCTGATTGTTAGCATAGGAGTGGTGGTGACATTATCGAGAGCTTAGAGCTGAAATCTAGAGCTTAGGCCTAGAGCTTATTGCTTAGAATCAGCCAGTCCCACTGGATCGAACAGGCCCGTGGCTGGACGTTGTGCGCGATGGCTTCCTTCTCCCCAGGGGCTGACGGAAAGACCTTACCATGACGACAGAGATGGAGACAGGGAGAGAGAAATCAGTCTGCAACAGACTCGTTTTAGAAAGACTTTGGCTTTTCCAGGTTTCCTAGAGCTTCTCTACAGAGACCTGGGAGGAAGGAGTGGGTAAGGCACGGAGGGTTAAGCACACCAGGGGAGAAGATTCTAGGCGATTAGTCTGGATATATAAAATGGTTTCTCTGGCTGCTGTCGACTTTTTAAAAACCCGTCCAGTCATGGGGGTGGGTGGGCGGAACCCAGCTGGAGAAGCTCGGAGTATACGAAGCAAAGCGTGGGCAGAAGGAAAAAAACGACAAGAACACACCCAGAAACCAGTGCCGCTGGCCTCCCTGAGGGAGGAGGAGCATTTGGTAACTAACTTGCATTCGGCTCCTTGCCTGCTTTTCTCTGCCATGGTCCCAATATTTTAGTTCTGGCTTTTTTTGTTTTTGTTTTGTTTTTGGTTTGTCTGTTTTTATTATTATTGTTTTCCAGCAGATGAAGAAATGACAGAACAGGATATAGGTGTCTTATGGTTTTGTTTGGTTTTGGTATTTTTTTGATTTCTTCTTAGGCCTGTTTAATTATTTTTTTTTTTTCCTCAGTTGACTGTTGGCACCTGGTTCCTCTGTAAACTATATTCCTTGGCCTTCAGTCTCAGGTTGGCAATGCTGTTGGCCATGTTGATGCCCTGTGCAGGGCTATTGTTGGCACATGTGGCAGAGTAAGTAGCCATGGCACTGTAGGGACAAAGGAGAGAGCGGGGAGAACAACAGGCGTTAGTTTCAGGAAGCTGCAAGTCTGTGTCTCACACGGGTGTGACTCTCAGGACGGGGCACTGGCAGGGGCAGGCGGGTGGGCTGGGGTGAGCTCCGAGGTCCCTTGCAGCCCCAGGTCTCCGGTAGTCTGAGGCACTTGGAACAGGGTGGCCGTGTTCTGAAGGGCAGGGGAAAGCAGGGGAGAGTGGACCAAGGGTTGTGGGGGGGGGCATTCGCTGGGTCGGATATAGCGAGTCAGGATTTATTTCCGGGGAGAGAAAAGAAAGCTGCTTATGTTGAATAGCAGGTGTGCGGTCGGCTGACCAGTGAAAACTGTTTAATCCCTCTACCTCACTGGCCCGTGGGAGCCACGGGGAAGAGGAGGCCTACAGACAGGAGCGTTTTGCCTTCCTCGCTCTCGGAAGCTGGCTTCCATTCCAGCACATTCTAGATAATCGATGAATACCATATTAAATCGTGTACTTGGAGAATCAGTGGAACAGCCCAAGAAAACACGTCTGCCATTCTTAATCCCCCAGCCGATGGTACTGAGTGGTGCCAAATCAAGTGGTTCCACCCGAAAGTACTTGAGTAGCTCTGTGCAGTGCCTTTTGGGTCAGTTACTTTGGAAATGTTTAAATCTCCTAGAAAACAAGTAAGGGATTCAGTTTCAGGACTCCTGACCTGTCTCTCACTGTCCTAGTGCTGAGGAGAACCTGAAGCTTTGTTTTTCCTTGTCAGTGATTGTAATTAAGACCTAGGAAAATCTGTCATTTTGGGGGGGAAATTTATAATTGGTGGTTTGCTGTGACTTGCATCCATGAGCTTCTTTTAAAAGAAAAAGCAATGGTTTCTTAGACTTGGATGCAAATTATCCATTACTTTATGTAAACAGTTAAAAGGGAACTCACTTTAATTAAATGAAAATGTTTCTAGTTGTTTCTAAGATTAGCAAAATCCCTTTAAACTGAGATAGACTTATAAATGGAATGACGTGTGCTCTTCCACTGCCTGCATTCCAGTGCAATTTTGTCAGCCACAGAAGGAGTTTGTGGTTCTGGGGATCAAGTGACAGACCAGAAAAAGAGAAAACTAAAGCCACTATACAAATAGAGAGACTGTATCATTAATACTTATTTGGGACACCGCATCATCAAGACTCACAGTCAAGACCCACAATAGCCTATTATTTCAGCTCAATGGCTAGCAATTAACCTAGGAAAATTAGGTTAAAGAAATATAATTAGTCCCAGATCATTAGGTCTTTCCAGAAATACACATCCTTAATTTAAAATTCATATAGCACTGGTGTGTGCGCCCCTGTGTGTGTGTGTGTGGGTGTGTGTGTGTGGGGGTGTGTGAGATGGACGGCAGGAGGAAGAAGATCCAGAGAGCTATAAGAGATCCTCGTGGTCTCATGTTTCGTTTTTGCCCACTTCACTCCTCGTCTCGGGAGTGATGGTCTTGTCCGTCCCCACACAGTGGTTCTCCTGCGGCTCCCTGTGCTTCTCCTTTTAGCACTTACTTTACTTCCTGAACTGTGAACCCCACAGACCAGACCCCACAGCTGCCTGTCCACTGCTTTCTCCCCAGGTTAGTTCACATTTCATCTACCGCGTAGTTGGCATTCAAGAACATGTTCAGTGAATAGATAAATAACTGAAAAGTATCCAGACACAGGATGATTAAACTGATTCCAGCTCAATGTCAGCCTGCTATAATAATTTCTGAAAGTATTTTACTATTATGCTTGTATTCTTAGGAACTGGTCCTTCCTGTTAACTTTGCAATCTTAATAGAAATGTACAAAACCAGAAAGCACATGACAAAAGCGGGAGTTGGTGATCGCATTCCTCAAATCCATCACAGATACTTTTTAACAGTAAAAGAAAAAAAATGATCAAATATTTGTGCAGATGAGGCCGTCACGTCTACCACTGTCTACCAAAGACAGAGGCTAGGAAAGAGTCCCCAGGTGGGGTAGCTTTCAGTTAGGAGCGAGATGAAGGATCACAACAACCCATTAAAATGGAACAAGTTTCTCTTTATCTTTACCATGTACCAAGAAATTTCATGTATTTTCCAAACCTACATACATATAACCATTAATTCCTATATGAATTGCATGCTTCCATTCAAGAACCTGCCAGAAATAGATATGAATCCATAGATCCTCTGCTCAAGGAGTTTCTGGGATGCACTGAAATCCAAGATCTCAAAGAAATCAAAGATCTAAGTTGATGAGAAAAGAGACAGTTGGATTTGGGAAATGTGCTTAAGTTGTAGATCACAAAATCAACCACATCAGGCTCCCCCGGCCAGGTCTCTGTGAGAGAATGAACTCTGAAGGTGGTACATAGTATCATTTAATCACAGAGCAGAGAAGCTGGGATCATGGGTTATCTGGACTATTTGCCAAATACCGAGAATGAAACTGGGCAGCTTCCTGAAACAGAAAACTAAAACTTCTTGAGAGAGCACACTAAAATTGAAATCGCAACTACAGTTGCGATAGAACCACTTTTGCTTTAGTTTCTGCATAGTTTACGAACATCATCTGATACTGTAGTAGCCTGAAGACTGGATATAGTAATACAGGTCTTGGCAGTACTGAGACTCTCTCATTCATGCAGGCCAGATATGCATATCCCAGACGAGAGGACTGTTGATCAACCCTCCATCTCAGAACCAAACTAGTAGAAATTAGGGTTCTGGCTTGCACAGGAGAGTGGATTTGCACTGAGATGTTTTCCCTTATTAAATGGCAGCCTGTTATCAGAGTTGAGAACAGCGTCTGTCTGATTGTACTGTGGGCTGTTGTAAGGACACCCCTCTATTAGTGCGGCCTCAAGCTATTGGGGTCTGTGGATAAAAAGGCAGTTGATATTCATGAGTGAGTTTTGCAGTTTTCTAGGAACTTGGCAAGCGATAACATTTTCATTTGGTCAATGTTCAGGAAGGTTAGACACTTTCAAAAATTGGTCTAAATTATTGCAGTATCATATAGCCGTAAGAAATAAAATAGGAGAGCCAGTCTTAATTCAGAGCCTCTAAACAACCGTTTAGAATATCTAACTGTACAAGTAGAAACTACAGGGGGATTTTGTGCACATGCTGAAGAATTACGAGTCTGTTTTCCCCGATTACTTGGATATGGGTTTAGTTTCTCAACTTGAACTAACAGTGCCACGTAGGCAAGCAGGGAGCAGTCCTTTGAGGTGGGTGCCAGGGGCAAGCAAGACTTGTTACAGGTCAGAAAAGACAATTAGTTGAGTGGGTACTCCAAGAGCAGCTTAGTCATGCTTTAAAAACGGCATTACAAGTGAGACGGAGGGGACCCTCCTGCGCAAATGCAACAGGTGTTGGAGAGCCTTGAGTGGCTGCCAAACTGTTCACAACCACCTGTTTTCCATGTCATTAGTACTTCTAATACTCTGTGTTAGGCAAAGAAAGAGAACCCTGAAATTTTCTCTCACAAGACAGAAACCAACAAGCTGTTGTCAACGAAATTTATAGAACCATGCAAAACATGTAAAGTGACCACGCCTTCCTATAAAGGATTCAGCTTTCAAGGACAAAAAGATGAGATGGAAACTAAGTGATTTGTATAGATTAAGCACATGGTCATGCCCAGAGCCTACCAACCGAACCCAGAGGTCCCGCCCTTGGTCTTGCTGTATGAGTCAGAGGCAAGTGACCCTCGGACACGGAAGCCGACATGACCCCGGGACTGGGTTCATAGGGTTTGACTAAAGCAACATTTCTATTTCATTTTGAAGAGTGTCAGGTACTTTGTGCTAACGACCAAGGAACTGTGCCACTGAATAAAGTGCACTGAAGAATTAAAGATGAAACAGAAATGCTCATATCCCATCTGTCTACTCAGCACATCTCCACCGAGACGGGCACAGAGCAGACACATGGAAGGGAGCCTGAAATTTTCCATCTCCTTATTTGGAGATGCCCGACAGATGGAGCTCAGCCATACTCAGCAGCCTGCTAAGCGCCAGCAGGGGCAGAGTTCTGTTTTCACTGGGGACAAATCATTTTTGATGATTGCAACCTTCCCTGAAAGGTTGTCATGAGGAAGAACGTGTTGCAGTGGCTGTCAAATCCTGAGGAAGTATGGAAGATAGTACATATATACATGATCTGATTTTAAAGCTGGGACACTTGTGGGCACCTGGCCCTCTGCTTCCTGAGCACCCACAGTGTCAGTCCACGAGTCACAAAACGGCCGAGGACAGTGGGGGGAACAGTAATACCTGACTCAGTTTTCAACTTGAGCTTTGTTTTTCTCTTTGGCCCTTTTGGTCAGCTGATGACAAGCTGTTGAGAATTCCACCCCAAAGACAGATCTGTTAGCCCGAGACATCTGTGTGCTTTCTGAGATCCTTGGGTTTCCCAGCTCAGGATTGTTCCAAGGGTTATAGAGTTGGAGTTGTGCACGACTCTGTGACATGTGGAAGTTACAGCCTGTCTCCTAGGTTTGCTCATTTGTCAGTGCAAGAACAATGGGGAGGTGCACACTTCATGTAAAAAAAACATTCAGTATGAGTTTTTCTAGGGAAACTTACTCTTAGAGAGGGACCCCATGAGTCCTTTTGGAAGTGATCTGTTGTGATTTAAATACTCATTTCTAACTTCTGTTTTTAAAATTCAGAAGTTGATATTTTTTTACAAATGTATATTCAGCTCTTAAAGTGGACACACTTGAACCCTATTTCATCAGTAAGCCTTTAGTTTGCGCCACGTGTTCAGGGATTCTTCCGCCATTTTTAACTTGTTTTTTACAGATGTGTTATATCTGAAGCTTTGCAGCCTTCCATTGTCTCAGTGACTTTTGTACTTCCTTTCCGTAATACACATTGCTTACCTAACAGTTCCAAATGCCCCAAGGAGAGAGGTAACAGGAAAACTGTAACTAGCTCAGTCTTAGATACATGGTTTCACAAGAGATAGGCAGTCCAGCTGGCCTGGGAAGCAACAGGTGCCAGGACAGGAACCTAGTTCTTCTGACCTCTGCCCCACAACTCACAGTCACCTAATGCCTCACTCTCCCAAGTCTGTCCCAGGTGTCAACAGCATGGCATCACATGAGCGCACATTAGATGCTCTCGGTTTAGTTGTGTTACGACACGGGAGCCAGGTCTGCGTTGTAACACAGCCCCTGGCGATCCACCAATACAGTGACTTTTGAGGAGCCCTGTTCTAGGCTGTCTGACTTCCCTGCACTTTACAGACACCTTTTCTTGCAGGGGTGGTTGGTTTCCAGTGGTATTCCCCACTGAAGGATTTCCCTGAGTTCACTTCTAGGACTGCAGTCCCTGCTTGCTTAACCACTTGTTTCCCACGTAAACCCTACCCCCAGCATCCACCCTCTTCCCCCTTGGACAAGTTACCTTTTCAGTGTCTTCCGTTAGAATCCGTTATGAAGTCCCTCGTGTAAACAACATCTTGGGAGGGACGAGGATCTATTTTTGAAAGTGTGAAAGGGAGAAATGAGCCAAATGCGTTCAGCAGATGTCAGGCAGCACCGTGACCACGATCAGAGGAGGGGTGGAGGAGGAGGAGGTTAGAGGAAGGGACTGTGGACAAGGCTAGCTGGCCTCCCACAGTCAGTCCCTTGACTTGTCTTTAGTTCCCTTGGAAGCCCAGCCCTCCCTCTGGAAATGGTCCTCCAGACCAGTCCTGCAGAGCTGGGCCATTCTCTGTCTGTCGCAGGGAAGGGTGTCTCTGGGGACAGGCTTCTAGCCAACTTCATCTGAAATAACAGTGCAAAGTCCAGGACTTAGTTAATTAGGCCGCCCACAAGGCCAGGCGCACCACCAGACAGTGAGTGAGTCTTTATAACTCTGGTGCGGGTGTGCGTTTGCACCTAAGGAAAACAGTTCTGAGCTGAACTGTGGGCATATGTGCCAAAAGCCAGCTCTCTTCAGCCGGCTGAGGGTAGATAAAGAAGAGACCTGCCAGGACAGCAGGGTCTGTCCCCGCTGTGTTAGGGAATGCTCTGCTCCTTCTGGTTACTCAGTTGCCTGCCTGACATCATCACCTCTGACATGCTCACGGGAATGAACGAGGTCATGGCATGCTAAAAATAGCGTGAATCATATGTCCCAGTTTGCCAGGGACAATCCCAGTCTACTGCCTGTTGCTCTACTGTTATTATTAATAGCACTCCCCCTTTCACTCTCAAAAGTGTCCCAGTTTGGACAATAAATTATCCAGCCACCACATTAGATATAAAAGACACTCAGAAAAAAAAATTGTGTTGGCTACTTCCCATATCCCATAATCCTAACCATATGCACACAATTGCTATGAGTCTTGCTTTTGTCCTCTCTTCTCCAGGAGAGAGCGGTGGAAGTCAGCAGACTGTCCTGTCTGACAAAACTGTCCACTCACTGCCCTGGATTGTATGACCAAGCCACATCAGTCGTCCCAAGGGGATGGCCACACACCTCAGAAGGTGGACCTCAGCTGGGGGCATGTATCACTGACCTGAGACAGACACTGAATCAAAAGGGTGGTTTGACATAGTTTCCCACTCTTCTCCTTTTTACTATTTTCAATATAATGTCAGGTTTAATTTAAACAAAAATAGGGCCACGTGTCCTAACACATTAGACAGAAACAGGGATCTTGAGCAATGGGTCTAATTCTGCTTGCTGAAGGCTTAAACTTGGGCGAGTGTTTGGTCTCTTCTTTGGAACCAGAGCAAGGACAGAGAGCTACCACACAGGAGTGTTCCAAGGATTAACCAAGAGAAATGCCTTTTAATGAACATCACATGTGAGATAACTAACTTGACATAGTAGTACCAACAGAAATAGCAAGTTGATTTCCCGTAACACGGAAGGCCTAGCGTTGCCTTTGATTTCATCACTTGTTTCTCTTGTATAGTTTTTTAGCAAGACTTATGTTTCCTACCAAACTGCAAATGTGAAATCATAAAGTATTTTGGGTCTAAACATAGCAGAAGAGTCTCCAAGTAACAGAATAGCTTTTTTTTTTTTTTTTTTTTGCCACTTTTAGAAATTAATCAAAATAGAAACACTTCAGTCAATATTGGGTCAAAAACATTATTATTGATTAAATTACTGCTTTAAACCATCATTTTTCTACTTATATCTGAAGATTAACTTATTCTTCATACAGAATATGAACAGATTCTATGAATTTTTAACGAATTATTTTTTTACAAACTCTGTATCTAAGAGAAATAATATAAGAGTATACCGTGAAATGAGTAAAAAGTACTAGGTTATATAAGTTTAAGTGAAAATAGCTGAATACAAAATAATATGTACACTAAGTCTACACTATATAAAAAATTGAACTCTAATTGCAAAAGTAAACAAACTAGTTATGTCAAAGTGGTGGAATTATGAGTATATATTTTTAAAAATGTATCTAATATTTCTACATACTCTTTCAAATTAAAATAGAACATTTTCCCCAAAGGCACACATAAATTGCATGTTAATAATTTCAGCTAAATGCCCATATACATAATTTATATGATGCTGACACCAGGGCTTGAAGTTCTGCTGAGGTCCAGGTAATTTAACCCAATATAAATTCAGGAAGGATTTCATCCCCACTCGTGCAGTGGACTTCCCTCAGCCTCTCACTGGTGAAGACCACTTGACAGTCATCTAGATTGTGGAGAGGTGGTATGAAAAGTTCCTACGTGGGACCCAGGCAGAAAAGGGAGCAAGACTTCCTGGTTGCGACCAAATTCCAACCAGACACCTTGAAACATCAAGTTTGGAACCACATCCATTTCCCAAACCATTTAGTGAGTCTATGAGTTATCAATATTTATCAGGGAAACAAAGCAGTCTTCTATGTATTTAAAATATTAAAGAGTAAGTGACTTCACAACGGTCTCCAAAATGTGTCCTTAGTCAATTCTGTGGGAAAGGAGTCTAAATTTTAAACGGGACACAAAGATATGACTGATCTTTTGAAATCAGCAAGGTGTACCTTTTCTGAGAGCAAGAAGGATTTCCAGTTTCCAATGCAGGGGGTCTTTATGTACTAAGGCCAAACTAACTCAGGCTGATTTCATAGTGGGGGGCTTTAAAAGAGATTTCCAAATGCATTTATGGTGTTTCTCTCAAGGACCCGATTTGGAACAGAAAGAACATTTTGGTGAGGCCCTTTGCTTTGATGAGAGCAATCAGCTTTTGAAAACTATCTGTGAATTTAACAAATAATAGCATTTTGCATCAGGAGTTCAGCTTTAACTGGGGCATGATCTCCTATAACTAATTTCAAACATCTCCTTAAACCATTACTTAACTTTAACAATAAAAAGGTAACCAAAGCATAATGAATGAATTTGTAAACACTCCTTTCTCCACTGCAGTCAGCCAGAGGTAACCTTGGTTTCTAAGCATGCCCAGGTTAGGGTCAAGGAAAGCACGTAGGCTGATTGCAATGCCTTAGACTCCTGTGTCTTATCTTCCTCTGGCATTAACCTATAGTCCTAGAGAGCATAATTGAAATAGTACTCTGTTATTTGCTTCTTTAAAAATATTCACCTTTTTAATATAAAATTTTAGTGTAAATTATACATTGTTTTTATACTTAAAAAACCCACACAAATAAACTGACCCCCCAAAGAACTACAGATAAGTATAGATAAGAATTAGCAATAGAAAAGGAAGGCATTTTGGATCATAAGACATCCCCACCTACTGTGGCCATGAAATTGATCAAAATAATCTTTGTTTCTTTCCTTCTCTGTCTGTGCCTTCCTTCCTTCCTTCCTTCCTTCCTTCCTTCCTTCCTTCCTTCCTTCCTTCCTTCCTTCCTTCCTTCCTTCCTTCCTTCCTTCCTTCCTTTAATTCAAGATCAATTTTACTGTGAAATTTGCCCTTGGTACTACACTTAGAGCCTTATAAATTCAATTCCCACTTGAGCAGAGTAAAATGAATCTATTTCAGATATGGAAATGGAGTAAAGTTTTGTTCCAGAATGGTTGCAAGAGGGACTCTGAGCATAGCTTAGTGATCTTTTCTTTTGAATGCTTCCCCATCTTTGAAACCTTTGCAAGAGTTCCTGAGTCCAAGAGGAGATTGCTGATGGCCTGCCCCTCTCTCTTCTGCCCCAAACCCTGGTCCTGGGGCAACTATCAATCTCCTGGGAAAATCTGGGGAAGTCAGCAAGTTGAATGTCTCTGAAGAGGGTAACCCAGTAAGAAATGTCAGACAAGCTGCACAAGCAGCTTTGAACGTGACCGAGCGCTGAGAAACGTGTGGAAGTGGAGCAAGGGGAGTGGGCCGGTCATTCACCTGTACGGGGAGGCCGTCCCCCAGGAGAAGTAATCGGTGGGCCTTGGAGCAGGACGAGGTACGATGGGCTGCTCCACGGCAGTCACGTCTCCTGAGTAGGATTTGAGGAGGGAAGCGTTTTTATTGGCCAGCATGGCTCTCTCATTCCTGCGGAATTTGGCTCTTCGGTTCTGAAACCACACCTGGAAGGTTGTTGGGAGGAGAAGAGAGAAGGGTGTGGGGGGGGAGGGAAGAAGAAGCGGTTACACCACTGACGCCGTGGTTGGTTTTACTGGACAGTGCCTTCCTAAGGATGGTGCAGAGTGGGTCTGGAATCCTCCCGAGAACAACAGAAATATGCTGCCATCCTCCCCTGATGGGCCACGTCAGAGAACTCGTAAGGGTGAAAATCTTACAACAGCACGTGAAGTGCTTCAGGCATCAAGCTCTATATGACTGACCCATGAGATGGCAAAACATGTGGTATAGTCCCTGGTTTAATTACACTCAAGAGAGAGAGAAGGAAATTCTCATTAGACAGCTGCCACAGAGACAGTGACATTTTCTTTTAAGTTCCTTCTTAATGTGAAAACTCCTTATTTGCGTTCATAATACTTATTGGCTACTGAAAGAAAATCCTTCGTATTTCCCAGAGTGGACCCCGCGACAAAGCTTTAAGAAGGAACCGGTTTATTTGGGGAATGCAGGACACAGCGGCTGGCGAGGGAAGACGTAGCAGAGAAGAGCAGACACTGGAGAGTGTGTTCAGTGCCATGGGACAGTAGTGACCAACACGGGACACGTACTCCCACCAAGGAGCAGGAGAGCTGAGGTTGGCGCACTGGCTCCTGTCGTCATTGGTTATTAATGTTCTGGTCCTTCTCGTAGGCTGAACACGGGCAGGGCAGCTCCCTGACTTCCAGAGAGAAGCTTGTGGGGCGGACGTGAAGATACCGCAGGTTGGAAGTTGAATGGAGTACATTCAATTGTAGGGTTGGAGGGATATGGGTGGTGCTGGCAGCATCGTAATCAACCTATCGTTTACTAAGTGCTCCGGGGCTGGGGACTTACATAAGTACATTGCATGCCTCATTTCTAGTTCTCATGACAATTCCATGTATTTGGCTTTATTATCTCTATTTTAGAGATGAGGGAACAGGTTCAATGAGATTAAGCAGTTTGTTGAAATTCACACAGATAACAAATGGCTGAGTTTTTGAGTTCAAGGACATCTGGCTCATGATCCTACAACTCTCTAGATGGTCAAGAAATTTTATTCATTCATTTACTCATTCAAGAAATCATTATGGAGTGCCTTCTGTGTTGCAGGCTCTGTGCTTAATGCTGGGGACAGAGAGATGAGACTTAATGCTCTGCCTGTAAGCAGCTCAGAGTCTATTAGAAGAAGACAGACATGTAAATTTGAAATACTGTGAAAGAAGGATTTCAGATGCAGTTATAGAAATGCATGACAAGTGTGGGAGAAAGAAATCCTATGGTGTGGAGTGGGACATTTGCACAACCCTAGCGAGTGACATTCACAGAAAATAACCCAGGGGCTGGTGCCGCGTGGAGGGCCTGGGTGGGAGTCAGTGAAAGCAGACTCTGGACACGTTTCCTGGCTTCGCAGACTCCCAGCTTTTGAATGTGCCCTTCACATTGCTAACAGAGTTATTTTAAATGCAAATGTAATTGTACTAGTGCCCTGCTAAGAATCCTCTACTGGTTCCTCACAGAATCGAATCAAAACATCACAGAACTGAGACTGTTCAGGAATGAGCTCTGTGGCCACCAGTTCAGGCATGACTGCATGATTGGACCTCGTGCACCTGGCTCTCTGTCTTTCCAACTCCAACCCCGGGCTCAAGTCTATTGACGTCTTTGGTTAGTTCCCACTTCCACCTGTTCACACCGAATGCTCCTCTGCCTGTGCCATTCTTCCCCTTCATCCAGGTGTCAAAAGACATGCCTTTCAAGATTCAACTTCAACATCTCCTCCTCTGTGAAATGTCATAGAAAAAACATGACTTTAAAGTCTAACAGAATTGGGTAAAAATATTGGCTATAAGACTTTAAAGAGGTCCTGACCGGTTGGCTCAGTGGTAGAGCGTTGGCCCAGCATGTGAATGTCCTGGGTTCAATTCCCAGCCAGCACACACAAGAGAAGCACCCATCTGCTTCTCCACTCCTCTGCCTCTCGCTTCTCTGACTCTCTCTGTGTGTCTCTCTGTCTCTCACTCTCTTTTCTCCTCCCCTCCTGTAGCCATGGCCCGATACGAGCAAGTTGGCCCTGTGCACTGAGGATGGCTTCATAGTCTTTACCTCAAGAGCTAAAAAAAATGACTCTGGTTGCAACAGAGCAGCAGCCCCAGATGGGCAGAGCATTGCCCCCTAGTGGGCTTGCAGGTATGTCTCTCTGCCTCCTCTCCTCTCACTAAAAAAAAAAAAAAAAAAAAAAGACTTTGAAGTATATATTTAATTTCTCTGATCTTTTTTTCTCTCAATCAATCCTTCCTCTGGTCTGTCACTTATTATTTTTTTTAAATCACTAATTCTTGAATATTTCTTTAGTGTGGGAATTATCTTACTATATCATAACAATATGATAAACACATTTGTCTTGTCTGCAGCCGGTCTGTGACATCCCTAAGGGAATCACAGTGTCTTAGCCATCCCGGAAATCCAAAAACAGTTCCAAGAACATAATAGGTGCTTGATAAATGAGAGGGGAAAGTAGAGGAAGAAGATGAATTGATAAGATATGGCTTCCGTCCAAGAGAACTTCACAGTCTAGCTGGGGACGTTGGCCCACATACAACTCAATATAGTACCTGTCATGTTGTGATAAATGCTGTACATGTAAAGAAGACCAGAGTTGGGAAGGCGCAACTCAGACGGGAAAGGGTGAGGCTTTGTGGGGGAAGAATGAATCGTGGTGAGAGAGCCCTGGTGTGCTCGCATGGGAAGCATTCATGGCTCAGGAAGCCTTCGCAGAACAGCGGGGTGAGAAAGGAGGTGGGCACAATGGTTTCAACACAGAAGGCATTTAACTGTGGTTAGGAGGGTGCAGAGATAGCTCCCAACCCCAAAACTGTCCTTTCACATCGATTTTCTTTTTTCATTTCCAGCTTGTCTTGGCCAGGTTTTCTTATTTAGAATTCAGATCACCCCAGTAAAAGTGGTACCTTCAGATACTATGGGTTATTAGTCTAAAGTTATTCGTTAGACCCCTGTGGGCCAAGCCAGGGGCATAGATACTAAGGAAGGGGAGGAGGCTGAAGGAGGGAAGGGAGTTAAGCGCAGGAACAGCGTGTTTGGAGAGCTGTGGTAAGTGTCGTGGAGGAGCCGGATGTGGGAAGGCCAGCCTCAGGGTCCCGCTTTGGGTGGGAGGGTGGAGAGACACGCATGGAGCTTTGTCCCCGTGACCACGCTCACCTGATCAGGGGTCCCTGGGAAGTCGTGTGCATACCTCCTCCTAACCTATCCCTGGGGCCACCGCGGCGCCCAGCCAACTTGCCCCTTTCATCATCGACATTCTTTTTTTCTTGGAGAGCACTTCTAGGTGACATCCCTGTTTCCCACAGGGACAGTTGCGTGTTTTCTCTTCAGTCTGAGGGACCTCCGGGACCCTCTCCCTCAACTCTGCAGATGTTTCCCACCATGCCCCCTGCTCCTGGCACAAACAGAGCACCCCCTCAAGGGCCTTGGGGTCACTCGAGTTCCCGGCGGGCTGGAGGGTTATTATTTGCAGAAAGAAATCCTTCCGGCCTGACTGAACGCAGATGTACAAACAGTAATTTCTCCAGGAAGACAAGACAGATTTGGCCAGTCCCCTGATCAGAATGGCAGCCCGCCCCGGGCCACGTGGAAGGTAATAAGACAGGGACTTTCAGCAGAGATGGCAAAGTGCTACTTGGAAAAGCATTTAGTTAGGAGACACTCATTTATCCAAAGTCTACTGTAGTGCTTAGAAGCACGGTGCTCAAATCTTGGTTCAGCTACTTCCTCGCTGTGTGACATTGGGCAAAACCCTTTCACCACTCTGTGCCTGTTTTCTCACCTATATGAAGCAGAATACTAACCATGCCATTGAATTGGGGTGAGGACAAAGCAGCTTTGCTTAGGTAAAAAAATCTCAGATAATAAGGACTCAAGTGGTATGAGTTATGTGATCATCCTAACACTAATCATAGGTTGTGTTCTCCTTGTAGTGGGTGTGTCATGGCACTAAAGTTAGAATTGTCCTCTCTTCGCCTGTCAGTCTGTATGCCGTTACCCTGCTTTCGTCCACAGAAACTCAGAATCCTGCACTTAAATGTGCTCTTCACGCAGGTTCCTAAAGCAAGGTCTTAGTGTGCGTTTCCCACTCCCACCCATGCCCGTGATTGTGTGCATTCATAACACGTTTCTTGAAGGTTCGTATAGTCCCACAATCTGGGCAGGAAAACTGCGGTGGTGGTAAGAGGGTTCAAATCTCAGTCCACCTTAAAGCTCAAATTGAAATCTAGGGGATGCAGAGGCAAGCGCTGAGCTGGACTGGATTTATATCATGAATCCGGAAGGGTGCAAAACGAGGAGGAGGGACCCGACCCCACCGGAAGGCATCCGATTTGATTCCTAATAAGAATGCTATGCTGCCTAAAGGAACACACCCGAGACTGGTCCTGCCCTCCTGTCGCACCAGCCGCGGTCCGGCCCCCCAGCTCTGCTGTTAAGCAGTCTTCTGGGACGCGCTCCGGGAGTGGAAGGCTGTGCTTACCTGCACTCGGGCCTCAGTGAGGTTCACTCGGCGGGCGAGGTCTTCTCGCACGAAGGCGTCGGGGTAGTGGGTCCGTTCGAAGACGCGCTCCAGGGCCTGCAGCTGGCTGCTGTTGAAGGTGGTCCGGTTCCTCCGCTGCTTCCTCTTTTTTTTCTCCTCCGAGTTCAGCTGGTCGTCTAGAAGAGAAGACAGCAGTAAGGAGCTAAAGCCACGCTGAGGAGGTCATCCCCACTTCCCCTTCTTGGCTGTGCATCTATCTACAGTGTGGTCGTGTTTCCTTGGCTCACATCTTTGCAAGTGTGCTATAGCCAAACGCCACTTTCAGTGTGTGAACGTGGGGGGAGGTGCCCATAAGGTCCTGTGCCAGGGACCCCAGCAGTTTTGGGACCAGACCTGAGCTGTCCAAGGGACATTTCTCACATGCTCTGTGAAGCCCGTGCTGTCAAAGAGGCTAAAGGAAAATGTTACTGCTGCCCGTGTTCTTGGGACTTCTCTAGAATCGGGGAATAAAGAGTAGGTTGTTTTGGACATTACATGTCTCAGATAATATGTTCATTTGTACAGTTTCCTAACCAAGGAGAACAACCAGTCCTTGGTTCCATCTTCTCAACTACCCACCTAAACACAAACGCAGAGCCCTAGAGGAAAAGCCATCTTCAAACTGATTGGAGGGCATTCTGTTTGACCATGCATCCTCCCGGACAAGTCAGCAGTTCCTAACTGCGTGTTCTCCGGGCTCCGTGCCATTGCCGAGGCCTCAGCCTAGACCAGGGCTGGTGCTTGCAGCACCCTCCACCCAAGCTGACAGTGACCTGGGACTCACCCTGTCACCCATGAGGACTCAGAAACGGGGGACAGCACTGAGAGGCCTCTGACATAGTTCCGTTCCAAAGTGGAGTTCTAAGGCCTGAGCACTTTACTGTCCTTAGGAGAATCGTGACCCCACGTTTTTGCCCGTCCAGTTCCTCGCTGGTTTTCTCTGTGTTCCCCCGGAAGTACCCTGGCGAGCCGATCCCCCAGGCTCCTGATCGGCAAACTGTGGCTCGCGAGCCACACGCTGCTCTTTGGCCCCTTGAGTGTGGCTCTTCCACAAAATGCCATATGCAGGCATTACCTCGATAAGGAATGTACCTACCTAAGTAGTTTAAGTTTAAAAATTTTGACTCTCAAAAGAAATTTCAATTGTTGTACTGTTGATATTTGGCTCTGTTGACTAATGAGTTTGCCGACCACTGCCCCCGGGCAGTCCCTGGTGGTCAAGAGTCCTGTGCTCCTGGCCTGCCGCCCCGCTCAGCCCAGGAGCGATGGCTGTGTGCAGCGGGTGGAACGCCGGCTGTGCTAACCCCCCGCCGAGCCGTCACCCCCAGGCCCACGCCACGCGAAGCCCGAGCAGCGGAGACGTCCAGGGCGAGCTGCTGAGGCCTCAGTCACGTGCGCCTGGTGGACTGGACAGACACTCCCAGCAGCTCCCTCTCCCAGAGAGAACACGGGGGCCGGAGCACGGAGAGGAAGCCGAGCGCAGCTCCCTGCTCCACACTCCACAGGAGTGACTCTCACTGTTTTCCCAACACGTCAGGCCCTGATCCTCCCCGACTGGCAACGCAGCACACTCAGGGAAACCGCCAGCACCATTCCCGATGGCCCAGTAAAAGTGACGCCTGCCTGGGCTCTAATGCTATCCGTCTTCCAGACTGAGGGGATAACCTAGACCTGCGTGTCATTCACTGTGTAGCTTACATCTGGGGGCTCCCGCTCAAGAGTCCCGTGCCCGACAACTGAGGCTCCTGAGTCGTGTGGATCAGAGCCCTCTTCCCCCTGGGGCTGCCTCACCAGGGTTGCCTTCAGAGCTTAGGACAGATGCAGCCTGTTTCTTAAAGCATCTGGATATAGTAAGTGCTTGTTGAGTTTGTTCCCAGGGAAAATGGGAAACTTTTCTTGTCTTTAAATGCTCTTTCTATGGGGGGAAAACACCTGTGTGATCTCAGCCACACTCCTCCAGCTCGGGAGCCCCTGACAGTCATTCCCTCGGCTTCGTGGTCGGTCATGGCCCACCACCTCTCTGGCTTTGTTGGCCCTCGACCAGGGGCTTGGCTTTGAATGGCCTTCTATGACACACTCAGTAACAGGGTTAGATGGGCAGCATCTTGAGAATGGAGCTAATTTAATTATCATGATTTCTGGGCTCTCTCAAGGCTGGAGAAGTCCAGCCCACATACTTGAGTACACCATTTACTAGCAACATTTGTGTACAACACTATGAACATGAGCACGCAAGCACCGAGGATCAGACACCTCTGTGCATTGCATGTCTTTGTATTCTTCCTACTTGCATAGTTGGACTCATTCCTGGTGTTCCCACTCTCCTTCCCAGATTTCTTTGCCTACCGGTCTATATGTCTTGTCCTTCCAGCCTCTCTAGGTGGTCCAGGCCTTTATAGCACCAGCACAACCTGCATTGGATATTCCTGCTAAAATGAAGTCTGCAAAAAATCCCTAGCTTCCATACCTACCCCAGTTAGGCAGACTGTAGGCTATTGTTTGTAATCATAGAAAGGGAATCCCTTATTAAACCAATGCCATGGTTGGTTTGCTTTCTCTGGAATAACCGCAAAGTCTCAGTGCTAGGCGCTGTTGTGGAAACCTGCTTCTTCATGGGCTGCCGCACCGTGACCACGAACTAGCGCACTCTGTGTTTTGTCCTTAGTTCTACGACCTGCCACAGAATCCCTCAGTGGTACTCTGACATCTTCCCACTGTTCACTCAGATCCCACAGACTGTCCACCATCAACCATCAGCTCCCCTGACATGGGGGTTGTAGTTTCTGACGGAGACTAAATAGCTATGATGACCTGAGACCATTCCATCAAAACTCTCCCAGCAAAGGTTCTTGTTGTTTTTAACAAATGAAAACACCAGTCCGATCGTACAGAAGGCGAGAAAAGACGCACGAGTGACAGGGGTCCAGGGAGTCTGGGTCTGGCAAATGTCCTTCCAAGTGTGAGTCTAATAGAAAGAGACAGTGAGGGGGCAACAGCAACAGCTGGAGCAGCCGCCCTGGGCTCGCTTGTCTTTGCTCAATGTGGCACAAAGTGGGAGTCCCGGTTTCCCCACAAACACACAAGCTCAGGGCCCCGCGCAGTGTCTGCCGCAGTACGAGAGGGGACACAGACACTGCAGAGGCTTAAGAATGGGGCGTTAGTGCTCAGCTCATTGGACCCTAGACCAATGAGGGAGAGGAAGCAGAGAATTGTTATCACTGCCAGAAGACCAGCTTTCTGGTGACAACAGCGACAGTGAAGGTTGACTTTGAAACATGCTATTTGAGGATGCTGATGTCCAAGGGGACAGTGGTAACCAAGCTCCTTCTTGGGAATTCTGAGGTGGGTAGGGTCCATGGAGCTGCGGGACAGCAACATGGGACATGGATGCATTTTTTTTAAACCAAAATCCTAATGTTTCAAATCCAAGGTGTTTTATGGATTTGTGGATGACGATGCATGTTATCAATGGTCGTGAATTGCAAGTACAAAGTTATCAATGAGCTTTCTAATAAAGACAAGCAAAGTATCTTTATTAAGCAGGTGGAATCACGAATCATAAAATATTGGCACCAAATGAAACCAGAAAAATTGTCTAATTCAAACCCTGTTGTTTGACAGACGAGGTGAAGGAGACCTAGAAGAATAAAGTGACTTGCCCCAAATGACAATTGACAATACCGGATCGGTCGGGTAGAGCTGGGACTCCAAATGCCCTGCCGGCCTGCAGAGCAGGTGATGATGTACGTGCCGTGTGCGAGAGGACCAGTGGAGCAGGAGGCGGAACGAGAAAGTGCTACCTTGGGAGAACTGTGTGGGAACGGCAGGGCTGTCTGGCCCAGTTATACAAAGGGGGTCTAAGAAAGCGGGTCCACGTGAGTCACATGTTGTTATTCCTACCAGAGGAGCCATTAGAGAAATGTAGCCATCCTCATCTAGAAGAGCTACTTTGACCCAGATGCTCTTGACTTTTCCGTGTCACTGTCCTCTGCAAGCCCTTGCTTCATCAATTAAACATGCACATGCACAGGCTCATTTCAGCACGCTGGTCCACCCTCGTCCTGTCCCCAAACCCATACATATGGCGCTTCCTCTCATTTCAGGACCCAGTTCTAAATCTGTCTCCCATGACGCATCTCAAATCTTACCTCCTCTATACAGCTTTGCTGATAACTCCATTCTCTAAATTCATATATGTATAGAATCAAATACTTGGGCTAAAATTATGGTTCAGTTCTTTCCGTGTAAAATGTTTTGGCACCTCGATGCCATCAGGTATTCCTGTGGAAGAGGGGGAGGCTCTCTAGCTAATGTTAAATGGCAATAAGATGTGGAGAATTAAGATTGTATGGTGGTATAGAAGCAGTCCCAGGAAATTAGAACCTCGCCAACTCATCTGAGTCATATCTGAAGTCCATTTATTCTATTTAGCAGTGCACAGCAAAGAATAAGGCCAACACTGTCTTTCGTCGGTGGGTAATTTTACGGGGGGGGGGGGGTGACCTTTTACTTGGCCTCTTTTTCAAACAGGTGAGGCATCAGATCTAGAGATGGGTCCTCCATCTTTACGCCTTTCTAGAACAGCAGTCCTCCGTCGTGGGCTGACTGAAGCAAATGGGAAAACACAGGACGAAGAGGTCTTGTCGGTGGGTCAGGGTGTTAGCAGACATGTGAAACAGTTCTCCTGAGTCCTAGGTAGGATGCCACTGGCACATTCAATTCCAGGCTAAAGAGAGCACTAGCTCTGACCTTGGCTCCAGCGTGAAATTCACTCCAGACTCCACACAGGGCTGCCAAAGGTGGTGGAGGAGACGGCGGGAAGCGCCGTCCTCACGACCAGGCAGCACGCTGGGGTCCCTGCCCACCGGGGCCTTGCTCTCGCCGTGCCGGCTTCCCCAAGACCCTGACCCTCTTCTGCTCTCTATGGTGTGGGAGGGAGCCTTGGAGAGTCCAAATCCGGGATGCCAAATGTAATTTCAAGGTACGGCAGAAACATATTTTAGGAATAAAATCTGCAGAAGTGTGTTTTGGGTGCCCGAGTCACATCAATTTGGGAAGAATTCTGATGCAAGAAGGTAGAACGCCAGCTTCAGTAGCAGAAACCAGTGGCCACATCAAAGCTCGTCCTCTGACTTTTGGTTGAAAACATGGCAGGCCGGCGGATCTAAAGAGCAGCCGCTGATCATTTTATGGGCATGGAAGAATGTTTTCAAAGGACCTCCATTGCACAACAACTACTTACTTTAATGGGATTTGTGTGGTTCAGGCCCTGTAACCTTAAGAAAATTGAAGGGAGGTATAATTGCAAAAGCCACTAAAAACTGTTTTAGCTTTTATTGCAAGGCCTATGAAAAGCAGCGAGAGAGAGCTGCGGCATCCATTTGCGTTTCTCTGGTTACACAGAGTTCCACTTGCAATTAGGACAGCATCCTTTTAATATGGGCTCCTGTTAAGTGGCACATGGGTCACCTCCCTGGGCCGACCACTGCAGTGTAGACTGAGCTCAGCACATCGCAACGGCCAAAGCCGACGTTATCAGGACACCCACACCTTCTCAATGGCACCCCTAGCATCCTCCACCCCTGACTCCCAGCCTCTGTCAGAGGAGGCCCGGGCTCTGCCTGCACAGACGGGCACATTATCACATTACCGCCGCCAGACCTGGAATGTTCTGTGATGGTCTTTGATGTGCATAGATATTTTTTTTCTTTTTACTGTTGACTTGGCCTAGACACAGGTTTATTTTTAGTCGAGTGTTGGTCCTAAACCTTAAAAAAAAAAAAAAAAAGGCACTAAATCACCTTAGATGTGATTTTAGGGACATATTTTCCCTGGAGAATAAAATGCTCCAGAAAGTTTTCGGTAACAGTAGTTTGAATGGTTTGGAGCACAATGATGAGTCATGGCTCTGGTTAAAGTTAGAGCAGCTCATGTAGGCACAGCTCAGAGCTGAGCTCCGTGGGGTAGCTGGTCCTCCTCGGAAACAGAAAGCCCTGCCCAGGGCGGGAGGCTCACACTGCAGTTGCTGCTGCACGCGTGCGTTCATCATCCCACACTGCCGTCACCTCTCCAGGACCAGCCCGGTTCCACGGAGCCCACCTGCTAATACAGCCCATCTCGTCTTACCCGCTCTCGCTTATCAGACATTCTTCTGAGGGATTCCTGATCAGAACCCCCAGGATGTCCGGCAGCGTAAAGCAAGCCTTTCGCACAGCCCTCCATTGGAGCCCTATCCACCGGGGCCATGTTCACAGTGTCTCCCACACAGGCATTTTCCACGGGACTCAGTCTCCGTCACTATAAAATACAAAGGTTATGTTTGTATTTGATCGAGGCTCTTACGCTCGGCAAATACAGATGAATAATCAGACACGAAATAAGTCATCTATTGAGATTATGATTACAGGAATTCAGTTACTGAATAGAATACCCTCTTTTTGATAAAAATTCTGGCTTTGGACGTGTAACCTACTCCCGGTTTCTCTATGCACGAACCATTTATTGACTCATATTTCAGTTCACTTCTGGGTGTCAAAAAAAAGTGAAAAATAAGAAAGTTTTAATTAGGCCCAACTAAACGATATATATAACTGGGGGAGGGGCACAGCAGAACAGTGTGAAAAGTTAACCGGCTTGGAAATCAGAACAATCTTCATTCCCCTGCAGATCCTGTGACTTCCTCGGCTGTGTGGCGTGGGGTGAGACACTTCACCTCTTTGAGCCTCAATTTTCAAAACAATATAATGGAAGTAAGGCCACCTACTTCCTAGAGTCATTTGAAAATCTGACGAACACACAGCAGGCTGATAGTCTGACACATCACAGGCATTTGGTCAGAGGGGTAACAGTTCCCCTTGGACACGGACATGTCAAAACCCATTGTTCCTTTTCTTTCTGTTCACTCTGCAGGGATTTGACTATTCAGTAAGGTTCCTATTGCAGCGTAACTGAGGAGGAAGTAAGACAACCATTCAAATATGTTGAGATGACAGTTTTGATGGAGAACATAATTGATATCTAGGGAGCTTGAAAAATGAGGGGGGGGGGCTTCAAAAATCAGGAACCGAGACATGGAAAATTGCACATGGAAATTATGCCTAGAAGTTTGTCCAAAAAGTCCCATTTGGGACACTTTTCTGCTGCTAGTCAATTCCTGGCTTTCTGACAAGCCAGTTTTTCTTTCTCAATTTAGGTTTTGAAAAGAAACATTCAGAAAGCAGGCAGATTCTAGCACTCAAAACAGGTAAGCAATTGGTGCCTTTAACAAGTAATCTCGTGAGAAATAAGATTAAAAAAAAAAAGCCAGGAAACAAAAAAGAAGATCAAGGGCTCAAACCAGGCCATGCAAACTGAACGCTTTCCCAGCCTGTTCGCCTTGGGTTGACTAATTTGGTTGCCACATGTCTAAAAACACAAAAGTTGGCTCATATTACTCAATATTTGTTCAGTGATTTTTTTCCCCCTAAATGTTGGAATGCGTTGGTAAATTCCAAAGGGATAAAAAGAAACCCAGGAAGGCTGAGTTCTGGGAAAAGAGTGCGTTCCGACCGAGATTTTAAAAGCTTCCTAAACTCGCCGTATTCCAGGTGTGTGGTCCCTGTGCAGATGCCTGGTATCCGGCCGAGATGACAAACAGAGCTGCTGCCGATGAGCCCTACGGTGCTGCCTTCTTCTGGCAGCGGTCTCCCTTTGTAGTGAGGCTGTTGTCATTTTGTAAAAGACTTAACGTCCATCTTGACATCAGCAGTAGAAGCTGGTGTCTCCTCATCGGAGGCGGCCGCCCTAAGTCAATTTTTTTTTTAATGATTCATTTTTAAGTAATAAGTTTCAATGTTCTAAAGAAAAAAATCTGATAAAAAACAGATTAAAAGGAAACAAAACCAAAAGCAGATAGCAGTGGAGGAGAGGATGCTGAGTGAGCCCAGCTTCCGGAAGGCCGGCGGCGAAAGGACAGGACTCCTTTACTGGAGCATGACGTAGGCGAGTGTGCGGCCTTTGACCATCTGACAACAGAAGCATGGCTTGTGCTTCCCGATCCTTCTTCATCTCAAGTTAAAAGGACAAGATGCCAATAGCAGAGAAAGCCGGAAGGGACAGAAGAACATTAGCATTTCGTCACAGGAGGAGGAGGAGGAGGAGCCCGGGGTCGTGCGGTGACACCGTGGACTAGCCTAGCAGGGCTGAGCGGGAAGCCCCTCTCAGGGGCTCCCACCTTCCGTAGCAGACTGACATGAAGACAGACATGCACCAGCGTGGTCACCGTAAGAAACGTGGCATTTTAAAATAATGTTTGAGTGAAGGGAAATTAAAATTCTCTTTCAAGAAGAGGAAAAGCCGGAGTGTCAACAGTGGTTGAAAGCTGGGCATTTTCTGAGGAAGGGACCACACTGCAACTTAATCTCTCGAGGGTTCAACTTTCTTGTCTGTAAAGCGGTTTGCTTTAAGATATAGAAGCGACACATGCTTTTAAAAGTAACGGACTCAGTAAACACATCTTATGTTTTCCTTTAAACTCTCGTGTGGAACAGTTGTGGAAAGAATTTTGGATCGGATAATCAGGAGGCCCAGGTTCTGACTCAGAAGGTTTACAGAACAAATTGGCAATGCGGGCCATAGTGGCCTACTGGCAAAAATTATAGGTTGGGCTAGGGGGCTAAGATTGCTCTCAAATGTAGAATCATCAGTTTTTAGGATTGATTTTGTTTTCAGTAGAAAACTTGAATTGTTTGTTTAACGAAATGACTGAATCATATTCTTCTGTTGCTGTGTTTTTGGTTTGCCTTGTTTTTTTGTCTTTGTCCTAGAAAACCTTTGGCTAGAAAATATGTCAGATGAGAACTATACTATAATTACATGTGCCTGGAGAAAGCTTAGGTGTTGGATGCATTCCTCCATGCCCAGAGCACTCCGCAGAGATAAGTCCCCAAATCAAAATGAACATGAATCTTTATTTATATTAATTCACCTACAAGCACAATCTAGAGAAGGAGGAAACCAAAGAGGTTTCCAAAAGACAGTTATTCTAACCTTTCCATTTACTAACAGAAATGGGACTGACTACTCTTTCTTTTCTTTCTTCTACCAGCCTTGACCTCTTAACCCTGGTTTGGGTGGCAGTAGGCTTGCTGAGACCACTGTCTAGATCAACCACCTTAGGCTAATTCTCAAATTGGTGCCACTAACAATGGTCACACTCAGTCTTGACCTTGACACCCTCTCACTAACACCTTATTCATTCATTTGAATAAGAATTTATTGAGCATCTACTACACACCAGGCAAGCAGGTGCTCTGAGAAATACAGAGAAAAATTACAGGTAGTCTACCTTCATGGCATTTTATAACTGATCTGGGGAATGAAGTCACAGCACTGGAAAAGCAAAGTGACAACAGAGAAAGGATCTTCTAATAGATGTGGTGGCCATCAGAGCAGCAATGGGCAAGGGAGGAGGACGGAGAGACCAGAGTGGGTGGTAGGTCAGAAGACATGGTCTGCATGCGCCTCTCTGTCTTACTGGAAGCTCAGCATCCATTTCTCAGCTGTACTGTGACTTGTCACTCCATTCATCCTTTGTGCTACTGATAGTGGTGACAAAAGCATATTTTCCTTGTCTTTCATTTATATTCTTTGACTTTGTCTCTTTTTTGTCAAACAGCACATCCTAGGCCTCAGCTTATCTACTGATTCCATATCCTGACGGCTCCTTCTCCTGCCCCAAGTCTCAGTTTACACCTGTCAGCACTTCATAGCGACCTTTTCAGATCACCAACCAGAGGTGTCCTTCCCCTCATTATTCTCCTTCCAGCAGCTGAGCCATCTGCTGTGTAACACACGTGGATCTGTAATTACCGATATTGTTTCACACTACAGGGTGCACTTCATGAGGGCAGGAACCTTTCCTGACTTGTGGAAAGTGGTATCCAGCACCTAGCACTAGTGCCTGGCCTCCTTCAGGCACCTTTCTTTGAATGGCGAAATGAACACGTTAGCTGCATGTGGCGAAAACGCCTATTGTCCACACTCTGGTCAAGTCACACACGGCCACCAAGCCTGGTGCCCCTTTCCAGGATGCATTCCTGTAAAGTCTTGGCACACAGGTCTTCCCATTATAAAGACCTACTGCGTTCTCTTGAAGGCATGTACATTCCAGAAGCATGGGTTATGCAGGTCTTCCATGAACTTCTTGTGCATGACTTTGCATCAGTAGTTATCTCTCCAGTGAGAAGGTAAGCCTTGGAGGCAGGTGGACAGAGTGTGCAGAACAGAACCCTATTCATCTTAGTTGCACCCAAAACATCTTTGACTTTGATAATGATAGCACATCTGGAATTACTGACCATTTAGACATGACCTAGTACAGTTATTTCTGTTCCAAAAAATATATGCTTAGCTTTAGGTTGTATTCTAGTTTGTCATTTCTAGTCACTGTGTCTTCTATCCCCTGTCCCTGGCAAAGGAGCTTGGGCAAAAGCCTGGCTAATTTGTTCCCCAGCATACAGGAACATTACTGCCTGTCAGCCACACCTAAACCTTAATTATATGGTGATTTCCTCTCCAGGGATCTGTGACTATTTTAACTTGTAAGGAAGATGATGCATTAAAGTCATAGGGGGAAAGAAGTGTTTGGATTAAACACCCAAAAGTCCATGTGGAATAGTTGTATTCCACTGAATCATGTCCCCTGTTGCTGAACAGCCCTAAAGAACTCCTTATTAATAGGTGATTCTGTCTGCCTGGACTGGAAACCTATGAATAATCTGTGTGTCACTGTGACTCATGTCATGGCCACCTCCTCCAACTCATCATCTGAAAGTTGGCGAGAAGAATCATACTGCTCAACTCATAACAGGAAGAACCCAGAATGGAGGAAAGATCTAATAAGTTTTATTGGTTAAAAAGAAGATTTAACTAGAAAAGTTAACTAAAGATAAGAACAATGACTTTTTAGTCATCACCTAAATCATTCTTTTCCTTGGCATCTGTTTCCAATATGCCTTTAAATTTATTTATTTATTTATTTATTTATTTATTTATTTATTTAGAAGAAGGGAGGCAGAGAGATTCCTGAATGTGCCCTGACTGGGATCCACCCAGCAAGCCCACAAGGGGGCAATACTCTGCTTATCTGGGACCCTTGCTCAGTTGCTCAGCAGTCGAGCCATTTTTTAGTGCCTGAGATGGAGGCCATGGAGCCATCCTCAGTGCCCAAGGCCAACTCGCTCATCGAGCCATGGCTGCAGGAGGGGAAGAGAGATAGAGAGAGAGAGAGAGAGAGAGAGAGAGAAGGAGGAAGAGAGGGAGGAGTGGAGAAGATGGTCGCTTCTCCTGTGTGCTCTGACCGGGAATTGAACCTGGGACATCCACATGCTGGGCTGACGCTCTACCACTGAGCCAACCAGCCAAGGCCCCTGATGTGCCTTTAATGCCAACACTTCTTTCTACATTCTTTATCTTTTCTCATATGTCCACTCTTTTACATGTTTTCCAACTTTTAAATTACTTTCCAAGAAAGGACTTTGATGACAATATGTTGAACCAGGAGGAAGAATAAACCAAGCTAGTGTGTACTTCCAACCCCGACTCTTCCCCAACTGCCAGTAGGACTTTCACGTGCCAGCCTTCTCCTTTCTTCTCGGTTCCTTTATTTATAACTCCAGTTAAAATGGCACAGGATTTGACGACAGGGTTAATTTACTGGAAGTCAATACCTTTAAAACAAAGTATTTTAGGAATACACTAGAACCCTGGTTGGCAAACTGGGGCTCACGAGCCACATGCGGCTCTTTGGCCCCTTGAGTGCGGCTCTTCCACAAAATACCACGTGCAGGCGCTACCTCGATAAGGAATGTACCTACCTATATAGTTTAAGTTTAAAAAATTTGGCTCTCAAAAGAAATTTCAGTCGTTGTACTGTTGATATTTGGCTCTGTTGACTAATGAGTTTGCCAACTACTGCACTAGAAGATTTTACAAACTCAGGAGACTCAGAAAAAATATGTATGCATCAGGTGTGTAGGTAGAAGATATTGAGAAAATCAACACAATGTTGCTATAAGTCAGTTCAAGAAAGTGTGTGTATGGTAACTGATTGGGGCAAAAGTGGGGACACGATAAGCTACATTAACAACTTCTTTTATCTCAGGACAGAGGGAGTTATCCAGAAGTAAATCTGCCCCTTGTAGCTATTCAGATGTATCTTGAAGACCCCTGCTCAGGTCCTTTCTGTTGCTTTATTTGGTTTTCTAGGGGTACGGTCAAAACCTCCCTTGAGAGCATCATTAAACTTCTTTCTTTACTACAAGGTCAAGGGTAAATCTCCTGGCTAGAAGATTATTATGATTTTTTTCCTGGAGACTTCTACTTCTAGCTTTAGCACCATTTCCAGCTCATCTTAAAGAAAGCAAGGCACTGAGCCTGGGTGGTCGGTCACCAAGTAACATCAGGATGGTAACGTCTTCACTTGGAAGAACCCATTTTTTATATCAAAGATTATCTTATAATTTGTCATAGGCCACAGATCAGATTTACATAATAGTGATTTTATGCCCTTTCCTATGTTTTTAATAATCCAATGTTTATAAGAGTTTCTTTTATAGAATTTTATCATAGACAACTTTATATAATGATAGAAGTCAAAGAACCTGGGTCCTCACTCTGTCTGGCCCTAAAGAGTCATGTGATCTTTTTTTCAGTAATGTGATTTTAAGAATGTAACTTTTCCAGTTCTGTTACTGTCAAGTGGGGCATGGTAGTAGACTGTTTTTCATAACTTTTTGATTTTCAATTATAAAGTCCTCTTCAAATTCTTAACCAATAAATAAATTTGTGCAAAGAAGATTATAATAATATATATATTTATATATACATGTTTATTTACTAATGATCTCTAATTTTGGAATATATGAATTTGTTAATGAATTAACCAGATATTATATTGTATATAATTCCATAGATATGCATTTCTGTAGTCAAATCTGCAGTGCTCTTGATGATTTTTCTTTTATTTTATTATTTTTTTGTATATTTCTGAAGTTAGAAGTGGGGAGGCAGACAGACTCCCGGATCCACCTGGCATGCCCACCAGGGGGCGATGCTCTGCTCATCTGGAGCGTTACTCTGTTGTGGCCGGAGCCATTCTAGCACCTGAGGCGGAGGCCGTGGAGCCGTCCTCAACGGCCTGGCCAACTTTGCTCCAATGTAGCCTTGGCTACAGGAGAGGGAGAGAGAGATAGAGAGAAAGGAGAGGGAGAAGAATGGAGATGCATATGGGTGCTTCTCCTGTGTGCTCTGGCCAGGAATCGAACCCAGGACTTGCACACTCTGGGCCAACACTCTACCATTGAACCAACTGACCAGGGCCTGTTCTTGATGTTTTAAATAACATCAGGGTTATCGAGGTAATTTCAACATTTGCATGGATTCTTATTTTCTTTTAGGTGATTTTAAAAGAAAATGTTCTTTCAGGTATTTAGTAGAAGAGAGTAGAGATGAAAAACTGTTTTATAAAGTTCTGGAATTTTAAAATAATCTGACTTTTTTTTTTTTTACAGTGACAGAGACAGAGTCAGAGAGAGGGATAGATCGGACAGACAGACAGGAACGGAGAGAGATGAGAAGCATCAATCATTAGTTTTTCGTTGCGACACCTTAGTTGTTCATTGATTGCTTTCTCATATGTGCCTTGACCGTGGGTCTTCAACAGACCGAGTAACCCCTTGCTCAAGCCAGCGACCTTAGGTCCAAGCTGGTGAGCTTTGCTCAAACCAGATGAGCCCACGCTCAAGCTGGCAACTTCGGGGTCTCGAACCTGGGTCCTCCGCATCCCAGTTCGATGCTCTATCCACTGCGCCACCACCTGGTTCGGCAAAATAATATGACATTTAAAGATGGGGGATGTATTTCTTCTGATATGTCTGAATACATGTGTGGGGTGGGAGAAGGGGAGGGGTATCTCTGTGGGTGTACATGAGACTCAGTGCAGAGCATCATGGGTAGACCTGCAGCAGTGCCATGACCATGAGAACCAGAAGCAGATCCAGTGCCCAGAGTGGAAAAGACCAGCCTGTGGCATCGGGAAACCTCTTCCTGGTTTGGGCTTGCTGTAGAGCCCACTAACAATGCTAAGACATATCAGTACCTAGTCTCCTGCCAGCTACATCTGGTAACTCACTTGGACATATCAGTTTCTATGTAGCAGCTCCCAGACAATGGCTCATGTAATGTCAGTGCCAGTTGGACTCAGCTGTAAACAACAACAAAAAGAGCATTTTAAATAGATATTTCAGATGTTTAAATTTTAAGTAAACCAAGGCAGAGAGTGTAAGGTTCCAAGTGAAGTCAATTGGCAAGTTGTGCTGGCTGGTACAACCAAGTGCTCTATCAGTGAGGGGTCTTAAATTACAGCAGAATGCAGACATGGAGGAGGAAAAGTGGCAAAAAAAATAGGAGCAAGGGCATTAAAGATGAAAGACCAAGGACGGTCTTCCATTAAACTCTGAGTGTTCATACACGGACGCTGTTTCACTAGGACCCAAGTAAGATGTGAAACTTTGGAACCATTGCAGTATATGTTTCAAACTCCAGACCAAGCCGCTAGGTAAGTTTTATGGGCCCCACTACAAAAGTAGCTTCTTGTCAAGGCTGGAAAAATAATGCTACCAGGGATCCAATAACAACAGAATCTAGGCCTGTTAGTTAGATTCCACGGTGATGCCTCTTCCAAAAGGAGAGCATCCAGAAAAACAATTTATTCCCCAGACCGAGAATAAATCTAAGATTCGGGATTAAGAAAAGTTTGGTGGATACTCTTATTAAAGACAGGCTGCAGATCTGTGGGTGCAAATCTGTCTCCCATTTGTTTCAACAAAGACATCACGAAGGTGAGTTTCTCCAATAGCATCCCTGTGGGAGCCCGGGACAGGAGACAGGAAGATGTATGCCACCGGTTCTCCAAAGTCCCGCTTGCTTCCCGGGGTTCCTTTAAGGATAGAGCACAGCTGAGAAGGCAAGTTCGCATCCAGTCCTATACAATGACGGCAGTGACCAATGGCCAATAAATCAGTTCCATCTTGTGTACCCTGCTTAACCTTTGGGTATGATGAATCTTCAGAGTGTGTTTTTTGTGGTTTCAAGCCAAAAGTTAACCACAGCCGAGAGATTTTCGAACCTCAGGGAAAGAACTAGAAACCTGTGTTCCCCACTTTGTTCTCTGTGCAGTTGGAGGGGCCTGAATTCCATTAGCCAGAGACAATGTGATTGAGTTCATAACTTCTGAGGGTCGAGAGGCTGCATGTCTATGGCGCCTTTCTTCCAAAGATCATAAAACACCTCACATATGCTATTTCATTTATATTCCAAGTGTCTTTCTGTTGGAAGAAAAGAACACTTAATACAATTTTAAGCAGAAAAAAATATTAATAATTTAGAACAGTTTAGCCAAACAAAGGATAGCGCCATTTATCTAAGTTAATGTATAGGAAACCAACGTGTAGCAACATTTTACTTTTAATTAAAATTGTGTTTTATTTTTCCGAACTTCTCTATATCACATTAATTATTCTCTTTTTTTTGAACTCTGATTACCCCGAGTGCTGGATTCATACAGTGTAGCACATTGTTATACGTGGTCACGTTGTCGTCTTTGTTCACTGTGTATTTCAGTCCCAGTAGCTACAGGGAGATGCAGGTGTAGGTCGTGAGTGACACTATGTAGGAGACAGAGCCCCGAGACAGTCCCATCTCTGTCACTCCCTGTCAGCACACTCACGCATCCTTCCTAAGCTCCAGTTTCTTTACTAAGAAAGAGAAAAAACTTCTAAATGTCATTTATTTATTTATTTATTTATTTATTTATTTATTTATGAGAGAGAGAGAGAGAGAGAGAGAAAGAAAGAGACAGACAGGAAGGGAGAGAGATGAGAAACATTAACTCATAGTTGTGGCACCTTAGTTGTTCAGACTGCTTCTCATTTGTGCCTTGACCAGGGGCTCAAGCCGAGCCAGTGACCCCTTACTCAAGCCACGCAAACTTGGGCTAAAGCCAGCGACCTTGGGTTTCAAGCCAGTGACCTTTGGGCTGAAGACAGTGACCACGCTGTCATGTCTATGATCCCATGCTCAAGCTGGCGACCCTGCGCTTAAGCTGGTGAGCTCATGCTTAAGCTGGTGACCTTGGGGTTTCAAGTTCTAAATGTCTTATATGTTTGTTGTCAGGTACAAATAAGATGATTTTCTAAAAACAGTATGCATATAAATAAGACATTATTAGATTATTATAGAATTCTATTATATAACTTTAATTATATGATTATATAATTATTATATAATATCATAACTGTGAAGGCAGAGACAATATTTTGTATCTTCCTTATATACTTTTCATCTAATATAATGTGAGATATTATTTCCCAAGAAAGTACTTAGTAAGTATTTCTTAATAAAACAATTTTTGAGTACTTACTATTTGCCAGGAACCACTGTTAGGTGTTCATATTTCACTACCCTAAGAGGTTATGTTATCATCATCCCCATAGTGCAGATGAAGAAACTGAGGCTGAGAGAGGTTGAGCAGCCTGACCAAGGGGCACTTTGCTGATGCATGACTCCTGGTCATTTGGCTACGGAGACCAAGTTCTAAAACACTTGACTTGCCTTTCTTAGAATCAGAGATCCTTAGAAAATGCAGACGTCATGAAATTGCCTTCCCAAAACAATTTAAAAATGGAAAAACTTTTAAGAAGTGCATATTGGTTAGTGAGAGTGTGTTGGGTATAATTTTAACTCAGAAATTGAGATAGATAAATAGACCCACTTCTTGATATGACTGGGTTGCAATCGTGATTTTCATGAGAGGTGTTTAGTTCAGAGAAACACTTCTGAGAATTCAATCTTGCAAAAAAAAATTGAGACTTGAACTTACAGCCTGCAAGATACATCTATTCTTCTCCCGATCAACCATTTATAAAGCCCTCCCAGAATGAATGATAGGAGCATCAATCTGATCACGCATGCGGCCAGCAGGAACAAGACAACTGTGTAGATCTAAGACCCATCTGACACACTCTGCGTGATCAATCATTGGACTGCCACAACCTCAGCTTTCTGGAATCCCCAAGTTCTTTAAAATGCTCTACTCTTGCCATTTATGGAAGAGCCACATTATACTGTCTTTGCCTTAAGTGCTGTCAGAATGAAATTTAAACTTGAGTGTTTACCCTTCAGAGGGTGCTCATGTGATAGAACAATGTAGAACAAGTAAAAATTTGGTATCTTCTGACATGAACAAGGGCAGGAACCTGAATTGTAAGGAACTGGTTAACCCAGTTAAGAAATTAAATTGAATAGTTCTCTTTTTGTTACTTTTGTGATGGAAATTACATTTGTTAGCAGTAATGTGTCTGCTTTACACACACACACACACACACACACACACACACACACGTGCATGCACGCACCCCAGCTCCACAGGGGTGGGAGGAGTCTGACACATGAGTGATTCTTTGAACAAAGCAAGCAAAGCATTTGGCCCAAGTAGAGATGGAATAGACAGATTCCCACAAATTAAACTGAGTTCATGCACAAGGCTTATATGAGCCTTAAAAGCATGGAATTCAAATTAAAGTTACGATGATGAATCCATTTTTTTCTATCCGTATAACACACGTGTATTGAACACCCACTGGCTGCTGAATATGAAAGGTCAGTGGCCTCCACTTTCCCAAGGAGCTCACCATTTTAGTAAGAAAACCATGTATATAACCAAGTAACTTCAAAAAAAATGAGCTAAGTGAAATAAAGGAGGGCAAACACCGTGAAGTCATGGCATAAAGGAGGGATAACTTGTATTTTAACGTGTGAGGAAAGTTACAGAAAAAGAATACCTAATCGCACTGGATTTTGAGGAAAAATACGCATTTTGACCAGGTGAAGAAGACTGTAGTTGATGGAAGAAAGTGGTAGAAGGCAGAATTAGTTGTTGCTAACAGAAGGTTTCACCTCGTTTATTCCTCACTACAGCCCCGTGAGGAGCATGTCGTTCTGATTTTAAAGGTTTGGGAAAGGCAGCGTCTCAGAAACACAGGGCTGGTAAGCGACACACCTTGACTGTCCTGTGCCGCCGCCGTAAGGAAGGCCGGGCCTCTCTCGGCATGCACTGGGACTTCCCCCTTTCATTGCAGGGGAGTCAGGAATGGTTCACAGCAGGGCAGTGGGTGCTCAGAGTAGCTCTGCCTTTCAGAGAGCACCCTGATAGTTGCAGGGAGCTTGGTTTTGGCTGGGCATGAGACAAACAATGTTTTATCGATGCAGAAGGTTAGACTAAGAATGTGTCCCTGGCTGCTGCTTTTCGTGGCCAGGACACTTGGGGCTTCTCTGATTCTTAAACCTCCCCCAGAATAGCTCTGTCCACATCTCCCACTATTTCCCGTCTGGGCCTGTTTGGAACTCTCCTGCGCATCTTTCTTTCAATCTGTGAAGTCCATGTGCATCCAAGTTACTAAGGGTACAAAGCGCAAATTCGGAACACGAAGAAGTCTAAGTTCTATAATGTTTGGGAGAGCTCTGCGGGACTTTCCAAATGGGCCAGATATACCTCCAAAAAGTCCGTGCACCCCTCTGTTAGGAACGTGCAGTCACTAACCCACCAAAGGCTCTGCTGAACTTCCCAGACTCCTGAGGAGCCTCAGGTTAAGCAACTTGATTTGTAAAGAATGAAAATGTCCAAAGCATAATACCAGATAGGATCAGAAAAAAAACAACAACCAAAAACTGACCTTAGGATATTTTTAAATTGCTAACTCTGCTGGTACATTTAACACATAATTACATATATACAAAACCCCCAGAAGTATGTCCATTTGTACTTTGAGGCAGTATTTTTACTGTGTCACTTTGTTTCATTTTTAAAGGCAGTCACCCTAATTCAAGTCCAAGCCAACCCACCCTCCTCTGGAACCCACAGGAACCCTTATTTTCTCCTGTCCACCCCCTTCCAGTCCCTTTCACTGTCACTTTGCCTTTGGTCTTGAAGTGGGTAGACCCCTCCTGACCCTCTTCCCCAACCCACTGCTCCTAGTCCAGCTTCCGTGAACCCACGAGGGGCGCTGCCTTGCCGCTGACCCGGAGGAACTGCATGCAAAGCAGAGCCCCAGGAGGGACCAGAGTAAGAAGTGAGCCGTTGAAAACTCAAAGGACCCCTTGCATGTCAAGAAACCACACATTTACCTCTCTGAAAGAGTTCTGTAAAAGAATAAAAATTAAAAGTTCAACATAAAAAAAAAGGTATGAATGTTTGCTGGAGAAACAGGAAAGCTCTTTCCACAAGAAAAGTCCTCTCTGTACTAAACTTGGCAGCAGGACTGCCTGAGCGTTTATCTCCTGCATAGAAAGTGCTCTGTCAGACAAGCTGAGACTAACAATAAGCTGAAAAACACGCCACAGACTTCCACTGTATTTTATTTGGCACAGAGGAATTATTCCTCAGCACAAAGTATTTGCAACTGGCATCGGTTAAACAAGAAATTACAACCTTTAAAAGCCCTATTTATCATTAGCTGCAAAAGTGCAGACTTCACCGTCAATTACCCTGACAAAGGATTACAGACCATCAACACCGCACACAGCATAACAACAGTCCTGGCGGCCAGCAGGCCTCTCTGAGGGGTGGGTTAGAAAGTTAACAGCCCGGAGCCCCTTCTGCAGAGACCCCCTCCATTCTTCTTCACCCACCCTCTCCCCCTTTCCAGGCAGGCCGACTCTTCCATCTCTACGGCTCTCTCTCTGTTCACCTCGGCTAGCAGGGGCGGGTAGACCAACAATCCTTCAGCAGCAAGAGGTCATGGTTGTGAAAGTCATTGCTTAAGAATCATTGGCCAGACCCAGTCAGCAGTAACTTGGCCCCAATTCTGCTCTGAATGTGTTCTGTTGATAAAAATGGAAATTACGGGATTGATTTCTGAAAGCTACAGGAATAATACGGTGTTATTTCTCTCAGCTGCTTCATTTAGAGGCTAAATGGTCAGAAAAATAGTGATTTTAATAAGCCAAAGGCCTCTACTGTGATTGTAAAACACCCACCCAAACCCTGAATGGTGCCTATGTGTTCTGGAAGAAGCCTTTTCACATTTCACTGAGGCCTTCACCCATCCTTAAATGGTTTCATTCCCCAGAAACAGAAAAACAAAGAGATGCTTTGTTTTCCAGACATTAAAATAAAATTTAAAAAAGGATTTTCAAGTGCTTATATACTGTTAGTGATAGGACATCTCTGTGTGTGTGTATTTTTTTTTCTTATTTAACTTTAACTTTTCAAATAAGTATGAGTTCATTATCCATGTTACAGTTACCTTGTTGCCAGTTAGTTTTAAATGATCCTGGAGTTTCTCTCATAGGCTTACAAATTAATATTATTAGTCTTTTCAAATATTTTAGTTTTATTGGTTGTATTCATCTCAGTGTACAAACATCTTTCATGAGAATGAAGTAAAATAACAAATATATATACACCACTTATACATGATTCTTAGTGTTCAATAAATGATGATGCTAACATTGGTTATAGTGCTGATAAAGATGATGGGGGTATGCATTATTAAAAATTATATTTTATAAAGGCTTTTTAATGATTTGAAAGAACACTTGTGAATATACATATATATATGAATGCAAGTTATATATGTGGTGTATTTTTATTTTTTTTGTATTTTTTTTTTTTTTTGTATTTTTCTGAAGCTGCAAACGGGGAGAGACAGTCAGACAGACTCCCGCATGCGCCCGACCAGGATCCACCCAGCACGCCCACTGTGGTGTATTTTTAACTACATAAAACAATATTGAGCCAAAAAACACCTGAAGGAAATAAAATATTAAAGAGTGTTCCCCTCTGAGTGACACAATAATGGATTCATTTCCCCCTTACGGGTTTTTCTAGACTCTTCTCTAATTTTCTATGGTGAATTTGTCTTACATTATTCTGAGCAAAAAAAATATAAGGTCTACCGGAAAGTTCTGTCCATTTCTATCACAAGTTTCGACATGTAAGCACATGTTTATTTGGCGCATGTGTGCCTCTCTATTTTTATCACTTAATGTATACATACTGATGTAGCAAATTAACTAAAACAAAGTTGATTCACGTTAGTCTTATGTGTGAAGCGATAGTGTACCCATGGCTACTGATAAAGTTCATTTACGCCACTGTAATTTTTACAAATTTCAACAAGGAAGAAATGCTACAAAAGCATGTCTGTCGCATCCACCATATTCCCTGGACTTAGCACCCTCCGACTATCACTTGTTTTTGTCCTCACAAAATTTTTTGAAGGGCAAAAAATTCAAAAATGAAGAAGATATCAAACAAGCACTGGTTCAATTTTTCGCATCAAAAGATAAAACATCTTTCAAATATGGGATATACAAATTGCCCTCACGCTGGCAAGAAATCATTAATAATAATGGCAATTATATTATTTAATAAAGTTTATTGATGGTAAGAAAAATTTGTATTTTGTTTTATTCCAAAAACAGACAGAACTTTCCGGTAGACCTTATATATAGAAAAGGTATAAACAAGGGGTAAAAAATCAAAAGTACAGTATTATAAGATGATTGTGAATGTATAAGCTTTCCCACGTCCAGTGTGTTTACCCATTGAGACAGAGAGTCATTCCCGTTTTCCAGTAAAGTAACAGGTTCAGAGAGAGGAAGTGGTTGGAAGAAACACAGGTTGAGCGCCGCCACACAAACCAGGACGCAGCCTCCCTTGCTCCTGGGCCTCTGTGCTGTCCTTCCTGCTCGCCGCTTCCTGGCCTGGGGAGTGCGCATGTGCCTGTGTTTGTGTGTTTGTGTGCATGTGCGCAGTCAAGGTGTGTTTAAGAAGTGGGTCTATTCGCCCTGGCTGGTTGGCTCATCGGTAAAGCATCCACCCGGTGTGTGGAAGTCCCGGGTTCGATTCCCGGCCAGGGCACACAGGAGAAGTGCCCATCTGCTTCTCCACCCCTCCCCCTTTTCTTTCTTTCTGTCTCTCTCTTCCCCTCCCGCAGCCAAGGCTCCATTGGAGCAAAGTTGGCCCGGGCGCTGAGGATGGCTCTGTGGCCTCTGCCTCAGGCACTAGAATGGCTCTGGTTGCAACAGAGCAACACCCCAGATGGGCAGAGCATCGCCCCCTGGTGGGCATGCCAGGTGGATCCCAGTCGGGTGCATGTGGGAGTCTGTCTGTCTGCCTCCCCGCTTCTCACTTCAGAAAAATACCAAAAAAAAAAAAAAAAAAAAAAGTGGGTCTCTTTCTACGAGAAGTTCCTCATCTCTCCATGTCAGAGGCTCTTCCTTCACATTGGGTCTGCGAGGCTCGTAGAAACGACCACAGGGGCCTGACCTGTGGTGGCGCAGTGGATAAAGCGTCAACCTGGAAACACTGAGGTTGCTGGTTCAAAACCCTGGCTTGCCTGGTCAAGGCACATATGGGAGTTGATGCTTCCTGCTCCTCCCCCTTCTCTCTCTCTCTCTCTCTCTCTCCCCCTCTCTAAAATGAATAAAAAATGACCACAGGTCTGTCACCTGTGGGTGACCTCCTCCAGAAACTACAGAAGCTTTATTTAGCGCCACGAGGTTCAAAGCCTGTGCCAGGCAGATTCTCAGTGCAGAATGAATCTCCCTTTATGGCTGCTCCCAGTGACCGCCCGGAGGAGCTAGCCGAGCCGGGTCCTGGCGCCCGGCCGCCAGGGCCAGCACTGGGACGTGTGCTGAGCGGTAAGCGTCCCCACCCTCCGTGAGACTTGACTGTTTCATGTCCTCGGCACGAATGGGACGCTCAGCCCACATCTTCCAGAATTCGTTTCATTTCACAAAGACTCTTAGTGTAAGCCCCAGTGTAGGACGCTGACAATTTTTATGGCTTTTCCTGGCTTTTAAGGTAATTTTCACTGAAGTAAAGAGATATTAATTCTAGCGCAAATGGCAAAATGTGTTCTTTGCCCTTTTATTTTCCACTGGAAAATGTGAATTCATGGGAGTCATTGAGTGAGGTAATTTTCCCTGTAAAGGGCTTCTAATGGCCTGACAAATCTTAACCACACCCCTTCTGGACCGCTAGCTACATACACCTTCTGTTGTCTTTTCCTAACTCTTTTCCTAACTATTGCAACACTGTGGTGCATCCCTCTCTGGGTGCTGCACACCAGGAAATAGGCAACAGAAAACAGAAAACGTGGATTTGAGATGCAGGGTGGCCTCTTTTTCTCTAAAATGTCACCGCTGCTCATGGCTAAGGATACATTGCCCACCATACCTGCAGTGTGGGAGTAACCCTCACTGAGTTTTCATAAAGCCATAGACAAGCATGTCCTACTGCCCCAGACCCTGGGGGCAGGTGTCACTCTCTCCTTTGCTCCTGCCTACCTCGCACCTTGAGTGAGTAGCCAGTGCAGGAGTGAGGTGGCGGTCCTCGGGCCTCGCTTTTGTTATAAGGGACCTAACTTGTAACCCCTTTTGCATTGTAAGCTACTACCTAGGACAGGCTTTTGCATCTAATATATAATGAAATAAGACTCCTTAGCCTCAGCATTTTACTATTTTTGTCCATTTTGGGGAAGTTATTGTGCAGGCTCAACAGTCTGTAAAAGTGTAGACAGTAGGAGGCCTGCACACTTTCACAATGGGTTTTGGACACTAGTACAGAGACAGGGACTCGGGCACCCAGGTCTAGAGGCAAGCATGCCTATATTTTATTTACCCACACTGAACGCCAAGGAGGTCCCCCAAAAATCACCCGAATTTCCTCTAAGCTATCCTACTACTTTAACTGAGGTTCCAGCAAAGGCCCCAGAGAACAGAGCAAAAATAAATAAAAAAATAAAGAGTGTACCCAGAAAAAAAGAGTGAAAAGAGAAGGAGGGGTCAGGACAGTTGGGAGAAAGATGTTGTTCATCCCCTTCCTAGATTTCTTGATGACTGGAGAAGTGATCTGAACTACCAGGAAAGACAAGAGGCTGGGGATTGCTTTGTCCAAGTGAAAAGAACGGAAGCACAGCTGACGGAATAAAGCGTTTGGTCCTGACTCTGAAGAAGACAAGACTCACCTCTGTCTGACCGTAGTTGAGAATCTCACACGTGAGCATAGCCACAGCACAAAAGAATGACCCCTCTACTCATGGACATGTGAACAGACAGATGATACGAGCATCATATGCATTCCATAAAGGTTTTACTAAAAAGAAAGAGCAGGGGAGAACAACTGATTGAGTGTTTAGGTATGCAGTATTTACAGGGCATCTTAATTTGAGTGGCGGCAACCATAATGCAGGAATGGGAAAGCCATTGGTGGAAGGTCACAGGCATGACACAGGAGCCCACGTTCCACTCACACTTGTGCAAGTAGCTAGCTGATCCTGTGCAAAACACCTCGGTGTCCTCGTTTTGCAAATAAGAGATTCCAAAGGACATCCTCTCTAGCCCCTGCCAGCTCTAATAGTCCATCAGGTGCAGTTATCACATTCAGTGATTCTAACATCAGATATGGGGTAAGACCTCCAAAGGCAGCCCAGTGGGTGAGCTGGACCTTTCAACTGCACATTCTTACAACTATGTGCGAGGTTCGAGTGTCTGGGCAGCTCCCTCGATGACAAGATTGTTGGGTTCCGCCACTTTCCAAAATTACTGCAGGAGGGCGCTGAATGACAAATTATAAGAGCTATTGCCTTTAGCTGCCTCTTGGTTCATACCGTCATTGTTATTGTAACAGCAAAAAAACTCCTTAGATGCTAATCATACTTTAATTTGTATCTATAGGAACACTTCAAGCACAGCTGTTATTCATTAGACTCCAGTGCTACAGTAAAAGCAGGAAAAATGAGTAAAGTTTTATTTACAGTCAGCTTTCACTGTGAAATAGTAGAAGTCCCTGAATCAATAAAAAGATGTGCTTGGTACTAAAAGCATAAATATGCTTTCTTCATACAAGGGTAAATATGGTGGGGCACATATACCAGATTTGAGGGACTATTCCTATTTTTATTTTCCCCACAAGTATGCTCATGCTTCTTAGCCCACGTGACCAGCTTTTGAATAAGAAAATGCAGTTACGCAGGGACTAGTGTGTATTAGGCATGCCTAAGTAGGCATGTGTATTATAAGTGCCCATAAGCACACACATACGTGGAATTTTTATATACAGTTTGGAAAGCTGATTTCCACCCTGCAAAAGAAACAGGTATTCTATGAGACAGTGCACTCCCATCTGTGAAAATCTTTAAGCAGGCTTGGATTCTGTGTGCCAGGAATACGGGAGAAGGAATTCCAGATCCCAGAATAGGATTGATGCAATCACTTACTAGCGCTCTTTCAACTCTGAATTCAATGATTCTGTAAGTTGCTATATTATTTTCCCCCTAAATTGATTTTAAAAATTGACTGGACGTTTCTGCTGTGTTTCGTGTGTTGACAGATACTTCTTCAAACACGAGGGAGAAACTGAATGACACGTCAGAAGGTCTGTGGTACTGACATTTGGATATGTGTGCACCTGGGCTTTTGGACATGCCTGCACCTGGAAACCAAAGTCTCTGGTAATAAAGTCCTTCGTGGCTGTGGCCATTCTGCTGGAAAACTGCAAATGCTTTAGAAAACGAAAAGTCTGCCTTGTGGACTCTTGGTGTGGTGAACATTTCTATACCCACTTCTCACAGGCAGAGTATATAAAAATCAGCAGTCAGCTACTGGTAAATAAGATGGAATTATTGCTCCCAACCATTTGACTTTGTGGGCAAGGACCCACTGAGTTTTATGCTGTTTAGACTCATCGTCTAGTTACTGCTTCCTGCCTTTCTCCTGGAAGACCAGATTCCTGAGAGAATCACTTTTCCTTGTCACTCGCTCATCTCCACATCGAGTCCAATTCGGGCTTGAGTTAGTTTTACTCAACTTCCAAGAAAGTGCAAATAACAAATTGCCCCAACAAGCCCATTGCCCAACCTCTGTCACACTACGCATAGTGTCGAACTGCTTATTCCTAAAAGTTTTCCTTTTCAGAGTCTGGCTGAGCAGGTTTGATGTAGCAACACGAGTTTTCAAATTGTTTACGCTGGTGCCTGTGGAGGTCCGTGGGGTCGGGGTCGGAGAAGAGGGGATTGCGGCCCAGCAAGAAGGCCTGCTGTTGTTCTTTCCTGTTCCCCTCGGTCGGTCGTGAAGGCGGTTCTGCCCTGTTGAGTATCCTGTTTCCTGAGAGCCGGCCTCTGAGATCGTGCGCTCAGGAAATTACATCACCGCAGAATTCGTTCACACTGACCCTAGGTGCACCCATATTCCAGCATTTGCCCTCTAACCCCACCTCCTTAATCACATTTGCATGCTGTCTCCACTCTTTTTCAGTAATATTTAGAGCCTTTCTACAGAGCATTCTATTTTGCAAGTCATTTATCAATGCTAATTCATCTCTTCTCACCTTGATTCCTTGGAGGTAGGGCCCTGTGATTAGTAATAACAACACCACGGTATTTGGCTTTTCTGTAGCTTCTGTCTCCGGAGAACGCTGCGCATATTAACAGCACACAGCGGTGCCCCGGCATGGCTGAGGTCACCGAGGGAGCGGGGAAGAATGCAATGACTAGCCTAAGTGGAGTAAATTGAAGTTGGGTTGGACCTGAATCAAGATGCCGGCGTTAATATGCCTGGCTGTTCAGGAAAAGTTCCAGGATTGCTTAATGATGAAAAGCAATAAGGCTGTCAAAATTTGCCTGGAATATATATGGGATTAGGCCAGCTTCTAAAATTTTCCAAGGTGCCTCGGGGTCAAGGGCTTTCTGCAGAAGGTAAGTTTTTTTGATGATATAAAAATTCCAATAGTCCCAGATGCAGAAAAATGCAGTATAGGTAGGTGTGTGTGTATGTGTGTGTGTGTGTGTGTGTGTGTGTGTGTGTGTGTGTGTGAGAGAGAGAGAGAGAGAGAGAGAGAAAATACTTCTGTGAAGGTTCTCTGTTAGACCCAGTTCAATTCTCAGTACTTATTGTAGATTATAATTTATCTCGAAAGTAAAAAAGATTCTCCAATTAAGTCAAATCTGACTATTTCATAAGAGAATACTAGTGGCTGATAAAAACAGCCCAATTTTTCATCAAATATATATAGCACAGCAACTTAATAATGTGAGGTTAGAATATTTATGGAAATGTAAGGGTATACTTAATAATAATGTAAGGTTATTCTTTAACCGCATTCCAGGAAGGTGGCTACATTCTAATATATAATATATAATTCAATAGTGAATCAAGGGAGGGTTACCAACAGGCTTACACTAATGCCATTTATTGGAATTTTTAAGACTCTTAAACAAAACCTTTCAAATTAAGAATTTTATCAAAGTTGAACCTACGGGAAAAAGAAAGAATAGATTCTTACTCCATAAGGACGGGTGTCAGTTATTAGGAAGGACTTCCTGGTCCTGGACCATCGCGAACAGGAATGCCCAGTCTTTCCTGGAAAGGAAACCTGAGTAGAACCTACTCTGATTTCGGACGGCCAAGATGAAAGGAACTCCTGCGTCATGTCCTTTGTTCCCCGAACACCTCAGCGCTCTCCACTTGATAGTACAGTTACCTGTGTGTACATCTAATCTAGAGTCTATATAGACCTTGAAGGACAAGGAACCCTGTCTCCCTCAGGGCACTTAATCCACCACCATGCACACATTGAATGAACGTTGCCATAAAGCAGCCTTAAGGGCCCTGCCCCCCAAACAGAAGGTGTCATCATCTCCTACACCTGCTGCTGGAACTCTGTCTGCCGCCCAGAGAACAGGGGCTTTTGTTTTCCTACCTTACATTAACCCCTTGGTGCCAGGTTGTCATTAAAAAAATAGGGGATGAAAAACAGGGGAAGAGAGATGGAGGAAAAAGAGAAGAGGAATGAGAAAAGGAAGGAAGAGCAAAGGGAGAAAAAAAGAGGGAAAGAAGGGACCAGAGAAAAATACCGTGAATCCATTGTTTCTGAGATTAAAAAAAAAAACATACACAAAACATGCAAAGGAAGGAAAGAAGGGAGGGAGGGAGGGAAGGAGGGAGGGAAGGAGGAAAGAAGGGAGGAAAGAAGGAAGGAAAGAAAGTTTTTCTTAGCGATGTCAGAATCCACTTGAGGGGAAGCTCTATAAAAACTAGCTGTTTCCAATGACTTGTGTAAGTTTGGCCTGGTTGAATCAATCAGCAGCCTCTAAAAGACATCACTTTACATTTCACTCCTAGGTTAGCTAATAAACATTTTCACCCAATCTTCGCTTGCTGGCTGGCACCCAACCCATCTGCTTTATTTCATTTATTCATTCAACCAATGCTGTTTGAGCAACAACTCTGCAGATCCGTGACTGGCAGTAGAGAATGTGCTCAACAAAGCTCACCTCTCACATGACGGGCTCACCCCACTCTCTCCACTGCCTCCTGGACACCAGATTAGGGCCATTCCACATGCCCCAGTTTTGTCAGGCAAGCCCCTTCATCCCATTATCCTCTCTAGACTCGGCCTAAACAGAACCATCAGTACCTTCTCCCTGAAAGCACCCTTTTCTGGTGGTTTCAGCTCACACAGTCCCTTGTCCTGCTTGCCGATGGCGGTGCCTGCATCCAGCCAACTTCCTGTTCTCTCCCCAGGCTCTTCCGTTTTCTGAAATTCCATCTCTCAGAATAGTTTCTAAATTTTATTTTATTTCTCCTTCTCCCAGAATCACACTTCCAGGACCTCTTGGGAACACAAGCCAGATCGCCCATATCTAATCTTGACCCAGTTAAAACATTTGAATGTTTCAAGTCTGGCTTATATTGTAGTAACTTGTCACACAGATTCTTATGTACAAGGGGCGGTGAGGAAGCCAAGTTTTGCCAAATGTATGTCCTCTCGCATGTTCACACCCCGCGGTAGGCTGCTGGTGGGAGCTCCCGAGAGTGCTTCTGGCTATGTGTGACTATAAAGAAAAGCGAAGACCCAAGTAAACGTCTCCATCTACACCACACACACATGAACTGTTCTTGGTGGCAAAATGCGACTGTTATCATAATCTCCCTTCCCCAATCTATTCTAAGTGATGAACAGTTACTCTCCATTCACCATTCAGCTCAAAATCCATGGCTTCCATTGGCGTGACAACTCCATCCTGTTGACCCTTGATGACCTTGCCCTCATCCTGACTCCATCCATGCCACGTTGCTGGTTTAGAGTTCACATGTCTGCCTCTTGTGAACCCCGAGATCCGAGGGGCTGGACCTTATATGGCATCGCATTTCTGGTGCTCCCCACAGTGCATGGTGCACTAGGTTTTCAGCAAATGTTGAATGAAAGGAAGGGAGGAGAGGAGGGAGAATTTTATATGTAATGAAATACTAACAAAGAATGGCTAGCAGGAGCTAGAAGCCTTCTGGTAACTCCTGCATTTTCCAAGTGAAATATTGTCTGGAAGCTGATGAGAAAAGTGTTTCATGCAGGCGATGACTGCCTACCTAGTCTTTCTCAGCCAGATGTAACCACGGCTTTCCCTTTTGGATCTCTCTCTCTCTCTCTCTCTCTCTCTCTCTCTCTCTCTCACACACACACACACACACACACACACACACACACACACACACACACACAATTAGAGCTGATCACTGCTCTCCAGCTCTCCATAGGCTTCCCCTTTCACTAGGACCTGATCCAACCTCAGCGACCCAGCTCCCCACACTTCACCCCATATCGCCACCTGGTGTTCAAAAGCAAGAAAAGTACCTGAGAAATGAAAATGATTTTTTTTCTTCATTTTTTAGAATTTTTCAATTACAGTTGACATCCAATATTATATTAGTTTCAGGTGTACAGCATGGTTGTCTCACATACGAAGTGATCACCCCAGTAAGTCCAGCCCCCACCTGGCACCTGCATGATCATTTCAGTATTATCCACGGCATTTCCTGTGCCCGGTGATGGCCCTGTCACTGCTTTCAGAACCTCCAGTGTGTACTTTGTAATCTGTCACCTTTTGAAACTAATAAAAACAGGACACTGGAACCATATACTGAAAGGTTTTTTGTGTTATTTCCCCCGGTCACATGCATTTTCGCATAGACTTCAGGTCATAAACTTCAAGATGAAAATGTACGACCTTTCTCCCAGTCCAGCCTTGTTTCCACTCACAGCTCCACACACAAAAATACGAGTATTCTCAGTCATTGCAGCTTCATGGATGGCCTTTTCTTCCCCCAGGATTCTGCTTTTTAAAACCTGCTCTACCAAATAAACTATGTCTTGCCATTCACATGAAGTCAACTCAAAATTGTCCGTCTACAGTACCATTTTAGCCTCTGCTAGCCAAGAATGGTGTCTTCCACTCATGCCTTCATCCTGCTCTTTACTGAGTTCCTCTTGTGTTCTAAGGGCTCCAGAGTCACCTTACATTGAAGTTTCTTTGCAGACAATAAGTGTATATTTTCACTAGGCTTTTGAAATAATGGGAAATTAGTAAAGGTTCCCTATTACTGCCCCTAAGACATTGGGGACCAGTGTATTAGGAAAAAAGTCTCCTGATGGACTCAGAACAACTTCAAGTCAATAATTCCTGGGGTGGAGGAGCTCTCAAATGACTACATTTAACTCAGATTATGGTTCATCTGGTTTTAAATATGTGATTCGCTGTGAAGGCATACTGAGGATGATTATACTGTCACCAGACAAGGAATCAAGAGTGCAAAGCTAAAGAATAATATGGATGTTGCTTGAACTTGCATCACCACAAAATCATCAGGATATTTTGAATAATAAAATCAGCAGTTTTACAATGAAGACCTTAGGGGCAAACAACACCTCAGTCGGTGTCCTCAAAGACAAAGTATTCAAAGTTCTAGTATAAAGTGTGTGTGTGTGGGGGGGGGTACATACAACACAGTGAGGTTTCCATAAGTTAAATGCACCCACTGTTTAATTTGAGATTACAGTCATTTTATTATTTTGGTGTGGTAGTGTCCTTTCTTTTATGAAATGATACAGTCAGAAAATGGTAGGAAGTTTCTTTAAATGTCCTTACTGGGCTACATAAATAAGGGTACCCAGATTTTTAAAAATAAAATTTTACTAGCAAATAAAATTCTAAAGTCTGGATAACCCTGAGCATGACTCTGAGGTTAATTGCAAAGGGCTAAATTGGGAACCCTTCAAACATACCTGACTTTGTTATTCTTAAGATCAAATTTAAAAGTCCAATCGCTCTTTTAAATGAATTGGTTAAATAAAAGCAATTTTAAGAAATAGAAAAAAACCTTAACCTTTGCCACGAGTATAGCCCAATGCTAGAGGTATCTATCAACACTGGGTAACATTACATTTTTCTGACTCACATTGTACTTTGAGTGCTTCCTTTAATTCTTAATTTACACTGCTCTCTAGGTCCAAAATCAGTAAGGGGTTCTAGGTTTTATCTCCCGAGATTTCTAGTTAATAAATTTAATAATTATTATTCTAATTAATAATTTCTATCATAGTGGATCTAGAGATCACTCCACAAATAAATCAATGTAGAGCCTAGATGCTTTGACTTCTAAACCATAAAGTAAGCACCATGGTGCTTCTCAAACAAAATATTCTTTAGCTTTACGCAGAATCTGTTTCTTTCCCGCCTCTTCTCTTTTCCCTTTCTCTCACCACAAAGCTTTCTGGACTGAGCAGAAGTATTTGGTCACTTACTCTTTGACCCCAGAGTCTCCTGAGACTATATATTCATTTTAAGAATGAGTCCCTTTAGTTACCTAAAATGTCCTCAGACTAAATCGTTTCCAGATGTTTACAAATATTTCAAGGACACAGCCACACAGTTTTTATGGCTGAGTGGTAAAGGACTCCAGAGTGTCTGGTCAATTGTAAAATAAGGATCAAGTACTTATTATAAAATAACTTCTATTTGGCCCTGGCTGGTTGGTTCAGTGGTAGAGCATTGGCCCAGCCTGTGGATGTCCTGGGTTCAATTCCTGGTCAGAGCACACAGAAGAAGCGCCCATCTGCTTCTCCACACTTCCCCCTCTTGCTCCTCTCTCTCTCTCTCTCTCTCTCTCTCTCTTCCCCTCCTGCAGCCATGGCTCGATTGGGGTAAGTTGGCTCCAGGCAATAAGGATGGCTCCATGGCATCTGCCTCAGGTGCTAAGAAAAGCTCCATTGCTGAGCAACGGAGCAATGCCCAAGGTGGACAGAGTATCGCTGCCTCATGGGCTTGTGGGGTGGATCCTGGTTGGGAGGCATGTGGGAGTCTCTCTGCCTCCCTCTATCTCACTGAATTAAAAAAACAACAACAAAACAGCTTCCATTTGGTATTTGCTACATGCCAGGCCCAGTGCTAAGTATGCTGGATACATGATCTCATCGAATGCTCACAACAACCCTAGATGGAGGTACTGTGACCCTCATTTTAGAGAAAAGGAAGGGGAGGCTTCACAGGACACACAGGTGAGGGAAGGGGCGGTCAAGTGCACATTCTTATTCCTTGGGTCCTGCCGTGTCTCAGAGCAGAGCTCCTCTACTGTTGGCTTCGAATAGTCAAGAAAGAAAGGAACGTACCAAAGTTGTTTCCTTGAAGAGACTAGAGAGGAAGTTTGTAGCCTCACCCAGTACCTCCAAAGCACTCGCTCACTGAACGTGACATCAACAGACTGGAAATGCCCAATGCCAAAATTTCCTCATTGCTTAAAAACCAGCTTTCACATACTGTGTTTGAAATTTGCCTGTTTAGTGTTTGTGCAGTTCTTTACTCACAATATTCTAAGTGGTCAAGGTGACCTACTTTTTTTTTTTTTAAACAATGCTCTTCATATCATAGAAAGCATGCTTTTTGTTTAACTGTGTGCTACTCTGAGAAGAGGCTACTATTTAATAAGAAAACTTAAATGGCTTGCATTGGGCGTGGGGATGGGGAAGGGTCCAACCAATTCTTGATTATTCTAACTAATGGAGAGAAGCAAGCTGTCTACAAAGCACTCAAGGAACGGTAGTTCCGTTCCCTAAAACACAGGGTAGTAAAAAAGCCTTCTGTATGTATGCTTGGAAAAGATTGTCCAGTGTCTTTGTTTTCATTAACCCAGGAGATAGACATTTCTAACATGTGTTACCTGGGCTTGCTTCTCAAATGACTTCGGATTCTCAAAGGGCAATCCCTCTGATAATGGAATGAGGGAACTCTGGAGTGTGCAAGTTAAAGATGTCAACTGAAGATTTTAAAGAGAATCCACCACGTGGGAAATCCATGTGCAGACAATTAAGAGGTGACTGTTTGTTCTGGAAACGTCTCTCATGAAATTGACTGCACAAGCCGCCGCCGCTGTCTCCTACTGATGTTAAATGTCATCTATGCATGCCCCCTCTTCCCCTGTCCTCATCAAGCAGCTACCCCCCTAAGGGTAGAATTCGAATGAGTGTCAGAAATTGCTGACCTTGGCAAGTCACCTTGTCCTCAGTCCCCTCCCCAGGGCACCAAAGAACTCTCAGACTTTTGACCTTGCTGAAGGCCATGGGGCTGTTTGAATGGGAAATTCTCTTCCCCACCTCTTGTCCTTCCCCTTCCGCTCCCCACCCCCACTGTGTCACCCTGGCCCCTTTTAAAGAAAAGCCGGGCTCTCATCCCTTTTGGATTTCTGGTCCTCCAAGCCAGCATTTTTCCCAAGGTGCCATTCTCCACTCACCAGACCATATTTTTAAAAAAAATGGGGGGGGGGGGGGACACAAACAGCAACTTGTTTTTTGTACTCTTGACTAAAAATTTACCAAGTTGACTTTTTTTTTTATGTCATGTTGTTTCAAATCATTTTTAAGCGAGGGTAATGCTGGTGAAAGGCACCAGATGGACCCCTGGAGGCGGAGGCCCATGTTTTTAACTGCAACAGAGCGAAGCAAAGTCAAGTTTGGTCAAGGAAATTCACAGGGCTCCCCCTCCCGCATGGGAGGGCTCGTGTGGGATTGGACAGGTACACGTCCACACGACATTTGCTTGCTTGCTGTTTATGTTGTTATTAACTCACACTATTCTGACTTGTAAAAAAGAAAATTCAAGTCTCAGGTCAAAGACAGCCTCTTCCACGAAGCCTTTCCTCGTGTAATCCTCAGTGTGACAGCTCGACCCTCGGAGTCCCCTCTATTTTATTACCCTCTCGTAGAGTTTTACAGTCGTGTTGATCAGCCCTCAAACCATGTACACTCTTTTTCCATCTCATACCCCCTCCAGACTCTGTGATAAAAATAAAGATCAAGCAAGTGGTCCCATCCCACTTTACAGATGGTAACTGAGGCCCCTGAGTGGTACACCCAGGCAGAAATAGAGGCGAAATGGAAATCTGTGATTTTTCTGATTCCAGATTCTCTTATTCTCCATCTATGAAAACAAATATTTTTAAACTTCCTGGTCCAGGTGAAAGCACTGTAATTCCCTGAACATCTTCCCTCTATAGGCGTCGTGCCGGTCACTGTCACAGCTCCCCTGGTCTGGAGCCAGCCTGCTGAGGGCCGCTGAGCATGCCCTCGTCCACTGCGGGTCCGTGCCCTCGTCCACTGCGGGTCTGTGCCCTCGTCCACTGCGGGTCCGTGCCCTCATCCACTGCGGGTCCGTGCCCTCATCCACTGCGGGTCCAGGCGTGAATCACCCTTAGACAGGACTTCCCAAGCCTAAACCAACCGTGACTGGCCTGGCCCACCTCTGTGTCCCCTTCATCAGGACATGTGCCGGGCTGCTGGATCCAGCCACGGTTGGTGTCATCTGGTTTATCCTGACCCGGTTTCCTCTGCTCTTTTTTCCAGATTCTTCACACAGACATTAGTGGAAGCTCAGAAGAGACGAGCCTAGTGAAACCCCAAGTAAGTGCTGTGGCAAAGCCAATATTTCAGCCCCAGGAAAATTATTGAAACTCCCTGTGATAAGAAAGTCATAAACCGATTCTCCCTGCCTTGGAGTCTGGAAGTCAGGGGGTTGTCATCTTGTTCCAACGTTCAGTTTATACTAAGTCCAGTTTTTCTTGTTGAATACTGTACTGAAGTTTTTCTGCACAATCTGCTTCCCCAATTGCATAATTATAATTTATGCTGACTCTAACTTATCATTTGCCAAATTACTTGAACTGTCAAGAAAAATGTTGGAAGATTTAGAACGCTGAGAGAGATGAGCTAGTGAGGAATTTAACTCTCACGGTGCTACACGCTTCAGGAATTTGGAGTTCGAAATCTTTAAAAGCAAGAGGTATCTCCTCAAAATTTCTTCTGGTCATTTTCCAACCAGTGGTTTCTTACAGGTTAGAAATTCTTTCTCAGTCTGGATTCACCTTCAGGTCATAGAAAGTTCTATCTGTAAGGAACTACAAGGAAGAGCCTGACCAAGCCATGAGACAGCCTGTCCCTAGAAGCAGGCACGCCGAATGAGAGACAAGAGGGGTTGGGGTTGCTGTTACAATTTCGAGCTGGTTCCATCTGGTGGCTTGAGGTACCATTGGATGAGAGGTCTGGGGGGTCGCTAACTTCAGGATTGGACATGTTGAAATTAATCTGAAGGTGAGCTATGTGAGGTCTGGTATTGGATTCATTGCACCAGTTTGATGATTGGCTCTTTTGGCAAGAGTCCCTGGCAGAGACTTCCTAAGTATCCTCCAGACTGTGTGGCCCAGTACTGATCACAATTATTTGTTAACTGAATGACCAATGGCAGGTAAAATGTTCTGATTTCAGCTCATTAGCGGTATGATTACCATTACATTGTTTGGGGAGAAGACCTTTGGCTGTGTCCTGCAGATACATGGATGGTGGTGGTGGGGCACTGTGACCCAGGAAATATACAGATCACTTCTGAAGCCCTTTCAGTTACCCAGGTCTTCCCTGCACTGAATTGTAGTCGTTAGCAATGCTGCCTTCGACATTTTGCTAAAGTATAAAGAGGTAGTTATTGTAGAACTTAAAACAGAACCCTTCCTTCCTGGGAAAATTATAGGCAGCACCTGAATTACAGGCTCTATCTTTTTAAATAACAAACTCAAGAGAGAATGGCTCCCATTTCACACCTCGCTACATCCAACCAACTCCCTCTCCTTTGGCAGCTGTTTCCAGGGACCTGACCATGGAAAGGCTGCAAGTTGGAGTGAAAACCTGGGTACAGAAACACAGAAAAGAAGAGGCTAAGAAAAACAAGGGTTCTGGGTCAGTCCCCCAGGCAAGGTTCATCTACTAATCCTGTGGGCTTCTGTCCACTGCCATCACACTTAGAATATAAGCCAAACTCCTCACTGGGACTTTCAAGACCCCTATTACCTGGCCCCTCCATACCTCTCTAACCTCATCTCCTAAACTGCCATCACTTGCTATCTTCCAGTCACATTGATCTAATTTCTTGGACTTTTCCAGTTGGTTCATGCCCCAGGGCCTTTGCACTTGCTGTCCAAGCTTTGCTGTGTGAGAGGCTCTTTACAATGATCTTCTTTTTGTTCAAGACTTCTTTTTGTTCAATCCCTGCTCAAATAAGCCTGTTTCATTTGATGGAACTTGTCATTATTTATAATTAAATTATCTATCTAATTATTTGTATACTTTTTGGTTTATTGGCTTTCTTTCCCAGAAGAATGTATGGTTTATGAGAAGAAGCAATCTGTGTTTTTCATGGAAGCTAGGGTAGTGACTGGCACACAGCAGGTACTCAGTGCCTATTTGTCAAACATGGAAAAATGAGTGAGAGGAAGGGAAGGAAAAGGGAGTCCATCCTGTGATCCTAACCAACTTAACCGTAAGTCTCCAACTGTGTTTTATCAGCAAAACCCCAGAAGCTGGGGCCTCGGGTGCCCAGGGTTTGTTGAGTTTTCACCCAGATGATGAGGATTCAGTACATTATTTTCCCTTTGGCTGTTCTAAGTGTTTATCTTCCTCACTGGGACCCCTAGGAAGAGGGCCGAGGAGGATGCTCAAGGCACCATAACCTCGGTGGCATTCTTTAAGAAACCATGCAACATGACACATGGCGGGGGGGGGGGGGGGGAGTGCCAGCTTCAGACCTCAGTGGCGAGGGGTGGGCACTGAAGAAGGTTGCCAGAGATTAAGTTTGTCTAGTTCTCAGGTTTTCCCCGCAATGGTCCTCCTAGACCATGAAAGAGGGAGAGACATCCCTGTCCTCCTCATCACCGGGCCACTAAGCCACTTACAGGGCACTCTACTCGGGCTGCTCTCATTGTCACTAGAGTTCATCTGTATTATACATTTGCTGGTCTTTTGGTGGCTTCCTGGGAACCTAATCACCACTCTAACATTTCCTTTAGAAAAATGAATTTCCAGTTCCAAACAAACAAATCAGACTACCTGATTTAATCTTCAATAGACTTGCCAAAAATAGTATATTGCTATCTTTTCAATCTCGTAGGATTATTGCATCTGGGCTGGGTGGCAGGTTCAGGGTCAGAGCCGCGATCAAAATCAACTGCTCATCTTCAGGCAAGCCTTCTGGCTTACCTCGTCTCTTCTCTAATACCGTCTTCCAACTCGCTCTCTCGTTCAAGGTCACTGAGCCCCGTAATTAACCTCGATTTTGCTGCTTAGTTGTCATTGAAGTATCCAGTGTCATCAGGGCCTGTCTTGGCAAAGGTGTAACTTTCTGAAGGATAATTTGCATGTTTTTCATTTGTAATCCCAATACTAGATACAGGAGTTCTGTGTCCTATTGAATAAACATCACAGAAAAGCCACTTAACTCAGTTATCTTCTTCCAATTCTCTAGCCACTGGAGGGTCAATCAGAGGATAACAGAATATGGGGGTACCGGAGAGGTGACTTCTGGTTTTGTCAGGACTAACTCTGAGGCTTCAGGCAAGTTGCTAAGCCTCCTCTGATTCTCCAGACCCAGTTTGTAAGTGTGTGTGTGTGTGTGTGTGTGTGTGTGTGTGTGTGTGTGTGTGGTGAGTGATACCCACCACTGTGAACATTTACATGTTACTGTGAACATTTAAATCTAAGTAATATAAATCACCCAGTACACTACCTGGTCATGATGGGTGCTCAATACATCTTAATTTCTTTCGTTAGCTCCTTTCTCCATTGAAAGACCCAAAGCACTAGATAAATAGGGTCGTCTCTCAGCTTCAGGGACGAACACAGAAAGTATGAAGACTAATTCCAGTTCGCTTTGCAAACCAGAAACCTTCTTTGTTATCTCACTGATATATTTTTTGGCATTCTCTGGGTGAGCAAGAATAGAACTGCACTTCACAGTTACATTGTAGCAGCCAGTACCGCTGGGGAAGGGTCTTTCTATGGAAGCACTATGCTTGCTACTCAGACAACTACATTTCAACCAGGAAGCCCTGCTGTCTCTGGTAACTGTTCCCCAAAACAAAACTCATTGAGAAGGAGAGTCGGCAGGGATAACTTTAGGACCATCACAACCAAGGCCAGCATCTGCAAGGCCTGAACTTGGGGTGTTATGACACTTGGTGAATTTCTTCTGAGGTACTCAATGTTGCAACAACGAGATTTGCAGGAGTATAACCATATAGCTCCCCTGGGTATACTCCCAGTGTGCTCCGCAAATGATTAAATACAAAATAAACAACAGCTAACTGTGAATTATGGAGTTGTAATTCCACCAAGGGGGTTCCAGTGATGTCATAAACCACTAGAGCAAAGATCATGTCACAAAAGGATCCCAGATGGCCCCGGGGGCCGTAACTCAGCAGTGGTCCCTGCTGCAGACATGGCTGAGGGAAGGCCTATCCTTTTGGGGCTGGCCCCTCTCCTCTCTGCAAGGGCCCGCCTTTCTCATTCTCTCCCCCAGGGCTTTCCAAAGTCACACTGACCCTGCTTTCTTAAATGGAGTTCCTTTCTAATTAGTTAAATGGTCTGTCATTTAAGAGGCTACCCCCAGCCCTAGTCCCACACACTTTTTGGACAGCAATCTGTGAATTGCATCCACTTCATTAGGAAAAAAAAAAGAAGGCTGATGGTTAATAGAAAATTCATTTAGGACAAAAGGCCTGGTGCATACCTTAAAAGGAGATATTTGCAATGGAACTTTAGCGTGTGCCACGCCCAGTACCCCACTCACGGAATAAATGCGTCTTTGGACATGGCCAACTTGGAAAAGCGAGGGTGAGATTTCCAACACAACCTTCCCCCAGTCACTGTCTGAAAAGGGGAAATGAATATGTGGCGTTCTCAGACCACCAGAATGGCTGAAATGTTAGAAAACACTGCTTTATCAATCATCAGAAAGTAAGGACGGGCTTTGTAAGAAAAGATGATACAAAATACTGAACTATGACTGGCATATTTCCATCTGAAAACTTACATAGAACTAAGGTTAAATTGCAGATATTCGTGCCTGCGTGATAGATCGCTCCTCCTTTGACGTGAGCTTTCTCTTCTAGAGCTGAGATAATGATTACCTAAAATTAGACATAGGATTTTTACAATCCCCAATAATTGCTACAATCCTCCCTTCCTTTGTTTTATGTGAAAAAATTTAAAAGGGGGGCCTGGCAGCTTGTAAGTGTTTCATGCGGGCTCTGGCTTTCTCCGCTACGTGTTTGTTCACGTATCCATTTATCTAATAACTGAAATGCTAGCGAGCCGTCCACAGTATAAAAAGCAGCAAAAGCGCCCTGAAGTGTCATATATCTGCCCCTCCACCCTCGTCTTCAAGACTTGAGGCATGTAGAAAAGACCAAGGCTTGGGGGAGGTAATGTGGACCACACGAGGCAGAGTGGAGGGCACAGGAAATGCGTCCCTTACTCCCAATGACGATGCGAGAACGTGGTCTACGTGAATGTAGACCCCTCAGTGTGTGTAAGTCATCTGGGATATTTTAAACGCACATAGTTTGGGGGATTTGAATTCACCGGGTATGCGTGAGGGGCCCTGGAATCTGCATTTTAAGGCACTGCATCCGGATGCAGGGGGACCAGGCATCATGCTTGCTTGTGAGCACATTAGAGAAAGAGTCGGCTTACCTGTCCTTTCTTGATATCCCTTTTTCGCTCAAGCATTAGAAATGAACCATACGTGGGGGAAACAGAAGAAAAAAATGAAGACAGTAAGGACCGAGAGAGTGTCCCTAGATGAGGAGACTCCCTGCTCTCTAAAGGAGGGTAACCTGGAATTATCTGCACCCCCAGTTCAGAGGCATCATATGCTAAAGCACATCTTTAGCAAACGTACATGTTTTCAACAGTGCTGTGCTCCTCGTCTCTGACTGATACCCACTGATGGCGTTTAAGAGATGACCTGACCCTCTCTTGCATTAGGCACATGCGACACAAGGTAAACTGCTTCTCTAGACATGAGCACATGAGTCGGGCAAGACACTGGTATCTAAGCGCCCCTCTCACGGTGCTCCACTTCCTCCCGTGTACCACAAGTGTTAGTCACGGTGACCTGTCACCCAAGAATGCCAGGGAGATTTCATTGTTAATTGCCTGGCAAAAAAACATAAAGAGTCCCGGATGCTTCATGATATAGAAATGCAGCCTGAATGTCTCCCAGGTTTATCAGATTTCAAAGCACTACATATGAAAGCAGGTCACATGTCACACTGAGGACAGAATGTTTACCTTACTCAACTGGTTAGGAAATCTAAGTTGGCAAAACAACGGCAACTTTATGTATAATCACAGTTAACATGGGGAGTATTACTCATGTACAAAAAATTAGGTAAGCCGCACAGAACTCTCAGAGGAGTGGTGAGACGGTGCTATGTGGGAGACATGCTACTACAGAGGAAGCTGAACGTGGTCGGTCTCCTGGAAACTCACTGGCTGTGTCAGGTGTGGGAGAAGAAGTCTCGACACCTGCTGTCCTAAGCACAGGCCATGTGTTCTCCACTAAATTCAGTGGCTAACTGGGGGGAGCGCATTTGTCTTCCATCAGCGGAAAGTCCCCAATGACGGATGAAGCGAGTGGAGATAGGAAAGGTTGGTGTCATCTCAAGGTTTAGAAAGATTTGAGTCACTTTTCATGCCAAAGAGGAGAGGGGTGACCTGGAAAAGCTGATCACAGCCAGGAACTTCTGGGCCAGACTCCTGGCTCTGCCAGGCACTTGTGTGTGTGGCCTTTTGAGTGCCACTAAAAATCATTTTCTTACTGTAGATCAAAAATGGATGTCTATTCAGTCACTCAGTGGGTAACATGCTCTAAGAGTGTGACTTCGAGAGTATGGGACTATTCCCAATTTTAGTGACACTAAATGGCATTGAACATTGGTTGGGAAACCACACTGAGTATGTTTCTGAGCCTGGAATAAGTGACCCTTGTCAAAGACGTTGTGGCAGCGTGGGTAGGAGGAGGGCAGGCGTCTGAGTGCCTTCAATGCAAGGGATGTAGGGCACTGAGGTCTTTGTTTACATCATCTCATTATTCAAAAAAAAAGTCTACCAGCAAGTACAGTAGTCCCCCCTTATCCACGGGGGATACGTTCCAAGACCCCCAGTGGATGCTTGAAACCATGGATAGTACTGAACCCTGTGTAAACTATGTTTTTCCCACACATACACCCCTTTTCTCTTGTAGGAAGCACTTTCCGGCTTCTCTTTGGCATATCCGAATTGCCACCATTGTTACTCTTGGGCTTGGGGAAATTATTAAGTAAAGTAGGGGTGACCTGAAAACAAGTACTGTGACCCCAAGCAGTCAGTCTGATTACCTGGACATCTATGAGGTGACTAACGGGCAGTAACATCCACAGTGTTGATGCTGGACAAAGGGTTTTTCATGTCCCTGGCGCACAGAGCAGGACCAGTGGGAGTTCATCCCGCCTCTCAGAATGGCATGCAATTTAAAGTGCATGACTTGTTGATGTCCTGGATTTTCCATTTAACATTTTCAGACCATAGTGGGCCACGGTGGACGGAAACTAAGAAAAGGGAAACTGCAGATAGGGGTGGGAGACCCACTGTATATCGTGTAACTGTAGCCTAACACAGAATTCTCTGAGTAGAAAGTGAAATGCTTTGAAACTCCTAATGCCCTGAAGTCTAAAGATTCTTGCTTTTGGATGGTTGGGGATATATTTATTGAAATGTATCCTTAGGTTTTATTTACCTTAATTTAGAAAAGTCTCCATTTGGTTCCTTATGGTATAATAACGTATACAAATTCAGCCCTTTGTTTCCCACATATTTTCACAAATGCACTCTGATTTTGGCCTGCTACATTCCCACAGGGGAGCTAGGCAGAGCAGTGACATTGCCACTTCCCAGCAAAACCAGGAGCCGGAGGGATTAGGAGAGATTGTGTGGAGTGGTCACGTGTCGTGAAGGGGCAGGCTGGCCTCCCTCTTCTTAACTCAGTCTGGTTTCACTGGACAACAAGGCAGCTAAAAGGACCAGGCTGACCTCAAAGACAGTGGGACACAGTGAACAAGGTTAAAACAGGATCAGGAGAGAAGGATTCAAGTCACTGAACGGTCGCTCCGTGAAACTGTCCAGACCACAGTTCTCCTATCCGTCAAAGCTGCACGTATGAACCACGCAATCCCGAACGACTTCGTCCAGTTGGCTATTTAAAATATAAGAGCATTGGTAGGTGTCCTTCGAGTTTGTGAAGCAATTTCATGTTTAGTCTCACTTTGTCATCTGTATGTATGTATTATTAACCCTTAAAGACAAATGCATTGATTTATACCCCTCCAAATAATAATAAATCAGGGAAGAGAATTAAAGAAACCAACAGTGAACATATTAATGCAGCTAAAATGATTGTACTTTAAGGCCCACCCAAACACTGCTGAAAGTTCCTGGCTGTTCAAGGTAGCCCTGAATTTCCAACCTCCACCCCTCTCCGAAAACAAAACAAAACAAAAAATCCCAAACCGAAACAATGCAGACAAACAGATATTCTCACCACCCTGGGAAAAAGAATGTTGGCATAAAGAAAAAATAACAGATAAAACTTAAATAGCGCTCCATATATTCTGAGCAGAAATGACCACACCCAGAAACATCTTCCCAGAGGGACTTTGAGAACAGGCCCATAGCAGTCAAACGTGCAGTGAGATGATCCTGCTTCTCTTGTCAGAAGGGAGTTAGCCTTTGAAATATGTGTAGCAAAACTGCAGATTTCAGTTTACATGACTAATGAACTAAATTACGTTTTATTTCCAAAATGTGTTGAGGATTCATGCTGTGGTCTTCCCTGGAATTGGTGGGTGAGAGCCACCGCACGGCACATCTGGGCACATCTGGGAATTAACAAAGAGCTGGCTGGGTTGTGGTTCGTCCTTCCCTTAGCAACAGGCAGTGTGGGGACCGGCAGGAACTTTGATTGGCCAAGTGTGATTTTTAATCCTCGAGACTGATGGTTACTCGCTCTGTTCCCCCCGCCCATGAGAAGAAAGATGAACTATTATAATACATCTAATTCATCATTTAAGATTTTTTTTCCTGCATGATTTCATATCACTTGTTAATACTTTTCCCTAAAGAAAATATTTGCATTTATCAGGCAAATGTTTTAACCTCAACTTGCCTGAGAACGATTTTTAAATAGACTTCATAATAACAATTTATATTTTTTCTGCAATTATTATGTTACCTAAGGGCCGGGGCACAGGAGACTTTTGTATCTGGATAAACCCATTGTCTTTAATCTTTATAAGTGCTCCTTTCTCTGTAAAAGCACAGTTCTGTGTCCTGGAATCTGTCACTGTCCTACCCGATCATCATTTTACCCGGAACAGAGAAAAACATGCCGTTAAGTGTTTGAGTATTCTCTTAATTTGGGGGAAACACATCCTTTGGGGGATTAAAAAACTCCCCCCACTGATTAAAGTAAAATCAGCCATCAAGAACGTTAATACAAAAATTGGTAGAAATCAAAAGGAAATACTTTAGTACCAAACTATTAACTGTGTCTCCCACAATTGAAATATAGATGACTTGACTTTCCTATTTAAACTTCCAGATGTAAAACAATACAATTCCTAAAATGAGGGGTATTGCACTTTGATATTATTACTCTTATATCCAAAAAAATTACCTGCAGTTAGAGATGGCAAAACCGTACTCCCGGACTAAACCAAAAAAAGTATGTGCTTACTGCAGCTTTGCTACATACACTGTGGAGTATGCCCCCACCCCTAATACAAGTCTCTAATCTTGGGAAATTCTCAAAGTAAATTAATAATTGTAAATATTTAGAAAATAACTAAGCAATCCTTGTTGAGCTACTGAATGTTTTTACAGAAAGTACTGAAAAAAGGATTTGCTTGGTCTGAGATGAAACAGTCAAGGAAAGTGTCACAAAGGGGTGTGCGGGGGACAGGTCACATGGATAAATTTGCAAAAGGGGGCAGGGAACAAGGACCTTTCAAACTGGAAGTCAGAGAAGCAGACAGGAGAGAAGAGCTTCCTGAGTATACAAGGGCCACGTCGGGAGACAGTTAGAACTGCACTGTATGGGAGTGAGCGGGTTACAGGGGCAGAGATGGAAGTACAGATGATAAAGGGTGATAAAAAAAATCAAGAACAGGACAAATAATTTGGTCTTGATGTAAAAAAAGAATAAAAAGCAACTGTGAGTTCTAAAGAAGGGGAAAGCCATGAATGTTTAAAAAGTGTGTTTGTAAAAGAGTGCTCTGGCCTTCATTCATTCATTCATTCAGCAAATGTTCTCTGAGGACCTGTTACATCCTCCTGTTCATCTCCTGCACACAGAGGAGGACAAGCGTGCATGCAAGGAGACCCAACTATATAGTTATAGTTAGGAGGCTGGTACCCTGGTGCAGGTGAGATACCATGGAGGTTTAAAAAGGAGATGGGGTGCAGTCATTTCATAAAGTAAGCATGGGATTGGGGGACAGATTGGGCAGAGGCATAAAGGAAAGAGCCAGGGATGAGATTTCTGAGCTGTACACCCACACATGGTGGCACAGGAAAGCTGAGAACACTGTGAGAGGATCAGATTGGGGAAAGGGAGCTCACCAGTGGCATGATTTCTTGTTTTGACCTCAAAGCACTTTTACTATGTTCAAATTGAAATGCTGTCCAGGTAGGTGGCTGCATGAATGCATCTGCAATTCTAAGGGGACCCGGAAGCTATAATTTGGGAGTCAGCCATGTAGAGATGGTTATTGACAGGAGTAGCCTAGAGGAGATCTCCAAGGCAAAGGGCATGAGTGGGAAGGCGAGGGCAGAGGGCCCGGAATTTAGGCCAGGTTGGCAAGGGGGTCCACTGAGGATAGGAGCTCATTCTCTCACTAGGTAAGCATGCACTGAGCACAGACGACAGGTTAGCCGTATCCCCATTGTATATGACTGCTGTAATCCAGACCAGGATTTGGAAAAATAAACACCGGTAAAAATGGAGACAAAAGTCACAATGTACATGTTTAATGTCCCCACCCAGTCTGGATTAATGAGCATGTATGTCAATGCCCAGGTGTAAAGGTTTAGATTCAACACCTAATTTCCTTGGGAACTTTCAACGTCATATATTTATGAGTTATCTGGGAAACCAATAGAATGGTGACCAGTTCCCCAAACCTTCATTCCCCAAGAAAACTAACCAGGTTATTATAAAATGAATGATCAGAGAGGAAAAGTACCTGAAAAGACTAGCTACATTACATGTCATTGAACTCAACAGCCCTCTCCTTTTCTAAAGACTCTGCAAAAAACAGTGCTAGGGGACTCCTGTGGCCTCCACGCACCAATTTCTCTGCCACTCAGAGGTCTTGGACAGCCATGTGGGACACAGGGAACACAAAGATGAAAAGGACAGTAGACAAGGACAGGAGGCTGGGACACAGTCTCCTTACCCCCTGCCAGGCCCAAGCCAATTCTACCAAACCCTTTGCAGACTAGCATGAATTTGTGTGGGTAAATACAATGGAAACTTAAGAAAATGTGGTTCTCTGTATGTAGCCAACGTGCTGGCTAGGCCTTTCACTTTGCCCAGAGTCAAGCTGATTAAACTTAGCATATCCTGGCTCAAATTTTGATTGACTTGGGCCCCTTAGCCTTGAAGTTGTATATCTGAATCCCCTTTGAAAAGATTTGGCCTCCCCACATATATATTTAGAGTACTGGGAGAGTGCCCGTCTGTTTTTATGCTTATTTATAACTACACCACCTTCCAGCACTGTGAGGTCCTTTAAAATATAATGACATGACTAATGATGAGAAATTAAGTGAATGGGGTGAATGTTTTTACTCCCAGACAAATGTTTGTGGGAAGGCAATTTCCTTTACAGTCCGGGCCCCACGCTTCTGTCCTAGCAAGCACCAGAGCTCAGACTGCCTTGAGAGGTATGTGTTAACCGCCACCTCCACTAAAAAGACACTTTCATTATGTCACTCTGCCACTCCCAGTGACACCGTGTCTTGTTGACCTCTAATATAAAGGAGTGGTAAGGAGAGAAGTAGAAAATTCTAAGATTTGCAGAGGGATGGTTAAGAAATTACCATCATACGTCCTTTGGGTCTTTTAAATTTTTTTCCCCAAAAAAAGGAGGATCAGAAGAGGCTGGGAGTCAGATTTGGGGATTTCAGGTGTCTTTGGGTACCTCAGTTGCAGGCACATGGAAGACGTGGTGTAGCTATTGTTCTTTCTTTGAGGGAAAGAGGGTTATCCTAACCCCAGGGTTTATGGGGGGGGCTGGTGTTTTGTCTCCTCCAAGACTACAGGGACTGAGGGGTTCTGTGGAAGGTTGGCAGCACCTCTCTAAACTGCCCGCTCCCCACCCCTCAGCTCTGCCCCACTGTCTTTAAACACTGGGAGTTTCTGTGCAGAAATGTCTCACCCACCTCCTTAGGGACAAGCTCTGTCCTTTTCCGTGGAGCCCAGACACCAGCCCTAGCAGCCCCTGACCTGGGGTCCTCTATTGCCAAGCCCCTCCTGTCCCTGCCAGCTCACCCAGGAGTCCTGACCACCCTTATTTCAAAGAGGAAGGCAGAAGGCCTACCAGCTATCTCCACGTTTCTGCAGCGTCTGTTTATGCTGGAGTGTCCTCACCATATTGCTGTTTCTCATCTTTTGCTACTTGTGTCGCGGGGTCTTCCAGGACGCTGCTCTTTCCTGAGGGAATCCAAGGGATTCTGAAGGCAGGGTGGGTCCCAGCCGGGGCTGGGAGGAATGCGCCACCTTTAGGTGGGAGAAGGCACGGAGAGGCGTGCCTGACCAGGCTCCCAGATATCCCACAGGCAAGAGCTGAGCTCCAGTGCCCTTCGAATGAACGAGGAGTCCAAGGGCCAAGGGCAGAGGTGGGCTGGGGGTGTCTGCATACTTTCATGCCTGGCATGGAGGTCAGTAAAATCTAAGATACAGTGGGCTCTGTTTTAAAAGTTAAATAATCTAAATTGATTCAATGAATGCCTTTTTCCTCATCCCGTTTTACTCCCTTTCCTCCACCCCGCACCCCAAAGGGTGAGATTCAGAGAGCTCCCGCTGTTCAGGCCCAAGGGATTGCCGTTCACACCTGGGAGCCTCTGTGTAGTCACCCTGCGCTGCCTGCTCATTAAGAAAATTTCCAGTCGCTTGCAAATAACTCCAGGAAAGCAGGCAAAATAGGAACCAGAGGACCCATCCTTGTTCTTTCTCAGAACTCGGATCTCAGGGATTCAAATGAATACACATTTTTCAAATTTATTTCTCATTTGGGGCTGAGTCTGGGGAAATCACTAATAGTAAAAATAAGCCCCCAAATTCTTGGGACTTACAGCACCCTCATTGCTTGTTGAAAAGGGGCTGGGACATCCGGCACCCAGGGCTGCACTGTGTGCATAGCTCAGACCCTCAGTGCCTCTATGTGAGAACTTCGGGGACAACAGAATCCTTAAGAGTCTGATCGTCCTCAGACTCTTCTGAGAAGTCACATGTGTGCGACTGATTTGTCCTGACATGTTTTCTTTTTTTCTTTCATAAAATTTCCTTTGCCAACCACCCTTTGTGCTGCTGTTCCCCTCTTGTTCCCTGGAGTGGCTCTTGCCCCTGTTTTCGGCTTCCCAGCTATTTTTTCACCAAGAAAAGTGGTTCCAGGACAAGTGATTTTTTTTTTAAGTCTTAAACCTAAAATTGATAGCCCATAATTCTCTGTATGACTATTTCCTTGTGGCTGCCTTACTAAATTACGCAAATGACACCAAGTATCGACTAAGATTCAGACCACTGTGGAGACTTCTTAAAAACATTCTACACGTGGAAGACAAACCGCTGACCCGAACACCCACAACCGTCCCTCCTTAGATGTCTCAGTGTATTGACTGAATTAATGAGAAACAACATATGGAGAGAAAGGAGGCCGTGGCGCTTTGTTGACATTATTATTGCAGTTTGAGACTGTTGTTTTTCATTGTGTTAGCTTGCTCACCGAGCTATTCGAGTTTACAAGAATCCAAATTCTTGAGGACAAAGAATAATGCTGTTGACATACGCATCCTCTTAGTACTGTTGAAAAGGGAGGTAAATGACACCAACACGGTGGAAGTGGTATTTGCTCCCCGCATCGAACTGAAACGCGGAACTCCAGCCGGAGAGTGCCCAGTAATTACAAGGGCGTGCGTGCGTGCGTGCGTGTGCACAGGTCAATGTTTGGACACCAAGCGGCAACAAGGACCGTCCCCTTATCAAGCAGTTTCTATAAATGCCTAACCTCTAGCTGGGAAGAATACTCTGAGTATCCTGTTAGTTGAATTTAGCGATGGCTTTCATGGGAGGATGCTGAGCCCCCAATTCACTTTTTCTTTCGGGGGCGATTCTTTCCCAAAACACTTTTCCACCCCCTGCAAAAAAAAAAAAAAAAAAAAAGCAAAACGCAAGCCTTATCTCTTTCTCTACAGATGTCCCTGATTTCTAAAAGTTGTACCTCCTAAGCCTTCTGCTGACTTCATCTCTCCGAAAGGGTAAAAAGGAAATACACATTTTGCGAACGGTACGGCCAAGAGAGGGAGGCCGGCGGGGGTCGCAGCGCGCGCCCCTGCGCGCGCGCACACAGACTTGCAGCATCCCCGTACTCGTGGCCCGCGCGCCTCTGCGCTGGAGAAAGTTCTCCGGAAGCTGGGCGTCTGCTTTGGTGGGGTGCCCTGCTGAAGTTGGGGAGGAACTGTAAAAGAAACACGTCTTTTTAAGTAAGAATCAAATTGGTCTAGGAATCCTCCTGGTGGAACATCTACTGATGCCATTTAAATGTGAAAAAGGCTCCCTCCCGGAGGTAGTGGCTGGCCGGGAACGATATTCCAAACTCGGATCTGAGCCAGTGGGGTCAGAAGATATCGTTGGTCCTAAAGTGGCGGGTGGTTTTTCGCACGGGGTAGGGTGGAGTGGGTGGATGACATCTTGTTGGTTTGGAGATGATTTATTCACTCGGGTTGTAAAATGTAAAACAAGGCCCCGGGAAGATAAACTGCAGGGACCCGTGTGACCCACTGCTGTCCTCCCGACGCCACTACGCTGTGGCTTGTGCCGGGGAAAGCGGAGGTCGCTGAGCCACAGTGCTGGCTTTGCGTCGCCTAAAGTGTGGGCGAGGCGCTCCAGAGTCTTGGAAAGGGCCTCAGTGGAGAAATGGAGTGGAGGCAGGGGCTTTTAGAGTTGGGGGATCTGGAGCAGGGAGCACTAGCGGCCTGGGGCCTCGGACTTTGCAGGTCCACCTTTGCGACACTTCAAACTCCAAGGGGTCCTTGGCTCCAAAGCGGTGGGAGCCACTACACTGTCAATTTCTCCAAAATTAATTAAGAGACGGAGGTCATTCAGCCCCTGCCCCTGCGTGTAACATAAACAGGATTCACCATTTCTTCTCTGAACTTGACTTTGGACTATGGGGATTTAGTGATCCCCTCTTTGATCCTGGACTTTTTCTTCTAGGCGATCCTTAAAATAATGTATTTTCTTGACTCCCCCTTGAGTGGTGATAATTGAGGCCCAAATTCAGAGTGCCAGCACCCGCTCCAGGGTACCTGAGTGGTGTCCCATAAGAAAATTTCTGGTGCTGTAAGTGTTGCAAACGCTGAGACCCCAGGGAAAATGATATTCTAATGCAAATTCCAACTTCAGAAAGCCTAGAGAATGTTCCCGCTCCCCTGGGCGTCTATTTCCCTTCCAGAAGTTGGTGGAGATGGGCCCCCCGGGTGTGTGGCGGGGGTATTGGGCTAGCGATTCCTCTGCGCCATGTTTACACCTCTCCCTTTGTGACAAATCAATTTCCCGGACCTCTGTGCTGCGTTTGCATCCCACCCCGGCCGGGCCCCAGCTGCGCGCGATGCACACTTAGCGCTGGTCTGTGAGTGTGTGAGTGTGTGCGCGCGCGTGTCTAATTGACTTTCCGTCTACCTTTTTATGACTACATGTGTTTCCAACAAAAGGTCTTATTAGGACAATCTGGTTTCACTAATTTAAAGACTGGGAACGTGAAAGGCAGGCTTTTTTTTTTTTTTTTAAGAGTTTGCAGAAGTTCAGATTAAGAAATGACAGCGGGATGTACCGTCCTCCTAGGAGTAGGTCTGCCTGTTTTATGACCTGTTCCTCTTTCTCTCTCTGAATGGCCCCAATCTCACACCAGCCCCCCTCTTCACACGCCACACTCCCCCACTAGCCACTGGATTCCTAACGGTGTTAAAGAACCGTTTCTTTAAACCCTAAGGTATTTGAACCTAGAAGTTTGAGGAATTTATGGGCTGGGAGAATCAGTAATAGAGGAAAGAAGTCGTTCTACAGAGAGGAAAATGGAGTTAATCTCAACCAAAGGGAAACAGAATTTCAGGGGTTGGGGGTGCAGGAGATCAGCAGGAAGCCCTCACTTTGGATACAGGCTTAGCTCCTCTTTGCCAAGGTTGGCCTCGGTTGTAATTAGAAATTTTGCATATTAATGATCTAAAATTGCCGGTGTAATTGGAGTCTTGTTTTACTAATTTCAACCCAAAAGAAAATTTAGGAAGGTCCTGTTTCCATAAAGCTGGAAGAGTAAAAGTCCTCTGGGAAAGTTCCCCATCTCTCTAAAGGAGATCGTCTTCGTTTCCCACCCTGGAGTAGACTCCCAGCAGCTGCAGGAGCACCCGGCTCTCGGGGAGGCCTCTGCCCTTGGCCGGCACGGGCCCAGCTCTCATCCTCTGCCTGGAGACTCCTCTCTCCCCGACTCACTGTCCCCAGCAGACTGGAGGCTCCACTGGTCCTGGCTTCCCAGTAGCCCACCACAGCTTCCTAGGCAGTGCCAGGTGGAGGCCCAAGAACTGAGGACAAGGGTCCCCCAGGACACTTGCTGTCACCCAACTCACCAAATTCTCCTCTTCCCCATTCCAGAGATGGGTACAGAGGACAAGGGAACAGTATTTCTAAAAGCACTAACTATTTATTCAAAAGGCCTCTGACCATCTCTGGAAATCAAGGCCTGTCAGTGGTGTATGTGCGTGCGTGCGTGTGTGTGTGTGTGTGTGTGTGTGTGTGTTTTCTAGGCTTTTTTCCCAGCCCCAGGTGACCGTCACATTGTCCCCATCATCTGCCTTAACAGTCTGGAGGACCACTATCATTCCTCACGCGACCTCTCCCTCCGAACCTCACTTCCTTTCAGGGATCCATGCCTCGTTAGGCCTCCTTGCTCCCCGAGTCTCTGAGATACGTTCAGTTATCAAGCCGGCAGGTTCCTGGAGGAGCCGGCAGGTTCTCCCTTTCCCTCGGGGCACACGGTCTGCAACTCTGCCTGCACCCTTTGCCCCTTTGCGTGTCTTCACGCAACCCTGCAGATGCCACGTGGCCAGCGAAGCCTGGGCTGCCTCAGGCCTGGGTCTCAGGAGTGTCATAGGCCACCTCTTGCCACGGCGCAACGCCTCCACTGGTGTCCGCAGCCCAGCCTGGCTCCGTACCCACTAGAAGAACACCACTAACCCGAGTTCCCTCCTCATGGCACCCACTGGGAGCCAAACCAGTTCAATGGCCGGCATCCTTCAGCCCTGTAGCACCCTGCACCCCCCGCGGCGGGCCAGCCGGGGCCCTGAGCTAGCTGAGGCCAAGGGCCTTGGGCCTGCTTTTCAAGCCCTCAGCTGGCTCGCTCTCCGGGCTGGTCACGCCAACCCCATCCTGCTCTTCTGCGCAGCATTCTCTCCACGGCTCTGTTTTCTGTTGTGAGTCCAGCCTCTAGGGCTTCAAACAGTGATAACTTGGGACTGACCATTAGCCACGGGGAAACAAGGGCAGAATGTGCAGAATTAGTGAAGCAGATCGACAGGCACATGGAGATGCGGAATGCTATTCCCCCTACCTTTTGTATGCTTAAACTTTTCCTCGTAACACCTTTGAAAGGAATCATATTATTTCGCAGTGCATTTTCTTGGAGCTAAAAGTATTGATGAAAACAATGCTGCTGGCAAAGGAGCACAAGCAGTCCCCAGCCCCAATACCGCCCACAGGGAAGCCCCTGCCTCTGTGCCTGGTCCTGACCCACCCTTGGGGGGCCCAGGGGGGAACGTCATTCTTCAGAGTTGGCCATATTTTTCTAGTGACAGACCAGGCCAGACTCCCCTCACGCTCTGCCTCTGCAGGTATGCAGGGTGACTAGGTCTCGGTTTCTTTTTGGCTAAAAAGCAGGGGAGCCCGGGCCGGACCAAGGAAGTGGGAGGGCAACCCACAGGCGGGACGTTCTCCCGCGGCCTGCCTTAGCGCCGCCTCCGGGCTCTCGCCACTCTGCCCGCGCCTTGCTTCCAGCTGTTTCTGGGTCCCCTTGCTTTGTCTGTTTTCTGAGAATCGGACATTGTCTATGTTTTTAATTTTTTTTTTTTAAAAAAAACATGAGTTCCGAATTTGAAGATAAAGTAGCAGTCAGCAAATAGTGACACAGAAAGAGATCAGCCTCATTTTAGAACTTCCAGCCACGTTTAGGCTTTTGTAGACCTAAATGTCAAGTAAGGAACATCCAGCCCCGTGTCACAGGTGACAGGTCTGTGACAGACTCGGGACGTTTGCGTTCACTTGCAGCCACGTTTTAAGGCACAGTTCATAATGCTAGGCGACGTTCCCTGGCTGCGCGCTACCAGTCGGGGAAGTTGTGGAAGGGAGGCCGTGCGTGGGGTTTTCTAGACGTTTTGGTGCCAATAGGGAGAGCTCCTCCAAAGTGACACTGGGCTCGACACTGGAGCCCACGCTTCCCCTGCGCATCTCTCTTGTGCGGGACTGCGCGGGTCAGGAGCTGGGTTTCGCCCCATAGGCGTCATTAGGGCCTTAGACTATGCCGGAATCACGCATTTGCAGACGGAGGCAACGGCAGAGGGCAGAGGGCAGCGCCGGAGGCTGGCCGGGCGCTCCAGCGCAGCACATCCCGCTCGCCGGGCCTCGGGAGCCGCGCGCCCCGCGCCACCTGAGCCGTGCGGGTCCCGCTCTCCGAGCGCGGTGCCCTTCGGCCACCGAACCCGAACACGCCGCCCGAAAGAAGCCCTCCCGGCCCCACGCAGCGTCTTTCCCCCGCTGCCTTCCCAGCCAGGGCCGGTCCCTCGGGGCTGCACCCCTCTAAAGCCCCTTCCAGCGCTGCCGCCTGCCTGCGGGGGGATCCGGCCGCCGGCTCGCCCTGGCCCGGGGGACAGCCCAGGCGGCCTCGGCGAGAGTCCGCGGCGGGCAGCGTCCCTGACCCCGACCGCGGAGCCTCGGCGTCTCCCTCCAGCGTCCACCCCGGCGACACCCTCGGCGGAGCCCCCTTCTCCATCCCCTTCCAGCCTGGGACCGGCCGCTCCTCCGGCCGCTGCCACCGCCTCTCCGCGTCCCCGCTGTCTCCCCCCCCCCCCCCCCCCCGGCCCAGGAGGACCCCCGCCCTCGGCCCGGGACTCACGGCCCCGCGGGCACGCGCCCCGCACTCACTGTCCTGCTGCGGGGTGTCGCTGCCGCTGGTGAGTCCCGGCGACTCCAGCAGGCTCCGGCCCGCCTCGCCCACGCTCTCGTCCGCCTGCGCCGCCACCATGTCCCCGGCTTCCTCCAGGTCTAGCAGGTGACTGACGGAGAAGTTCTTTTTCGCCTGCAGGGTGTCGAGGTTGCCGGGGCTGTCCAAGCGGCCGCCCAGCGCCGGCTGCCGCTCCAGAACGTGCCCGTAGCTGGAGGTCATGGTCTTCCCCTCCGATCCCACCCACCCCCCTCTTCCCGCTCGAATCAACACCAAACGCTGTGGGCGCGAGGGGGGAGAGGAGCCGAGTGGGGAAGAGAGAGGGGGGAGCGGAGAGAGGGAGAGAGAGAGAGAGAGGGAGAGAGAGAGAGAGAGAGAGAGAGAGAGAGAGAGAGAGAGAGAGAGAGGGAAGGAGGGGAAGGACAAAAAAAAAAGTGGAAAGAGGGCGGGGGACCCCCTTGTGCAGAGCAGAGCTTCTCCGCCGGCAGCTTTGACAGCCTCGGCTGCTTTCCTGAGGCCAAGTGCGGCGCGATCCAAAGAGATAATCCACACCAAAAAAATAAAAAAATAAAATCAAAAAGTCACCCTACATTCAAGTCAGGAGAAAAAAAATTCCTTCCACCTCTCCAAAAGCGTCCACACGCACACACTAAAAATAATAGTAAGGGGGGGAGTGTCTCCAGAGGGGAGGCCCGCGGGGCGGGGGAGTTAGGCAAACACAAGGAGAGAAAAGAAGGGGTGGGAGAGAAGAATCAAAGTGGGTTTTTTTTTAAGGTTAAAAAAGTTATTCCCAGGCAAGAGTTCAAGCACCAACAGAAGAAGGCTTGTTCCAGCTTTAAAACATCTTCAAGAAAACGTGTTCCCCCTCTCTGCACTCCTGTGGATTCTCAGGAGTGACTAAAGTTTCAGGAGGAGAGGGTGATGTCTTGCAGATGTACTGGAGAGCAGGATTCTCACTTTACTTTTGGTTAGGAGGAAGAAAAAAAAAAAAGAGCTTCAAGAGTCCGAAGGAGGGTGGTGGTGGGTTTCCCCCTCTCCCTTCTCTTTCTCCCCCTCTTCTTGCGAGCTCCTTTTCCTTCTCGGTTGGATCAAGAAGCTCTCTGGCACTTCAAAAGGCACAAACTGGCATGCAGAGGAGGCTTTGTAGGGAATACAAGAAAATTGGAGACCCCTGGGAGGGCAGATCTCGACTTAATAGGAGCCTGTAATTACGTGGCAAAGCCTTTGTGCGGTGCCTGACGTTTCACAGACCCCCTTTCTCCATCGCAATCTCCTTCTTCCTCCTTTCCCTCGGACCGAAAAACAGTCTGATTAAGAAAACCCCCTTTGCCAACATCTGAGCAAGAGAGAAGAGAGAGGGAGGGAGCGAGAGAGGGAAAGAGGGAGGAGGAAGCAAAGAGGGAGGGAAGAGAAAGCAGAGAGCCCCTTTGGATTTTTTAAGTAAAGGTCTAATTTTCATTCCCTTGCAACAGTATCGCGGGGAGAAAAGACAAACTGAAACCCACAGTCACTTCAAACGGGCTGATTATTTTGCTTCGGAGTTAACTCCTCCAGATTTGTTTAAGATCCTGTTGGAAAATCTCATTTGCATGTTTTGATAACAGCTGCGGGGGAACTTGTCCGAGAAAACCCACAACTATCTCGATCTAATTTTCTTCTCCCTCTGACTCTAAAACTTTTTTTTTAAATGTTTCCTGCTCTTCTAACAGTTTTTGGGGTGGGGTGGAGGAGCGGCTGAGAGAGAACGCGGGAGAGAGCAAAACATAGGGAGGTTGCGTTTGGCTCTGCAGAGAAAGCCTATTAAATAATGTAATAAAATAACAGGAGCGGTCATAAGAGGACTCTCCCACGCGTCTTCCGCGGACTGGGGCGCGTTGGGGGCGATCTAGAAGGCGGCGAATCGACTCGAGTCTCTCCGCGCGGCTAGGAATCCCCCCGCCGGGGCGGTAGGAAATTTACATATTTATTTAGCTGGAGGAAAGGGCTCAAGGGGTCTATCATAATTGCTCCCTTCCCCCTCCCCCCCATTCTGGCCAATTTCGTAACCTTTTTGGTGCGGCCAAGGTCGCTTCCCCAGGCGGGGACGCTAAGCCGGGAGGGTCGCGCGCTGCCGGTACGCGGAGCAGGCAGGGCGTTCCACCAGACAGGCTCCTGCGCGGGGCAGGGTCCCGCCGGGTGCCGCGAGGCATGGGGGAGGAGAGGGGAAAGGGCCCGGCAGGGGAGAGGGGCCCCCACCTAAGTCGATGGATAATACTCTGTCGTCTGTCTGCTGAGCCCTAACTTGACAGAGGACAGGGAGGTGCTGAGCGATTTTTTCATGACCTGTTGGAATTTGGTAACAGCTTTAATAGTCTCATTAGAAATGAGTTACTATATGACGAGTAAGTAAAATATTAAGTGCTTATTTGTTGCGTTTTATGTTCTTTAAACGTACACACACACACACACACACACACACACACACACACACACACACACACCCTCATTTCCTTGATTACTGGACTTTCTTTTTCTCCTATAGCCGAGAGCCTCGACTGGAGAGAAAGAAGGGTCCGAGTGTGTGTAAATGGTTTTTGGGCTCCAAACGGCCATAGTTAGCCCAGAACTTCCAGCCCTGATCTGGGAAAAGAACATTTGATGCCATCAAAGGGCTGCAGATTGAAACCAGATGTGCTCGCCTCGGTTCTTTCCATGCATTTAATTAAGGAGCCGGGATGGAGGAGACTTTTTCATCATTAGTCCACCCACTCCCCCCTCCTCTTTCCATCCCCTCGCCCTCCTCCCGGACCACTCGCACCCCCGACCGGGAGCCCAGAGCCCCGCCAGCGCCGCGCGGTGCTGCCGCGTCGGTCGATGCGTCTCCCCAGCGGCCAGGCCTCCGAGCAGTAAACATCTGTCCGCCACGGGCCCGGGCGAGCGGGATGCTGGTGGGGGCGGAAACGCACCCGGTGGGCCCACGCTGAGTGGGAGCGATGGGGGGGGGGCGCTTCCCAGGGATTTTCACCACCGAGCCTAAGTCGAGCGTCACACGTGTCAGTGCCACCGGCTCCAAGGGACGCGACTTCATCCCGCAGAGAGGGTTTCGCGCGGTGTCCTGCGGAGTGAGCCTGAGTGGAAGACCGAGCACCCGCTCCTCCCTTCCCTCCCGAGCGAGCATTCGAGGCACCGCTGGTACCGTCCCCGGCACGGAGCAGGCCCTAGTCTCTTCCTCCTTCTCCACCCTCATCTCTACAGTTGTATTGTAACGTTTCTTTTCGTCCCTGACACCGACCACCCTGCCCTTTGCGACAAAGGTCTGGGGAAGAGGCCAGGGGCTTCTGATACCTGGGGCCTGCTGCTTCCCCCGGAGACCCAGCGACCTTCCCATTGCGGGGAATGGCCCTGTCCCGGGTGTGCGGTCAGCCGGGTTGGTGCCCGAGAGGTAGCGCCAGGGAGTTCAGGTCAGAGACACGCGGCTGGAAGCAAGGCGGACACAGCCCTTAGCTTGCTGGCGTTCTTCCGGGGACAAGGCGCTCCCTGGGCACCATCCACTTGTCGTTCGTGTAACCTAGGATGCTAGCGTTTTCAACATAAACACCAGACACAGCTGCTTCATAATTGTCGACCAGATATGGACACGTCTGGACGTGATATATACATTTCAATGCAGGGTATTTTCCCTAAATTTCTCAGCTCAAATACTGGCGACTGCGTTAGGCTGGTCCCGCCCCGGCAGCACTGCACCGCGGCTGTGGCTCGGGGGCCCAGGGACCCAGAGCCCCGGCTGCGGGAATGGCCGCGGCCTCTGAGGACCTCGGGGGTGGAGGAGGAAGGGCAGGGTGTTCTCCCAGCCCAGAACTGGAACCTGGGGCCGCACTCCCAGGATGCCCAGGGACAGGGAAATGCCGTATTGGAACAGGGTCTCTCTTGAGGTAGGCGGCAGGCCCTCTTCAGCCTTCCCTGCACCCTTATTTTTAGGGAATCTTGCGGAGGCCACGGGAGCACCAAAGGCTTGCAGGGATCTCAACCCTTCCCAGGGTGTCCTGTAGGCCTCACTGCAGGGACCAAATCCCAGCGTCCTGCAGCGCCTACCTGAAATCCCCCCAGGGCACTGGTGAAGCAGGGTGGGTTGGGGGAGGTGTTGGGAGGGTCCCCAAGAAAGCAGAAACTCAAGCATAGACCCTGCAGGATTCAGTTGTGGTTTTTCCCCTTTACTTTCTTTTTTAACTAACAATTACTAGTGGATTGGCTCCACAGCCTGATTATGTTTCCATACATTTTTAATTTGTTGATATTCTAGATTATAATTTTAAAAACCATCAGGATAACCCTATGAACAGGGAGATTTAAGAGGTCGGTTGGAGGATGCGTTCACCCAGTAAGTGGTGAAAGGCTAGGCCCCTGCAGTCAGCCCACCTGGGGAAGAAGGCTCTCTCCAGCCTTGGGGCCAGCGCTCCTCCTCTGGCACTCAGAGGCGCCCGGACTCCTTCTCCACACGCCAAGGGTCACCTGCCCGCTCTTTCCTTGGGTTCAGGACCCAGACCCTAGTCCTACTTGCTGTAGGAGTGGAGGGAGAGGAAAATTGATGGACTGAAGTTCTCTCGGGTTCAGGCTGCAGGGACCAGGAGGGCTCGGCACCTCTAGAATCTGAGAAGGACCATCTGGCAGAAAGATGTCAGGAGAGGAGTTGTGGCTGGGTCATGCGCTGATGTCCCGGGCAGGCCTGGCCTGGGTACTTAGAAGTCCCCAGAGAAAGGTGGCCTGTTCAGTTCCGTAATCACTACTTTGTGACTTCTCCATGTGACTTTCTTTTGGGAAGGGTTGGAAGAAGAGCATTTCTAACTCAGAATCTCTGTCCATGAGTAGATCTTTCCTTGGCATTTGACTTCCACCCATCAATCAATATTTATTAAAAATTCAAAGCCCTGAGTGATGTCACTAATCTGAACCCTCTTCCTCATGACCCTTCCTGCATCTGCTAGTGGCTTTGCAACACTTTTTATGCCTACCCCTCTTGAAAGTAACTCCTGTTTTTGGATTCCTCCCCAAGTAAGTGGGAACAAAGCTAGGACTAAGGAGGAAAGTTGCCAAGAGATCAGACCAAGGTGGGAAGGAGGTTTGGTTCCCAGCCACATATCCTTGGGTGGTCCTATTTATAGTCAGGTTTGGTATTGATTACTGTCCAGGATTTCCCTGGCACTGGAAGCTGGCAGAACTCTGCCCCATCTGGCTAGCAGAATGCCCCCACCCTCAGCAGTTTCCCCTCTGAGGTGGAAGCCAGGAGTTGTACTCTGATGTGTTAATAAGGTGACGTGATTATCACATGTAACAGGTCATAGGTTCTATGACACTCAAACAAAGACACCACCATCCTCATGCACATAATGCACTATGGAAATAGAAACACTTTTCTGGCATGGTTGGCAATCTAGTATATATTGATTAACAATGAAACGGGGAAAGAGTGACATGCAAGGTGGATTCTGCAGGGTTCTCATATTTTAATGTTTTGGGGGAGACTTTATGTCAGACCTGTAAAGAAACTGCCCTTTGCCCTTCCACTTGTGGTTCTTGTAATCCTAGGTAGCAGTTTAGGAACGTTCCTCCTGTGCATAAGTGAGTGCTGCCCACCCTCCCATCTCCAGCCAGTAACCCTATGGAATTATTTTGATATTTTTCAATGATCAAAGTAATAGGACTGAAAACTCGTTTCCAAGTACTGAGCAGGTGATGGGTCCTTGCTATGACGGGATGGGAGGCCTGCCTTGTTCAGTTGGGACCTACTGAAGTTCACGGGGCTATCTGCTCCTCCACCACTGGACAGACTCTGCATCCACCCATGAGCCAGCTTTAGCTGAAGGCACCAGCCACCTGCACGTTGACAAATGCAACGATTGCTTTCAGACCTGATTTTGCTAAATGCCTCTGTTGTGATTGATAACACTGAACACCCTCTTCTGAAATTTCTTCTGATCACTCTGGGTTTCCTCTCTCTCTGATCACTTCTTCTGGGTTTTCAGAGACTATTCCTTTCCCTCAGCTCACTCCTTAAATATTGATATTCTCCAGAGTTCTGTCCTTCCTCTTCACCCTCCTTTCCAATAAACAGGTGATTGTTAGACAATATCCATTTCCATGGTTCAACTACCATCAGTGTGTCAATGAATCTAAATCATCTTGGGCCAATGGGGCAAGTTATTTGCTTCTCAAAGCCTCAGTTTACTCATCTTTCCAATAAGGCTAATCATGTCCTCTACCACACATATTTGAGAATTAAATGAGAATGCATGCAAGTCATTTAGCACAGTGTTTAGCACTTAGTAAGGCCCAGGGGAAAAAGACAGCTGTCTTTTTGCTGAACACACACATTCAGTGAGGAACTTTCAATTCAATGTGTCCAAGACAGAACTCGGCTTATCTCTCCACGCCCCTCTGTCTTCCCTAGGAAAGCTAGGTATCACCCTAACTTCTCCCTCTCTGACATACCTCCCGCTCATCTGGGCAGTCACTAAGCTCTGCCTACTTTATCTAGTCAGCATATCCTGTAATAAAGCAATTAACAAGTGGCTGTTGAATTGGAACTGAAGATTCGGTGATACTGGAGCAGATGAGTAGGCCACATTACACGTGAGTGTTGCTGTGGTATGAGTGTGTGTTTGTGCTATATAACAACAAGGACAATTCGTAGTCAGGATGCCTTCAGAGGACACATGTATGTGCAGGGGCCATGCCTTCTCTGTCCCGAGGGACTCAAGCCTTACTCACCAGGCAGATTCAGAGGGCTCACACACGGCTGTTGGGAGGGTAAGAAAGAAAACAAGACTAAAATTCCTAACCACAGTCAGTATTCCACAAATGTTAATTCCTTTCCTTTGCTCTTTCCCTGACACTCAGGTTATAGGCGCCTCTGGGCTTCACAGAAGAGTGGGAGGCTAAATTCTTGCTATCTCCCTGTTTCAGAGAGATCCTTTAGGGATGAACATATGCATGCGACTCAGAAGCTTAAAACTGGGAATGGTTCTAGGCAAACAGCAGCACCCAGGGCTGCCAGGGAAGCCACTGCTGACCTCAGTCCTGTGCTGAAGAGCTCAGACCTGGTGGACTTGTGTGTGTCCCACTCACAGGATGAGACCCTGTGCGTTCATGCTGACCTCAGTCCTGTGCTGGGGAGCCCAGGCCTGGTGGACTTGTGTGTCCCACTCCGAGGATGAGACCCTGTGCGCTCACCAGAGTCCTGGTCCTACAGAAGACCCAGCCTACGGTTGTGGGTTGCTGCCTCTGCAAGCTCCCCACCACTAGGCCCTGGAGCTCTGTTTCCAGGCCAACCAAAAGTATGGGTAAGAAATGCTTTGGGTATAAGGAAGTTGGCAAGTCTGAAGCCCAGAATATGCTTCAGCTGACTTCAATGCTCCTTTATAGCAACCCCAGGGGGTGGGTCATTTTGGATACCCCTCCCTGACTTGCTGCTCGCATGAAGCCTGAGCCAATCACAGCCCATTCTCCATGCCTTCCTCTCCCCAATCCTTGTGCAAATCTCTTATTTTCTAAACAGGTGTCTCTCTTCTCCTCTCTCTATTCTAGACATTTTCTAGAATACCAGTTTATAGGTCAACAACCACGCTGGTGGCATCTTCTGTTCTGCACTTGTTAGTTAGGTGAGGTGTATAATTTACCCCTTTTTTCCCCGTTTAGATGGTGTCGAGCCCACCTGGATCTGTCTTATTTCAAGTTTTGCTTCCTGGTAAATAGTAGTAATAAATTTCAGCAATGATTTTTTCTTGCTTGTTTCGAAGGAGGCTGTGAGAGAGCATGCACAGCAGGCCCTGAGCACTGGGCCTGGCTGAACGTCAGCGTGGCGGCAGCTCTCACGACCACCAGTTGTCACACTTTCCTGCCATTCTTCTCTCGCCTTTTACCACTACGGATAAGAAGGATTAATTTACATAATGGAATTTAGAAACATGATTTAAAAAATAAAAAGGTCTGATATGATGCCTTATTTCAACATGTTGCAGATCATGCATCTGTTACTGCATCACTTGCCTAAGTCACTGTTCACCTCTTATATACAATAAACACCTTTGCTTGTTGTGGATCTGGTGTCCAGCTCTGTCTGTGAAGCCAAGAACCACCTCTCCCCAACACACATGCTTTAAAAAAAATAACCTTCTTGTCCTACTCACTATTTTGGCCTTTCACTTTCTGAATTATTATTATTATTTTTAGCATCTTCTCCTTTGAACCAGAAGTCTGAATCACTTCCTTCAAAATTTGAAGTGTGGGCCCTGGCCAGTTGACTCAGTGGTAGAGCATTGGCCTGGCATGTGAATGTCCTGGGTTTGATTCCTGGTCAAGGCACACAGGAGGAGTGACCATCTGTTTCTCCACCCTTCCCCCTCTCCTCTTTCTCTATCTCTCTTTCTTCCCCTCCTGCATCCATGGTTCGAAAGGTTTGAGCAAGTTGGCCCTGGGCACTGAGGATGGTTTCATGGCCTTGCCTCAGGTGCTGAAATAGCTTGGCTGCTGAACAACAGAGCAGCAGCCCCAGATGAGCAGAGCATCACCCTGTAGGAGCTTGCTGGGTGGATCCTAGTCAAGGTGCATGTGGGAGTTTGTCTTTCTGTCTCCCTGCCTCTTAATAATAATAAAAAAATTTTGAAGAATGAGATTTAGCCCTCTAATTTTCATTATCTTGGGTGTCTCACTTTCTCTAGTCAAAGTAATTATAGACAGTATTTCAGATATCCAATTTTATGTTATTTTGAACCGAATGACATCAAGTGGGAGTTCACCATTTATCTTTAACTATTATCAGATAGCTCTTATGTCCCATGTTGAGCCTACCATGATGGAAACAATAGAGTCTTCCCAGGCCTTGGAAGTAAGTTTTTGGTTCTGCCTTTTAAAACCTTCAAACAGGTTACTTAGTCCCTCTGAGCCCCGGCCTCTCAAAATACTGCTGAAGAATGTAAGGTCACACAGGTAAGGATCGAACAGGGTGCCTGGCAAATAGAAAACGCTCCAGCAAAGCTAGTGCAGACTTGCCACTTGCTGTCATGCTCACTGTGCTGCAGTAGTTTGTAGCAGCCCAGGGACGCTCCCTCCGAGAGGAACTAGGACATAGAAGTATTATAGCTCCTCAGCCCCAATGTCAGAGAGCTTCCCAGGCAGCCAGGACTCGAAAAATCATGTCCCAGAGAAGGACAGCCTTTGATACAAACCATACTTTCTCCATTCCCCCTTTTCTCTGGGTTATCTGTCACAGTTTAGCACAGAGCAGGAGGCTGAAAAAGGAGGAAAACACCTACTAACAAGCAGAGAATCTGGCCTACTTTTCTGCATCTGTATGGCCTTGAAGGAGGACAAGTTTGAGTTTGGGATTACTGAGGTGTCAGGGAGAAGGGAGGAGACAAGTGAGACCAACCCTCAAACCAGTGCCCCCCTCAAGGTATCTACCAATTAAGCCACACAAGGTAGGAGGATAAGAAGAAGAGCGTAACGAGAATAAAAAGCAGAGGTTTTGGCATCCAGACAGGGCCAGGAAGACCCAAAGTGTAGTTCATGGCATATCAAGGAGGAGAGCCCACAAGAAACACATCAGGATCTCTGTTAGGCAGTCTAAGGGGCTTCCCCCTAATAATGCCAGCAGATTACACATAAACTGAATCTTACCAAGACTGAGTTCAGTCCCAGATTGAATTAAACTAATCTGCTTCTCTGTTGCCTTCTATGATAGGTTGAATCCTTTCTGGAGGAATATAACACTCAGGGTCACTATAATTCTCTTTCTTTTTTTTTTTTTTCTTAAGTTGGAATCGGGGAGGCAGTCAGACAGACTCCTGCATGCGCCCGACTGAGATCCACCTGGCACGCCCACCAGGGGGCGATGCTCTGCCCATCTTGGGGCGTGGCTCTGCCGCAACCAGAGCCATTCTAGTGCCTGAGGCAGAGGCCACAGAGCCATCCTCAGCGCCCGGGCAAACTTTGCTCCAATGGAGCCTTGGCTGCGGGAGGGGAAGAGAGAGACACAGAGGAAGGAGAGAGGGAGGGGTGGAGAAGCAGATGGACACTTCTCCTGTGTGCCCTGGCCAGGAATCGAACCCGGGACTCTCGCATGCCAGGCCGATGCTCTACCACTAAGCCAACCAGCCAGGGCCTATAATTTTCATACAAAATATCCAGCATTTGTTTTCTTAGAAACTATACATATTAAGAAACAAGACCAAGAGAAGCAACACAACACAGAAATAGGCGGTCCAGATAGTGGAGGTAGAAAACATGGACTTAAAAATAATAATAATTAATATAATCAAAGTAATATATATGAGACTGTTACCAACTTTAAGAGTCACATGGAATTTCTAAAACTGATAAATATGACAACTGAACTTAAGAACACAGGCGATGGATTTAACTGGATATTTGGCACAGCTCAGGAGAGGATTAATGAGCTTGAAAATAGATCAGAAGAAAACACCCAGACTGAAACATACAGGGGAAAAAAGCAATGGAAAGTAGAGAGGATTCTGGGAAGACGGAGGAGTAGGAAGCACCAGGAAGCTGTCTCCTTACATAGACAACAGTTGTACTGGCAGAATCTGTCTAATGTAATTAATTTAAAACTCTGGAGTCTATTGAAGGCTTGCAACTCCCCGGGAAATGCTTGGACAGTAAATTGAGGTTAATTTTGGTCAATTTAGCCCTTAACACAGTAGCAACTCCCCATCCTCCACCCTCAGCCCTATGGCGGGCAGCTGTGCACATGTCTCCAGAGCCGCTACACACAGCCTGTGGGAGCCAGGGTGGAAAAAAGGACCCTAACCTTCGACTTTCGGGGGTCTGTGCTCTCATTGCTGATTGTTGTTTCTGATCACAGAGGTGCAGACCGATGGGAAGGTGGCAGTTATTGTTACAATTATGGTTGTGACTCCCTCCCCTCAAGCTGAAGTGGGATTTAAATGGCCAGCATCCTACCTCCTCTTTCATTTTAATCTTTTCCTCCATTTGGAGACTGACAAAGACTAGAATAATTAAAAAACAACTGCATATATGGGGAAAATTAGAAAGTGACTATGCATGCCCAGGGAAAGACGCAGGCTCAGAAAAGACATGAAAAGAACTTATACCTCAGGCTGATCCTGGTCTTGGTCGAGTGGCCTGATGTAGTAGGCATCTTGTAGGGTCTGGTGGTACAGCGTCTTCCATCACCCCAGCTGGTACTTTAGGTGCACCTCCATGTGGGTTGTATATACCTTCCTATTGCCGTTGAAATTTGATAGCTGTTGGCACCACAATGGGAGGGATTTACCCCAGGCCCATTGGCTGTGAAGACTGGCTGTGGCCACTGACCACCGTGGAGGGTCAGCTGTGCAGGGGTCGACCCCACAGACAGAGCAGGACTTACCTCAGCAGGGCTCTGCTTCCCGCTTAGTCCACCCCTTGAGTGTCTTGCTCATGGAGGTGAGTGGGTGGTGCTTTGACCTGGTCTTAAGCTGTGCACTGGGTGGAGCTAGTGCCCAGCATCCTGGGAAGTGCAGGTCAAGGTCTGCTGCCACTGTGTTCTGCCTGGGGCCACCTGGCATTAGCTACAATGGAGTTTGAGTGAGTCCATGTGGTCACTTTAGGAGGAATCCTTGGGGTTCCAGCAGCCTTCACCTCATTCATCCTCAATCCTTGCTGGTTTTTACAGCCAGAAATTATGGCAACTTCTCTTCCCAGGCCTGGAACCCTTGGCTAGGGGTCTGGTATGGGATGGGACCCTCACTCCTCGGGGTGGGGGGGGGCTTCACAGATGAGATACCCCTCCCAATGTTTATCCTCCATACCTGGGTGTGGGACCAGCCATTCTGCTCTCTGCCCCTCCTACCAGTTTCCACATGGGTTGCCTTATATTGTTAGCTATAAGACTTCTGTTCCGCTAGATTCCAGGCAATCCTGAGTGATGGTTGTTCTGTAGTTTAGTTGTAGTTTTGATGTGGTTGTGGAGGATTTGTGTGCTGCCTGTACCTCTGCTGCCATGTTGCCTGGAGCCCCACTTTATTATCTTTTTTAAGGTAAAACTTTCCCCATTTCTGAATCCAGTGACTTCCCCTCAAGTTGTTTTATTTATTACTGGTGTTTGTGATTTTTTTTAAATGAGTAACTATAAAAATAATCACTAAAGTGGTGTAATTAAAAATCAATCTTGACCAAAAATCTAAAGCACAATCACATGGAAAATAAGAGTGTAGAGTTAAGTTGTTGTAAGGCTTATGCAAGCTGGCAAGGGGAGTGTATAGATAATGATTAATTTTAGACTTTGCTAAATTGCTTATATGTTACAAATTTGAGGTTAACCACAAATTAATATAAATAGAATGTATAATTTAAAAACCACTAGAAAAAATTTAAGAATTAAGAAAATTCAATAAAGTCAGTAGAAAGCAAAATACAAGAAAATATAGAGGTAAATAAAAAGCACAAACCCAAGCATATCAGTACTCACGATATTACAGATTAAACTCATCATTAAAAGTCAGAATTGGTCACAGTATTTAAAGGAAAAACCCAGTGATACGATACCAACAAAAAACCCACAAAGTAAATTATACCATAAGATAAATGAATCCTGGGGGTGTAATATATGGCCTGGTGACTCTAGTTGATAACACTGTGTTTTATATTTGAAAGTTGCTAAGAGAGTTGATCTTAAAAGTTCTTTATCACAAGAAAAAAATTTATAACTAAGTGTGATGGTGGATATCAATTAAATTTATTGTGGTTATATCAAATCATTACATTGTACACCTAAAACTTACATACTTTATATCAATTATATTTCAACATAAAAAAGTAAATTACACCTAAAGGCTGAAAAAATGAAGAGAAGGGGCATATTAATGAAGAAAGGGATTAAGTAAGCTCTGGTTTAGTCACTTTAAGGAACACCATGCAGGGCTAAAGACAGATGATCTGTCCATAGCTATGTGTATAAATATACCTATCGATCCATAAGTCCATCGGCGTAGATTTTGAAAATACACTGGATATACATAAAAGATGCAGAAGTACACATCTGTATAATAATATTTATCTTCTTTAAAACGTAAAGCAATACTGCATATTATTTGTGAGTCTGTAAGGTTGTAATATTTAAAAGTGTAGACTTGACCAGTTCACATCAAATTCATAATAGTGATTGCCTTATGGAAGGAAGGAAAGACATTGTCATGTCACAAGAAACAAAGATAACTTCAACTTTATAATGTTTGATATTTTTGGCCATAAAAGAAGAAAAAGTAAAGAATATATATATAATATAATAATAGATACACTATTTAATAAAGTAGTAATAATAATAGGTACACTTACAAAACACATTCTATGTGCCAGATATATATAGATATATAATACATGCAATATTTTATATAGACCTCAGCCTGGAGATGCAACCAAAGCTATAATTAGAACAGATCTCTAGTTTTAAATATGTTCGTCACTAAATCAGGAAGAATGACCATCAATTGCCTACAAGAAGCTAGAAAAATGTAATTTAACACAGCTAAGGAATATGGAAGGAAAGAACTATAAAAAAATAATAATTTAGAGCATAGAGTTAATAAATAAATTCAGGAATTAATGTTTTTGAAGAATAAAAAAATAAAAATAAAACAGTAAAATTTTAAGGAAAAAGGGAACCATCCAATGGAGTTATAATAATTGATACAAGAATATAAAAGAATTATTAAAGAATATATCCAACAATTCTATGTTAATGATGAGAAAAATAAATAGACATTTCAGGAAAATATAGATAAGATATATTGCTACTAGAAGAGGTAGAAATATTTATTAGGTCAAAATTCATGGAAGAAAATCCAAAGAAATTTATTAAATAATTGTCCCTTCAGAAGACACTGGAGCTAAGTAATTTTATGGATGCATTTATTCAGACATTTAGGGAACATGTAATTCTAGGCTATTTGAATTGTTCCAGAACATAAAGATGGAACATTTCCAATTTCCTTATGTATCGTACGGCCAACAACAACCCCAATACCAAAATGTTACAGGGACAGCACAAAAACCAAAGTGCTTGCCAATTTCCTAAAGAAAAAACTGACTCAATAACCTAAAATATTTATTAAGAGACTACACTACAACGATGCAATAGGAAGTGTTCTAGGAAGAAATGAGTGCTTTGATTTTAGAATGTGTATCACTGTTGTTCATCAGAAGAGATATGGAAGAGGCATTTAATAAAATTCAGGATCTATTTTCAATAAAACTTTAAAAAAGGGGATTAGAGCATGATCTTTTTTAATGTGTAAGATGCATAGCTTGAAATAATTGAACGACATCATGCCCCAGATATTCCTGTTAAAGTCTGGAACAGTGAAAGGGGCCTGTGATCGCAAAGACTGTGTAAGACTGTTCAGGAAATGCCAGCAACACAATTAAATCAGAAAGCTATGTAATGGCTTAGAAATATTGGAAAAGAGAAAGTGAATGCATCAAACGTTCTAAAATGATATGACTTTTCACCTGAATAGCCTGAGAAAATCAACAGGAAAAAAAGCCCTTAGAAGTAATGAACTCAATAATGTAAAGTTCTATAGTTTTCCTGTATTTCAAATATAGTCGGAATATATAATGTTGAATAATATACTCCAATCATAATGGTAATAAAATGTCAAATACCTAAAGATAAAATGCAAAATAAATGTATTGGGCTTACAAAAAGGCAAGCTACAAAGCACTGTTAAAGGAAATCAGAGTCTTGCTTTGATGTGGAGGAACGTAGCAGGTCTACAGATTAAAAAAAAGTCAACATATTAAACAATGTCAATTAGCCCTAAATTAATCCATAAATTTAATGTACAGTAGTTCCAACAAAAATTGCTTTTTTTTTTTTGCAATTTGCCAAAATTGTTTCAGAGTTCAGCTAAAACAACAAAGGTATAAGAATTCACTTTTCAAAATACAATTTTTTTTGTTTGTTTTGTTTTTCTTTTTGTATTTTTCTGAAGTTGGAAATGGTGAGGCAGTCAGACAGACTCCCGCATGCGCCCAACCGGGATCCACCTGGCATGCCACCAGCGTGCGCATCTGGGGCGTTGCTCTGTTGCAACCAGAGCCACTCTAGTGCCTGAGGCAGAGGCCACAGAGCCATCCTCAGCACCCAGGCCAACTTTGCTCCAATGGAGCCTTGGCTGCAGGAGGGGAAGAGAGAGACAGAGAGGAAGGAGAGGGGGAGGGGTGGAGAAGCAGATGGGCACTTCTCCTGTGTGCCCTGGCCGAGAATCAAACCTGGGACTCCTGCACGCCAGGCCGACGCTCTACCACTGAGCCAACCAGCCAGGGCCTCAAAATACAAATTAAATTCAACATTGTATTGAAAACATTTAAAAAATTATTATATGCTTTGACATAATAATTCAGCTTTGAGGAATATCTCCCTAAGACATAATTCAGATAGGAGCACAATGATCTATGTATACCAGAATATTCATAACAACATATTTTATAATGCAAAAATGTAAAATATAGGGTAATGATTAAATAAATTATTAATATAATTAAGCACAATGCAACTATGAAAATAATGAAGTCATTGACATATATGAGTTTGGAATATGGTTATAATGTAGGTGCTTCATGAAAAAATTAGGCAAAAAAGCCTGGCCTGTGGTGGCGCAGTGGATAGAGTGTCGTCCTGGAATGCTGAGGTTGCTGGTTTGAAACCCTGGGCTTATCTGGTCAAGGCTCATAGAGCAGGCAACCAATGAACAACCTAAGTGAAGCAACTAGGAGTTGATATTCTTTATTCTTCCCCACTCTCTCTCCTCTTTCTGTAAAATTAATAAGTATAATCCTTTTTAAAAATTAGGCAAAAATATTTATAAACTATGCATTTACACAGAACCTAGACTAGAAGAATGCAAATACTAAATAGGCATCTTTAAGTGTTGGAATTTTTAGTGATACTGTCTTATTTTTTGTTTGGTGTTCATGTCTTCCAAGAGTGCATGCGTTTCTTGTATTATAAACAATAAATAAAGGTCAAATAAAGCAAAACAAACCCACTCTGTAGCCATGAGCATTTAAGCCCTGTCAATTTTCCCTCCTGGCTATCTCTTGCATCAACCCTCTATCCACTGACTGGACCAGCAATTTTTCACTTTGTGGATAATACCGCTCTACTCTGCCAAGAAAGTGGATTTCCTAAGAACCAAACATGACCTTATTTGTCTCTTTAAAAGTTATGCAGTGGTTCCTTATTGCCCAGGAGAGCGAGGATAAACGCCTTCAGATAGTAATGGCAGGCGCTGCCTTCCATGAACTGGATTAACCTTCCCTGCCACCCTCCTCTTCACTTACCAGGACCTCTGCCGTCTACCTCTATACTGGTCATCCCACCTACATTGCTTAAGGGGCTCCTTCTGTGTGTGTCAGTTTCAAAGTCCCCTCTCACAAGAGCGATTGCGGGCCTTTAAAGAATATTTCTGTCCCTCCTCCCCTCCCTTGCTCTAGTTTATGTCTCCACCCTCACTTCTTCTCTTCATAAGCACTTATAATTTGTAATCACCTTATACATTTATTTACAAAATCCACCTCCATCACTATAAAGTAGTCTCCATGTAAGCATGGACTGAACCCATTTTGTTCACTATTCTAAGGAATTTGTTTAACAAATGGATGAATAAAGATGCCCTTATTCCAAATTCAGCTATAGCTTCAGTTCTCTGAATTTATCCGGCCAGTTTCATCTGGGCCTTCATATGTTCCATTTCCTGTCTGGAGCAGTCTCTGGAAAGTCTGGTGACTATCTGGTCATATTTCATGCCTCAGTTCAGGCACCATGTCATCTAGGAAGGTTGGTACAGTGGACCAACCTTATCTTTGGGCCCTGCTAAAGCATGGTTCACCCGCTTATAACAGGATCTGTCACATTCTGCTGCTGTTACTATTTCGCACGAACATTCCCTCTCACTACAATGTCAGCTCCTCCTGGGCAGGGACTGGTCCTTGGTCATCTCTGTTCTCCAAGCGTTTAACACAACACATAGTTGGCCCTCAGCGATCAATTGGAGCTGATTGGATAAATGCGTTTCTCTTAAATGCTTCACGGCATTGATAACTTATAACTTCATTTTATTTCAAATGATTTTTATTAAAAATCACCACAGGATTATTTAATTTATAGTAGGAAGAAAAGGCAAGCACTTTCCAGAGGAAACTTTGAAGGAAAAACCCATATCTCTGTAATCAATAGGATTTGTTAAAATAAGACCCATGTACCATGTGGTCCTTGACTAATACCACAAATAACTATAACGAGAAATAGCAATGGAAGGGAAGGTTAAATTCATTGACCAGCCTCAGCCAACATACTAGATTGCAGCAGCGTGGTCCTTTGAAGGGATTTAAGTTGGGCATTGTCTGGAATTTCCAAATCTTTGGTTTATATTTAATTAAAAGAAAAAAAAGCAACAACAACTGCATCAACAGTCTCTGCCCACCACGTCTGAACTGGAGGCATTCTTCACCCCTGTGGGACCAAGTGGCAGAAGACTGGTTTAGTCCCAGGGGGACTGGACTTTCGGTTTTGGGATCACCATTGTGCTGTCTGTCTGCCTCCAGCCCACAGTCGTGATGTTACCACCTCAGCTTTGTCCTCACACAGTTACGCAAAGACAGCCTCTGGTGCACAGATGAGCATAAAACAGCCATCGCCGCAGGTGCAGAAATGCTTTTATGATGAATTACTGCCTCCTTACTGGGAACCAGGAGAGACCCGCTGCGTTTGTCACTTTTTAGTTATTAGGCAATGTCTGCAGGCACCCAAGATTTCTATTCCATACTTACCCTCTCCCGGAGCAGAGAGCAAGTGCTATAACAGCTGTGTGTGTATTTGTTTTCTTTGGGGCAGATAGAGGCCAAAGAAACCACAAAACAGACTAAATCACCGCTCTTCCCTCCCTTACATAAGGAGGGAGAAGCAGGTGCAGAGTGTTTGTTTCTTCTGGGTGGATAATAAGGACTTGGGGCTTTCATATTAATAATTTATAAGCAGCCCATCATTAGTGTCATATGTAGAGTGCTGTCTTAGCTCCGCCATAGGACCGCTTTAGGAGACACACCTGATGGGTTTCTGTGCCCCATCCTCCTGGTTCATATCAGCATCATTCTCCTGCCACTTATATTTGAGGAACAACGACGTGAAGAGTCACTGCTACCTAGAATGGTAGCATTCTTTGTTCACCTGAGAAGCCCTCCCTCTAAACATTCTAGATTCTTAGGAGCCCAAAGGGGCAAACCTTTTGAAGGGTAATTTCACTGAGTGAAGACTTCTAGATTGTAGAGCTTTTCTTTCAACACATTAAATATATCCATTTTCTTCTTAGTCTCCTGGCTTCTGAAAGTCTTAGTAATTCCTCTCCTTGCTCCTTGGTAAGTGAGGTGTGTTCCCCCGCCCCCCGTGGTTTTCTTCGAGATTTTCTCCTTGTGTTTGGTTTTCTACAGTTTGATGCTATCCTGCTTGGGGCTCTCTGAGCTTTCTGAATTGATGTTTGATGTCTATCATGAACTTTAGAAGAGTCTCAGTCATTGTTGCTTCAGTTATTTCTTCTGTCCCTTCTCTACCTTCCTTCTAGTATCTTCCACTATTGTGTAGTATTCCTTATATAGTTGTCCCACGATTCTTGAGTTCTTGGGCATTCTATTGTCCTTTTCATTGTTCTTTCTTGTCGCATTTCCGCTTTAGAAGTCCTGTGTTTCTTCAAGCTCATCGACGGTTTCGTTTCCTTGGTTGTGTCCAGTCTGCTGCAGGGCCTGTCAAAGGCTCTCCTCATTCCTCACTCAGTGTTTCTGATTTCTAGTACTTCCTTTTGATTCTTTCATAGAATTCCCAGCTCCCTGCCAGTATCATCCACCTGCTCTTTGCGTGTTGCCTGCCTTTTTTCTTTAGTTCTTAGCACATAAATGATCGTTGTTCCGAATTTAGAGTCTAATAATTTCAACATCCTTGCCATATCTGACACTGATTGCTCTATCTCTCCAAACTGTGTGTTTGTTTGTTTTTGTCTTTTAGTACACCTTTATAATTTTCCTTATTGAAAGCTAGACATGATGTACTGCGTTAAAGTAGGCCTTTTGTGTGAGGTTTTATGTTTATCTTACTAGGCTGTAGCTTAGGTGTCAGAGCCTAAAATTTCCTGTGGTGTCCTTGTGTCTGCCTTCTCTGTTGTCTTTGGGTTTCCCTAGAGACTGCTTCCGAAGTAAAGGCTGAGGCATGCAGTTCTTTCACTCCTGTTCCTCAGTTATGATACCAGAACCCTAGTGATGTGACGGTGAGGTGGGGACACAGAAAGGGTTCTATGGTCCTGTGATTAGTCCTCAGTCTTTTAATGAGCCTGTGCCCTGGGCTGTGACTTTCATGAGTGCATTTCAGCCAACCCCCACCCCCTGCTTAGGTGAGTCTCTTTATAGGAACAGTACCAAAGAGTTTGCTGCCATCTTGTAAAAACTGCCATACTTATTAAATGTGTTGGGCGAAAGAAGTGATAACAAAATGATTAACTAAGATTCACAAGCCATATCTATATGGCGGTATGAACTTAGACTTGTGCTAGAATTAGTTTTCCATTGTTCAGGGGGTGTGCAAAGAATATCTAGATTCATTCATTCATTCCAAAAATACTGATAAAAAGACAAGATTTGTGACCTCATGAAGCTTACATGGGGTGGTAGGAAAGAGAGTAGGAAAACATAATAAAGAAGCAAAAAACTACATGGATGAGATGATTCAGGACAGTGATATATGTCTGGAGAAAATTAATCAGGTTGATAATGACTTAACACGTGGTGGGAAGTCCGTGCTAGAAAAAGGGATCTAGCTTACCTCAATCACAAGAACATGTTACATGAGTTATATAAGATCCAGAAAATCTACAGGAGGAGGAAAAGAATGGAGATGACAAAGGTTGAGTGCTAAACAGCATTTTCAGGGAGCGCAGACTAACAAAATGTCTCAATTCAAATGTCATATGAGAGGTCAGATCTGGGGCCAAAGAAAGGAAATGAAGCCAAGGGTCAGAAGCAAGTTGTATCCGGACTTGAACAAGAATGGGGTTGATAGCAAAATATAATTGCTGTAAATTTTTTTGGGTGTCACTAACCCCAAACACCAACTTGACTGGTGATGGTGCAGTGTATAGTGCATCAACCTGGGCAGCTGAGGTCTCAGGTTCAAAAGTCCAAGGTCACTGGCTTGAGCACAGGCTCATCTGGCTTGAGCATGGGGTTGCTGGCTTGAACATGGAATCATAGAAATGACCCTATGGCTACTGGCTTGAGCCTAAAGGTGACTAGCTGAAAGCCCAAGGTTGCTAGCTTGAGTCCAAGGTCGCTGGCTTGAGCACCCCCACCCCTGTCAAAGAACATATGAGAAGCAATCAATGAACAGCTAACTAAAGTGCTGCAGCTATGAGTTGATGCTTCTCATCTCTTCCCTTCCTGTCTCTCTCTTTCTTTCTCTTGCAAATATAAACAAACAAACAAATAAATAAATAAAAATAGTAGGCATAGTAGAGGGAGGTTACTTGCAGGGCATATAATTGTCAAAGAATGAGTATCTAGGATATACTAAGAATTCCTACAAATTAATTTCAAAAATCAAACAACCCAGTGGAAATATGGGCAAAAGATATAAATAGGAAAATCACAGTAAAACCCCCCACTAATCTCACTGTAATTGTGGAAAGGCAAAATGGAACAGAAGAACAAAATGTTCAATAAAAATAAAAAATAATAAACCATTATTTAAAAACCCTCACCCCACACTCACACATGAGTAGACCAAAGTTAGTGGTTATAATGACTAAACTAGATACATATACCAATTTGGATAAAGGCCAAAAAATGTGGAATAGTAAAAACAAGTTTTATACCTATTCAGTGCAGTTCAATGTGGGCTCACGCACAGATTTTTTAGGGCTCCTTAGGTAGCTATCCCGTATAGCCTCTACAGACTCCTCACTGACTGATGGCCTACCAGAACGGGGTTTCTCCACCAAACTGCTGGTTTCCTTCAACTGCTTATCCCACCGAGTAATGTTATTCCTATGTGGTGGTGCTTCGTTATAAATGCGCCGATATTCACGTTGCACTTTGGTCACAGATTCGAATTTAGCGAGCCACAGAACATACTGAACTTTCCTCTGTACCGTCCACATCTCAACTGGCATGGCCGTGGGCTGCTCCGCTGTATACACGGTGTTAAATGTCATCATTTGCACATGTGCACATGCTGCCACATCATCCTACAGAAACTGGGAGGGTTCTCCTTTTATTTGGTGCAGATTTCACATTTCTATTGTCTTTTGTTGCTTTCCTGTGACCGGTCAAAAGTGCACCATGACTTTACGGACACACTGTAGAAATGAATGTGAACAACATATACCAAGTTTTAAAATGTGTAAATGATACTACATAATGATTTTTGACAAACTCAAATATAATAACAAAGTATGAAAGCAACAACAAAAGATACACCCCAATTTCAGGTTCTGCTGAGGAGAGAGGAGAGGAAATTGAATTCTGGGGTAGCAGGTGGTGTTCCATTGTAGACTCTGAAATATATCCATGTCTTCTTTCTCAGAAAAATTAGATCTAAAGCAAATATGACAAAAAGCTAAGGTTTATAAAATGTAACTGATGATAATATACCATTTTCTACACACTACTTGAAATATTTAATAATTATTTTTTTTTTCAAATATTAGGAACACATACTTAATGGAATATTACATTTAGTTCCTCTTTGGGGGACATTTGGAGAAAGCCACCTGTGCAGATCTGGCTGAGGGAGATGTGTCTGTCTATGTCCTGTTTGGGTCATAGTCTCCTTTAGTAGGTTTTTTCTTTATCCAATGAAGGTTTTGTCCTGTACCTTATGATATAAATAGGTAGTTCCACGCACCAGAATTTTAATATTAATCACAGAAAATTCTTGGCTTCTGCTCTTTAAATATTTCAAAGTTCACACAGGAAGTGCATGTTTTTTCTTTTAACCAACTCTATAAGATGATGTACTTACCTGGCATCCGGTATTTTTTGAAAAACACTGACTATAAGTGCTTCCCTCATTTGAGTTTTCAGTTTTACTCTCTCCTATGCTGTGCTGATAGATGGATTTTTTTAAACTTTTTTTTTATAACTTTGGATTATTTAAAAATTTTTAAAGATTTTATTTACTGATAGAGGGAAGGGGGAGTAGCTAGAAGCATCAACTCATAGTTGTTTCTTCCTGTGTGTGCCTCAACCGGGCAAGCCCAGGGTTTTGAACCAGTGACCTTGGCATTCCTGGTCGATGCTTTATCCACTGTGCCACCACAGGTTTGGCTGAAAACATTCTTTAACTTTTTGGTGGAAAAGCAACAGCTATCAGTTTTGGTAAGATTTGAAAAAGGGCTCATTCATTGTTTAGAAATCATGGACTTCATGATATTTTATTTCTGAAATTATTTGAACATCTAGTTCCTACAGTTAAGCATCATCCTGGCATAGAAATGTTGGTTCATCCCATAGCCATCTGGACTATGCAAGAATATACAAGAACCCAGGGAAGCAGCCCCCTGGAGAGGATCACCAAGAGACACGGCCCTAGCATGAGTTTATATTGAATAATATATAACACTTTTGTGAGAGGTAGGTTGTGAGCTAAGAGTACAGTGTGCAGCAATTTAAATGCCAAATCAAATGCCCCAGTATTAGAGTCAGTTCATCCTCACCCTGTCTGACTCCTCACACTCACAATAGTAACAATAATTTTGGAAATTGCTTCCACTAAGATTTTGCTCAAGTGATGCTGAAAGTTTAATTTTTCTCTTGGTGACATCACATCCCCATCAAGCAAGCACTCATGTTTCTGACTCAGCCCGAAGCCTTGGCTGGGGCCACCTGAGCCTTGCTTTCTGCCAGGCTCACTGGAATGCACAGCGCACAATGGTTTCCAGACCCATCCGCTCCCTTCCTGTCTAGGACATCGCACTGCCACATGACCTTTGCCAAGTCACTTCTTTCTGCTCTCCCATAACATAAGGTTGTAATTACGATGATCTCCCTCATAGAAATGCGATGAGAAGCTATTTATAACAAAGGCTGTAAAGATCGCAAACGTGATGGGAGAGGCAGATATAAAATGTAGGAAAAAAGTTCTAAATTGAATATTCATTTCCTCCCTGGCTCAGGGTGTCCTTAACATTTATTTGTAAGGACAACAGTAGCAAGAGTGCCCCGTTAGGTCCTTCTGTTAATGCCATCCACTGAATATATATTTTTCAACCCCGAAGATGGCCTTGGTTTTCAGACAAATGATCTGTGTGCACGCGTGCGTGTGTGTGCATGTGTGCGCGCACGCCCAAGGTATTTTTCCATTGTTCTCTCAGCGGCCGCACGGTCTTTCTTTTTTCTTTCCCAAGAAAACTGTGGTCATTTAACTCATTTTAAATTGGCAGTGCGATCGCATTCAGTGCCAGACACATGACACATGCTAGTAGCCGTCTGGACCTGGGTCTGGGATCATATTCCCTTCTGTCCCCAAACTACGTTCCAAATCCCTGTGAGCACACCGGAGGGCAGGAGGCCGGGAGAGGTGAGACCAGGGCAGGCTGGCATGACTCTGCCGGATTCGGGGACAGAGTCAGACTTCAAAGGGGTGGACGGGGTGATGGACAGCGCACCAGGGCCGCTCGTGGTAGGCGAAAGGGCAGCAGGAGACGAATCAGCTGCCTCGGTACATTTTTTTCAGCTTTCTGTTTATCTTCCATCTGTAGACTCTCGAGACTGCCTTCCTATTTGGAGGTGGACGTTGAAGTATTGCTGACCGGGCCCGGCGTCGCAGGAATACCCTGCCGTGCCTTTGATCTTCCCGTGCGATTAGATTTCCTGGACCATCCTCGTGCCTGTGTGTGCGTGCACATGTCTGCACACAGGCATCTCCTGGCACATCTCCCAGAAGCATCAGCGCTGGGACAAAGGGCCACGTGGGCTTTCAGGATTTGATATTGATCACTTTGGTTGGCGTCCGGCCAGACACAGCATGGCTGCCAAGTCCGTAGGCTGGTGGTCGTGACAGGGCATGGGCAACGCTTCCTGAAAAGCAGAGCCAGTTTTTAGAAGCCTTGGAAAAAGTTGTTTCAAAATGGAACTTCAAGTTTTGCCAACAGTGGGCAGTGCTTGGAATTTGGCTCTTGCCTCTTAACCCTTATGGTCTGTGGCACGTTCTATATTTAGTTACATTGTGTTTTCCAGTAGTTAGAGGAGCAGGAAAATTAATGAGACAGAATAACTAAGTTTTTTTTGTTTTGTTTTGTTTTTAGTTTTTCCTTTATGGTTTTGCAGTTTGCTGTCTAGTGCCAGTCTTGCGCATATCCATAATTTAGGCTTCAAACTTGATAGTTCAAAGGTCAAACTCACTAGGCTGAGGGAAAGAAATCTCCTAGGTTTTCCAAGTGTACCTTTTATGCATAGGAGTATGAAAGTTAGAAAAGATGATTCAGAAATAAGCTTGATGACCTTTAAAGTGATACAAATCATCAGTGACTAGAATAAAAAATTATGATTATCTTCAGGCTGACTTCCTTCAAATCAAGAATATGACTGCAAATTATGACCCATTATAAGCGTCTCCATTACCCCCCTCCCCAAATACAGCAGAGTCTTATTTTCTCCTTTCCCCCCCAACTCTTGTGTCTAAGGTTTGACCTACGCAGGAGCTAAAACAGGGTCCTCTCATTTCTGGATCTCCGGTCTTCTCAGCCCCCTGCCATCTGTACAACAAAAATGTGTTGACTGTCTCTTCTCTTTTTTATGAGAAGGCATATTGGAAGAGTCACAAAATGCCTGAGTGTGAATTTATTTCATGTATAAACCTGCCCTGTCTTCCAGAGAAATCTCTTTCTTAGAAAGGGGAATAAGGAAGGTACCCTCCAAGTAGACTTTCAGATATCATGGCCTCGATGAGAGGGAATGGCTGAGAAAGAAGTTTCCAGTCCCCCTCTTGACTTTTATTCCAATAACGGACAGGACTTTTATCCCTGTCCGTTACTGCTTTGGTGCGTGCTGCTGTGGTAGGGGGCGAATCAGCTGTTTTCATTAGCTTTTATTTTATTTGACTCCTGAGAGATGCCCGGGAGCAGGTCCTCAGTCCAGGCCAAAGGGGATTTTATCTGAATTCCAGACATTCCCGTGATAATGGAGAAAGCGCAGGCTCCAGGCCCCGGTAGCGAAGGCCAGTGTCCTGTGCGTCTCCTACCAGTTGTGTGATCCTGGGGTGGGGGGCAGTCTTTTAACCTCTTCAAAGCTTCAGTCGCCCGCCCGTGTGTGGAGTAAGGATCATGGTACTTAGGTAATGGGGTTATTATGTAGATGACAGGTGACATAATGGATGTGAAAGGCCTTGCCTAGTATTTGACGCAGCCGATTCTGTAATAAAGAGTGGTGTGTCCTTTAATGTCTGTCGTTTCCATCAAACTTCGTGGAGCGCACGCCTTCATGACAATTTTAAGCAATCTAAAAACTCAGCTGTGATGTGTTTAAACAATTATCGTGCACGGTCACACTGAAACTCGTGATGACAGCGCAGCTGTGAACTCTTTGGGTGTCATGCCCCTCGGAGGCAGGGCCGTGTGACAGTCTTGGAGAGAACTGCGGCGTTCGGCCTTCTGTCGGCACACTCAGGTTCTCAAACTCCCCGGCAGAGGGCTGACGGGGTCTCTCCCACTTCCTCGGAATAGTGCACCTCAAATCTCTTCTGCGAAAGGAGACATATTATAAATAAATGCTGTTATCACCCACTGTGTATTTCTATCCTGGTGAAGTGGATCTCTTTTGAGGTTAAATATCGCCTGTTTTGAAACGCATGTTTCAAACTTAATAATAAAGAAATTTAAAATTTGAGAGTACAATGAGACAGGTTCAATAATAAGTCCAGGATAGTCGATTGACTCAGTAGAACGATGCATTTCTTTCCCCCAGAATAATAAAAACAGTGTTAAAAGTCCAGACATATAATGTTTTGACCCAGGAAGTCGTCCTCCCCATATCCCTGAGGGAGCATGGTGCTTTGCCACGATCGTTCTGCAGGGTGCCTGGTACTGTCTGTTAATCCTGCACATCTTGATATCATCTTGGAAGACCACAAGCAGGCTGTAATCAGGAAAGGGGCTCAGGTTAATACGGGCAGCACTACGGTGAACAGACCATCAGAGCTCAATCAAGGATTAAGTAGGTTTGCAATTCAAAACCTGGATTTTTGGCCTTTCTCCCTCAAATTTTGAAACCATGTTTAAGTTCTCATCTCAGACAATCATTTCTTCAGCAGTGTAATATTCAGACTCCCTGCCTGTCAAATATAGGACAGTGATTTCATTGTCTTTCTTTCCTTACAAAAGTCTCTTAAAGAAACATGGAAAATACGGGGAAAAAAAAAGAAAAGTCATTGTTTCGCATTCATCCTCAGACTCTACCTTATTAGCATTTAGGTGGTTGTTAGACAAGGAAATCTGCAAATCCACATGGTTGGGACAAAACTTCCTGCCTTCCTCATTAAACAGTCTTCATTGTTCAGCTCTTTGCCACAGAAAAGTTGGATAGTGGAGATGTTGAAAATATTCTGCTCTTGCAGAAAACTCATAATGGTGCATTCTACTGAGCCCCATTGCAAGCAATTTCAGGGAGTTTTGTTTTTAAGACATCACGCCTCCTCCCTCTCACATTTCAGTCGCCACATTAGCTGCTTCCTTTACTGCATTTAAGGTTTATATTCACAAAAGCCAGACCAGTGTTCCTTCAGTCTGACAGTGGCACCGAGGGTTGCCTCCCTGTGTTCTGTAAATATATACTGAACATCCTGTGTATACCCTGTGCTGCGGTTGGAAACTTGGGGAATACAAAACCAAGTAGGGCACATGGCTCTGCCTCCAGGGAGCTTGTCTAAAGAGAAAGCATGACAACCCTGGCCGGATAGCTCAGTTGGTTAGAGCAGTGGTCCCCAACCTTTTTTGGGCTACAGAACAGTTTAATGTCAGAAAATATTTTCACAGACCGGCCTTTAGGGTGGGACAGATAATGTATCATGTGACTGAGACAAGCGTCAAGAGTGAGTCTTAGATGGATGTAACAGAGGGAATCTGGTCATTTTTAAAAAATAAAACATTGTTCAGACTTAAATATAAATAACACAGAAATAATGTAAGTTATTTATTCTTTCTCTGCGGACCAGCACCAAATGGCCCACGGACCGGTACCAGTCCGTGGCCCGGGGGTTGGGGACCACTGGGTTAGAGCATCATCCCGATATGCCAAGGTTGTGGGTTCAATCCCTGGTCAGGACACATACAGGAACAGATTGACATTTCTCTCTCTGTCTCTGTCATTAAATAAATAATCAATAAATAAATTGAAAAAGAAAAAGAAAGCATGACAGTTTCCCTCTAGGATGCAGAACTTAGAAGTTAGAACTGACCTATCACTCAGAGCATTCTAACCTGGAGTAGTATTTACAAAATAATTTTAACAAGTTATCAATATTTTAAAGTGGAAAGATATAACATAAAATTCTGGTTTTATGACTTCTCTTACAAACTAAGGAGCTATGGCAACACAGGCTCTTCCTTCCCATGTGGTCTCACAGTCCCTATCAAAAATATGGAAGACACACACACACACACACACACACACACACACACACACACACACACGAGACAGAGGATAGAGTAGGAGTCCACATGTGAATGACAGAACTTCTGGAGGAAGAAGGCATACAAGGAGGTGAAGCAATAAAGAAAAAATAATAAAAGATTTTTCTTAAGTTCAAATAAAGGTCTAATCTGCAAATAAAAAAGGACTGATGAGAAAAGACATAAGCCAGACAGATTTGAGGAAGAAAAACAAAATAGTACCGTGATTAAGTTTTTTCACAAAACTGTTAAAGGAAAAAAGAAATAAAGCAAAAATAGATAATGATTGGGACTTTAAAAAGATTTATAAAAGATGAAAAGAATTATAAAAGAGTATTTCATACAACTTTTAACAACAAATTTGAAGTAAGAAAAAAAAGAGAATTTCCCAGCAAAATAAAATAACCAAAGACAATACAGGAAAACAGCAATGGATCAATTATCACTAAAGAGATTGTCAAGTGATTAAAGGTTTACCACTAAAACAGTACCGAAACAGATGAACTCATAACTAACTTAATCTAAATATTTAAAAATAGATACTGTTAATGTTGGCTTTACTATTCCAGACCATAAAAAAGGTAGAAAATTCCTCCAACTTGTATTTTAAAACCTGATGGCTTTCATATTAAAATCTAACAAAAATAGTACAAAAGAGGAAAAGATAGCAATGCAAAAAAAAATCCTTATAAATATAAGCAAATAGAAGCTTTTTATATATGAAAAGAATAAATAATTATTTTATAGGGACAGTTCATATGGCATCTTGTTGTTTTATGAAATGGAATCTATACAGAAAATGTGAATAGTACCATATTAAGTTATTAGTGTGATGTGGCAGGGTTAATCACTGGGTCCCCCTTGTTTCTCTCAGTTCTTCCTTGTATCTCCCAATATTTTCCAACTATCTCTGCAGTTAAGTTGGGGCATGTGACTAGTTCTGGCCAATGGACCATGAGTAAAATGAGGTAGTTAAGAAATAATGTGCCTTCCATCTCTCCATTCCCTGCCTTGGAAAACCTCCAGATGTCCTCTCTACAACTTTGAGGAAGACTGCCCGTCCACATAAAACTTTGCATGAGGAAAGTTAAACTTATTTTGTTAAGCCTTTGATATTTTGTCGTTTTTCTCTTATGGCAGCTACATTATCTTAATCCAGAGATAAATTTTTTGAAATGAGGTATTGCTGAAATTAAAAGCCTAAATTATATGCCTTGTATTCATGTGAAGCAGGCAGTGATAAAATTAATATCAGAGGAAAGAAAGAGTGAAATTTCTGTTATTCAGTGACCAAAAAAGAGAGAGGGAGGGCAAGAGGGAGGGAGAAAGAGAGAGAGAGAGAGAAACCAGCACTTGTGGTAACTTAGGCATTAGGCCAGACCACATGCATAGCAGAAGAGTATAGAAAAGATAACAATTAGAAAAAAAGTTCAGCTAATGCTGATTACTTCTGTCAAGATATTATAAGGAAGTAATAAACTCAGAGGAAAAAGTTGGCCAATTTGAAAAGAGAATTTATTTTAATTACAGAGAAAAAGAGAAATTTGGGACCACACAGGGCTGAAAAAACTGATCTTTTATCCATCTCAAAAAGTATGAGATAGGTACAACAACAGAAGAAAATGTGAGGGTGAACGTCCCACCAAACCTCCTTGCTGGCCAAAGTGATCACACTCTGATATCACCTTTAAGCCTGGAAGCCTCTCTGTGGCTACTATTAAGTCAGGAAAGACAAGTGTAGAGATAAGAAAGAAAGATATACAGCAGATCTGAACACTGTGCTTCAGACGGATGTAGGGTGTGGTTCCCAGCATGTGGCACTGAGCATGCTGATGAGGAGCCTACCACACTTTTTCAGTGTTAAGAGGTTAAGGAACTGTACTGCCAAATAAACAAGGAGCTTCGACCATTGTGAGGCTTTGTTCATGACATGTCAACATTCTATCAAAATGGATTGCCACCCCACAGAAACAACTAAGAAACCACAGACAATATATAGACAATTGTTTTGACACCAGAGTACAGCAGTGAAGGATCTTTGAGACAAACAGGGTGAGCTGTACAGTTGTGCTGTACAGTTGTTCAAGCTTACAACCCAGAGAAGGTTTCCAGTCAGGGCACAGAAAGGAGAATTTAGGAGCATGGCAATCTCCCTGAGCTGAGATAGATCTGAGAGTCGGGGGTAGTAACATGGGTAGATTTTGCAGGCAGAGTGCCAGAGAGAAGAGAGCTACACCAAATGAAAATTCTAGACATATACAGAGGACACATCTCAAGTATTCAGCTAAATACTGATCAGCACATGCATGTAATGAAATACCCAAGACTGAGGAAGAAACCACTGAGGAAAGGATTAGAGGGAACAGGCCTATCAGTCAGAGTGGAAAAACCTAGTAATACATAGAGCTTCAATTACAGTGCTCAGAAGGTGTCCCAGTAGAGCCTGAGCTCTACGTTGATCAGGCGTCCCTGATTCGACTTCCCCATGCAGTGGGACACTCCTGCTTATCAGCAGCGCTGGTGGCCCCTTCAAGACTACTCTTAAGGTGGCTATGAGGATTCTACTTATCAATGCCGACACTAATTGCCACCAGAGGAAAGGCACGACTGACACACAAGTTAGTTGCAAGAATCACACAGGCAGTTTGTTGCTCACAAATCCTTTTGGTGTGCCTGGGTACAGCTTAAGGGGGCCCCGTCAGCGTGCTCCTCTCAGCTGTCTTTGGTCAAAGCGGCATGAAGACAATCCAGGTCAACATTGAAGTCTGGGCGACTACCGCAGCGGTGGGAGGGAGGGGGGCTTAGCTTTAGTACCTTTCCTGGCCTAGGCCTTCTAACAGGTGTCAATCTACAGGATTATCACCTCAAACCACCTTTTTTGGGAGTTCCTCGCAGTGAGCCCTTTTTATGTTAATTTACTGAAATGTTACATCAAGCCACTTTTAAGGTGTTCCTAGGGAAGCTTCTTGTTTATGTTAACCTACAGAGTTGTGACATCAAGCCACTTCTTATCTATGTATAACTTCACACACACACTAACTGGGCCCTGCGCGAAAGGCAGAGTCTGCCTATCATATCTGTACACACTAGATTAATTCCTATCCAGATGGCATAACTTTATTTAATTTCCTTAATTGCTTTTAATATTATATCCTGATTATTTTTATATATCTTCCATATTTATCTATATTTCTATATATTTAATTACTATAACATTATATTACTGCAACAGAAGGCTTGTGTCTCAAGGTAAGGAAGAATTAGTCCTTGACTCAATGCTGCTATACTCTAGTCTAACAAGACTTAAAAGCAAGATCCAAAGGATCAAACTGTTACCAAATAATTTAACAATGTCCCAGAATAAAGCTCAAGAACATTTGTAGGAATACAAAAAACAAACAAAAACTTTCTAGTCACCAACAAGTAAAATCCAGTGTCTGACATTCAATAAAAAATTATCATACTTGCAGTCAGTGTGATCAATAATATGGAAAAAAAAACAATTAAAGGCAAATCACAGATGACACAGAGATAGACTTAATTGGCAAGTACATTAAAACAATTATAACTACATTCTATATGTTCAAGAAGCTATAGAAAAGATTGAATATGTTAAGTAGAGACATGGAGATATAAAAGAGAACCAAACTGAACTTCTACTAAAAAAAAAAAATGAAAACTACAATGTCAAAAATAAAAAATTCCCCCCGCAAAAGTAAAAAATACTCTCACAGGATTAATGGCAGATTAGATATTGCAGGAGAAAAGATTAGTGAACTTGAAGACATAGCAGTAGAAACTACCCAAAAGTGAATCACACAGAGAAAGAAATGTCCTGGGAAAAAAATTAAAAAACAAAGCTTTAATGATTTGTGGTTTGACCATACACATAATTCTAGTCCCTAAAGGAGAAAAGGGTAGGAAGAGAAAAAAATTTTTGAAGAAATAATGCTGAAATAAGGGTCAAAACTATTTCATATTTGATGAAAACTATAATCTCATTGCTCTAAGAGCTCAAAGATTCCAAAACAACAAAAATGAAGATAATAAACAGCAACTCCCACAAAAAAACCACAGTAATAGAGAAAAAAACATAAGAATGATAGCACATTTTTAATCAGAAGAAATATATACATTAAATATAAATGGTCTAAATCCAATCGAAAGGCAGAAACTTTCAGATTAGATAAAAGAAACAAACAATATCTATTGTCTAAAAGAGATATGCCTTAGACTCAAGAACATAAATACTGTAGGTTGAAATTAAGACATGGAAAAATATATCAGGCTAATAGTAATTATAAGAGAGCAGGAGTGATTATATTATTATGAGCTGAGTTAGATTTTATGGCAAGAAATATTATTAGAGATAAAAAAAACAAATTAAATGTTATTTTAAAATAGTGGGACTATAGTAATAATACAGAGAAAAATCCCGAATGATTCTACACAATATAACTGCTTGTCTCTGTGTATGTAAGTATATATATTATTGTTATTATATATATTGTTTAACCGTACTCATTGTATTGTATAATAAGCACCCTATAGCAGTGCAATAGAAACTTTGGACAGTTGAAGGGAAAATATTCCTAAACCAATACTCCTGTTAAAGTAACTTTGAAAGGTTTTTTTCTTTTTTATTTATTCATTCAGTGACAGGAGGGGAGGCAGAGAGACAGACTCCCGCATGTGCCCCAACCTGGATTCACCTAAGCAAGCTCACTGGGGGATGATGCTATGCCCATCTGGGGCATTGCTCCATTGCTCAGCAACCGAGCTCTTCTTAGCGCCTGAGGTGGAGGCCATGGAGCCATCCTCAGTGTCCAGGGCCAACTTGCTCCAGCCGAGCCATGGCTGCAGGAAGATTAGAGAGAGAGAGAAGTGAGAGGGAGAGGAGTGGAGAAACAGATAGGTGCTTCTCCTGTGAGCCCTGACTGGTAATTAAACTCAAGACATCCATATACCAGGCTAACGCTCTTACCACTGAGCAAACTGGTCAGCGCTACTTAAAAAATTTGTATACATTCTTTTCCTATCTTTATTCATCTGCATATACATTTTACCTAGAGTAATAACAGTGTAAAGACGCTTGTTACAATTTGTTCACTTTATGTGATCACTTTTAGTAGCTGTAATAAAATTTCACAGTGTGTATATCAGCATTTAATTATTCATCTTCTCAATTTTGGGTAATTTCAATGTCTTCAAAATTTTGCTATTGTGAATATCTTCCTGCATATAACCTTTTCCTCATCAAAATTATTTTTCTAAATTAGGTAACAAAAACTGTGCTTACTAGGTTACTTTATATTTTAACTTCCCAGACCAGGGGTCCCCAAACTCTTTACACAGGGGGCCAGTTCACTGTCCCTCAGACCGTTGGAGGGCCACCACATACAGTGCTCCTCTCACTGACCACCAGTGAAAGAGGTGCCCCTTCTGGAAGTGCAGCAGGAGGCCGGATAAATGACCTCAGGGGGCCGCATGCGGCCCGCAGGCTGTAGTTTGGGGATGCCTGTCCTAGACTGTCACTCCACCTTTTTATTGACTCACCATCTTTTGGATCAAATACGTGAAGGCTGACAACAGCATTTAACCAATCCACCCTCTGTTTCCTTGCTTCAACTTGAACCCCAGCCTATCTGGTATGTTGGCACATCTGATACCCACTTTCCCGTCTTAGGACCTCTGTCTAAAGGCATGGAACAAGCCTTTTGAAAAAGAGTGCTTAAACTCTCCACTGTTTAGGGAAAAACGTATCACGTCCTTTAAGAAGACATACTACACGTAATCAACTAAAATACCTAGAATGTAAAAGAAGTTTAGATTTCACCAAGAAAAGGAGGGGTAAGAAATAAATATATGAAAGGGAAAATAAGCTAGGAAGTTTACCCAGGGAGTCTTCATGGAGGAAATAATCTGGAGTTGTAGCTTAATATAGCCCTAGACCTAACATGTTGAAAAAAAAATAAGATAAGCTACCAAATGTACATCTCTTCTTTACCTGAGATCTTTTCTTTGTACGTGCTCTGATTGGGACTTGGCAAAGTGGATTAAGCTAACGTTGATTGAGGAGTGAATTGGAACCCAACGGCAGTGCAGAGGGTCAGAGTATCCAGGATTAAATTCCTGACTGTATCACAAGCTACAGAGATTTGGGCAAATTCCTAAGAGCTGTAAGCCAGACTTCCTCATCTGCAAACTAGGAAGAACTATGTACTGTATATGCATTTCATCTGGTTGTAGGAAGAAGTGAAGTGTTTATATCTGTAAATAGCTAAGCCCGGTAGGCGATAGCTACATATGAAATTTCTCCCAATTCAAGGCACTTTCTCAGGCTTCCTGTGATCCATGGCTTCTCTCAAGGATCCTCATCTATAAACTATGCTCTAACCATAGTGAATAGCCACAAATAAAAGATAAAAAAGGCTTGTTGGATGGATGTCACTGGTGATCAGATTCATCATCCCCTCTGAAGAATCTCTGAGTGAATTAAATTAGGTCAAGACTGAAATAAACAAAGGGAAACTCACAGGTCCCTTCTAGGTGTTGACAAGTTCACCAGCTCCCACTAACAGTGTCTCTGAAGGAATGCTCGACTTCCGTTTTGTGACTACATGAAAACGAAAAACAGTCAAAAGACCATTGCTCTTCTGCAGTGGAGTTGAATTCGTGGCCATTTTGTATTTCTTTGTTTGAACAAAAAGGAGAATAATGCAACAAATTTTCCAAGGATTTAAAAAAACCCTCACAGAAACAAAGGAAATGATTCCAAGAGTAACATACCACTTTTCTTTAGTCCTCAAATGCTGATTAAATAGTCATTAATGATTCACTTGGGCCGTTGCCTTTACCATATTAAGGATTCTACTAGCTGATGTGAGAATGACTGATGCTAGACCATGGCAGTATGGGAGCCTGTTATTTGGAGATAGGGAATGGCAGGGACTGTCAGCAGAGTCTAGATCTGATTCAGCTCCCATGCCACTAAAATGGGGACCCTGAGCAGAGCGAGGGTCTCCACCTCTGTGAGTCTCCACCGCGGCTGGCCAGATACCAGGGACTAATTCTGTGCATCAGATCTTCATTCTGTTGCCCATGAGGCCACAGGTAGCTTTTACAGAATCGAGTAGCCGGGTACCTCTTGGCAAGTGCCCAAATCGTGTTCCCTACTCTGGCTGAAGGATCAGAATCAACCCTGCTGATTTATTTACAGACTTTGTGAGTGGGAATGGAATTTAAAGCAGTTTTTAGTTCCAAGTGCGGACACTGGGTTTGACCCACACATCTACATTTCATTTTAGTCCCAGAGAGAGCCCGGGGCTTGGTCACTTTTTGATTTGCCCCAGCACTGTTGTCCTTTCAAACGCTGACTCCTCTGGTCTCTCCATGCCTGACCCCGGTCACTGGCATACCATCCAGAGGACTGTGAATATCACAGATTTTGTCTTCCTTCAGCACCCGGCAGCCAGGAAAACAGCTAACCCGAGCCTGACTGGGAGCTGGTTCCTCCTGAGCTGTGCAAGTGTAATTATAAATATATAATATATATTTTTACCCAGATGTAGAAAAATGTAACTATACAAAGGTTTCTAGCTACCTTGTGTTGATTTCAAAAGCCAAAAAAGAAGAAATGTTTTCCTGGGATTCATTTAAGGAATAACTTGGTTTCAGGGATGCTTTGTGCTTCTCTGTTAATTAGGCCTTGCTTTCACCTTGCAAACTATTTCAGGGTCCTGACATTATTTTAGGAAAAGAAGAGAACAAAACAACAAAGGGTTCCCCCCACTTTCCTTCTGTTTCTACATCATCTCCATGTTCCCCGTACAGAGTGTTGAGTTGATTCCCTCTAGAACTCTCCAAGCGGCTGTCTTGATTCTGTGGTTCCCTCCCCTCTGCCCAGAGGTAGCTCCCTCTTATTGATGGAGGTTGTGTTCAGGCTCTCTGCCTTCCTTGGTGTGCTTGTTTGCATTTTCCCTGCCTGAGGCCAGGCTAACTGCTGGGCTTTCCTCCTAAGAGGAAGAGGCGGGAGTTTGGATAAGCAGCAGTTTGGGGGGGCGGGTTATGACCAGCCAGTGTAATAAAATGCATTCAGGGGTCACCTGAGAAACTTTAATCAGCACCAGGGGTCACTGGATAGCACTTCTAGACGGGGGAGACAGAAATGAGGAACAGAGATTTCATGGGGGGGGGGAGAGTTGGGGGCGGGGCCTAGGGATAGAAGGTCCTCGAGTTATCAGAAATAACTTTTGAAAAAAACAAATCAATGTGTTTTGCAATCAGAATCAGGTAAAAGGAGCTATTATAGCCCAGCGGAAACCAGAGCCCTGCTGCAAAGTTTAGATGAGAATTTTACCCTAAGACTTAGGTAATTTTTTTTCCCCCGTGTGCCATTTTGCACGAAAGTTTGGCCTTATGATTGGTCTCAGGATGGATATCAGATATCTCACCCTGAAGGAAGAAACATTCCCACCAAATCCTGCCCTGAAAGAAGGGGAAAAAAATTCAGCATCCAATAATCAGAGCTTGGGCAGACAGATTGGCACCACTTTTTTCCCCCCTGCTCCAGCCTCTCTTTTATTTTCTGCTAGAAATAAGACTGCAGACTTTGAGTCACAATTCACAAATATTTGGTAGTATTATGTTGCAAGGAACTGGGGGTTGAGGGTGGGGGGAGAACCCAGAAGAAGGTAATTCTTAAAAGCTTTCCCTTTGCTCACGCAAACAAACTTTATGCTTCTCAATAAATCTCCTGTTTAGTAAGTGGCCATTAAAATAACAGATCATTTGATTAAATTTTTGTTTTCTTTTCACAACAGTCATTTGGGGTTTTGGGGGACCTCCAAATGCAGCCTCGGCCATGATGTCATTAGCATTTTATTAATGCATTCGAAAGGTTAAAAGCTCTTACTTTTTATAGGGCTTTTAAAAGCAAACATTTGATTGTCTCTTGCATAAACTGACTCTGAACCCATTAAAATGTGACAACAACTTCAGAACTGACCCTGTTTAAGGGTAAAAAATTGATCAAGGATTTGCCACATTTTTAATTGCTTTGAATGATATGGAAACTGAACAGAGGCCAACATTTGGGCATGGAAAGAATTAAATCCAGCCCAACACCTTTTGATATAATAATGATATTTTTTAAATTAGGGTTTTTTCCCCTCCTTTTAGAGTTGAATGATTCTTTATGGCACAAAAATAGTTTGTACTTTGAAAGGTTTATTTTTTTTCCCTTCTCTAGTCCAGTCACAATGCAGTCAGTGTGTATTTAAAAATAAAATGGAAATTTAAATATATATATGTTTCAGGTGTCCTAGCCTGAAAAAAGAATGCTTAGAGCAGCAACTGTAAATTCGCCTTTGTTGTTTATTTGGATGGTGAAGCATGGGCGACTGTGTGGAGTTGGAATGATGTTATCAAACTTTTAACTTGAGGCAGTTTGGGGAATTATGTAATAAACCACTATAAAATAAAACCAATAGTGCTGGGTCTATGTGGCCATTTCTTGTGATTTTTAATTTTGTCTCATTCACATCACATGTATTTTCAGGCTGGAGTACCCACTGAATAATATTTTGAATGCAAAAGAGAAAATTCCTGTTCCCCCACCCCCGCAACTTTTACTCAAAATAAAAATGTACACACTCCATTCTATTTTTTTTTTCCTCTTCTTACATCACTGATCAGGAAGAGTGTTCCATTTATCTTGATTGCTTTATTCATTTATTTAATTTTAGTGACTCTAGTACATCCTCCCTCCCCGCCCCCCGCGCTTATTAGGTCTTTATTTATTTATTTGTATCCCTCACAAGCACACTCCTGAAAAACCATCTTCCTGAGCCTTTCTTTTTTAATTGTGTCTGCGGTCTAAGGCATGGGGGGTGGGGGCTACTTCACTAGCAGGAGCCGATCAGCAGATAAGCTTGCATCTCAAGCACTTAATTATACAAACAAGTCTTTCTGGAGAAAGTCTTCCGACAATTACCTCCCGAAATAAATAGACCTTGGTGACTGTCAATAGTAATAAAACCCGCACAATCATTTCTTAAAGCTTTTATTGTTTGTCTGTAATTAGCATGTTGATGTGATTAAAGCTGCATTTGACTTTTGATAAACCCCAGACTCCTATAGATAACATTTCCAGCAGTTCAAAGCTGCTTTCATTAGAAGCGATATTTATCTGATTTGTAACCAATCAATTGGAAATAAAACTTTCCTGTGGTATGCCGTTAAAGCCGCCAGCGGCAGCCCTGGCTCCCCCAAGTCCCTCTCCTCATCTCTGTCCTTGGGTGAGATGGATTCCATATGGCCAGGCACGGGGGACCGGGCAGGGACCAGGAAGGTAGAGAAGGCGGCTCTCTGGAGAGTCCCTGCAGACACACTGCCTGATTTCTACTCGCTGCTGTTCGAAGGCACGGGAACTGCTGTAACCAATTTTCTTGAAAAAATAGACTTTCGTGTGGCAGCAGAAAAGCCTGTGGAACTGGAGTGTGTGAAGGGTGTGTTTGCAATGTTTACTCTGCATCCACACTGTTATGTTTGATGCTTTTCCCAGACCCTCCCCATTCTGACTTTAACCTTGTCCCCTTTACTTGCCCAATGTTATTTGTCCCTCTGTTTCCATACTCTTTTTCATCTTCTCCTTCCTTCCTTCCTTCCCTCCTTCCTTCCCTCCTTCCTTCCTTCCTTCCTTCCTTCCTTCCTTCCTTCCTTCCTTCCTTCCTTCCTTCCTTCCTTCCTTCCTTCCTTCCTTCCTTCCTTCCTCCCTCCCTCCCTCCCTCCCTCCCTCCCTCCCTCCTTCCTTCCTTCCTTCCTAAGTTTCCTTGTTTGGGATTACAGAGCTCTAAATTTTGAGTGATCTTCAAAAGGTTATTTAGCCCAGCAAGTAGGCCGAGGATGCTCTAAATGTTCCTAGGAGATAAAGACGCTAATAGCACCTTCACTTTAACCACCGCTGCCTTCCACAGCTCAATTTCCGTATCACTTCACCTTTACACAAATCTACTTATTCTTGTTTTGAATAGGAGGGAGGATTAAAGAAAGAGTAAAAGAAAGAGCAAGAGAAAAAAGAGAGAAAGGGAGAAAGAGAGAGAGAGAGAAAGAAAGAAAGGAAAGAGAGAGAGAGAGAGAGAGAAAGAAAGAAAGAAAGAAAGAAAGAAAGAAAGAAAGAAAGAAAGAAAGAAAGAAAGAAAGAAAGAAAGAAAGAAAGAAAGAAAGAAAGATAGAAAGGCTACCTTCAGACTCTGTACTTATTCAAAGCACTTCTTCCCTCTTATCCACCATACTCTCCAAACATTCCATACTTTTAGACATGGACTAGAGAAAAGAAAGTATTTTCTATAATGGAACCAGTGTTGACATGCAGAACTTGACGGATTCCCAGCCATGCCTCATTCAAATCTGTCTTTGACTGTATGGTAAACATATGCTGAAGATGCCATGCTTTTTAAGTGGAGTTTAATGAGAATGCAGGTAAACAAAACACTTTATTGCTATTAAAAATGGAAAGATGAGGTCTATATATCTGTGAGTCCATTTTCACTAATCTGGACATGTTCAGAGGCTTTCAAGTTTTATTTAATTATATGGTATCCCAGTGTCCGTTTCAAGTGTTTTCTCACTGTAATTGACAACTTTCTAATCTTACACAATTCCAACCTCATTTAAGCACACGTGTGTCCTTACACAGGTAGTTCAACTGCATCCTCCTGAAAGCACTGATTCTTTTCTAATTTTAGAATGACCTCAGTTGCAATGTTGACTATCTTAGATATGAACGCCACTTCATGTGTCTGTCACCCAGAAGCGATTGCATTTAAAAACTGAAGAGGTAGGAGAGGGGGGATTATTCCTGTTAAATGAACAACTAATTAGATAGAAAGATTGGGTGTGACAAGTACATCTCTCCTGCCTGGGCTTTCTGAATATTCTCCCAGCCAGGGGAGTTTCTGTAGAGCGCCAGGCTCAGGGAAGAGGTCAGTGGTCCACTATGTGCCTCCTGAAAGAAGCTTTTATCCCATAGTTTAAACATTTTCCTTTCCATTTACTTTAGAAAATATTTTAGAAATCATTAAAAATCCATTTTAAATAAGTTAACAGTAAAGTGGCCTTTACTTTAAACGCATTCTCTCATTTCTCCATCTCCTAATTAATACACATTAAGGTAAGACTGTTGGCAAATATGTTGTGCTACCAAAACACAAAATATTTGTTCTCATCATCTTGATTTCGGATCCATCAATTTAAGATTATTAATCATGTGTTTGTTGATAAAATTTTCATTTCTGTTGAAAAAAATAAGTGAAGTCTGTTTTTGAAACGAAAGTTGGAAATATTTCTTTTTGCACATAAATTACCTTGTATTTTGGCACCCATGCGAACACACACACACACACACACACACACACACACACACACAAATGAAAAAAAAATAAAACCCAGAGGTTCAGAGCCTTCAGAACTCGAACAGTGCCTTTAAAATATACTCTGCACATAACTGAAACCACAGTGATAATATTTCAAGTAATAGAAAAAAAATGGTTTGCAGATTTGCAAACAGAGGAATCTTATACTTCTGCAAAGTTTTATTCTTGCAGGATTTGTCTGGCTTATGGACAAGTAAGATCAAGATAATATCAAACAACTGAATTTTTTTTTTTAATTGGTGCTTGAGTATGGGTTTGTCTGTGTGTGTTTATGGGTCTGGGTACAGCGAGGACACACAGGTGACTGTGACACCAGAATTCAGCTGTTTATTTTGTGCGTGTCTTCTCTTAAATTACCTGCCAAATATATAACTCCTTAATTATTATTATTATTATTTTGGTTAGAAAAACATATACTTACCCCGCCATTGGCTATAGCTATACCACGACAACTATCGGAATGAACACAGAATTGTTTTCCTTTATAATGCCGGAGAGCTGGGGAGAGCTGAGCGTCTGAAAGTCATTGAGGCCCTGGCCTGCTGGTTTCAGTTTCTACCCGTGTTTAGCGGCGTGTAGACATGGCCAGTGGCTCTGTTCCCTCTCTGATGAGGGTCCTTGTCACCTGCAGAGGCAGGATATTTCAAGAGTGCTCGGCAGAGCAGCTGCAGAAGTGACTGGAATGACATTCTCGGGGCCGCAGACTTCAGCAGGGGAGGTGTGAACGTTTGCTCTCGCAGGTAGTCACACAGCGCCCTTGCAGCTGCTCGCCTCTACCTCGGGTGGCTTTCTCCCGCATCAGTCTTTGCCCTCGTGGGCATTATTGCCTTTATTTCTGTTTCCTGAAATTAACATGACGGTGTTGTAAAACTTCTCCACACAAATGGGGCTTTTCAGTTTTGTTCCTAAATCCTACTATGTCATCCACAAATGGCTGTGTGTCTATGTCACTTTGGGGGGTGGGGAAGAAACTGACAAAGAGGAAAAAAGCTTCTTATTTCAAGTTCTACTTGGAGACAGAGTGGGCTTCATGCTTCCCAGGCAAGTCTTATAAAGAAGTAGAACATCCATGACAGGACAGGGTCTAAAAAACAGGAATAAATACTTGGATTTCTACTGTCCCCTTAGACTACCAGGCTAATAATTAAAGTTTAAGCAACTCACAGCTTGTTAAAGGGATTGACTTCACCTTTTTTTTTTTTACATTCCTGATCAGAAGCACACTTATGAGGGTGTTCTGACGTGAGTTTTCCAAAGTCTGCTCGTACATGGGCGGAAACAATAACACCCACTCCATCCACGCCAGCGCCCCACACAATGGGAATGTGGACGGAGATACCGTGGGTTTTGCTTTCTCTTGTGTGTGTTCGTGATGCCCTTGCACACGCAGGCCGCAGCCATACATGTGTCTGTGTACATGCAGATAAAAATCACCATCTTTTCAGGTCTGTAGGTGGCTACATGGATAGCGGCAGGCTGTTTCTCATGTGTCCACAACTTGAGCCCATATTGTTCCAAAGCCAGTTTAAAAGAAAACAAAAATAAAAGTGGTCCAATAAAATGGAACAGAGTCCCGTAAAGGAGAGAGGAGTCTGGTAAACTCCCCTCTCTGGGTCTCATTCAGAGCATCTCGGAGGATGCTTGCGAAGGAAGCCCTCTGCACAAAATGGCGCCCTAAGCAGATCTGCCCTCAGGGAGGGGGGTGCCGGGGAGCTGCAGACTGGCGCAGGGAAGCGGTCACGGGCGCACGTGCATTTGCATGTGCGAACACGGCTCGGTGACCCGCCCTCCCCCCAGCCTGCTCTTCACGCGCTGCGTGGGCCCCGTGGAGGCGGGCAGACGGCACTCCAGAGACGCCTCTGTCGTGTGCCCGGGTCTGGGCAGTTTTTGCAGAGTCATCACAGAGCCCAGAAGAAAGAACACTTAAAAAAAAAAAAAGAAATTTTAAAATGAAAGAAAAGAAAAAGAAGAGGTGGGGGAGGGAGAGAGAAAGAGCAGGCACTCTCGGCCCCCATGGAAGCAACTAACTAAAAACAGACTGAGCAAAGATGAGGAATGAGGAAAGAATAAAAAAGGTTTGGAGTCAGGCAGACAAATGCACGAGAGAAAAATTCACATGGCTTCAGAGCAGGACTTGGCATCCGGCTCAGAAAATGTGCGTGTGTGTAGTTTTTCATTTTTATTTCTGGAAGAATATTTTTGCAGTTTCTTTTTACAGAAAAAGAAGAGTTATTTTCCTTCTTTGACAACAGTGGGGAGACCACCCCCACCCACAGTCTTTCTTCAAAAACTCAACTTCCTCTAACCTAATGCAGTTGTTAAAAGTGTTTTTTCTTGTGCTGAATCACCAAGTCACTTCCTACTGTCTCTAACAGAGCACTAAAACCCAAATGTCTGGACCTCCTGTTTTTCCAACCAGATTTCTAACACCCTCTTAGGAGGAGACCGAGGACCGTTGGCTCATTTCAGAAGGAGTCAGGGTGCAGGTCAGGCCAGTTTGCGTTCTGATTACTGTGACTAGTCTAAGCAGCCCCGGGGCTGAGGTCTGCAAGTATTTGGTTTATTAGCTCTAACCCAATGACGGCTTGTGCGCTAATGAATGTCTGAAATGCTTGTCTCTGATTAGGAATTTTTAACGCTGTCCTCTTGGCCTCTGCTGCACTTTCCTGCTTATAAACGGAAGCTTAACACCCTCAAATCATCCGTGGAGCTGTGTGAGGTGGTGAGGGGGGGCACCCGGAGAGGGAAAATGTACCATTGTGATGTTAATTTCCCTTTCCCCTTTGACCAGGAGGGGTCATATATATAGATAATTGGAGAGAACCGTCCCTTTGGAAATGAGAAAACCTAAGGGAAACGCAGAAGTTGGTTAAACCAGGGGGAATACCTTTTTCGTAAGAAATACCCATTACGTTCACACTGGGTTATTCCTCTCTGTGCGGTGATCAGAGCACCAGGCTTCTGACTGCTCCAGGAGCCAGGGCAGCCGTGTGGACGTTCCCACTCAGGGCTGGCCCTGCGAGGCTGGACTTGGGGAGACGAGAGCTTCAGAACAGCTTCCAGGGACGTTTGTTTATTTCCGTGACAGACGTGCTCTAAGCGCAATGAGTCTCAGTGACTGTCCAAAGAGCAGCATGTGAGCATCTATTTTCTGTGCTTCTCCCTTGCCATTCCGCGCTCTTTCCCCCGCCGCCTGCCTTTGCCACGTGGTGTAGGCGCACCCCACAGAAGTGGGGAGGTGGCTCTCCACGCTGGGGTGGCCAGTGTTGTTGCCCTGTAAACATGGGTGTAGCCTGCAAGTCCCTGTGTCTTGGAGAGGGGTCTCATGAAATCCGTGGTCTATCTTATGTGTCCCCATTTGCTGTACTTTTTACATTAGAAGTGAGCTCTTCAAAGGGTGGACCATTCAGGTGCGGTAGGGAGACTTGTGAGGATGACCGTGATGACCCATCATTAGTAGAGTAGAAACCCTTTACTGGGGCAGAGGGTGGCAGCTATGGGGGACATTCCTTATAATCCCAAACAAGGAGCCAGAATGTTATTTCTATCCGTTTCTGCTGTTGATCAAAAGTTTTGGATGAGTGATCATCTGGCCACTCCCATGTAGTAGGAATAGCATGACCTTAAAGTCGGACAGGTCTGAGGCTGGTATTCGCTGTACTGCATAGTCACTGTGTGACTATCAACTCCCCTGACCCTCAGTCCCCTCACCTCTAAAATGCACACCATCTCTAAGGGTTGTTAAGAGAAGATGCAGAAAGTGCTCAGTATGTTAAATAAATGAACAAACAACAACAATAACAAATCCTCAATACTCAATGAAGGTCAGTTCTTTCTTCTCTCCTAAAAATAGAACGGTTTCTGAAGTGAACCATTTTGTTGCAAAGCATTCCAAAGTCTTAGCTGTCACTTCTCTTTAACAGCCGATGCCCTTGCTCGACCCTGGCAGGCTGGTGCCATTGTAGGAGTTAGAGGAGGCTAATGAACGACGTCTGAAGTGGGCTACCTCTGCTTTGCCGGCTGCTTCTCTTGCCAAATAGTCATAGACCGTATTCTGACGCTCTAATGATCAGAATTTTCCTATGTTTGCAAACGTTGTGGCAAGAGCTAGAGATAGATTATTCTGCTTATTCCACATCACACTTGCATCAAGTAGTTATTCCCCCGTTACATGTGAGAGGATTGAAACTCAGAATGGTGAGAATGTTCTCCACCACCCAACAGGTGGAGAGGAGATTCAAGCCCAGTTCTACTGGGTTCTACGTCTCAGCCTCCTGACCACTTGTATCCCGCCTCCCGCTCTGAGACCAGATAGGACAGGATGTCACCAGAGCATCGCTACAGATGGCGCCTCCCATCTTGGAGGGCAGCAGTTCACTTTCCCATCGAGGGAACTCATTCCATGTTTTGAGAGTCCTGGTTTTCTCCATGTCTTCCCTTTGAATCTGACAGTCATCCTTGTGAAGCCAAGAGGGACACTCAAACCACTGTACGAAATGTGTCGTCACAGGGAATAAAAAGAAGAGCACTGTATTCTTTGCAGGTCCCCTGGCCTGCTCCCCCCACCTTCTAGCCTTCTTCTGCAGGGTCGCTAAGTGCTACTTTCCATTTACTGGAACATTTTCACAATGAACATTTTAGAACTGTGCTTGCCGCATGTGGCTATTAGGAACGTGATATGTGACTGGTCCAAACTGAGATATGCTTTAAGTGCAAAATATACCACTGGATTTCGAAGGCTTCATACAAAAACAAACAAAAAGGATATAAAATTTTTTGTTACTTGATTACACATTGAAATGATAGTATTTTGAATATGAGTTAAATGAATACATTATTAAAATTTTTTGAACTGTTTCTTTTTAAAAATGTGGCTACTAGAAAATTTTTAATTACACCTATACATATGTAACTTGCAGCTTGCATTATATTTCCATTGGACAGCATTGTTCCGTACCCTCAGGAATGGAATGTACCAGATGTTTAAAAATGTAGTAAATCCACACCTCGCCCTGTACAGTCTCATAGAACAATAAAAAAGCAAATGCTTCTCTATCCTCCACCCTAGGCTGTTTTACTGAGTTGAGTACAAGGTACTTTGTAGGCTCAGAGAGATAGTTGAGTCTTTGGCATGTGGCTAATGCTAAAGTGAGCATCCTTTCATCATCCTTGTTTATGGTTAAAGGGAATTATTTCTTTATTTACACCAGAAATACTGCTCTTTGTGTTTACAGGGGAATGGATAGACTTATTCCTCAAAAACCATGAAGTTAGCACTTGAAAATTTCAGGCATTTGTTTCCAGTTTTGCTGGGTGTGGGCAGTGGGTAGGGAGAGAGGTATGGAGCAGAGGACCAATGGAGAGCTCTGTGGAACAGACTCCAGGTTGAAGGATGCTCATGGACCACCCTGTGCATTCATGGCGAACACAAACACAAAGGTGTTTCCAATCCTCAGTTCTCCACCCAAACACAATAGAAGAGTATCCAGGGTAACCAACACTGCTGAAGACCAGAGTCAGCTCTGATCACTGTTCCCTGAGAATCAAATGGAGTGTTCACCCCCCACCCCCAAACACCTAGACCTGTGTGTTCCGGTCACAGAGAGGAGGCTACAGCTGATTTCCATCTTGAAGGAAGGAATTGTTCATGCCCGTCAGCTTGCCTGCCTCCCGTCCGCCCGCCCGCCTGGGATTGCAGCTGAGCCATATTTAGCCTCCAAAGCTACATGTTTTAGTGCCTGGCTTTTTTTAACTGGCATATGTTAAGAGCTTTGAATTAACAGGTGCATAAAAACTGTCAAAAAACACTTAAATCTCAAGACAGACTGTCAGTTGTATTAAAAAATATGGTGTTACATAACCATGCACTCTCAACACGTCCAGCGTGTTACAGCTCAGAAAGTCTTTTCTCCTTCCTAGCGACCCAGCAATGTTAATCCAGCCCAGGAGACAAAAGGCCGTGGTCCTTTAGCCCCTCGATGGAGGATACAGGTGGTGTATGTGTGCGCACACGCGCGTGTCTGTGGGGGCGGGGGCTGGATGAAAATCACGGAGGGGACCGTTTTTTCCTTCTGCCACTGAGTCTTCTTTCACTTTCCAAGATCCCCATTTGTAAACTAAACTGATGGGAAAAAGAACTCCCAGGGCTCTGGGAGGCACACTTGAAATTGTTCCTTTTAAGGAAGATAAACAATTTTCGTGTAGTATGGTGACATTTCAATTAAAATTAACAGAGGACGGCAGAGAGAGGGAAAATGCGTTGTCTGAAGCTTTGCGAATTACTGTTTCAAGCGAATGCATAAAGGACGTAACTCGGCTAAAGTACGCTAAAGCGGAGGAGGCTCAGTGACGCCCGCTTTCAGCCGTTTTACCACATCTTTAAAGACAACAGCTATGTACTAGTGACTCTAAAATTGGGGTGAGGGAACCTGCCATTTCTGGGTTAAGTACTCTCTTGCACATGATATGCATCATAAAAGCATCTTAATTGAAGCAAATCAAAAGTTTAATGAGGCCTTGGCTGTGTTTTGTAGAAGTGAGGTCTTGGTTTCAGCACTGGATCCTAGTCCACCAAAGCCCTGGATGAGCACCGCCAAGTCAACTGCTTTTTCAAAAGCTCATTTATTTTAAAAATTGTAATATGATGGTGGATGGGGGTGGGATGGGAGAGAAAGGCTTCTTACTATTTATTTTGGTTCTAAAGAGAACAAAATGTTATGATTGATGAACTCCCGCCTGGAATACTAGTGTCACTTCCAGACATCCCCATGTGGACTCCCAGAGCCTCGCCACTGACCCGATGAGGCAGGGCTTTGCATGCTTGCTTTTTGGTTTGTCCTGCGTCCGGGGCATTGAGATGGCTTTTGGTTTTAGTTTTTTATGTTAATGTGTACTCCAGGAGGCTGTCCTAGGTCAGGGTTTCCAGGAATCGGCTTGAGATGGAGACAGGGCACAGCATTTTACTGGGGAGTAGGTTTAAGGACAGCTGTACAAGGGTCAAGGAAGCCAGGACTGGGTTCTAATGCAGTTGCAACAGAGGACTCCGCCGGTCCCCTGGGGGCGTCCTGGCTCCTGGTTCTTCCCAGGGGAGGCAAGGGGGCCAGTCCTTTGTACCCCAACTACTATTAGTCTTCGGTGGCAGGCTGTCCTCCAGGAAGAGCACAAGCACATAGCTTGGGCAAGGCCATGCTCTTTAGCCTAGGGCACTCCTGGAGAGAGAACGGCTAGGGAGCCATTAGCAGCCCACACTGCCTGCAGCTGGGGCGAGGGGCGCCTGCGTCCTGCGGGTCATCTGGGCAGTGCGCCCCAATCCCTGCTGCAAAGACGAATACACGATCTGTTCTCATGCTTCCCATCGTTTCTCCCTTACTAGATGTGTGACCTCAGACAGGGTACTGAATTTCTTTGCTTCCTAATCCACACTTTCCTCATTCCCAAATCGGGGGAATACCAGAACCAGGCAAAGGTATCATGAAGACCAAAGAAACAGTATTTGTAAAGTCTCTAGCCGAGGGCCTGACACCTTGCTCGTTTATTAAATGATGCTCCTTCATGTCTAAGAAGAGTTTCAAAAGAGGAAGAAGATCTGACATGTTCTAGACTGTTCTAGGGGTTAGCCCACAGAGGAAAATGTTCGCCTGCCGCCTTGTTTTCGAACAGCACCTTCATTTTGGATCTGGGCTGTACTTTCTGCTCCTGAAGGGTGTCAGGCCGCTTGGTGGGGGGGGGGGGGACACACGGGACGGGGCACTGAAATGATCTAATCTCCCCCACCCCACAACCGCCTCATCTCAACACCATCCCCAGCTCTAGCGTGCTCAGCATTAAGTGTTACTACCTTGGGGAGCGAGATAGGAGGTTCCTCTAGACAGGCTATTTCCGCCCTCCTTGTACATGAAGTGGAGGGGCTCTCCCTGCGTGTCCTGCCAAATCCCTCTGACATCAGCACGTTACGATGCCTAGGGTCTGGCTGAGATAGAGGGGAGGTGGACAGAAGCAAACATTTAGTTATTTTGCCAAATCCTGTTTCAAATGCGAAACCAAGCCAAAAACAGATGTTATGCACTGTTCCCACCACTGTTTTCCCGTTGGAAGGTATTCCTATTATTGCTGTCATTTTCATCTTATTGATTGGGAACAAGTCAATTTCTGTAATGGGCAAGGGCTTTTGCCAAATGGAATTATGTTCGCAGAAAAAATCAAAGTGTGGGTGTTTGGTCGGATACGTGTTTCCTCTCCGTTTGGACGCGGGGCCTTAGGTTCTGCTTTGGGATTCCTGTGCACATGCCGGATAGTCGGGGCGGGTGGCCCACTCTTGCCCACTGTCCCTGACCCTCCTCCTGTGCCCACAGAGGGTTCCTCCTGGCTTCCGCCCTGCCCCGCGTCCACCAGTCTGCGGCCGTCAACACAGCCAGCCGACGAAGGGGATACGATGTCACCAGACCAGACCCTGCTAGTAAATATCTTTGATTTCAGAAAAGCTGAAATACAGTTGTTATTTCGGAAGTTGAAGGGCCAGGTTCAGGAAGGTAATTCCTGAAAGGGAACATGCCCCTAGCACTAAACTGACAGACTCTTTAGCTGGGAAATATTTTTATCTCTGAATATGGAACAGGAAGATCATGTTCTCCAAACATGAGCGTGAAACCCAATCTTGACAATCCCTCCGGCAACATATAATAGAAAAGAAGAAAATTGCTTGAGCCCTAACCATGAGAACTTAAAACCGTAACAATAAAACAAACTAAAAAGACCCAAACAAACGAAAACCACTTTTCATTCCACTTGTGAGCAAAACAATCCCATCCCTCGGGCATATTGGTTTTTTATTTTAGTTTATTTATGGTTAGGCCTTAATTTTTGCCTTTCGTTTAAGAGAGTCTGAGGTGTCTCAAGGATGGAAAGTAGTTTTTCTAGGTTATTTATATTAGCAGTGTTACCCACTGTACAGTGTCAGATCCTCCTTTTTTTCTTCTTGAAGGAAAGTGTATAACAAGTCCCTGAGAAATATCAGTCAATGGAAACTCTCTTCATCTGAGCCCTTCAGTTTTGCTGAAAAGAGATGGTCAATGGCCTTGTAACTGATTCATATCTGACACTTGGTCAACATTGAACAGACCTCGTTCATGTAGCACAAGCCTCAGAATAAATCAAGTCTTGTGCTGAATTGAATTACAATTGAGGGGAATTACGGGTGGGGGGATTGAATGCACCCAAGACTGTGGGCTGAGTGGGATGGAGGTGTAAGGAGAGGGTCTTGGGGGTGATCTGACATAGTCTAAGCATCTCTTAAGATTACCTGGGGGCCTCTCGCTTTCCAGACCCTCGCCGCCCCTTGCTCCACCTTGCTTTACCACCGCCGGGGACTCCCCCACCGCCCTGGGGGCTCCCCTGCTGGGGTGGGCAGTTCCTTGCTGTGCAGATGCCAAGTCCTCCCCCTCAGCCTCCCCTAAATCCAGAGCTTCTGTCTCCGCCCACCGCTTTCAAGCTTGGATAGGACGGTACAGCACTGGCACGCTACACGTGTTATCTACGCTGCGGTCGGTCGCTAACCCTGCAGGGCCCACCAAGATGGTATAGTCCAGAAGGCTGGGGAGCCCCACCCCCCACAAGGCAGACTTCATCCAGTGGGAAAGAAGGAACAGGTGGGAACTATTCCCCCTCACTCCATGGACCCTCTGAAGCATCATTTCTCAGCACAACCTATGGGCGCCAGGCCCTAGTGGGTGTGCCCGCTGTGCCACCAACTGCGTCACTGTCACCACAGAGCACCAGGCAGAGTTGCTTTGTCTTCCTTCCCTCTCTCGCATCTTCCCCCCTCCCCATCTGACCTCTCAAGGGAAGCCCCGGCAGTGGGCCCTCGCCTCGGGATCTGTGTCCTTGGGGGCCTGAGCTGAGACAGGAGGGCACGAGAAGTCTCCCAGAAACTAGGCTTCCCAACAGCCCTCAGGCACTGTGTCTGGACTTGAGAAAAAGGATGTTCAGGTACAAAGCCCTGTAAGCAGCTGAGAATGCTGGGCAGCCCCTTGTTAGGGTCCCAGGTGCAGAGGGTGGCCCAGCTTGCCCCAGGGAGGACGAGGGGGAGAAAGGTCTCTGTGCCCCTCAGAGCCGTGGTTCTGCAGGGTGGCACGGGCACAGGGTGGCCCTGAGCCACCGATGGGTAGATGTCGGCCCTCCTCGGTGGCTGTGGTGAGGAAACTTCACAGGAAAACCCTGAAAGGGACACAGAGGAGGAGAGAGCGTGGGAGGGGAGTGCATGGAGTTTTCAGGAATTTGCTCAGAAGAACTTGTGAGGCCCTCCTTAGCAGTATTGGCATCCTTTGGAAGTTTGAGAAAGGGGGTATTGAGGGAGGGTTAAAGGTTTTGAAATACAAGTTGATCAAAGCCAACTTTTATAATGCTGTCTTTGAATTACACTCGCTGGCGTGGTAACGTCGCTGTCTCCTCTTGCTGTCACAGCCAGTGTCACTCCGTGGGGCAGAGTGGCTGCGGTGAGGCCCGCTGACAGATGGGATGCACCTTGGTTGGCACTACGTTAGTTGCTTTCCTACATCCTAAGCCTGTTCATCCATCCGTGAGACGCTCCGTTTCCCTCAGAAATGCCTACACCACACCATAGCACCAAGATTTCTTAGCTAGGACTTTCAGGCTATCTACTCAAAGCTAAAATTTTCTCACACAATAACTGACTAAAGTGAGGTAGGGAATTTGACACTTGAAAGGTATGTGCCAGGGGTTGGGCTCCTTACTCTATTTATAATGAAAACTTCAAATATTCTCAAATTATGCTTGAGAAATGATTAGTAACTGTTAAACTTGAGGGGGGAAAAAAGTGACTACAGGAAAAGAGCAAACACTCCAACAGTTAGTAAGACTGAAGGCAGAACCAGCGACTTCTTGCTTTGTATCTTAGCTTACCTGTGTTTCAATTTCTAAACCCAGGCACAGTGGAGAGGCCTGTCCAGTTATGTAGCGCGAGTGTCTGAGCACCAGGGAGATGGATATAATGTCACTGCAGTCATAAACATATTCCCCACAGCTCGTCAAAATAGCACAGAAGTCCACACCAGCTGTACTCATCAAATCCCTCTTTTGGAATCTCCTAATCTTTTCTTTGAATAGAGAGATGATTATTATTTTAATTTTAAAATAAAAATGATTAATAGCAAAATTTCAGAATTATCACATAGGACAAGATTTAGGGCTCGATGTCTATTTTATTGTCAGTACTAGCGCTTTATTCCAGTCGATGCTCAGCTGTGACACACTGGTGTATACATTATTAGGTATACAGAAAGGAACGGGCGGACACTGTGCCTTGCTTTGCAGTCACTACCCTTCCTCTCTCTCCTCCCCACCTGTCAATATAACTTTTTTTTTCAACCCAGGGATCAAATTTTACTGATCTTCCTTGATGTATCTCCAGTATTACCGCACTTGACATATGGTAGATACTCAAGACATATATGTGCAAAGAATGAAATTTATCAAAGGTGACCACTCTAGTGGGTCAGATCTCTTAAAATCCTCTCCTGTTCTGAAAAAATCTAAACAGGCTTTACACTTAGGCTACACATTAAACATACGAAGCACATAATGTTGAGACCAAAATTTCTTTCTTTCTGTTTCTTTATCCTGAAGAGTGTATCCCAGTTAATCAGGCATAAAAGAGGCCACATGTGTAACCACATGATGGGAGCAATTATATAAATTTTCATAGAAGAAAAAACAAAGATGCACAGCTTTTGTGTGTGTGTCGTGGGGCATTGCCTCTCTCATCATCAGTGGGATTTTCCCAATCCTCATCATCTGCTGTGGGCTGACCAACCCCACAGGGAGAAGCGGGGAGGAGCCAGTGGTGATACCAAACAGTAGGATGGACTTGAAGAGAAGCCCTGCGTTAGGAATCAGGGAAGTGCAGCCTGTGACGTGCTACTTAACTCCTTGATCCTCTATGTCCTTGGCTGTAAAACAGGAATAGTAATAATTGCTTTGTTGATCATAACTGGTTGTTAGGAATACCCAAGGAAATCGGTACTGTATGAGGACTCTAAAGTGCTATAGGGCTGTAACATGGTATTTGTATTCATGTGACAATCTATTTAGGACATAAGAGGGCATTAGAATCAGATAGACAGGAGTTTAAATCTAAGGTGCCTACACCAGAGCTATGCAATCTTGGATGGGTTGCTTGATTTTTCTGATCCTCTGTTCTTCATTTTAAAATGTGGCTACTCAAACCTATTCGAGTGGATGTAACAATAAAAGGCCGACATGTTGCTAGCCACAGCAGTTGAATACCTGGTTCGGGCAAACTTGGTTTTAAATTGTGGTCATTTCCAATGAGACATTTGTGGATTTCAGCCCAAGGGTCTGACAAGTTGGACCACATCATTGATTTACTGAAATAAATGGAAACTTTGATGCACTGTACAAAATATATGGTGGAGACTAAATTACTGTCCTGAAGATAAAGCCATCATCTATTTTCTGGCTGGTAATGAGACCCAAGAGAAACCAAGAAATTTTAACCAATTAACAGTGCCTTGATCATGGAAGGCTAACAGAATACTTGTCTTCCATCAGATCTCAGAGCTCAGTAACAAACTTGAGCAGAAGTTGATTGGGAATATTAAAATAGCGTAAGTCAACTGAAAAGTAAGTCACCTGGGATGAGTGACAAACAATAAAAGTAAGAAGGTTTTACTCATAAAAGTGTTTATGAATAGCAGCAAACACAAAACCCAATGATGAAAATCAAGCTTTAAAAACAGATGAGACTGGAACCAGTCCCACATAGAGTTTTCCCTACGGCCGCTGGCTTTGGTGGACAGAAAGTTTCCAGTCCAGTTAGTTTACAAGGTCTGCCAAAGGGCAAAATAAAACCTGGTGTCTCCCCCCCCCCCCCAGTATTATTGTTCTGTTTGCTAATAGAAATAGAGCAGGGACTTGAAGGTGAGACCCTTTTTCACAGGAGCAGTGAAGAATGACACAATTATAAATAAACATACTAATGTCGGAACTGAAGGTTTAATGAGAAAACAACTATGAAAATTTTTCCATGGATACACAAGAGTCACCTAAAAGGTGGGCAACAACTAGGATCTCTGGGACCAGAGACTTACAGGTCAAAGGGTAAGAGAAGGAAAGGTGAGGCACTTGTGTGTTGTCATGGCAGCCCCTGGGGCAGAAGTGTGGACCGCCAGCTGCCAGGTGACAGCTGATGGCAGCCCCTGGCTACCACACTTACTTCCAGGTCTTCCATCCCTGCTGTCTGATGAGTGGCTCCACCGTATGCACCCTCAGAGTCTGCCTGTTCCCGGCCTCCTTTAAGACCCATGTGCTCGTCTGTGTCCTGTGCTCTGGCCTTGTGTCCTTCTGGGCTCTTCTCTTCTGGGGCCGAGGGCAACACGTTTTCTAGAAATCCTCATTTCCTTCTGCTTTTCTGGTTGGAAAAAAAGTGCAAATGGAAGGGACATCAGAATGGGTGGATATATGGTAAAAGCGTTCGAGCTGCTTGTAATCACAGGTGCCTTGTTAGGGCTGATTTATGTTTGGCCAACTTGGAAAATGTTTTTACCCAAACAATCCCGTCCTAATTCACAGAGCTGTGTAGTCTTTCACCCTCAATCTGACTTAAACTACTAACATGATTTAAGCTCTGAAATGCACACACATTGCCCAAGGCAAGAGTTTTAAAGTGAGAGTCAAGTTTGCAGTCTCTTACAAAAGTATACTTTCTCACCCCCTGTCACTTCTCTAGTTACCAAATCTTTTCCAACCTGTCTGGACCTTCTGGGGCTCAGGCATAAATCAGGAGAAATGTGGTTGGAAATGGCTTCCTTTTTCTTCAAAGCCACTTGTACCCACCTCACTGGAGCATTAGAAGCCCGTAATGGTGCACATGGTTTCCATTATGCCAAGGGAAAGCCCATTCTAACTGCTCCAGACTGTCTCTCCCGTGTCTGAGATCACAGTCCAAGTGGGTTTAAAGAATTATGGAGAGGCCTCCGGCTGAGAATCAAGAAGGGATCTTCTAGGATCTGAGATCTAGTTTCGTATTCCGATAGCCACGTCGAGAAGAGGCTGATGTATGGTGGTGCGGCATAGTCTCTGATACGAAATTTCTGGACTTTAAATACCACTATCCTTCTGGGATTTCAGAGCTCCTCGGAGGCTGTTCCCAGCCTGAGGCAGAGTGATTGCAAGGAGCCTGGGAACAAACATAAGACACGCAGCCCAGAGACAGCAGCAGTGTGGTCACGGCGTTTCTTCTCGTCTGCTTTTCATTTTTCCCTCTCTCCCTGTCTTCTTCCCTCCCTCTCTTCCCTTGCCTTTACTTTTTCCCTTCCTCCTTTCCTTCTTTCTTCCCTTCCTTCCTTCCTCCCTGCCTCCCTCCCTTTTTCCCTCCCTCCTTTCCTCTCTCCTTCCCTTCCTTCCTCCTTTCCTCCCTCCCCTCCTCCTTTCCTCCCTCCCTTCTTTTCTCCCTTCTTTCCTCCCTTCCTTCCTTCCTTCCTTCCTTCCTTCCTTCCTTCCTTCCTTCCTTCCTTCCTTCCTTCCTTCCTTCCTCCATTCTTCCCTCCTTCTTTCCTTCTCTTACTTCCTTCTTTCCTTCCTCACACCTTTATTATTGATGATTTGACCTTTATTTTTGAGTTTTATGTTGTATGTCTCAGCATGCTGGACAGGTAGAAATGGTTTAAAAAAAGGCTATTTCTCAAATGCCTTTTTCTGGCTTCCTCGTTGATTTTTTACGTTTATTACTATTTTTTCTCTGCTACTGCTTTCATCCGTGGGGAATGGCACTGAAGTTCACAGACAATTGGGTTAACTGCCATGATGAATGGGCCTTCACGTGCCGTTGAGAATAGGGAGACCAAGGACTCACGAGAACACCCATCAAAGCCCCTCCCAGGGAGTATACCAAGAGACACGTGCATAAACCCTGCCCCGCAAAATTACAGACCAGTAGAGAGAAAAAATAAATAGAAAAGAACTAATGTTGATGGTGTACTGAATATTCATTAATTCATTTAATAAGCAGTACCTGAGCTCCTGGTCTGTGCTTGGAGCTCTTTTCGATGCCGAAGGTAACGCAGGGACGTGAGACAAGGCCCTGTCCTACTTTGGGGTGGAAGGGACGAGGTGCTTCCTACTCACGACTTACTCAGTGTTCCCAAGGACTCTGCAAGCGACATGTTAGGCTCCCCAGTTCACACACAAGAAAATGAAACTACAGACAGTTTAGATGATCACAGCTCCTTAGGGAGAGAGCCTGGTCTCCAAACAAGTCTCTCTGATTCCAAAGCCTAGTGCTCTGCTATCCCGCCTGGCCTTGGGGTCTAATGAAACCAGAAAAGATATTACAGGGTGAGGCCCACCAGGCGAAGTGCCAGCCAGGAGGAATCCAGATGAGAGCCCTGGCAGAGGCTGGAGCTGCCCCTGAGAAACTCCCGGAGGCATCCAGTCTGAGGGGTAGAGACACAGCTCAGGCCGGAGAAGGGAGGGAGGCCCGCGGCCCGCGTGTGCAGGGTCCAGCCAGATAATAAGTAGGGATGGCTTAAAGGGAAAGAAAGATTCTCACAGGAGAGAATCAGGAGACAGAGCCAAAGAGACAGAGGTCGGGGACACACTGCGGTGTGCCGGGAAAGCCAGACTTTGTTCTGCGACCCGGTTGGCCTTAGGGGGTGACAGTAATGTCCCCCTGCTCTGCTCTTGCTAAAGCTGTTTGACCTTCTCTTAGTTATCTTTTCCTTACCAGTGACACAGGGGCTGGTCGTGAACATGTTTCCATGCGACGCCAGTCGTGACCGACACGGTAAACTGGGGCAGAAGGGCTAGCACTTGGTTCGCTTCCCACCCTGGGTTTGCATTGTAATACCCACTCCGATTCTTCTGCGGGCTGGCTTGGTGTCCACACTCTGGATGGATACGTGAGGATTTAGCCAATAAAACTGGTTGAAGAATGTGAGAAATTTATCTACTACATGAAGTCATTGTTTCATATTTGTCTGAAGCTCCCAGCGGACTCTGAACACCAGATTTTTGTTCCCCTCTGCTCTCCACATTGCTCTTTCCCATGAGGAGATTCTTTTGATATCAGCATGGGGTATATGGAATTCTTTGGGGGTGAAAGGTGTTCTTTCTATTATAGTCACTTTTTATTTAACCAGTTCAGGTCCATGGAGAAGCTGTGATCGAGGCAATGACATTAAAAGGGGGCAGACCGGATCGGTTTTTAAATTTCCCTCTGGTGGGGCAAAGTGGCTGAGCGAATTTGTGGAGCAGCTGAAATTGTTAAGGTCACAGTAACGTGGGGGTGGTGGAGAGAAGGTCCCAACATCCCCATCTCCAAAGATCTGCAGAGTGCTGGGCTGCCTCCAAGTTTCCAGTCCATTTCTGCAAGCTGTTCCTTTCCTCCCCCCTTGCGCCCACGCTGGTTCTGGCTTCCTCTCTTCTGCTAATCAATGCAGTACTCTGTGAGTTTTTCAGTTTTGCCCGTTCCAATGGTAGGACCCGTAGGTCAACTCTATCAAATATTATCTGTTCAGCCTGTCTTCGGGAAAAAAAAGTAAAATGAAACCACTTTCTTCTGCCCAGATTTTGGTAATTGCACGAATTCTCTGATTCAGTTGGCTCGGCAAACCTATCCCAAGGTGCTGGGACTGCCGAGATGGAAGGGGATTCATTATGCATTCCTCGCTGAAATGGTGACCTGCATATAATGACAGGGGAAATCGACCTAGTCGCTCCCACTTTCCCTGTAGCCTCATTTCTTCTGAACTTCAGACTGTTGCCTGTTTTTTGGCCTCATAGCCCCAGGACATAGTGGAGTCTGACCAAGGGGGTGCCCGGGCTCTGGATTTTCACACCATGAAGCTGGTAACAGTTTTGACTTCAATGCCTTGAAAAGTAGGTGATTTCAATTGCCCTGTTTCCTTTCAGGGGAAAATGCTTTCTTTGCACCTAAACAATCTTCCGGTGCTTTTGACTGACAAGCATATTGTTATGATTATGACTGGACTCCTTGACTCCTGCAGGGATAGCATTTAAAGCTGCCCGAGACTGGCACAAATCAAAATATTCATCAACTTAAACTATGTCAGCTCAAATAGAAAAGCCAAAATTGTAGTGTTTTATATCATGTCAGGAGTCTGTGAACACGCTGCGAAATTGCTTAACTCTTTCCCTGCCTACAGAAAAGTGTAGCCCATAATAGAAGGTATCTGGGCTTTTTATTTTTTTCAAAATTTTACGTCCCATATATTTTTTCCTGTTATCGTATCCGTTGATTGTTTGGGGTCATTGACTCAGTTCACTCCTTTGTTCCCATTCATGGATTCATTTGATCCTTCATCTGCCGGGCACGGCACACTTGCTGTCCTTGCCCACACGTTGCAGGCGGCCCGTGGAAGCGAGAGACGCACCCACAAGTAGCTTTAAAATACCCCGCATGGTAAGAGTGACATGGTGGGTACAGATTAGCTACCAGGATAGCTGCTGAAAGGCGAAACCCCTTCCACCCAGGGAGGTATCTGCCCAACCTCTACTTTGTCAAGACTCTTCCTCCCCTCCCTGGGCGGCGGGCCCTCGGCAGCCTGTTTGTAAAATGGGATTCTGTCCTTCCCTGTAAGCGTGCCCTCAGCTACAGTTGTTTGGTCATCGGCCATGCTCACGGGATCAGAATCCCCTCCGTTAGAATGCAGATGTCCCAACAAGTGATTTCAGTCTCAGCAGGGAGCAGGAAGAGTTCCAAGTCAGGCCTGTCTACACAGGGGCCGGAGAGAGTCACGGAGTGGACACAGCCAACATGCAGAGGAGAGCAGAAGCCAGGGAGAACATGGTGCTGGTGGGAGTTCAGGTCTTGGGGACCGTCATAAAGCAAGGTGACATTCTGTCTCAGTCTCCAGTCCTTCCCACTCCTCCTCCAGCACCTGCATTTCATTTCCAGGGAAAGGGTGGGCAAGGAGGAGTTGATTTTTCGTTCTCATATCCCAAAGAATACTTCCCTATCGAATACAGAAGGCTCTGTAAAAAAAAAAGAGAGGACCGGTTGGTCTCTATTTAACAAGGAATAGGGGGAAAAAATAGAAATCCTTGTGTAGCAGGATAATATTCTGATGTATTAACAAATGTGTTTTTCCCCATGATTTCCTGTCACCCCCGCCCCTCCTCCATCTGGGCAGCGAGACCCGGAGTCATTCCTTGCCTCCAGGGATGGTTGTCACAGCAGAACCAGAGAACGAAAGAGACAAATTCTTGGCTTTTGAGTTGAAAAAGCTGAGCTTCAGGCTTCAGACAAAAAAGATTTGGAAGAATATTTGATCAATTTGAGCCAATTTTTTTTCCCTGCCCATGTAAAAGAAAAATTCCCCTGGCTGGGAGACAAGAGGCTATTCTGAAGCAAGGCAAGAGCGTTAGAAGCTGGTGAGTCCTTGAAAGGGCTCTTAGGCTCTCCTCAGCCCCTCCACTGGCTCCGCGCTGGCAGGAGTGTGGGGCTGGTATTCTGAGAATAAGGAGAACTGTGTCTTCCATCCAGGCTAGATGGCAAGCCTCAGAGAGATCCCCGCTCCCCAGCATTGTGCTAGAGAAGTGGCCTGGCACACCTACAGTAAAGGGGTATGTGTTACCTTGGGCACTTTCCATGGGCCCAGAGTGGTGATAAGGGAGCTGCGACTAGTAGCTTTGGTGGCCCTGAGAGCCAGACCTGCAGGGATCCCACAGTCTGAACCAAGGGATGTTGAAGACGTAATCAATACGAACTGAGTACAATGGACCAGTTGGACCATGTTCAGCTTGGAGGTTGCCAGCCTGGACAGATAACAACCAAGAACTGGACCCTGAGATGTGTAAGGGCAATTCTGGGAAAGCAGATGAGCTTGACCCGCCATTCCGTGAGCTCTGCACTGCATATTCCCTAATGGAAACTCTGATCAGGGGGTTAGGCATCCTTTACATATGGCGTAGACCTCCTTAGATGGACGGAGCTTCTGCTAATCATTCTAAGGGTGGTCGACCTCCTTTATGGCCAGCTTGTATTCTGTCGCCTTATGCAACATGCAGGAGCTCCTGGTTTCATCTCCTGTGCCTTACCAATGACCTGTTCCTGCTCAAAATGTAGCCTCAAAATGTAATCTCTTAAAACAACATTTTTTTTGCTTCTGATTCTGTGGATAGAACATCAGAAGAACTGCCCATCTGATTCTAGTCCAAATTGCTGATCCACAGAATGATAAGAAAATAAACTAGTTGTTTTAAGTCACTCTGTTTCCTCAAAGTCTTGTTTATTGAGGCATGGTTTCTATAGAGTGATATTCATGTCTTTTAGGTGTATAGTTTTATGTAAGACTACTCCTTCTGTAGCTGATATTTAGATGAGCCTTTGGAGCTGCTGGGATGGCATTTGTTATAGCAGTGTCCCACTTCTTGCTACCAGAAACTGTATGAGTCAGCTCAGGCTGCGTAACAAATATCACAGGCTAGATGGCTGAAACAACAGAAATTTACTTGGAAAACCAAGACCAAGGTTCCAGCTGATTTGGTTTCTAGTGAGAGTTCTATTCCTGGCTTGCAGGTGGCCATATTCTTGTCATGTCCTCACATGGAGGAAGGAGGGAGACAGAAAGGGAAAGGGAGAGAAGGAGAAGAAAGGAAAGAGAGGGTGGGAGAGATCTTGATTGTCTCTTATGAGAACACTAATCCTATTGAATCAGGGAACCACCTTTATGACCTCATTTAACCTTAGTTACCTCCTTGTAAGCCCTACTATTTCCAAATACAGTCACATTGGAGGGAAGGGTTGCAGCCTATTTTGAGGGGACACAATTCAGTCCATAGTAGGGGCATTGGGTCACAGCTCCCTGACATATACAAAGTCAAGAGAGGTTTTCATAGAAGAATAATTATAAATGTGGCTTTGGAGATCTGAGTGGATCTCCATGTCCAACTAAGACAGAAAGAAAACCCACACAGTTTTCAGAGCTGAATCAACAAAAGCACCACTGGTCAGAACTAAGAGAGGTCGAGACTTTCCAAAATGAAAAGAGGCCTCTGGGCCCTCAAGTTTCTATGGTCAGGAAGCAGATGGAGAGAGCTGCTCAGTTCCAAACACAGGTCATTTCTTATGGACAAAGTATTTGGAAGTGTGAAGCTGGGAATAGTGGCGAGCAGTGAACTAGGGGCCCCAGGCAGCGGAGCCAGGCCCTAACGATGCTCCCTGCCCCAGAAGAGGAGACCTGACGGGGGCCCGTGGGCTCGTTCTTAGAATGCCTCCTACTCTCTGCGTTTCTCATTTCTAACAGGGAGCGTCTCTCCTGCAGGGGTCTGTTCTGTCTCACCACTGCATGTTGAGGTATGGTGAGGACAGGTAACTTTTCATTTGTGTTCATAGGTATTTCAATTAAGAGGAGCCACCCTGGAGTGGCTGAGAAGCCTCAGCCACATCTGGCCTTGATCAGATGATGAGATCCTGGATTCCACACCTGGAACCATAATGGGTTGAGGTTTGGGCAGGAGAAGTTGAGTGCATTTTGCATGTGGAACGGGTGTGAGTTGAGGCAGCCAGGGGGGCACAGGCGGCCATCAGCTGTTTGCAAAGGTGGCACAGCTGTCTCTCTCATTCCAACGTTCATGTCCCACTGCATTGTGACTTTCCTGCTCCTCCCATCAAGACGTGGCCACCACTTGAGTCTGGGCTGGCCTTGTGACTTGCTTTGCCCAGGGAAGTACGGCAAAAGAGACATGTGACCACTGATCCTGGGTTCCCGGAAACCCTGCAGGTTTCACTCCAGCGTCGTAGAGCCTGGGACCTCTGTGAAGAGAAATTCACGCCAGCCCTCTGCAGGATAAGAGACAAACGCAGAGAAAGCCCCAGGTGACAGGCATCACCAGCTGCCAGGAGGTGAATGGGGCTGTTGGAGACCATCCAGCCCCGGGCAACCCAGCAGGGAGGCACCACCATCTGAGTGATTCTCCAGCAAGACCAGCCGAACGTCCCGCGCAGCTTAGACCCCCTCACTGACCCGCAGAGTCAGGAGCATGCGGAAGCGGTCTCTGATTGAGGACACTGAGTTATAGACTGGTTGACGATGCAACCAGGAGGCAGTGACCTGTGGGGCCAGCGCGGCAGACTCGGGTTCCCTTCCCTGGAAGCACATCCCCTAGCACCGGGAAGTGGGGGAGGCCAGGCTGGGGTCATCTTTCTCAATGGAGATGACGGCGTGGGCAAGGCTTCAGAGACGCACTGCTCAGCGCATGCCATCAAGTATCGTGTCAGGGTCACCACCTTCTCACACCTGCTCCTTGAGGCCCGAAACCCCTCCAGCTGGGGGCGAAGAGCTCCACTCCACCAACTGAAATAGGCCGCTCACAAAAACGAGGGGATGTTTTAGAATGACTAGTAAGTGGTAAAAAAATAATATTTGATTTTTTAATTTATTAAACAAGAACATCAGAAAAGCAAATGACAAGTCAAAGAAAGTTGTTCAATTATGTAAATGAGATGCAAAAACAATTTTTATTTCACTGGTGAAAATGCAGTATACAAAAGGTTGAAAGTACTAGAGTATCTGCCCGTTACCTGACCCCCTAATTTCTGTGAGCAATATACATTACTCTAAAACATTCAAGGCCCTGACTGGTTGGCTCAGCAGTAGAGCTTCAGCTTGGCATGTGGAAGTCCTGGATTTGATTTCCAGCCAGGGCACACAGGAGAAGTGCCCATCTGCTTCTCTACCCTTCCCCTTCTCCTTCCTCTCTATTTCTCTCTTCCTTTCCCATAGCCGAGGCTCCATTGGAGCAAAGTTGGCCCCAGGCGCTGAGGATGGCTCCATGGCCTCCATCTCAGGCGCTAGAATGGCTCTGGCTACAATGGAGCAACGCCCCAGATGGGCAGAGCATTGCCCCCTTGTGGGCATGCCAGTTGGATCCCGGTCGGGCGCATGTGGGAGTCTGTCTCTCTGCCTCCCCGATTCTAACTTTGGAAAAATACAAAAATAAAAATAATAAAATAAAACATTCTATTATCTTCCAATGCAGACATGCTTGGGAAAAGTAACCCACTGACTTCAAGTTTCCCCAAGATATAAGTAACTGCTGTTTCAATCTATCTGGACCTCTGTAACAGAATCCAACAAACTGGGTGACTTGTAAAAAAGAAAAACCACCAGAAATTGATTTCTCACTGTTCTGGAGGCTGGGAAGTCCAAGATCAGGTTGCTGGCAGATTGACTGTGGTAAGGACCCGCTTCCTGGGGCACAGGTGACTGTCTTCTCTGTGTCCTCACACGGTGGAAGGGGTAGGGGAGCTTTATAAGGTTTCTTATGAAAACACAAACCTCCTTCACGAGGATGCCACTCTCATGACCTGATACCTTTCCCAACGCCCTGCTCACCTCCTGATACCATCACATCTGGGGGAGGTCTGAACATAGGAATTTTGGAAGGACACACACTTTCATTTCTAGCAACTGTCCTCAAGTCTTATTAGTGGGTTCAAAGAGCGGATTCAGGACACGGGTGCCCTGGAAGGGGGCTGGGTTCTCTGAGCTAAAAACCACTGTTTGCCTGGAAACCTGTCCACAGTGCATCCTTGGCCTATGCCCGGGGGGACACTAAGGACCACAGAAACACCTGTCCTTGGAGTTTGGTTCAAAGACTTTAGATTCTCCTCTACAGGGGTAAGAAACATAGAGAGGAATCTGGCAGTAAGACAGCGGCCTCGATCTGCAGAGCTCTCCAGGGCATCCATCCGAGTTTGGGAGTTTTCAGCCCCACCTTATGGCTACCGGTGTCTCACCATCCTGGTGGAAGGCCCGCCTCTACCGTGGTGTGAGGGGCAGCTGGTCACCAGCTCCAGAGGGCTCCCTGTCTTCCACCAGCAGCTCAGGGGCAGACGAGGGAAAGTCCAGCCCAGAAGGCTGCAGATGTTTCTGGGCCTCTGCGACACAGAGCCATGTCTGTTGGTAGCGTCTGAGGAAAATACACAGGAGACAAATGAGCCAAAATACTGAAAACTCAACGTGCCATGGTTGTTTCAGCGGCTTACAGAAGCCAGGCCTAAGCGACCACTATTATAACTCTGCCAGACGGTAGTTCTTACGTATGACTGTGGACTTGCAAGTTTATTTGTGTCTTCATTGCCTGGTGTATGCTTAGCTAAGAAAATGAGAAGATGGACCACTCTGTGGGGTTTTAACCCAGATGAAGGCTCCGGTGTAAATGCGGAGTTTTAAGATGTTGGACACAACAACCAATGGCCACATGACCTAGACACAAGGCAGTGTTACCAAACAACTGAAATAACAGCTTATGGAATGACTCTACTAAGCCGCACTATTCAATTCCTCCTCCTTCTCCCTTTCGCTGCGTGATGCTATACATTGCAGGGTTGTTATTCCACTCCTTCTGTGAACCTTTGGCCTAGTGACTTATCCCTGAGGCATGCTATAATCACCGAGAAATGTGCTCCTTGTCACGTCTTATTGCTTAATTATGGCTCTATTTTAGGCTTCTAGAGCCTTTGGCTTGGAAAGACCTCTCTTAATGTGTGACTTTGAACATGCATCCATGTTGAGTTATCCTTGAGCCCACACCAGTCTGATCCATTTCCACCTTGTGCCAGCGTGGGCAATCATTGCCGCCGCTCGGTTCAGCAATGCCTCGAATTACTGCGACAAGCCCTTATAATTACTCTGATCTGTGCCTAAGAAGATACTATCAACCCTTTGTCAGGAAGGCATGCGCTTAAAGTTAATTTTCCAATACTTGATGTTTGTTTTTTCTTCACTGAAAATTCCCAGTGGGCCCACTGTTTTAAATCAGTGACATGCACAAACCTCCCCATTTTCCAATTTACTCTTGCTCTGGTGACTACATTAAAAAAAAAATCAAATTCTGGACATACAGTCTAACAGAAGTATTTTGTTGCTGTTGCTTGAGTTGCCTGTGTTGCTCCCCAAGGCTAAAGGCAGACTGAAAGACAGGGCAGATCCTAGATACACTCTTCGATTGCAAAACAACTGGATAGGATATTTAAAATGAAAAGCGTTGGAGAAGTTTGGAACTTCCAGAGGACACGTCCATATTCAGTGTTCCTACCACTTAGTCTGTGCTCCCTTAATAAGACATTATGTTCTGCATCAGCCTTTGTGTTATGAGTGTCAATCTCAGTCCTTCACGTAGACTAGGAGCCTCTCAGGGACAAAAGGCACCGATCGTTTCATTCTTATATAGCTCTGTCCATATCCGTAGCTACGTACAACTGTCTGGTCAATTGCATTGTGATGATGTTGCATTTTTAAGACAGCTGTTTGGGATTAGGAGCTTGCAGAAGTAGGCTGACATGAAGGTAAAGGCAGACTGGAGAACAGTGTCCTGCATTCATCCCTCCAGAGAGTAGTTCAAGTCAGGCCTGGGGTAGATCTATGTTGAGAGGGGGTATAATTACCCTGGTCCAGAGCGGCCCCAGGTCTGGTCTGGCAGACTGAGTTATATGTATCAGGGCCTTTTCAAAATGCTGACTTGGCCCCTTAGAAATACAAAACCCAAAACATCATTTATAAAGGTCAGTGGGAATGGCCTGGGTCAGAATAACTGGAGTCCACGTCGCGCCAGGGCCTCGGAAGAGGAAGTGGCGGAATTCTTAGAGAAAGCTCCTTGAGAGTACTGTGTTGCTGAATCCAAACAGAGACTGAGAGGTTTACAGCTGAGTTTTTACCCCATAATTCCAATGCCAATCCAGCAATGAAATATGTTCTAGGAATTCCAATCAGATTTTTATCATCTGACTTGGAAACCAGCTGTGTTCTCAGTGAGCACCAAGATTTACTACCTGCAATTGCTATAATTCAGGCTATAGGACTACGCCGAGGTGAAAAACTCGAGGAAAACTCTATTTTCATTGCAATGCAAACCATGTTTTAAGAAATCCTGCTTCTTTGCAACGGATAAAAATGGCGGTGACTTAAAGTAGTAGGGAATCAAGGTGTAACAACTCTTAATTTCGGGGATTCAGTTTACTCTTCAAGGTAGGCTCTTTTGAAGATAATGAGCAAAATTGACTACAATTTGGTACAGACCCTTCTTTTAAAGGGCGCAAGTGAGATAGCACCAAGTAGCCAACCCCTCAATTACACAGCCCATCAAGAGCCCGGGTAACCTCCCACTCGAACTGTCTGAGAAGTGGGAGAAGAGGACTCCAGCTCCAAGGACAGCTCTGCAGAGTGCACCAGTGAACTCATGGCAGCAATTTTGAACCAATAATTTCCTTCACAGAAACTAACAATTACTGTGGATTTGTGAATCCATATATCAAAAGTCTTTTGAATGTATTTTATGATTTTAAAAGATATCGGGGCCATCCTGGAAAAGCCGGTGCATCTGGTCCTCATACCGGCAGGCCCCCACGTCTCATTCATTTGCTCGTGCTCCTCTCACACATGGGCTACAGCTGCCCTGTGCAAAACTGATGCAATATAACTTTGTCACTTATATCATCACCTGAGCACTCGGATACCACCCTGGGAACACCGAGCTAGGTAAGTTTTCCACAATGGCTTCGGTGGATCCTTGAGGGACGTAGTTTAAAGTATTTCGCAGGCAGGCACTCACACAATCCCTGCATGGGTTCTAATGCAGAATTCTCCAGAGGGATGCATGAACCTCACGGTCTGCACCGTGAGCGATGCATCCAGGTTGTAAGAGACACATCGAGCGCCAGGAACTGCAACTTGACTATCCTGTTAAGTTAGGAGGGAACCAGAGGCCAACATGACATAAGTGAAATCTCTGGCTCTCAAACCCCCCATCTGTAAACGTAAGACAATTATACATCAGAGGAGCTCCGAGGTCCATCCATCTCATTTATTTCATGGTTCTCATTTCTTCGTGTACCTCACACGATAAATCTCAAAGTCCTTATACCGAGTATCAGATTGTACCTATCTGTATTTGGCAAATATTACAGAACCTCATTTATTGATGAATTTTCCCTAAGAGTTTCATCCAAAAGCAGATGATTAGAGTTTCATCCAAAAGCAGATGATTGTGTCTACCACACGGAGCTTCGGGGGCATTGCTGTCACACTGCTCAAGCATGTGCACTAAATTGTGAAAATTTTTTGAAAGGTAAATGAGAGGCCACAATATAAATGCATCAGACTTGTTTTATTCCTTAGAAAAATAGGAAGGTACTGGACAATGAAGCTGTCAGTCTTTATGTACGTCATTTATAAATAAAAACACAACTATCTATCTATATAAATGCTTCTGTTTAGAGAAGTCAGTCATGGAAAGCTGTAATTTTAGGTCAAATTACAAAATATAAAAATACAGAGATTGTCGAAATTACCAGAAAATATCCTCAAACTCATTTAAAATTTTTTTCAGAAATTATGGATACAATATTACAGTTGTCCTTGTCCTTTTATTTCTTGTTAAGACTTAAAATGCATGACTTTACTGTTTGAAACTTCTGATAAATCAGAATTTAATGTAATTCACAGACTTTTGTGACAAAACTACAATATTTACATATTCAAATATAGCACAATGTAGTGGTCAAGTATTAATGGTCATTAATAAACTATTAAAGTAACTAGAAAACCATCATTTTAACAAATGAAATGCTTTATGACAGGATAATTTATATCCAACATATACACACATATGATATTTACAGGTAACTTGAGAAAGAAAACGTGTTAATTTTTTCATAATGAGAAGTAACAAAATCTTCATTATGTTCAGCCTCCCTGTAGGAATACTTTGTCAAAATTTAACTAATATCCTGATTAAAGAAAATATATTAATAGTAAAATTATGTATATGGCATATTTACATATACATATTTTTGTGTGTATCAACTAATCAAAACTCGGGCTATAACCTAAAGCCTCTTAAAAGGAAAACTGAAGACAAAAGTCATGTTGGCATAAGTGTCTGGTAATTTTGGAAGTGGTGTTTTGTAATTTTAGTAAGAGCCAAGCAGATAATAATCTGGTAAGTTGTTTCTTGTTCCTCTCACATTTAATTTTTGTGTCTCTTTACTGATGACATAGAACAGGACTCTGTCTCAGCACTTCTCTCAGAAGTTAAGTGAGTTTGAGGAGGTATTACCATTTTTCATTTTACTTTTCTATATTTACCTGGTCTAAAAACAGTCATAATGATATAGTTTTTCTCCTGCCCTTTCAAGTTACTTGTTTTCACCCAAAATAAGGGTACACTAAGGGAACTGGACCAAACCCAAGGTGAACTATGCCCCTATGTATAAAATTATCATTTGACATTTCAGAATGGTCAAACGTTATTATAAAACTAATCATGTATTCAAAAATTAATACTGTTTTAACGAGGTCTTGGCCAGAGCTCACGGCATGATCTACGACAGGAAGTGTACTGAGTACCGCAGTATCTGAACACAGCACAAACGGGCACTTCACATGGATGGAGCAGCTGGCCCAGCACTGACAGCAGCACTCCCTTCCTGATCCGGGTGCTCTGGGGGGAGAAGGGGCGTGCTCCTGGGATCTTCACATTGCTCATCTCCCTCTGAGGAAGCAGCTGGTTCTTGATGCCTTTTGTTCTGGGCAGATCCTGAAGCCATGCTGTTCCTGGAAGGCTGGGCTGGCCTCTCTCCCTGGCCCTGCTGTACCCCTGCTCCGGTCTCTTGCTCATGCAGCAGGCTCTCCGCCTCCGTGTCTGGCCCCAGCGCCGCCTCCTCGGCCTGGACATCCAGCTGCCGCATCAGCTCCTCCAGCTTCCGGGCCTTGCGGAGCTCATTCTGCTGTATGATCGTGCACAGGTGCTCAGTGAGCTGCTCTTTAATGTCCGTCTTGCGCTGCAGGTCGAGCTTGGCTGTAACATACTCTGCCTCCGCCCTGTCAAACCGCTTCCTGTGGGGACAGGGACAAAGATCCGCACGTTAGTTTTCCATCGCAGAAAGGAGGGCTGAGAAACATGAATTAATCTCCAGAATTGGGGAACAATATATAATGAAGAAATGGATAGTAATGTTTTATAAACTCTTGTCTACATGTTAGACAAACGTGGCTGTTGCTGCTGCAATTTCCACAACACCCACACCTGGACTCTAATATAACAAAATTCTTCCTGCACTCATTTCCTCTTTCCAAGGCTGTGCATGAGTGAAAGCAGGTTACGAGGGTTAATTCAGTGGTGTTAGCTCTGAAGGGGAAAGCCCTGGTTTGCAGCCTTTGTCAGTCTCTGTAGTATGAATACACCACCACGGCCAATTCCAAGCTATCAATGTGAGTGAATGCAGAATTGGGAAAAGATACACAATATCTGCTCTCACAAACAAGTGCCAGCTAGCTCCAGCACACAGCTGGTTAATTTTGGTTTTTAAGTAAGAGGAGGGGAGATAAGAGAGATAGACTCCCACATGTGCCCTGACCCGGATCCACCCAGCAACTCCATCTGGGCCTGATGCTTGAATCAACTAAGCCACTGGCTGCAAGAGGAGAAGAGAGAGACAAGGGGGGAGAGCGAGAGGAAGAGAAGCAGATGGTCACTTCTCATGTGTGCCAACGAGGGATCGAACTCAGGACGTATGCATGCCGGGCTGATGCTCTATACACTGAGTCAAATGGCCAGGGCCAGAGCTGGTTAAATTTATGAGTGGTAAAACAGTAAGAGATGAGGAAGATAGAAAATCAGTATCTCTATTATTTAAATAAAATGTGTCAGGGTGACATTAGTTGAAAATATAAGTTTCAGGTACATCTTTACAAGACATATGTGTAATTCCACTGTGTGCTCACCACCCGAAGTCTAGTCTCCTTCAATCACCATATATTTGACGCCCTTGAACCCCTTCTAATTCCCTCTACTTTCATTTCCCGCATCTATGTTGTTTACTTGTTGGTTGCTTTTTGTTTTATACCCCACACAGAGTGAATGAATCATATGGTTCAGGTCCTTCTTCATTTGACTTATTTCACTTAGCATACTTCCAAGATCCATCCATGTTGTCGCGAATGGTAGTATTTCATCTTTGTTTTATGACTGGGTAGTATTGCATTGTACATATGTACCACATTTTCTTTATCCAATTATCCAACTTAGGTTGTTTTCATATCTTGACTACCGTGAATAATGCTGCAGTGATCACAGGGATACATATAGCTTTGCCAATAAGTACTTTTAATTTTGGGTGCAGATATCCAGAAACAGGACCGCTGGGTTATAAGGTAGTTCCATTCTTGCTTTTTTAAGAAACCTCCATAGTGGGGGTTTTTCAGTGGCTGCACCAATTTACGTTCCCACCAGCTGTGTGCAAGGGTTCCTTTTTCCCACATCCTTGCCAACACCTGTTACTTCTTGTCTTATTGCTGACAGCCATTTTAACAGGTGTGAGGTGGTATCTCATTGTGGTTTTGATTTGCATTTCCCTTGTAACTAGTGATGTTAAGCATCTTTTCGTATATCTGTTGGCCATCTGTATGTCTTCCTTAGAAAAGTGTCTATTCTGGTCCTCTGTTCAATTTTTAATTGGATTTTTTCTTTTTACTTTGAGAAATCTGTATCTCTTGATTAACTGATTAGAAAAGGAGGAAACAAATCTGGTGAAGAATACAGAGAGTGGTTGGGAGGTGAATATAAATGGGATAGAGCACACCCAGCCAACGATACTGGGTGCAGGCAAGAAGGAAAAATCAGGTAGAAGAGACAACTTCAGGACATGTTTAAAACAGGCTTCTCCACCTTGGTGGTGCTGGCAATCTGAACCGTAGTATAATTCTTTGTGTGGGGAGCTGTCCTAGACATGGGGGGGTACGTAGCATCAGTACCCACTACTGATGCTCCCACTACTGCCAGAAGCAAGCACCCTCTGGTTGTGATAACCAAAAATGTCTCCAGAACATCACCAAAGGTCTCCAAAGGGGCAAAGTGTGCCACTGGGAATCGCTGGGTCAAGCTGCCCTCCCCTTCCCCAGTCTGCAACAGACTGCCGTTAGACTTTATCAGAAGTTTGTGTATTTACAGAGGTATAAACCCCACAGGCAGGTCATGCCAGTCATATCTGAAGTGACCCTGCCATTCTGCTGTTTTCTCTTTTTCATCAGGTTGATACAAAAAGAAACATTTTATATTTGTTCACTGTCCTTTGCCTTTTCTCTACAATTTGTTGCTTTTCTTTTTGCCAAGAAAAGAGTTTGACCCCCAATTACCAAATAATTATCTCATTTAATTTCCACCAACAGTTGTGAAGGCCACAGTGCCTTAGCTGTTACAATTACCTACACGACTCAACGTAGTAATTTCTAGTACTAGAGTTACAGAAAGAAAAATAAAAACAAAACTCAAACACACAAAAAACAGGTGTCTCTCCTAACACAGGATTCTCTGTCTTTGAAGGAAATCTAGTGAAAAAATAAAGGGCTTTGACTTCAGAGAATCCAGAGTTCTAAACCTGCCTTTGCCATTTGCTATGTGTGTACCTGTTCAAGACATCGGGGTGTGAAGAACAGAGACCAGTCAGACCAGCACAGGTACAGAGCCAACCCAGGTTCTCCCTCTGGAATTCTGCACTCGGAACACTGAGACTGAGTGGAGGGGATTGATGTAGAGTCACAGCTGGTGGCCATATTGGGCTGGGAGTACGCTAGGAAAGCAGAAATGCTCTAGAGAAACTAGGGTGTCTAAGCACTGAACAGGACAGCATTTCACTCTGATGACATGCCTCTTGTATCCTGCAATAAAACCACTTTTTACCTGAGCTGCTGTGACTGGGGCTCCGCTCTTCACAGGGCTCATCGTGCCAGGCCACACTGTGAACCTTGCTTAGCCTGTGGAGTAGATGTTCTGAAGTTGGTAGTTAACTCTGTTCTAATCAGAGATGACCCAGGGTCAGCATCATGAGTAAAAACACAGCCAGGTTCCTGGGGAAAGGGTTGGAGAGTAGGCATGCAATGACTGAGACTCCAGTATAGTGACCTCAGGTCGTTTCTTCAGTTGAGTTTTGGTTTATTTGTAAAAGGGTGATGATAATAGTACGTCATAGGAACATTAAGGATTAAATAATATAAGTAGGGCGAGTGTCTGGTCCAGTGCTTGGAAACTCCCCAAAAAACAGAACTTGCCCTCCAAGGCACCAGAACCCAAGAGCACTGTCAGCGCACCACTAAACATGGACCTAAACCAAAGCCGTGTGAAATGTAAGGATCTGGTATTTACACTTGAAAACTCTTACATAACACTCATTATATATATTTTTTACTGTCATCTAGTAAATATAAGTGAAAAAACTAGCTGTGTATTACCATCTGTGTTAGCAGAATTGTTCTAAAGGAGCTCTGTTGGCTACCTGGATCCCTTCTTTTCATTCCGCGTAACATAGCCTGTTTATGAATCTCTGGCATCAAGCTTAAGGGCCCCTCTATAGGTATGTGCGTATCTCGCCCCTTCCACCCCCCAAACTCACCCCTCTGCAAGCCTGTGCTCTCCCCCAGCCCGTCACAGTCAGCGAGGAGAGATTTACCGACCAGACCCATGAATGCTGAATGGAAATTAAACTTTGTAAATAGGTCCCCGGGTTTCCATCGATCTTTCACCCTGGATAAATCACTGATGATTCTGCATTCTGTTTATTTATTTAAGTCCTTTTGGCCAGAAACATGCATATATATTCTTGTACAGAGTGATTTACGTTTAAAATATTGATTAGTTTCCCAAACTGCACTACAGGCCTGCGGGTCAGGTGGATGTACCAAATCAGTATGATGACACACTTCGGAACAGAATAATAAGTGCATTTATACATAACACAGTAAGAGCAACTGAACTGAAATGGAGTTATAGAATTATTTTGTTATTTTAAAGGGACACTGGTTCAATGAATGTTATTTAAAGGATTCTAGAAACTGTGTCTTGGTTTGGTTATCCCTACCATTTTTTTAAAAACTCAGTCATTAACCCTTGGTATACCATTAGGGTCCACTGGTCCACTTTTAATTTGTCAGTTACTTTTATGAGCAATCGTAACTATTTGTAAGTCCAACATATCATGACTTTTTAATCTTTTCTTAGAAGTCTTCCAGAGAACAAACATAAAATTTACTTATATTTTAAAAAGTAGAATAAAACTAATCATATTTTGCAATTACTACATCGGTCTAGTGGATCCTTTTATAAATATAAGATACATCATCAGATCGTTGGGATAAGTGTTTTTTCTGTATCTTGTAACATTCTGCCATTTCATCACCCTAGGAAGTGCTTTCTCATTACTCACAAAGTATTCCTATTTATGCTAAAAAATTTAAATAATAATAAAAAAGAGAATGATGAAATGACCTAAAAGGAGGAGAATGAAATAAATCATCACCATTTAATTTCCTTACTGTGTTGTCCAAAGTATGACTTCACCTTTTAGGAAGGTACAAAAGACGGGACACCCCTTATTTGTAATCTGCTGTCAGCTTTCACTGAACACAGTTAAGGATTAATATTTTTTAATTTTCTGCCTGAGTGGCAAAGTAAAGAAAATTGATGAAGACTTTTTGTGGTTATTAGATAAATCAAAAAATAAATGTTCTGGCATGCCAAAAAACAATCCCCTAAGGATATTTACTTCCTAATCCCCAGAACCTAGGGTCTGTGAAGGAATAGTGACCCCCCAACACCTTGATTTCAGACTGTGGTTTCTAGAAAATGTAAGAGCCAAGTTCTGTTGCTGTAAGACACCCAGTTTGTAGGAACTTGTTGGAGCAGCCCTAGGAAACCACACAGATGCAGACACAGACTGTCTAGACACTAGACCGTGAAACTGATCGTGTAAGTGAAATATTGGAGTAGGAGTCTTTGGAAAAACATCCTAGATAAATTTTCTCAAACTCAAGAATCAGTGAGTGAAAACAGGATAAAAAGAAAATGTCATTATTTTATAGTTAATCATTTGAATAGGAAGAAATTTATCACTATTTTACAAGCATCTGGACCACCCTCTGTCACTAAAAGAACGCAGTCACGTTCTTGCTGCTTTTTCTAAGTTTTGGAGTCAAATGTTACTTGACACAGAGAGGTTTGCGATGCCTACATTATCATTATAGTTTCTAATAAAGCTGTTTTGCACCATCCCTTTTATTCTTACTTCAGTAAATTACTCATGAATTGACTGAAAGTATTTATGCATATACTTACCTCTAAGTGCCTGTGCATGTGTGTGTGAGGTGTCTGAAACACAGATGGCCAACAGTGAGAACTGTCCTTCCCAGTCTACCGAGGGTTAAAGACCTATTTCCCACGCAGTCACTTGAGCTTATAAGCCAGTCTGCGCAGCGCAGCGCGGGGCGGCATGGCCACTGTCACCGCCAAGAGCAGCAGCAACAGCAGCAGCAGCCGCCACTGTCACATGGCGCAAAGCGCTGGTCTCCTCCGGGGAGCCTGCCTTGACGCTGTTCTACAGAAGCCAACCCTGCAGTGAACTCTGACCCAGTCAGTGTCCCAGAACCTCCTGTGGACACCACACTGTACAGGGCACTAACTTCATTTAAAAATATCATGGAAATCTCCCACAGAAATGAACTATTCTGGGAATTAGTAGAAATCTAGACCATCAGATTATATTGCCAATCTATAATTTCTCACTAACCACACAGATAGAAGTTTAGAAAATGTCTTAATCTTATGTATGAGTAAGATACTATGCTAGTTCTAGCCACAAGCATCTGTAAGGTTTTTAAAAGTAGCCTCACACATGCACTAGGGGAGTCATGTGCAGTGATGTCAGTATCAATACCATGGAAGTTGTCATTTTTAGATCGTTAAGAAATGTTAAAACAATTTATCATTAAAAATATTTTTATTATGTAAAAATTTACTAAAATTTCATTACAAATATTTCTATATTATGGGATGTTTTCTCCTTTAGCCAGGAATTTCACCTTCTCTGTGATTCTTTGAGGCTAAAACTATGAAAAATTTAAAATATCATGTTCAGTGTACAAAAACATCCTTTTCCAGACTCCTCTAGGACAGAATTAAAACAAAATCAGATGATTTTCTGTTGAGGTCTCCAGAATAATTTGAGTTATTCCTAGAAAGGACCACAAAGGCACAGAAAAATGTTCTCTGGAAACCCTAGTTACAGAGAATAAAATGTGCTAAACATCGAGGTTTAGCTTCATCTTAATAAAATTGTGGTCACCTCCTTAATGACCTTATTAGTAGAAATCTGGAACCTCTAGTTATCACCTACTTGATGGCATTAATTTAGGCAACCCATTAAATGTAACAGCATATGGTCAAACAACAATTACAGAAATCACAGAGACACCACAAACCTTTCTTAAACAATAAACAGTGCATTAAAAACCACAATCAAGCATTTCCGCTTTATTAAATTGTTATATAAACATTCTGATACTGTGGTTTACCCTGGACTAATGAGGCGTTCTGATTGATTTCTAGTGTTACAGAGAAAGATACAAACCTGAGTGATCAACACAGTGTTCCCTTGTGCAGAAAGACAAGCTGGGATGATTAAAGCGATGCTGAAAGGACTGAAAACCCTGAAATTGGACTGAATTTTTTGCCTTTTTATCTGCTTGCAAAGTTCATGTAATTCTTTACATGTGTTAGTTCATTCTAAAAATACTCCACAATAATTTTTTCTCTTAAAGAAAAATGCAAATGGTGGAAAACCAAGGAAACACGTGATAGTGAACCATTTTTTTTTTTTTCTTTTTCATTTTTTTGAAGCTGGAAACAGGGAGAGACAGTCAGACAGACTCCCGCATGCGCCCAACCGGGATCCACCCGGCATGCCCACCAGGGGCGATGCTCTGCCCACCAGGGGGCAATGCTCTGCCCATCCTGGGCGTCGCCATGTTGCGACCAGAGCCACTCTAGCGCCTGAGGCAGAGGCCACAGAGCCATCCCCAGCGCCCGGGCCATCTTTGCTCCAATGGAGCCTTGGCTGCGGGAGGGGAAGAGAGAGACAGAGAGGAAAGCGCGGCGGAGGGGTGGAGAAGTAAATGGGCGCTTCTCCTGTGTGCCCTGGCCGGGAATCGAACCCGGGTCCTCCACACGCTAGGCCGACGCTCTACCGCTGAGCCAACCGGCCAGGGTCCCGATAGTGAACCATTTTATACAAAATATAATCACAGAGGAAAAAAACTTCAAGCTTTCAAAACAGTGATATTTTCTTTAAAATACTCATAGGCTTTAAAAAATAAACTAGATCTTTCTTTAATGAAAACTAGGCTAATCGCTAAGGAGCATCCCAATCCCTATTTCTTGCCCTGGCTGGATAGCTCAGTTGGTTAGAGTGTCATCCTGATATGCAAAGGTTGCAGGTTCAGTCCCCAGTTGGGGCACATGAGACAGGCTGATGTTCTGTCTCTCTGCACCCCTCCAAACCAACTATAAATTAAAAAAATTTTTTATAACAGAAATAGCATAGATTTGGCATTAGAATTATAGTTTTGGGGCAAGTCATTCAGATATTTAAAGAATTCCAAACATGACATACCTGATGCTTTAGCAGGAGAGACTAAAATGTAAATAAGTAATGCAAGAAATACTCTAACAGGAATATGAACAAGGATAATGGCCAGGGCAAAGAGGGGAAGCCGCTGACACTACTACTCCAAACCAGGAATAAATATAGCTCCTGATATGTGGTTGTTATGAGGCTTACATGATCACACACATAAAAGGTCCTGACCTAGTGAGCAATAAACATTAATTATTGAGTTGCTTATTCAGAATCCAATTTCCTGAACTCACCGAGCACTTGAATAGTCCAGACTGGCCTGGTCAATCCGGTTCCTGAGGATGCCAATGTCAGCTGACACCATGTCATCCAGAGCCTGGAGCTCCTTCTGGATCCTCTTTAGTTTCATGGTCTCTGCCTGAGTTCTCTTAGATCTAGAAAATTAGGGACATAAGAGGAAAAATAACATTTTTAAACCACAGAGCCATAGACAGTGTAAGTGCAAAAAGCAAGCTACTATATATACAATATGAATAAAATGTTAATATCTAAAAATTAGAAAAAACAAGAAAAATTAAAATCAATCAAATGCTGGCAACATTTTAGTATCTCTCCAAGACTGCGCTTCTTCATATACGAGAGGAAAAGATCGAAAAAGACCTAAAAAATGTCAATATAGTTCACTCGTAGGTCCATCTTCATTCCATAAAAACAAGAATAAGCACTACAAGAATCTATCTGTGTTCTTTACATTGGAATGTCAAACACAGCTTTCCAAACCCCTCGCCTTAATTTCTTGCTAAGCCTGTTGTCATTTGTCTGATCCTTTGACCAGAACAGACACCTGCCTCAAACACTGTTTCTTTGTATGCCTAAAAACAGCTATTTGGTTTTAACTTTCTTAGGACTCATGTCCTTAAGCTTCTATTGCTTTGATTCCTGTTCTTTAGGCAAAACTACAGGTCTTCAAAATTTTTTTTCTGGGGCTTAAAACCAAGCATTTTTTTTCTCATTTAAAAGCATATCCAAACTTCATCACCTCTCAGTCCCCTCAGCACTCCCCAGTAAGAAACACTCCCCAGTACATTACACACTTAAGAAACAATCAACAAAGACAGAAGCCAACTTTAATCATGATTTCACTCATTTCAAAATTTCACATACATTCTCATGGGAGAACAAAACTCCCATATAAAATAGTTATACTGCAACGTTTGTTCTGATTTCTGCTCTATTCGTGCATTTACCCTTGTTGTCTGCCTATAAAAGTGAACAGTATGATTCTTTTACTGAAAGCACTGTACTTCACTGTCCATTTACTAATAATCTAATCAGGTGATATCTCTTCACATTTCTGTCTATGTCAGTGTTTTCTGTCTTAAGTCGAAATCATGAACGGAAGAACAAGTGCTAAGTCTGCTTTTGTAAAATCCGGCAGAACCTCTCAACCTCTTCCAACCTGAAGACTAAAATGTTTGCAATAATCACTTTCCAATAATCATGCTTTATTGAAACATAAATTCAGTAATTAGCATTATGTCCTGTGCTTCATGAAAGATCAGAGTATACCAGCAGGGGGAAATCCTTACCAAATATGTCCTGTACCGCGGCAGGTGAAAGTCTGCACCACTCCTGTCCACACCTGCCTGTCCCTCCAGCCCTCTTCCTTCCCCTCCCTGATACATACGCCAGCTTCACTCAGTAACAGTTTTGCCCAACTTTTCTGGAGACCTACAAAGGAAATGCCACTGAATAGTTGCTTGCCTTTCATCCTCGCTGTTGTCAGTCACTGCTTTATTGACTGAGCTTGGTTTCCTAAGGCCATGGCACATTAGCAACTGCCACGGAAAAGGGCAGAATGGGTGGGTGAGGGCGGGGGAAAGTACAAACAGGAGGGAATGCTGCTGCTCGAGGCCAGCACAAGGGATCTCGGGACAAGGGACCTCAGACACATGGACACTGGGGGGTGAGCGTAAAACAGAACTGCACACGGCCAGGGGCAGTGCTCACAGTGGGGACCTGAGCTGTGGATAGAGGGTTGTTACATCAGGCATCTTCAATTGGTAGGGGCAGGGCAAATTATTCAAGAAAAGTGTCCACAGGAAACACAAGATTTGTGTATGAGTCACTTATGTGGAACAATCTCACTCTACATATCAGACGACGAAGGCCCCCTCACGTCAAAATGAAGACCGGCATTTGTTGTTAATTTCCTTAGTCTGATTTCCTGCTCCCTTAGGGATGCGTAGATGGTTCAAGCTGAGAACACTGATGCTGATCCTTAAGCTTTCATTGTACCTGTAGTGATAAATTTGTTGTGATCTATGTTTAAAAAGTCCTCCTTATTGAATTAACATAAGAATTTCAGGAGTATTTATAAAGCACACTTTGTTTAGTTAGCCTTAAAAATAATAGTTGTCGAGAAAATGTCAGTTTATTAGAACAGACATGGGAAAATAAATGTAAAGCATGAGAGAATGGGGCTAGAGGTTGCACACGACCTCTCCTGGCTGGGGTGCCTCACCTTTCTGCAATAGCTTTAGCCAAAAGAGCTTTCTTACGTTTATTCTTCTCTTCCATCAGCCGCTGTTCTTGTTGGAGGACTTCCCAACGAGATTGTTCTTGCCTAGGGAGCAAAGTATAAAAATGAGTTTCTGAAACCCCACCTCACACCTTACCAGTCTCAGTCCCCTATGTATAAAATTTAATCAGCCAAATTATGTATATTTTTAAAAAGTCCTCTTGAAAGGAACCCATCTGCAGCTCATTATTTTGTTCTAATAGAAACAAAGACTATGATTTGAAGTAAATAAGACATATATGTCAGCCCTTTGAAATCCATTTTATGTACATAACATAGGAACCCACAAACTGGAAGCCAGAATAGTGTAGCATTTTTTAGAAGTACGTACAAAGAAACTTGTGTAAGTTAGTTATATATTCTATTCAAAATGGAGAGCAAATAAATAGGTCTGCAGCTAATGCCATGTTGTATCTTTCAAAGTTCTTTTTAAAATCATTTTAATGATTTAATCATCAAATCACTTTATATCTACATTCTTGGGCACATGGAACATGTTTATAATAGCTGTTTAAATATTCTTTGCCTGATAATTCCCATCGTTTGTGGGTCTGTTTCTTTTGATGACTTTGCTCCTGGTTAAATATCACAATTTCCTGCTTCTTTGTATGCCTAGATTTAAAAAAAAATTTTCTCCAGATTGAATGTGCATTTTTCATTTAAATTTTTAAAGTTCTCAATTATAGTTGATATACAATATTAATTTCAGGTGCAGAACATGATTAGACATTTATATAACTTAAAAAAGTCATCATCCTGACAAATCTAGTACCTATCTGACATCATATATAGTTATTGCAGTGTTACTGACTCTATTCCCTATGCTGTACTTTACACGTCTGGGACTATTTTTATTACTGCCAATTTGTACTTCTTAATCCCTTCATATCTTTCATCCATCCCTTCCTGGTTGGCAACCATCAACTTGTTCTCTGTATCTATGAATTTGTTTTGTTTGTTCGTTTTTGAGATTCCACACAGAAGCGAAATCATGGTATCTGTCTTTCTGTCTGATTTATTTCAGTTGGTATAATACCCTCTAGGTCCATCCATGTTGTCACATATGGCAAGATTTCATTTTGTTATGGCTGAGAAGTATTCAACTGTATATATGTACCACATCTTCTTTAAAGTGGACACTTAAACTGCTTCCATACCTTGGCTACTGTAAATAATGCTTCAGTGAACACAGGCATACACGTCTTTTCAAATGAGTGTTCTAGATTTCTTCAAATACTGAGAATTGGAACTGCTGGGTCATATGGTAGGTCTATTTTTAGTTTTCTGAGGAATCTTCATACTCCTCTCCACAGTGGCTGCACCCATTTACAATCCCACCAAAAGTAAACAAGGGTTCCCTTTTCTCCACATCCTCACCAACACGTTATTTCTTGTCTTATTGATTAAAGTCATTCTAACAGGTGTAAGCTGATCATTCATTGTGGTTTTAATTTGTATTTTCCTGATGATTAGTGATGTTGACCATTTATTATTCAACATCACTAATCATATCAATAGGCTGTGAACATCACAACCCATGTCTATTGGACACCTATTATGTTCTCTTTGGAGAAATGTCTACTCAGATCTGCTGCCCATTTTTTTAATTGGACTTTTTTATATTGTTACTTATATACTGCACATTAACCCCTTACTGGATGTATCATTGGCAAATATCTACTATTCAGCAGGTTGTCTTTTCGTTTTGTCGATTCTTTCCGTTGATGAAAGCTTTTTGTGTTTGATGTAGTCCCATTTATTTACTTTTTTGTTTGTTTCCTTTGCCCAAGAAGACATCCAAAAAAACCCATATTACTAACAGCAAAGTCAAATAATTCACTGTTTTCTTCTAGGAATTTTATAGTTTTGGGTCTTACAAAGACTTTCATCCATTTTCAGTTTACTCTTGTATCTGGTATCAAAAAGTGATACAGTTTCATTCTTGTGCTTGGATCTGTCCAGTTTTCCCATCATCATTTATTGAAGAGAGTGTCTTTTTCCCATTGTATATTCTTGCCTCTTTAGTAACCTTTTATTTAGTCTCCATGTGTTTTTCAATTCTATTCTTGTAACTAATCTAGTTCCACATCATTGTGATTAGAGAAGACACTTGGTATGATTTCAATTTTGAATTTACTGAGACCTACATGGGGTCTATCCTGGAAAATGTTTTGTGTACACTTGAAGAAAATGCATATTTTGCTGCTTTTGGCCCAAATGTTCTAAAAATATCAATGAAATCTGTCTCATCTTTAAGGCCACTGTTTCCTTGTTAATTTTCTGCCTGGATGATCTATCCATTGATATCACTGGTGTGTTAAAGTCCCCTACTATTACTGTATCATTGTTGATCTCTTTGTTTATGTCCATCTATACTTGCTTTATATATGTAGGTGCTTCTATGTTAGGTCCATAGATATTTACAAGAATTTAATCCTCTTGTTGGATTGATCTCTTTATCATTATGAAATGCACTTGTCTCTTGTTATAGCCCTTGTTTTAAAGTCTATTTTATGTAATATAATTGTTACCCCAGATTTTTCTTCATTTCCATTTGCTAAAATGTTTTCATCCCTTCACTTTCAGTCTATGTGTCTTTTGATCTGAGGTGAGTCTCTTGTAGGCCACACATGTATGGGTCTTGTCATTTTATCCATTCAGCCACCACCTCGTGTCCTTCAATTGGAGCATTTAGTCCATTTACATTTAAAGTAATTATTAATAAGCATATAGTTATTGCCATTTTATTGTCTTCTGATTGTTTTTGTAGTTCCTCTCTGTTCCTTAATTTTGTTCTTTTCTTGTATGTTGTCTATAACGTTGTGTTTGAATTCCTCTCCATTTCTTGTGTATTTCTTAGAGATTTTTGCTTTGTGGTCATCATGTGCTTCATATATACCAAACTATGTTTATAGCAATCTGCTTTAAGTTCATGAATGCTTCTGTTGGAACACATTCTAAAAATCAATACAATTTTTACTCCCCCTTCCATGTTTACATTTCTGTCCTTTTTCACTTCTTTTGTGTATGTGTAATTATAATTCCACATAATCTTTCTACTTTTTTAGCCTTTGTACTAGCTTTACATTTGGTTGATCCACTGCTTTTACTGTTTGCTTTTATTAGTGAGAATGTCTTTCTTTCCTATATTTTCTTACTCATATTTTTTTTCTTTTCTTTTCTACTTAAAGAAGTCCCTTTGATATTTCTTTATTATATACGGCTTAAGTGTCTGTTTGTCACCGATAGCTTATTGGTTGCTTGCGTAACTGTACTAGCTAATAGGGTGAGGTTGCCACGGCATTCAAATAGTCCCGCCTTCTGGCATGCCACCTCACAAATTGAGGTTAAAGACTGGAGCAATTATTATGCTGTTAAGAAATCTTAACACCAGAAGGGGTCTTTGCAATGGTACAAGACTAGAGGTTCTCCAATTGAAAAATAATGTCATAATAGCTAAGTCTTTGACTGGCTCCTCTAAAGGTGAAATACATGTCATTCCAAGAATTGATTTGGCTCCATCTCAGACAGGGTTGCCGTTTCAATTGAGACGTAGACAATTTCCTGTAAAACTTGCCTTTGCTATGACCATCAATAAGTCTCAGGGCCAAACGCTTAAGCGTGTTGGCATTTTTTACCTGAGCCTGCATTTGGACACGGTCAACTTTATGTTGCCCGTTCAAGAGTTCGTGAAAGAACGAACATAAAATTAAAAATAATTGACGGTCCTCTGCAAGGCGAGCTTAAAAATGATGGAAAGATCTACACAAGAAATGTTGTGTACAAAGAGATCATTGACATGTGAATTAACATTTTATTATTTAAATCACCTTTATTTATTGAGCTAGCGGTGGCTCTTAAGAAATGTACCGCCAGTGGTTTCCTTCATTGCACTCTACTTTAAGCAATTAAGCAAGTAGAAGGGGGAAACCCCTTGGGGCACTAAGCAAAGGGGCGTCCTCGCAGCCTGCCCTGGGTAATTCAGTTTGAATTAGCAGACACCTTTGCACAAATCATTTTAATTACAATTTATAATATCTAGAACAGCGGTCATTTCGTATGACCGCCGGGCTTTCTAGTCTTGTAATACTGGTTTAGTGGTGATGAACTCCTTTATCTTTTTCTTGTCTGGGACTCTTTATCTCTCCTTTGATTCTAAATGACAGACTTGCTGGGTAAAATGATCTTTGTTGTAGGTCTTCGCCTTTCATCACTTTGAATATTCGTGCCAATCCCTTCTGGCCTGCAACATTTCTGTTGAAAAATCACCTGACAATCTTATAGGAGTTCCCTGGTACATAACTAATTGCTTTTCTTTTCTCTTGCTGCTTTTAAGATTCTTTGTCTTTAATCTTTGACTTTTTAACTATGATGTGTCTTGCTGTGGGCCTCTTTGGGTTCATCTTGTTTGAGACTCTGTGCTTCCTGGACTTGTCTTTTTCCTTCACCAAGTTAGAAGTTTTCAGTCTTTTCTTCAAATCAGTTTTCAATCCCTTGTCCTCTCTTTTCTCCTTCTGGCACCCCTATAATGCAAATGCTGATACACTTGATGTTGTCCCAGAGGTCCCTTAAACTGTCCTCATTTTTTAAAAGTTCTTTTTTCTATTCCAGTTGGGTGTTTTCTGCTACTTTGTCTTCCGATCACTGATTCAGTCCTCTGCTTCATGTAATCTGCTGTTGAATCCTTTTAAGGTATCCTTCATTTTAGTTATTGTAGTCTTCATTTCTGACCGGTTCTTTTTTATGTTTTCTCTTTGTTGAGGTTCTCACTAAGTTCATCTATTCATCCCATAAGTTCACTGAGAATCCTGTAACTGGTATTTTGAACTCTGTATCTTGCAGATTGCTGGTCTCCATTTTAAGTTTCTGGAGTTTTGTTCTGTTCATTTATTTGGAACATATTTCTTTGTCTCATTTACTTGACTCTGTGTTTGCTTCTATGTATAATGTAGAGGTACTGTGTCTCCCAGTATCAGCAGAATGGCCTTATGTAGTAGGTATCACAATGCTGCCGTCTTCCTGTTCACCTGAGCCAGGTGCTCCAGGGTTTCCTTTGGGTGGGTTGTGTGTGCCCTCCTGTTGTAGTTGAGCCTTGACTGCTGTTGGCTTATCAGTGTGTTGGACTGAACCTGAGGCTCTTTGTTGTGAGGGCTAGCTGTGACTACAGCAGAGACACTGTTGTGCAGGGGCTTATCCCATAGTGTGGAAGTCTCTTCAGCCGGGCTATGGTGCCAGCTAAGTTCACCCGTTAGGAGTGTAATCTGATCTGTGCAGCTGGTTGGGTGATGCTCTGGTGTGGTCTGAAGTTGGTCACTGGTTGTGTTAGTTCAGAAGACTCTTAGAAGGAGCTCCATTGCAGGCCAATGTCAGCCTACATTTGTACCAGGCTTGGAGCCACCTGGTTGAAACTACAAAGTGATCTGTAGTTGGCTGATGCTTGTGCTGGGCTTGGAGGTACCTGGGAGAGACTATGCTGGAAACTGAGATCACTGCCACTAGTGCTGGGCTCGGGACCCTTTGGTGGACACCATGATTTGAGCTAAAGCCAGCCACCACCTGGCCACTCGATTGAAGCTATGTTCTCAGTCAACACTGGCAGCAGCTTATGCCAGGCTTGGGACAACTTATTGGGAGCCACAATGCAAGTTGAGACTAGTTGTCAGTTGTGTGAGGCTTGGGGCCGCAGAGCAAGAGGTACAGGGCACAGTGAGGACAGCTGCTTGCTTGGTTTGTGGACCTTTGTGATTTCAGGAAAGTCTCACAGCATGAACTGAGGCAGACTCCTAGTATGGAAAAGCTGCTGGAAGTGTCAGGGCCAGGCACATGAGCTGAGGTGAGGTATCAGGAACTCACCAGGGTGGAGCACAAGTGTTCTGTTAAAGAATAGCTCAGATCTGGCACCTACTAGTACTGGATCAACAAAGGAACAGTGCCACCTGCCAGTGTTTCTGTCACCAGAGAGACGGCCCCTGGCCCTCCAGCCCTCACCCTGAGGCTAAGCAATCCACTCCCTCCTCCCCTGTCCCTGACACTTTTTGAGTTACTGCCCTAGCAGGCTTAGAGTGAGGCAGTGTGTGAGTGAGCAAGTCCTTGCACAGACTCCTCAAAGCCTAGGACTCCAGCAGTAAGCAGCTGTCTCCCTCAGGTGCAATCCTGTTGATCTTACCAGCCAGATGTGGGGACTCCTCTTCCCAGCACTGGTGCCCTGGGCTGGAGAGCTGGCGTGGGTTGGGACCACTCATTCCTCAATGGGAAACCTCCCCTCAGCTGAGACACCCGCCTGCTCCCTGATCACCACACCGTAAGTATGGGATCTGCCCACTCCAAGTCTCTGCCCGTCCTGCCAGTCTTGTCGTATCTCTTTCTTTATGTTTTTAGTCACAGGAGTTCTGCTCTGCTAATACCCAGATGGTTTCAGGGTGGTGGTTCTATAACTGAGCTGTACGTTTGCCATGGTTGTGGGAGGAGGTGAGCACAGCATTCACTCACTCCACCACCTTGACTGAAGTTACTCCAGAGTTTTCCATAGTGAAAGTCTCTACCATGTAACACCCTCAGGACAACAACCCATGTTTATTCCATTCATTTACTTACAATTTGCTCACTTCTTTCCAGCTCTTAAACATTTATAAACAGAGTGAAACACTATGAACTAAGACTTGAATGCTGGACCAGAGAAAAACTTCAAAGGTCGGAAAACAGGAATTGTCTTCCATCTAATTCTGAAAGAAGTCTATTAGAATTTCCCATAAATTCATTAACTTGATGTGAACTGAAATGAAAGCTAATGACAAAGCTATTTGTTCCTTTTACTGTCGTTTCTTACAGTCATTATATCAGAAATCTCTCTTCCCAGACCTAGTAACCATGTCCCAAATTACCCTTTTCTCTCCATCCCCACAGCCTCCACCCTAGAGCTCGCACTGGTCCCTTCTCATTTTTACTACTGCAGGCATGTCCTCACCAGATGCTCCAGTTCCATCTCGCCCAGCACCCCACCCCAAGGGTTCTGCAACACAGACACCTGTGTTTTCTCTCCCCATTATTTTGTTCAGGGCCCCTGTCCTCCAGAGAGGCTGGTGGTACACCAATGCATCTGAGAACTTGCTAGGCAAGGATTCTCTGCTCCCAAGCTCTTTGATTCCTTACTATTCTCTGGCCTCTCCTTTGCCTCTTCCAGAGAGGTGCAATGTCAGCTTTGAGCATTCTTTGGAATACAGCTTTCCTTTTCCCTTATAACAGCCTCAGAATTCCTCCTTTTCAACAACAGCTCCTGAGATTACATGCCCTCTATGAAAATTCTCACAAGTACCTAAGAAAAGAATAGTTTCCCTCATGACATTCGATCTAAACTGCCCAAACTCACCCTCCATTTGTCTCAGGCTTTTGTTGGTAAACTACACTTCAAGACATTTAAATGTATGCACTTGTTCAATGCTGATCTCGTAATTCACATAACTTTCTATCTCCTGTCAAAATAATTTCTTGGTTATGAACCCCTGGTGGGTGGGAAACACTTTAAACTCATAGTACAGAATCTGGATCAGCAGAGGTTTAAAAAAAATCTGAGATTAGAAACAAAACTTTTAAAAGGAAAGACTCAGAAAATAGAAAACAGAAACAAATACCATTCTTTCTTCCCTATGAGCAATAATCCTGTAGGAAACAAATAAGATACTAAACAAATAGATATCAAAATAGAAGTCACACCGTAAAGAGTATCTGATTATATAAATTTACAAGTCATAGATTTCACAAGAATTGTGGCTAAACCAGATCCTGGAGGTGGGTTCAAACACAAACAAAATGAATAAGAATAAAAAGAAATCTAATGATGCAAGTTAATTATTTAATCAGTCCCCTTAATTTCCTCCACTTTTTCCTTTAGCCGTCCCTGCATGTCTCTTCACAAGTACCCTTTTCCGGGCCAAGGGAGATGCAGTGTCGGAAATTAAAGAACTCATTCACTTTGGGAAGGAGTACTTGAGAAATGCTTCTGGTGAGTATAAAGATCCTACACTTTGGATTCAGAGAGACTTTCATGTGAATCCCACCTCTACTGCTTATTAGCTGCGTATTTGCTTTGGGAATACAATAGCACTTCTAAGTTCAAAATAGCTCATCTGTAAAGTGAAAATGATAAACTAAATAACATTTAACATATAAGGTGCCTAACACTGACTAGTCTAGAATATATATAGGTGGTAGCTATTTTTCAGTAATTTATCACATATCCAGATTAGAATATAAAACAGATAAAATGTTAAAACTACATCTCTTCAAAGCCCAATAGGAAAATAAGGTAAAATAGGAAAAAAAAAATCTCACGGATATATAGACTTACTAACAATTCCACTTTCTTCTTCTCCAATTTGCAGTCTGGCTCTGGAGGCACAAGCTCAGCACTTGTGTGACCATCATGGGAACTCTCAAGTCCCAGTCCCCTCGGGTGGCTTTCAGTATCCTGTGGTTCCTCCTCACCAACAGGAGAGGGGAGTGGAAAAGGACTAGGAGCAGGAAGGGCAGAAAAATGTGGCTTTTGATTCTTAAATCTCTGTTGTGGTGCAGAAAGCAACTGCTCTGGAGGTAATCTGGTTGATCCATCTTGTAGTCCAAGTTTTTGGCTTTGTTCTTGAAGGGCTTTTTCTCGCTGAAGTTGCTGTCGACTTTTCTTGACAGGGGGACGCCGCTGTGTTTCCAATGGATCTGCATAAAAAAAAACATAAAGGAAAATTCCTTTGTGTAAACAGCAAATAATATTTTATTTCTAAGAAAATAAAGGATTAACGTTAAACTTTGGTTAATTCTACAAGGTTTTCTCCTCCTTCTCTATCTTAAAAGCCCAGGGGGAAACAGCCAACTTCCTGTAAAGTTTCAATAGTTCTTTAATCATACCGTTAATACTATAATTAATAAAAACTGCCCTAGCTCTCAATTTATCTTCAAGGAAATCCATTTGTCTGTAAAGCCATAGGATACAAAGCAAGGTTTCGTTTTCAACTTGATTTGATAATTATCAAAAGTATCAACTAATCTGACCAGGCTAGGTAAACAAATGAATTCTCTGATATGTCTTAAATTTGATTTATGGTTGTGTCTGCTCTCCTGAAATAAAATGGTGGTTGAGTTTTCAAATGACCTTCACCTTCCTTAAATATTAAAAGATCTTAAGGCAGCTCTGATACATAGGAAGATGCTAAAAACAAAGTATAACTGAATGAAGTCTCTTATTTCTAGAAATGCTAGTTTACCCTAAATTGTTTTCTTTCATCTTCCACTACAGTCCAAGGTTCTGTTCGCCAAAGTCAAGTTAGCCTTTAATCAATGTATGCGAGCTAACTTTAATAGCAGCCTGATCAAAGCAATAGAAAAAGATAAAACAATTCAGAGAAATATTTTTAAAAAGCATTATAAAGTGAGCAATACTTCTGTCACACTTTTTGTATTGTCCCCGCCAGTATTAACCTTGTAGGGCAGACAATTGAAGAATTTAACTCATAATCATATTATACTTAATAAGACCTATAAATGATAGTCTTTGCAAAATGCCCAGGAAATAAAATTATAAGTCCTTGTAAATAAGCTCAAGTTCTTTGCAAATGACCTTTGAAGCAAGACCAGCTTATTATGTAATTCTTCCAAAAGGGAGTTAAAAGCTCTAGTCTAGAGCCACAGAGTTACTTCTATGCAGCTCAGTAAACCTCAGGAAACTTAATTAATTGTTCCATACTTTAGTTTCCTACCTGCCCTACTTACCTCATAGAGTTGGTATAAAGATTAAATGAGACATGTAAAGAAAAGATTTTTTAAAAATAGATGTACTATCTAAAGTAAAATGTTAATATTGTTGAGTTTAGCCAGAAACACAATGTCGTCTCCTGGATTTTGGAACAGGAACTTATTCTTGGCTATTGATCTTTAGTCACACCATTCAGAAAATATTACTGAGACTGCTTTCCTCCCAGTTATACTCATTAGCTGAATTAATAGTGCCTCTCAAATTCTGTACTTCAGCTTTCATTTTACTTTTTATGTTCACAGAACCAACCTATGAGATTTATAATGCTAATATTTAACTCCCAAACAATAATCAAATCAGGCCACTTAAAAATAAAGCATATCAAAAAAACTCCTGGAACCAATAAGCCATTATAACAAGGTTGCAGAATACAAGATTAATACACTAAAGTCAACTACTTTTCTATGTACTAGCAATGAACAAGTAGAATTTGAAATTAAAAACACAATAGCACTCAAAAAAACAGGTTGATATCTAACAATTTATGTACAAGAGCTATATAAGAAAAATGACAAAACTCTGATAAATGAAACCAAGAAACTAAGTAAATGGAGAGATATTCCACGTTCATGGATAGGAAGACTCAATATTGTCAAGATGTCAGTTCATCACAACTTGATCTATAGATTCACTGCAACTGCACTCAAAATCCCAGAAAATTAGTTTGTGGTTACTGACAAACTAATTCTCAAGTTTACATGAAGAGGCAAAAGATCCAAAATAGCCAACACAATATTGAAGAACAAAGTTGGAGGACTGACACTACTTGACTTCATCACTTATTATAAAGCTACAGTAATCAAGACAGTAGGTAATAGTGAAAGACTAGACAGATATATCAACTGAACAGAATAGAGAGCCCAGAAACAGGCTTACATAAATAGTTAACTGTTCTTTGACAAAGGAGCAGAGGTAACAATAAAGAAAAATCTTTTCAACCAATAGTCCTCATCAACTGGACATTCACATGCAAAAAAAAAGGAATGAGACACAGAGACCCAGACCTTACAATCTACAAAAACTCAAAATAGACCACATACCTAAATGTAAACCCCCAAACACAAAACTCCTAGAAAGTAGTACAGGAGAAAACCTAAATGGCCCTAGGTTTGGCAATGATATTTTATATACACCAAAGTCATTATCCATGAAGAAGATAATTGGTAAGCTGGACTTAAGTAAAATTAAACACTTCTGTTCTGCAAAAGGCAATGCCAAGGGAATGAAAAGACAGCTCACACACTTAGAGAAAATGATTTGCAACAAACACATCTGATAAAGAACTTTTAAATTTCTGTCAATCAAATGGGCATGAAGTGGTATTTCATTATGCTCTTGATCTGCAATTCTCTGCTTACTGACGGTAATAAGCATCTCTTTATATTTCCTCTTCTAAAAAATATCTATTCCTGTTTTTTGTCAATTTTTCTTTGGCTTATTAGTTTGCATACATTAGCAACAACTGGAAAATGTAATTAAAACATTGTAGATACACTGCTTTTTCATTTCCAATTTTGTAATTATGAAGCCATATATCCAATAATGTGTCATACACACACACCATCCGCCTGTATGAATTATAAAACAATAATACACTTAGTAAAACATGACTGAAGTAGATATAACTTCTGTTCAAGGATAGAACATTACCCCTTCTTTTGCAACACACAGGATAATTGTATATTCTGTCTTCCAGATCAAATGATTTGCTTTTCCTAATGAAATAGAAGTCGGAGTGACAAATAAAAGTTCCCGTTAACGCATATAGCTGTCATTTATTAGTGGATTCTGTTGCCAATGCTTAATTTTCAGTCTTCTCCTTCTGCTATGGTGAACTCCCATAGGACAGCATCAGGGCATTGTGCGGAATGACTTTGCAGAGCAGTCACCTGTCAACCCATGTTAGCCATAAAGCTGGTGTGGAAAAAAAAAAACACCCTTTATTTTACAAAATTGATGTTACTGCAGCTTAACTTGGCTTCACCTGATTTCATAATTACCACTACCTTTGAAAGCTCCCACGTTTTCCTCCTTACTTCCTTACCACCCTGAATTTTGTGTTTCATTCCTTGATTTTCTTTACAGATTTCCTACATTCTTAAAATATACCTGCTTTGTATGACTGACATTCTATAAATAGTATGGCACTGTATGTTCTTCTGCAACTTGCTCTTTTCATACATTGTATTTATGAAAGTTCCTGTTAGTGCATATAGCTGTAACTCATATATTCTCACTAGCTGTACAGCAGCCCACTGGAAGATTATACCACAATTTGTTTATCCACTCCCTTGTTAATGAACACCTGGTTTATTTCCAGCTTTTTAATATTATAAAGCATGTTGAGAATATTCTTGATTCCCACCAATACACATATGGGTTTCTCCAGAGTTGTTATCCTTATTTTTCTGGTGACCAACTTAACTTTCATAGATTATTTAATAATATTTTTACAGTTCAAGAACAACTGGGAGGAGCCTTAAAAAGTAAAGATCCAGTTCTTCTAGTTCTTGACGTGAGAAATCCAAGAAGGCTGATCTGGATGATGTATATGACCATTACTGTGTTTGGCTGTGAGTATGCAGATACTAAGATGTTTTCTCTTCCTTGAGGTGATCACAGACTAGTGAGTTGGTGTCTATAAACATCTGGTTATAAAATGATAGGCCTTGAAATTATGGTCCTCCTACTTTCCCTCTATCCCAAACTGCAGAAATATTTAAAATGTACTTCTACATAATCAACCCATTATTTAATTTAGACTTTTATATAAAGTGTTCTTTCCCCTGGCAAACTCACTTCTACTAACACATAATCCCTGTGAAATATTCCCCTATTCCACCCAACACCAGCAAAGTGAGGTTTTTGCTTGCTCAGTAGCAAGCTCCTGCATAACACCTGCTATTGCATTTTATAATAGTTTGTCTCAGTAGACTAGATACTCTTGGAAAGCAGGGGATGAGGCCTCGTTCATCTTAGCATCCCTAATGCAGAAGCTGATACCTTTAACTTCCGGTCAGACAAGAAGTAGTACTGGTACTCTGCACCTTGAATAAGTGAACGGATGGTGAACACACAGAGCAAGAGTGTGACAACATCAAGCAAGATAGTTGATTCCACACTGTGGTACAACTTTGATGAGAGAGTTTTTAAAGCCCTCTGGACCAGTCAAAATTTCCTCAATCTTTATGATCTACATTGGCCCTATAAGACTAATTTACTTCCTTTTCTGCTTCTCAGCCCTCGATTAACCTCACACCAATGCTAAAAATGCACAAGCCTACCTGAGTAACATGCAATTTTCTCACAAACTCTGATAAAAGGAATGACAGGGTTTATTTAATTTCCTCCCAAAGTGCAGTGTATACCTTTGGTACCAAGAGTAGTATAAGTTCACGGAAGTTGTGTGCACTACCAGAGTCACCCAACAGAATTTTATGAAATTTCAACCACCAACAAAGCCTAGTTCCTATCACCAAGAGTTTCTCACCAAGTATCAACAAAGTTAATTCCTTCATGAAAAGATAAAACAGTACAAGTCCATTCAAGGATTATAAAGCCAGAGAGAGAGACACAAAAGTTTGGATTGTATCTAAGTTGTGTGTATGTGCGTGTATGTATGTGTTTGTATACATATACTTACTTATTTCATATCTAACCTCTCAAAGACCCCTTTGGTTTGCTGACTCTCAATGGTTGAAAAGAATTGGAAAAATCATCTGGCAACCAGAAGCGAACGCAAGACTCCAGATGTGTCATGAAAAGCCCCGACGTTCTGCGTTAAGACCCCTGTGCGCCCCTTTCCCCAGTCATTGTCTGCTGCTATGAATTCATCACAATTCTGATACGGGGTCTGCCCCCTCCTTCCTGTACCCTGACCCCGACCCTCCAGCCGAGACCTACCCCGCCACCTCCCTTACAGGGGCCCCACGCTGTGGGCTCACCTCCTCTCTAGGGTTCCACTCCTTCCACGGGGAACAGTCAAACCCTGCCATGGATTCCTGAACTCTCTTTCCTGAACGTAAACCCCAGGCCCTGGGCCCGGCCCTCCGGTCACCGCACCACCTCGGGGGCCCCTCAAGCTCGTCTCCCCATATACAGCCCCACCCCCCAATACAAACTCCTTCCCCTCGTCTTTCCCGCCCCCTTCCCCTCCAAAGCTGCGACCCCGCCCCTTCGCACACACCCAAGAAGTCCATCTCCGCAGGCACGTCTGTTACCTTTCGTCTGTTTTAATCGCCTCAACTCCGCCTCGGAGAAGCCAGCCCAGCCCTGCGCCATCCGCACAGGCTGCCACCACCCTCAAGGGCGCCCAAACCTCAGAACCCCGACTGCCAACACGACTGCCCAGGCACATCCGGGTTCTTCCCCGGCGGCCAATCCACCAATCACCGCGCCGAGTTTTGCCCCCCCCCCCCAAGGCCCCATGTGCCCGGCCGCAGGGCCCAGCTCTCCGCGAGGCTGCCCGCGGCGTTGCCGGACAAACTGCCTAAAGGAAATCGTGGCCACGCAGACAATTCTTCCCGCAGACTTGGATCTGTTCTCTTTTCCGTCTCCTTTGAGCGTTGTCTTAATCGCTTCAAGGGATAAGAGGGGAAATAACGAGGGAGATAAGAGTGGAGGTAAACAGGCAGTTATGAGGTGGCTTCGAGTCGGCGGTGCGGAGGGGCGGGCGTACCTGCCTCGGGCGGGGGGGGGGGGTCCTCTGTCAGCTTTGGAGGCGGGGCCCGCTACTTGGCCCTGACGTCTGCGCCCAGTGGCTGCTTGAACCGGTCCTTTCAGCCCTGCGTTGGGATTTGCCCTGCAGGTTTCCTCAGGAGAATACTCAGCTTTAGATGTTTAATATTGAAGGGACATTACAGAGAATTGAGGTATAATTAATGGAAAGAGAGCAAACACCTTGAACAGGGCCTGTCTGGCGTCTCCCAGGAGTGTGGGGCTGGTGGCTTGTGGCCATGATGTTTTGTGAACGAGTCTTGGCTGGTCAGCAACCTTTCTCCTAAGAGCTAAATCTCCCCGGTTAAAACGGCCTCCCAGCCGTTTTTTATAGTTCCAGAAGAGAAACATGGGCCCTGGGGGGATGGGCAGGCATTCTTGAGGCTTCCCCCGCCTGCAGTCCCGACTTCATTGTTCTAGTTCTGACTCAGCCACCTAACCTCTCTGCGCCCCCCCCCCCCCCCCCCCCCGTCTCATTTTTAGCGAGATTTCGAAGAGTAAAAGATGTAAGCGTCGTCAAAGGACGTATAGGCCAGGATGATTGTAAAGGGACCCGTTATTCCAGTTACCGTATTTCTCTTTTATTGAGCATTTAAAAATAAGCCAACTTTTATTTTGATTAAGCATTTTGATATATAATGGAAGCCAAAGTGACTTTCAATTTTAGTGTGTCAGTGTTTTTAAACAAATTGAAAATAAAGGGGTAGCTTGAAAATACACCAAGAAAAGAAGGGAAGTGAGTATTTCAGGTGTAGAGAGGTGGTCAGAAGGGGGCTGGGGGTAGGGGGTTGAAATTTTCCTTTATAACCTTTGAGCTTTTAAACTTAGAAATGGTTTTTGAGACCTAGGCGTGCACCAGCGCGTTATTTTAGATGTAGATTCATTTTTTCCAACATGTAAAAGTGAAAATGCCATCCAAAAGGACGGAAGGAGACGTGAATCCGGTTTTTTTTAAACATAGACTAAATATGTTAATATAAGATACAAGTTAGCTCTAAAGTAGTTGATGGGGATCAGTAGCAGTCCGGTAGTTAATTCAGTTTCCCATTTATGGACTCCAGCAATCTAATTCATCTAATAAAAACGAACCACGTTGTATGCCCCATGTTAAATTTTATATCTAAACTTTCTTTAGCTCGTGGGGTGAATTTCAAGAATGATCAATAATCTTAATGGACACGGATATTGTGGTATTGTAAAAGGTTTTGTTAGCCCTGAATGAGAGCCAGCGCATGAGCAAGATTATAGTAAAAGATAACATCTTCTGTGTAAAATTGTAATTTGTAGTTTGCAAGGGTTCTGTTTCTGTTGGCTCTCCCTTCTGGTGAATGAGTTTCTTCAAATGATGTGTAATATTTTATTGGGAGCTCAAATTCAAAGAAGTTCTTTGTTCTGTGAGAGTCCTCTGTATGTTGGGTTGAGAGACTGTCTCCACAGATTGGTTTTCCTAGGCTCTGAAAATTTCAGTTGCTTTAAATCAGATTTAAGGTAATTGTTTCAACATTTAATATAAATTTGGACCTCGCCCCCATACATGATACAGACCTCAGGTATCAGTGCCAGCTTGCCTCGCTTGTTAGTAAGGCAGCTAGCATTCAGACGCAGGCAGGACGGTTCCAGAATCTAGGATCCTAGCTACCCTGCCATTCTGATTTGATGGTATCCCTCAGTTTACAAATAACTGGCAAACATTTCATTGAATTCTTATATAGCTCATATAAGCCAGGGTTGAATGACCAGACAGTCCTTTTAACCCCCCACCCCGTTATTTGCACTTTCAAAAGATAATGCTTTCTCATCCAGAAGAATCTTTTGTAAGTAAAATAGCGTGTATTCTAACAAAGAGAAATGAGGAGTATTTGTGAAGTGGAGCAGAAGCTATTTTTAGTTACTAACTCTTCCCATTCACTCTACCTTGAAACTTTCTGGCTTAGTTTCCTTAAGTTTTTTACTTAAGCTTCTCTCCATGAACAGCCTAAAAGTTTCCTTTTTTTTTTTTTTTTAAGCCTTTGAAACCATGGTATTAAGTACTAGGAAAGATGTTTATTTCTATGCAAGAATATTTGAAAAAAATGAAGTAATACAAGTAATTTAACAACTTGTATTTTACTTTGGGAGACATTCAGAGATTCTCCCCATCAGCTTTTGGATTCCAGTTTGGTATTTTGTCTTCAAACTTTGGTCTGTCTCCAGGTGCATAACCTTTAGGCACCTAGGAGGGGTATGTGATCAAGTATTTTTGTTTATGGCTACATTTCATTATACTAACTAGAAAGTGCCTTGTACAGTGACTCAATTTGTTGAATGAAAAAGTGAATGAATGGGAATGGAGGTATGCTGGTCACCAACTGGAGGAGCCCATGGGAGATGGCACAGGGTAAACAATATGCGACAGACAGTATATTCACTGTGAAGTGAATACCTAGCATATAGGCATTGAGTCTTGACTGCATGATCTGACTTTGGGATGTCTTGTCTACTTACGTTTGGATTCAGTTGTGTTTTGATTTTAGAATCCTTCATACTTAAAATAAGAAATTCTGACTCTAGGAAGAAACTGGAAAACTGAGTTTGTCCTTCCTGTTCCATGCACCGTCTTCATTGGAGTATTTTAAATATGTGTCTCTGGGAAGAGGCAATTCCTTTTCACTGTACTAGTGTTTCAAGCATTTTTTTAAAATGGAAATACATTAATAGCACTAACTAGAACCACTGAGCAAAATAGCTCTCCTGTTTAACAGTTTCCACCAGTCCTCAGTCTAATTACTACATTATTCTGCCAGCTTTCTCCAGAAATAATTGACTGAATGAAGTCATTTCATTGGATATTTACAAACACTAGTCTTGTAAAGGGGGTTTCTGTCAATTCCCTTTTGGCTTGGAAATGACTGAGGCTGACCTGGCAGTGCACACTGCTATTTTGGGCTTAGCATATTTTCACAGTCACCAACTCAGGAAGAGGATGGGAATGAAATAGAGGAAGGCAAAATGTTTGGCCTTTACGATCAGTCCTCGTTTTGTAATTTTGGCTGTAAGTTTTTTTGAAAAACGAGAAAATAAAGCATTGACTTGGTCTAAGATACAAAGTGGTTGGATAGTGATCTCTGTGTGTGGTGGTTAGAATATCTTGTTAAATTATGAATAGTCTGGAAGAAATTTGCAAACCTTTGAGGATCAGTAGTCGAAGTTTAAACATTGGCTTATCAATCATGGTAAAAGGAATTACCAGGGTCAGTCTGTTAATGTATTGATTTAATATTCTGTAATAGAGCATTTTTGTTTTGGATTAAATAATAAGATTTGAGTTTGAAGGCATAATGTCAAACTAGAGAGCAGACAAGATGAAGATTTGGCTGGAAATTATTTTATCTGAGACAGCCTACAGGAAATTCCAGAAGACAAGATCAATATCAATGAAGCTTTTAAAGAATTGAAGTGGAATGCCAAATTGCAGTACTGCAGATTCAAGTTTAAAGATGTCAGTCCCTGCTTGTGGAAAAAACTGATGCAGAAACTTCAGATGTTCTTCAGAAGGAATTCCAACTGTGCTAATATTTACAATGTGATGATTTCTGTGTGGCTATTCATAGTCTTAAACTATTGAGAGGGAAGAGTGTAGAAGTAAGACTATCGGGTAAGGCGCTTGTTTTTTTAGAAAACAATAGTAGAGGTGATAAATGTCTGAAGAGGAATGGAGGAATCCTAAGAAGTGAGATTGTAGAAGGTAACTTAATTATGAAGAGTGTACAAAGGATGAATTTAGATTTAGTTCTTATTTGGATTTACATTTTAGCAACCCAGGGGGATGAATACCTGTCTCTCAAAGGTGACCCCAGAGTAATCCAGAGTGAATTTTAATCTGTCATGTCAATAATTTAAGCTCAGTTTTCTCAATCACAGCTTATAAATTTGGTGAAAACCCACTGTGTCATTTCTAACTTCCATGGGCAACAGGTTTATCAGGCCATGAAAGTGAGACCATCTGTGGGGCTTCCTTAAGAAGAAAGACTACAGCACTATAAATACACACTTCCTTCCAGGGAAGCCTTGAGCAAGTGGAAGGCCCTCAAAAATGAGCTTTAGGAACTTCTTGTTAACAAATTCTGTTCGATTATATAGGACAAAAAGATTCTTGGAAGTGAACAGTCACTAGAATTATCAGTGTGGTGGTAAGAGGAGTGGATTGGGATTTAAGACCTGTGTTCTAGCCTAGACCAATTCATACATTTCATTGTCATTTATTAAGTGCAGCATTATAAAAGGCATTAGGGAAGTGGCTATGGATACAGAGACCCTATGCTTAGGGAATAAAGCATTCCATGCTCACTTTGAATTTGGGAAGTAGTGTGCACACTACCAGGAGACATAAGAGACTTTGGCATATTAATAGTACGGAGAGATGTTACTGTTAAAAAAACAAATACATAACACACACATACACATACACAAAGCTTAACTTCACTTATTCCAGTCTTTAGCTCTTTTATTTTTTAATGTGTGTAGCACACAGTTACATCACTTGGAAGACATTTTGGGAAATACGGCTATGAGGAATGGTCTCTTTCATCCTCCTTAACATTACAGGTATTCTTAGGTTTTCCTCTTTGGCCAAGTGGGAACTGTCATCTTAAAGGAATCAACGTTCCCAGCAGTGTAGTTCTGACGGTCTTGCTCACTTGGGTTCAGCTGGCAGCCCTAATGAAATGGTCCTGCCCATCCAGCAGAGACGGGTGGTGGGGTGGAGAGGTGCTCGGCAGGGATGGAGGACCACCTTTCACAACTCAGGCTTCTAAACATCCTTCAGCCTTCTTAAACGAGCTCTCTGTTTTAGGAGCGTTGTCCTCTGTGTGTGTGTGTGTGTGTGTGTGTGTGTGTGTGTAGAAGTCATTCCACTTGAGTGTGAATACCGCCCAAGCAGCCTGAGCCGTGGTCAGAGGGTCAAGTACAAGTGAGATTCGGCCCCTCCTCAGAGTATTTCTGAGCAGCAAGGCCTGAAAGGAGGCCTCATTGCCAGTTATGGCTTTCAATTCAAATGGAACGCCAGAGCCACCACACCTTTTTGAGGGTAATTACCACTTAACTAAGCATTTCTGAGTTCCTTATAAATTGGTCCGCTCCGTCATTTAATCATTTTAGTAGCTCTCCTCTGAACCTGGGCCAGGTTTTCCACAGTTTTGGTGAGGTGCTCTGTAGGGAACGGAGTGTCCGGGTGCAGCCGCCTTGCCAGGGTATTCGGAGGGGTGCGAGGGGCAAGAGGAAGAGGACAACTGTCCAGTATCCCTTAGGCTCCTAAACAGGTGGCAGCTTTCCAACAAACGACTTGCGCTCACAGTAAAGGTGTAGGCAAGTGGACTGGAAATTGCCTCTTCCTTGATTCAAATGGAAGCCAGAGGCCGGCAAGTGGGTAGTGAGTGTGTGAAGATGATGACGTCGGCCTAGCGTGCGGAGGACCCGGGTTCCATTCCCAGCCAGGGCACACAGGAGAAGCGCCCATTTGCTTCTCCACCCCTCCGCCGCGCTTTCCTCTCTGTCTCTTCCCCTCCCGAAGCCGAGGCTCCACTGGAGCAAGGATGGCCCGGGCGCTGGGGATGGCTCTGTGGCCTCTGCCTCGGGCGCTAGAGTGGCTCTGGTCGCAACATGGCGACGCCCAGGATGGGCAGAGCATCGCCCCCTGGTGGGCAGAGCGTTGCCCCTGGTGGGCGTGCCGGGTGGATCCCGGTCGGGCGCATGCGGGAGTCTGTCTGACTGTCTCTCCCTGTTTCCAGCTTCAGAAAAATGAAAAAAAAAAAAAAAATTATGAAACCCTTCATTTGAAATAACATCATTGTAACCATACTTGACCATAAGGCATCATTTCCAGGTAGAGGCTGAGAAGTTCTTTACCAGGCTAGTTCAACGAAAGGCTGTGACTGAGCCTGAAAGTCACCACTGCTTTATCTTTTTTCAGTACTTATACCGTATTTGTAGAAGTAAGATTTGAAAAATAGTGTTTATTATTTTTTTTCTCATTTTTTTCATAGACCTGAAAGGAGAAGCTGATGGTATCTAGAAGTCACATGAAGTTGAGTGACTCACTCAAGGTCAATCAAGCACATGAGTAAATGGAAGAGTCAGAATTATACCCCAAATATGTCTGGCTTAAAGTCCTGTACTTTTTACTTAACTCCACACAAAAAAAGAAAGCAAAGAAAATACTTCCACACCCATATCCTATTTCTAACACTGGTTCAGGAAGTATGATGTTAATACTCTTTGGCAAGTCCTCTGGCCTTTTAATTTAGTTAGTGTATCATTTGTGTCCATGGTTTTTGTAATCTTTCGTTTACCTTCTTTTTTTTTTTTTCACGGCAGAAAATGAAATTCCACAGACATCAGCATCTGGTACTAAGGTAAAAAATAAGTTTGTTGAGGTTCTGGGAGCCCCTAACAAGGATACTGGCAAAAGATTGTTAAGATTTAAGTACAAAAGTCAATAGTAAATGCCTGAAAAATATTGCATACTCTTTTTTCTTGATATTTAGGACATTTACACAACTATTTAACAATCTGATTCTAGGGCTAATTAAATGTGCATATAATGGACCACCCTAAGAAATACATCAATAAGTTACTCATGCATGAAACTACGTATCTCTTTGGCAACTAATGTTTGAACCATATTTAAAAAGCAGAAATATTGCAATAAAACAAAACTAGGCAAGGAGACCATGCCAGAAGGAATATAATATTTAATGATGAATATGCATATTTACTGTAGCATTGTAAAGGTACTTACAATCATAAGAGCTTCAGATTTTAACTGACATGCTGTTGTTATTTCACACATGCTTGGAAGACTGCTTGCTGGGAACACTCAGTTCACCATTGCTGACATGGGGTCAACATGCTATCAGTATTGGAATTGGGCCTTTGTTCCATGCCCCTGGCTCTGGTGTGGACTTCTCCCTGACCATTGCAGGACGGAGGTCTCATGAAGAAACCTATGATCAAGTGAGGATTTGGGGGATCCTAATGGGATACTAATATTGAACTTGGTCCAGCAGCCCTTTGTGTCAGCCCAGCCAACTCGGGAGATCTTTGAACACAGCTGGACTCTCAGGTAGTTTGGTCTTCGGGGACTGATAGACCTAAAATAACTTTGAATAGTTAAATCTGACCACGTGTGAAATGGCAGTTGCCTTTTAATTTTAATGGAATATTTTAGAGCATTTTTATGGAAAAGCTCTTAAAGTTCTTTTTTTTTTCACCACCTTAATGAAAGGGGAAAATGTGTTGCTGTTGCTGTTATTTTTTATAATAAATTTAAAGCAGTTCCTGCAAATCTTAACAAGTAGAATCAAATATTTAATGCTTTTGGCAAAACACCTTTATAAAATTTCCAGAACAAAATAAAATATTCTGTGTTTAAACAGTTTTGAATAAAACAGACTGGATTTCTAAGAGTACATACATCATATATCACTCTTTCCAAGTTCAAGAGTATGTGGGAGCATCAAGCCTTTTCATTATCACATTAGTTACCGTTGCGTCTGAAAAGATTTACAACCAGATTTTGAACCAGGATAGACAGCTAAACTCACAAGTATGAATATTACAGATGGAAGCTTGTTTTGGTTTTTAAATTTTACACCATATTTCTTTTGTGGAATGTGGGCACTTAACTCTGGGACTTCACAAAGGCTGATTCTTTTGGCAGTGATTTGCTGGTAATGTCTAACAAAAGGCTCTGGGGGTGTGGTGGGGGGTGGAGGCCACCAGCACCTTGATTGTTGATTTCCAAAGTTTGAATATGAGATGAGGAGGAAGAGATGCACACAGGCAGCTCTTAACAGCCGCTGCCAGCCTGCTCCGGCAGACCACTGCAGGAGGATGCTTTTATATTTGCTAAATGTGTTGCTTGGAAGCCATCTGTTAGAAAGGCCTAAGTTAAATGGGGAAAATTGGTTTAACTGAGTCAGATGGACTAGTACTGTTACTTTGGGCACAAACCACCTGGGAAAGTCTTTCCCAGAGGAAAAGGAAGCATTTTGAAAAAAAAAAAAGACTAGTTAGAAACTCTGGTAGCTATTGCCAGTATGAATGGAAATAGAAAAGGTTGAAGTGGTCCCTTTTTACGTGTTTACTTTGTTATTCATACGAGTCTTTGTTTTGTCCTATGTGAACTTTGAGCTGGATCCATCAAAACAATTGTTTGTATGATAAAATGCTAATGTGGTTCTGGGAGAGATGTTTTCTAGGGAAAAATTCATTAATATAATTGTAGCGGCCCTGGCTGGTTGGCTCAGCGGTAGAGCGTCGGCCTGGCGTGCGGGGGACCCGGGTTCGATTCCTGGCCAGGGCACATAGGAGAAGCGCCCATTTGCTTCTCCACCCCCCCCCCCCCTCCTTCTTCTCTGTCTCTCTCTTCCCCTCCCGCAGCCAAGGCTCCATTGGAGCAAAGATGGCCCGGGCGCTGGGGATGGCTCCTTGGCCTCTGCCCCAGGCGCTAGAGTGGCTCTGGTCGTGGCAGAGTGATGCCCCTGGTGGGCGTGCCGGGTGGATCCCGGTCGGGCGCATGCGGGAGTCTGTCTGACTGTCTCTCCCTGTTTCCAGCTTCAGAAAAATACAAAAAAAAAAAAAAAATAATAATAATAATAATAAAAATAAAAAAAATAATTGTAGCTAACATTTATTGTGACAGTCTCTAAGAGTTTTTCATGTATTATCTTACTGAACCGTCACAATAACGTTGTTATCCCTCCCGTTTTGCACATGGAGAAACAGAAAGTTCAAGTAGCTTCTCTAACCTTTGCCACACCTAGTAACTGGGATTAAGAGTTTTGCTCTTAATCTATGCACTCTTTTGCTTCAGATATTTTTTAAGAAGCCTACTCATTACTGTGGTAAGCCAATCACTTTAAATACTTTAAAGTTTTTCTTTTAGGTAATTGAATGTACATAATATTCAACATATCTGACTAAGAGATATAGTGAAGCTGTTACTGATATTCAAGAGCAGGCAGTTTATAAACTATTTTAGGTTAATACAGTTCTGGGCAAGATAATCTTTTGATTCCATTAATATAATGGAGATTAAATAGTAATGTGGCTAAATTATATCCTGACCTTTAGTTAATATCAATAGAAGGTATACTTGTACTCTTTATATCCCTGCCTTGGCTAGAAATAATTTATAGCAAGATAGGTAGGAAGATTAGGTAGGTAGGTAGATAGATTCACCTCACTTTAAATTCAACATCACAAGTATGTAAGTGAACATGTACATATATACACACTTGCAAGTACATTTCTCTCATTCTTTTAATATCTGTCCTTTTCACTAGATTTTGGTAGACTCGCTTTACCCTTCACTAATTTAATCTTGATTTTCATTCATTCTACAGTTCAGCCTATATTTCATTAATCATAGTAATTTCCCCCCAAATCTCTGCTGCTTTTCCATGGCATCTAGTTTTGATTGATATATTTTGTTAGTTGACACCATTTCCTTTTCAAACTGTCATTACTAATTACAGTTATTTTACTCTTCTTTCTAGTTTCCTATCATTTTCTTCTCCCAGGAATTACTTCTTTTACAGAATTTGGTGCTTTTTAAAATATTCGGTTGACTTTCTCATATGTTTGATATTTGGTCACTTGTTCATATTTGTAGATGAAGGCCTACATCAGCGGTTCTTTACTGGAGATCCAGAGATCACTAAGGAACCCCCCAATAGAATTCAGGGTGTCCATTCATTTACGTGGGAAAAGTCATATTTGTTTACAACTGGCCTTAAAATGAAACTTAGTAATTCTTTTCATTATCAATGTAGGCAACAACTACAGGAGTATTATTAGCAAAATCTGTAACTCTGTCACTGACAGAAATCACACACATTTCCACATAACATGAATTTTTAAGTGTGGATTATAATCACTGCTTCAGAATTTTGGCAGTATTAGACCTGCTAGATGTGTCATTTTAATAAAAAAGCAAGTGTATTTTTATATTGCAATTTTAAAAATATTTTGAGAGTTTCATTTCAATGTAATATCATTTTAAATCCTATTTTTGATAGTATATGTTTCAAAACATTATTCTGGGAAGGGTTTCATAATCTTCATTAGTCAGCCAGCCAGAGAGGTTTATGTCACAAAAAAGGTTAAGAACCCCCAGGCTAGGCTGATTACAGCTGCTTGTTAGAACATATTTCATCAGTCTGGGTAATAATACTTGTCCTTGATGAGTAGTGCATGAGCCCTGGCTCTGTCGGTTGTGCAGAAGAGAGGTATGACATGCTCCAGGGCAGGCCTGGGTATAGGGAGGTACTTGTTTTCTTTTGTTCGAACTCTCAACCCTCAGTGGTAGTTAGGGGCACATGTTTCTCCCATAACCCATTCTATCCATTCTGAATAAGATCTCCCATCTTCACGGGAGACCAGTACTTGCTCTGTCTGCTTGGGGAAATTCCAAGGCCAGTGGCTTTGTGTGTGGAGATTGGCTCCGTGGTTCTGCCCTTAATTACTTGCCCACTCTGGGCTCACTCCTCCTACCGTGCTGCCTCTGATGCACGGATTTAACCTAGGGCTCTACTGTTAAACTCAAGTTTTCAGGATATCCTCTCTTTCATTTCTATGGAATTAAGATGTGTGTGTGTGTGTGTGTGTGTGTGTGTGTGTGTGTGTGTGTGTGTGTTCCTATCTAGAAAATTCTGTCTGTGGGGCTGATGCTCTCCTTTCCAGCATCCCAGGCTTGTTGTGGCTTTATTTTCACTTTTAATGCTTTCTCTGATTTTTTGGGAGCTAGAACAGATGAACAATTGTGTTTATCTTCTTGAACCAGAAATCTGTCTACTTTATATTGGTTTAAGTAGGTTTTAGAGAGTATAGCAGTGGTCTTCAAACGTTCGGGACTCCCCACCTCAGCCCCACCTTTTAAAGAAAGACAAGAACTATTGCGGACTCTTCGAGTCTACTGACTTGGCCTGAGAAACATTGTTGTACCTCCCCGTTTACACTGCCTGTTGGTCTCCCCCTTCACAAAGGCATGTGGTTAACCTGCAGTTCTTGCTGTGACCCAGCACACCCCCTCCAGTGTATAGTGTTGAATCATCACATTCCTTGGGGAGCCCTATTTTTTGTCAGCATTTATAACTGCGCTCTGGCTGCTGACTGAAAGTAACCCGTGCCCTAGATTTCGTGCAGTGCCACGTGTGCTCTCTCTGTCTGCTTATGCTCTTTGCCTGTGTTGGGGCCTTATCATGATGGACCAAGGGTGAGTCACACTTGCAGGGACTGCCAAAAGTAGATTTCTGTACACCGGGTTTTTTCATATCTGAAAAGTCCAAATGATTTGACATTGACAGAAACACTGAGCAGTATTTTGGTTTGAACCGAATTCATTTGTCATCATTCATTTGGAGATTGAAGGCATGGTCCCTGCTTATGTTTTTAACGTTTTAAGTAAAATTTTGATTCTTAAAATTATTTAAATTTTATTTCAGAATGAACTCATAATGGAAATTCTTAATTTTAGTTTTTTAAAATTATCTCAGAACTTCTTAAGCAATAGAGAAAAAACATTTTTAGAGAAAGGAGAATTGGAAAAGTTGTTCTACTTTCTCTAGTTTTAAGCATAATATCCAGAATCTAAAAATCTTAGTTCTGCCTCATTATAGTTAAAAGAGTATCAAGAACTGGCTCTCTCAGTATTACTAACACAGTCTGTTGGTAAGATAGAGCTGGGTTCATTGCTTCCTGTGGTGAGGTAGTAAGTACCACCTCCTGGCGTTTGCCGTATCTGGGGGTGGGGAAAGAGGAAAGGTAAGGCTAGAATTATTGAGGATTGGATGTTTGGTTCAAATCTGTCCCTTCCTTGTGGAGAGTTGATTAGGATTGACTGATAGTCCAGGACTGGTAGAGCAAGAGGAAAAATTTAAAAAAAAAATTTTTTTTTATAGGGACAGAGAGAGAGTCAGAGAGAGGGATAGATAGGGACAGACAGGAACAGAGAGAGATGAGAAACATCAATCATCAATTTTTTTGTTGCGACACCTTAGTTGTTCCTTGATTGCTTTCTCATATGTGTCTTGACCGTGGGCCTTCAGCAGACCGAGTAATCCCTTGCTCAAGCCAGCGACCTTGGGTCCAAGCTGGTGAGCTTTTTGCTCAAACCAGATGAGCGCAGCTCAAGCTGGCGACCTCGGGGTCTCGAACCTGAGTCCTTCCGCATCCCAATCTGACACTCTATCCACTGTGCCACCGCCTGGTCAGGCAAGGGAAGATTTTGAGGCAAGGGATTCAGAGGATCTGAGGAGTCACCTGTTTACCGATGCTCTCCAGTGAGGAGTTAGTGGGTGTTCTGGGCAAGTCCTGTAATGAACAATCACACCATTTGCTTGGGTAGGACAGCCCTGGTAGAGTTGAAAAATAATAAAGACAGTGGAATAGAAAGTCCCATGAATGTAGGCTGTGGGTTTGGCTCCTTTCTCAGCGCCCAGGCTGATGTGTCGATAGATGGTTTTCCTTCTCAAGGTTCTCAAGGATGTCTGGATTGTGTAACCCTGCATTTTTTCTGCTGTCAGATCTCCCTGGGGTCCTCCTAACTCTCCACTGCTCATCATTGGAAAGTGGTAGACTAAAGTTGAACTTGAAGTGGACTGCTGGGCTGTAACTGGCACATTCTGAGTTCTTTGGATCATGGTGTGATTAACTGAAGCTCTTATCTAGGGGACTGAAGACCTGAGAGCCAGGTCCTCCACTCGTGTGGGTTGGGGCAAGGCATGTGGCCTGCCTACCTCCATCATTGTGACCTCATGAGCAACTAGGGAGCTGTAGCCATGGAGAAACAAGGGCCTAGAGGTGATAACATCTAAACAATTTGTTTCCAGAGTGACCAGTGAGATGATCAGGACAGAATTAAAAACAAATCATCTTGAGGAGTGGCTTTCAGTCAGCTGGCCCTAAAACAGCTGTCACAGTGCTAGTAACATGAGTAAGTGTCTCCTGTGATAAACATGTGCCCTTCACTATTGTCCCTCCAAATACGTATCTCTCTCTCACCTCCATAGAAAAAAATCCAAATTTCTACTTTATTATAATGTGCACCATGGTCTGTTAATGTACCAATTTTCTATCATTGAGGTGCTTCGGAAGGACGTGATCCCCAAAGTACCAGTGCACACATAAAATTGTTCTGTGCCTATGTGTTGAACTAGAAAAAAGAATTTTAATAGAAAAAATAAAGATTAGAAGGAAGAGGATGAGTAAGAGGAAAGAAATGAACATTTCAAAATTTTATTTTGGAGATGCCCAAAGGATCTCTCCTGCTCTTAGGAACTTCAGAACAAGATAGAGCCCTTTCTTTTTGTAGCTTGGAGCAACTTTCCTGTCAACTGCCCATCTAACCCCTGTCACTAGAAAGCTATGCGCTGGCAAACTGGCCTCCACAGCTCCGGTTGGAGAACCCTGGCCAACGCCCGAGGGTGGGACAGAACTCAGGCGCCAAGCAGTATCCTCAGGCTGCTAATTTGCTGGACACACAGAGCCCTGTTCTGTAACCTTCCTCTAGGCTGTGGGTGAGTGGAACCCATTAACATTTAAAAATATTTGCAGAAATCAGAGGGGGGGAAGGTATTTCTGGAGGGCCAGTACTCAGTGCACTTTCGTGTGTGCCAAAGTTTGCTGGCATGGCTCAGGCTTTGATAGAGAACATCTGGGCGGCTGCTGCTGCAGCATATAGACGGGCGGAGGGCAGGGAACAAAGGGGGCTTGTGATCGTGTGCACGTGGGGGAAGCAGAGGAGGCCTTGGTTAATGCCTGTCCCGTGCTCGGCTGGGGGAGGGGATTGAGGACAGGAATGGAAGGTTCTGCCCTCCCATTCACTCGGGAATGAATGCGGGAGACAGAGGCTGTACAGCACTGGGAACTGGGCTCCGGAGTCCTGTGTTCACACTGCTGGACGCGCACGTGCCCGGGTGAGGAGGTGCAGCCAACAGCAGTCATCGCGGGTTGTATCCTGGTGGCACTCCCGTTCTTGGGGCCACTTGGTTGGGAACAAGGAACAGGAGATGGATTGGGAGGATTGGTAGAACACTTTCAGCGGAGACACATTTGTCATTGTTTGTTTGTTTTTTGTTTTTTTGTTTTTGTTTTTGCATTGCCAGTCCCATCCATATGGAAACAAGATAAAATGAGTTGCATGTCATGAATAAGTATATTTCAAACACAAAGTGCTTTTATTAACTGAAGGGTAAGGTCAGACTGTTGAAAATCTGTCATTTATGAATAGAATTTTGTATTAGAATCTGATTTATGCATTCCACACCTTACTCATCATGCATACATGTAATAAAAATCTGTTGAGGTATTTTATCAAATCACAGAAGGCTTGACTAGCTTATATATGGTAGGAACCACTACAGTAGTTTATCAGAATAAATAATGTACTACCCCTCTACCAATCAAATACTGGTTGTAGCTGTAAGCTGGTCTAGGTGTTTTCAATGGATGTGATGTATTTGCCTCATTTACAGAGTCCTCCTTCCCACCCCTCTGTGCTCCCCAGATCATTGCCACCTTCTGACTCAGCTCCAAAAAATGAGTCCCACGTTTTTAATATTGCTAAGAACTCTCTTCCCTGTGGCCTTATCATAGAGCCCAGACATCAACATGCACAAGTGCTATGGGTTTTATAATGGCAGGAGGGCTAATACCAACCAGCCCAGGAATGCCAAGTTTCTGGGATCTTCAGTCTCCATTCATTTAATATACACTTTCCAAGTGCCTACACTAGGATTATAATATTCAACAGTTGATTTCTTCTTTCCAATGCTGGCAGCCCCAATATTATATTTAATATTTCAAAGAACAGATTCTGGCTTCCTTGAAAATAGGTAGGCAATCTTTCCTTTGTTAACTTTCTTTAAGGCTTAATTTCCATTAGTTGCTTTGATGACTTGATGTTATTTTGGCTCTTACTATTTCAGATTATTCACAATATTTTAAAGCGTATTACTAAGAGGGTATATACTGCCATTCAGAAACTACGAGTAAAATAAGTTGACTTCATAGCTTTGAATTTTAAGTGATCTGATATCCATGATCTATCTAATCTGTCTATCTATCATCTATCTATTAATCTATCTTTTAGCTTAATATAGACCTTAGTGTCTTAAGAGGTTTGGCTTTGGCAAAAAACAATTTAAAAACTTAATCTTGTTTAGAATTTTAGTTTACTTCAATTGTTTATGTTAAGAAATATTTTGCTGCTCATTTTCACATTTCTAATTGCTTTTTAATATTATTTTCCTTTGAATTGTTGATAGTGTTGTGTGCCTATCACCCGAAGTCACATTATTTTCTGTCCCTCTTTACACCCCTGGTAATCACTTCACTTTTATCTGTGTCCACAAGTCTCAGTTTTATATCCCACCTGTGTGGGATATATATTTGTCCCTCTTTACTCCCCTTGCTCCCCCCCTTTTAATATTTTGAGACTTCTTTGTAATTATTTTCCTGAGGCTTTCCCCTTTCCTCTTCTCCCTTTCCCAATCAATAAACCAGATCTGAATGGCAGCTTTATGGCCAGTTGCTCCAAGAAAAATAGTTTTTCAAACTAAAATCGCTAGAGGTTACTTTGGATCATATCAGGCATATTCTCTCTAAAGTATAATAGTCTTTCGGCTTCTTTATCTTAGAAATAATGGACTTGTGGTGCTATTCAAGAACAGAATCTCTAGCTCAAGCTGCAAAACAATGATCTTGACCAATTCTTAGTCTGATGAAAGCTATGGTCCCTTTTTCCTGAAGAAAAAAAGTATATTGAATTTAGATTTGGTCCCCATACTTTGCATAGTTATGTATTCAGCATTAAGTTCTACACTCCTGATTCATTTTATTTGTGTCTTCTTAATGACGTGAGGAGACAACTGTCATCACTCATCTCCATGTTCAAGAAGAGGAAACTGAGGCACAGGTAGGATAAATGATCTGCCCGGTGTCACATAGCTGGTGAGGGGCCAGCTCAGAAACCCAGTAACCACTCTGCTAAAGCGGGGTGTGTGTTCATTGTTCTTTTAAATCTGTAGAACTAATGGAAAAAGGAAGTGATACTATCTATGAATATGGGAAATAACTCCTGCAGTTGGTTTAAGCTGCTACTTGGCATCTTGGCAGCCACGATGCCAAGATCTGAGTTTATGCAGGTGGTGAGGTCCTGGTCTCTTCTTCAGCCTGTCCAGTGGACACAGGCTCTGTGACTTGTAAAGATTGCTGTTTTAATATCACCAACTCCATTGGAGGAGTTAGAAATAAAGTGTTTCAGTAAAGGAAAGTTATATTTCCAATTTTCCTTAAAAGAAACTGTACACATAAAAAAAATTCTGCTGGTGGGAATGTCAGCTGGTACAGCCATTATGGAAAACAGTTATAGGTGTTTCTGAAAAAATTAATAATAGAGCTATCTTATGACCCAGCAATCCCTCCTCAGGGTATCTACCCAAACAATTTGAAGACATTTATTTATAAAGGTATATGTACCCCTGTGCTCATTGCAGCATTATTCATGGTAGCCAAGGCATGGAAACAACCTTCAATTGATAACTGGATAAAGAAGACGCGGTACATATATACAACAGAATGCTAGTCAGCCACGAGAAATGCTAAAATCCTGCCATTTGTGACAACATGGACAGATCTTGAGAGCATTATGCTACACAAAATGTTAGTTAGACAGAAAAGGACAAGAACCACATGCTTTCATATGTGGGATGTAAAACAGAAAGCAACAAACAAACAAACTTAGACACAGACAACAGTATGGTGGTTACCAGAGGGAAAGAAAGGCAGGGACAGGATGAAGAGGGTAAAGGGTATCAAATACATGGTGACAGAAGGGGAAATAGACTTTGGGTGGTGGGCACACAATGCAATATACAGGTGATGTATTATAGAATTGTACTCTGAAATAATGTTATTAACCAATGTCATCCTAATAAATTTAATTTTAAAAAAGTAACATATTGCTGTAAATTCACATGAAACTGACAATTATAAGAGTAATATTTATTTTTTAAAATTTTCCTTTTTAGGCCCTGGCTGGTGCTCAGTGGATAGAACATTGGCCTGGTGTATGGCCTGGGTTCAATTCCTGGTGAGGGCACACAGGAGAAGTGACCATCTACTTCTCTGACCCCTCCCCTTCTCTCCCTCTTCCCTTCCTGCAGCCAGTGGGTGCTGAGGATAGCTTAGTTGGTCCCAGCATGTCAGCTTCTGGTGCTAAAAATAGCTCGGTACTCGAGCATCGGCTGCAGATGGGGTTGCTGGGTAGAACCTGGTTGAGGTGCATACAGGAGTCTGCCTCACTATCTTCCCTCCTCTCACCTAAAGAAACCCTCTTTTTCCCTTTTTAAATGAATGTAGGATAAGCAGTTATGTAAAGAAGTGAGTCGTCATTCCAGAATCTTGTTCTGAGAGAGCTGATGACAACAAAGATCTGACACAGTCACTGCAATATAGCCTTTGATAGAACCAGTTGAGCTACTATTCCAATGTTTATAATCTGAGATTTGGGGCTCCACTTACCACAGAGGAGATTAAAGGCTTCGATTCATCTCCTTCCTGAAGCATGCCTCTTGGGGGGAATACGTTGTCCTTAGTGATGTTTAAATAGCTCGCCAGCTGGTGGGTTTCTAAAGGTGTTTCTCAACCTTTTCATAACCTCTGCCCCTCTTTGATAAAGAAAAATCTCATGTTTCTCTGGAAATTATTTTGTGCCCTGCCTGGGAAGAGGAAGACCAGGCTGGGAGAGAAGGGGGAGGGTGACTGCCCCAGTCGTTTTCTGAATCTCTTCGCCAGCCAAGATTTTATCAGACTTCTTTCTTTTTTGGTAGCTTTTGAAAACTCTTTATTTGTTTCTAGCTATTAAAAAATAAAACATTGAACATGTTTCATTCAGACCTTTAGGTTCTATTACCTTCTTCTAGAGAAGCAAGATTAGAGCAGCTAGCCCTAGTAAATGGAAATAGCATGTTTTTCAAATGTTTAAAAAGCTATAAATTTTTGGAATACAGGACATGTTTTTAGCCTTTTCGGGAATAAAAATATGGATTTGGCTCGTGTATACCTCAGAACTATAAAGTAGGTTTTGAATTGAGCAAATGGATATGAGCACGTACTGATTTCAGAGGATAATGAGAAGGCTTTTGTGTTATTTTCCATGAATCCAGCTAGCCAAGTGAAGGAGTTCCTAGGGGGTGTTTTGAACTATTAGTGACCAAGTAGCAAGTGCTATTTTGAAGGCTATTGTGCTTTCAACTCCTTTTGTCCCTATTAGTTGCTAAACTTTTCCATTGTTTGATAATAATACATCTAGATATCCTATACCCACGTAGTTTTGCAAATCATCTCCAATAAGTTGAAATCTTTTTAATCCCCGAATTTGGTTTATATGGTCACTGATAATCATTTTACATGGAAAACCAGAAAATTTCAATAGGGTTTCTGGACTTGTTATATACCCTCTGACTTGTAATGACAGCACACTGCTTTTTTCTCTTTAGTCCACATGACCTTTTTAAACCTTTTGGTCGCATCTCTGATCCCCTGAAGCAGCCTCCTTCGTTTGTTTCTTTTTTTATCTCTTGCTGTGTGCCAGGTGCTGTGTTAAGCACTTAACACTCATCAACCTGCCTAAGCCCATGCAGCCCACTGAGGTAGTATTATTTCCACTTTTCAGGGGAAAAATGGGTTCAGAGAGATTATGTAACTTTTGCAAGTTCAAACCAATTTAGTGAGTAGAAGAGTCAGGATTTAAACCCAGGTCTGTCTGACTCCAAAGCCTGTGATCTGCAGTGTGACCCCACAGAGCTGTTAGAAGCAATCCCTAACCCTTCAAGCATTCCATGGATCCCTACTGGACTACTGGAGCCAGTTGATTTACTCAGTCAATCTCATCTGGACTTTTGATGAATGTCTCATACCACCTCGGGCAACATGCAACTCACATGTGATGCTCCATTCTTCTGGTTTCCTCTTATCACCTAAACTAGAGACGATTGCTAAGCAAGTGCTTGTTATGGTTTGCAAAGTATATGGATATCTTTTACCCTGTCCATTTTTTTTTCTTTTAGAACTTTCCTGTGAGTGAAATAGGAAGAAGGTTTTTCTAAACTTAAAAATGCAGAAAGCTATGAATGAACATTAAAATATTGCTGTCTGTCCTAAAGTAGCAAAGTCCACCCGTGATTACATTTTGACACACCAAACTTCTTGTGTGAGAACTTTCCACCGCCTTGTGGTCAGGATGTGAAGATGTTGACCACAACTCCGGGAACACTTTTCAACATCTGCAAATTGAAAGATGTTAGTGGACAGGACTTTCAGAACCCAGCAGGATCTTATTGGCAGTGAAGGCTCCATATATTAAAATATGCTATCTGGAATTTCTTCAGTGAGGAAAACCAGGTTTGAGGATCAACTTCATTTCTGTTAGGTGTCTTATTTCCTGAGCAACAGTATCAGTATCAGTTCACTTGATAGAATTTGGTCCTGGAACTTTCTGACAATGACGATAACTACCATTGCTATATGCTAGAGCTGGAGGCAAAATCACGTGTGCTAGTTTGGATAAAAGTTATCTTTTCCATCGACAGCACCATCAGAAAGCTAGTTGAACTTCACAATATACACCCATTGAAATTCAGCCATTTCTGAAATGGGAGAGGGCATCATGCTTGTGTTCTGAATGATGAATGTCCTCTGGAGAAGATGCAGAAGAATCTGTTAGCCAAGATATTTAAGAAAATACAGAGCTGAATAGAAATGGTAAATATTTAAAGACATGAATTTAGATGTCCAGTATGTTTTCTTCCACTTAAAACTAGGTAGCAAATGAAACAATGTCAGGTTGTATCAGTGGAGTGCTTCTATTTTTAGAAAATTCAAATGCTAACCTTAAGCTGAATTATAACTTGACTGAAATAGTTGATGAATAAGTTGGTTCATAGATGCTGATAGTATTTTTAAGTTGATGTCAGTTGCATTGAATTATTAACTAAATGTCTGAGTGGTATTGTATATCTTTTAAATTTATTTAAAATATTTATTAAATTTATTAAAACTAAATTTATTTCATTTTCTAATGTAAGAAAGATTAGTTTCAGTAGGGTTTTCTTCTACTAAAATAGGGAAATAAAAAATAAGTTGCATAGTAATTAGAAGTTATTCATAAAGTTTGAAAGTTTGGAAATGTATTCAAACTTTTTCCCCAGCCAGCTCTATACCTCTGAAGTATTACTAGATCTAAGACTATGTTGCAGAGGGGTATTGCTTTCTCTCAGTCTCAAATAGTGCATTTATTGTTTTGAAAACATAATATAACCTTGGAAATAAACCTATCAGATAGACAGCTTTCCTTTTGTACACAACCTTAGGTTATTTTTGAGTTTATTAAAAGGAAGTATTTCATTTCATTGTTATTTACATAATATCTATGCTAGAACCTGGGAAAGATACACAGTTAATTCCCATTCCTAACCTAGGAAATACTGTTTGGTAGGAATCTGTTATTTTTGAGTGCTACATGCCACGTCTTTATTTTATTCCAATAATCCTATGAAACAGGGCAGAAGAGAAATCTAGAGCTAGCAGAATCTCTTTATATACAACAGCTAGTTGGTATAGGAACAAGTTCCAAATCCATTGTTCTGGTCCTAAACCAGAGAACACCAGAGTCTGAAAGATGAGCTCTAGTCCTGGTTGACCAGTTAGTTACTAGCTGTACAACCTGGGTCATTCAGTACCTCTGGGCCCTCACTTTCCCTAGTGGTATGATAATGGGGTTGAAGTAGATGATCACTAATATTTCTTCTAGTTCTAAAATTCCAAGATTATTTTCCTGAAGAAAGTTAATGTCAGCAGCTGGAAGAGAGACCAGGCTGTTTAGAGGTATAGTTTTCTCAACTTGCTCTTCCTGGATTTATATACTCTTCTGCTCCTTTCTGTGCATCCCGATAGAGCCGACTTTTTCTGAAGAAATCTCTTTTTCCCCTTTCTTCCTAATATACTTTCAGCATCTTCCTTCCCACTTCCGGCGTGGTTCCCGTCTGTTGGAGCTCTCTGTGAGAAGTGTGTGGCTCCTCTGAGTGCAGTGAAGCTCTGCTCTGAGGTGTCTTCTGAGTGTTCTTCAGTGGCCCCAGCTCTCGCTCTCCAAAACCTCCATTGCCCTCCCTGACTGCCCTGCTGTATGAACCATGGAGCACTGGGAATTTGAGTCAGATCAAGTTCAAGACTAAGGAAATCAGGTCTACTCTCAAATTAGACTTCTCTCCACATGCTGTTAATATCACTTCCCACCATCATGTTTCAATATTTTTCTTAACCTAGTAGTAGAATTGTGCCCAGATCCCTGACACATGCCACCCTCAGCCTCAGTGTCTTTTATGAGATGTAACGTGGGTGTTAGACCCAGTGCATCTTGGACACACAGTCACCCCTGCTTCGTTGGCTGCTGTGTGGGTTTGTGTTAGGTGAGAGAAACTGAAAATGTAATGTTTGCTGCCATAGGCTCAAAGTCTGTTGAGTGAGGGGCAGTTTTCAGGAGTAACAGTGCTTTCTTCGAAAGATCATTATTCTCACAATACCTATTAACAGCTAAGCAAAAAAAAATCACAAATCCTCTACTTATTGAATATCTCAAGCCCTGTCATTTTGTTTGAATACTATATAATATCAGCAAGTTTGATTTGCTGTTAGCCCATTAGTGTTGAATACTTTCCTGTGTGATGAAGAAACTGGAATTTTCATTTTAAATTGCCTGTTGTGACTCCTCTAAGCAAGAGCTTGAGGTGGTCTGTGTGGCTTCTAGCCAGACAGCCCTATTTATTTATTTTTTTACATGCAATAAATGTACAGGAAGGTATCTGTTTCCATGAGAGACTGGTTCCATCCACATTAAAAGCAAATTGCAGAGAACAGTTGCCAATTTCTATTCAGAACTTGAGAAGTTCAGGAAATTTCTCTACTGCTGCCTAGTCTGTATCAACCCCCACCCTAAATTGTGGTGCTAGAGAAATGTCTGTAACAGTCAAACATCTGTCATTTAAAATATCTTTGGTTATATTCTTGTAATCACATAAATTGAGCGCCTCGTGTAGTAGTGCTCAGAGGCAGTGCGTGTAGTAGAAAGGGCACCAAGGCCATCTTTGTGGGCAGGACAAGGTGATGTGTGTGGAGGTGACGGTGGTGGAGGTGGAGGTAAAAGTGGTCGTGATAGTGGTGCGTGGGTACATTTGCATATATGTGGGGGAGTTTAAGAGAATACTTAAGTGTTAAGCAAACAAAAAATTATAAAAACCCCGCTGAAGATATTACAGCTTGGCTGGAACATATTATGCCTCACTGAGAAAGTCTTCTGGCTGCACTGAGTTTTTGGACTGTTTCTGACTTTCTGATGAGTCAGGTTGATGCCACATGACAGTTACCTCCACAGCCCAGGTCAGAAGCCATCTTTGGTGAAGCCTTTCTTGACATTTCCAAACTCCAGGCTGAACTAACAGCGTTCTCTTTGTTGTCAGTCAGTGCATTCTACATCCTTGTGATAAACATTGTATGGATGCTTACAAATCTCTATTCAGCTATATTGTGACTTACTTGAGGGTAGCATTTCTGTTTTATACTTTTTAATAGAGGCAGTATAGCAAGTTAGGAAGAATCCGAGCTTCCAAGCCAGACCTGATTTCAAATCAATTTCGTTCCTATGTTGTCTTGAATTAAGTACCCAAAGTTTAGTCTCAGTTACTTTAAATGGAAAAGGTGTAATGTCTAATTCCATAAGGCTTTTTGCAAAGTGAAAAAAGGCCCTCGAATATTTCATTTCCTTATATCTTACCTAAAGTCTAGTATCTGCCTGAAACATCAGAGGCAGTCAATAGTCTCATGTACTTAGACCTAGAATATCCTAGTCACCATCTCCCTTCTTCTAAACAAGTTGGCTCCTTCTCAATGCCGGTAGCCGGACAAGGGCGTGGGATGGATACCTTGCCTGATGGCCAGGCCTCATCACTGAGGATATTCATTGAGACCATGGTGAGAGAGTCAGCTGTTCAGGACGCTATAAAAAAGGTGTTATCTCTGTGTAGAAGTTAATTCAGATGATGGTGACCTTGTTCATTCAACAGATAGCTTTTGAGCATTTCCTATATGCCTATCAACTGTGCCACATGCTCTAAAGATTGTAATCTATTGGATGGCAAAGACTTTTAAATTAAACAGATTAAAAAATTACAACTAAATCAAGTAAGTGTTATTAAGGAAAGAAAGAAATCCTGAGATCCTGAGTTCCTTTCCAAACCTGCACTACACGATTTAATGTCTAGATTTCCAGCAAAGTAGAAAATTGATCCACAAATTGCAAGTGGAAATTTCAAGGTTCCTTTGTAAATTTGTTCATCCCTACTCATTTAATCTTCCTTTCTGTTTCTTCCTGATCCGCCCATCTAGTCTGGATCTTCTGGTGGCCTCATCAACATTCCCATGTAGATCCCTTTACCTTGGAACCTTTTCCATCCCGCTACTTACAATGCTATTAACACTCCTGTTCAGTTTCCACCAATAGAAAAGGAGCTGGTGAGACTAAATAAGCTTTCAGATTTCTTAGCTTTGAAATATTTTGATTCTTTTAATGCTGCTAGTGAAGGAGGAGGGCAAAGTATGTTCCTTACATTTTTACTTCTAAATTTTATTTTCAGTGCATGGTTATCATGACGAACTGTTTTTAGTTTTTCCTGGTATCAGAGCTCCAAAGAGAAGAAGCTGGAATGTAGAGCATGCATTACATGAAAAGTGAAATGTTTTGAAAGGGCTTTGAAGTGTTGAATAGGAATATTGTATTAAGAACATTCCACCAAATGGAAGAAGCCTGGAAACTGGACAAGCTGCGGATGTGCAGATGGTGTTGCTAACCATCAGTTAAGTAGAGAACACAGCCTATGTGTACAGATCGATATGTCATGTGTCTTTATACATTGGGATGTACCAAGAAGTTGTCAGCAGTTGTTATCTCTGTATGTATTGCCTCCAACCAGAGTAGTCAAATTGCTCATGTTACACAGCCTCAAGTTTCAGTGTAGTCTGTACTAATGTGAATGAATCCATTTAAGAAATCTCATGTGAGAGAAGATGCTCCCAAAGATGAAAATTGACATAAAATGGTGGGTTCGTTTGTGGATGAGTTGGGGACCAGAGGAGGTGCAGAAAGGAAGACCCTCTAGCTTTATAGTTCTTTTAAAAGTCTCCTTTATCCTCATGTCAGACAGTCTACAAACTGTAATAATCCAGTGTACTGTATAGCACCCCACAACATTTTACAGTTAGAACGTGTGCAGCAGGCTCGGCCTCCGTCAACACTAATGTTCAAGAACTGCAGAGGGTCCTAGACTTAGTCGGTCTGACCGTGAGTCAGTCAGCCCCATGGAGTATTACAGAGAGGTGTTATTTCTCAGAGATAAGGAACAAAGAGGTCTTAATATCCGGCTCAGCCAGGGCAGGAAATTGCCTACTTCCTGAGCCAGAGTGGTAGAGGCTGTGGGATGGGAGCCAGATATTGGGGGGACGAGGCAAGTAAATCACTGGAGACCTCCGGATTTTATCGTCGGGCGCATGGACTTTGTATCAGATGTCAAGAACTCATTTTGTCTTTAGCACAGAAAGATACTTGGCAAAGAATTAATTACACCAAAGCATTCTTATAAATGTCATGAACGGACATTAGTTTTCACAGATGATATTCATTCTCAGATGTTTGTACTTTTCATTCCTGAACCTCTTCAGTCTGTGGTATGTGACAACATTTTAATTTTAAAGACTATCAATTATCCTGTTAATTCTAAATTCTACTATAGAAGCGTAAAGAACCAGGTTGACCTTTACATCCCTAGTCCTAATTACATAAATATGCTTTTATAGACCTTCCGTCCAATCCCAATGACACTGACAAATTAGTTGGCAAAGCACTTAACCTCTCCAGCTTTCTTTTTTTCTCATTTGTATCAAGAGTGTTGAATTAGATGATCTCAAAGATCTGGGCTCTAGAGAAAGGTGGCAGAGATCCTATAAGTACAAGGCTGTACAAAGGAACAAGGAAATCTTCGTGCTCCTAGATTCCTGAGTCGCAGCCTCTGCACATCCAGTTATTAGATGTGGGACATTCGGAACATTCTCTGATCTTCTCAAGCTTGTTTCAGTATTTGTAACTGGAGTGCTGTTTGAGTCATGTTTGTTATACAGTTAATGACACTGGCTATTGAAGTATCTAACCTCTTTTTAGTAGCTGCTCTTTCCCCCTCCCCCTTTCCTTCCAGCATTATGCAGACATAATATATTTTACAACCTGTTATTAGGAAAAACCCAGGAATCAGATGGCAATACTGAAAGAAAAGAAAAGAAAGGTTAATGTACAGGAGGCGCTATCTAAAGACAGGTTAAATTTTGACAAGCAAAAATAAGGATGAAGAACAGTCTGCACAGGGCAGAATGTCGTAATTAAAAGCATGGGGGCTCTCACAAAAGGTAGATGCAGAGAAGGATAAGTAGTCTGATGCTATTGAAATGTAGGCAGTAGTGGCCAGGGTTAAGATATATATTTTGTTTCTATCTCTCTTCCAATTTATACTCAAATGTTTGTACATTATGCACAATATTCTCTATCCTTTTTTTCCTTTTAAAAACGTATCTTGGAGATCATCATGTATCTGTACATAAAGCTTTTTCCTTTATTTACTACTTATAATATACCATTAGATCTATGCACTGTAATTTATATAAGCAGTATTCTATTGATGAATATTTAAATGGTTACCATATTTTGCTCTTATAAACAAGGTGGCAGTGAATAATCTTATGTATCTATCACCTTACCACATGCGCAAGTGAGTCTGTAGAACATAGTCCTGCATGAATTGCTCGTTAAAGGGTATGTGTATTTGTAACTGTGATAAGTGTGGCCAAAATGCCCTGCAGACTGGCTTCACTGATTTCAGTACAAGTGGTCTGTATGGAAGTGTTTCATTCCCTGAACTCCAGGCAATACAGAGTTATACTTTCTGAATTTTGCCAATCTTCTTAATTTAAAAATGTGATTTTAATGTACTTTAGAGTAGCATTCCTTGAATATCTTTTTATGTATTTAAGAGCTGTTTGTTTTTCCTTTGCTGTGCTCTGTTTATAGTCTCTGCTCATTAGATGACTGGATTGTGTTTTTTCCTTACTGATTAGTAGAAATTCTTTATATACTAGAGATATTAGCTTTTTGTTTCTTATGCAAACATTTTCTCTCAATTTTTTGTTTGATTTTTATCTTTGATTATTATGAGTCTTGCCTTAAAATTTTTTAAAAAGTTTTATATAGTTAAGTTTATACATTTTTTTAGGGCTTCTGAATTTTGCTTATACTTAAAAAAATTTCTCACTTGAGAGAAGAAAATTTTTTTCATAGTTTTTTCTACTACTTTTATGATTTCATTTTTTACTTTTAAATCTTTGATCAATTTTAAATTTATTCTGGGGAGTGATATGAATCCAATTTTTTTTTCAGGTGTTAACCCAGTTTCCTCATTACAAATTATTACAGAATCCATATTTTCAATGCCATTTTGAAATGTTTTCTGTGTGTTTAGTATATTACTGTATGTATTGGGATCTATTTCTAGATTTTCTTTTCTCTTTCCAGGGCTTAGCTGTCTATTTATGTGCAAATAGCAAAATTTTAATTTTTATTAGATTTATAGTCAGTATCAAAACCTGGTAGAAATATTTTTCTTGTCTTGTTCAGTTTTTCAGAAAATTTCTGACTATTTTTACTTGCTTATTTTTCTGGATGATCTTTAGATTCAATTATTCTACCCTCTAAAACAAATGTATCAAATTTATAAATTAACTGAGATGACGTTGAGTTCTTAAATATCTTTTGTATATTAATTTCCAGGCATGATCTATACTTTTCTTTATGTTCAAATGTGTATGTGTGCATGTGTGTAATGTACATGTATGTGAATGTGTGTGTTTTGTGATTCACAAAAATTTAAGATTTTTTTCATATTGATCTTATTTATTTCTGGTATATTCCTTGGTTTTGTTGTTACTGCTTTTGTAAAGGGAATCTTTTCTCCTGTAGATCACCTTGTTGGGGATTGTCTGTATGTATAAGGGCTGTTATTGTACATGACTTTTTTACCCAAATACCTTGCAGAGTTCTCTTATTGATAGGATACATTTTAAAAATTATCCCCTTGTTCTTTTTCCAGGTATACAATCATGTCATCTGCAAATGATGATTTTACCTTCTTTCCTTTTTTTATACCCTAGTTTATTATTATTATTATTATTATTATTATTATTATTAAATTGTGCTGGCTAATACCTTTAGGACAGGGTTAAATGAAAGTAATGATAAACATGTATGTCTCATCCATGACCTTAGTAGAAATGTTTCCCTGGAACAGTTTAAATATCATCAGAATTATCAATTTTTTAAAGATTTGGTAAAAGTATCCCATTAAGTCAGATGATGATTGAGATATATATTCCTTTGCATTATAAAATATAACTATCGTTCCCATTTTATTGAGTTTTTAAAATCAGGAATACATAAACAGAGAACAAAGGGAAGAAAATAGACCATGTAGTGTAAAGATTTTAATAGAATCAATAAAAATAGAAAGCATAACATGAATGACAGAATTAAGAGCAAACAAGGCTGCCTTTCATAAATATAAGTGGATAACTCATCTATTTAAATAACATGTTTACTCATAACAAAATACCCAACTCTATGTTTTATATAAGAGTTATGCCTAAAATACACATCTTGGAAGAGCTGAAATGAATAGTTTATTAAAAAAACCCTCTGATCTCTTTTAAACAGATAAAAAGATGTTTTCTATTATCTATCCAACAAACCTGAATTGTTCAGTCTAATGTACTTTCCACAATAAGCATTTATAAGTTTACTTAGAAAATATTTCTAATTAATAACTGATGAATGTTGTCTGGCTATTTTTAGATTAATATAATCATTCTTTGATTTTCCTTCTTTCGTAGGCTTGATGTTTGGCATTACTTCACAGATGGACAGAGAGGAAAAATAAGTGAATAAATGAAATACGTGAAAGTACTAGGAAAATATAGTGCTATTCAAAAGCAAAGTGAAATTATCAGGCTCTTATCACTGCTAGAGAGCTGTCACTTTAAGACCTCAATACCCTTGTCAATCTCACTTTCTTAGTTCACATTTTTTCTTTTAATGAAATTATGAACATTTATCATTGTTGCTGTCTTATTTCTCTTATTCTATGTGATTCATTTGGTGGTGTGGCAATTTTCAAGTCTAAACTGGAGAGTAGCTTCTTCTGGCATTCCAGTTTATACTAACAAATACCAAATTTAAAACATATGATTAGTGGAGTCACATTATTTGCACATTAAACTCATAAAATTCTACCTTACAACCTGCACCAACTTAAAGAAGAACACTTTGAATAAGGGGATTCACCCACAATTTCCCTCAGTGATCACAAGAGCCAGGCAGAGGGTGAAAAGGGGGATGTGGTTCTGATCTTTGTTTCCATGCTCTCATGGCATGAGCATCTTACTCCCTGAGCTCAGAGCCTGACCCCCAACGGAGCACACTGCCCTCACAAAACACTTTCATAGTTACCTACATGTTTTTTTAATCCTAACATAAACCCTCCAATTGTCCAGTAGCATTTGCATGCCCCATTATTTGACTATCACAAATAATTTTCTCACAGAAGTGGGACTGAATTGGAGGCCATCTGCAGCAGCGTGAAATATCTCCCTCAGAGTTTATTGAATGCTTCCCATAGGCTCCACCTTTTCTCTCACAGGTTCTTGTTGGGTAGGATCAAAATCTAGCCAAGGAGCTAGGCACAAAGAACAATGGAGATTGGTCATGGGCAAAAGCTCCAAAGCACAGAAGTATGCAGCAAGCTTTTTAAAAGCAAGGTATTTATGGTAGTTTAAAACCCAAGTGGATGTTGAGGATAAAGGAGGTTGGAAACGAAGGCTGTTTCAAAGTGAATTGAACTGCTACTCTAAGAAATTGGATTTCATCCTTTTCTTACAAAAAGCCATCATCTTATTTGGAAGCTGGAATCAGGTTGTTTTGGACTTCTGCACACGTACCAGAGGTGAGACTCACGTTCAGATGTCCCAGTTCAAATTCAGTGCGCTTCAACTCCCCCAGACTGCCTCTATGGCAGAGTCCCAGTCACTTCTTATTTCTGCAGTTAGGCTGGTCTGTTATTCACTCACCACTGTACTGGTCATGACCGACCTCCTCTCATCTTTTGGGATACCTCCGTCCTGACAGTGACTCTGGGCCTTTTCTTTGTTTGGTGTTTCAAGATGGAGGGAAATCTAAAGAGTTGTCAAAAGCAGACGGTTGGAATGTAGGGTTACTGGGCTGTGAAATTTCTGTGGAAAATTCAAAACACCCTGCACTTAACACAATGCCAGAGCTGATTAGTGCAGTTTATTGCTAAGCCCCAAGGGACACCTGCAGGCTTTTCCCTTCAGTCTAGAACCCCTGGCCTGAGGAAAGGTGTAATGCCACGTTAGTTCCGCACTCTTTCTATTAGAGTTTACTCAAAGCTGCCGCCACCAGATGTGTTACAAACGAACGTTAATTCTGCTCCAGCATCTGGATCGCATGTACAATGAGGGGCAAGATTTATGCCCTGCTGAAGCATTCCCCGGTTTTTAGCACAGAAGTGATTGAACTCCAGATGTTAACAAAATGCAGAGACCTTTTAGTATGATTAAAAACATGATTTCTTGTTTTGCTCATGACAAAAACCATTGGATTAACTTATTAGAAGTGGAGCTGCCGTCCTGTTCATTGGAAGCTGTGTCTACTTTAGCTATTGGAGCTTGTCGTCGAAGATTTTATGAAGAAAGAATGACTTACCAACTCCTAAAATCAACAACTTCCAGGGCCCTTTCAAAATCAGGGTTACAAAGGTAGTAATCCTCTAATAACCACGATACAGATTTAGCTGAGAATGAAAAGCAACACAAGGGTTTGTGTGAATTAATCAAATTAGGATCTTCTCCCTTTAACTGTATTATCAAGAAACATGGAACCACTGCTTTAGAGCTAGAATGATCCTTCAAAGATCATCTGTCTGCTCTTCTTTTCCTCAGTCTTTTCCTTCCTGCACCCTGCAGAGAAGAAGAGAATGGTCTCCTTTCAGAGTTAGACAACTGAGTTACAGAGCCGATGATTTGGTACAGGTCTCAAAACCAGTAAACAATGACCTTGCTGAATTCAATCTTCTATTTTCAAAGTACTGTACAGTATTTCCTCAATGATGAGATAAACTTTGCCCATAATTGACTTTTTTCCATAGTGTGAATGCATCTCATATTCAGTGTGACCACTTGTCAAGTTTATTTATTGTATTTTAAGTTTATTTATTTTTGTGTTTAGAGTTGTTATTAAATTAAGTGTGCATATGACAGTCAATGGCATCTTAGAATCATGAAAATATAGTAACTACTGATTTCATTAGACAGAAATCTTGAATTAATAAGCTATTGCCTGGACCTTTTAGTACTACCATAATCTAGGAATCTGTAAAATGATTATTATGCTGATGAGAATATGCTTTTCCATAAAGATGCTCATTTTACTGCGTTCTCAGCCTTACCTAGCCAGGATAAAGGAGGACCTATATTGCCTTTAATATAAAACTGTAAATAGAAAATATGATCATCTTGAATACTTGATTCATCATGAGTTTAGTCTATTTCCAATATTCTTTTCAAGAGTTTATGGACTTACTGTCTGAATGTTTCATGAACTTTCATGATCATGGCATCTCCCCTGCCAGCTAAGTATGAATGTTTCATGAATTTTAAGACCTTAAGTTCTCATTTACCTTCAGTGCGTTTGGTTATTTGTTCTGTTCTAGTGTCTTTTGTGTGACTCTGAAGAATATAATAAATATACCTAAATGTGTGTAAGTTAAAAATAGCATACTCATAATCATGAGTGATTTACAACTTAATAGCTAAGAACTGAAGAATTCTTTTCTTCAGTTTTTTCTCAGGAAGTGCCTTTTCTTCAATTTATTTGTACATGCTTTACTGTTTGACTCCAAATTTCCTTGTCAAACTTGCTGTAGAACTTGGTCCATTTCACATTTCCCTCTAAAATCCACTCATACGTTGTAAATTTAAAGATTGTATAGGGGAATGGGAGGTAGGTATTGGGTTTGTTTTCATCACGAACTTAGAGCAAACAGTTTACACACAACTCTTAGCTAACAACTTACACATCCCCCAAGAGTTGCATGCATTGTTTTGTTTTGGTTTCTTCACAAACACAACAACCAACCTTGCATTATTTTTTTCTTTCCTCCAGGATTTTCTGTCAACAACTTAAAGTTCCTCAATCTCCAATCATTCAAGCTTGCATTCAACAAATAGTTGAGGGCCTACTCTGAAGTCGTCACTCACCTACTACCCATCATATACCAGGCAACAGGGATACAACAGCAAACAAAGCAAAATCCCTGCTCTCATGGAACTTACTTTCTCCCAGGAGGTGAAGGTGTTGTATGTGGCAGATGTCAGATTATGATAAGTGCAATGAAAAAAAACATATATCGGGCTAGATGGAAAGAATGAGTAATTGGGGTGCATGTATGTATGCGTGTGTGTGTATTTGGGGGAGGGGGAGGGTCTTGCAGTTACAAAGGGAGGCTAGGGAAGTCCTCTCTGAGGTGACATCTGAGAGAGACCTGAAGAAATAAGGAGAGTGACCCTAAGGAGTCAGTGGAACAGTTCAGCTCTGCTCTTGCTCTTACCACTGATGTTCATAGATGAATCCTTATAGTACCCCACAAAACAGAGAGTCTACCAGCAGCAGAACTGACCCTCCTTGGGCATTTTGCAACTATCTTTTGTTAACTGTTCCTTGAAATCTTACCCCAATTCCTAAAAAGCTAATTAACCAAACTTGTCTTGACATAAGAATCACAAGCCAAGTTTGTCAATGTGGCTCACCTTTTAAGTAGAATTCTTATAAGGCAGTTTCCAAAAATAGGAATGACATATAAATATCCTTCTCTTTTATTAAGTTAACCTAATACTGTTTTTCTAGAAATCTTTCTCAAAGAGATACAAATCTGGGCAAAACTTTAAGTGCAGAAATTATCTTTGAGATGTTATTGAGAAAAATGAAAATTTGAAAATCTAAACTCTAACATAATTTATTATTAAAATAATAGAATTAACCAACAGGGCTGATTAAGCTATTTAATGCCTACAAATAACTACTGATGACCAAACTGTTTTCTAAAGTGCTATACTGTTTTACACTACCACCATCAATGTGTGAGAGTTTCCATTAAATTTCATCTAAAAACTGAATATTGACAGTTTAAAATGTTTGTCATTCTGAATGTATTTGTGGTAATGTTTCATTGTGGATGTGATTGGTGTTCCCTTGATTACTGATGTGGAAATCTTTACTCCTGCTTATTGGTCATTTATTTTTATTTTGAAAAAGGTCTGTTCAAATATTTGTTACCTATTTTTGAAAAATCGCTTTTTTCTTATAATTGTAGGAATTATACTACATATATATACATATATATATATATACACATACATACATATAAATAGCTCTCTACTTAAAATGGTTCAAACTTAATGTTATCTTTTTTACTTTACAGCGGTACAAAAGCCATATGCATTCAGTAGAAACTGTACATCAGATTTTGAATTTTGATCTTCCTAGCCTAACGGGATGAGTTGTATTTCCAACCATCTTTGCTTATCTAGTCCTCTTGGATTAGCTGCTGGACATTGTGACTATTAAAGATGAGATTGTGTATTTTGTTTAGTTTTCTTAAAAACTGTTAAATTTTGTTTTGAATGTCATGTAGATTGAGATTCATCTCAATTCTGTCAGGCTTAAAAAAAAAAAGCTTTCATTTTTCTTTTTAATCCTGGTGTGATCAGTTTTTTTATCTTTTTAAACTTTTAGTACTGTCTTTTTATACCAGTGTTCTAAAATATGTCGGTACTGTGCCTTCATTTGGCACTTTCTCTTTTACTGGCTAGACACCTGGTCAGTAATCTCAATCAAAAACTCTTTATCCAGCCCTGGCCGGTTGGCTCAGTGGTAGAGCGTCAGCCTGGCGTGCAGAAGTCCTGGGTTCAATTCCTGGCCAGGGCACACAGGGGAAGCGCCCATCTGCTTCTCTACCCCTCCCCCTCTCCTTCCTCTCTGTCTCTCTCTTCCTCTCCCGCAGCGAGGCTCCATTAGAGCAAAGATGGCCCGGGCGCTGGGGATGGCTCCTTGGCCTCTGCCCCAGGCGCTAGAGTGGCTCTGGTTGCAACAGAGCGACGCCCCGGAGGGGCAGAGCATCGCCCCCTGGAGGGCGTGCTGAGTGGATCCCGGTCGGGCGCATGCGGGAGTCTGTCTCTCCCCGTTTCCAGCTTCAAAAAATACAAAAACAAACAAACAAACAAACAAAAACTCTTTATCCAAATAAGTCAAAGTGTCCTCTCCATTTTGTTTCTCTGTCAAAAATGCATTTATTTAGATGCTAAACCTTCTAGGTCTTTCTATTCTCTAATTTTCTTTATTGATATAATCCTGTTCTTGTTTCATGGATGTTTTAACTTATATCTCAGGATTTTAGGAACACTATATATTTTTAAAGTCAGAAGCATAACATCTTTAAATCTATTTCTGACTCTGATTCTACTACCCCCTCCCCCAACCATAAAAAAAGGATCTTGTGATGCTTTTCTGCTTTTATCTCTTCTAAATTTCTCCCCTACCCTGCTTGTATGGAAAAGCCACTGAAAGCTCCTTGGGTTGGGCAGGCAAGTTGGGTGGGTGGGGTCTCAGGGAATCACCAGGGTGGGGCTAACAGCATTATCCAGGTTGATGGAGACTCAGATATGGTGTCCACCTGCCTGCTCTGTGAGGGGAGGGCTCAGCAAAAGAACAATGGTTTCTGTAAGCACTTCTGTCTAGGAGAAAGCTGCCCCTCCAGTGCTCCCTATGATGCCAGACAGTTAAGTTTCTCTCTCTATGTCCCTGGTGCCTTTCAAGTTGCTGCCCAACACTGGAGCTCAGAGAGAATGAGTCTGAGTAAGTCCTTGTGGGCCCTTCCACACCTGGGGTTCCAGCAGCCTGCTGCCACTGAGCCACAATCCAAGCTGGTTTTTACAGCCAGAACTTTTGGGGACTTCCCTTCTTGGCACTGGAATCCTGGATCAGGGGGGCCTGGTGTGGGGTTAAGTTCCATTGCTCCTCAGGGGGGACCTCCCAATTTTTACCCACCACACATGTGTGTGGAACCAGCCTGTCTGTGTCTTGTCCCTCCTACCAGTCTTGATGTGGCTTCTTCTTTATATTCTTAGTTATAGAACTTCTGTTTAGTTAGACTTCAGGTGGTTCTGAATGGTGGTCCTGTAGTTAGTTGTAATTTTGATGTGGTTGTGGGAATATTTGCATACCATGTTTACCTACAACACCATCTCTGGAGTTGCCTCTCAGTTAGTTTAGCCCTACAACTAAGGTGCAGTCTCTCTGGAGTCTCTACTCCATGCTTTGGGTATTCAAAAAAGTCTCTTCATTCTGGATGATTAGAATTCAAATGTCTCAAAAGTGTTTTCAGAAGAAAGCTGATGGACTGTTGGGGCTCACCTAATGTTCTGGTCTTGTAGAGAGTATATAGTCTTGTGTTTGAAAACAGTTGTTTTTTATATTTCTTATATTTTGTCTAGTTTTCTAGTTGTTTATGACTGGAAAGTATTTTGTCATGGTCAGAAAAATAAGTTTGTCCTTTATTTTAAAAATCTTTTAATAGTTTCTAAATTTTCTATAAGGAGAATGTATTGCTCAGACAATATATGTAATATTAAAGTATGAGTTCCTGATTGCTTCTGTAACAAGTTACACTAATTTAGTGGCTTTAAATGCACAAGTGTATTATCTTACAGTTTTGTAGGTCAGAAGTTCAGCAAGAGCCTCACTGAGCTGAAGTCAATGTGCTGACAGGCCTGCATTCCTTTGCGAGGCTCTAGGGGAGAATGTGTTTCTTTGCTCTTTCCAGCTTTTAGAAGTCGCCTGCATTCCTTGGCTCCTGGCCACTTTGTCCATCTTCAAAGTCAGAAGCATAACATCTTCAAATCTATTTCTGCTCTGATTCTACTACCCCCCCGCCCCCAACCATAAAAAAGGACCCTGTGATTATATTGGGACCAACTGATAATTTAGGATAATCTTCCCATCTCAAGATTCTTAAATGTATTACCTCTGCAAAGTGCTTTTTGTCATGTAAGGTAACATTCATAGGTTCCAAGGATAAGGTCATAGGCACCTTTGGGGAACCATTATTCTGTCTACCACAATTGTTAAGGTATCTTTTTAAATCAGTTCTTAGGATCATAAGTCATCATTCTTAGAATGTACTATAACAAAAGTTATTCTCTTGACATAGTCCACATACATTTTGAACAACATTAGGGCACCAGGGCTTTGGCAATATTTAAGCAAGTTGCACTATTCATTTTCTAAAATCATGTGAAGATATGCTGTTTATGTCATTGTGGATGGTGATTTGTCTGCAAGGTGGATAACATATTTAGAGACAGTTGGAATTTTCCAAATATGGAATTTTGTAAATTTTTTTTCAAGAAATCTTTCAAACGATCACTCACAAACTTGGTTTCACTTTAATTCTCACAGCCATCACTGTATTTGATATTTGAACTATCACAGATATATTATGAGTCTTTTTGTTTGTACTCTCCTTCCAAACTCTTTGCTGAATAAGCCTTTTTAAAGATTCATTTCCATGCAAAAATTTTAGCTACTCCTCAGTGTCCATACAGCAAGTTTCTAACACTTCAGTGTAATATCAAAACCCTCACACTTCCATTTTAACAGTTTACATCCTTCATGGCTGATGTCAGATCTAGCCTCCTTTTATTTGGCTTTCCTGACTGTGCCAGCTTTCAGCAGCTTCTCATCAACACAAATGAATTTCTATGGCAGTCTTCTGTGGAACTCTTTTAGTAATTTATCAAATTTTGTCTCGATTCATCTTTACATGATTATATCCTTTTATGCTTTGCCTCTAACTAAATTTTTCAAGCATAGAAACCATGTTTTGTAGGTAGGTCTTTGACTCATTTATAATATTGAATACCTAGTGATTAATAAACATCCATCTGTGGGTAAAAAAGAATGGGATTTAGGGCTACATTTTTTAACAGAGGTTTTTGTTTGTTTATTTGTTGTTGTTTTTTGGAGTGGAAGAGATTTCTAAAACACTCTTTAAAAAGACACTTTTATGGTGTCCTTATAACTATTCTGTAGGGTTAGAAATCTTCATTTGAATGATCTATGTGATTTCCATAGAGCTGTTTAATTACTGATGGACAAAGCCAGGGCCTTTTATTCCTACTTCTCTGTTCTTTTAGTTCTATTCTATCACCTCTCAGAATTTGCCTCAGTCTTTCTTATTTTACTTTAAAATGTTTAGGTCTCCATGCAACCACCTTGGTAACCACACAGACTATGTTAATCATTTTTCTCTGAAACTGACCTCACTCTTTAGCCCTCTGTTGGCAGAATAATCTTCTTAGAGCTCATGAATCAAATCAACTTTGTTTTCACAGCAGAACCTAGAGAACTCCTTGCTTCTCTCATGACACTTCTTTGCATCCCCTATTCCTCATTTTCAGTGCACTCTCTTGTACAAAATAAGAGACGCAAAGTAACCTTGTATTGTTTTAAAGTCGTCCGGAATGTCTCCAGGGTTACCTCACTGCTAAACCTCATGGAAACCCTAGTTTGTTTGGCTGAACCCAGGACTGGGATTTGGGGAATTATGATAATTATGGCTCATCTTATGATCCAAGGCCAAGTAATTATTTTTCTTTGCTCTTGTTGCTCCATCAGCAAAAGGTAAAATTTATTCTGAGTAACCAGAAGGTCGATTGCAAAGGATAGCAAAAGTTGCATTCAGTTTGTGAGCATAAGGCTATATAAAAGCTAAATATAACCATCCCAACTGAGGCAGGGGAGAAAAGAGTGTTCAGATATTTCTCCCAGGGGCCCAGCAATGAATATATTACCCAGCTCCATTTTTCAGACCAAACCAAGCAACACATTTTTAAATGACAAATATGAGCCATTTCAACATCTCAGTCATATTGGTGAGGATGATGAGGAAAAATGGTAGCGATCATTTGTTGAGCCTTAAGAGTGTACTAGATTCTGAACCAAACTTTACAAAACTCCTGTGAGGTGTGTAATCTTAACTCCCTTTGCTGAAAAACAGAAATAACAGGCTAGTCAGGATAAGCAGCTTGTTTGAAATCACAGAACTAATAAAGTACAAAATTGTCTTCTCTCTGACCCCAAGGTTGAGCTCATGGCCAGCATGCATGTCACCCCCGCCGACTAGGCTCTGGGCACACAGCAGAGAGCTGGGAGGTGGGAACTACTCTCGTTCTTTCTGACACTTGGACTCATTCTGTAGTCACTAATTAGACTTGTTATGCTAAGGGTGTTTTAAGAGAAAATAAGCTAGAAAATAACTTCAGGTTTCAGCTTACCTACAATTTGGTGTAAGTATATGATCCTATGCTCTCTGTTGATTTTCTCTTTCTCCTTTTCTCCCTCCCTCCCTGTATCCTTCCTTTCTTCCTAAAATCTAATGACTTTGAACTTCAGCTATAAAACTATACAAGAAGTGTTTATTAAATTGCTGCCTACTTTTAATACCTATCCAGCAAGTCTCTATTACATTGTAGCAATATTTTAAAAAACATTCAGGGTAAATTTTTGGCTTTCTTGACATGTCATCCAATTTGAGTTAACAACATTAATACCTTCTGTTTATTATGTGGTGTGTTGCTAATATCAAAACTTCTCTCTAGGCCATTGTTTCCAGCTTTTATTAGTATCAGCATAGAGTTGAAGTCATGTTGGTAACATAATGGGACAATTTTCCTCATCCCTTGATTGTCATGGCTTACAGAATCAGCTCAGCTGCACACACTATAGGCTATCCCCCAGAAGGCACAGAGGTATTTATATATTCATTATATATTCACTGGCCTCCTCCCTTATTGAAATATCATGGCTTCAGGCCTTTATTAGATCCCACCAATGCATTCATTCATTCCACAACTCAACACTGGGCACAAGAGTGAACAAAACAGATAAAAATTAATCCTTAATGTCCTGATACTGATTCAGTGTTTATATTCTAGCGATGTTCAACAATCTACCCCGACCTCTGAACTTGGGTAGAGTTTGTCTATGGGCACAGGACCCTGGGCATTGGTGATAAAACTGAGCTTGAGATTTTAGGTTAATTATCATACAAATATTTTTAGTATGTTACTGTTTTGGTCCTGTTAGTCTAGATGTATTCTCCTTGCATCATCTTGGTTCACCTGCATTTTTTTGCTTTGCCTTTTGTTTTCTTCAATAACCTCAGAACCCCTCACCAATTTCTTCCTTCCCCACCATGCTTTAATATCCCAAAGAGCCCTGTCAGACTTCATTTTATAGATGAGGAAATTAAACTCAAAGAAGTTAAATAACTTCCTCAAGGCCACACAGCTAGTCACGGTAGAGCTGGGATTTTGATTCCTATGTATATCTGACTCCAAACATTGTATTAGCAACCACAGTTTTATTCTTGTACTCTTTAAAAAGTTTCTTCCATGCATTTACCACTAAGTACTTAATCACATGGGATCATGACTTCTCTGAGATAGTCTATGACTGGTCTGTGAAAACATGTGACTGATAAAAGCATATATTATTCCTGGTGCTATTTTCAGCTTATGATGGTTCTGATCCATTTCAAAATCTAGTATTTCTAATACTATCCAGTTTCAAGAGGACAAGCATCTATTTTCATTGGGAAATTCTTTGGTCTTCTGTTCACCCCTTCCTACACCACCCATCAGAAACCTTGCTCTATAAATAACCCTGAAGTTTTTGAAGGACTGTATGTAATTATCACTCACCAAAGTGTCTGAGAAATTCCTTTTTTGTATATGTGAGCTATCCAAACTGCCCGTGCCTCGGGTCTCATAATGTAAAACCTCCTCCCCAGAAACAGATGAACAAAAGCACTATCTTTTCTGATAGCTGTTCTGAATTTTCACATTTTTTAAAATACTACTCGAGTTGAGGGTAGTGGGATTAAAAAAGGGCCTAACGTAAGCAGAATGTGTCCTGGTTGGGGAGATACTTGGGGGTAAAAGCACACAGAACATCCCATGCTTAGGACCTGTTTCACCTTAGAAAACTTACCACTCACTCAGTCTTTCCGGGCCCGAGTTCCCTAATTTATACAATTGAGTTTGTTTTATTAGACAGCGACTGTATATCAGAATTGTGATGGAGATTCTTAGCACAGACACCCAGACTCCACTGGAGATTCTGGCTTAGAAGGCCTGGGACTGGACTAGGAACCTGTATTTTAACCGCTGCCCAGGTGATCCTATTGCAGAATGCCTTTTAACAAAGATTGTGTGGGAGCCACACCTAATATTCTATACTTTGATGCTTCGGTGGACTTTTGGTGTGATTCCATTAAACTTATTTTTCTTTTCCATTTAGGATCCCCATTGCAAGGACAGGAGGGCTAGCACCCCAGCTGTAGGCCTCTCATTCAAGGTTCTTGCTGCAGCCAGCAGTGTCCTTGGAGTTGAGTTCAAAGCTGGAGAGAGTGAACCATGGGGCCGGGAGCCATTGGTGGAGGGGCTGGCCCGAAGGAAGTGAAGTGTTTCAGCCAGAATGTACTGACGCACGACCAGGAAACCACAAGACTGGTGAAAACCTTTCCAAGCCCGAGCCCTGTGATCAAAAGAGGTGCAGGAAGCCGCCCTGCCAAGAGTCCTTTCTGCTGCCGGCTGGAGCCTGCGCCTCTGTGGCTCTCTGAGTCAACTCCCCGAGCAGATGCTGTTGCCTGAGGAGCCATCACTCAGGCATGTTCTTGCTTTGCTCTGAGGTGGCCCCGCAGGTGGGTGGAAGTGAGCTGCTGTCTCTTTTTCTCGCTTCTTTCTTTTGGTGGAGGTTCTATCTGACTGCACTCAGACTTTTCAGAAGCCACAGGTTACTGGCTGTTTCTCCTTTGCCAACTGGCTATTGTTTGATGCTCAGGGCCTGCACAAAAAAATCGCACTTTAAATCTCTTACCAATACCTAGATCGCCCAACCAGCAAGTATCAATTGCCAGGACTTCAGCAGGAAAGAGCTTCCTTTATTTATTGCATCGTAAGCATTATCCCTTCTCCCTAGATACTCTTCCTTTTGTTCCTCATAAGAATAGCTCAACCAGGAATTGGATTCCCTGTCATGGATAGAGATTGTATCTGGCTACAAGGTCAAAATAATTGTGTTGCTGTGAATTCTCTCTCCTTCCTTGGCCAGAGTAGCTGCCCGTTGTCATGCAGTAAATCACATCATCATACAACAGATCCAGTTCACAGCGGAGGCTAGCGTGTCCTGGACCACATCCTGAGAGTTAATGATGGAGAAATGGGACTGACCATGGAGCACTTCATCCGATGGCTTAGTGATGGGGTATTTTTCCTGGAGAGACAACAGAATAACTCTGAACTGTGGATTCTGTCCTGGGTTCAGGTTCTCAAGTTGAGGAAAACTGAGCAAGTGGGACACATTTTTCCTTTGGCCTTCTGCCTGGCGTTCCTGCTTTTCGCTTTGTATTGCATGCTTCCATTTTTATTCTTTAGACCCTGACTGAATGACCTAACGGTATTGCCCATGTGACATGAAATCCATCCATCTTAATCTGCTTGTTACCAAAATCTCAGCAAGTAGGAGGTGGCCCATAGCTTTTATGAGACAGTGCCCTGAGTGTCAGCTTTGGTTTCAATCAGTTTAGGAAACATGAAAAAATCAGCGGGGAGAGGCCGTCTCTGAAAGGATTTCAGAGGTCAAGATTTGAGAGGCTGTAGGCACCAACAGAGCAGCGATAAGCAAGTGTTTTCTGAATTATTCCTCCACTGGGACTTTTATGTAAAGTAAAGACTTTGCAAACACATCACCCTGCAGTGCATTTTGAGACGTGCCTTTTTGGGGAAGTGCTAACTTTGTATACTGCTGACACCAAACATTTGAAAATAAAACCTTTCTTTTTTTTTTCTCTTTCTCTCTCTCTTTCCAACACTCTTGGCTCAGCTTATCCTACCAAAACACACTTCAAAAGACTTCTTTATAGAAAGAATGTTTCAAAAATATAATATTCCATCTGTTATTTCAATAATACATGCTCTGGGACTCTCTTTATGAACCATGTTCCTTTCTTTGCTCCCATTTAGATGTATAAATATTTGATTCAAGAGCCCTGAGGAATAGTCAGCCAATCAGTGCCAGGAATTGGGAGCATTCCTAACCCTATAATTTTGTCTGCAGCAGGCACCGCCTGCCGTGGGACTAGCTGCTAAGGGATTATAGCAATGTAATCCTCAGACTGTTCCATCTCAACGTTACTCTGAAGTGGAGAGAAGGAAGCAGTTTTAATTTTGATAAAATAAACTTTATTTTGTAACTTTATTATTTGTTTTTCTTTCTCCTTTCAACACTTCATAATAGACGTGTCTGGTAATTTGAAGTCAGCCTCCCTGGTTGAGGTGCCTTAGGCCACCCCCGTCCTTGTAGCTTTTTAAAGAGGTAGCCACACAATGTTTGGTTCTGTTACTCCGAAGTGTAGAAGCCAGGTTTTTCCTACCTCATGTGAACTGCACCCAGCCATATACTGACTTTTAGTAAACCTACTCAAATGAGCTTTCCAATGGGTGGCGGCAGAAGCCGCATGAGCACAGTCATGCCACCCAGAAATGTCGGAGATGTCAAACTGGGTGTCAAATTCTAAGTACTTTTCTAATTGTTAGTCTTTGCCCACCAGACCTCTACTTCTGCAATTATTGAAGCATTTCAAGTTGTAACATGAATTTCATGGGAACCCCCTCTTTGATATAAAATCAAACATGTTGCCAGGAATAAAAGGCCTTTATGGATGAAATTTAATATATTTTGAATCGTGCTCAAAGAGATTTTTTGCTGTGTGTGAAGAATAAAATAAAAATTTCCTTTATTAAATTTTATAGCAGGATGAGTAGAGAAAAATATTTTCCAGGATAAAAATATTTTCCTGTCTCCCCTTAAATTAGAAAAAAGGACAAAGTTTTAGATATGCAAATAAAATTAAGTCTAATTATTATCATGTAATAGCCAAGACTTTCTAAAGACAATAGGGTAAAGATGTGTCAGAGCTTTAAAAATGCCTATAACTTTGACCAAGAAATTGTGCTTTTAGAAGTTTACTCAGGAAATTATGATGCAGAAGTATTAATCATAGATGTTTATCATTGCATTATTTAAAAGAATGAAGTATGTAAAGAGTTTAAATTTGAAAGTGCCCATTAGCAGTTTGAATAAGAATTCACATATATTTAGTGTTGCTTTTAAAAGATTTTCTAAGGATTAGTTCCAAGTATTAATTTGACCTTGTCATTTCCTTAGTGTTAACAAGTTAAACACTATATTAAAAACTGCTCAATCCAATCTAGATATGATCGATGTTAAGATGATAACCTCTAGAGAAGTGTGAGCTTTCCCTTCCTGGCTCTGATGGAATAGCTTCTATCTGACCAAAACACTCCAACAATAACAACTTAAAAATCTGCGTGAATTAAAAAAATAATTTTGAAGGCATTGGAGAGATGTAAGGCACCAATAACTTCAAAATAATAGAACAAAGAGATGAGCCCAACATTTGCAGCTTTTCCCCCTATTATTTTCCAATTTAAAAGCAGACAGGAAAATGAGAAACTAAGGGCGGCTTTTAGCAGTTCTGTGGAAGTTATGTTAGAATGGAAGTTATGTTCAATGGAAGTTAATTAGAATTGGAGTCTATGAAGGTGTTAAGGATCTGGTACATAACCAGGCTTTCATTGGGACCCCTGAAAGATTGCAAACTAAGAATGAGAATGAAGAGAAGCAGTCCCTACAGAGGCATACTCTAAAGTCAGTTTAATCCCGGATTAGAGGCCTGACCTGTGGTGGCGCAGTGGATAAAGCGTCGACCTGGAAATGCTGAAGTCGCCGGTTCGAAACCCTGGGCTTGATGCTTCCAGCTCCTCCCCCCCTTCTCTCTCTCTGTCTCTCCTCTCTCTCTCTCTCTCTCTCTCTCTCTCTGTCTCTCCCTCTCCTCTCTAAAATGAATAAATAAAAAAAATAAATAAATAAAACTTTAATCCCGGATTAAAATAAAGTGATCTGGGTAGGCTAATGGGCTACTAAAATCAAAGGAAATGCTCTGAGCAGGATGATAACAACTTCAAGCTATTTTTTAAAATATGCTATTCTTAATGCTAGCACTTAATAAAATATTACCAGATATTCCAGTAGGCGAGACCCAATGCTCAAAAGTGAAGTGGAAACACAGTTGGGCAAAAAATGAAAGCAACCCATGGAAAACATTTATTAGAAGTATCAGACATGGGCTTGTAAATAACTATGATGAATAATTTCAAGTACAGATAGGACAAGGTGGAAAGTTTCAGCAGAGAACTAGAATCTGTAAAAATAATTGAATTGGAATTCTAAAATAAAAATAAACACAATAACTAAAATTTAAAAAACTGATGGATGGGTTTAAGAGCAGATTAGACATAGCCAAGATATAATTAGTGAATTGGAAGATAAGTCAGTAAAAAATATGCAGAATGAAATAGAGACAAAGGAAAATCTTGAGGATAACAGATATCAAACATAGAAAGAATAATAAACATGTAGGTGCAGTCAAGAAGGAAGAGAGAGAGAATGGGGCAGAATCCCTATCTGAAGAGATAATGGCCAATAATTTCTCAAAAGTGCTTAAATGGACATTGAGCCAGAGATTCAAGAAGTGTTAGCAATACCAAGTAGAAAATTACAAAGAAAATGACATTCCCCCCAAAATTATAATAAAGCTACTGAAAACCAAGGAGAAGGAGAAAAATCTTGAAGCTGCCAGATTTAAAAAGGACTTTGCTTTCAAAGGAGCTGTAAGAAAGTGATTGACTTCTCGGTCGACATGATGGAAGCTGGTAAGTAATAGAAATAATACTGAAACAGCTGGAAGAAGTGAATTTCCTGCCTCCAATTCTGTATCTGGTAAAACTATCTTTCAAAGTTCAGATAAAATAAAGACATTCAGGTACTGAGATTCTTCAACAGCAGCAAAACTTCACTTAAGGTCATTTATTTAATGGGAGATCTTCCTGCAGAAGAGAAAAGATCCTAGATGCGAGCATGGGCATGCAGGAAGAAATATAGTAGGACTACTCAAGCCAAAACTGGAAAAAAGCCACATATCCAGGAGTAACCGAATGGGTGAATAAAGTATGTGTTTTTAGTGTAAGTAGCACTAAACAGCGATGACCATAATCCAGCTACGGTGACATGAATCAACATGGGTGAATCTCACTCAACATAAAGAAGCAAGACTCAAAAGAGTATATCTTGGACAGGGATATGCATATCCAAAAAAGGCCAAGAATACACATGATGTGAGAACTTAGAACGTAGTTACCCCTGGCAAAGAGCATAGTAACTGGGAAGAAGCACAAGAGGTTATTAAGGGTTGGGATGGTTTCTTGTTTTGGATCGGGTTCACCATTACATGAGTGCGTTTACTTTGAGAATATTGATGAAGTACAATGATGATTCACATATATTTCAATAAAGGGAGGGAGAGAAGACTCCAGAGGGAGTTTTATTCACATAATGAGAAAAATACTTTTTTTTTCCAGTGAAGGAATGAGAAAAGAGTACAGAAATAGCTCATTTGAGTTTCACTTCCTTAAAAGGGATTTTTTAATAATTTGGAGAACACTCCATGGAATTTTGGGATTTAAGAAAAAATCAAAGCCTAAGGATTATAACCTCTTTCAGTCCTTCTATAATTAGTACTTAGTCATAACTTACGATTCTTGAGGCTGTTAAGTATGAATACTTTACTTAAATGAGACATGTCTTTCATTAATCTTGACTAATGAACAAAAAATGTGGCCATTTACATGCAACCTATTGTAGGCTGTGATTTAGAGCACCAGGGAGTCCCAAGGAGGGATCACTGTTTGATGAATAGGGTTGTTATCTAACACTACATCTGCCTCATGTTGCACAGAGCCAGAGGAAAAAGATGCAGGTGGTGGGTAGACTTTCAACTTTCTTAGAAATTAACAAGGTTGAAAACTCTGAATAGAAACCTTGGGAAGCTCTGGGTTACTGTGAAAATAAAGGGGGTCAGGGAGATAAACTTCCGGAAGGAGACCCCAAAGCTAGGAGTCAGGGGCCCAAGGAAATCTGTTTTTAGGAGACCCAGTCAGATAAGAGTGAATCCATAACCCTTTTTTTTCCTTTTTTTTTTTTTACTTTTAACATGTGTGTAATAGCTGGGAAACTATCTTGGCTGACAAACTTTTGCTCATAGCATTGTCAAAGATGGAATGATTTGGTATGAGCTAGGGGTTTCTATTCAAGAAGCCAAGAAGCAGAGCCACAGCCAATGGAGGGGCTGTCGACTCGAGCTGGGTGCTTCTCCAGAGCAGAAAGTGAGCCTCAGTGGAATGCAAACCAGGATTTCTTAATTGTTTCTTCAGTGACATTTGTATATTCTTGGAAACTAACATGGTCAAATGCTTATTTTTTCAGATACAAATTACAATGCTGCACCATAAATATTTTAATATTCTCAACAAGGGCCTTCAATCAGCTTGGCATGGTTTTTTAATCTTTGCAAAAATAAATTTTACAAACAGAACTATCTTAATATGTTTGAAGCAATTTATACTTTTTCTAGAACTTTTACTATCTTTTAACGCAGAGATTTTCAACATTTGTCACCTCACAGCATGCGTAAACGAATGATGAAAATTCTGCAGCACACCAAAAAATCATATATTTTGCAAATCTGACCAAAAAATAGGTGTAATTTTGATTTATTCACACCCAAAGGCTATATATTGGCTGTTGTCATTTTTTTTATTTGATATAATCTAAGGGGAAAGAGGTCAGTGCCTCTGGCTAAATAGTCAAGTATTGCATGTTTTAAAATTTTCTCCTGGCACACTGGTTTTAATGTGATGGTAGCAAAACATTTTTTTCAGGGAACGAGAACAAAGGAAAATAAGATTGCTTTCTATTTACCTTTACACTTTCTCCTTCAGACAGGACATCCATGTGACAGATCTAGAAGAATGATGCCTCCATGAGATTTGTTCCCTTAACGCTCTGCGTGTGACCTGTGTGTTGGCTCTATAGGACTTCCCGCAGCTTCATGGTAAGGAAATATATTTCTTTCTGGAACCATCCTGATAACCATGGTTGCCAGGCATACCTAACAGATTTACCTCTTCTTCTTCCTTAATGGATTGCTTTCTAAAGGTTCCTAGCTAACCAAGAGACTCACTTTGCTCCCAGAACCTTGGCCAATGTGACAGCTCTCAGAATGGAGGTGGCATCTGGCAGTGAGCCATACCATGTCCCTTGCCGCACTCAAAAGAGGGCATTTTGATAAAGACATTTCGACAAACAAACTACATACTAGCCACACCCATACTAGCCTGTGAAAGTTCTTATTTTTGTTGAAACAGTAAGCTTCCTGTTTCTCCTTCCCTGTAACAAACTTTGTCCCCCCAGTGGCTGCAGGGTGAACAGGTGGGGTATTTCAGATCTCCATCTCATTGGTTATAATGATTGGATCAAGGGAGGGCAAGTGATCTAAGAAGCGTCAGTCTTGATCTTTGCCTGGGACTCGTCCATTCTCTGAAGTCTCCGAGCCAGACAGCAGATGTTTACCTGGAGTTGCTGGGTATGTGGAGAGAACGTGCTTGCAGGGTGAGTCCCAGGGAGGGTGTAAAGCCAGTAGCCACGGCCACCATCACAGCCGCCTGGCCCATGCAGGTTCGCATTTGATTCGGACAGACGTTAATGAAACAACGGAGCCAAGAACTGGTGGGCCATCATCCTTAATCCTAGCTTGCACCCGGCAGGCAAGTAAAAACACACACTGGGCTTCAAAACCCACTCATTCAGTGCTCACAAAGCTACTGACTTATCAGAGTTTCCTAGAATCAAAGGTTTCTAGCTCACCAGCCTTATTCACCTCTGTTCCCATCTCCATCTCCCTGCACAAACTCTGCATTAACTGGCTTCTCCTTCAGCACTCTGCCATCTTGGCTGCTTCTCCTCTTCTCCACGTGGCCTTTCTCTGCTCTCCTAGCATGGGCTCCTTCTAGAACATAATCACTCTTCTCCTCTAATGCTAATCAGGAACTGAGAGAGTAAGCTCCGGGTCTGCCCCACTTTATAGTGTAGAAATCAAAACTTTTAATCCAATATACAAACAAGGAAGTCTCTGATACAAAGTCACTTAGGGTGGGAAAGGCTTAGTCTTAAAACTAAGCCTTAGGGTATAACAACCCTGCCTGCTTAGAGCCTGTTCCCCACACCCAATGCAAACTATAAGCCAGCAAACATATATATCATATTTAAAAACTTATTTGACTAACAGAGGGACTGTCAGGAAGACAGAGGAATCTGCGGCTTTGCTTTCTGGTTCAAGAAGCTGAGGCTCATTGTTGGCATATAGAAAGGCTATTGACTTCTGTATGTTAATTTTGTATCCTGCGACATTACTGAATTGGCTTATTGTGACAATTGAGAACGAACTCAAAAGAATGATCCCCTTCACGATTGCAAAAAATAAAATAAAATACTTAGGAATAAACATAACAAAGAATGTAAAGGACTTATATAATGAAAACTATAAACCATTGTTAAGGGAAATCAAAAAAGATATAATGAGATGGAAGAATATACCTTGTTCTTGGTTAGGAAGAATAAATATAATCAAGATGGCCATATTACCCAAAGCAATATACAAATTTAATGCAATTCCCATCAAAATTCCAATGACATTTTAAAAAGAAATAGAGCAAAAAATCATCAGATTTATATGGAACTATAAAAAACCCCGAATAGCCAAAGCAATTCTAAAGAAAAAGAATGAAGCTGGGGGCATTACAATACCTGACTTCAAACTATATTATAGGGCCACGACAATCAAAACAGCATGGTATTGGCAGAAAAATAGACACTCAGACCAATGGAACAGAATAGAAAGCCCAGAAATAAAACCACATATATATAGTCAAATAATTTTTGATAAAGGGGCCAACAACACACAATGGAGAAAAGAAAGCCTCTTCAATAAATGGTGCTGGGAAAACTGGACAGCCACATGCAAAAGAATGAAACTGGACTACAGTTTGTCCCCCTGTACTAAAATTAACTCAAAATGGATCAAAGATCTAAACATAAGACCTGAAACAATTAAGTACATAGAAGAAGACATAGGTACTCAACTCATGGACCTGGGTTTTAAAGAGCATTTTATGAATTTGACTCCAAAGGCAAGAGAAGTGAAGGCAAAAATTAATGAATGGGACTACATCAGACTAAGAAGTTTTTGCTCAGCAAGAGAAACTGATAACAAAATAAACAGAAAGCCAACTAATTGGGAAATGATATTTTCAAACAACAGCTCAGATAAGGGCCTAATATCCAAAATATACAAAGAACTCATAAAACTCAACAACAAACAAACAAACAATCCAATAAAAAAATGGGAAGAGGACATGAACAGACACTTCTCCCAGGAAGAAATACAAATGGCCAACAGATATATGAAAAGATGCTCATCTTCTTTAGTTATTAGAGAAATGCAAATCAAAACTGCAATGAGATACCACCTCACACCTGTTAGATTAGCTATTATTAACAAGACAGGTAATAGCAAATGTTGGAGAGGCTGTGGAGAAAAAGGAACCCTCATCCACTGTTGGTGGGAATGTAAAGTAGTACAACCATTATGGAAGAAAGTATGGTGGTTCCTCAAAAAACTGAAAATAGAACTACCTTATGACGCAGCAATCCCTCTACTGGGTATATACCCCCAAAACTCAGAAACATTGATATGTAAAGACACATACAGCCCCATGTTCATTGCAGCATTGTTCACAGTGGCCAGGACATGGAAACAACCAAAAAACCCGTCAATAGATGACTGGATAAAGAAGATGTGGCACATATACACTATGGAATACTACTCAGCCATAAGAAATGATGACATCGGATCATTTACAGCAAAATGGTGGGATCTTGATAACATTATACGAAGCGAAATAAGTAAATCAGAAAAAACCAGGAACTGCATTATTCCATATGTAGGTGGGACATAAAAGTGAAACTAAGAGACATTGATAAGAGTGTGGTGGTTACAGGGGGGAGTGGGGAATGGGAGAGGGAAAGGGGGAGGGGGAGGGGCACAAAGAAAACTAGATAGAAGGTAACAGAGGACAATCTGACTTTGGGTGATGGGTATGCAACATAATTGAACGACAAGATAACCTGGACTTGTTATCTTTGAATATATGTATCCTGATTTATTGATGTCGCCCCATTAAAAAAATAAAATTATTGAAAAAAAAAAAAAAAAGCTGAGGCTCTTCGGTCGGTTCTCTGACTCACCGGCTCTTTGTGGATGAGGGCTTCTCTTACTGCGCAAGCCAGTTAGAGTTGATTTCGGTCACTAGCAACCCCGCATGTCTTAATGAACAAAAAAGACATTATCAAAAGTAATAGGAGGGCTAAGAACTTCCAATTGCTCCCAGTTTGGAGCTGTTTATTTTCAGCATCTTATCCAAAATGCTGCTATTTGTATGGGTCCTTGCCAATTGGACATGAAATGCCTGCCATATATTGTGATAATTTACAAATAGTCCAGACTCTCCATGTGGCGTATCTCACAGGACAGTGTTTCTCAGATTTCAGTGTGTGTGCTCTCAGGAGCTAAAGATTTGATTTTCTAAAATATATATATCAAATGTGACAAGACATTTTATGACCTTGATTGGCTCAAAGAATCAAATAACGTCTGCTATATTCGAGGCACTGTGCTCAGCAGAAGTTTAATGAATCTAAAAATGGCCATAAGACCTCAAGTTCTTAAAACCAGAGGTTTCTTTATCTGTAAAAAAGAATAGCATCTACTGCATATATTATTAATGAAAGAAACTGGCTGATATAAACTGAGTAATTTGGGAATTGGGAAGAAACTATCACTCTGGGCTGGGAAATCTAAGAGATACGGAATTTGAGCAGAGTCCTGAAGGACAGCTAGGTTCAGATTGTCCAGAAAGCTGGAGTTTTCCTAGAGAAGCAATGGTGGGGACAAAGAGACCAGGAAGAACAAGGCGTGTGCCAGCAGTGGAAGCTTCATAAAGAGCATGGTGTCCATCCTGTACCTTCTCCTGTGTGACCCGGTCTGTGACTTCGCTGACCATCCTTCCAAGCTCCGATCTCTTGCTGGATTTCGCTCTGAGGACGAGATGAGGGAGCTAACCACCCCATCTGGAGCTCTCCTTGACACATGGTCCCTAAAAGCCTTTTGTGTGCTCCCATTCTCTCTGCATCCATGGGCTTCCCTTCTGATCATTCATCAAAGTGAGAGGCCATCTGCTCTGTGCTCCATGAATGACATGAAGGCATGTGTTCTGTGGCTCCGTTCCAGCTTCCCCTTCTTGACATCTGCTGTGCCTCTTTGAACAGCCCATGGGGCATACTGATGTCTCACCTTACTGCAAGGTGCACGACCCTTTGCTTTCAGTCCTATTTTACTTTGAAAACTACCTGCACCTCCTGCTGTTCAGGTGTTATTGCAGAAACCCTCACCATCCACCAAACCGCTGGTTGTTTAGACTTCTTTGGCAGTAACCCATTTTACCAATGAAAAGTATTAAAACCTTTCATTAAAGGAAATTCAGCATTTCAACCAATTCTTCTATTACAGGAAGAATAACAACTTTCAATTTATATATCCCAGTCCCTTTGAAGTACATTGTTGACATTTGCCGACCTATCTCCTCTCTATATTCTTGGGCTCCTCACCTCATAGGAGAGGGTTTAAAACTAGACCAACTTTGAAACTACAGTATAAAATGGATGAAAATATGCCTGGGAGTGAAGTAACAGAAGTAAAAAGAATATCGCAGAGGTCTTTCAAAAACTGTGTGTGCATGTGTGTGTGTGTGTGTGTCTGAATACATAATTGACATGTGCTCTTTCCCCTCAAACCAGAGAAACACCTGTCAATGCCTAAAAGGAATAAATTTTTAAGTTTTATATTTGTATTGGGGAAAAAAATCACTTTTCCAAATTTTTTTGTTTCCTGGGTCAGTAAAATCAGACAAGTATTTGATGTCTCTGGGCCTCACTTACCTGTATGAAAGAATTTTTGTTGAGGACTAAATGTTAAGCACAGTACCTAGTATGTAGCAGGACAAGGCCCTCAATCATCACTGTGCTTGAGATATAGTGGAGACTCAATTACTGCCCCTTCTTTGAAAGAATAAGTGAGTGAATGAAGATACCATGTAGAAAGTGTCTTGTCTTCCAGGCACATAATTGGTATAATTTGATGACTCTTATGCTCCTAGAAAGATATAGTTCCAGCACAAATTATTATAGTGATTGATTTATAGTCATAGCTAGCCTGATATGAAAATAATGAAACTTAAAGGCTGAACTAGAGGAGTAGTTTTCGTCAACCGTTAAGTGGCACCGGTAACATCTCTAATGCCTTTGTGCGTTGGGACCAGTCTTTTCTTAAATTTAAAACAGAAAGCCATTCTTTGAGAGAAACTAGGAAACAGAAAGCAAAGGTTTAATTAAGGATTGCTTTGGGGCAGTGAAAAGAGTTGGTAAACAGAATTGAAAGGTAGGTGATAGTTTTAATAGCTTTACTGAGATAGAATACCATAAACTGCCTGTAAAGCAGGGGTCCCCAAACTTTTTACACAGGGGGCCAGTTCACTGTCCCTCAGACCATTGGAGGGCCGGACTATAAAAAATACTATGAACAAATCCCTATGCACACTGCACATATCTTATTTTAAAGTAAAAAACAAAATGGGAACAAATACAATATTTAAAATAAAGAACAAGTAAATTTAAATCAACAAACTGACCAGTATTTCAATGGGAACTATGCTCCTCTCACTGACCACCAATGAAAGAGGTGCCCCTTCCAGAAGTGCGGCAGGGGCCGGATAAATGGCCTCAGGGGGCCGCATGTGGCCCGCGAGCCGTAGTTTGGGGACCCCTGCTGTAAAGTGTACAGTTTGATGAGTTTTGGCATATGAATAAATGCACATCTCCCACATAATCAACAGAGTTTAATAAGCATGTCAATCACCCACACAAGTGTCCTCTCACCTTCCGTGGTCCCGCCTCCTCCTCCTCCTCTGCCCCTGACAACCCAGTGCGTTTTTTCTATTAGTGTAAATTAGTTTGAATTTTCTGGAGTTAATTATTAAATAGAATTATACAGCCCATGCCTTTCTTACTGTCTGGCTTCTTTCACTCGACATAGTCATTCTGAGATACATTTTTATTGTTGCATTTATCAGTAGTTCATTCTTTTCTATTTCTGAGCTGTATTCCATTGTATGGCTATAACATCTCTTAGATATATGTCTTTTTCTGTTCACCCATTGATGGACAGTTGGGTTGTTTCCTAGTTTTGACTATCACAAATAAAACTTCTGTGATTGTGGGCAAGTCTCTAGGTATTTACATACAGGGTGGGGCAAAAGTAGGTCCATAGTTGTTTGTATGGAAAATAACGTAATAATAAATAATAATACAAGCATAAACTCCGTGTTTTGTGCACTCACAGCTGTGAACCTACCTTTGCCCCAATGCATGTGCTTTTATTTCTATGTAGAAGTGGCATGGCTGGATGACGATAGGTGTGTGTTTCACCTTTTAACAAGCTGCCAAAGTGTCCTCCAAAATGTTTCCACATTTTGCACATCCACCAACAATTCCAGCTCCTCTACATCCTCACTTGTCCTTGGTATGATCATTCTGTTCCATTTTAGTCATTCTAATGTGCGTGTAGTGATAGGATGTCCATCTGCATCTCCCCAATAACTAAGGATGTTAAGCATCTTTTCATGTGCTTATTTGCTGTGTGTATGTTTCAGTGAAGTGTTTCTTCCAATCTCTTGCTCATTTTTTATTGTTTTTTTTTCTTTTTCTTGAGCTTTAAGTGTATTTTATAGATTCTGAATACAAGTTCTTTATGAGACTTACAATTCACAAATATTTTCTCCTAGGCTGTGGCTTGTCTTTTTATGCTCTTAACAGTGTCCTTCACAGTGTAGAACTATTTAATTCTAATGAAGTATGATTTATCAAATTTTTTTTGTTTGGTGGATTATGCTTTTGGTGTCCTATCTAAGAAATTGTTTTCTTCAGAGTTCTATGGTTTTAGAATTTACATTTATGTCTCACTGAGTTCGTGCACGTGGTAAAAGCTGTGGGCCACATGCATACTTTGCATTTGGGTATCCAATTGCTCCAGCACCAGTTGTTGAGTAGCATCCTTTCTCCACAGAATGACCTTGGCCTCTTTGTAGAAAATCAGTTGTCTGTATAAGCACAGGTCTATTTCTGGGCTCTGTTCTTTATCATTGATTTGTTTTTCTATCTTTATTCCAATCATGACCACATTGTCATGATGCATTAGACAGAAAATAAGTTTTTGGTTTAAAAACTTTATTCTTCTCTTTAAAAGATATATTGATTATTTTATGTCCTTTGCAATTCCATATGAATTTTACAATTAACTTGCCAATTTCTTTAAAAGAGAAGTGTGAAGAGTTTCTGAACCTGTAGAATCTATAGACCAATTTGGGGAGAGTTGACACCTTAACTAGACTGAGTATCTCTACCCACAGATACAGTGTATGACTTCATTTATTTGGGTTGTCTTTCATTTCTCTTAGCAATGTTTTATAGTTTTTAGCATACAGGTTTTCTAAATCTTTTGTCAGTTCTATTTGTAAGCAGTTCATATTTTCTTATGCTATTATAAATTATATATTTTTAAAATTTTAATTTCTAATCTTTTGTTTCTAGTATATAACTAAAATTTGATTTTTAAATTTACCTTGTATCCTATAATCTTGCTAAACTCACTTATTAGTTCTAGTAGCTTTTTCATGGATTCCTTGGATTGTCTACGTAGAGAGCATGTTGTCTGTGAATATGGTTCTTTTATTTTTTCCAATTTGAATGCCATTTATTTATTTTCTTTTACCATATTTTACTAGCTAGAATCTCTAATACAATGATAAATAGACATGGTAGAACAAGCATTTTTCCCCCCATAAACTTAGGAGGAAGACATTTAGTCTTTTAACATTAAGGATGATATCAGCCATAGGTCTTTCATAGATGCCCTTCATCAAGTTGAAGAATTTTCCTTTTATTACCAGTTTACTGAGAGTTTTGATCAGGAATGGATATGGATTTTGTCAAATGCCCTTCCTGCATCTGTTGAGATGATCATATAATTTTTTTAATAGTTTAATATGATGAAGTACATTGATTGATTTTATGTTAAACCCACTTTGCATTCATGAAACAATCTCTACTTGTTAATGATATATTATACTTTTTTTGTGTTGTTTTATTTGTTTGGATAAAATATTGTTTAGAATTTTTGCTTCTTTGCTCATAAAAATAATTGATCTATTATTCCCTTTGCTTATAATGTCTTTTTCTGGTTTGGTATTTGAGTAATACTAGAACCAAATGATAATTTGGGAAGTGGTCTCTCCTCTTCAGTTTTCTGAAGAGTTTGTGCAGAATTGGTATCATTTCTTCTTTTTTATGTTTGGTAGAATTCACCAGATCAACAACTTAAATAAAGTGGACCAATTCTTTGAATGACACCAACTACCAAAGGTCACTCAAGGAGAAGCGGATCATCTGAATAGCCTTCAATCTAACAAAGACAATGAATTCGTAGTTAAAAATATTTCCATAAAGATTATGATTGGACTTTATGGGTGTATTTTTCTTTCTATATCTTGTGCTTGAAGTTGAATTTCTTGGATCTTTGGGTTTATAGTTTTTATTAAAGTTTTTAAGTGGCCATTATTTCTTCAAGTACTTTTACTGCCTCCCCAACATTACTTTTATATACACTTATGTTAGACTGATTAAAAGTGTCCCAAAAACTTACTGATGCTTTTTATTTATTTATTTATTTTTAAAATTCTTTTCTCTGTGCTTTTTCGTGGATAGTTTCTATAGCTTTATTTTCAAGTTCACTTGTCTTTCCTTCTGCAAGATCCTATCTGCCCTTAATCCCATCCAGTGTATGTTTCATCTTAGACTTTTTTGTTCTCATCACTAGAAGTTTGATTCGTTTTTAAAAATTTCTTTTATGTTTCTACATGACTTTTGAACATATGGAGTACAGTTACAATAACCATTTTTATATCCTTGTCTGCTAATTCAAACATCTGTGTCAGTTCTGTGTCAATTTCATTAGATTGCTTTCTCTCCTCATTATGGATTGTACTTTCCTGCTTCTTTGTATGCCTGGTAATTTTTGATTAGGGGCCAGACATTTTGAATTTTATATTTGGGGTACTAGATGGTTTTATATGCCTATAGATATTTTTGAGCTTTCTTCTGGAATACAGTTAAATTACTTAGAAACAGTTTGGTCTTTCTTGGTGCCACATTTAAGATTTATTAGATGGGACCCAACTACTTAATCTAGGACTAATTATTCCCTATGACTGAGACAAGTCTGAATACTCTTCCCAATTCATTGTGATTACGAAGTTTTCTAGGGGTGATGAGAGCAGATACTCTTCCTGGCCCTATGTGATTGACAGGTACTATTACCACTAAACTATTCAAATAGATTTTTTCCCTGGCTCAAATGGTTTCCTTACATGCCTGCACTGATCAGTACTCTGCTGAATACTGAAGGGGGGTTCTTGTTATAAATATACCTCCAGCAAAGCTCTGGAGTTCTTTCTCTGTGCAGCTCACGACGAAGGTGTGTTCTTGAACTGGTCGCCTCTCTGTGGCAAACAGGGCATGATCTCAGCAGGATCTTTTAACAGGCACATAGAATGATTCTCACATCTTTCTACCCAATGGCTGATAGAAGAAGTGTTTACACATGGTCTCTCCTCTGCTGTTGTTTGAGGGTCAGTTGCCCGTGGATGCCTGCCAAGTGGTGTCCTGCTGGCATCCCATGCTGAGGGAGCAGAGAAGCCCCAGGGCAGAAAGGAAAAGCAGGTTACACTAGAAGTAAGATGCTGTCCCCTCAAGCGAGGGGAAGATGGCAGGGCTGGAATCTGTGGTGAGGTTGAAGAGATGTTCCGTGGGGAGCAACAGGCATCTGAGATAGGTTATAATTTAAATACGTAATATAATGGCAGTGCACTTCCGTCACTGAGTTGTATATTGAAATGATGCACACATTAGAATTATCCAGACATGAAGTATTAAATCAAGAATAATACCATCTCAATTTTAGCTGGAGGTATATTTATAACAACACCCTATGGCAAATTAGGGTATAGAATGTACCATTTTAAATTCTTTTCCAAAAACTTTGCACTGTATTAAGATGTATAGTATTTGGGGAAAAAATTTTAACCTTTTGTGTGAAATTTTTTACTATACACAGAAAGTAGAGAGTCTGTTACAATGAATAACCCCTCCCTGCTCATACACCCTTCCCAGTTTTAATAATCATGAACTCAGATCACTTGTATTTCATGTATAACTCCACCTCCTGCCATCCAGTTATAGTGAAGCAAATCTTAGCATCATATCATCTCATATAGGAAATTTCAGTAAGTATCTCTAAAAGGTAAGAATCATTTAAAAAATTCCTAGGTGAAATAACATTTTTAAATTCAGGAAGAGCAAAATTTTTTTTACTATAATAAACTTCCAATCAGTGTTGAGATTTTTCTGATTATTTTATCTTTTTTTTTTTTAACAGTTTGTTTGTGTCAGAATTCAAACAAGGTTCACATTGTATTTATTGGTTGTGTCTTTTGTATCTCTTTTAAACTTGGGGTTCCTCCTTATTCTCTCTCTTATTTTCCTTGTCATTTATTTCTTGAGGAAACTTGTTGATTTGTTCTGTAGAACAGTCTATAAACTGGTTTTTGTTCAAAAACTTTAGAAAGTGGGAAGTAATCAAGCCTTTGGAAGAAAAAGTCTAGCAGAACATATTAAGGAACTAGCCAGTTTAGAATCACCTCTCCCCCCTAATCCTTGTCACTAAGAACCCACTTTTGTACAAAGCAGTTGGTTTATCCATTTCAATGGTCATCAGAATTGGTGCTGACTTACAAGGCTGAAATGATTAACAATTGTTTACAGACCCAAAATTTAGATCTGCATCCAGGAAAAGGCATAGAGTATAAAAATAATATACTTGTTTATGGGTGTGTGTGTGCACAGGCATATATACATATATTTGTATGTCATCTGAACACATTTAGATGTGTTTATAAACATGTTTAAATATATGAATTAGAGGCTTGTTTTCATTTTTTAATGTTTACTCAGTCAATAAATGAAAGCTTTGACTCGGCCTACATTTCTGCTAGTAAACAAGATAGAAACATAAGCAAAAACACTTTCCAAACATCTTCTCCTGCAAAAGGGGTTTCTTTCAACCCTAAAATATATATTCATGCTTTTAAAAAAAACTTCCATCTAAAGAGTTGTTTTTAAAGATCAAGAACACTAAATGTTAATGCTCAAAAATTGAGAAAACTGTTCTATATATGACAGTTGCTCTCTAATTGTGTGAAGTTCTATTGAGCTTCTTTTGGGGAAAACATCAAGCTCTTCATGGCTGTAGTGCCATGACCAGATGGCGGCATCAATATGACCTTTTTTAAGATGTCCATCAGATCATGCTTAAAGCCTTTCGGTATCTTCTCTGTACTAGACTAAAATCTAAATATCTAGGGCATCTGTCCTTGCCTGCGTTAGTTTTCTAGGGCAGCTATAGTGAAGTACCACATACTAGGTGGCTTGCCCAACAGAAATGTATTTGCCTCATAGGTCTGGAGACTAAACGTCTAAAACCAAGACGTCAGCAAGATTGGTTACTGTTGACGGCTGCGAGGAAGAATCCATTCTATGCCCCTTCCCCAACCTCTGGTGGTTTGCCGGCAACCATTGCTGTTTCTTGCCTTGTAGATGCATAATCCCAACCTTTGCCTTCATCTGCACGTGCAGTTCTCCCTGTTTGTGTCTCTCTCCATGTCCAACTTTCTCCTTTCTATAAGGACACAGATATATTGAATAGAGCCTACAGTAATGACCTCGTGTTAACTTGATCTGCAAAACACCCATTTCCAAATAATGCATTCACAGGTACCAGAAGTTAGGACTTCAGCGTCTTCTTGGAAGACACAACTGAACTCATGACAGTGTCTACTTTTCTGGTGTCATCTCTTGCCGCTCCTTCTTGCCATAGCCATACTGGCCTTTATATTGTTCCTACAACAAGCCAGTGGCGTCTTCTCCCCAGAGATTTTGTGCTTCCTGTTCTTTATGCTGAGAAAGGCCTTCTCCTGTCCATCACAGGCTTCTCATTTAGCTCTCCGATCTAAGACAGAGATTCTGGCCCTGACCACCCTACCTGAAGCCTGTCCCTTCATCCACCTGCTATCTGCCTGTTTGTGTCTGCAGAACCCTTGCCACAGTCTGAACTCACTTTGTCCTTCTGTGTTTTTGTTTGCCTTTCCCATCTCAGATGGAGACTCTGAGAGCGCAGAGGCCCTGCCTGCCTCCTTAACGATGCATCCCCAGCTCCTAAAACACTGCCTGTTACATGGCAGGGCTCAATAAAAGTGCTATATTATAATGTACTGGGTACACTGAAGTAAGGTGTAAAGATAATCATTTAGAGTCATATCACCAAACAGAATAAAAATTTATCAAGGAAATGAACATAACCCAGAATAATTTTTTTTAAATATGAAAACATTGCTAGCGTCCTTTCTCCTAAGATTCAAACAGTCTCTGATCATATGTCCCTTTTTTTTTAAGTAGCCTCACTGATCATCCTGTTTAAAATCACAACTTTCTATCCTAGGCAGCATTCCCATGTACATCTTCCTTGTTCTATTGTTCCACACTTATCACCTTCTAGAAGACTGTATAATACACTTATTCACACTGCTTCTTGAAAGTGCTTTTCTCACTTCCAATAGAGAAACTAGTCTTTTATTCATTGAGGTAGCCCACAAATGTAGAACAGTGCCTCTTACATAATATGTGCTCAATAAATACTTGTAGATGGTGAAATAAAAAGTACTGCCTTACTCTTTTCATCACTAATTTGTTTGCCTGAGTCTGATGATGATAGCAGAAATTCATTTGTAAAGGAAAATGCAGAAGAGCTCCAGATTAGAGAGGATCAGAATCAACAGGGTGTGCACACTGCACAGTGTTTTTAGACAAGCTCTGACTACCCATGCTTAACATTTTGGTGTTTATTGAGGCTCACATAGTAGAACTCCTATTGAGTTGAATGACTCCTGCAAGGGCTGTGCTGGTCCTGAGCTCCAGGCTTTACTCTTGCCTTGACTAGACTTGAGGTCTTGTCACCCTTTAGGATGAATGGTTGGTAGTCAAAGCATGGTCTCTAGCCAAACCCCAGCGCATTTCTTTTTCCTACAGAAACTTTTTTTTAACCATACCAACATGAAAGGCCTCCCAACAATCCAGACCAACCTTTGCCTTAATGGAGTCTGAAGTTCACTCTTCTGTTTATGATGTGTAAGAATTGAAGTGGGAGATATAAAGTTTGCAGCTATTATGTAATCAAAACCATTTGTGTTTTCCCCAAGAGGAAGGAGGAGGCAAGAAAGGGATGGGGAGGTCGGGAGGAGGAAGAAAAGGAAAAATCCCTGAATTGGAAGCTTAGAGCCTGTGCAGTGAGCAGGAAGTTGAAACTCATCCAGCTGTCACATAAGAACAGAAGAAAAATGCTTTATGTATTCAATCATTATTAAGTGTTCTGCATGTCTATTTCCCACGTTATTTGCCAGTATATATTGGTTTTCAAATGCTAGCATTTTTAATGCAGGAGAAATATTTGCTTTTATGATAAAAAAAAAGTTACATTTTTTTGAAGGCCATTAAAACAAAACTTCCATGTGATGAGAGAGAAAAAAAAGAAAACTGGGACCCTCACTTTCAGGCATTCTTTACTGAAACCCAAAAGGCCTCTGGTTCCTTTAACTTTGAAAGTGACTTTCTGAACAAAGGGCCACTCCAGGCTCAGTCAGAGGGTGCCAGTTCCACACGTATTTTAGAAATAAAGTGTCCAAGGCCCAGTGACAGTGTGGAGGTAGACAGGACTTCAGAGCAATGGGTGATCGCCAAGAGAGCGGCCCGTTCATGGCTCTCCTGTAGAGAGCAGGTCCCTCCGAGCCAAACGGGGAGATGGAAAATTTGAAGAAGTAAAAGTCTCTGTGGACATTTTTCTCTTTCAGTTTCTAGAAAATGGTCTGAACAGAGAAAACACAGTTAGAATTAAACCCCTGAATTTGGAGTGTTAGCGCTGTGCCCCGCTGGGACTGTAATATGCAGAAAGCAGAGGCGGCCCACCCCTTGCTCACAGAGGGGAAATCGGAACGCAGAGAATAGCCTTGATTTCCCAAGGTCACATGTCTATTCAGCTATTCAGCGTCTGAGCCAGACTTCACACCCGGTTCTATAGCTGTTTGAAAATAAACGTTAAATGTAGATATTCTAACTGTGATTTAGGCATTTTTTTTCCTTCTTTGGCCATCTCACAAGTGCCTATCTGCTGTCCTTTAAAACCTTACAGAGGATTGTCTTACTACTTCTGGAGGAGAAAGCCCATGTATCGCGCTTTGGTCCATTTACTTCATCCCTATAAAAGGCCATCTTGAGAACATGTTTCACACACCCCAGGTCCACATAAACGTAAAATCTGATCCCTTGTGAATAGAAACGTTCGCGACGGACTCTTAAAGGGCAGCAGAGTTCTGATGCAGCTTTCCCACAGGAAGAGTTCCCACATTCCCTTTAATGAGGTCCGCATCTCCTGCAGTCAAGGCTTTGTTTACTCCCCCCCTTACTGTGGCCCTGCTCTCTGCCTCCCAGTCCAGCTGTCCTCCCGAGCTCTCCTTCAGTTATTTATGTCTTGCCTTCATATCCAATACCTTTCTGGCTTTATATCAAAACTTCTCTCCAAGAAGCCTAAATAATCTTGACACTTTGTCACCTCTCTACTGCCCTTGGTCTCTGAGTGGCCTGTTTTTTTGTTTATCCCGTCCCTGTGCTCAATACTGTGCTAAGTTCTCCTGCCCTGAGATAAACGTTATCTCATTTATGGTGTCTTCTTTCTATGAATACATCTTAAAGTCTTGATGCTTTTTTTTTTTACTTCTCTTTCTATATTTATTATGTGTGAAATAAATGGTTGTGAAATTATATATCAGTCCACTTTCTTCATTTCAATGACTCTTGAATTTATGGACTCTGTATTGTTTTAAAGAATGATAGCAACATGAACACTAGTGTGTACACGATCAAGCTTAGGAAATAGAATATTGTCAGTATCACTGAAGGCCCTCATAGGCTCCTCCTGATTGTATCTACCTTCTTGTTAACTTCAAATGTTTGTTATTCCATTGTTATTGTCTTTTAATAATTTTATCACTTATGCTTATATCTCAAACATGTTTAATTTTGCTTTCGTTGAGGTTTTCAAACATGGCATCATGTATATAGCTTCTGTAACTTGCTTTTCTGGCTCACTATAATTTTTAATTAATGCTTATCAACATGTTGCTTAATTAATTTTCACTACTGTAAGGAATCCTATTTTATAACTATACCATCATGTACATTTGTATCATGTACATTTGATTGACAGATATTTGGGTGATTTCCAGTTATTTGCTTTTACAAAAATTGCTATTAGGAACATGTTTATGCATATCTCTTGGTTTATTTATTAAAGAGTTTCTGTAGGATATAAAATTAAGAAGAAAATTGCTAGGTCATAGGTTATGAGAACCTTCAACATAACTAGATAATGTAAAGTTGTTTCCGAAAATGGTTATACCATATTATGTGTCCATTTGCTCTGCATTCTAACACTTAGATTTGTCCAACACTTTTTTTTCTAATTTGTGTAGGTGTTTGTCAAATATTCTCATTTATGGTGTTAATATGAATTTCCCTAGGTACTAATGAAATTAAGTACTTTTAAAAATAGGCATATGGGTGTTCCTGTTTTTCTCCTCTGTTATATGCCTGTTAATGTGTTATGCTACTTTGTAAAATTGGCTTTTCTTATTTGTTTATATATTTATAGGAGTTCTTTGCATATTATACATTTCAAGTTTTTTTATTGATAATGTATCATAAATATCCGCTGCTGGTTTATGAGTTATCTTTTTTACTTTTCTAATGATGATCTTTTCTTTTGATCTTTCTTTCATGTGTGTGTGTGTGATTCCTAATTTTAATTTAGTCAACTCTATCTTTTATCTCTATCATATGCATTTTTTATATTTTTAAAAAGAAATCTTTCTATGATTTCATAAATATATTCTGCTATATTTTCCTGAAATTATAAAGTTTTTCATCTACATGGGTTATGTATATATAGTATAAAATGGAATCTTGCTTTTTTTCTTGTAACTAAATAGATAAATCTTACTGAAAAATCTAATTTTTCCTAATCTGCAATGACAGCTCTGTTATAAATTTTTCCATATTTGGATGAGTTTATTGGTCTCTTTACTTCAGTACAGTGAGCTGTGTGTTTATCCCTGCACCAATATCACACCTTCTTAATTATTAGAACATTATATTGAGGATCAATACCTGCCAAGATGAGTCCTCTTGACAAAGTTCTTCAAGAATGTATTAGGTATAACTCGCCTCAAGCAATGAATTAGGCATTTTTCTTTTTTTTTCCTCCAAAAAAGTTTTCTGTAAGATTGAAATGATCTGTTTCTTGAAAGATTAATAAACTTATTTGTAAAATGTCTTTACCTGGTAAATTATTTGTGGGAAGATTTTCACCATGGATTTAATTTCTTTAACAGTAGAAAAATTTTCAGGATTTTCGTATATTCTAAGTGACTTATTAAGTTAAATTTTCTTATAATGTGTTCATGTCACCTAGCTCAAATTTATTGGTATTTAGGTTTTTTTTTTTAATTTTTTTTAATTTTTTTTAATTTTTTTTTATTTTTGTATTTTTCTGAAGCTGGAAACGGGGAGAGACAGTCAGACAGACTCCCACATGCGCCCGACCGGGATCCACCCGGCACGCCCACCAGGGGTGACGCTCTGCCCACCAGGGGGTGATGCTCTGCCCCTTCGGGGCGTCGCTCTGCCGCGACCAGAGCCACTCTAGCTCCTGGGGTAGAGGCCAAGGAGCCATCCCCAGCACCTGGGCAATCCTTGCTCCAATGGAGCCTCAGCTGCGGGAGGGGAAGAGAGAGACAGAGAGGAAGGAGAGGGGGGTGGAGAAGCAAATGGGCGCCTCTCCTGTGTGCCCTGGCCGGGAATCGAACCCGGGTCCCCCGCACACCAGGCCGATGCTCTACCGCTGAGCCAACCGGCCAGGGCCTGGTATTTAGGTTTTAATGATATTCTTTTTTAAACTGAAATGCTTCTCTAGATATGTTCCCTTTTCTATTCTTAATATTATTTATTTGTGCCTTCTATTTTTTTCCTTGACCAATAGTGCCAAAAAAGTGAATTGATTGTATAAACTTTTACAAGAAAGCTATTTGCTTTCTTTTCTTCTTCTTCTTTTTTTGGTCCTCTCTAGTTCCATCTTTGCTTTCTCTCTTTCTTTAACTAATCACTGTCCATTCATTGTTACAGTTTTTCCCTGATATTGACCTAACCTTTTATGAAAGAACTTCATATATGAATGCACGGCTGGCTGGTTTATCTTATAGTGCTGAAGGGAGAGAGCGTCAAGGTTAGGGAACTCCATCCCATTCCCTTCTTGACTTTAGCGGAATTGGCCATTGTCCCATTGAGCAGAAGATGGCTTTGGGTTTCAGAAAGTGGTATGTGGTTTTAGGAACATCCAGAACCTCAGAGGAAGAGTCTGCAAAGGACACCTGCACATCTCTGACAGCCGTAATCACATTAACCACATACTTGATGTCAGGGTTTTCCCACTTGCTTCTTTAAACTACGTATCAGTGAATTTCCAAATACCCTATTCCTCACCTTGGTGAGTGAGAGAACCATTCCCACTGATTCAGTCTTTTGAGAGGATGAGTGTTGAGGAGGGCAGGCAAAAGAGACAGACCTGCAAAGAATGGGATGGACCCTTGAAAAATGGACTCTTGACCAGGAAATAAAATAAAAGAATAGAAAAGGAAAGACATTTTGGCAATCGTTTGCCATCTATATGACAGTTTGCAGTTTTCTTCTTTAAAGCATCTTCATAAACAAAATCTCATGTGGTCTTCTAACAGCTCCAATGTCAGTAAGGTGGGCCAGGCAGGTGTTCTGGAGAATATAGAATGAGAAGTAAGTACGTGGGGGTTGTTTCCCGGGGAAAGGAAATCATCAACTTGACTGAAGACAGACTTTATACTGAAACAACTGATAATAGATTTTGAAAATTTTTTTGTTGAATTCCTGTGATGCATAAAGCGTCTTGAATAGATTTTTAGGTGAACTTGATTAAGAGGCAAGTTGTTTACATTGGTATGGCCTTCCTGAGAGTCATCGTTATTCTTTGGATTGATTTCCTTTCCAGGATCCAAGATATCATACACATCTTTAATTTATCTCATCACTCTTGTGGGGCACTTTCCAGCATATGCTATTGGATTTGTTAAGTGAAGGCATATCTCTATTCTGTAATCCATGAAAGCTGGTATTAAAGACAAAATAAATACACTTCAGGAAAGATAACATTTTTCACAACACATGTGAGAGCAAAGAAACTGCTGACATGTTTATTAGCGATGGATAAACTGAACGTTTCGGTTTGGCCCGGCACCCAGAAAATGCAGATGTGTGTCCAGATGCAAACCTCTAGAGTCTGCAAAAGAAAATTTGTATTGGACATTCTACAAGATTTCTGGCACTTCCTGCTTGACAAGAAGTACCCCCGAGAGCCACCTATCTCATGATATTTTGGCAGTTTTGCCCTTGCTCTGTTAAGAGCCAAGAAGTGCAGCAGGGCACGGTATTAAACAAAATAGAAATGAGAAGTTTACTAAACTATTTTTGACTTCAAGTTAGAATAAAAGGTGGGTCTGGCTTAGAATATAGTATGCCTGCACCCTAGATAATTTTTACTAGTTGTGAACAAACAAAGCAAACATTTATTTAAATGCATAAGGCCTCAAGTTTAATTTCCTGAATTCCCACCCATTCCCCATGACTAAAGTCTTAGCAAATGTCAGGATTTAGTGACATTTTTTACATATGAACAAATCTGAACCAGAAAGTCAAACTCAACATAAGAATCCATGATTTTAGTAATATTTATTTAAAGTAAAATATACATTAGGCAGTGTCCAAAAACTGAGAATTTGGCATTGTTTCTGTCTGCTCTGGGTGTATATAGTCATTGAGTCAATTAAGTTTTTGATTAAAGGATCTTTCTGACTATTTCATCAGTGAGATTTTTTTTTTAAAGGACAACATGAATTTATTCAACCACGCATGGCAAGTACTGTGCTGCTTGCTTTACATGACAGTAGTAATAGTTGCTAACAGTTTTGAGCATGTAGTCTAAGTTTTTACTGGAATTATTTCATTTACTTCTTTCAAAAACTCCTTGAAGTCTCATGATTGTATATATTTTACAGACAGCAAAACTATGGCTTAGAAAATTTGACATTCAGCACGGTTTTTAAAAGAAAATTTAGCTGGGGGAAATTGTTTTGAGATGTTTGGATTGTTTTTGTAGCATTGAGATTGTTTTTATGAACTTGTTTAGAACTCAGAAATCCTTGAAAGTTGCAACAGCATTGAAGGAAGAAATCATACACTGATTTGTTGGCCACTGCTGTTCTCTGCTCAGTGCCAGGAGCATGGGAGCCTGTGGTGTGCAGCTCAAATAACTGAGCTTACTGGAGGCAACAGGGCTCAGAAACCAAGAATCTAGGGCAGGCCGGGGGTTAAAAACAAAAATCAGAACAAAAATGTCGATGTTTAAGATAATGGGTTTACACTTGATTGAGCAACAATAGCAAAGTGGAAGTATTCAAAAATCGGGAACACAGCCCTCCTGGACCCCTTCCAGCCTGGCTTCTTGCTCTCTTGATTTCATACCCTTACAACTTGATCTGGAAACATCTGTGCTAAAAAGTCATCAATGTGGATGAAATTTGAGGCCTCATGTTAAATTAATGTCCTCTCGTACATGTGTCTGGTACAATACCAATGCAGAAATGCATACTGAGGAATGTCTAGAAACAGACCATTTTGAACATTTGTTTCCATAAGACAAATGTAATATTTTAACAATTTCATTACAAATAAATACAGTGATTGGGAAAATGTGCATACCTTTTGTGAGACTTATTCATCTTTGTATTTTATGAGAGCCACCCAAGGAAAACTAGTGTAATTTGCTTTATAGCCACACCCTATTTAGGACCCCAAACCATGTTAGCTTGCTTGATTATTTACCTCATTCACCAGACATGCTTCTAAATGGTTGTACTGTTGCTAAGATTCAAATCCACTCTGTAAAAGTGCAGACTTGCAGCACTGAGTAGATACCAGACGATGTTTCAGAGGCCGTTATGGCAACACAAAAGGCGTAGTCACAAAAAAATGTTTGGACGGGAGAACAGCAACGTCATTGGAATAAATATATTGTTTCCTAAGGCAACTGCTTTCTTAAAATGTAAAGTGAGAAGTATTTTATTTGACCATGCCAAAACTTACATTTAGAGCATTTGTTCTCAAACTTCAATGTACATAGAATAATTAAGGAATATTAAAATAAATTTGCAGAGTGGCTCCATTCGTAGAAACCTTAGAATCCAAGTCTCAAATGATCCAGAGGGTCTGCAGTGGAACTCAGGAATCTGCATTTTAACAAGCTCTCCTAGGGGATTCTCATGCACATGATTGACAGCACGTTTTCTACAACATACTCATCTCATCTGGACACATTACTACCTAGTCACACACAATATGCCCAGAAATGTGACATGACCATTCCATGTTTTCTTTTCTTAAACAATCTTGACATTTCTTAATACCAAACTCTTGTGGTTATTTTCAGTTTCAAGTTAAGTATAATAGTTAAACTTTTTACTGTGGTCTTATTCTAGTAATTCTTAGTGGATCACAAATGAAATCACTAAGATTCAGAATGTAACCTGTGCACAGTGTCCAAGACTACAGGCTGATAGCTTTGTCTGTATCTGGATTTTTTTAGTGGCTATTACGAAGGAGGCGTGATTTCATGGGGACACCAAATATATAGGACAAGGCCCCAGTTTTGAGGGCACATCTCACCTAGAGAGGAGACAGCCCACACATCCACTTAGAGTGGAATGAATAAGTAAACTGAGTTAAGTTCACCTGGCAGAGTGCTTGCTGTGCAGCCGTGGAAATAAATTTACTCTAGCTGCATGCACCAACGTGGATGACTACCACAAACAACACAAGGTCAGCAAATGAAATGAATTATAAAAGTGACTCCATTCATAGCAAACTCAAAACAGGCAAAATGGACAATGCATTTAAGAATATGTACATTAGTGACAAAACTTTAAGGAAAATCTAAGCAATTAATGCCGTAAAAATCAAGACAATAGTTCCTGATGGAGTGGTTATGGTGAGGAAAGAGCATGCAGGGTGGATTTGAGTGCCATCAGTGTCCTAGTTCTTGATGTGGGTAATGGTTGCATAGCTGTTTGCTTTACAGTTATTTGTTTATTATGTTAAAATTCCCATGTAAACTTTACTGTGTTCTATTTACCGAACATGAAATAATTTTAAAAAGTTAAAACAAAAATAGAAGAGGGAAGTTGGGGGATTTCTCTGGTTGTCATACACACAGACACACACATGAATGTTTGTTATCTGTTACTGTGTAACACACCAGTTACAAATCTGGTGTGTTACACCAGATCTCAAGTCTCATCCAAACTTAGTCACTTAAAACAACACTATTTTGTTGTTATTGTGATTTTGTAAATTGATTTTGCCCAGTCTTGGCTGGGCAGGGTGGAATCGTGTAAGATCTCTGCTTCTCTGAGAGGTGGGCTCCTCAGAGGGATGCCTGTTAGAGCCAGGGCTGACTAGGCACCCTCCTCCCTCGGGGGCCTCTCTAGCAGGATAGACTGCTGTACGCTGTGGCTCAGGGCTCCAGTAGCAAACACTGCAAGGTGATAAGCCCCAGCGTGCAAGGCCTTAGCAAGCCTCTGCCTGCATCATGTTTGATCGTGTCTCTGTGATCCCAAACCCAATAGTTTAAGGATGACCCCACTTGAAGGCAAGAGGGTGGTTCGAATGATTTCTTTGTGGCTCCCAAATTTAACATTCCGATACTTGTTCTGTGAGTCACAAGCTTCCTTTTCGCATAGCCACTGTCATCTCTATTTTCCTTAGTCCAAGTTAACTTCACTGAAGTAACCAGTAAACAGATTGGATTCTGGAAAACAGAAGAAAAAAAAGCAACTAGTGCTGAAATTCTATCTGACACTGACATGGCTGTGGTCACCTGCAAATAATTAGAAAGAGTGATTGTCAGCACTGCTGTATGGATTTGTCGGCTCAGGGAGAAGTTCATAACAACTGCATTTGACTTCCGTCAGCCAGAACATCCTTACAATGGGAATGCAATAATGACTTTTCTACTAGCCTGGAAGATACCGTAAATACCCGTTGAAGAACTCATCAGCATTCGGCCCTGCCCTGGGAGTGCATGGGCATGTCCTGTGGGCGGCGTCCTATAGTACACGGCTCCTGAGATTTGCCACATGAGATTTGATATAAGACACAAAGCAGGCAGGGAGGGATCCTTGAGTGGAAAGCCGACATGCATGCTGATCACATGGCTTTTGGGAATGTTTTTTAGCAGTTTGGCTGAAAGCCTGGCCTAGTTAGCATTTCTTGTAAGCAATTATGTGATAGTTCTTTCTTCTATTGGGCCATAAGCTCTCAGGGGACATGAACCAGATCGTTTGTTTTCCCTGTGACTCCCCCTAGAACCCTGAACCCACTAGTACACTGTACCCAGTGGGCACTCACTGTTGCTGATGGCCTGGCCGACCCAAATCTCAAAGTCCAGAGTCACTATTAGCATCTTTAACCAAATATCTTTGGGGTTTGAAAGAGGACTTGTTTTGGGTTTGAGGTGGAGGCCCACCTATGTCTTTTTTATTCCAAGTAGCCTTGTGTGTCCATCAGAAACTTTGTGTAGCAAAATACATATTTACAAAGGACTGAGCTCAGCCACCTGCCCTCATGTGAAGGCTCCTTCTCCAAGCCCTTGAGAACTGTCCACACTAAAGGGAAGCAACTCAGTCCATCAGTGTGATACCTCTTTGCACCACGCCTGGGTCAGGTGAAACTCCTGAAAAGTTCTAGAATGCAAAGAGCAGCGTTCTAGAGCCGAATTTTCTCCTGTTCTTTTCTTCTTCAGTGCCTTTGTTGGAACACGTATTCATATTTTTAAGGCTACATGATGGAACTTCTGGTTTTTCTTTTTTCATCATTCTTTTCCCTAAAGAGAACCTCATGTATGACTTAATGTCCAGATTTTTTTCAAAACCTATTTGAAATGTAATTAATGATCTACTGGTAAACAATATTGAAATACCTACTTGTTGAATGAATGCTGATTATTTGCTTCAGATAGACGGGCAATCGTTCATGTGTGTAGCATGGGTCAGATACAGTTGTTCTCACCGTCTATCAATAATCTATCATTGTGAAGCTGGTTACTTCTGGTATATCTCCTCTTCTCTCTCTCTTGTTTTTTTTTTTTTTTTTTTTTAAGACAAATGAAGTGATGAAACTGAAAGCCTTCACCCTTAGTTTTGTCTGCACTTACAAACAGTGTCAGGTTGGCTTGGACTCCTCTATGCCATATACCCCTAGCTGTGTCTTTTCTCTTGAGATGGAATCTCGTGAACTGTATCAAAGTATAAATATCCTATTAAATTAATCCATTATCTATTCCCTTTCCTAAATCTAACACCTCTCTTAAAAAGTTTTGATAGGGCCTTTATAAGGAAACATGAAAATAACTCCAGTGGGTAGAGACCACCCAGAGTTAGCACTATTTAACAATAGCGATAAGATTCCCATTGTCCTACCAGGAGGATTACAATGGCAGCAATGCCAGATATTTCACTGCCTTCATGCAGGGCACGGTGACAGCTCTCTGGGTAGCTGTTGCTTTCCACAACGTGACCACAGCTGAATGACAAATGAAGTTCTCTTGTGTACCAGTGTGACAGCTGTGGCCAGTTGGAGAAGGAGTGTTCTCTGGTCATGGTTCTTGGAGGCAGGCTGCTCTCTGTCCACCTGGTGGGAAAGCACTGGGAAGACGGGCTCTCTCCAGACATCTGGCTGCCTGGGGGCCGCTGCAGCCGCCTCCCTTCTCTCCTCACAGAGGCCTCCTGGCCCGGGGAGGACTGCATCCTGCTTTCTCAACGTGAGAGCTGCCCGTCCTCGAAGTTCCTTCTCGCCACCTTCGTGTCCAAGTTTGTACAAGCTGCCTCTTACTTCCCTTCCCGGATATTTGGATGTTTGAGAAAAGTTGCTTTCTAAAGTCTTAGGTTCAAAGCCCATACTGGTTTTGAGAAAATACTTACTTCTTGACCTAAAGTGGGAAGAGGTATGAACAGAATGATAAGTGACTTGGGTGTTGAGTGCTTGACAACAATAAGTTTGGATAGCATGTTTGAAAGAGATATAAAATTTTAATTCTGAGAAGTGGTAGTAACCTTCTATATTCTCAAATTCTAATGTAATAAAAAAAAACCAGTGTTTTAAGATGCTTTTAAAAATTAAGAAATAACAGGAAAAAATGTGAGTTAATTCCCATTGGTCAGTATGTTCACTCCTCTCTTGACATCTCAGTATTAATCATTATTTGCCTGTTCTATTGGAGGTAAGACTAGACCCTGAGTGTGTGGATGAGATCCTCACAAACACGTGCATTTGTCATTCCTCAGCCAGGGTCAAGCAGCACTTAACCCATCCATCCCACAGTAGCTATGAGGGTGACCCTCTTCTTCTAGAAAGGTCTCTTAAAACAGCAGTGGTATCAGGAGACTTGAAGCAGTAGACCAGTGATTTTTAAATACATTTAAAGATGCATGCCAAGCCAGGACAGGTCCTATTTTCATTTTCTTTAAATTTTGAAGACTTGCCCCTGGCTGGATGGCTCAGCAGTAGAGCATTGGCCCGGCATGTGGAAGTCCCAGGTTTGATTCCCAGTCAAGGCACACAGGAGAAGTGGCCATCTGCTTCCCCTCCTTTCTCCCTTTTCCTTCTCTCTCTCTCTCTCTCTCTTCTCCTCCCACAGTTATGGCTCGGTTGATTCGAGCTCATTAGCTCCAGGCACTGAGGATAGCTCTGTGGATCCTCCACCTCAGGTGCTAAAAATAGCTTTGTTGTGAGCATGGCCCTAGACAGGCAGAGCATCAGCCCCAGTTGGGTGTCACCAGGTGGATCCTGCTCCAGGCACATGTGAGAGTCTGTCTCTCTATCTCCTCTCCTCTCAATTTAAATTAAAAAAGAAAATTTTTTTTGAAGACTTGAAAATCTTCACTGCTGTAAAAAATACTTCCTTGACAGAGTTAGGAAAGAACATTGAGTTTTTATGCTTTAAAAATTAAATGGTATTGAGGGTTTTTTTTCCTTGAATACAAAGGTAGGTGAGAAAAAATATTTTTGCTGTGATAATCCAGATTAAGGGACAGAGAAGAAGGAAATTTCCAAGAAAAATAAAACATTCTCATGGTTGTGAGTCAATATTTCATGCCTGTTGATTTTCAGATGAAGAATTTTGACCTGAGAGTCATCAGGGTGGAGGGGAAAGTCCTGGGCAATTGGGGGGCAGGGAGCTGTTTATGAATCTGCTCTGGATTAGAGGAGAGGTAACAGTGATGAGCTAACACGCAGTTGGTAAGAGCACAAGGGAAGGAATTTGACAGACCTCGTTTTAAACCTACCCTTCACCACTGGTTATCTGTGACACTTCGGACAAATTGTTTAACCTCTCTGCTTTCACCTCCTCCTCTGTAACGTGTGCATGGCAACATGAAATCTACATTGCTTTTAGAGTTGAATGAGATCATGCATAAAGCACTGGACACAGGGCCTGGCACAGCTTAAAGCTGCTGTTAAGAGTTTTTATTATTCTCTTCTGGCAGCAGATTTTTGTGGCTGTTTTGACAGTTTAACCCCACATCTCTACCAAGTTGCCAAAAGAGAATTTTCCATCCCTGGCCCTCGTAACCACACCCTGCTTTAATCATGAACCAGATTTCAACACCATCCCTGAAAGGTCACCACCCACGACAGATTTTCTCTGTGTAGTTTTCAATTTCACTGCACCTATAAATGTTAAAAGCAATCTATCAGCCAAAGTGATACTTAGCACCTCTTATTAAGAGATTGTACTATTAAAGTGTGCCCTTTACAATCTAGAAAGGAAACACATGCAAGTTAGACACAAGTGAGGACATTCACAATACCCTGCATTCCAATGGCTTCAAGACAATCCTTCGTGTTTTGTGTAGGCAGGGAGGGTTTATCCCTTGTACACCATCTCTCCAAGGGCTACACATATCTCAGCAGTGTCAGCATAACCCAGCGCATCTAAGTAAGCTCTATCTATCTATCTATCTATCTATCTATCTATCTATCTATCTATCTATCATCTATCTATCTATCTATCTATCCATCCATCCCTCCATTTATCTTACAAAATAGTTCCAATGATGGAATACTGTAGGTTTAAAAATATTTCTCCTTACACTTGATTAGTGTTTTATGTTATTTTTTTTTCCAGATTTCAATTTTGCTTAAGAAACACACCACACCCAATTTATAATGTAATTATCCCCAGAACATTGGGAACTTTAATTTTGGAATGGATCTCGACAGTTCAGTTATTCTCCACTGTGTCAGCTCCTTCTTGTGCAATTATGGAAAACAGAACTAAATCTGGCTTTAACAAAAAACAACAACAACAAAAAACAACAACAACATGGAGTGAGGAGTTGAAGCTAATTTTTTTGGGTTTCTTTACCAAAAAAGGTATGGGTAGAACCAGTCAGGGACTTGACAGATGCCAGTAGACATTAATTACTTTGTGCATTGCAATTCTCTGTTTTTAAAGTGGTGACTTCATTCTTAATATTCCGTGAGATGGCGAATAGTTCCAAGCCCTGCTGGCCTCAGGTTTACATCCAAGAAAGAAGAGAGTTTCTTTTTCTCTTCCCCTCTCTTTCTTTCAAGTCCTAGCAAAAGACTCACTGGATGGGAGAATTCTGTGAACACAGCTCAAGCGGATGCTGGGCCCAATCACAAAATATCTAGTATACTATCCTCTCCTTAAGTGGCTTCAGGCAAGAGTGAAATGGTTCTTCAAAGTGTACTACTCTGAAACTTCACACTTGTACATCCACTAGAATATTTGGAAATAACCCAACCTGTATGGCCATCTCAAGGCATCTCTTCATATGCTAAACAGTTTCTCACTGTGTGTTAGTCAAGCTGTATGGCTTGAAGAAACATACAGACCTCTGTACCACTTCTATAATACCTACCTCTTCATGTAAGCCATCAGTCATTTCATCCTGGTGTGGAGGGGGAAATAACAAGGAGGTGATAATAACTCTTTCAGGTTTGTGTGTGTTGTGTATGCAGAGTCACAAACCAGAACAGAACAAAACAAACAAAAACAGAGATCAGCTTACACCTTTGATCAGCTTACATCTTTATATCCATAAAGACGATTCTCACGTAGATCCAAACTTATCTGGACCAAGGGTACATGAAATTATACGGGACATTACTGCTCCCTTTATTGAGAAAGGTCGGAGGTTGTAGAAAAGGCACTGACTGGCCACTCACTGGTTCCTGGGAATGCTCCCTGTGATGTCAGGGAAATCAAACAACACAGACATGCCTAAGACAGCCCATTTTGGAGTCTGTTATCTTTGGCCATGGCTGATTCTTCACCATTTTAATTGGGAAGCATAGCTGCTATCATTTTTTTCTACTCTGATATATGCCTGTTAAAGCTAGAGTATTGATCCACAGTTTTAGCCCTCATAGCTATTTTTTGTTTGGTTGGTTTGGTTTGGCTTAGGACAGGGCTAATCGCATCATTTAATCAGTTCTACAATAAGCAAATACTGAAAGAAGATTTAACTTTATAAAGTATAAGAATTTCCTTCGTTGTTCTTATATTGTATGGCACACAGCAAAAGAGCTTCTCAAAGTCCCCACCATCAATAAAAGACAGAATTGTAGTCGTTCCAGTTCCCCATACACCTTACATTCATCTTTATAAAAACTGCTCACAAAAATTAGGGGATATTTCAAAATGAACATGAAGTGATAAATTATTCCCTAATTTTTGTGAGCAGTATCTCTACAGAAAGGCTCTGAGCAAGTGAAACCTGATCTGGACATTACACTCAGTTCTTATTTTTGACAAATAATCGGTTGCTTTCTGGATACCTGGAAAATTCCCATTGAGAAGTCCTTGTGAAATGTGGTCACACTGCTTAAATCTTCCATGAGGCACACATAATCCATGGTCTATAACTTTGATTTCTGTCGACTGGACAAAGTTCTTCATCATAGATTGGGACCTATTATTATGGCCAGCGCAAAGGGCCTCACCACCAGTGTGCAGAGGTTGATTCCGAGGCTGCCTGTAGCATCTCTGTTCTTCCTGGACAATTCAGATTAGGGGAAAGGAATCTGCCTGTTGTCTTTCTGATTTCTTCTTCTTAGAAATTTAAAATAGTGTCATAGCTTTTTAGTTTAGTGAAATTTTGTCACCTTGAAAACCAAAGAGGATGCTAATTTTTTAAAAAAGTAATAAAAATGCTTTCTTAAAAATCAGAATTTCAAACTTGTAGAGAGAAACCTCTATGACATTTTTTTGTGTGACAGAGACAGACAGGACAGATAGGGAAAGGCAGATAGGAAGGGAGAGAAATTAGAAGCATCAATTCTTCATTGCAGCACCTTAGTTGTTCACTGGTTGCTTTCTCATATGCGCCTTGACCAGGGGGCTACAGCAGAGCGAGTGACCCCTTGCTCAAGCCAGAGACCTTGGACTCAAGCTGGTGAGCCTTGCTCAAACCAGATGAACCCACACTCAAGCTGGCGACCTCGAGGTTTCGAACCTGGGTACTCCATGTCCTAGTCTGACGCTCTATCCACTGTGCCACTGCCTGGCCAGGCTGACATTTTTATTTGTAAAAATTTTCCAATGAATTTAAGATGAAAGCCTTAGAGTCTGCCTGTGTGCGCGTGCACCTGTCATTTCTCGCAGTGCTCAAGTTTACCAGAGAAGGTCATCTAGTCAGGGGAGTTGCTTTGGGAAAGAAGCAATATAATTCACTGAATTATGAGGTTAAATTAAAGGTGGGGTTAATCAAATTTTATACTTGTATTGAGGCAGTTAATTGAATAAAATTGAAAAGTCACATAACCCCAACTATTTCTGGTAGGGTCTCCTGACAGTAAGATGCGTTTTAATTTGGCGAGCCTCAGCATGAAATGTTGTCATGCTCTTTCTTCAAAATTTAACTCACATTAAGGTTTCCATGGAAATATTCATCAACAATTTCCCACCTTTGGGGTAGTCAGCCACTTTTTCCTCTTCTGTAATAGTCATCATTTTTTGATTACCCACGTGAGCTATATCCTCATTGTCTAAGCCTTTCTTCTGGCTCAGTGGAATATAGTGGGTTGCAAACCAGGTATACCTTTAATTCCTCAAATAAATATCTGTGTTCCATATGAAAGGATGTCAACACTTAGACACATATCCCTTATTCCTTTACTCAATTATTTATTGAGGAAATATTATATCCCTGTTCCAGGAGATAGAATATAGCAGTGGACAAGCAACGAATCCTTTCCTCAGAAAGTTTATAATCAAGGGTGGGAGACAAAAAAATAAAACTAAACAAGAAAGAAGTAAACTGTATAGTATGTTAGACAATGACAAATATTAGAACAGTAACCCTGGGAAGGGAGGTTGGAAATGTTGAAGATAAGAAGCCTTTGAAATTTTAGGGGAAGTGACCAGGGAAGGAAGGCAATATTGACTGTAGCTCCCAGCTTTATGCAGTCAACATACATGACTCCATTGAAGTACACGGAGCATAATCATGGTCATTTTGGAAAAAATTTAAAATAACTTAAATTATAATGGATGATTCATTGGATAGGAACCTACATGGTTTGGGGTGAGGAGAAAGAGCTTGTTAAGTACATTCATGGCTTTTAAGAGCACTGTAAACGGAATTTTAAAGCAATTTAAGTGAAAATAAAACTTTTCCAAACAAATTATGGCTGCAATCTAAATATAATTAGTTTGTGTGTACAATTAGAATCCTTTTCTGCATTCACTAAATAGGTCCCCTGAGTGCCACTTTAGCAAGCAAGATACTGTTTAGCCTAACTCCAATTATTTTAAGCATTGAAAAGTTATAAACCCCATTTCTAAAAAATTTAATTCAGGTATTACAGTAATTCAGAAAAGCTCCTACCAAAATGAATTAGCGTTATTTCTCTGAGCATACTTAAATTGGACAAACACATTAGAAAATGTATATTTTTTCTTATGCCTTAAAGTCTAGCTAGTCAGAGCTTTGTGGATCCAAGGAGATAAAGGAAATACATTAAGTAGGCTTTTGATAAAAACCAAAAAATGTATACTCTCCAGCCCCCTGATGATGAGATTTAGGATATAGCTCTAGAAACAGGAAGAGGGAGTTATTTTTTCACATTTGCTTCAGCAAGACTGGAACGGACACTTCAGTGTATTTCGGCTTCTGAGTAAGCACATAGATTGGCTGTTAATATCTATTACACCTTAGTGGCAAGCGAACCTCCCTGGTGGATAAATGTAGTGTATAGTATAAACCTGTGATGTGAGAATCCTTCCCCTTTAGTTCATTTTACACAGTCGCTTCTCACTCGGTAACCGAACACCAAATCTCTCCGCTGACATGGTCCGTATCTTGCCTCATTTTCTTGGCACTTGGGTGTGCTGAGTCGTCTGCTCTGTCTTCATTCCTGAATGCCTTTTCCTGTTATCTTCTCATCTCTGAGGCTGCTGAGTGACAGGTGTTCGCCGGACCCAACCCTGGCGGTCAGCAGGCTGTTACCGGGAGACCGCCTCTCCTTCAGGGTGAGGTTATGACAAGGATGTCTGCAATTGGTGGTGCTTTTTCTGCAAGAGATTTGAACAGGGTTGTGTGGAATGCAAAAAAAAAACAAAAAACTTTTCCAAAGTAGAGCGAGCACAGTGGTCTTCCTCTAGGCTGAATGAAGGGCACGGAGAGAAAGAAAGGGACTGTGTCTTCCTACTAAGAGAAAATTTTAGGCCTAATAACCCAAGTGGATGAGTTGATATTTCTGCTTCCCTTTCAATTGTTCAAAACTGAATGTGTATGTTTTCTAAGAATTATTATTTTTCTTTTTTCCTTCTATTGGATACCCCTGAATTTAAAGAGAAAACACCTACAACGTTTTCCTCTAAATGTATTGTATAATAAATATGTATTTTCCGATGGCTTTAGGCGACCCCTGTGTTTTGGTTGTTCGACCCCCACCGGGGTCGCGACCCACAGGTTGAGAACCGCTGCTCTAAAAGACTACATGGAAAAATGGTATTGATTTTACAAGTAAAATGAAGATTTGGGGTTATTCAAAGACTCGAATTATTCAAGCTTCTTTTGGATTTAGTTAATATAAACTATTAAGTTAAATTGCTCTATTACTTTTTTCATGTGTTACTAGTTTCATTCTCCTGTAGCCCAAATATGCCTTTTTTTCCTTAAAAAAAAAAAAAAAAAAAAAAAGCAGTTCTGGATATCCCAAGAATTCCCTCTGACATGGAGCAGCCCAGTCTGGAGTGGGTGTACGTGGAAGTTGAAATTTGGAATAAAATCTGAAGGCATATTTACAAGCCTGCCCTTTAGCATTCCCAACTTAGCCCTATTCTTCCCCGCTTTTAGGGCCTCTTTCTGGGGAGCAGGGCGGCACTTCAAGAGTCAGGATAACTGCTCAGGTTTCGCTCTGTATGGAAGCTCTGGCACTCTGCTCGTTTTATTAAATCCATGCCAGACAGCTTCCCGTCACTGGATCAGCTCAAGATGAAAGTTTTTTGCTCAAGTGACAACTTTGTATTAAAGGCAGCGCGCGCGCGCGCGCGTGTGCGTGTGTGTGTGTGTGTGTGTGTGTGTGTGTGTGTGTGTTAGAAGATGGAAATCTGCCCACATCAGATACTGGTTTTCATGCTAACATACATCAAAGGAGAAGTGTGCTTCCTAACTGGTTCTCGTGTTTTCTTCTATTTAGTTGGCTTCTCATCGAGGTGATTCAGAGAATGCTGCTGAGCTATGGTGCACAAACAAGGACATGAGGTACTTACTGGTGACTCAAACCCTGTCAGGCAGGCTGGGGTCTCTCTGTGGAGTCCGGGAAACAGGTGTCCACTGGAAAAGACATGTAGAGAGACACATGGCAAAGCCTGGGTATAAAACAGTAAATGGAGGTCGCATCTGTTTGGAGGTCCTTAAAAGAGCTTTGAGCATTTTGCTATATGTATGGCAAGTTCTGAGAAGAGTAAAGCCGAGGCTGGCAGCCTCGTTATCCTCCCTGTTATAAGAGTGATACTGATGTGTCCTAGAGGACTGTCTTCTAAATGTTAGTCGCAATCAAAACTTTCTAATTCCTGATTTATTGATGTCGCCCCATTAAAAAAAAATAAAATTAAAAAAAAAAAACAACTTTCTAATTGACAATTAAGACATTTGGCTATGAGTAGAAACTCAGAGAAAAATATGGAATTGTAGGCTTTCCAATCAAGTCTGAACATGTTTGTTTGCTTTTCAAAATTAGGTCTGATTAAAAATATTTTTAGGCCCTGGCGGGTGGCTCTATGAATAAAGTCTTGTCCCAGTGCACCAGAGGTCATGGGTTCGACCCTGGTCAGGACTCGTAGGACAAGCAATCAATGAGTACACAACTAAATGGAACAAGGAGTTGATACTTCTCTCTCTCCCTTCCCTACCCCTTTCTCTCCAAATCAATGGAAAAATTTTAAAATATATTTTTAGTTGATGGAAATTTGGGTTGTTTCCAGTTTGAAATAAATCTTCTATAAACATTCAAGTATAAGGCTTTGGTGGGTTATGTTTTTATTTTTCTTAAATAAAAGCAAAGAATAGAATTTGTGGGATATCTGGTAAGTCTATATATGTTATTTGCATGGTTAAACATACAGAAGTGATTGTACAATTTTGCATTCCCACCAGCAATGTTTATGAGTTATAGTTGCTCCATATTCTTGCCAACATTTGGTATTGTCAGTTAAATGTTTTTTGCCATTCTATTGGGTGTGTGTTAGTATCTCCTGTAGTTTTCTTTGCATTACCCTAATGGTTAATAACCTTGAGCATCTTTTTCTATGCTTATTTGTTATCTATGTATAACAAATATATATATATATGTATGTATGTATATACACACTTTGGTGACATGTATGCTAAAATATTTTGCTTATTTTTTGTGTTGTTTGTCTTTTCATTATTGAGTTGTAAATATTTTTATATATATTGTTCTTTACCAGATACATCTGTAGGCTATATTTTCCCCTAGTCTGTGGCTTGCCTTTTTATTTTTTTATTACTATTTTTTAATGATCAAACCTTTTTCATTTTAATGGGCTCCAATGTGTCAATTGTTTTTTATCATTTGTAGATTTATTTTTTTGGTTTTATCTAGAATATATTTATTTAGCTGAAGGTCACAAAGATTTTGTCATGTGTTCTTTCAGAAGGGTTATAGTTTTAGCACTTACATTTAGGTCTGTAATCCATTTTGAGTTAATTTTTATACATGATGAAAATAAGAGTAAAGTTTAATTTTTAAATTATGAATATGTAATTGCTCCAGCACTATTTGTTGATAAAAAAAAAACATCCTTTCCTCATTTAAATACCTTGGCACCTTTGTCATAAAATATTGACACAATATGTATTTTTCTATTGCTGGACACTCAATTCTATCCCATTGCCCTATACTGCTCACAAAAATGAGGGGATATTTCAAAATGAATATGAAGCAATAAAAAAAAGCATTTGATTTTTTTTTATTAAACAAGAACATCAGAAAAGCAAATGACAAGGCAAAGAAAGTTGTTCAATTGTGCAAATGAGATACAAAACCAACTTTTATTTCATTGGTGAAAATGCACCATACAAAAGGCTGAAAGTATTGGAGTATCTGCAACGTTCCCTGATCCCCTAATTTTTGTGAGCCATATATATCTCTTTTTGCCAACACCCTTTCATCTGGATTAATGTAGCTTTACAGGCTTAGAAACAGATAGCGTCTGTTCTACCACTTGAGTTTTCTATTTCAATTTTATCAGGTCTTTTAGATCCTTTGCATTTCCATATAAATTTTAGAATTATTTTTCCAATTTTTACAAAAATGAAGCTATTTTGACTGTTTTTTGCATTGAAGCTATAGCTAAATTTGGGGAGAATAGACATCTCAATATTCAGTCTTCTAATCCATGAAAATGGGGCATCTCTCCATTTTAGGTACATCTTTGTAACTTGTTTTCCGCAACGCATTGTGGTTTCTAGTGTACGGGTCTTTGTCATCTCTCCCTGCTCCCCCCCCACCATGTCCTCCAGGCAGACATTGATCTGCTTTCTCTCACTAGAGATTAATTTGCTTTCTATACTTTCAAATAAGTAGAATCATACTTTTCTGTTTGATTTTATTCACTAAATACAATTATTTTGAGAGTCACTCACATTGTTAGTATGTATCAACAGTTCATTCCTTTTTATTGCTTAATAGTATTCTTTAGTATGAATATGCCAAATTTGTTTATCCATTCATCTGCTGGTAGACATTTGGTTGTTGCCGGTTTTGAGCTATTCTATATAAAATTTCGATGGGCATTGTGTACATACATTTCTGTGAGTTCATGCTTTTATTTCTCTTGGATAAATACCTAGGATAGAAAAGTTGAATTTTATGGTAGATGTGCGTTTAATTTTATAGGAAACTGAAAACTTGTTATCCAAAGTGGTTGCATAACCGTATATTTCCACCTGAAGTCTATGAGATTTTCATTTGCCTCATTACTTCATATTTCCTTTGAATACATTAGCTGAGAAAATCTTTATATATATCTTTTTTTTTTTTTAATACTCCAGATTTTCATGTTGACAATTCACGATGCAACCACTCTTAGGGAACAGTTGAATGTGGCATTGCATTTTTACTGCAAATACAAAAACGAGTATTTGATTCAGTTCTGTTCTTATGTCAAAGCTGAGACGGGAGCCTAGAGCTGCAGTAGCCGTGTCTGGAGCTATCCCAAGGGAACAGGACTGCGTGCAGGGAAAAGAAGGAAGAAAAGAGGAGAGGTGAAGGTGGAGGGGAGAGAGGTTGACAGAACTCAAATCCCGGGCTTTAGCATGTGTTACATGAGATACTATATTTCACTTTTTTGCCTTAAAATACCTGAAAAGGGTATTTTATGTCATCCCTGCCCATATGCTATGTGATCTCATTGATGGGGCCACCATAACGAGAATGATAGCCTACCATACAATGAAAGAAAAAGGCGGGTGTGACGTCCTCTTACGTGAGATCTTCCTGCTGCTGAGGTCTCACTTCTCAGGCCAAGGCTCCTGTTCGTTTCAAGAGCCTGTGGGAGCTTCCGTGAGGAGTGTGTGTTGGTGGTTGGTATTTAGGTGATGATATGTCTGCTTGTAAAATACTTGTGCAATTTTATAACTCTGTGCCTCGTTTACTTATTTTAAAACACTCACTTGGACTCTGTCACCATTAATAAGTTCTCACCATTCCTTTTGAGTTTTCAAGTGGAAAGGTGTTGTGTTAGACATGTTCACAGGCCATCTTAAGTGTGTGAAAGTTGTTTGCTGATAAAAGAAATGCAGACAGTTAATCTTCCTCTTATTGTGAATAAACAAACTGGCTCAAGTACATCTTTGTCTGCCCGGGGCAGCCCACTTATCCATGAGGAAATTACTACCAGCAAGCGGCATGGTCAAGGAACTCATTAATAAAGCATTGCCCTTGTCTGTACACATGCTGACTTAAAACTTCTCTATGATTAGAAATCTGATTAACTCCAACATGACTCTGCTCATGCTTCGTCTTGACAAAAAATATAAAATGAAATGCTGACGTCACACCACTGTTCTCTAAGCTTCTTCATCTTGAGTTCAAGGCCAGGCAGGGCCGTGTTTGATGACCATTGTGGACTGCTGACAAGATCTGTATTTTTGCAATCTGGAAACTCCTAGAAGATAGTTTTTTTTTACTCTTTTTTTTCCTCTCAGCAAAGAACTTATTCAGATGATCAACTTAAAATGTATTTGAAGTTCCGGGATCCCGGGGCTCACTGGTGTAATTTAATTTAATGAATATTCCATAAATATTCCAAGTAGCTAAGAAACTGACTAGCTGAGGTAATGTGAGCGATGGGAAACCCGAAGGTAATTTTCAAGGTGACTGAACCTACAGCATGGATAGGTAGTCATGGAGAAACCGTGCCCAGAAGAGCAATGCCCCGGTCTGTTGCGGTCCAGCCTGACCCAGGCAATCAGACCAGAGCTTTACCACATGCCTATGGACTCTCAGTAAGTTGGCAGTGACCCAGCGTTTCAGAGGCTGGGGTATTTTTTGATTAAAAAAAAATATATCAGAGAACTCTATTCAGCTGTGTTATATCTCGTGCTAGGGAGACATCTTGTGTTTCATTAGGCCCAGAGGTTTTATTTTTAGTAAGGCTAGATGGGAGTTTTTTCTTCACTATCCTTGGTGACCTTCAACAAAGCAAGTTTATCCCAAAGAGCCAAGGATGAATGAGTTTATCTATACTCAGGCTTCAGAGGGACCAATGTCCGTTTTCACCTTCGGGTTCAAACACTTCGACTGCTTTGGCTCTGGGTGGAATCCTGCAGCCTCCTATTCTGAAAAGTTTTAGGCTTGAAAAAAATACAAAGAGTATTATTAATCAGGCTGTGTGAAAAGGCCAAATTAAATCTGATGAGTTTATGAAGCTGGTTTTAAATTTCGTTCAACAAATCCTCATTGCAAGTCTACTAAGGCCTGGTGCTGAGGGAAAACTGTGGTCACCTCCTTGAAGAGAGTTTTAGCCTAGAGGACAAGAAAGATGTATTTTAAATGTGCTGCTTCGCGTGATGGACCCTGGAAGTGAGCACAGTACAGCACCTAACGTGGACCTGTTGTACAGAACGGGTTTCTGACGTGGCCGTGCTTTGTCAACCCGCGGTGGCCGAACTTGGAAAGCCAGCGCCTGCTCCCGGGAGGCCGCTCTGTGCGGGCCGAGAGGGTTGATCTGGCCTCGTGGAAGTCACCCTCCCCCTCACCGATGCCGTGGAACGTGAAATGAAAGAGCAGCTTGGATCCCTCTCTGCGATTTTACTCAAAAGTGTTCTGGAAGAGAAAGCCGGTGTATGGGTCAGTACAGACACCCTGAAGGCCCAGGAGTGACAGGGGCAGAAACGTAGCTGGAGAGCAACGGGCCTCATTTAGGGAGAAGTCCATGGCCACCGACCTTGACCTGAAGCCTTTGGAGCATAAGCCTTGAGCCAGATGTAAACCTTCACAGCAAAGCCCTGCCTGCAGAAATGTTCTCTTGTGGCGGGGCCCTGCGCTGGGCCCGGCGCCATGCTGGGCCCTGCGAGCACTAACTGCTCACTGACATGCTGGGGAGGCTTTCCGGCGGGGGTTGACGGTGGGGAGGCGGCACGGAAAGCCCTGGGGTGTTTATGTAGTCGTGTCCAGTTTACCTGTGTCAGACAAGACTCTGACAGGCCTAAGGGAAGGGACTCTGTAGGGTGGCCAGCTATCCACGCCGCTGGAAGCGCCTCTCGCCTGGCCGGCCAAAGGAAAACACATGCGCCTGCCAGAAGTAACAGGGTAATGGACTTTCCATGAAAACTATCAGTTCTGGACGGTTCGGTGTTTTTAGAGAAAAGACTTATGTGTAGTAGTAGGTCCTGTGGTCATTAAGACCTGAACCGATGCGACTCCCGCGCTCAGGACGGAGGTGGGGGCGGCTGGTGGGGAAATGCAGTGTCCATGCGGAGACTGTGTGCCCTCAGGGGAGCAGGGGGCACAGGGACTGGGGAAATGTACAATAACCTACACTTTAAAGACGCGGTTCCTTATGGCACCATTCAACCTGCCATGAATGCGCAGTTTGGACTGAGAAGCAAGGGCTTAAACTGCAAATGTGCTCTCCTGCCATCCCCGCCTGTACCTGCTGTGCCTTAGAAATGGAAAGACAAGAAGCACAACAGCTTTTCACACCCATTAATTATCCCTGAGGGTCCTTGGCCAAACATCTTGAGCTGGGATCTATAGAGTTCACAGTGGTTCATGCACTTCCAAAAATTTTCTTAGGGCCAATTAGACCCTGGAGTTTCAGATCTTTATTAAAGCCTGTTTTATGCAGTTTATCAAATAAGGTCATAAAAATTTTCAGAGACACAGGAAGATTCAATATTTTGAAGAGTATCCTAGAGCTGAAAAACAAAGAGAACTTCCTAAAAAAAAATACTGGTGAATATCAAGTATACAGTTGTAAATATGAAACTACACATTTCTCTTGACCTCGCACAAGGTCATTGCCTAGAAAAAACTTGAACTGACAGAGGATGCATGTTTTCATTAGTGTGCCCTACGGAATAGCCCGTATTCTTCATAGTAACCTACTCCATTTCTCCCAGGAAAAGAGGCATTACTTAGTCCAGGAGTGCCAGATGTCATCATTCAATAAAGCATTCAGCACTCGCCCTTCCTGAATATTCATGAGCACTCACTGATACTCCTGTGAAGTTGTGTAGCGGAAACAGTTCAATGTATGCGTGGGGAAAAGCCAGTTCCAGGCCTAAGCCTTTGATTTTACTCAGTCTTTAGCTGCAGGCCCCTTGCCTTACCTAACACACAGTTTCACAGTCACACTGGGAGGTTCGGGTTGGAACCTTAATTGGCTTCTTGCAGATAAAACTTTATTTGGATATCCCAGCTGTCCGAGGGAGATGCTGCCTACCCCGTTCTCAGCAAGACATCCTTTATAGCCCTCCCATCTTGGCTGACTGACGAAAGGAGAACCTGTCTCCAGGAGCCATTTGCTTGAATTTGTGTCTATTTTCTGCCAACGTAGAATGGTAAATTGGGAGAAGCTATTAGAGCAGAACAGCTTCCTGCCACACACAGCTTCATGTAAAGAGCCATTTGTGAATGATTTGCAGTCCTATCTTTTTATAGTTCAGTCATATATACTTGTAGTTCAATTCAGTGCTACCCAAAGGTAAGGATTTGATCTCCCTAATGTAGCTATCCAACTGTTTAATGCAAACATAGGAGAAGGGCCTACTGAGTTGAATTAATGAAAGCAGAATATGGTTTTTGCGGCCACTCCATTCAAAGGCTCCTTATTGCATTTGGGATAAAATCTTCACTCTTGACCATGGCCTCCAGCCCTACACGATGTGGCTTCTGTCGGCTCTCCAGCCTCCTCTCATCTGCTCTCCACCCTCTCGGGGATGCACCAGCTGCATGGCCTCTCCCAGGACGTAGAGAGCCTACGGTCCTGTCCTAAGACTGTCTCATGTCCCTGTCCCCCCAAAGGCTCTCAGGAATCCTCCCCCTGCCCCAGATTTTCCTGTCACTGCCTCTGTCTCATTTGAAAGCCTTTGCCACATTTTCCTCCACTCTCCACCATGGGAGGCTTCTCCTGAACACTCGGTTTCAAGTGTCCTTCTAGCATCTCAGTCACTTTCTAGCATATTTCTCCCTCTTTATCTCCTTTCTTTTCCTTCATAATACTTAAGGAACCCCAAAGTAACCTTGTTTATTTGACAGTTTTTCATCTCTACCATCTGGACCCAAACCACATTGAAGGCAGAGACCTTGTCTGTCCTGTTCTTGGCTTATTTCTGGCACTTAGTGCCTGGCACGTAAGAGGGACTCAGTATAGATCTGTAGACAAATAGAAACCAAAATGGATCCAGAAAAGCTCTGCTGTGGGTAACTGGATCCTAACGTTGAGCTTATGAAGATAGGACTTCAGAATCCAAGTGAGGACAGCCTATACTCAAGCCATGAGGGCACGCTGCCCACAAGTCACCTTAGACAAGTTCATCTAACCCAGCCAGCCTCTGTGTCTCTCGCGCCTATTTATCACTCAGACCAAGCCTTTCATCTAGCCTCTCCTATAATTCCTCTTGGGTACTCGGAAAACGACACATGGAAACGTGGACTCTGTCCATGGGAACCAGCGCACACTTAACCACTCTTCCACCAAAGCCCCATTTAGTCTCCAGTGTGTTTGGACTGGCTGTGTGTCAGGGCGCAGGATGTCGGTCACTCTCAGAACAGGAGCTGTGCATCAATTGTTAGAGCTGTCTGTGTCTTAATCAGTGGCTCTGTTTTAAGTGGTTAGAGCGGCACAATATTTGGCTTAAACCACTGGCATCCGTGGAAGGAAAATGGGAGGACAAAAGGTCAGTCAATCTGTGGTTGGAATCAAAATACTGAGGCCCAGTGGGTGAGGCTGATCCACACGAGGCTGTGACAGGGGTTGAGTGTGCAGAGCCACTGAGGAACTGGGGGCGGGGGTGGCTCTGAAGCTTTGGCAACAGTGAAGGAAAGAAAGAGGAAAGCGTGCAGAATGAATGGGAGAAACAGGGAAGCACTAGCTGAAAATCACATGGCTGGATGGATACATGACTTCATTTCACCGAAAAGTATTTTATGGTGGGCAAGCCCTGAAGGGAGAGTGGTTCATTTTTTATTCTGTTCAATCAAAACATTTTGACAGTGGATCCACAGAGGGTGTGGAGTCCCTCACCCCAGCTGCTGTGTGTCGCCAACTGTCAGAATCGGAAAGGTGACCCTTCGCACGTCCACATGTCTGCAGAGTTCATATCTGCATGTCACTTGGTGACTCAGTTATGGCGAGATAATAGGAACAAAGGGCAAAATAATGCTGTTGGTTTTTGTTGGTTCTAATGCTTTTCTCTCTCTCTCTCTCTCTCTCTCTCTCTCTCTCAATAACCGCTTTAATAAAATCTGATGATCAGAACCTCAAGTGTGCTTGTTCGGTTGTTGTGACCTGTGTGTTTGTTTCCTGTGAGCAGGAGAGGAGAGTGTTAAGTGCTAGGTGTGCAAGGGAATTTTTGTTTTCTGACACCCAAGTGGGCTGCATTCTCTTCAGTGTGTGCCGGGGAAACGGGAGAGGAAGGCCATCTGTTCCCCATCCAATAATCGTGTCTTCTTGATCTGCCTCTTAAAATTACACAGTTATTAGAAGGCTCTGTCATCCATTTCCTGTTGGCCAAGACACCTGTCATATGAGTTTTGCCTTCAGAATTGATAACTGCTAGTCGGTGGGAACACACACAGCTTTTCCTGATCATTCTCAAAGGTAGAGACTGTTGAGAAATTAAAATTGCTAAATTCTTATCTTGTCTTTGCCGTTCATGTTCTATGATCTGCAAAATGGTAATACTATCATCAATTTGTGGGGTTGTTGTGTGGCTCAGGTTAATTAATATGCATAAAGCACTTAGGAAATATTAAACAATGTGAACCTAAACAGGAATTAAAGAAGCTTCCAGGTCCTGGCCGGTTGGCTCAGTGGTAGAGCATCAGCCTGGCATACAGGAATCCCGGGTTCGATTCCCGGCCAGGGCACACAGGAGGAATGCCCATCTGCTTCTCCAACCCTCCCCCTCTCCTTCCTCTCTGTCTCTCTCTTCCCCTCCCGCAGCCAAGGCTCCATTGGAGCAAAGTTGGCCCAGGCGCTGAGGATGGCTCCATGGCCTCTGCTTCAGGCGCTAGAATGGCCCTGGTTGCAATAGAGCAATGCCCCAGATGGGCAGAGCATCGCCCCCTGGTGGGCATGCCGGGTGGATCCCGGTCAGGCACATGCGGGAGTCTGTCTGACGGCTTCCCTGTTTCCAACTTCAGAAAAATAAAAAAAAATTAAAAAAAAGAAGCTTTCAAATTATATATGGGAGTGGTCTCTACCAGAGGTTCATGTAGCCACATTTATTAATTGGGAAGCTTCTTTATGAGTTGGTAAATCACTTACACACAGTTCATATGGGCTATATCATCTATTCCTAGGTCAATAATTATATTGTGTTTTTTAACAAATATGAACTTTTAGTTCATAACTCTTGGGTGCAATAAATGACGTATACATTTACTCTAAATCTAATTTAATCTGTTTCAATCAGGATGGTAGAAAATTAAAATTCAAGCATTTGAAATGTTGATGGGAAGTACTGGGAGAGGAAGTCTCCCACTTTCCTAATGTCTTTCAAGAACTCTGAGAATGTTAGGCAGTCCAGAACATTCAGAGGGTCTTTTTGTCATTGGTCAACACTGGCATTGATAAGTTCATTGTCCAAGCATGCTTGTGCCCTTGAGGTAGGCGGCCTGCTACTTCCATGTCAGCCTGGGGTTCTAGGGACTTGGCTGAAGCTGGTGCTTCCATACATCCCCAGCTCTCTCCTGAGGTATGCCGGACAGCCAGCGTCCTCTAAGTTATGTGGTCTCCTCATGCCACTGGAAAGGAAGGGCCACTGTTCGTGGCAGCAGTTGTCTAAATTGAACCTAGAAAAGTGGAAAGCTTGTATTTGAATATGAAGTTATGTCGGCCCTTCCATTTCATGAATTCATTGAGTGCTTTCATAGGTGTTTGGAGGTAAACAATGTCTCTGTCCTTAACAATCTAACTGACTTCAAATCTTTTGTGTTTATCTAATTTAATTCTTAAGTCAAGACCATCCTCTGTGGTGAAAACATGGGTCAGGTTACATATTCCTGTTTGACAGTTGAACTAACTGAAGCTCGGAAAGACAAACCGGATCCACAGAGGGTTGTATGCAGTCAGAGGAGATGCTGGAAGGACGTCCAGAGATTGAACCCAGCAATCTTAACTCTACTCCACTCTGACCCGGAGTCCCAGGGATTCCTTCATAAAGGAACCTGGAGTGGATTGGGTCTATCAGCCAGTAAGAGGGAACAAGCTGAGTTTGGGGAATCCTTCCCTAAAATAGTACAATAGAGGGAGCTGCCCAGCTTCACCCCTTGTCAGCATGGCACTGCCAGGATCATGGTCAGAGAGGGTGCCATCACTGACAGTCTCATCACCATGGTGTGGAAGGGGCTCATGCTTTGGGGGGAGGCAAATCTCAATTCAAATACTAACACCCAGTATTCTCAATGTGACATCAGTCTCCACGTGTCTCCATTTTCTGAGACATTCTGAACCTACCTGGTGGAGCTGTTGGAAAGATTGAGTGGGATGCTCGTATAAAATGTGCGTCTGGGCCCTGGCCGGTTGGCTCATTGGTAGAGCGTCGGCCTGGCGTGCAGAAGTCCCGGGTTCGATTCCCGGCCAGGGCACACAGGAGAAGCGCCCATTTGCTTCTCCACCCCTCCCCCTCTCCTTCCTCTGTCTCTCTCTTCCCCTCCCGCAGCCAAGGCTCCATTGGAGCAAAGATGGCCCGGGCGCTGGGGATGGCTCTGTGGCCTCTGCCTCAGGTGCTAGAGTGGCTCTGGTTGCAACATAGTGACGCCCAGGATAGGCAGAGCATCGCCCCCTGGTGGGCATGCCGGGTGGATCCCTGTTGGGCGCATGCAGGAGTCTGTCTGACTCTCTCTCCCCGTTTCCAGCTTCAGAAAAATGCAAAAAAAAAAAAAAAAAAAAAAAATGTGCGTCTGGTCCTGTGCCTCCCACTTTGACCCAGGGGAGGAGCTCCAACAATGTCAACTCCTCTGTGCATTGTATGGTGGTGAGCACCACCATCTCCAAAAACATTAATGCCTCCCTATCAACAGACGCACACTTTACTCAGTTTCTGCATTCAAAAAAAATGTATTGAATACCTACTAACTGAGAATATCATTGCTGGGAAGTAGGGATGCAAGTATTAGTCACACCTAATCCCTGTCTCGAGGAGTTTGCCTTCATAGGGCACTTAGTAGGGGAGACTTTCTCCACCTAAACTCTTCCATTTGGAGAGAAAAAAGGGGGCTGGGAGATGGGGGCTAGGGAGCAGTCCTTCTCCACAGCCAGTTCAAGAGGTGCAGAGGGGATGGCAGCAAACTCCTGCTGGGTTTCAGTCTCTCAGCCTCAACGGTGGGCTTGTGACAGAAAATGGGACGTTGCCCACTGCTCTTACATGCCGCTAAGAGAGCCGCATCCAAAGGGAGTTCTTCTGTCCTGTGTCTTTTGTTTCCTGACATTGGCCAGTCATCTGCTTTGCCCTCATCCCAAAATTAATCTCCCAAGAAGGTATGCGATGCCATGAACACCTGGCCTGATGCTCAAGACTGCCCTTCCCGACAGGCTGTTCACCTGGAGATACCGTGAGGCATGGGGCCTGGAGTGGCTCGTGTCCGTCCGGGTCCCCTTCTCCAAATGCTGGGAACATACTTCATTCTTCACTTGCCATTTTGACTTCAAGTGTAACTAGCCAGACATACAGGACAAGGAGGTGCTGAGATTCACTGGGGCATATCTCTTCCTTTCCCCAGAGAGTTTAGGCCGGGAGTTTCATATGGACCTCAGAGGGATTCTTTCCAGTTCACTGTGGGCACCCAGAAACAGTGACAATCAAGTATCAAAGTAAACGTTGGTAATGCTGGGGTGTGTGTGTGTGTGTGTGTGTGTGTGTGTGGAGAGAGAGAGAGAGAGAAACAGAGAGAACAGAGACAAAAAGAATTAGCAGGGACTGTGGTTGCCCCTTTTCAGAATAGAGGCATTTGTAGTCAAGAGAGTTGAAAACGTACTCCAAAATAAATGTGAACACATACACTGTGAGCAACCAAAAGTATTTTCTCAGACTACGTGTCTCCCGAGGAGAATGTGGAGTTTTTGCTCCCGGCCAGACTGGAACCTGTGCCCATGCCCACCTCAGCCTGCCAACACTTTGATGCTAAGGAAAAGCTTCAGCATTTCAAGCCCAAACCCAGAATAGCAGACCTTGTGGCAGACGCATTTCACTTCCTTGATATTTCTAATTCACACCCACTCTCTCAAACCACAGTCGGCAAGAGGTCCATGCCACAGCCCGCTCCTGTCTCTCCGACAGCCAGCCCCAGCCCCCACCCAGCGCATCGTAAGCTGGGGTGTCTTTGTGGTTGCCGTTGTTTTTATCCAACTTTCTTCCCATTCACCGTGCTTCCAGAGACCGTAAAATTTCAAATCTCCTCCAAACCTCTTCCCGCTTAAACTGGCAGCGCACTGTACTTTTCTCCAGCTTCAGAGTTCCAGGGTAAAACTCACACCTTCAACTACACTGCAAATGACAACTATAACACTTCGGGTGTGAGTGTTACCTTCCCTAGGACCCCTAGCCTTTTAACTGATCATCACATTGTGTTGTCACAGCGCGCGGCTCGGTAAGAAGAGGAAGGCACTGTTTTCTTGTCTGGTAGAGAGCATAATTGGGGTTGGCCCTCGCGGCGGCGTAGCTAAGGTGCCTGAGCACAGCCCCGGGAGAGGCAGGGCAGGGACAGAGCCTGCCACCCGCTTCTCCGCGGCCGCCATCTGTGTGTCCCAGGCCCGGTTCCCTTGGACTCCGCAGGGTCTTTGTCCTTATTCTCAGATGGATGTTAGAGTCACTTAAAAATATTCTCGCCTCCCAATTCTGTATCTACTTCCTTCCCTCCAAACAAGTATTTCCCCACACCCCCACCAGGCTGCTAGGGCTACCCGAAGTCCTGAACGTAGGGGTTGGAGGTGAGTGGAATTTCCTGCTTTCTCCTCCTCTGCCTTCTCACTCTTCTCCTGGGAGTGAGGGAACTCGATATTCACTGTCTAGTGCACAATGTATTTTATTTCATTTAGCATTTATTACAACCTTAGGTTGGTATTATGGTATTATCTCTGTCAGAAGGACTGGGTGCCTCCTCTATATTCTCACAGCGTACAAGATGCAGGGCCTAGCTGTGAACCCCTCCATTCTCGTCAGTTTCAAAATCTATACGTTGTTTCTGCTTTTTTTTTCCTTCCAAGTTTGTTCCTGATGTTCATTTTAAACATATCTAGGCCACACTCATCTCCTTTGGATAGATGCTCAAAAGTGGGATCAGTCAGTATCTTTACCCTGGTTATGGACATGGATGTTTTAATATTTTGTTTTAATTTCCTTTTTTGTTTTCCTAAACATTTTATTTTCCCTTTTGGTTTTCCTAAACATTAGGGTGGTTAAGTTAACATTCTTATTCCAGAGGCTGGGAATAAGATGAAAGTCAGGGGTCTGACTTATTTCTTTAGGAATGTATTCAAATCATATACAAAGCTATTCATTGACTTGGCCTTTCCCTCCCAAAGACCTTAATTTAGAATGGTTTGATTTTATTACTGGTGATTGGGAGAGTTTATTGCATAGGAATAAACTATATGATCCCTTAGAGAAATATGAAAGTCATCACCAGCTGAGATGACCCATGAACAAAGTGGGCAAAAAGCATTCGAGAAGGGAAGACTCTGTAAGCAAGATTATTTTTAGAGGGAAAAGATGATTGTTGGAGGTAATAACGTGTCTTAGGCTAGATATGTCATTTGATCTCTGAACTTAAAAATAAATCTTGTTTTTTTTTCTCCATCTGAAACATAATCATTACAGAAAAAAAATGTGTAGGCTAAAAAAACAAAGACAATAAACACACCTAACTCCACCCAGATGTGATGACAATAATAACCATGATCCATGAACTTCCAGCCTCTCCTCTGTGTATGTAATTTACAGAAATAAAATCATACACCTTTGAAACTTGCTTTCCTCATTTAACATTGTGAATACCTATTGATATCAATAAGGAAACATAACATAATAATGATATTGTATGCCATAATTTTCTTAACCTGTCCCTTAGAATTACACAGTGGGACTGTTTCTAACTTTTCACTGTAAAATAATTTTACAATGACTACCAAACAGAAACCTTTACATAATGGGGAGGAGGGGAGGAGAGAGACAGCAGCACATGTCTGGAAGTGAAATCGTTTATTAGATTAAAGTTATACAAAATGTTAAGGCTTTTGATAGATTTTCCCAAATTATTTTTCTGAAAATTGTACTAATATACATAGTAGTTATGACTGTATCCATTTCTCTAAATCCATAGACTGATGGAAATACATGCCTTTTCATTGCTCTAATATGCATTTCTTTGATTAGCAATTATGTTGAATAATTTTTTCTATGCATATTGACAATGTGTATTTTTTATTTTCGTAAGTCACTTATCATTTTCTTTTGCCCACTATTTTCTACCCTAGTGTTAATTGTTCACTTACTGAATTTACAAACTCTTATTTTAAATCTAGTAATACATTATAATGTAATGTCTTGAATATTTTTTTCCAGCTTGTAGTTTTTGCCTTTCAAATTTGTTATGGTGTTTTATGTAGCAAGCTGAAATTTTACATCTCATGGTAGTTAAAATAATCAGCATTTCTTTGTTTGCTTTTTCCATTTGGCTTCGAGCTTAGATCATCCTGAGGACTTTAAATCAAGTTTGTAAAAGCCTGACTGATGATACATAAGATCTCTAGAAACTCATTCAGAATTTTCATGCATCTCTGTTTATGATACTGATTCCTAAACTATGCCTCCATGGAACACCATTTTTACACAATTTTAGTCAAGGTGTTGTGCCATTAAATATGAGTAATAGTACTCCTTCCAACTTTTTAGAAAAAATAATTAATTGGAATATCTTTCAATTCTGACATTGCCAAACACTTTTTTTCTGAAATGTTCTGATATTTGCCTTTATTACTATCTAATAAAACCTGGTTTCATATTATACATTGTTATTTTAAATTTAATATGTCGATAATAAATGGTGTTGTACAGAGATCACTATTATTTCCAGATGTTCTACTAACTGACAAGTTGAAGGATCTCTAGTGTATGGTATATGTTTGCTACAGTGAAACACTGAAAGGGAGGTAATGTTCACAACACATGAAAATCAGAACCCTGAAGACTAAGAATCCTGTTGTACTGCTAATCACTCTCCCTCCTTTCTTTAACATCCTGCGCCCAGATTACAGAGACCACGGGCAAACGCACCCAGTGACTCTCACTGCCACGTTCTTGTGAAATTAGAATGTTCTGGTGGTCTCAAATAATAATTTTTCTAATGGGAAGATACCTTTTTAATCCACAAAAAATTTATTATTCTTGACATTAGAAGTATCCACGGGACAAGGAAAATTATTCCTTGCTTTTTAACACTTCCAGAAGCAGTCTTTATTGCTGCCCTGGGTCTCTGAAGGACATGTACAAAGGCACCTCTCAACGGGCACTCACAAATAGAAGCTTTGAAAATATGCACCTATAAAAGGCATGCATTTCCTGAACTGGTAGCCGCTTTATTCAACAGACCATTAAAAGTCCATTTGGAGGGCCTCTCACAGGCTCATGTGCACGGCAGGTAGTAAAAGCTGGTGAACCCAGCATAAGAGGAAACAAAACACAACACAACGCCGCACCAACATCCACTAAAATTTACAGACAAAACAAAACAAAACAAAACCCCTCTCTCCCCAAACCTAAATTTCCTCCAACACTAACACTTTTATAAGAACAGGTAATGTGACAAAATTGTCCCACTTCCAATCTCTCAGCCAAAGGCCAACACTCCTCCGGCTCTCCAAGTATCAATCATCAGGCACGGCAAGGCAAATGAACTTTTAATCAATAACAGCTACTGTTTCTTGTACCGGGACTGTTTATGATTTAAAAGGGGGGAAAATTAAATCAATCCTGATGTGAATGTTTTCCCTCTTGAAGAGAAAAAGCAACACCCTGTGTCAAAAGTGGGGGGGGGGGGGGACAGTTTCACATGTTTTTAAAATACACTAAAAGAAAATAAATTTGAAGTTGTTTCTACCCTAATTAGCTATAGACAGAAGAGCAACTGCATAGGATGCGATGGGTTGATGAATCATGTTAAACAAATGTCTGTGCCTTCGCACCACTGTGTTTCCTTGCATTCATATATTGCTATCGATTAATAGAGCCAGGAGGGAATTAGTGAACATCTGTCCAAAGATGGCTGCCGCGGGAGCCCTGTCACTGGAGCTGTTTAGGCAAGAAGACAAATTAGATGGGAAACGGAGAGGGAATTCATACAACAGGAGGTTATTTGGATCGTATGAGTAGGTGCAACAGATTGTATACCTAATCTTAATATGTAGAATTTACAATAGTCGGTCTGATCTGACTAAAGGTTCTTGGTCCTTTCCTTATCCATATCCAAAAGCAAGCCTTGCCTGGAACCTCCAGGGTTTTGTCAAAAAGGTTTGTAAACCCCAGTGCAAGTTACCCGTAAGGCCACCTGGGTGTTCTCATTCTTCCCTCACAGTTTCTTCCATTCTTCTAGGCTGCGTCCATGTAGGTCCACCTCAACCCTGCAGATATTAATACTATTAGTGGTCAGGTCTTCCTGCATCTTGAGTCTCCCTTTAGCCAGAGAGAAGTCAGACTGTTTATGAAGTCTGCTGCATTATTCTGGCGCGTTCGCTCAAACTGGAAATAACTCCCCTGAAAACAACCACAATATAACCCTCTCTCACCTGACTGTGAAAGCCTACCTGAGGCTTTTATTTAATTTTAGAGAGTAATGTGATTGGCAGGGGGATGCGGGAATGATAATGGGAGTGATTTCTTAACTGTTTTCAGTTAGTTTGCTGAAATGGAACCACTCAATCCTGTCTTGCTTATTTATAAAACTTTAACACCAACAGGGTGGGGAGAATTAATGAGAGCAGGCACAAGGAATGTGGAAATTTTCCTTTCTAAACTGCTGGCACACAGACATGCATTAGTGTCTTGTAGCTTTTCAAGGGCATTGAAGAAATGAGTTTCAGCCTCTTACAACTTTGGGTGGAGAACTTGCATTTGCATGTGATGACTCACCACTGTAGTTGGTATCCAGGGAAGGATCCAGCAAAGAAACCCGCACATGTGGAGGACCAGCACACGGTACCCTCATGTGAACCCGCAGAAGAACACGGTCATAGCTGTTGGCCCTCAGAAGAGAATGACCATGTGATTGGTGACGCAAAAGATGTAGCAGACTGGTAACCTGCATTTAATCTTCAAACCCCCTCAATGAAGTAAACATTTTCTGCACATTACGGATGAGAAAACTGGCTCTCCAAAGGATCGCACGACCTCTTCAAAGAGCCATAACTCATAATCATGCGAGCCGGGATTTGAACTCAGGTCAATGCTGAAATCCTAAGTTTTTCTCGTTTTTCTAAGGAACGCCTTTCTGGGAAGTGAAGAAGGAAATTTGATCTATATTAAATACCATATTAATCAGTGTGTAGTAAAAGCTTTAATGTCCCTCAGCCACAGTAACCATGCTGCCCCTCTGTGTTCTGCTCTGGAAACCATTGATCAATAGCTGATATCCTCAAAACTGCTTGCAGAGCCAACCATGTCATCTCTGCCAGTGTTCACCAGGAGGACACTGATCCCTGTGCTGAGGGCACCATCTCCCAGTGCCCCGCAGCAGCCAAGCCTCCAGATGGAACTGAGGGCCAAGGGTCATCTCTGTGAAACGGTCATGCTCTACTCCCCACCGAAGGAGGAGAATGGCCCTTGGATGGGATGTGTACTGCCCTTCTCCTTCTGTGTTTTGGGTTGCCCCATGTCACTGAGGGCCCTGTCAGCATTTGTTGGTGGCTCCTTTTTTCACAGGGCTCAGACTTGTGTATTTGTGTCTGAGACAAAGGATGTACTAGACTCCACACTCTTTTCTACGCCCCACGTTTGTCCTCTGGGACTCCAGCTACCCAAACAGCTCTAACTCCTGCCTTGATTGCTTGGGTGAAAGTTTATGTGCTATTTGCATAGTAGTAGTCCAGTGATCCTAATTTGGTTGAAGGCTCTTGGTTTAGAAGAAAAAAGCCATGTGGCCCATCAGCTTCATGACCCACACAGGCAAATGAGAAAAATATAAAGAAAAACAACAACAAAAAAAAATCAGAGTAGCCTGGCTTGAATACAGGAGTGTTCCAAGTCCTGGAAATGTTGGGGAAATGTTCACTGTGGAGTAAAATTGAATTTCATCAGCATGTTGACAGTGTACTCTATGCCCCAGGCACTGCTACAGACATCATAGGGAAGGGAAGGAAATTTCAAAGTGAATAGGGAGTGATTCTTGCCCTTGAAAAATGGAACAGTGACTACTAGCCAGGATGGTTCTTGGGTACATGCATGTGGTAGGCGAGGCTGGAATGTCTTAAGTGTGAGGCCATGGAGTTGAGACTCATCTGTACGTAGGGGGTATGGGTAAAAATGTCAACAGTGCCACCTGGGAAGCAAACTCCTCAGGTAGCACTCTTATAGGACGAAATTACAGGATGGTTGGTATAATCACTTGCTAGAGTCCAGAAGGTGATTCCCAGAAGGATTTGCAGGCTTCCGGCCCAGAGTCTAAGTACTGGACTTGTTCACAGGTAGTGAGGGGAAGACGCCTGTCTGTCACGTGCTAGGCAGGAGCCGCCCAGTGGGCCAAACCCAGGAGTCACTTCACACTCCTGAGTTATCCAGGCTTGGCTGTCACATCACTTGGGGACGTTCAGGAAGCTGCTTCAGTTCCACATTTCACCATCTGTGAGACAGAGTTGTAATTTCACCCAACACTTAGGGGAATTGAGGGGATTACTGCATTGCTGCTAGTTAAAGTTTTGAAGAACATCTGCTTTTTTTTTTTTTAAGAAGCAAGAGATTATAAAATAACAATTAAAAGAATTGTACTATATACTTGATTCTCATTATTCACAGATTCTGTATTTATAAATTTGGCTATTTGCTAAGATTTTTTTGTAACTTCCCAATAAGTATCTGTGGTCCTTTATAGTCGTTCACAGACATGCACAGAGCAGCAGAGAACTTGAGAGGCCTGATGCATGCCCTGCAGGGGTCAGACAGGGTGGTGGGTGCTCCGTCTCGTTTCAGCTCACACTGTGAATGTGTGTCCTCTCTGCCATCTAGCTGGTGCCGGGTTTTTAGCTTTTTGTACACTTCGTTGGTGATTTCATCGGCTTAAAACGGTCCCCGAGCACAGTGCTGAAATGCTGTCTCGAGTTCGTGAGCGCAAGCAGGCTGTGATGTACATTATGGAAAAATATACATGTGAGATGTGTTTTGTTCAGGCAGCAATTACCATGTTTACTGGCTGTGAGTTCAATGTTAACACATCAGCAATGTAGATGAAGGTGTCTTTAGATAGAAACACACATAAAACAAGGTTTTATTTCCATCAGTTGATGAAAATGTCCTGCTCAGAGGCTCACAGGAACCTAACTCCGTGTTTCCTCTAAGAGCAATGGATCAGCATTTGCTAAGTCAGTATTCCCGAAGACTTAGAGGACATAGGGATAAAGGAGAGTGAAAAATCTCTTCCAGGAATAAAGGAGAGTTTTGTGATCATGTAATCCAACTCCATTAGTTTACCCTGGAGAAAATGCGAGTTTAGAGATGGGACTTGATCTGGGTGTCTAAGCAAAAGGGTCAGGCAGGCCCTGGACTGGCACCAGATGTCTCGGGCCTCAAGCCCATCTTGAGACCACCAGACCGCACTGCTTTTCCTGTGTGTGCATGGGGAAAGGGGCTGCTTTGGGAGGTACAGTTTAGTGGGGTGACATAAAAGAATGGCTTCTCACGTGGTCTGTACTGTACGGTCCTGCCCAACAGTGTTTGTTCCTCCGGTGATGTGAAGGTGACAGACTGTGTCTCTATCACAGGTACCTGAGCTTGAAGAAACAGGGGCTCTGCACCGTATTTGTAGGTGGCAAATTAGGGCTGAATTAGATCAACATTTTCAGGGAAAAGAATTTTTCTTTTAAAATCTTCACTGTTATCCTAGACATGTTCTGTTGATGGGATTAAGCTAACCAGTCTTTTGCACCGCTAGCAAAGCTTTGTTCTTTGATACATTTTCCTCTCCATTCCAAGAAGTCATTTTAAATCGAGGCAAGAGAGATTTGGGTAACACGCCAAACTAGGGGACTAAGATTGGAGAAAACATAAAAAGGACTCCTTGCCTTGAATGGTGTCGTTGAATTCAGGGAACAACTTGAGGATCTAAGTGCTAAGCAGTTTGCTTTGTGCTCTGATGTTCATCTCTTCGGGTCTGTATTATGATAATACCATTAAAATCCTGAATTTATTCTGATTGCCAATTAATCTGATCATAATGTGATAATAAGTGTAATCTAGTAAAAATCATAGTCTATTTTTTACTATAATGCATTATTTAAAATATTTTGTTTTTCGATTACAGTGGACATTCCGTATTATTTTGTAGTAGTTTCAGGTGGACAGCATAGTGGTTGGATAATTATATACCTTACAGAGTGGTCCCCCCGGTAAGTCTGGTACCCACCTGGCACGACACATGGTTATTACACTATTATCGACTACGTTCCCCAAGCTGTATTTTACATCCCCCTGGCTATTCTGTAACTACCAATTTTGTTTCTCAGTTCGTTCACTTTTTTCACCCAGCCCCCACACTCCCTCCCCTCTGGCAGCCATCCCTCTGTTCTCTGTGTCTTAAAATCATAGTCTATTTTGTTCTCTAATCATTTTCTTGGCACCTTTTCTGTTTTGTTGTTTTTCTCCTGTATACTTAAAAATATCTTTCCTAGAAATACAAAGAGCTAAAAAAAAAAACCAAACACCAGCCAAATAATAACTTCTTAGTATAGAAAGTTGGTGTCTAAAGGTGAGAGTGGGCAGTCCTGGCCCTTGGGCCAGAGTCCCAGATCAACCCGATCCGTCTCATGGCATGTGGAAACTACTGTTTCTAGCCCCAGGACAGTCGCTGGGTAATGCAGTGATAAGTGGAAGGCGGGAAGCAGCCCAGCCTGTGAGCACCTCGAGAAAATGCTGGGTGAAGTTAGAGCTGAGGCTCGCATTATTTCATCAACAGGTGTTCTTCTCGTCAGGGGTAATTTGTCAGACAGCATTAACCACCAAACGCCATGGGCACCACTTTGTCAGCAGATTTCAATCTTCTGAGGGGAAACAGAGAGAATTAACACTGAGCACTCACCATGTGCCACACGCTGCTCTGGACTCTTCCATATGTTATCTTATTAAGCTAGTGGAGAGAACAGGCCAGGTAAGGGCTTTAATCTCCACTTTGTAGGCAGAGAAAAACTAACACGAAGAGATGATATAATTTGTCTGAGATCGCTAAGTAACAGAGCCAGCGTCACTTGATCCAAATACCACCTTCTTTTCCTGCATCCTGCGGCCACCCTGTGCCCATCTGTTTTCCACATAAGACAGGGAGAGTCCTGGACTCCATCCTCGCACAATGGGCCCGAATTTCAGTGGGTGAGATCTCAGAATCTGCTTTGTGCACAAGCTTCCCAAGTCATTCTTATCCACTCTGAAGTTTGAGGGACAATGGTCTGTGTACTCAGGCACATCAAAAGGGGGGGAGTAATAGAGAATGTCATAAAACCTGCACACAAGATACTGATTTTCACAGCCAGTGCTGTCAGTGCCCTGCCTACATCCCTTGGGCCTCTCACCCTGTCACTCAAGACCACAAGCTTCAGCTGTGTCTGTGCAACTTTCCCTTGGGGCTTTCCTCCAAGCCCCGGGGTGGAGAGGGTTCTGCCTGTGTGCATGGTAGACCAGAAGTCCCAGGGAACTGACTCCCCAACTACCCCATCCCTGAGCCACAGCTCTTGTGCAGCAACTGGCCAGAGCCAGTGTCTGAATGCTCCAGCTCGCTGACTCTTTGGGTGAATGATTCTGAAGTTTGTGTTCTGCACTGAGTTCAGAAATCCCCCATGAGATTAAGTTCCAGTCTTCCATAGTAAGAGCTGGACACATAGATCACTCTTTATTTGCAGCATTCTCTTTCTTGTTTTATTTCCCCTCTTTATGACCAATATTTCCTGCTTGCCTTTTTATACTGAATCCTGCTTCTAGGGGAGCCCCAAACCAGACATTTAGCTAAAAACCCAACGGTAGCATGTATCTCTCTCTGTTAGACCACCATGTTTCTCTGCCTACCACTTCAGTAATTTCAACTGTCCATACGGGTACTTTAGAAAGTACAAACTTGTGGAAGTTGTTCCCTGTCCTCTCTTGAACCTCTCAAATCCAGCCATCCTTCACAGTGAAGCGCAGAGTCTAAGACTGTGAACACAGCTGGATGTGGGTTTGCATTCTGACCATTCTGTTTACTAGTTTTACAACCTTGGCAAGTTTCTCAGCATCTTTAGGCTTCCATGTCCTCATCTATAAAAATAAGAAAAACAGCTACGTCATATACTTGGTGAGAGGATTGCATGAGAGAATAAATGTAAGGAGCCTGATTGATAGGTTCTCAATGAGTGTGTGCTTGCTCCCTTTCTTCCTAGGGTCTTTTTATTTCCTGAAGGTGTGGTGACCACTTTGGTCCCTGGTAACCTAGCTTGCCTTTATTTCCACTGGATGGTTCTTACAGAGCATGCCATTAATGCTTATTGCCACAAAAAATTAACAGTACCTACAAAGAGTGAATGTCTAGTCTGCTCCACAATGATGATAGATGCCTTGACCACAACTGGATCTTGAACTCATTTTTATAGCTCTAATATTCTGCCTTATACATAGAGGGTACAGGGTCAATATTTTTACTGATTTGTTAATGCAGAAGATAATTAGCAACCTCAAGCATAATGATGCATATTTGATCTTGACATACCATATGACGATAGTATAGCTGGCACCAGACCTCAGCAGCACTAAACTTCTCTGGATCTGGCAGGGGGAATGAAAATAAACATTTTCTCCCAAGGAGGGCTAGAATTCCAGAAAGTTCAGGATGTGAAGGGTGTAAAGTTTGGCAAGACATGCTTTTTAGAACCTCCTGCCAGACATGAAAGCCATAGAGGGACCTGGCTGAAATCTTCCTCCAAATGGATATGGTTTTTGGAGGAGGCAAGGGTGTTTGAAGAACACGGCGGTCTCTCTATAAATACTGTCACTTGTCTCTTCCTTGCTCACTCCTACAGTGGAATCTGGTGCAGCAAATAATTGTTTACTTGTTTTTCTGCTTTCATCCATCATGCCCAATCCTTGTATACATATATTACTGATACTTTTTACTACATTCTGGATACTTATTAGTACATTGCTGATGCTTATTACTAGATGCTGGATACTTATTATTATATTATTGATACTTATTACTACATTCTGGCAGACATACTGAGAGGTCCCTTTTATGTTGTTTGGTCAAAAACACATGCAGCACCTTATTCTTTTTCAGTCAGATTTAGTTCTGCTTTCCCTAATAAATTACTTTTGCAAAATAATTTCTATGACTGCTATTGAAATTTCAAGTGCTATTGCTTCCTTTTACAAAGTCAGCTCCATTTGTAACTTTCCAAATTTGTTTTATATTTTGTAATTTCTGGAGCCACAACCAAACCACAGCCTTCTTTGAATACATTGGAGGCAATCAAGTATTTAAATTACCACCAATAATAATTACCAGTTTCATGAAAGCTGGTCTTTGATCCTGCCTCCCTTTGTGCCTCCACTTAAAACTCAACAGACTTTTTAAAAGGTTACCTCTTTTCTTAGCCATTCCCTTCTTCAGACCTAAAAGTGTTTTTGTTCTTCAAGTTTTTTACTGCCTGCCATTCAAGTTAACCTTGGAGGAGAGATCACAATTAGTGAGGTTTTCCTAAGAGGAAAAAAAGCTAATGATCCATGTATTCTCAGCCACAGTCACTTCCCTTTAATGCTTGCCCTGAGAGGGAAAAGGGTCCTTTGACTGTCAGGACAACCAAATATTCCTGGTCCCGCCCAGCCTTGGGATCCGCCCATCACTGAGCCACTGTGCATATTATGTAGCGTGTGGATTTCGCAGTAGGCAGGACCAGGCAAGGTCAGTGGACCCCTTGAGGGTTCTCCTAAGTTGTACTCGAACCGCTCAGAGGTAACAAAGGATTTTATTTTGTTAAAGATGCAGGGGGCTGTGGCGGCGGTGGGGGGTGGGGTGGAAGGACCCAGCCACAGATTTGGCACCCAGCACAACCACAGAGGTTGAGTAATATGAATAGTAGGGTTCTGAAAGAGAGGGGCCTGGTTTTAATATCACACTCTGGTCTCCCAGTCCAGCAAAGTGCAATAAGTTGAGGCTTGGGAAAATGAACTACAATCTGGGGAACATATGAAGAATGATCAGGGAGTGATTTATAATCCTCTTCTTGGCAATGATAATAGTGTTGGGTGAAGAGTAATATAGAGAGGGAATATATCTTGTCCTATTGTGGTCTGTAACTAGGTTCTTCTCTAGCAGCTTCTAGATACGAAACCCAGGTGTCAGTCATAACGATGGCTTCCATGTTCACTTTAGTGAAGGTCCAGGCCTTCTCTGAGTTGCTTAACTCTAGAAGTTGTCTAGGTCACAGAGTCCTGCCTAAATGGAGCTTGCTTTGCCCTTCCACCCTATAGTTGTAAAGACTTTCTTACTGCCATCCAACTGCAGTTAAGATATTATTCAGCCACACTGTCTTGGAAGCATTCTCCATGAACTGACTAGTGACGCATTCCTGAGAAATGAAACTCCAGAGAGGATGACTTGCACATTCCCTAAATCTTATACTCCACGTCTGTGGTTGCGAGAAGAAAGGCACCTATATGAAGCTTTATTTTATAACTCAATTGCTGGGAAGAATCAGGGTATTTTTAATTGATGGAGGAGGGAATTTATAAAAATCAAGTCTCCCCTTTCTTATAAGTAGAAGATAGAATTGTAAAAGCCACAACCAAACTTTCAAGTTTAGTAAAAAAGATTAAATTTCCTGATCTTAGGGAAAGTAGAATTAATGATCATTTCTCCCATTTCATAAACTTTCTGGTCATTTAACTCATTAAAGGAAAAGTTATGTTTGTCTTGTAATTTGGTGCATTTTCTCAAGTAATTTGGTATAATGATTAGATCCAAAAGGAAGGAGAATTAACACAATTCCCCTAAGAGAGCTTCTGTTTCTCCATAGAAATACCTGTTTATTTATAAATGTCACCAAGGCTGGGCTGGGCAGAAGTTGTGGCTGTCTTAGACTCTGATTCTTGGTCCCATGACCTAGTGCCTTCCCAGAAGCCTCTGGGCTTCCTCACTGTGGCGTGGCCTGTAACACCTTCAGAGAGCCACACCCCCACAATCAGCCCAGTCCCCAGCCCACAGTCCCTGCCTCAGTGATCTGCTGACCACCATCACTGTGAAGAACACGGGGGCCTTTCAGTCACTCTGGAGGACAACCATGTGAGAAAATGTTTGGGATTTACAGCGTATTCTGGTATAAAGAGGTTGCAGTACAGGGAAGGATCAAAGAGAGGCTGTCCCTCCTCTACTCAGACAGTTCATTTGGAGATTCAATAAACCAGGACTGGGAAAATGTCTGGCACATGGTACCTTCTCAACAAATGCTGGTTCCCTTTCTTTCCCTCAGAACTCTGGAGTCTTATCCAAAGGGTGCCAAGGACACGTGATGTTCACTGCTATTATTCAAACCCAATTTCAGGTGACAACAATAGTCTTTAAATGCAAAGAGATTTTAAAATAACTTTTGGGGGTCTGGTTATAAGAGAAATACCATGCTTCGTGTATGATGTTTGGAAAATATAGGAAAGTGTGAAAAGGGACATAGATGTCACCAGAGACAGTACAGTTGACATGCTGCATAGGCTTCTGTTGCCCTTTTTATCTTCTTCCTTCCTTACTTTTTTCTTTTTCTTTTTTTTTTTTTTTTTTTACAAATTGAAGTCATGATGTTCTATTCTTTTGTACTTACCCAAATATCTTAAATATTTTCAGGTCTTTGAATACTCTTATTATATAACAGTTGAATGATCTACTATTTTATGACTATATTATTCATTTAACTAATCTCCAATTTTAAACATTTAGGTTACTCCCAGTTTTTTACAATTATAAGATATAGTCTGATTAAACACTACGATCATAACTCATTACTGATTATACAGCTAGAATAAATTCTTAGAAGTGGCATGCTGAGATTAAAGGGCACACATGTTTTCAATAGTCTTAAGATATGTAGGTAAGATTATACGGACATATGTATATATGTGCTTGTTTATGATTGACACCCCCCAAAATGTTGTACCAGTTCATCTTCCTCCCTGCAGCTGGTGCAAATGATCATTTCCCAAGAAGAGAGCTTTTAAAGCCAAAACTCCAATAACTAGAGAGCGCTCGAGCCAGAGATAAAAGCCTGTAACGCAAATCCATTTTCTTTTCCTGCCACATAGTCGAATGACCAGGGAGAATGCTGAAGGGAGGGAGGTTAAATAGATGTCCTCTACACGTATCAAATTCTTGAGAGAAAAAAAATAAACAGTGTGCTGAAGGGCCGGTGCCTTAAGAAAGCTGGTGAATGCGCTGGCACTGGAGGGGATGTGCGATTCTGCGCATGCCGGCACGTAGCCCCTTCCCGCCCTTACCCACAGAGAATGACAGGACTTGGACAGCTTACAACTGTGGATATATGGCAGTGATGTTCCCCACATGGCCGAGGGGAAATGGCTCAGACATGTGCATTCCTGAGGCCAGCTGAGTGGCGTGGTCTTGCTGAATTCCTGTGAGTTTGAATCTAGGTAGCCATGGGGGTGGTGTTGCGTGAGGTTAACATGGAATTGTTTTCCTCCAGGGTAGAGAATGCACAAGTGGTTTTTTAGAAGAAAAACCCGCTTCCAGGCACCCTGGCCACTGTCCTAGGAGGGTCCATCACACTGTCTTTCTTCAGATAATATTTCTTCAAACTGTTGAAAAGAAGATACAGATTAGTTGTATTTTTAAGCATAAAAAAAATTAAGAAAAGAAGAATACAAAAACTCCCACAAGCGTAAGTAGAAATACCCTAGAACAGTGGCCCCCAATCCCAGGGCCACGGACCGGTACCGGTCCGTGGGCCATTTGGTACTGATCCGCAGAGAAAGAATAAATAACTTACATTATTTCCATTTTATTTATATTTAAGTCTGAACGATGTTTTATTTTTAAAAATGACCAGATTCCCTCTGTTACATCTAAGACTCACTCTTGACGCTTGTCTTGGTCACGTGATACATTTATCCGTCCCACCCTAAAGGCCGGTCCATGAAAATATTTTCTGACATTAAACTGGTCCGTGGCCCAAAAAAGGTTGGGGGCCACTGCCCTAGAAGTAGTGATACCCTAAAAATAGGGTATCATGGTTTCCTTTATGGTGTATTTTAGGGCTGCCTGTCTTTTCTTTTAATGCCCTTGTGTCTTTTACATAATCAAAGCCATATTGTATACACAGTTTTTTAATGTATTTTTCACTTAAATGCAGTATTATGAATATTTTTACATCACAAAACATTCTTTAGAGACTTGTGTCTAATATTTCATCATATCAAATTGTGCTAAATTATTTCAATTTCTCCCATTGTTGAACATTACATTTGCTTTCTGTTTTACTAATATGAGTAACAATAAAGAACATCTTCTCACAGAAATCTTTGCTATTTGTTATTTCTGAGAAAAAGAAACTTGATGACTAAAGATTAAGCCCCAAAACATTCTTATTTTCTTATTTCCTTTCCTTTCCGCCTGTGTATTATAGGGCCGTCATTTCCTTATGGGTCCTATTTTGTTGTTGTTGTTTTAAAATAATGGGCATCACCTGACCTGTGGTGGCACAGTGGATACAGCATTAACCTGGAACACTGAGGTTGTCAGCCCAAAACCCCGGGCTTGCCTAATCAAGGCACATATGGAAGTTGATGCTTCCTGCTCCTCCCTCCTTTTTTTTCTCTCTCTCTCTCTCTCTCTCTCTCTCTCTCTAAAATGAATAAATAATATCTTTAAAAAATAAAATAAAATAAAATAATGAGCATGGTGTCAGTGATGTCCCAACTTCAAGAAGATTCTTCTAGCTTAGTTCTCTCATTCCGACGGGTCATTATGTCAAACACCCACCCGCTTTCACCATACTTAAAATGTCCCCCCCCATTGACTGGGCTTCTTTTAGGGCAGACATCTCTCTGATCCCCAAGTTGCCCCCATCAACCCTGAGGCATCCTGCTTGGACGCGGAGGCTGCTTCCTGGGATGCAGGCTTCTGTCCCTCACACCTGGGGCTTGACCCCAGCGTGGTCACCTGCTTGTCACAGAAACCCAGAGGTGTGGTTCCCAGAGCCTTCGACCCACCACGCTGCTCCCTCGGCTCACCTGGCATGAGACTCGCGGCTGCACCACAGTCACAGCCACGTGGGCATGACAAACACCCTCAACCGTGTCCAGAGAGCCAGTGGTAGGAAAGGCCATGGAATTGGTTGACATTTGTGAACTGTCACTCTTGAAAATGGAACTGAAAGAAGCAGAGCTCCTGCATGCTTGAGGCCCCTGGGAGGCATAGAGAGCTTCACTGAGTGGAGCCTGACGTTCAGTGTTACGAGTCAGAGGTTCTGGTTCGGTGGTGTGACTTTATGAAAGCAGTTTTATGTTCTTGGGCCTCCTTCGACCCAACAGAAAACAGAAATTAATATTCCCCACTCCCGCGTTATCACCGTGTAATCTATGGAAACATAAAAGTTAATACTCGGTGTTTCATATTCCTCAGAGAAAAACAGAGTTAAGAAATGGCCAGTATTCCTAAAACTACAACTCAGAGAAGTCTGGTGTTGCACTTGGCAATGTTGCCTAAGGACAACACAGTCATTTGTTGGCATAAAAGCTCTTGGTGACATGAGGCACATCTGGGAATACCCTCTCCTTTAAGCCGTATCCAGCCGCGTGCATCAAACACCCCTGCCGCTCAGAAACTGACTTCACCTCCACAGTCCGCAGTGTCTACATGTTTGCTCCAGGTCCTTGGCCAGGGCTGCGCAGCGAAATATCTCATTATTACTGAGGTCACGAACCTCAGTTAGTCATTCCAGTGAAGGTAGAATTCTTTGTCTCCAAGCTGAAGCTTGTCTAATTATAACAACTAGCACGTATTAATGTCTCCCAGCATGCAGTGAAATGCTCTTATGAGCTTTACAGACGTTATAACCTACAATTCTCACAACCGCCCCTTTGAAAGGTGCACAATTCTGCTTCTAGTTTTACCGATGGAGAAACTGAGGCCCAAAAGGCTAAGTTAAGGAATCAGACTAGAGCTAAGATGACATGGACCTTATAGAAACTTAGACTTGGAGATTTTAGCATGTTTGCAATGACTGCCTCCCAGGAGAAACCATTTTAGTGTATAGTTCTTGACTACCCAATTCGCCTAAAAATAAAGAATATAGTAAATTTTAATGAAAAAGGTCTTCTTTTTTAGGCTGTTCTTATCTTTCTTTGCTGTGGGAGAAAGTAAACTAGGTTTTGTTGGGCCCGGGTTCTGGAACCGTAGCCTCTCTTTTCATGTTTCAGTACTAGTCACTCTTTCTGTGGATTTTTTTTTTCCTCATTTGATAGAAATGTGTTCTTTTACATTCCTCAGACCTGAAGCACAAACTTTGCCAGGTGAATTCAATTTATGACTCTGCTGACCACATCACTATGTCTTCCCTCCCTTTTATTTTTAAAGGGGTAGCATTTCTACTGAATTTTGATGTGATGAATCTCTACAGAAAAATAATCTGTGGTTTAATGGGGCTTTAAGCAATGTCTTTTAAAAAGGAACTAGTTGGTATGAAAATAAATCCGAAATATCTATGTGTATGATTCATGCGACTCAAGATGTTTTTTTCTTTGCTAGGATGTTGAGGCCAAAAAGATTTATATCCCAGTTATAATTACGTTATTAAAGTATTTTAGATGTTTGAAAGTACTGTATTTATTTTCCTAGAGATGCCATCACAATAACTCACCTCAGTGGAGTTTTGGGATGATGCTTAATAGGCAGGCGCCCCGGCCATGCGCAGGTCTGTTTGCTGATGAATCTGTGGAAGATGGAGTTCTTGGGAAATTTCCAGAGACAGTGAAGACCTGAGCCTAAATAGATAGCACCCCTACCTACTCAGGGACGCCGACTAGAGGAACATTTGGGCAAGGACAAACCAAATGAGCACCCGAGGTCCAGAATTCTGTGCTGGAAAGCAAGGCCAGAGTCTTTCTAACCTAAAATTATTAGCACCATGGGTCCTTTTCTCTTTCCGTTACTTAAAAAAAAAAATGTGTACTTCACTAGATTGCTGTGATCATGCATTCCTGTGTTTATTTCATCCACAGATAGCTGTAGGGTGGTCTCTGAACGTCAGTGTCCATGGTATCTACCTGAGCAGATTGTTCAAACACAACAATCCTGGGCCGCTGCCAGAGATCACGATGCATTCAGTTTGAGGAGGGGCCCAGGAATCTTCCTTTTAACGAGCTTTCAGGACAGGCCAATGCATGGCCCTCCGAGTGCGTCTTGAGAAGCAATCATGTAACATAACAAGACACAGGATGAGACCACAAACAGGAACGCGAAGATGGAACAGGCCTGTTTTATGCCTCAGGAAATATAAAATTATGAGGGAATATGGACTTTAATATGAATGATAAACAATAATAATAATAATAATAGCCATTGTAGGCCCGGCATCAGGCTAGATCATATTTACGTAGCAGTTCTATGAATCCTTACAATATTATCACTCCCATTTTACAGTTGTGGAGACCGAGCTTCCTAAAGGTCAAATAACATGTCTAAGCGTTGGAGCCCTCATTTTTCATGTGTGCTATCTTACAACGTCTACCTAAATCACAGCATAAGGCAGCCCATGGTAAGTGCCGTGAGCACCACACACCCAAGCTGCTTTCCTGGTGCCATGGAGTAGCAACTTACATTTATTAAGTGCTTATTGGATGCCACAATCTATATATGTTTTAAATTTTATCTTCACCACCCAGTGAGGTAGAAGCGAGCATTGCATCTTACCTTCCTCACCTGTAAGGAAGGCATACTAAAAGGCCTGGCCCCACAGGGTTCTTAAGAGGATTGAATGAAACAGATCATGGAAAGGATCTAACTTGGCAGTGAGCGCTTAGTCAACGTTGGCTTCTGCTCTTTTCACTCACAACTTATGATTGAGAAGTCTGAGGCTCAAGGCAGTTGGGAAACTCGGTCAAGGTTCCCCACAAGAAAGTTTTGGGATTCAAACCCGGGCACAGCCTTGGGGAGAGGAGAGTGCTCTTCGAGCTCTGAGGACAGACAGTGCTTCACGAGGGAGGCAGCCCTGGGGTCAGGCCATGCGGGGTGGGCTGGGTTCCCAGGGCAGAACCTGCGGGGCGGGGCCGGGTTCCCAGGGCAGAACCTGCGGGGCAGGGCAGTTTCCCAGGGCAGAACCGATGAGAGGGCGCTCCAATTTTTGCCTGAGTTATTTAACCTCACTGAAATTATATCTATAATTTAACAAAACTCAAATCTCTCAAGACTTCAGCCTTCAGAACTCTTGCCAAAACAAATTCTCGGCTGGTCCCAGGGAAATGGCCCTGGATTCCTTCAAGAGACCCACGTGAAATGGGCAGAGAAAGCTAGTGTACTCAGAGGAGAAAGGAAGGCTGGGCCACGAGCCCGCAGCGGCAGAGGGAACATGGTGACCTAAGGAGGCAGGCCACAGACAGCCTGGTGACTTCTGGGTGTCCCTGTGAGCCTGCGAAGGCCACTGCCCGGTGGACGTGGCCCTGCTCCATGGGGTGGAGTGGACAGGTTTCTGCAGCCACAGGCCTTTCTGGAGGAAATTCATGCCCTAAAAATGTAGATTCTGTGCTCTTGGAGTTCACCCACAGAATTCCAATCTCTTATCAATGAATTGTCCCCTCAGTGCCAGTTCATCGCGGGAGAAAGACAGAGCGCATGGAAGTTTCTCCACCAGTAAAGTCAGGGGCTGGAGGAGTGGACAGGGCTTCCGCACACTCCACGGCTGGAGGCAGAGGCAGGGCCAGTGTCCCTTCCCAGCCACAGCCCTTGTCACCCCCTAGGTTTCTCTGCAGAGGGGTGGCAGGCAGAGGACACCTCAATGGTTCTGTCCCCGATGGAGCCGCAGAAGAAAAGGGGCTCTAGAAAGTTTCCTTTTCTGTCTCCTTAGAAATCCCATCACATTCTATAGCTCTCCTTTATCCTTTCATCCATCCGATTCTTTTCCATTTAACCCATTTCTCCGTGTAGTCATTCAGTACTTGCAAAGCACCCGCCACCCGCCAGGCACTGCTCTGGTTTCCGTGGGGACCCAGTGAAGAGAGATGATGGCGTCCGCCCACGCTGGGTTTCCCTGTTAGATAGCGGAGAGGGGCCATCTGTTAACAAGGTGAATCTGGTGAAAATAAGGTATGTTGGGAAAAAGCGCTCGGGAGAAAATAAAGAGGAAGAGGAAGTTGACAAGAGGGGAGAAAAGGGAGCCAGTGAAGGTCTCAGCGAGAAGACGGCCCTCGGGAAGGGGTCTCACGGGTGTCTGGGGAAGGGCGTCCCGGGCAGGGGCAGCAGCACGGTGAGCCCGAGGCAGAGCGTCCAGTGTGCCCAGCACGTTGGCGCGGCAGGAGGCAGAGCGACCGGGCGCGGGAGGATGGGTTTGCTCTGAGTGCGGGGACTGTCACCCGGAGTATTGAGCAGTACACCTGATATGCTTTATATTCGACCAGGGTCACTTTGATCCCTGTGTGGAGATGAGACTGAAAGGGCAGGGGTGGCGGCAGGAGGCCAGGCAGCGGGCGGTTGTGATCCCCGAGTTGCTGACCAACTGCAGCTGGTCGGCGTGCACTGGTATTGTTGAGGTCGTCTCAGTGCCAGGGATTGTCCTGCGACTTCACTTCCCTGTGCCTTGTAAGGTTTTCTCCCTCAGCATCATGTGCGTGAAACACACCCTCCCGTAGGTTTCCACCGCTGCGTGTCCCTGCCAGTTCTGCACAGTGACAGCTCTGACACCATGACTTCCCACTGGTTCTCTCGGCACCCGCCCCCCCCCCCTCAGTCCCCTCCTCACGTGTCCTCCTGGACCCCAGAGGCTGCAGGAATGGAAATTAGGATGATATTTTCCAGTCTTCCTTATAGCGATGGTTTCCAAGATGATCTGAGTTCCGAGACTTGGAGGCAGAAGTGAGCAAGGGGAAGTGGTGGGCGAGAAGAGAAAAATGGGGTCTTCCACAGAGCGTGGTGCAGAGGCCTTGGCTTCTTTGGGGGAGCTGTTACTGCCACAGGGGGTAAGTGCTAAGCAGTAAGGCAATGGCAGAGAGGCCTGTCCCCCAAATATTATTTCCCCTGGCTGTACTGTACTTGGCTAATACCCTCACGCCTGGTTCCTTGGCCCTCCCAGGAATTCTGTAAGTTTCTAATACCCTGCAATGACTCTTTTCTGGTTGAACGGGACAAGATGGCTGCAGAAGATCCAGCCATCTAATCTCAGGTTTAGGCTCTTGGAAGGAGGAGGAAGCAAGTTCTGCTCCAGCTCTGCTCCAGTTCTAAGAAGACCTCCTGGAAAGCCCTCATAAAACATTTCCCTTACATCATTAGGCCACCATCATGGCCACACTTAGTTGCAAAGAAGGCTGGGAAATTTAGCTAGACACATTTCCAACTCACAAATGAAGTATCTGTGTTAGTAAAGAAGAGGAGCCCTGATCAGGTAGCTCAGTTGGTTGGAGTGTTGTCTTACTACATAAAGATTGTGGGTTCCATCCCTAGTCAGGGCATCATACAGGAGCAGATCAATGTTTCTGTCTCTCTCAGTCCTTGCCTCTCTCTCTCTCTAAAATCAATAAATAAAGTAAAAAGAAGAAGAGGAAAATGGACATTGAGTAGTCAGCTTATAGTCCCCTCCACAAAGAGTGTGTATTAGAGTTCCTGATACATATTGTTAAATGGCTTTTCAAAAAGGTTTACACTCTCATTAATGAGAAATTTCGATGAGAAATACAACATAGGGTAAAATTAAATGTACATGTCCAAATGTTTAACTGTAGCCATAAAATTGTCTCTTTGTATCAATAAAAAAAATTTAACTATTATTACATGAGCGCCTAAAATATGCCAGACTCTGTTCTAGAAACTAGGAAGAAAGCTTTGGACATAAAACAGCTAGTGCTCAACTTACAACCACGATTGGTTCCGACAGACCAGTCGTAACACGATTTGGTCGTAAATTGAGTAGGCTATATGTATAGTACTGTGAAATGATGTTATAAAAATCTTTAAGTCATATTTTATCATAATTTTCTTTCATTATTGTTATATATCGTAATTTTCTTTGTTCATTTTTATGCCATTTGTATCATCTCTACACCATTTTGTTTCTTATTTTTACATTCATCAGGTTTAAGTAAAACACTGCATTACCAGTACAACTGGTTTAATATTTGCAAAACATACAAAATTACAAAATACAGGTGCATACAAAAATACAAAATATAGGTGTAAAAAATACCATAGGAAACATTTTCCCAATTGCAAAACGTATCAATATATATATATAAACATGTATGAAACATTTTATTGGCCAGCACTGTTATACACCCAGCTGGGCAATGCTTGCGCTGCCAGATGCGGAGCAGTCATGGCTAGTGATTGTGGTCGTAAAGTCGAATGGTCATAAGTTGCATAGGTCGTAAGTCAATCAACACCTGTATGCAAGAGTCCTTGCTCTCAAAACAACCTGGTGGCAAAATGTGTCGCAGGAGAGACTGTTATCATTTATATTTTCTAGGGTTGGCCCATTCAATATTGGTGATTGTTGAAAAAAAATTGTTGATTTGGGTTTTGGAATGGTTGATCTGAAACATTCCCTTCAACATAGGTTGTTTGAATATAGAGCCCCTAGTCTGTGGCAGGAACTGACTGAGAATTTGCAACAATGAAATTATGTTTCTAGTACTATATACATTAGCAAATAGTAGAATACTTGCCTTGCTGTTCTCCAAGGTGTGTGTGTGTTTAGGGATGGGGACAGAAGAAGTCACAGTGAAACTGTCTCGTGTAAACACGTGATCTGGGTAATGAGGCACAAGGAAGTTGAAGGGTGTGTGCAGGGGATGCACGCAGAGGAAGGGGCAGCATGTCTGAAAGCAAGAAGAGCCGTGAGGGGCGCATTATGATGTCAGGTGGGTGAGGTGTAGCGGACGCAGGAGGTAAGTCAGGGTAGGGAGTGAGTTCCATCACACTGCTGTACAAAGGTGTTGCCATTTTATCCTGTTGGCAATGAGAGGTATTAAAAACTGGCACAGGGACACGATGTGCTCAAAGCAAGTAAAAGAATAGGGGCAAAGATGTGAGCACGCGCCTGGCACTTAGGAGGCACATGTTAAAATGTCAGCGTCATGATAATTACTATTATTTCTTGGCTACAAGCGTCAGTCTGGCAGCAGGGTGGAGGACAGGCAGAGGGGACAAGATTACTGAAGAGGATGTGGACAGTTGGCAAAGGCTGTGAAAAGAGGCAGGTGGAGAAATGGGACATTCAGGCAGGGAACAGAGGGACTTACTGAGAGATGAGGGAGAAAGAGGAGTAATCAGGATTCCAGCCGGGTCCTGAGGGTATGTGGGACCATTCACTGATAAACCACTTGCAGGGGGAGATGGGTGTCTCAAGGACATTCAGATCATCATATCCTCTTATGTCCCCATTGTCTGTTTTAACCTAAAAACCGATATCATGCCATTTCAAGGGACCTGCTGGGCTCAGTATCCCTATTGCAACAATGTCAGGAACCAGGTCACTGGTCACCTTAGTCTTTTCTTACAAACTGAGCATTTTATTTCTTACCATCTTTGACACTTCTCAGCGAATCGACTAGAGGGAGAAGGACGTTTGCTAGGGTTCCTTTCAAGGCTGGTTTTCCCAAAATGTTAGTGATTTCATGTCTCCTCTGCTGTCGTCTCCGTCTCAGTGGTGGAGAGCAAGCGGCTGGAAGGGGCTCCCGGCCCCACCTGGACCCTCAAGTGAGAGCTGAGGAAGGAGCCAAGTGCCCAAGGACAGCCTGCCTGTGTGACCCGCTCGCGGAGAAGCTGTCTGACAGGACAGCTCCTCCGAGAAATAAAGTCCTGGTCCCACACCCCCTTGCTAGCTAACGCACAGAGTTTACATGTAAATAAGCTCGGTACCCTGGAAAAGCAGGGGCAGATTTAGAAATTAAATGCACATTATTAAATTCTGCTTTTACTAGCAACCCCTTTATTTTTAGGCCCAGCATAATTGCTTTCAGACCCCGCGCTTGCTGAGTTGGTGATTTTGTTTGGCTCTGCCACATGACCTGTTCTTTGAGACTCCAGTCCAGGCTCAGGGACAGTAGTGCCTTACTTCCTCTCGAGCCCGAGAGGGTGGACAGGGGAGCCCTCACCAAAGAGAAGGGAGACACGGGTGTTTTGGTATCTCTCTGACCTTGTCCCTCACTCACCCAGGACACTTGGTTGCATTAAACCCAATCCAATTCCTTCTCCCTACTTCATACTCAGGTAACAGCATTTAGTGTCTTTTAGAAATATCCATGTGCTGGACAGTCTAGGGCAGTGGTAGTTAACCTGGTCCCTACCACCCACTAGTGGGTGTTCCAGCTTTCATGGTGGGTGGTAGCAGAGCAACCAAAGTATAAATAAAAAGATAGATTTAACTATAGTAAGTTGTTTTATAAAGATTTATTCTGCCAAACTTAGCAAAAATCCGACACAAAGTACTTGGTAAGTAATTATTATTATATGCTTTAACTTGCTGTAACTCTGCTTTATAAATTTTATAAAGTAAAGTTACTTCCCTACTTTATAAATCACCATTACTGTGGAACCAGTGGGCAGTAGGTATAAAAAGGTTGACTACCTGGTCTAGTGAGTCGGATCTGGATTGGAATCTCATTTCCGCTCCTTGAGAGCTTTAGGTTAACTTGATCCCTCTGAGCCTTCTGGATCCTCATGTGTAAACTGGGGCTAATAGTCAGACATATCTCCTAGGGTTTTTGGAAGACTGAATAGTACAACACAATGCCTATAAAAGCCACAGTGTGCTGCCTAGTCTACTATAACCAGTAGAGCAGGCTGTAAATGGTACAGATGGCGAGATAGCTAGCTAGATCAAAGTGCATCCAGGCCAGGCTATACAAGTTTCCAATAATAAATATCTTAACCAAAGACTTTTAATCAGAGCCAGTATTCTAAACAAAGCAATAACTTTGGCCATCTACAGCCTTTCTTTGAGGGGAGAAACAAAACATAATTATTTTTACAGCGGTTCTCACTAATTATTTTTTAAATAATTAAAATCGGATGTTTTTATTAGGCAGATTCACTCGTTTGGGGGTCTTGTCTTCAGCAATGACAATTAAAGCTTCGCAAAAATAGAAAACAAAAAATTGGCCACTGCCTCCATCTTTCCAGAACCCTTCCTATTCATGGATTAATTTCTCTTTATTCCCCAAAGATTTTACCTGTAGAATCTTTAGGGCTTAACACAGGAGATTCAGTTACCTTTTTTTTTATTATTCACTTATCTTATGTTCTCATATAATTATAGTAGAAGAATTTTAACCACCCAAAACACCATCTAAAAACATATAAATGTAATTTGCAAGAAAACTCTTGACAGGTCCCTTTGGACCTGTTTGATATAAGCTTAGTAACAGAATGCATTTTAAAGTGAGTCTATTTTTTCCGGCTAAAATGTTGCATTTACTCCGTATTTGTGTAAGAATGTGTTTGCTCTCTCCCGGGGACCAGACTTCATCATCCCCCATGTTTCCTCTGGGGTGTAGCTCTATAATGGCTCAGTGGTTTTGATGACTTCCCAGTGTCCTTGCTCATGGAACACAAGATCTGGAGAGACTAAAGCAAGGGCAAACGCAGGAGAAGAATTCCTTGAGAACATTGGTGTTTTCAATGCTAAGCCTGTAAGGAGTTGGGAGTAGCAGTATCTAGAGAGCTTAGCAAACTTGGGAAGAAATAGAAATTAAATACCTCATCTGATGAGCAAATGATGTTCTTAAGGTGGACAGAGCGTGTCGCGTGCAAAGAATTCCATTTCTCTCCTTTCCAGTTCATCTTTCCCTCCACCACTAGATATGCCCTTTCAAAATACAGCCATGATTGGGTCAGAGCTCTTCATGAAACCCTTCTGACTTTGTCATGAGAGCATTAGCCTGGCACGCAAGCCCTTAATGTTGAGCCTTCCCAGCCTCATCTACTATGGTTGTCCCTCATACTCTGTCCTCTAACCACATTGAACTTTTCCCCCAATTCACCATGATTTGCTCTCTCCCATGTCTTTGCACTGGCTGTTTTCTTTGCTTGGTGAAATCCCACCCATTTGTCAAATCGCAGCTTAAATCCAGTCTCCAAAGGGAATGCTTCTGAGTGCCTAAAGCTCATATAGTCATGTTCTCCCTTGTTTCTGTGCACTTTGAAACAGGTCTCTATGTAGCACTGTATGCCCTCATACGTAATTATTTTTTGGTATGTCCATTTCCTCTGTTGATCCTAAGAAGGAGTATATCTGTTGAGAAGAACTCTGGATGGTTAACTCATTGTTACCAGTGGTCTTTCACACAGGCTGAATTTCAGGGAAAAGCCACAGGCTGAACAGTCAGCCTGTGTGCTGTGTCTCTGTTGGCTGAGCCCACTTTTATAAAGGAGTTATTAATCATCTTTCAACTAATGAGCTGAGACCTGCCCTGTCTAATGAGAACCGCACAGCTATATTCTCATTTGCATATTTATGACTAATCAGACTGACTCCTTAAAGACTAATCAGAATGCTAGAAGTCAACCAATCAGGACAGTGCAATTTGAACCAATCAAACTGTGCAAATTAAAAGTCCTCATTTGCATAGAAATAGACCAATCAGGGACCAGGCTGGGCACTCTCTCTATATAAGCCAGTCTTTCCTTTGTGTTAAGGGAGTGCTCTTTCAGTTTCCTCAGGAGACTGTCCCAATTTGCAAACTTTTCCTGAATGGTCTCTCCTACCACACCCCAGATTGGGGATTCCTATTAGCATTGGATTGGGAAGAGCAAACTTTTTGTGACTTGCCTGTATTATTTAGTGATATACTCAAAAGGTAGGAAACGTATTTTATAAATTTTATTTACCCCAGTGTTTTAAAAATAGTGAAAGAATTAAAAAATGAATGAATAAAGCAACCCAGCACAAAAGTCCAATAATAGTTTCTAGACATGATGGGATATTAAGGAGGATGAATCCTTTTTCCACGTTATCTGAACTATTCTACTCACTGAGCTATTTTGTAGAGGGTTTTCTGGGAACAGATAACAGCTCCCCTGGGAAAGACTCTCTGTTCCCAGAAATATAGATGCCCCTTGATAGGTTGAGAGAGACCTTCCAGGTTGTTGACTTTTCCCATCATGCAAATTTACTGAAGAGAAACCAGAATCCCAAGGTATCCTCCATAAGAATGGAGAGGAACTGTGTGGGAGAAAACAGGGCACAGAAATTCTTTGCAGAAAAAAATCACAGCTGTGTGGGCCGGGGAATTCTTCCACTTAAGAGTCATCTGCTCTGGAATGTGCAAGGGGAAATAGTCTCAGTAGGTCCTTGACTCAGCAAGGCCTGGAATTGATGTTTGGGGCTGTTCTGCAAGGTCCGGGGGCATTTCGATTCACAGCGGTCTGAGCCCAGTTGCACACGCCGGCGGGTATCAGTACAAGCCTTAAATCAGAACCACCCGTTACACCCCCTCCCCCTCCCTGGCTCTGAGTCCTCCCCCAGCCTGCCCCCTCCCCTGCAGGCTCATTAAGGCCTTTCCCAGTGCAGAGACACTGCATTTTGGGGACTGGTGGAGTGTTTGATATTTTCCACTCTGCGTGTCAAGGGCATTTACAGTCGGCGTCAGAATGTTATGTCGGTCTGAGGAGGCACTTTGAAGTGTTTGTGGTAGAGGCCACATGTGCAGGCAAGATGTGCTGCCTCCCCATCCCAGAGGTTCCTGCTCCGTCTTTCCCAGCATCATGTGACAATGAACAACATCGCTTAACCCTTTACTTCTTGGTGTGGCTGCTTATGATTAGTCTTAATATTACCATTTGAAAAAGCCACTTCCTCCTCCTCCATCTCAGCTTTCGAAATGGTCTGGAGGCCTCTCCTCTTGCCTCCTGGTCACCCCTGATTGGCACCGTTTTGTGTCTGTTTTTGCTACTACTCTACACGGACTCACGTGTAAAAATGTATTTCCAGAGATTATACGCATTGCAGAGGCATACATGGTAATACTGCCCAGATGGTACAAGCCATGGACACTTTCAGGCCTACCCAGAGCCGATTCAGAGATGCTTGGCCTTATCCAGCAGCAGGCTGCCCCCAGATAGAGCCATTGGCTTTTTCAGTTTACTAAATGGTAAGTCACAGGTGGACCTGCAGAAGTCGCTTGGGTATTCCAGCAAAGTCTGGAGACCTGAAATCCTGAAGAAGAAGAAGGGGGGAGGGGACAAAAAACAAAAAACAAAAAACAAACAAACAAACAACAACAACAAAAAAATATATATATATATGAGAGACTTTAGAGGAAACATAATCAGCTTGCCTAAGTGTCTTACATAGCTATGTGTTTGGCTCATGCAACAGAGTACAGCTGAGACTGATGACTTGCAAAGCTTTTCGGCTTGGTTCGGCAGTGGTTCGGCAGTGGTTCGGCAGTGCTCTGCTCTCAGCCAGTCTGGAAAGGTCTTGGAGTTGGCAGGATGGGCTGGTGGAGACAGAGTGCTCCTCTCAGAGAGACTGGGCGTCAGTTTCTCTTGGGATCAGTTGTATTCACAAAGCCCTTGGCAATGCAGTGGGAACAAAAGAATTTTTAATGGACATAAGTCATTTCAGGCACTCCAATACTGAGACCTTTTGGCAACAATACCTTGGACACTACTCCATCACCTAGAAGGGTCTCTGGAGGTATTTATTATATATGAAATTATCCTCTGCAGTTATAGCCATACATCTTTATTTTAATTTAGGGATCTGAAGAAAGGCAGAGACCTGCTTTAATATTAGGCTATTCGATACTGATAACAGTATGATGTGTCAGGCACGGTGCGAGGCGATCATAGGCTAGGTAAAGTTTTATCTAATGTATGTCTCAGAATAATCCTCAGAGGTAAGTAACTATGAGCTGCATCTGACACTCAGAGAAGTTAGTAACGTGTACAAGGTCATGTTAGAAAATGGAGAACCTGAGCCACAGATCCCAAATGCCTCAAGTCTAATTAATATCTGTGGTACTAACCACTCAATAGCACGATTCTGCTTATTCAAGGTCAGGGGGAGTGACCTTTTGATCTCCTAAGACAACCCCTGTGATGCTGCCTGCCCTTAACCCATATTTTCTGCAGCTCTGTGTCAGGACTGTTTCACAAATGCCTCCTGAATGAAGGAATGAGCAAATGGCCTGTGACCAGCCTGGGAATGACGGCGTAGCCCAAGGCGACATCTCTCAATGTCTGTAATGCGAGCCTACCCTGGGCATCCCCAGCACAAACAGGACATTTTCCCAAAGCACCCAGGACATTCAAATCCTTTGGAGCCAGAGATCCATGTTTCTCTGTCCAAATCCCTCTCAGACAGCTGGAACTCCCAAGCTCCCTACACTGCCTCCTCCCTGTGCCACAGGCTCTACCTGGCCGGCCAACAATTGGCGCGAAGAAAACAGGTTGAAGAGCAGAGCGCTGACTTCCATAGCTTGTTAGAATAACTTTGCTGTTCGTATTTGCTGTGCATGGGGTCAAGGTCTTTCCTAATAAGCAGGGCGTTTGCACTTCTGTGAAGAGCCTTACTGAAGTTAGAAGAATGAAGTGACCAAACGGAGGGGGTTAGCAGTGTTTTGCTGTAAAGGTGTCTAATCTTATAAATTGTTCCCAGAAAGGCAGCTAGCATGGGATTAGGGAAGGGTATGCCATTAGTTTTTTTGTTTTTGTTTTTTGTTTTTTACATTGATTGAAATGAGAAACCTTTCCGGTCGCTGTGTCCTAGAACTAAAATGTTTGATATGGAGTAGTGTCTAAGACATATTATCCCTAAAAAGCTCCTTTGGCCCAATGCTGAACCATGCTGTCATTAAGAATTGCTATGAGTCCCATCTGTGCCTTTATGGAGACCCCAATCCAGTTATTTCTTTTTTTCTTCTTTACCAAGTGAGAGAAGGGGAGATAGAGAGGCAGACTCCTTCTTGTGCCCTGGTTGGGATCCACCTGGCAACCCCCATCTGGGGCCGATGTTCTGCCCATCTGGGGCCATGCTTACAACTGCACTATTTTTAGTGCCTGAGTTGGAGACTCCACAGAGCCATCCTCAGCTCTTGGGGCTCATGCAGTCAAACAGATTGAGCCATAGCTGCGAGAAGAGAAGAGAAGAGAAGAGAGAGAGAGAGAGAGAGAGAGAGGTAGAGAAGCAGATAGTTGCCTCTCCTGTGTGCCCTGAACCAGGAATCAAACCTGTGACATTCACATGCTGGGCAGATGCTCTACCACTGAGCCAACCAGCCAGGGCCCAGTCATTTCTTTGTAAGTCTTCTTTATACTGCTCTCTCTGCTTAACAGAACTAATTTATTTTGCCTCCAATGTACCGGAAAGAAAGAGATATGTGTTTCTGTTGCTGGATGGATTCATCTAAGTATTTTTATTTGTTTTAGAGCTGAGTTGGCAGCTGATTCTCACAGGAGAGGCGATTGGCAGCTAAAACAATTTTAAATTCAGCATTTGTCATGATTCAGCCTACCCATAAACCTACAAAAAAAAACCCCAAAACTTAAAGGTCAAAACCAACAAGACTAAGATCTGCTTGTTTCTTAAATTAAATCTGCTTGTGTCTTAAATTTAAGACAGTTGGTGGCCTTTTGCCTGTTAGTCTGTATTACTACTAAGGCATTTAATTTTGTCCTTATTCTTTTATTGTTTTTCATTTTCCTCTAAGGTTTTCTGTTAATGTCTTTTCTTTCTTCTTCTTGCTTCATATTTTCCCTTGCTCACTGACTCATGTCTTTCACTCTTGACATCCCTGGTTTTTCTCACTTGACGTCGTACGCAGATTTGGAGGAGGGTGGGGAGCCCGTGGGAGATAAGGCGCGCTATGAAAGAACCTTCATGTCAAATCTCTGTCTGTGGCACTGTCCTCTTCTGGGTCAGGAAACTCCCGGTAGCTTCTGCCTGAGCATCTGCCACTCTTTTGCTAGATCTTTCCTTCTTCTTCTTCATCTTCATTGTTTTTCTCCTTTTTCCACTCTTTTCCCCCTTCAATTTCCTCTGCTTCCTTTCCAGAGGTAATAAAGATAGCTACTACTCACTGAGCACTGAATCAATGCTAAATATAATATTGAGCCTTTTAAATGATGTCATTTGATCATAACTGGAATCCTAAAAAGTAAGTGATTTTCTTAGTACAGGTGAGGGAACAAGGCCTCGCCTGAGCCAGTGAGCGGGTCGAAGAGGATTCCACCCGTTCTGCTCCATTCCATGCTGTCTCTATAGATCAGGTCTCCATTCTCCACTCTCCCCTGGTCTGAAGGTTTGTTTTGCTTCTTATTACCTAGTCGATCAGCAAATATAGTTAACGTTGTTTTCTTGCTCCAAGAATTGCTATGCTTTTAAATGTACATACACAAAAATCTATCATTGCTAAGTTTTGGGGATAGAAGAGAAGTTTAAAGTGTGACTTCAAAGCTCTATCTCGATTGGAATGCATTTATTATTATTTTTTACTTCCTAATTCTGAGATACTAAAGAAATACATTTTGGAAATATTGTTCTTTCTTTCTTTCTTTTTTAAGTAAAAAGAGGGGAGATAGACACAGACTCCCACATACACCCTGGCCAGGATCCACCTGGCATCCCCTGTCTGGGTCAATGCTCAAATCAACCAAGCTATTTTTAGCGCCTGAGGCTGATGCTTGGACCAACTGAGCTATCTTCAGCTTCTGGTGTTGATGCTCCCAATCAGGCCACTGGCTGTGGGAGGGGAGGAGGGAAAGTAGGGAAAGTGGGTAGAGGAGAGAAACAGATGGTCGCTTCTCTTGTGTGCTCTGACCAGAAATCAAACCTGGGACATCTATACACTAGGCCAGGGGTCTCAAACTCGCGGCCCGCGGGCCGCATGCAGCCCGCCGAACAATTTTGTGCGGCCCGCAGACTAATCCACGAAGTTCAAAATATTTTGGATAAAATTAAGAAAGCCTAGGGGCCTACTTGTATTTTTCATTTCTCTAGCATCCTAGCTAGATATTAGCTTAGTTAACAGCAGTTGTGATGCGAACTACAGTTTCTGGTCGTTTTGTGACACTGAGTAAACTGCATGTACGATTGTGCTTGTTGTACTGATTTTTTTTTGTTTTCAACTGCAGTGAGAAAAGTGTTGCGTAACAGTTGCCTTTTGTAGACCTAGTGCGGCCCGCCGAACGGCTGTGATCTTGCTCTGCGGCCCACATGCTGAGTTGAGTTTGAGACTCCTACACTAGGCTGACACTCCATCCATGGAACCAGCTGGCCAGGGCTGGAAATATTCTTATATTCCATGTTTACTCACTTCTCTTTAGCTTCTTATCTACTATTTAAATTATACACTAAATTTTTCTTTTTTTTTTTTTTTCTTTTTTTTTTTTTGTATTTTTCTGAAGCTGGAAACGGGGAGAGACAGTCAGACAGACTCCCGCATGCACCCGACCGGGATCCACCCGGCACGCCCACCAGGGGCGACGCTCTGCCCACCAGGGGGCGATGCTCTGCCCATCCTGGGCGTCGCCATATTGCGACCAGAGCCACTCTAGCACCTGGGGCAGAGGCCAAGGAGCCATCCCCAGCGCCCGGGCCATCTTTGCTCCAATGGAGCCTCGGCTGCGGGAGGGGAAGAGAGAGACAGAGAGGAAGGAGGGGGGGGGTGGAGAAGTAAATGGGCGCTTCTCCTATGTGCCCTGGCCGGGAACAGAACCTGGGTCCCCCGCACGCCAGGCCGACGCTCTACCGCTGAGCCAACCGGCCAGGGCCTGAATTTTTCATTTCAGTAACTTTAAAAAATTTTTTATTGAAGTGAGCCATGTATTTTTCAGATGTCAGTTCCTTTTCATGATATCTTATTTATTTGTCTTTATCTTTGTATGCTTTTAGCATAATCACTTTATAGTTCCTATTATTATCCAGTTATCTCAAGTTCTCAAGGATTCCAAGCTTGCTCTCTGCCATATTAGCCAACCTTTGTTCATGGCAGATTGTTTCTTTGAATGTTTTATAATTTTTAATAGAAATTTAGAGTTGAATAGGTTTTTCTGTTTTGTTTTGGGTTTTGTTTGTTTGTTTTTGAGACTCTTTTGTACCTGTGGTTGGAATTCTAGAATAATTTGGATCTGCCAAGTGACCCAGGAGTATCACCAGCCCTGGACCAACTTTACTATTACTTTCTAAACTTAGGGTTTTCTAGATCAAGTAGATCGTGTAATTCTAAACCTCAAACACCTGACAGAGAAGAACGGCATATTATAAATTCCCAGGAGAGACTCTATTGTCCTCCAAAAGCCCTGACAGTTGCATACAAACTTCTTTCCTGTGTCTGTATACCTGTGGTACGTTTTCCCCAGTTTATTCTTTAATTAAACCTTTGCAATTCTGTATTTAGGTAGATGGTCTTTGTTTTAAGTTCCATCCTTACATACTCCCCAGGCATCATCATCTGTCTCTGTAAGGCCAATAGATACTAAGTCCCTAGTCTAATTAGGACACACTCCACACACACACCTTCTACCATTTTTCCTTTCCCCACTGGTTTTCAGTCTCCCTTCTCATTCTGACACCTGTGCGGATGGCCCATTCTCAGCTGTGGGAGGGCATGTGCTATAGTTTATCTTGCATTTCTATATTTTTGTATTAAGTGGGTTTACAGATTATTTAATCCATCAATTTACTAGAACTGTAAGTATCTTATTCAATATCTTAAAACCAATTTTAAGTTGAGATAGGATGGGCAATGTTCATGAATTCCATTTTATGTTTATTAGAACAAAGTAACAACATCACACATTCCTGTGCTACTTCTTTCTGACTGTATTTATTTTTCATAAAAATCAAGAAGACTTACCTATCCTACTTGATTTCCCACTGTTAAAAGAATTTCCAAAGCGTTGAAATTACCGGTATGAAGGTAACTTGCTAGAATATCAACTATTCATTTAATCTCATTCTATATTGATACCCAGAGGCTGCCCAGGTTGAATTTTAAGACCTTCAAAGTTACATAATCTTGGAGAAGTACCGTAATATATGAACAAAAAAATCACATCTATCCCAAAAGTTTATTAAAAGAGATAAATGAAATAAGAAGGCAATATATTTAGTCCAGTGCCTGGTCATAGTAAGCATAGAGTAAAGGTAGGTAATGATAATAATAGTAGTACTGTATTAGTGTAGTATTTGGACACCCAGATTCCTGATGCTGAAAAGTTTTTAGTGTTTAAATTAATTAACATAAGGAGCAATCTCTGAGAAAGGTCCTTGGTACTTTGTGGGCACATGTCAGTTTCTTTCCTCTCTTTATTATTGGCACAAATCTAGGTTTGTTACCAGATTGGTTTGTATCTTCAATTAGGTATAAAGAAGGAAGTTAGTAAATAAATTCAAGCTACTCAAAACTAATCACTAAGAGTTATTTGATCATAAGCAAGATCTTTGATGGAGTAATTATGCTGATTCTGAGGAAAGCGGTCATTTTCTTGGCTGTGCTCTAAGCAACACACTTAGGAATTGTTCACATAAAAGCCTTGGCTAGTAGTTTTGTCTGGTGGCCTGGAACTGATTCTAATATTGGAAGGGTTATAAAGCAGTATTGTACATGGCAGGCTGGCTACTCAGCATAACTCAGCACATGCACAGACTATTCCAGAAGGTGAGACCAAGAGTCTTGGGCAATAGTCCATATCGATTCAACATTTTATGGTATCAATTCCAGTAGAATTCATCTCAGAATACTTCATTTAGTTCCCACTTTTATCTCACATATTCTGGTACAAATAGAATGACTCTCTGCCAATATATCATATGTATGTGTGTGTGTGTGTGTGTGTGTGTGTGTGTGTGTGTGTGTGTGTGTATACACACACACATATATGTATTCCCCCCCCCTCAGAAAGTGGAGAATTGACATAAAGTTTTAGGCAGTGCATCCCTTTGACCTGATGTAATTTTCCCCAAAAACCTTTGCTTAGCAAACAAAGAGGGAATGCCTTTTCTGGTATGGAGTAGATCAGTGAGACTCTAAGGGAGTTAAATTGCTTTTCACCATAATGGAAAAGGAGACAAAGTATTTCTGGAAGTTGTTTCTGTTTAGGAAGACATTTCTTTCCTAGGTGTGTATGCAGATCACACTGCTTAGTCTCAGCATCATGAATGTGGGTTTATGTTGTTGAGTTGTCCTTCTCATATGCTGGCCACGAGTCACCAAGCCTAAAGCAAATTAATTAAAAAATCAACTTACACTTTTTTACCAAGAAGGTGGCTTACTTTCTGCAAGAAGTTAGCTAAGCAGCTACTACAAGTATGTGAACTAATGCAGAATAAAATCCAATATATATAACTCTGTATTTTAATCTTTACACCATTTATCCCACCCTTTTATTTCTTATCATGTCTCTTGACTCTTCTTCTTTTTAGTTAAGATAACATCACCTTCTATAACCCCAAATGTGATAAAAATTACCCTATAAAGTCTAAATAAAAATGTTCTTAACACTGTCCAGATCTTGTCCAAGCTGTGATTCAAGTTAAGGACTCAGGTTCATTTTGTCTCATGTCTGCCGTCTTCCACGTGTGGCTTCAAAGTTACTCTGTCCATCTGCATCACCCTGTATAAAGGACAAACCATGGAGGTTGAAGCACAGGATATTTTATGGCCAAATATTGAAGTAGTATACGTCACTTCTGCTCAGAGGCCACTGGATGAAAGCCAATTACTGTATAAGACATGGATTTAATGGAGGCTGGAAAACATACTCTAACTGCCAGCCCAGGAGGAAGAGTAAATGGGTTTGGCCAAGAGCTGGCCAGTGTTAAATCACACTACCTTTGTTTCCTCATCAATCAGTTTAAAGTGGAAAGTGTACAGTTGTCCTTGGGAGGCTACAGTTCCCATTTCTAGCTTTTTGCAAGCTGACGGAAGTGGGGGTTTTTTGTATCCTAGAAGTCAGAGGAATTCATCTGCATGCAGAAGTTTCTTGTAGCTCTATGTGTGTTCTAGTCTTTACAGTCACCCATTTTAGATCAGGAGCCAAGACCAAAAGACACAGAGAGAGAAGTGGAAGCATGACCTCACCACATGTTAGTGGAGGCATAGAGAAGGGAGCCCGCCTGGGTTTGCTAAAGTACAACCTAGATTTGGCTGTTGATCTTTCACTCAGGGGGTATGATAAATGGATTCAAAAACAGGGCCAGCTGAGTCATTACAAACAAACTTTAATTATCTCTGTATAGACTGAGATGATTACTTTTAATACTTATAAACTAATTAGAACGTTTTCTGGACCTCTGTAGATATCTACTCTATTTTTGGATGAACATTTTTTCTGCAGAAGTCAGTTCACGTACTGATGTGAAGCTGGATCAGTTTGGCTTCCTAGCAACCTGAGTTCACTAAGGCTGGGTCGTGTAAATTCTGGAGCACTGACAGGCTGGTATGACATCACAGTGTTAAAGATTCAGAGGCCAGCCTAACTGAGGCCTCATTCACAGCAAAGCTGGAGGTGCGTCCCACTGATGCCCCCCGACTTTGGCTTCCCAGCTCGACACCCCGAGATTCTGGGGCCCCCAAATGAAGCAAGGTACCCTCACTTTCCTGCAAAAGAAGCACCTGGAATTTTAACACACATTAGTAATATGTACGGACAAATATTAAATATCTTAAATGGCTGGGAGAGGATGATTTGTATATTTGCGCTACGGCTTCATGCTTATCTTCTTAGCTTCAGTAAAGCACTTTGACAGGCTTCGTGGAGAGGTGAGGAGGGGCAGCAGTAAATAAGTAGCCTAGGTAACTGTAGTGTTGTTGTGTGAAGAGATGAGAAATATTGGTCCAAGGATAAGAAGTTGTTATGCAGGATAACTTCTGGAAATCGAATATACAGCATGGTGACTGTGGTTAACACTGTATCGTACACTTGAAATGTTCTAAGAGAGTTGATCTTACATGTTCCCACCATTTAAAAAAATCAACTTTGAGATGATGGATATGTTAATTAGCTTGATTGGGATAATTTCTTCATAACGTATGTGTATATAAAAAATCATACTGCACACCTTAAATATATAGAATTGTTATTTGTAAATTATACCTCAATATTTTAGTTGTATCTAACCAAAATATATGGCATGATAGTAGTATTGAAGCAGAAATCTAAAGAAGGGAAAACAAGCAGTGCCGGAGAGAAATGGATTATCCTTGCCGGGCAGTATCTAAGAGGGCGCATAGAAGAAGTACTTCAGCTGGATGGGTCTTGAAGGAAAATTGGGTTACAGATGGTGAAGATGATGCAAGAAAATTTATGTGGGCAAAGAGGCAAAAATAAGCAAGGTCATAATGTTTGGAGAGCAATGAGTAACCCGATTCCATGGAAGCAATTCAGCCATTATTCAATAAATATTTATTCAGTGCCTATTATGTGTCAGATACTATTATAGGCATTTGGGAGAAATCAAGGAACAAAGCAAATTATATTCAAACAAAGCAAGACAAAAATGCTGACTTGAATCCCTTTAGAGGCAGGCGGAACGTAGAGAAAGGAAGAAGGCAACAGAAGGGTTGAAGTCAGGATATTGAGTGCTTTGACTTCTTTGCTAATAAGCTGGAGAGGCTGAATCTAGACTGTAGATGGGGAAGTCCTTGCATACAGGTGAAAATGAAAGCCCTGGGAGAATGGGGGCCCATTGAGAGAAGACACCAAGGAAAGCGTTTTGAGGAACACCAATGTCAATGAGGAGGCTGAGACGAGCTGGTGGGATAGACTGAAAAGGAGCTGTTAGAACACAAAGTTCCGGAAGGCAGGGATAGTACTGGTTTTTTTACTACTGAATCAATCACCAGTGTCCATCACCGTGATGGCAAACCTTTTTATAAAAACCGCCCACTTTTACAGTGCTGGTCAACCTGGTCCCTCCCGCCCACTAGTGGGCACGCCAGCTTTCATGGTGGGCGGTAGCAGAGCAGCCAAACAGCGCCGCAGTTGGCCCACCATGAAAGTTGGCATGCCCACTAGTAGGCAGGAGGGACCAGGTTGACCAGCATTGCAAAAGTGAGTGGTTTTTATAAAAAGGTTCGCCATCACGGGTCTAGCACACACTCTCACCACAGTAGGTGCACATTATTCTTGTAAATGAATGAATTATTGAAAGAAACCAGATCTCAGAGAGGGAGAAGACTTTAAGCAGTGAGCAGAAATTTAATATTCTTCCCAAATGCTCAATTAGATAAGTGAATATACTGGTTATTCTGTTTGCTTCATTGACCCCCAAATAAATTCATTATCCATCCTTCTCTGCCCTGTTCTCTACTCCCTAGAAAACTGACCTCTATAAACTGCATTTTTCTGGGCTTTGGTGCCCTTTGTTAAGTTTGGGTTGACCAATGGGAGACACCAGCAGATTGATGTCAAAGGGTAAGAGTAGAGAGAAGTATGAAATGTCTCCTCTCTCTCCCTGCTGGTCAGTGGCTTCAGCCATGGTTGATGTTCCTGTGCTCATATCAGATCACTCTTACCAGATCACTTCAGGTTTCATTTGTTTCTAATAAATGTCCTCTTTCCATTTACTGCTTCAGTCCTTCCTTTTCTGTCCTGGCTGGTCAGGGAACACCTCGTCACTCCTGGTTGGCTCCCGTAACCTCCCCACAGGGTTACTCCACTAAAATTCCCTTCATTAAAATTAAACCCTTTTATGTGTTCTTTTCTACTGTAATCGTGGCTGATGTAGTAATTAAAAACTTTAAAGAGATCATTCATGATGTAGGGATACCGTTGATGACCAAGGGTGGGGAATCTGAACCCAGGTGGGATAAATCAAATCAGTCAATAGTAATATGAAAGTTGAAGCTGTGAGTGGAGACCTTTTCTTGTGAGTAATATGAGGGTGACTGAGAGGAGAAATCACACGATGTGAAGAAGGAAGGGCAAGGGAAGGTTTTTGAGGGTTTTTTTTAGGATGGGAAACAATTCAGCCTGTAAACATGGTGAATGAAATTAGCTGGTAAAATAGAGAATAGAAATGTAAGTCTCAAAGATGATGACTAATGGAGCACTTCTCCGGAAGAGTCAGACTCAAGAGCATTGACTAGAACCTATGAAAGAGTAGGGACTTATTCTGTAACAGGAAAGAAAAGTGTCAAGTTGGTGGAGAACAGAGATGGAATTGGCAATGAAAATATGAATGCAGAGAAAGACTGTATCTGGGGGCCCCTGCTTTCTGTATAACATCATGTAGTAAGATTTGCTAAGAGAGTCTTAGGAGACTGTTTAAAATTTGAAGAAACGGAAAAAGGGAATAGTTTAGAATGTGGAGTTTAACTTCATTCTACAGAACAGTATTGGATTGGAGACAAGGAAAACTGTTTTTGTATTCTTGATCTTGCAACAATGAGCAGAATGGATTAGAGAAGAAGAAAACCAACATATTCGTGGACATTGCAATAGTCTAGGGCAAGAGTTAATGAGGGTCTGTCTGACCTGAGCAGAGAAAAGTGAGGCTGAGTGAGGATGCTGAAGAAAGTTGACTTGTGCATTTATTGATGCTTTGTGTTCAGCACTATAGAAGACACAGTAGAGATTTCACAAAGAGCAGAAAATACACTTCCTGCCTTCCGGGAACACTGCTATCTGGGAAAGTACAGATAAAGGGCAAAGACTAGATGGAGCAAAGTAAAGACTCTTGAATGAAAGGAACCAGGTCTCCTTGGAGAGATACTTGATGCTAGAGCTGGGGCAGGTAAAATAGAAGATGAGCCTGGAACACCTTGCGGTACCAGAGAAGAAGTGCTCACCAAGCCAATAGACGGGGACATGTCAAAAGGATGCCCATACCTAAAGCATCTCCCACTGGCTGGAGTTGGAACAATTTAGTCAACAAAAATAAATAACATAATATTGGATGATAACTCAAAATATAAAATAAATATGAATAGACATTGATATAAATGATTGATTTAAAAAGGAGGAGAAAAGTCAAATTTTTCTTACAGAATTCTAAATGATCTAGGCTTAGTGGCTTATTTCTGAAGACTAGAACAGAGAAAAAGAAAATAGTAACTTTATGCTGGAGAAACCTGGCCGCAGGACATTAACCAAGGGATGGAGGTTAACATCGCCGTAATGTCATCTGGATAGCGTATACTCTCAGTATGATGGGGTTGAAAGGGCACTTCACCTCTGTGATGGCCTTCCCAAAGCACATATCTCCAGTCTCTTCTTGAGAAAGATATTAGACAAACTCAGATTGAAGGACATTCTATGGGATCTCTTGCCAGTATTCCTGTGGACTGTCAAGGTCATTAAAAAAAAGAAAGAAAGAAAGATTGAGAAACAGTCACAAATCAGAGGAGACATGACAATTAAACGTAGCATGCTGTCCTGGGTTGAATCCTGGAACACAAAGAGGACCTTAATGGGAAAAAGGATAAAATTCAAATAAAGCCTGGAGTTTAGTTAATTGAAAAAAATAAAAAAAGTTAATGGTCTCTATAGTCTCTTCCAGCTGGTAGCTATAAGAATAGCATTTATTATCTAATTGCTTCATAACCATACTCATATTGCTTATGAAGAGCCAAGAACACACAAAGTAAGGGGACCATGAGAGCAGGGTAGAAGGCTTTCATCAACATGTTTCTTTCGTAACTTCCTGGAGTTGTGTGTTTCGATGATGTAGTGTGTGGTTAGCTCAAAGCAATATTTTAGGCCATAAAGAAGTATTTAGGTGAAAGTCTCATGTTGGTTAATATCCCGCGCCAACCTTCACCTCTGCCTTAGTGAGGACAGCCTCAAGTGAGCCGGCAGGTAACACCCACTTGCAAGCCTGAGTGCTTGAGTCTCCTTGGCAGGGCCATCACCCCAGAGCACACTCTGAAACTGTTGCTATGGTGATGGTCACGGTGACAGGGCTACCTCTGGCTCATTTGATTTTCCTGGACAGTTTCTTTATGGAGCCCCAATGTGAAATCATGCTGGCCCTGATTCATGACATTTTCCTGAGACTTTATAATGTTTCTTTTTTCTAAATAAGCAATTTCAGGTCAGGTAAAAATGTGAGTAAATCATGCCTGGCTCTTGTTCCAGATGTATTAATTTCTGTTCATTCCTTTTTTCCCCCCCTTTCATGGCTTTGGGACAATAAAAATAAGCAGTGCCTCCACTCTGGAGCCTTTCTGAGTATGCAATGTATAAACGGTATACCGTGTAGGGAGCAATATTTCCCTACCTTGGTCATTACCAACCTTAGCGTTTTCTCTGGCAATTATCTGAAACAGCAAGAACGTGGAGTAATGATTTTGGCACACTCAAGACCCTGGGAGGATCAAAGAGGCTGATGTGACAGTTCATGAAACCGGGAGGAAGCAGACCGTCCCCCACTGCCAACACTAACACAGCCCTGCGCTGGAGAGTCTGGGAGAGTCCAGTTGCCAAGTGTCTGCCTGCATTTTCTCTGAGGGGCCAGACCCGGAGCAGGTTGGGAAATCATGGCTTTTATCAAGCGGACACCAAGGCTCTCTTTGAGGATGGCCAAAGTCTCACTCACTGCTGGTAACTGCAACACATGTGGTCTTTTCAAGAGAGGACATGAATATTTTCATTAACTGGGAAAGAAGTTACCCACCTAAGATTTTATTTATTTGGGATACTTAGGGCAGGGCTGAAAGGAGCAGGAAGTTGGTAAAGAAATTAAAAGAGAGGGCTCTGCAGACAGACTGCCTGGGTTCTAATCCTTGCCCTTTCCTGTACCATTCTGTGTAACTTGAGCAAATTTTCTAAGCTCCCTGCCTCAGTTTCCCCATCAGTAAAATAAAAATAATAATAGTATCCAAGTAACAGGATTGCCCTGACAATTAATAGATATACTTATAGCACTGCCTGGCCCGTGTTAAGTCCTCAGTAATGTCAGCTACTAATATTATTTTCATTTTAGTCATTCTTATTCACGAAAGAAAGTAAGTAGGTTTTGTGATGTCCTATTAGCTGACTGTTCATTTTTCAAATATTCACTGAGGGCTTCAAATGTGCTAGTCATTGTGCTAAGCACTGTATGTAGATTACTGTTTTTCAACCACTGGTCTGGCAGAAATTTCGTGCCAGTCCATGGAAGAGTTGACCACCCCAATAACCTTCTTACAACATCAGTGTGGGTAACTCTTTTATGGACCGGCATTGGTCCGTGGATCTGCTGTGTAGATAATTCAGGAACAGACAAGTTCAGTTCTTTGCCATTAAGAATTTATATTCCGGTGAAAGAAATAACAAAAATGTGCACAGAAGAATACACTACACAATAGAGTGGTTTTTCCTCTGGAGTGGCAGTGATTATAAAGTACTTTAGAATTTCAAAAGAAGTGGTGAATCACCTGGTAAGAGGGCCGGGCCACTCTTTATAGAGGAGGTAGCAGCTGGCCAAACTTGAATATCCAGTGGAGTTTTTTGTTTTAATGGTGGAGACCGGTGCAGGTGTGGGTGGTGGCAGGTAGAGAAGGGAAGGGAAGGCTCAAGGCAGATGAAACGACAGCGACAGGAGAGTGACGTTCAAACCCACGGCTTACCCCAGGGGTTCTCGGTAAAGAGATGTCCACAAAAGAAGGAAGGAAGGGCTCGGCGGAGGGCTCTGAATAGACTTGGCCAAAGAGTTCACATTTTTATTTCATTAAGAAATTGGGCCTCTTTAGGAATAAATTAGTAGTGCTATGAATTTTGGATTAGAAGTGTGTTCCAGAAACTGACTCTGAGACAATATCCTGCCATATTGCTAACCCTTTGCCATACAACACAGAAAGATACTTCCATCATTTAAAAATGTCAGTATAGAGGTACTAAAAAAAAATAAAAATGCAATTCAACAAAATAACAAAAACACTAGTTCCTCAGATGTTGTGTGTTATGGATTTTACAAGTATAGAGGGTACTTTTACCAAAGGTTTTCCAGAGCATGCTCCGATTAAACTGAATAACTTTCATAAATGAAGTTTGCCAATTGAGGTTTCTCTTTTAAGAAGTATCTCTTTCCCATAGCTCCACGCACTTTCTTAGTGTAGTGCCGGACTTTGATCTGTGTGATTACAAATAAAATATTTCTTACACAACAGTTTGGCCAAAAGGCCAAGTTATTTCAATTATGCAAATGAATGAGAAGACACCTCAACAAAAATAGGTTTTCCAAATATTCTTTGAAGTTAAGTTCAAAGCTTCACTTCAAATGTAAGCCACAAACTCTACAAATAAAATATCTATATATTGAGGAGGCCCAAATGTTGCATCTACATTATCTTTGTGACACTAAGCAAGAATTTTGGGTCCATTCCTTTCTGTTTGAAAAAGCCTGTCCCATCTTTCCTCTTTCCCACTTTCCTCTCTTTCCTTCCTTCTTTCTATTAGTAAACATTAAATGAGGGCCTCTTCTCTGCTAGACGCGATACCAGCTGCTTCCATATTAGTTTCCATCAGTCCAGGTGTTTTTGTTTGCTTTTCCTGTGAAAGCTTCACTGTCAGTGATAATGGAAAAGAGCTCTGAGTCAAGCGCCATCCCAACTGCTTTATGAGACTCTTCTCTAAAAACTCGCTCTACTAAACAGGCACTATGTACACCTTTTCAGGAAGTTCTCTAGGCATTCCCTGGGGCCCTTATTAACGACCTTTTCATTGCAAAGGTCCCCTCCGAGGAGAGGCTGTGGGGAACGGTGACCTTGGATGTCCATCAGGATTCTTAAGAACTGGATTCCAGTGCAACCTGAAGATTAGCCAATAACTCAATCTGTCTGACCTTTGGTTTCTTACACTGATATTTTATTAATAACACTTGGCTATATGCTGCAAAATAATTAAGGCATACAAATATATGACTAAGCATTTTTAGCTTCTTAGATGAAAACAGCAGTATGAATTATTAAATTAAAAGAACAGAAATTGCAGTAAAGTGAAGATGGAAGAAAATGGTACTGATTGACTCCCACATCCTTAAGGAGCTAAGAATCAATTTTTTTTTAATAGACAACTCTGTGACTGGCAAGTAGCCCATTAAATAAGAGTGATACAATTCTGTGCATCCTACTAATTAATTAAAGAGAGCATTTCATAGCAGAACAGTAATACCTAAAAATCGTCAGGAGATAATATGGGAGGGAATGCTGACCTTCATGCATAGCTGTGAGACTGAACGTCTTTGACCTCAGTTTTCACATCTACAAAATGAGGAAGTTAGACTACAAAATCTAAAGATCCTTGCCAACACAAAAAGTCTAGGATCCTTTAGCCCTCTTGATAATAACCCTCATGTACATTTCCAACCATTAAATTGGAAGTTCTTAGAGTTTAAAATTGGATGATTTCTTTCATTCTTTGGCTCTAGCCCAGTCGAAAACATACCTTTCAATGGGTGAGCCGGAGAACTGGTGTTTTCCCAGGGTTCTTTGTTCTGAGGAGAATTGTACTCTGGTTTGACTTCCTCTGGTTTACTTAGTCCACATTTTACTGACATTTGGCATTCAGCTGCTCTGTGAAACTTACTGCACCACAATCAAAGCTTCAGATGATTTATTATCTAGAGTCCTCTTGAATTTCCAGAGTCTGAGAGAGAGGAAATGGGTGAACAGTCCTAGACCTGAACTCTCCAGCAGCAGCAGAGCCACGGTCATCCTGTCTGTCGCAGAGGAGGGTGCGGCCAGGGTCAAGTATACAGCAGCGCCCAACGACCACCACCGCTTGTATTCAGGTGAAATCAGGTTGAAATGAACAGAAGAGGCTAACTGGATCAGACTCTTGCCTAATAACGCATATATAAAATAAAGTAGATAGATCCATATATATCTATATACATATATCTATTTGGGGTGGGTTTTTTTTTTTAAGTTTTATCCATTCATTTTGCAACACTGTAATGAGCTTATTAGGGAAGACAGTTGGAATTCCTGGGGCTAATGTCATAATAGTATGGAACTCCTGCTCCAAAAGAAATCATATTCTACTGGGAAAGACATGCAGATACAACAGAAGCAACAACAGAACAACAATTGTTACAATTCCATGGTGCGAAGATGGTGAACACAACTGTGCCAATGGGGAAGGGAGAGTTGGAGAGGACCTTTGAGTAGGGGTGACATCTCAGATGCATGTTGCAGTAGCAGTTTTGGAAGCAGACCAGGAAGAGGAGGACGTTCCAAGTAAAGGGAGTGGCCTGCACACGGGGAGGACTGAAAAGAACCTGGCTGTTTGAAGACCTGGAATAATTCAGCAAAGCTGGAGTTCAGGTATCCCGCAAAACACAGTGAACTTCATTCTACAGACTGTGGCAAGCCACTGGAGGATTTAAAGCCAGACAGTGATGTGGTTGGATGTATAAACTGGAAAGGCCAGAAGTGAAGTATTGCTTCCCACTTAGAGAATGGAAAGGAGACCCTGAAAGCCCGCCGCCAGCCCACCAAGGAAAGAGAAATGAGAAGGAAGCTTCATCTTCTACTCTGCGCGCCATCGGCAACACTGAGAAATGGAGCTCAGAACTGGAGAGGCAAACCAGAGCCTCCATTATCCCTGACAACAGACGGAAAAAAGGCAAACCTCACCTCCTGCGGTCACTGCCGATACTCAACTGGGAATCTCATTCTCAGTAGCTACAGATTTCCTTAATCATTCATCCTAACTTAACTTGACACTGGGCTCTCCTGCCTTTCATGGGAAAGGTCTTGGGAGGCTGTAAAGCTGTGTGGTTAGGAAAAGAATGTGCTGCACTAAATGGGGTAGGAGAGGAGCTACAGATTTCCAACTTTCATAGCTTGTCTGCCTGTTCAGTCTGTGCTGCAGCATGCTCTTGAAATCATTTGGGTGGGCCTTGTTTCCGAGGAAATAAAGAGGCCACACAACCTCCCAAGTGAGTGAATGGTTTCCAGATAGTCAAGTGGAGCAGCCTTCTGGCTACACAAGCTGGATGTGCTTGGCGGTCTGTCCGAGTGGCTGGCCAGTATCCTGAGGTTAGCAAAGCAGAAGGCAACTCTTTGGGGAGCTAAAGGACGTGTGCACGTGCCAGTATTTTTGACAAATGCTCCGTTAATTGTTTTCTATGATTCATCTCCTGAGACACCGACTTTGAACCAAGAATTACCTCCTCCCACCATCCAGACCCCGGGGAAACTTCAGAATTACACACATTTGGGCCAAGCTTCCGCCCCGCAGGAAATGGAAGATCAGCCCCTGGGGATGAAAGAACGATGCAGGGCCTGGGAAAGCAGAGAAATCTCCCGAGTGACAAAGAAGACAAACTCACACAAACAAGGCCAGTGAGTTTATATACCAATGCGCGGAACTCAGAATTTCTCATAAGGATACCGGGAAACGGTCATCAGAAGAGGGTTGGGTAAATCGATGACAAAATGTAGATCAACCATCACTGGTAAATAATTTAGTATTTGGAAACCTGAACGTTCCAGGATGGAATTCAACTTGGGATTCAATTACTGGAAATCAGGGCATATACAGTGGGTTCCAAAACAAATCATGCGCGTGTAGAGGTGAAACAAAGATCTCAGCTGTAAAATGGGTGACTTTCACGACTGTTTCCTTCCAGCTCTGGTCCTTTTACAGTTTTTCCTCTGCTTTTGCCCACAGCTTCCCCCAGTTATGTTTAGCTTCTGCCATTTGTTTACCAAATATTTATGATCGTGCACCATGCAGGATTCCTACCTACTCTGCTCCTGTTTATTTTGGAAAGGTTCATAAGATGTATGCCCCCAAATGAATACTAATTGGATCAGAATCTAGCCTGTAACACAGCAGATGGTTATTTGAGCAATAGACTAAAATGGGCAATAGCCCCAGTTCAGCTCGGTCACTGCTCTAGAGATGGGCGTCAGTGGAAGAGAACTCAGTTATGATTTATTTTTGTCAAAGGTTTTAATCAAGAGAGTTATGCATTAGAAATAAAACTCAACCACTCTATAATATTGTTGAGCTACTTCCTTGTTTCCACTAAAGGTTGATTTTATGAACAATGACAACAATCACATGCTAGGCCAATTTTACAATAAGATCTGCAGTCTGTTGCAAAAACTAATAAAAAAAAACAACCCAAGATGCTGGGTTGCTGATTTAAGGGTTAGTTATTCATTCTCTTGGAATTCAAAACTAAAAAAAGGGAAAACTTCCCTGAAAAAAATTGAATTTAAAAGGCATTGAAATCATAAATCTGAGTGAGATATGTATTTGGGTAATAAATTGTAAATATCTAGGGAAATCTTTAAATAAACTTCAAAAACTGTTAACAAAGTGAATAAGAATACACTTGTAAGAGGAGAAAATATCAACAATATAAAACTACTTAAGCAAAAAAATTGTCATCAGGAAATAAATGAGTCAGGAATTAGAATTGGTAAATTCATATTTTAAAAGTTGACCAAGACACTCAGTATAAGAGATGGATAAAATTAAAGACAAGGAAAAAAGAGTCTCAGAGGAAGGAGAGAAAAGGAGAGAAATTAGACTGATTTTTTCTTAACAAAAAAAAACAAATAAAAATAACTTATCTTGAATAATTATGTTGACTGGGGAAAAAGGTGTTTTATTTTGTTTTAGTTTTCTTTTTTCCTCTTAAAAAAAAAAAAACCAAACAAACTAGGAAACAGCTGGGCCTATTTGAGATAGAAATATTGACCAATATTGTTGGATAAAAGATCCCACCGCAGCTCTGAAGTTAGTACAAGGCTATTTGCATATGGGGTATACTTTAAGAAGCTGTAGTAAAAATTCTGGAATGCTTTCTTTGAAAAAAAAAAAAGTAAAAAGCCCTCAATGAAGCCTTTTTCAGACATGTGTCGTGGGCTTTTGTTGCTGAACTCTTCCATATTAACAAACCAAGTTGTTCTTCATTTCATTCCTTTGGCCACAGGACAGACGCAATTCACTAAAGTCTCTACCACAGACATTCTCAGATGGTGCTAATAAAAAGAAGAAACCCAAACCAGAATTGGTGGTCCACATTCTGAGAGTTGCTAAATATCATCACAAAGTAATAATTATCTTGCTGCATGCTTGGTGGCTCAACATTCTGAAATGCAAATGTCAAGAGCATATATTCTGAAAGATGTTGCTAATGGGAGCTCATGTTTTGTGTTGGGTGGTCTTCGGCTGTGCCTGGTGGTCTTGTTTCTGCCTGCTCTGACAGCACTAATGGTTTCATGTAGTCCCCATCCTACACAGTATTCACTTGTCTCTCTTTAGTAACACACGACAAGTCATAAAAAGCAGACTACCCAGAAATGACACTGCAAGTATTCCAGACATTTTCTCTCTTGGTGGTGACAGTTCCAAATCAAGTTGGCTCAGTGGTTAAGTAAAAGCATTTTTCTAAGAGGCAGCTCAAAACACAGCCTTAGATCTAGAAAATCAAACTGGGCTCTTCCATTATTGCTTGTAATAAATATTCAACTGTTGGACCACAGCTAGGAACTGATCATAGATGATGCAGAATGAATCCAACTCTTTTCCAAATGCAGAGAACTCATCTGTTGGTTAGAGAGACTTCACTACCTTTTAATAAGCATGGGCAGATCATCTACAGACTTGGTCATACTCATTCAGGATTTATTGATCCAGGTCTCACAAACGGGAGCAAAGGAAGGATCATAGCTTCCCAGGATGTCGATATAATCTCCGTTCGGAGGATCAAAGTGTCACAAACCCCAAAATTAATGCAGACCGCTATCCCAGTTTTAACTAGAATAAGAGAGGATTGGAACATTCTTCAGCATAAACTAACCTGCAATTCCATTCTTATAGAACAGCAGTTCTCAACCTGTGGGTTGCGACCCCAGCGGGGGTCGAACGACCAAAACACAGGGGTGGCCTAAAGCCATTGGAAAATACATATTTATTATGCAATACATTGTTAAATAAAATATGTATTTCCGATGGCTTTAGGCGACCCCTGTGTTTTGGTCATTCAACCCCCGCCAGGGTCGCGACCCATAGGTTGAGAACCGCTGTTATAGAACTATTGGACCAAGAACTTAACGTCAATGGAATTTTGGAGTCATCAATTGGATTGGATATGGAAAAGTCAGCCCTAGTCCCCATAAACCACCCATGCCAACATGATCTCCTTCCTGCTGACTCCTTCAGCCCTTACTCTCTCTACCACTCACTGGCCATTTTACTACATTTGTGTTACTACATTGTACTGTGGTTCAATATTAATGGTCATTCTTGTGTTGCACAAACACAAACTAAGTTCCTACTAACCATTTTTAAGCCCCAGGGAAAGCTTCCAAAAGGAATGACACCTGAGCTGCCCATTTAGGTGCTGCCTTTACACCCTGAAGAAATGTCTGGTACAGAACATGCCACACTATTACGATTGTTATTCCTCTTTGTCTGTTTCTCTTCCTTCATTATGAGGTCTTTGAAAGCAGATACCAAACATAGTTCATCTTTCTATGCCCAGTATCTAGGACTGTGCCCAGTACACAGCACAGTTTTCACGAATTTTTAATGAGTAGATTGAACTTGGCCCCATTGGACTGAAAAAGTGATTACAAAAGAGAATCCATTTTAGCTCTTTCCCTCAAGTTCTTTCTAATTTAGCACATGGCTGAATACAAAGTAGGTGCTCTGTAATTGGTTAGTTGATTCTAAGACAGCTACTTTTCTTCAAGTGGAGAGACAAGGCTTCCAAAATAAATGTATGCCAGCAAAGCCAGTTACTATTTTACTTTGCTCTTTCTGGTAATATAAAGCCAGTCCTTTTCTGTGGTTTTTTACATCCACAGATTCAGCCAACCACAGATCGGAAATATTTGGAAAAATATACTTACATTATTGCTGATGTGTACTATGTATGATGGTTGCATCTGTACTGAACATGTACAGACCTTTTTCTTGTCATAATACCCTGGACAATACAGCATAACAACTATTTACATAGGATTTACATTGTGTTAGGTATTGTAAGTCATCTAGAGATGATTTTAAAGCAGTGTTTTTTAACTGCTGGTTCACAGACCAGTGCCAGTCCACCAGAAATTTGTGCTGGTTTGTGAAAGAGTTAACCACCTATGCAGAATTAACCACAGAACTAAGAACCATGGAGGACACCAAAATGAGTAACATCCAGCATTGTGCAGAACTCACAGACTAGGGGTACTGCTGGTGGGAGGGTGACAGAGAAAAAGAACAACTGCACGTATAATAGAAAGCAGCAGTGATCGTTGCCGGAAGAGAGATTCAGATCCACAGTGCTGTGGAGTTTAGTGAAAGGAAGTAACACTTCACTGAAGGATGCCTCAGCGTAGTTCTCTAAAGGAGATGGTATTTAAGCTCAGACTGAGATAGAAAGAACTCAGGCAGAAAGCAAATAAAGGGCACTCCTAGTAGAATTAGCAATACGACAAAGGCACCAAAGCGAGAAATCTGCAAGATCTATTTAATGGGCATCAAGTGTTACATTCTGTCCCAGGCTTAAGGTATGCGTGGGACAGGGTAAGAAGTGGAGCTGTGAGGTGGACTTTGGCCAGACCACTGACAGCTCTGAGCACTAAACCAAGAGATGTGGACTTTACTCGGCAGTCGTTGGGAGCTACTCAAGGTATGAAGAGATCACAGCTAATTTTCAGAAGCTTAATATGAAAACAATACAAAGAGTAACCTAGGTGAAGAACACTGGGGTTGGGAAATCAATTTGAAAGTCACTGTAAAGATGATAGAAGACCTAATAAACATCTTCAAGAAGGAGGTGCCACTGGAATGTTGTAATGCTGTTCAATGTGACAAGTCCTGCTGCCTGTTTTAGTCAATATCACACTTAGATGGGAGGCTGGTGTGCCCTGGAACTGAAGAGGGGAGTGACGCCTGGAGGACTCTAGTGTCAGGTGTGAACAGAGACAGGATCAAGATGACCAGTGGCTTTCACAGTTAAGTCATATGACAGATGGAGGAAGATGGAAGTAGAGGAAATGGCCAGAGCACAGGAAGCAGATGTTAGGACCGGGGTCCCTTCCAGGGAGAGGTGCTCTGACAAGAGACTTTGAGTCAATGTGGCCTTGTTATGGTGGTGATTTCAACCTTTCCTAGAAAGTTCTGTCCTCAAGGTAGTCTTTCTAGGTCTTAAAGAGCCCATAAGGGTCCTTCCTGATCCATCAAGTCAGTGACACAGACCATAGTAATGGAACATGTTTCCAATGATGTGGAAACTCAGCTTGAAGGGTTCCCTCCTTTAGAGATCCTTTTTCTCAAATCACACATGTATTCAATCAGCAGGCATATGTTGAATAACTACTATTCTAGCCCAAATGCTTGGGGTATCTTTGTGAACAAATTTTAAAAAATTGCTGCCCTCCTGAAGCTGACATTATAGTAGATGAGAGCAGATAAAAATATTATAATAATGATCAAATTATATAGTACAGGCCCTGGCCGGTTGGCTCAGCGGTAGAGCGTCGGCCTAGCGTGCGGGGGACCCGGGTTCGATTCCCGGCCAGGGCACACAGGAGAAGCACCCATTTGCTTCTCCACCGGCCCTCCTTCCTCTCTGTCTCTCTCTTCCCCTCCCGCAGCCAAGGCTCCATTGGAGCAAAGATGGCCCAGGCGCTGGGGATGGCTCCTTGGCCTCTGCCCCAGGTGCTAGAGTGGCTCTGGTCGCGACAGAGCGACACTCCGGAGGGGCAGAGCATAGTCCCTTGGTGGGCAGAGCGGCACCCCTGGTGGGTGTGCCGGGTGGATCCCGGTCGGGCACATGCGGGAGTCTGTCTGATTGTCTCTCCCCGTTTCCAGCTTCAGAAAAATACAAAAAAAAAAAAAAAAAAATTATATAGTATATTAGAAGGTGATAAGTTCTCATAATAGATAAATAGATAAAAATGTATATTAGAGCCAATGGGATTACAAGGGTGGAGCTAGATTTGAGGCAATTTACAGTTTTGAAAAGGTGCTTAGGGCAAGCCTGATTAAAGAGACAGAATTTGCCTGACCAGGCAGTGGCGCAGTGGATAGAGTGTTGGACTGGGATGCGGAAAGACCCAGGTTCGAGACTGTGAGGTCGCCAGCTTGAACGCGTGCTCATCTGGCTTAAGCAAAAAGCTCACCAGCTTGGACCCAAGGTCGCTGGCTCGAGCAAGGGGATACTCAGTCTGCTGAAGGCCCACGGTCAAGGCACATATGAGAAAGCAATCAATGAACAACTAAGGTGTCGCCACGAAAAACTGATGATTGATGCTTCTCATCTCTCTCCGTTCCATCTGTCTGTCCCTAGCTCTCCCTCTCTTTGACTCTCTCTCTCTCTGTCCCTGTAAAAAAAAAAAAAAAAAAAACTTAAAAGAGGCAGAATTTGAGCATGGAATATCTGTGTATGGAAGTGGGACCTAGTTATTAGAGATGTAGATTTGGGAGTTAGCATATTGATGGTATTTAAAATTAAGAAACTGGAAGAATTCACCATGGGAATGAAAGTTGATAAAGGTGAGAATATGAGTTGTTACAACATTAACAATTCTGAAAGAAGAGGCAGAACCAGCAAAAGAGAACTGAGACAGCAGAGTGGGAAGGCAGGAGAGAAACCGAGAGAGCGTGATGTTCTGGGAGCCGAGTGTCAGTCAGCAGTGTCCAATGTTGGTGCTATAACAAGTACAGTGAGCACAGGGAATGACCGCTGGATTTATCATGGAGGCCATCGGTGACCCTGGCCAGAGTAGGTTTGGTGGGCTGGGGGAAGCTCAATGAAGTGTGGTGAAGAGAGACTGGGAGGATAAACAGTTGAAGACAGTAAACAAATATGTAAATACAATTCTTTTGAGAAGTTTCACTATAAAAGGGAGCAGAAAATGAAATGGTGGTAGGAGAGAAATGTAGGCTAAAAGGAGAGCCTTAGGGTTTGTTGTTGTTGTTGTTGGTTTATAGTACAGACTGAATTGCATTCCCCCAAAATTTGTATGTTGAAGCCCTAACCCCTAGAATCTAAAAATGTGACTATACTTAGATATAGGTCCTTAAAGAGGAAATTAAGTTGAACCGAGGCTGTTCTGGTGGGCCCTAAGCCAATACAACTGTTCACACACAGAGGGAAGACCGAGTGAGTGCACAGTGCGAAGGTAGCTGTCCGCAAACCAGAGTCACAGGAGGGACCAAACCTGTTGACTCCTAGACCCCAGGATTCTGAGAAAATCAGTTTCTGTTGTTCAAACCACCAGTCTGTGGCATTTTGTTATTGCAGCCCCAGGAAACTAATGGAGTTGTTCTCATTTTGTTTCTGTTGGGGCCAGGGGGCAGTTTTTAAGATGTAAGAAATAATAGCATGTTGCAGGTTTTAGAAGACACCCAGAGGGAAATTTTTCTATCTAGGAGGCAGAGGGGAAATTTAATGGAGAGATATTTGTTGAGAAGGTTAAAGTGGATGGGGTCTGGTCTTTGTTACTCATTTCCCTGAGCACCTCTTAGCCTTAGCCTCAGTCAAGGACCCTAAAATAAATATTTTCTGATTTCTTGATAGTTATTGTCCCAGAGTCAGGAAACTTAATGAGAAAAGGAGAATCTATCAAACCTGGATTTCTAGAAAAATTGTGAGTTGTTAAGAGAAATAGAACAGGAAAAAAAAGGAATTGTGTTTACGTAGAAGAAAAGGAAAAGGGAGACAGAATCGAGGAAAATTATGAAAAAAGAAACAAGATGAATTTAACTTTGTCAGTGAGAAGTCTGAGTCTGGTAGGATATATAGGTAGAGATGTTCTTGTGGGTGTTGAAACAGTTGAGAAAAATTTAGCAAAAGCCAATAAAAGAGGGTGGAGTGAGTCCACAGGTGACTCTTCTCTTAAAGATTGTATTTCCATAAACAGTTTGTTTACTATGACGAGTTCCTACCACCACATTATCATGCCCTCCCTTTTTAAAAAAGCATGCAATAGCTATCAAAATAAAGTCATTGACATGAGTAAGGTAGTTTGTTAAAGGGAAGTTGGTTAAGAACAAGTTCCAGTTTGGGATAAGAAAATAACTAGTTTGTCTTGGCATCTTCAGAATGTTTAACTACAGGCAAGGATATCATATGAGAAAAAGGAAACAAGTCTGAGATTATAGAGCATGTGTGAAGTAAAATGCATCATCTGATTACCAAGTTTCATAGTATTCCTGGAAGTTAGGAAATCTGCAAAGACTCGTCCCATTTTGCAATAGTGGAAGAATCTTGGCATAATGAGGCTTAGAGACTCAAGTCATAATAAATGTATTTAGAATAGGTCCAACATGTCACAAAGAGTTAGTACTAAAATAAAGACTGGGACCCAGGACTTCTGGCTCTTAGCCAGGTTTGTGCCCACTAAAACTGTACTTTCTGGGTTTTTATTTTTGATCTTGAGCAAATTCTGTGTCTCTGTCTCTCTCTTTTTCCCTCTCTTGTGCACCCTCTCTAGCTTTCTTCATTCCCTCCCTTTCTCTCGCATACCATAGATGACCCTTGTATATATTCTCCATAAATCACTCTATAATGGAGTCCCTTTGTTGTTCTTAAAGGTACCCAAAGGAAAGAAGATTATGGCAGAGAACCAGGTCTCAACAATAAGGGAGATAATTGAAGGTCATTCAGCTGAAAATAATTCATTTTTATCCATGGCTTCCTTTACCAGAGCATCTGGTTTCCGTTAGCCAGCACGGTGTCCTCTGCATCTGACTGGTGGCCTACAATAACCACATTTTGGCTAAGAAAGAAGAGAGTGCTTTCTTACATCTTTTCCTGAGATGTTTTTAAACTCTTCCTTGCACAAAGCAACACTCTGGATTTAGATGAAGACTATTATTTCGTGGCGTTAGGCACTGGTGGCTTTGCGCCTGCCCCTGGGCAGCATCTCTGTTGCCTTCTCTTTCTATCAAGATCGATCACACAATTAAAGAGTAAGAAAGCGAAGGTCAAATCGTTCATCTTCTTAACTCCTACCAGAACTCTTCAGTGCGGGATTTATTCTATTTCTTAAAAAGACTTTTTGTTCTTATATCCACTGATAGAGAATATATTAATTACCCACTAATTACCTACCACATTAGGTACTCATTTTTATTTTACTTTTTTTTTTGTATGGAACTGTTGTAATAGCAGTGGAAACTTATACCTATATTTAAACCATAATCTTTTTTTTCAGCCTGTTCAACCTCACATAAAGAAGTGCCTACTCATTTCACCAAATCTGATTCAAGAAATTTTGTATCTATGGACTAAAAACAGATAGAAGAGGTGACTTGATTTACAAAGGGGTTCTTCAATCTATAAAAGGACTCACTTTACCACAACAGTCAGTAGCAGTAATGACATAGGGGATGCTTCTACGCTATGACCCGCTGACAACACATGCACCTGACAGGAGCAATGCTGTAGAAGTCCCCAGTGCCAGGTCCCTCTGGCGTTGAAAGAGATGTCTCACAGTAACTTACAAAACATTGGTCAGGAATTTCCTATGCCCAAAACAAAGGTGAAACATTGAACTGCAAATCATAGATGAGGCCAAGAGAGAAGGAGCCAATTAGAAATGCAGTTTGGAAAGAAGTCCAAGGTTAGAACAGAGCCTTTAGTTTCATTGTAACAGAGTATTGGATTGAGTTAAAATCACATTTCCGGGAAAAAAAGCTTCAATAGAAGGATAGGAAGGTATCATCTAGTTTGCTTTCTATAACTCAATAAAAAAAAATAGGAAAAATAAGAGACATAAGAAGATAAGAGCCAATATCCAATTAACTGGATTTTTGAGAAGTGAGAATAAAGAGGAGGTTTAGTCAGAAAAATAAAACAAGAACATTTTCCAAAATGAATGGCAGATTCAAAATGGATAGTTCTACCAAATGCCAAGTGATGTAAATGATAAAAAGTACATTTAAGAAGATCATTGTGAAAAATTAAACAAAACCAATAACAAATCATAAAAGCCTCCAGGAAGTTGTACCCTGGAGGTGTTGTTAGCTATGCTATGGTGGTAATAATTTTGCAAGATATAAGTGTATCAAATTAACACTTTGTATGCCTTAAATTCACACAGTGTTATGTCATTTATATCTCAGCAAAGGGGGTGGGAAATCCTCCAGGAAGAAAAGCAGACCCTTTGTCAGTAAAACCATATGCTAGAGAACATCTTCAAGTTCAGGGATCATTTTTTTTAGCCTAGAATTTAATTATTTTGTTATGTTTTATACATGTATAATTGGTTACCACAATAGGTTAGCTAATACCTCTATCACCTCACCAATTACTTTGTGTGTGTATATATACATGGTGTGTGAGTGTGTATGTGTGTGTGTGTGTGTGTGTGTGTGTATGTATGATGGTAACATTTAAGATCTACTTTCTTAACTTTCAAGTATATAATATGGTATTGTTAATTACAGTCTCCATGCTGTACATTAGATCCCTGGACTTATTTGTCTAATAGCTGGGAGTTTGTACCTTTTGACCAACACCTTCCTATTTCCCCTACCGTTACACTCCTGGCAACCACTGTTCTACTCTCGATTTCTGTGAATTTGGCTTTTTAAGACTACACATATAAGTGAGAACATACACTATTTGTCTTTTTCTGTCTGACTTATCTCACTTAACATAATGACCTCAATCTCCATCAGTGCTGTCACAAAAGATAAGATTTCCTTCTCTTTTAAGGCTGAGTAACATTACTTTGTGTGTAGATAGATAGATAGATAGATAGATAGATAGACAGACCACATTTTCTTTATACACTCATCCTCTGATAGACACTTAGGTTGTTTACATTTCTTGGCTATTGTATATAAGTCAGCCTAGACTTATAATCAGCCAAACTATCAATTAACATGAGGGCAGAATAAATATATTTGAAGATGGAAAAAAGACTCCAAAATTCTGTCTTACATTCAATTTTTCATAGGCTGTCATTTGAAGGAATAAACCAAAAAAGAGGAAGACATGAGATCTAACAAATTATGTATCCAATGTAGAAAGACATAAAAGAATGCCCCAGATGATGGTTAAACCAGTCCAAACAACAAAAGTTTCCTGAGGAAGGTCTGTGTCAGAGAAAAAAAAACAGTGAATGGCATTGATTTATTGCTGTTTTTTTTTAAGTGGGGAAAATAGGTTAGATATTACAATGTAGTACTCAGAAAAAACTTAAAAATATGATCAATATACAACACATACATACAAAGCAAATACCATACATCAAGGTTAATATGTAAGAAAAACTATGTAGGAAAGGCACAGTCCATAAATGAACTCAACTAAATGGAGTTGACACGGCAATTCAAGATGGCAGGATAGACACTGGTGCCCTGTGCCCTCTGTCTGGACATTTCTCCTGCCAGTCTTCTCTGGACCACACAGCTCTCCTCTGCCTGGCTAGAGGCAGAACCACAGAAACAATCATTCGATTTGATTACATTCAGGCAGAGTGATAAATACTTCACCTGCCCAGGTCCAGGGTGAGGTGGAGGTGGGAGGAAACTCTTTTAAGACTGGAAAGAGAAGAGGACAGGGGGTGTAATGAACTGCTTTTTCCATTGTCCATCTCTTCCATGCAAATTTCATTCACACATCTGACATCGTTTTTCCTCTGAGTCTTGGACCCCGGATGGAAGTCTGGAAAAGCGATTCAAAAGTCAGCTCTTCCTTTGGCTCTCCCCCACGCACACAGAGCACTCTGCACCCAGACGCTCCTGGCACACCCACAGAGAAGCCACATGTGCACCTAAGCACACATGGGCGGGCAGACAGTGAGAACGCCCAGTGGTAGCCAGAGCCGCCCCAGGCACAGATGCCTCCGGCTGCAGACAGACAGTACATGTGCTGGTGTTCTCACACCCACGCAGACACAAAGCCCCACATGCAGACGCCACAGCCACGCCCACAGCCCTTACTCAGCTGTGACTTTCCTCCTGCATGCCCTCTCTGACACACGACAGTCTCTAATTAGGATTTCCTGAGCCCATCTTTGCTCAGCTAATCAGACTTCTCTCTGTGCAGCCTCATGAAAAACTCAACTTGTAAGTGGCTCAAAATGACTGAGAAGGGGAGGGAAATAAATGGCAGCTCACTAGACACCTGAGAAGACTGAAATTTGGAAAGCTAGGTGGATGGCCTGTCAGTCCAGTGGTGTCCCAGCTACTGTCTACAGCTCAGTAGACGGACAGCTGGGTGATCTGCAAATGGTGACGATGTGCTCATTGGTGAGGAGATGACCCTGGTACTAAACAGAGTAAAAATATAACCTAATATGGAAAGAGAATGAACTTTAAAACCAAGCAGACTGCGATCTAAATCTAGAAATGACATTTACTAACTGTGAATCTGGGCATCCTGTTTAGTCTCTGAGTATCAATGGACCAAAAACAAAATCTGCATTCCAGTATTCTTGCGAGGATTAAGTATAATGGTATATGTAAAATGGCTGTTACAGTGTTTAGCCTCGAGAACATGTGTTTTATTTTTGCTATTGAAGTTGTTCCCAAAACATCCTGTAAGCTCTTCAAGAAAGAGACAACAGCTTTAGTTTTCAGACTCTCAAAGTCAAATTAGAAAGGTTACATTCTCGCTCTTTCCTCAGGAAAAAAAAAAAAAAGTGCATTAGTAAGTAATATTTGATGAAGGAATAAATCAATGAGTGAATAGATGAATCCTCGAAAGAACGGCACAACTCCACTACACCTGTTGTTCTGAGAGCCACCAGTATCTCGTACTAAATCTAGCATGTAACTCCGAGTGCTAAAGGGAAAGAAAGTTTAATGGGAAAGAAAGCTGGAAAACAATAATTTCAATAAAATGAGAAAAGCATTTCAAGGCTCTATTAGAGCAAAGAAATAAAAGGTAACAAAGATTTGGGTTTGGAAGAAAGATGTGTTAAAAAAAAACAGTCATTTAATGAAATGACTGAGTCTCTATTTGAGTCAACTGGAAGGTTATTAGAAACTTTTGCGGGACCAGACTTCAGGGGGCAGTAGGGGCAGGAGCTACTTTGTGGGATGTTAACGAGTGAAAGGAGGACGAAGAAGAGGTACCAGTTAGTCTCCGTCTGGGGGCTGCAGAAATTCCCCAGGAATTCCTCTAAGAAGTTGGCCCAACAGTTAGCTCTAGTAATCTCTTCCTCCTATTAGCTAAGTTCCACATACAAAACTGAAAGGAAAGCTGGAAAGCGAGAGGGAGAGACAGAGCACATAACTGCGGGAGCATGCTGGGGCTGCCACTTTAGGAACGTCCTGGTGGTGGCCCGTCCCTGGGAAAGCAGCAGCTCTCTGGCCTGCCCTGGGCCAGGACCGCGGCTTCACGGGGGAGCACCCAGAGGCGGCCAGAGGCGGCGTGGAACTTTGCAAAGAGAAAACCAGTGATTCACTTAGGGAATAATATCAAAGGTTTGGAGAATGGAGAGGGATACAAATGCCAAGAGAAAAAGGATGTGGCCAAGGCCAGGCTTAATTGTTTATTTCCTGGATGCCTACAGAGCATCCAAGCAGAGAGGCGGTTCTGGGCAGCTTCCTTTAAAGCTGGATTTCACAAGTAAGATGGAGGAGGCAGGCTCTTTCTTCTCCAACACGCTTCAAATAAGTATTCCACCACTCAGACCCAGAGCCCCTGACCTTCGCTCTTCTCTTTTGTATTTTATTCTCCAATTCTCTGCTCTCTTCCATTAAGGACATCTGAGTTTGTCCCTTCTCTCCACCTCATCGTTGGCCTTATTATGGCACAAGCTCTGTCCAGCTCCCTTTCTGTAACTTTTGTTCCATCACCAGATGGGACTCAAGGTCAGTGGTTCTCAGTTTTGTCCATACTTCCTCACAGTGACAAGCAGGAAAAGGAAAAGACAGCACTTGCAGGGTTCCCCCAAAGGTGATGTAAGGCCCCCTGAAATCCAGGCCATGAAATAGATAGAAACAGCAGCGTTCGAGCTGAGTGTCACAAGCTGAATGTGGTCCATGCAGTGGCTCCTACTCTGTCCCCATAGGGCAGCTGATCCTTTATCCTTAAGGTCTAGAGTTCTCTAAAGAAGCAGTTTTGTTCTAGTTGTTCTTTGAGCATCCTGGAGGACGAGTGATCCATTTCTGTGTTTGTTATCTTACTGAGAGGAATAGGCTAGGGGAGGGTGGTAAGTCTATTTGTTCTAAAGTGTACAGGATAGTAAGTAGGAAAATACCTTTAAACACTCCGATATAGAAATGCATAGGAAATGTGTTGGGAAATGTAGCTCAGCACGCGTTAACAAGTAATATAACTAAGCTCATAGGGAGTGCAATGAGTAATGTAACTTGGGCGGCAGCAGAGCGCAGTGGGCAACAGAGCACAGTCCAGAGCCAGACTCACTTGGTTCACACTTGAGCTGTCCTGGTGCAAAGTGCCCAGCGTCTCTGTGGTTCAGTATCCACAGCCGTAAGGTGGGGACGGAGACAGTGAGCATGCGGCACCCCCCTGTGCACAGGGCATGTGTGCCGAGACTCCCAGCAGATGTCTGAAACCACCGTTAGTGCCGAACCCTCTATCAACTTCATTTTGTCCTACACACACACCCATAATGAAGTTTAATTTATAAATGAGGCCCAGGAAGTGATTCACAGCAATAACTAATAACAAAACAGAACAGCAGAACAGTTATAACAATATAGGGCGATAGAGCTTCTGTGAATGGGCTCTCTCTCTCTCTCTCTCTCATTCTCATAATTGGTCCAATAACAAAGATGGTTGTGGCTAATAAGAGGGGAGCACACAGCCTGGAGCTGTGGAACAGAGGGAAGGTTTATGTTTGGGGTGGGACTGAATGGGACCGGGTGTGACTTCATCACCCTACTCTAAGTGGCACTCAGTTAAAAACATATGAATTGTTTTGTTTTGTTTTTCTGGGATTTTCCATTTAATATTTTCCGACCATGGTTGATCACGGATAACTGAAACCATGGAAGCCGAGCACATGGATGAGGGGCAACCACTGTACCAAATTCATAAAGAGTACTAATGAGAAGATTGAGAACAGTATCTGGCACAGAGTAACACATGCAAATGTCACAGTTAACATAAATGAACATTTGGTTGTTAACAGTTAAACTGAAAACTAAGTTAACTAAGTACCTAAAACTGTATAGTTTAATAGTATTACTTTAAAATTTCAGTCTTCAGTAATTTATTCCATTTATCATACTATATTTAACATAGTACATAGTACAATAGGACATTTTTAAAGTGTCAATTTTAAGCCATGATTCTCATTAACTCTTTCCATTTTTAAATTCTAAAATGTTTTTTAAAATATAGGATTTTGGAGATGCTATTTGTTCTTTACTCATATATCCAAAAATACAAACAAAATATATTTGCTTTTTATAAAAGGAAACAAAATGAGGTTAGCACTGAAAATGGACAGCAGATTGCTTCATAAACTTGGCTCCAGGTCAGTCCACATGCATTTGTGCTCTGTAATAAACAGAGTGGTGCTCTGGGAGAACTGGTGTTCCAGGCATCAGATTTGATTCATGAAATTGTAAAGTCCAGATTCTTAATCTCCTATGTTTAACATGTGACTTCAAATTAATTGGCAATCCATCCCGGCTTTGACTTGGTAGATATCCAGGTGATTTTGGGTTCAAGTAGCATATCTCACTACCATGGCCTTTAACTGCTCCAGTTGTCGACGTGCACGTGCACACACAGAGACACACACACATGCATCAATTAGAAATGCTCTCTGGAGAAGGTGACCTAATAGCGGCCTAAGTAGATACAGGATTGTGGCTTTCACAAGACAAAATGTCTGCACATAAGTGGCATCTGGCATTAGTTCAGTGTCTCAAAAATGGCAAGGCTTCATCTTACAGTTATAGGATGCTTGCTTCAACATAAGCCATCACTTCGACATCCCTGCCAGGAGGAAGGTAATCACAGCATCACTGGCATCTGTCCTCATATCAGAAAAGCAGAAACATCCCTAAAGCTCCCCTCCACAGACACAGGCAACTTCCCTTAGCTTCGTCCTCCAGAATTGGGTCAGATGACCACTGCAGTTGCAAAGAAAGCTGGGAAAGTAGGGGCCAAGTTACCTATCATGGGCTTAAATCTAACATGATTCATCATCTGGGCCTAGGCATTACCACTCGGAACAAAATCATGGTTCTGCTATCAAAGAAGAGGGAAGTACATTTGGGGAGGTAACAAATTAATATCTGTCACAATAACTTACCACTTATCGAGAGCCTATGTATGGAAAGCATGGATCCAGTCACTTTATACTCATTATGTCATTTAATCTTTACAACACAGTAAATAGTTACTTATAGATGATGTTTGCTTTCTTTCTTATAAATAAGGAACATGACCCTCAGTAAAATTGGAAGCACCTTGTCCAAAGTCACAAAGCTAGTAAGTGGCAGGCTGGGATCTAAGCTCAGGTCTGATCCCAACCTCACGCCCTTTCTACAGTACTATTATTCCCATAATCATACCATTTTTCCCTTGGCCATTCCTCATTTTGTCTGCCCACAACTCTAACCTTGACTTCCTACAGTCCTGATCAACAGTAAGTTATTTGGAATCTTGATTTAGAAGATTATATAATGTCTTAACCTATGTCAAAATGTTGCCAATACAACATGAACAGTACAACTGGGTTTCTGATCTTAGGGTTTCCATTCCAGTGGGGAAGAAAGGCAATAGCATGTCAATAAGTAATTTCAGATAATGAGAGACTTATGAAGAAAATGAAACCAGATAATGTGATATAGAATAATCTACAGGCTAATTCTGATGAGAGACTTAGAAAGGACTGAGCCTTGATTTCCAGAAAGAAATAGCCTGGTCCAATTTGGGGGAAAGGGAACTCCAGGCCATAGGTCTAAGAAATGCAAAGGCTTCGAGGTAGGAAAGTTTCATAAGTACAGAATGTTGATCAGTGATGTTGAAGAATAATGATTGAGAAAGACATAATAAGAAGTAACATGAGATTGAGAGAAATGTGTATTTTATTCACAATGCTATGGGGATTTGACAAGTATGCATTAAGAAGGAGGAACAAGATCTAATGCATTTTTTTAATCACCATGGTAGCTGTGAGAGACTGGCCTGGCAAGGTGCATGAAAGAGAGTCAAGATTTCAGTGAGGGTCCTGGCTGGTGGTTCAGTAGATAGAGCATTAGCCCAACATATGGATGTCCTGGGATCAGTTCCCCATCAAGGCACACAAGAGAAGTGACCATCTGTTTCTTCCACTCCCTCTCCCCCTTCTCTCCCTCTTTCCTTCCCGCAGCCAGTGACTCAATGGGTTCAAGCGTTGGCCCTGGGTGCTGAGGGTAGTTCAGTCAGTCTGAGCATATCAGCTTCAGGTGCTAAAAATAGCTTAGTACTTGAGCAACAGCCCCAGATGGAGTTGCCAAGTGAATACTGGTCAGGGCACATGTGGGAGTCTGCCTCACTATCTCCCCTCCTCTCACCTAAAAACAAAAAAATTCAGTGAGATGGCTTAGCTGGAGCAGTGCTGGCATGGAGGGGCGTAGAGATGGATGGTTCCAGATAGAGAAACATTGTGGCACAACTTACCTTTGTGCTAATCTGTTTTCTCATTCATCTGTTTTATCTTGACTTTGCACTAGCACTGTGTTTTATCACTTTCCTAGGCATGTGCTTTGGTGAAGTGTGGCCACTGCTTTCTTCTTAAATGCTTTTAAAAGAAATGCTGTAACACACTGGTGAAGTTCAGTGAGACATGGAGCGTTTTTTCCTATCAGAAGGGACTCTATTGACAAGGAAGCCCTGATGCAGTCAGTTCGTTCAGCCTCTGCCTTCAGAGCTCCCCCATCCTTCCAGAAAAAAAATAAATGATGCTCAGTCCCATTTCTTTTTATAGATACAGCATGTCAGAGGTTTAACTTTACATAATTTGCCATAATGAATTAGAAGCTTCTCCCTTTTCTCTAAGTTCATGAAATTAGTCATAATAATAGAAGATTCCCCCAGAAACTATGTTCTGGGGTTAATCAGTATGTTCCTAATTGGAATTATGACTGGAGTGAGTGAAGAGAAACACATGTCACTTTTGGAAACCTCCATTGTAAATTGTAAATTTCCGGTGACTGAAAGCTCACTCCTGGAAAAACCATCCTAATTTCATTGCAATGGAAGGTGATAATAGTGCTGGTGTACCTTAGAGGGTAATTGAAATGACTATTACCCAACCTGTCCTGTTCTGCTCTTTTGTTTCCTAAATTCTGCAACGATGACCGGCCAGTCATCCTCAGAACATGCTTTGTGTGTGAAGATTAAGCTTCTTTGGTTATGATGGAAAGGAGCTATGTATCATCAGAAGAGACTCTGTGTAAATAATTTGAATTTTTATTTTCATTGGTTTGGGTAAAGCTGACTTAATTGACAAAACACAGAGGTCTGGCTGTTGTCTGGGGAACTAAACAGTGGAGAGAGCTAAACTGGATGACTGAGGCTAAAAGAGCTTCAAGCAGGAAACCCCGGGCTCATGAAGCTTTATGCACTTAAAGGTCCTGCCTCTAGGACTTTTAGAGGAAGGCGCACTTTTGGGACTCTTTGGAGGGTTGAGAACAGGTCTCCGGGTGATCAATGCAGAAAGTGAACATTTTCAGTTACAATGTTCAATTAAAACATTCTTGTACAATTGAAGGAAAGAAATCAGGAAATATTTCATGCCTTTTAAATCCAGATAAGTTTACTCTAATAAAAACATTTGCCAACTCTTTGACTTCCTGGCCTAATAAGTCCCAGGTACAGTTGTGAAGCCTGATCCAAATTGCAGAAACAATGACCTGGAAAGCCTTGGATCATGAGCCCAAGGTTTCTGTGGGTCCCTACTCTGAGTTCGCCTCAGCAGCCAAAATTGTGATTAATAGAATGTTGGTAAAAATGGGGGTTTGCTTCCAGATTTTAAATTCCAAATAAATATTAAGCATCTCCTGGTTATTAGGGGTTTCTAAGCAGTATTTGGATTATCTCCGTCACATCCTGTAAATTAAATAAACATTAAAAAGTAAGAGAGCTGCTATTAGTTCTCATGTTTCGACAGCAACAGACTGGATTAGCTCCTGTTTATCAGAGCGTTTCCTCATCTAGGTCTCAGTGTGGCCTTTAGATCTTCGTGATGTAATAAATGTGTCCGGAGCCCTCAGAATCTCAAATAACTGTCAGGGTCCTGTTCCCCACCCCATCTGACTGTTGCTCACTATTGCTCATCTCACTCTTTTTATTTATTTATTTATTTATTTATTTATTTATTTATTTATTATATTTTTCAGAAGTTAGAAGCAGGGAGGCAGTCAGACAGACTCCTGCATGTGCCCAACCAATATCCACCCAGCATGCCCACCAGGGGGCGATGCTCTGCTCATCTGGGATGTTGCTACGTTGCTGCTGGAGCCATTCTAGAGCCTGAGGCGGAGGCCATGGAGTCATCTTCAGCACCCAGGCCAACTTTTGCTCCAGTGGAGCCCTGGCTGCAGGAGAGGAAAAGAGAGATAGAGAAGAAGGAGAGGGGGAAGGGGTAGAGAAGCAGATGGGCACTTCTCCTGTATGCCCTGGCTAGGAATCGAACCCAGGACTTCCACATGCCGGACCAACACTCTACCAGTGAGCCAACTGGCCAGGGCGTCATCTCACTCTTAATCAAGCCAGTCCTCCTTCTTGCACACCCACATATAGCAACATATAGCAATGCTGCCTCTGAATTTGGTCAATCTGAAGGCAATAATATCTGTAATCCAACCTTGCAACTCTCTCTTTCTGGCAAGCCCAACAAATCGCTGCATATTTCTGTATTTCTCTCTCCTTTTATCAGTGATTTGGGGTAATCATCCTGGTCGCCTACTTTGTTTTCATGGGTTTGGTGTGGACTGACATGCATGGAACATTGTGAACAAGAAGAAGAAAGCTGCTTCTAAGTGCCTCAAATTACTATTTTCACATGTCTTAACTGCCATCACAGGGAGGGAAATCTTCACAATTTGGAAGGCTTTCTGAAAATTAGCTCCACTGCACTAAACCTTTGATCTTTTGGTCAAACTGTCAGTCTTTGAGAACTCAGCTCTCTTGTGAAATTTCCAGGCTGCTCCCAAAACAATTGGTTGCATAAGTTTTGAGAGCCAGACCCACAATGCATCTCTGTGTTTTGGAAAGTTCCGTCGGTAGACCTAAGTAACGGTGGCTCTAACACAGAGACTGAGGAGTGGCGCCGCCCTACCCCTTCCAGTCGCACATAGATCTCTTTTCTCTGTCTGGAATCTCTTTTCCCCCCTCTCATTCCCCCTTTTCTCTTTATCTCCCTCTCCTCACTTCTCCTCTCCCCTGCCCTCCCTTCCCTTTGTCTCCCCTCCCCTCCCTTCCCTTCCCCCCTCCCCTCCCCTCCCTTCCCTCCTCCCCTCCCCTCCCTTGCCCTCCCCTGCCCTCCCCTCTCCTCTCCTCTCTCCTATCCTCTCTCCTCTCCTCTCTCCACTCCCTTCCCATTTCTGACACACCCTTCCAAGCCTCGGACCAGGCTCTGACATCACTTGCTTCGCTTAGGCAAGTCTGCTCTTGACCTGAGGCTAAGAGGTGTTTTCAGGTCTGTCTACCACCCAGGCGGGCAAGCACGTGCACAGGGAGGGAAGTTCCAGTGCCAAGTGCTCCAGCGTTAGTGCTCCTCACCATGAACTTTTACTCCAAGAGGGAGTTAAAAATTGAGATAAAGTGTGTACAATTTCATGCCAAATAATTGAAAATAAATAGTTGGTTTACAGTAAGTTATTGCTTGTTTTCAGTTTACTAAAGTGTAGACTAAAAAGTCTAATTCTTTTGTTTTAATAATAGTGTTCATTAGCTACATTGAAATAAATACAGTGGTCCTTTGTCTCTTGTGGGGGTTAGATTCCAGAACCCCCTGCGATAGGCAAAAATCCGTGAAGTAGTGACCTTATATTTATTTTATTATTTATATATATATTAAGGCTTTATAAACCCTCCCCACACTCTTACAAACCTTTCCCACACTTATTTTGCTTATTTCATCACAAAAGTAATTAAAATAATAAATATATAAAAGTACCTATAGACCGCAAAATCCCATGATATAGTGGAAAATCTGTGATACAAAATTAGATATATACAATTTAAAAATCTACGATACAGTGAGACCGCAAACAGTGAACCGCAATATGGTGAGGGACGACTGTAATCTAAACAGATTCCATAGGTATGTCAGGAAGAGCTTCCAGTGTTTCCAAGTGAGAGGATTAACTTTGTGCTTCCCATATGTTCAACCAAAGGCCACAGACAACAAAATGCAACAGGTAGCAACAGTGAACCAACATCCAATCTAAATGAAGTAAGTTAAAACATACATCATGGGCAAACCTGAATGAGAAGGATAAATACAGAAAGTAGTCAAAAAGGTGTTCATGGGAGGAAGATACTTAGACCCAGCCATGACACTATGACAGTACAAAGATTTGGGAGCTGACAGGATGTATATGGTGTGTGTGTGTGTGTGTGTGTGTGTGTGTGTGTGTGTGTGTGTTTCATTTTCCCCTGCACTGCCTAAGTGTCTGCAGTAGACTGAATGCTTGTGTCTCTCTTAAATTTATATATATATTTTCTTTTTTGCATTTTTCCGAAGCTGGAAACGGGGAGGCAGTCAGACAGACTCCCGCATGCGCCTGACCGGGATCCACCCAGCATGCCCATCAGGGGGCGATGCTCTGCCCCTCTGGGTTGTCGCTCTGTTGCATCCAGAGCCATTCTAGCACCTGAGGCAGAGGCCACAGAGCCATCCTCAACGCCCGGGCCATCTTTGCTCCAATGGAGCCTTGGCTGCGGGAGGGTAAGAGAGAGACAGAGAGGAAGGAGAGGGGGAGGGGTGGAGAAGCAGATGGGTGCTTCTCCTGTGTGCCCTGGCCGGGAATCAAACCTGGGACTCCTGCACACCAGGCCAACGTTCTACCACTAAGCCCTGATCTCCAGTGTGATGCTATTTGGAGGTTGAGCCTTTAGAGCCCTTATGATGGGATTAGTGCTCTTACAAGAAGAGGAGGAAGAGAAATGATCTCTCTCTCTCTCTCTCTCTCTCTCTCTCTCTCTCTCTCTCTCTCCATCTCTGCCATCTGAGGATACAGGAAGAAGGAAATCATTTGAAATCCAGAAAGGAAGTTTTCATCAGAATCCAACTATGTTGGCACCCTGATCTCAGACTTCCCAGAACTATGAGCAGTAGATGCTTATTGTTTCAGCCATCCAGTCTATGGTATTAATATTTTGTTATAGCAGCTTGGACTGACTAAGACACTACTTTAATCTGCAGTGAAGTTTGCCCAAACCTCAGTACCCTGATCTACCTGGTGTGTTCTTCTCTACCCTAAGTGTTTCTCTATCAGTAGAAAAAAACAAGAACTACAATAGTTCTCTCAAAATGTGTTTCTGAGCCAAAACCATTGCTGAGAAAATGGAAGCCTATGAAGGAAATAGGGAACAATGAAAATGAAAGGAAAAATACAAAAAGAAAAAGCTTCAAAAAAAAAAATAAAAGAAACCTAAGAAAGAGTGGGGAAATAGAAAATTAAAGCCATGAGAACATATCCAGTCTACATGGAGGGAATTTTATCATTAGTGGATAGATATAAAGCAAATTAATTTTATTCTTCCCATTATTATTTTAACTCAGTCATTTAATACTCCCTCAAAATTGGAAATACCACCTATTGAGTTTTCAGGATGAACCACTGGAACAAAGTTACGGATAATGTCTGATTTTATTAAATAATTGGAAGTAGAATCGACTCTTAAACAACATGGGGGTTAGAGTCACTGACACTCCATGCAATTAAAAATCCACTTATAATTTTTGATTTCCCAAAAATTTGACTGCTAATAACTTACTGTTGACCAGAAGCCTTACTGATAACAGTCAATACATATACATATTTTGTATATGTATTACATACTATATTCTTACAGTAAAGTAAATTAGAGAGAAGAAAATGTTATTGAGAAAATTATAAGATAAAACACAGTTATAGTATTTATTTTTAAAAAGTCCATGTATAAGTGGGCCCACACAGTTCAAACTCATGTTGCTCAAGGGTCAATTGTATTATCAACTAAATTTCAATGAAAAACTAGTTTTTAGTAGACTCAGCTCTTCCTAATGCTCTTGTAAAAAGATAGGGTGGGAATAAAACCCTATTCTTCTACTTCACCCTAGAGGAAGGTTTACAGTGACATCAGTGACACTTTCAGCCACCAGTGCTCTATCCAGGGCCCTGGGAGGCCACGTATGTTTGTGTAAAATTTGCAAAAGTAAAAATATTTTCACCACAACCCATGAAGACCACTGTCTCTTTCCAGTTGGCTTTTCCTCCCGTTCACTTCCGCTCCAGTGGGACGCTGTTGGACAGGCAATGGGCATTTGGGAGAGCCTGCCACAGGGAAGTTGTGTTAGGGAGAGAATTCATTTGGGTTTGGTGGGCTCTCATGATGGGGTCTGCAGGCATTGCCACGTGTGCCAAGCTATTGCTAAGCATGCTGGTGCAGAAGTGGCATCCGGGCCTGTGCCTACTGCCACGTGTGCCTTCTTTCCTCTATCGTGACACGAAGGCGCAGCGCCAGAGGTCATGTGGGAACGTGCACGTGTCTTGTGGCCCCTGTGTTGGGAGTCCATGAGGAGTGGAAGAGGAAGAATGTGAACTACATGAAGCCAGGAACCTGTCTGAAGAAAATGCATCCAGTCCTCGGTTGTGTGAGCTTTCGATTTCTCCTCAGCAGTGTGCTTCTTACAGACGCTGGTCACTCACTGGGCACTCTCTCCTGACCGGCGCATAGGGCAGCCTGTGCGGTTACAAACACACAAACACACAAACACACTGCTCACCATTGCCCCCCTGTGTGGGGCTCATGAGAAATAGAGTACTAGAATAGTCAGAATTCCTGTGGATGAAGCCACGCTGGGTTCATCTCAACTATGAGTAATCAAAAACAAATTTCAGTCAACTACACTAAAGGACAGACACTACCTTTCTGTTATTCCCTTCGACATCATTTAATATGAAAAGGCAAAGAGTATGCAGTCAAAATGTAGGAAGAAAGCAGAAGAGTGATATGTCAGGAAGTCAATAAAAATGTTATTTTTCTTGACTTTGTGATGTTTGTGGTATCGGTTAAATTTGTAAAAGTTATTTTGGGGGATTTATTTCTCTTTCTGAAGAAATTCTCAGTTTTTGTTTAATTCCTCAAGTGGCAGGAGCCCCGGGCTCCGGTGACCCCTCGTTTGCTGTGCCCCCTGAGCCCAGGCCTTATCAATGGGCACTGATGGGTCTGGCACCTCCTGTCTCCGGTCCAGAGAGACGCTTTAAGCTTTGCCTCCTGGGTGCAAGGAGCAATTGCAGAATTGCCCTAATAATAGGAAAGAATTATGAACGTGCATTCCTCTTTCTTCAACAGAGTTAAACAAGAGCTCATACTCTGGATTTCCAGATGCACTTAAAATGGAATAACAATGTTGGGCCAGTCCTGCCCTGCTTTAAATTAATCACTCCAGGAAGAGACATTAAACCTTTCAGACCACCAGTGTGCATAAATGCTTCAGTGCCCCAGACCATACGCCCTCTCCTGATTATTTGGGACACAAGGAAAGGTAAGCTTAGTAAATGAGGCTGTTTTATGAGCCACTTAAATAATCTGCAAAGGAAATTAATACTTTTATTACCTTCTATAAGTAAAATACTTCCTTTAAAAAAATCTTTAAGAGTTAGTTCTTTCTGTTATAGTGGTTAGGACTGCCCAAGCCAAAACGTGGACCCAGAGAAATAATGGAGATTTAGGGAAAGGACGCATGGCCACACAAATCAAAGTGGAATAGAAAGAAAGGGCCGGAGAACACACACCATGGCATACAGAGAGACGCTGGAGCATTGGCCTCCAAAACCGGGGTGACTGTGCTAGCTGGTATCACCCCAATACATCAATAATAATAAAAAAGGAAAAGCTGGAAACTAATTAGGAACTAAAGAAAATCAGCTCTTACAGAGCCAAGAACATTCAGTTGATTAGAAATCAGGCTGAGGCTTACAATATTTCTTAGTCTTTTTGAATTACATGAACTTTTGCTGGGGCTATTGTAAGAATGGAAAGAGGGTCTGGAGAAAATGTGGAAACGGCTTATGATCCCTACCCCACATCAGTACTTATTTATGTGAGAGACACTCTATTAGTCACTCGACAAACACTGTTCTTAAACTTGAGGCACTCACAGCCATTCAGTAGAAAAAGCTAAAATATCCCAACTGGATAGAAAAAGAGGTGAAAGGTGCTTCTCTGATCTCATTTTTACCTGTTCTATCTCAATCGGTTTCAGCCATGCTGGCTTAGGCGCTGTCTCTGAAACACAGCAAGTCTCAAAGGCTTTGAATCGACTGTTCCCTCCGCCCAGGACTTCCGCGTGGCTCACTCCTTTACTCCACTTACATCTCTCCCAATGTCACCTTCTTTGAGAGCCCCTACCTTATAACCCGTTGTCCCCTGATTTATTTTTCTTCTTAGCATGTCACAGACTCTTTGTTCCCACTTACTGTCCTCAAGAGTCACTGCATGTTTGGAGATGGAACTCAATCATTGCATAGCTAAAAAGGAGCACATTAATTAACTTCACTCTACAAATGTGCCATACAAATGTTGGCTTCCATTCTGATGCCTTATACTATCTAACATGAGACATTTTCAAACAGAGCTCACAAGTAGCCCTTAGCTGGCTATACCTGCTCAAATTCTTCTCCTAGCTGGATGACATTATTCCAATAATTTATGGACTCATGGAATGGCATTACTATCAGTCCAGATCCCAGTAGTTATCAGGTGGCATACGCATGTTAAGAGAGCTCTAGGAATTTTTCAGTAATGGATTGTTTGCCTGGTGTAATAGCTTTCTAGGGCTGCTGTACAACAAACAGAAGAAATTTACTCTTTCATATTTCTGGAGGCCAGAAGTCCAGAATCAAAGTGTCAGGGGGTTGGTTCCTTCTGAGGCCTGTGAGGGACAGTCTGTTATCCCCAAGCTTCTGGTGGCTTGCTGACAATCTTTAGCATTCCTGTATTGTAGTTGCATTCCCCAAATCTCTACCTTCATTTTTACATGGCATTCTCCCTGTATGCGTGTCTCTGTCTCCAAACTCCTTTCCTAGGTACATAGTCATATTGGATTAGGGCCTACCTACTGACCTCATTTTAACTTGGTCATTTGCAAAGATCCTATTTCCACATAAATCCATATTTATAAGCACTGAAGCTTAGGACTTCGGCATCTTTGAGGGGATGTGATTCAACCCATAACGATAATGCATGGTGTAGATGGGATGGAAGGGAATTGCATGGTGTGCTGTAGTAACCTGTCGTTAGGACAGCAGAGCTGTTACTACCGCTAGGCCTCGAAGGATGAGGAGAGGGGTGGATACTAGGAAGAAAGTAGAGTAGATATGGCAGCCTGCCTCCAGGAGAGCAGTGAGTTTCGGTCGAACACAGAACCAGCTTCAGATGACCCAGGAAGGAGGGAACCGATGCCTTAGGCACCCTGATCTCATTCTCCTCCCGCTTTCCCATCTTCTGCTAGGGCTTCCCACTGGCAATCAACCCAGCAAGCAGCCAGACAGCAAGGAGTTTTTGCTGTGGTCCATACCAATGGATATTTTAGGAACATTTCTACCTTTTAATGTAATATTAATGTTTTTAATTTTGGTCTTCTTCATTTTAAGAGGAATTTACCTAGAGGATTGGTTTACATGAACTTCGACAATTCCTGTTTTACTTATGTCAGTGGAGAGCGGATGCGGGCGTAAGACAAATAGGCAGCTGATAGGAGGGTTTTCTCATCCCTTGCACTGGCTTTCTCAGCCTGTCTGCCGACAAGATCCTGCCCGGTGTCCTGGTCCCTTCGTGTACTAGAAGGTTGGGCGTGGCATGCTTGCAAGCATGTTTGCTGTTGTGTCACATGAGGAGGACTGGAGGCAAAGCCAGGAACTTAGTAGTATTGTATGTGATGTGACTTTTCCCACAACCTCTCAGATCTAAGCTAGTGACATATTTGAGGGAAGTAGACTTTGTGTTTGGATGATGCAGGATAAATCCAAAGCAAGGTAGAGAAAACTGGGAGGAGGGAAGCCATTAGAAATCCACAGAAATTGTGGAGATGGTTATGAATGGTACCAAAGTAGAATTTCAGACCAAGTTGATCTCAGTCTGAAAGGGACAGTAGTACCTCCACTGACAGCCTGGATAATTCTACAAATCTCCAGGGATTTTTATACATCAGAATTTTACACTCCATTTCTTTATAAGCTCTGTGGTCAAGGTCCTGATGTCTAAAGTTAAATGTCTATTGCTGACATTTCGTTGAGCCCAGCAGTTGTAGTAATAACCATGCCAGCTGCCAGGCATGCGCAAAACAGTCAGACTGTCTGGGTTTGAATCTCAGCTGCACTACTCATGAGCTCCAACAGGTTACTCAGACTATTTAAACTACAGTTCCTTCATCTGTAAAATGGGATTACAATGTCTACATCCATAAGGTTGGTTCAAATGTCAAATGTATTAATGTATACAAAAGCGTACAGCACCCAGCACAGAGGAAAGTCCTAGATAATGTTCACTATGGATAACACTGCCATATGTCAAGCATTGTGGTGTTTTATAAAATCAGCACATTGGATGCTCACAATAATCCTCAGAATTAGCTGTTATAATTTCCATTTTACAGATAAGAAAATTAAGATGGAGAAAACTTAAATAATAAAGAGTGGTTTTATGTTTTGCATGTTCCTGCTGAATTTATTATGGGCTCCATGGTGTTCATGGGCAAATAAATGTTTAACAAATAAATGAATGAATGATTTTTTTCCCTCTGACCTTACACAGAACCCAGAGAAAAAAGAAAAATAATTTTTGTTTCTTAATTCTGTAATTTTTTAGTGTTCGGTAACACTCTCAAACTGAGAATTTAAGCACCCATTTCATTAATGTTCTATTTTTTTTTCTTCTAGAAAAGCAGTAGAAATACTTATAAGTAAGATATATAAACTAAATTGCTTTCCAAATTCCAACACCTTGACTTTTTCTTTTTTTGGTTCTTCTACACACGGATTTTTGGAACATAATCCATGCCAACTGAAACTAACTCTCAAAATAAATTAAAAATAAATTTTGCAATTTCTAAACCAAATAGCCTATAAAACTCTAATAATAACATCCACTTTTCCTTTTCTCACTAACACTATAAATTTATTCTCCAAAAAAAAAAGTAATCTAATCGTCTTGGCACAATAGTTTCTGCAGAAACCCATACTCCCTCTAGGCCATGAGTTCCTTACTCTTTGGGTGATTCCTTTTTTTTTTTTAATGCATTTTGTTATTGTTTAAAACTGACATTAGATTACCTCAAACCTACTGCATAGGACCATTTTCTTACTCTGTTTTGGGATTGGATATATAGTATAATTTGAAGTCAGTATTAGAGCCCATTGTACAAGTTTTATGTGAGCCTGTTCTTATAGGTACAGAATGCTCTGCTGAGATAGTCATTTGAACATAAAGATCATCAAATGTTCACATTTCCCCTTTCTTGCCCACTACTAATTCTAATCTGTGGCTATTTTTGCAAGCAACTCTTTACCACCAAAGTGGTTCAAGTTCTTTCATCTGATTCAAGGAGGGAGTTAAGAGGTAAGACTGTGGTGATGTGTTCATTCATTGTGTAGGCCCCGGAGTGCACCCTGCCAGCTTCTAGACCATTTAGGCCCTTTCTCCTCACCAATCCCTCCCATGTCAGTGAGAAACAGTGTGGACCACATTGTCTAACAGGTGTGGGACTAAACAGTCAGGAGCAGAGATTCGGCACACATCTTCTATTACTGTGTAGCATTCAGTAAAAAAGTAACTTCTTCAAAATTCAGTTTATTCAACCTTAAAACACAGTGCTGTCTTCCTATTTCCTGGCAATCATAGGTGAGTGAAGAGCTCTAACGTCTTTGGATAAAGGCTGCAGGGGGTGGTTACAGTGGAGCTCTGTCCCTCTCCAAGGACTGGCCACGGACACCCCCCAGGAGAAGCGCCCCCTGCTCCGCCTGCCTTTCCACCCACCTGCCACAGTCAACCTTGGTGGCTGCGTGCTGTGCCTCAGATGCTCTCCTGCCTTCATTTCTGTGACAGTGTGCGCTTGTATTTCTTAATTTTTTTTTTTTTTTTTTGGATTTCTCCTCCTCCTCCCTGTCCTCACTATAAGCATCATCGAACTTTTATACCTTTATCGCCACACTCAGCAAAAAGGCACAGAGGTGAGGGGCAGCATTGTCCTCAACTGGCATTTAGGCGGGTAGAGCAGGACATTGTGTGTAATCAATGACTCTGAGTTCCCTGAAGTATGGATTTATTTATCCTTCTCTTTAGGGAGAAAAAAACCTCTTTGGGGGAAAAGAAAACCTGTTTATGCCTTTGGTTATAATATCTCACAGTAATATTTATCTCCCCGCTGCTTCCCATTGAGTTGGTTCACAGAGTCAGAGGATTTCAGAGCCAGCCTCCTTCTGCAGCTAAGTGAGCAGACCCGGAGAGCTGAAACAACTCGCCCATGGCCATGCGGCTTGTAAGTGGCAGAGGTGGACCAGAACCAGACCTCCCGACTCCTCTTGCTCCTATTGTCAGACCTTGTAGGGGGTCTTTGTGGGCTGAAATTTCCATGTTAACTCATAAGTAACTCTATACTCTGTGAGTTAATGGTTTGGAATTTCCCTCCTGTCCCGCAGAGGGTGACAGCATGCCTTATAGATCTGAAGAGGGGCAAATATCCACACCTCTCTTGACAGAGCAAACACATTCCTTAAGTTCCATGTCAGTCTGTGGGACATTTGCTCTGAAAGCCAGTGACCTCTAGCCCACAGGCTGGAGCAGTGGTTCTGCATCCATGAAAATTCATGCTCAGAGTCGAATGGATCATATGGGAGCCGCTGTAACAAAAATCATTCCTCAGGTCACATGGTGTGTTAACCCCCTTCCTCCTCATCACGGTGACGACGGCTCAGAGGAACAGTCCTGATTTAATGAGTCCTCAGAGTTTACCTGGAAAAGGATGAAGGATCTCCCCCCAAGGCTGCCAGTGCAGGAGGCAGTGAGAAAAGCAAATATTGACAGGAACCTGATAATATTTTCCTCTCCGGCCAGAAAGATGACACCTGGACATACGTGGCCAAGTAGGGAACTGGAAGGGATAGAAGGGGAAAGAAAGGGAGAAAAGAAGGAAGAAAAAAGAAGGAAGGAAGGAAGGAAGGAAGGAAGGAAGGAAGGAAGGAAGGAAGGAAGGAAGGGAAGGAGGGAGGGAAGGAGAGAGGGAGGGAGGGAGGGAGGGAGGGAGGGAGGGAGGGAGGGAGGAAAGGAAGGAAGGAAGGAAGGAAGGAAGAAAGGAAGGAAGGAAGGAAGGAAGGAAGGAAGGAAGGAAGGAAGGAAGGAAGGAAGGAAGGAAGGAAGGAAGGAGTAAAAGAGTGAAAGAAAAGAAAATGGCAAGAAGGAAACCGTTACACCAAACTGACGCCTGTCAGATAAAAGAGATTGGAACCATAAATTCCTCCCAGCGTTTCTAATGGGATTTTAATACAGCATTTGGACATCATCTTTTTTTCATTCCTTTAATGACATACATGCCCAAAGTGTAGCCACAGAGCCTCTGAACTCTGTATATTTCTGTAATACACAAAGAAAACAGCCGTCACATCCATTTTAAGGAACTTTTAAATACATTCGAGTGAGGTACGTAGGCTCCGGATCTACAGCAAGCTGCACAAAGCCTGTCTGTACATCATCTGTGACGGGCTTGAATTCCAGCCAAGGCAGAGTTTCTTTTTTTTAATAATAAAATAAAATAGTGGGTTTTTTTTTTTTAAAAAAGGAACATTATATTTTTAAACTGGAAATAATTGCATTTTGTATCTTATGTGGCATCTGAAAGTGATTTAGTTGAACAATGTGGTTTCTGATTGGTATTTGAATTGGTTCCAGAACATTTTTCATAATAACCATCTTAAAGATCCCAATTATCTGATCCTCTTTCCCCCTTCGCAAGGTTTCATAGGAGGTTTCCAGAGAAAGAGCGAGACCTGTGGGGGCAGGCAGGCGACTGACATCTAGCTGAACAGGGTCTGCTTGCGAGGCTCAAAGGAGGGGGCCTGCTTGGTATTCTGAGTTGTCCAGGATGCATTTATGACCCAATAAAGGAGGCCTTGGCATCACCAGAATAATTACTTACTCAAACAAGCCTATAAAACCAAAGGGTTGCCCCAACTAAAAGGCAAACAGGGAACTTTTTTTCCTTTTAGTGTTAACATGTAAATCTAGTAAAGTGTATTTAGATTTCTATAAAATCAGCTCTGGGCGCAAAGTGGATGGTTGATTTACCAGGTGGGCAGCAGAACCAATTCCCCAGGGTTACAGAGGGGCCAAGGAAAAGCAGTCCTGTTAAATCTGAAAAACGCCTGTCCATGAACAGACCCAGCCTCATGGGGAATGTGCAGAAATTGTGGTGTGGTGAGCAGAGCAGGCCCAGGAGTCAGCTGGATCTGATGGGGTCTCCACCGCTATTGAGTGATGTCACCCAGGTAGTGGTCCAAACTCTCTGCGTCTCATCTGTAAAGGGAAGGTAATGCCATACCTATTTCATGGGGTCATTGGGAGAAGTGAATGCAATAATACACATGAAGGGCTCAGAACCATATTGTGTATGTGCTAGGACACATAATCAATAGCACCTCTTATTAGTGCAAGAAATGGAATCTTATTGAAATAAATAGTAGCTTGTATTATAAATAGTGAGGCTAAATATTTTTTTGAGCACTAAGTGTCAGCACACAGTGACTGACACTGTGCTGAGCATTTCAAATATTATATCACCTTTAGTCCACTCAAGGTGAAATTCCTAAGGTGAAGAATCTGGCAAGTGGCAGAATTTAAAAATAGGACTGTCAGGTTTAGCAAATAAAAATATAGGATGCCTAGCTAATTTTGAATTTGAGATAAATAAGAAAAAAAAAGTTTTATTTTAGAAGAAGTAGGTCCCAAGTATTGCATGGGCCATACTTACATATCTGGCAACCCTAACTGGAAATCCAGCCCCCGGGTCTACTTGATCAAGCCTGGGCTTGCCTTTCTTCACCACACATTTCTATGCACAATACATTCCTTGTATATTTCATCCTCTAGTATTTTTTTCCCCAACCAGAGGTTTTTCAATAAGATCCCAGAAATTGTTTGTCGTTAGCAACGATCACGGAAGGTGAGACGCTGAAGGCAAATAAGCTGCCCCAGGCCTGCTTGGTGTGGGGCTGGGACATCAGGAGCTGGTGCATCCAGGTCTGCGTCCGCAATTTCATTTACAGTATTTATTTATTTTTTTAAGTATAATTGGCCTACAATATCATATTTAGTTGTGTTAGGTTTCAGATGTATAATATAGCGATTCGGCATGCTTATACCTTACAATGTCATCACCTCACTGCTGCCACCAGGCGCACTCAGCACGTCGTGTGGACGGCGTTCCCCTCCACCTTTCCCACCCGGTCCCCAGCCTTTCCTTTTGGGTAGCCGTCCCTTTGTCTCTGTCTCTGTGTCTGCTCTTGTTTTGTTTTGTTTGTTCACTTGTTTTGTTGCTTTAGATCCCACACATAGGTGAAACCTTATGGTATTTATCTTCCTCGGATTCATTTCACTTAATATAATGCCCCCCAGGTCCTTTCATGTCATAAATGGCAAAATCTTCTTCTTTTTTTATTGCTGTATAATATTCCATGGTGTATATACACCACCACTTCTTTATTCATCTATTGATGGACACTTAGCTTGCTTCCGTGTCTTGGATACTGTAAAAAATGCTGCAGTGAACATAGGAGTGCATATCTCTTTCCTGACTAGTCTTAGCAATTAGTGTCAGGAGTTGTTAAAAGCACTTAAAAAACAAAGTAGCAGGAGGATAGTTCCCGAGGATGGCCTAGGAAGATCCTGCACTCACCTCCTCCCACAGACACATGAGAACTATGGCTACCTATGAAACAATTCCCTCGGAAAAAGACCTGACAACCAGCTGATCAGCTCCTCCCCCAGAAAGATAAAAGGACCAAATCAAGATGGGAGAGGCAGAGATGTGATCTCAGCAACTCCCACTCCTGCATGGTGACCCACAATTGGGAGAAATCTCGTAATGATGGAGCTCAGGCCCCATACCAGGCAGCCCAACCTTTGGAACCAGCACCAGAGAGACAAGTCTGGCCATGATAACCAACAGCACGCACATCCGGGAGGCCCACGGGGCTTTTGGGAACTGAGTTTCCACTCTTCAAGCACTTGTGCACAGACTCACATGCCCCAAGACCCAGCTCAAGAGCAGCAATGGAAAGCATATAGACCATATGTATAGATTTCATTTAGTAATCTTAAGGCAGAGGGCAGGATCCCATTGGGACTCTCTCTGGGGTAGAGGCACTGGTAGGCACCATTTTTGCTCTTTCTCTCTCTTTCTCTACCTTGCTAACATCTGAGAGCATGCCCTGCCCTCATGTACCCATGTACCCCTGCCAAAGCTTGCGGGCACGTGTATGGCCCCAGTAAAGCTGGCAGGCACATGCAGTCCACACGAGGCAATACCACTTGATTGCCTGGCCCCAGTGCCCAGGAGGACTTGCGTTCCTGAGCCCCAAAGGACTGAGGCAATCAGAAATACAGTCTGGGCAGGCCACCACCCTCAGGGCACTGCACAGACTGAAACACATACTCACACACACCCCAAACACCTCCATCTTCCTCTGAGAAAGACCTATTTACTTATCCTGGAGTCCCAGCTTGAGGGTGGCTTCAAGTTCACCAGTTAGAGGCTCTGGGAACGTGAGCCAGGATAGAGATACAGAAGTTCTCTATAAGATATGAGCAAATTGAATTAAACAATACATTGAAAGGATCATATGCCATGACTAAGTGGGATTTATCCCAGGGAGACAAGAATGAATCAATTAAGGTGACACACCACATAAACAAAATGAAGGGCAGAAATCATATCATATTAATAGATGCAGAGAAAACATTTGAAAAAACTCAGCATTCGTTTATGATAAAAAAGAAAGAGGCTCTCAACAAAGTGTGTATAGAAGGAATGTACCTCCACATAATAAGGACCGTGTATGACAAGTCCACAGCTAGCACGATACTCAATGGTGAAAACTAACAGCTTTACCTCCAAGATCAATTAAAAAAGGAGCAAAATAACATTTCATATTGAGAAAAAAAATATTTTTGTAGTATAATTAGCAGCTCTAAATTACATATAATATGTTTAAAAATTTTTAGAAATATAGTCTTAACAATCTGATTTCTTCCTTCAACAAAAATTACTGATTATCTTTATGTCAAGATACTATATAGACCATGAATGAACAAAAACAGACTCTCTATCCTTGCGGAATTTATGCTCTAGCGAAGGGACATAGTGTGATAAGCACAGAAACAAATATATTGTAGTTCCCATTGCACAAGATCTCTGAAGAAAAATACATGGAGAAACGGAGGGGAGCTGGAGTTGAGAGACGGGCTTCCATCAAGTAGTAATCCCTGAGCTAATAAGAGCTGAAGGAGGAACAGGATTTAACCAGAAAGTCTTAGTGGATGGACTAATAGATTTGCAAAGATCCCATGGGAGAGGGAGATGGTGAGAATGGGGAACTGAAAGAGCCGTTCAGCCGATGGGGAGAGGGGAGCCACGGGCAGTACTGTGGGCAGGCAGGGAGGTGTGAGGTGGTTAGAGAGAGGCCCTTCTGCAGCCACAGACAGACCCGAGCATATCCTGGCTCAGAACAGTGTTTATTTCCCTCTCCCATAGCCTTCCAAGGAAATTGCAGGATAAGGGTAGGGACTGGGGGATCCAAGCAACCCACTGTCAGAGAGTCATACTGACACTGCTCTGTCATCTTCAACATGTGGCTGTCAAAGCTGTCATGCGTCTCACCGTCCCAGTCACCCAATAGGGCCATGAGTAATGCACATCAGAGGTTTTACGGGCCAGGCCTCCATGCAGTGCGTTCTCACTTTCACTCACATTTCACTAGCTGAACTCAGTCATGTGGTCAGCCCTAGCAGCAAGGGAGTCTGGGAATATAAACCATCTCTGTCACAGGAGCAAGAGGAATGGGTGCTAACCACTTGCAATCTGTACTGTAAGCAGATGGGGCCAAATGCTACAGGGTCTTGTAAACCTAGTTAAAGAATTTTACTTTTATCTCAAGACCAATGGAAATCCATGGGTGTTATTTAAGCAGAAAGGAGTGCCATCATGAGATTTGTATTTTGAAAAGATGATTCTGGCAACAAATCAGAAAACAGAGTAGAAAGGTGTCAGAGTAGTTGCAGGGAGATCAGTTAACAGGATGTTGTAGCAACCCAGGTGAGATCACAGTGGTATGGACCAGACTACAGCTAGTGCTCAGCTTACAACCATGATTGGTCCCGACAGACCGGTCGTAACACGATTTGGTCATAAGTTGAGTAGGCTATATGTACAGTACTGTGAAATGATGTTATAAAAATCTTTAAGTCATATTTTATCATAATTTTCTTTCATTATTGTTATATATCATAATTTTATTTGTTCATTTTATGCCATTTGTATCATCTCTACACCATTTTGTTTCTTATTTTTACATTCGTTCAGGTTTAAGTAAAACACTGCATTACCAGTACAACTGGTTTAATATTTGCAAAGACAATTTCCTCTTGGTAGACATCTTGGGAGGGGTTTGATGAAAAAAATCCAAGACACAAAACACAAATTGCTGTACCAAGTCTGGGATAACAGTTGAAATGGTGCACACAGAGATGGTAGTGCTGCCGGAAGCTGGTCCACACTGTTGTACGCCCAGCTGGACGCTTGTGCTGCCAGACGCGGAGCAGTCGTGGCTAGTGATTGTGGTCATAAAGTCAAATGGTCGTAAGTTGTATAGGTCGTAAGTCGATCAATATTTGTACTTGGTGATGTTATCAAAGTAGAGAAGCAGGTGGATGCTATAACAGCACGCAACAAAGCATTGACTAGGGAACAATGGGTGGAGACACAGTAAGTCTATTTTCTTTATCAAACTACTTTTTACTTCTTGTTATTCCCCCTAGATTTCTGTAGTTTCTTTTGTACCACTAGGCTCCTTGATCAGCATACAGGGAGTCAGAAAACATAGGATTCATGTTACTTTATGACTGTTTCCTTCTACTTAAAATTAGGACAATAGTAGCTATGCATCCTGCTTCGTAGGGTTAGGTTGTGGGAATCGGACACTGTAGATACCACATAGACTGAGGTGCACAGTGGGCCATATTCACAGGGTGCCCTGGTGTTTGGAGTTTCTATAATTGCTTGTTCAAACTGTTTAAGGAGACATTCATCAAAGCTTTTATACATGAATCCCGCTCGCTCTTTCGTTGTTTTTACTGCTACCCAATATAAAAGTAAGTGGAAGTTATTTGCCTAGTATAATGTGCTAAACAAACACAAGATATACAAACTTGTTATTCAGCATACGGTTTAATTGGAGAGTTGAGAGTTCAGTGATTGTTTTACTGGTGTGAAAGAGGGAGGCTGCTAAATCCTGTAGTTGAAAATGATATTTCTTGTGGCTACTGAACTTTGGTTTCTCCTTTAGTCATCTAACAAGCTAAAAATAGCAACAGGTAGCACATTAAATGTACACACATTAATATGCAGGCATATATAAATATGAATATACCTCTTACCATAACCCTATCTGAAAGGTACTATTATTACCACTTTATTTTACAGGTGAGGAAACTGAGGCACTCTGAGAAGCTAAGAAACTTTCCCACAATCACAAAGCCAGTAAATGGCTGAGCTGAAATTCTAACTCAGGCACCCTGACTCCATCCTTTCAACCCCATTGTGCTGGCTCTGTACTGTACTAACTGCTGGAGACGTGCTGTATGCCGCCCCTAACAAGATTATCTTCATTCTAGTTGTTGCATTGTTTCTTCAAGAAGAATTTACACTGACAGCACTCTAAATTACCCAAAGAATTACAACTTACTTGGCTTCATAGCTAGTCAAGTGAGGCATGTAGGATGATCCCAGGTGGAAGGGAAAAACGGGAAAATTCCACAACCGACTGCAGTCAGTTCAAGTCTTGGCCAGCAAGGAGCAGGTTGCTGCCACAACGCTGCTCTGTCGGGGTGACTTCCAGAGCCCACCAACGTGCAGAGATGAGGAAGTCAGGAGTCTAGACTTCCTTGGTGTCCAACGGCTTATTGGGTGATTGTAGAGAAAGCAGGACGTGAACTGAATCTTGGAAGTTGATTAGATGCTCATTGAATTGACAAAGGGGAAGTGATTCCAACTTAGCATAGAGCAGGAAACTAACACAGGAAAGAGAAAGCAGGGAATGGAAAGGGTGGGGAGATTAGAGGCCCAGTAAGAGAGTGGCTAGGCCAAGTCATGGGGGGCGAGCTTCCTGGACCTTGGGAACGTCATTCCCTGTGGGTGCAGGAAAGCACCAGAGGGGTGGGAGAGGATGGTGCACAGTGTAGGATATTGAGAAGGTGTCAGGTTTAGGGGGAAGACACGGTTTCAGCTTCGGACTTCCTACATTTGAGAAAATCAGACAAAGGAACACCCAGAGCAGGTGTTCTGCGGGAAAATGGACAGGAGTCCATAGTTTAGAAAAGAGACGTGGCTGGAAACAGATTTGGCCAGCAGTTAAAACCACGACCAGTTAGCTGGCAATTGAAGTATGATTTCCTGGGTGAATATGCACAAGGAGACAAAAAAAGGACAGAGATTGGGACCCTGGACAGACGGTGGACAGACGACCAATGAACCTGAGGGGAGGTGACGAACGAGCAGGAGAATCACATGAGCAGGGCCCAGGCCACAGGAGGCGGGGGCATTATATGAGGGGAGAGAGCAAAAATGTCAGGTTTCCTCGGAACGTGAAATGAGGCGAGGGCTGTGGGGCCTTTCCCGTGTCACTGGGGTAACAGGGCACGCTCCTACCTGCAGGAGGGGAAAGTGGACGTGAGGGTAGGAAACACCGAGAGCAGGTGGATGGGACTCATTCTGAGGAAAGACACACAGAGGCAGCAACTGGGTGACCATCCTGCGTTCCGTTCCTCAGTGGCCCAGTTACTTCAAGAGACTGGGAAGTAAGTGGTCCTGAGCTATGCAGCTCGTGTTTCTCGATATCCTCTTAGAACAGAGCAACAAGGTTTCACTCGGGGTTCCAGTGATCAAGTTTTAATGTTATTCTCCAAATGCCTAACCTGTGCAACATGGCACATTGGAACCCTCCTTTGGGACCCACTTATCTAATATATGAGAATGTACGGATGACCCAAAAACGCAGGCTTAGGTGTGTCAGGAGCACGCTGACTGAACAGCGTCTTTCCATTTTAATAAAACCCAGATTTGCACAGGCTGAAAGGGATTTTCACTGATTATTTTTATTTTCCTCTAGGGTTTATTAGTAAGTTTAGTTCGTAACTATCATTCAGTCTCAGGAATATTATTTAGGACAAAGCTGTTTGAAGGAACTCAGCTCTGCAAAGGTTTCTCCTCTCCCTTTCACCATGTTTAAAATTCCATGGTTTGTTATCTTTACACTTTCCCCAACATTTTGTGTGATCTTGGACATGCCACTCAACCTCTCAGGATCTCAGTGTCTAAAAAGGGGGCTGGACAAGATGTTCACTAAAACCATATTATTCTATACCTGGGGTCAACAGACTTTTCTTATAAAAGCCAGATAATAAACACTTTTGGCTTTGCAGGCCAAGTGAACTCTGTTGCACATATGCAGACCTACTGTCATAACATGAAAGCAGCCACAGATGTTGTGTAAACAAATGAGCATGGCTGTGTTCCAATAAAACTTTATTTAAAATTAAAAAACCAACAACAGTGGGGTAGATTTGGTATTCGGGCTATAGTTTGCCAATTCCTATTCTAAACTTTAAAATTAGATCCTTTAATTTACAAAGTTGGACCTCTTAGAATCACCTATTAAATATTCATATCCCAGAAAAGGCAAATTATTCAGCTACTATCAGATATAATGTGGTGGGAGTTATAAAATTTAACTCACTGCAAATGAGAAAAGCAGAGAAATATAAGATTTAGTATTTTATTGGTAGACAGTCAGGTCTTCTTCAAAGGGTAGTTGAGAAATATGTACTGAAAATCCAGTCACTCTTAAAATTCAGTTTGACCCAGTAATTTAAACAATTTTTTAAGAAGCATTAAACATCATTTTTCTTTAAAATCATTTATCTCTTTAAAAGCCTTCTTTCTCCCTGCTTAAAGACAATGATGTGTGAATAAATGAATCAATGAAGAGGAGGAGGAGCGGGGTGCACTGCGAGTCCCCAAGGTCCGTAAGGGAAGAGCAGAACCCTCAGGAGCAGTGCCCCCGCCCTGTGGCATGTGGATGCTGTGTGCCCTGCAGCCAGGGTGACTTGCCATCTAATTGGTCTTAGCTTGGTCTCGGCAGGGCTTGGTAGTGACCCTTGGCTGACTCTGCCTCCCCTCCCCTCCTGTTGGTGTTGAAGATCCCTCCGAGGTCTGGCTGTGACAATCATTAGGCCCCAGTTTTAGAGCTATGCCTTGCTACTCTTGTTACAGAACCATTTCACTCCCTCAAACATAGAGACACCCCCCTCTGCCAAGTTCCCTAGCCAGGTTCTCGCCTCTGCCTGAAACCTGTCTGTGCGCATGGGACCAAGCATGGATCTGGGAAAGGTTACCCTGAAAGCCCTTCTCTGCATTAGCTTGCTACATTATCAGATCAGCAGGACTCTGAGCCAGCTCAGATTAGGGAACTACTAAGGTGGTCGCCTCCCCTATCCCAACCTGCTTCTTGGAGTTCCCTTCCACTCACCTGACGGTAAATGCAGAGAGGCATGTCTGACTGCTTCCCAGCGTTCCTCTCTCTCCCTCTCTCCTCCTCCTCACAGTCTCTGGAGCCAAAGGTGAGTTGCCTTTTTTACTGCTCCTCCATTTTACCCTCTGCTGCCACAGAGCTGCCTAAACATCGTAGCAGAAAAGCTAGTTTTTTTATATCGGAGGAGTCTCAGAGCATAAGCCCTTCAGGGTAAGTTGTTCACATAGTACAGGGAGCAATCAAGGGATTTGGAGAAAACTGTCTTAAGATTGCCCACTTGGCTCTCTAGTCTCTCGTTTGTTCAAAACCTATTTTGTGTGTTAGAAGCTGGCTGTTTCCTATCTTTCTTGTTGAATTTCTCATGCGACAAATTATGGTCTTCCCTGAGGTGATAGATGGATGACTGCGTTTGAGCATTAGTATACAGGCTTTATAATTTAAGAGGTAAAACAAGGAGTGCAAATTTCCAAAGTATTATATCATTGCAATTAATTTTCAAATTTATTCGATAGTTTTTATTTTTTCCATGAATACAGCGGAATAAGGGGAGGTTCTTGAGAGAGCTAAGTTTAGGGTGGGTAGGTATTAACACAAGAGAATGGAGAGGCAGCTGGTGGTATGTCGAGGGTGCTGGTTTAACACATGAAGTAAGGAAGAGGATGAAAGCTATAAAAATGCATTTCACAAGTGTGTCTGGGACAACGTGGCCAAGTACTCCAGTGGGAGAGAAGGACCGAAGCGTGAGCCAGTCCGCAACCTGGTGAAGGGTTTTGGAGAGAAGAGGGAAGTAACAAGCTAGAGCAACAATTTTGCATCACCTGAAGACTGGAACTTCAGGAGTCAGTAGTTTGGGTACAAGGGTGTCAGAGGACATAGAACCTTGTTCAAAATGGGGCACATTCATTAAGATAATTGCTCATGTTGCAGTTCCCTTGACTATGGGTCTAATGGTGAAGGGGCCAATAGAATGCTCCAGGGAGAGCTGAAGAGAAACATATGTAAAAATATTTAGCAACTGGATAGAAAGTTTGTATTTTATTAAAAGGTGGATAGTTGCTTATGGTCAGAAATTTACACCTACAGTTTAAAAGCCATCTTGCTACCTACCTATAAAGTCATAAAAAATCTATAGGTAATTTTCTTGACTTTGAACTGTCTTACACAATTTTAGAATTATATTCCCCCCCCCCCCACTTATGTTGTCCCAGGGTTGACATCAGCATTTCTTGAATGCACTAACTAACAGAGATGGAGGAAGCAGCTAGGAAAACCAGCCGCGCCAGCAGCAGGTGGTCCTCAGAGAGGGGAGTGCCTACGTCTTTTATTGACTGCACATCAGGTTCATGGAACAACCCAGGCACTTGGGGATGCAGAAGAAAGATTACACTGATTTCTATCCTTAAGGAGATTAAGGTATAATGGGAGGGAAATAAAATACATAAAATCAACATAAATACCTACAGATGTGCGCAGCAATTACAAGGCTGAGATGGTCATATGGAATCGAGAATTAGGCTGATTTGTTGGGAAATGATTAGGTAAACCTGAAAAAGGATATATAAAGGAAAAGGGCTGTAGTATTCAAGATTGTCATCAGTGTTCTGCACTTGCACAGAAAGTTTTATTTCATGATGCTCCTTAATGTGTAAGCCTGAAAGGCAACCTCCGGGGTCTAAGAAACTTGATTTCCAGGACTGGCACCACCTGTTACCATAAATAGCCACAGTGTTTAAGGATCTCTTGCCAATCCTCAGGAATTGCTATTTTTCTAAAAAAAGAAAAAACATCACAACTAGATCTGAAAGCTTCATGCATATATAGCAGATATATGCATGAAGATGTGTATCGACAGTTCAAACGTGTCAGGTACCCATGGCTGTGGTGTGGGTGGCATAGGGTCTGCTTACGGCGCATGTCTGCAGACACAGGCTCAAAAACACTTCCTGTGGGCCTGCTCCCTTCACCGCCACACAACGTGCACTCCCGTGAGCACATGTGTGTGCACGAGGACAGCTGCAGAAAGTGATATACTTGGACCTATTCTGAAGCCTGCTCTGGATGGCTTTTGACTCTCTGCTCCCTGCGTTCTTCTGTTCGTTCTCCAGGATGGACTGCCTATGTGTGAGGAAGACTTAAGACATCATTTCCAGAAAAAGAAGGAATTAAAAGCAGAGGCAAATGAAAAATCACATTCTTTATCCAAAGAGGGAGTCAGAAAAGACATCTCATTAGAGGGGGGGAAAAAAAAAAAGAACCAGAAATTAAAAAACAAAACCCCCCACCAATATGGCAGTCTAGAAAGCGCTTGGAAGGGCCCTGGAATCCAACAGACTTCTGCAGTCATTTGTCTTGCCAAAAACCCACCCAGCAGTTCTTTAAAAAAAAAAAAAAAAAAGCCCATAGGGACTGAAAGCACTGACTAATAATTCTTGAATCCATCTCCACAATATTATTCATCTCTGCCAAGGTCAAGTTTGGTCAGCGCATGGCTGGAGGTCTGGGCATACTGTTCCCAGTTTTATTTTTACAGTAGTTATGGAGCCTTTATATTTTCAAGGGCCCTCCTGTCACTTATTACCACCACCCAGACCACCCACCCACACTCCTGCATACAATACGTCCGGACACACCCACCAATACCCAGATTCTTTAAACCTTCTGGTTTAAAAGGGCTGCAGGATAAGTGTTTGCTCCAAAGGACTCTGCTGTATGTATTGAGAGTTCCCTAGAAAAAAAAAAACCTTTCCTCTCCGGGGACCAATCTGCGGGTCTTGCCACTCAGCAAACATTTACAGAGCACCTACTGGGTGGATGGCACAGATGGATGTAGGGGCTCCAGGAAGCTGCCCAGGAGGCAGGAGGGGCAAGAGTTCCTTGCGCTGAGGGAATATCTTTGTTTCCCTGTGACCAGCTGGGTGTCGGGAGGGCGGGAAGTAGGGCCAGGTCTGATTGGGAAGGCGGCGACTTTTTTCTCTTGCTCACATTTCCGCTCCCCTCCTTCCTTTTCTTTCCCCTTTATTCAGTCCTTCTCTCCATCTCTTCACCTCGTGTCACTGTCACTCTCTCCGCTCCCTCTGTCCCCTTCCTCTGTTTTCCACTAAGACAAAAACTCTTCAGAGGCTCTGTCCTGCTTGGGAGCTACCACCCTGTTTTTCCTGCCTCCTTAGTAAACTCTTCATAAACGTAGGCCTGTGGCCCTTCGACCCGGAAAGCGTCAGGAGAGGGGAAGACGTTTGTCCTAACTCAGAAAGACGAAGGAAACTGCATCCGGCCCTCCGCATGCCGACAGTGGTGCCTGCCCGTCAGCAAGGCCAGCGCAGGGCTGACTCGGGGAGGACTCGCCCCCCCACCCCCACCCAGGCCTCCCCGGCCCTGAGCTGAGCCCTTAGCATAATTTATGAGGTGTCAGGACAGCCCGACCACAAGGTCGGGGTAGAATGGATTTTACACTTCAGCTGCCATGAAAGAGAAACAATTTCATTCTGTCTCACTCTGGCACTGTCTGTTTTTGCAATGAACAGGGGATTTGGGTCTCCTCGAGATTATTTGTCTAAGCACAGACCAAGACCGCTGCTGAGACCCGAGATGCCTGGTTTTGACTCTGGCTTCCTTCTCCTTCCACCCCGGGGAGGGGGGGAGCTTCGCCTTCCCCATTGCATCAAAATGGGTCGGGAATCCATTTCACCCAGGCAGTGGCTGTGTGCACTGGAGAGACCAGGTTTTCTAGAGTCACCCCATCCTCCTCTTACTTTTAGTGAGAACGAGCAGTTTGGGTAAGTAAGGAGTATGAGACTTCTCCCGAATTCAGTGGGCCCCACAGTCCCTGCCAAGTCGTGGTCTTGAGTCTGCAGCAGTGTTTGCCTTGGCCGTGAAGCGCGGCCTCCTGGCTCCTCCCGAAGCTGCAGACCCAGAGACATTCCGCTGAGTAGCCCGAAGCCCTGCCTGCCAGGAAAACCCAGCGTCTCCTTGGACACATCTCAGGCTAGGAGTGCAACCTCCTTCACCGACGGCACAGCCAGGAAGACAAACACAGGGCATGCTGCTTCTTAGGAACCCCCCAGCCCTGTCCTCCAAGCTGGACCGACAGGTCACCTGAGAATCAGAATGCGACGTTCCATCACAGAAGAGTCACCCAGGAAGCTTAGGGCATGGAGAGGGGCTCCTGGATTCTTGGGCCTGGAAGCAGTAGACGTCCCCTGGACCAGTTCATGTGATCTTCTGCGTTAAGCTCATCTCCGAGCGTTTGGCCACGTGACGCACCGGAAAGACAGGAACAGGAACCGAATAAAACAGAACAGATTTCATCTTTGAAAAGTTAAGGCTAATAAAAAGAATGTTGTAAATATCTACATACTGATAGTAAATAACCTCTAAGAAACATTAAGTGAAAAAAGCCAGAGTACAATGCATTCAGACTAACATGCTGCCATGTATATATTATAAAAAGAGACCGTTTCGTATTAATATGTACTGACATAGACATTGTGTAGAAAGTCAGGTTTGCTTCAGGCTTTGTCTTCAGAACGGAGAACCGGAAGTCTGAGGATCAGTTCTCAGATGCAGATTTACTTCTTGCTATGTATTCTTTTGCATTTAAAAAAAGAAAAGAAGAGGCCCTGGCCAGCTGGCTCAGTGGTAGAGTGTCGGGCTGGCGGGAGGGAGTCCCGGGTTCGATTCTCGGCCAGGGCACACAGGACAGGCACCCATCTGCTTCTCTACCCCTCCCCCTCTCCTTCCTCTCTGTCTCTCTTTTCCCCTCCTGCAGCCAAGGCTCCATTGGAGCAAAGTTTGCTCGGGTGTTGAGGATGGCTCTGTGGCCTCCGCCTCAGGCGCTAGAATGGCTCTGATTGCAGCAGAGCGACGCCCCAAGATGGGCAGAGCATCGCCCCCTGGTGGGCATGCTGGGTGGATCCCGGTGGGGCGCACGCGGGAGTCTGTCTGACTGCCTCCCCGTTTCCAGCTTCAGAAAAGTACAAAAAAAAAAAAAAAAGAAGAAAAGAAGAAAAAAACTTTTTTTAACCAAAAGCTCATATTATCATTATAGGACAATTTTTTATTTAAAAATACAATGCAAAATCACAGAGAATGAAAAAGCAAAAGGAACAGCAAGAAGAAAAGCAAATTGATTCAGTATAAAATGCAGCTTACTGCTTGGGCCTGCCAATTCTCTACACAAACAAACCACTCCTGTACGTTAAAGCAGTGATTTCTTGGTGTGAGCCATAAAGGAGTTGTGTGGCAAATGACTTCTTTAAGTTTCCTTAATAGTAGTATGTAAGTGCTTTTGGAAGAATTCCTGACTTTCATGTGGGTGATAATATTACTCCCCTCAAAAGGACTTCAGTCAAAGGCATGGACCCTCCTGAGTTTAGCACCCAGTAAGCCTCAGTTTCAAGCAAAGTTCTGTGTCAAATTGGTTTGCACTCCCTTCTGCCCTAGACCACATTTCCGAAGACTCTTTTCTGTACTATTTGTCACAGTAATAATTATCTTCACATTTCACTGATCCAAGCCAGGTGGGTGTATGGGATCCTAGGTCAAACCACACGTGTCACGGTTCTAGCTGTCTCTGAGTTAATTAGGTAACTCTCTTAATCTCTCTGGGCCTCATTTTTCTCACCTGTAAAGATAAATATTTGAGTGAGATATATTACCTTAAAAACCATTAAGTGCGACAGGTCTTCAATTTTATGAAAATACGGTCGTCAGGCTGCACACAGGTGAAATCTGGTATGTGTTCACAGATTTCCGTGGTTCCATCTGACCTTCAGGCAGATGCACGTATGAAAGTACTTTCTTACTTGGTTCTTCCTTAATTAAGGGTAATGGACTTGCTCCCCCAAAGATGTTGTTCACCACCAGAAAATGAGGCTTAGAAAGTACATTCTATCCTGCCCTATGACAAACAGAAGGAACCAGTGCGCTGTGAACTAAGACTCAAAGGTATCCTGGTATTGACCGGATACCTTGGATGGCTGGACCATGGCCACATCCATCATCTGATAGGCAGAAGTCACTGAGGCTACAGTGCTGATCAGACAAGAAATACCACCAAAAAGAAGGCCCCCTACCCATTCTCCATGCGACTGTAGGTGTCTAGGATATCAGAAAGCACTTCTCCACATCAGTGCAAGGTACTGTGGTGGGACAGCCAGGCAGTGCTGTCATGGTTCAGGTGAACCAGAGCGATGTTGGGAAGAAAAGAGTGAAAGGACTATCAGGACAACAGGCACATCAGCCACTCCGCTCTGCTCTCAGGTGGGAAACTGAAGAGCTCAGCTGGTTAGCAGCCAACCTGAAACATGTCTGATTGTTTCTCCACAAATTTCTCCCCCTGCGCATCTCCGTTCAGAATATTTCCAGTCCAAAACTGGACTAGCCCAAATTTTCCTGATCTGTTTTTAAGAAAAGAGATGTTATTAGACTTCTTCATGTGATCACTTGAAAGAGCCAGTCAATAAACATAAAACTGATGTGCATAAATAATATATTGGAAACATGTAAGAAATCAACAACAACAAAAAATCACAAGTCTGCCTTTCACAAACTGTGTAAGCTTGGGAAAGTTCTTAACCTATATGTACCAAAATTTTCTCATCAGGAAAATGGGATGATGATAATAGACCTTACCTCATTATGCAGTCGCCTCAGTTAAATGATTGAACATAGGTCAAGTGCTAAGAATAGTGCCTGATATGGTGTAAGCCCTGAATTGTGAGCTTATCATTATCAGCTAGCTGGGATATTAGGTTATCCTGAAGGTTCTTGACTCACTGTGCTGGGTTCACACAAAAAGTAAGGAGGCTGCTTCTGAATCTGTCGGTCCTATCCGGAGCCCATGTCCACTTTATCCCTTTGTCATCCTGTAGTTAGTTCTGTTTCTTCATGTGCTGTGCCACACGTAATGCTTCATCCATCTTTAGTGACACGTGTTTACTTACTTACATACCTACCCCTCACTTGGCCATATCCTCTCTCAAAAAAATAAAGCCTGTCTTGCTCTTTAATTTTGAATTATTCTCCTCCACTTTCCTGCTCAACGTTCTCCTGGTATTTAGATTAGAATACTAACAGAATATCTGAAAGTTTGAAAGGGAAAGTCAAACTTAACTATAATCTTTCACAGGATTCTGGCTTCCTCGCCATCTTTGTTTCCTTCAGACAAAATATTCCATATGGCCCTGGTCTCAGTTGAGGGAGATTAAGGAAGACAGTTCTCCCTGGGAAATGGAAAAGGTGTTAGAGCAGGCACTGTTCATTGTCTACCCAACATTCATCTCCCGCTCCTTTAGCTGCTAATTAAACTGAATATATTTAGGTAGCAAGCAGAGAGTCCCTATGAAGAAGTCCGATCCTTCTCTGGCCCCACTTGCCATTCCGTTACCTTTTCCAGGAATCAGAGGTGACTCTGATCTATCTAGTTAAACATAAGAGAAAGTCTGCTGGGGAGAGTGAATGGAAGAAACTTCTGGAAACCATTTTCTTTCTTTAAAAAAGAAAAACACTAAATCTCAAAAGACAAAAAAAAAAAAATTCCCCAAATACTTTATATTTGGGGAATAAAATAAAATATAGTAATAAAAATTACTATGTTCTAAAAGTAATGAAGTGAGAATGTGATACTGGGATCTGTGACAGCCATGTTAGCATAATAAGGTACAAGTCAAGAAACCAAAAGCCAACATACTGACAATGGTAGAGTAAAAAGGAAAAAAGAAAGGAGAAGCTTGGTGATAGAATTGAGCCACTGTGATTGCCACAGAACAGTCTTTCTCCTGACTTCTTCTAGTAAAGTGTAAAGCTACTATAATTTGGTCTGCTGTTACCTGCTAATACAGATGTACATTTCGGAAGGGATGTTAAGTACTTTATAATAGCACATCTACTCATCCTTGAGAAGTCCCTTTGCGATCCCATAAATAACAATTTACACTTGTGAAGGTTTTCTGTGTTTCAAAGTATTGTCATACCTCTATGATTTCTTCTTTATAGATTTTTCTGTTAAAAACGATTTACTTGTCATATAACAATTATCTTACTGAAATTAACTTCAAATTTTCACAAGTGTAAAATTGTTTTGTTCTATCAAATTACAATTTTGAACTTTATACTTTTATTTGATTCTTTCTGCCCTTGATATTGAGTGCCCCTTCCTAGAGAGGCTTCTGCTAGAAGCCTGGGTTTGGAAGCGAAAGACCAGAGCCACACTGTACTAGACATGTGAATGGGAAAATTACTTAATTTCTCTGATAGCTAATTTCCTCACTTAAAAATAGCATCTAGGGCTAGTACCGAGATGATATCTGTAATAGGATTCTCTAAATCTTGGTACAAAGTGAAAAAGTCAAAAAAAATCATAGAGAGAAAAGTAAAGGAGGAAGGAGGGTGGGGAAGAACAAAGTGAAGCGGGAGGGGAAGAGGAAAAGGAAAACAAAAGAAGGGAAAAAAGGAGGGGGCTAAAGAAGTGGAGGCATGAGTGAGGAAAAGAGAAAGGGGAAAAGGGAGTAGAAGACAGGAAGGAAGGCGGGGAGGAGAAATAAGAGGAAAAGAAGAGGAAGAGATGCAGAAGATGAGAGGAAGAGAGGGTGATGATGACCATGGTGTTGATGCAGACAGTGAGTTTAACCCAGAGAAGAACAGAGAAACAAAGAGGTTACGTTCAATTTTAGAGCCTGGCCCTGGTCAGTTGGCTCAGCGGTAGAGCATCAGCCTGGCATATGGAAGTACCGGGTTGGATTCCCAGTCAGGGCATACAGGAGAAGTGCCTATCTGCTTCTCCACCCCTCCCCCCTTTCCTCCCTCTCTGTGTCTCTCTTCCCCTCCTGCAGCCAAGGCTCCACTGGAGCAAAGTTGGCCCGGGCTCTGAGAATGGCTCCATGGCCTCCACCTCAGGCGCTAGTATGGTTCTGGTTTCAGCAGAGCAACGGCCCAGATGGGCAGAGCATCGCCCCCTGGTGGGCATGTCAGGTGGATCCTGGTCAGGCACATGTGGGAGTCTGGCTCCATGATTCTAACTTTGGAAAAATACAAAAAAAAAAAAAAAAAAAAAAAAAATTAGAGCCCACACAATGCCCGGATCATCTGTATCTTAATACAATGTGATTCCCCACCCCCCAAGGCTTTGGTATTATATATGGTTGACACTCCTGCAGTTTAAACCTTGTTGCTCCAAAGATCACTACAAAGAAAATTACAAAGGATTATAAACTTGGGCAATAGTCCTCGTATTTCAAAGAAGTGGTTGATTCATTAAGATTCCAGTGCAATCAAAGAACTTGGAGAAGTCCCTGGAGTTTGTTTTAGTCAAATGTGAGGTACAGCTAAATTAAATGAATAAAAAATTAAATGAGTGATTCATTGGGTTTCTTCTATAATGACCAGGTGTCCTTCTTCTTCAGTGATGACAGGATAAGAGGAAAGAGGCTTTTCCCTCATACTGGAGGGAGGTCTTCTTGACATTGAGGGCTGATAAAAGCCCCTCAGTTACCATCCCATTGGTTGCAAGTCATTTCCTATAAGAAAAAAACTGGACTGGTTTTGTGCAGTCAGGGTAAAGTGGAGCACAAATGAACACAGGTGGGGGACGAGAGAGCTCTCTCAGAGGACCCTCTGGACCCACACTTTCATACTGAAGCCAGTTTTTATCTGTTTTCCATGATGGAGAGTTGGGAGAGGTGTCTCCCTTACACTCCTTTAGGTTGGTTTGTGAGCATCAGTTCTCTTCTCCGTGGCTTCCTCTCTCTCTCTCTCTCTTGAATGTTGACATGGTGCTTCATCTGCAACTCTCTCCTTCCTGCTGTAAGAGACACATGCATCCTTTCTCTTTGTCTGTCCTACCCACTCCATACCACGTACATTTCCAGCTTTCCATGGTATGCATTTGAGCCTGAGATTTTCCGACTTTGCCAAGTGCCATATTCCCACTAGATCCCCCTCCGTGTCAGATTGGATTATCACTAGCAACCGTTTCTCAGGCACATTGTGTATATTGTTGCTAGTTCTCATTGTTCCCTCTAGGAGGTTAGAGCTCAGGCTAATCCTATCTTCATCATCCTAACCCCACCCTCTGGCCCAATGCCCTTACCTTCTGCATTTAACCTTTCACTTTGGAATCTTGTTACCTTGCATCGCAATTCCAGAAGAGTGACTTCACCCAAGGAAGAGAATGGAAGGAAACTCTTGCGTTGACCTGAATTAATAACAAAGGAGCAGGAGAAATCTAATCTTTCTAGGACAGAAGATGTGTGCATTGTTGTTGTGAGGAACCCTTGGGAGAAGGAGATTTCAAGGTCAGCATTTATGTGGCACATTTTTCAATTAGACAATATACTCTATGGCTTTTCCCTTCCTCCCCCAACCCCTTTTCTTTTATTACCACATGACTTCATCTCCCCGTGTGACTGACAGAGCCCATTGGGCTCAGCACTGATAAAAAACATCTGGGGAAGAAAAATTGCAATTTAGAAAACAATTAAGTACATCAATTTCAATTCATTTAGTTGGCCGGAGAAAGAAAAGTTTTTTCAAAGAGGTAACTTGATCTATAGTGGTCACGGATTAAAGGGCACGTACATCCATTCTCTCCAGGTTATAGCACGGAAGAGCGCATCTCGGCTCAGAGGTCCAAACACAGACACCGCTCCTTGTTACAAATGCTAACAAAGAATAGACCACTGAGACTTTCCCTAATTTTCTCATTCTTAGCACATTCTTTTTCTATTCTTCCCAAATTCCCAAGAACATAATTGTTTCCTCAAAGGGTGTGTGTTTCTGTCTCTCAAATGCTCACCATATGCTTGTTTGTTGTGGGAGCTCTGTAAGAGAACCTTGGTTTACTGTTGAAGACCACATCTCAAGGACTGAGGGGCATGGTGTGTGTGTGTGTGTGTGTACTGACTTTCCCCTTTTCCCCACTAGCCATTTGAACACCCATGGATTCATTATGTTAAGGTACTCAGAACCTTTCTCAGAAACTTAATGAACCATAGTATAACTTTTCATTTACAAAAACTTTAAAGAATTTTAATACCAACAAGTTTGACCTGGGCTCCTCCTCTCTTGTCAAAAAATATATATTGAAGTAAAAATTATAGCCATTGCTCTCATTTATTAGCATCTACTGTAGAACAGCCACCATGATTCACCCCTTGATTAGAATATCTAATTTTCTTGTCACATCTGTTTCATTAAGTAGGTATCATCATCCCCATTCCTATGTTGAGACAGTAAGATGCTTACCCACAAAGGAAAGATGAATCCAATTTCTCACCTTCTTAAGTTCACATTCTAAATATCACATACAGAAAAATAACAACCTGGGAAATCAACTCGAGAAGGTAGATTCCAGTGATAACTCTGAATTGAAAATCTCTGACTACATTGAATCAAGAAAACATATATAAAATAAGTAGCTAATTTCTGGTCCAAAGTAATTTCTCAATGAACGATGGCTATAATTACTACATAAAACCATCTCTACTTGTTCCCCTGCCCTGGCCCTCAATTTCCCTTGGGATTGTCAAGTACACTGCTGGGGTTTTATTACCGTCCTCACTTAAAACCATCACCTATATGGTCGAAAGACCTAAAAGCAAGATCTCGAAGCAGGCGTTTGTGCTATCTGCGTGAGGAATACTAGCTATCGGGAAATCTCATTCCAGGAAGGGGCCAACAGAAGGGAGAGGTCCTAAAGGAGGCCTTGCTCATTTTCTATTACAGTCAGCCTTGGGAACCAGCTTAAAACATGCCCCCTTTTCCAGCATGTGTTTCATTTTGCCTACTGTAGACAAGGAATGCAATTACAAGAATACCATGCGGCCATATGGAAGTGTGGGGTTAGTGCCTATTCATTCTGTAATGAGCCAGGGCTGCCTGACAGGATCACTCAACAAGTGGGCTGCGTTGGCACTAGGAGGGCTGGAGGCTCGGAAACCTGAACAGAGAGAGGATTCGATGTTGGTGGGTAGAGGGCCAAGGACAGAGGAAGCGGGTGTGTGGGTCAGAGGCCAAGGGAAGGCTGCGGGAGTGGAAAGAGGAGACCCCGGTGGGGCTGTGGCCGAAGCAAGAAGCCCACGGCCTACTGAAAGTCAAGGGTCTGGGCTCCCGGGTGAGGAGTCCAGGGGTGACCTTGCAGCTCAGGAAAGCCAGAAGGTCGCTGGGAAGTTTCCTTGACTTAATTGTAGGGGTGGCGGGATAAAAAAGATACCTCATTGCAGCAGTAGAGGGCTTGGGCCCCTGGAAAAGCTTTGCTGTAGTTGAGAGAGGAGGAGTCGCTGTGAATTGGAATGTTCAAGACACACCTGGTGGGGAGCTGCCCTGGGAGAGTTTGGTGAGATAAGAGATCAGGGTGGCTGGCTTGGTAGAGGTGAACAATCGAACAGTAGCAAGAAGGCAAACGTGGGCATGCGGGCAGCACGAAAAAGATGGAACTGAAACCGTGTCTAAGGAGCACTGAGCCCCGTGCCACCTTGCCCTGCCGTGGGGCCAGTCAGCAGGCAGTGAGGAAGTCTTGTGTTTGGTTTCTTGGTGATCATAGGCACAGGACAGCTACCTTCTCCTCGTCCAGTGTGCTTGCTGAGACAAGTGTTGATGATATGTTGGTTTTAGTTTTAATGTTTTGTTTTGGTTGGTTTGGTTTTTAACCTCTCAAGGTTAGCTCAAGGCAATAAGGCAAATCAAATTCAAAGGGACTGCAGCATTTGTCAGAGCCATTTGTCTTCTTTGGCTTTCAAAACCAGGCAGAAAATGTTGCAAAATAAGATTTCCAGGGTCTCTGGCCTTTGTCCCTGTGAAGAATGCCCAGGACTGCCCCCTGAGAGGCGGCTGCCCTCAGATCCGCAGGGGCCCCTGGAATTTGCTAATAAAGAGAAAATGATTTTCCATACAAAGCTACCAGATCCCTTCTGCGCACCTGGAAGGGCTTGGCTTCAGATGACGGTACAGGTTTGGGGTGGGTTTTTAATTTTTATATTACAGAAGCTCATTCTGAGATTGAATTTTTGTGTTATTCTTCAAAGCACAGCAGAACCCCGTCGGGGGGTGTACATATGGTTCCTGTGTTCTTGGGACAGCTGTCAATTAGCCTGCCCTTCCTTTTCTCTCTTGAACTTGAGGTTCCTTTCAGGGACCCAAAAGAATTATTTTTGGAATCTAGTCTTCCCTACTTTACCCCCCAAATAGAAACCTGCTCAATAGCATCAACAAATCATAATAGGCAGATTCTGAACCAAGAGTCATCTCCCTGGGCGGAATTGCTTAGTACAATAAAATTCTCCATGTGAATTAAAAGGGAAAAAAAGAGAGAGAGAGAGAGAGAGAGAATTCTTTTCTTCATCATCTTTTTATTTATTAAAACACTTCTGAGCTTACTGGCAGGAAGGCACAATCTACTGTAACATTCAGGGTGGTCCGTTTAAAACCATCCCCTTCAACACAGGGTAGCTGTAAGTGTGGCCCGTTGTAAGTGGGTCACCAGATGTATTGTTGCGTCAGTCCTTCCTGCCATTGTAAACGAGGCTGGGCTTTCAGGGCCGGGAGGATATGTGGAAATGCTGGGAGGCTGGTGGAGCCTGAACACTGTGAGAATAAAGAAATCCACGAGGAGGCCTGAGAACTGGAAAGGGAGACGCAAACAAAGAGGGCAACGGGTTCAGTCTCCGCGCGGGCGTCTTTGTTCTCACAGGGGAGGCTCCGTTCTCTCGGTTTTGTTTGGGTTATTTTTGGTCGTTTGTTTTGTTTTTATTTACCAACCTCACAGTTGCTCTTTATTCGCTCCTTCAGTAAATATTGGGCTTCTACTATGTGCCAGCACTCGACCAAACGCTAAGGATAGAATACCATCAAAGCAAGGGCAGTGACTTCCAGAACCTGTATTCTGGAGATAAACAGATTTGGCCGTGGTATGTTCTGACATCATGTCAGATGCTGCTAAGGCTTTGGAGAAAAATACAGAATGTGGGGAGGAAAGGGGAGAATTGGGGAAGGCCTCTTGACTCAAGTCACTTGATAGCTGAGCCCTGAAGGAAGTGTGAGAATAAGCCGTGGGCACACCAAGCAGATGAAACATCAAACACAGAGGCCCGGGGACGTGAGTGCACGTGGTCATTCCAGGAACAGCAAGGAGAGCCGCGGTCCTGGTGAGACCCCTTCAACACAGCTTTACTTCACTCAAGCCTCCCGAAAGTTAATGATGAGGAAATGAAGGGGCATGGGACAGAACTGGGATCCCTGTTCTTAACTACAAGTAGACATTGAGGGAGGGAGACAACATCTAACCTACTTCCCATGTCCCTGAGCAAGTACTTACAGAGGCTGCTCTGTGGATAGTGGGGACGCCCCACCATGCGGGCAGAGAGGGGCGAACTTTGCCATAAAGCTACCGAAGGCAACCAGTTTGTGATCCAAGATGAGGCCAGTGTTGTGAGGCCCCGTTCAAGGCCATGGCCATTTCAGAGCCTGCGCCAGCATTCTGTCAAGTTTGGTGTGAAACTTGGTATTAGCAAGAGGGTTATCAAAGTTCAACTGAAATAAACTCTCTGCTTCCTGGAAAGTTTGCAATGAAGGACAGAAAAGGGAAAAGTAATTTTATTCAGTGTTCTCTCTTCTCCCTTGCCCTCATCCTCCCTTCGTCTGACCCATTGGCCTCTTCATGTCATTCTCAAAGGCGGTGCTGAAGGGGGCGGAGTCTCAGCCCCCTGGTTGAAGGCCCAGAGCTTCACCAGTGAGGCTGCAGCGAAGGGCTGTCCTGGCAGGGACCTCCTGCCTACTGAACTTTAGTAGGGCGGCAGACATCTCAACGGTGAGAAGTCTTGTTCCTTCCAACTGGTCTTTGATGTCTGTCTTCAGGAGCTTTTCCTGGTATTGTCTACACATTGTTCACATGTTCTGTCGGTCGTAACTCCCAAAGTTTGATCTACCTCTTCCAGCTTTGCCCTGAGTAGCTCAAACAGACACTGAGAAGTGGAGGAACGTCAGTTTTTAAACGCTTCATTTATTTAACCGACATTTATTGGACACCTACCATCTGTGGCTGTCGTGCTGAGAGGGTGGGAGCGAAGCCATGAATGGATAGGTCCGACGTCCGTGTGCTGTGGGAGAAGGTAAGGAAGAAAGGGCTTTCTTCCCTCCCAGATCCATGCTCATTCTCTGACTGTTGGAAGGACCCTGTTCAGAGAATTCACTGATGCTCTAATTTTATAAACTGTCCCTGAGTGGAACTTCAAAGAATCCAAGATGTATGAACCAAGCAGAAAGGCCGTCCTAGATCCTCAAATGTAAATGAGACATCCCCACCTCAGTTATCCTCTTTCTTGTGTTTGCTTCATGGCATTCACAATTAAAATTATTACTCATTTCATGTCTGCCCTTCCTCAAGTTTCAAGCTATTTAAATCTGTTTTGCTCCCTATGGTATCTCCAGTGTCTGACACAGTGCTTGGCACGTATTAGGCACCAAAGGAATACTTGTCAGCTTACTGGATGAGTGAACAGTTGAACAAATGAATCAAGCCCTTCTTACTCATTTGAAAAGTTTGGAAACTTTTCTTATATGCATCTCTGAAGGAGAGGTCATGATACTCACATTCCAGATTAAAAGCAATCCATCATAATTTCCCACAGAAATGAAAATTGGCATATGTCTGTTCATACACCGAGCCACCTGGCCTCACCCCTCTTCCCAACTATCAGGCTGAACCTGCAAAGAGTAACCTGAGCGTCTAGAGCAGTGGTAGTCAACCTGGTCCCTACTGCCCACTAGTGGGCATTCCAGCTTTCATGATGGGCGGTAGCGGAGCAACCAAAGTATAAATAAAGAGATAGATTTAACTATAGTAAGTTGTTTTATAAAGATTTATTCTACCAAACTTAGCAAAAATTTGACATAAAGTACTTGGTAATTAATTATTATTATTATATGCTTTAACTTGCTGTAACTCTGCTTTATAAATTTTATAAAGTAAAGTTACTTCCCTACTTTATAAATCACCATTACTGTGGAACCCATGGGCGGTTAGAAAATTTTACTACTAACAGAGATACAAAAGTGGGTGGTAGGTATAAAAAGGTTGACTACCCCTGGTCTACACCAAGCTTCAGCCCAGGGCCTGCGTTTAGAACACTCATCTTTCCTTAGCCAGGAATCTAATGTTCCACATTAGATGACTTAGGCTCCTCGATCCTTAAACCATTTCTTCTGGAGCCAGGCCTATGGCCCCGGGACCTGCCCACATTCAAGAGAAGGGTAGGGTTTCTTATTCATCTCTGCCTGGCCCCTGTCCTCAGAGTAGCAACCACTGAAATGTAATGCCTGTGATGAGGAGTGGAGGGCCTGGCCCATGCGAAGTCAGGCCGATGCGCAGCTGCCTCTCCGACCCCGCTGTCCTGGACCAATCGTGTTGACTCAGAGAGGTTGTTCCCAGGCTCTCGCTACAAATGCACCACCCATCGGTCCAAAAGGTGTGCAGAAGAGTCCTTCTGAGCCCCAGAAGGTGCCAAAGGGCTGATATTCCAGAGACAGGCTAATATGTCACATCAAGAAATGGTAGCTTGACCCAGATGAATACTCAGAAAGGCCTAATGAATGGACTCAAATGGCCCTGGATATTTCATTGTTTAGTGGGCCTGGTTCTCATAACTTAAATTTCAGTTTTAACAATACATATTGTCAGAAAACAGCTGGTAGACACGGAAGGCCTGTCTGCCACATTCCTTTTTCTTTGTTAACAAATATTCCTAGAGGGGGCTGAGAACCAGACATTCGTCCGTGACATCCTTTTGTTCTTTTTGCAACAATCCAAATCCTTTCTGTACACGTTTCGACCAGTGGTGTCAGAAAATTGCAGTCTTCTTGTTCTTGCTAAGGTCCCAAGTGCAGGTGTTGGCTGCCTTCCCAAGACACTCTTTTTAAGGGTTCCTATCAAGAGGCCGGTGTTTAACTGCATCTCTCATGCGGTTCATGTGCAGCATGAACATGTTACACGGTTGTAAATTTTCCTGTCATTTCCTGATGTCAGTCGCTGAAGACACTCCAATGCTGTAGACAATTATAGAGCTTCTTCCCAGTGCTCTTCCTCCTTGAACTGTGCCCCTCAACTGTAGCCCAAAGCTGGCGTGGAGAGGGTGGCAGGCACACAGCCATGTTGTACAGTGTACAGTTGATTGGACAAGAAGTGACACTCAGCCAGGCCACTGGTGTCCCTTCCCAGTGAAATGAGAATTGAGAGCAAGACCGAGGATTAAGAAGAAAGAGTCAGTCACTCCATCAGCTAAACACTTGCCCTGAGTTTTATAAGGCACTCTTGGATCCAAATCCTAAGTCTTCCCCTTTTCACCTTGCTGCACCAGTGATCCGGTGTATTTCCTGAGTCCTCTGTCTTCCGTTTCCCTTAGTGCGCTGGTCCTGGGTTTTTTTACACAGGGAGGCATATTCTCCTAGTTAGGGCCCACAGAGGACAGGACTACCTTACTTGCACTTGTATTTCCACTTTTCCTGTATCTAACATAAGCCCTGTCATCGCTAGGGAGGTGCTTATTACTCTATTCCTTCATTTCCATAAAGAGGCATGGGTTTCCATTCCACTTCTAGGAGAGATCAGTAGGAGGATGGATTTCTTTCCCTTTTTCATCCCACAGATGAGCAGTGACTTCTCTTGTTGAGACTGAGAGAAGTGATTGGACTCGCAGAGCAGGCATGATCCTCTCTGTCTCTTGGATCACTGGGGAAAGAAAGCGTGGGATCCTGATAATCCTGTCTTGTCAATCCTCCATCCTTCCTGGGTCAGGGGAGATCGTAGATCTTCTTGGCAAATATCAACGCTTTGGACCTGCCTCTGTCCTGGTTGGGATGAGGGTAGGGTGCAGTGGACAGGTGGGGCAACCAAGACCCAGGATCTAGTTACCTTCTTTGCCTTTGATCACTTTCCACACTGAAGCAAGATTAACTTTTGTGAAATAAGCACCACGAGGTCCGTGCCCTGGGCAGTCCCTTTTGCTTATCGGCAAATCTGAAAGTATAACACATCACAGTTTGCCCAAACCTACACATGTCAGCGACTTCATCTGTTTCCATCATGCTTTACCATGTCCCAGCATCTCTACATCTGCAGCCATCAACCTGATGCCCCAGCCCGATTTATATACTCACTGTATCTCATAGTCTCTGTCTTGGTTGATGCTATGAAATGCCCAATGATTTACTATGCCTGACATATTCTTTCCCCAGACTCTCTACCTCAAGAACAGTGCTTTATCCTTGGAGTCTCAGCTAAAACTTTAAATCACATGTGAAGTAGATCCTCCAGACTCATTGCTACGGTGTGTCCGTAAAGTCATGGTGCACTTTTGACCGGTCACAGGAAAGCAACAAAAGAGGATAGAAATGTGGAATCTGCACCAAATAAAAGGAAAACCCTCCCAGTTTCTGTAGGATGATGTGGCAGCATGTGCACATGCACAGATGATGACATAACACTGTATATACAGAGGAGCAGCCCACGGCCATGCCATTCAAGATGTGGACGGTACAGGGGAAAGTTCAGTGTGTTCTGTGGCTCGCTAAATTCAAATCCATGACCAAAGTGCCATGTGAATATTGGCGCATTTATAACGAAGCGCCACCACATAGGAATAACATTACTCAGTGGGATAAGCAGTTGATGGAAACCGGCAGTTTGGTGGAGAAACCCCGTTCTGATAGGCCATCATCAGTCAGTGATGAGTCTGTAGAGGCTATACGGGATAGCTACCTAAGGAGCCCTAAAAAGTCTGTGCGTGAGCCCACATCCAACTGCACTGAATAGGTATGAAACTGGGAGAGTTTTCCTTTTATTTGGTGCAGATTTCACATTTCTATCATCTTTTGTTACTTTCCTGTGACCGGTCAAAAGTGCACCATGACTTTACGGACACACTGTATTTCCAAAACATCATCATTCTTCTGTATCTCCTTCCTGGACACTCTGAGGTTTGAATCTCATATAATTATTCTTCATTATTGATGACACTAACTAACCCACTGATTTTAGTTTCTGGTTCATTTTAACCTCTCCAATACTGCCAATGTGTTATTTCCTGGAATATTGCAATATATATGGCAGATGATTCAATTCAACACTCTAGTCTCTGTTTCTTAAACTCCTCTCTTCCAGTGCTCTGGCCCTCCACACTACCTCAGCCATTCATTGATATAGTCATAACCCTAGATGTTTAATTACCACTAATCTTTTCATAATCTCAATTTGATTAATTCCACTCCCTGACAAGAACCTTCATCTATCCTTTCATTCATTTCCCTTGCTGCCCAAATTCTAACTTCACCAGCATCTCCAAGCCATTGATCTTTTCACTGTATCTTAACATTCTTTCTTTCCTCTTTACTTATCTTAAATTCTATGATCAACTAATATACTCATTTATTTGTACATTCCCTCATTTCTTTGCTGTACTCACTTGGCAACACCCTAACCCTGGTTAAATCCATCCTTTTAGCTAATTTTTGCCATCCTTCATGCAAAAGAATGAACTGAAGACAAATAATCTTGATTATGAACCTCAAGTGATTATGAACACATACACTGCCCGATGATCATATTAGACTTTTCCAGTTCATTCACTCTACTATACATGTGATGGGTATTTTGTGTATTCTCCTCTTTCCTCAAATCTGCAGCATACCGCCTGAACCTTCACTCCCAGAGGATGACCATTTTTCCTACTTCACTGAGGAAACTTAAATAAACAAAAAGGGACTGCCACAGACTCCCATAGCCATCACCACCTACCCAGCACAATCCACCCACATAACCCTGACCTCCACTGGCTACCAGAAAGGATTTAACCATGCTCTTATCTAAAGCCAGTCCTCTACTTACAAACTATATCTCACCTTTTTTTACACAATGACGTTGCTCTAGCAATTTTCCCATTTGCTTTCTTGAATTATGAATTTTTTCATCTCTACCAAATCACTCCCACCAGAGTACAAACACACAATCAGATTATTTCTCCAATCTTAAAAACAAAATCCTTCTCTTTATCCTACTTTCCTTGCCTGATGCTGCCTTATTTGTTTGCAAATGTGTTCCCCTTTCTAGCAAAACTCTTTGAAAGAATTGTCTATTGCCATTATTCTCCATAATTCTTCAACTCCCATACTCATTCCAATCCAGCTCCTACCTCCTCTGTCAAAACTGCACTGGTCAATTCTCAGCTCTCTTCTCGCTTCACATATTAGGAAGATTTAATGTAGTTGATCCCTCTATCCTCCTTGAGATGCTCTCTTCACTCAGCCTTCGGGACACCCCACTCTTGGTTTACTTTATTGGTCCCCTCTCAGTCTTTACTATTTTTTCCTTTTCTTCCCAAGCTCTCGATGTTTAAGGCTGCAGGGCTCATCCTCTGTCCTCTGCACTATTTTCATTCATTCTTTTGCTGATCTCACCCAGAATCCTGTCTCTGAATACCATCACTAAGCTAATTTTCCACCTCCAGCCTAGATGCCTCTTCTCAACTTTAGACTCTCATATTCAGTCGTCTCCTCAACCTCTCCACTTAGTATCTTCTAAAAACTCACAAATATTGAGTTTAGGCTGTTTTAATTCCTGATCTCTCACAATGACAACTGTTTTACCATGAACTTTATCTCAAGTGATAGAAACTATGTTCCTCTGGTGATTCAAGCCAAAAACTTGAGATTCACCTTTGACTTTTTTTTATTACCTCCCCCACCCAAGCAAATCTAATTGGCTTTCACTTCAGATATATCTGGAATCCAAACACTTCTCCCCGCCTCCAGTGATACCACCCTGGTTGGAGCCACCATCCCTTCTCTCCTGAATTACTACAGTGTTGTAACTTCAGCGTCAGCGATGTCTTTTTCTAAAGGATCAGGTAGTAAATATTTCTGCTTCGCAGGCTATACAATCATTGTGGCAGGTACTCACCTCTACTGTTGTAGTGCAAATGGACAGAGCCGTGTTCTGCTGAGGTTTACTTACAAAAGAAGCAAGCAGCTGGATTCAGAGCCGAGGCTTACCAGCTCCTGTTCTACCTGATCTCCTTGCTTCCTTCCTTGGCCCACTGGTCTCTTTTATCAACATAGTGCGAGGGGAATTCTTTTATACAAGTCAAATGTCATTTCTCTGCTCAGAACTCTGCAGTGGCCCCTCTTCTCCATCAGGATAAAAGTAAAAGGCCTCTCCATAACCTTCAAGACCCTACGTGATTGGGCCCCACTCACATCTTACTGCACTCCTTCCACCTTTACTCTGGGCAGTGCACTGACCCCCTGCTGTTTCGCAGACCTGGCACCTTCCAGACAGGGCATCTGTACTGGCCTTTCCCTCTTCCTCTTCCCTCAGATATGCAGGTGGCCAATGGCTTCACCCTCTTTACTTCCTTGCTCAAATATCACCTCTTCCATGAAGCCAACACTAGCCACTATTTGAAATTACAACCTTCCCCCATGATTCCCAACCCTCATTACTTGACTTTCCTCCTTTTTCCCAAAAATTTATCACTCTCTAACATAACGAAATAATTTACTAGTCTATATTTATTGCATCCTGTATCTTCTAAAATACAAGTTACAGAAGGCCGAGGATCTTTGGGCTTTATTCCCTGGTGTATCCTGAGACCCTAGAGTTGTGCATAGCATATGGAAGGCACTCAAAAAATGTGTTGAACGAATAACCTGTGTAGCTTCCCAGAGGTGTAGTGAGTCACTCTGTTCTCTATATTATTTTAACTCTTGGTACATGCCACTCCGCTAGTCCTCTCTATCCTGATTTGTTATTATTTATTTATCTGCCTTTCCCACTACTGAGCCATGATAGCCTTGGACATTTTCTATATGTTTATTTTCAGACACTGACACAGCCTGTCATGCAGCAACAGGTCCAGTGATGCCCACCTATTGAACGCACAAAGGTGCCATACGCGCCCGGTTCTCTGGCCCCAAATCCCGAACCCTGCTGGTCAGTTATCATCTAAAAAGTCTCTCCTCAACCCCATTCTGGGCACATGTATACACACACTCTGCTAATTGAGATCATTTAAAACTATTTTTCACATATTTACTTAATTAGCTTGCAGTGACCTCTGCGAAGACACCGGCCTCTGATGATTATGAGAGGTAGTTTTCTGGCAGGGACACCGAAGCATCAAAGCATCAGCTGGGGCGAAGGCAAGCAATAACACAAGTGGTTTTAATTACCCCTGACAGGCAGCTGAGCGTATCTGCCGCAGGTCTGCTCCCCAATACATCACTCCCGACAGACCAGTCGCAGGAAGTGGTAGAGAGGGAAAAAACAGGATAAGGCCAAAATGTGCACATAATACAAAGCAGATCATCTTTCACATGGATGACCTTACTCATTTTGTTTTATATTCTTATGATGGGCCTGAATCTATAAAATTTCTGGCCCCTTAAAGACTTGGCATGCTTCTCAGCTGGTGCTTAGAGAGGTGGCCCAAGTTCTCCCAAGAAGTGGAGGTGGGTGAAGGTTGTACCCATTCAGGAATCACTGTGTAAGCCCTGGGGTCCTCCAGAGTTCCCCTACTATAGAACTGCAGGCGTTTGCAGTGGGTTCGTCTCTGAACCACAGGTGAGCACCTTCGCACATTCATCATTCACAGGAGGACTAACTTCATCTATAACCTGTTTGGTCCTCTGGATTGTTGCTTAGCAGGATGCAGGTGAGGATTAGGAGTTGCTTTGTTGTGACCTACTCACAACTACAACATATCTCTTTTATGAGGTACAGTACACCCTCTCATGTGACGGCTTTAGGTTGGCCATATCCTTGGGTTGACTCATATACAAAAACAAACAAATAAAAACAAGAGAGAGAGAGAGAGAGAAAGGGAGATTGAGAGAAAGAGATTGATTTTCTTAGTAGGCAGGATTTTACCTGAAGACCTAGTGTTCTTGCTCCAGTCTCCTCCTGAACACCTGTCTGATTGCCTCGTGACTTGCCTTCCTCTTTCCTGTCTGGCCAGCTTGCATTGTTTGGCCACTGTTTGGGCCAGACTTACACATCCCAGTGCTTGTGGGACTTCAGAAGCCCTTGGTTTTCCTGCTGCTTTGCTCTGATTCTTGTTTGATGCCTCCAGAAACTTGGAGTGCCTCCTGAGTCCTTTTCTACTACTCCTCCTAACATTGCCTTTGATACTTTCGGCAAAAGTTTGAGTTCCCGCAGTGTGAGGGCTTACGCTAAGGACTCTAACATGAATGCTCCATTAAGAAGCTCAGAATTTAATAGAGGAAATAGCACATAAGCAGGCAATTACAGTGCCACGTAAGTGCTGTGCTATGTTAAGCAGAGGGTATTAGGGTAGCACATAGTGGGGGCACCTAACAGCGTCTGGGGGTGGGGAGGGTGAGGGAAGCTTCCCCAGAGTCAGCAATATCTAAACAGTCTGGCCAAACCAAAAAGAACAAGACTTTCTAGTCTAAGGAAATAATACCTGTAAATGGCCAGGAGCCGTAAATGGTAGCTCCTTCAGGGAACTACAAGTAGTTAAGTATAGCTGCAAGGGGTATGGAAGACTAAGGATGGAAGGGGAAGCTAGTGCTAGTTCAAGAAAGGCTTTATTTTCATTCTAAGGAGTGGCAGTTCACCTCAGGGATGATAGAGAGTAACCGTGGGTTTATATATGACAGGGTCATGTTTGTATTATAGAAAGGTGGTCATCAGTGTGGAGGATGGACTTCATCATCTCACTGTCTCCTCGAACCCACACTCCTGCCTGCCCTGCCTTATCTCTCGGTGGCTCTGAAGAGCCCACCTCCCCGCCCCCCATCAGCATCCTGAAACAAAACTAACAATCAGAATTAGTTTGAGACCTTATAAAAACACAAACTGAGCTCACTTCACAGAACTAGACTGTCCTGGGGACAGAGCCTGTGAAACTCTATCTTATAGAGGTTTCCCTAATGATTCTGGGGCATTTGGACAATGGACAGAATTTGGAACTAATGTAGACTATTACTTACACAACAACACAGATGTGTTGATAACATCAGCAGTGATTGGCTCACTGAATTAGATTAAAGGTGGCTGGAATAGTCTCACTCTAAATGTCTTACTTCTACAGCATCTCTGACTCTACTCCCAGGACCAGAAAAATCAGCCTCTTGCTGCACCCTAAAGAACTTTCTCTTGCTTTTGGAATAACATGTCCAAACCTTAGCATGATCTGTTAAGCAACATTATCATCTCCAATGGCCTCTCTTCTCAAGACATTCTTTCCTTTATCTTGTTATACGCAGTGTAAAGGATGGATGTTGATGCAATCCACTCTCCAACATCTACTTTCTCGAGTAAATTAATAGATATAGATATAGAGCTGGGAAATTGTGTAAAGCAATAAAAATATGGAAAATCCCTAAGGAGAATGAAAAGTGATTGACTTAGGAAGAGAAAAGGGACTGTTGACCAACCTCAAAGGCTCAACTGAGTTGAAGGTCATAGGTCATATATCCATTGGACAATTAGTTATTTCCTCCATAAGCTCAGAAGCCCAGGAGCAGAGGAAATTGATAATTGTGTCAGTCGGTTTCTGAGTATTGGCAAAGCACAAAGTCAAAAGGTAAGGGAAGGAAGGAATTAAGAAAGGAAGGAAGGAAGAGGATTAAGAAAGGAAGGAAGGAAGGAAGGAAGGAAGGAAGGAAGGAAGGAAGGAAGGAAGGGAGGGAGGGAGGGAGGGAGGGAGGGAGGAAGGAAGGAAGGAAGGAAGGAAGGAAGGAAGGAAGGAAGGGGAAGGGAGGGAGGGAAGGAAGGAAGGAAGGAAGGAAGGAAGGAAGGAAGGAAGGAAGGAAGGAAGGAAGGAAGGAAGGAAAAAAAGAAAAGGAAAGAAAACTCCTGGATGGGCCTAAAAGGAAGATTCGGTCATTTGCTCCACGGCCCGGAGGGGTAACACGAGAGTGCCCTTGTTGGCCATCCTCAGTCCCTTTGGTGATGATTCACCTTTCGGTTTAGTTCTTCCCTCTGGCTTGTTTTCTAAAGGTTCCACCTCACGGTTTATGTTACCCTAGAGCAGTGGGCAGCAAACTCATTAGTCAACAGAGCCAAATATCAACAGTACAATGATTGAAATTTCTTTTGAGAGCCAAATTTTTTAAACTTAAACTTTATAGGTAGGTACATTCCTTGTCGAGGTAGCGCCCGCACATGCTATTTTGTTGACGAGCCACACTCAAGGGGCCAAAGAGCTGCATGTGGTTTGCGAGCCTGAGTTTGCCAACCACTGCCCTAGAGGGTGGTGAGTAACAAACAGGTGCCAGGGGCAGAGTAAGTGACAATTTTCCAGGACAAAAATGAACCTATCAAGGTAATATTGTAACAAGGTAGTAAATGTTTGATAATGCTTGTTTTTCTCCTTAGAGCTGTGCCTCGCAGATATGACTTCCATGAGGATAGCATATTCATGCAATAGACCTTCTTCATTTGAATTGATTCTTTGCATTTCATAGAAGACTCATTATATGTCAAAATATAAGCATATATATATATATATATATATATATGTCAAACATATATATAGGTCAAAACACCAATATGTGCTATAGCATGAAGATAGTGGAGTGTTTGAAAGACAACAGCAGTTAAAATGGAATTACACTGGGTTGTGAAAGAGTTTTGATTATTTTTAGCTAAACCAATGCCTTAAATTAATCCAGTTAGTTCCCTTTTCAGGTGTCTCATTGCCCTTTCTTTCCAATGTGCATTTGTATCGATCAAAGAAACAGGAGCTGCTCAAAGAAGCAAAGCAGGTTGGGAGCCAGGGGCTAAAATTAGATTATAAATGACATTTACTTCTGTGTTCACAGCTGAAATTTCAAGGGTACAACATTTTCTCCTGAAAGGAGACACTTCCCCATCACTGAAATCAGCCTTCTGTTATCAAATTACCTCCATATGACATCACTGGGTGGTGGACTGGCCCAAAATAGAAAGTGAAACCATATATTATACTTTTTCTGTTAAGAGAAGGACAAAATTAAGTAATGGGCTTGTTTTCATAAGATTATTTTGACTGGTGCCTTCTTGATTAGGGGGAGAATTTTGTCTAAGAGAAATAGTAGTCCCAAAGAGGAAGGCGGGGTAACATATGTAGCATGAGGCTCGGAGAAAGGTGGTCTAGACCTGACTCTGTCCCCTGTAGGCAAGTCTTCAGGGGCCAAAGTTAGAACTCATGAACGCTGCTCCTGTGCCTGTTTCTTTGTACACTTGTGCAGGTTAGGTGGATACAAGCATTTTTTCTGACCTTTTGCTCTATTTATCTTCGGGAAAATCCAGAGTGTTTGCATGTATTTCTATAATTAGTGGAAACTGTACAGACGGCGCCATCGGTCCCTTGCAGACATGCAGTGCACCCGTTCTCTCCATCCCTCCATGACCCACAAGGTGCACTTCAGAGGGGAGCGCCCCGGTGCACCCAGCCCCCCTGCCCCCCGCCGGTCAGGGGTGCCCACAGTGGCGCAGGGCGAACATCCACACGGGGACGCATTGCTCCGGGAAGCCGGCCTGCTGCTCCTGGCCCAGCACCACCAGCCCACTCTTCCTGATGAGGCTCTGGAGGATGTCCATGTCCCGGGTCACACTGCTGTCAGCGAGATCGAAGAGGCAGCCCTCCCGAGCCACATTGTCCTTCAGGATGATGACACCGTGGTCTTTCAGGCCGTCTCGGCACCGGGAAAGAAATGCAAGGAGGTCTTTATCGGTCAGGTACCCTGCAGAGGAGGCCAGAGAGATGGGGAAAGGTGGGTGGGAAAGAAGGGGAGGAGGAGAGATCCAGAAGACCACTTGTTCATCTGTTCATGAAGTTTTTAGCAACCTGGATGGATTTCATTGTAGAAGGCTTTAAGAATTTAGATAAGAGGACAGTTATCCTCTTTGAGTGCTCAGTGCCCTGTCTATAAAATATTGTACCACCTCATCTAGCTACCTCATGGGCAGGAAATAAACTATTGTCTAATCCCATGGGTCCCCTCCATACCACCACCCTCCACACAACCCAACTCTATCATTCATTTGTGTGTGTGTGTGTGTGTCTCTCTCTCTCTCTCTCTCACACACACACACACACACACACACACACACACACACACACCAAAATCTAATTTGCTCTTGTCTCTCTCATTTCTTGCAGATTTAAATCTAAGAAAATCTAGTTTTGCCAATAAGCGGGAATAAACTTTTTTTTCCCAATTTTTTAAAGTTTTTCAAGGATTTAGGTTTCTTCTAGGATTTAGATTGGTCCAAGGCACTGCATCTCTAAGGATAGGAATTGTCAGGCTTATACAGAGTATATTAGGTTAGAAATCAGAGGACCGAAGCTTTTTAAGAGTCCCCGTGGTAACTAAGGCTAGCTAACTGCTCTAGGTGCAACTACAGCTGAGTCTCCTTTTATATCCCCGCTTCCTCTCTGCATATCCTCACACTAGCCCGGTGTTGTCTTGTCTTTGTGGGGAGGGGAGAAGGACAGGAGCAAGGCCATGCAGGACTAACCAGAGACCCACTGAATCCAGATGACATCGTATCCCCCCAGCGGGGGTGTGAATTCCTGCAGGCTGTAGCAGTGGTAGCTTTTTACCTTGTCCCCTTTGACCTGCAGGTAGTTCTGGGCTTCAAGGAGGAATGACTCCATCATGTCCACCAGCTCCACACTGTTGAAAACTGGCAACAAAACATGCTTGCTGACCCTTCCTATCCCAGAGCCGCAATCCAAGGCACAGTCCGTTCCGGCTCTCCCAGGCCCCTGCACAAAGGTACAGACGCCAACTCAGAGTTTTGGATACTCCAATGACCTCTTCAGGTCAACTTTATTTAAGTCAATTTCATATAATAAGATGCACTATTTTAAGAGTATCGTTCAACGAGTGGGCAAATGTGTACAGGAACATTCTGCCACAATCAAGTTATAGAACTGTCAGTTACCTTTTTCAAAAAGTACCTAAACATTTCTAGTTTTCACTTTCTTTATTTTACCCAAATATAGGTCTTTAAAAGAATTTCAAAATAGGATTTTAAAATATCATGTCTTAGGTTTAAAAATTTGGTAATTTTCTTGAAGAAATGGACCATTGAAAGCCCTATGAAAATAGATAGTTTGTTAACTGTAAATTTGGGTCAAACCCACTGCTAAATGGACCTACACTATAGCTTATTACTTTATTTTAAAAAGCAAAGCAGTGAGGACCTTTCTGAGTTTTTAAAGTACTTTTAGAATTCATTCAATGAACACATTTCAATTCATGTTGGTATAATTGAAAGTTTTGTTTTTTCAAAACTGATATTGAGTGCTCTGAATAATCTGTTTTCTCGGTCTGGATGGCAAATTTTGGGCCCTGAGCTGAAAGAATGCTGTCTCGTTCTCAGGTCGGAGTTTTACTTCAAACCCGGCCCTGGTAGCACGCAGCACATTTGGGTGGCTAAGAGGTGGTTGCAGCAAAGTCTCCTGTGTCTTTTCATGCTAAAAATTGTTTTCTGCTCTTATACCAGAAACTGCATGATCCACTGGGCACAAAACCCCCTATTGACTTCAAAGTACGTCTGCGCATTAAATTAACTGAGGGTGAAGGATGGAGAGCCAGATGGTGAAGGGAGGGGAACCAACCAATGGGAGCTTTCCCAGACTTGCTTCTATAAAGTAACATACACAAATGCGCACGTATACATGGCCAGCTGGGTCTCTGAGATGTCCACCCATCTCTCAGAGGTTCCGCTGATCTCATTTATTTGTTCATAAGTGGGATGGCTGTTGAATAGATTTTGGCCTAGAAATTGCAATAACAAGATACTTGAAGTTGCCAGTGGAGATCTTAAGGAGAGAGCCTACTCTTGATTTCTCAGGAACTAAGGATTAAAAAAAAAAAAAAAGGAGCAAAAACATTCAGCTAAGGATCAAAGGGTGAAGTTAGAGCAGAAGAAAAGATCAGAGACGTGCTCCTCCGTCCACCCGGAAGCCCGTCCTCATAGGAACAAAGGTTCAACGAGTAAGGAAAGGGGAAGTGATCATAGCTGCTTTCCAAATGGAATGGTAACATCCGTGATTCTATTGAGTGCTTACACTTAGCAAGCTCTGTGCATCAGTAACAACTAGAATAACCACAACATTTCCACAAGATAATGATTATCCCCCAGTTTGGAGGTGAGGAAACTTTGATTTCCAATGCTATACAGTTCATGGTAGAGTTTAAATCTGAACAGGGAGCTGTATCTCCAAAGCCAGTTCATCCCTACAGTTGTCACCTCAAGTCCCAACTCTGATTTCCAAGGGAGTGTCTGTCTAATCCTGTGTTGAAAGTATTTCTAAGGCTTTGTTCACACTCAGCAAGAAAAAAGCTGATGATTGATTAGTGATGTCTGCCTTGAGTATGGGAAGGGAACATGGTAATACATGGGCCATTTGTTTGCCATCCCTACTTATACTATGCTACCTCCCTCATTTGTATATTATAGCTTAAACTAAACTCATTCAGAAAAAGGGCTATGCTAAAGGCTTATGTTGGGAAGGCTGTGGAAGAAGCGTCTTCTATGTAAATTCTTACCATAAACAAGATGGGGGAAGAACAGAGAAATTACTGTAAGCTACTGAAGATGACTATTAGAAATTTGTGTGCTCAACTAGAGATTATCATTACAGATATTTCTTATCATTACTTACACTAAAGCCATTGTTGATCATGTTGCTCACGTTGTTGAAGCAAGTGGTTTTCGAAGCGGAACCACAGAACAGTAAAGCAGAGAGACCTCAGAGAAGTGTGCCGAGGCTTGCAAGAGGATTCTAATAGCTGAGCTCCTTCTTCTCAATGAACAAATAAATCTGAAGCGTCTCAAGGTAAAGTGAGGGAGGTGCTCACATACCCAGCCTCCCTGTCATTCTCCTGATAAGCCCTCAAAGGATCTCAGCACAACCCTAGAGTTTTTAAACCGTTTTTTTTCTAATCCTGCTACTTCTTTAAGCAGAGAAACTGAGACCCAGAGAAGGGGAGTGTTTGAAATAAAACTCCCTGAAAAATTCTCCTGCTCTGGTTTGTATTTTTACCAGTTTAGACACGTGATATTTGACTGCAGTTATTCTTGAAATGATGGTTATTTACAGATAGAAAAAGGTGCCTTTCTCTGGAATCCAGTGTGCCTCTAGCCTCCTGCCACTGCAGCCTGGTTTTCTCTATCTCCTTCCCCTCCATTGTGGTTGGCACCGCTGCCCACATGCTGGCACCACATCCCTCCCTCTGTCTCTTACCCTCACACAGCTCCTCTGAGAAGGGATATTTAGAAATGGGTCTCAGAGATGCATTGCCGCCCCTGGGACACCATGAATGTCTGGAGCTGTGATTGTATTGAGACCTGATGCCCTTCCACAGACGTGACCAGAACTGTATACAATGTGTGACTTGAAAACAAGAGGTTTTGTTACTTTCATTTTCATTTATTATGCTATCCTTATCCATATGGATTCATATACAATAGTAAAATACTCTTAGGAGTTCCATTTTCATTTAGATTCTGCCCATCTATTTTGTTTGGAAGAACATTATTTCAAGTTCATCCAGTGGAGCTTAAAACTAAAACAAGGTGCTCAAGGCCACTGTATAAAAACCATGAGGGATATATAACAAGTTAGATCAGAGTTTTTAGTCGTGCTAGCTCTGAGAAATGACAAAAGAGAAATACCATCAAATACTGCTGACTTGTTACAAATTGCTACCCCCACCTTCCCCAAGAAAGCTAAAACTGAAAGTTATCAGCTACGCCATAGACATCATCTTGATATCATTTATTTGCTAAAGTAAACACATTTGCAACAGTTTAAACACTTTTTCCCACTGTCCCATGTCACTAAGTGTTGAAAGGAAAGCCAAACTTTAAACTATCTGCCTTTTCCCGGTTGACACAAGAATAAATTATGTCAGATCCTCATAGTTCCTCCCCCCTCGTATCTTGACCTGGATACTCATTTAGCAGATTATTAAGGTCAAAGTACCAAAATATCATTCTTTAAGAAAGGCCATGTTTGTACTTAGAGGTCACAGCTCCACAATGAGTCTCGTCTGCTAAGAAAGACGCCTCCTAATTGAAAAGAGCAGCTCACTCTTTCCAACATAAATATGCAAGCACCAGGCCGTTTCCTTTCCCAGGTCCGTGGGCGTGTGGACGGGCCCTGTCTGACCAGCATCCCTGTGGTCAGCCTGGCATTCCGCATGGAGTGACAAGACGGCTGGATTACTAACTAAGCCTCTGAAATGCACTGGGATCAAAGTCAGCCTCACCACCGGGCGAGCAGGAGGCATTGCTCTCGGTCAGACCGGAGGAGAGCTGAGGTCTGTGGTTCATAAAAAAAAAAAAAAAAAAAAAAAAAAAAAAAAAAAAAAAAAAAAAAATTAAAAAGCAGGGATTTTTTTTTTTTCTTCATGAGACAAATGGAAAAAATGTGTCATGGTTAAGAGCAGGGTGTCTGGTGTCAGACAGACCTGTCTGGGCTTATGTTCTAGCTCTGTCTCTTACCAGCTGTGTAACCATGACAACTGAACCTCTCTAAGCCTCAGTTTCCACAACTGTAAAAACAAAGAGAATAATAGTACTTATCTCCTAGCATTGTGGTAAAGAGTGAATGAGAGAGGCTTCTAAGGTGCTTAGCAAAGTGGCTGTCTCAGAGAAAGCACACAGTGGCATCAGTCAGTGACGCTGACGTAGAAGTCCTCCGAATGACCCTGACATTCAGGCAGCATTGGCCCTCATCCCCAGCTCCCTAGTCCTCAGGGCTGCAGTGACATCCAGACACCCCCGCGGCCCCAGCTGGTCCTCCGTCCCCGTCCTGTCTTCCCTAGTGAGACCCCTGCTGCTCTAGGGAGGTTAGCTGTGAAGTCAGTCTCACCTCCATGTTACGGTTCTTCATGCTATCTTTCTAAGTGGGCTGACAGCCTAACCCCAATATTTGCAATGTCTCCTTTATCAGCGTGAAATTGGCTCCAAATTCCAAACAAACAACTTCATAATGAATGGGACAAAATCTCTCCAGACTTTCCATCGTCTGTAGGACCGATGGTAGCTTTACTGTCCTAACAACTAAAGGACGCTCCTTAAAATATAGTAAATGTGTTTTATGAAAGCCTGTTATTGTTAGTAGCAGCAATCAACTAGATTTGCAGGGTAATAATTACGTGCACTAGAGCAAGCACTTGGCACATATGATCTCATTGGATCATCACATATTCATTGAGGCTGATTCTATGGTAATGCCCTACTGAGAAGTAAGAAAACTGAGACTTAGAGCTTGAAAGTGACAAGCCCACAGTTGCTTATACAATGAGAAACCATAATGACTCTAGCGCCCAAGATTTTGGCCCCTACTCTATACTGTCTCCATATGACATGGAAATAAGGAAGTGGAGTTTCACCTGACACCAGACTGCAAAGGGATCACGTTCTTTCAAGGCAATGTCTGAACTATGTATAAAATAATATATTCTACTGTACTTATCATTTTTAAACCAAACATAAGTATGCCTTCCCTTAACACATCAAATATTTATTAGAGGAAATCAATAAATCACCCCAAGATCCCAAATGGCAAGATCTCTCATCTATCACCTAGCTGTCAACTGTTTATCTGTGAGACTCTGAAAGAGATGTCATCTTCACCCCAAATTGTAATATTAGCACTGCTAGTTCACCTTCCCCTGAAGTATGAGCGATAGATGGTACCCTGGAGGGTGAAATGCCAAGTGGAATAAACCAGTGGTTTGATGTCACTCATCCCTTCTGAACACCTTAAAGCAGGTTTTCAGCCTGAACTCTTGACTGTGCCATACATCTTTCATACGACTGAAGTAACCACACAGATGCATGCAAGCTCAGTGTTTACAAGAACTTTGCCTCCTCATCAAGCTTCAGTTGGACAACTCACCCCAACAAATTTCCTAAGAAACTCCCGAGAGGCGTGGATATCTGGGTTGGACAGTTCAATGAAATTTCCCATCATCCCCTCTTCTGTAGCTGGTACTTCTTGGTAGAAAAGTTTAGCTCTGGCATAGAACTGCATCTCACCATTGATGACTGCACTTGTTAAAGCATACAATTTCACTGCAAATGAAATATTATTAATATTAATATTTGTACGACAGAACATACACAATCTTATCACACATTGATTACCTCTTAGAAGACTGCCAATTTGTGCTGTGGAGGAACAGGCATTCGTTTGAAATCAGAAGACCTGGGTCTGAGTTTGGCTCAGTGACTTACTTGCTGTGTAACCTTGGGAAAACTTCTTAACCCCTCTGAACTTCTGGTATCTATACATAAATCATAATCATGTGGTATTTTTCATGATTTAATATCCTATAGTTTAATAAAACTATAGCTTATTACTGTACTAAAAAAGTTGAATAGTGTTTGCTACAATAGAATATAGAATGTCACAAGTTTCATAGTGAGTTTTATCTTTGAGCTCCAAATGCTTTTTGAGAATCTAATCATTAGTCCTTACTTCTAATCACAAGGTAGATTAGGGCTAGCTCTTTTTTTTTGTCTCTTTTTCAAGAAACTCATACCCAAATACTTTTCTGTACCAACATTATAGAAAATGTGCTTGAGCTCTATCATCTCAAAATAAAATAAAGATATAATATTTACTGAGCAACTATTCTGTACCAAGTAGTGGGCTAGGAACATTGTACCATGATGTACTATGTCATTTCATTATTTCAAAAACCATACAAGATACTATTCTAAGACATTTATTTTTAGAAAAATGTGTGTTCCAACTTCTGAAGGGTAAATGAGTATGAATTTAAGTGTGTTTTATAAACCAAAATGAACTATTGCAGATAAAAAATATTTTCATTAGCCTGACCAGGCGGTGGCACAGTGGATAGAGTGTCAGAATGGGATGCGGAGGACCCAGGTTTGAGACCCCGAGGTCACCAGCTTGAGCGCGGGCTCATCTGGTTTGAGCAAAAGCTCACCAGCTTGGACCCAAGGTCACTGGCTTGAGCAAGGGGTTACTTGGTCTACTGAAGGCCCACGGTCAAGGCACATTTGAGAAAGCAATCAATGAACAACTAAGGTGTCGCAACAAAAATCTGATGATTGATGCTTCTCATCTCTCTCCGTTCCTGTCTGTCTATCCCTATCTGTCCCTCTCTCTGACTCTCTCGCTGTCTCTGAAAAAAAAAAAAAATTTCATTAGAGCACATTCAGGAGGAAATGATAGAAATTGATTGGATTCTGGTTCAAGACAATAGGCTAAACACATGCATTTGTCTTCCCTCCATCCCAATACTCCCCAAGAATTATTTTAATAAACTCTACCTTTACAATGAATAAAATGAGAGGAGCCCACTGATGGACTCATGATTTCAACAGATTTCTAGAAGACAAACAGCACATGGAACAAGCTAAAGAACTTGCAGCCCAGGATAGATGCAAAAGGAAATAAGAGTTATTTAAAAATCAGTCCACATATCAACCAGTGAGGGGACAACAAATGCACTCTCCCAAAAGCAACAGGCACACAACTATAATCCTGGGGGTGGGGAGTGGGAATATGTCTTCTCTAAAAAAAAGAAAAACTGGCTCGAGCAAGGGGTTACTTGGTCTGCTGAAGGCCCGCGGTCAAGGCACATTAAAAAAAAACAAAAAACACCTTTGTAGTGACTAAAAAACAAAAAATTAAATTAATTTCCTAAAGATAATTAGACCAGTTAGTGTTGAGATCCTAGAACACCACTCATTTTGGCATATAGTGGACTCCAAGCACTTCACCTGCTCACACTCATCAGTCTGGTAAGATCTACCTGGGCATGTAAAGCCTCTCATCCTTTCTGTTCAGAGAAGTATATAACAGACCTTATCCTTTATTCTTAACTATGAATAAATAATGATTTCCAAAAACATATGGGGTAAAATGGCAGCCTGAAAGAAAAAGGTAGAATTGAGCCCAACGGAAATAGAAATAATTCAGGAAATGGGTGAGAATTTAAACCAAAACTAAAGAGAAGACTCATATATACTTAGAAAGATATGAAACCTGGTGTATCCATAAACCAAAGATAAGATGCCATTAAAATGATAATTTAAAGAATAACAAAGACTTCTTAGAAATTAGTTTTGATTATAGAAACTTTGGAATATAATAATGAGTACATTTATCAGAACATAAACACAAAGAAAGATATGGAAAACAGAAGTTAACAGATTAGAGCTGTAAAGACTTAGTTCAGGAGACTCAACATCAAGCTGATTAGGTTTCTTAAAAGCAGAGAAAATGGAGGGAAGAAATATATTAAAGAAATAATATAAGAAAATTTCTTAGAGCTGAAAGAGATTATAAAGTCCAACAAGTACGGAGCAGCATGGATTAAAAATAAAATAATAGCCTGACCAGACGGTGGTGTAGTGGATAGAGCGTCGGACTGGGATGCAGAGGACCCGGGTTCAAGACCCCCAGGTCGCCAGCTTGAGTGCGGGCTCTTCTGGTTTGAGGAAAAGCCCACAAGCTTGAACCCAAGGTCACTGGCTCCAGCAAGGGGTTACTTGGTCTGCTGAAGGCCCGCGGTCAAGGCACATATGAGAAAGCAATCAATGAACAACTAAGGTGTTGCAACGCGCAATTAAAAACTAATGATTGATGCTTCTCATCTCTCCGTTCTTGTCTGTCTGTCCCTGTCTATCCCTCTCTCTGACTCACTCTCTGTCTCTGTAAAAAATAAATAAATGAAAATTAAAAAAATAAAATAAAAATAAAGTAAAAGTTATATATATTCATATCCCTAGGAAATTTCAAAACACAAAGAGTAATAAGAAGATTCTAATGATATTTAAGGAAAAATAGTGGTTGACTTGAGGGTAGGGTTGCCAGATTTAGCAAATAAAAATACAGGACACAACATTAGTTTTGAATTTCAGATAAACAATGAATAATTTATTGTATAAGTATGCTCAAAATATCACACATTGCGGCCCTGGCCAGTTGGCTCAGTGGTAGAGCGTCGGCCTGCTGTGCAGAAGTCCCGGGTTCAATTCCCGGCCAGGGCACACAGGAGAAGCACCCATCTGCTTCTCCATCCCTCCCCCTCTTCTTCCTCTCTGTTTCTCTCTTCCCCTCCCGCAGCCGAGGTTCCACTGGAGCAAAGATGGCCCGGGCCCTGGGGATGGCCCCTCGGCCTCTGCCTCAGGCGCTAGAGTGGCGCTGGTTGCAACAGAGCGACGCCCTGGAGGGGCAGAGCATCGCCCCCTGGTGGGCGTGCCGGGTGGATCCCGGTCGGGCGCATGTGGGAGTCTGTCTGACTGTCTCTCCCCATTTCCGGCTTCAGAAAAATACAGAAAAAAATATATATATATATCACACATTGCGTGGGGCATACTTATACTAAAAACTTATTAGTTGATATCTTAAATTCAAATTAAGCTGGCACCCCATGTTCAAAGGATTAGAATCAGGTTTATAACACAAATCTCATCAGAAACACTGAAAAACAATGGAACAGTGCCATTAATATTCTGAGGAAAAATTCATTTTAAGCAAAAATTTAATCCGAAAGAATATTTACCTCCCATGAATTCATTCCTCAGAAGTTCCTTGAAGCTGTATTTCAGCCCAATGAAGGTTAAAATCAAAAGAAGTTATGTACTAACTAAAATGATGAAATTAACCCCAGAGTCCAATGGAAAGAAATCCCCAAATCACAGATACTTACCAGATCTAGAAAAAAATAAGTTTATATTGCAACAGAAAATGTAGGCTTCAAAAGTAGAATGAATTAGACTCTGGACAATAGAAAGAGTATGTAATAAGAAAGGATATATTAGTGATATCCTAAATAAGTTTTATTTTTAATCTCAACCACCAAAAATAAAAAAAACAATTGAGAGCTCCAAGCAAAATATGCAACAGTACAAAATGTTATAATCAGGATATGAAGCAAACCAAAATATGACATAATTTTGAGTAGAAGAAATATAAGAAAAAAGAATCTCTTTAACCTTAACTAGGAACATCTTTCTGCAGGTAACACCAAGATTGTGATATTGGACTAGTGTACTACTTGGCTCTAAATTGAACAACAATTACATAGTCCCAAATTCTGATTCTAAAAGTTAAAAATCTAATAAACATCACTTATATTTCAATGTTCCATTGTAATACATTCCATCTGTGCAGTTACATCAGTATTTTCCAACTTGAAGGCATTGGAGCCAATGGTGGAGCCTGGGAATGATAATAAATTTGCTGAAGGGGATTTAGGAATTGGTTCCCTTGTACATCATTTTCTAGAGACTAAAACTATCATATATCTCACATCTATTAACTATTACATAGATTATTATTTTAAAAGTACAAATCTGCCTGACCAGGTGGTGGCACAGTGGATAGAGCATCAGACTGGGATGCAGAGGACCCAGGTTCGAGTCCCCGAGGTCGCCAGCTTGAGTGCGGGCTCATCTGGTTTGAGGAAAAGCCCACCAGCTTGAACCCAAGGTCGCTGGCTCCAGCAAGGGGTTACTCAGTCTGCTGAAGGTCCGCAGCCAAGGCACATATGAGAGAGCAATCAATGAACAACTAAGGTGTCGCAACGCACAACAAAAAACTAATGATTGATGCTTCTCATCTCTCTCCATTCCTGTCTGTCTGTCCCTGTCTATCCCTCTCTCTGACTCACTCTCTGTCTCTGTAAAAAATAAATAAATAAATAAAAATTTTAAAAAAGTACAAATCTTTAAAAGTGTTAATAAATATATAGATGATTTTTACCATTTTATACACAAATTAGCTACTGATTGAGAAAATACAACATTAAAAGGAGAATCCTCATGTTCAGAAACATTGGGAACCAGTGACCTAACCAATCCCCTTGCCCTAGTACTTGGTAAAGTGTTGTGTAAACAGCGGGTGGCTCAATAAATGCTGATAAATTCAACAGGGATGACAAAAATCAAGCATCATCGTCTCAATAACATGCCTGTTGCCAGTTCCTCTGTATGTCACAGAAAACCAGGCTAGGAAATCACAGTTCACAGAGTCTTCCCAGAGTCGAGTGCTGTCTTAGATCACAAGCAAGCGACGGATCAGCGCTCTCATTGTTCCAACCAAAGCAGCAGAACAGCCACACTCATCATCACCTGCTTAAGTCAACTAGTTGGTGGAGTCTATTAAAACCCTTAATCTGGAAATGGGAATGGTCCATTATGCCAGCAACATTTAGACCACAAGTGAATGCCAATCTCAGCAGGAGTCAGACTCAATAGGTAAGTTTTTATGGTTATGGGCTTGAGTTCTCATTTTCACCTAATTGACAGGAGCATTTCACTAAAGAGATATATGAGGTGTCATGGCCAGCCCCAAGTTCTCCCCTCCTGATAGCTCTTGTTTTGGTGCCCGTTGACTCAGATAAGGTAATCAGTCATCTGCCCATGCCTCTGGTATAGAAATACATCTATTGGCTTGTTCTTATAAGATTGCAGTGTCTCTCCGAAACCTGGGGTAGTCTAACACAGAGACTAGATACTCTCAGTTCTTTATATAATATAGTACTTATTCCTTGACCTACATTATGAGCTGAACTTCCGAAGGCCTCCCAATGGTTTACTTGGTACAGAAAGAAAAATGGACTACCAGTTCATTTGTCCTGAGTAAGAATAAAGATCTTGTGACATCTCTAAGAAAAATGTGGTTAATAGCTAAGGGCATATATTGGCTGAGTACCTTCTTTTCTTTTTTATTTCTTTTTTAAAAAATGGTTGGATATAGCTATTTCAGACTTTATTTCAGACGTTAGACCTGTTTGTCAACTGAAAATTGATCTCAGAATCTCCAGAGGGTACGTAGGTGAGGCTAAGACAGTTACTTTGAAAGAATTTGAGACAGAATAGTGGATCAAGTGTAATTAGGGAATGCCCATATGAAAGGTTACACCTTGTATATAAAAAAAGATTTGCAGCTGAGCATTTCCAAATTTAGTCATTAAGTAATTGTAAAAATGGAAGGAAAGAAGGAAGAGAGGGAGGAAGGAAGGAAGAAAAGAAGGAAGGAAAAAAAGATGGAAAGGAAGAGAGGGAGGAAACAGTATCTAGGTGTAGTGGAATATTATTCAGCCATAAAAAGAAGGAAATCCTGACATTTGAGACAATGTGGTGGACCTTGAGGGCATTATGTTAAGTGAAATAAGTCAGAAAGTCAGATAAATACAAAATACCATATGATCTTACATATATGTGGAATCTAAAACAAACCGAACTATTTTTTTACCAACCTACCAAGGGGAGGATGGGAAGTGGGACTTTATCAGTGTTTCTCGTGGAACTTGAAGGTGCAGCATGCCAGAATGCTAGACAGTTGTCATTGCCAAGTGTCAGAACTGTCCCGAGAGTCCCTCTAGGTTCTGTTTTTCCCTGTGTGATGTAGGTGTCTGGTATTTCTCATCTCTAAAATAACGCACTGCCTACCTTGAAAGTTCTAGAGGGCTTTTTCCTTTTCAACTGAGAGCCAGTTCCAGGTTTCCTAAATTCTTTTCAGGCTTCAACACAAATGAGGTGAACAGAGGTGGGGAGGGGGGGAATGTTCCTCCTCCATCCCGGACCTCCTCAAGCTCCCACCACACACCACCCCCTACCCACCTGGCTGAGTGTCTTCCTAGCTGTTTCTGCTTGAGTGTCGTGTCTGACCCCTGTCAACTGTAAAAGGCTGAAGGCAGGCGGAGGCATGGGAGATGTTTTCTGGTGCAGCTGTGCATCAGAGGAGTGAAAAGCAGACTCAGCGGTGTCCATGTCTAGTGTTTTGCACTTTGAATAACACACAGGTTCAACAAAGTAGTGAGTGGCTATAAGAAAAAGCTGACACAGTATGCACAACTCACACTTTTCATACACTTGATGAACTATCTCTCCTCCTAATTAGGCATGCCTGAATAATTAAACAATAGTGGCGGCTGTAATTGATTAAACGTATACATGCACTACACATGCTGAGCATATATGTCTAAAGGAATGTGTCAGATAAATGTATATCTCCAGAAGAAAACAAGGCATTAAAAGATTAGGTAAATTGCCCAGGTCTGAGTAAGCTAGGGAGTGACGCACCTGGGACCCAAACCCAGGTGTATCTAAATCCAAACACGTGTCTCATCCCTCTCACTCTGTCTCTGAACGCATGCTAAAGAAAAGGGGAAGTTATCTGTTTCTTCATTTCTCTAAAGAGGAAAAAAGGATCTTGCAGGATTTGCATTGTAAAGGTAACAGTAAGCATTTGAAAAACCTATCACTTGACCATGAGTTGCGGGGGCTGAAATCAACTTGAAAAGTGCCAGCCGTTGTTTGCTGAGTTTCATTTAGAAGTTCCAAGTGTCCTATAGGACATTTTTTATTAACTCTGGCTTTTAATTGTGGTGGCAAATTTGGTCTTAACTTCCTCCTCAGAGACTGATTTTTCTAAAAAGGGGTCATTGAAAAGGGGGACCAACAATCGGTGGGCACCACCTATATGCCAGGTTCTCTGCTGGGCACTTTCATGTCACCTCTCCACATTATCTCTTTTCAGCCTCCCAGTGATACTACAAAACAGGAGTGATAATCACCCTTCCACAGATGAGTGATGAGAATCAGGGAGTTCTGATAACTTACTCAATATCATGTGGAAATAAATATAAATATTATAGCCATGTTTGAACCATTCCTATTTAAATGCAAAGACTTTGTTCCTTCTCCTAAACCACATGAGACTATTATTCTAAATGTGACACTAGATTAAGCCTTTACCCATGTCCAGGAGTAACAGACTCTTGCTCAACTTTTGACTAAAAATATTCAATGACTTTTATGTACTCAGAAATAAGCTGTGCATAATGCTAGAAGAATTATTGAGGGGTAACTTACATGAACAGCTCTAGCTGGGCTGTATATAGACAGGCCGCTTTGACCACTGGTATACAAACTGGAGAGTCATATAAGTGTTTTTTCTACTCTCCTTCCCATTTGTTCACAAATAGCTTTGGAAAATTCATTCATTACAAGCCTGCAACTGAGCAAGTGTTGGTATAGCATGATTGTCTGAACCTATTCACTGATCTTCCTACCTTATAATCTCAGTAAAAAAGCCAGTGCTCTTCCTAGACTATATTTTATATCCCTGCCAAGTCAAAAAATATGGAAAAAATTATATTGCTGCCCACATTAATCATTTACATTGGGAGGAGGGGTATGATTAACTGGTTAAAAAAGACACTCTGTGGTTACAATGCCCAGATTCTGAGCCTGCTCCATCACCACCACCATCACCATCACCACCACCATCATCACCACGACCACCACCACCACCATCACCACCATCACCACCATCACCACCACCATCACCACCATCACTACCACCATCACCACCATCACCACCACCACCACCATCACCACCATCACCATCACCATCATCATCACCACCACCACCACCACCACCATCACCACCATCACCATCATCACCATCACTACCACCATCACCTCCACCACCATCACCATCACCACCATCATCGCCACCATTGCCATCATCACCATCACCATCACCACCATCACCACCACCACCATCGCCATCATCACCATCACCATCACCATCACCACCATCACCACCACCACCACCACCATCACCACCACCATCACCACCATCACCATTACCATCATCACCATCACCACCACCACCATCACCACCACCACCACCATCACCACCACCACCACCACCATCACCATCATCACCACCATCACCACCACCATCACCACCATCATCACCAGCATCACCATCATCACCATCACCACCATCACCATCATCACCATCACCATTACCACCATCACCACCACCACCATCACCATCACCATCACCACCATCACCACCACCACCATCACCACCACCATCACCATCACCACCACCATCACCACCACCACCATCACCATCACCACCATCACCATTACCATCATCACCACCATCACTATCACCACCATCACCATCATCATCACCACCACCACCACCACCATCACCATCACCATCATCATCACCATCATCACCATCACCACCATCACTACCACCATCACCACCACCATCATTACCCCCTCTGATCTCTGGCAAGGCTCTGTGCATCTGTCCTCCAGATACGAGGTGGGGATGGCAACACCACCTAACAGGGTTGTAAGGATTAGCTGAGGTAATAGATGCAAAACATTGAGACAGTAATAGGCTTTCCCATTTTTTTCTAAAGACCTGTTGTGTTCAGTGGCATGGGTAGGCCTTCCATCAGAGATTTTAGCCAGGGCTATTTCGGTAAATGTCCCTATGACTGAAAGTTGCTGCACAATGTGCTGGTGTGAGACTGGCTGTCTATCAGAGGCCATTGTAAGGAGGAAGGAAGGAAAGAGGAATCAGAGAGTCTAGTTAACCATCGCTCTTCCCATAATCACCCCAAACAACAAGCTCTCTGTGCAGACCCTGCCATGCAGTCTCCCTCCCTTTTTAAAAGAAGGGCTTTATTTTCACTTCTATGGAGCCTTGAAATCATCAAAAGGAGGGGAAGCCAGCTTTAAAACACCCCAGTGGAGCTAGGGAGGGCACACCCCCACTGGCTGAGATTTATTTCCAACTGGAAAGCTTAAAATCCATTCTGCTGAAGCTCCTTCTGCTGCGGTCTCCTCATTGGCTTTGCTACTGCCTGTTCTAAGGAAGGCGATGTGGGGACTGGAAGAGGCCTGGCTCCAAGGAAGGACAATAAAAAAAATTGAGCATTGACTACCTTCACATGTATAATTAGTTGCATTTTATCCTACAACAGACTTGCAGTTTTGAGGAAAAGGATGCTCAGAGACTTTTAGTTTCTTGAATGCAATACAAAGCATACCATGGTAAACAGTAAATACATAGATACAGCAGAGGACAAGGTAGAGGAGTCTCTGCTCTCGTGGGAACTTGAGTCCAATAGGGGAACTGACATGTGTAAATGCATTCTATTAGCATATGTCATAACCTCCCAGGACAAAAACCAGGAGTTGAGCAAGTGAATCAAGGGACTGGATACAAGTCATGCTGGCGGATGAGACATAAGTGCTGATTCCTTTCTGCACTATTGGGAGCTCATAGGGTTGGCTACTTTAGAGGGACTCCAGCTTCAGCCATGAGAAGAGGAAAAGCTGCAGGATGTCTGAGTATTCACAGAGCGCAGTCTGCTTCCCTGCACCCTCAATTCAAAGCTTTCGAGGATTAACAAAAAGTTAGTTGTAGATTTGCCTCTATTGCCAGATAGATTATAAAATTCTGAAGAACAGAGATTGTGTCTTATTAATGTTTGAATCTTCTCTAGTGCTCAGAACAATCAGAGTTTCATAAATATCTCTTGCCCTGAGTATAATTGAATTCGTTAGACAGAAAAAAAGGTCTGGTGTCTCTTTCTCTAAAAAGCAGTGGTTTCCTCTGTGACAGGAACATTTACTAGTGATCAAATGTGCATGTACCCATCTCGTAGCCCAGCATCCTTGCTTTTAGGCAGGGGCATGTGACTCGTTCTGGGCAATAATCTCTAAAGAGATATAATGTATGTCTTTCTGGGACAAAATGTTTAAGGGCTTTTAGCTGCTATCTTCCCTTGCATTGGTGACTAGTGATGTTTTAGGTGGTGGAGCCTTTTTCATCCTGGATCCCTGAATGCCCATGTGGAAGTTAGCCCCTCCACTCCCCAATAATGCATGTTAGAATGATGTATCAAAAGTAAAAAATAAACTTTTATATGTTCAGCCATTGAGATTGCAGGGTTAATTTATTATTGCAGGCTAGTCTAGTCTATACTGACTACAATAGCCCTCAATTGTTAAAATCAAGGAGATACTTTAGATGGGACTAGTCTCGGGGGAAACTGGGCTGAATCATAGGGTCAGAGAAAATAAGCAGTACCAATATATGGAAAGCCAAATAAGGAAAATGGAATCATCTTTGGCTTAGAATCAATGAATGGTTTTCCATCTGTGTGAATGGAACCCTGTGGGTGCTACAGAATGGCCCCAGGAGCCACTGGTGAGGCAAAGAAGATAAAGCAAGGAAGGGACCCTGCCGCCAATCCTAAGCAGACAAATTTCACTTTTTCCTGTATTTTATTAATACATTGGGCTTTCATGGAAGACTGTGTCAAAAGGTTTTATTTTAATAGTAATGGGTTTTTTTATGTTGAAAATCATTGACAGATCATCAGCACATTCACAATAGACAAAAATACATAAAATCAAAATGACTATTCCATAGATAGAAAATGAAAGGATTGAGGCCAAATGTCAACTAGACTCTTCTTGACCCAAATAATCTTCATCTGATTTTCAGAAAAGATTATTTTATTCTTACTACTTAATCCATCTGTAATTACTTTCAGAGATGAGTTTCTTTTCTGTCTAGTAATTTTTAAAATTTGGCTGTCATCCACCCCTCATTAGTTATTGAAATTGATGTCCTAAGAGAATTATCTACAGGCAGTGTGATCTACCAGAAAGAGCCCCAGTCTTTGGTATCTAGAAGAGATCTTGTATTCTGTAAATTTTCTTTTCCTCATTTGAAAAAATAAGATGAGGGAGGGGTAGAGAAGGAAAAAATAGTAGTATTTGCCCTATATATCCCCTAGTGTGGCTGTGAGGGTCAGTGAGAAATTCTTTATAAGAAATACATATATGAGATGAAAATCTTTGTATGCCTAGAAGTGAAGATCCCCTCAGAAATGGATTTATAAAAAGAGGCTTTGGCGGGCTGCTAGCATATAGTTTCTTGAATCTAAGGACCATGTCGCCCTTTCACGTCTGGAAACCTTGGCCCATCCAGTGCACAATGGGGCTTTCAGACAAGCTTAAGAAAACAGACTGGGGCTGATACACACTGTTCCTGCTTTCACCGGGGGAAAATATAAATCAAAGGGGGCTACTTCCCTCTTTAATTGGAAGTTATTTCCCTTTCAGTGCTGTTAAGAGTGCCCTGAAGTGACCACTTTCACAGAGGCTAAGAAAAGCAGTGTAGACAAACCAGATAAGCTTGTTATTGACCTGTTGCCTAATTCCCCAAAAACTAGAGGAAAGTATGAAAATGGAGACACACTGCTGCCCCAGGATTTTCTTAATATTCAAAGACCAAACTAAGACCTGCTCCTTTTAAACTTGCTGGCATTCTGTGGACGGCCAGGAAGGATTGTGTGGAGTGTATAAGCACACACACGCACATGCGCGCGCGCACACACACGCACACGCACAAGGACAGGCACATTGATCTAGTACTACCAGTTAGTCTGTTTAACTCTTATACTACTGCATTCATAGTCTCATCTTTCAGTTACCTAATTTGCCCACCTTTATGTTCTAACAAATATTAAAATAGAAACGAGCCCTGGCCGGTTGGCTCAGTGGTAGAGCGTCGGCCTGGCGTGCAGAAGTCCTGGGTTCGATTCCCGGCCAGGGCACACAGGAGAAGCGCCCATCTGCTTCTCCACCCCTCCCCCACTCCTTCCTCTCTGTCTCTCTCTTCCCCTCCCATAGCCGAGGCTCCATTGGAGCAAAGATGGCCCGGGCGCTGGGGATGGCTCCTTGGCCTCTGCCCCAGGCGCTAGAGTGGCTCTGGTCACAGCAGAGCGATGCCCCGGAGGGGCAGAGCATCGCCCCCTGGTGGGCAGAGCGTTGCCCCCTGGTGGGCGTGCCGGGTGGATCCCGGTCAGGCGCATGCGGGAGTCTGTCTGTCTCTCCCTGCTTCCAGCTTCGGAAAAATACAAAAAAAAAAAAAAAGATAGAAACGAGTCTCCTTAAGCCTGACACTCAGTTAACCGACACCCAGAAAAGCAAATCTTGTGCCTGAGAGTGCATGGAAGTCCCAAAATAGAGACACGACTTGCCAGGCAGACTTGATCTTCGCACTCTCCACAAAGAATGTCACTGACATGTTTCAGCCCGCTGACATGGCTGTGGTTCTTCGTGTCTAAGAGTGTCCTTGTTCTAACTGCTCCTCCGGAAGTCCCACAGCCTGACACCCTCTCATCAGGCATTTCTCCTTCCTTATCTCCCAGCTCTGGCTCACTTACCCAGGGGGATTTTTTCCAGCAGGTAGAGATAGCTCTGAAAGAAGTCATTGCGAATGGCTTTGTGAAGGACAAAGGACGTGCTATGTCGACAGAGTTCATCGTCGGTCTTCTGCCAGCGGGATCGAAAGGCAAAGTGGGCTCCCAGGTGGGCCATGGCGAAGGGGGGGATTACTATTCCTACGGAGAAGGGGAGTTTGCCTGGCTGTTTCTTTGAATTAGCCTTCTCTTCCTACGCGAACCTGAGACTGTCATTTTAAACCAGTCTCCTGTCCATCTATATTGGGACAGGCTGTCATGGGGCGTGAGGGGAGGGGCGGCAGGCACCAGAGGGCAGGCTCTTGGCACCTCCACCCGTCTGATTGCTTGGGTGACACCACTCCAAGCCAGCAGGTGCTAAGTAAGGATGAAAACAGGCCTAGTGGGATCCTGCCTCATCCAGGAAAAAACACACCTCCCTCCTTCAGCTGCCACTTCAAACAGGCAGCAGCACAGCCTGCTAACACCCTGAATATTTGCTTTCATTTGATTCCTAAATTGGAATAGCCTCATTTCCATTTCAAAGAGTTGGGAATATTTTGCAAGAGATCCTGTTCCCTGATTTTCATCCACTCCTCCTGGAACACTGAATCCTCAAGTTACAAGGACCCTTCAAAGTCATCTTAGCCACCCACACTCCTTTCATCAGTACAATTTTGCCCAAATCATCTCATAAAGATGGATATATGTTTCCCATTTTGAAGGGTCTTCAAGAGACACAATTATATGAAAGCCTGTTTTGATGTTAAATACCCTTCTGTCAGCAAACTCTTCCATCTAGCTTGCCCTAAACAACACCTTGTCAGGAAAGCCTGATCCTTCCCCTCTGCCTCTGAGGGTGTGACTTTGCTCCAAAGTGCTCACTGGCTTTCTGGCCTGGGTATCTGAAGATTGTCCCTCCAGAGCCACCTCTAGTCTCCCCACATCACTGTGTGCCCTGGAGGCTGGTCTTTATTGGACACCCTGTTGGACTCTCTTGCCCTCTGGCCTCTAGTTGGCTTCATTCGATGGGTAGCGTCTGCAGGAGAGTGTGGGAGGTGAGTCTACTCACTCTTGGTTCCCTGACACGTTTCTGATGGAGAAGCCAGAGGCAGAATGCTTGCATGGTGGACAGTCATAGCTCCTATCCGGGGTCTTCTCGTACAAACATCCTCTTCTGGTTCTATACCTGCTTCCTCCTCGTACTGCTTCTGCCTTCGGCTTAGTGATGCACAGGCTGTTGCAAACCTTGGAGAAATCCACTACCTCTTTCTAATTTCCCTCTACTTACCCTCACTTTGTAAGTAGTCCCTTTAGTAAACTGGCTTAAATTCTCAATTTGTGAATGCCATCAGTTTCCTGTAAGGATGATGATGACTACAATAGTATGGTACCTGTTTAATGTTACAAACAAGGAAACTTATAAGAAGGCAATATTCTATTGGTCCTCTACCATGTGCAACCACTGACCACCCCTTGCCCCCAAACACACACACACACATTCTAGTAAGCAGTTCTAAGATGCTCCCTAAAGATCCCTATGTCCTGCCTGATATTCATGCCTTTTGTGTAATATTCTTTCCTGAATTTGGGCTCGACTTGCTGACTCACTTCTAAACAGCAAAATATGGCAGAAGTGATAGATGTCACTTCCAAGATTAGGTCATGAAAGGACTATCTTGGCATCTTCTTTTGCTCTCTTGCTTGCTGCTCGTAGGACAGCCACCTGCCTGTTGTGAGCTGCCCTATGGAAAGGCCAACATGCCAAGGAACTGCCCTTAGTACAACTGCCCAGGGGGAACTGCATTCTACCAATAACCGTGAGTGAGCTTGGAAGGAGGTCCTTCCTCAGCCCACCTGACAAAGGACCTTGAGCCAGCTAAGCCACACCCAGGCCACTGTCCCATAGAAATTAATGTTTGTTCTCTCATGCAGATAAATTTTGAAATAACTTGTTACAACACAGCATAGGATAGCTAATTCTCACATCATCGGTGAAATATTTTTAAGATATGGAATCTACCCATGATCTTTCTTTAAGTTTAATTTCTGTGTTAATCTTTTACTGGAACAAGACACAAGGATTCCATTTGCTTGACTTTGACTTAATTTTCCTACACTTCTACTTTCCCACTTCCCCTCTGTCCACCTCAAGGGACAGCCATTTAATTGGGGGTCAGGGGAGATTCTTTTCATCCATGGCTTCAACAATTGCCCAGATTGCAATCTGAGCTATGTGTTTGTTCCTTGCCAGTGTGGTTTGACTGATGAGCAGATCATCCACTCCAGAACCAATAAGTACATGGTGTTCCTCTGCACCAGTGTTCATTTGAGAGTGAGTATATTATCCAGATCTGTTATTGTCAATGCCAGCTTGAGTTTGGTTTTCTGTGCTAGCAGCACAGAACCATCTTGCCTCATCTTTACTAGATAAATTCTCATAAGAAGGGAGATAAAGGAGATGCTACAAACCGAACAGGAAACTTCAAGTGAGAATATTTCATTGTGTTCAGAAGGAAGGCTCCTAACTGAAATGTAAAAAACTTAACTGAGAAACTCATTTCCACCTCTCATGCAGCGGGCAACTTTGACAACTTCTCAGTCTGAGCTTCACTTGCTTCTTGTGAAATGTGAAGATGATGATGACAGTATACACCTCATTACTGTTGAGAAGACTAGATGTACTCTGTGTAAAACACCACAGTGCCTGACACATGGTGCATATTTAATAAATGCTATCCATTAACACTACAATCTTTGGAAAATAATTGGTAAGTTGTAGGTCTTAAAAATATGTTATGTCTCGCTGAGGCTTGTTGGGTTATATTCGATGTGATATTGTCTGCTTATGCAATTTCAGCACATATTTAGGAGATTATTTGTACTTGATGCATTTAAGAGTTGAAAAGAAGAGAAATTCAAATAAAATGTGCTTTTAGGGCTCATCCATCTATCCTTCAGAACTTTCTGTTCCTGTAGGGAAAATTAGGCAACAGAAGAAGAAAACTAAGAGATCTTCTTTGTTACTTGTAATCATCAACACATCTAACAGGAGGCAGGTTCTTAACCCCAACATTTTAGTGATGTTTTGATAACCTCTCCTATGCTGAGAAGGTCAGGATGTTAGGTCCTGGGAGAGATTGGCAATCACTGAGTCCAGCCACTCAGTATTCCTTATTTGGCGATTGATATTGGCATGTTTCTCGGTTTTTACAGAGCTAATTTTCCCCCCACTCTAAAGTGGACATTAATTACTTGTTTGGAGATGGATTATTAAGTGATCTAAGATCTCTATATTTCAGAGCTATGATTTCTGAGTGGGGATGAAAGGCCGATTGGTTTATACAAAATGCCTTTGTCAGCTTTTGTTTATCTCTGTGAGTCACATTAGATTTTGTGACTGTGTCTCATACTGGTGTAGCTTGCATCAGTTTCTGGCTCATTGCATTTGTTTCCTTACATGAATAATTTTTCTCTTCCAGCTGAAATGCTCTATTTGCTACCACCCATACCACTCTTGACTATATCCGTGCTGAGTGAATGAGGTTATGATATAGATCTCAAGTTGACCTGGGCATCCAATTTCAAGGCAGGAAAGGGAAACAGTGAAAATAGAGGAAAGAAATATGACCATAGCAAGAGAAGGTGGAAACTCTGAATTTATGCAGGTTGGTTTGTCTTCTCACAAGAGATCCTTTGGTGAGGAGTAAACTACTCTTAAAAATAAATTAGCACATAAAAAAGAAAAAAAGAAAATTAAAAAATGACAAAGCAAGCACAAAAGTCCTATGGAAAACAGGCTTATTTGGTAGTAGGGTAAGCTAAATATTTGGGGAAATCCACTCAATATACGTAAAATACCTATCACAGTATCATAATACTGTGAACTGAGGTCAAGAATATTTCTACTACATAAGCCCATCTTTCTCTACAACTTATACTATTCAAGATATTTTTCCTCCAGAGAACACTTTTTTTAAGTAATCGCGGTGTGCCTGCTTTTCAGTTAGCAAACAATTGAGACACTGTCTTCTACAAGGCAATATGTTAGCCTCTTGTTAAAAATTAAATGTTTGTTGATTTTTTTTTGCTAAGAGCAATATTAACTTGTTGATACTTCCATAATAATAATAATAATATCTAAATGCCTTAACTAGTAATGCCTATTTAATCCTTTACAACCCTAGGCAGTCGGTGATATACCCATTTTACAAATGCAGAAACTGGGGTTTAGAAAGATTAGGTTTGGGCTCAACATCACACAGCAAATGAAGTACAGAATCAAAATTTGAACTTAAATTTGAATATGCATAAATTTGGTGGCTGAAACAAGGCTGGAATAAAAACAATCTACAGGTTTCAGTGAAGACTGAATGGTGAGAATTCAGAAGGGGTCCTTCTAGCCTGATAAACGTAATGTGTATTTGTGATAAAAGGAGCTTTGGAGGAGACTTTAAGCTTGGGATGAGAGATCAGTGTGGAAAACTTTGCAAACAGGCTTCACTGAGTGACTTACTACAGACCACCCGGCCTTACTTCACCCTATACTGGTCCAACCCACGTGGAGTGTTTGCCTCTTTCTTTCTCATGCTTTGTTTAAGACACAGGCACCTAATCAATGTTACCCCTGATTATTACTTGGAAATCATTTACAAAGCCCTACATGTGCTTGAAATATATAGTACAAGAGGAAGTTTAGATGACTGGTTTCATCTTCTTGTAGAGCTTTGTGGAGAACAGAAAGCCTGTACATTGGGTGTCTGAACCAATCAGATTCAAGGTCAGCAGTCGGGTCTCAACTTAACAATCATTATTACATGAAAATAGGGCTTGAGATAAATGACCCTTTGCAGCTGAAGAAATATTTAAATCCATAATTTTCAGGTTAAGTCATTCAATTTAACAGATGGAAAGGCTAGAGTGACCCTTAAAGGACCCTTTCCTGTCTTACTGAGAACGGGAAGAATTCAGCTGGGCTATTTAGCTCTCATTAGGGAGTTTGACTCCCCAAGCATTTAGATTTTTAAAAAATACATTCACATCTTTAATAACGCGAATAATGTCCCTGCCTAAAAGATCTGTTTGGGATGTGTGTGTGTGTGTGTGTGTGTACTTTTCTCATTTTCCTCGTTTATGTTCATTGAAGACATTATCAAACATTCAAGTTCATATCAAACTTACTCCTTTAAAATACAACAGTGCTTGATTTCACATAATTTGATATTTCAGTATGACTTCAGGTTGGTAAAAGTGCATAAGCAAATTCATCTTTACACGTTTTCCCTAACTGAATGACATTAGATAATTATTAATAAAAAAATAAAATTGTACTTTTTTCTCTTACTTAAAGAATTAAGAAACAAGATGAATCCTCAGGTTGGATTCCTCATACTTCAGTCTTCTCTTCATTGTATCAACCCTATTTCTATTATAATAGAAAGGCAAGTTGGGGGAAGAAGAGAAAACCAGATTTGAATGTGAAGAGAAACTGCCTGTCAGTACTGATGTCTTTGTAGGTGGAGGCAGTGCCTGCTGGCATGGGCCAGTGGGTGGGCACTGGCCTTCCCACCTTCGTACTGGTCAGAAGAGCAGAGTTTAATTTTTATACGTGAGAATTCTGCGTAGACTGTCCCTTGAAGACAGTGTTTTCTTCCCACCCCCTCCCTTCATCATGCTTCTCCTTCCCCGGATATCCTGGCTTTTCCTCAACTTGCCCCTTGCTCTTTACTCAGTGACGCTTTCCTCAGTGTATGAGGCCCCCTACTTTCCCCACTGTGCGCCTAACAAACCAGATTGGGGTTAAACTGGCCCATGATTTGATGTTCAGCTGAAAGTGAACATGTCAGGACCAGACATAAATTTTAGGAGTCTATGTACTAAAAGGAATATGCTGTCCCATCCACAAAATGTAATTCAAAATAAGACCATTTTATTATTTGAAACTTGCCTCCCAAATGTCTCTCTCTCTCTCTCTTTCTCCCCTGCCCCCAGGGACTCAGGCTAGCCTCTGGATAGTCCAGATTGAGGACACTGTTTCTCACAGCGGCAACCTCGCACTCCCAGCATCGAACACTCCTGGGGTGAAGCTGGAATAATAAAGGATTTTTTCTCTGCCATACTTATATTTTTTTATTATCTAGTTGACCAGGTTTTGAAAATTATAAAACATTTCGACATACAAAACATCCAGTATTAACAAATGAGATATGCTATATAAGCTCCAGATTTTTTAAAGGAATTAAATAGTTATATAAATACAGTTGGGAGCTCTTCCCCACCCCCAATGCTCTGTGGCCTTCCTTGGAAAACACGTATCAATATGTGTCCTTAGCTAAGTTTTTATGTTTTTAGTACAGATATATTTATCCATAAATAAGACTCTAATTGTCTTGTAAACTTTTTAAGCGCATGCAAGTTGGTGTTCTGCAATTCACTTTACTCAGTCAACAATATGCTCTTGATATTTTATCAAGGTGGTTGCATGTTCAAGGCACAATGGGGAGAGGGGTGAGAACACACACACACACACACACACACACACACAGCACATTCATTTTAACTACAACATAGTATTTTATTGTGAAACTATACCACCTTGTATCATTCCCTGTCAATAGACAGTTAAATTGTTTCTGACCTTTCACTGTTACCTCACACCTCTGGCAGCCCCAGGTACACACATGTGGGGACTGCTCTCAGCGCTCTCCCAGAAGCGGAACTGGTAGGCTGTAGACTGTGCATATTTGACTCGGCCACATCTTGCAAATCTGCTGTCCAATGTGGACGCACACATTTATCCTCCAGCAATGAGATCGTTTCAATTCCCCCATATTCTTGCTAAAACATAGGATACATTTTCAGTTTTGCTAATATGTGTTTATGGGTGCTTCACAGATAACACTAAGTAAGTGTTTTTACAGTGCCTAAATTGTTCCAGGCACCATTCTTTGTATATAATACCATATTTTTTGCTCCATAAGACACACTTTTTTCCCCCAAAAGTGGAGCGGGAAGTGCCTGTGAGTCTTATGGAGTGAAAAATATGGTATTTTATTAAATATTTTAACACACCATTTGGTTCAGAAAATTCTTTTTCTTATTTTCCTCCTTAAAACCTTAGATGTGTTCTATGGTCAGGTGTGTCTTATGGAGCGAAAAATACGGTAATTCAATTCACAGCACCTCTTTGAGAAGTTACTTTTTAAAATCCCCTGTCTGTAGACAAGGAAACGGAGGCATTAGAGCAGGGGTCTCAAACTCAACTCAGCATGTGGGCTGCAGAGCAAGATCACAGCCGTTTGGCCGGCGCACTAGGTCTACAAAAGGCAACTGTTACGCAACACTTTTCTCACTGCAGTTGAAAACAAAAAAAAATCAGTACAACAAGCACAATCGTACATGCAGTTTACTCAGTGTCACAAAACGACCAGAAACTGTAGTTCGCATCACAACTGCTGTTAACTAAGCTAATATCTAGCTAGGATGCTAGAGAAATAAAAAATACAAGTAGGCCCCTAGGCTTACTTAATTTTATCCAAAATATTTTGAACTTCGTGGATTAGTCTGCGGGCCGCACAAAATTGTTCGGCGGGCCGCGAGTTTGAGACCCCTGCATTAGAGGTTGCCTGATGTGCCCACGGTCACATGGTTCATAAGACGTGGAGCTGAGAGTTTGAATCCTGGTAGCCTAACTCACATGTTCATTCTGAAACGCAGCACATGGGCTTGGGGGGCCGTGCCCATGTGTCCCCCCTCAGCACTGCGGCATGTGGGCCTAAGGAGCCATTGTCTGTATGTGTCAGGCTGTCGGAAGCCCATCCCTCTGTTGCTGGGGACTACATCCTGCTGGGCACCGTGATATCACCTCCAACTTTTCATTATGGCTTTGAGTTCCATTTTGCTTTCTGGTGCCTGGAAAATGCCAGATCATTTTTAAGCACAAGAAAGTGTTTAAAAATTGTAATTCTTGTCTTAGTATCTCAGGCTGCTCTAACAAAATACCACAGACTGGGTAGTTTAAGTATAGACATTTGTTTCTCACAGTTCTATAGACTGGGCACACCACAATTAAGAACTTATTTCTAATTTCCAATAGCTAGAGGGCTGCCTATAAAATCAGAAATAATGGTAAAAATAAAAAATCCATTGTATTATCAGTGAAGTAGCAAGAAAGTCCTATTGTTGCACATTTTCCATTTCTAATTATTACTATGAGGCTCTTCTGTGAAGGAGGGGGAAATATATATGTTTATATATATATATTTGAAATATATATGATATATATATATCTTCCATTGTTCAAGCTGCAGCAGACCCTGGGAAAGCAGACACAAAGTGGTTGAGATGGCCAGAGGTCGTCGCTCGGGACTAGGGATTAGAACCTGGTCAAAGCAGCAAATAAAAAAAATTTAAAAAGCTCTTAAAAGAACCTGACAAGGGAAGCTTAAATCTTATTTAAAGAGCTGGGTTGTACTAAGCCTTGAAAAATTCAATCCTCCAGAGGACTATATCTCACTAAGAAAGCTCCGTGTAAGTTTATCATGTATCCAACACCTAGACATTGGGCCTGGGAGACCACTGGGATAATATTTCCTCTGGATTAGCACTGAAGCTTGGAAGTGACATTTGTAAGAGGCAGGCTTTTAACTTGAGGGCTTTTCCAATTACAGAATGATCATTCTGAAGGGGGAAAAGTGCTTACTGCAGAGGGAAGTTGCTGTGATTTATGTCTTGGAGAATCTTCCTTCTTCATGCGGAGTTCCTTACTAGATAGAATAAGTGTGTTTTTCTTTTCCTTTTGTTTTTAACTGAAGTTGTCTTTTAGATTGGTACTAAGGGTAGGGTATATTTGTTTTAGCGTGTTTTTATTTTTTCAGTTTTGCCATGTCCAAAAGAATGAGCAGACAAATCCTAGTTTCAGGTGACATCGGCATTTAAATTACGCACTCGGTGCAGAAACATTTTGAAATGCCGGCATCGGGCTGTGGTAACCCCTGAATCTTGACTGACAGATCCTTCCCTGCGCAGACTCAGTGGACCACTCTGCAACTGCTCTTTCTCTCTGATGAAAGCCAGACAACAGTGAAGTGAGGCTGAAAATTTGTCCCTGCTTCACTCTCGGCCTGTCTATCAAGGTCTCTAGGATCCCTGTGAAGTCTCCTGTTATTCCACTTATAAAGGGTACTTTGGATGAATTCATACCTAGTGACAGCCAAAGTAATAGATTACTTGACTCCCACAGGTCATTTTTTTTCCAGGCTGATTTTCAATGACCCTCTGGCCAGGCTGAATGTTCTATGCCGTTGCGAACATGGACAAGTCCCGGGACATAAATTTAAAATACTGTATCTCTCTATTTACATTGGTGTGCACACATCCAGGGTGTCTAGAGAATTAGGAGACAGATTCGCACTTTAAGCCAAATGCAGCCTGCCAACTTCGGTTCACCTCGAAACGGCAGACCGGCCTCCATAATTGACTCATCTTTTTTTCCAGATCTGTGAAACCTGCTGGTAGTGAGACCGTGGAACCGATTGCAGCAAATCCATCACCTCTGGTAGAAAAACAACTCCTAGATTTACTGGGTCAGTCAGTGAAATGAGTGTCATACAGAGAATTCTTCCCTCTCAAAATAAATCTTGAAGCCAACTGTCATAAACCAAATATGAGAAAACAATAATTTTTTTTTACATGTCTACATATTTTATAGAATAAGGATTAGAAACCTGGCGTGAAGGAGGGCCTGGCTTCAGTTCACTTATCCACTCAGTCCTCACCTCGCTTTTCCTTTTCTCCATCCAGCGTTTCTGTTTCTATCCTCGTGTGGACTTCTGCTCTGTGGATTCTGAACGTTTTTACTGAGGCCTGAAAGTCACAGTCAGTTCCTGACTCATAGGTTAGTTAGTTCTGCATATGCTCAGGGCACTTTTACTAAATTCTACAAAAGTTTAGGTTATATCCATTTTTTAAAAACTGAAAATTGGTGGTTCTTAAAAGTCAGGTAACTCTTGAACCACCTTTAAAATCAGCATTAATCTAAGTGGTAACAGAATAACATAAAACTAATATTCAAAAATGATGACTGGAATAAAATTCCAGGTTTGAAGAGTCATATGAGGCAGTTATTAAAAAACAGGAAAGCAGGTATGCAGATCGACTGTGACTTTAATTTAGTGTATGTCATCTGAGGGGAGGGGCAAACCATCAACTTCAGCGCACACACAGTTTGGGGGACTCCTGGAACGTTGGTGGTTGAATAAGAGTCAATATAAAATGAAAGCTGATGCCTAACCAGACTATTTTACACCTCAGCATCCATTTAACAATGGCCTTTTTTTCTTCAGTTTTATTTTTCAATTACAGATGCCATTCAGTATTATTTTGTATTAGTTTCAGGTGTGCGGCAAGGTGGTTAGACAATCATATGTTACAAAGTGGTCTCCCGGATATTTCATATCCCCCTCTGGCACTGTACACAGTTATTACAGTATGACTGGCTATATTCCTTATGCTGTACTTTATTATACATCCCTGTGACTATTTTGTGATTACCAAACTGTAGTTTTTAATCCCTTTGCCTTTTTTACTCAGCCCTCTTAAACCCCTCCCTTCTGAAAACTATCAGTCTGTTTTCTGTTTAAAAAAGCTGTGGTGAATACACACAATGGAATATTATTTGGCCATAAAAAGAATGAAATCTTGCCATTTGCAACAGCATGGATGGATCAAGAGGGTATTACGCTAAGTGCAATAAGTCAGACAGAGAGAGACAAATACTGTATGATTTTACTTATATGTAGAATCTGAAGAACACAATAAATAAACAAAATAGAAACAAACTTACAGAGACAGAACAATAGGCTTTTGATCACCTACCCCCCTGGTCAGCAAACTGCAGCTCGTGAGCCACATGCGGCTCTTTGGCCCCTTGAGTGTGGCTCTTCCACAAAATACCACATGTGGCAGCTAACTCAATAAGGAATGTACCTACCTATATAGTTTAAGTTTAAAATATTTGGCTCTCAAAAGAAATTTCAATCATTGTACTGTTGATATTTGGCTCTGTTGACTAATGAGTTTGCTGACCACTGATATCCTGATAGACACTGTCCTGGGCACTAGAGGTCAGATAGTGAGGAAAACTAATCTCAGTCCCTGTCGTCATAAAGCTGACATCCCAGTGGGGACAAGAGGAGTTAGCAGCAGAATCTCGTGCTTGTGAAAGCATGTGTCTCTGTGGTGAGTGCTAAAGAGAGTTACACATGCCATGAAAGCCCATCAGAGTGCACAGGGTCTGGTCAGGGAAAACTACCCTGAGAAAGTCACCCTTGAGCTTTGTGAGTGTTAACTAGAAGCATAATTAGAAGGGGGAAAGCTGCTCCCCACTAAAGAAAAATTTTGACAGTGTCTCTGTTTTTATTTTAATATAACTCATCAGCTTAATGGTTGTTAATATTAAAAGATATTGGAAGCAGCAATAGGAATGGGTGATAAATTTTTCTTCCCCCTAGCTCTACTGAGGTATAAATGAGCAATATAAATTATATATATTTAAGGTATAGAAGATGATGTTTTGATATTTGTATACATTGTAAAATGTTTACTAGTTAAGATATTCATTATGTCACAGTTCCTTTTTGTGAGAACAGTTAAGATTTATTCTCTTCACAAATTTCAAGTATATGATATGCTATTATTAACTATAGTCACCCTGCTATACATTATCTCTTCAGAATTTATTTATCCTGCATATCAAACACTTAGAAATGTTGCCTGGTCACTCCTCAATTCAAAGGAACTTGCTCAGGCCCCTTGCAGTGTTCTACTTCCACGCTCCCTCCCACTCTTGGAACATGGCTTTGATCCTAAAGCATATCAAGCAAAGAAAGGATAGAAGAGCATTTCAAGAAGAAGGAACAGCTTGTGCAAAGGCCCTCTGGCCTAGGCAAGAAGCAATTTATGCTGAGTTTTCTAGATCGTGTTGAAGAATTCTGTCTTAATTCTCAAAACACAGAAAGCCATTGGGGGCATCTTAACAGAAATAAAGAAGGTTGGAGACGGGGCTGACATCACCAGGTCTGCATTTTGAAAAGATTATTCGACCTACAATATGGAAAACAGATGGAAGTAGTAAAATGACGAAAGCTTGTGAACATAAACTTTGCCTCAGAGATATTACTAAAATCTTTCCATATCACATTATATGGAAGAAAGATGTAATAATCACTTCTCAGTTTATTTATTCAAATAGCATTTATTGTGCACCAACTATGTACTTATTGGTACTGGGGGGGAGATCAGTGACAAAATAAAGTGTTCTGCCCTCCTAGAGCTTGCATAGTAGACAAACTATAAAAGAAAATAATATAGCCTGACCAGTGGTGGTACAGTAGATAGAGCATCAACCTGGTATGCTGAGGTCCTAGGTTCAAAACCCCGGGGTACTGGCTTGAAAGCTCAAGGTCACTGGCTTGAGCCCAGGGTTGCTGGCTTGAGGAGGGGGTTGCTGGCTTGGATGGAGCCCTCTGGTCAAGGCATGTATGAGAAACAATCAATGAAAAACTAAAGTACCACAACTTTGAGTTTATGTTTTTTATCTCCCTTCCTGTCTGTCTATTTCTCTTGCTGAAGTAAAAAAAAATACTAGTTAGAACTGCTAAGTGTAGTAGTTATTGATAGCATATATATAAGTACATGTTAAAATATAATCTATGAAATAAAACTGTACATACTAGACTAGCAGTGATTTGGTTTTTATGATGGTGTGTAAGCCATATATGGCCAGGGCATCTTCACATGCAATTTAAATCTTCAGCACCATGGCCAGCATCTGTTTTGCTCATAAACTTATGCATAAGGCTATCAGTGAATATCACAGGTAACATCTGATGTTATAGGTTAGAAAATCTTTAGGTCAACCAATCAAACATCCATTTAATCCCTGGATTTTTTCTTCTTCCATCCAGGCTCTGGTTGGAATAATCAGCCTCATTTTATGTTGATAGTAATATATACAGTTCACTTTCTATGTGTTATGTGCCATTGAGTTGGTTCCAACACCTAGGGATCCTATGAATGAGTGATGCCTGCAATGTCCTTCCTCAACAACCCTGCTAGGCATCTGTAGGTGCATGCCTCTGTCTCCCTTTATCAAGTCAATTCAGCATGTATGGGCTACTTTGCTAAGCCATTAACATAAAAAAAAACCAAGTCAATGCAGTCCTGTAACTCAGAACGATATGTTTATTCTAACTATGTAATTTTATTTTGGTGTCCACTATATGCAAATTTAGTTTCTTTGCTGACTTTACTTATTACACCAACCCTTCATTGAGAGTAAGACAAACTGCTCTAGGTTTCTGGGAACTGAAATGGGCTGAGAGGAAGAAAGAAATAAGAGGAAGACACAATTCTTGTGTAGAAAATTCATACTCTGCTGGGTGACAAACACAAGGGTACCGGCAGCTATAACACTGTAATACAGTCTACAGTCTAGACAAAAGTGCTGGGTTAATTTCCCAGAAAACAGAGAAATTCACTCTATTTTGAGAATCAAGAACTCTTTCCCTAGGAGAGTGGCACTGAAAGATGAGTCGGAATTTGAAAGCGAGATAAGCCAGAAAAGGGAAATCCGGGCGAGCAAAGCGTGTGAGCGAAGCTGTAGGGTAATGAGAACCCATGGCTGTTGGTGTTTCAGAAGCTGTCTGACACGACCTGGGAAGAGAATTTGTGGTGGGCAGGCTGACAAGCTAATGAGGAACCAGGTTGGAAAAGTCCTCCAATGGCACGCTAACGTATAGAAATCCAATTGATGCTCTGATGAGGTCGGCATCATTGTGAGAACAGGTACCAGAAAGCTCCTTGTTTTCTTCTCTTTCCACAGGCCTATACCTTGGAAAGGCCATGTGAAAATGTAGTGAGAAGGTGGCTGTTTACAAACCAGGAAGAGTGTCCTCATTAGGAACTGACCCTGCCTGACCCCAGTCTGGCCCTTCAGAATGGTGAGAACATGCATTTTCTGTCGTGTGAGTCCCACAGCCTTTGGTATTTTGTTATGAACATCCAAGCAGACTAATACAGCTTGTACATAATAAAATTAGAATAGACCAGGCTCAACTTCTCTGACTCCAAATTCCAAGCTTTTCTTATAATGCCAAGGATTTAAATAAAGCACATGAAGTAGAGAGGAAAAGATATAAATGATAAAATGTTCATCTAAATATAATGAAATAAAAGGGTATTATTGGAGACTTCATAGAGGATTTAAGGATTGGTACAACTTTGGCTGGGTGGTAAGAAGATGGTTGGGTAGAAATGGTAGAGAAAATCTAGTATAAAAAAGAGCAGAAGTGAGTCTGCAAATCTGGGCAAAAGGTTCCTATGTTTCATAGGAGAATTGGAATCTGAAGCACAATTAGTGAGGTGAGATGACTTGTGCGCTTGAGATGATAGAATCTCGGGCAGGTCCAGGGGAAGAGGTCCATCATAGTGGAATCATCCCCACCCCTGGACAGCAGTGGAGACTGGGCTATGCCTGGCAGAATGGAGCACCTTGACCTCAAAAGCCAGGAAAACCTACCCACCGTTAGTTCAAGGGACTCCTCTGGGACAGGAATCTTACTAGAGAATACCTCACTGAAGAGGGGTGTCTAATAACAACATGCGTGGTCCAGAGTGAGGAAGCTCTTTAAGAACTAGAAGCAGAAAGGGCTAGAGAAAGGCCAGGAGTCTACCATAGAGATGGGTACCCAGGATTTGTTCTGATCAGGTGTGGTGAGGCCAACAGATCAGGAGAGGGCTGCCATTGGAAAGACAGTTTATTATTTACAATTCCCAAGAAGAAGGGTGCTCCATGGCTTGCAGGACCACGTGGGGAAGCACTTGGGTAAATCGGGAGGCAGAAGGAGAAGAGGAAAATTATAGACTAGAGCCTTTATTGAGGAAAGGAATGAGTGAGTTAGGGTAACTATACTGCAAATTTGGTATCAGATAGTTTGGATAATTTTGGTGAGCTGTGGACTATAGGCGTGATCCCTGGGTGTCTGGTCCCTGGCCTTGGGGAACTTAGGGTACAGAGGTTATTGGCTCTGTGTGTGGGAATTTGGCACAGAAAGTGATTGGAGGGATTGGCTTTGGCTGGTTGGTTTGCATATCAAAGATGAACTCAGAAGGGAAATTGTTTGTGATCTCTAGGAACTAGATAACCAGAGTCCTCAAGTCCCCCAAAATGTCAAATACAGAAAATAAAAAATATGATTAAAATGAAAAATACTATCCAAAATGTGTAGGATGAAAGAGTAAACTGAAACAATGGATAAAGTGTCAGGAAATACTGTGAGCCTGATAGCTGGGTCTTGAAATAGTTGATTTAGCCATTTAGATTCAGATGGATGGATGGACAGATGGATGAACAGATGGACAAACAGATGGATAGATAGATGATGATGATGATGATTGATAGATAGATAGATAGATAGATAGATAGATAGATAGATAGATAGATGGATAGATAGATAGATAGATAGATAGATAATAGGTAGATTTTTTTTCCCTTTTGTCTTAAAGGGGCCACAGCATTACCAGGCTGAGTTTAAGGACAGCCCATAGGTGGTTATGTAAATTTATGAACAGATTTGAATAATTGTATTTTCAGAAATTTATGAAATCATTTAGGCCTAAGCAGAGTATCATACTTCACCAAATCATCCCTTTGTGGGTTGAAACAATGTACTTCCAAATTTATAATTATATTCAGGTATCAGCTTACTTAACTTTTGGTCTCTAGCCCAGTAACTTTTAACTCTGAACATATATTTAAAACAGGCATGATTTTAAACCACATTTTATTAATGGGCTCTATTTTCAATGAGTTTCTTTGTTTTAGGAATGCTACTTTGTGCTTGATTTGGTTAAAAGCTATTTAAAATCCCTTGAACCTCAAATGCAGTATTATATCTCAATGCCATTCTCATTTATGGAAATATATGTAAAGGAGGAGAAATATTTATTTCCATTCTTTCGTCTCTCTGTTAGCTCTCCCAAAGAGAGCTAATTGTGCTTCTTTAAAGCAAAGTGACAATTTTTGATACAGGTTTATTTAATTTTTTTTTAAATTACATATTACATAGAATAATCAAACATGAGTGTTAATGAGAAACATATGTGAGGCTCCAAATATTCTGGAAATGAATGCAAAGCAACATTCCAAGCAGCACGGGTCGGGTTTCCTGGCCTGTGTCTGCACAGGCAGAATCAGAGAGCCGGAGCAAGTGAGCCTAGGTGTGGCCATGACTGAGTGTACATCTGCGTGCTGTGAAAGACCTGCTTCTGCTGCAGCTCCCAGCAGCCCAGAGAATCAATCTTTTACATGGAGCAAGACACCCTCCAGGATATTAACACTCTACCGTTTCCAAGGGCCTCTGTTCACACCAGCTCCAGAGGAAATACCGTGAGAGACGGAGCCTCAAGCTGCTAAAAGGCACACAAAGCAACAAGGAGAAACAGTTCCAAATCTCATAAAAGTGGAAAGGGTTTCAAGAACAACCGCCCATTTGTTCAGAGAGTGCCCACAGAGCAGGAGGGTAAATAAAACTCAGTACCTGTTAGATTTATTGGCAAATAATCATTATCTACTATGTGTAGATGAGTGAAGGATAATTTTATGCAAACCACAATAAGTAAATTCAAACAGTGAGAACTAAAGCCTGCACAGTAAGAGCAGGAAGTTCAGGGAGGAAAAAAAATAAGGAAATGGCATTTTCTGTGTGGTGGATCACCGACCTGGGAAATCCATTACGGAGCCAAAAACTGGAGCAGGGTTTTTATAAAGGCACTCACTGGCTTGAAATATGGCTCTGCCTCCCCTAGGACTCGTATGGTGATTTCATACCTTCAGCAGAACTCTGCTTCCCAAGATCTCATTACTAATTGGCCTTACATAGAGGATTGTGAGAATTAGTAAATTGGAGATTTTACATGACAAGCGTACGATATAAATTCTTTGGGGGCCTTCATGGCACATTCAATTTTTGAATGAATCGGTTTCTCTCAAGTACCGAGAGCCAAGTACCCTAACCGATGGAGCTTGGGATTTTATGGACTGTGTCTCAGAGCTGTATAGCTTTCTAATCCAAATAGTGCCTTTATAAGATTTTTCAAAAGCAGGACATTTGATTTTGGCCCAAGTTTAAAATCTCTTGAAATTCAGGGGGTTTTAAAATGGAAAGCGAAACCAGGGTTTTTCAGGGTCGGATTTCATTTACTCCTTATCGAATGTGGTTCCCTGGGTGGCACTGGAAGATGAAAAGAGGGCTTTTCAAGGATTATATAATGCCTATAAATAGATTTACTAAAACAAGGGCTTTAATTTACTTGATTCCATTGGAAAAGCACGTGAGCATTAAAGTACCAAGGAGAATGTTCTTAGAGCAAGAGGAGTGTGTATTTTAATAAAATGATTTTTTGTCGAAATGGTTTTACTGAATCAAAAGCCCCAGTGACTTCACACTTTGGAGAATAAGCATAGCATGTTGAATGAGCTTGCAGAAGCTTTGAAATCAGAAACAAGTGGGTTTAAGCCTAGACTCTGGAGGAAATGAAGGATAGTCAGAGAAGGGAAGGAAGGGAAGAAGAGAGGGAGAGAGGGAAGGACAGGAAGAACACACATTAGCTTCTCTGTACCGGGCCGTCCCTAAAGGTCTGGCATGTGTCTTTATCTTCTGCTGCTGACTGTGTGATCTTGGGCAAATAACTTTACCTCCTTGGGCCTCAGGTTCCATATACATACATATATATATATATATATATTTTTTTTTTTTTTTTTAAAGAAAACAACAACTATTGTGGGAGTCCAGGAAGATGGTGGTAGGTCCTCCAAAATCACCACATTAAAAAGACAGTGCAAAAAAAAAATAATAACAAATAAATTTTAATTTAAAAAAATTTTTAAATCAAAAGACAGCACCTGGATGCTAAAAATTTAACAAAACTAGTCAGCAAGGTACAATACAAACCTCAAAATACAAGCAGGTAGAGACCAATTATCAATAGCCACAAGATTTAGGTGTTAGTGTCATCTGTGAGGGGAAAAGCAGGAAGGAATAATAAGGCACTTGATGATCGTGAGGATAAGAGAACCTAAAAGGGCCCAAAAGATAAAACCTGCGTAGTACAACAGGTCAGTTTGAGAAGAGTGGCTGAATCTGAGAAAAGTATTGTCCACTCCAGCAGCATGCGAGTATACAGGACCTGCTGTCAGCTCTAATAGGGTGAAGCAGTCTACTATCTAGAAACTCTCCAATCTGACTCATCAGAGCAGGGCTCCATTATTTACCAAGGAAGACAATGGAAATCACGGAAAGAAGACACAGATAAAAGTGGGGAAGGTAACTAGGAAACCTCAGAAAGTAAGATGCTGTATTTTTAATGCTAGGCAAACAGCAGAAGATGAATGTGCAGTTAGAAATGCTACTATTAATGATGAAGTTAGACCTTGGTTCTTGAGTTCAACTAAGAAAGAATTCAGAGCCAAGAAGTCTAACAAGAAGTTTATTTAGAAAGTCACAGAGGTAGAAGAAGTGAGCCAGCTGGGCTGCGTGGGCTCAGGAAACAAGTTATAGAGGCAAAAGAAGGGCCCTTAGAGCTTAGGAGAGAGAAAACAAAGGTACGTTTCTGAGAAAGAAGGTGCAAGAGTGCTAGAGAGAGGGAGGGAAAGAGGGGGAGAGGGGGGGGAGAGAGGGAGGGAGGGAGGGAGGGAGGGAAAGAGGGAGGAAGAGAACACATGCACTGAGTCTTTTGCCTTAAGGATTTTTATCTGTTTTCTATAGGCAGGAATTCTAGGGGAGGTCTCAAGGGAAGATCTCAATAGAATATTCATCAGCTCTCCAGATGTGTCTTTTCAGGATCATGGTCTCTACTGATTGGTTGGCACTAGGGTAGGAGGTCATTTGTCAATGCATCTGGTCCTTTGTCAGTCATGGTGTCTTGTTCCATCAGGTTTTGCTGCTTTTCAGGGTCTGGAGCTGAAACACAACTGAAGCCTAGATATTATCTCTAGTTTGACCAAAACTCAGACATGATGTTTTGTTTCTAAGATTATTAGATGCTGATCAGAACCTCATTGCCCTGAGGGCTTAACACTTAAAGGATTGATCATGCAAGGGCTTGTATGGGAGTCATATGAAGCTATTCTTCAGCCCCCTTGCTCCTCCTTTAAAGAGGTCTAAACTGCATGACTAACAAAATGCTAGAGGAAGAAAGATCACCCTGGGGGTGAGGTCCTAGCCTATAAAAGTTCTTTTCTCTAGTTTTGCCCATTCTTAGGCACCTGGTTTTGCCCATTCTAAGGCACACAGGACTTTCTGCCTTGGTGACATTCTGTAACTGGCCTATTGTTCCTGCTCTGCTTGTGTCTAATTGCCTACTCTATCACTACTACTTTCTAAACATTCAGGAAAGCTAACTTCATTAAACAATTAACAAAAAAAATGTATCAAGGTCAAACCTCATACAATCACAATGAAGTCACACCAGAAAGCTATGAAAGAGATCAAAACTGGAACTTATTTCAAAAGAACCCAAACTATATTAATGATATAAAGCATGAAATAATAACATAAATCCAAAGTAGAAAAGTCAGTAATAAGCCGATATGAAGAGCTTTCAATGGCCTGTTTTGCTTTTTCTTTGCTCTGAGTAAATTGACCAGCAAAATGAAAGAATAGAGTTTGTGTCCCTTTGGTTTATAGTTGACTTTCCAGTCAGGCTTTTCATGTTTGTTCAACTTTAATGATATTATAAACTCAAATGTACTGGCAACAGAATAACCTTGGAATCAATCCTAGCCCAACATCTCAAGGTCTAAAAACAAAAGGTATTCTGGGAGCCATGAAGATATTTAATAAGGCAAAATAAAACCAATCCCGCTAAAAATGTTTAAGCCGTTAATGCTTCCTTAGCTCAGATGGAGGAATTTTCACCAGCAAGTCCTGTTGGTTATGGTGGAGATTATTTGTAGAGGTCAGTCAGGAGAACATTTAAAGGAAAATGCACACCACCGTGTTCTGAAGGAGACAAACGGAGTAAATGGGCACTCAGCACTTTGTTTACTTCGTTCTTACTTTGTTTTGTTCTGGTGATGGCATACTAGCATCTTTCATTGGCGCAATGTTGACATCCTCTCAACTGACTAATTTGGAAAGAAAAAGAAGTTCAAATGCCAATGGAGTGGGGAGACAGGAAGAGATTGTTTTGAAAGAAGTTTTTGCGATTTGTCAAGCTTGAAGGAGCGGCATCTTATTTTTCGCCTCTCCCCCTTAAGAAAGAAAGGCAATGTGGACAAAGAATTGAAGTGTGAATGAAAACAAAATTTATTTTAAATCTGTGTTGTCCCTCACACACCCTAGGAATGATCCTGACCTTATTTCAACCGTTTCTCAGGGCCTTTGATATTAAGGTGACCAACTTTTTTACAATGAAGAGGAGGACAAAAATAAATTGAAGAAAACAATATTGTAAATAAAAGAAACATTTTATTCATTGCAACAATAATACACTATAATATGATAAATGCATAATAAAAACATTTGTAATATTTTATATTGTAATTATGGTTATGTGCCTATTAATTTTTAATAATAAAAAAAGTACTCATTTAGATACAAATACGTCACATCACACACAATGGATCAATTCTGCATTGATCGAATACAGACATTTACAGATTAGTCTTCCAATATCAAAAAGGAGGACATGTAGGAGGACACTTTTCAAGGGAAGATGGAACTTACAAAAGAAGGACTGTCCTCCCTAAAGGAGTTCGATTGGTCACCTTATATAGATCTAGTTCCTCTCCTGATATAGCAATGCCTACATTGAAGAGATATGGATTTGGCAGGAAATTTCCAAAACCAGAAACGATTCTATTTCCAACATGCAGATATTTTAATGACATAAGTGACACACATGCACAAACAAAAACAAGAAGGAAAGAAGGGAGGATGAAGGAAGAGACCTGTGGGGAAGAGAGAAAGGAAAGAAAAATAAAAGTAAAAAAATTTAAAGTCAAACAACATAGGATTTAATTTGTGCCCCATATTTAAAAGGCTGGAATTGTAGCACCCATTGGAACATACTATATTTCCACCTTGGGAGCACAGATTCATTTCCCAGCCAACTTCAGAGTTGTTATTGCTAACTGGCCATTGTAGAAACTGGTCTGGAATGTGCTGGCAGTCCTGGTTCCGTTTTTAATGACTCAAATGCTATGTCACAAACACTGATGTTATGGCTCTACCTCTATTGAAGAGATGAAGAGGAGGAACACTGCTTGGTGACCAAGTAAGTATCTTTCAGCTCATTCCAGCACAGGGGTGTGGGGCAGCAGTCACCTGTGCTTTCCAGCTCGAAGAAGTGTCTAACTTTGCTACTTAGTCTTCAGAGGAAACACCTGGTTGCGAATTTGGCCATGTCTGAGTGTATCACGTCTCAACTACTTCTTCAGCTCTGAATTGTGCCCGGTACACTTGCTATGCACTAAACAAATGTGTGTTGAACAAGAGATTGGACTTCCTTCATATCTCTAACTCAAATGAATAGAAACAAAATTTCTATCATTGTGAGAGCTTATGAAATTGAAGCAATACATTGAAAAGACGTGGTGTGACATTTTTATAAGAAAAGTCAATAGGTAAGCAGTTTAAAATCACAGAAAAAAATTTGACTTGGTATATAGATGTGTAGAAATACAGCTAAGATACCAAGTAGTTGTTCTCTGACTGCCTGTTTACAGACTTGAACTCCTTCAGGGTAAGGTCTGTGTCTCATTCTCCTTACAGCCTCAATTCTTGGCATGAGTGCCTTGTGCAGAATAATCATTAAGTGTCTGATTCCATATTCATCCCTTCAGTTCCTACAGTAATACATTATAGCTCTAAGCCAGAATGTATTGTTTTGAACTATATTCTTTATTCACTTTGCCTGTACATTTCTTCAAGTCAGGTACTATGTCTATTAATTTTTACCACTCAAGTCTAGAGCAATCTCTGCTCATGAATTTTGGTAAGATAAATAGTTGATCAGGTTAGATATATTCAGGTCCTCTTCCTCCTTCATTATGCCATGTACATCTCTCTAAAAAATATACACATGAGAGCATAATAGTAGCTATGCTTTTTTGCAAAGAACTTCCAATGGAAGTGTATATCAACATATACAAATTCACAAACACCAGTGTTTGGTGTGTTCATAAATATATGTGTGTATGTGTGATGAAATACACCTACTTTATACTGGGTAACACATTCATTTGACTACCTGTCTTTAGGGTCCTCAGGTTGACATGTCACACAACTATCTTCTCAAAATACAGTTCCAGATGTAAAAAAAAAAAAAAAAAAACCTGGAGGAGGAGAAAAGTATAGGGATTACTTATTCATTTTCCTAGTGGGCTACCCTGTCCTGACCCTTGGAGTAACCCAATGATGTCATAATTGTCTTATGCTATGCTTAGTTGAAAATAGAGGTTACCACAATTAAGAAAAGGTTGTATTTTAAAGGGTCCTTTTAACTGAAATCTTCTTTGCATTAGGATGTGCATCGTGAGCTAAGATTAATTTGAAAGGTGAGATGATGCATGCATTAGTACCCAGTGGAAGTGGATTCTTTGGACCACTGTGGCTATTTGATGACATCCCAAAGGCACTCTCAAGGTAAGAAAGGATTTCCTATGGACTCTTGAAGCAAACCAGGATTAAAATACAAAATGATGTATTTGGAGAATAAATAATATAATTCTTACATCTTTGTTCTAAGTTGGTATGTAGATAGAATATAGAACAATCAGTACTGCTAAAAGGTAAAACATTTCAACATATAACTTTCCTGTATTAAAACACTTCCATGGCTCCTGAAGCCTGAAGAAAATAGCCCAATGTCACACTTTCTTATGCCAGATTCCCCATGATTCTGCTCCTCTTGGCTTTTCCAAACTTAGTTTTCACCGCTCTCCTACTTGAACTTACTTCTCTACCCATCTCAACTACCTGCAGTTACCTAAATATACAGAGGGGTTTTGTGCATTTGTGTCTTTGTATATACTATTGCCTTTCCCTAGAATATTGCTATTATGCTGTCTACTAAGCAAATTACTATTCATCCTCAGTGAGCCCTTCTTGAGCATCCACCTGCCATGATGAGTGGATTACTCCCTACTTTGTGCCAACGTTCTGCTTGTTTTTTGCTGCCATTAGGACAGTCATTAATATGTTCAACAGTTACTTGTTAACATGTCTGGTAACTCTGTGTTCCTTGAAGGCTGTCATTGTATCTGATATGGCAGTAGGTCCCAATTATTAGTTCTTACTACATGCCAAGCACTGTGATTGGAAATGTAATTGCAAATCCATAACTTTATACCTTTTGAGTCATTCTTACTAGGGAAAATAGTGCTATCAACAAATCATGTCCATAAAATACAGTAAATACAGTAGGAGAACAGAGAAGGCACTTTAAGACTGCAGCTTAGAGAAAGCTTGCAAGAGGAACAAAACAGTTTTGCCGAAGGAGCAAACTGCATTATTAACAGGAAGGCCTCCCAAACAATGTAGCCTGAGACCTATAACTCCAGAGCCCTCTAAGAACCATCCTGGGCATGTTGATGTATCGCTGGGATTATCTGTATTTAAATGATTCTGTATTAGGTGGTTTTATGTACCCGTATTGCTTGTGTCCCCACATTAAATTATATAAGACTGTGAGGCAGTAATTGCTTTTACTCAACCCTTTCAGATTCCCCACCACTGCTCTCAGGATTCAAAATAAAAGTTGACAAAGTTAAGGATGAAGTTGAAATAATAATAACTTCAGGCATTTTTGTGTAATTTTACAGTCTACAAGACTCTCACAAAATATTAACTCATTTTCTCCTCACCTCAATCTTTTATAGTCAGTATTTATTCCAGTTTTTCTAAATAAAGACACAGAGAGCTTAATCAACTTGTCCAAAGTCATATGATTAATGTATGGTTTCCAAACACCTAATTCAGTTGGTAACAATTACTAGCATTTATGTGATAATCACCCTGCTATAAATTTATATATGCCCTTTCATTTAACATTATAATAACTCTAAGGCTGATGGACTATTATCATTATTATTTTATAGAAGAGAAAACTGAGGCTTGTAATGTTTAGCTTGCTCATGGTCAGAGTAAATCAATGTGGATCAGGTACCCTAATGCAGTTCTGACTCCAGAATTTGGGATCTTAACCACTATCAAGACTGTTCCAAGTGTTGAATGGGTTGATTTCTTCATTCAAACCATTCACAACCCATTGAGGAAGGGGTGGGAATAAGAAAGAAATGCTAAATTAATACCTATAAAATTGTTAAAGAATGATGATGGCTTCTGAACTTTTCAGTTTATGTTTGGGATTATTGAATTTCATTATGTTGTATCTAAGCATGAATTTCTCTCACTTAGCCTGCTTGGGATTCCAGTCTTGGATTAACTCAGGACAGTTTTCAGTTAAGTGTTGTCTCTCTTCTATTTTTTCTAGATCATATGAAAGTCTTCTGGCCCCTGACATGTTCTCCTTCCTATCCCTTAACCTCTTCTTTTCAGTCTTTTGTTTTTATCTGCTCTGCTGTATTAGGTAGTCTTTCATCTCGTTCACAAGTTAATGGTATTTAACTTGATATTTAACCTACCCATTTAGTTTACTACCTTTTGCCTTGTTTGCTATATATTTTTAAGCAACCACATGGAGGAATAATTTGCACACAATAAAATGAGTGCATTTTCAGTTTGATCAGTTTTGACAAAAGTGTCAAAGTTTCCTCCAGTCTTACTGTACTCTGTGCTCCAGCTCTTTCTGGAACAAGCCACCATTGTCTGCTTTCTGTCCTAACAGATCAAGTTTGTTTGTTTAATATTCAAGAATTTCTTATATAAGGAATCAAATCATGTTTCCCTTATCATGTTTTTTAGATTCATTTGTGTTGTTGCATATATTGGTTATTTGGTTCCTTTTTTTGTAAATTCTTTTTTTTTTTTTTAAGGAAAAAGGTTTTGTTGTTTCTTATTTTTTATTTATTTTTTTAAAAAAAATAATTTTATTTATTTATTTTTTTTAATGGGGTGACATCAGTAAATCAAGATACATATATTCAAAGATAACATGTCCAGGTTATCTTGTCATTCAATTATGTTGCATACCCATCACCCAAAGTCAGATGGTCCTCTGTCACCTTCTATCTAGTTCTCTTTGTGCCCCTCCCCCTCCCCCTTCCCTCTCCCTCTCCCTCCCCCCCCTCCCCCCCCCCCCCCCCCCCCCGTAACCACCACACTCTTATCAATGTCTCTTGGTCTCACTTTTATGTCCCATCTACGTATGGAATAATGCAGTTCCTGGTTTTTTCTGATTTACTTATTTCACTTCGTATAATGTTATCAAGATCCCACCATTTTGCTATAAATGATCCGATGTCATCATTTCTTATGGCTGAGTAGTGTTCCATAGTGTATATGTGCCACATCTTCTTTATCCAGTCATCTATAGACGGGCTTTTTGGTTGTCTCCATGTCCTGGCCACTGTGAACAATGCTGCAATGAACATGGGGCTGCATGTGTCTTTACGAATCAATGTTTCTGAGTTTTGGGGGTATATACCCAGTAGAGGGATTGCTGGGTCATAAGGTAGTTCTATTTTCAGTTTTTTGAGGAACCACCATACTTTCTTCCATAATGGTTGTACTACTTTACATTCCCACCAACAGTGGATGAGGGTTCCTTTTTCTCCACAACCTCTCCAACATTTGCTATTACCTGTCTTGTTAATAATAGCTAATCTAACAGGTGTGAGGTGGTATCTCATTGCAGTTTTGATTTGCATTTCTCTAATAACTAAAGAAGATGAGCATCTTTTCATATATCTGTTGGCCATTTGTATTTCTTCCTGGGAGAAGTGTCTGTTCATATCCTCTTCCCATTTTTTTATTGGATTGTTTGTTTGTTTGTTGTTGAGTTTTATGAGTTCTTTGTATATTTTGGATATTAGGCCCTTATCTGAGCAGGTGTTTAAAAATATCATTTCCCAATTAGTTGGCTGTCTGTTTATCTTGTTATCAGTTTCTCTTGCTGAGCAAAAACTTCTTAGTCTGATGTAGTCCCATTCATTAATTTTTGCTTTCACTTCTCTTGCCTGTGGAGTCAAATTCATAAATGCTCTTTAAAACCCAGGTCCATGAGTTTAGTACCTATGTCTTCTTCTATGAACTTTATTGTTTCAGGCCTTATGTTTAGATCTTTGATCCATTTTGAGTTAATTTTAGTACAGGGGGATAAACTGTAGTCCAGTTTCATTCTTTTGCATGTGGCTTTCCAGTTTTCCCAGCACCATTTGTTGAAGAGGCTTTCTTTTCTCCATTGTGTGTTATTGGCCCCTTTATCAAAGATTATTTGACCACATATATGTGGTTTTATTTCTGGGCTTTCTATTCTGTTCCATTGGTCTGAGTGTCTATTTTTCTGCCAATACCATGCTGTTTTGATTGTCGTGGCCCTATAATATACTTTGAAGTCAGGTATTGTAATGCCCCCAGCTTCATTCTTTTTCTTCAGGATTGCTTTGGCTATTCGGGGTTTTTTATAGATCCATATAAATCTGATGATTTTTTGTTCCATTTCTTTAAAAAATGTCATTGGAATTTTGATGGGAATTGCATTAAATTTGTATATTGCTTTGGGTAATATGGCCATCTTGATTATATTTATTCTACCTAACCAAGAACAAGGAATATTCTTCCATCTCATTGTATCTTTTTCGATTTCCCTTAACAATGGTTTATAGTTTTCATTGTATAAGTCCTTTACATTCTTTGTTATGTTTATTCCTAGGTATTTTGGTTTTTTTGTTGCAATCGTGAAGGGGATTATTCTTTTGAGTTCGTTCTCAAATGTTTCATTGTTGGCATATAGAAAGGCTATTGACTTCTGTATGTTAATTTTGTATCCTGCGACCTTACTGTATTGGCTTATTGTTTCTAGTAGTCTTTTTGTGGATTCTTTGGGGTTTTCGATGTATAGGATCATATCATCTGCAAAAAGTGATACCTTTACTTCTTCTTTTCCGATATGGATGCCTTTTATTTCTTTGTCTTGTCTGATTGCTGTGGCTAGAACCTCTAGTACCACATTAAATAAGAGTGGAGAGAGTGGACAACCCTGTCTTGTTCCTGATTTAAGGGGGAAAGCCTTCAGTTTAGTGCCATTTAATATGATGTTAGCTGATGGTTTATCATATATGGCCTTTATCATGTTGAGATATTTTCCTTCTATACCCATTTTGTTGAGAGTCTTAAACATAAAATTGGCCCTGGCCGGTTGGCTCAGCGGTAGAGCGTCGGCCTGGTGTGCGGGGGACCCGGGTTCGATTCCCGGCCAGGGCTCGTAGGAGAAGCGCCCATTTGCTTCTCCACCCCCCCCCCTTCCTCTCTGTCTCTCTCTTCCCCTCCCGCAGCCAAGGTTCCATTGGAGCAAAGATGGCCCGGGCGCTGGGGATGGCTCCTTGGCCTTTGCTCCAGGAGCTAGAGTGGCTCTGGTCGCGGCAGAGCGACACCCCGGAGGGGCAGAGCATTGCCTCCTAGTGGGCAGAGCATCGCCCCTGGTGGGCGTGCCGGGTGATTTCTCCTCTTTCATTTTGGATTTTGTTTATATGAGTTCTTTCTATTTTCCTTGGTAAGTCTTGCCAAGGGTTTGTCAATTTTGTTGATCTTTTCAAAGAACCAGCTCCTTGTTCTATTAATTTTTTCTATAGTTTTTCTGTTCTCTATTTCATTTATTTCTGCTCTGATTTTTATTATCTCCTTTCTTCGGCTGGTTTTGGGTTGTCTTTGTTCTTCTTTTTCTAGTTCCTTAAGGTGTGAAGTTAAGTGGTTCACTTGGGCTCTCTCTTGTTTGTTCACATATGCCTGAAGTGATATGAACTTCCCTCTTATCACTGCTTTTGCTGCATCCCATAGATTCTGATATGTCGTATTGTCATTTTCATTTGTCTGTATATATCTTTTGATCTCTGCGCTTATTTCTTCCTTGACCCATTCATTCTTTAAAAGTATATTGTTTAGTTTCGCTTCCTACCACGCCATTACTCTGATGTCATTCCTGTTTTTTATTTGAAAAGTGATCTTTTTGTAAATTCTTAATATCCATTCTGTGGATATCCCACAATTTGTATCATTTGACATTGAGGGGCATTTGGATTGTTTCCTGTTTTCTGTTATTATGTGTAAAGTTGCTATGAACATTTGCACACACCAATGTTGGTGGACATATGTTTTCATTTCTCTTAGGTAAATATTAATACCTAGGGGTGGAATTGCTGGGTCGTATGGTAAATGCATGCTTAGCTGCTGAAAAAAACTGCATAACTTTTCCAAGAAAGTTGCACCATTTGCATTCTCACAAGCAATGCAGAACTTCAGCTTCTCCACATTCTTGCCAACATTTATCTGGTGTTTTAATAGTAAACATTATAGTGGGTGTTGTAGTAGGCAAAATAATCACCTCTCACACCCCAGAAAAGATTCCCACATCCTAATCCCTCAAACCTGTAAATATATTACCTTACATGACAAAGGGGACTTGACAGAAGTGATTAAAGTTAGGGATCTGCCTTAACCTGTGGAAAATATCCTGGCTTATTCTGCTGGGCCTACATAAATCTCTAAAGTTGGAAAACTTGTCCTGGCTGTGGTCACAAAAATACCTGATGAGAGAAGGGGCCTAGTTAGATGGCAGTGTCAGCAGGACTGGCCCACCGCTGCGGGCTTGAGGACATTGAGTGCAGGAATGTGAATGGACTGCCTCCAGAGGCTGAAAGATACAAGGACCTACGGACCACTTTGATTTAGCCCACTGAGACCCATTTCAGACTGACTTACAGCACTGCGAGGCAGTACATTTATATTGTTTTAAGCAGTGAAGTTTGCAGTAATTTGTTACTGCAGAAATAGAAAACCAATACAGGTATATAGTATGTCCCATTATGGAATAAATTCTCATTTCCCTGATGACTCATGAAGTTGAGTTGTCATATGCTTGTTGGTCAGCCATGTATCTTCTTTTGTGAAATATTTATACAAATCTTCTGCTCATTTAATTACGCTGTTTAGGTTTTTATTACTGAATTACAGTAGTTCTTTTTATATCACAAAAGCAGTTCCTGGCCTGACCTGTGGTGGCGCAGTGGATAAAGCATAGACCTGGAATGCTGAGGTTGCTGGTTCAAAACCCTGGGCTTGCCTGGTCAAGGCACATATGGGAGTAGATGCTTCCTGCTCCTCCTCTCTCTCTCTCTCTTTCTTTCTCTCTCTCTCTCTCCTCTCTAAAATGAATAAATAAAGTCTTTAAAAAAAAAAAAAGCAGTTCCTTTGTCACATATATTTATGGCAAATACCTTCTCTCAGTCCATGGTTTGCCTTTTCTTTTTTTAAAGGTGTCTTTCAAAGAGAAATTTTAAATTTTGGTGACAAGTCAAATTTATTTTTTTAAATTAAGGTTAGTTCTTTGTGTATCATGTCTAAGAAATATTTCCCTAAATATTTTTTTCTTTTTCTTTCTTATGGAACTTTTATAGTTTTAGATCTAACATTTAGGTCTAATGTTTATATCTAGGATGCTTCATTTTACATATGCTGTAAAGAAAGAATTGAGGCTCTTTTATTTTCTACATGCATATTCAGTTTTCCAGCACCTTTTTAAAAAAGCTGTATTTTTCCTATTGAATTAATTTGGCACCTTCAAAAATTAACCAACTTTTATTTTGAGACTATGGTGAAAGAGAGGCACTTTTTCTTTGTCCTACTAAGTATAGTTAAAATTCTTAGATGTTACATATATAACTTTTTTTTTTTTAGTGAGAGAGAGAGAGATGGGGGGATAGACAAGGAAAGAGAGACAAGGGAGAAAGATGAGAAGCATCAATTCTTTGTTGCAGCACCTTAGTTGTTCATTGATTGCTTTCTCATATGTGCATTGACCAGAGGGCTCTAGCTGAGTGAGTGACCCCTTACTCAAGGAAGCAACCTTGGACTCAAGCCAGCAACTTTGGGCTCAAGCCAGTGACCACAGGGTTATGTCTATGATCCCACACTCAAGCTGGCAACCTCAGGGTCTCAAACCTGGGTCCTCAGCATTTCAGGCCGACCTATCCACTGCACCACCGCCTGGTCAGGGTATATATAAAACAGTTTGTTTTAGATGCTGAACAGTGAAGAAGGCAGACTATCAGGGGTCTCCAGACTCAAGGAACGTAATAAGCTCTCTGACTTTTGGTTTGGCCTGATAAAGTCCATGCTGGGTGCTGGAGAAACTAGCAACTCATAAAATCCAATAGGAGCAGACAAAAAAGACAGAAAGAAAGAAAAAAGAGGCCCTGGCTGGTTGGCTCAGCGGTGGAGCGTCAGCCTGGCGTGCGGGGGACCCGGGTTCGATTCCCGGCCAGGGCACATAGGAGGGGCGCCCATTTGCTTCTCCACCCCGCCCTCCTTCCTCTCTGTCTCTCTTCCCCTCCCGCAGCCGGGGCTCCATTGGAGCGGAGATGGCCCGGGCGCTGGGGATGGCTCCTTGGCCTCTGCTCCAGGCGCTAGAGTGGCTCTGGTAGCGGCAGAGCAACGCCCCGGAGGGGCAGAGCGTCGCCCCCTGGTGGGCAGAGCGTCGCCCCTGGTGGGCGTGCTGGGTGGATCCCGGTCGGGCGCATGCGGGAGTCTGTCTGGCTGTCTCTCCCCGTTTCCAGCTTCAGAAAAATAAAAAAATAAAATTAAAAAAAAAGAAAAAGAAAGAAAGAAAAAAGAAAAGAAAGAAAAAGAAAAGCTTTCTCTCCCCCAGGAAACAAGAAAGGGGTAAGCTAAGTTGACAAATTGTTTCAACAGTAACTTCTCTACTCCATCCAAACACTTCAGAAAAACTATGGAGGCACGATCGCCCCTCCCAGCAAAAAGCCAGGTGGAGAACCCATCCACTGTTGCCCAGCTATAGCCTTCTTCCCACCAGAACTTTTGCAGCCATTCAGTGGTAAAAAGACCTTCCACTACCACGGTGTCAGTGGAAGCCACATGGAAAGCAACAGCGACAGAACTGCACAAATATTCTGGAATTGATTTTCAGTTTTTCTTTTTCTATTATGTATAATACTATTATGATAATTCTAGAACAAACCTCATTGTGCACATATTAGAATATTCTGAGGCATATAACTAGAAGTAGAACTGCGAAAATTTAGGGTATATGCCTGTTCAACTTTATAAAATAATGTAAGACATTTTATTCTCAATGGTACTACTCCCAATGTACACTCAAACCTTAAACAATTCCCAGGGGTCCATATTTTCACCAGCACTTGGTCTTGTCAGACTCTGTACCTTTTTCACCTTGATCAGTGTAAAACATATCTTTTTATGGCCTTAATTGGCATCTTCCCAGTTAATATTAAGGTGGACCATCTTTTCATGCTTTAAAAAAAAAATTTTTTTTTTGCTATTTCTATTTCCTCTTTTTATTCTTAGTCCATTTCCCCATTGGGTTTATTGCCTTTTCCTTTTTGATTTATTGGAGATCTTTTTTTTTTTTTCAGAGACAGAGAGAGAGTCAGAGAGAGGGATAGATAGGGACAGACAGACAGGAACAGAGAGAGATGAGAAGCATCAATCATCAGTTTTTCGTTGTGGTACTTTAGTTGTTCATTGATTGCTTTCTCATATGTGCCTTGACCACGGGCCTTCAGCAAACTGAGTAACCCCTTGCTCAAGCCAGTGACCTTGGGTCCAAGCTGGTGAGTTCTGCTCAAACCAGATGAGCCTGCGCTCAAGCTGGCGACCTCGGGGTCTCGAACCTGGGTCCTCCGCATCCCAGTCCAACGCACTATCCACGGCACCACCGATTCAGGCTGGAGATCTTTTTTTAAAAAAAAAAAAAATTTATTCCATTCCTTTAAACTAAAATAAAAGTTTACCCATGTACCTTTGCTATGTACTGACAGCTTCTCTAGTCAGTCCTAGTCTCAGTTTAGCTCTTTGTTGCTCTAGATTTCAGTTCTTTCTTTCTGGCCGTGGGCATTTTCTCTAGATTTTTGTTGTTTCAAGCTCAGGTATGCATTTTTTTTCAACTCCAAATGTTTATACAGTACCAACTATGGGATGGTTCCTGTTCTAAGCTTATAGAAGTGAACAAAACAAATCTCTGATCTCAGGGAGCTTATATTGCAAGGATACTTGTTATCTGAGCTGTGCATTTTAATGGATACTGTGATCTGGCAACTTTAAGTACTGTGGGGATTTTAAGGTCATTGAGCCATGAATGATAATTTGTAAAATTTTATATCAGTTTTCAGAATGAATATTTGGGGGAAAAATAATAATTATTATTATTATTAAAAAAATTATTTATTAAAAAAAATAATAATAATTCTTCCCAGTTAAGGAAGAATCACAGTATTCCAAGGAAGATAGTAGGTAGAAGTGGGAATGAAGAAGGAAAGCTGATTGCCAGAATATTTTGAAGGAAAAAATGATATAGTTTTCTAATAGTTTAATAAGAGGGCGTGATATAAAGTGAGATGCCAACGTTAGCTCCAAATATTTTTCCCTGGAAGACTGAAAGAATGACTATAGCACTGACATAAATAGTGCTGCTAGTGAGAATAGATGGGCATATAAAAGTATCTCTTAACGGATATGGATTGTCTCTATTTTAATATTCCATGTAGTGCATTGCAGTAACTTACTGCATTTGAAAAAGTCAGTGGAACAACTATGTAGACATGGTCCTAGGTGACTGAAAACATAGAACTAGAAGAGAGTAAGCAACAGGGTTACAGGTGAGGAGAGAGACTAGAGGTGACTTTTTTGGTATCCCTAGAGCCTGGTTTGGTGTTTGGCACAAAGCTGGCCCTCAATTATTCATTTATTGAATAAATGAATATGAGTCCTTTGCATAGATGTGACAGCTGAACCCATGGGGTTAGATGTGAAAGCAGAAGACATCTACTTGCTGAGGTTCAAGGACAGCTCTTCTTCCCTATGGCCTGCACTGCCAACAGGTGCCTGCCTCAAAGGAAACAATTCCAGATGTACCTTGATTTTAGAGTTCATTACTGGAGGAGGTGGAGTTGCGTGAACTGATTTTGTGTGGAGGGAAAAAAGGTGCATTCTAGAGCTAGGATACCAAAGTGGCAAGGAAAGATGTGACACTGAATCAAACTTGCTATTAACCGTATTCGTTTTGCTCAAGGGCCTGCACAAGTTAGAGCTTTTCAGTGCCGTTCCTCGTCCACAGTGGCCCCAAAATACAAACCTCACGTTACAGGTGAGGTTAGCTGAGGGCTGGACTGCTCTCTCTATATAGCATTCTCTAGTTAAAAGGGTAACGGATTCCCTTTCCCTCTTTTCAAGCTGAGAACCTGAAAATTCTAATTTGGTTGACTGGGATTCTACTTTTCAATTCCCATCCTCAAAGGGGCGGTGACCAGGGTACCATTCCTAAACACGGACGCCCAAATCGGCCGTCAAAAAAACCCTTCACGCTTCTGCTCCAGGGCGCGTCAGATTAGTCCCAGGGTCCAGCACCTCTAACTGAGCCTGCGCCTAGTGGCGCGGCGGAGCGGGCGCATGCGCCTTGAGGCGGGGCTAGCAGAGGTGGCTTTGGCAGGAGGTCTGGGCGGTTGCAGTGTTTTGGCGCCCGGGAGCTGTGGGAGGAGCCCGCGGCCTCACCGTGGTAACCACAGCGGTGCCCCGGCCCCGCCCTGCAGGCCAGAGGACTGTCATCGCCTTTGAGGGTCTGGGGACTTGGGCCACCCTTTCCGGAAATAGCCTCCCGGGCCTCTTTCAGACAGCCCCCTCCTCCCCACGCCGCCGCAGCCGCCGCCATGCAAGGGGAGGACGCCAGATACCTCAAAAGGTGACGACTCCCCAAGGCGCGGCCCCACCGTCCTGGCCGCGGGCCCTGAAGATATTCCTAGAGGTCCTGGGGGTTGGCCTTTGGGTGCCACCGGGCAAAGCGAGAAGCTGAGGAGAGAGTTGGACCTGCGGGGCACGGAGGGAGAGGTGCACGAGGTCACGAGGTCTGCAGCCAGCGAGCCACCTGACCTGCGGGCCCCCGCGGCGCTGGCTGCATCCCCTTGTTGGGGGACAGCGGCGAAGGGCGGGAAGCACCCCTCTTCCTAGCCACCCCCGTCCCCCAATCCGCTTCTGCATTTCCCCTGGGAGAGAAGTCCCGCGGGGGCTGGAAATGCGGTCTCCCGGCGCCCCGGCTCTGTCCCCGGTTAGGGGCTCGCTGCCTGGGGTTCTGGAATGGGGAAGGGACTGAAGGGGTGGCTTTGCATGTTCCGGAGACCGCCCGAGACGGTGCTTTCCAGTCCGTTTCTGCTTTCCTCGTCAGTGTCAGCCCTGTGACTGCTCTGCGTACGGTAGCGGGTTGTAGGATCGCAATTATCAAGAGGTTTGCCCTGGAGCTTGATGTAGAACAGACCGTGATTATTTTAGTTTAAAAATATTTGTCGTATCAGTTACTCTTTAAAGAAAACGGTAAATCTGTCGAGATTATTTGTTTTACTCCTGTCAAAGATAAGATCATCTCTGATGAAAAGGATACCTCTCAGTGGACCAAGAGTTTGCAGTGATCCAGTAGAAAAACACCTTCATTAGGACGCTCCATTTTTAAAGTCCCTGTTCTGATTGGGTAAATACCCCGGGGGAAAGTCACTTGTATTCTTTTTAGACACAGTTTACTTATCTAAAAATGGGGCAAATATTACCTTATGAGAGGACCAAATATAAAAATACTTTTAAGAGATAAAGCATGTGTGCAAGGTGGTAGTAGTATTATAAGTCATAATATACTTTTACTGGATGTATTTATTCTGGTGTGGCAGGGCCCTGATATCACAGAAAGATCTTGTAATCTTTAATAGACTCTTAAAAGGGATTCAAGCAATTATATAATCAACCAATAATCAAGTCAACCAACTGCACTGTATTTGCAGGACTGATGCATCTATTGCCTGCCCGTCTCATTTTGTGTAAATACATTTGAAACCGTCAAATCACCAGGTTTTATCAGTCAAATGTTTAAAAGGAATATGCAGTCATAACTATCACTGGATTTTGCTTATATTAATCTTTTCAATATTTTTTATTGAATATTTTGTGACAGGAGAATATTAATTCTTTCAACGTTAAATATGTTTGTCCTAGAGCAAAGAGCCACTATTGCATCATTAGCTTATTTTCATGTAATGCACTTGTGCCAGAAGATAGGTTTTCTTAGGATTCTTGCACCTGTTTGGACCCTTAGGCATACTATGACATACAGCTCTCAACCTATGGTTTACTACTAAACCCATATTATCTAGAGTTCAAAAAAATAAAACCAAATGAGGCAGTGTAATGTTTTGAAGTAAGTAGGGTTAGGATCTGGAAAGGTTGAAATATGCACTTCTCAGTTTTGTCTGATTTTGACAAAATGCATAAAAAGTTTGCATTGCCTGCTCTCAGATTAGAAATATGCAGCTGACATGTAGTCATACAGACCTGATGGTTTATGATGTCTGACAGAACCTTCCATTGTAATTATTGTTTCTTTGATGATTACATATAGTCCTTTTGTAATATTTTCACTTTTATATTTTGTTTTTAGCAAGACAGTATGTTTTTAATCTAATGGATTCACTCTACATTAACTTCAGTGATTTCATTGTAGCTACCACTGACAAATCTCTAATCTCTATGTATACATATGTAATAGATTATAGAATCAAAAATTGGGTTTCATTATTTTTTACTATCCTAGCACAATTAAGGGTTTTTGTTTTTTGTTCTGCTACTAGTGTTTTGATTCTATAGCACTTAAATAGTCACCAAGTATCTAGTATATGCCTAGCATTATTTTGGTCACTGGGGAAATAATTAAATGGACAGTTCTTATCCTCACTCAGATATACACACAAGTAAATAGTTAACATTGAGTGATGTTAGCTCCACTTAAAGCTCTGCAGCTTTCCATTTAGCTTCATCCCTCGGCTCCTGTCCCACCCCCAATAATTCCATGCTTCTGCCTTTCAGAAATAACTTCTTTTAGATGCCTATATGTTTCATTGTTAGGTTCGAAATGTCCTTCCCATTGTCCAGAACTTGCTTGTTCTTCATTCAGTTAGCTCCTCATCTCTCCTATTTTAGCTTAAATTTTAGCTTATTTTTTCCAAAAAGTCATTCTGAGCCATCCTTCCCTACGTGGTATTCTGGGTCAACTAACTATACCTGCTGGGTTCCAATGATACTAATACCTTGTCTTTCCCTCATTCTTACTACTTTATTGTTATTGTTTGTTTTTCCTGCCGGTCTATAAGATTCAGAAGGATAAAGTACTGTGTATCTTACTTCCATTGTAGCCCCAGCACCCAGCACAGTGCCTGGAATATTTGTACTCATTAAATATATAGTTGTTAAATGAAATAAGAATAAGGCTACAAAGAAAAATAGACCAAATCATGTAGGACTTGTGATCTTTTGTAAAGAGTTGAGACTTATAAGAGCAAGGATTTTAAAATCCATTGAAGGATTTTAAAAGTGAATGGCATTCATTCATTCATTCATTCATTCCATAGTTACCTGAAATTCTACCATATAAAAGTTATCCATCCAAGCGATAAAAAGCAATAGATGAATGAGACATACTTTCCTTGCCTTTATGGTGCTTATAATGTAGCAGGGAATATGGACTTTAAATAGTACATTATCAGAAGTAATTATTTTAGTATATTTATAATGTGATATAAGTATATGAGAAGTATGTGGCCTTTGTGTCAAACTTTTTTTACACAGTATAATTTTCCAACATTCATCCCTGTTTTAGCATTCATGAGTTCAGTACTTCATTCCTTTTAATAGCTGAATAATAATCCATTGTGTAGATATAGATAGCATATTTTGTTTATCTGTTGCTGGTCATTTAGGCTATTTCCATCTATTGGCTGTTGTAAATAGAACTACTATAAATGTTTGGCACTAGTTTTGTTTTAAACACCTGTTTTCACTCTTTTAGTATATTTTCAATTGTTGCTGGGTCATATGCTAGTTGAAAAAATTATGGCTATTCTAATGGATGTGAAGTAATATCTTATTATGGTTTTGATTTACATTTCCCTGGTTACTAGTGACATTGAGCATCTTTTCATATGTTTCTTGGCCTTTGTCTGCTTTCTTTGGAGAAAAGTGATATTTATATTTTCTGAATATTGGACTCCTAACAGATCAATGATTTGCGCATATTTTGTCTCACATTCTGTGGATTGTGTTTTCATTCTCTTCATAGTATCCTTTCATTTGCAAAAATATTAAATTTACATTTTCTTTAGTTGCTTATCCTTTTTTAAAAAGTTTTACATGATCATTGATTTTTAAAATTCCTATCCCTCCCTCCTTTTTGTCAACCATCAACTTATTCTCTATATCTGTGAGTCTGTTTCTGTTTTGTTTTCTTTATTTGTTTTATACTTTTTGGATTTTAATTGCTGAATAGTATTCCTTTGTATAAATGTACCAAATCTTTATCCATTCATCTATTGATGGACACCTAGGTTACTTCCATATGTTGGCTACTCTACACATTGCTGCAGTGAACATAGGGGTATGTCTACTGTGTGTTTTTTTTCTTTTTCTTTAAGATAATTACCCGGAAGTCAAATTGCTGGATCATATGGCAGTTCTATTATTAAATTTTTGAGGAATCACTATTTGGTTTTCCAAAGTAGTAATTCCACCAATTTATAATCCCACCAACAATGTACAAGGGTTCCCTTTTCTCTACATTCTTGTCACCACTTGTTATTTGTTGATAGCCTGTCTGACAGGTATGAGGTGATATCTCATTGTGGTTTTGATTTGCATTTCCCTGATGATTAGTGATGTTGAGCAACTTCTTATGTGTCTGTTGGCCATCTGTTTGTCCTCTTTGGAGAAATGTCTATTCTAGTCCTCTGCCCATTTTTAAATTTAGTTTGTTTTTTGGTGGTCAGTTGTATGAGTAATGCCTTGTTGGATGTTTCATTTATGAATATCTTCTCTCTTTTAGTAGGATGTCTTTTTATTTTGTTGACAGTTTTTTTACTGTACAAAACCTTTAGGTTTAATATAGTTCCATTTCTTTACTTTTTATTTTTTGTTTCCTTTGCCTGAGAAGATATATCTAAAAAGATACTGCTAAGAGCAATGTTGAAGAGTTTATTGCCCATGTTTTCTTCTGGGAGTTTTATGAACCACTTTTTTATATGTTATTTTTGTATTTTTATGTAAGATACAAGGAAGTGGTCCGATTTTATTTTTTGCATGTATGTTTCCAGTTTTTCCAACACCACTTATTGAAGAGACTGTCTTTGCTCCATTGTATATTCTTGCCTCCTTTGTCATAGATTAATTGACCATATAAGCAAGGATTTTCTATTCTATGGGCTCTTTATTCTATTCTGTTTGATCTGTATGTCTGTTTTTGTGTCAGTGCCACATTGTTTCACTTTGTAGTATAGTTTATATCAGGGAACACGATACCATTCACTTTGTTCTTAAGATTTGTTTAGATGTTTGGGGTCTTTTTTTTTTAATTTATTTATTAAATTTAATGCAGTGACATTGATAAATCAGGGTACATATGTTGAGAGAAAACATCTCTAGATTATTTTGACATTTGATTGTGCTGTATACCCCTCCCCCAAAGCTAAATTGTCTTCTGTCACCTTCTATCTGGTTTTCTTTGTACCCCTCCCCTCCCCCAACCCCTCTCTCCTTCTTCACCCCATCCCCCCTCCCCCCACCCCTCACCGCTGTTGCCATCACATTCTTGTTCATGTCTCTGAGTCTCATTTTTATGTCCCTTCTATGTATGGATTCATATAGTTCTTAGTTTTTTTTCTGATTTACTTATTTCACTCCGTATAATGTTATCAAGGTCCATCCATGTTATTGTAAATGATCCAATGTCATCATTTCTTATGACTGAGTAGTATTCCATAGTATATATGTACCAAAGCTTTTTAATCCACTCGTCCTCTGACGGACACTTGGGCTGTTTCCAGATCTTCGCTATTGTGAACAATGCTGCCATAAACATGGGGGTGCATTTCTCCTTTTGGAGCCGTTCTATGGTGTCCTTGGGGTATATTCCTAAAAGTGGGATAGCTGGGTCAAAAGGCAGTTCGATTTTCAGTTTTTTGAGGAATCTCCATACTGTTTTCCACAGTGGCTGCACCAGTCTGCATTCCCACCAGCAGTGCAGGAGGGTTCCCTTTTCTCCACATCCTCGCCAGCACTTATTCTGTGTTGTTTTGTTGATGAGCGCCATTCTGACTGGTGTGAAGTGATATCTCATTGTGGTTTTAATTTGCATTTCTCTAATGATTAGTGATGTTGAGCATTCTTTCATATTGGCCATCTGTATGTCCTCTTTGGAGAAGTGTCTATTCATCTCTTTTGCCTATTTTTGGATTGGATTGTTTGTCTTCCTGGTGTTGAGATTTATAAGTTCTTTATAAATTTTGGTTATTAACCCCTTATCAGACGTATTGTCAAATATGTTCTCCCATTGTGTAGTTTGTCTTTTTATTCTGTTCTTGTTGTCTTTAGCTGTGCAAAAGCTTTTTAGTTTGATATAGTCCCATTTGTTTATCCTGTCTTTTATTTCACTTCCCCGTGGAGATAAATCAGCAAATATATTGCTCCGAGAGATGTCCGAGAGCTTACTGCCTATGTTTTCTTCTAAGATGCTTATGGTTTCATGGCCTACATTTAAGTCTTTTATCCATTTTGAGTTTATTTTTGTGAGTGGTGTAAGCTGGTGATCTAGTTTCATTTTTTTGCAGGTAGCTGTCCAATTTTCCCAACACCATTTGTTAAAGAGGCTGTCTTTACTCCATTGTATTTCCTTACCTCCTTTGTCAAAATCAGTTGTCCATAGAACTGTGGGTTTATTTCTGGGTTCTCTGTTCTGTTCCATTGATCTATATGCCTGTTCTTATGCCAGTACCAGGCTGTTTTGAGTACAATGGCCTTGTAGTATAACTTGATATCAGGAAGTGTGGTACCTCCCACTTTATTCTTCTTTTTTAAGATTGCTGAGGCTATTCGTGTTCTTTTTTGGTTCCATATAAATTTTTGGAATATGTGGTCTATATCTTTGAAGTATGTCATTGGTATTTAAATTGGTATTGCATTGAATTTATAGATTGCTTTGCGTAATATAGACATTTTAATGATGTTCATTCTTCCTAACCATGAGCACGGTATATGCTTCCACTTGTTTGTATCTTCCTTGATTTCTTTTATCAATGCTTTGTAATTTTCCGAGTACAAGTCTTTAGTCTCCTTGGTTAAGTTTATTCCTAGGTACTTTATTTTTTTGGTTGTAATTGTGAAGGGGATTGTTTCCTTAATTTCTCTTTCAGACTGTTCATTGTTGGTGTATAAAAATGCCTCTGATTTCTGAGTATTGATTTTATATCCTGCCACTTTGCTGAATTCATTTATCAGGTCCAGTAGCTTTTTGACTGAGACTTTAGGGTTTTCTATATACAATATCATATCATCTGCAAATAATGATAGTTTTACTTCTTCTTTTCCAACTTGAATGCCTTTTATTTCTTCTTCTTGTCTGATTGCTGTGGCTAGGACTTCCAGGACCATGTTAAATAAGAGTGGTGAAAGGGGGCACCCCTGCCTTGTTCCTGATCTTAAGGGTATTGCTTTTAATTTTTGCCCATTGAGTATGATGTTGGCTGTGGGTTTCTCTTAGATGGCTTTTATCATGTTGAGGTATGTTCCCTGTATTCCCACATTGCTGAGAGTTTTGATCATGAATGGGTGCTGGATTTTATCAAATGCTTTTTCTGCATCTATTGAAATTATCATGTGGTTTTTCTCCTTCTTTTTGTTTATGTGATGAATCACATTGATGGATTTACAAATATTGTACCAGCCTTGCCTCCCCAGAATAAATCCCACTTGATCATGGTGTATGATTTTTTCCATATATTGTTGGATCCGGTTTGCTAATATTTTGTTGAGGATTTTAGCATCTATATTCATCAGAGATATTGGCCTATAATTTTCTTTCTTTATGTTGTCTTTGCCTGGTTTTGGAATCAGAATTATGCTCGCCTCATAAAAGGAGCTTGGAAGTCTTCCTTCCTCTTGAATTTTTTGAAATAGTTTGAGAAGGATAGGAGTTAGTTCTTCTTTGAATATTTGGTAGAATTCCATTGTGAAGCCATCGGGCCCCGGACTTTTCTTTGTTGGGAGTTTTTTGATAACTGTTTCGATCTCATTTGTTGTAATCGGTCTGTTTAGGTTTTCTGATTCTTCCAGATTGATTTTTGGAGGATTGTATGTTTCAAGGAATTTGTCCATTTCATCTAGGTTGTCTAGTTTTTTGGCATACAGTTCTTCATAGTATTTTCTTACAATATTTTGTATTTCTGTTTTGTCAGTTGTTATTTCTCCCCTCTCATTTCTAATTTTATTTATTTGAGTCCTCTGTCTCTTTTTCTTGGTAAGTCTAGTTAAAGGTTCATCAATCTTGTTTACCTTTTCAAAGAACCAGCTCCTAGTTTCATTGATCCTCTGTATTGTTTCTTTAGCCTCTATGTCATTTATTTCTGCTCTGATCTTTATTATTTCCTTCCTTCTACTACATTTGGGCTTTACTTGCTCTTCTTTTTCTAGTTCTTTTAGATGCAGGGTTAAGTTGTTTATTTGAGCTTTTTCTAGCTTCTGAAAGTGTGCCTGTAGTGCTATGAACTTCCCTCTCAGCACTGCTTTCGCTGTGTCCCATAAATTTTGAGTTGTTGTATGCTCATTGTCATTCGTTTCTAGGAATTTTTTTATTTCTTCTTTGATCTCATTCTTAATCCATTCATTATTTAACAACCTGCTATTTAGTTTCCATGTGTTTGAGAATTTTTGAGCTTTTCTGTTTTGATTAATTTCTAGTTTCATGCCGTTGTGATCGGAGAAAGTGCTTGATATGATTTCAGTCTTCTTAAATTTGTTGAGAGCACTTTTGTGCCCTAACATGTGGTCTATCCTAGAGAATGTACCATGAGCACTTGAAAAGAATGTATATTCTGCTTTAGGGTGAAAGGTTCTGAAGATATCTATTAAATCGAGTTGATCTAGTGTTTCCAATAAGTCTGCTGTTTCTTTGTTAATTTTCTTTCTTGAGGATCTATCTAGTGATGTTAGTGGGGTATTGAAATCCCCTACTATTATAGTATTGCTGTTGATCTCTCCCTTTAAATCCATCAAAGTCTGCTTTATATATTTGGGTGCTCCTATATTAGGTGCATAGATATTTATAATAGTTATATCTTCCTGTTGGATTACTCCCTTTATCATTATGTAGTGGCCTTCTTTATCTCTTACTATATCCTTTGTTTTAAAGTCCAATTTGTCTGATATAAGTATTGCTACCCCAGCTTTTTTTTCATTTCCGTTTGCATGAAATGTTTTTTTCCATCCTTTTACCTTCAATCTATGTGTGTCTTTTGTTCTAAGGTGTGTCTCGTAGACAACATATGTATGGGTCCTGTTGTCTTATCCACGCAGCTACCCTATGTCTTTTGACTGGATCATTTAATCCATTTACATTTAAGGTTATTATTGATATGTAGTTGTTTATTGCCATTTTCTTCTTTAAAGGTGTATTCCTTTTTTGCTATATTCTTTTCCCACTTTGATCTGTTTACAACAGGCCCCTTAACATTTCCTGCAGCATTGGTTTGGTTGTAATGAATTCCTTGAGTTGTTTTTTGTCTGGGAAGCTTTTTATTTCTCCTTCGATTTTAAACGATAGCCTTGCTGGATAAAGTAGTCTTGGTTGTAGGTTCTTGTTCTGCATTACTTTGAATATTTCTTGCCATTCCCTTCTGGCCTCAAGTGTTTCTGTTGAGAAGTCGGATGGGGGCTCCTTTGTAGGTGATAACTTTTTTTTTCTTGCAGCTTTTAATATTTTCTCTTTATCGCTTAGCTTTGGTATTTTAATTATGATGTGTCTTGGTGTAGATTTCTTTGGGTTTCTCTTTAATGGAGTCCTCTGTGCTTCTTGGACTTGTGAGAGTTTCTCTTGCATTAATTTAGGGAAGTTTTCAGCTATGATATGATTGAACACAGTCTCTATCCCTTGTTCTTTTTCTTCTTCTTCAGGAACCCCTATGATGCGGATGTTATTTCTCTTCATGTTGTCACAGAGCTCTCTAAGAGTTTCCTCTGACTTTTTGAGTCTCTTTTCTCTTTTCTTCTCTGCTTTCATGCCTTCATTCCAGTTGTCCTCTAACTCGCTGATTCGATCCTCTGCTCTATCTATTCTGTTTTTAATTCCTTCCATTGTGGTCTTTATTTCTGATATTGTATTTTTCATCTCCGACTGATTCTTTTTTATACTTGCTATTTCTTTATTTAGGTGTTCATAATGACCATCCATTGTTGTTCTAAGATCCCTAAGCATCCTTACAATCATTATTTTGAACTCCGCATCTGGAAGTTTGATTATTTCCATATCACTCTGTTCATCTCTTGAAGGTGTCTTGTGGTTTCATTTGGATTGCACTTCTTTGTCTTCTCATCATCTGTTTTTGGGTGTTTTATTTGTAGAGTTGGTTGAGTCTAGGCTTGGTTTTGTCTCCAGTTTTCAGTTATATTATTTCTAGGTCTTCTTGGGTTGGTATCAGCTGTTATCTGTAATCCACTTTCGGATTTGGGCAGCTTTGAAGTCTTGATTTGTTTGTTTTCTTAACAGGTGATAGTCTTGTTTACTGATCTCAGCAGGGGGCTTCCTTGAAACTGTATCCAGGAATGGGATGGGTGTAACCTGAGACTCTGAAGGCCTCTTTAGCCAGCTAATCTCACTTGGGGCAGGGTGTTTTCTCAGCTTCACTAGGGGGAGGTGTATCTCAGATTTCCATGGAGACCTGAGTTACTGCCCCTCCTCCCCACTTCTTGTTTTCAGCTGTGTCTTGTTGCACTGATTGGAGCTGGATAGATGTCCGGAGATCTCTGATCTGGAAGCACTTCAGCTCTGTTTTGTGAAAGGTTCAGTCCCTCCCCCAGCTATGGCCGCCTCCAGCACGGATAAGTCAGCTTTTTTAGTTCGTTTCCTGCATTCCTTAGCCCCTCACAGTCTGTCCCTCTCCCTGTCCTTTCCACTTGGGAGATAAGCTGGTCTTTTCAACACACCTCGCTCCCTGGTCGCCAGGCAAGTGGCTGTGAGCAGTAGTTTCTGCTCTTTTCCCTGTGTGAGATCCCCTCTGGGCTCTCAGCCTCACCTCCCCCCCCCCCTCCGTTCCTGTAAGCAGAGGAGATTCAGGCGCTCCCTACCAGGATTGTTGTGGCTTCTTCTTTGCTCCTTGGTTTTTGAGAGCTGTTCTTGCAGTTCAGAGTTGGTTTTTCATGCTGATTTTTCCTAAATTGATTTTTATTCCAGTTTGGTGGTGAGAGCTGGGCGTCTGTGCGTCCGCCTACTCTGCTGCCATCTTTTTCCCCCCACATTAGGCCTAGATGTTTGGGGTCTTTGTGGTTCCATATAACTTTTAGAATTACATGTTCTAATTCTGAGAAGCATACCATTGGTATTTTAGTAGGGATTGCATTAATCTGTATATTGCTTTAAGTAGTAAAGACATTTTAACAATATTAATCCTTTTAATAAATGAGCAAGATATAGCTTTCCATTTTTTGTATCTTCAGTTCTTTGCTTCAGTGCCTTATGTTTTTATGGTAAAGATCTTTCACCTTGTTGGTTAAATTTAATCCTAGGCATTTTATGCTTTTTGATGCCCTTATGAATGGGATTGTTTTCTTAATTTTACCTTCTGATGGTTTGTTATTGGTATATATAAATGCAGTAGATTTCTGTATATTAATTCTATGTCCAATTTTACCGAATTCATTTATTAGTGTTAATAGTTTTTTCGGGGGGAGGGTCTTTAGGGTTTTAATTGCTTTTGATGTCATTATATAAGAAGCCATTGCCAAATCCAAGGTCATGAAATTTTTCCCTTATGTTTTTTTCTAAGAGTTTTTTGGTTTAGATCTTAAATTTATGACTTTGATCAATTTTGAGTTAATTATGTGGCGTGCAGTAAGGGTCCAGTTTTATTCTTTTACATGTCCAATGTCTCAGCACATTTGTTAAAGAAATTGTTCTTTTTCCCAATGAAAGGACCACTCTTGTTGAATCAATTGACTTTATATATGTCAGGGCTTCTTGCGCTCAGTTCTATTCCACTGATCTGGATATCTGTCTTTCTGCCAGTATGCCACTGTTTTGAGTGCTATAGCCTTATAGTACATTTTGAAATCGGGAAATGTGAGCCTTCCAACCTTGTTGTTCTTTTTCAAGATTGTTTTGCTTACTCAGGGTCCCTTGTGTTTCCGCATGAATTTTATGGTCTCCTTTCCATTTCTGCAAAAAAGGCTTTGAGAATTTGACAGGTTATATTGAATCTTCACATCCCATTTGGGAATGTTGGCTATCTTAACCGTAAATCTGATTTAAATGCATGTGTTAAACCAGCCCACATGTCTTTGGAACTAGAACCTAGACAAAAACCATGGACACTGTATGAGTTTTTTATCTATGCTTGGTTTTTTTGTTTGTTTGTTTGTTTTTAACATTATAGGAAAGTTAAAGGAGGAAATATTGATGTGCATCCATCAGAAAAAGCACTCATTGTTCAGTATGAAGTGGAAGCTACCATTCTTGGAGAAATGGGGGATCCCATGTTGGGAGAAAGAAAAGAATGTCAAAAAATGTAAGTTTTCTTTATTTGTGTACATTTTGAAAGTAGCGAACTTTATACAAACTTGATAGAAATCTGATATTATTTAAATCAGCATAGATGATGTTTATGGCGTTCTTCTAGTCATACTGTTACTAGAGCAAGCCTGGGTTCGAGTTGCCCATTGCTGCAAAGCCAATCACAGAGACAGGATCTGGGTGGTATAAGAGTGTCTTTAATCAAATTGTCAGCAACCTGAGAAGGCAAGGGGCTCACTGTATCCAAAGCCTGCCTCAACAGTCTCGGCTGACTGGCCGGTTTATATATCTTTTGGGAGGTTAGTAATTGATTAGAGAGCATGTATTGAGTACGGAAGATGGGAGTCTGATTAGCAGGAATGCCCTCCTGGACTGTCCTTCTGACACTGGCCCAGGTCTGTCTGGCATCCTTGATGTTGCTCCAGAACGGCTGGGATCCAGCGTTTCTGCAAGAGGACTTTCTGCAAGAGGACTCCCTGTATTTCTTAGACAACACAGTAAAGGTTAGGGTTTGTCAGCTAAGCTTCTAGTTACCTCCGGTGCCTTAACACCTTACAGGAAATTCTGTGACTGAGACTTTACAAGAAATTATTGTAATTTAACCCCTTACAATACTTCATTTTAATGAAACAGAGACAACATTAAACTATAAATACAGTATATTTATTTCAGAAATCATGTCTATGTAAACATAATGGCAACCTACTAAAAAATGCTTATTCTTATTTATCCCTTTTAGTAAATGTGTATAATAGAATTTAAGCTATAATAGAATATAAGCTACAACTGGTAAAATCAATTATAAAAGATATGTGTATGTGGGACTTTTTAGCTTAATTTATGAAATGAAATTTGTATTTTCAGGGGTCCTGTGTTCTTTCCTCTTCCCTGGAATTGCAGAAATTGATATGATTTCCAAAACTCCAAATAGGGCATGCACCTTGAATTCATCCCTTAAAAATCTAGTCCTCTGGAAGATATATTATAAATAGGAAGCATTTTCTGACTCAATGAATTGAGCTTAGATCTTCCAATATTGTACAAATTTTCCTTCCTGCATTTGTAATACTTTGAGGACCCCCTTGGGAACTTGCCTCTCTCCTTGTCTGTGGTTGTGCTGGTCACAATCTTGCTTTCCTTCCATAGTTTTGTGGAAGTAAAGAAGGTCTCAGATCACCTAGTGTTCTCACCCAGCATTCTTCCCTCCATAAAAACTTTGGTTTGGGAAGTAGTTAAAAAGAATTTTAACCATTTGAAAACAATTTTAGTGTGTGTTGGTGGCATTAAGTGTGATAGTATTTAGCGCAATGAAAAGCACTGTATTTTATTCCAAAAAGCAGTGGTTCTCAGGTGGTTCTGAATGCCACCCACCCCCTGCCAGCTGACCTTTGGAAATACCTGGAGACATTTGGTTGTCATAACTAGAAGGGAATTTAATAGCTAGAGGCCAGGGTGCTACTAAAGATACCATAGTGTACAACAAGATAGTCATCTACAAACAACGCAGTATTTAGTCCAAAATTTTAATAGTGCTGCCATTGGGAAACTTTGGTGTATAGCAGCTGAAAAAGAGAAGCTATTTAGTGTCTTTATTAATATCCCTAATTTTTCTTCTTCTTGGGTTAGAAGAAGACTAAATCGCACAGAAAATTCATGAAAAATAACTAAGTCCTTGGATAATCCACTTGTTTGCAGAGAAATACACTTGCATACACCTATACACTATAGGCCCTAACTCACAGGCTCACACACCTGCGTGTTTATGATTGCTTCCTAAGTTTTGTACGTTTTGAGAACAAGTGAAAACTCTCTGGAGATCTTATTGACTGCCAATGGAAAGCTAGCAGAGCAGGGTCTTTGCCTTTAGAACCTCATACATCCCCCTTTCATGAGAGAAATTTAATTTTCACTTCTTGAGAATGTAGTCAGTAACTTTATTCAAGTAGAATTAAATGAGAACACTGTTAGTGTCCTTCTAGACAAGGGATACATTCACTAGAGAGTCAGCCAGCTGGAAAGAGTGTCTGCCCACTGTGGCTGGAGTAAGTGGGTTTAAACATTAGCTGGGAGAAATCCCAGGACCTCAATTTAGGGACACTCAGCCCTGGCTGCACACGATCCGGAGAGGAAGCATACTGTGGGACCAAAAGGAGAATGTGGCTTGTTGATAGTTCAAGAGGTTTTATTGATGGCAGCAGCTGGGGACACTCGTATAGCTTGAGACAGTTATGAAGTGAAACCGCCTTTCAATTTGGGTACTCAGTGCTGTGGCCCAGGTCAGGAAGACTTGCATTTCATTCTTCTTTATTGGGCAAAGGAATGTACAAGCCCATTTTCAGCAGAACCTCAGTTTCTGAAGATTTCTTTATGAGAAATTGATGGTTATAAGTCCAAATATAACATGGGTATTTTTCTTGAGAGGTTTAGTGTTTTTAACAGGCTTGAGACTATTGCAAGGGTTCTAGATGCAAACATTAGAAGCTACTGTAGCAAATTTAGTCATAAAAGGAATTTGTTAAAAGGCTGTTAGGTAGTTTATGGACCAGACATGGGGATGACTGTAGAGCTGTGAATAATTTCTAAATCACTCTACTGGATTTATTTCAGGAGAGATCACCTACATCTAGATGATAATTTCACAGGTGCTTACTACAGGTCATTTTTCTGAGACCTCTGTCCCTGCTGCCTCTAACACCTGATGTCTCTCCAAATATTGGCCATCTTTATCAAGCAGTATTTATGCAGTGGCCACTCTCTTATGTTTCTCTTTTTGAATATAAACTTTGCATGAACATTTATTTCTGCTTGAGTCTTCACCCTCAACCTAATTTTATGTTTTCATAGCTTTCCTGGGTGCCAAGAATTTACGTAAACAGGCAATTGTTTCCAGACCAAACAACCTTTTTTTATGTAGCTTCCAGTGAATCTCCTGGACTATTTAAAAAAGGAGAGAAAAGCTGGTTTATTATTTTTTTTAATGTACTAGTAAGTATAAAAAGATCCTCAGTATTCCTCATATAGGTCTCAGAATGCGTCTGCTTTTTTTCTTCTTCCTTCTACTTAATTTCCACGAGAAAAACTGAATCCTGAAATAATTTTATGTTTATCCCTAACAGAAAAATATGAGTGAGTGTGGTCAAAAAGTGATTCTTCTTTGGCCCTGGTTGGCAAACTGCGGCTCGCGAGTCACATGAGGCTTTTTGGCCCCCTAAGTGTGGCTCTTCCACAAAATACCACGTGCTGATGCTACCTCGATAAGGAATGTACCTCCCTATATAGTTTAAGTTTAAAAATTTGGTTCTCAAAAGAAATTTCAGTTGTTGTACTGTTGATATTTGGCTCTGTTGACTAATGAGTTTACCGACCACTGCTCTATGGCAATCGGAATTCTCACATCCAGTGATTAAAGACTTTATATGTATTACATTAGAAAGACTTTTAAAGTGAGATCTTTGAATGTGCTGTTCTGCCTAAAAGAGTCAGATGTAGGTTTTATGTCCCTTTTATTCCTTCATTTGTCCAGCTCACAAGAAATCATTGCTTTGCATTGTTCTAAGCCTAATTACATCTACATTTTTATCATATTTTACTAAAAGAGTCTAGGTAGGGAACATTTAAATGCTTTATAAATTATTTAAAGAAGTATTGTTTTAAGTTATTACTTATTTTAGTAACAGCTGAGTTGAGAAATTCTGATATGCTTGCAGCATTCGTCTTAAGAGTCTCAATGCCAACACAGATATAACCTCCCTGGCACGGAAGGTGGTTGAAGAGTGCAAACTCATTCATCCCTCAAAACTAAGTGAGGTAGAGCAGCTGTTGTACTATCTACAGAACCGCCGTGATTCCTCGTCAGGGAGAGGTGAGTGGAGACTTCTGACTCTGGAGTGCAGAACCAGACTTGTCTGACTGTACTGTGTGCTTTAGAGCAGTGGTCCCCAACCTTTTTTGGGCCACGGACCAGTTTCATGTCAGAAAATATTTTCATGGACCAGCCTTTAGACTGGGATGGATAAATGCACAAAATAAAATTATACGACTAGCGTAAAAACTGTGGTATTTTTAAATATAATTGTCGAACTTATGAGACAAGCGTCAAGAGTGAGTCTTAGACTGATGTAACAGAGGGAATCTGATCATTTTTTAAAAATAAAACATTGTTCAGACTTAAATATAAATAAAATGGAAATAATGTAAGTTATTTATTCTTTCTCTGCGGACCGGTACCAAATGGCCCACGGACCGGTACCGGTCCACGGCCCAGGGGTTGGGGACCACTGCTTTCGAGAAATGGTGAGAGTTTTTTGATTTGTTACTTGTTTTTGCCAATGCTGTGACTAAGTAAATAAAGAATTGACAAACATATTCATTTTCTACATGTTGGGCTTTATGTTAGAGGGTTCTACACAAAATGATGCTTCTATTTTATACAGTTTGTGTGTGCATGTGCACATATACTGAAATAAGGAATAAAAGCAAATATCTGTCATATTGATTCTAGAATAATAAAGGAGAGAAACCCCTTTAATTTCTGCCCTAATTTAGGGCAGAAACCCAATTCTCTCTACTCCAACTAGATTTATATTTTCTAAATTTCTTATTGACATTTAGTTTATTATTTGAATGGATGACTTAAATATTTAAATGTTAAAATATGTGTCATGTGCTTTTAGACTATCCTAAAGATGTTTTCTGAATCTTAGGAAAATACGACCTTTCATTCCTCAGCGTCTCTATCGCTGACATTCTTCTATCAATTCCCTTATAAAACAACTAAGACATTAAAATTTAGAGCTAAGCTGCTCATTATTTATAGAAGACATTTTCAAATAATCTATACCAAAAATGAAACAAAATAAAAACACAGGCATATAATGCAAAGTCAGGCTTCTCATATACTAACCATTATTGAATGGTTAGTACATTTCATAGTACTAAGTTTACATAGCTGTCTTTCACCATGGGTGAATTCCAAAATATGGTGCCCTGGAAATAATTTATAAATGTTTAAGTTTTAAATGTAGTAAGTCAAAAAAGCCTGGCCTGTGGCAGTGCAGCAGACAGAGCATCAGCCTGGAACACTAAAGTTGCAGGTTCAAAACCCTGGGCTTGCCTGACCAGGCAGTGGCGCAGTGGATAGAGCATCGGACTGGGATGCAGAGGACCCAGGTTTGAGACCCTGAGGTCGCCAGCTTGAGCACGGGCTCATCTGATTTGAGTAAAAGCTCACCAGCTTGGACCCAAGGTCGCTGGCTCAAGCAAGGGGTTACTCGGTCTGCTGAAGGCCCACAATCAAGGCACATATGAGAAAGCGATCAATGAACAACTAAGGTGTCGCAATGAAAAACTGATGATCGATGCTTCTCATCTCTCTCTGTTCCTGTCTGTCTGTCCCTATCTATCCCTCTCTCTCTGACTCTCTCTGTAAAAAAACAAACAAAAAAAAACAACAACAAAACTACTGGGCTTGCCCGGTCAAGGCACATATGACAAGTGATCAATGAACAACTAAAGTCAAGCAACTATGAGTTGATATTTCTTTTTCCTCCCTCCCTCTTCTCTCTCTGTAAATCAATAAATAAAATATTTTTTTGAAAGCTAAGCCTTAAAAATAGTCAGAAAAATGAAATAGAAAATTTGTTTAAACTTTTTCAAGTTAGCCTTTCCTCTCCATCTACAGCAAATAAAATGCTTTGTGCCTAGTGTATGCTTTTATTAGCCCTAGATACAGTTACTAACTCACATTATAAGATTAATAGGCCCCTGGCCAGTTGGCTCAGCAGTAGAGTGTCAGCCCGGCTTGAGGAAGTCCCAGGTTCGATTCCTGGTCAGGACACACAGGAGATGCGTCCATCTACCTCTCCACCCTTCCCCTTCACCTTTCTCTCTGTCTCTCTCTTCCCCTCCCACAGCCAAGGCTCCATTGGAGAAAAGTTGGCCCGGGCACTGAGGATGGCTCCATGGCCTCCACCTCAGGCACTAGAATGGCTCCGGTTGCAGCGGAGCAATGCCCAGATGGGCAGAGCATCGCCTCCTGGTGGGCATGCCGGGTGGATCCCGGTCAGGCACATGTGGGGAATCTGTCTGACTGCCTCCCCACTTCTAACTTCCGGAGGGGGGGAGGGGAGATCAATAGGTATTTGTTGAGTAAATTGAATGACTGTGGTCTTATTTGAGCATTTTAAACTTGGTTGCTTCCAACTTCATAGCTGGCACACAGTATATACTTGTTAATTATCAATAATAAGTGCTATAAGGAAAATATCAGGATAAATTTTTATCAAGTATTTTATATTACTATTCTTACTAAGATGTCTATAAGATGATAGATAACATCTCCTATAACTTAAATTCAGTTCAAAGTGAGCAAAGTAAATCCTATCCTAAAGATGTATGTACTTATTGTGGGTGGTACAATATGGTTAAAGTTCATCTTTACTAAGACCAAATTAATATAATTCTGATGGCATTTATAAAAAAAAATCTTCAAACTAGAGAATAGCTTTTCACTGAGTTTTTAGGGTAAATCAGTCTTCTGACTCCTTCCTTAGAAATTAGGGGAATATGAGGAAATTTTTCATATCATATATGGATAAATTAGTTCAAATCAATATATTTATATAGACATTAATATGTAAAGATATATGAAATGCTGTACTATATTAAATATATATGTATTTTAAAAAACTATTTTTTCTTAATTTTTTTACTTGGTATTCACTATTTCAGAGCCAGAAATATTGTCCTAAAAGTGATTGAAACAAATAATAGGTATATAATTCTTTACCTTAAGCAATATTTTTTTAATTAAAATTAGTCATAATAAATTATTTATCTGAGGCAAACTCTAGCTCTTGAGAAACATAATTTTATCTAGAATGGCCACTGTTCTCTGAAAAACAGTCAGGGCTGTTTTCTATTCTATGTAAACCATATTTGCTAATCCCAGAATCAAAACTTGGTACTACTCAGACTTATTCTAATGTACATGGTTTGCTCAGGTTAACCCAGGTTAAAGCATTTTTGATAATTTTTTGTTAGAAAATGAAATTCTGCTATGAATCAAATGAGTATAACGAATGGCTCGTGTTCAGCCATTAAATGGGTACCTTTGGATACCCATTTAATTTACTTGGAAATAATGAGGATTAACACAAATATTAGATATTTGCCTTTTAATTTATGATCCCAGCCCTGGCCGGTTGACTCAGCCGTAGAACATCGACCCAGCATGTGGAAGTCCCAGGTTCGATTCCCAACCAGGACACACAGGAGAAGCATCCATCTGCTTCTCCACCCTTCCCCCTCTCCTTCCTCTCTATCTCTCTCTTCCCCTTCCGCAGCCAAGGCTCCATTGGAGCAAAGTTGGCCCCGGCACTAAGGACGGCTCCATGGCCTCTGCCTCAGGCACTAGAATGGCTCCGGCTGCAGTGGAGCAATGCCCCAGATGGGCAGAGCATCACCCCCTGGTGGGCATGCCAGGTGGATCCTGGTCAGGTGCATGCAGGAGTCTGTCTCTCTGCCTCCCCCTAAACCCTTCTCACTTTGGAAAAATACAAAAAAAAAAAAATGTATGATTCCAATTTTACTTGTTTAAAAGAATTAGTTAGCAAATGTTCTTTGGTTTAGTTTTTGACTTTAGCAAAGTCGTTTCTCTTTTTCTTTGTTAATTTTATTTTAGTTTTAATATTACTTAACTCGTTTATTTATTTATTGCCTTATTCATTTTCTTATTCCCACCTTAAATGTGAATTAGGAGGGGAAAGAGAAAGCTTGGACTGTTTTGTGTCTTGGTGGGAAGTCTGGCTATTTATCCAAAATGTTAGCCAAGGAGGAAGTTAAAATTACTGCTGATAACTTTGGGATTATTTGTTTATTTTATTTATTTATACTCTTAGTATATCTTCAGTAGAACAGGTAGATTATAGATGAACAATTTTTTTGTACATTGGAAAAAAGATTATTTCATAAACTCTTCAGTCTTGAGATCCCCAGCTTAGCTAGAGTTAATCAACTGCTGAAAATAAAACTTACTCAGAAATGCTAAAAACCTGGTTCTTATCATTTTTTAAAAATATTTTTTTACAGAAAAAAAAGAAAAATCAAGCAAGCCTAAAGATCCACCTCCTTTTGAAGGAATGGAGGTAAGAATGTATTCTGATCTAATAGAAATCTGATTGTAAGGTATTGCCTTTTACCATCAATAATTTATACAATTACATTAAACAGATGTATAATTTATCTTTTTTAAAATTGTATTTATTCATTTTAGAGAGGTGGGAGAGAGAGTAGGGCAAGGGGAGAAACAGGAAGCATCAACTCCCATATGTATCTTGACCAGGGAAGCCAGGGCTTTGAACTGGCAACCTCAGTGTTCCAGGTCAATGCTTTATCCACTGCGCTACCACAGGTCAGGCCAGATGTGTAATTTTAAAAAGTGATTGAACTTAAAAATATCTGAAAAGTTAGAAAATCAGTATTTAATTGGTAAAGGCAAAAATTATTGGGTATGTTTTTTAGGCAATTTATTTTGATAGGAAAATAAGTTTTGAAATGTTTTACATATTCTTATTGCAGTATGTGTTGAAATACTAAATTTATTGCAGTGATACAAATTACTTTGCAGTACATTTAAAATATTTTATAATTGATAGACCAGTTTTAGAGTTTGTATATATCCCGTTTTATCATGTGTTTTATAATTACTTTTGTATTGGAGTCCTAGCACCCAAAGATCTCAATTCCCCCCTCTACAGAAAGATGGCTAGTCTAGTATGAGTCCTTTGAAAACTTGTCTATTATTATAAAAGACAATATATGGATCACAAAATATCATTCTTCTATCAAGCATTATTGTTCTTTTGGAGTACCTTCTTCCTCTGCTTTTGTTTCAGATTGATGAAGTTGCAAACATCAATGACATGGATGAATACATTGAGTTATTATATGAAGATATTCCTGATAAGGTTCGGGGTTCTGCTTTGATCCTGCAACTTGCTCGAAATCCTGATAACTTGGAAGAACTTCTATTAAATGGTAACTTACATTTATAAAGATTAAAATCAGAAAAATTGTTATGAAATATGATTTTTAAATTTACTATATTAGAAGAGTAAGCTAAAATTATTTATGCTACACTTAAGAGTGCACTTATTTTCCAGCTTTTTGTTACCTTCTTATTCATATTTTTAACATGCAAATGTAACATTTAAGTATTCCCTGGAGAATTCAAAAATCATTTAATTTAAATAAGGGAAATAAAGCATGAATGGTACTATTTCTTTTCTTTCTTCTACACTGGAACACTTTTTTATTCTTTCAATTAAGATGCAATATGAAGCTTTTGACATTTGTACACATTTCAGCCTGAAGGACCCTTTTTAGTGTCTCTCATAGGGAAGGTCTGCTATCAATAAAAATCTTTTAAATTTTTGTTCACTTAGGAATGACTTAATTTTTCCTTGTAGTTTAAAGGATAGTTTTGATAGATAAAGAATAGTTGGTTGATTGTCTTTTAAAAAAAAAAAAAACAACTCACTTTGAGTATGTTGTCCCACTGCCTTCATGTCTTCATGATTCCTGATGTGAAATCTGCTGTTAATCTTATTGAGGCTCCTGTGTACATGTTGAGTTGCTTTTTTCTTACTGCTTTTAACATTTTCTTTGTCTTTTGTCAATTTTACTATAATGTGTTAGGTGATATCTTTGAATTTATCTTGCTTGGATTTTGTGGAACTTTTTGGATGTGCAGAATAATGTTTTCAGCAAACTTGGGAAGTGTTTAGCTATTATTTCTTAAATATTCATTTTGCTTTATTCCTTTCTCCTCTTGGAACTCCATTTTGTTTATGTTAGCTAGCTTGTTGCTATCCCCTTGGTCTTTGAGGCTCTGTTTATTTCTTTTTCATTCTTTTTCTTTCTGTTCCTAAGACTAGATAATCTTAATTGACCTGCCTTACATTTGTTGAATCTTTTTCTAGTTCACATTGCTCTTATGATTTCTAATGAATTTTTCATTTCAGATATTGCATTTTGTAATGGTAGAATTTCTACTTGGTTCACTTTTTAAAATAATTTCTATCTCTCTATTATATTCTTTGGTGAGACATCAGTCACCTACCTTCTCATACTTTTCTTTAATTCTTTCAGTATGTTTTCCTTTAGTTCTTTGATTATATTTTCAATAGTTGATTTTAAATCTCTGTCTTGAAAGTTCAACATCTGAGCTTCCTCCAATAGTTTCCAATGACTACTGTATTTTCCTAACAATGGGACATGCTGTCTGTCCTGTTTCATTGCGTGTCTTGTTTTTTTTTTTTTTTAATGTTGTTTTGAAATAATATGGAAACTGGAAATCTGATCCCCACTCCCTCCTGGGCTGGCTTTCTTTCTTTCTTTCTTTCTTTCTTTCTTTCTTTCTTTCTTTATTTATTTATTTATTTTTGTGTTTTTGTGAAGTGAGAAACGGAGAGGCAGAGAGACAGAATCCCGCATGTGCCCTACCAGGATCCACTCGGCATGCCCACTAGGGGGAGATACTCTGCCCATCTGGGACGTTGTTGCATGTTGCAACCAGAGCCATTTTAGCGCCTAGGGTGGAGGCCATGGAGCCATCCTCAGCACCTGGGCCAACTTTGCTCCAGTAGAGCCTTGGCTTTGGGAGGGGAAATAAGAGATAGAGAAAAAGGAGAGGGTAAAGGGTGAAGAAGCAGATGGGCACTTCTTCTGTGTGCCCTGGTTGGAAATCGAACCTGGGACTTCCACACACTGGGTGGACACTCTACCACTGAGCCAACTGTGGTGGGCCCTGGGTTTATTTTTGCTGTTCATTTGTTGAAGGAGTTTACTGGATTATTTCTGTACAGTCTGTGTTCTTTGTGCAGTCACTGAATCCTCTGCTCAGTTAGTTTAGTGGTAGCTAGTGATTGGATAAAGATTTCCTTAATGCCTGGCCCTAAGTGTTCGAGCCTTTGCTGAGGGGTTCCTCTTGCACACATGCACACGTGTGTGAATGTGTGTGTGTGTGTGTGTGTGTGTGTGTGTGTGTGTGTGTTGGAGCGTGTCTTCAATGCTCAGGCAGGTCGTATACAGCCTTAGCTTCACTTCCTGCTGGTGCATTGCCTCTGGGTTGGCCAGAGATGGGAGATTAGGACCTTCCCTGGTCTTTCTGTTGGTTGTGCACGTTCCAGACACAAGCATGGCCTTCTGGAATCCCAGGAATATATATGTTGGAGCTTATCCAAAGACCTTGTGAATATTTTTCTCCAGTTTTTTTTTAAAGATTTTGGTCCGCCTCTTATTAACTGTCCATCATTGCCACATCTCCACGAGTAGTTTTCAACAAATGCCCTGGGTAAGCATGCACAGTGCAAGCTCCGAGGCAGGTCACGGAGAGCCAGCCCTGGGCTCAGAGCGTCCTCACCCATGTCCCACTGGGTGAGAGAGTGGCAGGTCATGGGAGGACGGTTTCGGGAGTGCCACAATCCTCTGCCTTCGCCACTTGCTGTTGGGCTGCTATTTTTCACAGATAGCAGAGAGAGATTTTTCTTGTATATTTTGTGCATTTTAGTACATATTATTTTGAGATTACTTTATTATATTCTTTTAAAAATTATAATAGGGCCCTGGCCGGTTGGCTCAGCGGTAGAGCGTCGGCCTAGCGTGCGGAGGACCCGGGTTCGATTCCCGGCCAGGGCACACAGGAGAAGCGCCCATTTGCTTCTCCACACCTCCGCCGCGCTTTCCTCTCTGTCTCTCTCTTCCCCTCCCGCAGCCGAGGCTCCATTGGAGCAGAGATGGCCCGGGCGCTGGGGATGGCTCTGTGGCCTCTGCCTCAGGCGCTGGAGTGGCTCTGGTCGCAACATGGCGACGCCCAGGATGGGCAGATTATCGCCCCCTGGTGGGCAGAGCGTCGCCCCATGGTGGGCGTGCCGGGTGGATCCCGGTCGGGCGCATGCGGGAGTCTGTCTGACTGTCTCTCCCCGTTTCCAGCTTCAGAGAAGTGCAAAAAAAAAAAAAAAAAGCTTAAAAAATTATAATAGAATTTTAATTATGATTGCATTCAACTTGTATATTAATTTTGTATTTTGACCACCTGTAAATTCTGTAATTTTCTTCTGGCTATTTCTTGATAACCCATGTACATTTCCTGTGGCTATATTTGTATTGAGCTATTTCTCTCTTCTGTACTAAAGGAGAAAAGTGAAATAAAATTTTTGAGAAGTAGGTCACTAAAGCTATGCCTGAGTTCATGATATTGTAGTATATCACTTTCCAGAGTATGTTCTATGAAAAACTATTTCCTCTGGATTATAGTGGTAAAAGTTCAGCCTCTTTATTAATTAGTACTGTTAGAGTCTTTGCTCTAAATATACACTGCTTGTCTACTTACTTGATTCTAGAATGATTTTAGAGTCCAGCATATATAATATGTGTTCTGCATTGTGAATATGAATAACATGAAATGCCATTTTTTTAGTATGTTTAACAATTTTCTTACTAAGTGGATTAATATCCTAGTGAATTATTATTGTTTTATAATCTGAATAGTCTGAAAGCTCAAATAAAATGAACACTATCCTTATAATGATAAATATTGATAATGCAGTCCGTGAAGTATACTAGATCCTGAGTGCCAAAGAAAGTTGAATTATGAATTATATGTAGCACATAAATATTTTGTTTAATTTTTTATTACTTTAAGAATTGGTAAGCCAGGTAGCAACACTGATTTGAAAACAGTCTCATTATTTTATGTTTACTTAATATGTGGTAATTCTCATTAATCAATTCATTAGTTTCACCTTTCTCAAGATAAAAATCTAAGAGGGATGTTTATTAATCCACCCTGAAGCTAATATTGTGAAAGAATTTTTTTCTTATTTATGTCTCTTGGCATCAATTTAACATGATATTAAAATATTAGATTTGTTTTACTTTGTGTAAGTTTTATTTGGTTATTAATTTGCTTTAATGGAGCTAGTGTTAGCCTGCTAAACTGCTCATTATTTTTTTAGACTTGTGTTCATTTTTTTACTTATTCACAAACACCTTAAATCAGATGTTAAAAAAGAAAAAAAATTGGTACTATTACTGCAAGATTACAAGTGATAATGGAACTTAAGAAATAAATGGTCTTACAGATTGATAGTTAGAAAGTAGTCACGCGGGTGTAAAGTACAGCATAGGAAATATAGTTGGTAATATTGTAATAACTGTAAATGGTACCAGGTAGATACTGGAAATATTGGGGGGATCACTTTGTAAAGTATATGATTGTCTAACCACTATGCTGTACACCTGAAACTAATACAGAATATATTGAATGTAAATTGTAATTGAAAAAAAGTTTTTGAATAAAAAAATGATCTTGTTATTTTATTGTCACCCAAAATGTATTTATTTTATTTTATTTAAATCATATTTGATTTTTCTGTTTTCAGTACAGTAATAGACTCAAAGCTGCATGTTAGAGTTTTTAAGTAAAAGTTGGAATTCAGTTTTAAAAATAGCTTTCTGTGTTGGAAAGAAGCATCCTACTCTTTTGTCTTAGTTCTATCTTAGCTTTGTTATTTATTAATAAGTAGACATTTGAAACCAATCACCCTTTATACCAGAGGCAAGGCAAATGATTATTTTTGTACTTCCCTTTTATCTTTAGAAACTGCTCTTGGTGCATTAGCGAGAGTCCTGAGAGAAGACTGGAAGCAAAGCGTTGAGTTAGCTACAAACATAATTTACATCTTTTTCTGTTTTTCAAGGTAAGTGTTAAAGTTAAGAAATGAAAGTACTAGTATGTCTTTCTCGCTGTATGTGACATTGTTTGAGATTGTAGGCCGTTGGTTCTCTTAGTCCTTTGTGTGTCTGCCCACCCTCTGCCTCTGAGCTCTTACTCTGTTTCTGATTCTCTGTCCTCTCCGTTGTTCTGGCTTTAATTCTGAACTCACGCATGCAAGTACATGTTCACACACATGTGCACGCATGCACACACGCACATGCACCACAGAGTAGAAGAGTGTAATTGTTTAGAGTTGAAGAGTATGGGCTCCAGTCATAGACTGTCTAGATTTAAATTTAAGTCCTGCTGTTTATTAGCTGTGTGATCTTGACTACATTACTTATCTTCTCTGTGCCTTGGTGTCCTCATCTGTAAGCTGTGGATAGCAACAGCACCCTTTTCAGGTAGTTTTTAGAATAAAGCCTATCTCAGAGTAAGTGCCAGTAAATGTTACTGTTTTACCCACACATGTGTGTGTGCGCGCATAAACACATACCTGTTATGCATTCATATATATTATTTTACACATATATTCTTTAGAAAGATGTTTATTGAAACATTGTAAAAAGTTTCTAGCTAATTTCTAGAAAATTGCCTTTCTCTATTCTAAAAAAGTATCAGCATTAGCAAATATTTACTGAATAAATACTTAGATGAATGAATTGTGTAGGAATATGCAAAACCTCATTGCTAACTTTACTAGTTTATTCTTTGGTTTCAGTTTTATTTAATAATAGTTTTGTTATAGTCTTAGTTTTGTTAGATGGTAGTCTGAATTTTTATTTTGAGAGTATCTGAATAGTTAAAATGGTTGTTAATTATAAATGTGTTCTATTTATATCTAACTTAAAAATAACTTCATTTTAGGTAAGGATAGTATGTTAAAATATAGTTAAAGGAATCTCATAATTTCAAGTCTTCCTGGTATGCTATGGGTGTATTTATTTATTGAAATATGTATATTAAATTTATTTTCTACATTGTTTGTATTAGTGTTTACCCAGAACAAATTTCTTTAGTCCACAAGATGTGTTCCTTTAAACACAAACTAATATCTCTTCTTTAAAGCTTTTCTCAGTTTCATGGACTTATCACTCACTATAAAATTGGAGCTTTGTGTATGAATATCATTGATCATGAATTAAAAAGACATGAACTTTGGCAAGAAGAACTTGCTAAGAAGAAGAAAGCTGATATCCTTTTAGATTGACTTTTCACTCCACTGCTGTTGCCTGTTGCTATGATCTTTGCATAGATGGGGGTTTTTTTTGCATTCACAGTATGTACTTGAAAAATGCAAGACTGTTCGATGGTTAAGATGAAGATTGAAACTGTCAGACTAAATATAGCTTGACATATACTTTTTTTCTCTTCCCACTTTGATGACTTGATAAGATAGAGGGAGCAGATAATAGGGGTCCCAGATACTGAATTAGTGGGTCTCTAAGTAGCTACACTTATGCCCCCTAAGATCCTTTGGCTAACTGAAGTCTGGTTCACAACTGTTGCTTATGTAGTTCTTTCTCTGTGATAGGTGATTTTGATTGGAATGGGTGTGGATTTGGTAATGAACCTAGTTTTAAATTCTTTTTTTCTAATTAAGCACTAAGAAAAATACTTTTCTTAGTATAACATATAAATTTAAGAGGCCTGCAGAATGATAGAACCTATGAAGGGAACCTTAGAAATTATCTATTTTAACCTATCTTTCAGAATCTTTTCTGCAACTTTCCTCACAAATGTGTTATTTAATCTCTTCTTTAATAATGTCGTTGCTTATTGATTTAGCTCAGGGGTCTCAAACTCGCGGCCCGCCGAACAATTTTGTGCGGCCCGCAGACTAATCCACGAAGTTCAAAATATTTTGGATAAAATTAAGTAAGCTTAGTTAACAGCAGTTGTGATGCGAACTACAGTTTCTGGTCGTTTTGTGACACTGAGTAAACTGCATGTACGATTGTGCTTGTTGTACTGATTTTTTTTGTTTTCAACTGCAGTGAGAAAAGTGTTGCGTAACAGTTGCCTTTTGTAGACCTAGTGCGGCCCGCCAAAGGGCTGTGATCTTGCTCTGCAGCCCACATGCTGAGTTGAGTTTGAGACCCCTGATTTAGCTCATGCTGTGATATGCCATTCTATGTATTATAATGTTCTTTGCTTAGTGTACTAAAGTCCATTTCCCAACAACTTCTATCCCTGGGTTCTAATCTTGTATACTGAAGAAACATAGAATAAGAATATTTTCTTCAACATCGTAGTTCTTATATTTGAAGATATTTGTATTGCCTCTACCAAGTTAATTCTTCTAGATTGAGGGTCTGATTTATTCATGTCTGTCATTATATGACGTTTTGCAGATCAACAACCCATACTGGTAGTTTTCCTTTGAATTCCAAATTTATTGATCTCTTTTAAAAAGTAAAAACATTATTCTTTTTGTGCAGAGTGTTCTATGTTTCTTTCTTCTCCTTCATTGAATCCCCAAGACACTAAAAATGCACCTCACACACACATAAGCTTTGGCTTTACTTAATTAGGCTCTTTAGAAATTTAGGAATTTTCTGTGTATGCAATAAGCCTCTGACATCTACATAGGTATTGCCTTAAACTACAGGGATACCTCGATAATTGTAGAGATTTTAGATTATTTCTGGAGTCTCAATTCTCCTCCTGAATGCAGCCTAAGTTCATTTAAGCTGGAGGACTATGAAGAGGACTACTAGATGGACATTTAGCAGCCATGGATTTATACATTGTGATTGGGGATAAGAACTGATATTTTAGGACATTTAGTATTCCTTTAAGTGTCAGACACCATTGGTTGTAAGATGTACCATTATTGATATTTAAGAACCACTAATGAAGGGGAAACTGCGTCCAGTTAAACTGTGGCCCATCGTGCATCATCAGACACATCCAGATTCCAGAGATGTTACGATGTGGGCAAATGTGTCTTAGCATCAATGGATTACAGTAATTGAAGGAATATAAAAATGATCTGTCAGAAATCAGGCCATTTCTCCTGAAATATTGCTGTTTTATTAAGTTTTAAGTTTTCTTGTGTTTTGATGCAAGTAGCATTAAATAAGGGATAGTTTTTAAGTGCTTGGGGATCTGAAGTGAGGCTGAAGAAACCGGTGATTTGTGCAGGTGTCCAGGGACTGTTGGGACCATAAAATGTAATTTTTATGGGTTTTTTTTACTTCTAACTTTGGGATATTTACTTTTTGGCATCTATTCTGACAAGGGTACTAAGAAGCTTCAATCCTAATCCACATGCTTTGACTATTCTGGCCACCTGTCTGAAGTGGAATCCAGTCCTTTTATTAACTAAATCATTCTCTAAGTCAGTAATCTTTTTGGTACATGGACCTCCTGGCTAACCAGTTGAAAGTTAGAGACTTGTGCTCATACCTGAAATACTTGCATGTGATGTCTGGGATTCAAGTATTTGGTGAAGCCCAAAAATGTGTTTACCCAAGGAGTCTAAGCACATCCTTGAACACTTGGTTAAGAAGTCCTGTTATACATTATACTGAGCAAAATAAATAAATCAGTAAAAACTAAGAACTATATGATTCCATACATAGGTGGGACATAAAAATGAGACTTAGAGACATGGACAAGAGTGTGGGGGTTACGGGGTGGGGGGGGGGGGAGAGGGAGGGGGTTGGAAGAGGGGAGGGGCACAAGAAAACCAGTTAGAAGGTGATGGAAGACAATTAGACTTTGGGTGATGGGAATGCAGCATAATCAAATGTCAAAATAACCTGGAGATGTTTTCTCTGAACATATGTACCCTGATTTATCAATGTCACCCCATTAAAATTAATTAAAAATAAAAATAAATTTAAAAAAGGAAGTCCTGTTATAACACAATTATTGTGCAGAAAATACTATTTTAGTTAAACTGTTTGTTAGAGGAAATAACTGGATAATGGTGCACATGCCGTGTAATTGCCCTGTTCTTCACAGTATTTTTCAGTAGTATTTCTTTGCTTCAGTGAGTGTGGATGATCCTTAACTTGTTCACTTGATGAAGACCCTGACAACCAAACCTTGAGAAAAGAGTATGAAAAAACCTTTAAAAAATACCAGGGGCTTGTGGTAAAACAGGAACAGCTTTTACGAGGTATGACTTCTTAAACACTGAGAAAAACAATAAAGTGTTTACTCTATACTTAGTTTGTTCCATTTTTTGTCAAACCAGTAAAGCTAATACCAGAATAACAGAGTTTTATAAATTCTTTTATCTTTACCATGGGTAATAATATTTAAAATTTTCTCTATTATTTTCCACCAAAAGGCCCACTCAGTGTTGAAATGTATACATACTTATTTATTTACTCTTAGATAATTTTTAATCCATTGTTTGACCTTTCCAATAATAAGAATCTTTTCTCTCAAACCCTAATATACTTCTGTAGTGAATTACTTTGTTGCTCATATAAAATATTGATGTAAAATTTTTCAAAATATTTATCCTGTTTAATAAATAGTCTTCTTTGGAGGGTTTATTGAGAGATTTACACATTCACCAGTTTGGTATCTCATTGATACGATGCACAACCTTATGAAGGTGAGTGAGAATGATCTGGAGCTTTCAAAGGTACTTTCAGTTTCTGCTTTGTAGCTGACTATTGATTTTTTCAGCTTTATTGAGAATGATTGACATATAACAGTATAAATTTAAGGTATCAATGGGATGATTTGCTACAAGTGCTTATTGCAAAATGTTTATCACAGATGGTTAGTTAACATATGCTTTACCTCAGGTAATTACCATTTGGTTGTTATTGTTATGGTGAGAACATTTCCATTCTCTCATAGCAACATTTAACTATACAGTACAGTACTGTTAACTAGTCGCCGTGCAGTACCTTAGACCCCTGGAATTTATTCATCTTATAACTGCATCTTTGTAATTTGACCAGTGTCTCCCCGTTTTCCCCACAACTCAGCCTCTGGTAACCATCAATCTACTCGCTGTTTCTGTGAATTCAACTATTTTAGATGCTGCATACACATGAGAACTTATAATATTTATCTTTCTCTTCTGACTTAATTTCACTTTGCATAATGTCAGCAAGGTCCATCTGTGTTGTCACAAATGGCAGAATATCCTTCATTCTTTATAGATGAATAATAATAGTCCATTGCGTGTGTGCACATATGTGTGTGTATGATGGTTATCAAAGAGGAAGAGGGTTATTAGCCAATGTCACCCCAATAAGTTTAATAAAAAATAAAACCAACGACAAGATGTAAGATATAAACCCAAATGTGTAAGTGAACTAAATACAATTTGGATGCCACTTTAAGAAAATAATGGGTTACTATTTATGTATCATCTAGTATAGTTCCTGGCATACAGCAAGTACTTAATTAGTGTGGATTTGCCTTCCACCTCAAATATTTGTTAAATAAATTTAATTTAATATTTATGTATATATGTATATATTTCTTCTATTCATAAGGGGTTAGAGGTGACTTGTAAGAATACATGAAATGAAATAGTAAAATAATGAATAGAATCAAGACCGTAGGAGAGCAAAAAGATTATGTTGATCATACTAGTCTACATGATTCTGACTGAAACCTTTCATCTTAACTTTGAAGCTTTATGTTAGTAAAGGCAAAATGGAAATCATTATTTGTTACATAATTCTCACCATCAAAAGGGAACAATTACACAAGTATGAGAACCTAATTATTTTTATTACAGGTATCCAAAAGAACTTTTACTTAGAACTAACTAGTAGACAGTGACCTTAACTTTGTATAGTGTAACAATTATATTACTGAATTTCATATGATTATTTCTTGTAGTGACTGTGAGAAGATCAGCTTGAAAGTGAAAAGTGTTTTAGTATCCTTAGATTTAGCTCCAGCTGTACAATACAGTTTAGATTGTAGCTTTTTTTTTTTTTTAAGCCAGAGACCAGAAGGGAGAGAGATGAGAAGCATCAACTTGTAGTTGTGGCGGGGAGGGGGGGGGGGCTTCAGCTGAGCCAGAGATCCCTTGCTCAAGCCAGTGACCTTGGGCTCAAGCCAGCGACCTTGGCCTTCAAGCCAGCGACCTTTGGTCTCAAACCAGTGACTATGGGGTCATGTCTATGACCGGCAACCCTGAGCCCAAGCTGGTAAGCCTACACTCAAGCCGAACGAGCCTGCGCTCAAACCAGCAACCTTAAGATTTCAAACCTGGGTCCTCAGGTCAATGCTCTATCTACTGTGCCACTACCTGGTCATGCTGTAGCTCTTTTTAATGTAGCAATCCATAGTTGTCGAAGTTTTACTTTGTTTTCTACATGTATAGAATTGTTTTCCCCATCTGCCTATTTTACTATTTGCTAACATACACATTTAATTGCCATTTTATTACTATTAATCTAAGCTCCGAGAGGGTAAGAATCATCATTGTCTTATTTCACTTATTGTGTCCTGAATATCATAAGGATGTTATTATGTGTATATGTTTTATATAACATATCACTCAATAGTAGTAAATGTTTTCTAATGAATAAATTAATAACTAAATTTTTTTAAATAATTATTTTCTTTTAAGAATTATGTCTGTTACTTTGGTGAGTAAAAATGATTTATTAAATTATTAATTCACTATGCCGATCTTTTAATTCTCATCTGTTTTACTTTTCTAGTTGCTCTTTATTTGCTTTTGAATCTTGCTGAGGACACACGTACAGAACTGAAGATGAGGAACAAGAACATAGTTCACATGCTGGTGAAGGCTCTTGACCGGGACAACTTTGAGCTGCTTATTCTAGTTGTGTCATTCTTGAAGAAACTCAGCATTTTTATGGAGAATAAAAATGATATGGTAACTTACATTGAAATAGTTTATATTTGTCATTTTCAAGTTGGAATATTTTGATAAAAAGTAATGACATTACTCCCCTACTGAGATAATTCTGAATGAAAATTTTACAATAGCAATAACTCCCTTAAATGGCTTTATTAGGAAATATCATATTTCATCGTCCTTAGTACTCCAGATAATTGAAGCTGATCGAAAAAGATAAAAATCTTTTTCTAATACTATTTTCATATTAGACATAATATACAGAAAATAATTTAAACTTAAGATTGTGCTTCAGAGTCATCTGGCCTGATATTACATTCCCTTCAAGTATTTTTCCCTCCTGCATTTCTGATTATCTGTGTGTGGAATTTCAGGGTAGCCCCATCTCTTCTTTCTCTCCTCCCGTTCCCGCTGGTGGACACAGGCTATGGATTCTGCTTCTCAGGTCTCCCTGCTTCCCCTCCCCACGTCGCCGCTGTCGGGCCCTCAGAGCATGCTCCTTCCTCCCACCCTCTTCACGTCTTGTAGGAACTCCGGCAGGAGGCTGCGACTTGCGGTCTTACATTGTGTTGATGCAGTGATCCTGCAGACACTTGCGTTAGTTGTATACTATTTCCCATTCTGAAAAATATACATAATACAGAAATATATAAAGATAGAATAAAAATGACCTGCCTTTTCCATGTCATTAAAAAGTCTTAGTTAGAACAATGTTATATTAAACAGATTACATGATGACCTTACCTAGTTTTCAAATATTTAAATTGTTTAGCAATTATCAATAACACTTGAGTGGACACATTTATACGTGTATCTTTGCCTATATTTCTAGTTATTTTCTAGTTATTCCTAGAAATGCAATTACTGGCTCATTGGTCTTAACTCCACTGAGGACCATTTTAGAACTATGTGCTGATACAGGTCATTATTTCACTGTGTGTTATTGATACAAATGGATTTTCCTTCAGATAGTCTAAACAGACAGTATTTCTTTCTACTCTTTCTGCTTTAAAATTAAATGAAATAGAAAGTAGCTTATGTTTATTAAATGACACAGTATGCTCTTTGAAAACCTAAGACCGATTTATCAGCTTTAATAAATGCCTTCAATTCTGATACTTAAAATACATGACATTTTATTTTACCCACAGATGTTTAGTATCTGTCATATTTATCATTAGTATGTAATTATTGGTGATCACTGTATGCTGATACCGTTTTAAGATTAAGCTTACTTGAGATTAAGTAAGTAACTTAAGTTACTAATCAAAAATTTTTTTTTTTAATTTAGTTATCAAATTTAGGAAGAATATGATGACATGGTGATATATAAACTCCTGATAATTAGAATGTGGCTAACTAGTTTCTTCCCCTTGCTTTAAGTATAGCCTTCCATTTATGTATTTAGATTAAGTTCACCTTTAGTAGTATGTTGTTTGTTCACAAAATTTAAACTGATTTATCATCAGCTTGTGTCTACTATGTATTAATTAGATTTGAATTTAATACACTTATATTTATGCTATCAAAATTATCTCAATATTATTAAAATTATTTTCTGGTAAGATTATAGATTCAGAATATAAATTGTCTCATCAAACCTCATTTTTTATTAAGGAGGAAAAATGGAGGTTCAGAAAGGTAATTCATGCATAAAAACGATAAACTGTATTTTTACTGTAGATGGTATGCCTTCATCTTTTATTGTGGAAGAAATGCATTTTATGTAAGGATGTATAGAGTCAGAATTCTTAACTTCTGAGTGGGCCTCACATCCATGTTTAGATGTAGGGAATTACCTCCTAATTTTGCAGCTGAAGTAGCAGAAAATCAGAGAGGTTAACAATTTGCTCAAAGAAAGCTCTCTAGGTATTAAGCTTCCTACTTCCTTTCTCTGCTTCCAGGGCAAAAAATTTTTCTTTATTTTATATTGTTTGTTAAAAAGAACATTTTTAGCAAGATTAAATATAAGCAATGTTTAAATGGCTGCCAGAAACACTAAGGAATTACTTAAAGGCTGAAATAAATTTACTGGTATATTGTTAATAAGTTGACACTTTACATAGAATGTTTAATAAAAGTATTAATTAACTACACACCCATTTTATAGATATAGAATTGAGAGAGCATTGCATGTTGAGACAATAGCTAAGTTTTGCCTTTGGGATTGGGCTTTTATAAACGCAAGAGCCATGATTACAAGGCTGTGTCTAGTGGTTAACTATAATTGTACTACCTGACAATTTTACATTTTATTCTCTGCAGTGGAAATACAAATTAATTAAAAAACAACTCTCCAGGTTACTTTATTATTAACTTTTTTATAACACCAGTATGTACTGTTGCTTTTTCAAAAGAAAAATATTACTTAATATAATTAGTAACAGATGAAGCCTGTGGCAATTTTATTTAAAAGGGGTGGCGGGGTGGGATAGCTGATCTATTTGTGAGGTTGTGTTATTTATTTAAATAATGTGTTCATTTTACTGTTGATGTGAACTAACCCTGACCTTGCTTTTTAGAGTTATATATTTTAAAGGAAATTTAGTTTACTTAAAAAAAATATTTTAATTACTAATATAAATTGAGTTTTTATATTTTATAATATTAATACAGTATAACAAAAAGGTAATATGTCAGATTACAATATGATTTTAAGAGTAATAACAGGATATACATTCTTTGGGTTGCTTATTTTCTTATTAAATCTTGAGAGTTTTTATATTTTGAATATTTATCAGTTGTAGGTTTTGCAGATATTTTCTTCTTTGTAGTTTGTCTTTTCATTCTCCTATGAAGAGAGCAGAAGGTTTTAATTGTTTTGAAGTCTGGTATATCAAAGAATTTTTTAATGGGTTGTATTTAACAAACCTTTACCTAACTTAGGTTTCAAAGATTTCTTTGTATGTTCTCTTCAAGCAGTTTGATGGGGTTTGGATTGTTCTCTTGTTTAGTCTGTGATCCGTCCATTTTTAGTTAATTTTGCATATAATGCAAGGTAATCATTGAGTCATGTTTTGAGATGAATATCCAGTTGTTTCAGCACCATTTCTTGAAAACACTATTCTGTCTCCACTGAATTGCCTTTATATTATATTGAAATTGCCTTTGTATCGGTGTTGAGAATCAATTGGCTATATGTGTGGTTCTATTTTTGGACTCTGTTCTATTCCATTAATCCATGTGTCTGTGCTTTCACCAGCACATCCTTATCTTGATTACTATAGCTTTATCGTAAGTTTTGAAATCAGGTAGAATAAGGCTTCAAATGTTGTTACTCCTTTTTTAAAAAAAAAGGATTCTAGCTATTTCAGATTCTTTACTTTTCCATACCCATTTAGAATCAACCAGTCTATTTCTTAAAAAAAAAAAAAAAATTCCTAAAATTTTTATTGGGATTGCATTGAGTCTATTGACAGTATTCAGCATATTAACCATATTGGATTTTGGCAATCCATGAACATGGTACAGCTCTCCATTTGTTTAGGTTTTCCTTGATTTCTTCCATTATTTTAGTTTTTAGCATATATATTTTCATACTTTGTTAGATCTATGCCTAAAGATTTTTAGCATTATAAGTTGTAGTTTTTATAAAAGAAATTGTTAATTTGCCATTGTTCATTTTTTTATTGAAGTATAACTGATATATAATATCCTACTTATTTTGGGTGTACATCATAGAAGTTCAATATTTATATACATTACAAAATGATCACCACTTTAAGTGAGGTTAGCATCTGTTGTGATTGATAGGCTATAGAAATACAGTTGATTTTTGTGTATTGACTCTGTGCCCTTGCTAAATTCACTTTTTAGTTGTAGTGGCTCTTTGTAGGTTCTTGGGGATATTCTAAGTAGAAAATTATGTTCTTTATAAATAGAAAGTTCTATTTGTTTCATTCTTATTTCCATACCTTTTTTCCCCCTTGTTGTACTGGAGAGGGGCTCTTTAGTATGATATTAAAAAGGAATTCTGTGAGTGGGCTTTCTGGCCTTGTTACTGATCTTAGGAGAAAAGCAGTACCTTTTACTACTAAGTATGTATAATGTTATCTAGGTTTTTTTGTAGATACTCTATCAGTTTAAGTTCTGTTCTGTTTCTGTTTGTTGAGACTTTTCATTATGAATGATGTTGGCATTTGTCAAATGCCTTTTCTGCATTGATTAAAATGTTCATATGGTTTTTCTTCTTTAGACTGTTGATATAGAGAATTGCACTGATTGACTTTCACATGCTGAACCAGTCACAATCAGGGGATATACACCACTTGATCATAATACATAGTGTTTTCATATATTGCTATATTTGATTAGGTAATACATTGTGAAGGACTTTGTATCTATGTTTATGAGGGATTACTAGCTTATACTTTTCTTTCTTATGTCTTGATCTGGTTTTGCTGTTAGGGTAACTGTGGCCTCAGAATAAGTTGGGAAGCATTTTCTGTTCAATTTTTCTGGAAGGGTTTGTTTAGAATTAGTATTATTTCTACTTAAATGTTTAACAGAATTCACCAGTGAAAAAATCATCTGAGGCCTGGAGTTTTCTTTCTCTGAATTTCTTTAATACTTATAAGACTATTTAGGTTACCTATTTCTGTTTGAGTGGTAGCTTTGTAGTTTGTATTTTTCAAGGAATTTATTCATTTTATCTATATTATAAAATGTATGAGCATAAAATTTTTCAAACTTTGGGGCCCTAGCTGATTGGCTCAGTCAGGTAAGAGCATCATCCTGAAATGACAAGGTTGTGGGTTCGATCCTTGGTCAGGGAACACACAGGAAGCAACCAAAGAATTCACGACCAAGTGGAACAACAAATGAATGCTTCCCTTCCTCTCTCTGTCTCTCTAAAAATTGATAAAAATTAAGCCCTAGCAGTTAGCTTGGTTGGAGCATCCATTGTCTTGGAGCATGGAGGTTGATTACCCGGTCAGGGCACATACAGGAACAGTTTGGTGTTCCTGTCTCTCTCCCTGCCTCTCTAAAAAGGAAAATTTTTTTTCAAATTTTTTCTTATGTCATTAAAATCCAAAGGTCTGAAGTGGTTTTCCCTGTTTCATTAGTGGTACTGGTAATTTGTTCTCTCTCTTTTAAAATAATTTAGTGGGGCGCCCTGGCCGGTTGGCTCAGCGGTAGAGCGTCGGCCTAGCGTGCGGAGGACCCGGGTTCGATTCCCGGCCAGGGCACACAGGAGAAGCGCCCATTTGCTTCTCCACCCCTCCGCCGCACTTTCCCTCTCTGTCTCTCTCTTCCCCTCCCGCACCCAAGGCTCCATTGGAGCAAAGATGGCCCAGGCGCTGGGGATGGCTCTGTGGCCTCTGCCCCAGGCGCTAGAGTGGCTCTGGTCGCAACATGGCGACGCCCAGGATGGGCAGAGCATCGCCCCCTGGTGGGCAGAGCGTCGCCCCTGGTGGGCGTGCCGGGTGGATCCCGGTCGGGCGCATGCGGGAGTCTGTCTGACTGTCTCTCCCTGTTTCCAGCTTCAGAAAAAATGGAAAAAAAAAAAAAAAAAAAGAAAAAAAAATAGTTTAGTGGGGCCTGACCAGGCGGTGGCGCAGTGGATAGAGCATCGGACTGGGATGCAGAAGACCCAGGTTTGAGACCCCGAGGTCGCCAGCTTGAGCGAGGGCTCATCTGGTTTGAGCAAAAGCTCACCAGCTTGAGCCCAACGTCCCTGGCTCGAGCAAGGGGTTACTTGGTCTGCTGAAGGCGCGCAGTCAAGGCACATAAAAAATAAAATAATAAAATAAATAAAATAGTTTAGTGCAGTGGTTCTCAACCTTTCTAATGCCGTGACCCCGCAATACAGTTCCTCATGTTGCAGTGACCCCAAACCAAAAAATAATTTTGGTGGCTACTTCATAACTGTAATTTTGCTACAGTTATGATTCGGAATGTAAATACCTGATATGCATTATGTATTTTCCGATGGCTTTAGGCGACCCCACCGGGGTTGCGACCCACAGGTTGAGAACCACTGGTTTAGTGGGTTATCAGTATTGTTGATATTTTTGGAGAACCAGCTTTTGATTTCATGTTTGATTTTTGGAAGATATTTTCAGTGAGTACAGAATTCTAGCTTGATATTCCTCAGATAACTTCTGTTCATCTGGGAGATTATTTTTACTCAGGGAAGCCTTCCTTGACAACTCCTCACACTGAGATTATATCACATTCAGTCTTTATATTTTTTCATGGTACTCTGTTTTTATCTCACATATACTAGTTATACAATTAAAGTTAAATAACTATATAATTGTGGTTGCTGGGGTTTTTTTTAACTGTATTTCATTCCCTCTAATACAGGGGTCCCCAAACTTTTTACACAGGGGGCCAGCTCACTGTCCCTCAGACTATTGGAGGGCCGGACTATAAAAATAACTATGAACAAATACCTGTGTACACTGCACATATCTTATTTTAAAGTAAAAAAACAAAACGGGAACAAATACAATATTTAAAATAAAGAACAAGTAAATTTAAATCAACAAACTGACCAGTATTTCAATGGGAACTATGGGCCTGCTTTTGGCTAATGAGATGGTCAATGTGCTCCTCTCACTGACCACCAGTGAAAGAGGTGCCCCTTCCAGAAGTGCGGCGGGACCGGATAAATGGCTTCAGGGGGCTGCATGTGGCCCACGGGCAGTAGTTTGGGGACTCCTGCTCTAGTATATAAGCTCCATGAAGTCAGGAACCATTTTTTTCTGGTTCACCATTATATATCCAGGGCTTAGTTAAGAAGTATTTTTGAATGAATAAATAAGTTAATCTATAAAAGAATTTATTCACTGTAATAATGAATCTAGTGACAGAGCCACAGTTTTGTATCGATGTGACAAATATCTGTCACTGGCCTTGGCAGAAATTATTGTAGGAAGTTAACAAACAAATGATTCACTCAACTTGTTGCTCAGACTAAACTAGGAGAAAGGGAAATTCAAATTAGAGAGTCCTTGTAGATAAACTTGTACTTTGTAATGAAGAGCTCTCAGATAAAACAGCAGTGTGGGCATGGAGAATAGATAGAGGTCTGAAGGTAAAATTGTTGTTTGGTCAATTTAGCATTTAAAAATTTTATGACTACTCTCTTGTATGGAATGAAAAGATAAAAGTATATCTGTAGCTCAGTTATTAATACAATATCTACAAGGTCAATGAATGATGGCAATAAAGACATGGAAAAGGTGGTGTAAATAAATGCTTTTTTTTTTTTTAAGCAAGAGAGAGTCAGGGACAGACAGACGGAAGGGAGAGAGATAAGAGACATCAGCTCATAGTTGATAGTTGCATGCCTTAGTTCCTTGGTCGGAAAACTCATTAGTCAACAGAGCCAAATTAGTTCAATGATTGAAATTTCTTTTGAGAGCCACATTTTTTAAACTTAAACTATAGTGTGTCCATAAAGTCATGGTGCACTTTTGACCGGTCACAGGAAAGCAACAAAAGACAATAGAAATGTGAAATCTGCACCAAATAAAAAGAAAACTCTCCCAGTTTCATACCTATTCAGTGCAGTTCGATGTGGTCTCACACATAGATTTTTTAGGGCTCCTTAGGTAGCTATCCCATATAGCCTCTACAGACTTGTCACTGATGGCCTACCAGAACGGGGTTTCTCCAACAAACTGCCAGTTTCCTTCAACTGCTTATCCCACTGAGTAATGTTATTCCTATGTAGTGGCACTTCATTATAAACATGCCGATATTCACGTTGCACTTTGGTCACGAATTCGAATTTAGCGAGCCAGAACACACTGAACATTCCTTTGTACCGTCCACATCTCGACTGGCATGGCCGTGGGCTACTCTGCTGTATACACGGTGTTATGTCATCATCTGCACATGCGCACATGCTGCCACATCATCCTACAGAAACTGGGAAGGTTTTCCTTTTATTTGGTGCAGATTTCACATTTCTATTGTCTTTTGTTGCTTTCCTGTGACCGGTCAAAAGTGCACCATGACTTTACGGACACATTGTATATAGGTAGGTACATTTCTTATAGAGATAGCACGTGGTATTTTGTGGAAGAGCCATACTCAAGGGGCCAAAGAGCTGCATGTGGCTCGCGAGCCACAGTTTGCCGACCACTGCCGTAGATATTCGATGATTGCTTTCTCATATGTGCCTTGACCAGGAGGCTCCAGCTGTGCCAGTGACTCCTTGCTCAAGGCAGTGAGCTTGGACTCGAGCCAGAGACCTTTGGGCTCAAGCCAGCAACCATGGGGTCATGTCTCTGATCCCATACTCAAGCCAGTAACCCTGTGCTCAAGCTGGTGAATCCATGCTCAAGCCAGTGACTCCAGGGTAGTTGTATAGAATTTCTCTCCTTCTCAGCCATTGCTTTGTAACAAAGATATATTTTTATAACCAAAGTTTTCTGATTGCTACCTTAAGAAATGTGAGTACTAGGGTTATTTTACCAAATAAGTTCTGTTCTCCATGATTTCACACTCTAAAACAAGCTCTCTTGAAACAATTTTATAATCTTGTAGAGTTGTGGAGTCAACGAACATTTTCTGTAAACAGCCAGGTAGTCAATATTTTAGGCTCTGCGGCTCATACGATCTGTCACAAATACTCAGCTGCTGTCGCAACATGATGGCAGCCCCAGCAGTCTAAACAGATAAGCATGTCTCTGTTTCTGTTACATTTTATTTATGGAAACTGCAACTTGAGTTTCAAATAATTTTTACGTATCATGAAATATTCTCAGTTTTTTCAGCCATTTAAAAATGTAAAAGTCAAAAATTATCTTAAGCTCTTAGGCTTTATAAATGAGATGTGAGGCTAGATTAGACCTACTCGCCAGTTTTCTGATCCTTGTCCTGGAGTTTCAACTATTACTCATAGCCCAGGCTCTCTCCTGAGTTTTATAAGATTTCCCAAGATCCACGGAATAGTGCATTAAATTAAACATGACAATTAAAATCAGTTTTGTCCTCCTCCTCCTCATACACCTGTTTTCAACTTACAGAGTCTAGTTAATGGCTCCTACATCTGCCTTGTTGAGTGTGTGGAAAAGGGGCCTGAGACTGCCCTCCTTAGGTTGGCCTTCTCACGAGGTTGGCCCCTGACTGGTACTTCGGAACTTGGATTTCTGGAGTGTTTCCATTTTTCCATACCTCCTAAAGCTGGTTATTGTGCATGAACTGTTTGCACAGCAATGAGGTTTATGCTTAAGCACCTGCTTTCCTTCTGGGGGTCTGGAATTTTGGTTGGTGCGAGGCAGAGGGTTCCTGTGTGACCTGCCCCCAGTCTGAGCCGTGGGCACAGAGTCTCGGTCTCACGTCAGCACTGGAGTGCGTCTGTAGTCCTCTGTCGGGAGCAGGTTCTGGGGAGCTTACAGCTGGTTTCCTCTGGACTGGGCCTCCAGGTGCCTTTTCCTTTTTCTGATTCTACTTTGCACCCTTTTATTGTAATAAATCATCGTCATGAGTCTGGCTATATGCTGAGTCCTGTGACTCCTCCTGGCAAACAGCTGAACCCGAGGGACCCTCAGCACATTGGCCAAGCCACCATCCTGAAAGTCGCCTTCAGCTTCCTCATTTCTCATTCACATGTGACTACAGCTTACACAACTCTCAAATTATTCTTTCCTCTTCAATCTTTCTGTTCTTCCTTTGATTCAAACCCTAATCGCAATGCAGTATATTCTTCAGTGCTTACCTTCAATCTCTGCATATAGAGTACCCCTTATGCATTTCTGTCTTTTTGTGTGTTTATATATGTATATAATATATGTATATATGTAGTGATATATTTATATTACTAGTCTGACCATATCACCCTTCGAACTTAAAATCATTCCAGGAACTCTACTGCCTTTAGAAAAATACTAGATTCTTAACAGAGCAGTAAAAGCTTTCTGTGATCTGTCCAGTATCAGTCCTTGGGGGCCCCTGCCACTCCCCAGCATGTACTTCATACCGTGGCCATACCAAAGCACAGCAGTCTCCAGATAAATTCTTTTATGCCCAAGTGCCTGTCTACTGGCTTTCTCTCTCTCTCTCTCTCTCTCTCTCTCTCTCTCTCTTTTTTTTTTGTATTTGTCTGAAGCTGGAAACGGGGAGGCAGTCAGACAGACTCCGGCATGCACCCGACCAGGATCCATCCGGCACGCCCACCAGGGGACGATGCTCTGCCCATTCGGGGCGTCGCTCTGTCGTGACCAGAGCCACTCTAGCACCTGGGGCAGAGGCCAAGGAGCCATCCCCAGCGCCCGGGCCATCTTTTGCTCCAATGGAGCCTTGACTGCGGGAGGGGAAGAGAGAGACAGAGAGGAAGGAGAGGGGGAGGGATGGAGAAGCAGATGGGCGCCTCTCCTGTGTGCCCTGGCCAGGAATCGAACCCAGGACTTCCGCACGCCAGGCCAACGCTCTACCACTGAGCCAACCGGCCAGGGCCTCTTTTTCTCTCTCTTAATCAGCAAATTACTACACATTTGAAAGAACTTTGTTTCTAATCTGAAGTCTTTTCTGTTCTTCTAAGTAGCTTAGCGTGTCCTTCCTTCCGTGTTGCTTCCAGAGCACTCGGTGTGTTCCATTTATATCGCATTGTGTTTTGCCTGCTCTCTTTTCAGACTGGAATCCTTGAGAGCCAAGACCACCTCTTGTTTGCTCTAGCACAGGGCCGGCACCTAGGAGAGGGTGCTCAGTGTTTATCTTCAAGGCCTAGTGCTGTTTGTCCTCCAGCTGATGCTGTTATGTGAGGGAACAGAGATGTGATACGGGAATATGTATTCCTCCTCAGAAGTTTGATTTCAAAGAAGTGTGTAGATTAAAATGAGTATACAGATTAACATAATTATTTAGGGTGCAATGAAAAAATAATTATTTGTAATCTTTTTTGTCTTATTGTGCCACAGAACCTCACTGCACTTGTATTATTATTTTACATAGGTGGAAATGGATATTGTTGAAAAACTGGTAAAAATGGTACCTTGTGAGCATGATGATCTGCTGAACATCACCCTCCGACTTTTACTAAACCTGTCCTTTGACACAGGTCTGAGGAATAAGATGGTACAAGTTGGACTGCTTCCCAAACTCACTGCACTCCTAGGTATGCTTTATTAAAAATTAATGATAATGTTGCTTAGAATTTTCACCATCACTGGAAAATTGAGCTGTGTGTTGAAAAGTGAGCTGAACAAAAATTATTCTGTGTGTTCTTTAATTGGAAACTTAAAAATAACTGGATGAATGATAAATGACACGTGCCAGGATTCCCATGGTGCCGTAGAATGCTCTGGAACAGAAATTGTTTACTCTGACTTCACTTACTCATGTGAAAGTGAGGCCAGAGTGAAACTGTCAGTTACTACTGGGAGGGGGGCAAGAGGGATAATTATTTTCTCTTTAACATTTTTTTAAAAAAGCAGATATCATTTAAGTTCTTACATACCGCCATATTTTTAAAATACTCCGGATAACTACACAAATTTGGTGAGCCTCCTTGTCATTAAGGAGAAAAGGGCTTTTTTATATAGCATGAGTTAGAAAATATTGCATTGGGGGATTTAGTTTATAATGCATTCTTTTCTTTTAGCTGTTAGCAAGACATATATACCAAGGCTGGAGTCAAGTGCTAATCTACAGTGCCGTCACATACTGCTGCTTCAGAGTAGGATACGCTCTTGATCTGTTCATTGCCTCTCTTTATAGGCACCTGCTACCCCCCAGCACATACTTCATACTGTGTCCAGGCCAAGCCCCTCACCGCTCCCTAAACAAGCTCTTTTTATGGTTCAGTGCCTGTTCATGCGCTTTCTCCTTCTACCAGGAATGCCATTTCCTTTATTAGCCAGAAAGAAAACTCTTAGTTCTCTTTGAAGGCTCTGTTTTTTTGTTTCAGTACTGCAGTTTCATTCTTGTTTTGTAGTGTTCTCCACCTAGTCAAATATTTCGTAACAGTTCCCAGTCGTTTAAAAGTAAGTTTATTCTTTGCTACCTAGTATCTATGAATCCAGTCTCTCACTGACATCATTATTATTTTCTTTGTAATACTAGTATTAACATTTATTGAACTTTTACTGTGCCAGTCATTTAACTCAGTGCTTTAGTTGCATTTGCTGATGGAATGCCCATCTGAGGTCTATACTCAGGATTACATAGCTGATAAAAAGTAGAGCTCAAATTCAAACTCAGAGCTATCTGCTGCCAACGTTGGATTTATTAACTACTGCAGTAAACTACTATGATTAAGTAGACTAGGCAGGGCTATAATTAAAAAATCAAGTTCTCCAAGTCCCCTTGAAAATAAATTTTAACTTATTTCTTACTCTTTTTCTCAGAATAGGAAAACTTTTTTCCCCCTTAAGTGAGAAGCAGGGAGTCAGAGAGACAGACTCCCACATGCACCCCCACTGAGATCCACCCGGAAAATCCCCTACAGGGAGATGCTCTGCCCATCTGGGGCCGTTCGTTGCTCCATTGTTTGGCAACCAAGCTATTTTAGCTGCTGAGGCAAGGCCATGGAGCCATCCTCAGCACCCAAGGCCAACTTCCTCCAATCGAGCCATGGCTGCAGGAGGGGAAGAGAAAGAGAGAAGGGGGACAGGGAGGGGTAGAGAAGCAGATGGGCGCTTCTCATGTGTGCCCTGACCAGAAATTGAACCCAGGGCATCCACATGCCAGGCCAATGCTCTACCACTGATCCAACCAGCCAGGGCAGAATAGGAAAACTTTTAGTCTGTTAGTCCAAGAATATTTGGTTAATTGCACAGGACTTTTATTATACGTTTTAGAAGAAACTCTTTTGAGGAATACTCTCAAAAATTGCTTTAGGGGAACTAAAGCAAATGCAAACATTTAGTGAAGAAGCAAAAAAACTTTAAAAGTAAAATTTATGTGTCTGAATTTAATATGTGACTCTCCATTTATCATAAATCTAGCAGAATTATATATCAAATATTAGGTCAGATTCTTAGTGTATGAAGATGAAAAAATTACAGTCCTTGTCCTGAAGGAATTCATAGTCTTATTTGGTTTGTTCAGTGTCCAGTCACCTACTTTTATAAAATACAAATTAAGAGATTTGGGGGAAATTACAGGTTGCTCATTTCATATTTTGTTAACAAATATCCTTCTCTTTTGTTGCTCACAAGTCATTCTAACTTAGGCAGTTTTTTTTTTTTAAGTTCCTATCTTTTGCTTAATAACCTGCTTCAGTTCTTCCCTTTCATTGCGCCCACAAGCCATGACCGCCTGAGCAGAGGGTCTGTCCTGGTCTTCCTGGTCTTCCTGGTCTTCCTGGCCGAGGGGCGGGAGGCATTGTCCACAGTGAGGGGGGCTTAGTGTAGACTGGAGGACAGTGCCTTGGCTTCTGTGAAGGCCTTCCTGCTGTCCACAAGTCAGTTCACATTCATTTCATTTCATTATTCTCATGGCACTATTGTTTTGTACTCTTTTTTATTTAAATTACAGGTTTTAATAACCTCCTGTAGGTACTTGATAAGGTGAGCCTGTGGAAAAAAGTGTTCTAGTTTCCAAGTACTGATTCAGTGTGAACTTTTGGAACATAACCATGTTGTAAACTTTATTTTATCATGTCCCTAAAATGGTCCTTTTATCCATCGCTTTCCAGGAAAAATCTATCTATTAAATGTATTAGAAAGATAAGACTCTGATTATTATCCCTAAGATGTCAGTAGCCTGAACAACGACAGTGGTTTATTTCTTACTTGTACATACTATGTCCCTTACAAGTGAGTAGAAAGTGTTGGTCCATGTTAGCATCAGTCCAGGACAAAGGCTGGTAGAGCAAGAAAATGGAGAACTGCATATTTCTCTTACAGGTTCCCACTTAAAGTGATCAATATTGTTTTCATTTGCATTTCCATTGGTGAAAACAAGTCACATGTCCATGCCTTACTTTAAGGGGATAGGCAAATGCTTGGAAGGTTTTGAGTTGGAACATTGGTGAGCAAACTGCCTGTTGATCCTGACAGGCTTTTTTCAATTTTTCTGAATTTTAACTGGGTTTCCAGAGTTAACTAAAAAGTACACCCTGAGACATTATAGCAAATATTATCATATACCGTATTTCTTGCTCCATAAGACACACAGGCATTTTCCCCTCCACTTTTGGGGGGGGAAAAGTGTGTTTTATGGAGCAAAAAATGTGGTATACTATATCCAGCCACTGTGGTAGCACAGAGCACATTGATTAAAAACTGAAATTATGGAGCCAGTCTCTATGACTATGAATATTGACTTCATCGGTTACTAGCTGTGTGATATTTTGTGCAAATTACTTAACTCATATGTCATTTCTCACATATCCAGTATGTAGATAAAAACTGGTTATATTAATAGGGAAGGGTTAAATGAGATAATGCAGTAGATATTAAGAAGTTATACATATGTGAAATTATAAAAATACATAGACTACAAACAATAGATATCCAGAAATTTTTTTTATGATTGAAAGCTTTAAATTATCTTTCTTTTTTTATAAATAAATTTTTATTAATGTTAATGGGGTGACATCAATAAATCAGGGTGCATATATTCAAAGAAAACATGTCCAGGTTGTCTTGTCATTCAATTCTGTTGCATACCCATCACCCAAAGTCAGATTGTCCTCCGTCACCCTCTATCTAGTTTTCTTTGTGCCCCTCCCCCTCCCGCTTCCTCTCTCCGTCCTTCCCTCCCGCGCCCCCCCCCTCCCCCCCACCCCCAGTAACCACCACACTCTTGTCCATGTCTCTTAGTCTCGTTTTTATGTCCCACCAATGTATGGAATCATGCAGTTCTTGTTTTTTTCTGATTTACTGATTTCACTCCTTATAATGTTACCAAGATCATTTTGTTGTAAATGATCCGATGTCATCATTTCTTATGGCTGAGTAGTATTCCATAGTGTATATGTGCCACATCTTCTTTATCCAGTCTTCTGTTGAAGGGTTTTTTGGTTGGTTTTGTGTCTTGGCCACTGTGAACAATGCTGCAATGAACATGGGGCTGCATGTGTCTTTACATATCAATGTTTCTGAGTTTTTGGGGTATATACCCAGTAGAGGGATTGCTGGGTCATAAGGTAGTTCTATTTTCAGTTTTTTGAGGAACCACCGTACTTTCTTCTATAATGGTTGTACTACTTTACATTCCCACCAACAGTGAATGAGGGTTCCTTTTTCTCCACAGCCTCTCCAACATTTGCTATTACCTGTCTTGTTGATAATAGCTAATCTAACAGGTGTGAGGTGGTATCTCATTGTAGTTTTGTTCTGCATTTCTCTAATAACTAATGAAGATGAGCATCTTTTCACATATCTGTTGGCCATTTGTATTTCTTCCTGGGAGAAGTGTCTGTTCATGTCCTCTTCCCATTTTTTTATTGGATTGCTTGTTTATTTGTTGTTGAGTTTTATGAGTTCTTTGTATATTTTGGATATTAGGCCCTTATCTGAACTGTTGTTTGAAAATATCATTTCTCATTTAGTTGGCTGTTCGTTTATTTTGTTGTCAGTTTCTCTTGCTGAGCAAAAACTTTTTAGTCTGATGTAGTCCCATTCATTTATCTTTGCCTTCACTTCTCTTGCCTTTGGAGTCAAATTCATAAAATGCTCTTTAAAACCCAGGTCCATGAGTTTAGTACCTATGTCTTCTTCTATGTACATTATTGTTTCAGGTCTTATATTTAGATCCTTGATCCATTTTGAATTAATTTTAGTACAGGGGGACAAGCTGTAGTCGAGTTTCATTCTTTTGCATGTGGCTTTCCAGTGTTCCCAGCACCATTTGTTGAAGAGGCTTTCTTTTCTCCATTGTGTGTTGTTGGCCCCTTTATCAAAAATTATTTGACTATATATATGTAGTTTTATTTCTGGACTTTCTATTTTGTTCCATTGGTCTGAGTGTCTATTTTTCTGCCAATACCATGCTGTTTTGATTGTCGTGGCCCTATAATATACTTTGAAGTCAGGTATTGTAATGCCCCCAGCTTCATTCTTTTTCCTTAGGATTGCTTTGGCTATTCGGGGTTTTTTATAGTTCCATATAAATCTGATGATTTATTGTTCCATTTCTTTAAAAAATGTCATAGGAATTTTGATGAGAATTGCATTAAATTTGTAAATTGCTTTGGGTAATATGGCCATTTTGATTATATTTATTCTTCCTATCCAAGAACAAGGAATATTTTTCCATCTCATTGTATCTTTTTCGATTTCCTTTAACAATGCTTTGTAGTTTTCGTTGTATAGGTCCTTTACATTCTTTGTTATGTTTATTCCTAGGTATTTTGGGTTTTTTGTTGCAATCGTGAAGGGGATTATTTTTTTGAGTTTGTTTTCTAATATTTCATTGTTGGCATATAGAAAGGCTATGTTAATTTTGTATCCTGCGACCTTACTGTATTGGTTTATTGTTTCTAGTAATCTTTTTGTGGAGTCTTTGGGGGTTTCGATGTATAGGATCATATCATCTGCAAAAAACGATACCTTTACTTCTTTTCCAATATGGATGTCTTTTATTTATTGTCTGATTGCTCTGGCCAGAACTTCTAGCACCACGTTAAATAAGAGTGGAGAGAGTGGACAACCCTGTCTTGTTCCTGATTTAAGGTGGAAAGTCCTCAGTTTTATGCCATTTAATATGATATTGGCTGATGGTTTATCATATATAGCCTTTATCATGTTGAGATATTTTCCTTCTGTATCCATTTTATTGAGTGTCTTAAACATAAAGTTGTGTTGTATTTTATCGAATGCCTTTTCTGCATCTATTGATAAGATCATGTGGTTTTTGTTCTTTGTTTTGTTGATATGGTATATTACGTTAACTGTTTTATGTATGTTAAACCATCCTTGAGATTCTGAGATGAATCCCATTTGATCATAATGTATTATTTTTTTAATATGTGTTATATTCGATTTGCCAGTATTTTGTTTAGTATTTTAGCATCTGTATTCATTAGAGATATTGGTCTGTAGTTTTCTTTTTTTGTGCCGTCCTTGCCAGGTTTCGGTATGAGGGTAATGTTGGCCTCATAAAATGTGTTTGGAAGTATTGGTTCTTCTTCAATTTTTTGGAAGACTTTGAATAGAATAGGAACCAAGTCTTCTTTGAATGTTTGATAGAATTCACTAGTATAACCATCTGGGCCTGGACTTTTATTTTTGGGGAGGTTTTTAATAGTTTTTTTCTATTTCCTCCTTGCTAATTGGTCTGTTTAGGCTTTCTGCTTCTTCATGACTCACTCTAGGAAGGTTGTATTGTTCTAGGAATTTATCCATTTTTTCTAGATTGTTGAATTTGGTGGCATATAGTTTTTCATAGTATTCTACAATAATTCTTTGTATATCTATGATGTCTGTAGTGATTTCTCCTCTTTCATTTTGGATTTTGTTTATATGAGTCCTTTCTCTTTTTTCCATTGTGAGTCTTGCCAAGGGTTTGTCAATTTTGTTGACCTTCTCAAAGAACCAGCTCCTTGTTTTATTAATTTTTTCTATAGTTTTTCTGTTCTCTATTTCATTTATTTCTGCTCTGATTTTTATTATTTCCTTTCTTCGGCTGGTTTTGGGTTGTCTTTGTTCTTCTTTTTCTAGTTCCTTAAGGTATGAAGTTGAGTGGTTCACTTGGGCTCTCTCTTGTTTGTTCATATAGGCCTGAAGTGATATGAACTTCCCTCTTATCACTGCTTTTGCTGCATCCCAGAGATTCTGATATGTCGTATTTTCATTTTCATTTGTCTGTATATATCTTTTGATCTCTGCGCCTCTTTCTTCTTTGACCCATTCATTTTTTAAAAGTATGTTGTTTACTTTCCACATTTTTGTGGGTTTTTTCTCCTCTTTTTTGCAGTTGAATTCTTCAAGGCTTTATGATCAGAAAATATGCTTGGTACAATTTCAATTTTTCTGAATTTCCTGATGTTATTTTTCTGGCCCAACATATGGTCAATTCTTGAGAATGTTCCATGTACACTAGAGAAAAATGTATACTCTGTTGCTTTGGGATGAAGTGTCCTGTAGATGTCTATCATATCCAGGTGCTCTAGTGTTTTATTTAAGGCCAATATATCTTTATTGATTCTCTGTTTGGATGACCGATCTAGAGCCGTCAGTGGTGTATTGAGGTCTCCAAGTATGATTGTATTTTTGTCAGTTTTTGTTTTTAGGTCGATAAGTAGCTGTCTTATATATTTTGATGCTCCTTGGTTTGGTGTGTCTATATTAAGGATTGTTATGTCTTCTTGATTTAGTGTCTTCTTAATCATTATGAAATGACCATTTTTGTCTCTGAGTACTTTTTCTGTCTTGTAGTCAGCATTATTAGATGTGAGTATTGCTACACCTGCTTATTTTTGGATGTTATTTGCTTAGAGTATTGTTTTCCAGCCTTTCACTTTGAATTTGTTTTTATCCTTGTTGCTTAGATGTGTTTCTTGTAGGCAGCATACAGTTGGATTTTCTTTTTAAATCTATTCTGCTACTCTGTGTCTTTTTATTGGTGAGTTTAGTCCATTTACATTTAGTGTAATTATTGATACTTGTGGGTTCCCTATTGCCATTTTATAAATTGCTTTCTGTTAGTTTTGTATCTTGTTTGATTCTTCTCTTTTGTTTTTCTATCATTTGTTTTTGTTTGTTTGTATTCCATACTTCTTTCCTCTGTTGCTACATTTTTTAAGTCATGTGCTTCTGTGGTGGTTTTTTCAAGGGTGGTTACCATTAAGTAATGAAAAGGGTACCTACCATATTCATTGTAGTACCCTATCTTATGAGTGTTTCTGCACTTCATTGTCCTTTGCTACTGTTAATCTCCATCCTCTCCCCCCCTTTTTTTTTTTGCTTTTGTTGTCACAGTTTAAATTTGGTTTTATTGTGTTCTTGGTGGAACTTTTACTTATGGTTTTGTTTTGTTTTGTTCTTTGAATCTGGTTGGAAAACCCCCTTTAGTATTTCCTGGAGTGGGGGTTTTCTGATTCCCTCGTCTTTTCTGTATCTGTGAATGTTTTTATTTCTCCTTTGTATTTGAAGGATAGCTTTGATGGGTATAGTATTTTTGGCTGAAAGTTCCTCTCTTTCAGGGCTTTAAATATTGGGGTCCACTCTCTTCTAGCTTGTAGAGTTTCTGCTGAGAAATCTGATGATAATCTAATATGCCTTCCTTTATATGTTATATTCTTCTTTTCCCTGGCTGCCTTGAAAATTTTTTCTTTGTCATTGGTTTGTCCCATTTTCATTATGATGTGCCTTGGAGTAGGTTTGTTGTGGTTAAGAAAACTCGGTGTTCTGTTTGCTTCTTGAATTTGAGGCTTTAGTTCTTTCCACAGGCTTGGGAAGTTCTCATCTATTATTTGTTTGAATATATTCTCCATTCTATTTTCTCTCTCTTCTCCCTCTGATATATCTATTATTCTTATGTTTTGTTTTGTTTTTTGATGGAGTCAGACAATTCCTGTAGGGCTTTCTCATTTTTTTAATTTTTGAGTTTCTCTCTTCTCTCTGTTGTGCCTCAAGTTGCTTGTCTTCTATGTTACTAATCCTACCTTCTATCTTGCCTGTTCTATTAGCTAAGCTTGTTAACTAGTTTTTCAGTTCATGAATTGAGTTTTTCATTTCTTTTGATTTGTTTTTATAGTTTCAATTTCCTTGGTAATATATTCTTTGTGTTCATTGAGTTGTTTTCTGAGCTCCCTAAATTGCCTTTCTGTGTTTTCTTTTATATCTCTGAGTTTTTTTAGGATTTCTATTTTAAATTCTCTGTCATTTAGCTCCAAGGTTTCCAATATGTTAAATTTTTCTCCATAGATTTTTCCACATCTATCTGTGCTACTTCTTTATCTTTTGTATCCATGATATTCGATTTCCTTTTTCTTAATGGCATCTGAGAGTGGTCTTGTTGATAGCACTAATGAGAATTAATAAAGAATAAAAAGTATAAAAAAAAGTAAAAAAAGAATGGAAAAAAATTTGGAAAAAACCCCCCACAAAAAAAACAATAATAATTTATTATTCCCTCCCCCTTTTCTTTCTTCTCTTCCCCTCCTCTCCCCTCCTCCTTAGGAAAATATCGTGATGAACTGTGAATTATATTATGCTAAATGGAACAAAAACTGCCTATAACGGAGGGCCTGAGTTGGGGGGAAGTGTTCAAGGGGCAAAAAAGGAAGTAGGGACCCACAAAATGCAAAAAAGGAAAAAATTTGGGTCAAGTATAAAATGATTTGCTTGTAACTGATGGTCGACTAAGAGCTATAATGAGAGGGATAAGAGGGAAACAGGAAAAAGAAAAAAAAACTATTGTATTAAGTGGAGCAAAAACTAAATAGAATGGAGATCCTGGGTTGGGAGGAATGCTAATGAGTTTAAAAGCGAAGTAAAAAGCACCCAAAATGCCACACAAAAACAAACTTGAGTCCCAAATTAAATAATTTGTTTGTGATTGAGGGTTGAATGAGAGGAAAAGTAAAAGGAGAAAAGAAGAAACTAATAGAGAGGGAGAAATAAGAAAAAGGGGGAAAGGAAAAGAAGAAAAAAAACAAAAAGAGAGAGAGAGAGTTAAGGGTTTTGGAGTGTAACCCTCATGGAGAGTAAGGAAGAAGAAAAGAAATAAAATGTAACACTTATGGGTAGTGTAGTTCAAGAAGAGGAAAGAATAAGACGGGCAGAGAATAAAAGGACCAAGGTGGAGGAAATAGAAATAATAATAAAGGCAAGAAGATGAAAGAAACAAAAAAATAGTGGAACAAGTTATAAAGTCTGTGGATTTTTCTTGATTTTGAAAAGTTAACTTCTTCCTTTTTCTTTCCTCTCCCTCTTCCTGGTCGGTGACTCTGTACCCCTGTGGCACGCTTAGGTAGAGATTTGCAGTTGATGAGACTCTAAGGCGATATCATATATTAGGCTTCAGTCTTGTTGGTAGTCAAGGCTTGTTAGCGTTTGCAGGCTCCGACAATGAGAGAGTCCGTTTTCCCGGAGCTTCTCTCCTAGTCTGTCCTTCCTGAATTAGCAGCCTGATGATCCAGCTATGAGGCTGCAGCTGCCTCTGCCTCTGCCTGGGGAGTAAGAGGCTCAAGAGCTGGCAAATCCCCACTCTATCCCCACTCAACGCAGGGCTCTGGGTAAGGCTCTGGCAGTCAGAGCCACCAGCGTAATCAGGCAGGGCTGGGAGCCAATTGCTCTCAAGGTGACTTTCTATGAGCCTCCAGGCCTGTTCAGCAGCCTAACACTCTGTGGGACCACTCTCCCCAGGCTTTCCACACTTTGTAACCTGTTTTGGCTGGGAAGAAGATGCCCTAGTTGTTGCCTGCAGTACAGGAGGTCTTAACATCTGCCAAGTCTTTTTAGCATATATCCCTGAGTATGAAAGCTCTGCCAATCAGAAATTGCCCCCACCCCTTTAGCAAGAGGCACTAAAAAATATCATGCTTCTTGTCTTAGATCGCTGAATGGAGAGAGATTTTGTCAATTAGAGCCACGTAGGTCAGTTGGGAGGTGAGCAGACTGTGGGTTAAGCTAATTTCAGCAATTGGATCCGCTGATCTGCTTCAGAAAGGACTACAAGCTGCCCGCGCGCCCCTCCCCAGACGCTTGATTGTTATCTTGACTGGCTGGGTGAGGCGCACCGCCCGTCCAGAGAAGCTCGGGCGTAGGGAAGTTCGCTTTGGCGCACTCCCCGCATGCCACTGGCAGCTGCTGCTCATGGCGCGCACGGGCGTTTGCTCGCGTGGGCTGATTCACCAGACACATTCTTTCCTCCGCTTGAACAAACGTCCGTGCCACAGCCTAGCTTCCTCCACATCCTCAGCCCCCCTGACTCTCAGTTCCAAGTGAAAGCAGCCTTTGCTCAGGTTAGTGAGGAAGGCAGAGTGTTCTGTTGTCCGACTTATTTCATTCAGGGTTGATTATATATTTAGTCAATTTTTCGCTCAATCCTACCTTCGCCTTCAGTGTGTGGAACTCCCGGATGCTCCAAGGATAGATTTTTCTGTCTCTGGTTGATGAACTTGTTGAAATTTTGGGGAGATTTGTCGGTCGTGCTCCTCACATCGCCATTTCTCTGACGTCACTCCTCCAGAAATTTTTTTTTAAAGTTTTTCAGGCTTATACTATTAAGTTATTTAATTATTTTGTATATAGTTCTTTTAAGTTGATTACACCCTTCTTTTGTTAAATATATTCTTAAATTTACCATAATAACATGAATATAATTTAAATTTTTATTGAGAAGCAGTATAGTGCAGTAGTTAAAACCACAGGCTTTGGAGCAGAGGACCTGGGTTCAAGTGCTCAATAGGTATTAGCTGTTAACTGTTTTTATCACTGATTCAGGTTTGTGATTCTGGAGATAATTGATTATGCAGGGCTGCAAATACTACTGTGCTCAGGTATTTCCCCTTGCCCAGTGGCTCCTGAATGCCATGCCGTTTTAATCTTGACGTACAGTTTTCCTGTTTTCCCCCTTGTCCTTGGCTGTCACTTCTCATTTCTTCTGTACCAGCAGCAGTTCCGTAGCAGCAATTTTCCTCTCCTCTAATGATATATTTCTAATCTCCTGTGGGCTTGGAAAATGACAGCTGAACTTATTTGAAGTGTATATTTTGTTAAAAATGAATTCCAAATGAATGCCTGAAGGGTTCTCTTCCTAGTAATGTCTATTGCATGGACTTTGCAAAGTTTCTTTTGACTGTGAAGAAACCTATTTTGCTCGTCTGTGCTCTATGTTCAAAGAAATGGCATTTGTTGTATAAATGATTACCTGATAAGTGATTATTAGAAGTCATTTTTACATTTGTTAATGTAAATGTTACTTGTGTGGAGAATTAAATCATTAACTCTTAACACAATAAACTAAGCTTCTCAATTGAGTAATGAAACATTTAATATCTCTGATCTTTGGCCATTACGATTATATGAAAGTTGTGGTAAGGACGCATTATACATTTTACAGGGATAGGAAATAATTCATCTAGAGCAGAGACTTTCAAACACTTTTTACCCCAATTTATAGTAAGATACATATGACATTATAACCCATCATATAACATGTATGTGATGTGTATGTGATGTGTATATTAATATACATTATTTTTATTTATGATATACCTTTTGATTAACATATATAATTTTTAATATGTTCACAAAGAGTATTTATCAGTTCTATGTGTAATGCAGTATATTTTCTGCTTTTTTTGTTTTTTATTCTACTTATGACTCACTGATTTTATGTTTTCTTATTGTTTTTGAAGTCCAGTTGAAAAACATTGAACTAGGGGAGTGATTAGACTTCTTTCCCTTCAAATCTTCAGAAATATCACTGTCTCTGCTGGACTTTTAATGTGTTGAACAGTTGACAATCTAAATTACTCTAGTTATTCTTGGCAAATACTTGGAGTGATTCTTAGGAATGAAAATTTTTTAAAAATAAAAAGCCTCTATCTATCAAATACTGAAAGAACTTGGGCGACAGTTTCTTCACCATATTCATGGAGAAGGAATTAGTGTGTAGAGCATGAGTAGTCAGTTTGTTTTTTCATTAGAAATAAATTTACCGTTTAATATTTGTTCAGGTTGACAGATGACTGAATTTAAAAATTGCTCAATTTATATATAGAAATTATATTTTAAAAGATGCACAAAATGCAATAGCAGTTTTGTGGGGCTGTACATGTGGTGGAACTTCTCAAAAGTGATTTTTAAGGGATTCTGTTTCAACTGGAAATGCTATCAGACTTTAAGTAGGTTTTCTTTATTATTATTTGGGGACCCCATAACTGAAAAACCTTTTTATACTTAATAATAGATTACTTTAACTAGAGTACAATGAATCATGAATCTTTCAGGTTCCAATAAAGTTGTGCTATGTGAACATTTAATTCCCTTCTTGTGTATCCTGAAATATTTAACTAGTACATTGCGACCCCTGCTGTTGTGAGACTTGCTGAATAACTGAAAAATGTGTATGAAATGGAGGAAGGTTTGGGGATCTGAATAATTATTAAAGGCAGAGGAGAATTTGTTATAATTCAGCTTTTTTGCCATGTGAGACTCTGAGTGAACTGTAATTCAATATTACCAGCATTTATTTTACTCTTGTTTTATCATATAAAGCATTTTTTAAAGATTTTTGATTCTTTTTTCCTTTGCCATCAGGGACACATAAAGAGAAATAAGAAATTTTAGAAATTATTATTTAAATTTTTCTTTCTCCACTTCATCTTGGAATTGATTGGTTTGAAGAGTTTTGATCTTTTCCGAGGCTTAGAAAATTGCATTCTCTCTCCAAATGTTTCAAAATTTTATTTGGGTTCATAGAAAACTTTATATCTAAATATTCCTTTGGTTTTCTTTTCTTAAATACCACCAAAATGACTCATTTCTTATTTTGTTTTTTGATATGGTATTTTCCTAAGATGTCATAAGGATCTGTGAAGTTATCTCTGCCTAATTCAGTATCAGTTATACATCTTTTCAGTTCCTTTCATCCCTGTATTTGAAATTCTTATGCCTAGTAACTTGATGTTTTCATCTTGGACACCTATCATAGCCAAGGTTTCAGCATATGTGATTATATGCTAATTGAATTGGACCTGGAAAGCTTGGCTTTACTTAACCAAATGATAGGCAGTTTGTTCAAGCTTTTATGATATTGAGTTAACTTTTTTGAAGTGTTTAAAGATTTTTTTGGCTCATCTGAAAATCAGATCATTAAAAAATATATTCCCTTGTCATAAGTCCTTCAGGCATTTGACTTTGACGGATCTCGGGAATGCTTCCTTATGTCAGAGTATCCTGGGTTGGGAGATGGCACGGAAATTCCTTGTCACAGTGGATTCCTCAGTTCCCTTGAGAAGGCACTGATAGTGTTTCAAAAGCAGCTTGAAAAACTAAATCTTCTTAGCTCTCCGTGTGATGCACCAGGCAAATGGTGTTTTTGCATCTCTCACTTGCTTTAGCTGGGTGTTTCCCGAGCTGAGTTCTGTCTGCTTTGCTTGGGGATGGTGAAGTTAGCACAGGATTAGCACAGGAGCGAGCACAAATACACCATGCGATGTGTTCTGGGGAACAGCCTCGCTTCTCAGAACACTGGTTCGTGCATGAGGTTTAAATGTCACATGACAGAGTGCATTACAGAGGATGCACTTAATGATTTTACTTTTAAAACTACCAGATTTCACTGGTGATCTCTTTTAGACAATTTTGAGTCTATTTACATTTTTTTCTTTGTGAATGATAGTAATACTGTATTTTAAATTGAGCAATATTTGAGTTTCCACGTCAGCTTTTCAATTTTTGACTTGATTTTCAAAGGAATATTAACTCAAGGAAATCTGCCTTATAAAATACACAGGTCTCATTGGACATATTAGAATTTTTGCATTTGTTAAAATAAAAATTGAGGAGGCACACAGCTAACCTAATGGTTAGGCAGATAAGGTAGCTGCCTGTAAACTATAGGCAATCCCCACTTTCCACAATTTCTCTGCTATTTGTGAGTCTTCTCTGTTTATCAGGAGGTTGTAGGAATTCAGTGGTTAGAGCATCTGGTTGCAAACTTTTTGTCTCAGGACTCCACTTCAAATTCTTAAAAATTATTGAGGATCCCCAAAGAGCTTTTAATTATGAGTGGTTTTATCAGTGAAAATTTATAGTAGGCAAAATTAAAACAGAAAAATTTTAAATATTTTATTCATTTTAAAAGAAAAAATCTACATGTTGACATAAATATTTTTATGAAAAGTAATTTTTTTCCAAAACAAAACTCAGAAGAATGGCCTAGTTTCACAATTTGTAAATCTCTTTAATCTCTTTAAAGTCAGGCTTAATAGACAACAGCTGGCTCTCATATCTCACTCAACAATTTGTTGTGATATCATATATCATGTGTGTCATGTGTATCATGTCATGTAGCCTTTTGTGGGAGTTTAAAAAGGAAAATAATATATTAGTATTGTTATAAAAGTGGTGTGACTTTGGGGATCTCCTTTAGGGGTCCTCAGAGCACACTTTGAATTAGAGCATTCCTTTAACTGAAATTACTGTTAACTGAAAACACTCCTGATAGTAATAATTCACCAGGAGTCTCAAATTAGCTGCTTAAATATAGTTAGAAAACATGTTTGGTTTTGCCAAAAATATATTTTCTTGATCTTAGATGTGGATTTCTAGGCATGACCCTAACCCTCCCATTCCTCGGTCTAAGGTAACTCCTTACCTTCTCTTAATCTTAGACATTTAGTTATATTTCTTGCCTTATTCTTTGGACATTTGCGTATTCAACCGCTCTCATCTTCGTCATTTTCACCAGATTCTTTGATACTTTGTGAAAGGGGTGGGGAATGTATGACCTGGTGTGGGGTTGTTGACACAGAAAACCCTGAGCACCGACAGCCGGCCACGTACAGTTTAACTCATAATACCAGGCTTTCAACGCTGCCCCACGGTCATACTACATTTTCTTTGTGTGGTCATTTTCCCCACTCTCCTAGGTGAGAATTTCATTTCTCTGCCTTCTCATAAATCCAGCCTCATCCTCATCTTCGTTCTCTGGAAATGACCTTGTTTTGCTTTCTTGTTCACTGATGGAGTAGAAGCGGACAGAAGAGAACGTCTGTGAGTTCACTGCCACACTGACCGTCCTGCCTGTCTCTGCCTATACTTTGCTTCTCCCCCATCATCATGATGGACGGCCGTGCCCCTGCCTCCCATAGGTCAGCACTCCCTGACCCCACTCACTCTCACCTACTTCAGTTCCTTCCTCCAGAAATTCCCCTCTTTCCATAGCGTTAAGTTTTCCGTCTCCAGTAGATCATTCCCACCCACATACAAATATGCTCTCTTTCACCTTAATAAAAATTCTCCTTGACTCTCACTTTACTCTTTCACCTTTCAGCTATCATCACATTTCCTGTCTTTCCATTATTGCAAAATGCCTCAGAAGAGTTGTCTTCATTTTCTGGGTCTATTTCTCTCTTTTATCCTTTCCATAACTGTTTATATCCCTTCGATTATCTTTCTCACTGTTCTGTACTCTTTTTAATCTTTTCCAGTCAGGCCTTTATTCTCATCTTTCTTCCCCACACACCTCATCACACTACTGTGGTCCAGTTCCGTTGCTAAATCCAGTGGTCCATTTCCAGCATTCACATTACTCAACCTAGGAACAGCATTTGATACAGTTCTCCCCTCCTTTAACCTTTTTCATTGATTTTCCAGGACACAAGACTCTGGTTTTCCTCCCAAGTACCTCGCCCTTCTCATTCTCCCCTCCACCCTATCTCCCCAATCTCTAAGCACAGAACACACACACACACACACACACACACACACACACACCCCATCTCACCCCAGGACTGAGACCCCGGGCTTTCTCTGTCTGTACTTACTACCTAGACTTTGCTGATGTATTAATAAATAGAAACATAATTTCAGCCCCATCCCTGTTTTCTTACTCCAGACATTGCCACTTGGATGATGGGGCAGCTGGGTTAGGCTTGCTCGCAGGGTTACCAGCTACAACCACTTGGCCTAGTTGGTGCGTGAGCGCGTGGCAGTGCCACGTGTGTATGGCCTGTGTACCCCTATGGGTGCTTGTGCTCAGGGATTGCAGATGGTGGATGGCCTGCCCACCACTGTCAAGGCCATTCTTGCCGTTGTTTGCCTGAGAGGCGGTTTCCCCTGCCTGCGTGCTCATCCGTCCTTGTGAGACTTTATGAAACGGAATGGCCCAACGCTTTCCGGCTCCACAGTTCCTCTACCATCGCCCAAATCCAATGTGAATCTGCCTGGCCTCGGCCACCGGCGTTACAGATGCCTTATAAGTACCCGAGATTTAAACATTCTGAATTAGCTCCCCCATCCCCAGTCCCCCCTAAACCCTTTAGTTTTACAGTCTTTTCTATCTCCATAAATGGAAACTTCAAGGTAATCAATCAAAACTGGGGAGGTTTTATCCTTTCTCTCCTGCCCTACATCCAGTATGTCAGATCCGTCAGCTCTGTCTGAACACAGCGGCTCCCACGCTGGTCCAGCCACCACCGTCCCCTTCCTGCCTGAGACAGTAGCATCCTATGTGGTCGGTTTTGGTGCTTCCTCCCTTGCCTTCGTCTTCTCTTAACATAGCACACAGAGTGATCCTATTAAAATCTTGTTAAATCATGTCAGTCTCTACTCAAAACGCCTGCTAATTTGCATGGCCAGTTTGCGCTTAAACTAATTTTATTGGTTATGGCAGGAAAATTGGGATTCCTAGGTTCAGCAGCACACTGTCATACGTGTTTCGCAATTCCACATGGATCGCTTCAAAAAGGATCCTAAATTTAATCAGAGTGATGCTAGACTGTATTCTCTTCACCGAAAGGTAAATGAGAGTTTCTAAATTTTTCTAAATCCGCACAAATGTTGCTGTATTCTGTGAGGGGACCCGGAGTGGTTTCAGGAGGAATGATGGTACCTGATTCATCTTAATAATGTGGGTCTCAGGGCATTTTCCAAGGCTGTGGGAAGGCTTATCAGTATGGAGGGAGTCAGGCCAGGTCAAGAGTTAAGTGATAAAGCTTAGATTTCTTCCGTTTGAGACAGGTCTGATTTCCCTTATTTTTGGAGATGGCCAGAGCAGATACTGTTGGACTTTTTTAAACTTTGATTGCTTAAAAATTAAGGGTTATTTTCTTTGACCATTCTGTCCTAGATCCTTAAAAGAAAATTGGAAAAGTTAAGTTCTGAGCACCTTTGAAATTCCTCTATAATGTGAAATTTACTTTTTTCATTGCATATTAATATGACTTTTAATTCATCAAAAGTATCATAAACTGAAGAAATAAAGCTTGTCTTTATTTTTTGAAGAGTATAATATGTTATAAATGGCCTCTTCTGACTTGATTATTAAAACTATTTTTGAAATAGAATGTTTTCCAATTAGGAGGTGTTTTCTATTTTTTAAAAAACTAGGTTTCCTTTATGAAGGTTTCTTTAAGAAACTTAAAGTAGATTTTTTTTTTAATAACTTCATTTGGCCTGTTTATTACAAAACGGTTATGGAATTTCACACATCTGTTTTGGAACGCAGCTCCTCATAGACTACTGCCCTGTTTCTCAATTTTAATAGGCCTCATTATCCTATAAATAAACCTACATTTTCTTACCTGATCAAGTGAGCCAACAATAGGGGTTAGATGTGGCAAATGCTTTAACAAAAAGCACATGTCTAGCCGTCAGGGTGAGGTAGAGTCATATCAAGATTGCTTGAAGTTATTAATGGCAGTAAAATTTATGCTTCCTCCTGTTTTCCCAATTAAATCAAGAAGCCTTTTTTCTTAAGCTTCTTCTATCACCAGCTGGTTCCAATACTCTGTGTGTGAATATTGCCTGGGGTGTCTCCACTTCTCGATGGTAAAAGCTGACCAGAGCACATTAAGTCGGTGATGTGGACCTGGAAGCTAGAAAGCACTCATTGTTAAGGGCTTTATTTTGGTCCTTATCATTTGTACCACAAGTATGCATATTCTGTAGCGTGTATTATAAAGAAGTTGTTGTGGTATGCTCTGGATGTAATAAAAGAATACTACAGACAAGGTAATAAAATAACTGAAAACATGTTGAGAATATTTGAAAAATAAACTGCACAGCAGAATATACAGTTGTACACACTAAGAAAGCATTCAAGTGCATCAAAAATGTTGGATTTTAGAGGACTTATTTAGTGAATGTGCTGTTGTGTGTAATAGTAGATTTATAGTTTTTATCTTCTTATAGTTTTTAAATTAATTGTACACAAATGTCATTTATTCGTGAACCATTATATCACAAAACTATTACTTGTTTTCATACTGATCATTGTAACCTATAAATGGTCATTTTCCCTATGTATCTAAAATCTTTACTAGGTTTGACTGTGAACAAATATATACATTATAAAGTAGACTAGCTAATATAATTGCATTCTTAAAACTTGGACTCTTCAACTTTTAACTAAGGCTATCTAATTAGACTAGGTATGTATCTGCAGTATGTGCCCTAATAAATATAAAATTACAGGAAGACATGTACCAAAGCTATTCTAATATACCACCAATATAATTTTAGTATATTTCAACATATTCAATATACTCGTTCAATAATTGTTGCAGTTGTGGCTTTTTTACTATATTGACAGAGCTTTAAGGACTCTAACTCTATAGGAAACTTAAAGGAACTTGTGATTTTTGAACTCTTTTGTGTTCGCATAGCCTTTCTAGGGGTGATATATCACCTTCATGCTGCTCTCCTCTAAAAGAGGGGTGCTTGTATTCCCATTTCTCTTATCTTTTCAGGGGCCTTTGTGGCTTCAAAGGGAGCTTGTTACTTTGAACAAAGACATGGAATGTAGAAGGGACTGAGAATCTGGCTAATGATGTGGCCCATAACTTGTGTTCTCACTCTGTTTTTACAAAGTGTTGGGCTGGGTCTACTGCAGAAGCGGAAATTTGGCGTCAAGTTCTGGTGTTCAGAACTCCTATTTCTGCGTGACTGAACTGTGAATGGAAAATCCCAAGTGTCTTACAAAATTAGTAGCTAAATGGTGTTTTTACTAATCGCTTCAGAGATGAAAAAAACTGAAGACATTTTAAAATTCAAAACTCATCAGCTTACTCTTGCCCTTTAATTGGCAGAATATCGATCGTGAGAGCAGCCCAAAGAGCTGATTTTTTTTCCTCTTTCAGCTGTTTCAGCTGAACTACAGCTGCAAATTTCTTTAAAAAGAAAAAAAAAAATCCCTCCTGACTATATTTTATAAGTGCAGTAATTCCCACAAAATCAGTTACTGGAGTTAATGACCAGTTTGTTAAGACATTAACTGCACTCAGCTGGGAATGACCAATTTGGGGGGAATGGCTGCTCAACTGCTAAGATAATTCAGGAACACTTCCAAATAATGATCCAGCTAATTAATGGGGAATTCCTGTGGAAATCCTATCGAAGTACTTATGACCTCTTTATTTAATAGCCAGTGAGTTCATCATGATTCATGTTTATGACCATAAATACTGAAAGAATTGTAATGACTTGGCCATTTTTTTTCCACCCTGGCCTTATTACTTGAACAGATTTGACTAATCCACCTCCAGTCATTAAGGCCTCGTTCTCAAAATATTCACTCTTTTCAGTGCTCTGCTCACAATTCCTGGGGCCTTTGGTGCTATGCCAACATACCGACTGTTGGCAGCCTGTTTTTACTTGAGATGCTGTTAGGAAATAATCGATGTCTATGCCTCTTAAAGGAGCCCTTCTGAGAGGCCTGCCATTTGTAGGATGTGGAGGAATCACAGTTGGTTAGCTGTAGTTTATGGTTTTTGGTCATGAATTCTTAGGAGAAAATCATACCCTCCAGACCCTCGAATTTGTTTAGGATATACAAGATTGTTAGGTGTGTGGTTTTTTTGTCTGTCTGTCTTGTTTGGTTTTTGAGGCTTATGTTTTAAGAACCAAGATATTTTTTTATTTCAATGAACAAAGAAGATTATTAGCTTATAATAAAAGATAAGCTCTTATTTTACTTGGATCATTTAATCTCTCTTAATGGCTGTTTATTGCTACACGATCTGCAAATTAGCCTTTAAGTAATAATAAATGTTGGTGGCCGGAAAGCCTCTACTTTCTATATGCAGCTGTGTTTGAAGAGAGGCATTCAGCTTATTTCCAGACCTTTTCTCTCTAGGTTTCACTTTTGTCCTAAAGTTCTTTGTCTTTTGTTGTCACTATCAGGTATCTGCTAGATGTCAAGTTAAAGGCTGTATTTTTATCAAATTAATCATTTATGTAATTATTGAATCAATGAATCAGTGAATAACGTACCTGTGGTGTATATGCTGTGGTTATCATTTGCATATTGCAGTTCTTTAGATCAGTGGTCCCCAAACCCCGGGCCGCAGACCGGTACCGGTCCGTGGGCCATTTGGTACTGGTCCGCAGAGAAGGAATAAATAACTTACATTATTTCCGTTTTATTTATATTTAAGTCTGAACGATGTTTTATTTTTTAAAAATGACCAGATTCCCTCTGTTACATCCATCTAAGACTCACTCTTGATGCTTGTCTCGGTCACGTGATACATTTATCCATCCCACCCTAAAGGCCAGTCTGTGAAAATATTTTCTGACATTAAGCCGGTCCGTGGCCCAAAAAAGGTTGGGGACCACTGCTTTAGAGGAGAAAGGAATATGTGATATGTAACAGGATTTGAATTAGAATCATCAAGGCAACAGCTGGGTAACAAGACCATTTATAAAATATTTACATCTGTTTTCTGAATAAAAGGGCAAGGATCAGTTTGTCTTTTTTCATTCTCTACATAAGTATGAAAAGGGACAAAAATCAGTTTTATAGATATTTGCAAATCACTTGATTGAATTCTAGGGACCCTTCGCCCAGACAAAATCTGAAAGTCGTATCAGCAACTTGGGTGACACAGCCCTGCTAGTGCAGTGTTGCAGTCCCCTTAGATCTGTCGTCACCTTCCACACTTCCCGGAGAAGAGCGAGCCCTGGGGCAGTGCTAGTCATACTCCAGCTTTTCTGTCCCACAGGGGGCAAGCACCTATAGGTTTGATTTGCCTGGCACGCGAGGCTTAAAGATAATAGAGGGACTGGAACTCATTGGGAGGGTGGTGCCCAATGTTCTCGGACTTCTCTCTGTGTCCTTTCACTTCCTCTTAGCCCCCCTCACGACCATTCCCCCCTCTAGGAGTGATGTGAAGTTCTGATGCGGGCAGGCAGTCTGAGAGAAGGAGGAAAGAGTCACAGTATTGGTGGCGCAGGGGGGGTGGGGGGTGGAGGAACCCACGGGTGGCAATAATCTAGAGACTACGATGATTTCCTTTTCACGACCTTATTTCCATTACGGAATTTGTAGCCCAGTAAGAATGAGAATAACGAAGGGCCCTTAGGAGAGCAGAGCCCTGTGGGTGCCGTGACTCTCCCAAACCCACGCTTCTGGAACAGCAGAGCTTTGCAGGAAGGTGACATGTGACTCAGCCACAGGCCCAGAGTATACCCTGATCCTGTCTCACCCATCTCAGAAACCTCGGCCGCCTCCCGCACCTACTTTTACTCTTAACTCTGGTCCAGTCTTGAGGGTCAAGAACCCAAAGGGAGCATATGTATTAGGGGCACGTCATAGTACTGGTCTGTCGGTAAAACAGAAGAATGTTGCTGTCAACATAAATAATGACAGTGTGAAATGCTATTTATTGAATTGGTTTATTATGTGTCAGATCCAGAACTAATTGCTTTCCAATAAAGCCAGTAGCGGCAGAGTCACGCCTTGAAGTTGAGCCGACCTCCAGCGCATGCGCTCTTCACTACAGGGCAGGACTGCCTCTGTTGACCATTCTATGTACTCACCTTGTAAGCTCCTAGCACCTGGCTTTTCTCTGAAAATCTAACACTGCTTGAGAACAATTCTTGTCCACTTTAGTGAGAGTGATTATTTAATATAATACTGTTCTTTTTTCCAGCTATATTGAGATCTAACTGACATATAACATGTAAATTTCAGGGGTACAGCATCATGGTCTGATATGTGTATGTACTGCAGAATGGTCAACACAGTGAGGCTAGTTACCATACCCTCACATAGTTATTTTTCTACTGTGTGGTGAGAACTCCTAAGATCTACTCTCTTAGCGACTTTCAAATATATAATACAGTATTGTTAGCTATAGTCACCATGCTGTTGAAGTATTAAAAATAGAATCAATCAGCAGATATTTATTGAGAAATTTTTATATGCTGCATTACACCTTGTAAGAATTTATAACCATCTTAAAATAAGCCTAAGATATGAAAAAATTCAGTAAGAATACAAAACTTTTTAAAAATACTATTTTGGTAATTTTGTGCTATGGTGGACACAAGGATAAATGTGCTGAACTTATCCTCATTTTAAAATATTTAAAAATCTTCTTGATATATTATTTATCAACTGAATTTACATATATGCTTGATTTTCTTAACACTAAATATCTTTGAGGATTTCCTATAGTCCAGAGTTTTCAAAAAGTATACTGTTTTAGGGATTGAACTTTTTCGCTAAACAACTTGCCTAGCTCTAGTTTAATCTCTGACTTTGAAATTATAAATAGTTCCTTAAAATATGGTCTATCTGAAAACAGGTAGAATAATTACATGATATATTAAAGCCCCATTTTATTTTTCAAATCTATGATATATCATTTACTTTTCTTTTTTTGTTTCAAGGTGTATAACATTAGAATTATTTTACCTTAGAAGTTCTGAGACAGTTCTTACATTATAGACTATGTTTGGTACATAGCCTTTAGCATTTTATCATGTATTTTTTAATATTACAAATGCTATCCAACTTTTTTTTATTATTTTTATTATTTGCTTATTCTTAGGAATATGATGCACTCTTGTTGACTGTTTCTTATACATCATCGCTTGCAGTGAACTGTGTTAATCACATATTTTGATAAAGAAAATGTAAGGGTGGGAGGCCAGTTTTATAGTTGGATGCTGAAAATGATTCATTTCTAGGCTTGGGCTTGATTCTTATTTTTAACTCAAAAATATATCTTCCAAATTCACATTATATCTTGAAAATTAGTGATATTTCACAGATAGTTTGCTCCAGACTTTGGAATTGAAATTGGGAGCTTGAACTATTTTCTAGGTGAGGGTTACAAAAGGATTTGATTCAGTAGTTTAAATGTTTTAATGCATTAATTTGAGTGTGTTATACCCAAAAAACTAATCATATACATATAAATCACCATTTCCATGATTTCTCATTCCCAGGCAATGAAAACTACAAACAGATAGCAATGTGTGTCCTTTACCACATCAGCATGGATGACCGCTTTAAGTCAATGTTCGCATACACTGACTGTATACCACAGGTAAGTGTGTTCAGTGTTTTTAAAAAGAATATTTAAAAAATAGATATTTTCACTTTTTTCTCTTCATTTGCCAGATGTCCTTTTTCTTAAAAATTTCCTTTAAAAATCTGTTATAACATAAATTTGTTATAAGTACAGACTGTATAAAATGAAAATAACTTTGTTATCCCAGATGCAGAGATAATCATTAACATTTTGGTATATTTCCTTTCCTTTTACATAAAGAATAATATATTGGAATTTTATGCTATATGTAATTATAGATTGCTTTATTTACTGAATAGACCATAAATATTCTCCCATGTCACTGAACAGTCTTAAAAATTTTCTAATAGTTGTAGAATATTCTATTGCATAAATGTGCTATAATTTAAGTATTGTTAAATTGTATGTTTAGTTTTTTCTAGTTTATGACATAAAAACAGATGTAAGTAAACATATATAAGCAAATGGGAAAAATGTGGAGTGAATATTATATAGTAGTATACAAATGCTTATCCATATCTCTTTTTCTTTAGTTTATAATCCTAAAAGTAGGATTGCTAGGTCAAAGGTATGAACACTTGTATAATTTGATACTTGTGGCCAAATTACCTTCTAAAAATATATGTTTATTTTTCCAAGTAGCATTTCACTTTTGACAACACTGGATATTATTATTTCTCTGAAAATGGAGTGTTTATGTCTTTTTTTTCTTTGCATTTTTATGACTATTGCTGAGGTTGAACATTTTTTGTAAGCGATATATATATTATACATAATAACTATTTTAACTCTTTGTCATATTACAAACATTTCCCAACTTTGTCACTTGCCCTTTACTTCTGTTATGGTTGATGGGTTTAAGTGCTTACATTCTCTGATGAGAAAATGCTTCATCAAAATTATTTTAATTTTTATAGCACAGTTCCCTGTTGCTTGATATATTTCATGTTAGGTCTACTTGTCTTTGAAGGAGTTTAGTGATTTTTTTTTCACATGGACTTTAAGGGTAGAGAGATTCTATACATATATTATTTTACTCTCAGGAAATTTTTATTCATAGAGTAACTAGTGTGTCATTAATCTTTATTAAACTGAGCTCCAATAATTTGATTATCTGATGATTAAAACACTGGATGGGCTGGTTATTATTACATTATTTTCTGTAAAATGGTTTTCTAAAATAGAGCAAAATTGTTGGATATATAATATACAATAATAATAGCACTTTTATTTATTTATTTAAACAAATTTAACAGGGTGATATTGATCAACCAGAGTACATAGATTTTGAATAATAGCACTTTTAAAAACACTTTAGAAGACTCTGCATAGTAGGTCATTCGTATTAAATGGAATTGGTCTTAAAGACTCCTAAAAGGTAATTTCTTGTTAGCCTAATGTAAGTTATTAAATTTATAGTACTTGAAAAATTATTAATTAGTAATAAATAGAGCATACTTTCTCCTTTTAATAATTGACCATCCTTTTATTCATGTCAAATCAGTAAGATAGTGCTAAAATTGAACTTCATATTCCAGAATTTTAATGCTTTATCTACATGCAATTTAAAAACTGATAAACTTTCAAGGATAATTTCTTAGCCTTTTAGGAGATAAGCTAATTATGCTTGTTTATAGGAAATAGACATCCTTTAAAGAATATACAGTCTATTTTATCTAACAAGGCGAGGCTTCTTCTAGAGATAACACACATCAGGCTGTAGCCAATGCGAAGTGTAATCAAACTTTTTGTCAAACAAGTTTTCAATAAAAAAGTAGCCATGTCAAAGGGAGATTACAGGTGATTTACTATCGTCTCACTCCATATGTTCCCAGGGTTTCTGTTTTGCAGTTTCAAAGGGTATTCCTTTTTCAGTCCCATTTAGTGTCAGAGCTTCATTGACTACAGCATACGAATTGGAAAGCTGCCAGCGAAGAATAATATTCTTGCCTAGAATGACTATTTTTATCCAGATTAGATTTTTGAAAGAATAGCATTAAATAAAAGAGAAAAATATAAACTAAAACGGGATGGAAAACTTATTTTGTTGAATCTTGATTTTGGAGTTACCCTTCTGTCTTAGAAAGTATAATCTCAGACATAAAATACAAAACTTTATTTAAATAAAGAATCAGAAATAAGAGCCTGTTTAAGTTACCTTTGAGACATTTTTATTACTACTGCAACTGACAACTTTACGTGTAGAAAATTCTCTCAAACCTTTTTTAGAACAATATTCATGCATGTTTCCTTGATAGATAATTTTCTAACATCAAACATTTCTGCAATGAGGTTTTCAGAACATTTATGATGTGTATTTTATGAACAAAATCTTCTAAAACTCATTTAGTGGTCAGTATTTATATTTTTGAAATAATAGAAATAGGTGAGGTTATATTATCAAATTATTTCATCAACATGCGGAAGCTTTTTAGTATGAGGTCATATTATGGGAAACCAAATGATATTCTAGACCAGGGGTAGTCAACCTTTTTATACCTACCACCCACTTTTGTATCTCTGTTAGTAGTAAAATTTTCTAACTGCCCACCAGTTCCACAGTAATGGTGATTTATAAAGTAGGGAAGTAACTTTACTTTATAAAATTTATAAAGCAGAGTTACTGCAAGTTAAAGCATATAATAATAATTACTTACCAAGTACTTTATGTCGGATTTTCGCTAAGTTTGGCAGAATAAATCTTTATAAAACAACTTACTATAGTTAAATCTATCTTTTTACTTATACTTTGGTTGCTCCGCTACCGCCCACCATGAAAGCTGGAACACTCACTAGTGGGGGGTAGGGACCAGGTTGACTACCACTGCTCTAGAGTATATTTGTTCCTAAAATGTTACCCAGCTTATAACTTGTGCTTTATAAGCTAAATTGTGACATGTTTAGGGAAAAGTTGACATAGTTTGATTGCTACCCAGTTCCAGGTTCACTATAAAATAAAAAAATTATGAAAAGCAAATCTGGAATTAAATAGAAATTTCCAAGCTTCTCTCAGGAATTAAAAATGGTACTCATTTCAGAGGTATTAACTATTTGAAGTAATGTTTATAAAATAACACCAATAAAATTTTAAGCACATTTGTGACAACTGATTAACCTATTTATTAAATAAAGCTGTATCTGAGATTCAGAATATTTTAGTTGATGTTATACTCTGTTCTCTTTGAGATTATGCACATTAGTTTTTGTTTAGTAAAGATCAAGTATTGCAAATGAATTTTTGAAATAACAAGGGTAAAATAACTTTGAAAGGGGAAAAGCAGTGTGCAGCCATCATTCATATCTGTCTCAGTGATCAAAGTGGATGTGCAGTCTGCTCATATGCCTTAATTACATTAGATATATATGGCAAGGAGCTTTTCTAAACTGTAAAACACAATACAAAGCAAGGTACTATTATTTTGGACCCATTCGTAGTCCAATTTAAATCCTGCTGTCCTTATATGTGTTTTAGAGGTTAAACCTATCATTAGAGTTTACTTTTTGAAAATTATTTAACATTCAGGGGAGGTAATTATATATTCAATGGGCCTTATCTCTTCCAATATTATACTGCTTTGCTTCTTTTGTACTTTATTTCCTTTGATTTCAGTGTATTCTGATTTTTCCCTGTTATGTCAGTATTCTGCAAAATTTGGGGGCCAGGGCAAATCTTCCTTTACATATGATCTTAATGGTCTCAGTGGGTGAATTGTTTCAGGTAAACATACTATACTTGGGGATAACCAGGAGTTAATAGTTGTATTCTAATAATAGTTAAAAGTACACATTAACAGTTCATTGTTATTTAGATCTCTAAGATGCATGTTTTGTTTAAATAGGTGCAAATGTCATCCAGATGCTTATAAAAGTATTTATTGGAAATAGAGTGGCCAATCAAAGTACATGTTTAGGTAATGATGTCATGGTGTTATTTAATATTTCACCCTAGAACAGTGCACAAGGGGTCTTCATCGTGATCCACATGTTTTCCACCACAGTTGTCCTGCTTGGCCCCTCTTTGATCTCCATGCTTCTTTTTAGCCGAATGCTGGTAAACGTCCTTTCTGACAGCCCCCTTTGCTCCTGCCTGCCATTATCTGCTGAAGTTCAGAACCCAGAGCATCACTTCAAACAGCAGAGTTAGGGAGTAGCCAGTCAGAAGAGATTCCTGAGGCATGCAAAGCTCTGCCGTAATCATTCAAAGATGTTTGGGCAGGGGGCTGGGGTGGTAGAGGTGTATGTGAATACAGAGAGCTGTGGGGGTTGGCCTCTGGTCACTGGTAAATAAGTAAAGTCAGGTGCCAGAGAGTCTAGACACAGTGATTTCAGTCGTGGGTCTTTGGTATCTGATACTCAGTATGGGACTTGTCTGATTGAACACTATTGCCTCTTCATTGCGCAGGCTGAGGCCTTTTTAGTGCCTTCCTGTTAAATTAGTAAAAGATGACAATGGACATAGTTAAAGCAGAACAAATCTAGTTTTAATATTTCCTAGTTGTCAGCAATTACACTTCCTTTTGAAGTGCCATGGGTAGCAATCAAATTAAAGACATCATGTTGCACATGGAGTTTGAACTAAACTATTATTTTAAAATGTGAATGCTTTAATTAAAATTGAAGTGTTTCTCTTTCTTATTATGAAAAACTAATTCTGTATCATGATACATTTAATTCACATTTAGTCCTAATTTCTCTTGATTTTGGGGGGTTGGGGGTGGATAAGATTTCAAATTATGCATTTTTTTTTTTAATCTAGCTGCTGATTATTTCACCACAGGATGTAACATGGGAATTATAAAAAATAAAAACCCTTGGCTTCTAAACAAATCATTTGTAACCCCATTTGTTAAAGGCAGTTTTCATCCTACAAGGTTAATTTCAAGAAAATAGCAACCGATATTTTGCCTTCTTATAGCTTTGCTTTGATGTAACGTATCTTTGTTATTACAAAAAACTTCTTGTATCAGTAAAAGTTTGGAAGAAATCTATAGTAGGTTTTTAATGAGTATGACAAACATACTAATTACATTAATGAGAGGATTGTCGCCTACATTTTTATTAATTTGTAATTTAATTTCAATTGGCCATTAATTTATAGATAGGTAGCAAAATCTGTTTAATGTAAATCCAATAAATTTAAATTAATTTATTTTTGCCATAGAATTTTTTTTGCCTGTAACATTAAGTGTTAATGACCCATTAACCTATTACCCAAAGATTCCATTAGCAGCATTTGTGGTTAAAGACCTGCCCTCTGAGAAAAGAGACTTTACATAACAACCTGCTATAGTACTCTGTAGTTTTCAGTATATAGTGAATTTTATATATGAGTTTGTGTGTAATTTTGTTAGAATTATACCCAAATATTGTATTTTTAAAGAAATTATAAGTGGAGCCTGACCAGGCAGTGGCGCAGTGGATAGAGCGTCGGACTGGGATGCGGAGGACCCAGGTTTGAGACCCCGAGGTCGCCAGCTTGAGTGCGGGCTCATCTGGTTTGAGCAAAGCTCACTAGCTTGGACCTAAGGTCGCTAGCTTGAGCAAGGGCTCACTCGGTCTGCTATAGCCCCACGGTCAGGGCACATATGAGAAAGCAATCCATGAACAACTAAGGTGTTGCAACGAAAAACTAATGATTGATGCTTCTCATTTCTCCCTGTTTCTGTCTGTCCCTATCTATCCCTCTCTCTTACTCTCTCTCTGTCTCTAAAAATAAAATAAAAATTATAAGTGGATTTATATATTTTTTAATTTAGAAATTAAATTTAATGGGGTGACATTGAATAATAAGCGTACACAGGTTTCAGGTAGAGATATCTCTATAGCATTTGAACTGTTGATTGTGTTGTGTGCCTATCACCCAAAATCAAATCATTTACTGTCACATTATATTTGTCCCTTTTTACTCCCCTTGCCCTACCCCTCCTCCTTGTAACCCCTTCACTTTTATCTATGTCTTTGAGTCTCATTTTTATATCCCACCTATGTGTGAAATCATATAGTTCTTAGCTTTTTCTGATTTACTTATTTCACTTAGTATAATGTCCTCAAGATCCATCCATGTTGTCATATATGGCACTATATCATCAGTTCTTATGGCTGAATAGTTTTCCATTGGGGTTTGTGTTTTTTAATGCGGTGTCCAGTTGTTCATTGCTAGTACACAGAAATATGATTGATTTTTGTGTTGACCATGTGTCTTTCTTAAAACTTAGAAGTTATCTGGAATTCACAGAGAGAATAACCAAAATAAGATTTAGCAGAATAGGGTCTAACATTTACTAATCAATAGAAGACTAGCTTCTCAAAACTAGAGTGCATAGTTTGTTCATTTCTCCTTTAGGATAGCCTCTTGTCTCTTACCATGACAAATCTAGGTTACTGCTGCCTGGTATAGGTGCCACCTTATCCTTCCCTCTGTTCTGTCTGCTGCTGCTTTGACCCTCCATCCCCTTTTCTTAACTTTAAATAGAATTCTTTCCTCATTTTATACCCATGCCCAAATAGAACCAGCCTACAGCTTCATTTATCAACCACATGTGACAATTCCTAAAATTATGCCTCTAGTCCAAACATTTCTTCTAAACCCAGGCTTACATTTATTTTACTAACCAGTTGTACTAGATTATTGGCTGCTTAAACTTAGCACACCTAAAAACCAGAGTCACTCTCTTCCCTCTCCATTCTTCCCCTACTCTAGTTTCTCTTTTTTGGCTAATGTTGGTACCACTATCCATTTTGATGTAGAAACCTGGAGTTATCTTAGACCCTTCCTTACCTATAACCCCATCATCTAGTCAGTTATTAAATCCCATTTTGATTATTTTTCCTAAATGTATCTCTATCCATCCTTATATATCTATCCTCACTATCAACCCAGTCTGGAGGCCATCATCTACCTGGACGTTGCTTCTACCCTTATAGCTGGTTTTCCTGACCCTGATTTAGTCTGTTTTTCTACACTGGCCAGATCTATTTGAAACCCGGATCTTATCCTGACACTTCCCTTATTTAGAAGCTTTTAATGGCTTTCCATTATCTTTAGGATGAAGCCCTAAATCCTTAACATGTACTTGAAAACCCTGCCTGCTCTGGCTTTTACCATCTTATCTCAGCACTGCTGCCACCTCCAGTCACGCTTGCCCTCTCAGTTCCTAGGTGGGACAATGTTCTTTTCTGCCTTGTGCATTTGACCAAGGTATCTTCTCTACTCAGAACGCTCAACTTCTATACAACTTCAAATTCCTTATGCATAGGGTTTATTTCTTTTGTATTCTCCACTTTACTTGGGGGTTTATATTTAATGCTGAGCATCTAGTAGTTCATTAACCATTTATTCATTTAGTTATTCAGTAGCGAGTGTACCACTGCTATGTGTTAAAAACGTCATTGTGTTATATTATTTCTAATATATAGCCTATATTGTGATAAGATACTGATTCTGGGTTTTTTGTGTCTTCTTGAGTAAAATATTCCCTGTGCTTCTTGCTAGTTAATGAAGATGCTCTTTGAATGTTCAGATGAACGAATTGACTTGGAACTGATTTCTTTCTGCATTAATCTTGCTGCTAACAAAAGGAATGTACAGCTCATCTGTGAAGGTTAGTGCCTTTGAGCTTCATAGATAACCTCCTACGTGTGGAAATTGGCATAGGATGGGAAATAGATAATAAGGAATTAAAGTAGCTATATAAATCCTATTTTAAAATAGTTTTTAAAAATTATAGCTAATACTCCTAAAAGGTCAGATAGACTCAGATAGTCTTATATCATGAGTAGAAACATCCTTCAGTAACATTTCATAAACCAAGGTCAGCTACTCTTAATTGAAATTTGATTTTTAAAAATAGTTTCTAGATGAAACAAAACATTTAATTTGCAAAGTAATCTGTTACCATGTAAGATTATACAATACAAATTTGTTAGGTATTTGTTTCTATAGTATCTTTACAAAATTGCTTGTCATTCATTAGAATATTTCCTAGTCTCCTTGGTAGTTTTTTCTTATTGAAAAGTACACGTTTGTTACAAAAAGTATAGATGAGCAAATAGGAAAAAGTTTAAATCTTGACTCTCACTAGCCAGAGGTAATCATAGTGGTACAATTCTTCTACATGTTTTTAAATTAAAATGGGATTCTTCTCGTTATGTATGGTGACTTTTTTTTTAAGTTAATAATATATTGAATTCTCTGTGATTACATACTTTTATAAAACATAATTGCCAAGAGTTGCAAATCAACTCATTAAAGGATTTTCTATAGTTTAATCTGCTAATTTGGGTGTTTAGTTTGTTGGCCCTTCATTTCTGTTACAAACAACAATGTAGTAATTTTCCTTTCTGTGACATTTTCCAAATTTCTGTTTTTATAGTCTTAGGATGAATTCTTAAAAGTATAGTTTTTCTGGGTCAGTGACCATTTACATTTTTGAAGCTTGTGGCGCGTATTCTATACACGAAAGAGCACGTATTGTATGATTCCATTTGTGTGAAATTCTAGAACAGGCAGAAAATAGTCTGTGTTTAATAAGGAGGAGAAGAAAAGAAGAAAAGTGATTGTATTTGGAGAACGGCATACATTTTTCAAAGTGAATCTTTTGAACACTTAGGATTTACACATTTTACTGCATGCAAATTTGGGTTTTTTGCGAACTATAAACAAAAAAAATCATGAAACTTAGGTGAACGTTAATTTTATTAGGGAATCTGGTTTTTCTGTCAGGAAATGGGCTGAAGATGCTGATGAAGAGGGCTCTGAAGTTCAAGGACCCATTGCTGATGAAAATGATTAGGAACATTTCCCAGCACGATGGGCCAACTAAAAATTTATTTATTGTAAGTATAGCTTTGGGCTTCCTATCATCAGCGTCCTTGTAGGATTAACTCCTAGAAGTTTCCGCCTCAGCTTGAATATTGGTTTTGTTTTATGACCCCCCCCAACCCCTCCATGATCACTCCAGTTTTCCTGCTTAAACCAGTTCACTATGAGCCCCCTTACCCTTCAAAGCTCAGAATTACTAAAACAAGAGAATCAGGTTTGATACTTAGTTTTCCTTTCCATGGGTTAAATTACTGGATTGGCTCTTCTGCAGAAATCGTATCTTAAATTTGTATTAAAATTCTATTTCATTTAGGATTATGTTGGGGATCTTGCAGCCCAGATCTCTAACGATGAAGAGGAGGAGTTTGTGATTGAGTGTTTGGGAACGCTGGCAAATTTGACAATTCCAGACTTAGACTGGGAACTGGTCCTTAAGGAGTACAAGCTGGTTCCGTATCTCAAGGATAAGCTAAAACCAGGTCTGTGCCGAGCATCTCACTTTCGCCCAGTCATTTATCTCTTTGTGTTGTGGGTAGGGCCACGAGGGCAGTGTTTGTGATCACTGTTATAGCATGTAGCACAGTAGTTTCTTTCTCACTGGGCCTCCTTATATGTATGTATTCTTTCTTTCCTGACAATTAGTGTTTCCCTTTCCTATCCTGCCTTCTTTCTTTTAAATCCTGTCTTTTTTTTTAAACAGGGACAGAGAGTGAGAAAGGATAGATAGAGAAGAGGGATAGATAGGGACAGACAGGAATGGAGAGAGATGAGAAGCATTAATTATCAGTTTTTCATTGCAACACCTTAGTTGTTCATTGATTGCTTTCTCATATGGGGCTACAGCAGACCGAGTAACCCCTTGCTCGAGCCAGCGACCTTGGATCCAAGCTAGTGAGCTTTGCTCAAGCCAGATGAGCCCGCGCTCAAGCTGGCAACCTCGGGGGTCTCGAACCTGGGTCCTCCGCATCTCAGTCCAACGCTCTATCCACTGCGCCACCCGCCTGGTCAGGCAAATCCTGTCTTTTTAAAGTTACTCAAAACCATCCCTCTTACACATACTTTTTTTTTTTTAATTACTCAAAACCATCCCCTCCTATACATGCATATCCTTGTGCACACAAAGTCCCTTGGGTCATTCAAGTGAGCCTTCTGTTTTCTGTGTTGAAGTTGTCATTCATTTGTATTTCCAGACATTGATTTCTTTTTCTACACTGCCCTTCCCCCACCATAGACTATACCAGTGGACATGGAAATTTGGGAAAAGACAAATATTGTAACCATGTTAAGGATTCCTAAGAACTTATTAATAGCTTTCAGTATCTTTTTGTTTTTTCTATGCCGGAAACCTTCCTGTGACTTGGTTTTATTAGGCACTGCAGAAGATGACCTTGCCTTAGAAGTGGTGATAATGATTGGAACTGTGTCTATGGATGACTCTTGCGCCGCGTTGCTAGCCAAGTCTGGGATCATCCCTGCCCTCATTGAATTGCTGCATGGTGAATTTTTATTGATCTTAATTTATTTTTATGCTAATATATTAACAGGTTATGAGTTTAAGTTTTTTAATATAAAACAGAGTCTGGAATCTTGAAATGTCATTTATGTTGTTATATTAAGTTGCTTTAAGCAACTTAAATTATATAGTTATGAAAAATGAGAAGTATAGCTTTTATGGGATTAGATAGAGTAATATCAAAGAGTTATGAACGTTGCTATTTTGAATTTTACCCTCATCTATATGACACTCTTTGCTACCATTTTCCTTTCTGAGCCCAAATGGGTCACTGGTAAATCCAGGCCTCTGTCCCCAGAACCCACACTCTTCTTGCCCGTCATATCACATGCTCTCCCTCCTCCCTTTGATACTTTTGGTCCAGTCTTGCAAAAACAAACCTGCACGTGTATATGCTTAATCTTAGATTATTCGCATTCTCACCTACTAGCCAGCTAAGTAAAAGATTTTCTAAATCAGAGGGAAATAAGAGAATGTTGCTGTAAAGTGATCCAGGACTAATTTCAGATACTACCTTCTTCTCGTCAGCCCTGAACAACTAATATTCTGTCATTTCTTCTTCCTGTTGAACTTTGTATTTGGATCTCCTAGCTTGTGCAAACCTTTTTTTAATGACTTAATTTCTAATCAGGAGAGTTTATTTGGAAGTGAATTTACAAGCATCATAAGCCTTCCTAGTCCAGTCATGGTATTGTCAGCTAAACCTGCTGCGATGAAGAGAATGTTCTCTGTGCTGTCCATTGCATGTGGCTATTGAGACTGACAATTGAATTTAATTTAATTAACTTTTAATTTAATTAGCCACAGACTGTGGTCATAATAATGGACAGTACAGGCCTAGGTAGAGAGTCTTCCCCTTCCCATTGTATTACTCTTACTGGGTTTATTGTTTTCCATTGCACACAAAATTTATCTGAATCTAATGTTACTCTATTAGGGCCAAATGATCTAGGACCTTAGTCTGCTCAGGATGCCGTTAACTAAGTACTGAAGGCTGGGTGGCTTCAACAACAGAGATTTCTGCAGCCTGGAAAGTCCAAGATCAGGGTATCAGCCAATTTGATTCCTGTGGAGAAAAATGGAATCAGATTTATTTCACAATTAGAGTTGTTTAAAGAATTCTTATGATGGACAAGAAAAAAAGTGGAGATTAGTATTGCCATTTCACATTAGGGACATAGAGTCAATTAATTTCTTCATACCCGGTAGCAAAATAGTACCAAGAAGCACTGTCACTGTTTCCTTAGACCACACTTGTTCCTCAGTTCTTCCAGCCTGGCTTTGAGATGAATAATCTCAAGTAGTTTGGTTTAAACTCTGATGTGATATAATTTCTCTTTATCAACATCTTTTTTTTTTTTTTTTTTTTTTTTGTATTTTTCCGAAGCTGGAAACGGGGAAGCAGTCAGACAGACTCCCGCATGCACCCGACCAGGATCCACCCGGCATGCCCACCAGGGGGTGATGCTCTGCCCATCTGGGGCGTCACTCTGTTGCAACCAGAGCCATTCTAGCGCCTGGGCCAACTTTGCTCCAGTGGAGCCTTGGCTGCGGGAGGGGAAGAGAGAGACAGAGAGGAAGGAGAGGGGGGGGGGGTGGAGAAGCAGATGGACGCTTCTCCTGTGTGCCCTGGCCGGGAATCAAACCCGGGACTCCTGCATGCCAGGCCAACGCTCTACGACTGAGCTAACCGGCCAGGGCTTCAACATCTTATTTTTTTATCTTTGTACTCCAAAATAACTTAACCTATTTAGTTTAACTACAACCAAATTTACTAAAATTTCTAAAAATATATTAAGAATTTTCTCACTGTCATCACGATGTAATTTAGAAAAAAACACACATAAGACACAAATGACATGTGCCACCCATACATTATAAAGATTAAAACTAAATTGCCATTTATCTCTCTCCTTGTCAATTTTAGTTTCTTATTCAATGTTTTTTAAATTTTTCATATAAATATAGTGTTCTTTTATTTAAAGTTTTTTGTTTTTTTTTTCAGCTCAACAAGAAGATGATGAATTTGTGTGCCAGATAATTTATGTCTTCTACCAAATGGTTTTCCACCAAGCCACGAGAGATGTTATAATTAAGGAAACACGTATCCTTTCAGTGTTTACAATAGATAATATTTCATATATTCAGAAAAGATGCATCTTTAGGTATTTTTTTCTTGCAGATGTACAAATAATGTAAAAACTATCAAGCTTCAAAATACATTTAAAGGGCAAGCTATACTTCATGGAAGCTGTTGTCCCCAAATCAGTATATTGTTAGAAGATACTGGGTATTATTTTATTAACATGTCAGATAGTGATTCCTAAGAAACTTAACAAACATATCAAAACTGCTATCTCTGTTAACATAACTTCACTATCAGAGGTTCCTAAGACTATCCTAAGTCCTCTTTTCATTTTACCTTATTAACTCTATGTAGAAAAATATATCTCTTTTCATGACTTCATCTACCAACTATATGCAGAGTAGTTAATATTTTCAAAACCTCTTTCCTGAGTTTCAGACTAACTGCCACCTGAATGTCTTACACCTGCCTAAGGAGGCATATACTATGGTTTAACTTAAGAAGCATTATAATCACATTATCCTAAAATAATTTTTCATTACCTTTTACTACTCACTAGCTGCTTGGATAAGCTACTTAACCTGCTTGAGCATACAATCTTGCATCTATAGGATGGCCATAATATTATTAAATGGAAATAAGACCTCCTTCCTTATAGGACTGTTATAAGTACTAATGGATTTAAAGTGCTATCATAGTTCCCAGCACAGAGTGATTCTCATTATTGCATCTAAAAAGATTCTTGATATTGCCAGCGTCTCCTGAAAAAAAAAAAAGTCTACTCTTCTGTATTCACAATGGATATTTTTTTTTTCACAATGGATATTAACAGTGTCATCCACCTAGTCCCAGAGCTGAAAATTTTTATGCCTTCTCTTTTACCATACATAATTAATCATTTATTCTGCAAACATTTATCTAGTGCTGACCATCTAACATTGTCTTAAATGTTGGATGTACTCAGGGAATTCATAGTCTATGGGCAAGTTAGACAAGAAAATAAGAAATATGAAGTTATACTTCAGTATGATCAGTGTCATAAAAGGAATGTGCAGAGTACTTAGGAGAGGATAGGTAACCAAATCTAGCGATGTCTTGAAAGGATGGCCGTGGAGGTGGTATCTAAGCTGAACTTTTGTGTCTGCCTTTTTAAAATTGTGGTGGTCTGCTTGTTTGTATACCAAAAACAATCTTCTTTAGAAATCCACTGCGTAAAATTCTTGACTACCCACATGAAAAGTCAACTTCTTTGGCTTAGTCTACATCGCTTTTCATGACCTGACTATAACCCAATTTCCCAGAGTTCCCCTTTTAACCTTACTATGCATAATTTTCTCTTAACACACCAAATTTCTCACATTTATCAGACATGACCCTCCTTGGCATAACTTACTGCCTCTTCAGGTGCCTAGCTTCTCAGTTATTGCCCTCAGCGATTGAAAGGTGTTTTTCCACTGTCTTCTGGCCTGAATTGCTGCCAACAAGAAATCTGTAGTCTGCTAATTATTAGTATAAGATACAAAGTCTGATGACAACTTACTTTCTTTCCCTTATGGGTAGGTCAGTCTTTTTTCCAGGAAGACCATAGGAATATTTCTGTTTTTAAAAGCCAGGTAGTGTTATTAGAATTTGACTTGGTATTTATCGTCTTTGCTTGATTTATCCAAATATGCAAATGTGTTACAGTATGTAGTTTTGTCTTTTTTCATTTCAGGAAAGTTTTCTAGAATTATAATCTTTAGTATTTGTCCTGTTCTATTGCTTTGGTTGTCTTTTTTGAGATTTGTGTTATGTTGGATCTTCTTTGCCTATCTTTAATACCTATTTCTAATTTTTTCTCTTCATTCTTTAAAACTTTTTTGTTTTACCATCTATCTCTCAAAATTTTACCTATTTTTATTTACTTTTATGTTGTTAAAATTTAGGTTCTATGTACATACCTTAAATGAGTTTTATTTTTATTTTTAGTTCTTCCCTAAATTTATTTCAGAGTTCTAATTCTGACTTATATGTTCTTCCATATACTATTATTTTTTCTTAAATTCTTTTGTCTCTTTTTGAAACATTAGGTTGTAATTTTTGTCTTTTCTGTAAAAATGTCTTATGCTTTCTCTTATAATAACAATATATGGAATTTATGATTTTCTGAGGTCCTTTTGGTGTGAAATAGCTGTCCTGAACTTTTAGCTGGGCCAGATACACAAAACTTTTCTAGCTACACAGCTGTGGAGCTCCCTCTTCAGTTATTTTCACAGTTTTCATGTTTTTTTAAAATATGGCCTTGTACTTTCTAAAATTTACTGGCTGTTTTCCTTGCCCGTTTTTATCTTTTTTTATTCTCCTTTCTCATCCTTCTTTTTTAGACAAATGAAGCATTAAATGTTTCTGGTCATCTTATATTAATGATTTGATTTTAAAATTTGAAGTTCAAGTTATCATTTGACTTGAGAGAAATGCATGATTTTCTAATGGGATTGAATAGCCTAAGCTCAAATGTTGATTGTATCTTTAACCACTCTTACTCAGAGGCTCCAGCATACCTTATAGACCTGATGCATGATAAAAATAATGAAATCCGGAAGGTCTGTGATAATACCTTAGATATTATAGCGGTAAGTAAGTTATCTTTCTGCATGAATTATGATAGTCTTCCTTTTGGGAGGAAGAAAGGACACTGTATACCTATTTAGAACATTGCAGTCAATGTAAATACAAATTTTTCTTTTGGTAAAGCTTATAAAATACAGTGATTCAAAATTTATCTTTTAAACATTAAGACTTTTTGGCTTTTAACTGTTAAGTATAAGCTTCTTATGTAAAGAGGTTTTATGCATATTTAGAGTTTTAGATTTGTTCTACAGGTCATCTCAGAATCACGTGTTTTTCAGAGAAATTACTGTGTAGGTGCAAGGGGGTTGATGGCAATTTCTGCCAAAACTCAACACAGTCAACTTTGCAGATTGATTAATAAATATTATATTAACTTTTTTCAACTCTCTGACAATTTTTCTTATATACAGAGTTGGGCAAAAATAGGTTTATAGTTGTAATACAAATAAATACTATAAATAATAATACAAGAATAAACTGTATTTCACATTCTCAGTAAACCTACTTTTGCCCTACCCTATACACAGGTACACAGACTTATTTTGTAAGTCGCTTTGGAATTATGAGACACAAAATTTTTAATGTTACTAATGACTTTAGACGTTTTTAAAGGATATATGACTGGAAGAATATGATCAGAAGGGTCATCTGAGTCTTGAGTAGAAGTTTGCCCACCGTGCAGACCTTTCTTCAGAAATCACGCTGCCCACCTCTGTCTTCTGCCTGGATTTGGGTCTTGCACTTGGGATGTGCCAGATAACCACTTTAAATATCTTTCTCACATATGGCAGGTGCTGCTACACACAACCTGCTTGCTTGCTTCTCTGAACTGCATTTACACTTTTTATTTTGGCTCACCCTATAAAAAGTTTCTTGAACATAGCCATTTTAGTAGTTTTTAAAGTCTAACTTGTGTTTTAAAAGGATCAGAATAATATTTTAAAGCAGTGGTCCCCAACCCCTGGGCCGCAGACCGTTACCGGTCCATGGGCCATTTGGTACCTGTCTGCAGAGAAAGAATAAATAACTTACATTATTTCCGTTTTATTTATATTTAAGTCTGAACGATGTTTTATTTTTAAAAAATGACCAGATTCCCTCTGTTACATCCGTCAAAGACTCACTCTTGACGTTTGTCTCGGTCACATGATACATTTATCCGTCCCACCCTAAAGGCCAGTGAAAATATTTTCTGACATTAAACCGGTCCGTGGCCCAAAAAAGGTTGGGGACCACTGTTTTAAAGCATCAAATAACAACTTGCTTGCAAATCCTCTAAGCTGACATTTCTGCTAGTTATCTCATTATAAAATTGGATAATCACCACCAGGTACTTTATGTCAGTTTTCCACTTTTTATTTCAGAAATTCATCTTATTTGATATCATCTGCTGTTTAGATTTGACTGATTATATCATTACTGGTTTAAAACTAAATGAGTACATTGACATTGTAGCTTTGATCTCTAAACTACAATAGGAAAACTTGTCTACTAAATCCATGCTCCACCAACATATGTCATACATGGTAGGCCACTGGTCACAGGGTTTATGAATATGGAATATTTATTTGTTACTCCTAGAGAACAATTTCATGACTCATGCACTGTCTTCTAGTAGATTACTGATGTTATTATTGTATGTAAAGTATATAGTATACGAATACTACACTTTTTAGGTTCTCTATGTGATTGTCTTACCTGGAGCAATGAGGAAAGGAAAGATGTCTGTTATAAATTGCTTTTAGCATATTTTTTAAGTTACCTTTTTTTGAGAAAAGGTAGATGGAAGGTAATGATCTGTTTAGATTTACATATTAAGTGCGCTTGGTTTAGAATATAAAGTAGTGATAGTTCCAAAAGGCCAGCTCATTCTTATTTAGTATAAAAATGTGTATTTAGTATTTAGTATAAAAATGTGAATATCTCTATTATAATATAAAAATTTTATTCCTAATTATTTCTAAACTCTGGAATCAAGTCTCTCATTTTAAACAGAAGTTATCCCCACCTTCTAGTGCTCTCTTTCTCTCCAGAACCAAAGTTTACAGTTGTCCCTTAAACAACAGGGGTTGGTGGGTATGGATCCCCTTAGTCTTTACTTCTCCTGTCCGTTCTCAGCCTGGGCCGAGTCCGGCTTCTGCCTCCGTTGCTGGGTTGAAAAGGTGCTCATAAGCATCATTGATTTTCAATGACTCCTTTCAGTCTTCATTTTACTTTCTTAATCCTAACCTCTTTGAGGGAATTTATAAATCCTGGTCAGAGTTCAAATATAACTCACAAATAAAATTATTTTAAATTATTATGCTCTGCCTGACCAGGCGGTGGTGCAGTGGATAGAGCATCAGACTGGGATGCGGAAAGAACCAGGTTCGAGACCCCGAGGTCGCCAGCTTGAGCGCGGGCTTGTCTGGTTTGAGCAAAAAGCTCACCAGCTTGGTTGGACCCAAGGTCGCTGGCTCGAGCAAGGGGTTACTCGGTCTGCTGAAAGCCCGAGGTCAAGGTACATATGAGAAAGCAATCAATGAACAACTAAGATGTCGCAAGGAAAAACTGATTGATGTTTCTCATCTCTCTCCGTTCCTGTCTGTCTATCCCTCTCTCTGACTCTCTCTGTCCCTGTAAAAAAAAAAAAAAAAATTATTATGCTCATAAAAAGCCTTGTTGATTTGTAGACTGGAAAGAAGGATCAGCAAAATGAACCTGGTGATAGACAAGCTATTCTGTATGGCTCCTTAAGATGCTGCCTGATCACTGGAGTCAGTATTTTAAAAATCTGAACAAGTAGTCTGAAGCTTCACATGTGCAGTGGTCAGTCCTGTGACTTGGAAGTCCTGCTGTGCCACTCACCTGAGTCATATTCCTAGCTGAGCCTGTTGGAAGAGCGTTTATCCAGGGCAGGGCAGCAGATAGAAAGGCACCAGCTCAGAAACACCCCATGTTTCTTTTCCTTTCTGCGCTTGGACACCTGTTACAAGATTCAAGACCCTGGTTCAGTCTCAGCTTGATTATTGTGAACGGCACCAGTGGGGGCAGCTTCTTCCCAGAACATTCTTGTCCCTGTCTCAGCTGGGCCAGGGTTCTGGTCCTACATTCCGCTTTTGGCCTCTGAAGTGGCAGCTGGGTCTGACAGGCATTGCATCGAAACTACAGCTGATTCCAGTTCTCCCATCTGCAGAGTAATCTTGGGAAACTTGCTTCACTGAAGAGGGTCAGTTTACAGCGACCCCCTGGGGACTGGAGCATTCAGGGCAGGGTTGAAGGTGTGTGTGAAGCTTCTCCCACAGGTACTCAGGCAGTGTTCTTTCCAGACTAGACCAAAACTCAGACCTAGGTAAGAAGTTTATAGGTAGATTAAATATCTAGATCAGCACTTAAAAAAAAAAAAATTTAGCACATATAATGATGTTATTTTCTGTTCATTTTAATTTTAAAGTGGTATGGGAAGATAATCTGTTCACTGGGTCTTAACAAGGAAGTTATTTGGAATATATATTTTAGCCAGACATACTACAGTGTGTCCATAAAGTCATGGTGCACTTTTGACCGGTCACAGGAAAGCAACAAAAGACAATAGAAATGTGAAATCTGTACCAAATAAAAGGAAAACCCTCCCAGTTTCTTTTCTTTTTTTTTTTTTTTTTTATTAAATTTAATGCAGTGACATTGATAAATCAGGGTACATATGTTGAGAGAAAATATCTCTAGATTATTTTGACATTTGATTATGCTGTATACCCCTCCCCCAAAGTTAAATTGTCTTCTGTCACCTTCTATCTGGTTTTCTTTGTGCAAGTTTCTGTAGGATGATGTGGCAGCATGTGCGCATGCACAGATGATGACGAAACACCTTGTATACAGCGGAGCAGCCCAAGGCTATGCCAATCGAGATGTGGACGGTACAGAGGAAAGTTCAGTGTGTTCTGTGGCTCGCTAAATTCGAATCTGTGACCGAAGTGCAGCGTGAATATCGGCGTGTTTATAACAAAGCGCCACATTAATCACTTAAAACAAAGAATCACAGATGTTATTCACTCAGTTACACCAGACGTCCTTACCCGTGTGTGGCAAGAACTTCACTATCGTTTGGATGTGTGTAGGGCAACAAATGGAGCCCACATCGAACTGCACTGAATAAGTATGAAACTGGGAGAGTTTTCCTTTTATTTGGTGCAGATTTCACATTTCTATCATTTTTTGTTGCTTTCCTGTGACCCGTCAAAAGTGCACCATGACTTTATGGACACACTGTACTATTTATAGTTTTAGATTATCCTACCATTGCTGAATTTGCATTTTAACACTTCCTGTCAGGACAATGAGGTGAGAGGGCGCTCCGCCTTTCCTTGGACAGAGCCTGCTCTGTGTGACCTGTGCTCTGACACGGTGCTGGCTGATCGGGATTTGTACTCAACTCGCCCGGTAACCGCAGACCACAGGCGCACTGCTAGCTTGCCAGACCCCCTGGTCTGGAGAAATTTGAGGAGTGGGCATTGTAATACACCGCTGAACAAGACAGCTTCGTAGCCGCTTGGGACACAGCTGCTGGTTTTCGGTTTTTTGAGCCCAGACTCTCTTACTGCCCATGGCTTGGTGCTGCTTGCTTGTCCTGAAGCTTTTTCAAGAGTAAAACAAGAGGAAATTGACTTAATTTGAAACAGGGGAGCACTGATTAAGCACAGCAAAGATAATGAAACACTAGAAATAGGCTGTCAAAGGAGAAGGTGAAGTCTCTGTCCAGCTGTATCAGTAGTCACTAAGCTACCAACTTTTAAACTAGCTTGTTAGAAGCCTGCCTAGAATGGAAGTGGATGATCTCTTCAGACTCTTTTTACCTTAAGATTTGATTTTCTAGATTCTCAGTATGACTGTCCTATACAAATAAAAATAAAATCCCCCAAAAAGAGAGAATAGGAATATTTGTAGCTTAAGGGAACTTATCCTTAAGAAAACAAACTTTTTCTCTCAAGACAGACAGCATAGAATAAGAAGAAAAATTAGATGCCTTGCAAGCATTAAAGAAATATATGCCTTCTGCAATAAAGTACTTGTCCCCCAAATTATGGAAATGTTACATTAGTGATGATTTGTTTAATGTATTTGGGACCCAGCCCTGAACCGGTAAACTGAAACAGATGTGTGCTGGTCGTGCTCCTTGTACCATGGAGGGTTCCGTGTCTGCTGATGCCGTTGCGGTGGCCTCATCAGCAGGATGTCGCCTGTCTGCCTCGGCCTCACTCACGAGCAGCCCCGGGAGGCGGACCATGGGTTGGGTGCGAGAGGAGCAGGGGAAGGGGAGAGGCAGCAGGCAGCTTCTTGGTCCTCGGGGAATGCCAATGACCATTGCCTCTTCTCTCCTTGCCTCGGAAATGGTGAGGGGAAGAGCAGAGCCCTCTCTGTGTGGGGGCTTCTACAAACCGGGGAGAGTTTTACCCTTTGGTGCTTCTTCAACTTCGTATGACACATTTGAGAACGACATAAATTGCCAAGCAAACTCCTTCCCTGACATTAAGGGGTTTTCAAACATGTATTGCATGTTTATAAAGCACATACTGGGTTCCAGACATGAAGACAGACATTGGGAATACAAACCTGCACAACACACAGTACCTAGAAGGTACAGGTTTACAACTCAGGCACTAGAGCCAACAACAGGATCCCGTCCTCTAGATGTGAGCTGGCCTTCTGGGAGCAGGACTGCAGCATGGCCCATTGTCGCTACAGGGCATTTGCAGGGAAGGGAATGGACTGAGTTTTCTGGTGAAGGTGATGTCTGTTGTCCGTGCAGCCAGCCCCGGGCCACGTGCTGGGGCACTAACGGGTTGGTGTTACTGACATTTTCAGTGGCGGCCCTTTCTCTTTCAGGAAGTCAGTGATCTCGGGCAGACTGTGTATTTTGACAATTTGGAATTAATAGCTAGCTCCAGTGTTTTATACTTGGAAAACAAGGTGCTATCTTCATGCCAGGAGAGATAAACATATTTACTAAGACTGGTATATTGAAATGGGATAAACCAATGCAGGTTTACATGTAACCTCTAAGACATCGATTGTTGTGGTCTCCTCAAAAATGACCAGGAAGGCCTGTGTCGGACAGAAAAAGTGAGTTTGTTGATAATTTGCCGGCAAGGGAGAGAGCTTTAAAAATGTCTCATCCATCTTTACAAGGGAAGTTACAAAGGAAGTTTCATAGGGTAGGATTAGGGTTAGCACTGAAAGTCAGGTTATTTTAGGACAGGTTTTCAAAAGCAGAGAATGAGCAGGAATTGGGTAAAATGGGCAGCCACCTTTTTTGTTTGGCAAGCACTTGTAGTTGGCCTCCAAGTTGGGTATGGGCACAGAGCAGATTTTTAAGGTAAGTTACTGACAGACACTTCTAAGATGTTCTTTCTAGAGAAGGTGGAGTTGCTTCCTCTTGTTTTACAGTCTTGGTAAATTTTCCTTTCTTCAATTTGTAAGTTTGAATTTTATATTTTGGTTCCATACAGTCAAATTGGGTTTAGTGAGATCACTTTGGTAGCCCTCTTTTGGAGTTCATTTTTACATTGCATTAGCCTGAAAGGCAGACATTTTGGATATTTTTGCCAGCTTTTTAGAGTTTAAACACACACACACACAGACCAGGTCCTCGAATAATATCATTTCCTTCAAAGTTATTTATAACATTGAAGAGATGCCCTCGGAACGTAATTCTTGTTTATATCAATTAGCCTACAGTACAGTTAGTTTAGTATATCATTTTGCTTAAAGTCAAAGAACACATTGACATTGAGGACCTACTATATATTATGTATATGTATATATGTATACATATATGAATGTGTATGTATCCCTACCAGTCCTATGTATGTTACTTTATTGTTTTTTTAATTGGCAACAGTTGGCTTTAAAAGAACCCAGGCATAGTTTGCAAGATAAAAATCATGATTTCTTGCTTAACTAGATTTTATTTCGTTTTATCTTTGTGGTGTGACTGGACATGATATCTGAAGTGATATTGCACAGATGAGCCCCTCAGTGCTGTAAGCAGAGACTAAAGAGAATTCTACTGTGAGGTCTGGTTGGAAATGCCATAGTCAAGGCTAAAGGGCAACACTTGGAATAGTACTATTGCAACAAGTCAATAAAAAATATTGGGATAATACTTATGTTCACAAAAGTCAACATCTCTATTATATATGTGTGTAATTATGTGTATCAACATATGCATGTTGTATACATGTCATTGGGAGAAGTAATTTTTAAGATATAAAAGGTATATTTTTAGCAGCTACTAACTTAACTTTATGAGCAATTAAATTACTCTAGATCTGCTTTAATTTAGTATGAAGAATTGTATTAAATAAGCCATATTACATTCTCACTTAGGGGGCTGCCACATTAAAGGAGAAGTGAAAATCTGCTTTCCATCAGTAATTTTAGAACACAAAGCAGAACTATGTAGCTCTGTGTTATCCTGTACTGTGTTAATCAGATACAAGGTGTGACGGAAGCCAGTGACAAAGAGTTTTCCTGATAGTGAACAGGCTCTGATAATAGGCCGGTTAAGGCTTCATAATGTTTCAGTGGTTAAGCAGTAAACAAAATGGTATAGGACTTCAAAAAGGATAGCATATTCCATGTAAAATCAAACCATAAGCTTTTCATGACACTTTATAATTTATGGAAACTGGGTGCTTAATATCATAATGTCAGGAGCCAAGAAGAAAATAAAAGACTATGTTAAAAAAAAAGATATAGTGTAGTGTGTGCACCTTTAAATATAAGACAAATTCAAGTCTATATGTGAGGCTCTCAGGGTACACTCCTTGTGAAAAGCAGCATTTCAAAACTGAAGGACAACGATATTCCTAGAGTATTTCCACAATGGCTTGGTAGATTTTTATGACGTGTCATAGCCGTGGCTTAGCTGTGACCTCCCTTAATTTCATAGTTACTTCTTGATAATGAGGGATGGTGATGTGGGAGTGAAGTAGAGATTGGGGCAGAAAGGTCAAAGGGAATTGGTTTCATTGACATGTTGAATTCACTAAACTTTTACACTGGATATTCATTTAGAGTTGCTATTTAACTTTTTAAAATAAACTTATACTGCCAATATTATTCAGTGTTGAGGGATAATTATTTCAACAGCCTTATGAGTAATGGTATTAATCATAAATTTTTATTTCTAGAACGTTAGAAGTTGAGTAAATCTTAGATTTGTTTCATTTTAGAAATGAAGACTGACACAAAAGATATTAAAATACCTTTAGAAGGTTGTGTATTTCTCTTAGTATCATAGCTAGAACCAGAACCCGGGTCTCCTAACTGCCAACCCAGTGTTCTTTACATTAGAGCATGCCATATTATTAACATCCATAAATTCAGACTCTGAGACACCAAGTAACTATGACATTGCCATGGCTATTAAATTCTGCTCACTGAAGATAAACATAGATCACTGAGGCCTGGGATGATTTCAGAATGCTGAAGATCGAGTAGGGTAAAGGCCCAACTGTGTTTTACTAAAGCAGAAGAGAAATAAGCAAAACAGAAGTGTGTGTGTGTGTGTGTGTGTGTGTGAGAGAGAGAGAGAGAGAGACCAACCAATACCAGGCCAGGGCTGGGAAGAAATTCCAAATATAAGGTTTTTAACATGTTTGTCTTGGGAAAATATATGTCTATTTTCAGATTGTCTTGCTTACATTTTTAGTGTTAAAATGACCTTTCTTTTCTATTTTTTGAATTTTCTTTAGACCTTTCTTTTCTAAAACAATAATAGCAGGTGCCACTTGATTTACATTTAATGTCAGTCCCCAGCATTTGCTTTTATTATTATTTTTTATTATTTATTTTATTTTTTTTTTTTTTGCATTTTTCTGAAGCTGGAAACAGGGAGAGACAGTCAGACAGACTCCCGCATGCGCCCGACCGGGATCCACCCGGCACGCCCACCATGGGGCGACGCTCTGCCCACCAGGGGGCGATGCTCTGCCCATCCTGGGCGTCGCCATGCTGCGACCACAGCCACTCTAGCGCCTGAGGCAGAGGCCACAGAGCCATCCCCAGCGCCCCGGGCCATCTTTGCTCCAATGGAGCCTTGGCTGCGGGAGGGGAAGAGAGAGACAGAGAGGAAGGCGCGGCGGAGGGGTGGAGAAGCAAATGGGCGCTTCTCCTGTGTGCCCTGGCCGGGAATCGAACCCGGGTCCTCCGCACGCTAGGCCGACCCCAGCATTTGCTTTTGAACCTCTCCTGAAGTCTAAAATTCTTGAAACCACAGCCCTAGCCTATTAACTGCACTTGCTGAATAGACACTCAACAGCCCTAAGTAAAACATTTGATTTTCAAGGAATCTGGAACATAAAAATCAGTGTTCCAGAAACCTAACGATCAAAAGCCAGCATCACATAGCAAAACAATACTATTTCATTTGACTCTAACGAGTGCTTACTACTAAGGAAAAGGAGAAATGATTAGATGAATTTTGTGTTCCTCATTACAAACATGCTTCGTCCAAGGTGCTGTATTTGGTAAATATTCAAATACCTGAGAGGCTATACTATCACAAACTAGACCAACTTTCGTGACACAAGTACAAATCTTAATGTTTGCTACTTAGCCTCTAAATTTAAAATCTATATATTTTAAAATATTTTTCCAAAGTTAGCTTTTAATACTGGAATTAAAGTCATTGAAAACTGTTATTGTTGTTGTTATTATTATTAATATTATTATTGTGGTTCTGTCCAGGTAATGGGACTATGGGTATTTCTTCTATAATTTTCAACTTTTAACACTGAAATGGTTTTATAATCACAAAACACCAAATATTTTTAGGAGTCATGTTATAGCCACTTGAAACTGTAAGGTTTGATAGTGCTTGATCAACAGTTTTGCTATTTTCTTCACTATGATCTGTATAAAAAAGCCATACACACCTATTAAAGCTCAAGGCCACCTCTTGTGAACACTCCACTTGTCACTGAAGTGGCTTCATTATAGTCGGAATTTGTAATCATTGTTGGATCTTTTGCAAAACACTTCTATGTATATCCTAAATGATCACATAGCTTGGTAGAGAATAACATATTCTGTCTCATGTTTCCAGGAGGAGAGGCTATTCTTGTTTGCTCCTTCCTTCCTTCCTTCCTTCCTTCCTTCCTTCCTTCCTTCCTTCCTCCCTCCCTCCCTCCCTCCCTCCCTCCCTCCCTCCCTCCCTCCCCCCCCTCCCTCCCTCCCTCCCTCCCTCCCTCCCTCCCTCCCTCCTTCCTTCCTTCCTTCCTTCCTTCCTTCCTTCCTTCCTTCCTTCCTTCCTTCCTTCCTTCCTTCCTCACTGAGGAGATAGCCATAGTGTTTTCATTGTGGTATCCTGAAAACAGTAATGCACATGTGAACCACTGTTAGTCATAGAGAATAAGGGTAGTCTTATTACATTTGGTGCTAGGTCTCTGCCCAAGACACTAACAAATGGAGCTGTAGTGTCAAAAGTCAGCCATGGACGCTCATTGATATTTTGGTTTGTGTGTTTGGATCTCTCAATGGAGTGTGAATAGCCTCTTCTTAAAAACTCAGCCATGCACGTGTAGGTTTAATAAGAACATTGATGGTGGCCCTGGCCGGTTGGCTCAGTGGTAGAGCATCTGCCTGGTGTGCAGAAGTCCCGGGTTCGATTCCCGGCCAGGGCACACAGGAGAAGCGCCCATCTGCTTCTCCACCCCTCCCCCTCTCCTTCCTCTCTGTCTCTCTCTTCCCCTCCCGCAGCCAAGGCTCCATTGGAGTAAAGATAGCCCAGGCACTGGGGATGGCTCCTTGGCCTCTGCCCCAGGCACTAGAGTGGCTCTGGTCGCAACAGAGTGACGCCCGGGAGGGGCAGAGCATCGCCCCCTGGTGGGCAGAGCTTCGCCCCTGGTGGGCGTGCTGGGTGGATCCCGGTCGGACGCATGCGGGAGTCTGTCTGACTGTCTCTCCCCGTTTCCAGCTTTGGAAGAATACAAAATAATAATAATAATAATAATAATAATAATGATAATAAAATTTAAAAAAAAAGAACATTGATGGTAAACCTGACAGATGGGAAGAAGGCTTTGTTAGAAGGGCTATTTGTGAATAAAACTGCATCTTTGTCACACATTTCTACATTTATTAAATATATTTTTATTTAATTAGAATAGTAAAATCTTACAAGAATGTTGTAAGGTAACTCCTTGAGTAAACGTGATTTTTTGCTTTATGCAGAGCATTATTTACTATGCTCAATACACTTTATGGATATATGGTTTAAGGATTTAATTTTAAAATTATATCTACCTCTGACATTTCACAGTTATTAGTAAAAAAGCAAATTTTACTCCTAGTGGAATAGCAAACCCTATATTTTATATGGTTAGGGCTCTTGACTGGGGTTTAACTCCTTTTCTTATGCTAGGAATCCATATGCTTTAACTTAAATTGTAATGAAACAATCAAATTATAATGTTTTTCTGTCTTCTTCCCTGAATACTTCTTCATTCAGATAATCAGATTTAAAATTTTTCTACCAAAATGAAAAGTTAGTTTTATACTCTTGCCAAGTGAAACAAGCTAGAATTCATAAAAGAAACAATACCACTTAAATTAGTTCTAGTATTTAATGTAGATTTGAAAGGATTTCTGGTATTATAAGGCATATCCTGGGCGTTTGGGTGACTTATAACTACCTTATCTTTTAGGGAAAAGGCCAGTTAGTATGGAGAATTTCTTGCTCAAAATATCATTTTGCTTTTAATTTATGCATTAAATTCTTTACCTTAATGGATAATAAGTTTATCTTCTTCTGTAAGTACATGTGATCATTCTTAAGTTATCTAGCCACTTCTAATATGACAATATCTTTTTTTTCTTTTCTTTTTTTTTTGCAGCTAACTTTGAGCACATATACTGTGCTGCATATGAAACCAAAAATATTTTGTATTTTTGAAGTCATGTACTTTAAAGAGGTTCAAAGTTATATTTAGCATTTCAGCTAAATCATTGTGAAGCTAATCACAGTGCCCATATTGCACAATTAGCACCGCTTAGGGTTTTATTTAATCTTGGAAACGCAGTGATCCACGTAAATCTGTAGCTAATGAAACTACTTGTAACAACATCCCTGTGCTATTATTTTTTCAACTCCCTTGTTCCCTAACAGCCATGCATGTGAGCCGGGTCGGGGGAACGTGACAGAGGGTGCTGACCAGACCAGAAGCTGCTGCCTCCCATCTCATTGCATGGTCAACAGTGTGGCCCCTTCATAGAATCTTACAGCTGAAAGTTGACCTTCAGGGTCATTTATTACACACATTCACTAAGAATCCACTCTGCAGTGACCCTGCCAAAGATTCATTAATTCTCCATTTAATTGCCTTTTCCACATTGCCGCCCAAGGTCACTTCAGTGTTCTGGGCCTCCTTTTCTCTTTTGTAAAATGGCAATAATTATAGTGCCTAATTTAGAGAGCTGTTACCTCAATTAATTAACAGTAATGGCTAATATGAAGTGTTTTCAATATAGGTCTATAGGTTTTCTAAATGCCTTATCTGTGTTTTCTCATCTTTATCAGAGCAGTTTATATGCTTAATTGGATGATTGTTTAAATTATAATACCTAATCACTATAACCATACCAACAAGACATGGCATTTGGATTTAGGATTTATTGTTTATGTCTAAATTATCAATTTAAAATATAGGTTAGCACTAAGAATATAACTATAACTTTGAGTAAAATATCTCCTTTAGTGATTTAAATATTGAAATTATAACAGTTGAATTAAGTGTTTATTATTTTTAAAGTGAAGCGCAATAATTAACATTTATCATAGCTCAACTAGCTATTTATCATAGCTCTACTAGTAGCCATAACCTGTGGAAAATTAGGAGGTTAGATAGGTTCCACTGTAGTTTATAATAACTTGCCTTTTGTGGCACATTCACCAAGAATGTTCTCTGTGAGCAGGTGTTACAGATACAGCAGTGAATAAACCATTCTTGCTCCTCAGGAGTGCATGGCTGAGCAGAAGATAGACATAAGAAGACATAATTATGAATTTACATAAGATAAACATTATTATTTTGTTTCCCATAGTAACCATTTCAGGAGTTAGGAGAGAAACTTGCACTTTCCCCACACACACTGAAAAGTGAAAAAAGACATAGCAAAAGATGAAATTTTAATGCTTTACCATCTGTCATTAGTGCCACAAATAATTATAGCCATACAGCTCTTTGGAAGCTGAAGTCTGATGGCTCACCTAAATTCTAGTAATAAAGAATTTGTGAAATTAAGACTTTTCCAGTTTTGCCATTGCTGTTAGCAATTGGTAATCCAAAAAGAGATGTCTTTAATATATGTATTTAATTTATTTTTATTGATTATTATATAAAGTAATTCTGAATGGATAATTTTTAATGTTCCCTGTGACCTAAATGGAGCTGCCCTCAAATTGTCACAAGATAAAAGTATGTACTGTTATCTGAGTGCCATGGGAGTTCCTTCATAAGCTAAATAGTAATAGTTGACTGTTTATGTTCAATAGGAATATGACGAAGAATGGGCCAAGAAAATTCAGAGTGAGAAGTTTCGCTGGCATAACTCGCAGTGGTTAGAGATGGTCGAGAGCCGGCAGATGGACGAGAGTGAGCAGTACTTGTACGGTGACGACCGCATTGAGCCGTACATCCACGAAGGAGACATTCTCGAGAGACCCGACCTTTTCTACAACTCAGGTGAGAGGATTACCAGTGGTCTGCGTGCTGGCAGCAGGAATCTTGATCTGCCAGCCTGCTCACTCCCAGCTTTGTAAGCACTCTATGAGTATAGAAACGCCTTCTGCTAGTGATGTCACAGGTACCTACCGCCAGAACTCACCAAGCCAACCTGTTAACTCACTGCTGTGTTTTTCCAGGTTAGTCTTTGTTGAGCTCTCCATAAAGAAGGCTGTGGCCAGAGAAATTCATCGCTCTTAGTTTATTACATTCTAGCCTATATAACTTAACATGGCATATTCAAGATTTCTGACTTCTGTTTGAGAATAGTATTTTTCTTTATTTAAATGTATATAACTTTCTAATTTATGTTTTGTTTTTGATGTGTTTCATTTAACAGATAATTTTGCTATGGTTTTGCTTTAGTTCAAAGCAGTACACTCTGGTGACTCTGGTAGGGATGATGTAGACACTTTATAGCAATGGTTTCTTTTCTTATAAACTCTGCTAGTGTTTTCAAGGTAAAACAATTTTTATATAAATCTTATATATATTATAACTTTGTTGGTTCTGCCATAGTGCCTTTTTCTAGGGATGAGTTTGGCACAAAGTTTAAGTTTTTGCATATTTTGGCTTTTAATGTGTTTCACAGTTGCCAATATTAATATGACTTCATTGAAGTCATTGAGTTGAGGAGTGGAAGGAAAGGATTTCTAATTAAGACCTGTAGCAGGTTGGAAATAAAAAGCATGAAAGTAATTATATCTGAATTAATGGCTCACTTTTCTCCTACTATGTACTGATTCATGTGTTTTCCTAATTGGGTATTGTGCAAATTGGCCGTAAACGCTGCATTATTTTTATATTTGATATAAATATTTGAATCCTGGAAAATTGATACTTTACTTTGAAAATTAAATAGATTTCTTCCTAACTGAACTTTACAGTAGTTATGAAATACTGCTTTGTGTTTCAAACCAGATGGTGTAGATCATTAATTTCAACCAACCAGAATTTCTTAGTTCAGTAATGGCAAACAGCTGTTCCTTACATATTCAGATATTCATGAAGTAAAGTGATGTAAAATATATATGATATGAATTTTTTGTTAATAGAAATCAGAATTTCTTGGAATCCAGTTTCTTGCTTTGAAGATTGATAGCTACTTTTCAGTGCGAATCACTTACAGTTTTCAAAACTGAATAAAACTTTTAACCACCACAATATTCATCTTTTTGTTTTAATGCAATTAGAGTTTTAGAACAGATTTCTAAAAAGTTAAAGCACATTTCTAAGATTATATTTAAATTATATTTGTATTTTCTTAGATGAAAATCATAAATATTTTTCTGTAGGATATTTTACAATTAAAATGTACAACCTAAGCTTTTGTGAGAACTCTAAATTTATACTTTTACAGATCAAAATTTAGAAACAGCCACCACTGATGGAAAAATAAATAAATTTAAGCATTTGAGGAGTGAAATATTAGATATGCTCCTGGTTGTTTTTTAATACCTGTCGCCAGATGTTATGGTAGACATTGGACAATGGAGATTACATTGCTGTGAGTTTAAAGACCTAGTTCTTATATCAAGCCATGTATTCTTTTTAGTTTATTAATTTACCTAGTTCATTGTCCATGAATGGATCACCTACTAAATGAATCTCTTGATGTGTGTCATGGAAATCTCGATAATGCCAGCCTCTTATCTTTTATTGTGTGCAGTTGTATCATCAGAAGCTTTAGAGAAATTTGTAATACTGTAGATAAGAATGCTTGAGTGATCTCTTTTAAGTCCCTGAAATTTCAGGCTGCTTCCGATAAAAGCAGGTTTAGTAGCTTTTTAGTCACAAAGGTTAAGCTAAGTGCCAATAATTCCCTGGGTCTAATCTTCTACTTTGAATGAAATATCACTTGCTACTTTCTAGTCATTAGTATCGCCTTCTATATTTTCAAATTATTAAATACATCAAAATGTACCTATTTCTCTCTTATTTTTTAAAAAAGGATCTTAGTGTTATGATATGAAATAGGAATCCAGCATTTCCTTTAGTAACAGTATTTTTCCTTAGAGTCTAAATGTATTATAACTGTAATCACTGATTAATTTCCTTTTTTGTCATGAAATTATGCTGTTCGCTTTAGTACATACCAACAGAGGAAGCACATTATAATATTGCTGTATTGTTACTACACATTTATAAATGACTTTTTCCTTTTTTGTTCTTCATTAATTGTGGTGAACATTATTCTTAGCACTTGACATGTAAATGTATCTCTGGTGTACGAAGTTTAAAATGGTTTGTTTCTGTCTCAGAATCATTGTAAGCTGTAGTTTTCATTTGCATGTGTGTTTCTGTGATGTGTCTTACCAGAGAGAACCAAATACATTATGATTTCTCTATTTTAGTCATTTCCCCCCATTTTCTCCTTTATTTGCTGTTTTCTCCCACACAATCACAATTTCACTTTTAGCTAGTTTACTAAAGAGCCCACTCTTATGTTTTCATTTGACTTTAAAAACTAAAGCTGATTTCAGTAAAAATAAGTAAGAAGATAATGTTTTATATTTTTTACTTTTGTTCACAATGTGTGCCAGCCCATTTAACTGACTTTCCAAAGTCAGAAGGTGATAGTTCCTCTGCTGACGACAGACGTGCTTTGGTCTCAGCCGGTTGCAGTGCACCCCCTCTCACGGGGGGCACACTTACCCTCCCTACCTGAACACCTCAGAAAGGTGTGCTGTGTGCATCCATCGTGTGAAGGCTTTGTGTCATTTAATAGCCCAAACATGTAGAGTGCTCTGCAGCATACAGAGTGCTCGGGTGTGTCTTGTCTGTCTTCTGTCTGTTCTCTGGGGGGTTAAATGGGACATGAACTTCTTTGGTTCCTTGTTGCTGTCTTTGAAGCAACAAGGTTAGAGTAGGAGCCTGAGAAGGACCCTCCTCGATTTATCTGGAGTTTGTAATAAAAAATACATTACTCCTCTTTAGTATTTCTATTAAAAAAGTTACTTTGGGATGCAGACTGCTGAGAAACAGTTTTGAAGAAGTTGGGATGCTTGAATGGAAGCTTTAATTTAAGGTATAATTTAACTTTTATTAAATCCTAAGTAAATTCCAGTGCAGAAAGATTGCGCCTGTCCCTGAGTCACCTGTTGTCAGACCGTCCGGGGCAGTGCACAAGCTGTGTCCACAGAATGACATGCAGTGTCCTCGGGGCGCTAAAACATAAGTTCAGAAATATAAATTTTCTCTTTGTTACTCACATGATATCAGGCTTGTTATATTGTTAAACTAGTTGTGTTCTGGGTTTTTTGCAGTTGTGGCTGAATCTTTAGACTCGCACGTATTTGATGTGATCTCTGTTTGAGGAGCCCCCAGCCTGGGGACCCACTCTGCATTCTGTGTGTCCCTTCGCTCCGCCCTTTTCCCTTTGAAGACGATGGCAACTCGGAATCAAAGTGCAGATGTTGATTATTTGACGAGAGTTTTTTATTTAATCTATTCTTAATCTGACTCATTTCACTAGGTGATGGTTCATGTAACAACTTTTTAAAAATAATCCAGGTGTCTTTTTATTTAGTTGTATATTTATCTGAAATGTGTCTGAGTGTGCTGTCTTTTATGATACTAGCATGCTGCGTATCTTCATAGTTATTCATTGTCAGAGTGTGGTATGCATTTTATTTTGGCATTTGACTTAGCTTTGTTCCTATAAAATTGACAGATTTCTTCAACCCTGATCCTCAATTATTTGGTTTTAAATTAATAGAGGAGCCCCTTGATTTCTTAACCTTATTAGTAATTTCAGCCACACTTTCACAAAGTGTGAGAACAATATAAATAATTATTTTTGGCTGCCCAGCTCTATGGTATCTTGAGATTTCCCATAATTTCAGTTTTCTGTTAACTTTTTTGTGTTTAGCAGGCCTTTTATTTATGGAATCTGTAAGAGAACATAGAAACTGGTCTAAATATTAGACACTTTTAAGCTACCTTTTAAGTATTTTAAATTTACTGAAGTAATAAAATAGATACCAAAGGTATTTGTTAACAATTCAACAAATAAATAATAATATGGATTCGTGGACTGAAGGTAGTGCAGGAGTCTTACAGAAATACAAGTCACCTCGCTTATTCACTTGCCTGCTCTATTATTTTTCCTATTTACTTGATCTTTAAGCTCCTTACTCCTGAAACAGATCAGCCTTGAATGCTTACCTGTCTTTCAGGACTGAAGTCCATTCCAGCTCTGCCGCCCTCCCTGCCTACCCAAGGAGGGTTTTCTAAGCCCTGCGGACACAGCAGTCTCACCACGGCTTCTCTCTCCAGCGTTCACTTAGTGCACATATCCATTCCTGTTGTACATCACTTATAAATGAAATGTATTATTTAATTGCATCTTAAGTGTTTTTCTTATATTTCACTTAACCTAAGATTCTTAAAAACAGAAATTATTTACTGTAGTTTTTATATTTACTACAGGACCTAGGAAAGTATTGCTATGCATATCATAGGTGCAAAATGGTCATTCATGTGGTAACTGAGTAATTTACTTACTATGTTCCAAATTTATAAACAATGTTTTAGGTATCACCTAACCAATATTTATCTAGAGGTTACTTAATCCACAATACTTTCAAAATAGGAAATGTTAAAAGGCCTGAGAACTTTGCAAATAGTTATCACAAAGGCTGTATCTTAAAATATATTCATTCTATGCATAGGGCAGCCTGGAAGCCATCACTTAGATTGTGTTCCTTCAAATTATTCTTAACTTATATATTCATAGTTCTATCAAAAATAGGTTATCTGGCCTGACCTGTGGTGCAGTGGATAAAAGCGTCGACCTGAAACGCTGAGGTTGCCGGTTCAAAACCCTAGGCTTGCCTGGTCAAGGCACATATGGGAGTTGATGCTTCCTGCTCCCCCCCCCCCCCACTGTCTCTTTCTCTCCTCTCTCTAAAATGAATAAATAAAATCTAAAATATATAGGCCCTGGCCAGTTGGCTCAGTGGTAGAGCGTCGGCCTGGCCTGCAGAAGTCCCGGGTTTGATTCCCAGCCAGGGCACACAGGAGAAGCGCCCATCTGCTTCTTCACCCCTCCCCCTCTCCTTCCTCTCTGTCTCTCTCTTCCCCTCCTGCAGTGAGGCTCCATTGGAGCAAAGATGGCCCGGGCGCTGGGGATGGCTCCTTGGCCTCTGCCCCAGGCGCTAGAGTGGCTCTAGTCGCAACAGAGCGACGCCCCGGAGGGGCAGAGCGTCGCCCCCTGGTGGGCGTGCCAGGTGGATCCCGGTTGGGCGCATGCAGGAGTCTGTCTGACTGTCTCTCCCCGTTTCCAGCTTCAGAAAAAAAAAAAAAAAAAATTAAATCTAAAATATATATATGTATATATATATTCTAAAAAAATTAAAAGAAAAATAGGTTATCTGGATTCATAGTTTGGAGCAAATGAGAGAATGGTGTCACTCGAAAATCAGTAAGAGTAATAATAAAGACGAGTTTAGGAAAAGAAGCACTTTAATCAATGGAAAAGAACTCAGCACAGTAGTATAGAGCCATTTAGTGTAAGTAGTCAAATGTATCTAATAACTTTGGGCATGCTATATAATAATTGATGTTTATGATGAAGATTGAGTCATCAAGAGTACTGAAATACATTCTGTACGCTTTTTAAAAACTCAGAGCATGTAAAATATATTTACAAAGATTTTTAACCCAATTTTATGTGTGTTTTAAGCTTTATCATGCATTGCTTATTTAGAATTAGAAGTTCACTTATTTGAAATATTTAATTCCCTAATCATGTTACACATATGAAGCCGTGTGGATATGAAATGTGGGACGTACTAAAGGTTCACACTTACTGACACCATGCTCTTTATGTCTCCTTGTCCTCATGTACTCTGTGTCCTTAGCCTGGACCATCACTGTCTGTCCCTCCCCAGCGTGCCTCACCCTGTCCTGTTCTGTCTTCTCCACAGGACTGTAAGCCCCTAGAAGGCAGAGCTTGTCCTACTCATCGCGGTACTAGTCTTGTACTGCCGCATGGGAGGTGCTCAGTAGGTGTTCAGTTGTGCTGGATTGTTGTAAAAGAACACTTAAGTCTGTATGGTTTTCTGTTCATACTCCCAAGAGGACAGCATGTCGTGCTAACATTTTTGTTTCCAGATTACTTTCTATTATATTGCTTGATAGAATAGGTTCCTTATTATTACCTGAAATTGTGTTTTGCTGATGACCATTTTCCTTCTTTCTAGATGGATTAATTGCCTCTGAAGGAGCCATCAGTCCAGACTTCTTCAGTGATTTTCACCTTCAGAACGGAGACGTGGTTGGGCAGCACTCATTCCCTGGCAGGTAAGCAATCTTCACAAGAATATCTAATATATGATGTCTTCTTGGTTTTTGAAAGCTAGAATTCTCTTCATTCCTCATTAAAAAGGAAAAGATACTCAATATTTCCAAGAACATGCTTGTTTGGTTTTAAATTAATTTATGTGCTCCATCGGTTGGGAAAATACAGGCTGTCTATTGAAAGAGACTTTTACATTAAGGAATCCATATTGTTTTCCAAAGCCAATAAATATAAAATAAGAACTCCAGACATGTATTTTAACAGTTATCCAGATGTCACTGTTTTAACAAGTTGATGCTTTGATTAAAAACTTTCCCTCTCTAGATGACATGCAAATAAAATATTTAAGGAAGAAACTCTGACCTGTCAGCATTATTCTACAATTGATTTATAAAATTTTATCAGTGTGTAAACAATATTTTCTCCTGAATATCATTCCTGGAGGTATATTTGAATTTGGACTGTTGAAATTTCACATTAAATTAGTCTCATGATTAGCTATAGTCTTATTTGTCATTAAGACTGTATTTTCTTTAAATTATTTATTTAGTTTTCTAAAATTATACTTTCCATTAACAAACTATTACCTTTTTGGAGGATGTGTTTATATTTTAAATGAAATAATACAGTTATGACTAATATTTTACAACCTTTACTGATCACTTGTACTAAGCCGTTTGTTCCAGCAGTAATTATTACAACCATTTTTGATCATCTGTGTTTAATCTCTTTTACAAATATCATATTTAACCTTCACAGCAATGTTTCAAGGCAAGTATTGTTATAGCCCTTTTGCAAATAAAGAAATCAAGGCTGAATAAGTAACCAACTCACACTAGTAAGATGTTAAAGAAAAAAATTTGAATCCAGGTCTCTATGTCTCCAAAGTTTATGTTCTTTCAAACATGATGCCTAATGTGGAAGGAAACGTAGCATACTATAGTGACTTCTGTTGCAACCTAGTGCACATGTACATTGTTTATACGTATATATATGTGTGTGTATATGTATATATGTATATGATTTATATGTATATATGTATATACTTCTACACACACACACACACACACACCAAAAATTTCTTAAAGCAGTACTGTATTTTTCACTCCATAAAACGCACCTGACCACAAGACGCACCGAGGGTTTTAAGGAGGAAAATAAGAAAAAAAATATTCTGAACCAAATGATATGTTAAAATATTTAATAAAATATACCACAATAATATTTCAACAGTGTAAAGTCAACAGCAGTATTAACAACCATTAGCACTGTTATTAACATGAGAAGAGACTTTAATGTTCAAATACTCTTCTAGTTGTCTGGGAACCTGCAGCAGCTAAAAGAAATGAACATTCACTCCATAAGACGTACAGGCATTTCCCCTCCACTTTTGGGGAAAAAGGGTGCGTCTTATGGAACAAAAAATACGGTAATTCCTCTTACTACCTGTAATGCACAATGATATGTTCTCTTTTATTCTACTGTTTCATTTTTGAAATGCAATTGCAACCCACTATATTGGTTTCACAATTCACTGATGGTCATGACTCAAAGTTTAAAAGCTAGTGGAAAATGTAGTATTACATGAAATGTGACACCTTATATGCAGTTCAGTATTCTGTAGTGGACTTTAAATAAATAATAGCACTTTAGAAATTGTTTTATTGGTGTACTGGATTGTCATGGTAAGAAACTCCTTGCCTTAGGAAATAAAAGTTAAACATGGCTACATACCAGAAAACATATGGCTTTTGATGACTTGTGATGTTTCTGTCTATAGTGACTATAATTATTTAAGTAGGGGCTCTGTTTAATCATTATAACTACTTTACTTCACCATGGGACAGTTCCCTGTATAAATGTTTTCTAAAACATAATTGGAAAAGGAAGAAATGATTTCTGTTTATAATTTTAATATTTATATGGAAGATTTTTGCTGATGGCATTTACAAGACTAATTGTTCTGCCATTTATGTTTCACTGTGAACAAACTACTATTTTTCTATCTCCTTCAGATACTGCCAATCTAAAGACAGCACACTGATATTAATTATACATTACTTACTTGAGAAAGACTTGCTTTCACTTTTTATATAATTATGTGATTTTTAAGAATCTGAATATTTTCATTAAAATTGAATATAATAAACAATGAATTTGTAAGCGCAATTTAGCAAAATTTCTCTTTTCTGGTTTTCAAAAATGGCCATTTTATAAACAATAAATATGTTTTGAGAGACGGCTGTGCTCCATGACTAAGTTATGCACTATGTCCAAAGGCTCCAGGGTTTTCTTTCTTCATTCTGTTAATAATTCTTTAGAAATAACTAGGAAAACTCTCTTCCCTTTTGTATCTTCAGTTCCTTTACAAAGATAAAAATATTCTGGTAGCATCTTTTATATCATAAAATACACATCATAGTAATGTTGACTTAAAGGATTAGTTAATAAAACTTACTGAAGACTGTTTTCAAATCAAAAGAGTGATACACTTATTGTAATCATTTTGATTTGAGAATTGTGTGCCCTTTAGAAAGAACTTCCTCTGAGAAAGCTAAGTCTTTCATCTCTTGTCTTTTGTAATTTTTCAGGCCTTAAATCACGTAACTGTATCGTTTTCTCTTTTTATTTCCAGAAGAAATAATTTACAATGAATGTCCTTAGCTTTTTTTTTTTTTTTTGTAGGTAATAGATCAAATAAGAAGGGACTCTCAGTTGGATCAGCAGAGATACAGAGAAAGTCTACATGTATCCCAGACTCAGTTCTGTCTGCATTTCCTACTCTGGAATCATTTACTCCTGCTTTTATTCAATCATTTTTGATTGGTTAGGATTCTCTTTTAATAGGATTTCTGTGCTCTTCTTTGATAGTAACAAACCTTAGATCTTATCTGGCTTATTTTTTAATTCTGCAAAGATTTAAGTACTTTAAATTGCTACATAATTATTCATGTATTTTGGCATGAAAGTTGTGCCACAAAATGTCCCAGATGTACAAATTTAAACTAATAGCTGCCTTTCAGCTTCTGATATCCAGTAGGTAAATTTAAAGCCTATTAGACCAAATAACATTGACTTAAAATACTATTTTTAAAAAGTTTAACTGATTTTAAGCAAAATAAGGATTTTTTTTTTTTTGAGACATGGAAACAAGGTGTTTATTTTTTATCTCTTATTCTTCATCTTCACTTTGGATATAAGAATAAGCAGACCTAATGGACAACATGAAGAATGAGGGTTATTTAGAAAAATAATGTCTTGATTGAGTTTTGAATACTGAAAAGGCCAATTTTTAAATATATACTTTTAAAAAGAGGAAATGTTGCCTATTTTGAGGTTTTTAAACAGGGAAATGGTCCAGATGACTTACAAATTCTTTCTCTGTTTCTTATCATATAACTTTGAAAAGTAAATACTGTCAAGTTATCCCCAAAATAATAATAAATTAATATATAAAATTTGAATTTTTAATCATTATCATTGTTTTTAACAAGAAACAATAATGTGGCCGTGCCAGGTGGCTGCTAATCTTTAGCCAGCACTCATGGCTTTTCAGTCTTTCTGGCTTTGTTTGGTTTGTCAGTCTTTGTGGGTTTTTTAACATATCAGTTTCACTGAGCTCAGGTAAAATAGATGATCCGAAGTTCCTGCAAGGTAAAGAGTAAATTTCTAATTTTTCTAAGAGTTTCTTTTTTTAATTGTTCAAAGAAAAATCCTTCACTTTCTTCCTAAAATGGCAAAATTGCATAATAGGACATATCTGTTGAAGTGTGGAAACTAAGCCAGATTTAGAGTATTGTTTAAACAGTTCAAATTAATCTTTCTCTTAAAATCCAAGTCAGGGGGACCTTCTGAATCTGAATGCCTATATTTTTGTAATATAGCAAGGCAGTTTAAGTGGAAACATTGAAAACTGTAAACTCATCCATCCTGTTCTACAAGATGTTTGATAAAACAGATATGGCAGTTGGACGGTGAGTCCTGGGTTTCAGACATGTGTCACTACAGTTTGAACCTCATGGCACCAGAATTTCCCGACATTTAGAGGTAATGCAAAATACATTAGGCATTAGCTATAGAGTTGCTAATCCCTTAGGGTCAGATGTAAATCTTCCCCTCCCCAAATCTGAACTAGTGTTAAAAGTGAAGTGGAACTTGCTATTGAAGCTAATTAAAAATAATAGGAGTAAGACTAGCTTTTCTCTTGCTTTTTACCATGTACCCGTACCATATTTTTGGACCGTTTTTTATTATAACTCTTACTTTTCAAGACTAACAAGAACCTCATGTTGAGTATTTTTAAACTGCTTCCAGCTTTTACAAATCAGTTTTTGTTGCAGTAAAAATGGCCCATTTTTCTTTTATAGGAATCCAATTTTCATAAACTGGAAAAAAAAATTACAGAGGCTGCTTAGGTTTCCTTGGGGCTTTGAAAAATGTTTTTCAGAAGGGCTGGAGTTCTTCTTTGTGGTTGCATAGTGATGTCATTTGCTGACCGTGTCATTGGGGCCCAGGCTGGACTGGACGTGCACTGTCTGAGCCATCTGATTCTTACTCTCATTTTCTGTGTCTGTCATATGGCCGTACTCTCGTTTCTTTCTGAGAATACTTTGGCCTGAACTTTTCCATGCGTTATATGAATTATATATTACAAATATTCACCTTCTATTCTGTTCACTCAATTTATTTTTTTAAACATTAAATCACAGTTGAAATGTTAGTTGTACTTTTAAAAAAAAATCATACTGGACAGACCTAACAAATTATGTATTTCTTTAATATATAAGAAATAATCTCTTATTCAAATTTTTAAATGTATACTTTTTCCTAAGGGAGGGACTCTACATGGAAAAATCAGGCTTATTTCTTTAGCTGTTAGGCCTTCTTAATTATACCAAGCTCTTTATTTACTGTTTTTTCACTTGAGTACAAGCACCTGAAAATTTCAAGTTTCCTTCTAACAGTCATTGTGCCCGGTTTACAGAACTACATGTTATTTCCAGAACTATATTTGATGAGATTATTTCAAAGCAGTTATTAAAGAGATGAAATTATTGTCTGTTACAACCCTTAATTTGGCCAGTACCAAACTTCTTTTATATTCAGAAGAAAGTAAGTATGCCTGTAAAATTCCTTCTTTGATAAGTCCTTTATCAATTTTTAATTGATAACGCAAACTCTCCCATTTGTCTAATAGTTTAAGTTTTAGGGACATCTATCACTGTGGCAGTATAGACATTAAAATGCAAGGAGCCAAAAAAAGTAAAAAGAGCCTTCAGGAAGTATTTCCTTTGATAGAATTGAGAGCAGCCATTTCTTCAGCAGTATTGTGGAGCTCAGTGGATTGGTAAATATTTATGAAACCTTTTAAAGATAATCATTAAAACGCTGCTTTTTTTAGTGTACTATTAAATTTTTATCAAAATGAACATAGCCTTCTTGTTATTTATTGATGTCTATTTTTCTCAGCCGAGAACATGCTTCATGAAACATTTAAAAATAAAACTCTTTAGTAATTTTTCCAGACACAGTTACAAAATAAAGCAGCCAGATTTAATTTTTGCCTATCAATTGCCAAAGATTTTTTTAATGGAATACCGACATATCAAGACAAGGCGGTACTCCAATACATGTCTTGCAGGAATTCCTGTGGATGAGACCTTCGTGGGTTGTGTTTGGAAATAGGGAACAGGGGCCCCAACTCACTCACTTCCCTTCAGTGTGTAACTTCATAAGAAGTTATCCTTAGGAAGTGATCAAAGATGAATCCTGCATAAATTATTTAAATAAAATAAAGATTGTATGTCAGAGAAAATAGATCCACTAGATGTAGGGAAATGCACTCACCTAACAGTGGAGTAATTTATTTTTAGCACCAACTTTTATGCCACCAGTGTTGTCCACGTTAGGTTACAGTATATCAGTGTTCTGATTTAAGTCAAAATAGGTAAAAATATATACATTAGGAATAGATATTCACTTAATATTAAACTCTTCACTTTTTAAAGAATTGTCCACAGGCACCTTACAGTTGCTTCTTCCTTATTGAAAAAATTTTTGATAAAATTATTATTTACCTGTGATGTTTTGATAACATGAAATTGAATACATCGCTGCCACATCTGTATTTCCAGTAATGGAAGTCAACAGTATGCTTGGAATATTTAGTCATTTCATTTACATTTGTTTACATATATTAAACTATAACAGACTTGTTGATTTAATCTTAATATGTAAATATATTTTTATTTTGACAAGCATTTAAACAATATATAAAATTAAAAGACAAAATCTTACTGAATGCTTCTGCAAGGATTGTTATTCATTTTATTTACTCTTTGTTCTTGATGTGCAGATTATATAGGTCCTTAAAAATTGTTCTTTGCTGTATTTAGTTGGATACCTGCAAGAGTTTCTTCTCAGTTTAAATGGAATTTTGTTAAATCATGACAGAGTAGAAACTCTTTATAGGAAACAGTAGGATTGAGTAATGAGACAGTATTCTGTTTATTTTAAAAGTTGCTCTGTTTTTGAGGATGTTTTTTGACCTGAAAATACCCAAGTTTCTGCAAATTTTTATTAGTTGTATTTCGTTATTCAAACGACACTGTTTTTAATGTAAGTAAACATGTATTTCAGGTTTAGTAGTAAGTACTATCCCTAGGTATAAGCGATAGAAGTAATGTTAGTTCTTCCCACTCTCATCAATTTTAACCAATCAGAAATGAATGGTAAAATTTCTTGACATGAATAAAACCATTCATAAGAAATAATACTGTATGACAGGAAAAGTTATATCTGAGATCATGAAATGGTCATTTGACTCTTACACTTGTGGGATGGTGAAAACAGAACGAGAAGGGTACTCGCCGTATAACAGTTCTGGTGAGACAGTCGGACCAGTGCAAGTTCAACGTTTTTCACACTATACGTCTCTTGTTCTAACATAATCCTTATATTAAATTGCATTTTTATTTATTTTTTTTATTACTTCAGAAGACAGAATGTCTTAGGAGGCTTCGAAAAGTTTCAAAGAATAAAATGTTTAAGACTTTTTTTTGCTCTCAATATAAGTATACAAAGACTAGTAACTTGTGTTTAGCTAGCATTTATACCGTCATGTATCTCATTTGATCAACAAGTGTGTGAGGTAGATAAGGCAAAGAGTAGTATTGTCTCTGTTTTAACAGTTGAAGAAATTAAGTCTAATGGATTTTTATGGGACTAGCCCCAAACCAGAAGCTAATAAATAGTGAAGCCCGTAAGCTTGGTACGCGCTGGCACTCTTAGTATTACACCATTACTGCCTCCAGAGGGCAAGCCAGCATCTTAGCCTCACAGAGGACTGTGTTGTAGAAAGTTTTAGAGCAGGGGTCCCCAACTACAGCCTGTGGGCCGCATGCGGCCCCCTGAGGCCATTTATCCAGCCCCCGCCGCACTTCCAGAAGGGGCACCTCTTTCATTGGTGGTCAGTGAGAGGATCATAGTTCCCATTGAAATACTGGTCAGTTTGTTGATTTAAATTTACTTGTTCTTTATTTTAAATATTGTATTCCCGTTTTGTTTTTTTTACTTTAAAGTAAGATATGTGCAGTATGCATAGGGATTTGTTCATAGTTTTTTTTATAGTCCGGCCCTCCAACGGTCTGAGGGACAGTGAACTGGCCCGCTGTGTAAAAAGTTTGGGGACCCCTGTTTTAGAGTAAATGTTTGTACAATTCAGAGTAAAACATGTAGGTTTAATTGTATAAGACAGCTACCTATTTTGCTTTAATACATTTGGCATGGTTTACTGCAAACTGGTGCTTCAAATTGCTTGCAGTCAAGTTGCTACAAACGTATTAACATATTAATTAGTTCACTACCATTAAATTGTCTTAAGTAGTTAGTTCATAAAGTCCTCTATAGATTTATTCAGTTCTATAAACAAATGAGAGTGATAATCAAAGGCTTGAAGGGTTAGTGTCACATTCAAATCATTTATTTAGCTAATTCCACCAATGTCATTGTTAGATACATGATGCTATTGTTTTATGCCTGTAAATGAATCCTTATATATTATTCTTATTTTTTTAGACTTTTTATAGAGACTTCTTTCTAGTCCTGAAAAGGCAAGGAAATTCAGTTCCACAGCTTAGACACTAATGATTTGTATTTCCCAAGGAGAATTGAATTAGATTTTATTAGCAAATTGGGCCTATAACTTTTAAGGCCAAATTTTATTAGATTATCACACATCAGCATTAGCAAATTGTAAACTTTACTGAAATATAGAAATACAAGCCAAAAATCAAGGCTTAGAATTCTAGAAACTTGGGAAGATGTTTTATCCTAGAGAAATTATACTACTGAGTTGGAAAAATATTTTAAGTGATTTACTTTCCTTTGGAATCTAAAAGGAAGAGAAGTTGGCGGCAGAACTGCCCTCGTTAAGTTTTTTCCCCTTATTAAGTTTGTGTTAATTTTCAATTTGGTGATCTGAGCAGTGTTTGGAGGCATACATGACAGCTGTATATTAAGTCCAAAAGTGCCCCCAAAGAAAACCAAATTTAAAATCAAATGTATTTTCACTTTATTAGGACTTCATTTAGGAAAAGAAATTCAGCATAACTGAGTCTATAAATAAAAAAGTAGTCTGAATATGACTAGATCCTATAAAAAAATGTTAGCACATCAATTATGGTGTAGCTTTGTACTGGAAGAAACGACATGGGAGTTAATCCAGTCATGTCTGCGAAGTTAATTATATCACCACCATTTAGAGTGATTATCTAGTATTAAAGTTCATACATTTTTATATGTATTAATTGCATTTTTGTTGGCTGTACAGATGTATAAAAATAGTTATAAATTTAAATGAAAAGAAAATAGAAAGCCCTTCAGCAAAGATGACTGCTTTTATAACATATTTGAACTATGAAGTGCTCTTATATTTTTTTAATTAGGATTTTTTTAAGGGAATAGTATGCAAATTGCCATTATAACGTCTTGCTTAGTCATATTCTAATGATAAGATCAAAATTGTAAGCAATTTATTTGATTGGTAAGTACCACCACCCATCAAAAAAATAAAAGAGAGGAAAATAGAGCATGTCATCTTTGATTTCCTTTAAGTCTGGATTCAATGATACTGAGCTTACTACTTAACTCAGGGATATTTTGTAATTTAAAGTTGATTTATTCTAGCCCATCTGTGTTTTGATTGATTTAACAATGTGATTTAAGTATTTATGAACAATTTTAAAATTTTTCTTACATTAGAAATATTAAACCAAATATTTTTAAAGTATTTTTTGAAAAAGCTAATGAAACTTATAGTCTATGGGTTTTTTAATGCAGTATTAATTCCCGTATTCTCCATAGTCCTTCCAGATGTGCTGTTACCAATACCTCACCCTCAGATATGAGCCGTGTGGGCTCTGTAAACTGATTTACACTTATTGTGATTAGGAATTATACAGATTGAGGATGAATTATTAAAGTAAATGTATTGCCAAACAAATCTAAAAGCAAAATATTAAACTGCAGTAAATGAGAAAGGAATGTGCAAATGAAGGCCTGCCATGTTAATAAGTTTAGTCATTACCTTCTCAGTTTCAACCAAAAGTTTTGTGTGTTTTTTTGTTATCGTGTTAAAAAGGAAAAAAAAAAGGTCTATAAAACTGCTTACAGAAGTATCTAAGACAAAAACAAGGAAATATAATGTTCTGAACTCAGCTGGTCCAAACCACTTGAGCTGCTATGACAGCCCATAAAACAGAGTAGTTTTTAACTGGGCTCTGTTTTACATTGCCAAAGTGAATTTTCCTTGCAGGAAGTAGCCAGCGGGTTTATTTAGTTTCCAGTCCATGGCTTTGATCTTTCTGTACTGTCACATCTCGGGTTACATAGCTCTTTTTCACTGCAGTAAATCTGCAACAGTTAATGAGAATAAAATTTCCTCCTCCTTACTGATCACATGCTGTTAAATGCCAAACCACAGCCAACTGCATATTTGCAAAATTTCAGCTACAATGTATGAAAACAGTGCAATCAGTTTAATCTTGTTGTCTTTGTAATTCATTTTATTGGGCTTTCTTTCTTTTTAAGTGACCTACTTTATCAAGTAAGTGGTCGCAAGGCCAAACCTGGGAGAAAGATTTAGAATGTCAAACCGAGGGGGAGATGTGGGCATGTGTGGAGGAGGTGGGTGTGGGTGGGGCACAGACGTGTGGACCAGCGTTAAGATTCAAAGTGGGTGTACATGAATGCTTTTGAAAGACCAAGCCTTTCTTTTGCCTGAAATAAAATAAACTAGTTTGTTATTTCTTTGATTATATTGCATGTTCAGTTTCAACATAAATTTACACTTATTAAGGTGTTTTAATAAGCCAGAACGTTATTTTTAACTTTTGTTGGAAAATTCCATGTATTTAATGGAATTTAAAGGATTTCAAAAAACTTGATCTCTACCTTGTAATAGCTGTTCTTAAAGTAAAACTAACATTGTTATAAGCATCCGCTGAACCATCTTATCAAATGGGGCCTTAGGCATACTGGAAATATTTTTGTAAAATCAAAGGAAATTTAAAATCACATTTATGCAAGCTATTTTATACATCTGTAAACATATGCATCCTCCTGCTGAAGTATAATAAATCTCATTTTTTTTAAAGAGCACTTTATTTATTTTATTTTATTTATTTATTTTTTTACAGAGACAGAGCGAGAGTCAGAGAGAGGGATAGATAGGGACAGACAGACAGGAACTGAGAGAGATGAGAAGCATCAATTATCAGTTTTTCATTGTGGCACTTTAGTTGTTCATTGATTGCTTTCTCATATGCGCCTTGACCGTGGGGCTACAGCAGACTGAGTAACCCCTTGCTCAAGCCAGCAACCTTGGGTCCAAGCTGGTGAGCTTTGCTCAAACTAGATGAGCCCACGCTCAAGCTGGTGACCTCGGGGTCTTGAACCTGGGTCCTCCTCATCCCAGTTCGACGCTCTATCCACTGCGCCACCACCTGGTCAGGCATAAATCTCATTTTTAATTTACTTTGTTTTTGCAACACTGGAACCCTCTTGGTTGAGGCATTATTTGATTCAATTAATATGTTAAATTTATTTTTCATTTACACCTTTTATCTTTTTTACTGTCTTATTTTGTGGTTGGTAATTAGAAGTTATTTCAATCAAGAAATTCACTCTTAGAAGGCCATTTTAGATGATAGCCATTGATAAATTTATATTATTATATATTTATATAGACAATATAAATATGAGATATAAAATAAGTAAAAGAAATCAGCTTTTAGTTTCTTGCCACTGAAGTCACATTTTCTGTTATCTTATAATCATCTGATTTGCAGAAGAAATCATTTGCATTTTCATAAAAATCAAAATGTTATGTATAAATCAAGTCTGTAATACCCACTCATTGATTTAGTCATCATGAAAACAATAACTAAAATTATACTGAAATCCAGAAAAATATTTCTAATTTGAGGGCAGTGAAGGCTGATTTCCTGATAACTGGACCCACTTGAGAATATACGTATTGTTAGTTACCCCAGTAAGGAGTGATTTGAAAACTTCAGGAGAGCAAGCAGCAGTACTACCCTGGGCCTTTTCAGAACGTGTTAGACTGGAGAAATATAGAACTTAAAAGTAAGCCTGTCTATGTGTAGTTAAACTATAACATCCTAGTTTTCATGTGGAAGAAAATGATGGAGGCTGACACAATTTTAGACTCTGTATCTGGGGTGGGGTGGGGAGGTATGTTCTGTAGTTTGTTTCTTTGTCGTTCTGTAACATTAAAATCTGCATTACACTATTAGTCCATAATCCATCCAATATACTGGATTTGAAAGTTCACAGAAAATTTCTGCACAAAACAAACATTAATTTTTAAGTCTTTTTTTTTTTTTTTTTTTTTTTTTTAATGAGAGAGAGACAAGAAGGGAGAAAGATGAGAAGCATCAACTTACAGTTGCGGCACCTTAGTTGTTCATTGATTGCTTCTCATGTGTGCCTTGACTGGGGGACTCCAGCCAAGCCAGTGACCTTTGGGCTCAAGCCAGCAACCATGGGGTCATGTCTATGATCCCACGCTCTAGCTGGCAACCCTGCGTGAGCTTCCACGCAGACCAGTAACCCTGGGGTTTCTAACCCGGGGCCTCACATCCCAGGTTGGCACTCTGTCCACTGTACTACCAGTCAGGCTAAAAGTCTATCTTCTTCTTTAGAAATATTGAAAAAAATATTAAGTAAAATTGCTCAAAAAAGTGTGTTTCTGGAATAGGAACTGTCCAGTCCAGTTTTAAATGAAATTACTAGAAAGAACTTGAAACAATTCAAGCTTCAATGTCATATAGACTTCATCTTTATTCTAATTCAATTATTTGAAACAATCTCTAAAATAATTTCAAATGTGTTTATAATCTGAGATCTGTTGATTAATAATAATGATGGCGTTTATTGAACTATATGTATCATGAGTGTCAGGCAGTATGCTGTTATTTCTTACATCCCTCTCTAATTTAATCTTTAGAGCAGCTTCAGCAAATGAGCCATTAGTAGTAAGAAAACTGCAGCTTATCAGGTTAAGCAGGTCACCCAAGATGATCTTCCCACCACCCAGTCTCTGCTCTCACCTTTACCCCCTTTCTTTCTTTCCCATTACAATGAAGGAAGTGGCTTTTTTACCAAGTCCAGTCAGTTTGTTGCTCTGACCCCTATCCCTTGTTGCCTTCTCAGAGAATTCTTTTCTCTCATCTCGCTTCCCTTCTGCTGGGCCATTTCGTCAGCATGTAAACACGATCTGGAATCTCCAAAGTTAGACTCTTATTGGCCCACATCACGTTCCAACTGCTGCCCATTTCTTGCTTGCCTTCAACATACAGCTCAAAAGACTATTCCTTTTCCCCAGTCTTGTCAGAATCACCATGACCTTCACATCACCAACCCAGCGGGCCTGCCTCGTCCTTAGTCTCAGCCGTGCCCAGGCCCTGCGGCGTGAAGTTCCTTTCTCCAGCTCTGCAGACACGCCATCTTCCTGCCTCTCTTCCCAAGCCCCACCCCTCCTCCCCTCATCCTCTACTGTGTCGCCTCCTTCTCAGCATGCCCTGCTGGTCGCTTCAGGGCGCTGGGCCCGTCCTGTACCACACTGTTCGTGGGGGGCCTCTTCTCTACACCCCTACCCTAGAGGACATCCTTCAGATCCCCTGGCTTCAAATACGATTCGTAATCACGTTTTCCTTGAGACCTTTCCCCTGAGCTCCAGCCCTACTCCTCTCACTACCTAACGTGTCCAGTTGACTGTTTGATAAAAATCACAAGACTCTCTTTTGGTTTCCCACACACAGAGAGGCCCGTCCTGTGATCTTCCATCTCGGTAAACATCACCACCTTTCCGTAGGTCAGGCCATCAGCTCTGGGTCTTCCTTGGTTCTTCCCTTCGCACCCACACTGCTGTCCCCAGTGCAAACTGTCGGCAAGTCCTGTTGTTTTCACTCCTACACTCTGTCAAATTCAGGGCTTTTTTCTATTTCCACTGTTGGTACTCTAGTCCAAGTCACCATTGTCACCTGAACCATTCAATAGCCTCCTAGTTAATTTCCTTGCTTCTATAGTCACCTTCCCTTGCAATGCATTTTTTTCTCTGTATCCATTATAATCTTTCTAAAGTGCAGATCAGATTGTGTCTTCTCACCTGCCTTCAGTGGCTTCCCATGCTCCAGTAATAAAACAGACTCCTTGCTGGTCTGTGAAGTCCTGCAGTATCTGACACCTCCTCCAGCCTCATCTCCTGCAAGTGCCCCAACTGCTTACCAGTTCCACCCAGTTAGGGCTCTTTTCTGTCCTTAAGACGTGCCAACTTCTGTCTGTTCAGCAACTTGGTACTGACCTTGAATCTCCTGGCTGTCTGAGTGACGGGCTTGTTCTGTCAGGGCTCAGCAGGACTGCTCCCTGGTGTTTTTCCTGACACAGCCATCCACGAAGCCTTTCCCCCCTCCACTACTGCTGGTCTTAGCACCCCACACATTTATTGTTCGGTCATTAGTTCCTCTACCTTCTTCCACAAGAACACCATCTCCAGAACAGCAAGAACTCTACCTTACTCAATGTTGTGCCTGCAGCGCCTGCACACACTGGGTTCTCAGCAGCTGTCTGTTTAGTAAAGTCAGTCAGCAGGGTCAGAGCTAGCATTCAGACACGTTTCCTCCCGTTTCCTGTGCTGTTTTATTTTCAGTGCTAACTTCTTTATGTCTTGATTTTATATTTAATCTTTACTACTTCAGATCATCCTTTCAAACATACAGTGTATAGGATAGGGTGGGGCAAAAGTAGGTTTACAGTTGTTTCATATGGAAAATAATACATAGCCCTGGTCGGTTGGCTCAGCGGTAGAGCGTCGGCCTAGCGTGCGGAGGACCCGAGTTCGATTCCCGGCCAGGGCACACAGAAGCGCCCATTTGCTTCTCCACCCCTCCGCCGCGCCTTCCTCTCTGTCTCTCTCTTCCCCTCCCGCAGCCAAGGCTCCATTGGAGCAAAGATGGCCCGGGCGCTGGGGATGGCTCTGTGGCCTCTGCTTCAGGCACTAGAGTGGCTCTGGTCACAACATGGCGACGCCCAGGAGGGGCAGAGCATCGCCCCCTGGTGGGCAGAGCATCGCCCCATGGTGGGCGTGCCGGGTGGATCCCTGTCGGGCGCATGCGGGAGTCTGTCTGACTGTCTCTCCCTGTTTCCAGCTTCAGAAAAATGCAAAAAAAAAAAAAAAAATACATAATAAGTAATATAAGAATAAACCTTTACCTACTCACAATTGTAAAACTACTTTTGCCCACCCTGTATTTATTCTCATAGAGATATAATACTATATATTATATATATGTTTGTGTGTGTATACATACACACACATATAGTATAACATTGTTGGTAAGAACTTATGCTATATGAGCAAATTTTTAATAACCTATATAAGATAATGTGTTTTAAATTCGGTATTTTGTATAGATGAAGATGCCTGCCTTCATAGTTAAGAAATTCTTAGCACAGCCTGAGCAGGCGGTGGCACAGTGGATAGAGCAGCAGCCGGGACAGAAGACCCAGGTTCGAAACCCCAAGGTTGCCGGTTTGAGCGCAGGGTCACTGGCTTGAGCGTGGGATCATAGACATGACCCCATGGTTGCTGGCTTGAAGCCCTAGGTCACTGGCTTGAGCAAGGGGTCACTCTTTCTGCTATAGCCAGCCCTCCCCCCACAGTCAAGGCACATGAAAAAGCAATCAATGAACAACTAAGGTGCCACAACAAGGAATTGATGATTTTCATCTCTCTCCCTTCCTGTCTGTCCGTCCCTATCTGTCCCTCTCTCCCTTGCTAAAATAAAAAGGAAATTATTAGCACACATGTATTTATATTACCGCATATCTAATTGAATATACTTGAGTAGTTATCTATTCTGAATATAAGCATTTTTTATCATAAAAATGTTTTTAATTGGAAAAGAAACTTTAAATGTCCTGGTATTAACAAGTGTTGTATTTTTTGTTATCAAATAGCTTGTGTTTTGTAGAAGCAAATTCTACGCTACACTTAAACAATGAATAAAGGGCACCCTTGGTCTTGTTTCCTTCCTCTTACTCGGACTTAAATAATGACCACTAGGAACTAGTAAATCTGAAGTATAGCATATACGCTTTTGGAGATTGTCATTTCCAAAAGATACTTTTAACGTTTCTGTGATGACAAATTAATTTTATAGAGTATAAAATACATAATCAAGGTAAGGATGTGCATTTAATATTTTAACACTTAAAATTTCCTTTATTTAGTAACCTTTTTAATTGACAAGAACTTGGATGAGCCCCAGGGACATATTAGTAAGAATCCTTTTTCCCTCAAGAAGTTTTTATTATATTGATAGTTTGTGCTTAAAATAAAATTTTTTGAGATGACTTACAACTATTATTCCTTATTTCAACTTTCTCTTTCTGAAAATATTTCAGGGTAATAGTATTATTAGGCTTAGAAAAAGGAATTAATAATAAGTCCAGTGTCAGTCTTGGGACATCAGTGGTCTTCCACATATTCTTACTGACTTTTGTTATTCCCACACCGTGATACATGTGTGTGTGTTCTCCAATGGAATAAACATCTCAAACAGTTCTGAACTGTACTTAAGCCTTTTTTTTAAAGTGAGGAGAGGAGGTAAGACTCCCACATGCGCCCCGACCGAGATCCACCTGCAGACCTGTCTGGGGCCGATGCTCTGCGTATCTGGGGTCCTGCTTGCAACAGAGCTATTTTTAGCGCCTGAGGTGGAAGCTCCACAGAGCCATCCTCAGCACCCAGGGCCAATGCTCAGATAAATTAAGGCATGGCTGCAGATGGTTGCTTCTCCTTTGTACCCTGACCAGGAATTGAACTCAGGACTTCCACACACCAGGTTGACACTATGGCCTGTCCTTAATCTTAAGAAGATGCAGAATACACAGAATTAATCATCTTTAGAAAAGAATGCCATGCTATTTTAATTTTAAACAATAAACACTTTTTTTTAAGCCAGAGACAGACAGGAAGGGAGAGAGATGAAAAGCATCAATTCATAGTTGCATCACTTTAGTTGTTCACTGATTAATTCTCAGACGTACCTTGACTCAGGGGCTCCAACAGAACCAATGACCCCTTGCTCAAGCCAGTGACCTTTGGGCTCAGCCAGCAACCACAGGACCATGTCTATGACCCCACACTCAAGCCAGACCCTGAGCTCTGCTGGTGAGCCTGCACTCAAGCCGGCGACCTTGGGGTTTCAAACCTTGGTCCTCAGCATCCTAGGTCGATGCTCTGTCCACTGGCCCTCTGTTTCATGTAATGCTACATACATATATTCAGAAATGTTTTCCATTTCAGGTTTTCCCAACCAAAATCAAAGCCCCTCCACATTGGCCTTTCAGAAATTAAAGGGTAAAGAAAAGAAGTCTTAAAAAGGAATCCCAATTTGTGTGGACAGTATCAAGTAGCGCCACCATCTGGTCAGGTTGATAAACACTTTTTTAAAAGAGTATGCTATCATCACTTAATTTCCATTACAAAAGACTATACCTTTCATATTTTCTTAGAGAGTCAGATAATCTGATGACAATAATATATATGAATTATATATCAAAGCTGAAAAAATAAAATTAAAAATATTTACAGATACTTTGAATTTTTTAGGTAAAAACAAATAGATTTATATATTCCGGATTTTTTTTTTTTTTTTTTTTTTTTTTTTTTTTTGCAGTTTAGGTCAAGCGGTGCAATTTTTGACAAAGAATCACATTATTGCTGAAATATAACCTTCTAAATTATATCTAGTCTATTTAATAAGATACTCACTTTGATAGTCTGGGAATTCCCTAGAATTTAGTTACTTCATTAAAACAATAAGCTCTTTGGAAGGATTAGTCCAGAAGACAGCTGGTTACGGCTTCGTAATAGAGATAATGCTTCTTTAGAAACACATCTGTGTCCTGCAAGACAGTCTGTGTAATTATATTTGAGGGAAACTGTTGTGTCAAAGATGTCATTATAAATGTTGATTTTTTGATGCCTCCCATTTCATGAGCAAAGGTTTACTGAGTAGAAAAAACCTTTCACTTTAGGAAGGAAGGGAGGGAGGGACATAGATTATTGATAAATTCTCAAAACTTTTAATAGAGTTTTAGATTGCATAGGTTTTCTCATTGTAAAAAGGCAGTAACCTCCAGTGATGATGATTGTAGATGGAGGTGGTGTCTGGAGCTAAGGGGATTATGGACTACAGTTCTGTATGTTTTACCTGTGGGGCTTGGGGGCCACGTGCAGTCTTTCAGTGGTCGCCCAAGTCACTTAGTGATCTAACTACTAGTGCCACCATCAATGAAACGGATCTCAGGTCTATCTCAGAGACACTAAAGTGGCTCTAATTTCAAATGTGATTTGTTTTTATATTTGAGAAGAATATTAGTAATTTTTAAAATTTATATTTCTATTATTAAAGCTAATCAACTTGAGCTTTTTATTGAATATAAAATCTATGTATGTCTATGTCATTTTTTTATGTAAAAGCTACATACTTCTATGGTCCTTCTATGGTTTCATTTCAGACTAGTGAGGCACAATCAGCAAATGCTTTCTTGTGCCCTTGGATTAAGTTAAAGGTTAAGGAGCATAATGAATGATTTCCTGAGGATCCTGTCTTCTGGACATAAGCTGGCCCTCTGTCTCATGTAATGCTACATACATATATTCAGAAATGTTTTCTATTTCAGGTTTTCCCAGCCAAAATCAAAGCCCCTCCCCATTGGCCTGTCAGAAACTAAAGGGTAAAGAAGTCTTAAAAAGGAACCCCAATTTGTGTGGACAGTATCAAGTAACTAATTTAGAGCCCCTCAAATGAGAAAGGAGGAGGAGGCTTCTAGGAACATAGGCAAGTAAACTTTTAAATTGCAACTGTAACTTAAAATTACATCTTTCCAATTGATACAATAAACTCATAGTTATATTTACATGGGTATTAAGACTTCATGCTGATAGCTTTTGAAGTGGTAAATAAAATGGAATTCTTAGAAGTCTATAACATTTCTTACGGTTTCTGGGTTTTAAGGACTATAAATACTGAATTATAATTTAACTCATCTCTGTATACACAAAAGGGAAAAAAGAAACTATTCTAAATTTCTCACTGTTGCAGCTTGCCTTTTCTCTCGGAGTCTGGCAAAGGGAGGTATTAGTTTGTAAACTCTCCTTGTCCTGCGTACCTGAACTAACATATATGTGCAGTTGACCACTAAACAGCGCAGGGGTCGGGAGCGACCTCTGAGGCCGTCAGATATCTGCACAGAGCAGGCTTGCCCTCCCTCCGCACTTGCGGACTCCCAGCGGAGTCACCCTGGCACGGCATGGTTCCACGGTGCGGGCCGCCGAAACACGTGACCTGCCTGTGCAGTTCAGTCCACACTGTCCAAGGGTGAAGGCACCGGGGTGCTGCGCGAGTCTGAAATGCAACCCAAAACCCTGTTCTGCCTGTTGCCTCAGACACGTGTGGTCTTCCCGTCGTGGAGAATCTTGTGTTGCCCCGCTTTGCTTGTAAGCCCCAGGGTGTCAGGTGGTGCAACCACAGGGCAGGGAGCGTTGTGGGATGGAAACACCCCCCCCGTAACACCTGTGTGGGTGGGCCCTTTTCAGACAGAAGCCCACACCATGGCAGGAAACCAAGTACAGGAATGTGTGCAGGGTGAGGGCTGATGATCTGCGGGAGGTCACTGAACACCGTCCCTTGGCTTGCTGCTTTCAAAATAAACATGCTGAATGTAAAATCAGGCAGGTGGGAAAGCATGGAAAGAGCCTTTCCTAGTATTTTTCGTCACTAAAGTGTTGAATCATTTGCATCAGTCATGACATAGAATCCAAAGGGTTTGGACTGAAAGCCCACTTCTACGAGCAGTCCGCGCTTGCTGGGGTCAAGACTGGTGTGAGTGGCCACCGCGCAGTTTGAGCACTGCAGCCATCGGTGCCTGTGTGTGGGCACACCTGTGTGGGTCACAGAGAGCCCGTGGAGGCGCACAAAGCACGTGAGGCAGTGTGCTGGCCGGCAGAGGGATCTCACTGTCTCAATGAGGCAGCGGCCGCCAGAATTCCCTGAGTGTTTCTAGAGAAGGCTCTGATTTCATGTCATGACAGTACCACCACAAAACGTGTAAGAGTCACTGTACTGCTCTTTTAGGAGACTTGGCAATATGATAGTGTCAAGGCAGAGAGATGTTAAAAGCAATAGCCATTCTGATTTTACAAAAAAAAATTATAACAAAGAAAGATACACACTGAAACAAGTTACATCAATAAGGAGAGAAATCATATTCAAGTATTCCAGTTTCGAGGTCACTGCTCCCCACTAACCTTAAAGTCAGGAGTTGTTAAGTTCATATTTTAGTTCTGCTGAATTTAATAAACATAATTGCCCTTAAATTAAGGGAGAAAAATGCCGTATTATACATCAGTATTTCTTTGAAAGTAACAACTGACTAAAAATATGATAATAGGGTACAAGTCTAAAAACAATCTGTTCAGGTCATACACTAGCACTTCCCAGTCTACACTGACTTTGCTGGTGTCAGTTCAGGGGGCCCAGAGGGTGCTGAGCCCTGTTCTGTGAGAACTCTCAGGAAATAACTTGTTTTGTCATCAGAAGACTGCAATCCGGTTGATCCTAGGACTGAGGGCAGTCCATATCTTGGTCAACTAAAGTTAGTCTTACTTAGTAGAAAAGAATTTGCCTTGGGTTTTGTTTGTTTTTATAAATCCGTAATATAACATGTATTTGCAAAGAACGAGAGAGCTTGTAAAACCTGAGTGAAGATTTCCTTTCATACCTGTTCTCGTGCTGCTGCACACAGTGCTGGTGCATGACGCAGTGTATAAGATGCAAGGGCGCCGGGCAGCGCGACACGACAACCGAAGTCAGTGGCTCAAAGTGTTTGCACAACACCGCCCAACACAGGCTTTAAAATGCTACACTAATTCAAGGACAGGCCTTTTTATTGTATATTTGATAGTATAAACTTACTGAGAATCAAAATGTCAAACTTTCATGCTTAACTATTTTAAATCATATACTTTTGTTTAAATATTTCTATTCATACTTGGACCCTTAATTTTAGAAATATATTACTTAGTTTTATTTAGCTACAAACACATCTTTACTTAACCACCATTTGATTTTTATCAGCCAAAGGTAATTTGTAGATGATTTAGCCTAAAAATTGAGACAAGTAAATGAGTAATTAGACATGACATAAATTGAAAACTTTACATTAAGCTTATGTTTGATAAGGCCTGAGGTTTTGGGCTTTTTTACAGGAAACATCTATCCACCTCTTCTGTATTATAGTAAAAGAAAGTGAAGTTTCAAAACTATATTGAAATATTCCCAAACTATCATATTTATTTAAGGACTTCGGAGACAAGGTTTTAACAGAGGCTTAATAGTAAACTTTCATTTATGAGAGAATGATATGTCAGTAGGGGTAGCGTGCATGTTAGCCATTTACCTTATGTCCATATGTCAGATTTGTTTTATAAAAAAAGATGGGGGCCCTGGCCGGTTGGCTCAGCGGTAGAGCGTCGGCCTAGCGTGCGGAGGACCCGGGTTCGATTCCCGGCCAGGGCACACAGGAGAAGCGCCCATTTGCTTCTCCACCCCTCTGCCGCGCCTTCCTCTCTGTCTCTCTCTTCCCCTCCCGCAGCCAAGGCTCCATTGGAGCAAAGATGGCCTGGGCGCTGGGGATGGCTCCGTGGCCTCTGCCTCAGGCGCTAGAGTGGCTCTGGTCGCAACATGGCGATGCCCAGGATGGGCAGAGCATCGCCCCTGGTGGGTGTGCCGGGTGGATCCCGGTCGGGCGCATGCGGGAGTCTGTCTGACTGTCTCTCCCTGTTTCCAGCTTCAGAAAAATGCAAAAATAAATAAATAAATAAATAAAGATGGGGAGTTAATCCAGTCTATTTTGTACAGTTCTTATAATTTTAGATTCTGTCCCATCTCTTGAACTTGCTCGTTTTGATAGTGCAGTATCACTTTAAGGTTCTGGTTGGTATTTAAGTTACTGTAACTAGAGGTCATTATTCATATTTTAACTGGACTAAAAAGTTTTTAGTGCCAGCATTAGCTTTTGAATTATGCTCAAGGTCTTAGACTTACAGCATGTTTAGTTTCTTTTCATTTCTTATTAGTATTTTTCAGTACTTAATAGTCTCCTGCTCCCACCTCCAACAAGAACTCTCCTTTCTGTTCAACATCAGAAACATTTTCCTCTTTGGCATGTGCTTTCTAGTTCCCCAAGCAGTATAAGCAAATTGGAAAGTTCAGCTGTCATTCTTGGAAGGTCATAGATCACATTAGCAGCCGGAGTAATCCAAGAGGTTTTAAGTATCATAGCATTTAGTTTCAAGTGAAATTTGCTCTGACAGGGCTGGCAGACCAATAGGAAAAAGAAATATTTGTGCTTGGAGAAGTGCATATGTAGAGACCAAGAGTATAACTGATGGCTGGAAGTGATTTCAGTCTAAAAAAACAAATCATTAAGAGAGTGCATAGGGGTAAAATACACAGTTCATATTTTAAAGAGTCTCAAAATGAACCAGCAACTAAGGTTAGCATTACATAGTAATTAGCTATGGTGTTCAGGCTTTAACTCGCTCAGTACCAGACAGTATAGTTAAACTATCGCTGTGAAAACATTGCTACTTACATTATACTCTCTACTTTAAGCCTACAGTAGTAATTTTTGTACCTTAAAAAACCAAGGTATTCTGACAGATTATATAAATGTTGAAGCAGTAACAGACAAACAGTTATTCAAAGGAGGTGCTAATGACTCAGTTTATTGACTCAGGGGTTACTTACGCAGCTCAGTGAACTCCCCTAACATTGGTGGTGTGAAATGAGGCATTGCTTCATATTATAGAACTGCCAGTTTCAAGAAGTCCTTGTACTTAATTGAAGAAATATAAGTTACAGATACTTACTTTTATTAAAAGATTGCTATAAAAAGTTTGAGATTATAGATTTGAGTAAATATTGATACATCGGTTTGATAACCACATCTGACAGCTTCCACCAGGTACATGGTAGGGTATTTTTTCTGTTAATTGCTGCAAATAAGGGAAAGAAAGTATCTTCTAATGGTTCAGCCGTTTCTTCCACATCCTTGTGTTTTCTTCAACAAAGCCAATTTTGAATTACAAGACATAATAAAGCTTGTAAATTCTTTCCCTGAATGTGCAGAGCAGACAGTAAGAGTAAAATGGAAGGGACCTTCCAGCAAGATGGTAGACTGAGCTGACTTGGAAGGGTCCCCTTGCATATAAATACATAGAAAAGGTGAGCAAAATATAATAATTCATACTTATGGCCAAATTCTCAAAGCCAGGAAACAGGCCCCATGACACAGGCAAGTCACGTGCGGAGGGAGATGGACCCGTATCCCTGGGGAAGGCTGGAACTTCACAGGGCTGCCTTTTTCTTCTCAGCTGAACTCACGATTTCAACTCACCAGCTCACTCCATATGCATGTGTAGGTTCAGAATTTACACTGTATAGTCTAACCGATGGGACCCCAAGTCCAGAAATTAAAATTTTCACAACAGTGAAATTCCCAGGGCTTTGAAAGATTATAAACAAATACAAAACCTCTCTGAAGAAATATTTCCAAGCTCAAGAACCAAGTGACAGGTAAAACAAAAAACAAACCTGAACTTGAACAGAATAAAAAGTTACAAAGCTCATAGAGAAAGGACTGTCATGAAGGAGAATTGTCAGATGCAACAGTAAGAGTTATGATGCCTAAGAACTAGAGTTAATGGGAAAATCTCAGTGAGACTATAAAATATAAAAATTAAAAGGACAGAAAACAATGCAATGATGATATTTATAATATGAAAAAGTAAACTATTATATCACACACAAAAAAACAATTAAAATAGACTGGAGATGGTTAAACAGATTAAGATGTATGAGAGAAGTGTAAATTAATATTACAGGAGCATCAACTAAATGAATTTTCTTTCATTTACAAAGAAATTTGTGACTATTTTACACATGCTTCCCCCATTATTAGTTCAAATTAGGTTTTATCGGAAGCATCTCAGTATAGTAACTAAATTGAAAGGATCTGTCAGTGATCTTTTTCCCCTTAGAACCAACAGATGTCACTTTTTTTTTTTAGTTTTTTAAAAATAAATTCCACATGAGTACTTTCAACACCACTTCCCACTACTGATACTATTCATCCTGATTTTAGGGAAAATATTAGTTTGATTTCACTAAAAATATGATTCTTTAGTATTCTTTGGCCGTTTAGTTTTGTTATAATACAAGGAAAATTGATAATAAAGCATGTACAAGGTTAAAAGAAAAGTAAATGGAAAATGGCAGCTAACGCTGATATATGCATCAGTGAAATTCATTAAAAGACTGCTTAACTGCTCACTGTCTCAATAGTACAAAAGTTCAAGTCCAAAGCAGTAACACCTTTGAGCCACCTAAAATATCTATTGATTACATATAAATTTATAGGAACAAGATGCTACTGACAGTCCAGTGAATACACACTACAACAGTAGTAGCTTAACATGTGAGTACATTATATTCTTCAGCACCCAAGACAACAGCATCTGCTAGCACTTTGATAGGCCCCAATCACAAAACTGTGCATAGTAAATTATTTCACACTTATACAGTGAAGACATCAATTACATGAGAGAGCATTCTGTCAATAGTAACACGCTGAGAAGTTGAACTTTGGTAAAGCTTGCTTTAAAACTTGCAAGTGCGACACCCAGTGGGGAGACAAGCTCGCCCTCTAGTGGTTGGTCTGTAGATTACAAACATTTAGCTCTCGATTTACTAATACATCGTTAAAAATGTTAGCTATACTTTTTTAGGCATTATCTCATTCGATCAGCACTTCCCTTGTGATTACATATAAGAACATAAAGGAAACAATGTTCGCTTCTGCCAGGATATTTCAGCCCTCTTCCGTCAGACACAGAGGCAGACCACTGCACCAGTCCGTCTTCATCTACACCGAATACCACAGCCGTAGCTATTGGATGAAGCGTATTTGGTGTTAAAGGGGCAAAAATTGTTTTATTCCCAATGAACTATAACTTCTAAAGTTTTTAGCCAATTTTTCCCTTTATTCTCAGTGCCCAAATAGTAAATGTGTAACTAAAAAAATGCATTTTGAAAGAGAAAAATACTAATGTTTGGTCATGAAATACAGCATACGTGATTGTTTTTCTGCCAGGGCCTCTACAGGCTCTCATGACTTCGCATGTGAGCTGCCTTAATGTGCTCTTAAATATTACCACAATGATCCTTCTGAAACACACAAGTAAGTTGTTCCCCTTCTTGAAAACCACTGACAACTCTCCAAAAGTATACAGTTCTTAACATGGTGTATGAACTTTCAAAATGATTCTAATGGCCTTTCCTAGCCTTATCTCTCGCCACTTGCTTACATCAGAAACAGAAGACTTGAACCCTAACATCTCATTTGTTGTTTGTGCTTCAGCCTGTCTCTCTCTCTTGTTCGGACTCCATTCTCAGGAATTCTCTCTCCGTCGGTGAAGTCCCCCTTGCCCTTTGAGAGTCATTTGTCCACGCAAATAGTTTTTGAATGCCGATGTCAGATACAGTGATAGACATTTGTTGCGTAATAATGAGTAAGACAGTCCTTACTCTTATGGTGCTCGCATTCTAATAGGAAATAAAGACCAAATATAAGGTAGGGAGTGACAAATATATTAAAATCAAAGTATTTTCTATGAAGACCTTCTAGACCCCAAGATTCTTCTGTAATAATTTGTGCAGACATCTGATATACTATCAGAGTGTATTAAAATATGGACCTCTTCTGGCCCTGGCCGGTTGGCTCAGCGGTAGAGCGTCGGCCTAGCGTGCAGAGGACCCGGGTTCGATTCCCGGCCAGGGCACACAGGAGAAGCGCCCATTTGCTTCTCCACCCCTCCACCACGCTTTCCTCTCTGTCTCTCTCTTCCCCTCCCGCAGCCAAGGCTCCATTGGAGCAAAGATGGCCCGGGCGCTGGGGATGGCTCTGTGGCCTCTGCCTCAGGCACTAGAGTGGCTCTGGTCGCAACATGGCGACGCCCAGGATGGGCAGAGCGTCGCCCCTGGTGGGCGTGCCGGGTGGATCCCGGTCGGGCGCATGCGGGAGTCTGTCTGACTGTCTCTCCCTGTTTCCAGCTTCAGAAAAATGAAAGAAAAAAAAAAAAAAAAAAGGAAAAAAAAAATATGGACCTCTTCTGTAGCAATTTATAAATATACTAGCATAACACAGCGTCATGAATTTTGTTCCATGTTAGTTGCCTCCAGTCCATGGTCAGGCTTATTATTGCCTTCCCAGCAACACATCTTTTTAGAAGGGACTCATGTACTATTTGGATGGATGGACTAAGGATCACTACTACATAGACCTAAATTTTCCATGACAAATCATACCTAAGCTGAAGTTACTCTGGTCACCTATTTATAATCTACCTAGAAAGAAAAACATACTGATTTTGATTCTGTGATCAATGTATTGGAGTAACTGATAAAAGAATAAACTCTTCTGGAAAACTGTCACTTCATACAGTTCTATAATCTCCTGGGAAGTTTCCTCTGAAGAAAGTTAGCTGGGTTAAGTCCTCCAGGGCACAGTGTCAAAATTTGAGACTTACTGCATGGATCACAAAGATAGGCAGTAGTAAGAATCACTATTACCTGTTTATAAATTTCTTTTATCAAGAATTTTGTCTTGGATGGAATAGGATCCCTCAAGAAAGAACCAGAACAAAAAGAAATTCAATATGACAAGTGAAAATTTTATGTGTGTATATATACAAATTATACACACACATATACATTCAGTGTAAGCCACTGTGGTAATGACACCTTGAGAAATTTAAGATCAAGACAGTTTTAGCCTACACTGGTAAGAGTCAGAAATAGACTCTCATTGTATTCTATACTGGTTCCAGACCACATTATAAGTTAACAAATTTTCAGCTTCATTTTAACAATAGTGAAAACTGTGAAGTTATCTTAGAGAGTAAATAAGATGGTAAAGGTTCTACAGACCACGTCATGTGGAACAATTAAACAAGAGTTATAAAATAGATATTAAAGAATGTGACTTCTTGTGTGGCTCCAGAGAGTAAATCTGGGACTGATATCACCAGATCTCAGATCCGTATAACACAGAACTTTCTAACAGTCTGACGTGTCCATAACTGGCATGAGCTGCCTCGACAGTGGAATGAGACCTGCATTTTGGAGATGTCCCAACAAGAACAGGAAATACCCTGGCAAGAATGTGGATGAAGTCTGACCTGTGGTGGCGCAGTGGATAAAGCGTCGACCTGGAATGCTGAGGTCGCTGGTTCGAAACCCTGGGCTTGCCTGGTCAAGGCACATATGGGAGTTGATGCTTCCAGCTCCTCCCCCTTCTCTCTCTCCTCTCTCTGTCTGTCTGTCTCTCTCTCCTCTCTAAAAATGAATAAATAAATTGATTTAAAAAAAAAAAAAAAGAATGTGGATGAAAACCTAGACTTTAGGTGATTTCCAGAAATCAGAGATTCTGTGAGCCTATGGAAAGAGAACGTGGCTTGCATTTATTCTCGTGTGTGTGTGGCATCCACTAACATTATTTACTCTGTATTTCTTCTGCTGACTTGGGAATTTCAAAAAAGGAAAAGACTCACAATGCTTTTATCTAACTCTAATAAAATAACAATCATACTTTTCACTTAACGCAGCACTTTTCATCCAAGGATTTCAAAGTGCTTTACAAACATGCACTAATTAAGCTTCCCAAACAGCCAGAGGTAGGTGGTTTTCTTCCCTTCCTGTAGAATGTCAGCTCTGGCACAGAGGTTCAGTGAGAGCCTCAAGAGTGCCTGGGACTCCTCATTGGCTGCCGCCCCTTTGTAATGTGCTGCATGTGGAGCATCACGTGTCATGTCTGGAGTCCCTCTCCCCTACCCCCGGATCAAGTTTAGAATTCTAATGAATGCTGTTAAAAATCTGTTTGAAACCTTGTAAATGTTACAGAAAACCCAGTCTTCTGCTTGCTGAATGCTAATTAGACTTCTAAATGTTTGTAAATAAAATCTAGGTATAGTTTTATATTTGTTAGATTTTAAATGTAATTTTTTTATTTATGAAGTTTGTCACTTTCCTTTGTAGGAACCCAAATATCATTGTTCTTGGATCATAAAACTTAATAGCAGATGGAGTTGAGGGGCAGGCCTTACCTTTCCGAGTTGTCTTTTCACACAAATAACCATTTTCATTGAACTAGAATTATATATTTTCGTTTCTTGTTTAAAATTCAATGAGAAGAGGAAGGCAGAGATAGACTCCCGCATGTGCCCAAACCAAGATCCACCTGGCAAGCCCACTAGGGGGTGATGCTGTGCCCATCTGGGGCGTTGCTCCATTGCTCAGCAACCGGAGCTCCATGGAGCCATCCTCAGCACCCAGAGCCAAATTGCTCCAATCGAGCCTTGGCTGCAGGAGGGGAAGAGAGAGACAGAGAGAGAAAGAAAAAGGAAAGGGGGAAGGCTGGAGAAGCACATGGATGCTGCTTCTGTATGCCCTGACCGGGAATCGAACCCTGGACATCTACACACTGGGCCAATGCTCTACCACTGAGCCAGTCGGCCAGGGCTTTAGAATTAGATATTCTCAAAAAAAGCTCTTGCCTTTGGTATTTTTCTAATTTAAAGTTCCAAAATATATCTAGACATTGAAGACGAAGGTTAAATGATACTACATAGAGAAACTAGTCCTATAAAGAAAAGTGGTCTAGTTGTGGCACATTCCGATGTACAAGGACACACAGCTTTTGTCTGTGGGTTAGGAGTACCAGACAGAGGACTATGCACACAGAAACAGTGCAGTGTGGGACTAGGTTCCCTGGTGAACAGCCAGAAGACAAACTCTTCCCAGAAGCAGAATGGGCACACAGCCCAGGACAGCGCAGTTCACAGCCTAGTCTCCCTCGGTTCTCCGGGTCCCTACTCAGGACCTGCAAGTGCCTTCGATACTGTTTACTCCAAGTCTTGGTGGATCAGAAAGCACACATTTTGCTGCAACACTTCTCTCTTATATTCATGGTTTCTGTCCCTTTCCAGAAGAACTTACCTAGAGAATCTATCTCTGTTTGAAGAATAGCTTATTGTTAGGCTCTCCCAGTTCTGACTCAGACTCGGCATTAACAAGGCCGCACCTTATCCCAAGGGAGAAGGCAGAGTAAATAAATGCCTGCATGTCCCAAAAGAATAGAGTTGGTTTTAAATTTTCCTCCTCCTAGGAGTTCAAGATATTTTGTCCTTGACATTGTACTACACACAGGTTTCTGCAAGAATATAACTTAATCACAGGAAACTTGCAGGTTCAGAAACTGAAACTCATCAGCTCTACCTTACGTCTTACTTTCACTGATGTGGGATGCAAATTCTTACCAACAATGTGACTGACATTTAAAAAAAACCAAAACCATAATACCCACCTGCCAATTTACAATGAAAAGTATAACTATCAGGCAAATCCAATCATGTCTAAGTTTATTCATTACCTTATTGGCAAGCCACATGGGAAAACAGTGATCAGAAGTTTGCCTATTTGTCATAGAAACAAAAAACAGAATGTGTTGTAGTTTGAATGTATAATGACCTCAGACTCTCGGAAACCTTTATTAAGGCTCCTTCCTCAGTGAAGACAAGTCTGCCAAAACAGCCCGCTGCTCCTGGTGCTGTTCGGTCACTCCAAGGATTTGCTTCGGTTGGTTCTACCAACCCTGCCTCTGAGGGCAGCTTGTTCTGTGCCAATATGGCGGACAGACTCCCTTCTGAGAACCATCTTCCTCTCAGAAGTAGTCACAGTGCTAAGTTCCTCTGTGAGATGTTTTGAAAGTGCTTTTATTTCTTCACTAATCTGCTATATGCTACTTCTCTCCAAATTCTTTAAAAAAATTTTTTTTCCTTATTGTATTGAGATAGAGGGAAGCACTCATTTGTTTCCACTTACTTATACATTCGTTGGTCTCTTCTTGTGTGTGCCCTGGGTAGGGACTAAACCTGCAACCACGGTGGTTTGTTTCAAGTTCTTGAAAGAGATCTCACCACAGCCCCTAGATTGAGAAACAAAGACAAAATTAACTTGAGTTAACCTAAGCCTACTGCCACACAGCCTCAGAAGAGATGCTAAAAAACCTCAGAAGTGACAGGAGGAGAATAAATAGGAAGATAAAAAAGGAGGGAGCTGAACTCCACAAGCTCCAGTCACTCTTGATATAGCAGAGAGTTGTTTGACACATGAGTATCTGTTAGCCTTATGCATCAGGAGAAAAATTTTCAACAGCCAACTTTTTCTTGAGTTTTAAATTGAAACAGGTGTATCTTAGCTCATGGACTCCATTCTGGAATACCTCTAAAGCTACCTCTAGAGTAGTATTTCCCTTCAACATAAAATTTAACCTTCCCATAGGACCAAGCTAGGACGGGTGTGCTAATATTTTGCCATTTTAAAATAAAACTCAGACAAAAATTCCAACCATCTTTCAGAAATTTTAGACAGAGCCCAGAAAGTTTGGTTTATGCAGGACTGATTGCTCACTACAAATGCTAACCTAAAACTTCATTTCAGAAATTCCATTACCCTGTGAGGTGGATTCACATGACTGATATGGCCTATATACATCATGACCCTAGATTTAGTATTCAGTCCTATCCCAGTGCGCGGCGCGCGCGCGCGCGCACACACACACACACACACACACACAAATTACTTAAAACCTTAGTCTTTTGTTACTTCTAAAGTGCTTTCATCTCATTTTGAGTTGTGAGAGGTAGTGGCTATATGAATATATTATTTAATCATACTGAGATTTTGCTGATACAAGTATTTCCCATCTAATGTAATCTCAAATAACCTTAAATCATTTAAATCTATTTATTTTTCAGAGCTTACATGTCTGCACTATCAGCCATTTCCTTGGATTGGAAATAAGCTCACTGGCACTCACTGCATGAGCTATGCATGAGCATGTCACAGCTGCCGTGCTTGCCTGGCAAAATAAATACATTGTCATTTTGCCAAGTGTCAGATAATTCTCTGATCCTTAAAAAGTGCTTTGGAGAACAGATTCTCTTCTAAGTAATTAATAGATGAACAAGTTTTTTTAAAGTAATAATCAAAGGTCATCCGTTGTCAAGCTGTCTTTATAACCGAAGGCTATCTTTGGGCTTCTAATTCCATGGAATAAATTGAACCAAAATTTATAATTAACCTGCCATTATTACTCAAAAGAAACGTGCTAATGGTTCAGGTTTTTTTTGCACTGAGGAGTCAAGAGGATTGCAGATCAAATCTGGCTAACTTTGAAATTTTGTGTCATTTCCGTCTTCCTTTACTCATGAGCTCATAGTCCGATTTGGCCTGCGTGAGCTTTAATGCTAACAAACTGCATCTCCTTACTCAGAGTGGGGTAGTCCTACATCTTCATGTGAAAGAGATCTCATTAGAAACAGCAAAACTTACTGTAGTTTTAGCATTCCCCAGTATTCTATTTCTGGTAATTGCTAGCATGTAAAATATTTTCATATTCTAGCATAAAAGCTATATATGTCTGTAATTTAGTAAAGCTTTTCAGATCTGTCCTCCTCTTTGTCTTGAAAGGTTACCTGATGACAGTGGTTCCCAACTTTTTTTTTTTCTTTTTTTTTTTTTTTTTTCATTTTTCTGAAGCTGGAAACGGGGAGAGACAGTCAGACAGACTCCCGCATGCGCCCGACCGGGATCCACCCGGCACGCCCACCATGGGGCGACGCTCTGCCCACCAGGGGGCGATGCTCTGCCCATCCTGGGCGTCGCCATATTGCGACCAGAGCCACTCTAGCACCTGGGGCAGAGGCCACAGAGCCATCCCCAGTGCCCGGGCCATCTTTGCTCCAATGGAGCCTTGGCTGCGGGAGGGGAAGAGAGAGACAGAGAGGAAAGTGCGGCGGAGGGGTGGAGAAGCAAATGGGCGCTTCTCCTGTGTGCCCTGGCCGGGAATCAAACCCGGGTCCTCCGCACGCTAGGCCGACGCTCTACCGCTGAGCCAACCGGCCAGGGCCCAACTTTTTTTTTTTGTTCCCAACATTTTAAACACACACTTTTAGAAGTAAATATTTATTATACACATTTTATGGCCAGGCTGATTTTCTTAAAAGAATTAATAACATCCACATAAATCACTTTCACTGCTAGGAAGAGAATCTTGATGGTGTTAAGTTGCAGCCTCTTACTTGATCTGCACTGTGGATGTGTGACAAAGATAAAACTCTTCTTTTTCTTTTTAGCCTCGGAATGGATGGCTTTGGCCAGCCGGCCAGCATTCTCCGACGCCCAGCCACAGCTTACGGATTCCGCCCGGATGAAGCTTACTACTACGGCTTTGGATCTCGATAGAGTCTCCTCTTTCCATGTTCCCTTAGCATAAGGGAAACTTGTGTGCGCTAGTTGACTTTGAGTCTTGAGCTAATAATGCATGCTGATACTGTTGTGGGTCTGTGTTTTATTTTGTTTTTTTCATGTTGTAGCTGCAGAGTAACTCCACCCCTTCCGTCCCATGTTAAGTACAATGGCTGCTTAACAGTGTTCACCCATCGAACCACATCTTGATGCTGGATGACATTTCCCATGAGACTCAAAGTAGATGCTAAAAAGCAACTAGACTGGAAAACAAACACTACATTATGTACATTAAGTGACTAATTTAATTTCTATTAAAAGAAGCGTAAAGTACAAATGGGTTAGAAATCATGTGTTTCTCCTTAATGTGTTTTATTTGGAGTTACATGCTTATGTAGGGTACATAGGAATTTTACTTTTCCCTACCCTTTTCCCCCCTTGTAAACGCTGGAGTATTTCATGTGATATGTGCTACCCTGAAAATTTATAAATAAGACGTCACCTTTTTTTTCCTACTATGTGCCTGAAAGGTTGCTTCCCGAAGTTACTAACAGTTTTCAATTAACCATGGAATGTATGCCAGAGGTTATGTTATATACAAGTACCGTCTCTTCAGCCATTTGAATTCATGTCTTTCTGATTTTAATATTAATAGAAACCTGGGACATCAAACTAGATTAGTATTAGGCTTTTAAATTGTGTTATTTATGAAATCTGAAGTATGGAAAAGCTAATTTCAAGTCTCACTGAGGAACATTATTTTGCTAAGATACATGGTTCCCATTTGTTCAGTTATTATGAGATGTAGGTAGGAAGAAATGGGAGGCATTATAATAATGAAATAAATGCAGAGATCAAAGATGTCTCTGTCCTTGAATTTTACAGCTCTCAGTGATCTATATCAGTGTTTTTTAATTGCCAGTCTGCGAAAAGAGTCAACCACTCTGATATGTGAAGATTATTGACCCAATGATCTCAGTCAAATTTGCTGATGTTCGGGGGTGATTTCTCCCTCAGCAATCCCTAAAATAATTCTATTTTCACCAGTCCCCAAGTGTAAAAAGTTGAAAACCAATGACCTACCTTTGAAATAATTCAGTCCATCTACCTACTTAAGAAACGAATCACACAGAAATTTTAAATATCAACGGATTTTTAAAGCCTTCAATGTATAAGAAAGTATATGATGTTCCTAAGGGAATATGTGACCCTATGCTATGATTTATGTCTTTGAAATTACAACCTAATTGATCTTTCTGAAAACATACATTTGTCTTAGTTTATATTTTAATCCTAGACTAGTATAGTTGGAAAGGGCCCGAGAAGCAAACACGCCAAATTCAGTTGAAAAAACTATGGCAGGAGAGATTAAATAATCTGCCCAAGTTTATCTACATATTTGGTCAGTAACATAACCCATCTCCCTGCTTCCAATCCAATAACCTCAGTACTAAGTATCTTGCCGCCTTATTTGCCACATGTATCAAGTATTATATAAATGCACATAATGATTGACATTACTAGAAAGAGCTTAACTTCCCACATACTATTACAAAGTGATGTAGGAAGAACATATGAAGTACCTAACACAGTAAGTACCCAACACATGTTAGTTACTGCTACATTATCTTTTTTTATTTTTTCATAGACTTTACCATTATCTTTGTTCATTTATATGCTTATTGTCTCTCCAGTTTCCAGAGCAGAAACTGACACACAGTGAGCCCTTAACAGCGAACAAGGAGCGGATGTTGGGAGAAGTACAGCCACTTAGCTCAGGTCCAGGGTCACAAACAGCTGTGAGAACTGCACTGGTGGTGGGCTGGGCACTCGGAAGGGCTAAAATGACATTCCGGTACTAAGCTACTAGCACATCTTCAACCCTCTAAAGCTTTCTCCAGGCCCCCAAACAACCCACTTGTCTGCAATGGCTGTTCCTTCTCAGTGGTCAGCACAATGCATGGCACAGGTGCGGTGTGTTAAGTGAAAGGTCGAAACTGGGGGCTGGCCCAGCCCACTGGGGAGGGGGAAGCCTCTGGTCAGTCTCCCTTGGCAACTGGCAGGTCCTTATTAAACCACCAACTAGTCAGACCTGGAGGGACTCCAGCGGACTGACTGCCTTACCCTGTAGGGGAGAGCTGACAGGCTAAGCCCCTTGCACCCGAATGGAAGGTGACCCAGAGGAGGGGGAAAGCCTCCTTTCAGCTCCTCTTAGCAACTGGCAGGTCGGTATCAACGCTCGAGTAGGTCAGACCTGGAGGGACTCCAGCTGGACTGCCTTATCCTGTATGAGGTACCTGACAGGCTAGCCGTTCCCGGCCTATGGGTGGGCACCGGGGAAAGCCAAACTGGTATGTTCCAAAAGGAAAATTTCTTTAAAACACCTGGGTGCAGGCAGCCGAGACAGACAGAAGCCGTGTCAGCAGCAGGGAGAGCCAGGCAGGGTACATACAGGTGAGTCACGGGTCTTGGAAAAAGCGGCTGACGTCACTGCCTCTACAGGTAGAAAGTAGTATTTTTCATATGTGGACTGGAGAGGTGCCACAGCTCCTCCAGACTCTTTTTTCTAAGGTTTATTTATTGATTTTACTGAGAGAAAGAGACACAAACATTAATCTGTTCCTGTATGTGCCCTGACTGGGTATCAAACCAGCAACCTCTGTGCTTCAGGAGGATGCTACAGCCAACCGAGCCATCCAGCCAAGGATCCTCCAGATTCTTTATCTCCCCGCTCAACTGCTTAAAGGAGGCCTGGGCTGGCTCAAAGGTCCCAGGTCTTCAGGCAAGCAGCCCCCCCTCCACCCCACCTTCAGTCTTCCCACAGGTTTGCCTGGTGCCTGACCTATCGAAGGCAGGGTCTCTGGGCCTGTGGCTAGGCTTTTACAAACAACTATCATGATTTAAAAGCCCCTGATTGTCAGGTCCTTTCCCAATGTAAGCTTTTCCTGACATTTCTGCAGATAAACTTTCTGCTACATTTCAAAGTGACGGCCAGGAAGCCATTGAGAAAAAGAACAGCAAGCAAATTAACTACAACCTAAGGTCTCTTCTTCCATAGCTGCCTCCCGCTGGTTAGCAGGAAGTATATATGAGGATGGGGATGGATGGGAGTCGGATGGTTATTGATAGTGATTTTCCTTAAATTTTTGTGTAACCACAAAACACCCCAAACAGCCAAAGCAATCTTAAAAACAAAGTTGGAGGCATCACACTAGCTGATACCAAACTATACTACAAGGCTATAGTAATCAACACAGCATGGTACCGGCATAAAAACACAGATTGCCTGACCTGTGGTGGTGCAGTGGATAAAGTGTCAACCTGGAAACGCTGAGGTTGCCAGTTCAAAAAAACCCTGGGCTTGCCTGGTCAAGGTACATATGGGAATTGATACTACCTGCTCATCCCCCCTTCTCTCTCTCTCTTCCCTCTCTATAATGAATAAATAAAATCTTAAAAAAAGAAAAACACAGATCAACACAACAGAATAGAGCGCCCAGGAATAAGCCCATGCACACATGGTAAATTAAACTATGACAAAGGAGGCAACAATATACAATGGAATAAAAACAGTCTCTTCAACAAGAAAACTGGGAAAATAAACAGATACATGCAAAATAATGAAACCAGACCACTTCCTTATGCCATATACAAAAATAAACTCAAAATGATTAAACACTTAAATGTATGACCTGAAACGGTAAAACTATCAGCAAACATAGGCATTAAACTCTCCGACATCATTCTTAGCAATACTTGACTGGATATGTCTCCTTGGGCAAGGGAAACATAAGAAAAAATAAACAAATGGGACTAGACAGTCTTTGCAGAGCAAAGGAAACAAAAAGACGAACTACTGACGAGGAGAGGATGTTTGCCAGTGATGGTGACACAGCCAATACGAAGTTAACATCCAAGATGTATAAACTCATACAACTCAAAACCAAAAAAAATCCAATTAAAAACTGGGCAGAGAACCTGAACAGACATTTCAAATCCCAAGAGGACTACAGATGATCGACAGACATATGAAAAGATGCTCATCATCACTAATCATCAGAGGAATGCAAATTAAAACCACAATGAAATATAACCTCATACCTGTCAGAATGGCTATCATCAACAACTTTGCAAGGATGTGGAGAAAAGGGAACCCTCGTGTGCTCTTGGAATTGTAAACTAATGCAACGACTATGGAAAACAATATGGAGTTTCCTCAAAAAATTAAAAATAGAACTACCATATGACCCAGCTATTCTACAGCTGGGTATTTATCCAAAGAAACCCAAAACATGAATTTGAAAAGACATATGCACCCCTGTGTTCACTGCAGCATTATTTACAACAGCCAAGATGTGGAAGTGTTACCGATAGACGAATGCATAAAAAGTGGTGGTGCATACACACAGTGACTACTATTCAGCATCAAAAATGGATGAAATCTTACCATTTGTGACAACATGGATAGATGACTTAGAGGGTATTATGCTAAATAAAATGAGTCACACAGAGAAAGACAGATACCATATGATTTCACTTATATTTGGACTCCAAAAAGCAAAAGAATATACAAAACAGAAACAAAGTCATAGATACCAAGAACACTTGGATGGATGACTGATGGGAGGGGTTGGCAGGACGGATGAAAAAGGGGAGGGGTTAAGAAGCACAAACTGGCACTTACAAAAGCAGTCAAGGGGATGTAAAGTACAGCACACGGAATAGTCAGTAATACTGTAGTGACCAGGTGTGGTATCAGACGGGAGCCAGACATACCAGGGTGATAACTCCGTAAGCTATGTAAATGTCTAATCACCATGTTGTACACCGAAAACTAGTATTACATTGTCTGTCAACTTTAATTTAAATCAATTATTTATAATGGCATGATTAGGGGCAGTCTTGCCCCCTACATCCCAAGCAAACGTTAGATGGGTAACGTCCCCTGAAGCCCCACTGGTGTGGGGCCCCTCCCACCACCTCCCTCTGCCCCTAAAAGACACGCCCTGCACGAAGCCCAGGGTCAGAGCAGCCTGCTAGAGTGAGCCCGCTGCCCAAGGACCGACTCCGGGAGCACAGCCAATCAGAGGGCAGAGTCTGAGCAGTGAAGGTGCTGGCCACAACCTATACTGTGATCACAAAAAACAGTCACCGGACAGTCCAGCTTTTCCTCAGAAGGGAGAACATGGTCAAAAACAAATTAATGTGGACAACAGTTTTCTTTTCTAGCCACTAATACCTATCACTAATGGTGTTCTCTCACTAGCTGCTGTGAGCACCCTCTGCTCATCTCTCCAAATGAATAACCCGCCCTGACAGCCTGCTGCTCTCTGCTCACACCTGCAACCACCGCCTCACTCCCGACTACTCCCAAATGCGCAGGTCCTCTTAGGTTATTACCAAGTTTTAAAGATTTGAACATTTAAACTTTAAAAACCTAATTAAGAAATATGGTGGAAATAATTTATATACAGTAGTTAAAGACAAATTGAATTATCTCCTAAAAATTGATTTGGGCTTATAAAAATAAGTACATTTATATTAAATAACTTTTTCAGATAATTAAACAAATAACAATATGGTAGCCACCTAATAGCATCATAGCTGCTCAATATTTAACAATTATAAATACTAAACCAAAAAAATCCTAAGAAATATACTCCTGACAAAATAACTTCAAAAGATAACTCTTGGCAGGAATGCTAAAACATGATAATTTATAATTCATGCATTATAAAAAAGCCTCACCTTAGTATAGTGCAGAAGAGAGCTGGCAAAGAAACGACACAATTTGAGTGTTTTCTGAAATAATCTGTAGTCAGCATTATCCTGTTTCCAAAATAGGAAATAAGAAAGCATAATAAGAAAAAATGAGGCCCTGGCCAGTTGGATCAGCGATAGAGCGTCGGCCTGGCGTGCGGGGGACCCGGGTTCGATTCCCGGCCAGGGCACATAGGAGAAGCACCCATTTGCTTCTCCACCCCCACCCCCTCCTTCCTCTCTGTCTCTCTCTTCCCCTCCCGCAGCCAAGGCTCCATTGGAGCGGAGATGGCCTCTGCCCCAGGCACTAGAGTGGCTCTGGTCACAGCAGAGCGACGCCCTGGAGGGGCATCGCCCGCTGGTGGGCAGAGCGTCGCCCCTGGTGGGCGTGCCCGGTGGATCCCGGTCGGGCGCATGCGGGAGTCTGTCTGACTGTCTCTCCCTGTTTCCAGCTTCAGAAAAATACAAAAAAAAAAAAAAAAAAAAATGAAATTAGCTTAACTTGTAAATGAGACAATATTTTCTAAAAAGGTCTCTTAATAAACATTTAGTGTAAACATTTTCCAAGAAAACATAAGTCTACTCTGAGTTGTTAGGAGCAATACAAACAAACACCACCAACAACAATAGAGATACTTCAAAAACGTGAACTCCATGCTGCTGAAAACAAATCTTAATCTAGAACAGCAGAAGAGGTGGCCCTTCTGGGCTGACCTGAAAGGGGAAAAACAGAAATGCCTGCTATTCTCTGTGATATTGGGTGAACAGGTGCTCAAAACAAAAGGTCTTACAAACCAATAAAAGAACGACATATAGAAGAGACAAAAGACAGAAGAAGGCAGTTCACAGAAAATACAAATTGTTGGAAAACTAATATTGAAAAAACCCAAATTACAATCTAATTAAGTATTCTGAGGGGAGAGAGAAGGTTATTTCATTAGCATATTAAAAAGACCAACAATATCCCAGGGTTGATGAGGTGGGTGATACTGCTTTCACCATTGGTGGGAGCACAAAATATTACAGTCTTTGCATTATTATTGAGAGTTACAGCATTAAAATCCCTCGACCCAGAAGCAGCTGCTCTCTGGAACTATATCCTACAAGAATACTGCACAGGCATGCAATGCAACATTTATTATCTAGTAAAAATAGATATGAACCAAGTATCCTTCAATTGAAGACTGGTTAAATAAATTCAAGGTACATTCATAAACTGTAACAGCACAAAGTAATTAAAAAGAATCAGGTAGATAGCACCTTCATAGCACAGTAAGCACTAAGATAAAGTAAAAGATCAAGTTGCAAAACAATATACATATATAATAAAATTTATTTTATTATATTATTATATTATTTATTATTATTTAAAATGTATATGTTAATACTCCCTAATCCCTCGAAAACAAACCAAAACCTCTTGCAGAGGAAGGTAGGATTCCACTTTCCCTGCTGTGTATCTGTGTAATGGGTGAGAATTTTTTGAGTGTGTTACTGATAAAATGGTGGTGATGCTGCGTGCGCGTGCGTGCGTGCGTGCGCGTGTGTGTGTTTGTGTGTGTGTGTATGTGTGTGTGTGTTTACGTGCAGAGGAGTCATCCTGCCTGGACTGAAATCCTGGCCTTCCACAACTAGCACGTGCTGGTGGAGACATCATTTAACCTCTCTGTGGAACTGCAATGTGGCTCAGACTGAGGTTACTGTAAGGTTAGAGTCTGACACTTAGGCAAGAGGAAAATGAAATTAGACGCTGTAAAGATATCAAAAAAAGGAGAATCAGCGACAAACATCAGCCATGTGCTAGGCCCCAGCCTCTCTGCTGCAGCAACAATTAACCAGGATAAAGACCATGTCCTAGAGCACGTAAAGGGGTCAGCCCCTATGAAATCGACTGTGGTTACTGAACAGCAAAGAGGCACAATGACTGAGATGGAAAGCTTGCTAGTTTTGTGGCTGGAAGACCAGAATCAGCAGCATATACCAGTTAGGATAGGTAAGTGACTTAGGATAGGCTGTGTTTTGACTCACACCAAAATTCGGATTATGGAACTGTGTCATAACCCGAGGACCCCCTGTAGGGTGATTCCTCAATAAATACCAACAGTGAACAGCAGAGGGTGCTGCCGATGAGAATTTAGAGTCAAGAATGGTGACTATAGAGTTAGACCAAGGCAAAGCTCCATTTAGTCAAAGCAGAGTCGATACGGCCCAAGTTATCAGTCCCAAATAAGTTATCAGAGACAAATAAGGAAACACATGCAGATCTGCATGGAAGTTAGGAGAACTTACAGTTTATATTCTCTGGTTTCCCCTGCAAACAGCTGATAGGAGCTGCATTCGCAGACTTCAGGACAGACAGCCGGCCTGGCCAGGCACCCTCTGGACTTCTGTCCTTGTCCCCTGCAGACCCCCCTGGAGCGTGTCCAGGAGCCCGTCCCCTCTCACTCACTGAGGACTCCCTAGCTGGGTGCGGTGGTGGCAGGTGAGCAGGAAGGAACTGGGGACGGGAGATGCCCGGGATATGGTGGGAGGAGGAACGGCCGTCCCATTGTGACAGGGGACACCCAACCAGTGCCTCTCCTTTCAGCAAGGTTGGGGGTACACAAAGGAAGTAGGGACAAAAAAATTAGGTAAAAGGGAAGAGAAAGAAGGGATGTAAGGGGAGGGGAGATAAGAGGAAAAGAAGAGGGAAAAGGTAAGCCCCTTCCTAGACTACTCCTCCCCCCTTACAACCCCAGGACTCCCTGCCACACGGCCACCCTCCGCCACCCTGTCCTCCCAGATAACCCCGCCCGACGGGGCTGCCCGTGCTCAGGAACTGGGTGAGTCCTCACACCTCCTCCCCTACAGAGGCCGGGCAGGGACAAGTACAGGTACAGAGACTTTCCCTCTGAGAGCCGCCAGTCCACAGCAGGGGTGTGTTACTGCTCCTCTAGGAAACTATTTAATTCGTTTTCCCATTGTAACATACAGCGGTTAGGTCCTGGGTACCATTAATCCTATAATTTTGGACTTTATGAGTTAAGTAAAATTTAAAGGGCTAATCTGAGAACAGAGGGCACTATGTATAACACTATCATAGGAAAACGAACTACACTTCCCAGTAGCGTATTAGAAATAAAATTTTAGCATACAATGAATGACTCATAACAGGGACACCAATTCAACACAACTTTCTGAAATCAAAATAAATGCTAGTACGTGTGATTTTAGAAGACATACACGCAGAGGTGCACCCTGGGTCCCAGTGGGCTACATGGCACCGGGGAAGAGAGGGCTGGTGTGGCTCTATCAGCAAGACACCGTTAGACTTTGTTCTGGGGCAGAAAAGAATGGAAGGATGGTGAGGAGACTGCCCTGACTGACCAGTCAGTATGTGAAAAGGACTGACAGGCAGACCCTAAAGGGGATGAGAGCAGACAGCAATCTAACGTGACATGTGGGTGAAAAGTAAGTACGGGCTATAACTGTCTCACAGACTGAAACACAAGTGTGCATGTGCACGCACGCACACACCCGTGCACACACACACCCATGCACACACAAACTAAAACCCTCCGAAGTGAAGCGATCCACAATCAAAGGCGCCCAGCAGCAGCGAAGGAAGGAGGCGCCGTCAGGGGCGGAGGGAGCACACACACCTGCGCCCCGGAGTGGGCCACCTGCTCGGCCAGCTGCAGACAGGACTGGAAGGAGCCCAGGAGGTCCTCACACAAGCTGGTGACGATCTCTTTGTGCTTCAGCTGACTCTTCACAATAGCCTGGTGCTTCACGCTCTGCCTGAATGAATAAAAGAGTAGTCACCACAAGCGACATGTCAGGGAACTCAGGACCGTAAGACAGGATGAAGGAACACGTGAAAAACCACAGTGCACACGTATGAGACATGATATAGTTAAGGTATGCCAACTTGACCTATGGAGCAGCTACACCGGTTTAAGTTTCTGTTTTTTTATCTGTCCTTGTAAAATATTAACTGAAGGCTCACTGTGTGCTGGTCACTGGGCTAGGCTCTGGGGACAGAGCTGAATGAAAGCATGCCTCCGCCCTGCGCACAGACAGCGTGGCCGGCACAGGCGACACCATTAGCAATGACCTAACTCTGGCTGGGACAAGGCGAAGACAGGAGAGGCCGGGGTGCTACCAGAGATCTCATCTCACTCCCTCTCAGGGCAGGGAGTCAAAGAACACCAGCCCGGGGATGGGGCACGTGGGCTGAGAACTGGAAGGGAAGCAGGGGCTCAGGGTATAGGGGACAGAGACGCAGAAGGGAAGGATGGAGGGGCAACCCGGCAGAGGGGAGGGACAGAGAGGGGCGCCCCCGGCAGAGGGGAGGGACAGAGAGGGGTGCCCCTGGCAGAGGGGAGGGACAGAGAGGGGCGCCCCTGGCAGAGGGGAGGGACAGAGAGGGGCGCCCCCGGCAGAGGGGAGGGACGGAGAGGGGCGCCCCGGGCAGAGGGAGAGCCGTGACCGGGCCCAGGGACAGGAGAGCTCAGCATGTGTAAGGAACTAACAGCAGGGTGAGTGCAGCGTGATGGGTTGCTGGGGACATCAGAGCCACAGCCAGACAGGAGCAAGGCCACGAAAACAAACAAACACACACACACACACACACACACACACATGAGCCCAGTGGAACTGCTGGTGCCCAGAGTCCTGAATAAACAGACAGTGGTGGTTTTAATCCAGTAAACTTTCGGGTGGTTTGTTACAGAATAAAAGGTACCTAATGCGCCGCACAAAACGAATTTCCTCTCTGTACACAGAAGTGCTGAGCGCAATCTTGGCCTCACTCGTCAGAGTCCTGCTTTCCAAGTTCCGAGTCACAAGCCATTAGTGAGTGAAGTCAATTCTTTAAAAGTTAAACAGAACATAAAGTTTATCACATGTAGAATGGAAGTTATTTTATGTATCATTTATAAATGTGCACATATACACTGACACACATGACATACCTATGTAACTACGTGTTCTGAGAAGGAATGCGAATGGCATTTGGTACCACGAGATACGGTTTAAAACTAGTAACAGTCAGGTGCGTTACAATGCAGCACCTGAGCACCAAGGTGAAGCTTTAATTAACTGACGACTTCCATTCACCCGGGACACAGCCGTGTCAAACTGCCTGTGACCTACAAGTCCCGGGCCAGCTCTGTGCTCTACAGCTGCTCAGGGTTCATGTCCCTTCACAGACACCTAACCATTAAGGGATTCGTCTGCTTCCTGGCATCATGGTCGTGAGAATTATTTCAGGATCCCTGTGACCCACACAAATTCTATCACTTCTAAAGGAAACAGGAGAAAACAAACAAAAGGCAAAAGTCTACTTTTTATCACTTCCTTATAACTCCTTATTATAAAATACATACATATACGCTTTTGGTTCTATGGCAAAGTCTATTCCAATAACAAGGGCTAAAATGTAAACTGTTATTTATGTACCAATGCTATTTGGCTCAGCCCCTCTGCCCGCAGATCCCAGGCCACGTAACGTGTGCCGGACGCACTGCTCACCTTACAGTGCACAAAGGTACTTCTGACGACGTGCAGGACCGAGGAGGGGAGGTTCGGAATGTTTTCTAGAACGATGGACTCTTGTGTGGCACAGACGTGCTGAACGCACCCTGTAAGAGCTCCCAATACCTGCACCATGGTCTGAAAATAAGGGAAGACGCTTCATTCAGAATATATTCCTTTGTGACCCACAAAGTGTCAGACTGGGTGCTAGGGCAGAGCAGTGAACAAGATGGACACTCTACACCTCCGTGCACAGAATTTCAGTCTATCAGAACTACACATAGTGGGACAGCTAGCTAGCCATTTGGTTAAAACAAAGAGTTGGAATCCTAACCCACACAATGAAGACCATGGCAGGCATTCTGCCCACGTGCTTTGAAATTACAGGGAGGGCGAGCTAGCTCCACTACTCACCTTCCTTTAAGATTTTAGAAGTTTACTCAGCATGAAATTCTACAAACAATGCAAAATCAATGTTTCTGGAGTAATACCTTCAATTCCATAAACATAATTCCAGCACGGGGCCATCACATAAACAACACAAGTCCAATTAACATCACAAAGATTCTCACACTCTTAAATTCCCTCCATCCCTCCTTTTCTAATACATTCGACTTGTAAAATATTCCTGAGACTGGTCTGGATTTCTAAGTTTTGGCTTGATAGTTCTCTAACTTGACTGGTTAACTCACACATCATGTCATCAAATAATATCACAGCCTATAAAAGCAAAGTTTGTTTATAAACAGGAATAGAAATCACTAGGAAAGGAAAGACACCGTTTAAAAAATCAGACAATTTTTATTTTGCATCAGTAACACCCTTGGGATATTGTCTAGTTTAACAACTGCACCTACAGAAGTTTAAAATATACCTAGTAATTCTACCATACAATCTCTTTTTAAAAAAAGACCTCAGACAGAAATTATCGTTTTCCATTTCTGTGATTTGAATCTAATAACAATAATTAAAAAATCATTCAAGGTTCATTTTTTGGTGAACTAACAAATGCAAGCGCCACTCTACATAATAAAAGATAACGGTCTTGCCTGACCTGTGGTGGCGCAGTGGATAAAGCGTCAACCTGGAATGCTGAGGTCGCCGGTTCAAAACCCTGGGATTACCTGGTCAAGGCACATATGGGAGTTGATGCTTCCTGCTCCTCCCCTCTTATCTCTCTCTCTCTCTCTCTCTCTCTCCTCCTCCTCCTCCTCCTCCTCCTTCTCTCCTCTCTAAAATGAATAAATAAAGTCTTTTTTAAAAATTTTAAAAAAAGATAACGGTCTTAACCAATCAGCATTCACACGGGCGTGGACTAGGGTAATTCTGGACGTGGTAACGCATTTGTGCTGAAGCTCCTGTTCACTTGTATTTCTAACCAGTTCTCCTTTTCCTCCACCTCCAAATATAATTCCTGGGCTAGAGGCACAGTATGTGACCTCAGAACTAAGTTTCTGTCTATGAAAAGTCAGCCACCTTAAGATCCTAATCCTAGGACCTTCCTGAACAGTCTGAATGCCGACACATTGCAGGAAGCAGCGCAGAGGCAACAACACGCAGTGAGTAGGGAGGATGCTCTTTCCCACGGGCCTGCTGGTGCTCAGCACCGTTTTCCTCCACAGCGCTGGGCCTCCTCCTGCTGGTCAAGAACCAAGTCTAAGGAGCTTTTCAGATCGAGAAGAATCAAGTGAACAAGAGTAAAAGGAATTCTGTGATTATCTGAGTCAAAGCCAAGCTCAGAAGAAATCCATTCCAGAGTGTAGGTTACCATAAATACATGCTTCATTTCGGCACAAAGGTACCTTTCCTTCTCTCAGTTAAAAGAAAACAAATGACTGCTTTTCAGAGAAAAAGTATTTCATGTCTAGAAAGTAATAATGTAGTCTGTAAATGTTAGTTATTGGATTTTACCAATATTCCAGCCTTCTTCATCCTAGGACTCCTTTAGTGAATCTTGGGTCCCTTCTCCAGACAATGCTATTCAACAGTTATTAATAAGCTCTACAGAGAAGACACAACAAAGGGACTTGCTAACTCTATCACCCACCCCAAATTTTCATTTAACAGCTTTAAAATACAAGAGCATTTAAAATTAACTACAAATAATGGAAATTCAATTAGTAAAGGATCTATACCATATGAAAATACAATAGTTTTTAATCACCTCATTACTCTAACAGCACCATATTCTTACATGAAATCTATTTTCTACTACATTTTCTGTATGACAAATGTTTCATAAAAAAAAAAGAGCCACATTAAGAATGATCTAAAACAGAGGTTAGATTTTAATGCCTTCGTAACTTGTATATTAAGAAAATAATTACTATACCTTTGGCAGCACTTGTGAAAAGAAAGTCTGTTCCAATGTCAGGTGGTTCATGTGAGGTAAAAACATTTCTACAATGATTTTCAGAATTTCTATAAAGCAAAACAGTAACACATTTTGTAGGAATATTGTCACATCAGCCAACAAAGGTCACTGCTCTTTCCGAATGTGAGAATATGAAAGCACAAACAACAGAAAGCACTGTGCCGTCTCAAACACCATAATCTATGTAGAGAAATAAAGTAACTCACATAAACTGCAAAAAAAGGGGGGGATACCTTAGTCCAGCAGTTGAGGACCAGTAAATGCATGTGGTTACCATTACTAAGGTGGATCTGTGATCAGTTCAATGATTCTTATAGAGTAGTTAAGACCACGAAAAAATGTTTCCAGTACATACTTTAAAGTTAAAAAGGCCCCAACAGAGTACACCAATTTTAACCCACATAAACATTGCGTGCAAAGACTAGAGTCTGGCAGGAATACACAGAAACGAGATGAGAACGTTCTCCATTCAAATCTTCAAACTTTCAGACCTATAAGTGTTTCTTAGTCATGTTTGTCTGCATGTTTCAAATTTTCTAAAATAAATAGGTGTAATTTTACTTACTATAAAAACAATTGTTACTTAAAAGAATTAGACCCCAACAGGCAACAGAGATTCAAAGTTATAAACAAATATCCCTCAGCCAAGTGAGATGTAACCAGGAACAGCGGACTCAAAGCAAATGTAAACCCAACAGTCCAGTCTTCACCCTCCACCTTCTCTCCTGGAAAAGACGGAAATTGCATCAAGCAGGAGCAATGGAGATGGACTGGGATGAGAAAGCCAACTCTTCCCACTGACAAATGTGCCATCACCTGAATAATCAGTTTCCTGTACCCTAGAAACTCCTTTCTAAGTGCTGCTAACACACTGGAAGTTGAAAGCAACAGACTGCAAACTGTGTTCCCTAGAGGTCTAACCACGGCTTAACAACTAACACAAGGTTTACACGGTGCTTACACGTTATTAAACAAAACACACGTGCTATCTTCTGAAAATGGAATTTTAAACTTTACGTATTGTAATTAGAAGAAATTTGGGAATTTAAGTAACTAAAGGTTGCAGAGGCTATAACACTACAATAGGAAAAGATTCAATAATTTGGAGAAGATACAAAACTGTATGGCCATAAGTCTCAGATCTTAATGACATCACAATGAATCACACTATCAAGACAGCTTTCACTTGAAACCATGTCAATACAATTTTTTAAAAGACAGTTTTACTTACAAATATGCTCAATCCAACTGTCAAGACTGTTGACACATGGAGTAAAATAATTAAGGAAGATCACAGTAATAGGATGCTCACATCTGAGAATAAATTTAAAAGCACCATTCTTGAAGTTTCAGCAATGACCCGTAAGAGATTGAAATTAGACAAATTACTGGAATAATTTTATTTTTAAAAAGTTAATGCTTATTAGATAAACAAGTAATATTACGAAAATAATTTACAGAAATTATTTTTCAAATTGTTCAGGTATACTCTTGCCTTTTCAAGCTGTATGTAGCTGTAAAATATTTTGGACAGATGACAAACAGTGCTACAGTAAACCACGGGTTTCTGGTCTCCAATGCAGGAAAGCAAGTCCTCCCTCATCAGCATGTCTATGGCACTTTTTCTGTACCTGTCTTAAGTCACTCACCACTCTCTTTTGCTTTCATATTTTATTTATTTGTTTTAGAGAGAGGAGACAGAGAGAGAGTGAGAGAGAGGTAAGAGATAGAGAAGCAGAAAACATCAACTCCCATATGTGCCTTAACCAGGCAAGCCTGGGGTTTCAAACCAGCGACCTCAGCGTTCCAGGCTGACACTTTACCCACTATGCCACCGCAGGTCAGACTAATAATTATTTGTTTTTAGATTTTATTTTCTCTATCTCTTGCATACCTCTCTCACTAGCCTTACCAGACTGAAACTCTTGTGCAAGTAGCAGGAGCCTACAAAATGTCACAGTAAATGATCCTAACAGTATTCACATTATAAAATATATACTTGTATGCCATCAAGAATTGTTAGAAATGTTATGATGTAAAAACAATGTCATTAAAGAATACGTCAAGAAAAATGAATTATTTCATAACCTCATCACACTAATAAAATGTTTCTTTTGAAATCTTAAGGTTGCATTTCTTTTTTTCAGCAGCATTTAAAACAAGGTATAGTCATCAACTTAATCGAGTCAGGTAGGGTAAAATTTGCCTTATGGAAAAATTTCAGCAAAGGTTTCAAAAAAAATTCTAGCCTCTTCAAAAATTAAACATACTATGTATGACTATGAATACATACAAGACTGGAAAATACAATGTGTCAATTGTAAAACATGAAAATAATTGTTCCAGGGATGGAAACGTGGATTTATTGCAAATTTAAATTTGTTGAGAATCGTGTTGAAAAGAGTATTAACTAATGGGACTTGCAGGTCTGTAGAAAACACAGTATTTTTAGCCCTTTACTCAATGTGTGCCAGGCACTGCTCAAGGTGCTGGGATAACACCGTGAAAACACAACTCCTGCTTTTATGGACTTCAGTGTCAAGGGAAGTGAAAAAGGAACAAAACAAGGTGATTTCTATTAATGATAAAGTAGTCTTCAGAAAACTGAACGGGGCCAAGCGATAAAAGTGTCGCAGACTGGGTTTGGGGGAACTATCTAAAAGTGAGGGCTCTGAAGGGGGCCAGGACCTGAACGATGAGCTGTGCACAAGGCTGGGAGAACAGACGAGGCTGAGGGGTCAGCCAACACGAAGACCTCCAGACAGGTGAGCCTCACGCACTCATGGATGGAAGGTAACGCCCGAGACAGGAGAAGACAGCAAGCTTTGGGCCTCGAACGTAAGCTGGATTTTATTTCTAATTTGTGAAGAAGACAGTTGGGCGCAGGGTGACTTAAAAAGGAAATGACGATGTTTCACTCTGGACTATTTTTGGAGAATGGACTGTAAGAGGCCGTGAGGAAGCTATTCATAGTCCCAGTGAGAGGTGACAGGGGTTTGGGATAAAGGGGCAGAAACTGGGGATGGAGGAAAGTGGGTGGATTCCAGACACAGTGACATCGGAGACAACAGAACTTGCTAACTGAATGTGGGGATTCAAGGGCTCTGAAACCATTTACAGTTAAGTCCTCACTTAACGTGTTGATACTCTGTGACTTAAAGTAACACGATGTGTAACAAAACCAATTTTTTCCACAGGCTAATTCAGTAGTGCTCAACCTTTTCACACCTCGGGATTGGTGAAAGCAGGAGAATTATTTCAGGGACCACTAAAGAAATCATCCTGCGCATAAGCGAATTCAACTAAGATCACGGGGTCTATAATCTTCATACAGCATCCGGGTGGTTAACACTTTCATGGACTGGCACAAGATTCCTGTCAAATGGGCAGTGGAAAACACTGGGCTAATTGACATAAACAAGAGTTAAAATTCCTATTTTATAATGAAATGACTCTGAATGAAATTATGCTATTTGACAAACTGCTGTACTTCAGTGAAGAAAACTGCGGAAAAGCAGGTTTGGGTCCTTTTGAATGTTAAGTGTGAGATGCAAATCAGGTGGGAATGTTGACTTTCAATTATTGAAGTCCTGCTGTAAGTTTGAAGGAAAGAGGAGGTACCAGGTTCCTTATCTTTGTTACTACAAAGCCTACCTCCCTGCCTGATACACTGTTACAGTAATACAATTTTATAATTAAATATATAGAATATATAGAAATTAAATATATAGAAATATATAAAAGTATAGAAGGTATATAGAAATGTTAGGATATATTAAAAGCCATTAAGGCAAATAAACAAGGCTACGCCCTCTGGGTGAGAGCTAATCTTGGGTGTAGAGATGTGACAGGCAAGACCATGCCCTCTGCACAGGGCTGTTAGTGTGTGTGTGAATTTATACATAGACAAAAAGAGCTCCCTGAGAGGAACTCCCTAAAATCAAAGATTCAGAATTGGCTTGATGTGACAGTTCTGTAGACTAACATTAAAATTTTATGTAAATTAACATTAAAAAAGAGCTCCCTGTGTAGAACTCCCACAGGGAGTTTGTGCCAAAAGTGGCTTGATGTGATAATCCTGTAGACTAACACCTGTTAGAAGGCTCATGCCAGAAAGAGTATTTAAGCCAAGGGGCCCCAGCTGCAGTCAGTCATCCAGACTCCAACGTGGAAGGTGGACTGTCTCCATGCTATTCTACCAAGGACATACGAGAGGAACACGCAGGCGGGGCCCCCTTAAGCTGTACCCAGGCATGCCACAGGATCTGTGAGTAGTCAACTGCCATGTGTGATTCTTGCAACTAACTCGTGTGTCGGTCGTGACTTTCCTCTGGTGGCCATTGGTCTCAGTATCAATAAGCAGAATATAGCCGCCTCAAGAGTAGTTTCGAAGAGGCTGCCAGCCCTGCTGTTAAGCAGGAGTGTCCCACTACACGGGGAAGTCAAATCAGGAACATCTGATCCACTTAGAGCTTGGGCTCTACTGGGACATACAGATATGTTAAGTACCTGTAAATGTTTAAGGATACCTATTTTGTTTCCCAAGTCAAAATCCCTGAGGATGGCGATTCCGTAGGTGCAAACAGGCTAACAAAGGGCTTCGGTACCTAGTGGAAGTGTGCTCATGCCTAGATGAAGGACATCTATGGTACGGTAACATTGGTATTTGGCTTTAACTGTAAAAATTACTCGTGCAGTGTTGAGACTATCTCAAGTGAAAGTCATTTTTTAAGTGTAGTTTTATATTGAAGGTAAGCACAAAGGCACTAAAAATAAATCACCTTTTAACATGAAGGGCTAGGGCTCCACACACATTTACAGCCACAAAGGCACGAGAACTACTAAGGAAGGGTCTGTAGCTGGACCACGGGGGATTTAGGGAACTCAAGCCCCGCAGGTGGAGCCCATCATGCAAGTCAGCCACGCCTCCCAGTCAGCAACACAGGGATGGCACGGGGAGGAGGGCGAAGGACACTGGACATGTGGCATAGACTTGGCACCGCAGCAGACCTGCGTCTTTGCCCCTCACTGTCCGGGGACAGCGCGGTCACACACACACACCCCAGTCCGGGGAGGGCGCGGTCACGTCCAGCACACACCGCAGAGATGACAGCTCAGCGCATCTCTCTGCCTCTCCATCCCCGAGTCGGCGCCGGCCTCCTCGCGCTCCCGGGCGGTACTCCTCACTCTCAGTTGCACCGGACGATGGCACAGACGCTCCCGGGAGCGAGGAATGGAAGGAAACGCCACTCCCGCCATTCCGGGGCGGGTCACCGGCGCGGTCCCGGCAGCCCCAAAGCCAGGGTGCCCTGGCTCCCGGACGCATGGTCCCCACGGGCCCCGCGGCTCCACCTGGCTCACTCACAGCCGAGGGCTCGGGCCGCGGGGACACAACACGGCGCTGGCGCGACCCCCGCCCCACCCCCTCTCCCGGCGACAGCGAAAGATATGAGGAGCCGAGGCAGGACGGTCGGCAGTTCCTGCCAGCACAGCTCCCCGTGCCAGCCACTCGGTTCCTTCAGTAGGACGGCGCTCGCCGCAGCGGCGCGCTCCTGAGACATGCTTTCACCCCTGAGCCCGCTTCAAACTGGTCCCGCCGCCGCCACGACCGGAAACGCCGCCGTCCCGGCAGACCTTGCGAGCTCTCCGCCGGCGCCAAAACCATAGAGAGGGAGAGGGCTGTGTACCTTATGGAAGTCCAGACTGCATGCGGCTGGGGAAAGCGGGGCTTGTCTGGGCCTCGGAGGACTCGACTCGCTGGCGCGCGCTTTTAGGCTGCAGGGTCCAGCAGGACGTCGGAGTTCTCCGCGGCGCCGCAAGCTGAGCTGTTGTAGGACTTCGAGAATCCCCAGGTCTGGGTGGCTGTTTCGTGTTACGCTGGGGCGCTTTGGGGAGTTGAGGGAGCTTCGAAAAGCGCATCTGGGCTGGGGTTGGACCCGGGACCTGCAGCGAGTATGAAGGGGAATGCGCCTATTCACTTAAAAGGGACCTTGCTTTGCACATCTTGTGTGATGGGAATAAAGACCCCCTGCCAGAATTGCGCGATCCGCAGCAGCTTTAGCACCGTCGGTACAGCGAAGAGTCCCTAATGTCGCTCCCACTTTCTCTGGGCCTCCCACACGTTCACTGACTTTGTGTTGTGTTTGCTCTGCCACCAAACCAGCCCTTGCTCGTTACCCCGAAACCGCCCCCTGCCCGTGCCCTCCGGGCTGCTGGTCTCCACTGAGTGCAGAGAGGTCGTCCGGATGAACTTGCACCAAAGCAAACCCGCGCAGGTTTTTACAGGGCTGCACACTTACTGCAATCCACTCGTGGGTTCCAGTTCCCTGAAACAGGAACAGACGGAAGTGCGGAGGGTGTGGCGGTTGAGCAGGTGAATATGTCAGGGCAAGGTCGTGACAGGTGACAGGCACCGGGTGAGCTAGGCTTGCCATTTTCTGCCCGTTTGTCCAGCTGTTGTTGCTGCTGTTTTTCTTTGATTTGTTTTTACTCTTCATTCTCTTCTCCAGCTTTTGACCCCTGAAGGGTGTGTGTGTTTCCAAATCTATCTCCCTCACAACTTTTATAGAAAAAGCAACTAGCTGTATGGAGGGAGGGGGTATGGTTTAATACTATATTTTAAGGAAATCTGTCACTGTGTTGTTTAATAGCAATTTTATTCCTTTTTTTTCTTCCTTGGGAGTTAAAAAGAAATGCAGAGACCTCTTAAAAAATCATTTGGAAACATCTCTAAATATGTGTAACTGTGTATAAGCAGCTGAAGAGAAACTGACCCACTGAAGCTACTTGAATAACTGAGATAGGATTATGCTCATGTCATCAGTTCTATCCAGAAGCTGAGGACTCCTCCTCTGAATAGAAGGGCTGGGCAAGGATGACCTTTCAATTTAATTTCACGATAGAAGGCCATCTGGAGAATGAATTAACACCCCCTGGGGGTGGAGCTTTGACCCTGAATTCCTCAAAAGGGTCTTCATTCTCAGAAAGTCAAAAAGGTAAACAGAGGGACACAGGATATCCTACAGAACAGTTTGACTTGCCTCAGGGTCACTGGGGGGAACCCAAGTCCATGGGAACAGCAGCGGCCTCTCAAGAGGCGGACAGCTCACTGGATTTAGCTAACAGGTCAGGGAACTTGGAGCATCATGAAAATCAGCCTTGTCTGAGGCTTGCCAAAGAGCACGCCATGCCTAAAGATTTGAAGAAAGTGTTAGAAAATAAAGTCGTAGAAACGTTACCCGGTCTCCAGCATGTGAACATACAGGGTTGTAAAACCATCTTGTTGAAAGAGAACTTCCCTGGAGAAAACATAGTTTCCAAAAGCCTTTCTTCTCACTCTGATCTGATTACCGGTGTTTATGAAGGAGGCTTAAAAATCTGGGAATGTACCTTTGACCTCCTGGCTTATTTCACAAAGGCCCAAGTGAACTTCGCTGGGAAAACAGTGTTGGATCTTGGCTGTAGGTCAGGGTTGCTGGGTATAACTGCACTTAAGGGAGGGGCCAGAGAAGTCCATTTTCAAGATTATAACAGCATGGTGATCGAAGAAGTAACCTTACCTAATGTCGTGGCTAACTCCATTTTTGAGGACGAAGAACATGATGGCCACGAACCAGACGTGAAAAGTCGCAGGAAGTCACAGGCACCACAAGAACTGTGTCAATGCCAATTCTTTTCTGGGGAGTGGTCTGACTTTTGTCAGCTTGTACTAACCAGTGGAAAACTCTTTGAAAAATATGATCTCATTCTCACCTCAGAAACCATTTACAATCCGGGTTATTATGCTACTTTGCACCAAACGCTCCACAGACTGTTAGATAAAAACGGGCGGGTGCTTCTGGCCAGCAAAGCACACTACTTTGGAGTAGGTGGAGGGCTCCATCTCTTCCAGAAGTTTGTAGAAGAAAGGGATGTATTTGAGACCAGGACACTTGAAATAATTGATGAAGGGCTGAAAAGAGTCCTAATTGAAATGACTTTTAAGTCCCCGTGTTAATGTTCACAGTGTCCTCCATAAAATAAACAGAAAAACTAAAAACTCGTTTTGAATGTATAATTTCTGCCTTGCTATTATTTTTCCTGAAATTGGGATTCAGTGAAATCTATCTACTGGACATCTGTTCACTAGGGACTTTGTATGGCATCATGCTAAATATTTATAGCCTGGTGAGGTACATATCCTCATTTTAACAATCCTAGTAGCTAACAGTTTTCAGCATTTACTAGATGCAGGGCAGAAGAGCTTTACAATACGCACTACCATTGAATTTTCATTAACAGCCCTGAAGTAGGCAGTACTTCAGGTTATAGTTAGGTGATTGTTAATATCTATGTTTTATAGACAGAGAAATTGAGACTCAGGAGGTAATTCGATCCCCATCACATTTCTCACCTTGAACTGGAATCTGAACTTGAAGTCTAATTAAAAGCTTTCCTGTTCCTGCCGCCCCACTGTCTCAACCTCACCACTGCCTGTTCCCATCACATATTTCTCAGCACCCTTTCATTATTCTGCAACAAAATTCATGGTTAAAGAAACATATTTTTCCACATCTTTAAAAATTGTATGTAGTATATGTAAGTCCCTAATGTACATATAGCCATATAGTATGTATAATTATAATGTGGAGAAAATCATTTCTAATAAATAATCTGCGTCTCACCGGTAAATGCACAGGTGTAGCTACAAAGAAGACGTGGTAGTCGGATGCTTATACCTAGGGTACTGTTACTCTGAATGCCACAGCTACCATTCCTGCCCCCTTACGAGAGGAGGGAGAACAGGCCTGAGACCTAGGTTGGTGAACTGAGGCACACAGCATTGGACAGAGTCCCAGCAACAGCCAGGATCAATGACTGAGACAAATCGGTATCTCTCGGTTCTCCAAGGTGAACTGGACTCCCAATGAGGTGTCACCAGGCCTGTCAGGAGCAGAAGGGACACAGGCCCTCTACAGGGACTCGGAACAATTCCAGCCCTTAGGGAGGGGTCCACTGAAAACGAGTCAAAGCATAAGCCCAGTCCTGGGAACAGATAATTCTGGGGTGACAGGCAGTGCTACAGGGACACACCTGCCCAAGCGAGCTGGCAGCAGGAGACGAGACACAAGTGAATGGTCACAGACCCCGGAGAAGGATGCACAGTGAACTTTCTCGGGTAAACAGTCTAACTCAGTCATTTAAAGAGGCATACATATGTTAGGACAAGCTTTGGAGTTCAATACCTTGGGTTAAAATTCAGTTTCCACACCTGTAAGACAGGGTTTATAATAATAGTATCTCCCTAACCGAGTTCTTTTAAATAATAACAGTTAACATTGAGCACTTATGGTGCCTTCCACAGGGTTCCTATCTGTGAACAGAAAGTATTATTTCCAAGAATTTTCATAATACTAAGTCATCCTGTTTGGTGTACAAATCCCAGTTCAGACTTGAGGAAAACAAGTCACTTCTAGACCTGGCATTGCCCAGTGCCAACCGCCATGCTCCCCCTCCACACACACCCGCCCCCCCGCCCCACCACCTCAAAGTTCTAAGTTGTCCCCTGGACACTTCAGCGACTCGGGTCATTAGGGACCGAGAAGAGCGCATCTACGAAGCTGCAGTGAAAGCTTCCTTCTAGAACCTCGGCCACGGCCCTGCTGTGCTCGACCTTGAACTTCCATCGGTCAGGTGTGCCCGTACCCTTCGTTCCGTGTCCACTGCCCACAGGTGCCTTTCTGCCCATGGCTCAGAAATGGAGAACCGGGAGCTGTCACGCTTCCCTGTGTCAAATGCAGTCACCGAGGACATGCTGCAGGGTCCTCAGGGGAGGTGAGGTCCGCCACTCAGCTAGAGAAGTAACACTTTAAGAGGAGGAGACAGGTCTTCATTTTGCAGAACCACCCGTAGTGTTGCTCAGGTACTGCATGAATAGCTTTTGGGAAAAGAGGAACAGCCAGGAAACTCTGACGCCATGATTTTTTGCCTCCACTTTGCTCTCAGTTTCCTGAACCTCTTGTGTTGATGGCGGCAATGAGCTTGCTGATATTAAGGCTTTTATGTTAAACGCTGATATTAAAGCGCACATTCAGAAATCACCATGATCACGTGGGTGCAGCCCAGCACAGAAGTTGCTCTGTGCCATTAGACCATCGATGATTTCAGCCCAGGGACACAGCTCTTGTCCAACCAGGATGTTCAGGGGAAGCCACGGTGCACTAGGTGTTGGCTCACAGTTCCCATTTCTGTCTCCCTAAGGAGTTAAAAGGGAACTCAGATAACCCTTAAAGGAGGTTCATCGCCTGTAAAGGTGCATAGACGGTATGACTGAAGGGGACCAGGGACCCCTCTTCATACTCACTTCCCAATCCTTTGCCCCAAAGATATGAAATAAAGTAGCGAGACTGCCATAGGATCAAACAGTTCTCCCCTTGAGATCCCTTTGAAAATACAGTTACATTAGGATACTAATATTTTTGTGTAAATTATTTGATCAAATCACGTTTTTCTCTGTAGAGGTGAGACCCAGGGACCATGGTACCACTGGTGTCTATGGAAAGAGACCACACATACACACACACACACACACACACACACACACAAATAGAAAAGGGGACTCCAAATGTTAATTATGTTTGCAATACATTTTCCCCAGTAGTTACTCTGAGAAAGGGAACCCACTTATAAATGAAAAACTCTCATTTTCAGTCTAGGCTGTTTGCTATTAGTCAGTCATCATCACGGCTTATACATCCAGCAACTCTCCAGAGGCGAGCAGGCAGCCTCCTTAAGCTTATGAATGTGATGATTTCAGGAACAAAGGGTGGGGAAGAGAGGGACAGCAGGTCAAGAGGTTGGGGAGACAGTGAACACCCTTTGTCTTACCGTGTTAGTCACTGAGAGGCAGTGTCTGACTGCCATGGAAAGTGTCTTCTTAAAACAAATCTCATTTGAGACTTGTCTCCCCATTGTCTGGACCAGTCAAGTATATTAACAACTTTCTTGTTACCAACCAGAGTTTTTGGGAATAGAGAATCCTGTAGGCCCCAATGAAACTTGGAACGTTCTAAATGGGGCTTCAGCCTGACCAGGCGGTGGCGCAGTGGATAGAGCGTTGGACTGGGATGCGGAAGACCCAGGTTCGAGACCCCGAGTCATCAGCTTGAGTGTGGGCTCATCTGGTTTGAGCAAAAAAAAAAAAAAAAATTCACCAGCTTGGACCCAAGGTCGCTGGCTCAAGCAAGGGGTTACTCGGTCTGCTGAAGGCCCATGGTCAAGGCACATATGAGAAAGCAATCAATGAACAACTAAGGTGTCACAATGTACAACTAAATGGGGCTTCAAGCTTTCCAGCCTGAACAGGAAGCAATTTTGCAAAATATTAGCCACAACCAATAAAACACCCAAAATTATCCGCTAGACACATGCCATTATCAACAATCACATTTTAAAATTTGCAAACAATTGCATCCAATTTTCCAGGGGACTTGTCTAGGGTGTTACTCTCACATTTTGCTGACATCAAAGAACAAAAATCTAAAGCCTCCTGACTCCAACATTGCTTTATTTCTGTTACCAGAATCCTCTTCTTGGCAAATCACAAGCCATCCATCCACCCATCCTCCATCCATACATCCATCTACTATCCATCCATCCTCCATCCATCCACCCACCTGTCCATCTCTCCACCCATCCATCCATCATCTGTCTGTCCATTCATCCATCCATCCATCCATTCAGTAATTCAGGAAGAACTGAATACACCTAATAGCACAGCTGTATGCTAGTATAAAATTATAAAAAGAAGGATAAAACACTGTTCCTCATCTCACAATGTTCATATTTCCCCTGGAAAAAGAAAATATATTAGGGCTCTGTATCTCTGTTTGCCTTTTACAGAAAAATGTCTCTAAAGTATTTTTTCCATTTGCAAGTTACATTTCCTCTTTTTTCATTATTTCCTCAACCTATTCTCACTGGGCTTTGTCTCACTCCTCCACTCAGAGGGCTCACCACTCCATGTCCCCAAATTCAACAGTCACTTTCCTGTCCTCGCATTGCTCACCTGCCCAGCAATGACTGCCGCCTGGTATTAACCCTTTCTTTCCTCCGCACCCCGTTCACTGCTCGGCCTCAGCCTCCCTCTCCAGTTCCGACTCCTCTCATCTGCCCGCGTGGCTCTAACTATCAGCGAATGCCAGTGCCTCCCAGACTATTTATTCTCTTTGTCTCTCTCCTTTCTACTGAGCTCTGCTCACATACCACCACCTGCTCGAAACCTCCACGTGCACGTCCCAGGGGCCTCTCAGAATCCATTTGGCAGAACGAATCCTGAGGTTCTTATTCTCCTTCCCGGCCTCCTCGTCTTAGTTCACAGCACCCACTCACTCAGGTTTTCAGGAACAAACCTGGGACATGTTGTGACCATCTCCCTTTTCCCTGCTCCTGCATGTGACCCATAAACAAATCATATGAGCTTTGTCAACAAACCAGATCTCAAAGGTGTGCCACTTGTATTGACTTCCCCAGCCACAGTGCGAATTCAATCTTCGTTCGGGCTGCGGAAATATCTCCTAACTGATTTCACTCCTTGCTCTTTATAACTAACACTTCATAAGAATTTTTTTTTTTTTTTTTTTTTTTTTACAGAGACAGAGAGTCAGAGAGAGGGATAGATAGGGACAGACAGACAGGAACGGAGAGAGATGAGAAGCATCAATCATCAGTTTTTTGTTGTGACACCTTAGTTGTTCATTGATTGCCTTCTCATATGTGCTTTGACTGCGAGCCTTCAGCAGACTGAGTAACCCCTTGCTCGAGCCAGCAACCTTGGGTCCAAGCTGGTGAGCTTTGCTCAAACCAGATGAGCCCACGCTCAAGCTGGCGACCTTGGGGTCTCAAACCTGGGTCCTCTGCATCCCAGTCCTACGCTCTATCCACTGTGCCACTGCCTGGTCAGGCCAGGAATTTTTAAAAATATAAATCAAATCTCCCACCTTTGCTTAAAAGCTCCAATGGTTTTCAAATGCTGTTGGAATAAAATCTAGTTTCCAAAACATGACCGTGAGGGCTCTCCTCTCCTGCCCTGCTTACAGTTCCAACCCAGCGTGTTCCATTCCCTCCCTTGCTCACTTCACTACGGGCACACTGTCCTTCTGCTCACTCCTAAAGGGACCAAGCTGGCTCCCACCTCGGGGCACGTGCAGTGACGATTCCCTCTACACTTCTGTCCCCGCCTCTCTGCACACCTACCTTCTTGGTAGCTCTCAGGCCTCAGTCAAATGTGGTCACCTTCTCAGAGAGACCTCTTCTATCCACCCAAAGTCAAGTAGCCTTCCTCCCCTCGCCTTGTTACCGTCCACAGCCTTGTTCTGTCTTCGTCACAATGGGCATCGCCACCTGAAATGACCTTGTCCAGTTACCTGTTTACTCGTTTGTCTCCCTCTCCCTCTCTGGAGTGTCAGTTCCATGAGATCTGGGACTCTCTCTGCCCTACTCACTGCAGCTTCCTTAGTGCTTAGAATGGGGCCCTGCACATAAACGTCTCTCAGTGTTTGTTGAGTGAGTGAGTGAAGGACACTTCAGCTGCTCCCTGCCATGTTTAGGATAACGTCCAGGTACTTCATGGGGCTTACAAGCTGGTCCCTGCTCCCCTATTGAGCCTTATCTTTCACTACCCAAATCCCCTCTGGTCTCTTCTTGGCTTTGACCTTGTACCGTCACTATTTACCACTTCTGGACTTTTGCAGACGCTGTTCTCTCTCCGTGGATGCTCTTTCTCCTCCATATCCAGAGCTGCCGGCCTCCTTTCACTTTTCAAGTCTTAGTGTGGACTCCATCTCCTCTGTGGTAACTTTGCCAAACTGTTCCTGTTCAGGCCTCCTTTAGGAAGTTTCAGAGGTCGCCTCCTCTTCTTGGAATTGGGTATTTCCATAAATGTCCATACCAAGAAAGATTTTGGTGGTTTGACTGAAACAATGGTATAATAATTCTTAATGAAGTCCTTGACAGGGGATCCATATGGTGGGCTGACACTCTATCTACTAAACCAATTGGCCAGGGCCTAGGTCTATATTTTAATTGCTCCTTTGCTCTCTCAGCAGAGTTTTGAGTTCTTTACCTGAATTAACTCACATTGACCTTATGAGAACTGGGTACTATTATCACCCCCATTTCACTAATGAGAACGGAGACACAAGGTGGTTAGACAAGTTGTCCGAGGACACAAAGCTAGCAACGGGCAGGATGGAGATCCCACCCAGCAAGGTCCCAGATCCGCACTTGTAACCGCTGTGCAGACTGTTTCTTATTCCTCCTTGTCACCCTCCTACAGATGGTGTACAACCCACTATGGTGGGTGGTAAGTCATTTGGGTGATCTCCATGAGGACCCCTATAGTTTATTCATTCGATAAATATTAAGTTCCCACTTCTAAGGGTTCCTATGAGAATTAACTTGATATCATCACTCAAAAATGTTATTTAATAGGCTCCTTAACTCATAAGCACTTTCTGAGCATTTACATGGCATAGTGCTGGAAGCGGAGCCTCTGCCAGACCTCTGAGAGTTCCTAGACGTGGGGAGGAGAGTTCAAAGGCTTGTGTTAGAAAAAAAAAAAATCGTCACTTCTTCACTCCTCTCTGTCCCTGCAGTCGTCGTGGTTTATCTGCCCTCTCCTAAAAAGGAGTCTAGCCAGGATCTCTCTCCTCCAATGATTCTCCCGACACCGGATGCTGGGGGCTTCCTGCAGGAAGGGCAGCTGTGCTCAGCGCCCAGCCTGCGGGTCTAAGCCAGGAGCTGGGAGAGGCTGACCAGACCGCGGCCTGGGGTGGTGGCCACAGCAAAGGGCGGGTGCTGCCATCTGCTGGCTGGACAGGGGATGCACCCACGGCCGTCCACTGGAATCCCAGTCCAACCCGGAGGGAAGGGGCCTGTCACCACCTGCTTAGTTTAGACCCAAGGAAACTGACCCAGAGGTCACATAACTGGTGCTGGCGCAGTCGAGGTTCCTGTGGAGCCTGATGCGCGCGCCTCTGGGTTCAGTCACATGGGAGGTAAAACCTTTAAATTGGCCTCTATTCAGCCTTTGCTCACATCTCCCTCTGTCCTCGGAGCCTGTCCTCGGCCCTGGGAAGTCACATCGCTGCACTCCATGGCAGCCGGCCCTCTCTACCCCCCTCCAGCCACACCCAGGCCTGCTCTGGCTTGGCCAGGGGCGGATAGATAAACCCGAGTGGGAGAAGTTGGTGAGGTTGGGAGGAGAAAGGAGTGGGTGCCGCCGTCCCCCGCCGCCAGCTCCAGTGTCTCCAGGAGAACCTCGTCTCAGCGCACCTCGAGGACTGCCAGCCCCGACATGGAGCCGTCGGTGGCGCCCCAGGAGTCATGTCTGCGCAGAGCTCCCGTCAAGACCCCACGCTGGTCCCCCCGCCGACTTTCCTCTCCCCCCTCCCCCGGCCCCCGCCCCGTGCCAGGGACCCGGGCCTCTGCAGTGACCTGCTGGTACCAACTAGGGTGCCCAGCCTTCTCGTGGAACTCAGTGATGTCACCAGGAGGAGGAACACCCGGCTGTGCCTTTCGCGGAGGGACAGTGGCGTCCTGGCCTGGTACTGGAACACCTGCACAGGCACTCACCGTGGAAATCGCTGAGATTTCGGGGTGTGCGTTCAAGTAGGACCTGCCTACGCCCACCAGAGGAGCCCTTTCCAGGATGGGTCAGAACGACTGGAAGGAACAAAGGGAACTCTGAGCGCGGGCGCTGGCTGGGGGAGGCCCGGGGCCCAGAACGTGGGGACACGGCAGCAGAGATGGGCTGCGTCAGCACCGGTCCCACCAGGCCCTCGAAAGCGCCCCATGCCAGGAAGAGCCGCTCTCTCCGGGACAGAGGACAGTGGTCGAGCATGGCTCTGGGGCCGCTTGTCTCACATCTGGGGGGTGAATACTACCGCTTTGTTTAATATAAACAGATAAACTCTATGCATGTAAAAGGTACCCACATAAAAATGACTAGTATTTCGGTTTCTCACGTTTCACCTCCTTAGTTGGTCGGCTCAGGCAATTGGAGGGGCTTGGGCCCTCCAGTCTTGCCCTTGCAGACCACGGAGGGAATTTGCTGTTTGCAATCATCTGCTACAGACAAAAGACTGAACCACTGGACGTGTAAAAACAAGCATTTTCAGTTTAATAGATTAATAGAAAGGGTCGTCCAGGAGATTCACTCTCATGAGGAATTTGCTCTTCTGAATATCCTCTGTGTTCACCTTGCCGGATGCAATTTCTTCCCATGATGGGAGGCTCAGGATGGTACGACGCCACTGGTCCTCCTCGGTTTGCTGGCAGCTTAGGTACCACCAGTCCTGGGAGGGGCAAAGAGAGCGCAGGACTGGTCCGCCAGTGCTCCTCGGCCAATGAGATCCAGACTGGTCAGACCGGAGGTGGTCAGATACCCTTGGGCTTTTAAAACCATGGAAGGTCCTGGCTGGTTGGCTCAGTGGCAGAGCATCAGCCCGGTGTGTGGAAGTCCTGGATTCGATTCCTGGCCAGGGCACACAGAAGAAGCGCCCATCTGCTTCTCCACCCCTCCCCCTCTCCTTCTCTGTCTCTCTCTTCCCCTCCTGCAGTCAAGGCTCCATGGGAGCCAAGTTGGCCCGGGCATTGAAGATGGCTCCATGGCCTCTGTCCTCAGGTGTTAGAATGGCTCCAGTTGCAGTGGAGCAACACCCCAGATGGACAGAGCATCGCCCCCTGGTGGGCGTGCCGGGTGGATCCCGGTAGGACACATGCGGGAGTCTGTCTCTCTGCCTCCTCCTCTCCACCCCCCATCCCCAATTCTCACTTCAGAAAAAAAAACCCGTGGGAACACACAAAGGATGAGTTTTTCTGCCCAAACTGCTGACACGTGACTGCAAGCACACAGAGATGTGCACTCTCAGTCACTTACTGCACAGACCCCGAGGACAAAGCCACATGCCAGGCACGATCGCTGCTCTCCCCTTTGCAGAGGGGAGAGGAGACATGCACGGAGCGCAGCACAAACTGTGGAGGGGCCAGGCCCATGAGCAAGGGGCAGAGGTTTTGCTCAGGGTGTCTGGAGGAGGGGACATCCCACGAGAACTCAGAGGGGAGGAGGAAGCGCACATACCTGAGCCATGGACATGTCCCCCTCCCAGAGAGATCCCTCCCCAGGCCTCAGCTTGCCAGCCTCCTTCGGAGGTTTGGCACCCCCACCCTGGCTGCTGGCGGAGGGTGCTCACTCTGTTCATGTCCAGCCAGCCGGCCTCCAGCACGTTGCCCTGTGGCAGGCAGAGCTCTAAGGCTGAGTTCAGGAAGTGGTCGCAGTTCTCCCCGTCGCCCATGAGGATGCACACATAGGCTGTCAGGTGGTACAGCCTTGGGTAGAAGACCATGCCGGTGGTATTCAGAGTCACCAGACTGTTTAAGTCCTGAAGAAGAGACAGCATGTTAGAATCAGAGAGGGGTCCTAGACAGCCTTGTTTCCTCCACATATGATTTGGGGACAATTTCAAGGATACAAGTAGTCAAGTAAAGAAGTGTATTAGAGAGACAGACATGGAAAGGAATAGAGATAAGATAATGGATTATCAGGCTCGAGTAGGTGGACGTACCAACATCTACCTCCCAGGACCAAAGTGGATTACAAACTAATTTTATGAACTATCATCTGGAAAAACCAACTTTGGACTAAACTAAGAGGACTCTTCAACCAAGGAACACTGAAGAAGCCACACAGAGACTGGTAGGAAAAGTGGAAATGAGGAAACACAGAGAGGGCTGCCCAGCTCCCCAGAGCGAACGGCAGCAGGGAGAGACTTGCGTGGCGGGAAGTGAGTTTAGCAGAGGGGGAAGGGTACTGAGCCCCAGGAATAAAGCCCCAGCCTGCAGCCCCAGAGCCCAGAAGAGGCATAAGGACAGTATTTAGCTGGAAACAAGTCAGGATACTGTTTTTGAGAAAGAGTCTGATTTCTCAGACCCAGGATCCTTCTTAAAGGGACCACGCAGAACATCTCTCTCATAACCACCCACCCGGGGCTCCTGGAGACAGGGGGAAAGAGGAGAGGACCAGAGTAACAGGAAGAGAGTGTAATCTAGGAGGCACAGGGAGAAGCATTTGGGGAGATAGCCACCCTAACCCCTGGGACGAGTCACTCCCCAAAGCTGAAGTGAATATTTCCCCCGGAAACAGCAATACCAGCAAAGGGAAGCAGGAGAGCAGCCAAACAAGCTCCCCCACGCATTCAGAGCAGAGTCGCATAGAAGGAGGGAGCTTTTGGGTCTACAGTAGTGAGTCTTAGGGTCCGAGCTGCAACGCCCCCACCCACGCAGCTGAGGGCGCGCTGGAGGGCGGGCAGCAGCGGGAGACAAAAGTGCGGTTCTGCTGGCAGGGGCGGAAGCCAGCTGGCCACCACTGGGCTCAGGTGTGAGCTCAATCTTGCCCGGCTGGGGAGAAGGGGGCATGCAAAAGCAGTCAAGCTCAGCTGCCAGCAGCCTGTAATCCAGCCTGCAGGAAAAGGGCGGGAACCCTGGAAAGGGTGGAGACCAGCCCCTGAGCAAGGGCAGAGGAGCACAGCCCTGCCCTGCCTGTGCAACCCAGGCTTGCCCTCTGACTTGGTACTGGCTCCTCCCGCGGGGGTGGAGCCAAAAGCCCAGAAGAGGCGGAGTTCTGCTATTGAGCTGAGCTTGGGAACGCAGTCCTGCCCGTCAGTAGAACCAAGGCTAGCAGCCTTTCCTAGAGTGGGCTCCTCCTGCAAGGGCAGGGCGAAAGCCCGGAAACAGGCGGAGACCCGCAGCTGAGCAAAGGTGCTCACCAGTGCCCTCAGGACCGAGCATAACGTCACACATGGGGGCTGGGCAAAGGTCAAGGCCACCAACACTTGTGCACCCGAGCACATGAGCACAGCCACTCCCATGAAGAGAAAATGTGGAGGCAGAGAAATACAACACAAATAAACCAAGAGAAATCCCCAGAAAAGGACCTAAGTGAATCAGATATAACCAAATTACCAGATGCAGAGTTTAAAATAACGATTGTTAGGATGCTCAAAGATATCAGAACAACCATAGATGGCCATTACAAAAACCTAAATAAAGAGATAACAAAAATAAAAAAGGACATTGAAATAATAAAGAATCAGTCATAAATGACAAATACAATAACTGAAATAAAGAATACAATGGAAGGAATTAAAAGCAGGATGGATGAAGCAGAGAATCGAATCAGTGATTTAGAGGACACAATAAATAAAGGCACGGAAGCAGAGCAGAAAAAAGAAAAGAGACTCAAAAAGTCTGAGGAAACTCTAAGAGAGCTTTGTGACAACATGAAGAGAAATAACATCCGCATCGTAGGGGTTCCTGAAGAAGAAGAGAAAGAACAAGGGATAGACTTTGTTCAAACATATTATAGCAGAAAACTTCCCCCAATTAAGGCAGGAAAACATTACACATGTTCAGGAAGCACAGAGAACTCCATTAAGGAGAAACCCAAAGAAACCAACACCAAGACACATCATAATTAAAATACCAAAGCTAAATGATAAAGAGAAAATATTAAAAGCTGCTAGAGAAAAAAAGACTGTCACCTACAAAGGAGCCCCATAAGGATGACTTCTGACTTCTCAACAGAACACTTGAGGCCAGAAGGGAATGGCAAGAAATATTCAAAGTAATGCAGAACAAGAACCTACAACCAAGACTACTTTATCCAGCAAGGCTATCATTTAAAATTGAAGGAGAAATAAAAAGCTTTACAGACAAAAAAAACCAAAACTCAAGGAATTCACTGCAACCAAACCAAGGCTGCAAGAAATGCTAAGGGACCTGTTGTAAACAGATCAAAGGAAAAAAAGAATATAGCAAAAGAGGAATACAGTTTCAAAGAAAAAAAATGGCAATAAACAATTACATATCAGTAATAACCTTAAATGTTAATGGATTAAATGATCCGATCAAGAGACATAGGGTAGCTGCGTGGATAAGAAAACAGGACCCATACATATGCTGTCTACAAGAGACACACCTTAAATCAAAAGATGCACACAGACTGAAGATAAAAGGATGGAAAAAAATATTTCACGCAAATGGAAATGAAAAAAAAGCTGGGGTAGCAATACTTATATCAGACAAAATGGACTTTAAAACAAAGACCATAGTTAGAGATAAAGAAGGTCACTACATAATGATAAAGGGAGCAATCCAAAAGGAAGATATAACCATTATAAATATCTACACACCTAATATAGGAGCACCTAAATATATAAAGCAGACTTTGATGGACTTAAAGGGCGAGATCAACAGCAATACTATAATAGTAGGGGATTTCAATACCCCATTAACATCATTAGATAGATCCTCAAGAAAGAAAATTAACAAAGAAACAGCAGACTTAAAGGACATATTAGATCAACTCGATTTAATAGATATCTTCAGAACCTTTCACCCTAAAACAGCAGAATATACATTCTTCTCAAGCGCTCATGGTACATTCTCTAGAATAGACCACATGTTAGGGCACAAAAGCGGGCTCAACAAATTTAAGAAGATTGAAATCATATCGAGCACTTTCTCTGATCACAATGGCATTAAACTAGAAATCAACCACAATAGAAAAATTGAAAAACATTCAAACACTTGGAAACTAAATAGCACGTTATAAACAACGAATGGGTTAACGTTGAGATCAAATAAGAAATTAAAAAATTCCTAGAAACAAACGATAATGAGCATACATCAACTCAAAATTTATGGGACACAGCGAAAGCAGTCCTGAGAGGGAAGTTTATAGCATTACAGGCATACCTCAAGAAGCTAGAAAAAGCTCAAATAAAAAACTTAACCCTGCATCTAAAAGAACTAGAAAAAGAAGAGCAAGTAAAGCCCAGAGCTAGTAGAAGGAAGGAAATAATAAAGATCAGAGCAGAAATAAATGACATAGAGGCTAAAGAAACAATACAGAGGATCAATGAAACCAGGAGCTGGTTCTTTGAAAAGGTAAACAAGATCGATGGACCTTTAACAAGACTCACCAAGAAAAAGAGACAGAAGACTCAAATAAATAAAATTAGAAACGAGAGTGGAGAAATAACAACTGACACAACAGAAATACAAAATACTGTAAGAAAATACTATGAAGAACTATATGCCAAAAAACTAGACAACCTAGATGAAATGGACAAATTCCTTGAATCATATAATCTTCCAAAAATCAATCTGGAAGAATCAGAAAACCTAAACAGACCAATTACAACAAATGAGATTGAAACAGCTATCAAAAAACTCCCAAAAAAGAAAAGTCCTGGGCCTGATGGCTTCACAAGTGAATTCTACCAAATATTCAAAGAAGAACTAACTCCTATCCTTCTCAAACTATTTCAAAAAATTCAAGAGGAAGGAAGACTTCCAAACTCCTTTTATGAGGCAAGCATAATTCTGATTCCAAAACCAGGCAAAGACAACACAAAAAAAGAAAATTATAGGCCAATATCCCTGATGAACTTAGATGCAAAAATCCTCAACAAAATATTAGCAAACCAGATCCAGCAATATATGGAAAAAATCATACACCATGATCAAGTAGGATTTATTCTTGGGAGGCAAGGCTGGTACAATATTTGCAAATCAATCAATGTGATTCATCACATAAACAAAAGAAAGGAGAAAAACCACATGATAATTTCAATAGATGCAGAAAAAGCATTTGATAAAGTCCAGCACCCATTCATGATCAAAACTCTCAGCAAAGTGGGAATACAGGGAACATACCTCAACATGATAAAGGCCATCTATGACAATCCCACAGCCAACATCATACTCAATGGGCAAAAATGAAAAGCAATCCCCTTAAGATCAGGAACAAGGCAGGGGTGCCCCCTTTCACCACTCTTATTCAACATAGTTCTGGAAGTCCTAGCCACAGCAATCAGACAAGAAAAAGAAATAAAAGGCATCCAAATTGGAAAAGAAGAAGTAAAACTATCATTATTTGCAGATGACATGATATTGTATATAGAAAACCCTAAAGTCTCAGTCAAAAAACTACTAGACCTGATAAATGAATTTGGCAAGGTGGCAGGATATAAAATCAATACTCAGAAATCAGAGGCATTTTTATACACTAATAATGAACTGTCAGAAAGAGAAATCAAGGAATCAATCCCCTTTACCATTGCAACCAAAAAAATAAAGTACCTAGGAATAAATCTAACCAAGGAGATTAAAGACTTGTACTCGGAAAATTATAAAACATTGATAAAAGAAATCAGGGAAGATACAAATAAGTGAAGGCATATACCGTGCTCATGGTTAGGAAGAATAAACATCATTAAAATGTCTATATTACCCAAAGCAATTTATAAATTCAATGCAATACCGATTAAAATACCAATGACTTACTTCAAAGACATAGAACACATATTCCAAAAATTTATATGGAACCAAAAAAGAACACGAATAGCCTCAGCAATCTTGAAAAGGAAGAAAAAAGCGGGACGTATCACATTTCCAGATATCAAGTTATATTATAAGGCCATTGTACTCAAAACAGCATGGTACTGGCATAAGAACAGGCACATAGATCAATGGAACAGAACAGAGAACCCAGAAATAAACCCACAGCTCTCTGGACAACTGATATTTGACAAACGAGGTAAGACAATACAATGGAGTAAAGACAGCCTCTTCAACAAATGGTGTTGGGAAAACTGGACATCTACCTGCAAAAAAATGAAACTAGACCACCAACTTACGCCACTCACAAAAATAAACTCAAAATGGATAAAAGACTTGAATGTAAGCCGTGAAACCATAAGCATCTTAGAAGAAAACATAGGCAGTAAGCTCTCTGACATCTCTCGCAGCAATATATTTGCTGATTTGTCTCTACAGGCAAGTGAAATAAAAGACAGGATAAACAAATGGGACCTTATCAAACTAAAAAGCTTCTGCACAGCTAAAGACAATAAGAACAGAATAAAAAGACAAACTACACAATGGGAGAATATATTTGACATAGCGTCTGATAAGGGGTTAATAACCAAAATTTATAAAGAACTTGTAAAACTTAATACCAGGAAGACAAACAATCCAATCCAAAAATGGGCAAAAGAAATGAATAGACACTTCTCCAAAGAGGACACACAGATGGCCAATAGGCATATGAAAAAATGTTCAACATCACTAATGATTAGAGAAATGCAAATTAAAACCACAATGAGATATCACCTCACACCAGTCAGAATGGCGTTCATTAATAAAACAACACAGAATAAGTGCTGTTGAGGATGTGGAGAAAAGGGAACCCTCCTGCACTGCTGGTGGGAATGCAGACTGGTGCAGCCTCTGTGGAAAACAGTATGGAGATTCCTCAAGAAATTAAAAATCAAACTGCCTTTTGACCCAGCTATACCACTGTTAGGAATATACCCCAAGAACACCATAGCACTGTTTGAAAAGAAGAAATGCACCCCCATGTTTATGGCAGCATTGTTCACAATAGCAAAGATTTGGAAACAGCCCAAGTGTCCATCAGAGGATGAGTGGATTAAAAAGCTTTGGTATATATATACTATGGAATACTACGCAGCCATAAGAAATGATGACATAGGATCTTTTACAACAACATGGATGGGCCTTGATAACATTATACTGAGCGAAAGAAGTAAATCAGAAAAAACTAAGAACTATATGATTCCATACATAGGTAGGACATAAAGATGAGACTCAGAGACATGAACAACAGTGTTGGGGTTACAGGGTGGAGGGAGGAGAGGGAGGGGGTTGGGGGAGGGGAGGGGCACAAAGATCATGGCTTTTCAGCATTTGCCATATTCCCCCCATAATCTATAGACAGACAGCAAATATTTACGTATGGTGTTTCCACTATAAAGACTGCTGTCTTAGGGACAAATGCTGATAATCTATTCCAGCAGTTCCTCCTTCTTCAAAGACTTATATGTCAACATAGAGCTCCATGTTTCATAGGACATACTCAAGCTCACTCCATGCTCCCTGGAGCTTTAGCACAAGGGAATGCCCCCCCCTTTTTTTTTGTAGTATTTTTTCTTTTATTTATTTATTTTTTGTATTTTTCTGAGGATGGAGATGGGGAGGCAGTCAGACAGACTCCTGCATGCACCTGACTGGGATCCACCTGGCATGCCTACCAGGGGGGAATGCTCTGCCCATCTGGGGTGTTGCTCTGTTACAACCGGAGCCATTCTAGTGACTGGGGCGGAGGCCATGGGGCCATCCTTAGTGCCCGGGGTGGCTTTGCTCGGGTGGAGCCTTGGCTGCGGGCGGGAGGAGAGAGATGAAGAGGAAGGAGAGGGGGAGGGGTGGAGAGGTAGATGGGTGCTTCTCCTGTATGCTCTGGCCAGGAATTGAACCCGGGAATCCTGCACACCAGGCCAATGACTCCGTCGGGTCTACCATATCATGCTTTTTACTTAAAAAAAAAAATTTACATTTCTTTTGAATGCTGATGAACAGGAGACACCAAATCTTTTTCGCCTGCAAACTACTACCTTCTTTATTAGATCTAGCTAATAACACTGTTTTGTCTTTTTCCAAATAGCTCCAGATATATGGAAAAGATTTATATAGGCGGATGGGGATCCTCAAACCCCTCAGCGAGATCTTCTGAGAATGGCTTTTAAGATATCTAGAGGCAGAAAAAGCCCAATAGAGATCAGGGGAACTACCAGCTTTTAGGATACACCCTTAAAGGCTCCACCGCCCCAAAGGGGTCTCATAGGATGCCATCTGGGTCCTGCTTCAATAGTGGAAAGGAAGTTCATTGAGCTAAAGCCTGCCAGGCTTACACGCCTCTGCTGTGAGGAAACAGGGACACTGGAAGGTGGGCTTCCCCCTCGCTCCTCTAAGGGAGGGTTCAGTCTCTTCCAGCCCTGCTCCAGCCACCTATGACCTAACCTTGCCCAGAAAGCTGGGGTTTGCCACTGAAGGCTGAAGGTACCCAGGGCCGTCGGCCCCATCTACGACACTGTGGACGAGCCTAGGGTATTTCTTCCAAGAAGCAGGTAAACTGATCTCATTTGCACAAGGGCCACTTAACTATGTTTTGCCTGAATAGTCAGGTTTTTTATTCTTCCCTCAAAGATCTCTGTTGTGGGTGTTGATAGTACTATTTTCTGCTGCTTTGCTTAATATATAGTGTTTCCTTTATCCCTCCTACCTCAATGCCCCACTCATATTTCAGGCTGGGACCTACTCCTAATTTAGAGCTCTCTTTCCTCCTTTTGCCAACTTGTATTATGAATTTACCTTTGCCACCCAGCTTAGTGTATCCCCAGGTTCCCTTTACCATGCCACAGTCACAGAGCTCCAGGGAAAAGCACCCTGGTCTCAACTCTCCAGGCAGAGGAGAACAGAAGCTCCATATCCACGCATGCTGCAAATGGCTTTTTCCAGTCTACCTGAATCATTACCAGCTAGAAGCAGCGGTCATTGGGACTTGGACATGAGCTGCAAAGTATAGAATTGTGACAACAATTCCAGTGCCATGCGGACTTTTCCTGTGGGGAACTTTCCTGGACTCCTGCTCCCTGTGACAGCTCCTAACAGACTGAACTGTGGTTGGGTTGCATTTTTCAGGGATTTGGCATGGTGATGGGGCCAACTTGGACTTGGTGAACATGTTAAGGACTACTCTTTTATGGATTCTTGCTGTATTGGCCAAGAGTTTGCTTAAAGGCTTTTAATCACTGTAAAAAAAAAATAGAGGACTGGATGAAGAAGATGGGGCACATATACACCATGGTATACTATTCAGCTAGGAGAAATGATGACATCAGATCACTTACAGCGGAATGGTGGAGTCTTGGTAGCATTGTGCGGGGTGAAATAAGCGAATCAGAAAAAAACAGGAACTGCAGGATTCCATACATTGGTGGGACATAAAAGTGAGACTAAGAGGCATGGACAGGAGTGTGGTGATTACGGGGGGTGGGGGGAGGTAAGGAGGGAGAGGGGCAGGGGAGGTACAGAGAGAACAAGATGGAGGGTGGCAGAGGACGATCTCTCTTCAGGTGATGGGTATGCAACAGAACTAAATGACAAGATAACCTGGAAATGTTTTCTTTGAATGTATGTACCCTGATTTATTGATGTCACCCCATTAAAATAAAAATTTATTTATAAAAAAAAAAAAAGATAATGGATAGCAGGTTGTCCACCTAGAACCAGAATGCGATAGGGGTGGGCTCATTAGCCTTTCCCTGCAACCACCATTTAAAACATGTATTTCTTCTTTTGATTACCAGAGCAATATAAGAAAATTGTTCAGAATTTAGGGGAGGATGAAAAGAACAGTTGAAAATATAAGAATCACCCATTACCCTAACACTCAGAAGAAAATATTTTAAATATTTGGGTATATGCTTTCCTACCTTTTTATTTCTCTACCTTCAGATACTAATCATATGGCAGGGTAACATTTGTTTTTCTCATTAAACATTCTGTTATGAACATTTTTCAATGACGTGATTCTTTCATATCAAGGTTCATGAATTCAGATGTTGACAGGAGCCAGGCAGGTGACACGGATAAGCAGGCTAGATGTAGCCAAGAAGCACGGGGGTTGGGGGGGTATATCACACTGGAGAAAGGGTGCCCTAAGTGTCACCTTTTCGGCCTGGTGTTGTCAGCTACTCCAGTTTTTAAAAGAAGGGTCAGAAGTTTAGATTTTTAAAATATGAAATATCCCAATGTTTAAATGCAGCATTCCAGACTTAACCAATCTGTGTTTTGAAGGGCGCAGAGTTTTTGCATTTTCTCCTACAGCTTTGATAGTACAAACCTGACATCAGCATCTTCATGGCCACATTTTCTTTTGTCATCTGACTGTTTCGTAAGATAAGTCCCAGGAGGAGCAGTACTGGGACAAATGGTGTGCATGTTTTAAAGGTACTTAAGCATTTGGCTAGAATGCTCTCTAGAAAGCTGAGGAGACTGCTCTACAATATGACGGTGACATAAGTAACAATCGCTGGAGGAAGAGAGAAACCCATTCAAGGAGCCAGTGGCCTTGGAAACCAGAGGGCAGCCTCACCTTGAGTACTTCAACGCAACTGTCTTGTGCAAGCGTAGGCTGGTTTTCGATTTCCTTTGGAAGGTGCAGAACTCGCGCCTCCATGTAGCTGCACATTCCTTGGAGATAAAGAGCTGTCGGCGTCCTTCTTGGGACTAGATTTTTAGCTTTCTTGAAGAATAGCTGAAATGTGTCCCACTTCTGAAGTCTGGCGTACCTGCACCAGCACAGAAAAATAAGGAAGGTCAGTGTTTCCCCGGGAATGGGCTGATTTTCTGAAGTTGGCCTTTCTGGAGGTGGTCCCAGTAATGTGGGTCTCAAGAAACTATGGGAAGTGACATGGTATGGAGCAAGAAGAGAATCTTCTGATGGTTTGAGATGAATGGAATCCTTGGGAACATTCGGGCCATGTTAGCCACTATTTATGTGACTCTTTGGACTCTTTAAGAAGTGAAGCCAATCAGGGCCCTGGCCGGTTGGCTCAGCGACAGAGCATCGGCCTGGCGTGCGGGGGACCCGGGTTCAATTCCCGGCCAGGGCACATAGGAGAAGCACCCATTTGCTTCTCTACTCCCACCCCTCCTTCCTCTCTGTCTCTCTCTTCCCCTCCCGCAGCCAAGGCTCCATCGGAGCAAAGATGGCCCAGGTGCTGGGGATGGTTCCTTGGCCTCTGCCCCAGGCGCTAGAGTGGCTCTGGTCGCGGCAGAGCGACACCCCGGAGGGGCAGAGCATCACCCCCTGGTGGGCAGAGCGTCACCCCTGGTGGGCGTGCCGGGTGGATCCCGGTCAGGCGCATGCGGGAGTCTGTCTGTCTCTCCCCGTTTCCAGCTTCAGAAAAATACAAAACAAAACAAAACAAAACAAAAAACAAAAAGAAGTGAAGCCAATCAGACACTTGTAGGTACAACTTCTAGGACTTGAAAAGATCGCTCCAATTCCAAACAGAGGTGGCCTCGGCCAGTACTAATCCAAGTGTGGGCAAGGCTGGCAGCAGCAGCATCACTTGGATGCTCCTTAGAAATGCCAGCTCTCTGGTGACTGTTCAGACCTGCTGAGTCAGACAGACTCTGGGGACGGGGCTGGGAATCTGGGTTAATGAGCTCTCCAAGTGACTGTAGTCACATGAAGCATGAGAAGCATGACCTAGTCCACAGCTGTTGAAACAACGCTCCAGGTAAGACAGAGTAGAGCAAGAAATTAGAATGACTTTTGGCCTTTAGATTCCTTGAACTTGAACTCACATAGGCAAGTTATTTGACTTTGAACTTTAATCTCTTCGGACTTTAACTGGCAAGGGCAATTAATTTTGGGACTTGACTTTCTCCTAAGGAATTCTGATAATAAGAGGAGCTCTCTATTCCAATTGGAATAGCTCTGGTCTGTAGCACTTTATACAGGAACGTCTTCATATTGTCATTTTAACCTCTTCACGAAATCTCCAAAGAAGGCTGCATATATATATAATTTGAGCTGGGAGGTAGAGCACGAAATGGCTTCCAGTCTTGGAGACAGCTGAAGGAGAAAGTCAATTAACGTTCCGAGCCACACTGGTCTACCTCCTTGACATCAAGGCCATGGCCGCGGGCTTGCTGAGTTAAAAACTTAACAAGGTAAAAGATTAAGTCTGGGGCTCACTGTGCTAGCAGCTTACAGGGCTGCTTCTTTCTCGGTTCTGACCTTGCCTTTGATGTTAGGGCTCTACTCTTCTTTCTGCCTCCACAAGGGGGGGGGGCACCATAGTTTCCCAGAACTGTCTGACCCTGGGAGCCCACTTGCTTGCAGATATTAGCCATGACTCCCAACTCTACCAACAACGGTTTCTCAGTGTGATTAGAGCTTGGTGGGGGTGGGGGTGGTGGGGGTGCTATTTATCAGTCTCCCTCAAACTGCAACCCTCCTTGGAGAAGTGCTCTTCCCTCAGTATATCTTTCCCACCTTGGTGGAAGGGCATGAACTAGTTAGTGATCCCTAAGGTGTCTCAGGGTCAGTCCACCCTTCAATCTGTCTCAGCTATAATTTATAAATACTTTTACTTTCTTTCTCTTTTTCTTTTTTTTTAATTTCAAAGAATTCTCGTTCAGGACTGAAGGTGTTCAGATTTGGGGATGTAGTGACAGACCGCCCGTTATTACCAGACAGCTACACACGAATAAAGGCCCAGGAGGAGGCCGTTCTGGAACTTGAGGATTCTGTTGTCCTCGTTTTGGCGGATGAACTCCAAACATTCGTCAAACGGCCTGTAAATAAAGCCTGCAGAGAGAAACAGGAGAGCTTTGCTGGTGGGTGAGGGTGGCTCCCAGGAGAACTGCCCACTGTGGGGAGAGGTCTCATCTCTGCTTTCTTGTAAGTCCTGGAGGTCCCCTAGATTGCCATGACCACATGACTGTACTGCCCGTGGTGGCCGAGTCCCCACTTTTGTGAATGTGTGTGCAGACATGACACAATTCCTGTCGACCAGGCGGAGTAAGGTTCAAAGCAGCCCTCCCCACTTCCCCTCCCGCAACCATGTCTCATTTGAAGCAAATTGGCCTCGGTCACTGAGGATGGCTCCATGGCCAAGCCTCTGGTGCTAAAAATAGCTCAGTTGACAAGCAATGGAGCAACGTCCCAGATAGGCAGAGCATTGCCCCCTAGGGGACTTGCTGGGTGGATCCCCATAGAGGTGCATACAGAAGTCTGTCTCTCTGCCTCCCCACTTCTCACTTAAGAAAAATTAAAAAAAAAGAAAAAGCAGCCCTCCCTACTGAGCCCAAGGAGTCCCCGTTGGTGCCGCTGGGGACTTCCCCAGCCCCACACCCATGCTTCCCAGTCGGCAACAATATCTGCAGGCCCTTCTAAATTCTTGTGGGGAAGAGAATGCCCGGGTGGCCTTCTGGTTTACTGTGTACACTGAAGGCTGCCACCGTGGGGTATCCTGAAGGGTATCCAGATTTGCCCTCCAAGTCACCAACAGGCACCAGTACGCGGAGTGCTCACCGTCAGCAGTCCAGTCCTTCATTCTCAAGCCTGACACTACTCAGTGTACCCTGCTAAGTAACTAGATGCCCTAGTCAAGGACACATATAGCGACACTGTCAGTCACTCTCACTTGTGTGTCAACTGATAGGACACTGTAACTGGCAGCTTATGGCCAACAGCTTCCTCCAGACGAAGTTCTCTTCCTTGCTGGTCTCACAGTCCCCGCACCCTCCCGATGGCTCCTTGGCTCGTAACACTAGGCTCGCCCCTTGCCTTCCTGCCCCTCTTTCCAGCCAGAGCCCTAGTGACCCCAGAGCCCTAGCCCTGACAGCTGCCACACCACTCCAACACGAGTGTCGCACCCTAGTCTCTTGTCAAGTCCAAAGCCACGCTTACCAGAATAGAGCATGATGTCAAGGCAGAGGAAATAGAAGATCGCCTTGCTGCAGATGTTGTCCTCTTTTACAGAAAGATCCCACAGCCACCCAAGCACCTGGGCCAGATGCTTGTATCTGCAGCAGAGAAAAGCTGGTCAGGTTCAAAAGGGTCAGGGCAGAGGCTTGAGCAGCCCTGGTCCAGTCTCAGTCCTGCCCGGTAATTCAGGACCAGATGCAACCCTGAAACCTCAAACCCACCCTGAAGTCTCCTGCGGGCTCTTTGTGCAAGCTGTCCTTTCATGAGCCCCCATGTCCGGGCGGCCAGGGTCAGGCCACGTCAGGACTCCAGTCCTTGCTGCTAGTCTCTGGGCATCGCCTCACTCATGAGGCTTTTCCCATTCCTTCCACCTGGCAGGGGTGGAGACCGATCCCTCAGTGGGGACAGCTGTCTGACCTTCCTCCAGTCATAGAACAGTCAGATGAGAAGGGGTAAGTGTGGCAGAAGTCTGGGGAAATGGGAAGAGAGCCATGGTTTCTAAGGGGTGAGGATTGTCAATGACACCATCTTGCTGTAAACCCTCCTCTCGTCCCCACCCTATGGCCAGGGTAAAGTAAGCCCAGAACACTCCATGACTATGACTTTCTCCCCCTCAATTTGGAAAATGCTTTAAGACACATACCTGTTTTGCAGAAAGAGACATCTCCCAAGCCAGCAGAGAACCTTATAGTGTTTGTTGGGGTGATGGAGCAGCGCCCACATATGCTGGGCACGAGAGCCTGAGGAGGAAACCATTCCAGCTCATCTCTGGGTACTGCTTGAACCTGCGTGTCCCGTCCTGCTCAGCCATCCCTTACCTAAGTCAATGGCCAGGTCCAAGTAACCCATAGTGAACTTGGTGTAGCCCAGTGTGTCGGCCACATATGCCACGATCTCAATGCTCTCGCCTTTCAGGGGGAGGCTAGAGATCAGCTCCATGACCGAGACTTCATACTTGTCCCACAGGCTCTGGTAGGTCATCTGGTAGTGCAGTGAGTAGTCCAGGTAGGCCTTTGTAATCTGAAATGGCAGGTAGGAGAGAGAAGGAGTGAGACGGGATGGAACCCCAAGCAAAAAGCCCAGACACATTGCCCAATGTCTGCTGGGAATGGCCCTAGCCACCTGGCCAAGCTGTGGCTTTCTACCCCACAAAATTAGAACTCGGTTCCTGCCGCCTCTTTATGAAGTCACCAGGGACAAGCTTGCCCACAGAAGCCTTAAACAAGAATATTAATTTTTGTGGAAAAAAAATTAAAAGCAATAGCTTCTATATGCAGATATGTGATTGCATAGCAGAAAGTCTGGAAGGAATCACTCCCACATGGAAATAGTAGTTACCTACTTGTTGGGATTGGACAAAAGATTTAAGGGAGAAGGGGGACTTTACTTTTTACTTTATGCACTTCTGTGACGTCTAATCTTTATTATATGCGGTTTAAGTGTCTGTTTGTCGCCGATAGCTTATTGGTTGTTTGCGTAACTGTACTAGCCAGTGGGGTGAAGTTGCCATGGCTGAATGCAAATTGAGCGGGTCAGGGGGAAGGTGAACATTTGTTTGCATTGGCAATCATCTGCTTTTGAAACAATTTAAGGCTGAACGCAAATTGAGCATGTCAGGGGGAAGGTGAACATTTGTTTGCATTGGCAATCATCTGTTTTACATAAAAACTACATCTTAACGTAATTTCTTTTAAGAATGCCTCCTAGAAAATACAGCACTGAAGAGGAGAGAAAAGGAGCTAAAGCTGCACAAAAACGGCTTTCTCGACAAAAAAAAACCACTGAGCAGAGAAAGACAAGGCTTGCTTCAGTCACAGAGCAAATGCGTCTTTCTCGGCAAAATGAGACTGATGAGCATAGAGAAATAAGGCTTGCCTCAGATGCAAGACAAAAAAGCCTGTCTCAACAAAATGAGTCCCTTGAACAAAGGCAGGAGAGAAATGCAAAAAAAACCCCGACAGAGTAATGCTGACCAAAACGCAAAAAGGATTAAAACAGTTTCAAACGGAGAAACTTTAATTTTTGAGTATTCCTCTGGTGACATGAATATTAAATGTGAACACTGTCAGTCCTTAAACTTCAAGTTAGAGACTAATCAATTTGACCGTGGCAAGAAAGGATTTTCTCAATGTTGCAAGTACAGAAACATTGTAGTTCCACTAATTGCACTCTACTTTAAGCAATTAAGCAAGTAGAAAGGGGAAACCCCATGGGGCACTAAGCAAAGGGGCGTCCTCGCCGCCTGCCCTGGGTAATTCAGTTAGAATTAGCAGACACCTTTGCACAAATCATTTTAATTACAATTTATAATATCTAGAACAGCGGTCATTTCGTATGACCGCCGGGCTTTCTAGTTTGTTATAACAAGCATGCATTACTGTTGAACTTAACCAAAAAGGAAGGTGGTTTTGCTTTTTTAGAGCATGTTTCAAATAACATTACCAGAAGGGAAGGTGAGCCAGAAATGGTAGCAGAAGAGAGAGGATTCCTGGGCACATGAAAAGTCCAGTTCTCTTGGTCCCAATACAGCCTACAACTGCATCATTCAGACCAAGAACACTGAGTCCAACTGCTTGCTGTAGGGGGTGGGGAATACGGGGAGGTCTTGCGGTTTGCTAGAGGTCAGGCTGCAGGAGGGCGGGTCCAGGAAACTGCGCTCCCTGCTCCTGCTGTCTGTTCCGATGCCCTGGCTGCATTTGAACACCCCGGGGAGTACTGTCCTGCCTTCACTCTGAGCTCAGTCACAGCCGTGCCCTTAACAGGGTCCTTTGATTCACTTTCCAATTTTGACTTTTTCATCTTAGCCTCCCCTGCCCCCCAACTCCACTATGGCTTTTGGGAGAGCCCCCCAAACATATAGAAGTAAAGCATTTCATGCAATAAATATTTGTTGGACACCCACTAAGTGCCCGGCACTGCTGCAGGGGCTCAGCTTGCAATTAAAGTCACAGACAAGGTACCTGCTTTCATGGAGTTTAAAGGCCGGTAGAAACACTGACCATACACTAACAAGAGAGTCAGAAAGAAAATGTCCCACAGCAACCAGCCACTCAAATAGGATGACAGGCTAGACAGTGGACGGCTGAGGTGGTCAAGAAAGACATCACTAGGAAGGCGACCCTCCAGGGGATGAGCAGTGTCCAGTCAAGGTCAAGGGGTGCACACTTCAGGCAGAGGAAACGCCCAGTACAGGGTCCTTAGACGGGGTTGAACTTAGATGTTTGAGGAACCAAAAGCGGCCCATTAGTGGCCCAGGGGGTTAGGAGAGGATGTCAGAACAGGCAGAGGCCCAATATGATGGACCTTATACCTACTTGTGTATCTGGTCTACCGAGGAGAACTAATGGTGGGAAGTTAAGTTTCTGACATGCACAGTGCTCCTCAACCATGTCACTTAATATCTGAGCCCTCCAAGAAAGAATTAATGTCCCAGGGAAAACCCAGACTTGATGCATTTTTATCAGGGAACCAGGTTATTTATTTATTTTTTTTGTATTTTTCTGAAGTTGGAAACGAGGAGGCAGTCAGACAGACTTCCACATGCGCCTGACTGGGATCCACTCGGTACGCCCACCAGGGGGTGATGCTCTGCCCATCTGGGGCATCGCTCTGTTGCAACCAGAGCCATTCTAGCACCTGAGGCAGAGGCCACAGAGCCATCCTCAGCACCCGGGCCAACTTTGTTCCAATGGAGCCTTGGCTGCGGGAGGGGAAGAGAGAGACAGAGAGGAAGGAGAGGGGGAGGGGTGGAGAAGCAGATGGGCGCTTCTACTGTGTGCCCTGGCCAGGAATTGAACCCGGGACTCCTGCACACCAGGCCGACGCTCTTCCACTGAGCCAACCAGCCAGGACAGCACCAGGTTATTTTGATCAGATGAGCTGGATTTAGCTTAATCATTTCTTGATCTTGTCTCCTGCAGTTTTCCTTATCTCGTCAAAGACTTCCCAGTTTATGACCTAGACTAGTGGTTCTCCCAGTGAGACCCGAGTTTTTTTCAGGAGTTCACACAAATGTCAAAGCTAGTTTCAAAATATCAGGCATTATTTGTGTCAGGAAAAATAGTGAAAGATCAAAATGAGCCAAAAAAAGAAGAAGCCCTAGCCGGTTGGCTCAGCAGTTCAGTTCCTGGTCAGGGCACACAGGAGAAGTGCCCATCTGCTTCTCCACTCTTCCTTCTCTCCTTCCTCTCTGTCTCTCTCTTTCCCTCCCACAGCCAAGGATCCATTGGAGCAAAGTTGGCCCAGGCGCCGAGGATGGCTCCATGGCCTCCGTCCTCAGGTGCTAGAATGGCTCCAGTTGCAACAGAGCAACAGCCCCAGATGGGCAGAGCATCACCCCCTGGTGGGCATGTTTGGTGGGTCCTGGTTGGGTACATGCAGGAGTCTGTCTGTCTGCCCCCCCCCCACTCCCGTTCTCACTTTGGAAAAATACAAAAAAAAAAAAAATGTAGCAAGTATCCTGTCTAGCTTCTCATCATTGTCATCTCTGCCCCTCATTGTCTCTGGGCTATTTTATGACTCTGTATGTTGTGAACAACTGACGATGGAAAGGATTCTTTTCCATAGAAATGTAAATGTTTGGTGGAATGCAAGGAATTCTTGCCCTTGGACCAGACGAGCTTTGCATCCATTCATAAACTGAATTCTCCCTGGAACCAGTAGTAAAATCCCTAACCAGAGCCTCGATGCTCCCTCGTCAGCCCCCTTCCCTCCCAGGTCCGTGGAGGGTACACTGAGGAAACGAAGGCAGAGGCAGGTTGACAGTCTGTCCTCTAGGAAGTCAGGCTTTAGGGTGTTTGCAAAAATTTCATACATGCCACTCTTCTCACTACATTTTTTGGTTTGGAGAAATATAGGTGTCTTCTTTTTTCCCTTATGAAAATGTTAATTATGTTTATATGGAATCGATGCATAACTTTAAAAATGTTTTTAAATATCTGTTTTTGTTTCTTATATTGTAATATCAATAGCCTTGACCCATAGAGAAAAAAGCTATTTGAGGTCCTCAGTAATTATTCGGTGTGTAAAGGGGCTGGGACCACAGAGCTGGGAACCGTTGGCCGCAGAGCTATCCCACCAAGGAGACCTGGGGTCCACCCTCAGGATTCTGAGTCCTGGCTGGCTTGCACTAGGCTCTTCTCTCCAGACGAGGTACAGAAATTTAAAAAGCAGCTATAAGCCCTGGACGGTTGGCTCAGTGGTAGAGCATCGGCCTGGCGTGCAGAAGTCCCGGGTTTGATTCCCGGCCAGTGCACACAGGAGAAGCAACCCATCTGCTTCTCCACCCCTCCCCCTCTCCTTCCTCTCTGTCTCTCTCTTCCCCTCCTGCAGCCGAGGCTCCACTGGAGCAAAGATGGCCCGGGCGCTGGGGATGGCTCTTTGGCCTCTGCCCCAGGTGCTAGAGTGGCTCTGGTCGCAACAGAGCGACACCCCGGAGGGGCAGAGCATCACCCCCTGGTGGGCAGAGCATCGCCCCTGGTGGGCGTGCCAGGTGGAACCCGGTCGGGCGCATGCGGGAGTCTGTCTGACTGTCTCTCCCCTTTCCAGCTTCAGAAAAATACAAAAAAAAAAAAGCAGCTATAAAAGTTCCCTACCTGGAAGTCATCTTGCATATCCAGGGCGGTGTTAACCTCCATCTGAGCTGCTAGGCTGCTGTAGTACTTGTAGTGAAAATGGTCATTTATGCTGTAGATCTTCCACAGCAAAGAGAAGCAGGCGTTCTGCTGGTAAAGCTCTGCCAGCCTCTTCTTCCTACGTGACAAAGCACACAGGGGACACAGGGTCACCGAGGGAAGGGTCGGGGTTGGTGCCAGCACCCTGTGGGGTGCGCAGATTCCAGGCCCGCTGCCTTTTCCAACAAGCACATCACTATTCACAAAGCACATATTCTCCACTGCAAAACGAGGACCATAGTACTATGCGAGGATTCATTCAGATTATTTATGTAAATCAGCTGTCAGGTCACTGGTATTTAAATAAAACGACTTAAAAAACACATTTCCTATCATTCTACTGCATCCTGATGACAACCCGATAGGAAAGGGCAGAACCGCCTGACCTGGGTGGTGCAGTGGATAGACCGCTGGTTTGAAACCTCGGGCTTGGCTGGTCAAGGCACATACACAGAAGCAACTATGAGTTGATGCTTCCTGCTCCTCCCCCCATGCCTTTCTCTTTCTGTCTTCTCTCCCTAAAATTAATAAACAAAATCTTAAAAAAAAAAATAGGTGCCTCACCCAGTCGGTGGCAGAGTGGATAGAGTGTCAGACTAGGACACTAAGGACCCAGGTTTGAAACCCTGAGGTCACCAGCTTGAGCGTGGGATCATAGACCTGACCATTGGCATGTGTGTCAGTCTCTCTCTTCTGGGGAGTGAGAGGAGGACCAGGCTCTCCAGGTGCCTGCCCTTACCCTGGAGGTGGGGTCTCATGGGCCTCCTGACTCATATAATCGATGTGCCTGTTTTTCTCAACACGGTTACAGATGGACAGGGAGATCAAGTTGTCCGGGAAATCCCGGTTGAGGAGCTGCAGGGCCTTCCTCAGCATTTTCTTGGCAAGCACCATATGGCCCATGTTGTAATAGACCTGCAGGGAAAGGAGGAAAAGCTGTGATTCTGGTCTCAGCTGGTAGGTTCCAACAACACATCCTTTTGGGGTTCTTATCAAAAGACAATAATTAATGGCCCAGGAACAACCTCCCCCAAACCCTGCCCCATGCGTAATGGTGTTTCTTGGGTGTGTGCACAGAAGGATGGCTGAACGACTAGTATTGGGCATCTCTGGTGTGTATCATCTGCCTCGGAGAAGATGTGTACCCACCGCTGTCCACTCTGAGGGTCTGTTAGAGAAACACTTCGTAAAGATGTCAAGACAAGGAAGATCTTGCCGCTGGCAGGTGATGGTGAGGAGGTTTGAGTCCAGCGCTTTGGGCTCTGGAGTCAGAACGGATCTGGGGTAGGGCTGAGGGGAGTGCACATAGTGCAGGGGTGGTGTCTACTTCTAGGGACAGCCCCAGTGGCAAATCACAGAAGCACCATGTTTCCAGTGGCTGCTTACCTGGCCTTTGAGGCTGTAGAAAGTGGCAGACTCGAAAGGGTGGCTCCAAGACGCTTTCTTCTTGCGACCCTTCAGCATTCTCTCTCCCTCGTTCAGGTACTTGTACGCCTGCAGAGTCAGTGCACTGAGTCAGCGGGGCTCCAGGCCCCACTGGAGGGGAGAAGTGGGGGCCACTCTGGGTTCCACCTCTCCCTGTTCCCCCACTCCTGATTAGAAAGGGCCTGCAAATTCCAGACAGGAATTCAGGGGTAATGCCCCGCTGAAGACACAGACCACCTTCGCGTACAACTCTGCCCACTGATCACTCATCCTGGGTGACTCTAGGAATCTCCCCACTCTTCACGGTGTCACCTCAGTCACCTTACCTGACATGTATCCAGGGCAAATGCCTCCTTTGAGTAATCCCATTGCCAACCTCCCTTGTTTCCAGCAACACACTCACAGCCCTGATACGTCCCCACATCTATGGGAAGCTGGTCTCTGCCACTGGGATGAGTTATGACCCACCCCCGCGTCCCTTCCCAGGGCTGTCACTGGGGAAAGGGAGGAAGAGGGTAAGGCCCTGAGCAACCCCCCTCATTTCACCTTCAACCTCTTATGACATCGTTAGACAGGGGAGTCCTGGCTCCTGTGACCAAGGCAATGGTCAGACTTGAAGAGTGAAATAAGGTGAAGCAACATCCCCGAGTCTTCTGCAGCCCAAGAGGCAGGATTGGGGCAGGAGGGAGACAAGGCTGACACCAGATCCTACTTAACGGGAAATGGGTGCCAGTGGCACATTCTGAACCTTGTTCTGGGCTCGGTTTCTAGTCATTGTCTTTCTGAGTATTTCACTCCCTGCAGGGTTAGCAAGTTGTCCCCAAACCTTCTCTTCCTGGGACTCACAGGCCATATCTCCCTTCCCCCATATATGTGTATAAAATGTGCCTAGGAGACTTTTATTTTTAACTAAAATATTTCAGAGAACTGGAACTTATTGACATTTTTTATTTTTAATAGTTTACTTTTAAAATTTTATGCAACTCTGAGATGTGAGGGTTGACAGGGTTGATGGGGGCTGCAATAGGCAGTGCCTGTAACACATAGAGTGACCACCAGGGGGCACAAAGGACAGCGAGCCAGGATCCTGGGGGGGGGGGGGTGCACCGGTTCCCCTGAAGCTGGGCAGTCAGGTGAGCCAGCCCCAGAAAGGCCGCGGCCCTAGCCTGGCCCCCCGGGGAGCATTCGGTAGAGGTCAGCATCTTGCAGCCCTGCCACACCTGCCATAAAGAAACCCGTTCAACTTTATGCCGCTCAGCGCTTTCCAGCTCACTTTACCAGGAGCCTTTGTATTCCATTCTGCGTGCGGAGCCCCCACGTTTCTAAGGGCACACTGCCCTGGCACCATTTACCCTGATCCTGGAGAAACGTCCCCCAGGGCCTCGGGGGTCTCAAGATATGTATGAGACTTTAGCAAAAATTATGTGAAGACACAAGTGGGTGAGCCTCTTTGGAGGTCACGAGGTTAAAACTGGATTTGCACTGATCCAAGGACCTCCAGGGATCTGGGGGAGGCAGAGGCAGCAGCTGCACTGACACGTCCTCTCTGCATTGTGTTGGGAGAGACATATGCCTCCTTCCCTCAAATACAGGTGGACGATTCCCAGCAAGCCTCTGTAGGCGGCACTATTTTAAATGACACATAATGGTATTTGCAATTTTTTCTGATCTCTCCTTTTAGTCTCAGGTCATGTCCCTCCTGAGCAATTTGATTTTCAAAGGAAAGGGGTGCTGGCCAGAAGCAAGAAGGTGAAGGGGCAAAAGCACACAGAACTCCCCCTGGCCCGAGCTCTGAGCCCTCTCAGTGGCGGAGGGAGGCGCTCTGAAACAGCTCACCATGTAGTTATCGTCCACGGCGAGACAAGCCGCCGCGGCTTCCAGGAGATAATACATGGCTTTGTTGTTCTGCCCCAGGGCCAGGAAGTGGTACACCAGAGGCACGAGGACAAGCTCCAGCGTCTCCTCGCACTGGCAGTGCTCCAGGGGGACGATGACTTCCTGGGACGGGCTCATCTTCTTTATGGTGATATCAAAGAAACTCAAGATCTTTTTTGTGATTTCCTTGAAACTGTCCGAATGCAGAAATAAATGGGAGTAATGATGTGCAGATACAGTACAGCTTTTGAGAGGAAATCATCTTTAAAGACCAAGAAAAGAGCAAGGTACGAAAGCCTGACGCCGATAGCATTGCCCACATTCCCCACGCACCCCCCCCCCCCCCCGACAGTTCTCCACTTGTGCCTCAGAGGTCCCGGGCAGACTGATGATTTTAGCAGCGTTCGGAATTGAATGACAATCATTTATGCTCTTAACCCCTAAACAGTTAAAGATGCTGGTACCTGAGATTTTCCGGAAATATGTCAGAAGTGCTTGGAATCTCTATTCCTTTTAAAGTGGTCTCTTTTCCAGCTAGAAAAAAAAGACCGATGAGTTGTATGGGTTGTTGAAACAGTCTGCACAGCACAGATGTCTGATGTTTAGTAACAAAGGACAGAGAACCTTGAATGTAAAACCTTTGGTCAGTCCTGACTTGGGTATGTTAGGAAATTCCATAAGTATCTTAAAACAGAAAACAAACAAGGATCATCCCATCTCCTCTTCTCTACTAAGGGAGAAGGACAAATCCCAGAGAGGGGAAGGGACTTGTCTCTGATCATATGTCTGTTAGTGATGGAGACAGGACTAGGACCTAGGTCTGCTGGCTTCAAGGTGAATGCATTACTCCATTGATCTTTAATTGACACAAGTACATTTTAAGCACCTTGTTACCACCTTCTTCTGGCTTCTGTGCCCTTGCTCCCAAAGAATCAGTGCCCTTGATCTGCATATGGGCCTCTCTCGTTGTCCTGATCAGACTGCACAAGGATTGATTTGCACCCCTCTTGGCTACTGCTGTCTAGTGCATCTCGGTAACAGGGAGCTGAAGACATTGAATTATGCCACTATCCTCCTATTAACTACTCTTGTCAAGGTTAACCAGTGGCTACCATGTTGCTAAATCTAAAGGATACATCTTTGTAACCTTTTAAATACAATCCACCACTCCCTAACTGCTTTTGGGACACCCATTCCCTCCGTTCCCTCCCTTCCTTGGCTCCTACTCCTATACCAACATTCTAAATGAGGGTAAGCCTTGGTTTGGTCCTGGACTCCCTTCTCCATCCAAACTTTCTTCTCAGCAATTTCATCAGCCCTCGACTTTAAATTCCATCTATATACCAATGACTTTCGATTGTTTATCTCTAAATACTGAGACCTCCTCTTAACTACGGATCCGTGAAAACTGCTCACACATCCTCTCCCACCTGTAGCCTCTGCTTTCCCATGTAGATTTAGCCACAATCACTGTGGCCATTGGCCAGGGCTGCCCACAAGTGAGGGCTGGCCTGGGTGTTGCTGTCCTAAGCCTGATATCTAGCGTACCTGCAGGAACTGGGTCCTTGGGCCCCTGAACCCTCCACTATGTCTTCTAGAATCACTTGGCTGCCTTATATTATCAGTTTGTCACTTTTTCACTTTTGCTTCACAGATGGCTTTGAACCCCTGCCCTGAGCCCGAGACTGTTCTCTGGCGCCCTGACCCACTCAGCACAATTCTCTCCCGCTCAATTTCTCTCCTGCTGAAACCTTGTTTCGAGGCAGACCGGCAGAACAACAACACTCCTGTCTCCCTTGTGGACCTTATTTTGGCTCCCACGTCACCGTGTCCAATCCTGCTCCACCCCCACCCCACCCCCAGGGGTCTGTCCCTGGAATGAATTGGGCTGGATCTGATTTAGCCCTCTGGACATTTCAGTTGGAACTCTGGCCACACCCCATTTTGCCAGAGTCTTCATCCCCAAGTCCTGCTGACCAGCTCTCAGTGAGACTGGTTCTGCCAGGCTCCGCCACACACAGACCTCCGGCTCTCCCTGCCCGCCACTTCTGCTGCGGTGGTCTCATCGCTCACTGTGCCCATTCCCCAGGGATGCTTAGGACCAATCAAGAAAGCAGTAAGTTTACCTTTAAATCCCTTGGCTCTAGCCATCTTCTGGATGGTGTCCATGTCCAGAGAGCTGAGCTGAGTGTCCATGGCAAAGTGGTGATAGGGAATGAAGTCCCCGCCATGGCACTGGTCACATTTGTGGGCATTTTGTTCTAAGAAGCGGGCACATGTCAAGTGCATGGCCTCCTTCTCGGACTTCAGCCACAGCTCATAGGCTGTTTTCTGCATCATCGGCCTACTGAAACGAATGATGTGGCACGCGATGACCTCATTTTCCAGTTCCCGAAGCTCCTCACTGTGAGCTAGAGAGAACAGAGGGCTTTGCAGCCTGTGGGGGGCGAGGGACCCGCTCTCGCTACTTTGACTTAGATGTGCCTTTAACTAAGAGGCAGTGTGGTTGCCAGAGGGAGCGGGTGGCAGGGAAGAGAATAGAGAGGGACAAATACAGTGATGGAAAATGATTTGACTCTGGGTGATGGACACACAACACAATCAATAGTTCGATGGTCTAGAGATGTTCACCTGAAACCTATGTACTCTTACAATGTCACCCCATTAAAATAATTTCTAAATTAAAATATCTATGTATATCTATATATATCTACACATATACAGAGGAGATGGGGGTGCCTTCCAGGCTCAACTCACCCATCCCTTCAGTGGGATTGAGAGACAGGGAGCGATGATTCACTTCAAACGAGGCCGCGTTGTGTTTCAGAGCCAGCTGGAGCTCCTTGTTGTTCCGGAAACAGTCAAAGATGTTGGTTTCCACGAGGGTTGCCAGGGCCTTGATCATCCTCTTCATCTCCCAGCAGGGGAGAATCTCAAACAACAGCTCTTTGGTGAAGGCCAGGCCAAGGATGGCAGCACAGCGCACCAGCATCTGGTGGGAGAGGCTCATGCTGTCCAGCTGGACCAAGGAGATTTCTGCAGGGGGAAAGCCACACGGTAGGGAACCGGCCGGCCGTCTTTGTCACACACAGTCTAGAGATGGACGACCGTCCTGCCCTGCATCCTGGTTTGCAGAAACCCAGCCAAGTGGAGCCTAAGGAAGTGTTTGCTCAGTGCCTGCTTCATTGACGGGGGGCTGTCGAGAGCTCAAGGAATACGACAAGATGGTCTAACAACAGGCACAGCACAAAGGCCGGGCGAAAATAAGATGGACATTGAGGTGCTGTGACTTCGTGTTAAAGTGTGACGGGTTTGCGAGGAGAGGTGAGACCATGGTGGGCCGCGGTGTCAGAGGGAACGGGGCCTGCGTCCATGCCCCATGCGGACTTCTCCAGCTGGCCCTGGTCTGTCTCCTGGGACCGCCCTGCGATAAGGCTCCCCTCCATTTTCCCCAGACACTCCTTTATCCTGTGGCTCTCCCTGAGGGTCTCCGCACTCACGACAGTGTCAGAGCGTGCCCAGCACCTATCCCAACTTTTCATCTGAGCTCAGTATCAGAGCTCACGTAGCCTCCTGGTTCATCTTGACCAGCACGTCAGTGCATCACCCTCATCAGGGACAAAATGAGGACTTCTCCACTCATCTGAAGAACACTACAGAAGCCAAGTAGCCCAGCCCCCTACGAGAGGACACGGTGAGTGGAAACATGGAAGTGAGCTGGGGGCCCTTTAAGAGACCGAAAGCCCTGAGGCAGCCCCGGTGGCCCTGCGAACACCTGAAGCGCTATTCAGATGGCACGGATGGGAGCTGACTGCGTACAAAACATGGCATGAAATTTGTTTTTCTTAAAAGGATAACAATACAGCTCTGATATAAACTCCTTTTATCATGCCTTATAAGAAAAGATGGCAAAAAAGTTTCAGTATTTCTCTCCTGTTATTTGGTTCCTGTTTGAGGTACTGTACCTCGTTCTTTATGCAGTTGAAAAGAAACTTTAAATCTGACTCCAGAATATGCACAGAAGAAAGTTGGCTCCTAGTAAGAGGCAGAAAAGCCCAGCCCACGCAGGGCCTCCCCTGCCCGCCCCGGGCCTCCCCTCCCACTAGGGCCTCCCCTGCTCACCTGGGGCCTCCTCTGCTCACCTGGAGCCTCCTCTGCCCACCTGGAGCCTACTCAAGCAACCCCAGAGTTCTGACCTGCCTCTCTCCTTTTGGACAGCTGTTCCACAGAAAACAAGAGGGGTCTAGGCCCTGGAAAGTGAACACCAGGTGAAGTTGTCTTTACCTTTTAATGACAATGGCAGTGACAAGTCTTTCAGTCTGACACCACTGGCGAGCTCGCAGACATTCTCACCACCGAGAGTAAATATTTTTAACTCCTCCGTTGGCTTAGCAAAGTTCTCTATTGGGGCATGAAAGGAAAAAGAAGTGGCAGTCATGGGTTCTGTCACTACCCTGACTTTCCAATAAACGCAGGCAGAGAGGCATGTTGGCTCGCCAGATCTTCTGGAATACCGTGTTTTATACAAAACTGATATATGAAAATCTGAATTTATTCAAAAGATGTTTTGTCCCACCCCCCAAAAATTTTTTTGGAAATCTTTTGCAGCACATGAAGTTTTATTCAAACATGATTCAAAGATTATCAAGATATATCTTACAGCATATACTAACATACACCTTTTTTTTTTTTTTTAGCAAGAGAGAGAGAGAGAGAAAGGGAGAGAGATGAGTAGTATCAACTTGTAGTGTGGTTCTTCAGTTGTTCATTGATTCCTTCTAATATGTGCCTTGACTAGGGCTGGGGGAGGGAGGTTCCAGCCAAGCCAGTGACCCCTTGCTCAAACCAGAGACCTTGGGCTCAAGTCAGCGACCTTGGGTTTCAAGCCAGCGACCTTTGGGCTCAAGCCGGTGACCATGAGATCATATCAATGATCCTGTGCTCAAGCCGGTGACCCCGTGCTCAAGCCTGTGAGCCTGTGCTCAAGCCAGATGAACCTGCGCTCAAGTCGGCGACCTCGGGGTTTTGAACCTGGGACTTCAGCATCCCTGGTTGATGTATTACCCACTGTGCCACCACCAGTCAGGATAACACATACTTTTATACACGTTCCTATAGCCACACTTAGCAGCAAGCACGTTTGTGATGAGCTGCTCCACTTATGACATGGTGTGTACCAGAAACAGGTATTAGAAGTGGTGAGGTCTGGACAGTGAACTTGCCTAGTGATTTTGTCTTCTGATGATCCAAAACACTACATTCTCTCGCAATCTGGGGTATTGGGTCCAACAGTCCTTGACTCCCCAAACCCCATGCCCTCTGAGCATTGTGGGAAGCAGCCCGCGGAAGGGCCCATGCTTGCAGCCCCCTCTGCAGGACAGTGAGCGCTGCACCGTGGGACTCACTGATAAGCTGGTTCCAGGTCACATTAGCCTTCTCCTCGACCTCTATCTGGCGGCAGACGAGCGCCCGGTGCTGCTGCAGGTTCTTCAATATCTCTTCACAGAAGAGAGGAACCCCGCAGCTCCTCGATGCCAGGTACCTACAGGGAACATGGAGAGGCCCGTTTACCTGGATGTAGTGGAATAACCCATTGCATGGCCTTGGATGGGAACACAGCCAACAAGAAAAGAATGTTTTGCCAAGAAAATTATTTTGTGACTTGAAGGCGGGTCACTGAAACAGGTCTATGTGACTGAAGGCAGTTGCTGGGCTTTTCTCAGTAAAACATTCTCATAAGATTTCTGTACTTTCCAAGGTTATCCCTTCAGATAAGGAGAGGAATGTTATGGGATCCATAGAAGCAAAAGCAATTAATGCCTTCTGATATTATGTTGTTACTAAGCTATCTTGCAGGTGCACTCTATGAATCTTTAAAGTAAAAGTTACACTTTATGTTATGCCAATTTCTCAGTAAACAAGCTTTTTGAAGTCTTATGAATAAAATTAGGACACAGCGTGAACTCGGGGCCATTTGCCTGAGTGAGCGGTGGTCTTTTGCTAGTCCTTGATGATTTCGTCTGCTGATCTCTCTCTCTGTGCCCCCAACTCACAACAACACCTGGAAGAACTGTCCTTCAAGAAGCAAAGATGTTGGAGTCTTCTCCATCACTTGGGGGGAAAAATAAATCTCTTCTCATTCTCCATGGATTTTGGTTTATTTTCCATTTTTAGTGATTGCTTTTTTTTTCTTTCATTTTTCTAATTACCTAAAACATCGAGCATCTTTCCAAAGCCAGAACTATGCAACAAGGTACATCCTCAGTCTTGCTTCCCTTCCTCACCTTCTAAGTGATCACTTTAATGAATTTATGGTTTGTATTTTCAATGTGTCTTCCAGAAGCAAGGCAGCCTCGTTAGAAAGGACAGAGGCCGCTACCTGGCAGGCCGTACACAGCCAGCTAAGAAGAGGTGTCACCTATGTTGTTCAGGGGACCCCTGCCAAGCCCCAGGAGGGGAGGGGCTGAGCCACTCCGGAGATGCTGACTGGACAGCCAGCCCTCAGCGTGCACAGACAGACATGCCAACACCAGGCCGTGCAGTGCCCGCTGGCTGGGACCTCCTACACTGCATGGTATGGTCTTCCACGTTCACCAGTTTGCCTTTCCTGTCACTTGCTCATGACAATATCCTAAGAATTGGTTAGAGTGAACCCACACAGGGCACGGTGAAAGGGAAACAGAGTTGATGTCCCCACGCGGGGTCTGAGCAGGTGTAGTAGGGACCATAACAAGGACAAGACAAGCAGCATCCCTCCGACCCAGCCAGAGGTATGGCTCCTTTGAGAGGCGGGCCCGGTGAGAACACCGGAATAGGTGCTTTAGGCGGCATCTTAAGGAGTCTGATGACATCTGGGGCCCAGGCAGTGAACACAGATGTCACACCCTCCAGACAGAAGCAGGTTACTCACAGTTCCAGTTCTGTGGAGATGCCCGTGACACCGAGGTCCAGGCAGACCTTCTTGCAGATGTCACCAGGCTGCATGGCGCCGAGGGTGATGTAGGTGGTGTGCCTGTTCCTCATGATGGCACTGGCGGCTAGGCAGGGCAGCTCGATGAACGGAGACAGGGTCATGATGATGAAGACCGGGACATTCTGGATCAACTTCTCCAGGAAGGCCCAGGAGGCTGAGTCCATGAACTGGCCCTCGTCAATCATGAAAATCATCCTTTCCTGCTTCACTATCTGGGCAAGGGACAGAAAGAGCAAGAAGAGCGCTGTGGGACTCTGGTTTTCACACACGTGTGGGTCTGCATGAAATCATTGCTTCCCGAGAAACCTGCATGGAGTGAGATTCTGCCCCCTTGGGATTTGTGGCCATTTGGACAGAGCTGGCTGGAATGGACTCTGAATTGGTCAGATCTTTGCGCAAAGATCTATGCAGATTTGTGGGAGGTGGCATTGTGGCCAAGTGACAGCACCACTGCATAGAAGAGCAACATTCACTACACATCATTTTCATCTGTTGGCAAAGGGAGGCCTTTACTTGACATTTACTCAACCACTCCATGTCCAGCACCTGCCCACGGAGCTCGCCCTGGGCCGGTGCTAGATGCAAGGTGCTCAGGTACCCATCCTGCTGGCACTTGATGCTGTCTTAGCTGGAACACTGGCATCTCTTACATGTAAACAGATTGCATGTCCCTTTTCTTATATAGACTGCCTTTCCCTGCCTGGTCTCAGTGATTTATTTATTCGCTCATTCAGCATTGACTAAGCATCGGTGAAGGTCAGTTCCTGCCTAGAGGCCAGGGGCACAGTGCCCTTACGTTTTAGAATCAGCTCTTGCCTAGCAGGTGTGCGTCTCCATCATGTGAGGGGTGCGGCAGACAAACCTGCCCCTCTCACTGCTCCAGGCTGCACTCAGCCTCCTTTGGTTCCCTCTGAGAAGAGACTGGGTTACTCCTCCTTTTCCTTTCTCGTAAGATACTCCTTATGAAGTGTTATAACCTGCCTTGTCATATATAAGCTATGTTTACTTCTGTCTGTTACCAATACAGCTCTTCAGTGGCCCTGAGAACCTTTAATTTAATGGTGCTGTCGGTATTATTTGTGAACCAAGGAGAGTAAAGCAGGAAATAAAAGCATGAACTCATAGTCTGTCACTGGCCCCAGTTTTTTCATATTTAAAATGAGGAGAGTGAACTGGATTCTCTCGAAAGTGAGTAACAGCCAATGTGTACACTGAGCTCACGACGTCCCCAGCACCCTGGATGCTCTTCACGTAAATTAGCTCATCTGACCCTCAGAACACTCAGGGGCTAGGGGGAACTGTTGGCTCTCTGAACTGAGAAAATCTAGGTACGGCCATATCCGGTGACTTGCCAAGGTCACACGGAAGGTAAACGATCCAAAGATTGTTGTCACATCCTCTAGTTAAAGCACAGCTTTGCCAAACTAAATTGCATATTAGAACCAACTGAGAAGTTTTAAAACAAAAGCAAAGAGCTGAGCAAATACCTAGCCCCTTTGAATCCTCGGGGGAGGACTCCTAGGTCTGTATGTTCTAAGAAGCAAATGGCCCAGGCCGGGCATTCGGGAACTACGATAGTACCTGGCTCATTTGCCTGAACAGAGAGGGAGGGCGTTGTGTTTTTACCTGATGCAACGCCATATTCGTTACACGCCAGTGGTCACTCGTTATGTGCCAGACACAACATTGCTCAATAGTGTTACAAAATGAGTCAGAGACTCCTCGTCCTTGCAAACTCACAAACACAGCAGAGGGAAATAGAACCGGAAATACCTCCAAAGTGCCACAGGAGCAAGTAGAGGAGGAGTTAGTCGCAGCTAGTGATTTGGGGAGCTCTCACCAAAGAGGTGACATTGAAGGACGAGCAGCACTTCTCTGGATTACAAAGGGGAAAGCGTTTAGCTTTTATCTCATTGGCCCTGGGAATTGTTTGCATGGTAGAAAGCATGGGTTGGTGAGGTTGGCACACACTGGAGGTTACAAGGAGGATGAATTGGGTGAGGAGGTGTGAGGCACAGAGATTGGTTGGAAAGCTGTGACAATGGTCCAGAAGGAGACAGAGGCTGAACTACAGCAGGGAGCAGAGGATGGGCAAGTCCAGGGACTGCCCAGGGGAGAAAGAGGAGGACTTGGCAACTGAGCAGATGTGCCATTGACTAAATCAAGGATTTGGGGTCAGAAAAAGGAAGATAGGGCATTGGATTAGGAAAAAAAATATTTATCATCAGACACTGAAATGAGTGGGGGTTACAACATCCTTGTGGAATATCAAGTCCTGGGAAAGATGGTTCTGCTGCTTCTGAGAGAGGTGGGGACTACAATATAAATTTGGGGGCCATCGACATGCAGAGAGCGCCAACATCGGTTGAATGTTTCACATCAGCCTTACAGCCCTGTGAGCTACGGATTGCTGTTTCCCCTTTCAATAGATACGACGAAAGCCTAGACAGGTTAAGTCACTTGCTTAAGGTGACCCAGGTAACAAGTGAGAGGCCTAAGGGTTTCGACCTTGGTAGTCTGACTAAAGAACCCACCAACATAACCACTGAGATGCACTGCGTCTCATAAAGACAAGGGACAGAGAGCGTGGTTTTAAGGGGAAGTCACACTCCCAGGAGTCACGTTAAGGGACTCCGCTCACGTTTTTTAGCTGCTTTCCGAATAGGCTCTCAGCTCGAGGTGTGGGAGGGTGGGGGAGAAGGAAACACTTTAGGATACAGGTTGGCACACCCTTCAGAGCTTTCTGCCAGTGGGGCTGGGACCCCTCAGGCCACCTGGCTCGGAGGCGAGATGCCCAGTTCTCCAGTTCCTTGACTGGCAGGCATCCTTACTTTCTCCAGGATCTTCATAAACAATTCTTCCAACTGCTTTTGTTTCCTCAAGGTGGTGATCTTGGAAACCTCTTGTGAAACAGGAAACTGTGTAAAGAGTAATGAGAACACTGAGGACAGGAGAACAGCGGAAGGATCGACCTGCTGTGTGACTCCAAGCAAATCACTCGACTGTTCTCTGCCTCAAGTCCTCGCATGTTAGGCGACCCATACTGTCCTTCCCCACTCTCAGCCCCATGTCCCTGACTCTGATGGACACTGGAAAGAGCAGGGCACACTCTGCCTCTATGCTGGAGCCACCTGTGGGAGCAGAGAGACGGGCGCTCCGGACTGGCTAGGATTGTACGGCTAGGACGGAAGGTGAGGACAAAATGAACTGGCAGGTGACATTCGGACTCTTTTAAATATGGCATTTCCAGACACCTCCAGTATGTCTCAGGAAGGGAAAATGCTCATTCAGGGAAGACTGGGAGCCATTCCTCACTGCACAGATTCTCCAGGCGAGATGAGAAAAGGATAATAAAGGTCAGAGATGCTAAGTGACTGAGCATCTAAGCATCAGGGAGGGGCTGCTACATGTACCCTGTCACTGTTTCTTGCAGAAGTCTCACACTAGGTAGTTACCTGGACACGGAAAATGTCATTAAAAATACAGTAAAATCTTTCATCCACCAGAGACTGGACTTGACTTTGAAGGCTGGTCTGTCGTTCTCGGTAGTGTCTGCAAGCATCCAGACCCAAGACACTGGCCATGAGCATCTGGATGGTATAAAAGTTTTGATGGAAGCCGATCTTACTCAATGCAATAGCAATCGCCCTGTTTAGAAGAAAGCCAAGAATCAGGAGGGGGGGGGGAGAAGAAGAATCAGAAGAGAGTTTTTAACTATACTTTTTGAAAATAATCAAGGTTGCAGAAAGGCTCTGACTTCAACCAACAAGCAGCACAACGGAGCGGCTTCCCCTCTCCACGCCTCTGTTCCAGCTGTCTCCCCAGCCTGAGACGTTACCACGTCTTGTGGTCCCTCCCAATTCCTCATTCCCTGCTCACCTGTAGATCTCAGTTCAGGTGTAGCCTCCTGAACTCTTCCCCAGTGCCCCGGGGTTGGGTGACACCTCCCGCCCCCTCGGTTTCCACCATACTCCTCTTGTATGGTCCTCACCCTTCCCATGTCTACTGTTTCTCTCTCTCTCTCTCTCTCTCTCTCTCTCTCTCTGAAAGCTCCTTCAGGGCAGGAGTCTTCATCTTCGGGGCTGACTCATGTCCCACCCCACCCTCAATTCATGTGTTGTTATCTTAATGCCCAGCACCTGAGAATGTGACCTTATTTGGGAAAAGGGTCATTATACATGTGATAAACTTAAGATGAGGTCATGCTGGAGTGGAGGGGGTCCCCAATCCAGTATGACTGTGTCTTTGTGGGGAGGGGGTTAGACACATGCAGGAAGGATGCCATGTGAAGACAAAGGCAGAGATTGGGATGAGGCTTCCACAAGCCAAGGAACATCAGTAACTGCCAGCAAACCCCCAGAGGCCAGGGGAGGGGCATGAACAAGCTGTCCCTCACAGCTGTCAGAAGGAACCGACACAGCACGCCCCTTGCTCTCAGACTTCTAACTTCAGAGACCATACGTGCCTACTGAGTACGCCCCAGTCTGGAGTTTTGTCACAGCAGCTCTATCAAACGAGTATGGCATTTAGTTCCTGGATGAATGAATGAATGAGTGAATGAATGAATGAACGAATGAACAAATGTCTTCTGGTTGTTACCAGATATCTCCTTAACAATGTTAGACATTTTAAAACTGGCCTCTTTCTGTCCTGACACTAAAAAAGAATGGAACTACAGCTAAAAATGATACAAAGTTAATAAGCATTTTCCCCTTCATGCCTTCAGGTTAGGTGGTAGAAGCATGCGAGACACCATCATCATCCTCACGGTCGCCATCAGTGTTGTCAGATACTACAATGACCAGCACAGGGAGGTACTGGATGGGTTGTCCCAGGGACAGCCTGCCAACACCCATGATATGAAACCCGCCATGCAAGATGGGGTAAGTACGTTAGCTTCACCTCCAGAGGAAATTCCAGAGGCTGTCTCACCCGATCCCCACTCACGGACGGGACTCAATGGCTGGATAAATTCAACCACTTGTTCTGCAAAGCCCATCCGGCTTGGATATTAGCCTCTTGCCCGTTGTCCCCAACCTGTCTGCAGACCGGGGTTACTTAAGAAGCTTTAAAATATTGATATGCAAAGCCCCACTGGGCATTAAATCGGAACCTCCAGGGGTCAGCCCAACCTCTCATTTTCCTGGCTTGATATGGTTATCACTAATTATCTATGGAGCACAAGGGTGCCTGGCACCCTATAACCAACAGGTTGTGTATAGTTGACATAAGGTGAATTATTTAGAGAAGAGGGGTATTAAAATAGATAGAACTTTTCAGGACATCAGAATTCTCTGGGCTGGCAAGAAACCAACGGTCACTGCAGAATGCTCACCTGTGCTTCTCATCTTGGAGCAGGGACTCAACTTCCATGAGTATCTTGCTTTTCCCGAACCCCGACCGGCCTTCGTACATGAGGACGTGGCTGCAGCTGAACATCAGAAACTCCTCCAGAGAGTACTGGCAGTATTGTAGCTCCTTGTCACGTCCTGTCATTTTTGTTTTTTAAAAAGGGAGCAAACCCGATCAACGTGAAATAGTCTAGAGCCAAAAAGAGCACACAGTGATCCCACACCTAAACCACCTTTGGGATTTCCCTAGCGTCGTTCCTGGACTCCGGGGAGGGTCCTGTGCACTTTAAAATGTGGTCGCATCTTTTTCTACAGCTTCCATTCTATGCAAGTCCCATCAGGTGTCAGGGAAGGTATTCTTACAATGTGCATCAGAATGTCCATTTAATTTTTGTGCAGAAAACCGAGGTCTGCCCAGATTATACAATCAAGAATGAAACCAGGGCTGTCCGACCCTAAATCTTGTTCTTTTTCCTAAACCACAGAAGTCATCTACAGATGATTACTTTAGGAGATATATTTATTAAAGTTAAGGTTCCTACACTGACTCATTATGGATAGAATATTTTGTTTCCAATTGTGTGAAGGAAACTGACTCTCTGTAAATGAGAGAAATTATACATATCTCAGGGGTTACCAGAAGCATTACCAGTGATAAGAAAATTCAGTCTACTTTTAAAAATCCTGTCAAGTTGCTCCTACCATAAAAGAACCACCTAAATTGTCAGTAAAAATAAATTGTAATTTCCTAATGGTTATGAATTTAATACATGCTCACTATAGGAAAAACGGAAAACTTAGAAAAGGAAAAGAAGAAAATAAAAGTCATCTTGGGTTGCAACCCCCTCCCTATTAGTTTTGTGGTTTTTAATTACATATAGGTAACAGGATGCCCAGATTAAAAATAGGAAAGTCAGCCACAGTCTCTGACACCTGGACAGGAAGAAGGGGCAGGCAGGACTGAAATTTCAAAGGAGCAAGCCATTTCTGTTAAAGAGCTGGGCACTCACTTTGAGGCCAAACCTCCTTTTCTGTTTGATAGCCGTGGAGGGCCCAGTCTTGGTCTCCACTGAGTAACAGAAGGCACATGTAATTATACGATGCGTCGTCTCATCTATGTGAATTTTTAAAACGGGCCTAAGAAATGGAGGGGGTGACATCTTTGGGGAGCAAAAGGGGGGGATCAGTCCACAGGGGTTCCCTGAATGCTGGGGGCTCTGCTACTCAACAGTCTGGATGGTGATCATAGGTTCACTGGTGATAATTCATGAAGTGGCAGACTTGTCACCGGCGCCTTTTTCTGTACATTTTGTTACAGCTTAAAAGAAAAGTTTCTGGTTCTGTTCAGTAGGCTCAGCGGTAGAGTGTCAGCCTGGCGTGTGGGAGTCCCAGGTTTGATTCCCAGCCAGGGCACACAGGAGAAGCCCCCATCTGCTTCTCCACCCTTCCCCCTCTCCTTCCTCTCTGTCTCTCTCTTTCCCTCTCACACCCAAGGATCCTTTGGAGCAAAGTTGGCCCGGGTGCTGAGGACAGCTCCATGGCCTCTGCCTCAGGTGCTAGAATGGCTCCGGCCACAATGGAGCAACACCCCAGATGGGCAGAGCATCGCCCCCTGGTGGGCATGCCGGGTGGGTCCAGTCAGGTGCATGCGAGAGTCTGTCTCTCTGCCTCCTCACTTCAGAAAAATACAAAAAAAAAAGTTTCCAAGTCAAGGCCCACTACCTACCCAGCAAAGGGTACCCCTCCTTCCTGTTGCAGACGCGGTCTCCCTTAACAAACACACTGAAGAGAAGAAGAAAAGAGACGTTAGAGTCAGAGCAGGCAGCGCAAGGGGGTTAGGGGCCGCGGCTTAGCCCCCGGAATGCCTCCTTCTCCATCTCTAAGAGCGCCTGCCCTGACTCAAGGGTTTCAGATGCCAGAAGGCGGGGAGGGGTGGCATTCTTATCCATCAATAGGGAGTCCTCACGACTTCTACAGTGGTCTTCTCTTCGTTCAGTAAACGCTTGTTAAGTCTGTGTTGGCAGAACTGACCCGCTCTAGGGAAACCAGATGCCCAGTATGGAACCCGGTCAACCTGGATGTGATACCTTGTCTCATGTCTTCGGAGGAGCCCACCAAGTGCTCATACCATCCCAGCTCACCTTGGCTGAGCACATGCTACATGCCTGGCACAGTTCCCAGTACTTTAAATGTAGTGTTTCCTTTACTGCTGACAGAAACCTTATTGAGAAAGTAACTATCAATATTATCATGTCTATTGCACAAATGAGGAAATTCAGGTACAAATCTCTTATATTGCCCGAGGTCCAATGGCAGTGGTGACCCAGGGAAGGGCGCATATGCCTGACCCATTGTGTATTAGCTCTTGAAGGAGTGTTTTTGGTCAAATGGCTCATTCCTGGGCCTGTACCATCACACTACCTCATTTTCCTCTGTCATTGCACATAGCCACACCCTGTGTCATCTATAGCTACCTCTGGATGTGCTGGTCTTCTCCACTAGACCATGCACTCTCCGGGTGGGGCCAGGTCCCACGCGTGGCTGGGTGTGTGTTTCTACACTCTCTTATTTGCAGAGATGGTATAGAAAAACCACCAGGAGGGCAGGCTTTGGGATCAGGCAGTCTGGGTTTCTGGGGCAGGTTGACTTCTACTTGTATCGATGCCCTTTGCTAGGTAAACTGCAGTGCCCTCTGGTAACTGCTCTGGGCTCGGCTGTGGGCAAGCTTTGGCCAACGAGACACCAGAGGACAGTATGCTGAGGCTTGTAAAATGCTTGTGCATTGGACTTGCTCTCTCTTGCTCTTCCAGCATGGCCAGGACAGCACGCCTAATGGAGGATAAGACACCTAGAGCCAAATTGTCCCAGTTATCCCACCTGGGGTCGTCCTGAGTCAGCCACCAATGTGCCGAACCCAGGCGTGTGAGCGAGCTGAAGCTAGGGTGGCTGTATCTGGTCAGGATCAGCTGAGCCCCGCTTGTCTGTGAGGTGTGTGCACACTGGCTGCACAGCACTGAGGTTCTGCGGGTGCTGATCGTGCCGCATCACTGTGGCACTCTCATCCTCACTTCCCCTGCTCCCTAGATTCACGACCGTGAAGGAGTAATTTCGCATCTTTGGGCCTCAGTTTTTAAATTTATAAAATGGAGATGATAATAGTTTCCACTTGATACAGTGGATATTAAGCATATGTTCTGTATTTTGAGATGAAATGCGTAATATTTAATAAGGGCTACCCCCAAATTATTACTATTCATTCACTTATTCAAACAGCACTTTATTGATGGTCTACACATGCCAGGAGCGGCGCTGAGTCCCGGGAACACAAAGTCGAATGATGAAGACTTCCTGAAAACCTGCTTCTGCTCTCTGACCCTGGGAGACCGAGATGCCAGCGTGCTGATGTACAGGATGATACCTTTGTATTCATTTACTCATCACTGCTGAGTGCCTGCCATGTGCCAAGCGCCAGGACGTAAGAACAAACATGGACAGTCACGACCCTTGGATAGCTCACCTGGTAGCAGGTGAGTAGATGTGATGGCGGGTGAAGCTCTCCCCGCCACACGTGGAGTAAAGGAGCCAGACTGGCAAGCTGGGCTTGGGCAGTGCTGGAGCCAGCCCACAGCCGGACCGACCCTGAGCTGGATTTACAACCTGACTGTGGTTTTCCCCATGGATGGGGAATGGGATGGGGGATGGGGAGGTCAATCTACTTAGACACCCCAGAGGTGGGGCACATTGGAGGTGAGGTTGGAAAGGCAGGTGGTTATTGAAACATCATCATAAAAATGACTGGTAGCCACTGAAGGATTTTAAGCCCCAATGTGACACCCTTGCATCTAAGTTGGACCTTGGGGAAATATATTTTACCAAAGGCCTGGAGGAGGGACAGCAGCTTATACTCTCTTAGTCCTAGCAATGCTGGCACAGAGTTGGAATGACAAATTAATACTTAATGGTTGACCCACCCTATTCCACAAAGATACTTGAATGTGGGCTTCCCTGTACTGCTTGCACAGCCCTTGCAAAATCACCCTCAGATTCTCAGAACTGAGGGTAGAAGGGGGTCTTCCACCGTGCTCTAATCTCAGTAAGATGGAGCAAGAGGAAGGAGTTTGGAATCCGGGCCTTGGTCTGGGCAAGAGATAGATTTCAGTTTCATAAATTGGATGCGAATCTGAAATGGGTGACTGGTGCTCACAATTCTCGCTGTTATACACTAAAAATACTGCAAAGTCAGTGCCCGCACTCACACTTCCTCTTTGAGGCCCAGGCACTGATAGATGGGTCCAGAGTCAGCAACACCTTTCATGACTTTCTTTGGAAGCTCTTTAAAAAAGTAGGCCGGCAGGCTGCTGCTGTTGTAGGTAACAGAGTCACAGGTCACGATTCCTGGGTAGTACGTCATCATCCTGGCGGCGGTGTTGACTTTCTGACCAATAACTGCAACAGGAAAGAGAAAAGCCAAGAGCAGGGAGACACAGCCATTGGCCTGAATGTCAGAGAGAAGTACTGTCCCCAAGTGTCCCCATGTTCACCCCTACTCCCTTTGCCTCTCGTGAATGACGTAAAACTCAGCTTCAAGTGCCCATATTCAACCAGTGGCTATTAAAAGTATGCAGGTAATTAATGCAGTCAGCCATTAGCTCAGTTTCTACCTCGGCTGGGAGGCCACAGGGACCATCTGCTCAGAGATAGACCACCTGGAATGCGGAGAGGGCTCTGCACGTGGGGCCTCGCAGGCCTGAGTGCTCTCTGCTGAGGCGCAGGTGGTCTTCGGCCACAGGACGGACAAACGCAAGCTCAGGCTGGGGACACTGACTTCCAACTGAGGCACCCATTTGTGTCTGTATGTTTCTGGGTGTGAACTTTTTCATTTCATTTCACTTTTGAAATAAATCACCTTCATTTGGTGATTCCTTGATAGTGAATACTGGGGATGGAAAGGGTGGGGGCTTGACTTGGGGGCCGTTTTTTTGTTTTTTTTACAGAAACAGAGAGTCAGAGAGAGGGAGAGAGAGGGACAGGCAGACAGGAATGGAGAGAGATGAGAAGCATCAATCATCAGTTTTTTGTTGCGACACCTTAGTTTTTCACTGATTGCTTTCTCATATGTGCTTTGACCACGGGCCTTCAGCAGACTGAGCAACCCCTTGCTTGAGCCAGCGACCTTGGGTCCAAGCTGGTGAGCTTTTGCTCAAACCAGATGAACCCGCACTCACGCTGACGACCTCGGGGTCTTGAACCTGGGTCCTTCTGCATCCCAGTCCGACGCTCTATCCACTGCGCCACCACCTGGTCAAGCTTGGGGGCCATTTTAAAGGTTAAGGCGCTGTGGTGCACAGACTCTGTGGCCAAGCTATGCAGGTCTGAGACCCAGCTCTACCTCTCACTGGTAAGTTAGCAAATGACTTTCACTCTTCCGTGCCTCAGTCTCCCACTCTGTAAAATGGAAATAACAGTGCCTATCTCAGAGGGCAGTTTAAGAAGATTGATGCATTAACACACATACATCACTCTGAACGGCCTGCTAGTCAGCCCTCAATTAGTGGTACTACTAATTAGGTAATCAATGTTGTACTTCAACATAAACTTAAATACTTCTGACCAAGATATTCATTTAAAAAAAGAAACTATTATGGAGAAATTTGATCATACACTAACAATACAGTCATCCCTTGCCATATCGTGGTTTACTTTTCACGGTCTCACTGTATTGCGGATTTTTAAATTGTATATATCTAATTTTGTATCGCGGATCTTTCGCTATATCACAGGATTTTACATAAGTTTAAGAGTGTAGAAAGTGTTTAAGAGCATGGGAAGTGTTTCTAGGAGTGTGGGAAAGGTTTTTAAGAGTGTGGGGAGGGTTTATAAAGCCTTAAAATATATATAAATAGTAAAATAAATATAAGGTCGCTACTTTGCAGATTTTCGCCTATCGCGGGGTATTCTGGAACCTAACACCGGCGATAGACGAAGGACCACTGTAGTATCATGAATCATGTACCCATCACCCTGTCCCAAAAGCCATTAGCCCCTGGTAACTCTGCCCCAGCCTCACTGCCATCCAACTCTACCCCCTGTGTGATTTTGAAGGCACTCTCAGAGACTGCAGCCTATCAGACCTAACTATTCCAGTGCTTAGACGTATTATTTCTGAACATCTAAAACCCTAAAAGGGTTGTAGGGGGAAATAGGAGCAAGAGCTATGAAATCTAGAGATTAATGTCATCCACTGGGAACACCAACAGTAATAATGTGGAAGCAGTGGTTCACCCAGCCCAGGGACCAGGAAGAGCAGCTGTTGAATGTCAACAGAAAATTTCTGACAAAGGCCCTGCACTCCACAGGCTAGCAGCCCCCCGTGGCTCTCTCCTGACCACCTGTGTCTTCTGCACAGCCCCAGTCTACCAGGCGGTACCCCACTGTCAGCAGGCAAAGCCAAACTCTGGCTAGAAGGCAGTGGACGTGCCGCAGGCAGGGCCCAGGCCTCCCTTTTCTCTGCCCACCCTCCCGCAGAGCCCGGCAGTCTGACGTGGCATTTGCCAACAGAAGGCTGGAGCTGAGCCAGCCCAGCATACCTGTGTACTCGTGCCTCACGGAGTGCCCGATGATCCCACAGAAGACGATCCCGCTGGTCACGCCAATGGAAACGGTGCTGGCACCGGGCACAGAGAGGGTCGTGGGGAGATAAAGGCACAGAACAGGGAGAAGGTGGGGAGGGGGGCACGGTGATGGGTGGGGTGGGGAGGGTGGGAAAGGATTTTCAACCAATTGCTACTCTCTTCTGTGTGGACTTAGTTCAGGGCAATGACATGTGGCCTGGAGGTGTGAAGAATTTGAGACCCAGAACAAAGTTCTTATAGGTGGTATCTCAGTTCACTTTCCTGCTACTTTTCAGTCATCATCTGAGTGACTTTTCTAGAAAATAACTTGTCTTCACCCCACCTGGACTAGTTGTAAACAGTATAAGTCTCTCCATTATTGCTGGAAAGAGTGAGTCATTGTAATTCAGACAAGGTGTGTGGCATCACAACCTGACTCTGCTAATCCATGAGGACCCCCCAGCATAGACCAGGGTTCGAGAAACTTTTTGGCTGAGAGAGCCATGAATGCCACATATTTTAAAATGTAATTCCGTGAGAGCCATACAATGACCCGTGTACATTACGCATTATCCAATAAAAATTTGGTATTGTTCCGGAGGACAGCTGTGATTGGCTCCAGCCACCCACAACCATGAACATGAGTGGTAGGAATTGAATGGGTTGTAATACATGAGAATGTTTTATATATATATATATATATTTTTTTTTTTTTTTTGAAGCTGGAAACGGGGAGAGACAGTCAGACAGACTCCTGCATGCGCCCGACCGGGATCCACCCGGCACGCCCACCAGGGCAACGCTCTGCCCACCAGGGGGCGATGCTCTGCCCCTCCGGGGCGTCGCTCTGCCACAACCAGAGCCACTCTAGCGCCTGGGGCAGAGGCCAAGGAGCCATCCCCAGCGCCCGGGCCATCTTTGCTCCAATGGAGCCTTGGCTGCAGGAGGGGAAGAGAGAGACAGAGAGGAAGGAGGGGGGCGGGGGGTGGAGAAGCAAATGGGTGCGTCTCCTATGTGCCCTGGCCGGGAATCGAACCCGGGTCCCCCGCATGCCAGGCTGATGCTCTACCGCTGAGCCAACCGGCCAGGGCATGTTTTATATTTTTAACGTTATTTTTTTTTTATTAAAGATTTGTCTGCAAGCCAGATGCAGCCATCAAAAGAGCCACATTTGGCTCGCGAGCCATAGGTTCCCGACCCCTGGTGTAGACAGATGACTTGGGGCTGTAACTATTTAGGGCAGGGGATGGCCCTGGAATTGATAGAGTAGAGCTTCAAGTCAGGGTCATTGGGAAGCTCAGGCTGGGGAAGCCCGAGGGCCGGGGCTCTGGGGCAGCCAGGACTCAGGACGGCAGCCTTCACCATAGCAGCTTCTTCCAGAGTGTGCCACCCTGAGGCCAGCTCATCCCAGACCGTTCCAACCCCAGGACTCATTTTCTCTCCCAGTTACTTAAAATCAGCTCTCCAACATGGTGTGGGGAGCCTGACCAAGAAGAAAGCCAGAAGCAGAGAAACGCCCAGTCTGATTCCCTTGCAAACCTAGCACATGTTGGCCTTCAGGGGTGTCCCTTCTCCACCTCACCCTCACCACCCCTGTCGCATGCAGCAGGGCTGGCTTTGCCCCTCTGTGGTGTGCTAGGGGACAAGGGATTCAGCCAAGCCCAGCCCTGCATTTCCACCCTCATCCTGTCTCCCGTACTCCGCGAAAGGGCCTGAGGCCTGCCGACTCACTGGATTTCCTGGACCTGAGAGCAGAAGTTGAATATATTCACAGCACTTTCCAGAGCGTGGGTGACCTCGTCAGGCACCTTTTCCCCAGGTAAACCGAAGACACAGAGGAAGGAGCAGCCCTGGGAAGAGGGAGTCAGCAAACACAGCTGGTGGACGAGGGCTCCCTGGGGGTGGGGAGAAACTTCCACTTTCTGAATCAGGTTTCGTCACGACTTCTCTCACACCTTTTTTATTTTTAGTGAAGTTGGTAGAACTTCTAGAGCAGCATCTGCAGTTTGGCGTGAGCCCAAGAAGGGCTGCCTTTGCCCCAGAGTCAGTGGGCTGTGCTGAGCTACACCTGAGTGCCCATCTAGTCGCGCTGGCGGCCAAGGCCACGTGGCGCAAGATGCTGAGGGCAAGTCTAAGAGCCAGCACAGAGCAGCGCAAGAGGCACCAGCTCGAGTCAGGAGATCTGTGCTCTCAGGCCACTTCCCGGGGGCAGAAACTTGGACAAGTCAAGTCCACTCCACGAGCTTCCGGTTATCAGTCTGAAAATGGATGTAACCTAGGTCTGTGGAACTGGCTACTAAAATGACTAATATCATAGATTTAAAACAATTATAATGTTATATAGAATTTATACACATAATTAACACACATGCACACTTTGGAAATTACTTCATGGTCTACATATACTTAATATAGTATATATAGTATACTATGTGTTATATGTTATTATGTAGCATATATACCACAGAGTATATATGAAAAGTGTAAACTTAATGTCATATATGTAAAAGGTCAGGTCCTGACTGGCACGGAGCTCTGTCTTAAAGTGAGGAGGAACACTGATTTCAGGTCTGTGTAGGGACGAGAGGGTACTATCTTGGGATGCCAGTGGGTCTGCTTTGCCTGGAAATTCCACCTAGTGGCTCAGCAAGGTGAGCACTGGCCTCATTCTGGCCACGAGACCAGCAGCCCCCTGACTGCGTGGTGCCTGGGAGCTAGGCGTTGCCACCAGTGCTCCACACATTTTTAAAACTTGCAACAATCATGTGAGGCAGATCCCATCCCCATTCCAATAACATCCCTATCACTATTCACGGACCACCCAGGCCCAGAGAAGATCAATGATTTGTGAAGGTCACAAAGCCAGGAATTGTCAGAGCCAGGTCTGCAGGACACTGAAGGCTGCCCTCTTTGGCCTTGTGCTTTTTCCTTACGATACAAATGAACGAGTACAGAAGAGCGTGCTGGAGACCACAGGCAGCCACCGCTGTCCCGGAACTCGCGGAGCACAAAACCCACCCTCCTTAAAAAGACTGGCCCTTTCTGCCTGGTGGCAATGTGAGCGACTTACTCCTCCTGGTTGCCCAATCCTACCTTCCAGCCCTCTGCTGAGGGCTCAGTAAATGTTTATTGAATCAGTGATTAGTGCAGCGCAGTCTTTCAATGCTCTGCTCCTAGGATACACAAGACGCCTGAGATGGAGGGTCCTTTCTCACCAGCCTTTCTGTCATCCTTTGTTTATCATTTCTGTTTTTCTCTCATCCTTCCCCACCCTACAGAACTCACAGGAAAGCGAAGTGCAGATGCAGCAGGTGGGCATTGGGGGAAACAAGCATCTGGGGTGGGAAAGTCACGCAGCACCTGCCCTAGAACCTCTGGGAGATGGGCTGGGGGTCAACGTGAGGGAGAGCTGGTGAAGCCCATCATGTAGTAGCTGTTACATACTCTTGTTTCGGTATCCTCACCTCTGCCTCAACATCCTCATCTGTAAAATGGGGATGGTAATCTGCGCGCCTACCTCTCAGACTGGTCATGAGGATGAAATGAGTTTTAATATAGGCAAAATGTTGAGAACAATGCCTGGACCACACTGGGTGCCACGTTTACCACATTAGCTGCTGTTCGGAGTATAAATGGAGACTGGTGTTCTGAGGTTAAAAGCATCTGTTCCCTTCCTCTCACTAACATCCCTGGGCATAAAGGCTTACCCCGTTACTGGTGGGTTCCCACCTCTTAGTTCACACGTACCTTATCAAACATGAAGACTTTATTGATTTGGCTTTGGAAGACCCTCAGGACAGAACTGATGTACACGCAGGAATCCTGGATGGCTGAGCCTATAACTTCTGCTTTGTCTTGGTTCTTAAACATCAGGTTCACAAACATGATGGTCACCGGGCGAAGCTCAGACAGATAGCCCCTGAGCTGTTTGTCATTGATCTGCCAAGTAGAGAGAGACTTTCCTGAGTGTCGGTCCTTGAGCTCACATTTTTACTCCTGACATCACCCCAACCCCACACGAGAAATGATCCCTGGCTGGGAAATCGCCAGTCAGGATTCTCTGGGGCAGCTGCAGTCACTTGAGTGTGTGAGGCACAGCACGGCGAAGCCATCCCAAAGTCGAGCAGATGGAACCAACTTCACTAGCAGAATATCTTGCAATGGGAATTCACGAACTTGCTAATTTTTGGAAAGCAACTTGTCCCTTGTCCCAACGGCAGCTTCCTCACACCAATATGAGCCATCGCAGTGAGAGAGAAAATTACTGTTCCTTTGGGTTCTCTTGCAGTTTAGGAATAAGAATAGCACACTATGTAATTCAACCTTATATTTTCATAGCCTGGTACCTTCCAGAATGTTTTCATATTCTGTCCTACTTTATCCTTAAATGAAATTAAATCAGCATGGTGACCCCCTCTCCCCCTGCCCCCCCATGTTCCTGATTAGATAACAGAGGCATGGAGAAATAACACAAGTTTTCCAGGATCACCTGGGGAGACAGCAGCAAACCAGAACCCAAACCTCCAGACTCCCAGCCCAACATTCCATCTTCCACATCCCTGCCTCCCTGGGCAGCATGGTCCATTCGGCGCCCCTCCCCTCCCCAAGGACAGTGCTCCCAAGTTATCCCTGCCTACCATGACCCTGGAACTGTGCTAAGTCAAATGCATAGAAAATTGATGGAGGAAAACTATTGCTTTTATTTCTTCCCCAAATAGCATAAGAGTGCAAGATTCTCCGTGGAGACGGTCTACAGAAAACATATCCTGTAGGTGAAGGAGGAAACCCTGCAGTCATGTTTCCTAATGGGCTGGGATGGCCCTGCTTTCATGGAATTTTATTCTTTTTCTAAAAGACAACTTTTAGTTATTTCTAACTGACCAACGTGATGGCTGCTCAAACAAATTTATTAAGTAATCAATATTAAATGAATGAATACTATTAATTACCAAATGTTAAAATCTGTTGAACAAATTAATTAAACTAAAGATGATTCTGTAGGTGCCCTGTGTCCTGGGTTTTGGTTTGGAAAACACAACCACATGCTTCTAGACTCTAGAGTCTAGAGCCCTTCTCTGTGCTTTCGGGTGGGGGCAGGCCTTGGGAAAGTGTGAAAGGCTTGTCTTTCATCTTCCCTCAGCCCCCTGAGTTAAGAGTAAAGAAACAAAATGGAGTCACCACAGCCAAGCTAGTGACAATTCCTTAGACTAGAATGAACTGAAACGTGCAAACACATTATTTCACCTTAACGAGACAGAGGACTTAAACTTTGGAACTTTTCGGCAATGCCTGGAGAGATCCCTAAATCCTATGGATAACCCTCTGGACGTCTTGGGAAAGAGTGCTCACGGGTCCAGACCCCTGACATCTGGAAAGTCATTATCTCAGACCAGTCCTGAAGGTAAGAAGGCAGGATTGCTTCTTCTCAAGAATGCACTTCTCACTATGAGAACTTGCAACTTTTTTCTTCAGAACATTCTGGGTGTCAACTGATATTGTCCCCTGATCTTAAGACCCTTGAATAAAACTTTGTCACTTAATTCTATCAGCCTCTGAAGAAGCATAAGGTGTCATATGTCCTGGTGGTAGAAAGGGGAGGAAGGGGTCGCTTCCTGAAGCTTCAAAAATGTTGAAGAGTCAAACAATTGCAGAATTGAAGGCACTAGAGGTAGTTGGGTTTTTTGTTGTTGTTTTCAGAGAAACGGGGTGGGGAGAAGAGAGAGAAATGAGAAGCATCAACTCATAGTTGCTCCACTTAAGTTGTTAATTGATTGCTTCTCATACCTTGATGGGGCTGGCTGGGGAGGGCTCAAGCCAACCCAGTGACCCCTTGCCCAAACCAGCAACCTTAGGCTGCAAGCCAGTGACCTTGGGATTATGTTAACAATCCATGCTCAAGCCGATGACCCTGTACTCAAGCTGGTGACCCCGTATCCAAGCTGGCTCAAACCAACAAGCCCACACTCTAACTCCTGACCTTGGGGTTTCAAATCAGGGCCCACAGTGTCCCAGGTTGATGCTCTACTGCGTCACCACCAGTCAGGTTTGAGGTAGTATTTTTAAATTGAGCTGAAGGGGGAGGGGTGCATTCTGACACCTCTTCAACCCACACTAGGAAGGCAACTGGCCCCTGGTCATGCTGGTCCCAGAAAGACAGGACACAATTGCATTTTGATGGGATTAAGGATTTAAACAAACATATGTTAAGAGGGGATATAATGGGGGGGGGGGTAGAGTTCAGGTAGAACAGGGTTTAAATCTAAGCTATAGCGCTTACTTTACAGCCTCAGGAAAGTCCCTGGCATCCTTTCGGGTCCCCTTTCCTCGTGTGTAACATGAAGATGGGATACCCACCAGGGACTGGGGAGAAGGAACGCAGGAAACCGCGACTGCCGGGCACACGGTGCTTGCTGAGCGACAGAATCCCTGTGGAGTCCCAGGTTTGAGAGAGCCCAGATCTGAGCGAATAAAGGGGCAACTCTGGGGGCTGGAGGTGGTCCTGAGAGTTTTAATTATCTGCATGCCAATTTTCAACGCTTAAGACCTAAGACCGTGACTTGGAGACATGGTGAACCACACACCGCTCACCCATGCAGCGTCCCTTCACTGCTCACCCACCCAGTATCCCTCCGCTATGTGACACACAGAAAGAGTGGCCATAGGTTCTCACGCGCTTGGGACAGTTCCAGTTTGTCCAGTTGTAGAGGGCAGCACAGTCCTAGTTCACACCTGCTGTCACTGTATCATTATGAATAATGTCCCTCTAACTCTGAAGAGTATCCTGATATGAACAATAAATCCCACAGTCCCCTATACATGGACAATGTCAGTCTGCCTCTCATTTCAATGGAACAGATAGATTACTAGTTATGGGTTTTCTTGATCTTTCCAGCAGTTCAAGCTCCTCGACACCCCAAAAGCCAACAAGTTAGATGACGAACACACCTGCTTCCATATGCTTTCCATCACATACTTCTGCAGAGACAGCTCCAGCTCAGGGTCCGACTCGAGCGAGCACGCCAGCCGCAGCAGGTCTGGGGGGCAGAGAAGGGAGGCTTGGCTCTGCACGCGGGAGACGGGAGCCTTCCGGCCCCCAGTCCCTTGGGCAGTGGTCATCCCAGGTCAGCCAGGGGGCTCCAGGGTAGTTAGTCGCTAAAGAGGGCCATGGGAAACCCAGTGAGAAGTTCTTAGAGGTTGTGGGGTTCCCAAAATCCACTTGCATGTAGCTCAAAGCTCAACTGTAATTACCATCACGCTCTGGAACTTGGAGAGAGTTTTACCTCCAGATTTGAGCTAAAACTAGTGCCCCAGGTGATGGGAATGGACAGATGAGGGGATGACAGTAGTGGACAGTCGTGGCAGAATGAAGGAGAGGATAGGGTTGGAAGGACAGCGGGAGTAACACTCAGGAGACTGGCTCTTCATCTCAGGCGTGAGAGCAACTTGCTGCGTGAGCCTAGACAAGTCTCCCACCGCCCTGGTTGCCGTGGTGCAAACCGAAACTTAGATGACTTTCTGTCCCTGTAGACGCTCTGCTCGCTCAGAAACAGTCTGTCCAGCCAGTCAACCCCCAAATGTCAAACAAGGGCGGTCCCAGCCAATCAGATCCTTTCTAGTGTCTCTTCCTGTTCTTTATTCCCTGCCTTATAAAGCTTGACTTCGGCCCCATTTTGCAGTTCTCTGGAAGGAAACTGCCCATGTCATGTCAAATAAGCTGTCCACTTTGTGCTAAATAACCTTTGTTTGTATCACCAAAACTGTCTTCTGACAACATGCTGATGTTGGCGTGCAGGTTAGACGTCCAGAGACGACGGCCCACGGGCAGTGTTTGTGTGAGTCTACACTTCAGGACAAAGGTCAGGGCAAGGCTCTGAGAGTGGGGTGTCTTTCCATGTAGTGTCCCAGGCTCCTGCTTTCGTCACCCTAGTCCCAGCCCGCTGGGAGCCACTGGGAGTCAAGCATGGACGAATGCTCTCTAAGAGGAGAGCAGGGAAGACTAGAGGGTCAAGGACAGTTTCGAGGACAGATCCTAGAACCGCCGACATTTCAGGAATGAGAGGAGACTAAGCAAAGGGCAGTGAAATTGGGGGTTTGAAGGGTAAAAGCAAAACTAGGAAAGAATGTTATTGATGCCAAGGACAGAGGTGGAGATAATGTCCGGAAAAAGAGAGCAGTCTAAGGCCAGCCTCCGAGGCTGAGGCCTGAAGAGGGGTCACCCGGGTCGGCAGGTTGCTGGTCGTTTGTGGCCTTGACATGGACAGAAAGCGGTAAGAAGCTAGATGTCAGGGGTCCAAGATCGGAGAACAGCTGAGCACACGCCCCTTGAGGTGCATGCAATTATGACTAATTGGGTGAATAAATCATTAAGTCTTGGGTTTCATTTCTTTAATCCTGCCAGTAAGTCTCGTTTCAGGGCTCGCAGCAGATGACCAACCACCAAGGAATGTCTGATGTCACAAGCCAAGAAGTTCTGGATGATTGAAAGCCGCTAGAAGTTAAACATGCTCAAACTTCCATAAAAGACCATCCTTTGTCCAGCAGCCAATCAGCTAAATGCCCCAGGACCCTTCCTACTTCCCCTCCCCCAAATCCTTAAAGCCTGGTCCCAGGCTGTGCCTGGCGCGACTCTCCCTTGAGAGCCAGCCCGGCAGGTTTCCTTTCAATAAAGCCTGTTACACTGGTCTTTTCGGACACTGATTAATTCTAACAATAAGAAGCTGCAGAGAAGAGGAGGCCCGGACAGGGTCAGTCTGGTGAGAAGTCTGGTGGGAAGATTAGGAGAGTAAGGTTCGTGGATGTTTTATTTTTTTCTTCCATCACGGGGAGACGTACATGTTTGGATGATGAGGGAAAGGAGTCATTGTCAGGGGAGAGGTAGGGACCCAAGGAGGGCTGCCCTGGAGACAGGGAGGAGGTGCCCTCGGTGTGCTGCTCAGGACCGGGCACTGAATTGAGGAGGCCCCTGGCACGGGTGGAGCAGCCTCCTGACCACGGGGGGAGGCAGAGTTTCCGTCCATGGAGGGAACTTACTTTGTTTGTCACCGGAAGGGTAGTTCTCCATGAAAGTCATACACTTTCTAAAAAATTCATCAAAGTTAAAAGTAGAGGGTGGTTTTAAGAAAAGAACCTAAATTTAAAAAAAGAAAAGATATCGGTTATTTTGAGGGTTGTCTGGCCCTTAGAAGGTAATCTTGCAGCTGAAAGGGCAGGGAGCATGCTTCTGAATGTCCCAGAGATGATAAAAAAAGACAAGCACTTAAACAATCAAGTTCTTTAATTTGTATGTGATTATGTAAAACACCTCTCCAATTGGTCGATAAGATCTCAGTCTTAAGTGTTTGCACAGAGAGCTATTCCAGGCAGCTAAGCTATATACTTTTCCACTCTTAGAACTTTCTTTCTTTTTATTTTTCCTTTACTAACATTTCAATTCAAATAAAACCTGAGCCTGACCTGTGGTGGCACAGTGGATAAAAAAACATTGACTTGGAAATGCTAAGGTTGCCAGTTCAAAACCCAGGGCTTGCCTGGTCAAGGCACATATGAGAGTGGGTGCTTCCTGCTCCTCCCTCCATCTGTGTCTTTCCTCTCTTTCTAAAAATGAATAGGCCCTGGCCGGTTGGCTCAGTGGTAGAGTGCGGAGGTCCCAGGTTTGATTCCTGGCCAGGGCACACAGGAGAGGTGCCCATCTGCTTCTCCACCCTTCCCCCTCTCCTTCCTCTCTGTCTCTCTCTTCCCATCCCGCAGCCAAGGCTCCATTGGAGCAAAGTTGGCCCGGGTGCTGGGGATGGCTCCATGGCCTCTGCCCCAGGCGCTGGAATGGCTCTGGTCGCAACAGAGCGTCGCCCCAGACGGGCAGAGCATCGGCCCCTGGTGGGCATGCCGGGTGGATACCGGTCGGGCGCATGCGGGACTCTGTCTGACTGCCTCCCTGTTTCCAGCTTCAGAAAAATACACACACACACACACACACACACACACACACACACACAAATGAATAAATACAAATCTAAAAAAAAAAAAAGATAGCCACTTTGTGTTGAGATAGTAATCAAGCTAGGATTTGAAAAAAACAAAAACCAAAAAACACCTGGTTAAACTGTACATCATTTCTTTGTTATAAGTGTAAAGGGGCAAAGGGGCTGATGCCCAAAACAGTATTAGGAACATCACCAGTCATAAGATTCAGGTCAAGATCATGAATTCCATGCTCTGGCTGCATAGCTCAGTTGTAGAGCATCGTCCTGATACCCCAAGGCTGTGGGTTCAATCCCCAGTCAGGGCACATACAAGAATCAACCAGTGAATGCATGAGTAAGTGGTGTTTCTCTCTTGAAGGTCTGCCCCAGACCGCCCCCGCCCCAGGGGCTCTGCGGACAGGTGGTCCCGGGCACAGAGCAGCGGAGCTCCCGCAGGCGACAGCGCCCGCATACCTTCACCGCTCTCGCGTCCGGAATCCTTTCTATCTCAACCATGCTCCGGTCGCAGAGCTGCCAGCAGTTGGGCGACAGCACGACGTCGTTCACCTGCGCTAAGTTCTGCGCCCGGCGCACGTCGTCCACCGTCTGTCCGGTCACCAGGAAGAAGTCGCGGGCTTCGTCCCCGAAGACCAGCATGCTGATGTGGCCGGCGGCCAGGCCTGGCGGGGGGCGGACGACAGGTGCGCGGGGCTCGGGGACCTGGGGCCACCGCAGAGCGAACCCAGGCTCTGAATCCCACAGCGACCAGAGAAGGCCTCTCCGGGTCTGGGGCTCCCGGAGCCAGAAACTCCTCCACCCGTGTCCGTCCTCCCGGACAGCGGCCCCTTAGACGCCGTCGGCCTCTCTCCTGCTCGGACGCTCACCGATCTTGACGCGGACCTCCAGGCCCTCCTCGGACTCCTTGAGCCTGAACAGCTGGTGGATCTTCAGGCTGCAGCGAATCACCAGCGTTATGATGCTTTTCAGTTGCATCCGCTCCACCTTCCACAGGGCTAGAAGCGCGTCACCTGGAGAACACAGACACGCCGGGGCCCCTGACCTGACAGGTGTAAGTCGCTCTGTATGAGATCTGTCCCCACTGTCCCCACGCGCTGCTCAGCCCAGGCTCCGGCCGCCGCTGCCCCAACAAGCCTCCGTGTCCGAGCAGGACCCTCGGCTCCATTCCCGCCCTCCCGGCCCAGGAAGCCCCATACCTGCAAACTTTAAGATGTCCCCTCCGTAAAGTAACACCGCTGAGAAAAATTGAAGAAGAAAAGTTAAATCAAACTCTTATTGTTTAAAGCTAATAAAAATTCATTCTTCATCCATGGACTAGAAATTAGGTCAAGAAAGCAGCAATTCAGAGAACAGAGTTATCCCTAAGATGGCATCTCAGACAAGTCACTTAAACCCATCTGGGGGTGTTTCCTCAGCGGCAGAATGAGTCCATTGTACGAGACTTTGCACACGCTCCACTTCTGTAAACGGGAAAAAATGGCAAAGGCGGGCCTGGGATTTCGGAGGAGGCCTCAGGACACCTACCCTATCCCTGTGGTCATGGAAGGCTCTATACTGATCAATGTAAGTATTCTGAGCTGGGGCCGAGTGACCCTGAGTGAGGGCACGTGTGACAGGACCCATCCGCACTGAGAACCAGGAAAAGGGACGTCACAACTGGGGTCAGCACAGGGTTTGTTTATTACCAACTTGCATTTTGCATATTTAGCCTCTGTGACGTAAATGGACATGTCTGCCTCTTACTGATGCTTCCTCGCACATTTGTGCAATACTGCTGGGCTGAGGGAGAGGCAGAAAAAAATTTAGATAGAGTGCCTGCTTTTCAGGAGCATTGCATTTTGTCTCGTGAGTGGTACGAGGTATTACTGGGGAACTCAGGGTCTGAGGAAAGACTAGACCCACAGTTTACTGCAACAGTCAGTCCTTTTCTTCACGAGTCATTCATATGGATAATGCCGGCACGGTGCTGGGCAGAGGTTGGAAGGGAGACCAGGGTCTTCCCTCAGCTCTGTTTGCTTTGGGACCCATCATTCAGAGACATGTTACTGATGAGTTACTTACAAATCACTAATCTGTTCACACAGCATTCTCTTAATGGCTGCTTTTGGGTTAAGCCAACGCTAGCTTTTGGGGACTATTGAACGTAATGTAGCTAAGAATACTTATTACTATAGTTCTTTTAGAGGTGGCCTTCAGCTCAGGCCTTCAGTGAATGCACAATGTTCTTTCCTTCAACTAGTCTGTACCGGTGAGGTTTGTTTACACACTCCTTTACTTCACTGTATTATATCTCAAAAAGACTGGTTTCATACACATCTCCTGGGGAAAAGGAAGAGTGCTGAGCCATAGTACTCGATCAGGTCATAACCAATAAATGTGGAAAAACAATGAACTGAAGGAATCTCACCCAGGGACCTGCGGAGACACTTACTCTCCACTATTCCACTTAGGTGGTGGTTAAGGATCCCCACCAGCTGCTCGGCCCCCCGGTCCATGTACATGGCTCTACTGAATTTCTCCGTCATCGCCGTAAAGCCTGTAAGAGATGGGCAGGTAGACGCCCTGGCTGCTTGGAGGAGCCAGACAGAGGCAGGATGAGAGGGCACACTGGGGAGAAGCAGGGTTCCCCCTTAACAATGGACAGGGCTCCTCCTTAAAGGTCTTTGTGGCTGGTCGAGGGTCAGCTCTGCAGCCTCCGCCATCTATGGGTCTAAAGGTCAGGGAAACGTGCCAGGTCCTTCTCCCTCCAAATCTCTCACCATATACAGGAATGAATGCAGTTCCTTCAGCGGGCTCTGGAACTCCCATCCCATGTGATGAAAGCACACAAACTTCCAACAGTCGGAAGTGGTGGCCAGTTTACTGCTAAGATGGACACAGTATCTGGAGAGACCATTTCTTGAGGTCACTTCTGCTTGGGGTGTATGTGAAGCTTGGGGATGGAGTCAGTGAACCCGGGGCAGGGACACTGGAGCCCAGGAGTCCAGGTGTGAGACTTGGGCACCTTAAAGGCTGCCGTGACAGGATGAGCTTGATAGGGGAGGATATTTTCTCAGGAGGGATATCTGCTATAGCGGCCCAGAAAGCCAGGCAATGCCCCGCCCGCCTCCATCTCCAAGCTCCACTGTGGCTCTGACGCGAGCCTGCTGGTCACCCACATTCAGCACCCCTTGTGCGCTTGCCTGAAATATCGACGAACATTAGTGTCCCGTCAAACTCCATGACAGAGGGCCGCTCTGCAGGTATAGGGCCATACAGAATGAGGTCCGGGAGGTGAGCAGCTACCCTGGCGATGGTCCGGTCCTCTGACTCATCCTTTTGCATGTCCATGTTCTAGGGCAAATGTGCAGGGTTTTACTGTCACTGCAGATAGTCCCCAAACAGACCTCTGGAAAGAAATGCTGAGAATGGAGGACGTCTGAGTTTGATCCACTCATTCACTTTCCTGTTTCTTTTTCTGTGTCTGCTTGGTTCTAACCTGTGGGCTGTTTATTTAACTGAATGGTGATAGACCCTTTTTTAAAAAGAAAAGAAAATAGTATAGACGTGAGTTTATGTGTGTGACTATTTATGCAATGGTGACTAGAAAGGAGTACTATATAGGAATAAGGGATTAAGAGTATCAAAGGATAGTCTTACATAGAGGTGAAAATTTTAAAGCATGTATGTGTGTGGGTGTGTGAGGCTTTGAACTGTAAGCGGAAGGAAATGTGGGAGTTTGAATTTGTTACCCAGTTAGTTCTGAGGAAACGAGGACTTCCCAAGGCCTTTCTTCAGGTGCTGAGGCCCATTAAATGCTCCCACTCTCCCACCTCAAGCAGGAATCACATCCCCAACGTCTTCAGAGTAATCCAAGTTACTGGAACAGGTGATAGAGAAAATAAGAGGATAAAAGAAAAAAGAGAGGAACTGTTACTGACCAACAGGGAGGAACGGTTAGTAATGTCAACCAGAGGTTCGTCATGTTGGGGTACAAAACAGCGTTACAGGAAAAAGTGAAGCAGCTACTGTGTATCTTAGCGTTAAGATGATATATTTATTTCAAGTCAGGGAAAACATTGTTGTATTTAACAAAAAAAACTTTAAAATATAGAGCAACCTCTAAAAATATGTATTAAATATTAGGGATTAAAGAATCTTTGAAAGGAAAAGCCCTGGTGAATTCAGTGTTAAGAAGTGAACAAAAGAGAGAGGAAGAAGCATATAGCTACTAAGTTATTTTATTTTTGTTTTTTGAAGGGCAGTTTTAAGGCACAGCATGTACCAGGAACAGTCAATAAGTAATGAGCAGATGGAATAATTTCAGGTAGAGGATTTGATCAGTGCTGAATGCACTTACAGGAAAAGTGTGAGAAAACAGAATGCTCAGACAGAGCAGAGACTCAGGGAGAATACTCAAGTTAAGAGAAACTGGAGGGAGGCCCTAGCCAGTTGGCTCAGCGGTAGAGAGTCCGCCCAGTGTGTGGAAGTCCCGGGTTCAATTTCAGGTCAGGGCACACAGGAGAAGCGCCCATCTGCTTCTCTACCCTTCCCCCTCTCCTTCCTCTCTGTCTCTTTCTTCCCTTCCCACAGTCAAGGCTCCATTGGAGCAAAGTTGGCCCGGGTGCTGAGGATGGCTCCATGGCCTCGGCCTCAGGCACTAGAAGGGCTCCTTCCGCAAGGGAGCAACACCCCAGATGGGCAGAACATCGCCCCCTGGTAAACATCCAGGTGGATTCTGGTCGGGCACATGTGGGAGTCTGCCTGACTGCCTCCTTGGTTCTAATTTCAGAAAAATCCAAAAAAAAAAAAAAAAAAGGGAGAAACCAGAGGGATTTTTAGGCTTTATTGGAAGCAAGGTAATCAGTGTAAGAGGAACAGGAAAAAGCTCACATAGGAGGTCATACACAACCTTTCTTTTGTTGCTGCCTTCTCCACTATGGAGAATTGAAAAGTATAGCAAATATTGCTGAGGAAATAATGGAAGCCCAAGCTCAGAAAGTAGTGATAAAGCACCCAATCATTTAAAATACATTCAAGCCCCGGTCAGGGGGCTCAGTGGATAAAGCATCAACCTGGCACATCAGAGGTCAAGGGTTCCCCCCCAGTAAGGGGACTTACAAGGAGCAATCAGTGAGTACACAACTAAATGGAACAACTATGTAAAATGAGTTGATGCTTCTCTCTTTCAAGTCAATGGAAAAATTATAAATAAATAAATAAATTCAAATAGCCAGCCCCAGATGACCTATACCTATTAATACTGAAAGCACTGTTAGAATGTCAATAATCTTAAAAAATAATGGAGAACAAAGGTTGAGCTGAAATATTGGAGATGTTCTGAGTTTTAAAAGATAGATGCTAGCTGTGGATTCCAGAAAACACAGCCTGGCCACTGTGATGCATTGGTCAGAATAGAATAGGCTTTGCTTCATTTTACAAGTAATCTCAAAATTTCAGTGACTTGAAATAACTAAGGCTTATCCCTTGTTCATCTTTTGTTCATGTTCCATGTCCATTGGACGAGGCTCTGTTCTATTGTTGCCTTCACTTTGGGACCCAGGCTGGGACATTCTGGCTGCCAAGATGGGGGAAAATGATTCAGTGGGACAGACTCATCTCTAAAGTGCTCTCCCAATAGGGATGTATTTCATTACCACCCACATGACATTGGCCAAAGCAAGTTATGCAGACACATCTATTTTTTTTTTCAAGTGACAGGAGAGGAGATAGACAGACATGTGCCCTGACCAGGATCTACCCAGGAACCCCCATTTGGGGCCAATGCTCGAATCAACTGAGCTATCCTTAGTGCTGGAGGCCGTCTCTCAAACCAGTTGGCCACTGGTTGCAGGAGGGGAAGAGAAAAGGGGAGTAGGAAGGGGGAGAGAAGCAGATGGTCGCTTCTCATGTGTGCCCTGACTAGGGATTAAGCCTGGGATGTCCATACACCGGGCTGACGCTCTATCCACTGAGCCAGCCAGCCAGGGTGACACATCTAATTTCAAGTAGGTAGGGAAGTGTAATCCTACCCGGAATACCTGTGAGCAGCCTCTGCTGATACCTGATAATAGGTGAGCCCTTAGATCAGCAAGAGGTAATTAAAAGGGGTCAAAAATGGATTCAGACCCAAGAGCAAACTAGACTAATTTTCTTCTTTTGAAGAGTTATTAAAATTAAACCAAGAGAATGCTATGTATGTAATTTGACTTTAGCAAGACATTTTGCTAAATTTCTCACATCCTCGTGGGTAAGATATGAAATGGTAAGAGTGATGAAAATATGGTTGCTGGTGAACAATCAGACCTGGAGGGTATTGGTTTATCATTCCTCTGTCCACGGAGCGGGAAGCCTTCATGGCATGCCAGAGGACTCAGATAAGGACGAAACTGGAAGGAGAGCTAGTGCAGAGAATGACAGTCAGGATCTCCAAATATCTTAATTGACTGAAATAATCAAATCTCAGAAGAATAAATGAAGTGCTGTTTAGAATTTTAACAAAATCAAATGTATAAGCATGTGGTGAGAAAGGCTAGATTTACTGCGTATTTAATGCTATCTTTAAAAAATCTCTTATATTGAAGCATACATGTGCAAAAAATGCACAATTCACAAGTGGGTAGCTTGATGGATTATTTTAAAGGGAACAGAACCAGGTAATCCCCACTCATATCAAGACAGGGAACGTTTCCAGCACAACAGAAGCTCCTATCACGCTATCTTCCAGTCACCCTCTCACTTCTCCCCAAAGGGAGCCTCTTTCCTGACTTCTAACACTACAGAACACCTTTATCCATTGTTTAACTTTATATAAATGGGATTATACTGTTTATACACTTTTGATTTTTTTCTCTCAAGTGTTAGTGATACTAACCCACGTTGTGCGTATATCGATGCTGTTCATTTTCAGTGCTGTATCATATTCCCCCACCTGCTTATACCAAAGTATTTATCCACTCCACTACTGACCTATAGGTTGTTTCCAGTATTAGGCTATTAGGATTACCGCTGCTAAGAACATTCTTCTACATGTGTTTTGGTGAACATATGTATGCATGCTTTTTCTCTTGGGCATATACCTGATGGAATTGCTGGGGCATAGGATATATGCATATTGAACTTTAGTAGATCCTGCCAGTTTTCCCAAGAGGTTGTACCAATTTATATTCCACAAGTAAAATGTGAGAGTCCAGAGAGCTCTATATCCTGGCTAACACTTGCTAATCTCTTGAGAGGTGAGTAGTAGTGGCATCTGTGGTTTGGTTTCCCTGGTGGTACTAATGAAAGTAAGAACATTTTCTGTATGTTTATTGGCCATCTTGATGCAACCCAATCTTAAGGTACATAAGGTTCATTGACTAACAAACATGAAGAATGATGGGAGAGATTGAAAATGTCAGATGATGACGTTTGGGTGAAAATAGCAATTGTCTTCAAATATTTGAACTGAAATGTGAAAGTTAGGAGACATAGGTCCCTGTGCAAAGTCTAATGTGGGCCCCTACATTCAACAAAAAGACTCCCCTACTTTTTCCCGCCAGTAGAGATTACACATGGCTAAGCAAGAGAAAGGTTCATAGGAGGGTTGAAGAGAGAAATGAAAGTTGGTGTTATTTCCCTCAGTGGAGGAAGCTAATTGATCAAAGAGTATGTTACCTTAAATAGTACGGTTTCAGTAGGAACGGACGCTCTGAGGAGGTTTCCTCAGGGGTGCTGAGGAGCCGCAGAACTGAGATGGTACTGAGCAGGACTGAGCGGATTTGAGTGAGGTGGAAGCTCTATCCTTCCCCCTCCTGCCTGTTTACCATCTCTTTGGCTGCCACTTAAAAGAATGCTGGAGTAAGCAAATAAAAACAGGACATCTAGTTAAATTTGAAGTTTAAATAAATAATAACAGTTTAAACACATCTTCCCAAATAATGCATTTTATTGAGCAACCCTTTTGATCTCGGCAATACCACTCCCTCCCCCCATACATAGTCCAGGCTGTTTTGCTTTAGTTCTGTGTGTGTGTGTGTGTGTGTGTGTGTGTGTGTGTGTGTGTGTGTGTGACAGGGACAGAGAAAGTCAGAGAGAGGGACAGATAGGGATAGATGGACAAGAAGGGAGAGAGATGAGATGCACCAATTCTTCATTGTGGCTCCTTAGTTGTTCATTGATTGCTTTCTCATATGTGCCTTGACGGGGGGGGGGGGGGGGACGACACTACAGCAAACCGAGTGACACCTTGCTCAAGCCAGCGACCTTGGGTTCAAGCTGGTGAGCTTTGCTCAAATCAGATGAGCCCGCGCTCAAGCTGGCGACCTCGGGGTTTAGAACCTGGGTCCTCCAGGTCCAGTCCGAAGCTCTATCTACTGTGCCATCACCTGGTCAGGCTGTTTTGCTTTAGTTTTAACACCAGGGGGAGAGTGGGTTCGAGTTTTCTCCAGAAGAATCAACTAGGATTGATGGCTGTCAATCTTTGGGAGGCAAACTTAAACAAGGTAAAGGTGAGTGTTGAAGTGGGCAGTCTCAGAAAGTACTAGTTTTCCTTGTGAGAGGCTTTGTATCTACCTACCAGCCAGTCTGTACCAGGTATGTAGTGGAAAGATGAATTAGATGATTGCCAACCTTCCATTCAATAAGGTGATCTGAGAGCTCAGACAGCTTTCTCTAAGTCTATGATTACTGGACAAGAAAAGGAGACACATTTGGAGATTATGATGACCTATGCAGATGGGAAACTAAAAAATAAATTATTTGTGGTGGGCTGTGGAGGCCAAGACATCTAAAGGGAGTACCTGAGAGTTTTTCTTAAGAACACCCATAAGAAGATAATAGTAAATGTCTATTTTAGGAGGAAGTTTTCTGCTTTAAAACCCACACCATCAGCCTGACCAGGCGGTGATGCAGTGGATAGAGCATTGGGCTGGGATGCAGAGAACCCAGGTTTGAAACCCCAAGGTTGCCAGCTTGAGCGTGGGCTCATCTGGTTTGAGCAAGGCTCACCAACTTGAGCCCAAGCTCACTGGCTTGAGCAAGAGGTCACTTGGTCTGCTGTGCCTCACCCTGGTCAAGACACATATGAGAAAGCAATCAATGAGAAACTAAGATGCCGTAATGAAGAATTGATGTTTCTCATCTCTCGCCCTTCTGGTGTGTCTGTCCCTATCTATCTCTCTCTCTGTCTCTGTCACAAAAAAATAAAATAAAACCTGCACCATCAGAAAATGATCAGTGATATGGAACTTTCCACATTGGGATCATAATTTATTCAGACCTTTTTATGTGAAGCATTTTACCTAGGTTGCCTCATTTAATCCTCAAAACAGTACTGGGAGGCAGGCCCGGCCTGCATAAACAGACATCTATCCATTTCATAGATACAGAAACTGAAGCTCAGAGCTGTTGCTTTAGGTCGCACTGTGGGAAAGCCCAGGTCTGCGGGGTTTGGATGTCCATGTGCTCTCTACCACGTCCCATTTGTATGTTTTATGACACTTTGGGATGTTTATGACCCAGAGACAGTATGGGTTTCATTTTAGAGCACTTTCAGTGCACGTTGCTGGTACACCCCATCAATAATTTGGACTCAGTCGCAGTCCAGGAGAGAGTGGAGTGGGCCCTGGGAAAGCATGGAAGCACCTGGGAGTGAGGATGCCTGAGAGTGAGAACAAGCCCCAAAGATGCAGCGACAGAGTTTCTGGGATGAAGGAGAGTGTGTGGTTTCACTCTGCTTAGGGAGAGCTCAGCAGTATCCCAAAACAAAAATGAAATTAAAGGTCAACCATATCCCTTATTGTTTCCGTAAATAGCTCTTCCGGGAACTTCTAACAGATTTCAGTTTTCACCCACTCTTTCATCAATATGTAAAATAAGATTTTATGAGTCCAAAAAAGGAGGTACTCTGAGCTTACAGGGATAATGTTGCTGGTCAGGAAACCTTGCCAGACCACTCTAGCCAAGACAGTATTTCCTCTGAGCTTGTAGGGCACTAAGTATCAATACACTTATATGCCTTACTTCCTATTTCAGTATCCTTGATTACCTATTGATTAGTTTGTCTTCCTCTGCACTATAGGCAAAGGTGGATTTAATGGCAGGCGTCCCGGGCATGGGGGCATGCCCTGGGCCCCAACTTCTGAAGGGCCCCGCAAAAACCCAACTTTACAGTTTTTTCTAATGACACCAAGTTTGGTTTTATATGTGCAATTTTAATATTAATAGTACATAATATTTTTTATTTATTTAAAAATAACGGTTAACATGTACATATTTTTATTTTCCCTCTTTTTTTGAAGGGGTCCAATATTCTGCACCCAGGGCCTCAGCCGACCTTAGTCGGCCTCTGACTGTAGGCTTCTGTTTTACAGGTCAGGCTCTCCACCTGTCTCCCAGCATCCTCCGCGCCCTCCACAGGTGATGACGGAGGAGGAGACCACCCCTGAGAAGTTGCAGAGAGGTAGAGCTGGTAAGCGAGAGAACAATGGCGCCCCTGGGATAAACGCCACAGGCAACCTTTATGCCTTCCAGCTTCTCACAAGACTGACACAGACAGAGGTATAGTGAACCTGGATTCCTAGTGCAAAGATTTCCACTTTCCTCTAAGCTCCAACACCTGTCACCTTGCCAGAGGGTCACCTGCTGAGACTCCTGCTTCCACGTACCTCCACCTCTTCCTCCTCCTCCAAGGCTGAGGAAGGCCAGAGCCAAGATCAGGGATTAGACCTTTTAGGAGTGTAGAAAACAAGAGGGGGGTCTGGCTGACATTTTCCTGAAGACAGCATAAGTTCTACGTCTGTTGCGAGCTGAGCTGACAGTTAAAATGACAGACTTGTCTAACGGCAGTTTTCCTGGCCACGCCCTCATCAGAAGCCCCTAGTTTTATTCGCACTGTGTTTCTGATTGGCTGGCACTGTCCCGCCTCCCTGTCCAACCAGCTCCTGATTGGCTGGCACTGCCCCGCCACCATGTCCCACCCCCGCCAGCTCCAGGCGCCTAGCCTCATAGTTGGTTCTCTTGTCTGGACAAGTGGGGTAACGGTCAGTGAAATTAGGCAACAGATGGTGGGTGACCATCACACAGACACGGATCTCCTGAGCAAGCAAACACCACCGAATTTTGGTCAATGATTATGGCTTTTACCAGGCCTTTGAAATTTACCAGTTATACTGAATTCAGAAGTTATCTTCAGGGACTTTCGTGAGGGAAAATTTTGACTTGTCCTTTATTTTTATTTATTCACTTAATTATTCATTTTAAAGTGTTTACTTAGCTCGGTGCAGATGTAACATCTCATTTACAGCGTGGCCTCGGGGCACAGAAACAGTTGGCCACAGAAGAGTAGCTCCCGGAGAATTAGAGGGGAAAAAAACACAACGCCAGTTGGGGGAGGGCGGCAGCGCGCCTGCGGGAAGAGCTGGGAGGGGGACCGAGTGGCACCTGGCGGGCGGACAGACGGACGGACGGTCCGATGGAGACCCCTAGAGACCAGGGGCAGCGGGAGCGCGAGGGCGCGGTGGGGCTGACAGGGCGCCGTTGGAGCGCGCACCAGACGCCGTGACCCTTCCCAGTGCGCGCACTGAGCGGGTGGGGCGCTGAGCCTCAGCGCGGCTTTGGAGCGGGTTCAGGCCCCGCCCACGTGCGGGTTGGGACTTGCGTGGGAGCCCACAGCGGCAGTGGTCAGCTGGCTCAGCCCAGTCCGTTGTCCCCTCTGCTCGAACAGGAAGGTCCCCGGATGGGCAGGCAGCCCTGCTTCACTGGCCCTGGCCCGCGGACAGCGCAGGTCCTTCTCCATCTCCAGCCCGTTCCTTTCCGTCCCAGCCTGCCTGCACCACGGTGACCCTGGGCGTCGCCTCGCCCGGGCCCCTGGCATGGAGGGGCACAGGCCTGGACCCAGCTCCTCCCACCTCCCCATCGCAGCGGCCCGAGCCCGCAGCAGCCAGTCCCTGCGGCTCCGTGAGCACAGCCGCGGGCATCAGGGAAACTGAGGCCCGCAGAGCTGTGAACTGCGCACCCCAGCGAGTGGAGGAGACTCAGATGGGCCGAGGCACTCCGAATGGGGTGCAGACAGGGACAGATGGTTCTGGGCTGGGGCGCGAGGGGTAGAAGGGAAATGGGGGTGCATTCTCCGAACCCCCAGGCTCGGGCACCACGGTGTCCCGGCGTCTGCACTGTGAGCGTCAATCCTGCCGCTGCATAGAAAGGGCTGCAAAGGGATCCCGCTCCTTTCCTTTACAGAGGGGTCCCCTACCCCTGTGGAGGGACCCCTCCCGCCCCCCGCGGGGCGGCCTGGGCACTGAGCCTTGCACAGACTCAGGGTGCTGACAGGAGCCAGCTGTGATGGTGACTGACTTGTCCTTTCTGACTGATCAAGTGCATACTTCTAACCAGATACACCCCTAAGAGGACCTGCAATCTCATGTGGCAGGGCACTTGAGTTTCTTAGCCCAATGTGACAGACAAAATGTGGTTGGAGGTGTCAGTTCTAACAGCTGAAGCCACGCATTGATTTTCTGTCTATTCACATGTACATCACAATTGCAAGTTACACTTATTGACACACATAAAGCTGGAATTTAGAAAAGTTGAACCGAGAAAGCAGGCAAACATTCTTAAATAAAGCCCCCTGTACTTAAATGTACTGTTTCAAAATGGTGTAAAACACAACTGTCTGAAAGGAGGGTGAAAAGGGTTCATAATGTTTCATGAGTGAACTTTCTGGTGTTGTGGAAACCAGCCTTAACACAACGGGACTTATATCTGATATAAACAGACCCCATAGGGAGAGCAAGTCGTAATAAGTACCAGTGCTTTCTATTTCTGTGTCGTTACATAAAGAAGCTCCAGTAGAAAAGTTTTGCGTTCCAGAGAGGAAGCTGTGCTTTGAGGTCAATCCTGTTAAGATTCAACCTTTCATCATCATTTTAACAACTGAAGAGACAATTTACTATGGAGAAATGACTGCACTGATGTATATTGTTTCCGTGAGCCCACACTAAGCCACACAATCAGGGTAAGAATTTGCCTGACCAGGTGGTGGCGCAGTGGATAGAGCGTTGGACTGGGATGCGGAGGACCAAGGTTCGAGACCCCGAGGTCGCCAGCTTGAGCGCGGGCTTATCTGGTTTGAGCAAAAGCTCACCAGCTTGGACCCAAGGTCACTGGTTTGAGCAAGGGGTTACTCGGCCTGCTGAAGGCCCGTGGTCAAGGCACATATGAGAAAGCAATCAATGAACAACTAAGGTGAACAACTAAGGTGTCGCAATGTGCAACGAAAAACTAATGATTGATGCTTCTCATCTCTCTGTTCCTGTCTGTCCTTGTCTATCCCTCTGTCTCTGTAAAAAAAAAAAATTTACCTGCCTCTGGGCCCCCATCCCAAGCAGCTTGTAAAGTTCTGCTTTAACCTGTGAAACCTTCAGGAGTTCCAAGTTATTACCTCATAAGTTGTGCAAATAGGTTAACAGTGCATCTATTTTTTTGCAGCTACATTGTAACTTCCTTTGTGTAAGTAAGTACTTCTCAGGTCTAAATTTAACACCCAGCCTGGACCAGGCACTGTGTTAAAACATTATCTCAATTCATCTTTACCATAACCCTGCACAGCAAGTAGTATTATTGTCTCCATTCGACTCATGGCAAGACTCAAAGGTTAACAAGGTCTCACAGTTAATATGTGGCAGACCTGAGGTGAAACCCAAGCCTGTCTCACCTGGCGCTGAGAAAACATACCTCATGAAGTCATCAGTAAGGACTCGTCAAGAAATCTGGGTAGAGAATTCAACTCAACCAGACCGATCAAGTGATGCGTACCATTAGGAAGGGTGTTTTCAGTACCTACATTGGTAGTAAGAAATTCTGGTAAATAAATTCTTCCTAAGTTTTGGAAAATAGTTGTGAAAGTGATCACTAGACTATGTTCCAAGTAGCAGGGAGAGTTTTTGATTGGATATGTATTAGTTACATAATTTTTAAGATTCGAAAATTTGATTGCATCTAAAATGCTACAATTGATTTGACTGGCAAGTGGGACTCAAGAGAACCCAGATAAGAGCAGGTTTTAATGAATAAGTTAAACACCAATTCATTTCTCTTATTTTTCTGAAGCTGGAAACGGGGAGGCAGTCAGACAGACTCCTGCATGCGCCCAACCGGGATCCATCTGGCACGCCCACCAGGGGGTGATGCTCTGCCCATCCGGGTGTCGCTCTGCTGCGACCAGAGCCACTCTAGCGCCTGAGGCAGAGGCCAAGGAGCCATCCCCAGTGTCCGGGCCATCTTCTGCTCCAATGGAGCCTTGGCTGCGGGAGGGGAAGAGAGAGAAAGAGAGAAAGAGAGAAAGGAGAGGGGGAGGGGTGGAGAAGCAGATGGGCGCCTCTCCTATGTGCCCTGGCCGGGAATCGAACCCGGGACTTCCGCACGCCAGGCTGATGCTCTACCACTGAACCAACCGGCCAGGGCCCATTTTAATATTTTTTGTGTCATAACAGATGTTTTTTCTACATGCTTAACCTAGCTAAGAAATGCATACCCTTGTGCACACACATGCCAAACTAATTTAACAGTGTGCCTTATAAAAAGAAAACAATAACTGGACTCTTCAGGACCTCTTCATTCTGGCCAATGTCAAATTCCTCCTTGGAGATGAAATACAGTGAAAGGATACATGAAAAAGTGCAGTTTTCAATTGCTAATTGCCTAATTTTGACTATTATGGTACATTATGCAAAAAGTTATTCATTATTTGCTTCTTCACATTTAGAAATTACTTGCTTTGCTGATTCTTCAGACTACATTCTAACTAGGACTGGCTTTACTAGGATTTTTAGAAAAAAGCTCCGTACACCAAAATACAGCTCAAATCCAACATACTATTATTTCTAGTATGCCGTGATCTATGCCCAGTCTTTCCTCATAACGGGGACAAAGGCCCCAAACATCTACAGAAAGCTGATTTATGTCCTACGTACTCTGCTAAACACTTTACTAACTTGCCCAAAGTGACAGATTATAAGTCATAGAGCTGGGATTCAAAGCCAGGACTGTCTGACTCCAGGGCCTTTTCTGCCGCATTGCATCAGTTACTGAATGTAATCCAAACATTTAGAAATCCTTTCTTACTCTGTAGCTGAAAAAGAATTTCATACAATATGCAAAATAGTTTGAAGTCATTTGCTAGCCATTCTAATACCCATTTCACACCCTTTCGCTCTAATTCCTTTCAGTTTTTGCTACTTCACCAGCCTTCAATGAAAACAGAGTACTTACTTAGCCTTTCAACTGTCTTTCGCCTCCCCTGAATGTGTGTACCCGGATATACGCACACTTCGCTTGACCAGAACAGAAGGAGGCCAGGGATATGTATGAGCAAGTATATCATGGACAAAAAGTAGCAAAAAATGTTACTAATATTCACAGATAAGTTCCTTAAGTCATATGTACAGAAACACTGTTGTTAAAAATTTGCTTTATTTTTCTGCCAAATCAAGTACTAGCTCCCAGTTAAGTTAGATTTGTTTTTACATGTTCCAATCATTAGCATAGTTAGCATCACCTTACTAATAACCAAATAACAAATCAAACTAGTCCCAGTGGTTATGTCCACATCTAGGTTGTTGGGATGATCAGGAACTCTTATTTGTTTGCGTTAGCTTTTAGTTCTTGGTTATATCTACAGAGGAAACAGAAAGGAAAATAATCATGCATCAGAATAAATATTCAATAAGAAGGGAATGAGAAGCAAACTCCATCTCTTCTTTCTCACTAGTCAAGAGGCGGTAAGTTGTAAGTTTGATCTTCTCAAGTTCTTGTGGGTAGAAACCACAAGGGAAATTAACCCACACAGACTTTAATTGCATTTGGCTTCCAGCTGCCAAAAGGTTTTAACAACTTAACTGACACACAGTTTCCTATACTAAAGTATTCTTTTAATGGATAGTTTCATTCTTTAACTACACAAGAGTATGACAAAACATGTGAACATATGCATAAGATTTAGCAAAACATGGTCATCTAGAAACTTTTTATTTTATACTCACACAGCATCTTTCCTGAGAATAAAACCAAATGGAAATGGATCCTAGTCTAATCACTAAAAATAAAATAGACTTCTGGGATCAGGCAGGCTACTAGGTTAGCAGGCTATACACACTTAAGTTTACTGAAGCCGAGGGCTGTTTGTTCAATACTCATTAATCCAAAGAAGAATTAACCAGAAAGCTACAGAATCTTATCCTTCTACAACACCCTGAACTGCACTGGCTCTTCTTCCAGCGGAGAACTGCACATGCACAAGAGAGAACTATTCCGTGACACCTTTCAACGCCTGGGTTTCTCAAAAGGCCCTGATTCAAATATTCAACAGTGCTTTCCTAAATGTTCCATATTTCTAACTCAGCCTCTCAATCTGCTATTGTAACTACAAGGCGCTAAATATCCTTTTGTCAAACTGTATCTGAATTTCTAATATTAGAAATAATAGTTCTGAATATGGCACTTAGTGTTCTCTTAGCTATACTATCAGGAGTTATTGGAAGGTTACAATGGGGTGTATATGAGAAAAAGACTGACTAAAATCACTGTACAAATTAAAGTTTACACGGCTATGAGTGAGCCCTAAAAATGGTTGTGAGGCACTCTGTAGAATGAGTGCGTTGTTCTCCTCATTTCATCATGTACTAAATGGTTATAAAAAGATTAAATTAGGGAGATGCCCATTAACCTAGAGGTGATAAAGATGAATAAAATAAAATGTACTGTCCTCTATGGAATGGAATGCCTTTTGAAAGGAATGTAAAGTATAACTAATACTTTATTGAGATCATGCCATTGTTTTTAGTCAAAGAAAGCTGTTTTTCAGGACACTGTTTTCTAATTTAGAAAGGTTGCATGGTTCAAACAAAGCCAAAGCCTTCCTCTAGCCCAGTGGTTCTCAACCTTTCTAATGCCGTGACCCCGCAATACAGTTCCTCATGTTGCGGTGACTCCAAACCAAAAAATAATTTTGGTGGCTACTTCAGAACTGTAATTTTGCTACAGTTATGATTCGGAATGTAAATACCTGATATGCACTATGTATTTTCCGATGGCTTTAGGCGACCCCGGCAAGGTCGCGACCCACAGGTTGAGAACTGCTGATCTAGGATGAGCTCATGGCAGAGCACCAGTCACTGACAAATGTTAACTACTGAGTCAATAGCTGGAAAAACTTCCCATGCTCAAGGAACACTTCCCAGTGAAACCGGCAGCCTCCCTGGAACCATCATTTCCAATACTACATAACTATGTATTTTAGTCCCACTTAATTATATAGGATTCAAAGTGATAAAAGGTCCATACAGAAAATCATATATCATCTTAATAAAGGAGAGTCTATAAAAGAGCTGTTCATCTAGACAATACACAGATTTAAAACCAAGGTAACACACTGCTTAGCACTTCTAATTTAAACCCACAGACTTTTCTAGAAATGCTAAATTTCTGCTTCAGGCCATCCCATGTTAGTATCATATGTTCATCTTTACAAAACAAAACAGTATTGCCATCTGGGTGGCTTCTGAGAGGTTTTTACACCGTTGTTAGGCTTACCTCCAAATCCGAAGAAGCTGAGAGGCTCCCGCTGCCCCGACAAAGAAATTAACAGCAAACAGACTCCAGTTTTTTGGAATAATTACAAGTGAGTATCTTGACCATATAAGCCCTGTTGAAACAAATATTTTTTTAAAGCAGAGGTACTGTTGCAATATCTTATCTGAACATTTAATATTCAGAGTAAAATAATTATGAATAAGACTATGATAACATAATGTGGGATAAAGGTCAAAGAAAAACTATACCGAGTCTTTAATAAAGCTGCTATAATTCAGTGTTAAACATAATATTCACATCAAAGGGAAATCTTTATAGGACAAGTGAATATTAACTGGAACTTTCTGAGGTATAAAATTACGTTCGTGGCAAAAACTTGCAGATACCGATTCACTGTAACCCACCTCTGCCTTCTCCAGTACCGTCCTAGAGTTAACACCGTGAATTCCTTTGTGTGTCTGTGTGTATATGTATTTTGAACATTAAATTATTATGTAAATTGATGTCAAACAACATAAAAATATTGAATACCCTATATGGCACATGAAGGATATTCATTTAATTTACCTGTGGCCATCAAAACAGCAGACTGAGCTGTGCTGAGTTTTTCGGCAGGCCTGGCCATGTCAGCCAATCCAGCGCACACCAAGCCCTGGAAATGCACACAGAAAGAAAAAAGCACTTAAGTGTCAAGTAATGGTTTTTCAGTTTAAATAAGACCCAGAGCTCTTTCAGAGAATAACACACCATAGTAGCTATAATTTTAGTTTCCAGGCATTCAGAAAATGTATTTCATGACAAAAAGCTACAATGAATTCAGGAATGCTTTTGGAATGAATATGTATTCTGTTAACTGCATTAAGCAGCCTGATATGCTATCTGAATTATCAGTAGGTGCGTGTACATATATTTGTCCTATAAATCAGTGGTCCCCAACCGTTTTTGGGCCACGGACCAGTTTAATGTCAGAAAATATTTTCACAGACCGGCCTTTAGGGTGGGACGGATAAATGTATCACGTGACTGAGACAAGCGTCAAGAGTGAGTCTTAGACGGATGTAACAGAGGGAATCTGGTCATTTTAAAAAAATAAAACATTGTTCAGACTTAAATATATATAAAACGGAAATAATGTAAGTTATTTATTCTTTCTCTGCAGACAGGTACCAAATGGCCCACAGACCAGTACTGGTCCGCGGCCCGGGGGTTGGGGACCACTGCTATAAATGACACTTCTTTCACATATGAATTTATATATTGTCTATGCATGTTGGGAACCACTAGTATGGAGGATGCCTGGAACTAAGGTAATTTGTATAGATTCATCCTTCTGTGTTTTTTGTCAACATTATTTTTTTAAGTGGAAGTCTCAGAAAAGTGCTGTAGAATTTTAGTGTCTTGGTTAAGTAATTTTTCTCTTAATGTCAAACTATGGATGGTCATTTCTTCTCTGCTGTGTTTTTAACACTGTCTTTTATGGAATCACCCATCTATACTCTACATCATGAGTATCACTCACAAAATTTAGTTCATGAGTCTTCCTTCACTAGAATATTACTTATGCTAGTCTACTGAGGAGATTAGAATATGTACTAAATACTGATAAAAAATCCAAACCTACACAAAATAAGAGACTAGTACAGAGAACCCCTGCACACCCAGCACCCGAGTTAACAGTGATTGAGATTTTGCCATGTTCGCTTTACCTCTCTTCCTCCCTTTCTTCCCTGTTCTTTAAGTGTTTTAAATCAAATCCTAAATATGTCATTATGCTTTTAACAAATTATTTGTAGGTTTTACTGAGTTTCTAAAGATGCTCTTGGATGGAAAATATAATATAGTAAAGGGTTTTGCCCCTAAATAGAACATATATATAGTTGTTAATTTATAAACAAATTTAAACCAAATTCAAATAGTTCTGACTTAATGAAGTCAGTAGTTTAAGAAAGCAATGACTGGATTAAAAAGGGGTAAGTGGTTAAAGACAGGAGTATAATTAGAGGAAAATGAGGGCCAATACTACTTTCTTCTTCTTAACTCTCACCCGCAGCCCTCTGATTTTCTTCTCAAACGCTTCCTAAGCATCCCTCCTACATTTTTCTTCCAGATCTCAATGTGCGTTTTCTCCGTTTCATATGTGTTCTAATTCTGCAAGGTGGAATACTAACACTGTAGAGGGGAAGAGAGGTACTAATTTCTAGTCATGCTACTGGGTCCACTTATTACACGGTGGCTTGTTGAATAGATCTATAAGGGCTGTAGGATGCATGCCAACATTCTCTTTTGGAAGAAGTCAGCAGTCATGATTTTGTTTATGTTCATGGTATATACCTTCTTTTTCTGGGACATGTTAGTATTTATTCTGTCCCTCAAATGTTTTGAGCTCTCTTTCTCATATTCCTAAAATATCCTCTTCTACATCACTCTACCCTAATGTAAATTATTTTAGAAAACAGTCTCATTGTGAATCTAGTCTGTTACTAGCTGTGTGACTTTGGTCAAGTTATATAACACTCTGTCTTCAATTCCTTATGTATGAAATGAGAATATTAATAGCCATTCTTGCAAAAGTGACATATGATTAAGTGAGACAATATACTTTAAAAGTATTTCCAGAGTGCTGGGAAGATATTAACAGAAATAATAGAAGCTTAAATCTGTAGAGCAGCAAAGGTAGAGGAGTATTAGTCTCTACATCCTTTCCTACATCACTAGCCTCAGGATCGGGGCAGAAGGTCTGTCTTCCTTTCCTCTTTATTCTGAACTTTATTCACTCAAATAATGAACTGTATACTCAGAGCTTAGAGTACTCCACAAGATGGTCTAAAACAGTGGTCCCCAACCCCTGGACCGGTACCGGTCCGTGGGCCATTTGGAACCGGTCCGCAGAGAAAGAATAAATAACTTACATTATTTCCGTTTTATTTATATTTCTGAACGATGTTTTATTTTTTAAAAATGACCAGATTCCCCTCTGTTATGTCTGTCTAAGACTCACTCTTGACGCTTGTCTCGGTCACGTGATACATTTATCCGTTCCACCCTAAAGGCTGGTCCGTGAAAATATTTTTTGACATTAAACCAGTCTGTGGCCCAAGAAAGGTTGGGGACCACTGGTCTAAAACACTCCCTAACATAGCTCGATCCAGTGACTATTTGTAAGGCAGTCACATTAGTGTTTAAGAGCATAGACTTTGGAGTCAAACAGACCTCAGCTATTTCTTTGAACCTCACTACCCTTATGTGAAAAACAGTGATAATATCTATTTCTCTGATTTTTTTGGGTGAAGATTAAATATGAGATAATGTATTTAAAAACCTAATACAGATGGTTTGGCATCAGGAAACAAATTTAAAAATATTTTTTAAATGTCTGAAGCCCAGGTTATTGATTCTTTCTGGCACCTGATTATTATCATCTAGTATGCGGGACACTCATCAATAGTGTAAAACGAATTTCCTTCCTTCCCTATTTCCTTCCTTCTTCTGTTCCTGTTCTTTCTGTCTCTTTTCTTTTTTAAAAAATGAGTGCAGGGGAGATAGTGAGATAGACTCCTGCATGCACCCCGACTGGGATCCACCCAGCCCAATGCTTTAATCAACTGAGCTATTTTTAGCACCTGAAGCTGACATCCACCAATGAGCTAGTCTCAGTGCCCAGGGTCGATGCTGGAACCAATCAAGTCACTGGCTGCATGAGGGAAAGAGGTAGAGAAGGGGGAGAGGAAGGAGGAGGAGGAGAGAAGCAGATAGCTGTTTCTCCTGTGTGCCCTGACTGGGAATTAAACCTGCAACGTCCATAAGCTGGGCTGACAGTCTCTATCCACTAAACCATCCGGCCAGGGCTGAAAATATGCATTTCTATAATGCTCCTAGGTGATGCCAATGCTGCAAGACCACACACGACGACACTCTGACAGGCACTGCTATAAGCCCAAACTGGCCCTTTCAACATAAAATCAATGATTTGCTATAAACAGCTACCACAGTGGTTTCTTTTCAGCTAAATGAAAACTTTGGGAATAGAAACACTGGCATAGGGTAAAAGCATTGGTCTTGGAGTCAGAAGTCCTCTCTGTCACTTACTATGTTAATATACACTCTGGCATAAATCCTACTACTTACAAATTATTTTTCTATTGATTTGAGAGAGAGAGAGAGAGAGAGAGAGAGAGAGAGAGAGAGAGAGAGAAGGAGGGGGGAAAGAGAGAAAAGCATTAACTTGGTCTTTCACTTACATACTGTTCCATTTAGTTGTGCACTCATTGGCTGCTTCTCTTAAGTGCCCTGACGGGGGAGACTTCCCGTGTGCAGGGTCCATGCTTTGTCCATGAGCCACGCAGCCAGAGCAATCCCACTACTTTTTTTTTTTTTTTTTTTTTTTTGCATTTTTCCGAAGCTGCAAATGGGGAGGCAGTCAGACAGACTCCCGCGTGCACCCGAACGGGATCCACCCGGCATCCACCCAGCATGCCCACCAGGGGGCGATGCTCTGCCCCTCTGAGGCGTCACTCTGTTGCATCCAGAGCCATTCTAGCGCCTGAGGCAGAAGCCACAGAGCCATCCTCAGCGCCCAGGCTATCTTTGCTCCAATGGAGCCTCGGCTGCCAGAGGGGAAGAGAGAGACAGAGAGGAAGGAGAGGGGGAGGGGTGGAGAAACAGATGGGCGCTTCTCCTGTGTGCCCTGGCTGGGAATCGAACCTGGGACTCCTGCAAGCCAGGCTGACGCTCTACCACTGAGCCAACCGGCCAGGGCCCCCACTACTTTTTGAGACTAATTTTCCTTGCCTCGATTTTGGTGTACACTTCAGTTCTCATATAAAATGAACAGTAACAGTATATTTGGGAGGGGGATTCTAACTAGTTTAACCTTTATTTAGTCATAAAACTTGAGAATGAAGTTTCATGTTCCTATGTCTCACAACTGTAAGCGTTTTGATAACAGGTATGTTCCTAGGCCTCTTAACCTACTGAATTCAGAAAAAACTAATGTGCTTTATGCAGCAAAAATGATACTTGAGAATATTTGTATGCAATCACTTAGAAGCACACCATGAACATTTAAAAGTACATCCTTCATAAAGTTACTTCAAATTAGTAAATTCCTACTAGAAAATATTTTTTGCAGTGGCTTTTGTAAAAACTCAAGACTTACCCATTTCATTATTGGAGCCCAGAAAAAAACAGTTCTGGGGCCTGAAAAAAAACACAGCGAAAAATTTAGGATTCAACCAACTATTTAACTATTTTATACATATCTTTTTTTTTAATTGATTTGAGACAACAAGGGAGAGAGAGAGAACATTGATCTGTTCCTGTATGTGCCCTGACTGGGGATCGAACCAGAAACCTCTGCACTTCCAGGTGATGCTCTAACCAACTGAGCTATCCAGCCAGGGCAATCTCCATGTCTTTTAACAGCTATCACTACATTTAAAAAAATCCGAAGACTTATAATCACTTTCACTGTTTTCTGCATACCTTTTAAGTTAACCTTTCATACAACTTGTTTCGATCCCTTTGTCAATTTGCATTTTTGTTACCTGTTAAAAATTAGCTAAAGTACAAGAGAGATGGTTTTGGAAACCATTCCCAATGCTTTGCCTTGAACATCGGAACTTAATGTTAGTTCACTCATGAGTAACCTCAAGTTGGGGAAATTATAGATTTGCCCTGACACTTTTTCATACCCAAGGCTAGAATTTGGTATTTACTCATTTCCAGGGACATCAGGATCCCTTTACAGTCAGGACTGCATTAGACTTTCGCTCACTAGTGACTCTCCGCTTAGACCAGGGGTCCCCAAACTCCGGCCTGTGGGCCGCATGCGGCCCCCTGAGGCCATTTATCTGGCCCCCCGCTGCACTTTTGGAAGGGGCACCTCTTTCATTGGTGGTCAGTGAGAGGAGCATAGTTCTCATTGAAATACTGGTCAGTTTGTTGATTTAAATTTACTCATTCTTTATTTTCAATACTGTATTTGTTCCCATTTTGTTTTTTTACTTTAAAATAAGATATGTGCAGTGTGCATAGGGATTTGTACATAGTTTTTTTTATAGTCTGGCCCTCCAATGGTCTGAGGGACAGTGAACTGGCCCCCTGTGTAAAAAATTTGGGGACCCCTGCCTTAGACCATGCCACTTCCCTATGTGGCTCCTGAAAATTCTTCCCATGAGTCTCACACTGCTATGTACCAATCCTGTAAGTGATGTACTGATCCTGTAAGTCAACCTTGCACACTCTGGTTACTTAATTAGCTTGAGCTTCTGGGATTCCTATCATCACATATGGTTCGTTTTTCTTTGTCATATACAGACTCTGGTCATAGGCAGGATGAATTACTAAATAACTTTTCCATCCCTACATGAAGCTTGGCTTCCTCACTCAACAGTAGTTCAGCACACTGTTTTAGTCCCCAGCTTTGAACTCTTCAGCACTCCTTTCTTCCTACTTCAAAACCAGTGCCTTCTCTTCTGTAACCCAAAGACTATTTCCTGAACAATGCCTCTAGATCAGGGGTCGGGAACCTTTTTGGCTGAGAGAGCCATTGAACGCCACATATTTTAAAATGTAATTCCATGAGAGCCATACTACCCGTGTATGTTACGTATTATCCAGTAAAAATTTGTTGTTGTCCCAGAGGACAGCTGTGATTGGCTCCAGCCACCTGCAACCATGAACATGAGTGGTAGGAAATGAATGGATTGTAATACATGAGAATATTTTATATTTTTAATGTTATTATTTTTTTTATTAAAGATTTGTCTGCGAGCCAGATGCAGCCATCAAAAGAGCCACATCTGGCTCACGAGCCATAGGTTCCTGACCCCTGCTCTAGATTCTGGTTTCCTTACAGGCTTACATGGTTGATGCTTCAGGGTTAATGAACAGTCAAGCTTTTCAGTAGGTATGCCTGGTAACTAATCAGTGGCCTGAGCTAGGTGATAGTCTGCTAAGTACTGAATTTAAAAATATCAGTAGCAAATATATATAAGACATTCCAACTTCTAATTTTTCTGAGATATGAGAAGATGCTGACAGGGGACAAAAATAATCAGGGTTGAATATCTATAAATGCAAATAAGTTGTGTTTTCTTCATTGTTTAAAAAAAGTGAATAAAGAGCTAGCAATACCTGTGACCATACAACGGGTTAATAAAAATGTCAAAGAAAACTTGTTTTAGCTCACCCTTCCAATTGATCTTAGCTAATTATTTTCTACCTTCAGAGTAAATAAGCCACATAAATTTAAACATGTAAGAATTCAGGCTGTCTTCCTGGAAAAAAGCCATCAACCAATGGTGGATAGGGTAATGAGAAAATATTCCAACTTATTTCAAATTTCTAAAACAAAGCACTTGAAAATAGATTTGCTCAAACATGACAAAATGTCAGATATGTCATTCTAGACCTGGGAAAACCAGGTTAATATTCCATATAATGACACAGCTATTCTCACAGCTGTTCATTAAGACACAGCAATTCATTTAAAAAATAAGACAACTAATTATGCCTGAAGTGATTATCATACCTTAAAAATAAAGATAAGTAGAAGTATGAACTAACAAGAGTACCTAGCTAACATTTGTTATGAGGAATGAAAACTTGACTGGGTGGAAAATGTGAACTGCTAAAATATATTGAATAAAAATCATCTTATAAGAAATTTAATTTGGAGTCCAAAATGAGGGAAATATGCCCATATCAGCTATAAATATACACTCTTTTAAACAAACAATTAACTAATAATTAACCAACACACTTTCATCTTGTTTCTTCTAAGTCTACTCTTGGAAGTTGCAAAAGGCCTCAAGTGGTGACAATCTGGAAATATCAACAAGTATTCAAAAAGTATATATATATATATAAACTATTTTCAAGCATAAAAAAATACAGAGAATAATATAACGGTCATTTTTTTGTGTCTTTTTATGGGTTTGTCTTATTTTTAAAGTTCAAACTATCATAGAAGAATTTGAGAAATTCTGCAAGGGAGTAATATAACCAAATATATAACAGGCATATATTTTCAAACAAATTAACAAATCTATTTGACTTGATGAACTTTGATGAACCTGTTGATAGAAACTTACCTCCTAATTTCCTTTTCTGAGAGGAAGTACAATTAATAAAATGTATAAATTCTGCCCAGAAATTATGTCATTTATTGCAGGTATGATTCTCTCAAGACTTTCTTCATGGAGCAGAGTAAGTATAGGGAAACGTGCAAAAATATTGAACTGAGGTGCTCACTAAGGGCCAGTGTTGAGAAGTTTCTAATTGAATGCTTCCCACTATCTCTTTCTATCCCTCTCATACCATTTCTCTATGGTTTGTTACTTTTCAACATTCCCTCAACATTCCTTAGTTCTTCATATTAAGCAAGACAATCTGTTCACTATCACATGACAATCCTTTTACCAATCCTGAGATGTTGTAAAGGCTACTCTTTGACACAAATATTGACTGCCAAAAATTACTTAATTTGATTTGTGCTAAAGCTATCCTGATTTTACAGTAAGAACATGACTTGTCACTGACAAAACTAAATCTCAAAACTGTAGACTAATGTATACTATCCAATTACTAATATCCTAGCTTTGCATACATTTGTAAAAATCTCCAGTGTGTGACTCTAGCCTAATATTTAAACGATTCGATAACATAGTATTACACAAAATACTAGGCAAAAGTTTGAATATTCAGCTTAATAACTCTTGAAACAATAATCAGTGTTTCCTCAGATTTTATTCAATACTATTAAATCAAGTTACATTTTTCATGCTTCTCCATTTCTACATTGGTGTACCTACAACTTTCTAATCACAAATAATTTTGCATTGACAGGTATTCCTGCTCTGCATGTAGGTTAAAAGCTTAGAAGGGAAAGAACTAACATCTGTTGAGAGTCTAAGTGCAAACATTCTGCTACATGTTTTATAGACACTATCATTTAATTTTCACAACAATCCTTAAATGGTTATAATTTTATAGATTAGAAGACCAAGGCTTGGGGGATTTAAGGCCAAGGTCACAGAGTTAAGATTAAAACTTCCTGTTTGGCTTCCAAGCCTATGCTTCTCCCACTGTCCAGACAAGGGATTATTATAACTCATCTAATCCAAGAATATCCAGATGAAATGCACAGTCTACAAATGAAAGTGAACTCCTCTTCATTCGGAGAGTTGAATAAAGTATTCTAAGCAATGATGACTGGTGGTTAAAGCCAAGGCCTTGGAAAATGATCACTATAAAACTTCCCTATTAAAAAATCATTTAAAATGGCCCCTCTTCTTCCTAACCCTCATTTTACCGCCAAAACCCAACGCTGAAGAGGGTCAGAACTGACTTTAGGGAATGCACTTGACTCGTAAACCCAGGTTATTACACAAGCATTGCCCGACCTCCCTCCTAATATCTGCCACAAACTGTAGCACAAGTCCAAAAATGGGGAGTGTTAAGAGATCTACAACAAACTCAATAAACTTCTTCAGCAATTAAAAAAACCCTCTTTAAAGATAGATCAATCTTCTAATGGGCACAATACTGCAGTAAATCACATTATACTCAGGTATAATCCCCAAATCCAGTTCATTCCATTATCAAACGGGGAATCAGATTTAGTGATAACTAGCTCAGAGGCCAGAGAACGAGTCTTGTGGGAAGACGGTCTCCTCTCCTACTGAGAAGTTAGCTGAAAGTGCCCCTTCCATGTTTCAATTGATAACAGATTTTGCTGCAATCTCCTAAATCTTGAAACAGATCTGCTTTTTGTTCCCATCCGACTAGGCGTCCTTACCGCCCATACTGTTTCAGTTTCGTGCAGAAATTTGTTTTTTTCAACCATACAACCACCGTGTTCCAACAGGACACAAGAGCGAGCTATCGCTGACTGAGCATGAACGTACAGGTGATGTTTCCGTCTCACCGGGACCCTTTTGCAAACACCGGGGGCTCTGGGATTCCGCCCAAGGTCACCCGTTCAGGTAAGGGGCGGAGCGGGTTGAAATGCACATGTGTCAACGAAAACTTGGTGCAGGGGGAGCCTGCTGGGGAATTTCACAAATAAGGTCAAGACTCAGAGGAGCTGGACCCGCGGGGCGCGGAACGACCCTCGGCAGTGTGACCGTCCCTCCGAGCCCTTCCGGGCGACGAGGCGGTGAGCGGGGAGTGTGTCCGCAGGCCCCGACCGCTTGGGGGCCACGGAAATGCAGTACGATCAAGCCCAGAGGTCCGGACCGGGTTCGAGTCGCGCGGAAGGGATGGGGTGCGACAGAGGTCGCCAAGGTTGGCGACAGATGGCGGACCGGGCGAAGTGAGAAGCAGGGGAGAGGGAAGGCAGACGCAGCCACTGCGGGCTGGGGGGTGGGGTGCTGGGGACGCCTCCAGCGACGGAGCCGTGGGGAGCCCTCGGCGGAGCCATTCCGGGCCCATTACCTGCCGGGTGGTTGTAGAGCGGCCTCAGCTTCTCAGGCAGCATGAGCTCCACTTTGTCGAGGAGCCGGTGGTAGGTGGCCCGGAGGCCCCGGACGCCGGCAGCGGACATCTCTGCGGACGAGGGCCTGCCGGTGGCCGGCCGAGCGGGCGGGAGGGTGGCCTCGTCCTCTTCCCTGGCTGACGACAAAGGGCAGCTCGTCCCTATCCCCCGCCGTCCTCTCCCCTCGGGGGCGCTTCCTGCGGCCGCCGCTCAGCCTGACCTCTCTGCGAGTCACCCAGGGCCCCGGGCTCCGAGCAGGCCGAAGAGGCGGGGGCTCCGCGACGGCCCGCCCCGGGTCGGCCTCCCGCCGTCCCTCAGCCAACAAGGAGGAGGAGGCATGTCAACAGGTGCCACGAGAATCCGCTCAGCGAGTCTTTCCGGAGACGGGCGGCAGCGCCCTTGCCCAAGCGGGGCCGCACACGGTGATTGGCCAGTCCCGCGTGGTAGGCGGAGCCCAGCGCGAACCTCCCATTTCTCCTTCCTGCCCTGGAGGCCATGTTGGAGAAGGGAAAGTGAAGCTACACCGGCTCTTTCCCTTTCATTTTGATTGAGGAGGGCCGTAGTTAAAATGGGCTGTGGGGGCCTCCAGTGCCTGAACTAAAGATGACGGCGTGCAGCTCTCTCGTTTCGTTTGGAATCGGAATCGTGAGCGACAGACCTCAGATCTCAGCCTCTTCTGTCTTTCTTCTACATTTATTCATACGGAATGAAGGATATAGCTACAATGGCCTAAACCCGCTTTTCTAGGGTGAGGGCAGCCGTGGCACCCAGCGGCCTCAGTGCCTCAGTGCCCGGGAGTGGGCGTCGTCTCGCGAGAAGGCTTGGCAGGGAGGGTGTGGAGAATGGCAGGAGTCCCGACCGCCTCCGCCTCCGCCTCCGCCTCCTGCGCCTCCGCCTCCAGTTGGCGGGGCCGAGGGAGGGGACTGTCGCCGATCTCTGGATGTTCTGGGTAGTGTGAGGAAAGGATGAGGCGAGCTCCGGCCCCGGTGCGGCCGGGCTTCGGGGGCCGAGGCGCCGCCACCGCCATCTAAATCGCCGCGCCCGCCCGCGAGGCACGGCGCGCGGATGGTGTGGGTGCGGCGCGGGGGCTGATCGCGCGTCCCCTCCCCCACGCGGTGGGCGCTCCTCCCGGCCCGGCCCAGCGGAGCCATGTCTTGGGGTGGCTCCTGCCCACACCTGTTGTGGGACGTGAGGAAAAGGGCCCTGGGGCTGGAGGACCCGTCGCGGTTGCGGAGCCGCTACTTGGGTGAGCGGGGATCCCGGGGCGGGGCGCGGAAGTCGCCGCCGGGGGCGGCGAGGGGGAGGGCCGCGGTCGGGGCTGTTGGGGGGACGGAGCCGAGGCGTCCCCGAGCCGCGGGCGCGCCGGGCGCACCCGGACGGATGGACCCCGCGCCTGGCCCTCCCCGGCCCAGCCCCCTCGCGTGCCGCCGGCCACCACCCGGGCTGGGCTGTTCTCGCACGGCGGGGAAACGGGCTGGGGTCGCTTCTGGATCGGGGCTCCGGGGAGGACTCGTCGGGCGCCCCGGGCGTTTGGAGCCCGGGTCGGCGCTCTCGTTCCAGCGCTGGCCCCGCGCAGCCGAGGACCCGAGCATCAGCTGCCATCCGTGCCCTGCGGCCCCCGGCAGGTCCCGGGGTCGCCTGCGACGCGGAGAGCGCCTCGGGGACCTCACACTGTGGACAGACGCAGCGGAGGGCGTCCCGCGGCCCCGAGCCGGAGCCCGAAAGTGGTCGCTGAGCCGTCCCCGCCCCGCGGGCGCCCCCGGGCGACCCGCTGCCCGGTCGGCTCCGACCGCCCCAAGGAGGTGTAGGGTTTCACGTTCCCGTTCCCACTCCTGCGAAACGCACTTGGCATTTTCTGTTCCTTAGTTCAGCTTACTAAAAACAGCCTTCAGCGCTGCAGGGAACAGTATATTCCATTTTCTTTTTTTTTCCTTCCCGTTTTGGATAAAGTGGTTTTGTGGGGATTCTGGGTCACACTTGACCTAACTAAAAAGTCCGCTATCTTAAAAGTGGTCTCCTTGGGCCATCTTTTCATTCCTCTTTATTCTTTCGCCTACTTGGAGATAAGAACATTCAAAACAATTTTTCTTTCCAGCTCTGTCGCTTTTGGCTGGGTAAGACTTTGTGACTGTCATTTGGTTTCGGCTTCAAGTCAGCAAAACAAGATGAAATGTCGTTACACCTACCAAACAGTTCTGGTTTGTAAATTATTTCAGAGAAGTTGGAAGCATTTTCCCCCCTTACTCTTGTTTTCTTAGCATCTCCAGTGCTATGTGAATACATTCTCCTTGTGAAATTTTAATACAAATGAAGCGAAAGTCCCGGTGATCCTTCCCATTCCAATTTCACACACACATCCTTGGAGGTAACAAAATTGTCTGTTTCCTGAATATTTGTCCAGACCCGTTTCTTTGCATTCTTACCAGCACAGTTGTGCTCATAGAAATACTATAGGTGTGTGTGTGTGTGTGTGTGTGTGTGTGTGTGAGAGAGAGAGAGAGAGAGAGAGACCTGCCAGATGGTGTCAACGTTGTAAATGTTGTTTTGCAACCTGCTTTTTCCTTTATGTTTTGGAGATCGTTCTGTGGCAGTAAAAACAGAGCTGTTCATTCTATAGAAACGTAGATAGGTTTATATATATATTAGTGTTTTTGTTTTTGATTCAGTTAGTTCAGTTGTGTCTACTGTAGAGTCGATTAAAATTTAAAAATCCTATATTTTTCCCCCTTCCTACACAGACTCCCTAATGGAGTGGAGTTTGTTTTGGGCAGAGGAAAATTGAAGAAAGTCCCCTACCTTTAGTGTAGAAAGTCTAAATGACAGGTTTTTAAATATATGTATGTGCATACTGGGAGTTCCTTATCTTAAATAGTATTTGAAGTGTGCTAATAATAAACAGTTTATAATTAGCACATTCTCAGAACAGCTTCCTTTAAAAGTGGTTTTCTAAGTATTTGAAACTAGCTTGTAATTTCTTGGACTTTGTAGACCTTTACACTATTAATTTCTCCAGCTTTTCAGCACAGCAGTGACAACCTTGGTTTAGCATTCAGGAAACAACAAAATCCACATTAGTAGTGCTTGAATTAATGATTTTTTTAAAATGACATTTTTAAGTACTTGTATAAAGCATTTTTTAAAAAAAGTTTGAGTCCAAGGGTCTTAGAAAGTAAGTAGATCCCTTTTTTGAGATGTCAACACTTAAACATTTTGATTATCTGTGGGTGAATTATATTTCTAATTTATTCCTATTGTTTTATTTCTAATAATGAATTGCCACTAAGTAACAGTGAAATTGGGATAGAATGAATTGACAGGTGTTTCTTGTGACATTTACATCTCAGATTATTCACCATGAAATGTATCTTTTCAATAGTGCTGTTCAAGCTTTGTTGTTGATTTTACTTAAATTTGGTTAATTATCTCTTTTCCTCCCATGAAAGAAAACTGCAGTTCACAAGACCTATTTTTACATGCAGGAATGAAGATGATTTGTCATGTTATTTTGGAGGAAAAGTATGTATTTACTTATTGCCTGCAAATTCACCTGAACCAATAGAGAATGGACAGTAGGCCAGGGATTGTCATCTTTATGAGCCTAATATAATTTCAACATAGGATTTATTTATTTATTTATTCATTTTAGAGAGGAGAGAGAGAGGGAGAGAGAGAGAGAGAGACAGGGGGGAGGAGCTGGAAGCATCAACTCCCCTATGTGCCTTGACCAGGCAAGCCCAGGGTTTCAAACCGGTGACCTCAGCATTTCCAGGTCGACGCTTTATCCACTGCGCCACCACAGGTCAGGTAGGATTTATTTTTTAAAACACATTGTCAAAGTTCTGAATTAGCGACACTTATAGGTTTAAGTGTTTCAGAGTTTCTTAGCATATTGTATACAGCAGTAGGCTAGTGCTTTGGAATTTAGTGGTTATTATAATAATATTATAACTTACTAGCCACATACATTTTAGTGTATATCTACAGTTTTAAAAAGATAATCTGCTTACAAAAGAAACTATCATTTCTATAAGTATCCTCTTTCCGTATTTATCTCATTTTAGACAGACTTGTCTACAACTTGAATTGACACTCTAAACTCCTCTAAAGTAAAAGATGGTAATTGACAAAAGCAATTTTAAGGGACTTTTTGAGGGAGTTGATTGCTATAATGCATAAAATGTTTTAAATTATGAGTAGGCAGTGTCTTGGTCAGTGTGGGCTACTGTAACAATTTGCCATAAACTAGGTGGCTTATAAACTTGAGAAATTTTTTTGTAGCAAATTTGCAGGCTGGAGGACTGAGATTGGGCATGGGCATTGTGAGACTCTGTGTGAGGCCTGCTTCCTGGTGGACAGCCATCTTTTCACTGTACCCTCTTGTGGCAGAAGGGGCTCGCTGCCTCTCTGGGGTCTCTTTTAGAAAAGCCCTAGTCTAGTTCCACTCACCTCCCAAAGGTCCCCCACCTCCTACCATCGCCGTGGTAGGCAGGATTTCAACAGGAATTTGGAAGGGCATTGAAACATTCAGACTATAATATATAATTAGGCAGCCCATGACAACTTCATTGTGGAGACTGGAGTCTTTTTGTAAGGGGATTAGGAGACAATGTCTGGACATTATTAAAGTCAGTATGTATTGAGGAAGACAACATCTGAATATTACTAGAGCCAGTATGTACTGAAATGGATAATTTTGCATTTAGATTACTCTTTTTGGCACATCCTGAATTACATCTACATTCAGATTGACCAAATTCATAATGTGTTGCTAAGTTATAATACATTAAATGAGGGTCAGTAAATTCTGACTTTTGACTCCTTGTTAGTTAGCTACTGGGAAAAAGTGAAAATTTGTATTTTGTTAACTTTAGGCTTGAAATCTCAGTGAAAATGGAAAAATGTCTGATTTTAGTATCGAAAAATGTCAAATATGAAAAACAAAATAGAATAAGCTAATTACTGAAGAGAAGACCACCAATGGCATATTATCAAGCACAAAAATGCAAACAGGACAGACTCGCTCTGCTGAGGATTTCTTCCCTCCCTGGTGAAGGTTGAACATGCTTAGAAGGGATAAGAGCTTCTGGTATCACAGAACTTGTATTACAGTTATGTTTTAGGTCAGTGATTTGCAAATGTTTTAACCATGATCCACAGTAAAAATATATAGATATGGCAACTTGTGATACACACAACTGAAAGAAAAGGTTCTACAAATGGGATTTAGCTTTAATAGGTGGGTGCATTCTAATTTCTCTTCTTTATCATGTTGAAAAGGGTGAGGTCGACCCAGTAGAATATCCACTAAAGAGTCTTGGCTGGCCTTGAGGTTTTCGAAACTACACTTCATGGTTTGGATGTTTTTATAATTGTAATTGGATGTTATTGACTTCGAGGTTAAGGTGGCTCGAGTTTTCAAGTATATATATAGTGGCAGATTAAAAATACCTACAGTGGGATTGCTGAGTTATATAAGTATGTTTAACTTTACAAGAAACTGCCAGCTTTTTCCAATAAGTGTACCATCCTGCCTTCCCACCAGCAGTGTCTGAGCGCTCAGTTGTTCCACATTCTCCTCAGCACTTGGCATTTTGAGTCCTAAGTTTAGCCTTTCTAGTAGGTATGCAGAGGTACATTATTATCATTTCAACTTGCATTTGATATGATCCTCATGATTAGTAGTGTTGAATATCTTGTCATGGTTTGTTTGCTATCCATACGCTTTGGTTAAATGTTCAGATATAATTATTGTGAGAATTCTTCACACAGTCTTGATACAAGTCCTTTATCAGCTATGTGTTCTGCCGATACTCTCTCCCAGTTTGTCTTGGCCTTTACTTTTCTTAACAGGATCTTTTTTGGCTCATACTTTTTGTGTCCTATTTAAGAATCTTTACCTAATCCAAGGTCACAATGATTTCTAGTATGCTTTTCTTCCCTAGGATTTTTCTATTTTTAACTCTTATATTTAGGTCTGTGAACAGTTTTGAGTTAATTGTGCAATGAGAATAAGGATCAAGTTTCATTTCTTTGCCTATGAATGTGCATTGATCCAGCACTATTTGTGAAAAGACCGCCCTTTTCTCTTTTTTGAAAATCAGTTGACCATATATGTTTAAGTCATATTGTCTACCGTGTTCCATTTATCTGGGAATCGATGAATCTTTATGACAGCAGTTCCTTTCTTCATAGCACTGATATCAGCTAGTGTGATATTTTGAACTTGGTCCTTTTTTTAAAAAAAATATTTTTGCTATTTTGGGTCCTTTGCATTTCCATGTAAAGTTTAGAATCAACTTGTCTGTTTTTGCAAAAAAGACCACTGGGTTCTTGGTTGGTATTGCATTGAACCTATATATTATTTTAGGGAAAACTGTCATTTTTACAATATTAAACCTTCCAGTCCATGAAGATGGTTTTTCTCTCTTATTTTTTTAGATGTTCTTTCATTTCCCTCAGTAATGTCTTATATTTCTGTATTTTTCAGTATACTGATCTGACACATATTGTGTTCTATTTATCCTTGTATATCTGTGCTGTGTATTTCCAGAGTTCTGTCACCCTTTGGTTTTCAGTTCTGGTTATGTAGTAAGATGCCATGACAGCTAAAGAAGTTTCCTTTAGGGAGGCGGCAGCAGTGACAGACAAATACTACGAAGTCATGACACATGTTTTGCACAATTTCCTGATGACCCATGATTTATGAGAACAAAACCAACAAAGAAGAGGGTGCCAACGGGACAGTGCAGGAGAAGGACGACCTGACAGTGAGCTAGGGAAGGCAGCAAACGTAGATGGTGGGCAATTTGGCATTAAGAAGCAGCTCAGAGGGGCAATGGGATGGAAAAAAAAAAACAAAACATTTTTCTTAAGGTGCTCTCCTCCTCAGTAGCACTAGCCTTAATCGAAATTTTAACCAGGTGAAGTTACCTCAACTTCTTTAATGAAGTCTTTTTTTTTTAATCATTTTCTCTCTCTTCAAACAATATTAACTTAGAACAGCCCTACAGGTACATAGGAAGACAACCAATTTTGAGTTTTGCATAGACTGTTTACTATACTTTCTACAGTAACCCTGTAAATTTGATAGTATGATTCTCATCAGAGGTAAAACTTTTACCAATGTGACAACTAAGGCTCTGAGAGGTTAAGTTTAGCCCAGCGTATGTGTAGTATGTTCCAAGCTAGATATTTATTTTTTTATTTTTTTACAGGGACAGAGAGAGTCAGAGAGAGGGACAGATAGGGACAGACAGACAGGAACAGAGAGAGATGAGAAGCATCAATCATCAGTTTTTTGTTGCAACACCTTAGTTGTTCATTGATTGCTTTCTCATATGTGCCTTGACCCTGGGCCTTCAGCAGACCGAGTAACCCCTTGCTCGAGCCAGTGACCTTGGGTCCAAGCTGGTGAGCTTTTTCTTTTTCTGCTCAAGCTGGCAACCTCGGGGTCTCGAACCCGAGTCTTCCGCATCCCAGTCCAACGCTCTATCCACTGTGCCACCGCCTGGTCAGGCCCAAGCTAGATATTTAAACCCCACGTCTGACCTTTCTTGTCCTAAGCATCTCATACTCTAATAAGGTAGCGAGGTATGTGAATAAATAAGTTATGGAGTTCTTTAATAAGCAGCACTGCCATTAAGATGAGCAATAGCTCAGTATTCATTGTCATTGAAAGATGCTTATCCCATATTATTGAGTGAAACACATTACAGAACAGTGAAGATTTTTATGCCGTTCATTTATTCACTGATTCAGCAAATACAGATTGAGTGCCTGCTTTGTACCAGGCACTGATCTAGGCACTTGTGTAAGCAAAAGAGGTTCCTCTTTTTATGGAGCTTATACTCTATTAATATCAAATAGAATGTTGAGGTAGAGATGGAATTGTAGAGGCAGCTTGGGTTGCTGAAAGACTTGAGTAGGAAGTCACAATGTTAGGTAATTGTGTACTTGGAGGAGTTGTCTATGACTCTGCTCCATTTCTGCACATCTTGTGAGCAGAGGTAACAGGCTTCTTTGTACCGAACTATCTTTCCAAGAATGTTTATATAGTGAACAGCCTTGGGAGATACACTCTCCCTCTGGGGGAGAGGGCTGGTTTATTTATTGTCCAGTGTAGTGAAGATAATGTGTCCCATATATCAGGCAGGTTGGCTTGATAAATGCTTTGGGTCCCCACAGTGTGGGGTAGCCTGGCAGTGACTCACTCCCACTGCTCGTACAGTGTTGCAGCAGGCTGCTCTGCATTGCCTTGGGGGACGAAGGGAGCCTTGTGCACCTGAATCCCATTCTGCTTGCTGCGCTGTTAGTAGTAGAATCCTTTGCTCTGACCAGGAGTGTACTGTCTTCCACCAGCACCCATGAAATGGCCAGCAGCAAGTAGGCCAGACTCCGCAGTTCTCTGTAATAGGCATGAGTTTTTTTGTACTTTAATTTGAGGGGTTTCAGCTTTTTTAACTTACAGATCTTATTTTCTGGTGACTTTCAGCTCCCACTTAGTAGTAGTGCATTTAACTTAGCCAGAGGGCCGAGGGTCTTGATACTCATTTGTTCTAAAAGCACGTTTTTTGGGATGTGTGGACCTACAGCCATTTTGATCACCAAAGTCATGTTCATAAATAGCATTCATGAGCTATTTAACTGTAGTGTCTCAAAGCATGTTTTATGTGCTCATTTCATAGATGAGAGTCCTTACTGGAACTCACTTTGTTGTTTTGGCTCTCACTTGCTGCCACTATTTTATGTAGACAGAAATGGCTAGAGCTGTATTTCTAAAACCAGATTTTAAAGTTTGGAAAAGTGTCTAGTACTTTTTTTTTCTTTTTTCTTTTTTTTTGCATTTTTCTGAAGCTGGAAACTGGGAGGCAGTCAGACAGACTCCCGCATGCGTCCGACCAGGATCCACCCGGCATGCCCACCAAGGGGCGATGCTCTGCCCCTCTGGGGCGTCGCTCTGTTGCATCCAGAGCCATACTAGTACCTGAGGCAGAAGCCACAGAGCCATCCTCAGTGCCCGGGCCATCTTTGCTCCAATGGAGCCTTGGCTGCAGGAGGGGAAGAGAGAGACAGAGAGGAAAGAGAGGGGGAGGGGTGGAGAAGCAGATGGGCGCTTCTCCTGTGCGCCCTGGCCAGGAATTGAACCCGGGACTCCTGCACGCAGGCCAACGCTCTACCACTGAGCCAACCGGCCAGGGCCCCCTTTTTTTTTTTCTTTATAAGAGTTTATTAGAGCCAAACTGATGACGTGCTAGGGTGCAAAATCTCAAGTGTTCTGTTTCTAGTACTTTTTTTTTTTAAACTTTATTTATTTATTCATTTTAGAGAGGAGAGAGAGAAAGAGAGAGAGAAGGGAGGAGCAGAAAGCATCAACTCCCATATGTTTCTTGACCAGGCAAGCCCAGGGTTTTGAACCAGCGACCTCAGCGTTCCAGGTCGAAGTCTAGTACTTTTTAAAAAGCATTTTAATGAATTGTTACCATATTGTTAATTTAAGTACTTTATTTCCAAACTGGTCATTTATTACTCAGTAGACATATCAAGCCTGCCATTGGCCAAACAGAAAAGATTATTTTTAATTTATTTACTGTCAACATCTTTTTATAACTGAAAATCAGATTTGAAAAGTTAAAGTACAACCTAGTTCATGAAAAGACTTGACTGAATTTCTGTAAATTGTTTTATTCCAATACCTTTGGGAACCATCAAGCATTCCCCCTACACAAAACTAAAATTATTTTTTAACCCAAATGCTCCTCCACTACCTAAGCATCTTGCCAGTTGTAAGCAAGGAGAGAGGAAACAGGCTTAAGAAGATATTGGCCTTTCCGTGGCAGGGCAAGAGAACATGGAGAAGTCTGTCGCTGTGACAGTACAGGGAGAACATGGTCAAATTTAATTTCATTCCAGATCTCATCAGCCTGATTACTTAGCTAATTATCTCTCTTTGTCATATACTCAGCTTCCTTTCATTACAGCTTCTGAATAAACATGAAGCTTTTTGGTCCATCTTTGGTAAAGATGATTCATTTCTTAAAGGGAAACATTTTTCTCTTTCAAAGAAGGCACATGTTCTATTTTTGTAGTATTTTAACTGGTCTGCTATTGATGGACATTTAGGTTGTTTTAATTTTTTTGCTGCAACATTTCATCATTGTAAAATGAGCTTTGAAATATTTTAACATTCCTGAAATTGAGATGTTTAAGTATAGGTGGCTTCTAACAAACGCTATTTGCCACTCTCTTTGCAGTGGAAAACCCTGTCTTCCACCTCCATGTCTTTCAGGCCCCTTTCTCTGCTTTGTTTTTCCACATGGCACCTTCACTAAATGCTCTCTTGTTTATTGTCTTCGTCCCTCATTAGATGACAGGGATCTTTTTTGGTTTTGCCACACACTTGTTCCAAGCGGCATTCCTAACTCCTAGAATACCACTTGGGGTGGAGTGAGTACACAATACTTTGTTGTATGAATGGATGAATGAAGGAAACACATGAGTGTTCACTGTGGTCCAGACCCTGTGCTAAGCCCTTTTTGTCCTTGACTCGCTCAATCCTTAAAATACCCACATGAGGTAGGTAGTTTCTCTGATGAGGAGACTAGGGTGAAGGTGGAGGTTAATCTGCCCAGTATTGTTCAGTTTATAAACCAGAGGAGTTGAAATTAGAGCTGGAATCTGCTTATGCTGGATCCTAGGCTCTTAACTTTAGTGTTCTACTTTCCTCGGCAATAACGGGTAGGATTTACGCAGTTCTTTTTTCTTTTTAAACAGGAAGAAGAGAGTTTATCCAAAGATTAAAACTTGAAGCAACCCTGAATGTGCATGATGGCTGTGTAAGTATTAGTTAATTTTCAACCATGAAGGACTTTAAAACTGAGTGTTCAAATGTTTGATGCAGTGTCCCAGTCTTCCCTGAACAGATTGTGACTGGCTAGAGTAAATGAGGAAGATAAAGGTTTACATTAAAACGTTGAAGCAGTTTTGCCCTGGCAGGATGGCTCGGTTGGTTAGAGCATCGTCTTGAAGCACAGAGGTTGCTGGTTGGATCCCTTGTCAGGGCACCTACAGGAACAGATTGATGTTCCTCTCTCTCTCTCTCTCTCTCTCTCTGTCCCTCTCTCCCCCTCCCTTCCTCTCTCTAATTAAAATAAAATAAATAATAAAATAAAACATTTAAGTAATTTTGAACTTAGAAAAGTATATTGATTTTTTTGTGTGTGTTTTTTCCGAAATGAGAAGAGGGGAGTGGGAGGGTGGCAGACAGACTCCCGCATGCACCTGACCAGGATCCACCCAGGGGCGATGCTCTGCCCATATGGGGTGATGCTCCCTTGCAGCCAGAGCCATTCTAGGGCCTGAGGCTGAGGCCATGTAGCCGTACTCAGTGCCTGGGCCAACTTTGCTCCAATGGAGCCTTGGCTGTGGGAGGGGAAGAGAAACAGAGGAAGGAGAGGGGGAAGGGAAGCTGATGGGCACTTCTTCTGTGTGCCCTGGCTGGGAATCGAACCTGGGACTTCACACGCAGGGTCAACACTCTACTGCTGATCCAACTGGCCAGGGCCTATTGGTTGTTGTTTTTTTTAACTACAGATGGTCCGTGTTACTCCATCTTGTCTGAAAGTGAAAGTCTAATTTTTTTTTGGTAATTTAGATATAGTTTGCATACCATAAAATTCAGCCATTTTGTAATTTGGTGAGGTTTTAAAATTTTTATTTTATATTATTTTTCAATTGAATTTATTGGGGTGACATTGGCTTATAAAATTATAGTTTTCACATGTACACTCTGTACTACAGCAGCTATGTATTGTATTCTGTGTTCACCACTCCAAGTCAAGTCTCCTTCCATCGTCATTTATCCCCCTATAATTTGGTGGTTTTTTAAATATAAACATAATGCAGTACTGCTGTCACCACTATCTAATTCCAGTATATTTTCAGCATCTGAAAAAACAAGTTCGTACCATTTATCAGTCACTGCCATGCCCTCCCCACCTAGCTGTTAGCTGTCACTGGTCTACTTTCTGTCTCTGTAGATATGCCTCTTCTGGACATCTTGTGTAAATGGGATCATCATGTGGTCTTTTAGACTGACTTCTTCACTTAGCATGATATTCTCAAGCGTCGTCCATGTCACAGCGTGTGTCAGGACTTCCTGTGACTGAATAACATCTCATTGTTCAGATGCTTTGTTATGAGCAAATGAGTAGACCCATCTAGTCTATGATATTTGATTTGGTTTCTCTTTGGGCTATTATGTATAATGCAGCTATGAACTTTTGTTTCCAACTTTGTTTCTGACATGTTTTCTCTTTTGTGGAATTGTTAGATCACAATGTAACTCTGTGTCAGTTTTTGAGGTACTGCCCAACTTTTTCAAAGAGTTACACTGTTTTGTATTCCATTCAGCAGTATAAGGGCTCCAATTTCTTGACATTCTCACCAACTCTTACTTTCTGTTTTGTTTTTTTAATTATTATAGCCATCCTGGTAGGCGTGAAGTAGTAATTCATTGTGGTTTTAGTTTTCATGAAGATTTACACCTATGTTTTCTTCTAAGAGTTGCGTAGTTTTGGCTCTTACATTTAGATGTGTGATAATTTTCAGTTAACTTTTATATATGGTGTGAAGTAGGGATCTAAACTCATTCTTTTGCTTGTGTACATCCAGTTGTCCCAGCACCATTTGTTGAAAATACTATTCTTTCTTCCCTGAATGGTCTTAGACCCCTTGACCAAAATTACTTGACGATAAATGTAAGGGTTTCTTTCTGGACATTCAGTTTCATTCCCTTGATGTGTATGTTTGTGATGATGAATGGTGATACTACCACACAGCTTTGATCCCTGTAGCTGGGTAGTAAGTTTTCCTAATGCCTTTTTAGGTGACCTGGTTTTCTGTCTCTGGGTATAAAGTGAATTAATTAAAATAAATTTAAATAATAAAATTTAAGAAAGACACATTTCATTGTGAATTTTCAGAACATTGTGTTTGCTAAAAGGTAGTCGGTATGTACTCTCAATAAGTTAAGTGGTAGGTACTGTTTACCATAGACATAACCTCATTAGTGATAAAAATTTTGAACCATCAGTTAAGTAGAAGATGGCATGCTGGTTTTTATGTTAAGTTTGCTTGAATTTTTTGCTTTCTTTTTAGGTTAATACAATCTGCTGGAATGAAACTGGAGAATACATTTTATCTGGCTCAGATGACACCAAGTTAGTAATTAGTAATCCTTATAGCAGAAAGGTAAGTGGTTTAGAAAATCTACCATTTAATGAGGGGGAAAAAAATCAAGAAACCAGAAATCAAGAAATTGTACATAATCATGGAATGGACATTTGTAACAGAATATTCTTACTTTGCTGAAGTTTGTTATATCATTTGGATGTTATTGGAGTCAGGTCCTCTAGTTTCCTTAGGACAGTGGTCAGCAAACTCATTAGTAAACAAAGCCAAATATCAACAGTACAACAATTGAAATTTCTTTTGAGAGCCAAATTTTTTAAACTTAAACTATATAGATAGGTACATCCCTTATCGAGGTAGCGCCCGCACATGGTACTGTATTTTGTGGAAGAGCCCCACTCAAGGGGCTAAAGAGCCGCATGTGGCTCGCCAGCCGTAGTTTGCTGATCAGGGCCTTAGGAAAACATTAGATTTTGTTCAGCCTTTGACACTAAAGTATTTAAGCATGCTTCTTGTTATCCAAGTGGATAAAATTGCCAAAAGTTCTATTATCTCAATAAGCCATTCTTGGGGCGGGAGGACACAATGTGGTTGTTTTTCTTTTATGCTTACAGAGTTTAATCTTCAGCCAAGCAGTTCAAGAAATTGGATTTTATCAGTTTACAAACAGTGGCTAGGTTCTAGTGACATTCTTCATGACATTTAATTCAATATCTGGTATGTCATACTGAGTCTTAATTAGGATTGTGTTCTGGTTTTTACTGACTTCATATATAGAAATATGCAACTATTTTTAACATTTTTTTTTATTTTACTTATTCATTTTTTTAGAGAGGAGAGAGAGACAGAGAAAGAGAAGGGGGGAGGAGCTGGAAGCATCAACTCCCATATGTGCCTTGACCAGGCAAGCCTAGGGTTTCGAACCGGCGACCTCAGCATTTCCAGGTCGACGCTTTATCCACTGCGCCACCACAAGTCAGGCGCAACTATTTTTATATCATTGAGAACATGGCTTGGTTCTGAGAGATGAGCAGTGGCCCCAGACAGGCTGAGCATCGCCCTCTAGTGGGTCTGCTGGGTGGATCCCAGTCCAGGCACATATGGGAGTCTGTCTCTCTGCCTCCCTACCTCTCACTTAATAATAATAAAAAAAGATTGCTAATATTAAATGAGACTGCCCATCTACCATATCAGCACCTAGGGCCAAATTGTTCCAACCATTTGAGCCATGGCTGCAAGATAGGAGGAGAGAGAAGGAGAGAGAGAAGGAGAACAGAAGGGAAGGGAGGGAGGGAGGGAGAGAGGGAGGAAAGAAGGAAGGGGAGGGGAGGGAGGGGAGGGGAGGGGAAGGGAGGGGAAGGGAGGGGGAGAAGTAAATGGTTTTTCTCCTGTGTTCTTTGACCAGGAATGGAACCTGGAACATCCAGCCCGGTGGACGCTCTACCACTGAGCCAACTGGCCAGGACCAGTATTAGCAATCTTATAGAATAAATAGCTTCGTGTACTTTTTATTTTTTTACAAACAATTAAGATATTTAAATAATGTTTGTGGTCCTTACGCCTAAAAAGAGGTTCATATTGACAGTGTCCTTGATTAAAGATAGGTCACAATTTTATTTCAGAGACAGCTTTACTTCATTTTCCTGACTTAGCAGAGGGAAACTTGCTGTTTCTAAATTCTACTTCTCTTAGGTGTGTAATTACTAGGATAACCTTTTTCTTACAGTGGAGAAATTTCCTGAAATAATGTCTGTGTGGAAATGCTTTTTGATCATCACTATCAGAACTTTAGTGCTGATATATATACATTATTAATATACAAAGCACTTGTAAAGCCAGCAGCCATGGCCAGGGCCACCATCAGAGCAGCCCAGCCCATGCAGGTTCGCATTGGATTCGGACAGTCGGCAAAGAAACAATGGAGCCAAAAACTGATGGGCCATAGTCTTTAATTCTAGCTTGCACCGGGCGGGCAAGTAAAAATACACAGTGGGCTCCAAAACCCACTCACATTCAGAGCTCACAAAGCCACTGACTTATCCGAGTTTCCTAGAATCAAAGGTTTCTAGCTCACCAGACTTGTTCACCTCTGTTCCCCATCTCCTTCCTTCTCCAGCGTCAAACTGCACAAACTGGCCTCTCACTCAACACTCTGCCATCTTGGCTGCCTCTCCTGGCCACATGGCCTCTTTCTGCTCTCTGCTCTCCTTTCTGCTCTCTCCTCTAATGATAATCTCAGGAACCAAGAGCCCAAGCTCCCGCTCCGTCCCTATTTTATAGTGTAGATTCATAACCTTTAATCCAATATACAAAATAGAGAAGTCTCTACTACAAAGTCACTTCTCTGAGGCATGATTGGATTGTACCGCCCCACATCAAAAAGGGTAGGAAAGGCTTAATCCCAAAACCAAGCCCCAGGCTACAAGGATTCTGCCTGCCTTAGGCCCACCCCAACACACATTAATATCACCTGGGCGACAGCCTCCTCGTGGGCAGCGCTGTCTTTAACAAAGTGAGCATAATATATTTTACCTGCCCAACACCACTCATCTAGGTACTAAGGGAATTTTTTTTAAAAAGATGCAAAGCTTTATTATTTTTTTTAAATTGTGATAAAATACACGTAACATAAAATTAATCATCTGAACCATTTTTAGGAGTTCAGTTCAATGACATTATATACATTCACCTTACTGTGATAGCATCACAACCACCGAGCTGCAGATCTCTTTCATCTTGCAGAACAAAAACTCTGCCCATAAAACAACTCCCATTTTTTCTTTCCTAAAGCCCCTGGCAGCTGCCACTCTACTTTCTCTTTCTCTGAAGTTGACTATTCCATCTAGTTCTAGTACAACAGCTGATGATGTTGGCCATAGTTCAATGTTAAAGAACTTCATTATGTGTTTATACATTATCCTGTTGTGACTGGCTGATTTCACTCAGCATAAAGTAAAGGTTCATTCATGTTGCAGCATGTGTCAGGATTTCTGTCCTTTCTAAAGTTGAATAATATTCTGGTGTGTGTGTAGCCCACATTTTGTTTATTCATTCATCTTGTCAGTGGACACTTGGGTTGCTTCTACTTTTTGTTTGTTGTGAATACTGTTGCCATGAACATAGGTATACAAATATCTCTTCAAATCCCTACTTGTAGTTCTTTTGTGAAAATGCCCAATGGCATAATTTTTTTTCTTTTGTTTTCCAAGTGAGAGGAGAGGGATAGAAGGACAGTTTTCCACATGCGCTCCAACTGGGATCCACTCAGTAACCCCTGTCTGGGGCCATGCTCACAACTGAGCTATTTTTAGCACCTGAGACAGAAGCTCCACAGAGCTATGCTCAGCATCCAGGGCCAATGCACTCAAGCCAATTGAGCCATGGCTGCAGGAGGAGAAGAGAAACAGAGAGAGAGAGACAGACAGAGAGAAGGAGGAGAGGGAGGGGTGGAGAAGCAGATTGTCGCTTCCCCTATGTGCTCTGACCAAGAATCAAACCTGGGATAGCCACATACCAGGCTGATGCTCTACCACTGAACCAACCAGCCAGGGTAATGGTATAATTTTTAAAAGATCACGTTTCTCCTTTAGCTGCTTATTTAAAAAAAAAAAAAAAGACATTTGTTTTATGCATGGTTCCCAATAGATTTGTGTATTTGAAAAGTGATTACTCATTATTCAGCCACATTTCCAGTGTGAGAAATATTTAATCAGACATTTTAAGTATAACAAGAGTATCTTTTTCACCTAGTGATTTTAATAGTTCCAAATTTGGTGTTATTGTAAAACACTGATGATTCATGACATAGGCAAATAGTTTTTTGATCCTGAATTAAATCTGTTCTTACAGTTTCACTCTATTTTTAGATCCTCTGAGTTCATGAGAGGATTAATTTATTGCAGGTGAAAGTTTCAAAACACTACATGCATATTTAAGAGCTTAGAGGTGTTTCTTAATGATTTGTCTTAATCATATATATCATAAATCTCAAGCATATAAAAAAATTGTCATCTTCCAGAAATTAAGGGCTAGTTTATTTAGACCAATCCTCCCACTGAAGACAACTGAAAAATGCTTAAGTACTTTAAAAATAGTCCTAAAAGTAACAACTGCCTTGATAGTGAGGTGTTTTCAGTTCAAAATGACATTCAATCTTCTTCACATCTTGGAGCAAAAAAAAATAGGAGTGATTGTGATTTCTTTTTTCCTAATTATAATAAATTTATCAAATGATAAATTTTCATTGAGATGAGAATGTTAATGAGAATTTATTCCTGGCTTTGATTATGTTAAATGTGAGTGTTTCTTTCTAGGAAATGATAAATTACCAAGAACTACTTTCTCTGTGTGTTTCAGGTTTTGACAACAATTCGTTCAGGGCACCGAGCAAATATATTTAGTGCAAAGTTCTTACCCTGCACGAACGATAAGCAGATTGTCTCCTGCTCTGGAGATGGTGTAATATTTTATACCAATGTTGAGCAAGATGCAGAAACCAACCGACAATGCCAATTTACGTGCCATTATGGAACTACCTATGAGGTACAGTCTTGTTATGATTGTATGTATATAATTCATGTGTATGTTTTTGTGTGAGTGTATGTATGTGCACGTGTAGATATACATATGTGTAGATTTGTGCATGTGTATTTACACATGCATTTGTAGGCAATGAAATTATTGACAGAATGTCTACATTTCAGTAAAGTATTTGAGAAAATGGGTCTTGATAAGCTTGAGAATAAAGTTAAGAAATAAGATATGAGTTAGTAGTACTAGGGTGTGTAATTGCGTGAGCAACCATGCTCTAAGTCTAAGCAAACCGGTGTAGCCTTTAAAAGATGTTTCTCTATTGTGCTGCTGGGCTTGAACCTCTTAAACACTTCGTCACTGTCTTCGTCACTGTCTTGCGTAAAGTCATTGCCATTCTGTTGGTCTGTGTATCTGTTTTTATGCCAGTACCATAATATTCTAAGGATGGTAGTTTTGTAATATGCTTTGAAATCAGCAAGTGTGAGGCCTTCAGTACCGTTTTTCTCTGTCCAGATTTTGTTGGTTATTTTGAGATTCCATATGAATTAAAAAAATTTTTTTCTGATTCTATTAAAAAAATGCCACTGGGATTTTGATAGAAATTGCATTAAATCTAGATCACCTTGGTTAATATGGACATATAAACAATATTAAGTCTCCCAAATCATGAACATAGATGTCTTTTCATTTGTGTTTAATTTCTTTCAGCAGTGTTGTGGAGTTTTCTATGTACAAATCTTTTACTTCCTTGAATAAGTTTATTATTCTTTTTGCTACTATTGTAATGAGGTTGTTTTCTTTTTTTTTTTTTTTTTTTTTTTTTTTGTATTTTTCTGAAGTTGGAAACAAGGAGGCAGTCAGACAGACTCCTGCATGCGCCAGACTGGGATCCACCCAGCATGCCCACCAGGGGGTGATGCTCTGCCCATCTGGGGCGTCGCTCTATTGCAACCAGAGCCATTCTAGCACCTGAGGCAGAGGCCACAGAGCCATCCTCAGCGCCTGGGCCAACTTTGCTCCAATGGAGCCCTGGCTGCAGGAGGGGAAGAGAGAGACAGAGAGGAAGGAGAAGGGGAGGGGTAGAGAAGCAGATGGGCGCTTCTCCTGTGTGCCCTGGCCGGGAATCGAACCCGGGACTCCTGCACGCCAGGCCGACGCTCTACCACTGAGCCAACCAGCCAGGACCTGAGGTTGTTTTCTTAATTTCCTTTTCATATTGTTTATTATTAATGCGAAGAAGAAACACAACTAACTTTTGTGTTGATTTGTTAACCTGCAACTTTGGTGTAGTCATTTGTTAGTCCTAATGCTTTTGTGTGTGTGGAATCTTTAGAGTATTTTATTTATAAGACCATGTCATCTTCAGTCACAGATAATTCTGCTTCCTTTTTTCCAACTTCAATGACTCTTACTTCTTTTTTCTTGTCTGATTGCTCTCGCTAGAACTTCCACTACTGTATTGAATAGAAGCGAATGGGGGCGTTCTTGCCTTGTTCCTGACCTCAGAGAGAAAGCTTTCAGTGTTTGCCATTGAGTATGAGGTTAGCTGTCAGCCCCTCATATATGGCCTTTATTATGTTGAGATTGTTTCCTCCCACTCTTAGTTTGTTGAGTGCTTTAAGCATGAAATTTCAGCATTTTTGAGAAGTCAGTTTTAATGCTTTAATCAATTCAGCATCTTACAGTTTTCTTAAACATTACTATTATAGAAGAAAATTATAATGTATAATATCATACAAGTATAAATTTATATTCCAACAACATAAAATCAAGTTTCAAATAGTTTAAAAAGTTTCCTAGGGGAGAATTTTTCTTATAAAGTTGTTTACAAGTTAAAATTTAAAGAACTTTCCATCTGTAGAAACATTAATTTCAATTTAATGAGTCATATTAATTCAACCATTACTTCTTGTACATTTCTACATGTATTGTACTATTTTGAATTATGGTGTGGGTAATTCATGAATAATTAAAGCAAGTTGTTCTTAGTTGCTTTTGCCTGAATCATTTTATGAAGCAGTAGCCGTGCTTCTCAGGGCCATCTGAATTCTCGGTAACAGAACCTGGCTTGGCTTTCCTCTGCAGATTATGACCGTGCCCAATGACCCCCACACTTTCCTCTCTTGTGGTGAAGATGGAACTGTGAGGTGGTTTGATACGCGCATCAAAACTAGCTGCACAAAAGAAGATTGCAAAGATGTAAGAATCAAATTTTTATATGGATGCAAAATATTTAAGATTATCATTAAAACCGAACAGTAAATTATCTCTGGATTATGGGATTATGGGGTCATTTTTACAATTTTTGTTTTGCTTAAAATCTTCAATAGCATATATAAATATTTTATAAATTTTTTAAAATTAAAATGTTAATAGTAAGTTAGAGAACTTGTATTTTAATTGTATATTTTGAATATAGATATGAAAATATATAATTTTTCAGTATATGCTCTAGCATAAGAAAAACTTGAAGCATTTATCAATATATCCCATTTACTTATGGAGAAAATTTTCCCTTACCAAATACCTGTGATGAAAGCATGTAGTAATTTTGCTTTACCCTGACTTTTAAATGAACAATTATGTTATTTTTTTTTTAAATAGTAAGGTAGCATTCTATCAATGTGTCCACTCAGATTGAGCTCACTTCTCTAAAGACACAGCTTCACTCTCAATTTTGTGTCTTTAATACTGTTTTAAACTTGAAAAAGACCTGGGAAGTCATATAATTGCCCCAGGCAGGTAACTGCAAATGTTAGAGATGGGCTTTTTTGTCAGATCATTTTGAAGTGCTAAATGAAATAAAATACTGCTAAATATAGTTTAATTGGAAGTCCCCCCCCCCCCAAAAAAAAAGAATTACTAATAATGAGGTTAAGTGCTTGCTAATTAAAGCAGTTATTGTTGTTAACATTCTTGGGGTGGATTATTTTCTATGCTGAAAAGATTTTTAAGTTTTTTCTGTTAAATATGTACACACATACACACAACTAGGAAACAATTGAATGAAATAAAAGGCAGAATAAGTTTAAAATATTGGATTGTTTATTAGGGGTAATTGGTATACCTTACCTGTTAGTGTTAGGTACTGAAATTTGTTATGCCGTATTCAAGCTATATTTTAGTGTATAATATGGCAGTATTTAATTGTGCTTTTATAACCTAAAACCTGGTAAAAATAAAGATGCAAGCAAAGCTAATAAGTGAAAATATTGTTAAAATTTTCCTTATAATACTTTTCATTTCTTTATATACAAAAATGAATAGAGGCAAAGTATGAAGAAAAACTGGCAGCTAAAGCAATCCTCAGCTACTGAAACAGAATTTCAAAAGGCATTTGGGGAACAAGTCTATGTAACAGGAATGATGTTCTGAGGTCAATAATGAAATAAGTAAAACCTAACATGAATGTATTTTAAAAACATGGCTGTGCTGAGAGTGTGAGGTGCTTGAGTCAGAGACAAAATAGTGCAAAATTAACAGAATGCCTAAAGGATATATATTTGGGGTCATAGCTCTTACCTTTTCTCATGCTTATATGGTGATAAGTAGTGACATTATAGTAAAATCTGTCTCTTACAGGATTCGTGTATATGTATATATGTATGTGTCCTTTGTTTTTGAACTGGAAAGGAGATTTTACAAGTTAGGAAAAGTATAAATGTTTACAATCAGCTAATATTTTGTTATATGTTAATAGCAACAGTTATAACTACAATATTATGACGACCATATAACATGGCCATTAGCACTTGTAGATGAAGGGGGATTGTGTCCCTGTCTGGACTGTCCAGTGGACCAAAAGCAGCCCGCATTTCCAGTGTGATTAATGACTTACACATTATGTAAGTGCTTTACATTTCTACAGATGTCCATTATTCATCAGTGTGAGGACCTTTATAAGGCATTTCTGAGAATAATTCAGCATATATCAATATTGGAAATGCAGATAGTTTTGAAGAAGAGCTTAAACTGTGATAATGAGTTTCTTGAATTATCCTCGTACTATCCTCGTACTCTTTTTTTTTTTTTTTTGTATTTTTCTGAAGCTGGAAACGGGGAGAGACAGTCAGACAGACTCCCGCATGCGCCCGACCTGACCGGGATCTACCCCGGCACACCCACCAGGGGCGACGCTCTGCCCACCAGGGGGCGACCGCAACTCCAGCGCCTGGGGCAGAGGCCAAGGAGCCATCCCCAGCGCCCGGGCCACCTTTGCTCCAATGGAGCCTTGGCTGCGGGAGGGGAAGAGAGAGACAGAGAGGAAGGAGGGGGTGGCGGTTGAGAAGCAAATGGGTGCTTCTCCTATGTGCCCTGGCCGGGAATCGAACCCAGGTCCCCCGCACACCAGGCCGACGCTCTACTGCTGAGCCAACCGGCCAGGGCTATCCTCGTACTCTTGAGGCTGCTGTTGCTTTAGCTGCTGTTTGAGTCTTAAATCTGGGAACAATTTTTATTTTTTCCTCTTCCGAATGTATTTTGCATTACTGAAATATTGGTTGCTTTGCAATCTCTACTTTAATTAAATTTAGTATTTCCATATATATTTTCTTTTTTTTTGGTCCATAAGGAAAACATACAGTTTGTGTTAGAAGTCAGTGTGGAGTCGTACAGCAAACTGTGTAGAGCAGACTTCCTCCTGGAGGGATAAGCTGCTGCGGAGGGGCACTGGCGGCAGGTGTTTATTGTCCTCCCACATGAGTGACAGGAAGAAATCTGAAAATAAAGGAGAGCCATGTGTTTCCCCTTCATGTCACACTGATGAATTAGGATTCTGAGAAAGGTTATTTTCTTCTTAATTGAAGAGAAAGTTTTTCAATATAGTATCATCTCTACCATAAAGCTCTATGTAACTGCTGTTCTTTTATCTTTTAGGATATTTTAATTAACTGCCGACGTGCCGCCACTTCTGTAGCGATTTGTCCACCAATACCGTATTACCTCGCTGTGGGCTGTTCTGATAGCTCAGTCCGAATATATGATCGGAGAATGCTGGGCACAAGAGCTACAGGTACAAACAGATATATTAAAGAAAATAGAAGATTCTGTCCAGAGAATAAATATGACATTTGCAATTTTAAAGTTTCATTAGTTTGTCATAAAACTCAGTAAGTAGAATGTATTTAAATAATATGTAGTATAAAAAACATTTCACCAAGTTTTTATGATCCTTTCATGGTTATACTTTTACAGTTTATCAGTTTAAAAAGTTACAACACTTGGCCCTGGTTGGTGGTGCAGTGGGTAGAGCATTGTACCGGAGTGCTGAGGTTGCTGGTTCAATCCCAAGGTTCTCAGCTTTAGCCCGGGGTTGCAGGCTCCATCCCTTGTCACCAGCTCCATCCCGAGGTTGCTGGTTCGAGCCCTGGTCAGGACACTTATGAGAAGCAGTTAGTGGCACAACTAAGTGAAACAATGAGTAGATGCTTCCCTGTTGTCTCTTTCTTCCTTTCTTCCTCCAAAAAATAAGTAAATAAAAAGTGGAAAGTTGTAACACTTGATGTACAGTCACCCCTCAGTATCTGCAGGGGATGGTTCCAGAACCCTTGGTACCAGACTCCCCAGATGCTCAGGTCCCTGAGGAAACGGTTAGAACATGCACACATTCAGATACATTCAGCCCTCCGGGAATGGAAAGTGCTGTTTTCCTTCTGTGATTGAATCCACCGAACTGAAACCCAGGATATCAAGGGCCAACTGTATTCGTTTCCTGGGGCTCTATGCTGGGTAGTTTAAAATAACACGCATTTTGTCTCGCAGTCCTGAGGCTGAAGCGAAGGTTTCACAGGGTTGCTCCACACAGGAGGCCCTCAGGAAGGATATTTGCACACTTCTCTTCCTGCGTGGTGCCCACTGGCAGTCCTCTGCGTCCCTGGCTCTTAAACACATCACTTCAGTCTCTGCCTCCATATTCATCTGCGTTCTCCCCTCCATGTCTCTGTCTATATTTCCCTCTTGTGGGAACACTAGTCGTACTCGGTTTAGGCCTCCCCAGTCCAGTGTGACCTCATTGTACTAATTACATCTGTAAAGACCTGATTTCCAAATGAGGTCACATTCTGAGGCTCTTGAGTTGACAAGAATTTGTGGTGGGGGACATTTCACCCCCAACACTTGGCTTTCCTAATTTCTCTTTGCCAGTTTTTAATTAAGAGGCTGGTAGTGAGCCTGGTGGAGAGAAAAGTTAGGAGAGAACAGTGGCTGGGTGTGTTCATGTATAGCAGTGTTGATGCCTGCGTAGCCAAGGTCAAGTGCTGTTCATGGTGCTGCAGCACTGAGTTCGAATCTGCCTAACTCTGTGCCTCAAACTCTCCTCATCCACAGGGATCTAACGACTTCCGGAATTCCCCATGCAAAGCCAACCTCCATTAGCATTTTCTCAGAAAAGGAAGCCAAGAATACTTACACACTCACACACCATGGACATCAACTATTTATATGTACTTACTTCTATATATTCACGTAAATTATGTTGGTAAAAATAAAGTGGACTTGGCTAGAAATGAACACAGTGTGGATCTCATTGTCTATTTATGTCCATTAAAAGTGGTTATTGAAACGGGAAGACCAGAGGGGTTACTGTTTTCTGAGTGGTGACTGGGGAGTCTTGTCTATTTGGATACGTGCATTTGGGGAAACAGTATTTATACAATATGAAATTATAGGCTTGATTATTGTTTCTTAACAAATGAGATGCAATTGACATTTTGGGCAAGACCTTGTTGTGCAGGATTGTACAATTTAGTGTATATTTTAGATTCTTAGAATTTAGCATTCCTGGATCCCCCAGGACACAAAGTGCCCATTGTACCCTGCTCTGTCATACAGCCTTGTAATTAAGACTGGAATAGTATCCCTCTCTGTAATCTTGACACAAAAATGTCACAACAGTCAGAAATATTTTAAAAATACAAAGGAAAAGGTAGATCACTTTAAAAGGATCCTGCACTGTTTTATCTAGTATGCTAATAAAAATCAACTTTCCTACTTTTTTTATTTCCCTGTATTTTTCTGAAGCTGGAAACGGGGAGAGACAGTCAGACAGACTCCCACATGCGCCCTACCGGACCGGGATCCACCCAGCACACCCACCAGGGGGTGACGCTCTGCCCACCGGGGGGCGATGCTCTGCCCTTCCGGGGCGTCGCTCTGTTGCGACCAGAGCCACTCTAGCGCCTGGGGCAGAGGCCAAGGAGCCATCCCCAGCGCCCGGGCCATCTTTGCTCCAATGGAGCCTTGGCTGCGGGAGGGGAAGAAAGAGACAGAGAGGAAGGAGAGGGGGAGGGGTGGAGAAACAGATGGGCGCTTCTCCTGTGTGCCCTGGCTGGGAATTGAACCCGGGACTTCTGCATGCCAGACCGACGCTCTACCACTGAGCCAACCGGCCAGGGCCCCTACTTTTTAATAAAAGTTATATTAACTTGGGAGACTGTTTGGAAGATGATTTAGTGTGACAGTAAACATAAATTATTTAATTAAATAACTCATTTCCAATCAAATATTTATATAATTTGGAATTCCAGACAATCATGAATTTTTTAAAGTTATTTTTCCTTTGTACTCTATTCATTTTTATTTTGATATAAAATCTGGTTATTGAAAAAAGAGCATCTTCCAGAAATAGAATATGATAGCTGGGATTTATATTGCTACATTAAATCACATATCTTCTAGTTCAGATTAAGAGTTTTTTTATTTTTTCAAAAACATGAATTTTAAACATCTCCTTCCTGTTCTCTTGTTCTAGGGAACTATGCTGGCCGGGGGACTGCTGGAATGGTGGCCCGTTTTCTCCCTTCTCACCTTAACAATAAGTCCTGCAGGGTGACGTCTCTGTGTTACAGTGAAGATGGTCAGGAGATTCTTGTTAGTTACTCTTCAGATTATATATATCTTTTTGACCCCAAAGATGACACTGCACGAGAACTTAGAACTCCATCTGCAGAAGAGAGACGAGAAGAGGTAAGTTGACTCAAAGCCATCTTCTTTATTTAATTCAAAACACACTCATTCAGTGACTTGTAGGGCCTGAAGGGCTTCAAAAAATAAAATTAATTTTCCAGACATTTACTTCCAGTCTAGGAAACAGGACATGAAACATACATGAAAGCACAGGGACTAATAATTATGAAAAGGCTCTAGAAAAAGTATTGTGAAATATTTTTGAAGAAAAAATAGTTAATAGCAAAATGTTTTTGCTAACTTTGGGCACGCACAGTAGCAGCAAGACAGAGCAGGAGGTCTAACAATTGCAGAAAAGCTAATTAAATAATAAATTTGATGCACAGATTCCCAGGAGACTAAATGTTTATGTTCATGTACCAGTAGGAGTTTTACCTGTTACCATTTACTGTTCATATGTGGACAGCAGTTCCTTTTGCTCCCAAACCTGCCTCTATTTCAATTATGAATATATGACATTATCCCTAGGTATGTGTCACAAAATACAGAGGGTGAGTGAGAGAGGAGGAACTTAAAGAATATAATATATATATCAAGTATATACGTATAAAGAAAAAATACAAAAAGAAAATGAGAAGTAAAAACAACTAAGACAAAAGAATATACTAAATAAAAAGGGAAAATTAATTATGAGAGCATATGAGGAAAGAAAAAGAGGACTACACAAATTAAGAAAATAAAAATAAAATGAAAAACACAAAAGCCATGTATGCCATCTATTAAACTTTTTTTTCATACTTGAAACCTGCAGTACTACTCACCACTCAGGCTGCCACCGCTGCCGGGTACAGGTGTCAGCAGCTTTCTCCTCTGTTATGATGGGACTTCTAGCCAGCCCCCTACCTGCCCCCACACAGGCTTGTTGTCAAATCATGCCACCCATCTGATCTGATTAGTTCTGCCCGGGGCTCCCATTTCTCTCAGGGCCAAACCGAGGTCCTTAGAGTGGCTTCAGGACCTTACAACGTATGGCTGTCTTTCTCCTCCTCTCTCTCCTTGTCTTCTCTGCTCTGGCCAACCTGCTTGCTCTAGCGGGCTGCGCAGGCCTCCCCAGGACTCCCCTTGGAGGCTCTAGGTTTCCTCTGCAAGGCTTCTTCAGCGTCTTTCATGTTCTGATCTGGTGCCTCACTTGCATACTCAGTACAGAAAGTACAGAGATGGAAAGATCTATTAGACTGAAGTACTTTAAGAGGTGAGCAAATGAGTTCTCTACTCACCTTTTAGTTACGACAGCCTCCAGTGAAACGTTTGAGACTTCGTGGTGACTGGTCGGATACTGGACCCCGAGCAAGGCCAGAGAGTGAACGAGAGCGAGATGGTAACTATACTTTGGTCAGCTTTTATTTTTGTATGGTGTTTAAAAATCAGTATTTTAACTTATTTCCATTGTTTTCATTTACAAGTGACACTGCAGCAGTCATCCTATGTGTCAGCCTAGTTGCACAAGTATACCTGTACACTTCAGAAGAGTGGAATGGGGGGTCAGTGGGTCAGTGTTTTAACTTTGATAGTTATCACATTACACCTCACCCCCCAGAATCCCTTTACATTCCTACTGAAAGTGTAAGAATGCTTGTTGCCCTATAAAACAGTGGGCATTATCAAACTTCTTCATTTTTGCCTTTTTTTTTTTTACATAAAGGGAATAAAAGCCTCAGTTTCCAACCAGAGAGTTTTATAATAGCACATAAATTATTTTACCCTTCTATCAGGTGCCTTTGACAAGCATAAGAATCCACCTTGGGAGCTTTAAGACGGCACTTTAAAAATAGAATTGATCTATGTATGTTTTAATAAATGGGTCTGTAGCAAAAGTGTTATTCTAATGACTTCTGAGGTTTTTTTAAGGTCAGAAGCCTATTTCCCAATATATTATTCTTGGCATTATTTCATCTATGTCTTTAAATATAAAGCTACATTATGTAATGGCAGTAAAGTGTAAAATAAATTGTTTTCACAGAAAATTCAAGAACAAATGATTTGCATTTTTAATGATATAATTGTAGAATAGAAATGAATTGTCACAGTTTTGATGCCATACTTAATTTGAAAATGCTCTTAAGAAAAATATCATGTATTTGGTGGAGGAAAAGTGGGGAGGAAAGAGACAAATAAAACACTTTCTGGTTTCAGTTAATTTTAAATATGTGGAATTTGTTTATAGTAAATGGTGAAAACAAATTCAATTTAAGGAAATTTAAGTGAGAGGGCAAGCCTTTCTTTTAATGTGTTTAGTGTTCAGTAGGTGAGCCCTTCCTAGCCGTGCACTCTTGGAACCAAAGGTGTGGGTTGGGGCAGGCCTAGGAGGTCCCTGAGAACAGGCAAAGATGGAGGGGCTGTGAGTCCTGTTCTTGAGGCACTCAGAATGCAGGTGGAGAGGCAGTCGGTGAAACTTTTACTATGAACTGTGGTGATAAGTCTAGTGGGTCTGTATACGTTCATAGACTTTATTTGGGTAATTTGACTTTTTAAAATTGTTCTCATTTTTAAAGCCTTCAAATACGGGTTTTTGCATTAGTGAAAGCTGCTGACTTAGTACTAGTCCACTGATAAGACTTGTGTTGTCATAGGAGAGCAAAGTCCCAATGTGTCATTGATGCAAAGAATGTCTGACATGTTGTCAAGGTGGTTTGAAGAAGCAAGTGAGGTCGCACAAAGCAATAGAGGACGAGGAAGACCTCGACCCACAGGTGAGAGTTCTTATCAATGACAGTCATCAGAGAGCTGGTAAAACTACTGAGATTAGTTTATTTATACCGTCTGATCGCCACCATTATGTCAGTCTGCAGTAACACAGGCGCTCACTGTTGTGTGACCCAGGATAGAATGAAGGGTGTCGGGTGACCTGTTTTTGTATCTTTGTTCACTACATTCTAGCTTTGGCAAGTTACTTATCTTTGTCAGAAATGAGGCATATCAAAGTTAATATTTTAAATCCCAGGTTTAAAGATTCCTATTGAATTTCATCTATAAATGGATTTGTTAACTCATGCATATCAGTTAACTTTTTAAAAAATTCCTTGTGGGCTGGCCTTAGCTCAGTGGCTCCTTTGAGTCAAGTTTGCTTGTTAAAAAACTTCTTGGACTGGCAATTTGCTTACGAGTTACTAAATTTGTGCTTAAATATAAACTAATATTTATATTAAGGTGGTTAAAAGAAAAAGCTTTATATTCTGTGGTAGCTCTATCTTGCAAAACATGAGCTTGGTTTGTCCGCTCCATTTTTAATAAAATCTAGATTTGAAGCAAAATCAGGGAAATTTTTAGTGTTGAGTTATAATTACTCCTTTGCAGACACTGGGAAGCCTAGCACAGCACATATTGAACACTCAAGGCTTTTAAAGTCAACGCTACATCACATTAGCTTACTGGTTAAACATGGCAGCTAATGAAATGGGAATGAGGACCTTGATCCTGCTCTGGCCTATTTGTTGTTTTCTGCTTGCTAATAAAATTTATATTAAATATATTTTACCAAGGACATGATGTTTCAGAGTGGAAATACAGTGCGATAAATCCATTATCCTATTATCCAACTATTACATCAGAATCATCACCTTTAAATTTAAGGGACTAGGCAGCAAGATGTTATTTAGCTTTGTCTAATGTTTAAATGAAGTTGCCATATTGGACATTTTGCTTAAAAGATTATTTTAACAAGAACATATTATAGATAGATGTTAGTTTACCCCTATTGATAAGCCTGTATAGTCATATGGACTAAACCACCTCTAAGTGGTTTTGATTTCTTGTATATTTCATATTTCTGTGCATGTGTGCACATGTGTGTGTATATGCAAATGCAGTTGTATTCCCTGAACATACCTCTTTTAAGTAGTTGGTTTTTGAAAGCATTTAGTATTTGAACTTGCATTAACATGTCCTTTTTGAAGGAGGAACGAGTCAGTCAGATGCTTCAACTAGTCCTACGGTCCCATCAGGCAGTGGTTTGGAAACAGGAGACACTGTGATGGAAGTAGACACCCCAGCTGAGCAGCTTCTACAACCTTCCACATCCTGCATGGCGCCCGCACAGGCACAGTCCGCAGCATCTCCTGCAGAGAGCCGGCCTCCTCCTCTGCTGTCCTCTCCAGACAGTGAGCACAGGCCGCCTGTCGAGGTGTCTGGGCAGCGCGCACATCATCAGTCTGGTGAGGATGTTACTCTTTAAATATGCTGTGGGTTGTCTGATGGTTTCTGATCACGAAAGCTTCTCTATAGACTGTTGGGGAAGATACTAAGTCACATCAGCTTGTTCCTGCTAGTGCAAATGATCTAAAGACCTGTGATACATGAACATGTAGCTGAAATCTGAAACTCAAGTGTGCCTAACTTGCATGAATTTTAACAAGTGGCAGGAATTTTTCATTTACATAAGATAGTTTTTTAAAAATATGGATACCAACAGATAGTTTAATACATTTAACTTAGTTTAATAAACTTCACTTAAGAATAATTTTTATAGGCCATTATACATCAGATATCTTTCTAAACTTACTTGGTTGTAAGTTTGTATTAAAGTGATGGTAAAAATATATCCCTGATTATTATTGGTTCCATTGTATTTCTATTTTTTATTATTTTTCCTCAAATCATGAAGCATTTTTAATACATTCTGCATGGTGCCTTTGATATGGTCTCTTGTCAACAACATATATGGTATAATTAACTAAAAGAATTCTTCTATAGTTACATGAAAAAGAATTGTTTTAACAACTCTGTGTTTTTGGTACTTGATATTGCTGAAAAATATTAACTCCTAAATTCTGTTAAAATAACTGTTTTTCTCAATATTATAACTTATGTTCAACTTTTTTCCCCCTAAAACTATGGACTGTACTATTTATAATAGTAATTGTCAACAGCTATGTCTGTAGTTTACTTGACATTTTAATTGTATACATGTAATTGAAATAACCAGTTAGCTGGTCTTCATTTTTCCTGGGGTTTTTCTTTTTTTTTTTTTTAATATTTTATTTATTGATTTTTTAGAGAGAGAGGAGTGAGAGAAAGAGACAGAGAGAGAGAGAAGGGGGAGGAGCAGGAAGCATCAACTCCCATATGTGCCTTGACCAGGCAAGCCCAGGGTTTCGAACCGGCGACCTCAGTGTTCCAGGTCGATGCTTTATCCCACTGCGCTACCACAGGTCAGGCCCTGGGGTTTTTCTAAGGAAGCATTTTACTTGACATATAATGAGAAATAGTAGCCCCAGAGGTACAGCTGCAGCCTGTACAGAAATCGATAAAATTCCGACAGCTCCTCTGCCAGCTGTCACTTTATTCTGACTTCTCTGGGATCTGACACCAGATCACCAAATACGGGATGTTTTAAATTAAGCCCCCTTTTTTATCAGTATGTATCTCATTTTTAGTGATAGCATTTTCAGAAATATTCTTCAAGTTTTTAACCAATTACAAGTTAGGAAAAAAATCAGCAAGGAGACTCATAGTTTATGTTCACATTCCACTGAATCTTAACTCATTACAGTTATTTCTAAAACACATTTCTGAGTGAAGTACTTAGTTTGGATTTTGTTTTCTTTTTTGTTGTAGGTATTTAACACATTTTAATACTACATTTCAAATTACTAAATCCCTTTCAATATTTAATGTAAGTATTAAATACTGTAGTCATTTGAATCATTGAAATAGAAAAAAATCTTTGCGATGATCATGTGATCATTGTTTGACTATTACTTGGCATCTTGTCTATACAATTTTCAAAGAGAGGAAGGAAATAATTTTAACTGGGAGTATCAAAAGAATTTTTGGTTGACTAAACCATGGAAAATTGGAATATTTCCCTGTTGCCAAGATAGTTTTGCTCTGAGGGAAGTGATTTGATGTTAGATGTAACATCTATAGATTGTTACGGTTTTGACAGTAGGCCTTTCATCACCCCAGAGCTCAGCATTTTAGCAATGAGGACTTGATGTTTGGCTTTGTGTCCCAATCCCTTGCGGATCTTGAAGTCCAGAACAGTTTGTGGTGCTGGGACTTGTCCGTGGAGGGGTGTGGGTGTCACCGCAGAGCCGTGGTCTCTCTTGCTGCCTTGCATAGAGCTATAGAAAATGAAAAGGTGCTTCTTGACATGCTGCAGATGCCTTTCTGTAAGTGGTTGTGATTTCCTTCATGTCCCTTGCATCTCCTTGGCCCCTTCGCTGGGGTGAAGGAAAGGGATGTTGGGAATGTGAAAACTTGCCTGGCAAATCTCCATCTCTGATTAAACCTACTGTTTGCCTTGGCGGACTCTGCAGCCGAGTTGCTGAGTGATGGTGAAGAAGGTTGTGACCACACATCTCAGTGGGTGCTCCACGCTGTGTCTGAGCAGGCGTCCTGCATCCTGCAAGCTCCTTGTTCTGCCTTCACGGCTCTCAGACTCTCAGAGCTCCCTCTGCCCTGCCCCACCCCACAGCCAGGGCCTTCCCTCCCTCACAGCGGGAACATATGAACTTACCTGCGTTTGCTCTCCCAGCTCTCCAAGCTCTCCAGTGTCAGTACTCACGTGGTCTCTGCCCCGAGCAGACACGTGGTCTCTGCCGAGAGCAGACACATGGTGGGAAGAAGCATGTCTGCTCCTGTGAAAGTCTGGCCAGTGCCATTCCCATCCCTTCCAGCAAGGACTTTGCCCCTTCTCCTGCGTCATTATTTCCTTTTCTACTGAATCGGTCCTTTGGCATCAAATAGGCTCTGTTATTATCCCCTGACCGTAACAATTTTCTCTTAATTATCCCAATTTCCCTCCAGCCTATATCTTTGTTCCTTTTTAATCAGAGTCTTCAAAAGATTAGCTCACATGTATTATTTCCATTTTTTTTTACCATCTTCCACTTATTTATTTATTCACCAATTTCAATTTGCCTCTCAACCACCTTCTTCACAGAAACCTTTGCCAGGGTCACCAGTGACTTACATTTTGCCAAATTTAAATTCTGCTACTCTGTTAGCATCTTAGTCAATTTCTCGACCCAGTTGCATTTAAGTCTGTCACCCTTTCTTGAAACTTGCCCTTCTTGGCATATGTCATATCACTTTTGTCTCTGTACCCTGTCTACCAACTATTGGTGCTTATCAGTAATCATTACTAGTGTTTATTGTTCTGTTTTCTTCAAATGTTGTAGTAGGATCACAGACTATGCTCTCTATAAGGAATCTATCCCTGGGTCACTGTGTCAATTCCCATAGTTTTTGTTTTATTTTTTATTTATTGAGAGAGAGAGGAAGGGAGAAAGATGAGAAGCATCAACCCATAGTTTTGACACCTTAGTTGTTCATTGATTGCTTTCTCATACATGCTGGGGGCTACAGCCGAGCCAGTGACTCGTTGCTCAATCAGTGACTTTGACTACAAGACAGCAACCGTGAGCTTCAAGCCAGCGACTGTGGGATCATGTCAGTGATCCCACACTCAAGCCAGCAATCCCATGCTTAAACTTGTGGCAACCTCAGGGTTTCAAACCTAGGACCTCAGTGTTCCAGGTCAATACTCCATCCACTCCACCACCACTGGTCAAACTCCCATAGCCTTTAATATCTCCTCCAAGTTGGTGAGCCCCAGACTATCTATGTGCAATGGTTTATAGCAGGGGTCTCAAACTCGGGCCCGCGGGCCGCATGCGGCCCGCCCACCAATTTTGTGCGGCCCGCAGACTGGCTCGCAGACTAATCCACGAAGTTTGATTAGTCTGCGGGCCGCACAAAATTGGTGGGCGGGCGGCATGTGGCCCGCGGGCTGCGAGTTTGAGACCCCTGGTTTATAGGATACCTGTTTCTGGTTTCTTTGGACATCTTCAGTCTAACAAGTCCAAACTAAAAATTTAGTCTCCTAGCCTTCCTGTCCCCTGATCTCTTCCGTCTTGGTTGTTTTATATCTTAGTAAGTTATAATATCACTGCCCATTTGCTTCTTTTAACAGCCTGAGTTACTCCTGATTGATCCCTTTCCTTCACATTGCAGCCCAGTCCACCAACACATCCTGTTGGTTCTCCTTCTTCCCATCTCCCCATCTTTCTTGCTGGTCGTTCTTTCTGCAGCTGCTCTTGCTCCCTGATCAGTATTCTCCAGGCAGCAGCCAGCTATTTTAAAATGTTAACTCAGATGATATAACTTTGCTGTTTAAAACCCCTCAAAGACTTCTGTTTGCATTTAGAACTACAACTACAGAAGAAAAAATCAAACTCCTTATAGGTGGACTTGTACGAACCGACATGGCGTGGCCCGTACCTCCGTGTCCAACCTCTTGATATCACTTTCTCCACCCCTGATGGCCACTGCCCTCTGGCTGTCCTGGTCTCGTTTAGGTTTCCCAGATGTCCAGTTTCTTTCTGATTCTGAGCCTTTGTCCTTAACTGTTTTCTACATCTACTTCTCTATAGGGGATCTAGCCCCGAGCCGAGAAGCCGTTCCCCGGCTTAACACAGTCAACCCCATGTTTCTTCTGTCTCAGCTCAAATGTCACTCAGGGGAGGCCTTTCGTAACTCGCCTGGCTAGATTCATCTTTTCCTCCGCTGCCTAAATTTTACTCTCCTTTATGCAGCTTTTTAAAAATACAGGTTATTTCCTAAGAAGTACTTACAGGTTTTTGTAATTACTTTGTTCATTTTTAATTGGTTTATGACTTGTTTTTCTCTTACTAGAATATACTGTCATAAAGACAGAGGCAATATGTGTCTTATTCTATAGAAGATTTCCCTCCCTAGTTCTCACTCGATACTGTTAAGACTGCCTATTATCTTTCAGTTAGGATAGCTGTGTTGGGTGTATATTTAACTGTATTTTACCCTTTATAGTTTCAGCCTACTTCATTGTTTCTGGATGTTTCTAGTAGGCTCCCCAGATGTGATGTTGAAGGGGCAGGTGCTGTGAATGGGTATCCAGTCAGTTACTCTTTTGGGGTCTGTTTGCCCTTGGCTATTCAGAACACATAGATTCTTTCCTCCTTTGTTCAAAAGTATTTTAAGGAAACTTACAGAAACATTTTTAAAATCATTTTTATAAATAATGGACTTAGGACAAACAGCAACATGAGTAGGAAAAAAATAAAATGAAGCCATGAGTGAGGGGACATAGCAGGTGCATTACCCTAGAAAGAGTGTGTCTAGCGGGCCAGAGTCGGCTTCAGCTTTTGTAGCTGAATTAGGAAAATAAATGTGCACAACTGTAATTGGAAATCAGCGGGTAGAGCTTTTTGGTTTTTGGACTATCTACCCTTTGTAATCTTGAATTTTATTTTAATTCCAGTAGTCAGACCATTAAAACCATATTCTCTATACATGACCCAGAATTTAATCAGACATTTTGATTATTATATATATACACACGTTCTTTTTTTGACTGTGTAACAAATGACTGTGGTTATAAAAGTATCTAATTAAAAACCAGAAAGCTCTATGAGCTGAAACTATATAGGTTAAAATGAAATCTTCCTAATTTTATTTATAGTATTTCAAAGTAATTATAATAGATTTTCCTCTTTTCTCAGTGATGTCAACTAGACATCACTTTTATAGTTGTTTCTAAACTATGCCTAGAAATATCTTCATTTCATGTGTTATTTGTAATGTTTTCCCAAGGTAATGAGGCAGTATTAAATGAGGTCATCATTCCAACATGTTAGAGCTTTTTTCCTTTGCTCACATTTTAATCTAAATTAAAGAATATGATTAGAAAAGATGGTTTTTAGATTGGATGGTAATATCAGTATGTACAAAGTTCAGTTTGGGAAGCTTTCTCTTGAGAAGCGAGGCACTCTGTTTCTAACTAAATGGATCACTTAGATGATGAGGATATAATTTTATCAGACAGTATATGATATGAACTATGTGTGAATTCCTGCTTATTTACAAATAACTGCTCAGATTTACAAATTTATGTAGTTCTGTCTAGAATCATTAGAGCTGAGTTGAGCTCTATAGAAAAATATCTGGGGAAATGAGAACTCTGTTTTCAGAGCAAACCTTTCAATGCCCAAACATCCAGATTTCACTTTCCTTAAAGGAGATCCGGGTCTATTCAGACTAGGTACAGGCCATTTACAGATTAGAAACAAGTGAATGTTAGGTTAATGGCCACTTTGGGAAAACTAAAAAAGAAGCTAGAGGAATTTGAAAGCCAGTAAAGGAGTGACCAGTTCTAGGAGAGAAAGCACAAGGATCACCTGGATAGGAGGCAGATTGAGAGCAGGCAGAGAAGTACCACTGGATCAGGCATAGAAATAACCCGACATCCAGGAATAGAGACCCTGTGTATTGGAGAGGGAGGACACAAGACTAAGATCAAGTGGGCCTTTGTTCTTGTATCTCAGTGGGAATTAAGACATTAGGGAGACTTGCCTGGAGTCTTTGAGAAGAAAACAAGAATAGAGTTAGTAGTTTCAGGAGATGGAAGTACAAATTTCCCATTAGTAGTTCCTGACCCAGTGTTGAGGTTTTGTTGTTGTTGTATATTCAGCCCAGAAACTCATTTTAGTCACTTTCCATTTTGGCTTACCATATTTCCCCATGCATAAGGCACACCTGTTTTAGAAAAATTTGGGGTCTAAAAACGGGGTACTTCTTATACAGTGGTTGTGACATTTCAAATGCCATAGATGGAACTGAGGGCGAGGCAGTCTATGAAGACAGTGATTCATCATCAGACATAGATGAGGATAACCCAATGAATGGGAGGTGGAGTTTTTTTTTTTTAATTTTTTAAAAAATTATTTATTTTTTACAGAGACAGAGAGTGAGTCAGAGAGAGGGATAGACAGAGACAGACAGACAAGAACGGAGAGAGATGAGAAGCATCAATCATTAGGTTTTCATTGTGCGTTGCAACACCTTAGTTGTTCATTGATTGCTTTCTCATACATGCCTTGACCGTGGGCCTTCAGCAGACCGAGTAACCCCTTGCTGGAGCCAGCGACCTTGGGTTCAAGCTGGTGGGCTTTTTGCTCAAACCAGATGAGCCCACGCTCAAGACCCCACCTCGGGGTCTCGAACCTGGGTCCTCTGCATCCCAGTCCGACGCTCTATCCACTGCGCCACCACCTGGTCAGGCTGGATGGGAGTTTTGACAGTGATGAGAAGTTGTATGAATTTTATGATGAATAAAATGAGTTCAATAACTTTATGTAGTACATTTTATTTCAAATTTTGGGCCCCAAATTTTTTTTTTGTATTTCTCTGAAGCTGGAAACGGGGAAAGACAGTCAGACAGACTCCCGCATGCGCCCGACCGGGATCCACCCGGCACGCCCACCAGGGGGCAATGCTCTGCCCCTCCGGGGCGTCGCTCTGTCGCAACCAGAGCCACTCTAGTGACTGGGGCAGAGGCCAAGGAGCCATCCCCAGCACTCGGGCCATCTTTGCTCCAATGGAGCCTCGGCTGCGGGAGGAGAAGAGAGAGACAGAGAGGAAGTAGAGGGGGAGGGGTGGAGAAGCAGATGGGCGCCTTTCCTGTGTGCCCTGGCCGGGAATTGAACCCGGGACTTCTGCACACCAGGCCGACGCTCTACCACTGAGCCAACCGGCCAGGGCCTGGGCCCCAAAATTAAGGAACATCTTATACATGGGAGCGTCTTATACATGGGGAAATATGGTATGTTAGCAAAACTAATTCTCTAAGCAGTTATTCACATTACAAATTATATATGTTTGTGTGTGTATTTGTAAAAGGATGTAATGTGTGTGTATTTTACCCGCCTTTAATATGTCAAAACTGCTACTAGAACTGCTTACTTTGGTATGTGTGATTGGAATTTTTATTTTTTTATTTTTTATAGTTATGATTATAGTTTTATTATAGCAACATAATACACTTTGGACCAACAAAAAGAACCACATGGGGCTTGGTCATTGAGAATTCCACTGGCAAAGCAGCCAGTGTCCTCTCTTGAAAGAGGCAGGGCACATCACATTTAGCCACGTCAAAGTGCGTAACACCCAAACATCTGGTCGTTAATGTCCAGAATGTTTATTGGGGCTTCATTACAGAGGCAGATGCAATTAACATGGGCCATGATATTGAACTCAATCTTTATTCCATTTCTATTTCGGGATGACAGGTTGGCTCAAAGCCCAACCTACTAAACACATTGTTGGTGTTTCAAGTGACCAGTCCTTATCCTGAGTCGTATTGTTAGCATGAGTCCCGATGAGATCCAAAGAGACCTGAATATAAATTGTTGGTAAAATTCCCTGGGGTATGTGGTTGGAATTTTTAATTCAATAGTTGCTCTTAATAGTGAGCTGTGTGTTGACTTTTTTTCCTAGGCTCATTTTTTTTCTTTTAATCCAAGGAAGAGAAAGCCACCATACAACCAGCCATAAAAGCAGGCAAATTCTTCTTTATAAAGCATTGGAAGCATTAACTAAGTCCTGATTTTCTAAGTTAGAAAACATCAGTGCTTGCACTTGGAGTCTGCTGTGTATTTGCTGCATCGTCCTGTGGGTCTAGGATGCAGACTCTTATAGTCCCACAAGACATTTGGCAGTGCAAGAGAGAGGGTTGGAAACAACAATGAAGTTAGGTTATTTTTTTTGTATGTAATTTTATGTTTTCTTAGCAAATTTGATGTATATATAATCTCTATGGTAATTTCTTTGGTATTTTTCTGAAAAGAGAAGTGAGGAGGCAGAGAAACAGGGACCCACCCCACAAGTCCACCAGGGGGCGATGCTCCGCCCATCTTGGACGTTGCTCTGTTGCAACTGGAACCATTCTAGCACCTGAGGCAGAAGCCATGGAGTGTTGTCAGTACCCGGGCTAACTTTGCTCCAGTGGAGCCTTGGCTGTGGGGAGGGGAAGAGAGAGATAGAAAGTAGAGGGGGAAGGGTGGAGAAGCAGATGAGCGCTTCTCCTGTGTGCCCTAACCAGGAATTGAACCCAGGACTTCCACACACTGGGCTGATGCTCTGCCGCGAGCCAACTGGCCAGGGCCTATGGTAATTTCTTTTGAAATGCTGCATAATAGTGCTGTATTTTATATTGCAAAAAGCATTGCTATTCTGACAATAAATAGGTATATGTATCTACAGGCAGTCCCTGGTTATGAACGAGATAGGTTTTGTAGATTTGTTTTTAAGTGTATTTGTATGTAAGTTGGAACAAGTACATTTACCTATTAAATGCAGCTTAGGTAGATGTTTGTCTTATAGTATTTATTTCTACCTTTCTGTACATACAAATACTTAAAATTTCAAACCCACAAAACCTATCTCATGACCTGTGGTGGCGCAGTGGATAAAGCGTCAACCTGGAAATGCTGAGGTTGCTGGTTCAAAACCCTGGCTTCCCGGGTCAAGGCACATATGGGAGTTGATGCTTCCTGCTCCTCCCCTTCTCTCTCTCTCTCTCTCTCTCTCTCTCTCTCTCACTCTCTCACTCTCTCTCTCTGTCTTCCCTCTCTATAATAAATAAATAAAATCTTTAAAAAGCAAAAAAACAAAAACCTATCTCGTTCATAACCTGGGGACTGCCTGTACCTAAAAAGAAGGCTCGGTGCCATTGAACATACAATTCGTTTCTTAGTGAATACTATCCTACTCGGTACTGGGGAATTTTAGCAGTGAGAGACTATGATGGTACTTGAATTGCTTGTGAAATCTTTTTTTTTTTTATAGAGACAGAGAGTCAGAGGGATAGACAGGGACAGACAGACAGGAACGGAGAGATGAGAAGCATCAATCATTAGTTTTTTGTTGCGCATTGCAACACCTTAATTGTTCATTGATTGCCTTCTCATACGTGCCTTGACTATGGGCCTTCAGCAGATCAAGTAACCCCTTGCTCGAGCCAGCGACCTTGGGCTCAAGCTGGTGAGCTTTTGCTCAAACCAGATAAGCCCTCGCTCAAGCTCGTGACTTCGGGGTCTTGAACCTGGGTCTTCTGCATCCCAGTCCAACGCTCTATCCACTGCGCCACCACCTGGTCGAGACTGCTTGTGGAATCTTAGCTGCCAGTTGTCCAATTGAATAAAACTCTTTTTTCATAGATGGCATGGTAGCGAAAGGTTAGTATCTTTGGCATGATGAATTCCTGAAGTAATAATGAACCAGTGATTGCAGCCTTATAATGTATGTACAAGAGGCTGAAAGCTGTTTGGCACTGTGTGTAATTTGCTGCCAGTGTCACTAAGAGATTGTGTGTATGTGCTCCCACCATCAAACCTACAACTGTCGCATCTTGCCCGTGTGCTACGCCACCCCTTTGGCTCCAGCAGGTGAAGTTTTCTGCACCTAAGTCCAGTTCCGCCTCTTCCCCGTGCAGTCCATTCCCGTGGCTGACTCAAGGGCATCCTTCCTGCCTTTGCCACTTCTTTCCATGCATCTTCTTTCTTTCTTCTCCCAGGTCACATTGTCCGTCAGCATACAAACAGGTTTATCTCCTGAACTAATTAACACACACCAGTCTCCCGGACCCTGTTCCCCACCAGCAGTTCCCCATTAGCAGCAAGACTTGGGGTTAATGTGCCTTTGATTCTACTTCATCACCTCCCCTTTCTCTTGAACCGGTTCCAATTGGCTCCTGTGATTTCACTGAAACACCTCAAGTCAAGGTCATCAGTGGCTTCCAGGGTGCACAGTCCGGTGGTAGTTCACAGGTCTTTTCATTGTGTCAGCAGCATTTGACACACTACCTACGTTAGCCTTCTGCTCACTCAGTCGACCATGCTGCGCATGGGCTTCTTTCTCACTCCTTCTCTTCAACCCTGGAGTGTCCCCGAGTTCAGTTCGTAGACTTCTCTCATCACTCTCTCTGAGTAGCTCACAACATCAGCAGTGACACCAGTTTTGCTGGTGAACTCGAGGCTGTCATGTTCAGTCCTTGCTCAGTTTCTCCACTTGGCTATCTGTTGGTTCTTTTTTTTCTTCTAATGCTACTTGCCCTTCTTCTGTTACTTTCTGTCACAATAAATGGCAACTCTGCTTTTACTGTGACCCAGGCCAAGAACCTTGAGGTCCCTCTGCATCCCCCCATCAGCTCTCTGGGCTCGGTTGCCTGTAATAGAATCCCACAGCCCCACGCACGTGCCTCTGGGACGCCCTTGATCCACGCAGCACATGCTCCAGGTCTGTGTTCAGACCCATCTATGAGAGCGGCCCTGCTGTGTGGCGGTGCGGAACCCTCCCTCCCGCTGTCTCTGCCCCAGTACCTGCCCTGCTCTGCCCAGCCAGCGTGTGTGTGTCCACTGATGTCTGCTTTCCTCTCTGAACGTGAACTCCATGTGATTGGGGACTGTTTTATTTTGTTCACTGTTTCATTTCTCCCTGGAGCCTAACAGTGCGTCATACACATAGTAGAGGCTCAGTAAGTGTCTTTGCTGAATTTTGTGTTCTATATATTTCTACTTTCTACCTATGACTACTGCTTCAGATAAAATTTAAGGAAATACTAAAGATTATGTAATTATATTTGAGCAGTAAAATAATCTAAACATAAAAAGTATATTTTGGCTGGAAGATAAGGAATTGACAATTTTTAAAGAGTTCTCCACTCGTAAATTCCAAAATTGTTTCCAAATGCATAACTTTTTAAATCAACTTAATTGAATTTTAATTATTATTGGATTAAATTGGTAATTTTATGTACAAATTGAGTGGGATAACTGATATTTTTTATTTTCTAGTATTTTGTTGTAAAAGATGAAATTAGTGTGGAAAGAAATGTGTGTTTTCAAATGTTTTGCTTATAGGGGACTTAATTTTCATTGTGTTTAATTAAATAGTCTTAAAGAACTGTGCATGTCTAATTCATCAGGTTAAACAGAAGCATTTGGGTGTATAAGACTGTATAGTTTATCTCTTAATGACCAGTAGTTGTTTTTTTTTATGAATAATTTGTTTTTGGTATTCCTCTATGGCACATGTGTTTAATTGATACCCTCTCTTGTATAATCAGATTCTTACTATATTCGTGTATAATCAAACATATAATCAAATCTTGCTATTTTCTATATTATGGCTATCCTTTCACCTTTCTTTTCCTATCTGTGTCAGAATTTTTAAGGGGCCCCGAGATAGCTCTGCTCCGTAAGCGGCTGCAGCAACTGAGGCTTAAGAAGGCCGAGCAGCAGAGGCAGCAGGAGCTGGCTGCGCGTGCGCAGCAGCAGCCTTCCACTTCCGGTCAGGCTTCTCCCGAGGGCCTGGCCGCAGACACGCCCGCAGCAGGTTATTACTGTGCAGTGTCCTGCAGCCACGGGGTGATGGTGGTGGTGGGGCTGTGTTAACACTGCCGCTGTGTAGCCAGGAGCTGGCGCGCTTGCAGCTTCCTCTCTCTCACCTGGGGTGCTGGTCCTCCTCCTGTAGCTAGGGGACAGGTTGGCACAGCATTTGCCACAGGGAATATAGAATAACCCATGGTTTTATTTATATTTAGAGAGAGGCAGATATTTTTAAATTTTATATCCAGTGAACTACTTTCTAATAATCTAGCGAATTTCGAGCCTGCATTGATATTTCTATAAAAATTTTCTGTACTCTTAAATGATATCTGCTTGTGACTCCTAGCACCTCCTTCTTTTTTTTCTTTTTTCTTCTTTTTTTAAAATAATTATTATTTTGCTTTAAAGGTTAACCAGTATTTCTATTCCCATATAATCGTAGTTATGCTAGATTTTAGAATTATAGAATTGTTTGGCCATACTAGCATACTGACTCAGTCATCCCCTTTTGTCCTTATTTGAACATTTTCAATATATGCTTACTTATTTCTTCCACACATAATCAACTTTATGATCTGTATCAATAGGACACAGAAGTACCCCACAGCCTCTTATGTTCCTATTCTGATGCTGTAAAACTCCGAGATAGGTACTAATTGTGCCTCTCTCCGTTTCTGGGAGTATTTTAATGTCTCACTTCTTTAATGGCCACCTCTTGATGCTCAGTAAGCATTTGTTGAAAGAGTTAATGAAAGATGTAGTATAATTTGTCAACTCCTTTCAGGTAGATCATAGGTACTATTTATCCTATATTAGGTGCTCTCAATCTCTGGGAACTAGAGTGTGTCTGCATTCATTCTCATACTAATGAGATTGTTGTACTTTGTTTTACTACCCTAAGGAGTGGTGAGTTTGGACATTAATTACTTTGAGAACTCTGATATAATTACTTGGAGTTAGTTTGTATATTAGTAGAACTGGACAGCCTCTACTTTATCTGTTTATCTGTTTCAGTAAGTGCTATGGTAACAAAAGTACATTTTATAATTCTGTGGTAAGGTAAAATAAAGTTAAATAGCTGTAATATAGGTGTGATGTTTGGAACAAATTCTGAGCCTGATTTTTAATGCAGTCGAGCAAAGATATCTCTTATTTTATTTTATTTATTATGGGGTTTTTTTTTACTATAGAGAATTTTTTTTCCTCTGCTTGAAACTAACAAAGTTTGATTAGATTGCAACCATAGCATTTAATAAGACATTTGATATGACTTTGTGCTATATATAAAACTTTAGCTAAATTATCTCAAAAGTTAAAAAGTATGCCATATAGAAACCAATAAGAAAGATAAAAGTGTCCCTTACATATATTTAAAAATACTGAAAATTAAGTGAATTTGAGTATAAAACAAGCTGTCTACATTAGCAGGAAAGCACTGTATATTGTGGTCATTAGAAAAATATTTTGAGACTCAGCCTTTTATATCTAGTTCACCAATTTGAATTGACATAGGTTGTTTTTAGAATCAGAAAACTCTCAGTATCATTTTTAGTAAATACTATCTAGTTTGGTTATCAGTCTATTAGTGGTAATCTTTAAAAAGCTGAAGCTGATGAGGCTGGCTCCATGGCCTCTGCCTTAGGTGCTAGAATGGCGCCAGGCACCATGGAGCAACGCCCCAGATGGGCAGAGCATCGCCCCTGGTGGGCATGCTGGGTGGATCCTGGTCGGGCACATGCAGATGTCTGACTGCCTCCCTGCTTCTCACTTCAGAAAAATACAAAAAAGCAAGCTGAAGCTGAGCAGGTACCTTGCCAGTCTTGAGGTTGAGAACTGTGTTATTTCTTCTTTGTTAATCAACAGCATACTTGTTCCCCTGACCTGTCCCCATGGACAGTGTCAGAGGCATTGTCACTCCAGGTGTGCTGTTCTCACTGAAAGGCAGGGCAATCCATCTCTGTCATATGCATTTGACATAGCATTTGTCTCCTCTGAAATGTGCCCTGCAACATGCCGTTTGACAGTGCTACTTCCACATGTCACAGGAACACTGGTGATTAAAAGCTTTAAGAACCATTAAATAATAGGTCGTCAGTTTGTCCAAAGGACAACTCATAAAATCGATATATTTTGTCTATTTAGTAAATTCTGGCTATGAGGCAGAAAAAAACTCAAAATTCTTCACTTGAGCACACAAATTATAGAAAAACAGGAATTACACTTATGAAATTCATCAGGGAGGTAGATTTTATTTGAAAAACAACTATTAAAACATTTTATTATATGTAATCATTAAACACAATTTTATGTACTTTTATTATGGACATTAAGTAGCCCATTCTTTCAGGCTAGATGTTACTTCTAAAATCATCTGTCAATAGAGAAAGTATAAAGATGAGCTTTATAGATTTTAGCATTAATAATAGATGAGTGTGCAATTCTCATTTATAAAACCTGTATTTTCTCATTACACCTTGGTATCTTTAGCGTATTGGTAAATGATAATATTGTCAGGACATGATATTTCTGTCTTCGCACCTATTTAAATATTTTAGATATAAGAAACTCAAAGGAGACAATTAAGGTCATTTAGAAGCCAAGCAGTTTTCACAAGTGTAGAATTTCTGAATTACTACATTATCTAGCAAACATTTTATTCTCTTCAAAATACAGAACTGATGAGAATCTTTTGTGAAAGGCTAAGTGTAAGATGAGTCTACAATACCTGATTTCTGTCGAAGAGTGAGATTAAATAATTTTGTAGAAATAATCTACATTTTAGTGGAATGGGGCTTGATGCTAGTTAATGATAATACTAGACAGGATATATCTATTCGATTGCCAGTATTTCAGTTGAAAACTGAATATGGCAGTTGAAAACTAAAACATTATTCTAAGGCATCAAATGGTATCACCTTTGGTTTCAAATTGCTATTTAAAAAGAACTCTAGAAGATAGATGTTAAAAGAAGTTTAAACAGTGGTTTTCCTCTTTCTTGTTTTTTCAACTGTGAACTCTATCAGTCACAAATGGAAGTTCCAATATAAAACATGTAAAAGTGACACTGTTGTGGTTTAACAGAAAGGGAGGCCCACTGCTTGCTCCTCGTTCTTCCCCAAGGCGCCTCTGTCTGTTCCCAGAGGCATATCCTGAAACTACGGCTCTTAAAGAATCCTGACACCAGCCCTGGCTGGTTGGCTCAGTGGTAGAGCGTCGGCCTGGCGTGCAGGAGTCCCGGGTTCGATTCCCGGCCAGGGCACACAGGAAAAGCGCCCATCTGCTTCTCCACTCCTCCCCCTCTCCTTCCAATCTGTCTCTCTCTTCCCCTCCCGCACCCAAGGCTCCATTGGCCCGGGCGCTGGGGATGGCTCTGTGGCCTCTGCCTCAGGCGCTAGAATGGCTGTGGTTGTGACAGAGCAATGCCCCAGATGGGCAGAGCATCGCCCCCTGGTGGGCATGCCGGGTGGATCCTGGTCGGGCGCATGCGGGAGTCTGTCTGACTGCCTCTCCGTTTCCAACTTCAGAAAAAGAAAAAAAGAAAAAAACAGAAAAAAAAAAAAGAATCCTGACACCTATAAATGATCATTCTCCATAGCTAATTTTCAATACTTTATTTTTCAAAGTCAGGATATTACTGTAAAATATTTTTACTTTATTTAGTTTAAAAAAAATAACATTTTTTGCTCAGCTTTTAGGAAATACACCATAACTCATTTCTAGTCTTTCAGTGATTTACTTTTTAAAATCATAAGGAAATGAATTTGCCTTCATCAGATTGGGTATTAGACTTGGCTGAGATCTTGTCCCTGGCCTTATGTCTAGATGACCTTGGGCAGGTCATTTGGTTGCTTTATGCCTCAGTTTCTCAGTTATTGCTGTATTTAGATAGTGTGGCCTGCCATAATTTACAGAGCTAGCATAAAGATGGAGTAGATAATATAATATAAAAATGTTTCTATGCTCTGATGTAAGGATATAAGGATCTTGCACTTATTGCTTCACAACGTGCTCAGATCAGGGCCCTGTCAGGCTGGTAGCATCCAGGGTTGTGAATGAGCTATGTGTACTTTTCTCACACAGAAGCCACAAGCAACTATGGCAGAGGCATTCAGCATATGGCTGATTTTAAACCCAGCTCTTTTTTTCCATTTCAGGTCCCCTGGAGTCATGGGTTGCTGGCTCCTGCTCAGAGTGACAGCACCCTGTGGAGTCTGCTGGTACTGGCCCGACCACCACAGAGCCCCACTGGAGCAGGGAGCCAGCCTAGAGAGGGTCAGGTAGGAACTGTTTTTTCACTTTATGGCACGGTTTTGCTGATTGGTAAAAGTAATTTTTATACCCCCAAAGGGTATAGAACATTGGTGATTATTTTCAAAAAAAAGGGCTTTTCAAAACTGAGCCATATTGGAAAAAACTAGCACTTCCCCAATCCTGTGCAAGCAGGCTCTCTACAGCGTCAGATTCCCCGAGTATCTGAGGCGACAGTCACATGTGGCACTTCTCAGATGGATGCATTCCATCCGTGTAGCTAGTGTTTATAACATAAGCCGTTAGTAAATTCGATACGATGTTGACCTAGCTCTGCAAATACTACTTAGTGACCTTGAATAACAGAGTCCTGAGCAAAAAAGTGATGATTCTTTGAACTCTAAATATGGGAATATGCTCGATATTTTTCAAAACAGCTTCTTGTCATTATTTTTCATTCAATACTATGTTTCTGGAAAACAGGCAAGTAATGATATCATGAATTAACCCGACATGCTACCTAAGTAGTTTACATGGGTTATCTCATTAAATCTTCATAAGAATACTGTGTGGTAGCTATGGTGATCATGTCCATTTTACAGATGGAGAAACTGAGACTTAGGAAAGTTAAATAACTTGCCCAGGGTTACAGTGTTAACTGAGGAGAAAAGAGAGATTTGAACCCAGGGAGTCTGGATAAAGAGGCCTTGTTATTTACCTGTCAGACTATAATTCATTATTTTTTTTCTGCAGTTGAGAAAATTCTGACATCAAAGGGCTAAAGAACTTCCCCAAGACCAAACCAAACTTTTTGGAAACATACAGTAATTGACATAAGACACCTCAAACTGTGTATTATTGAATGAGCTTTTGCTAAAGTTCATGTTGTTCTTAAAAAAAAAAAAAAAAAGAATATAATTCTAGACACTTCCAATAAGCTGACAAGCCATATTGTTCTTTGTAATAAATTGTCACCGGGCCACATGGTAATAGTTTTATTCTGTGATAGTGCTTTCCAAGTGTCTGGTAGAAAGACGGAGGAGAGTATGCAAACAGAAGCAATCAGCCTGGAACTCATAATGTTATTTTCTTTTTAATATTAGCTATTTTGATGGGTACTGAGGTAATACTTTGAATTATTTCTGTAAGTTGGAAGTCATGGTTATGGTATTTATGAATACCTCGTGGTATAAAAACAAGTCACTTCCCATGTTTGTGTGACAGGCAAGTAGTCCTTCTCAAAGCAGCTTCAGGGCACCAGGACTAGACGCAAAATAGAAGCAGTGGTCAAGAAGGGTTTCTCAGCCTGACCTGTGGTGGCACAGTGGATAAAGCGTCGACCTGGAAATGCTGAGGTCGCCGATTCGAAATCCTGGGCTTGCCTGGTCAAGGCACATATGGGAGTTGATGCTTCCTGCTCCTCCTCCTTCTCTCTCTCTTTCTCTCTCTCTCCCTCTCTCTCTCCTTTCCAAAATGAATAAATAAAAATAAAATAAATTAATTAAAAAAAGAAAGGTTTCTCAGGAAAGACTGGTCTTCATGGGGGGGAGGAGCTTCATGGGGAGAGGAGCAGCAAGAGTCCCTAGATTGACTCAGTGCCCTACAGACTGTAGGGCAGTAGTTCTCAAAGTTTTTGAAGTCGGGGCACATTTAAAATCCTACAAATAATTGTAGGCTCACTATATACAAATTTCTGAGAAATGTTATAATAATTAAGTCAAATATTAAAGAAAAAAATATAAAGTCCAAGTGTGCTTTTATGGTAAACAAAATAAATTCAACAAAATTAAATTTATTCTGATATTAAGAAACATTTTTATGTTACAGTTTTTTAGTTATGATTTTTAGAATTCATAAAAAATAGGGGTTAAAAAATTTAAAAATGACAAAAATGTTATTTTTTTTATATATGTAGATACATTCTTAGTACAATTTAGTAAATTCTGCAGGTCCCGGGTTGAATATGTTGTTTTTTCATTCTTGTGTTTATGAGAAACATGAGCCTGATGTGTCCTAGTGATTTCTTCAATGTTTGGGCTTATATTTGAAAGACAAACTCTCATTTCCTCATCAATACATTGAAGAATTCCTCTCTTTTTACTCTTAATTGTGTTGATGGTAGAAAATCCTAATTCACATAAATAGGATGATGAAAATTGTAGTAAAATGTTCAGAGCTTTTTTAGATATTGCCACATACTATTCTTTTAAAGAAATCCAAAAGGCTTCAAGAGACAATTCCGTATGTTTAACCATCAATCCAAAACCTCCAGCATACGTATCATCTTAACTTTACAGCAAACAAAGGATAGAAGAAACTTGCCTCCAGTCTTTCCAGGGAACATGGGGGTTAGTGTAAACAATCCCGCACCACTGCTGAACAGCCTTTTGCAACCTAATCAGACAAGTGAGGTGGGGGGTTGGGCAGACTGTCAGCTTACAGCCACTTCCCCACACCTCTGTCCCCCAAAAATCTAAACTCCAAAAACCCTGTTGGTTTTTTGGTCTCCAACAGGCACATATTTCTCTGAAATACCATAGGGCACACCTGGAAATCTTCTAGGGTGTACCAGTGTGCCCTGGCGCACACTTTGAGAACCACTGCTATAGGGGCAAAGGGAAACCCAACCTTCTGGTTTAGCAGCACCTGCTTGTCTTCACATAAACCTCATTTATGTTTTATCCTTTGAGAGTTTAAAAATACATAGTTTAGTGGAGGTGACAGCATTCTAGATCCTTTATCAAATTTATTAAGAGAGTTATTTCTTCCTAAATTTTATTTTAATAATTAAGACTTCATTTTATAAGATTTATATATTCTATAAAAATTAAATATTGCTGAAAACATTGCGTGGAGAGGTTATAGGACTCTTCATATTTATAGAAGGATTTTACAATATTTATTTCACTCTGACACATTTTTGTTACTTTTTTTTCTTTAAAGAATATAATTTTGTTTTTGTTTTTTTAATTAACTTACCTGTTCTTCAAAAACTTCATAGGCTTGTTGTATCTAACTCTGAAATGAACAAGTGAGTAAAATCTTATCCAGGAAAGTAAAGCGTGTAAATGCTAGCATTCCCACTTTCTTTTCTGTATGGCACAGATTCGTTTAACTGAGTTCTGATGAAGAGCTGATGAGTAAGGATAAGTAAAGCTATTACTCAAATGATGATCATGGTCTCTCAAAATTTAGTAGTACAAAAATCCATGAGCACACTGGTTATATCAGAAGGTAGATGGCTTAAAGTTGATGCAATTGGTCCCAGTAGCAGGATTCAGAACTTGAAGTATATAAATGGAAGCAGTCAAGTGGTATAAAATTGCTGAGAATCCAGGCTGTATTGGAAAACTTTTAGCTATTGAGTGAAGGACACTCCACTCAAAATGTTTACCTTTGGTGGAATCAGTGTTGTATGAGTGGAAACTGGTGATCAGATGGAACGCTAGGCTTTTGTTTTAGTTAACAACACTTAACTAAAAACTGCAGCATAGGATGTTAGGGACTAGGAAATACTTTTCTGTTTAGGGGAGAGCTATGCCTGTTATCCTGTCGCTCCACTGGCACACCGAACCCAAGCCAGGAATAGTAGCCTCCTCCTCCTTGTCCCCCTGTGCCTTGCTCAGGTGACCAGGTCCCCAGGGCGACTGGGAGGAAAGCAGCTTAGGCCTGAAAACGGTTGTGACTTGTTCTCTATCTCAGGGCTAATTATTATCAGAACTAGGAAGAGAATAAAAAATGGCTGACTTCAGACAAGGGCTCTTCTATCGCACTGCCTTCCCTCTATGCCAGTGGTTTTTAAACAATAGGGCCCATTCATAAAACAGGTTCTTACTCAGAATTCAGTATGTCAAAGGATAAAAGTTAAATGTTCTATTTGGAGCCAAGGTAGACATCAGCATCAAGCCCAGACCATTAAACCTTGCTTGTCTCTTTTATGTCCTCACCAGGCACCTAAAGAACTAAGAGTTCACAGAGTGTAGATTTAATATGCACAACATACAGAGTTTTAAAATTACCTATGTTTCTGTAATGGTAATTACTTTATTGAATATTTCTTTTATAAACTTTTTTTTTTTTGTCTAACATCTTCACTTGCGCTCCTTTTTCAGCTCAGGGTATAACAAACAATGTCTGGCAAAGTGTAGTGAGCACCTCATTTCATGCTCAAATCTTCCAGTCCAGAGCAACCTCACCTGGTGCTGGCGAGGGGGTTGAGAAAGACAAGGAGTCCTCTGTTTTATCTGCCTTGCACCCTGTGCCTATGCTAAATGAGTTTGGGAAGAGGTATATGCATGGAAGTAGAAGAATCCTTTCTCAGCCCCTGCCCCCAGTTGCTAACTGCTTGCCTGGAATAACCACCCTGAGCACACGGCCCTGCTTACTCACTGCCTGGGAAGCATATCACAGTATTTACTTCTGTCCCACCTTGTACATTTGTTTCTTAAGCTTAAAGATAATCATAGCCTTGCTTTGCAGTTTCTGCTGCTTACTTTTAAGTGGAAATCTCATTTTTGTTTCAGATTCTCCTTCTTCTGTGGTTAACAAACAGCTCGGATCCATGTCACTTGATGAGCCACAGGGTGCGTGCAACAGGAGATGCGCTGTGCCCATCCACCCATAGTTCTGTTGCAGTGACAGACCACGCTCTCTCCTTTCCGTAGCGGTTCCTTTTCATTACGGTCTGAGAGTCAGTATTTTGCAAGCTCAATTACCTTCAGTGGTATTGTGCAAAGGGCCTTCTTGACCTGTACAAATTATTTTCTATGTAAGCTAAGTTAATTTCTACCTTTGGCCCTTTATGCCACCTTTGAATTCTCTTCCTATACCAATACTGTAATGGATATAAACTATATCCATTTTTTTATTCTAGGTATCTATCATAAAATTGTGTGGAACTATAGATGTCAGGTTAACATATTACCTACTAGGTAACTTAGAAATAGTTATTTGAACATGATAATACTTTTTATTACTGCATTACTATAGTCATGGTACTTGGTTCTATGTTTGATTTTTCAGGTGGTTAAGTTCCGGTTAGCTTTATATAAGGAATATAATTATAAATAACTTCTGTTACTTCTGTTAACTTATAAATGGCTTCTACCTTCCACTTGCATTTTTGAAGCAGGAGAAGAATAGACTCAGCTTCAGAGCTTTGAACAGAGTCTGATGAGATAGATTTTCAAATATATACGTGTGTGTGTGTATTATTATTATTTTTTTTAATTTAGTGAGAAGAGGGGAAGCAGAGACAGATACTGGCATGCACCCTGACCAGGATCCACCCAGCAGACCCCCTAGTGGGTGATGCTCTGCTCATCTGTGGCATTGCTCCATTGCTCAGCTACTGAGCTCTTCTTAGTGCCTGAGGTGGAGGCCATGGAGCCATCCTCAGTGCCTGGGGCCAACTCATTCCAATTGAGCCATGGCTGCAGAAGGGGAAAAGAGGAAAGAGAAAGAGAGAAGCTATAGAGGGAGAGGTAAAGAAGCAGATGGGCGCTTCTCCTGCGTGCCCTGACTGGGAATCAAACCTGGGACATCCACATGCTGGGCTGATGCTCTACCACTGAGCAAACCGTTCAGGGCCTCAAATATTTTTCAAAAAATGTTAAGAAAATAATTTAGCACTGAAGCCATATGCTTTAGTTGGCTTAACATTTACAAATGTAGGATGACTCATTCATCAATAGTATTGGTGAAATTAAATATTGCTGAAGGACCTATTTGGTATGAAATCTAATTTTAACTATCTTCTTGGGGAAATATTAAGAAACTAATTTTAAGACATATTAGAAAACTTCTGTACTTCTAATCTTTTACTGTTTATACAAGTAGGTTTTTCTGTTCTTAAGAACAAATGAATGAATAGTTAAATGAATTTGAGAACTAAGTAATTAAGCATGTTTTATTTTTATACACTTACTGTAGCAGTATTGACAGTGAGGAATAATTTAAGGTGAAACACAATTATAGTAGCATTGTATATTTATTTTACTGCTGTCTAATCAAATAATCTTTTTTTGGTAAGGATATATGAATGTAATGAGTATGTTACTACAGAGAGCTTGTAGCCAGGTTCATAGTCTGTAAAATCACAGAGTAATTTCCATGGAATTATATTATTATATTCAATTTAAGTTGGTACTTAACTTACATATGATAATGGGATATGAAGGAAAGAGACAAAGGATAACACCCAGATTTTTTTTGGTATCAATGACGATGCCATTGCTTGAGTAGACTGGTGTGGAGGCAGAAACTGAGATATTTTGGGTTTTGGTTCATGTAAAGTATGATATGCCTTTTAGTTATGTAAGTAGAGAGGTTATCTAAAAGTCAGGTATTGAATAGATTTAGCAGAAGCTGATGATAGACCAGGGGTCGGGAACCTATGGCTCGCGAGCCAGATGTGGCTCTTTTGATGGCTGCATCTGGCTCACAGACAAATCTTTAATAAAGAAAAAATAACGTTAAAAATATAAAACAGCCTGACCAGGCGGTGGTGCAGTGGATAGAGCGTTGGACTGGGATGTGGAAGGACCCAGGTTCAAGACCCTGAGGTCGCCAGCTTGAGCGCGGACTCATCTGGCTTGAGCAAACAGCTTCACCAGCTTGGACCCAGGGTTGCTGGCTCCAGCAAGGGGTTACTCAGTCTGCTGAAGGCCCGCGGTCAAGGCACATATGAGAAAGCAATCAATGAACAACTAGGAAGTTGCAACGCGCAACAAAAAACTAATGATTGATGCTTCTCATCTCTCCGTTCCTGTCTGTCCCTGTCTATCCCTCTCTCTGACTCTCTGTCTCTGTTAAAAAATATATATATATATATCTATATATATGTAAAACATTCTCGTGTATTTCCTACCATTCATTTCCTACTGCTCATGTTCATGGTTGCGGGTGGCTGGAGCCAATCACAGCTGTCCTCCGGGACAACAACAAATTTTTATTGAATAATGCGTAACGTACACGGGTCATTGTGAGGTCAGGAAGTAAACTTCCCTCCCTTTAATCAAGTAGTCAGCTAGCTAATTACAGAAACCCTTTTGAAGAAGAAGATGACTAAAAGAAAAAAAGATGAGGAGTATCGTACCTTTCAGCAAGAATGGACAGAGGAATTCACCTTTGTGGAGAGAGCAGGTTCTGCAGTGTGTCTAATATGCAATGATAAAATTGCACCTATGAAACGGTCAAATATAAAGCGGCACTTTGACACACACCATACTACATTTGCATCAAAATATCCAGCTGGGGACAGCAGGAAGAAAGCATGTCAAGAGCTACTGTGCAGAGTGCAAGCTAGTCAGCAGCAACTCCAAGTTTGGACCCAACAAGGTGACTGGAATTCGGCTAGCTTTGCTGGTGCTTTAACAATTGTGAGAAACGGAAAGCCATTTGCAGATGGGGAGTGTACCAAAACATTCATGCTTGATGTTGCCAATAAACTTTTTGACGACTTTTCAGATAAAGACAAGATAACCAAACGAATAAAAGACATGCCTCTGTTGGCAAGAACTGTTCACAGTCATGATGGTAAATCAAATTGAGGCAACACAAGTGAAGGACTAAATGCAGCACCATTCTTTTCTCTTGCTTTGGATGAGTCAACAGATGTAAGCCATTTATCCCAGTTCAGCGTGATTGCAAGGTATGTTGTCAGTGACACACTACGTGAGGAAAGTCTTGCTGTCTTGCCTATGAAAGAGACAACAAGAGGTGAGGATTTATTCAAGTCTTTCACTGAGTGCGCTAAAGAAAAAAATCTACCGATAGATAAACTTATTTTGGTGTGTACTGATGGTGCTCCGTGCATGGTGGGGAAAAACAGGATTCATAGCGCTTCTTCGTAAACATGAAGAGACCCATCCTAAGTTTTCACTGCATCCTACATCAGGAGGTGCTTTGTGCTCAGATGTGTGACGAGCAGCTTGGTGAGGTGATGTCGCTGGTCATTCAGGTGGTCAACTTTATTGTTGCCTGAGCTTGAAATGATCGCCAGTTTAAAACACTGCTGGATGAAGTTGGGAATAATTATCCCGGTCTGCTTCTGCACAGCAGTGTGCGTTGGTTGCCAAGAGGGAAGGTGCTCAGCCATTTCGTAGCTTCTCTGAGTGAAATCCAGACTTTTCTTGAAATGAAAAACGTCGAGCATCCTGAGTTAGCTAACACTGAGTGGCTCCTGAAGTTCTACTATCTCATGGACATGACTGAACATCTGAACCAGCTCAATGTGAAAATGCAAGGTGTTGGAAATACAGTCTTATCCATAACTTCAATAAGCAGTGTTTGCATTTGAAAACAAGCTGGAACTCTTCATCGTTGACATTGAAACAGGTTGTTTACTACACTTTGAAAAACTGGGAGAATTTAAAGATGCCTGCACAGCAAGTGACCCTGTTCAACATCTTGATCTCCAGCAGCTAGCGGGCTTCATATCTAATCTGCAGTCATTCAAAGCATGCTTTGGAGAATTTCGTGAGCACACTCGTCTTTTTAAGTTCATCACCCATCCACATGAGTGTGCAGTGGACAGCGCTGACCTGAGTTACATCCCCCATGTCTCCGTCAGAGATTCTGAGCTATAAGCTGCTGACCTGAAGGCCTCAGACATGTGGGTGAATAAGTTCAAGTCACTGAATGAAGATTTGGAAAGATTTGCACGACAGCAAGCAAAGTTGGCGAGCAAACACAAGTGGGGAGAAATGAAAAAACTTTAACCCGCGGACCAGCCGATTGTCAAAACTAGGAACGTGCTTCCCATCACATACCACAAACTGCAGCGTGTGAGTATGGCTGTACTGACAATGTTTGTCTCTACATATGCATGTGAGCAGTCTTTCTCACATTTAAAGAATGTTAAGACCAACCTACAGTCATGTTTAATGGATGGAAGTCTCAATGCCTACATGAAGCTTAACCTCACCATGTATCAAGCAGACTACAAAGCCATCAGCAAAACCATGCAGCACCAGAAGTCACATTAATGGTAAGAAGTACTTTATTCATCATTGGTTAGCAACAGCATAACAACGTTATTAAAAGAATTCAGAGACTCATTGTACTTTAAAAGTGTTCATCTTGGCCCTGGCCGGTTGGCTCAGCGGTAGAGCATTGGCCTGGCGTGCGGGGGACCCGGGTTCGATTCCCGGCCAGAGCACATAGGAGAGGCGCCCATTTGCTTCTCCATCCCCCCCCCCTTCCTCTCTGTCTCTCTCTTCCCCTCCCACAGCGAAGGCTACATTGGAGCAAAGATGGCCCGGGCGCTGGGGATGGCTCCTTGGCCTCTGCCCCAGGCGCTAGAGTGGCTCTGGTCGTGGCAGAGCGACGCCCCGGAGGGGCAGAGCATTGCCCCCTGGTGGGCAGAGCGTCACCCCTGATGGGCGTACCGGGTGGATCCCGGTCGGGCGCATGCGGGAGTCTGTCTGACTGTCTCTCCCCGTTTCCAGCTTCAGAAAAATACAAAAAAAAAAAATTGTTCATCTTACATAAAATGCACACATTTACTTGTATTTAGTATTAAACATATTGTATGGCTCTCATGTAATTACATTTTCAAATATGTGGCGTTCGTGGCTCTCTCAGCCAAAAAGATTCCCGACCCCTGTGATAGACCATCAGCAGTATAACTTTCTAATAAGTCCCCTGAGCAGAAATGTGCTAATGATGGACAGTAGATCCCAGTGAACTAAATCCTGAATTAATTCAGTGAATTACATACCTTTCTGTTCAGCAGAATTATATCTTTTAAAGTGCTGAGACTCTTGCATTCCAGGCTTAGATTACCTAATGATTATTTTTGCTGTAGGAGTTAAGAGAAGCTTCCCACCACCATCTTTCTCACCTGGACTAATGCAGAAACCTCCTGATGGGTCTCCTCACATATATCAGGCTACTGTCTGTTCTTTACCAGCAGCCAAAGTGAACTTTAAAAAAAAATGTAAATCAAAATGTAAATGTCAGTCATGTGCCTCACACTTCGTAGTTGTGTTTCTTTGCCCTTCAAAGCAAGCTCAGTCCTTGCAGAGCCCACATGCCCTGTCCCTGTCTCCCCAGCCTATCTCAGGTTCCCTTTCTCACCCATCAGGTAAGCTCTTGCCAGGTAGGCCTACTTTCAGTTCTAACACTCTAAGCTTCTCTTCTCAACTTCCTGCTTTTTGCTATTCCCGCTTCCAAAAACTCTTTCCCCTTCAGCCACTTACCAAATCTCACTTAGATTCCACTTTCTGAACAGTGACAAGACTGTTCAATCTGAAGCAGTCTCCCCTTTTTCTTTTTGACCTGTTTTCCTTCATTGCACTTGTCAAAATTTGTAATCACATACTTAAGGGATTGTTTAATGTCCATATTTCTGTATGTTCTCTAAGTGTTATTTTAGTCACTATAATATGCACAGTGTCCAACACCTCATCTGTTACATGTCAACAATAAGTATTTATTGAATGAGTGAGTAAGTGAATTAATTCTTTAAGCAAAGAGACACTATAAAAATTATTTCAGCTTAGGAGAAACGTGACCAAATTTATGTATTAGAAACAGCATTCTGGCAGCATTCTACATGATTGATTAGTAGGGAGTGCAATAGAGAACAGTGAGACCAAGAGGCTCCTGCACCATTCCAGGTGAGAGGTGATGAGGTGTCCTTTCTAAGTTACCATGGGAAATGAGAAGAATGGACAGATTTTTTAAATATTGAAGAACCAGAACTAACTAGTTAACAAGGAATGAGAGGATGCTATCCAGGTGTCCTGATAGGGTGATCAGTAGTGATCCCACCAGCCAAGGTGGGATTTCAGGAAGAACAGCTTGTCGCAAAGGGGAAAAGGGACATGGGATTTTCTCACTATGTGAGTTTGAAGTGTCATTGGATGTCCAGATGACAGTTGTATGGCTATGTGATTCTGGGAGTCACTGGAGAGGTCAGAGGAGGAGATGAAAACCAGGCACTGTTCACAGGTAGCAGTGGGAACCATGGGAGTGGGGGAGATTGTTGAGGAAAGAGGGCGAGTGTGCTGACCAGGAGCAAGTAGAGGGGGGTCTGGAGGGAGCCAGACTGGGAGTGGTCAGGGAGACAGGCAGGGCAGACAGGATGCCATAGCCAGTGCCGGGAGAGCAGCTCAGGAGGAGCTGGTCCACGGTGCTGCGGAGGCTGGGTGTCAGACAGGGGGGCTGGCAGTGTGTGGGTCCCCCCCGCGTCAGCACTGCCGCTGGCCTGTAGTGGGGCACAGGCCAGACAGAGGTGGTTTGAGGAGAAAGATGTTTCTGAAAAGGGGAGACATCTGTCTGTAGGTGACTCTTTCAATAAGCTCAATTAAGAATGAAAAGACAAAGGAAAGGAAATATTTGGGAGAGGGTTGCAGTTTCAAAATTGAACACGTTTATAGATTAAGAAAGAATCTTTGTAGAAGAGATTAGGGATAGTTGATGTCCCCAGGTATTCTGTTGTTTCAGATTTTAACCTTGTAGAGCCTCTTAATCTCCATTTTACTCTGTGGAATGGAGCAGATTGCAGATTTAATGTGTTCTTTTTGAAATCTAAATAGTGGTTGTTTAAGCATATTTTAGATTTCCATACTTTTAAAGAGACACATATACATCTTTTAATCACTAGTCAGTTTTATGTTTCCTGGCAGTGTTCACCACCTACCAGGTGCCCAGCACCTTTAATTTCCCATAGTAGTAAATATATTTCTTTATTTGAGGTGATTACCAAGGATAAAAATGTTACTAATAAAAATTTTTAATTTTTAATAGCTTACTTTACTGAAAAAAATATGTTTTTTCCAGTGGTTATATACACATTATTGAACTGGTGGTTTGCAACAGGTATTTTGGCTTATCTTGAATTTTTCCATAGTTCTTATTTTCTTTTATCAAAATATATTTTTTAAGAAACAGAATGATAGGGAAAGAAGTGTACAATATGCATATTGTTTTAATTCTGTTGTAAAATACTTCCCAGGATTCTTCAGATTTAGGATTGAGGTACGCACATTGACAGCCCTTCTGTGCTAATTAGAAAATCTGTTTAAGTAACTGATCCTGTCATGTGTTTTGTTTGAATGATATGTCTTAATGTTTTGGTTTTCTTTATTTATATCTTGAATTTCTATCCCTAATTATGCATACAGGAAACAGTTCTCTTCTGATATATATGTCTGGCCTATTTATGTTTTTAAAACTAAGAAATGTTTCCTCTTAAAAATATTCGACCAACAATTTCTTCTTATTTTATTATAACAACAACAGCAAAAGAAACCTATTATGGTAACATTTACTTTTTGAGAGGGAATGAGAAAATCACTTGCCTGAGGTTCACATTGTGGCCGTGACTAAAGCAGGTTGCTTTGTACTGTATTCATCACAGTGACTGTCATTCAGTGGAAGTCAGTAACACGGTTAAGTTTAAAGCTTAAACCTATAGGCAGGCAGACACTTTCTATTGTAGATTTAAGAAATGTACATGCTAATTTATAGAGTTTAAAAATATAAACGTTGCCTGATCTCTGGTGGCGCAGTGGATAACGCGTCGACCTGGGAACACTGAGGTCGCCGGTTCAAAACCCTGCACTTGTGTGGTCAAGGCATATATGGGAGTTGATGCTTCCTGCTCCTCTCTCTCTCTCTCTCTCTCTCTCTCTCGCCTCTCTAAAATGAATAAATAAAATAAAAATATAAACGTTAACTATCCACCGGGTACTATTTTATATAAGTAGATTTCTTTGGATGTTAATAAAATGTTTGCTTACAGAAAGAGACTTGGATGATTAGGAACCAGTGAGACAGATTTTAATGGTTTAATAGGTAGATTGGGAAATTGAAAAATTGGACCTGTCACGCATTGTGTATTCCCTTCAGATTTAACAGTCATCAAATTGAAATTTTATTTTAACAATTTCATCTTGACAAGATTACATCAAGTAATATTTTAGGTAGCCATTAAATTTACAATTTTTATTAAATAATTGTCTGATGATTAAAGCTTGCTGTATTAATGGGAAATACAAGTTCAGTATTCATCACATTGATATATATCTGTAAATACTGTATTTTAAATTCTAGAGAAAAAATAAGTTAATGAAATCAGACTTATTTCTGATTTTCTATATCCTTAGAACTGGTGGTCATCACTGAAGTACTTAGAATGAGGTAACTCATCCCCTGCTCCCTAACTGCTAAGTCTGGTTCTTCCGGGGAGTGACGCGTGGGTTTGCCCCGCTCTCTGAAGGTAGAACGTCCCTGTGAAGCCTTCAGTAAGCCAAAATGTCTTCAAGTGAAGATACAATTACCATTAATTAATATTGAAAAGTTTTTTATGTTTCCAGACCAAATCATACCAAATAACACATAAAACCTAAAATAACAGATAGTAAAAGCAGAGAAGCTCAGAACCAGGGTCTTGGGATATTTTCTGGTTAGCAAAAACAAGTACTAATACAGGTTTTTTGTCAAAATAGATCGGTGTAATGTGAACTTTCAAAGAGCAGGGAAGAGCTGTATTTGTTCTTTTGGAAGTTAAACCCTGTTTGATTTGTACTGCACCTGCTCATTGGTCCACTCCCCTGCTAACCAAATCAGTATCTATATCTCCGGTCAGATTGTTTTCGAATTCAGAGTTATCTGTTATAAGAATAACTGACATGTTTTGAGTTCCTAGTATGTGGCCCTATGTTAAGAATTTGCCTTGCCCTGGCCGGTTGGCTCAGCGGTAGAGCGTCGGCCTAGTGTGCGGAGGACCCGGGTTCGATTCCCAGCCAGGGCACACAGGAGAAGCGCCCATTTGCTTCTCCACCCCTCCGCCGCGCTTTCCTCTCTGTCTCTCTCTTCCCCTCCCGCAGCCAAGGCTCCATTGGAGCAAAGATGGCCCGGGCGCTGGGGATGGCTCTGTGGCCTCTGCCTCAGGCGCTGGAGTGGCTCTGGTCGCGACATGGCGACGCCCAGGATGGGCAGAGCATCGCCCCCTGGTGGGCAGAGCGTCGCCCCTGGTGGGCGTGCCGGGTGGATCCCGGTCGGGCGCATGTGGGAGTCTGTCAGACTGTCTCTCCCTGTTTCCAGCTTCAGAAAAAAAGAAAAAAAAATGAAAAAAAAAAAAAAAAAAAAAGAATTTGCCTTCATTTTTCTGGTGAAGAAACTAAGATTTCAAAAAAATATAGACAAGTGAAGTAAGTAAGTGATGGAGCCCTGTTTGTAAATGTCTATTTCATTAATTAGCTGGTATTTAAAAGCCTGTCTACCTGTGGTAAGTGCTGGGCTCGGCACAAGGACACCCAAGTGCATAGAGCTAACCCTCCCCACACTTGGAACATGGAGATGATCAGCAGTAATGCTAATATTAGTAATAATAGAGTTGATTAACCATAACAACGGCATCAATATAGACACTTACATCACATTTTCTTTGTGCCAAACAATACTTTGAGCAATTTTTATATGTTACTTAATCCTCGCTACAACCTTATACAGTAGGGACTCTACTTTTTTTTTTAATTTTTCCATTATTTAAGAGAGAGAAAGAGAAGGAGGAAGAGAGAGAGGAAGAGAGAGGGGCAAAGAAAAAGAGAGAAAAGCATCAATACTTGTTCAATTTCGTTGTGCACTCCTTAGTTGTTTCTCATATGTGCCCTGATGAGGGATCGAACTAGTGACCTCATTGCACTGGGACAACACTCTATCCACTGAGCCACCCAACCAGGGCCAGTAGAGGCTCTTATTATCTCCATTTTCCAGATGAGGAAACTGAAGCCAAGAGACTAAGAAACTAGGCTAAGTGTGCCTAATGTCATGCTCTGTGAGTATGTCTAAGTGTTAGGTGTGAGATTCAGACCCTAGCAGTTCGGCTCTGGCGTCTGTGATCATTACCACTATGCTTTGCCTCATCTAACAGTAAAGACAGGTGATGAACAAATAAATACTAAGTGTGATAAGTATCATAAAGAGGAAATAACAGTTCAGTGGGGAACATTAAGGGATAGTCTTTATTTCTTCTGATAGGGGGGCCAAGGAAGGCATCCCCGAAGATGAGACATTACAGCCAAAATCTGAAGGATGGTCAGGCTTTCAGGTGATGGGGGGGAGGGCATGAACAACATGGGCCGGGGCCTGAGATCACAGCGTTTGAGTGACCAGAGGACCCAGTGTGGCTGGATCATGCTCTGACATCATGGTGGGGAAGGCCCACATGGAGAAGGATCTTGTGGACATTTTTAAGGTTTTGGATTTTATATTAAGAATGTCAGGAAGCTAATGGAAGATGTGAATTAGGGAGAATTGCCTGGTCTGGTTCCTTCCACACAGAGGAGGGTGAACGGACTAGAGACTAATTCACTTAGAGGTTCTCCTGTTAACAGAGATTTTGACCTGATGATAGAAATTAGGTAGGAGAGCTGTGAAGAGATTCAGAAAACAATTGGTGTGTAGAATTAACAGCATATACAAACCTGGTTACCAAGATAGCATATTTTGTACTATTGTTAGCACATTTCATTTTTTTTTTTTGTAGGGATTTGAGCATGTTTTTTCAGAACCACAAATGAATATAATTTCATCATGGAAATGCACAGATTAAATGATTTGAAAACATGCATTACCAAAAAAAGTTAATTGGTGATTCTTCTATGAAAGTCTTGGAAGATACCTAATGAGGCGGATAAAGTTGAAGTTGCTTTCAAATTCCATTCCAGCTCATATTGAGGTATCTTGATGCGCCAGTGCACTCATCTAACAAAATGGCTTTTGTGCCATTTCTGGAAAGGATCTTTTAGAATTTGCCATTGACTGTTAGCAATAATAGTCAGTAGTCAAGAATCTTATGTTACTGGATATTCGTTTCCAATCCCCCGAGATGAATCCCAGTACAATATATTGTTTTGATTTTTATGTGATTATTACTGCGCTTCTGAAGCATTTAATTAGGTGTACTTCACCTTGATCATGAGCATTCTGAGCTGTTAACTTCATCAGCTGTTTTTAATAACTGATCACTCAGCAGTATAGAATGGCCCTCTGGCCACTTAGCAGTTTTGGGCAAGTTAAAAGTGATTTTCCCATACTACGCTGCCTTGTGCTGAATGCACTATGATTTAACTAATTTTATTCTCCTACACTGTCAGAAGAGGATGAAGCAGTTCAGTCTCTGAGTGCCCTGGAGGACGCCACAGCACAGGTTTTCAGGACTCTGGTGCCAGAGGCACAGGTTGGCCACCAGAACTTTTGTCAGTTATATTAAGTTGCTGAATTAATGAGCTACACATCATTTCTGAGGAATAACAACAGTATCAGTTGATATTTCTCAATCAAAATAGTTAATTATTCAAGCATTCTTATTTCCTACTTCGTATTCAAGTTATTTCCAAGTCAGTTCAGTAAGTGGGACCTACATATTGCAGGAAACCTAGGTAACTAGACAAGAAAACCCTGCTCGGTTGCCACATCGCCTGTCAGGCAGAGATGGTGACAGATGCTACACAGGCGGAAGAAAGAATCCGTATCTCTCCTGGGATATACTGATGCTCAGTATGTTTTATTAATGTTAGAATAGTGCTTTCTGTATAGTCATTTGTGTGTTGAGCAGCTCTAAACCTTACGGCTCTTAAAATCTTGTTTGAGCAAAATATTTAAGTATGTAGTATGTATCTGCATTATATATGTAAATGAGGCTTTCAGTAATAAAGGTTTTAGAATGTGTTTGCTGATCCAACCTTTAACAAATAGCGCAAATTAGGGAAAATGGAAATGGTTACAAATATTTTTTTCAAATACAATAGAAGTATTTAAGTTTTTTGTCTTTTAAAGTAGATTTTTCTTAAACACTTGTAGCTTAAAATATGCATTTTATCAGAAACAAATTGTGAATTAATTTACTAGTAAGCCAGGGATCTCTATCTCTGAGAAAGTTCAACCTGATATGTTGTAATGGTCAAGCAGAGGAGCATTAAACTAAGAAGAGAAGACTGGGTCATGGTGAGGGGTGAAGTCTAGACCTCAGAGAGATTCTCCCTGTCACATTGGTTGAGACACTGGATTCTGCTCTGGGTAGTGTTGTGGCCAGAGACACCTGTTTGTGTGCAGTCTGCAGGGAGATACCTAGGTTCAGGCCTGAAGTTTTGTAGCTGACAGAGGAGTGCATTCTACTTAGAGATGGGCCGATTTTACACCAGGCTGGTGAGTCCTGTGTATTAAATAAGATGTTTTATATACCATTCTGAACTCTTGACAGTTCTTTGTTTACTATATTCCTGTAGTCATAGCATGCAGGTATCTATAACTCTCTTTGATTTTCTTCTAAAGGAAAGTTTTAATGTAGCATTTCAATTTCATAAAGCTTCTCATAACTTCTACCTCTATGACCAAGGTGGATCTAGAAAATTCAGTCCTGCAGTTCTCACATACCTGCTTTGGTTTTTACTTCTCCTCTACTTTAAAATGAAAGTAAATATAGTGGGCACTTTATGAGCTGTTGTGAGGTAAGAGGTAAGGGAAGAACCGGCCCCAGGCCCGCCACATGGTTTCCCTGAGCGTCTGACCTCACTGCCCTCACCAACTCCGATGCCTAGAGGTGGCCGGGACTCTGGCTGCAGTGGGACAAAAATGTCAGCAACATAACCAAGGAATAAAGAAAAACTATGTGAACTGATGACTAACAAACAGCAAAATTTTCAAAGATAGGCAAGATCATTTTATTTTAAGTTAAAAGTTTGTTATTTGATCAGAATGACATTTTGCAAAATACCTTCTCTAAAACACTGTATTAATGAATCTGAAAGTTTCTAGCAGCTGTTTATATCAAGGACATAGTCATAACAAAAGTAGTTCAGAAAACAGTGATTTAACCTTTTGGGAGACCAGGTTTAGAGTTCTTCATTTTGAAACAGTAGTTGATGTTATTGGAGAATATTTCTCACTAGTCACAGGTAAAGACGATGTTATCAACTTGAGAGAGAACCTCTTGGAGAGAATCCTTTTTTGTTCTCCCACAGATCTGGTCTTATTGTCCTCCCACAGCAGGGGTCCCCAAACTTTTTACACAGGGGGCCACTTCACTGTCCCTCAGACCGTTGGAGGGCCGGACTATAAAAAAAACTATGAACAAATCCCTATGCACACTGCACATATTTTAAAGTAAAAAAACAAAATGGGAACAAATACAGTATTTAAAATAAAGAACAAGTAAATTTAAATCAACAAACTGACCAGTATTTCAATGGGAACTATGGGCCTGCTTTTGGCTAATGAGATGGTCAATGTGCTCCTCTCGCTCACCAATGAAAGAAGTGCCCCTTCCGGAAGTGCGGCGGAGGCCAGATAAATGGCCTCAGGGCCGCATGTGGCCAGCAGGCCGTAGTTTGGGGACTCCTGTCTCACAGACTGAAACCTAGAGCAGAGGTCCTCTGAGATTCTCTTAAGTGGGCCAGAGAGACAGAAATCTTTTATTGTAAAGTGGACCTAAGAACCACAAAGCCCAAGTAGTTTGGGTTTATTAAGTTGTTATTGCTTTTGTTGTTATCTTTCAAGAGAGAGCTAATTTCTAGTACCATTTTATCACTACTTGAATGGTATCAAGAAAAATGGTATCAGAAGAGTTTTCTTTCTGCAGGCTCTTGCAAAAATGTTACGTTTGATTATTAGCAATTTGTATTCCCTTTGTAGTTTAATGCTCCCCAAGCTGTTAAAAATTAAAGCCCTATTTAATTTTGCCCTTGAATATCCATGTAATCTTGAGGGGCGTAGCTTTGAAGTGATCTGTGTCAATTTCTTTAGTTTCTTGATTTTATTTGCCATTTTACAAAGATTTTATTTGTTGAAATAGGTGTATGTCATGGGAATTACCTATAGGTTCTTAAAGTGAAATTCCCGTTTTTATAATTTAGAGATCAAATTCCTTGCAAGATTAGCCAGGAGAAGGAGGAGGAAATGAAATATACCAAAATGTAGGATCTTGGAGAGTTTTAGAAAATTACAAAGCACAATAAATTTTCTCCCTCCTCCCCCAGATTGTAAGTCTGTGAATTTGAAAGTTTTCTTTCGGAGCTCTTGCATCTTCTTGTTGTTTCTGAAGGAGCCCCTGGTAGTTATTCTTGATGCTGTAGCAACGGAAGTAGAAAATTGTGAGCATTCCATTAAATAAATAAGTTGCTAGTTTATAATGTATGTCATTGCATGTTAATATTCTTTGATTCCCTAATGATGAAATATGGTTCTCAAATGTGTTTGATTTCCATGTGAATCCAAGGGCGTCGTGTACACAAAGCTTGAGCACGACACAATGCCGCCTTGGAATAGGAGTGTTCTGTAACGCTTGCCTTTGAACTTGAAGTGAGAACCATAACAGATGTGAGAATTATGACGAGGACAACCTAATATAAGTTTTATAAATTTGAGGAAATGTCATCTTTTTATTGGTTTCAGAGACTTTTTCAAATGTTTTAAACACAATTTTCAGATAACTCTAATGAAAAGCTGAACCCCAAACCAGGGACAGGTGAACCAGTTTTAAGTTTGCACTACAGCACAGAAGGAACAACTACAAGCACAATAAAACTGAACTTTACAGATGAATGGTAAGTTCATGTTTTTGTAAAGATGTTCTTAGCCATTTTGTAGGATCGTATTGGGTATTATTTATGGCGCTTCACCATCTTTGTCTTGTTTTGCTATGATGTATGTTTTAGAATCACTTGGAGACCTTGTTAAAACAGATGACTGGGCCCCACTGTCAAGAGTTCAGTTTGAGGAGGGGTCTGAGAATTTCATTTTTAGAAACTTCCCAGGTGATGCTGATATTGCTGGTCCTGGAATATCCCTTTTGACAGAAAATGCAAAAGATAAAAAGAATTAAAATCACCTATAAGACCATTAGTGTAAAAATAACAAACCTAACATTTTGGAGCTTTTTGCAGTCTTGGTCCTATGTATGTATGTATATGTAGATATATATATGTATGATTTTTGTTTTCAGTTTTTTGTTTTGTTTTTTTACAGAGAGACAGAGAGGGATAGATAGGGACAGACAGACAGGAACGGAGAGAGATAAGAAGCATCAATCATTAGTTTTTTGTTGCGACACCTTAGTTGTTCAATTGCTTTCTCATATGTGCCTTGACCGTGGGGCTACAGCAGACCGAGTAACCCCTTGCTCAAGCCAGCGACTTTGGGTCCAAGCTGGTGAGCTTTGCTCAAACCAGATGAGCCTGCACTCAAGCTGGCGACCTCAGGGTCTCGAACTTGGGTCCTCCGCATCCCAATCTGACACTCTATCCACTGTGCCACCGCCTGGTCAGGCTGTTTTGAGTTTTAAAACATAATTTTAATCATGTTGAATATACCATATTTTCCCCTGCATTTATTTGACTTTATGTTATAATAAGTAGATATTTATACATTACTATATAGCCTTTTCTTAAAGACTGTTTTACTGGCTGTATAATAGCCACTTAGTAGCTGTACCACGGTTCACTTGATCATTTCTCTTTAATTGTACAGTGAATTTACTTACCTTTTTATAGACGTGAACACACATGTCTAAGTCAAAGATGTTGCCAAATTATTTTCAAAAGGATCTTGGGTCATTACATTTTACTGGCAGCATATGAAAGTACACATTTTGCTGTCTCTGGGCCAATGTTCAATATATTCATTTATTTTTAACTTGTATATTTGATTTTAAAATAACATTTGTCTCATTTAGTTGATTACTAGTAAGGTTGAGCTTTATATTTATTTAATGGTTGTATAGGTGCTCTTCAATGACATTTCTGATTGTTTATTCCTTGTTAATCTAGTTAATTTTACTCTTTAAATCAAGTTATGTGGGCTTCTTATATTCTTTCCCATTGTCTCTCTTCCCAGTGTTCTTCAGGTTGCCTCCAGACCCTTTTATTTACATTTATTCCTATTAGTCTATTAATATTAATATATCTTTCTTAATATATAATTTATGTTAATATAATTACATGTTATATATAGTAATTATATTAATCATTTTATAACCAATATATTAATTATTCAGCATAATTAATATATTAATGTGCTTGACTATATATTAATATAATTGTTATATGTTAATACATGTGTATGAATAATATATAATATAGTTAAATGTTGTTTATTAATATATAATTAATTATATGTTCATATATGATAATATATGTATTCCAATTCACTGATTTCCATTTGTGCTTGTGTGTCTATGCATTTTACATTAGAATCTTTAATTCGGTAGTCTTTTCAAATACCACCAAATACCTTGTGTGCTACAGAGATGATAGACACGGAAGTGCATGAGTGGAAACAATAGGCAGAAAGTCTCTGCCTTTCAGGAGCTTGCATTCTAGGTGGAGGATTGCAACAGGACATACAATGGAGCAGTGAACTGTGTAGTATCAGCAGGCACTAATGGCTGTGGAACAAAGTAGAGCAGGTGAGGGCGGCTGGCAGGCCCCCGGAGTGGGTAGCAGCTTCGGGAGGGTGAGAGGAGCTGTGCATCCAACTAGGGAAGAGCAGAGAGGAAGCCCCACAAGGCTCTGCAGGAGCAGACCTACTGTGTTCAAGGGTCTTTAAGAGAAGCATACACTTGTAGCTGAGTGGAGGACCAAAGGGGAGAGCAGTGGCAGGTAGGGTCAGCCAGGTAAGTGAGGAGGACACTGAAAGAACAATGACTGTGGTCACTGTGTAGAAACAGGCTGTAGATAGAGCTGGGAGGGGCAGGGGTAGTAGACGAGACGGCATTCTGTGTATGTATCTATGTTTGAAGGCACAATCAGTAGAATTTCTTCATGAGCCCTAGTGGTAGACCTCTGCTTTTTAAAATTAGGGTATCTATGGCCCTTTTTCTTAATATATAATTTAGGATCACAGAAGATTGTCCTCTTATTCTTTTTGTCTTTTCTGTTCTCATGATTCCGTAAAGAGGAGCTGATTTCTTGTAAAGAATCTCATCTGAGCATTATTTTTTCTAAAAAAAAAAATATCCACTCTCACTCTTCTTTTCAATACTACTTTCCATCTCTAAAAACTGACAGTGAATTATATTCTCTCATTCATCAGTTTCTTATTTCTTTATTAAGGAAGTAATCAGCCTTTTTTCTGAGTATGAGAGTATTTGATATTCATTGTAAGAGAAATTCAAGAAAAGATGCAGTTTTATCTTCATCTCAGCCACTACGGTGTCTTGCTCCTTCCTGGTTTAGTTTCTTTGACAGATGAGTAAGTAGCGCCCACTGACTAAGAGCTTGGACTCAGAACTCATATTTACTAAAACCCACTTCAGAGGTTGTTGTTGATTTAGTGAGACCATGCAGGAAAACTGCATAGCACTTACTTAGCACCACATTGGCCCTAAAGACTTGTTAGTTCCAAGTATCATTGTTTGTAAATTGCCTTTCAGATCCTTTGTACAGTTTCCTGCTGCGGTGTGCATCTTTCTCTTAGGGATTTATAATAGGTGTTTGTTTATAGCAGGGGTCGGGAACCTTTTTGGCTGAGAGAGCCATGATCGCCACGTATTTTAAAATGTAATTCCATGAGAGCCATACAATGACCCGTGTATGTTATGCATTATCCAGTAAAAATTTGGTGTTGTCCCGGAGGACAGCTGTGATTGGCTCCAGCCACCCGCAACCATGAACATGAGCAGTAGGAAATGAATGGATTGTAATACATGAGAATGTTTTATATTTTTAATGTTATAATTTTTTTATTAAAGATTTGTCTGTGAGCCAGATGCAGCCATCAAAAGAGCCACATCTGGCTCACGAGCCATAGGTTCCCGATCCCTGGTTTATAGGATTAAGTGAAGATAATACCATTTGACTTCCATTTGTTGTTTGTCTTTCAGTTTTCTGGTAGTTTTGCTTTCTGGTGGCAGCCCGTGCGCTAATGCTTAGAAAAGCCTTGTCCTTCCCAGGATCAAGGCGAAAGTTTATTCTTGTATGTCTCTTTTTTTCTTGATTTTATGTGAAAAATTGTATGTTTAATCCTTCTATAACCTATTTCACCATAAAATGTGCTGTAGAGCTATAGCTTAATTTTTCCATGTGGCTGTTCCTTTGTCCCAGTACCATTTATTGAACAACTTCTTCATTTCTTTGTGATTTAAAATGCTATATTAACAGATGCTAACTATAGTTACTTGGTTACTTTGTCTTGCCAACTAATGGCTCTCAATTCCTGCATCGGTGCCATAACGTTTTAATTGCCATAAGTATTTTACATGAGCCTTTTATTTATACCTGGGTCACAGCTTTCTCAATGAGAAAAAAGATTTATATGTCACATTAGTTTTTCTTTACCAATTATTTCCGGTTAAAATGAAATACATACTAATTGCGAAAAAAAATTCAAATTTTACAGAAAAGCACAAAAGAATTACTGGCAGTGATCCTACTGAGGTAACACTTAACACTGCCTGTTCTTTCTGACATTTTCTCTGTATGCCTTGATGGGTCCACATTCTTTTTTAAAGATACCATATTATATACATGGATGCTTTAAAAAAAAACCAAATTGATTATTACAATTAACCTATGGGGTTTTTAAAATAAACTATTGGCAAAAAAATACAATAATTTTCATTGTTAACCGAGTCACTGCTATTGTTTATAATTAGTTTTTTAAATTATCGTAACTCAAGTTTTATTTCCTTGTTTATTTATTCTAAATTTGAGAATTTGTCGCATTTCTGTGAATTTAATTTTAGTGTGAATCAGACTGTTACACGTTTTCCTCTATTTTCTTTCCCACTCAGTTCCCTCCTTACAATATGTGATGTCATTACTTGTCATAGAATACTCATTGAAAATTGTTTCTTTAAAATGGTCTAGTGTTCTGCTCTCAAAAAAAAATGCTAACAGAACTGTGGTATCATTAGGCGGGTATTAAAAATAAACCAAACACATCCTGGACTTGTACAGACTGTGGTGCTCGGTCACCTGACACATTTGAACAACAGTCCAGAACTGGACCCGGTCCGCAGAGGGCAGTTGCAAGACCGAAGAAAGGTCTAGGCCTTTATTTTCAAGTATTAATTTAAAAGTAGCCTAGGACAACAAAGTCCGAAAGGGCATGTGATCAAAGTCTGTAAAATCGTTAAGGACTTGGATTGGGTGCAGCATCCCTTATAAGGGTAAGAAGAGAGACAATGTAATTAAGGTATGAAGTTCAGGAGAGAGACGTGTAAAACTATATAGCTGATCATAGAAGCGTTTGAACAGCGTAGAAGTGATCTTTTGTATTTTTAAGTCTCCTTGTAAAAAAAGGTTAAAGTGGATTAGAATAGTCACCTAGATTACTAAAAGTGATGTTTTGTAGGTACTATTAAAATAATAAATCCTACATTTTATTTGTAGCCTTAATTTTTTAACTACTTCTGTAGTTATAAACTATAAAAATGATCCTCCCAAGTTCACATTTATTAATTTCCTGGTGGCACCACTTGTCTTGTTTTGACGACAGGAGCAATACTTCCTCCAGTTCTAGAGGGAATGGGACCCATAGCAAACCTGAGGGTCAGGAGGAGGCCCTGGTCCCACAGAGCTCAGAGCCACCTCCAGCAGGAGACAGCGAGACAGGTAAGCTGGGACTGTGCATTGTCATCACAAAACCCCAATGTTGGACGGCCTCCTGTTTTTGTGTTCCCTCAAGGGTGCCCTTTGGCTTCTTGTTTTCAGTAAATTCCTTTTCCTCTGGTCTAGCTATTACTATTGACAAACAGGTAACAGGTGCACCAGGTAGGGACTGTCAGTATTTCAGATGGGGTGTCTCAGTGTAGCCCAGCTCCCCTCTGGACACAGTGGCCAGGAGACATGGTCATCATACCAACAGCTTGTGAACTGTCACTATCCATGCACATCAGCTCTGCCCTGTGTACACTGAGCAGCAGAATGGAGAGTATTTGTCTTGATTTTTTTGAGTATAAATGGTTTTATGGAGGGGGAAAAAAGAAGGAATACGATTTAAACGGGTTCTGAGTGAATCCTGTTTCATTCGGGAAGTGCCATTAAGGGAAGTTTTCAGAACCCCTTTCTAGAATATTTTTATGTAACATTATATGAAAGAGTCCAACAAAGAGCCTGAAACAATAAAAACTTAATAAAGGAATAAATGAATTCTGTTTTTTTAAAAAATGGATATTTCAGTGTAACAGAGTTTAGAAGAATTAAATATGTGTAAGACAACTGTCCAGTTAGGTAAGCAGATGTCCAATTAGGAGCAAAAAACTAATCCTTCATGAGTCTTGGAGTTAAATCCCAGAATTAGGTATTTTCAATGGACAAAACAATTTAAAGTAGGTTCAACTTTACTACTTGTTCATGATAGTTCAGATTATACCAAATGCTTGCTTAAGGGGCAGAAAACTACTCAGTTTTAGGGTTAAATTTTGTGAAGTTTAGAAAACAAGCAAGATCAAGTACTGTCAGTGTTGAGGCACCATCCGCCAGAGGTTTCCTCTGTGTCTGTATTTGCGGCTTACTGACAGGAGGCTTAGCTGAGTGTCAGCCTTTATTATGACCCCAAAAAGCTTAAGAACTCTTATACATAAGAAAGCTGGAGTATTGGCCGGTTGGCTCAGTGGTAGAGTGTCAGCCTGGCATGTGGAAGTCCTGGGTTCGATTCCTGGTCAGGGTACACAGGAGAAGCGCCCATCTGCTTCTCCACCCTTCCCCCTCTCCTTTCCCTCTCTCTTTTCCCCTCCCGCAGCCAAGGCTCCATTGGAGCAAAGTTGGTCTGGGCACTGAGGACGGCTCCATGGCCTCCGCCTCAGGTGCTAGAATGGCTCTGTTTGCAATGGAGCAATGCTCAAGATGGGCAGAGGATCACCCCCTGGTGGACATGCTGGGTGGATCTCGGTCAGGCACATGCGGGACTCTGACTGCCTCCCCACTTCTCACTTCAGAAAAAAAAAAAAAAAAAGGAAATCTGGACTATGAAGTTGGTTATTTTAATAAAAGTGTTTTGGATGCAATGGTCATTTGGTTATTTCCCAGAAGCTCCTGAGGAGCCATCAGAGGCTGTGACGACAGACCGGGAAGGGGCATGTGCAGAAGACCTGTCTCAGAGCCGCACAGACACAGGTGAGTTGTCCTCTTTAGACAGCTGCTTCATGTGCAACACCAGGAAGCCTTAATCTGTGTTCGTCTTTCCAGTGCTAGAGGTTGTTTCCAAAGAGAAGTGTTGTGGAATTTTTCTCTGTCCAGAGGAATTGGGCTTGATCTTAGAAAATGTCTGGGTCAGCTTTGAAGTCAGCTTCAACAGCGAAGGTTGCCAACATGCCCATCTGTCACCGCTTTGTTTTCTGACAGCACAATCAGACAAGTTCACATCTGAGCCGTCAGATGCCAGCTCAGGAGACAGGAACGACTTCAACCCTGACAGTCCTCCCGGGGTTCCGGAAGATGCCGTCTTGTCTGAGGAAGGCAGAGAACCGGGGACTTCCGACCAAACCAGCACTGAGAGGGCCGCCCAGCACAGAGACCTCGACCCTGAGCCTCTGTCACAGACAGAAGCCAGCAGGCCCGTGCCCCCCGAGGAAACGTCGACCACTGACTCTGCTCTCCAGGACACCGATGACAGTGACGATGACCCAGTCCTCATCCCAGGTGCCAGGTATCGAGCAGGACCTGGCGATAGGTGGGTAAATTTTTAGTTAACATAAACTGTAAAAAATATTCACAAAGCCTTCTTTAAAGTCTCATAAAGCAGTCTCTCCATTCTGGATAGTTGCTTCCCCTAAGGGTGTCTGAGTCGTGTGATTTAGAGAGCTTTTCAAACTGTGTGTCACATCACAGGTCACACTCGTTGAGAGAAGCGCACCAAGGGGCAGTGAAGTCGCCACTCCGCTTATGGGCGCTGAGGCTGCTCCTCACTCAGTTTCCAGGGCAGGGAACGGAACGCTGACAGTGACCAGTGGGTCACATGTGCAGTCAGGGTTATATTTAGCCCGCAGACAGTCCTGTTGACATCCTGGCCTTGATCAGGTTTCTGGATATTTTTACTGTTCAGTTTTTCTGCTTTTCTATTGACCCTGGGTTAAGGCAGTGTGATAGCAGTTCTCGTTTTGAGAACATTATGCATTCTAAGTTGGTGCATTTAAGGTTTTCTATTTTATAAGCAAACTCATGTCCTTGTTTTTTTTCTGTACTTATGTAACAAAAGTGATACTGAGGTCGTAATTGAAAATGAAATTTAAGTATTCACTATTTAAAATGTTTCCATTGATTGATGGAGAAAGAGAAGCATCAACTCATTCTACTCAGTTTCATTTAGTTGTGCACTCATTGATTGCTTCTCATTCATGCCCTTACCAGGGATCAAACCCATGACCTCAGTGCACCAGGACAGTGCTCTATCCATTGAGCCAACTGGCCAGGGCCAAGTATCCAATTTGTTTAATAAAATGTACTATATCGCTTTCCAGATTTGTTTGTTTAAATTAAAAATTATATTTTTAATAGATATTGGAAACTTGCAGAAAATTGTTATTTAGCATCTTCTGTCCAGGCTAATTACAGTACTTTCATACCAAATCTGCTTTATATAAGCTGAGGAAACTGATGTACTAAGCAGAGGTTTTATATATGCTTGACCGAAGGTGAATTTTTTTTTTTTTAAGACATGGTAATATAACATCAAAAAAGGAGGATATGAGGAAAGAGTGGGCCTCAGAGAATCTAAAACTTCTTAAAGTTATGTTATCTTTAGTTTGAGCTTTATCATTTCTTTATTATCTTCGTAGTGTTTAGATGGTTTCTATGTTTTAGGGATTTTCCTAGGGTTTGGACCTGCCACTAACTTGGCACCTGCTCACCTCATTGACCCGAGAAACCTAAGCGTGAACTAGGCTGGCAGAGGGTTGTGGGGAGATGATGAGGGACAGTGGCCTGGACCTGCCCCCACACGTGCATGTGCTGTCGAGTTCAGCTCCCATGCAGACATCAAGACTTGAGGCCACCTCTGGTCTGCATTTACTGCCCTGCTTTTTTCTAAATCAAATATATCATAGTCTGTATACTCAGTTTAGGTATTGAGCCTTGGTTTTCCCCATGTGTCATTTTGTTTTATTCTATAGGACATAGTAAACTTACTGAAGAGTAACAGAGGTTATTCTTCTAGAACCAGTTTATTGACGAACAGAATATACCACGTGAGCCACTTATAAGAACAGGGAAAGCAGTTTTAGTGAACTGATGAGATTAAATGCAGCACTCTACACATACACAGATACACGCACGGATGTGACGCTCAAGTGATTGCAGTCACTTCCAGTCACCCCAGTTCTTCTTGGAAATTCACATTATTCTTTCCCAGCTATTTACCAAAAAATTTTAAGTGGTGTAAAACCTTACAAGTAATTTTTTAAAATCCTAACCTCCTTAGCACCATCTTGACTAAATGTTGAGCTACCTGTATAAAAATGCTTCCACTATTTCTGCCCGTTTCTGGGAGCTCTTCATTCTGAGAGCCCTGCCCGTAGTGTCCTTCTGCAGGAGGAACACTGTTGCCTTTTATTCTAAGGAGAGAAAGTTCAAGACGTTTTGCTTCTTAACATGAAAAGAATTATTTACCAGTTTATAAGTAGGCTTGTGTTTTTTGAGAATTTGTTTCCAAAGGGGCAAAGGGTCCCAAACCTGTTGTAAAAGTTATACAATTTGGTTCTTAGAGTCTCAAGATACATTTCACGCTTAAATAAAATGCCCAACAAAAGGATGCACGTCTTTAAGAGAAGCCAGTCCAGATGAGTTCAGTTAGGGTAGAGACATTGCTCGGAACTAAAATGGTGAAAGCTCACACCACTTAGATTATATCTGTGCTTTAATTTGTATGAAGAATTACATAGTAGATCTCATTTTTTTTTTGCCCCAACTTTAATTTTTAAGAATGAAAACTGAAAAGTTTATCACTCAGTCATCTGGACACACATTTAGTAAACAGTTGTTTGCGATGCAGAGTAATGATTTCTCTTTAAAGATTTGCATTCTTATAATTTAGTTAAATAAATATGACCTTGGTGTTTTCACTTTTGGGCTGAGATTAAGCATGAGAAGAAATGCCTTAGAAAATAAAGGCCTTAACCACTAACCTAGCTATGTTACAATGGAATGCTCCTCTCATTCATTAACTGCCGCTCGCCTCGGTGTACCAGGACCCTACAGCAGAGGTCAGCAGGCTTTTCCATAGAAGGCCGAGAGGCGAAGTGGAGGCTATTGTGTAGGTACTTCTGTAACCATGTATAACGTGACCATCTACAAATGTGAAAACTGTTCTTAGCCTGTGGGCCATTAAAAAATAGGTGGCGAGCAGGGTTAGCCCCAAGATCCATAGTCTGCTGCTTCTTGCTCTGTAGAAAATTCATCTTACAGAGATACCAGGCCATTGTAAAATGCCTCAGCTAGCATATCTGGCACAATCTATGATCCCCACATAGTAGGCCCCCTTGAACTTGGTCTAGGGCAAGAACAAAGAACATTAAATGGAAACTACATAAATTGAAAGAAATAAGCATATACTTTATAAGCATATAAAAAAATACATAAAAGTAGTATGTGTGTCCCGTAGGGATCTTAAGCACTGGGTTTGGAAACATATGTGTGCCTGGGGGTGGGATGAGATGCAGTGGGCAGCTCACTGTGAAGTGTTTCCAGGGTGCCAGGCTGTCCTAAAGTAAATGCAAAGTAGCTCTTACTCCTGCCAAACCCAGGAGGTGCTTGGCTCTGAAAACACACAGGCGTCTCAGTAAGCTTCCTGGATACTTTTTGAGTACAGATGCAAAGATTCAAGATATTAACAGTATTGCCTGTTAATGACTTTTGAAAATTTTTTTAGCCCTTTGAGTAGTACAAACGTTTATGTATGTACTCGTGCCTCCTGACCATACAGAGTACAATCGAAACAAAAATTTTTATTTTAAAAATGTGTAAGACATTAAAAAAAGGCAAATGTATGTTCTTCTTGTTTCCTTAAATTGGTTATCAAACAAACATGATTTTAAGTTAATAAAACTGTAATTGGAATTCATTTCATTTTTTGAAAAAAACTCCCAGGGGTCAGGGAACATGAAAAATACTCACTACTTCAAGGGTTAAGTGAGAGAAGGGGAGATAGTAAGAAAGACTCCTTCCCCCCTGGCTAGGATCCACCCAGCAACCCCATCCTGGGCCAGTGCTCAAATACCAAGCTATTTTTAGCACCTGAGGCTAATGTGCTCAGACCAATTGAGCTATCCTCTGTGACTGGGCCTATCTTGAACCAATCAAACAAATGGCTGCAGGAGGGGAAGAGGGAGAGAAAGGGGAGAGAAGCAGATGGTCACCTTTCCTGTGTGCCCTGACTGGGAATCAAACCCACAACATCCATATGCTGGGCTGACACTCTATCCACTGAGCCACTGATCAGGGCTGAAAAGTATTTCTTATATGCACAGAAATGTGGTTCCATTACCTACTATGAAGCCAAAATTCTTCACATATGTATGATAAAATTGCCACCATCTATTTATTATAATCACTCTTTCAGTATTTCTCAAGATTCAAGTTTATTCTTTATTAAAGAAAATTACAGAATAAAAAAAAGTAATTGTCAAGAAGGAGTGGGACTCCAAGGGCATTAAAAGCTCTTTACTTTTGTTATTCTTTGCTTGCTTGATAGATAGGCTTCTGTTAGAACAGCAAGTCAGGCCGTGCTGGTGGTTGGCTCAAGTGGCAGTGTCAGCCCCGCGTGTGGATATTCCAGGTTCGATTTCCGGTCAGGGCACACAGAAGTGCCCATCTGCTTCTCCACTCCTGCCTCTCTTGCTTCTCTCTCTCTCTCTCTCTCTCTCTCTCTCTCTCTCTCTCTCTCTCTTCTCCTGTCCTCTTGCAGCCAAGGTTCGATTAGAGTGAATTGACCCTGGGCGCTAGGGATGGCTCCAGTAACAGAGCAAGGCCCCAGATGGGCAGAGCATCACCTCCTAGTGGGCTTGCCCAGTGGATCCTTGTAGGGCGCATGTGGGAGTCTCTGCCTCCCCTCCTCTCACTAAAAAAAAAAAAAAAAAAAAGAACAGCCAGTCAGCTCTTGGCTTAATTAGCTATTCCCCAAAGAATAGCTCAGCCAAGAGGGTGGTCCTGTAGGTACCCCAGTGGGTGGTGTGGATAATGTGAGTCCCTGCAGGTCCCTACACTCTGTAACAGGGTTCGGTTCTAACCTGTTCAAAAGATAAAGGGGATTCTTGCAAGGTCTTCCTTCTAATCTGTCTTCAGTGAGTGTTCCTGTTTCCTTCATTTCCACATGCACGTTTAGTGGAAAGACATATTCTTACATAAGGCCTAGATCGCAGAGGGAAAGAAAGGCTCTTTTAGAGAGAGGTGGTTGGTGGTAAACGTACTGACCTTGATGCTTTAACTCTCTGGTTCTTTGAAGTCTGTGAGTGACTGTGTTGTGTTCCCTTCACTAGATTTAGTATCAGAGGAACAACAATAGGTGATAGAATAATGAGGTAATTCAGTATGTTCCTTCATTATTGTACTTTTCCTTATGATGAATTTGCCAGGTCCTCTTTTTCCACAGCTAACCACCTTTCCTATTAACAGTTACTACTTCTTGGAACTTACTGAATTCTTTTAAGTGCTGAGCACTGTTAAGCAGGTTGCTTTTCACAAACTAGCTGCATGCACTGCATGGGAACAGAATGAAATGAGATACCCTGTGTGCATATGTACTGACATTCATTTTGAGAGTGTTATACAGTCAAGCGACTACGACCTGACATTATGACTTCAGATGTTGGTTACTTACTCTGAATATTTTGTTGAAGAATTCAACTTCTGTGTTGTTTTTTTTAAAAACCTGATTGGGATAACAGCAGCTTTTTGTAATTGTTCAAATACATTCCTTTTCCTTGAGATGAATAACTAAAAACGGACTTGACTCTAATTCTGCATAAGTTTAAGATTCCGATTCTTTAAAAGAAAGCTGTGTTGTTACCAATACCTTAATAAATTAATAAGTCCACACATTGAGATAATACATAGCTCTCATACACTTCTTTAATCTGAAGACCAATGCTGGGGTACATCTTTAAATATAACGTTAAAGTGAACCTCAGTCTCATTATCTGCGCAAAACCTGGCTCACTGACAAAAGCAACCTGGTACCTGTTTCCAGTGGCACATGACTGTTATTTACCATTAGTTTTTAAAACAAAGTGGAAGATAAAACAATATATACACCAGTCAGGAATGCAGCAATGGTAGGGTTCCCCTTGAGAGATACAGAAGTGATGAACTAAGCTGGGGAGGATCCGGGGGTGTAAAAGAAACCCCTAGTGGGGGCCCATTCCCTGAGGGCTCCTGTGTAAATGGCTCCAAGTTGTTTTTGCTTTTTGTGCTGCTATTTCTAGGCTCTTTTAACAGGAAGGTATATTTAAAGTAGCTTTTTGCAAATTAAGTCTATTGCCAGTTATCATAATCTAGTTAAATGACAGTAAAGTGGATTTTATTTCAGAGCCATTTGATCTTCTGATTTATAACTTTTATCCCAAGTACTCAAACCCAGTTTCTGCTCCTACAGTATAGATTGCAATTAAAAACTACCATGTTGCTTTACATGAGTCACAGGAAAGCTAAGCGATTGAAGTGGAGATTATTGTGAACTAATAAACAGTGATAAACAGAAACTGTGACCCTGACCTCCCGTAGACTGAGTGGGATCAGACTCCTTCTCTGCCTCAGTGATTTCTTTACTGCAGAAGTTATTGGGGAAATTTCTAAGGATAGGGCATTCTTTTCCTGCTTTTGTTCCTTGTTCCTATTTTTGTCTTGACTCATTTTCTGCCTTTTGTGATTTAAAGTCAACATTTTATATGAGTTCATTTTCTCTCCTTTCTTGGCATATCAATTATACTTTTTGTTTTTACTTATTTTACTGGTTGCCCAAGAGTTTGCAATATACATTTTACAACTAACCCAAGTCCATTTTCAAGGAGCACTATACCACTTTGTGGTGGTTTGAGTACCACTTTATAGGTAGTGACAGTGACAGTTCTAATTCCTTCTTTCCCCTTATATCATTCATTGGCTGTCATTCTCCTCACTTTAACACACACACACACACACACACATACATATAGACATAAACATGTGTAGGGGAATAAATTGTTGCTATTGTGATTTAAAAAAAAACCTTATCTGTTAGATCAGTAATAAGAGAAAAGTTATTTTACCTTTACTTATGTGGTGCTTTCTTTGTTTATATAAACTCATTTCTGATCTCTCTTTTCTTTCTCTAAAAAACTTCCTTTGACATTTCTTGCAAGGCAGGTATACTGGCAACAAATTACCTCAATTTCAGTTTGTCTGAAAAAAATACTTATTTTTCACTCACTTTAGAAGGATAATTTCACAGGATGTATAGAGTTCTAAGTGGTGATTTTTTTCCCCCCTCTCAACACTACTCCACTCTTTTCTTTATGGTTTCTAAAGAGAAGTCAGATGTGATTTTTTTGTTTCTCTGTGGGTAAGATATTTCTTTTCTCTTTCAGGATATTTTCTTTATCTTTGATATCCTATATTTTGAATATGATATGCTCAGATACTGTTTTTTGGCATGTATCCTGCTTGGAGTTCTCTGAGCTTTCTGGGCCTGTGCTTTGGTGTCTGACATTAATTTGGAGAGATTCTCAGTCATTGTTTCAAATACTGCTTCTCTTCCTTTCTCTCTCTCTCCTTCTGGTGTTCCCATGTTACACCTCTTATAGTTATCCCACAGTCTTTGGGTAGTCTGTTCATTTTTTTTTTTTTTTTTTTTTTGTCTTTGTTTTCTTTGCCTTTTGGTTTTAAGGATTCTATTGATACATCCTCTAGCTCAAAGGTTCTTTTCCCAGCCATGTCCAGCGTGCTAATAAGCCCAGCAAGGCATTCTTTCCTTCCGGGCCAGTGTTCTTTTGGTTCTTTTTTCAGCTCTCCGTATCTCACTTACGTTGCCCACCTGTTCTTGCACGCTGTCTTCTTTGCCCCTAAGAGCCCTTAGCGTATCAGTCCTAGCTATTCTGAATGCCTCATCTCAGCATCTCAGCATCTCTGCCATGGCGGCTTCCGATGTTTTCTCTGGCTCTTTTAAGTTGTAGTTTTTGCCTTTTGGTATGTCTTGTTGGTTTTTCAGTCTGTTTAACTTTTTATTTGTTGGTTCCAAGTAGGGACTTCAAGCTCTGTATGTGTGGAACTGGATTAAACTAATTCCTGGGATAAACCTAATTTGAACAGGACATATTACCTTTTTAATACATTGTTGGATTTGGTTGCTAATATTTTGTGACGTATTTTTGCAGCTATACAGTGTGTCTGTAAAGTCATGGTGCACTTTTGACCAGTCACAGGAAAGCAACAAAAGATGATAGAAATGTGAAATCTGCAACAAATAAAAGGAAAACTCTCCCAGTTTCATCCCTATTCAGTGCAGTTCTATGTGGGCTCACACACAGATTTTTTAGCGCTCCTTAGGTAGCTATCTCGTATAGCCTCTACAGACTCGTCACTGACTGATGGCCTACCAGAACGGGGTTTCTCCACCAAACTGCTGGTTTCCTTCAATTGCTTATCCCACCGAGTAATGTTATTCCTATGTGGTGGTGCTTCGTTATAAATGCACCGATACTCACATTGCACTTTGGTCATGGATTCGAATTTAGCGAGCAACAGAACACACTGAACTTTCCTCTGTACCGTCCACATCTCGACTGGCATGGCCGTGGGCTGCTCCGCTGTATACACGGTGTTATATCATCATCTGCGCATGCACACATGCTGCCACATCATCCTACAGAAACATTTCTATCGTCTTTTGTTGCTTTCCTGTGACCAATCCAAAGTGCACCATGACTTTACGGACACACTGTATTCTGAAAAAATTTCCTTTTTTATATTCTCATGATTCTGTTTTTTGGTTACACTAGCCTCAGAGAATGAGTAGAAAACTATTTCCTCTCTTTTCTTTGCAGAGTTTATATAAAATTGGCATGACCTTTGAACCCCCTTTTTTCATTATGGCAGAACTCCATACTGTTAGGTCTCTTCAAAGAAACAGCTTTTGACATTGTTGATCCTCTCATATATATTAACCCTTTTATCTTCTATTTCTACTTTTTTCTCTCCTTTTTGTGGTTCTTTTTCTAACTTCTTCAGTTGTGCACATTTACATTTTCTTTTCATTAACATCTAACTTGTCAGAGAACCTGAAGGATATTAGACCTATTCTTTGAAATTTGTAGAAACTGGCTTTGTGGCCTTGTACATGATAAATTTGTAAATGATTCGTTTGTGTTGGAAAAGAATATTACTCTAAGTTTTAATTTAGATTTTACATGTGACCATTAGCTCAAGACTTATATATATTCAAATCATCAAATCAGCCTTTAGTTATCAATTTTATTGTGTGCCAGGTGGGTTTACCTAATAGTGAGAGAGATGTGTTGAAATCTTCACGGTAATGATGGATTTGTCTGATTCTCTTTGTAGTTATATCAATTTCTTTTTTAATGTATTTTGAGACTTTTTATTGGGTGTATATATGTTAAATTGTTCATATCTTCCTCGTAAATTGAATTAATTGTGTTTGTAGTAATCCTCTTTGTCATGTTTTTTGTTTTACTTTCTTTTGTCTGATTTTTTTTTTTTAATTTTTTTTTTTTTTTACAGAGACAGAGTCAGCGAGAGGGATAGATAGGGACAGACAGACGGGAATGGAGAGAGATGAGAAGCATCAATCATCAGTTTTTCGTTGGGACAATTGTTCATTGATTGCTTTCTCATATGTGCCCTGACCGCGGGCCCTCAGCAGACCGAGTAACCCCTTGCTCAAGCCAGCAACCTTGGGTCTAAGCTGGTGAGCTTTTGCTCAAACCAGATGAGCCCTCGCTCAAGCTGGCGACCTCGGGGTCTCGAACTTGGGTCTTCCGCATCCCAGTCCAGTGCTCTATCCACTGTGCCATCGCCTGGTCAGGCTCTTTTGTCTGATATTAATGGAGCTAGGCCGCCTTTCATTTGGTTATTATTTGCACTATAGTCTTTTGCATGAAACCTTTCCTTGTCTTTATGCTTTAGGTGTGTTTTGGACAATCTCTTTTTTCTCCTTTGGTGAATATATTCTATTTAAGTTTATAATCATATGGCTGTATTTGGGCTTGTGTCCAGCTTTTTACTTCTAATTATGCTGTTTTACCCATATATTTTTTTTACTTTTTGCTTTTTTGGTTTTGTTTTTTTCTTTATTTTTTCTCCACTGGGTTGGAATTCATACTCTTTATTACTATTATTTTATTAATTACTTCTGAAATTTTCCATGCTTATGTCTTCTATGAATTTTAAATTGTGTGCCAGTGTAGTATGACTGATTATAAAAGAATTGATAAGTAATGTTCTCAGAAACAACTTGACAAATAGTAGGCTTTTAAGGAATATTTGTTTGCTATTTGGTGTTTTTCATATATATGTGTATTTGTTCAATGTAAAGTTTACAGTAAAAGAGTGTGCTCTTTTTTTATATGTAAACCACTTTTTAACTCCCACCATTAGTGCCTGTTTTCTTGTACTCTTGCCACTGACATAGGTAAAAATCTTTTTAATCTAATAGACATACAGAGATCAATTTATTTTATCTTCATCTCATTGTTAATGAGGCTGCACATCTTTTTATATATTTGTTAAGTGTTTATTTCTTCAATAATTTTCCCACTCATGTCCTTTGCCCATTTTTTTTTTCTGTTGAATGTCCCTTTTTCTTACTGATTTATAGACTTTTAATATATTTTAGAATCTTTGGTCTGTTATATGTCAAGATACCATGTTTTAAATAACATATTCAAACTAACAAACTTATTAAGTACTACCATATGTTAGGAAAAGTTTCTTCTAATAAGTAAATATGTCTTAAAAAGAGCCCCTTATGCTTGGTCTTTAGCTTGGTCATCAGCTGAGTTCTTAGGGGAGTAAAGTCTGCCTCATTCGCTCCAAATCTCTGCTCTGCGCGGAGTCCATATAGAATAGATTCCCTTGGAAGGTCTTTTTTTATTGCACTAGTTAACATTTCTTTTCCTTGACTTTTCTTTTCTTTGCTGGGAATATCTTTAAATAAAAATCTCAAAATAGAAGTTTATCCATTGCTGTTCCATGTTAGCCATAGTTTCTTTTGGTTTCTCTATATGCTTTTATGTTGCCTAACATGGAGAGAAGGAGAAATGACATTGAACAGGACCTGTTTTATTTGTGATAAACTGTACATGAATTTGTCTATGTTTTATAAAAGAGCCCTTTAAAACCTAGTGTGTCGCATGCTCCTCCCTGTACTGTGTTGGCCAAGACTGGTCTCTAAGTGGTCTCTTCACTAAACATCGTGTTCCAGTAACTCAACTAGTCTGGTGGAGTCTCACTGTTGTGTCTGCCTTTTGATGCTTTCAATTGGGGATGCCTTACTGAGATAATGTCTAGTTTAAGTATTTTCTAGACTTACTGATTTTACTGTGTATTGTTTTATTCCATCGTGGCCCATGAGTGTTTTTTATTTATTTGTGTGTTTTCATTTTTCTTCTTTTCATTTGTATTTCATAGACGCTCGGCTGTCGCCCGCATTCAGGAGTTCTTCAGGCGGAGGAAAGAAAGGAAGGAGATGGAAGAGCTGGATACTTTGAACATTAGAAGGCCATTAGTAAAGATGGTTTATAAGGGCCATCGCAACTCCAGGACAATGGTACCAAGTGCTTGGCATTCTCCGCAGAAAGCGCAGTTTCATAATACGAATGTTTTTGCATAAAGGCTATCCTCCTATACCGCCAGTGTGGTGGCAGGGTGCCCTGTGGCCCTCCACAGCTGTCGCGTGCCCCAGCATGGCTCGTCCAGGCCTGTGACATGTCACGGAGACCAGCACTGTTGCAGGAGAACTCAGCCCTCCTGAGGAACTATTGTGCAATTTAAAAAATGTTAGCGTGTACAAGCGCTCTCTCACACTTGGTTGTGTACCTTTGTACTAGATTGTTTTAGGCCGTATTGGCTCTTTTGCTGTTTTTAGAAAGAAAGATTTGGATATATGAAACCCAGATTCATGGCAAAATATAGTCATATATTTTACGACTATGAGATATATATATAATGAATAACTTTCATTATTATCCTTAAGATTGACAAATAAATATTTGTTTTAATCACTAAAACATTGTTTAGTCACTAAAATATTGTTCTCTAAACTTCAGTTTTCTCATCCATGAAATAAACAGAACAGGCCTGATGGTCTTTTTTTTTAAAAGATTTTATTTATTGATTTTAGAGAGAGAAGAGAAAGAGGGAGAGGTGGGTAGAGGAAGAGCAGGAAGCACCAATGCGTAGTAGTTGCTTCTCATATGTGCCTTGACCAGGCAAGCCTGGGGTTTCGAACCAGCGACCTCAGCATTCCAAGTCAACACCGTATCCACTGTGCCACCACAGTCAGGCCTGATGATCTCTTAAAAGTTTTTCAGGTTTTTATAATCCACAAGTCTGTACACAGAGTGCGATATTAATTCTTTAGTAAAGGACGCTTGCGGAGTGTGTTATATAACTGTTATTCTGAACCATTTGCATCTAGAAAGTACAACTCATATATTCATTGAGTTTTCAAAAACTACAGAATCGGTTTTATTCTGCTTTCTTCAAGGTTTAGACAAAAAGTGGCCTTAGGATAGGGAAATAATTAGTTTTCTACAGAAATCATTGATGGTAACAGTAATCATTCAAAAAAGAATACTATTATTAATAGAAGTAACCAATTTACACTTCTTGCATTTTACTGGGTAAAATTGTGGAGGAAAATAATTAGATGGAATGAAAGAAAAAGAAAGATCAGTAAATGAAATAATAGCTTCGAGTAACAACACTGGCTCCCTCTTGTTCTGCCAGAAATAGCAAAGGAGCAACTGCAGATAAAATCACTAAAACTCTCTGAAGTACAAGATTTTGATGGCTCATTTGTATGTATCCATTGGAAGGATTTCATAGCCATTCCAGTACATTCTATTCTTTGTCTCATTGCTTGATTGAAGTAGATATGTTCATCTCTTTCTTTCTCAATTATGAGAACTTCCAATAGCTAAGAAAAAGATACCTTTTGTTATACTGTCCAAAACCCAGCAGTTTCATTCATTCATTTAGCACTTATTAATGCAGCACCTACTGTGTGCTCAGAACCATTTTGGGCATTCTAAAGCCAGCGTTGAACAAAACCTTTCATTACTGAACCATACTCCCCTGCTAGTAAACCCCTGTCATGATTTGAAGATACTAGAAGACAAAGGCGCTCTTCAATCTTTTATTTTCTAAGCCAGTTAATTTTTTAAATATGAGAATAGAGTAAATCTTTATTTTAATAATTTTAATTTTCTTATTATTTGTGTTTTCCCTTAGATAAAAGAAGCCAATTTCTGGGGTGCTAACTTTGTGATGAGTGGTTCTGACTGTGGCCACATCTTCATCTGGGATCGTCACACTGCTGAGCACTTAATGCTTCTGGAAGCTGACAATCACGTGGTGAACTGCCTGCAGCCACATCCGTTTGACCCAAGTAAGGAGACCTTGTAACGGCAGGGCTGGCGGTCCTGAGCAAGCCGTCAGCTGCAGTGGTGTTCTCGCCGTTAGCACCAGCATGATCTGATTAGCCGAGTAGACAGACGCCGGAGTCCATTAGAGTGCTCCATGGGTCTTATACTTCTAACCTGCTTTTGGCAGAAAGTATGGGGAAGTAGATTAAAGACCGCCCTCTCCTAATATTTCTTCTAAGTTGTATTAGCCGTGAGAGGTTCCGATGATTGAACTTCTCAGTGCTTATCCAGGTAGGACCTACAAAGGCACTCTGACTGGCTCCAGGCTCCCATTGGAAATGACCTGTGTTTCTCATGGAAAAGCGGTAGATAGATGAAAGGAATACGAGTCATTCAAGATGGTCTGAAAATTATATTCTAAGGTCCCTTTTAGGAAATCTTCAACATAGTATTCTCAGTTAACAAATGTATCAGTACACTTTCCTTTTCACCTTACTTTCACTGTACACGTGCACACTGTAGGTCCTCAGCACTGTAGATGGCTTCTATGACTTGAAGTGAAACATTGTGTAACAACACCTGTTTTACTGTAAGCTAATTATTGTAAACAAGAGTTAGTTCCTCAGGCCTCTCATCAGGGTTAGGATGATATGACTTTGCACAAAACACGACGACGTAACTGAGGCCCTGCTGTGGATGCGTGTGTACAGATGTATGTACGTGCCTTCACATACACGTACACACTTCCGTGTGTGTGTGGTTATCTCGAATGAGTGGCATATGTTTTAAGTTTATGTTAATATGTTCACTTTATTTCTAGTTCTAGCCTCGTCTGGCATAGATTATGACATAAAGATCTGGTCACCACTGGAAGAGTCTAGGATTTTTAACCGAAAACTTGCTGATGAGGTAAGATGTTTATTATAATTATTAGACCGTATTTTATTTTGTTCTTGAAATACTTTCTTAAGAAATATCAAAGCAGCCTGACCAGGCGGTGGCACAGTGAATAGAGCATTGGACTGGGATATGGAGGACCTAGGTTCGAAACCCAGAGGTCGCCAGCTTGAGTGCGGGTTCATCTGGTTTGAGCAAGGCTCACCAACTTAAACCCAAGGTCGCTGGCTTGAGCAAGGGGTCACTCACTCTGCTGAAGCCCCCCGGTCAAGGCACATATGAGAAAGTTATCACTGAATAACTAAGGTGCCGCAACGAAGAATTAATGCTTCTCATTTCTCTCCCTTCCTATCTGTCCCTCTCTCTGTCTCTGTCACAAAAAAAAGAAAAAGAAATATCAAAGCAGTTCCTTATCAGTTGGTAACATAAAACAAGTTAATATAGTTAAGGAGGTCAATTTTAAAAAAAAGAAAAATTGAAAATCAAGACATAGCTACATAATACTAGAGTTAAAAATTGAACTAGTATTTTGCTAATTAGAAGACTGAGCATTAATAATACCACATTAAGTGTTTTGTAGTTTAAGAAAAATAGGTTGTTTGTGCTTATTGCAGTAAAGGATCATTAAAAAACACTGTCCTTTTGAGACAGCAGTTTTCCTTCTGCGTCTTTCCTCATAGCCTTGCAGGCAGCAGGACAACTAACAAACGTCTTTGTTCTTTACTATGATATTATAAGATTTCCTCTGCTTCTTATTAAGTCAGCAGTTTTCCAGCCGAGTTCTGTGCAGTTCTAGGTTTATAAGGACCTGGGGTGGGAACACTAATGGTCTCTGCCTTTTCTCAGGCTTCAACTGGGGTTTCCGTTGTGGGTTTCCATAGAAGCCTTTTGCACTGAGGGCCCACTGCATTAATCAGCTGCTAATTGCTGAGCTCCTGTGGTTAGGGAAGTGCAGCTCAGGTGGCCGTTTTTCTCTTTAAATAAGTAAATTAAATAAGGGTCCATTGCAAACAGCGTAGTAAGTGGGTCAAACTATTTTAGAGCCTGGGTGACAATTGAGCACAATCCCCACACGTGCTCTCACGCATTTAGTGGAATTTGTACGTAAGTGTGTGTCAGGCACAGCATTGAGGTTAAAAGACACATACACCCTGTGCTCAGAGAGTGTGGACGAGAGAGAGACTGAGGTGGAAATGCTGGAATACGGTGTGGTCAGTGTCCGAGGTGCACACAGCATTTGGAAGCCTGTAGAGAGGAGCAGCTATGCTTGTGAATGGAGGGAACGGGTTGGGACCCTTCACCGAGGGCAGAGGAGTTATCGGGACTGAGTTTCCCAGGCAGCAGGGAGCAGAGGAGCCCTTGAGACATAAGGGTCAGCATGTTCCAGTGTGTGGGAAGGTAGAGGAAACAGCCGTGTGCAGAGACCCACAGTGTGCAAGAAGCCCGCTGCGGGCGAGGCTGTGCAGGGCCCTGTGGGGACCCCGAGCGAGCTGGGAGCACGTGTCACTTCTGGGGACGGCTGACCCTGGCACCTTCCTCTTCCTCTCGGGCCCCTCCTTTTGGTGCTCTCCGCTCTCCCTCTCATTTCCTTTGCCCACGATTTCCCGTGACCCTTCGGTGTCTTCAGAATCTGTTTATCTTGGCCAAGGCAGCAAACTCTCGCAGGACCCCAGTGAACGGGGACAGGAGTTGAACACTGCTCTGTCCTGACGTGTCAGTGCAGCTGTCGGGGGAATGATGGGTGGGCATAACATGGACGCTCTGGGAACAGGTTACAAATGAATGTAACCAGAGTTCCTGGATGCCTCGGCAGCCAGAGCTGACCTTTGTCCTGGCCGTTGGCTGAGGGGTGCCCTCCGCCCTCACCCCTCCCACGCAGGTTGAGGGAGGTGGCCAGGAGAGGCTGTCCCGGGCAGTGTGGACACGGGCACATAGGAGTGGGGCCTGTTCTCTGGACCGTCCTTCCAGTCCCTGGGTAGCGGGTTGGCTGCCCAGGGTCCTTGAAGTGGCTGTTTGACTTGCCTCCCAGGTGATAACTCGGAACGAGCTGATGCTGGAGGAGACAAGAAACACCATCACGGTGCCTGCCTCCTTCATGCTGAGGATGCTGGCCTCCCTGAACCACATCCGAGCTGGTGAGAACTCTCAGACTTCGAGTCCCATTACGATTGTGTTTGAAAAACATTGTATGATTTAAGCTCTGCGTTAAAGGAATTTATATTATTTTCTTACATCACGAAATGAAGTTAGCTAGTTAGCACAGTGAACTGATTTATTGGGAAGCATCAGAATGGAAAGACAAGAGTCACTCGACAACGTGTGACTGCTGTGCTTTCTTTTCTGAGACAAAGCGCCTACCAGCAGCCTTTAGGGGTCCAGGCGCTCAGAGTCGGGCGTAGCCGGACAGCGTAACCCCGACGACAGAGCCCGGACAGCAGAGCCTGAAGAGTGTAGCCCCAACGGCAGATCCCCGACAAGGGGAAATGTACCATGCTGAGGCGGAAACAGATACCTTTATGTTTTCTTCAGTGTGCTTTTGTTTTAAATGATAAACTGAGGGCCAGTGCCAGAGGTAACAGAATGCATGTATTATAACTAATGCTCAAGAAGGAAAACAGGGCGAGGCGCGCGGAGCACGCGGAGCGCAGGGTTCCTGGGTGCTCTCCCGCGGCCAGCGGGGATCGATTGTGGGGTCGCCCGGAGCGAGCCCGTGGCCCCCAGATCGCCCTGACCCAATCCCCGACCTCTCAGATCGCCCCGGCTTGGGTTGCGCCGCCACCCTCCTGGATCCAGCGCAGCCCAGAGGAGGTGTTCCCCCAGCCCCGCCGCTCAGGCTGCCCTGGGCGCCCTCGAGACTCCCCAGTCTGCTCAGCTCCCTGCCGGGTGTGCCTCCCCCAGCCAGCAGCTGGGAATATGCGAGTTCCTGGATAGGATGCTTGAAAATGGAGCAGTGGGGCAAGCCCGAGGGGTGGGGGAGGAAAGAAATTCTTCGTAGAAAGCCACCTCCAATGCCTCTTTCCTCCTACCTTCAACCCTTCCTCCAAAGCCCAGTATTTTCATTTCCTATCCAGCATTTAAACAAGGTCCCTTATTGCCTATATGGCCCACCATCCTCTTTCCCGAGAATGAAGAGGAAATAGTACAATAAAGAGGACTGGGCCCTGGCCGGTTGGCTCAGCGGTAGAGTGTCGGCCTGGCGTGCGGGGGGGACCCGGGTTCGATTCCTGGCCAGGGCACATAAGAGAAGCGCCCATTTGCTTCTCCACCCCCCCTCCTTCCTCTCTGTCTCTCTCTTCCCCTCCCGCAGCCAAGGCTCCATTGGAGCAAAGATGGCCCGGGCGCTGGGGATGGCTCCTTGGCCTCTGCCCCAGGCGCTAGAGTGGCTCTGGTCGTGGCAGAGCGACGCCCCAGAGGGGCAGAGCATCGCCCCCTGGTGGGCGTGCCAGGTGGATCCCGGTCGGGCGCATGCGGGAGTCTGTCTGACTGTCTCTCCCCGTTTCCAGCTTCAGGAAAAAAAAAAAAAAAAAAGAGGGCTGATCTTATTATGACAGTCCTTTATGTCTGTCTCTGTGTGCTGAGAGCAAGACACCTATCCTAAATCCTCATCTACCTGCACATCCTTTCCTCGCAACCTGAAGCCCCTTCTATTCTGTAGAGAGTCTGTTCTGTAGAAAGCTTCCAAGAGATCCGATCACAGCTGAGAAAAAGACTTTCTCTTGGCTGAGGAGAAGTTGGTTAACTTTAACCCAGTCCCTAATGTGATATTACTTTCTCTTTTGTGGTGATGGTGGTGGTGGTTAAGATTCCCCTTAAGGATGGATGACTAGTAGAACTCTCCACTGTCCCAGCTGTAGACGGGAAACTTGAAGCAGGAAATGACCTTATTTGCAATTAGTGCAAGATGGTTGGTCCTTCCTGGAACTAACTGCCCTTTCACACCCCAGCCCCAAGCTCTTGCTACCCCCAGGGAACTTCATTGGACAATTCAAATAAAGACTTTGAGCCTTTCTAAAGGTCTTCTGGGATTAGGAAGATGTGCTAGGCTCCCAAACAGTATTTCTGGTCAAAAAAAAAAAAAGAAGGAAAACAGTGATCTGTGTTCATGACAATAAAAAAAAGTTTCAGTACCCATTTTAAACAAAATGTTTATCAGATAAGTGTTTATCACTGTTCATTCACTGATACCATAAATTTCTTTAAATGTTGGATATCATTTATCAACGAATAATATCCATTTATAGAGTAGCTGTCGTGTGGCAGGCCTTAGGTGAGTCATTTTACAGACCTGCCCTCATTTAGCTCCGACCCTGCACAAGACGGGACTTTGTGAAGCTCACCCCCGGCTGCCCACTGATAAGCAGGAACACCTGAATTTGGAAACACCTGAATCCAGGCCCTCACTGCCCCAACCCAGACTCTGAGCTGCAGGAAGAGATGGTGGGTTCCCTATGACATGCGAGAACGTGGGCAAGGGAGCTCCGAGTTCCACAGGGTGCGTGTCCGGACAGGCCCAGGACAGTTTCACAGAGAGGACAGGAGTGGCGTCGGATGAGTAAGAATTAGGCGAAAGCGTGTGAGCAGAGGGACAGCAGGTGCAGAGTGCAGCACTGGAGAGGACAGCAGCGTGCCCTGGCCTGCTCATAGCTGTGTGAACGCAAGTCTCATGTAGATGGGCTGCAGGGTGGGCACTGTCTGTTGTGGTCATCACTGTATCCTCACAACGCCTGCAACAAAGCAAATACTTCATTGTAAAATCTCTCTACAAGTGCAGGCCCTCAGGAAGGGCCACCCCACTTACAGCCTCCCTCTCACCCTCCACCCCCCATGACACCAGGCACAGGCCCCTTGATTCCTGGACTCGAAACAGTTTGAAACCTCTGCAGTCGGCCACCATACATCAGTATCTGTAGGGTTTCTTTTTTTATTTTTTTTTATTTTATTTATTTATTTATTTTTTTGTATTTTTCTGAAGCTAGAAACGGGGAGAGACAGTCAGACAGACTCCTGCATGCACCCTACCGGGATCCACCCGGCACGCCCACCAGGGGGCGATGCTCTGCCCCTCCGGGGCATCGCTCTGCTGCGACCAGAGCCACTCTAGCGCCTGGGCAGAGGCCAAGGAGCCATCCCCAGCGCCCGGGCCATCTTTGCTCCAATGGAGCCTCGGCGGGAGTGGAAGAGAGAGACAGAGAGGAAGGAGAGGGGGAAGAGTGGAGAAGCAGATGAGCGCTTCTCCTGTGTGCCCTGGCCGGGAATCGAACCCGGGACTCCTGCACGCCAGGCCGGCGCTCCACCACTGAGCCTACCGGCCAGGGGGCCTCTTTTTTTAATTTTTATGTTTAGAATTGTATGCATAATCAAAGTTAATAGTGCTCTTTCCTTTATTAAAGTTTCCCTCTCGAGGTAGAAAACAACTTAGGCACATACAGTGATGAGCTGATTTTCACATGACGGTGTGTTTATACTTGTACTCAGCTTTAAATAAAAGGCATTGAGGACTGCCTCAATTGTAATACTAAAAGTACCTCTTTTTGTGAGTCCCTTCTCTGTGTTTTCCAGACCGGTTGGAGGGTGACCGTTCGGAAGGCTCGGGTCAGGAGAATGAAAATGAGGACGAGGAGTAAGCAAGCGGCTCGGAGCGGCCAGCACTTAGGGTGTTCTGACATTTGTACAAGACATTTATTATATATTTTTTCTTTACAGAGCTTCAGTGCAATTTTGAGGTTGTGGTTTTTGGAGCTTTCCCTTTTTGGGGGATAAGCGGACATTGGTTTGGAATGATTGTGTGCATGACTTCGGAGCGTGTGCAAAACTAGCAGAATGTTCTAATCCCTAGTTGCCATGTCTGAGCAGTGCTAGCGACGGAGTGCAATACCCCCAACTTCCAGACGGGGGAGCTCGGGTCAGTGTTGGAGAGTAACCCTCACGGTGGTGACAATATTGGCTCAAATAAATTTCTACACTTGCCATTTGCATGTTTGTTGCTGTCTAATTAAAGAAGCTGGTTGTTTTAAGATCTCCTGAGTCTGACTTTGTATTTAATGCCTTGTTACCTTGACCCATTCTCAGTCTTTTCTGTAATGTAAGACTGTTTCTCCATTCTTTTCTAGATTGAATAATCTTTTCTGTTTTGAATCTATGTGTGATAGAATCACATAGAAGAGCTTTTTTTCACGTCTCATTCCAAAGTATTTTATCTCTCCTCCAGTCACCATCTTAATGACTGGTGGGACTTCATGACCCAAGGACAGCAGTCAGCCCAGGAGACTCCAGAGCAGCCCAGGTCGCTCCGTGTGGCAGTGCCCTGGCTGGTTCCGAGGGCGCTGGCCCGGTCGTCCTCACTCCTGCTAGACTCCAGCTGGAAGCTGTGCCATGCTGTCCTCTGAGTCCTGGCCTTCCGTGACCCCGGTGCCCACCTCCACTCGGGCCGTCTGCACCGGCCTGTGTCATATTGGGTCATGACCTGGGTCTGCTCCTGCAGACCCAGTCCTTCAGTCCCCTCCCTACCCGCTTGTAAATTGTCACCCTCTCCTCTCCAGCTGGGCCCTGAGAACTCACAGGTGTAGCCACACAGAGCGCCCCTCTCTGGTGTGGAGATGGGACCGCTCCCCCCAGGTGGCTTGTGCCCAGGGAGCCCTGCTGAGGTGGCAGGTCAGCGTTGTGGGGAGAGGAAAAGGCACTCTTCGCTGGCTCAGTGACTTCAGGGGGACACCCACATCTGGCTCTTGCTCCACACTGGGCAAGGTGTCTCCCCGTTAGAGAATGTGGTAAGTAGGTGCAGGGAAGGAGTTAGGGCTTTAGCCAATCAGAGCAACTGTGATAGCTAAGATGGCTTCCGGAGAGTGCGGGGTCTTAGCTTTTGTGACCTGCTGAAGCCACCAGACTTGTCTGGGCGCCTGTTTGCTCTGACATAAAGGTGACCAGTTTTGCGCCACCTCTGTGCCAGGGGCTCTGTGAGGGCCATAAACACCACGGAGGATGCAAAGCTTTGCAAAATAACTGAAAAGGCTGCGGTCAGCCATGATGTGACATTCACTGAGAGAAGGGTCACAGGGAGGCTGTGCAGAGGCGCTGGGGGCTGACAGGACTCTGTGGCATCAGGTGTGACTGGCAGAAGAAGTGACCTGAGAGAATCACAGCGGTGTGTGCTCCAGGCCAACTCAACCAGGGACCAGGGCAGTGCTGTGCCGGAATCGGGACTCTGCGCTCCATTTTGCCAGGAACCGACAACTGCTCTGTAGCTGTTACTTCTTTTTTAACTGGCGCTTGTCAGAGGAGTTAGGTCTCCTACCTTAGCTACTTTGCAGTTTCGTGTTGGATGTTACAGAGGAGCAGGGCAAGCCCAACAAGCAGTCCCGGAAGCAGAAAACACTTCCTGGGAGGCCGTGTTCACAAGTCCCAACGTGACTCCAGGGATGGAGGTGGTGGGTTTGCGCCCCAAGGCTGTTTTGGGTCTCAGTAAGGGTCACCACACACACTCCTTTGACTTTGCTTCTGGGATGGACGCATGGCAGGCATTGCTGTATGAAACCTGTGGAAACTGCATTTGGGAGTATTCTGTATTTGGCCACATCTCGTGCATTTCACTGTCTTGGGGGAACTTTGAAAATGCATGGACGAATGTACGCAGGTGACAGTGGTATGCCCCATGCTGCCCCCCAGTTCTGCGACAGTCTGTCCTTCCTGCTCAGTCTCCTTCCTGTCTGGCCCCTGGGGAGGGGGAGGGAGAAGGAGAGGGGTAAGCAGGGGACGCCCGGGAAGTCCTATCACAGACTCGGTTCCTACAGCGGTACACATACCCAAAACATTTAATCAGGTAAACAAAGCTACTCTAAATATACAACAAGCTACTTGTTTATAAATGTTGATTTATAATAATCCTAAACATTTTTATTATCTTTAAAAAATCCAGAAACTTCAAGTGAGCTATATTTCAGGATTAGCTTGTCATTGTTTTGTTTGAAGGTTGGTTTTGAACCACTTTTGCATCCAGGGTTTTGTCACCAGAACTCCGCACAGGACTGTCCCTTACGCCTGTCCACGATGCAGTCCAGGCCAGCAGGTTCCTCCCACTGTGCTGGAGTGGCCCCATCTGCTCAGGTCCCTGTGTCCCCTGGGAGGGGCTGACTCACGTGTGATAGGTGACATTTCGAAATGGTGGTGTCAAGAGGAAAAACAGGGCCTCTAATTCCCAAGCTGTTAATTCTGCTCAGGATCATGCTTTCTGGGGGACGCACAGCTCTGTGTATTACGCTCTCCTAAAAATAACACTGAGTGCCTAACCTGTGGTGGCGCAGTGGATAAAGCGTCGACCTGGAAATGCTGAGGTCGCCGGTTCGAAACCCTGGGCTTGCCTGGTCAAGGCACATATGGGAGTTGATGCTCCCAGCTCCTCCCCGATTCTCTCTCTGTCTCTCCTCTCTCTCTGTCTCTCCTCTCTAAAATGAATAAATAAAAATTAAAAAAAAATAACACTGAGCAAATGGTGCTCTTGCTGATGTTAGCTGACTGGGGTCTGCGCTTTGAATTTCTAGGGAATCTAACCATGTTCCTTGGGCCTGCGGTTTTGTAGATCTTGCAAGCAAGTGTTCCAGTCTCCAAAGCACCTCAGTGTATAATAGCTGCTTCTGTGTAAGAAAGCCCACCTCGCCTGTCTTCTAATAATGAGGACTTCTCACTGTCCTTCGTCCTCAAGCTGTGGAGCTGGCCCCTTCCTTCCCAGTCCCATGGCAAGACTGGTGTTGGCCCCGCAATGGCTGAAGGCACTGAGACCTGAGCAATATGCCTTCCCTTCCTTGGCCTCTGGATTCTGTGTCTGTCCCCAACCCAGAAGGAAGGCCCAGCTGCCACCCCCTTGTGGTCAGTGTTTGACTGTGCCTGAGGTGAAAATGACCATTTCTCTGTGACCTCCAGGACTCACCGGGGTTCTGCACTCACTGGGGTAGCAGCTAGGGCCCCGTCCCCACATTGCCTCTTCATCAGGGTGGGGGAGCAGAGAAGCTGATCCCAAGAGCCATGGCCAAGCAGTCACAGTCACTGCCACTGCAGGACCGAGCTGGCCGTAGGCCTCAGGTCACATCTCGGAGCACGTTCTATGACATGGGGTCCTACCAGGGCCCGTCCTCTGTGAGACACTTCCTGCTCCTCCAGCTCTGGAGGTCTGGGTGCCCCTCCTCTGGCCTTCCCCTTCTTCAACTCAGACCCCCCCCCCATTCCCAGAGATCCCTGTGCTGCCCAGCCAGCAGGACACTTCCCCACCTCTCACCAAGGACAGCAGAGGTCCCTGTGAGACAACAGGACACCTGCCTCTTGTTAGGGACGCTATTCCCACTTATCAGACCTGCACGGAATTTGGAAGTGCCTAACGGAAGCCCAGCATCACAGACCTGAACGTCTCCTCAGTTGGGCACACAGTAGGTGCTCAATACATGCTGGTTCCCTGCCTTGCCCTCCTGTGGCTACATCCCCCTCACAGCTCCTCCCAGGCAGGGCAGCAGGGCCTAGGGCCGGACGCTAGTGGTGAGCGTATCCTGAGGTCCATCCAGAGTCACAGCTCCCACGTACAGGTGTCCCAGGGACACGCTCAGATGGGGAAACACTCCCACAGCTAAATCTGAACAGGTTGTAAGATCTCCGGCTTGATCAGGCATGTTTCAACCCCTCCTGGTCCCCACCCCCCACAGCCCTGGCCGGCTGGCAGCTGCAAATACTGGTAAGTCTCAGGGGCCGCCCAGTTGTAGGCAGACCACACAGCAGCTCCTTCGAGAAAGAGCATTAGCATCAGGTGGCCCTGGTCTCTCGGTCCTCAGCCTGGCTTCCTGACAGTCACCGAAGATCCCGCAGCTGAGCAGGGGCAGAGCCTGTCACCCTGCACAGAGTCACATGGAGCTAGCTAGGTGGTCCGTTCAAGGCAGAGGACCACAGTGGAGAGGAAGTTCCGAGTCAGAGCTCTGCCAAGACCAGGCCTTCAGGTGCATCCTTAGCGCTTTCCTCGGGAGCTGCCCTTGGGCATCACGGTCACACTGCTGCCACGTAGTGGCTACGGTGCTGAACTGCAGCCTTCCCGGGCAGGGGGAAAGGTTGGGGGCTGCACTGTGCGCTGTGGTGGGGGACTCCCAGTACCTCCACGTCACAGCGGCCCCAACCCTGGTGCCTGGCGCAACGCACAGGGGCCGGTCGAGTGGCAACAGCCCTAACCGTGGTGCTGCCAAAACCAGGAAACGCAGGACGGGTTTTTAAATGGCCAAATGGCCCTCCAGCCACCATCCATATATAATCCTTCGGGGAGATGCTGGAGAACCACTGCACAGTGTATAAAGCTACGGGCCTGGATTTCGCGGGGGCAGTTTTGACCTGCATGCACTAAAGGCAGGTGTCCTCAAAAATGTCTCTCAGCAGTTTTGGCACGTGTAAGGTCTCCCCACTCCTCCCCACCCACCCAGGCTGAATTCTTAACTACGCCAAGTGTGGTTCTAGCTGCCAAACCTCCTCTGAGAAGCCTCAAATGACCACTTCCTTGGAGCTACTATCCCCAGACCCCCTTGCTGGAAACAGCCACCTTCCTCTGCAGCGCACAGTTCCCTCTATGGGCACTACTCGCCTCCGCTATTGATCAGCATCAGTCTTCCCCAGGCCTGTCCCTAATCAGAGTGAAAACACTCACATTTCTGCTCACGGGGCTCAGTTTGGTGCTTTGGACGTGCAAGGTCTGGTGGGTGAATAAATGCAAGGGCCTCAGTGGGGGGAAAAGCAACGGTGAGTCCTTCTGTGAAGTGCGGCAATTCTAGGTAAGCTTAGGTTTAATCCTAATAAATCCCAGCTAGGCTGGGGCCAGCCAGTGGGGACTTGGGAGTCCCAGGGGACACACTCCAACTCTGGGGTCCTGAGAACTTACTGCACTCAGAAAGGCCTCATCCAAAAGTTGCCCCAGGTTAGTCCCACCCAGAGGTGAAGACCTCTGCCCTGCTCCCCTCCCCCTCTGCATACCACCCAGCCAGGAATATGGTCCCCTGACAAACTAGACAAGTGCGAGGAATATGTACACAAAGAAAATGTTAAATGCCTGACAGGAGTGCCTCCAAAGGCAGCGCAGTGTGAGGAGCACATCCTGTTAGCAGGACCCACAGGTGAAGCCACCTCTGCATGAGAACAGCCCTCTGCTCCTTCCCCTCCCACCCAGAACCTACCCAGAGCCCGGCACCTGGCAGGCCAGAGGCGCTGTCAATGAGCCCGATCGCCACGAAGGTAGCAAGCCCCCCGGGTCTCGGCAAAGGAGGTCTTCGCACATGGCAGACTGGGGACCAGCCAACCACTATACGGCGAAAATGCCACTGCTTCCCAGAGGGTTAGCTAGACCCCAAAGAAACCACCACCAAGCCAGTGAGCTCTCAGGAGTAGCTAGCTGCTGCGGGGCAGGCACAGCTGATCTCCTTGAACTGCACCTCTGTTGACCACCTGGCCCTCGGAAGGCAGGGCAGCTCCTGTATGTGGCTCATTAGTCTCCCAGTCTCGGAGCAGACATGGGTAGTTCAGGGGCTTCCCACGTCACAGCAGCCACTACTCCCAGCCCCGCGTCACCGCTGTTTCGGCTCCAAGGGGAGGGGGCAGAGGTCTAACCATACCAATCGAATCCACCTTCCATGCCTTGGAGGACGACGCCATTGTGAGCAGACAGGCCGGGAAGTCCACACACCTGGGCCTGCAGTCTCGGTACGCACCATGGAAACCACACTCGGAAGCTGTGCACACATGGGTCCGTGGGTCCCTTCCCCCACACCCCCTATCTCTAACTTACAGAGACTACCGAAGATCACAGTTGGAAATGACTTTGGAGACCATTCAGTCTGACGCCCCTCACCCCCTTATCCCATTTCCCCGATGGCCTGGAGAGGTGACAGAGATCCCAGGTGACCGGAGTGAGAAGAGGTGGCTGACTGGAGGCCCAGCGAACTTTCTATTCTGCCTTATCTCCTGTCACCCCGGGAGTTGTCCCCGGGGGACCGCTATTCTGTCAACCAAACATCACACTCAAGTCTGTCGGATGAGGTTTTCCCATGTGAAGGGGGTCCCTCCAACGACAATGGTACCTCTACCTCCTGACTGTTCGGCACCACAGCCCGGTCCAGGCTCGGTAAGTCCATGGCATGTCCTAACCAAACGGATTGACTTTTGCTTTTTTGTTTGTAAATTCGGGAAGTGAAGCATCTGGTGTCCGCTCCTCCCTCCCATCCTTTATAGTGGTTTCTCCCTTCATCTGAAATAGCCAAGGATCAGTGAGTAGGGAGGTGGCCTGCGACTGCCCACGCTGGCACCAGGAGGTGGCTGCACCGAGGCGAGGTCACAAGCAGCGCCCAGGCTTGGGAACTGGACGCCGCAGGCTCTGCCCCTGGGTTCCCCTCTGGGCCCCCCGACCCTGCTCGGCCTGATGGAACCTCACAGAAGGCTGGGCTGCTCTTGCTTGTTAGGGATGACGTGCAGTCCGCCCAAGGGCACTGGGAAGGGCTCCACCTGGGCAGTGCATGGACCCCAGGATGCAGGTTGTGAACAAGGGAGCGTGCCCCACCTTGTGGGCCCTTCCCAGCTTGGTCTCTAGTCCCCTCTTTATGCCCCACCTCCCAGAAAGTCACGGCCACACCTCTGTCTGCTTTTCTTTGTGCTTTTCACGCCTCTGGTCCCATCGTGGGACCTCACACAGACACGGAAGTTTCTGACCATGGACACAGTTCCGGGTGGTGTTCCTGGTGGCCACACACCAGCTGCTGTTCCTGCCCCATGCTCTCAGGGCCCCGGTTCGGTCGGCCGCGGGCATCCATCTCAAGGGACAGGCCACCCCGGGGCCCTCATTTCTGTTCCGCAGCTAGAACGTTCCCTTCCTCGATGCTCTGCAGCTGCAGCCTCTGACTCACGAGGGTCCGGCTGCCTCGGCGGCCCACAAAGCCGGCCCCCGGGACAGTCCGCGCCACCATCAGGACCCCGGGCAAAGCCTCCTCCCCAAATAGGTTGATTTTGGCTTCGGCCTCTATGGCTTTGGCCAAGCTGTCAGCGTAGCTGTCCAAGGACTTGTGCACTTCAGCTTTCACATGGAGGACGGGGTTCTTGGCTGCTTCTGAGGGAGAAGGAAGAGGAGGTTAGCGAGGGACCAGGGACGGTGACTGTCCTGGGACACGCCTGCTGCTGCTTCCCTGTGCTGGGAGGGTGGCAGAGCGCGGTGGCTGGCGAGGGTTCCAGAGCCAGAGTCCCTCGGCCAGACTCCTGGTTTCCCTTCCGCACTGCCCGGGGAATCCCAGAAGAATTCAGCCCAGCCTCAGTTTCTCCTCTGTCGGGAGGAGATTGTGACACACCTCTTACTTCAGAGAGTGCCTGCGAACATTAAACCATTCTTCCCAAGGTGCTGAGCCTAGGTCTGCCTCGTAGAGAAGACTTGAGAAACGTTTTCTCTTAACGAGATGCAAATTTTACATCCTGGAAAGATGTCTGCCGGCTCCCCGGAGCGGGTGACCTCTGCAGCTCTCCACGCCTGCCCGCTGGCCCGAGTGCTATCCGTCTGCTCTCTGCAATGGCTCAGGCTGCCCCCACATCAGGGACAACCTCCAGGTCAGAAGTTAACATGAAAGGTCTGGGCACCGCACCCAGGATGAGGGGCCAACAGCTAAAATGAATAGGTGGAGTCCTGGCCGGCTGGCTCAGCGGTAGAGCGTTGGCCGGCATGTAGAAGTTCCGGGTTCGATTCCCGGCCAGGGCACACAGGAGAAGTGCCCATCTGTTTCTCCACCCCTCCCCCTCTCTTTTCTCTCTGTCTCTCTCTTCCCCTCCCGCAGCCAAGGCTCCATTGGAGCAAAGTTGGCCCAGGCGCTGGGGATGGCACCATGGCTTCCCCCTCAGGCGCTAGAATGGCTCCAGTTGCAGTGGAGCATCGCCCCCTAGTGGGCATGCCGGGTGGATCCCGGTTGGGCGCACATGGGAGTCTGTCTGCCTCTCCCCCACTTCTAACTTCAGAAAAATACAAAAAAAGGAGGGGAGCAGTGGGTCTTCAGTTTCTCCTCCAGTGCCTTCTTATTCTGAATCTCATGGCCTACTTTCCTCCTGACATTTGGCAAAAACAATGTGTCCCCGACTTCTCACGTTTTCTGGGGGAGGCAACTTCTGCCCCACTCTACAAGGGGATAGGAGTGCAGGGACACGTGGCCTCTCCCTGCCCTGCCACTCACCCTGGGGAGGACGGCGTTGGACTGGGAACCTGTGTATCTACGTCAAGTTCGACCACCCCTGCCCACCCAGCCAAGACGACGCCTCATCCAACAGCCGGGAAGCTCAGGACTCGAGCGAGACCACAGGGTCGGGGGTAACCTCTGGATGGACAATGGTGAGAGCCCCGGCATGCTGGGGGTGGGGACGAGGGAGCCACAGAAGCCAACCTTTGATCTGCTCCACTTCATCCTCGAATGTCACGGAGCTCCTCCTCTTGGGTGGGCAGGTGCAATGGGCGGGGGGCTGGTCATCAGACGTGCAGTCTTCCAACAGCATCACGTCCGTCCCTAAAGCCAACGGCAGGTGGGCACATGGGACGGGCCGTCTCGCCTGCCCGCTCTCAACCCCCTGGCATCCCCTGTGGGGGGCTGCGTACACCCTCCTGCTGTAGATGAGCCCGGACTGCTTTTGGCATAGCAGGGGGTGGGGCCAGCCCTCGGGCCGCCTGGCTGTGACTACCCCGGATGGGCGTCTGCGCAGGGGCGAGCCCCGTGGAGTAGGCTTCGCTCTAGTGGGACTCTGGTTGGTCCCAGCTGAGTCTACCCTTTGGGTGTGTTGTTTGCAGAGCCAGTGGGTGGTGTTCTGGTGTGGTCTGAAACGGACCACCAGGTGTGTGGGTTCTGGAGCCTCTTGGGAGGGGCTCCAGCATAGGCCCAGGTCAGCCGCTGCCTATGCCTGGCCTGGGGCCACCTGGTAGGAGCTACAAAGCGATGTGCAGATGGTTACTGCTTGTGCTGGAATTGGAGGGGCCTGGGAGAAGCTGTGCTGTGAACTGAGGCTGGCCGCCACTAGTGCTGGGCTTGCGGCCACTTAGCAGGAAGTACAGGGCATGTGGAGACCAGATGCTACTTTGTGGGGATTTGTGGACCTTTGGGAGATTTTAGGGAAGTCTGCAGCACGGGCAGAGGCCAGCCGCTTGTGAGGAAGAACCAGGCTGGGTGCCCACGTCTGCAAGCTGGGGGGGGAGAGGGCTCAACAAAGAGACAAGGGCACCTGCTCCCACTTTTGTCCCCAATAGCTGCCCCTCAAGCCCTCACCTTAAGCCAGACAACCCAGTTTTCCTGGGTTTTTCCTGGTATTTTTTGAGCTGCCAACCCTTTGCTGGAGCTTAGGGCAAACGTGAGCTCTGGCCCTTGAAGAGGATGCCTGGGTCTACAGCAGCCTCTGTCTCCCCCAGACTGAACCCCTGGTGATTTTCACAGCTTGATATTGTGGGGGTTCCTCTTCCTGGTACTGGTGCCCCGAGCCAGGGACCCCAGCATGGGGCTGAGACCCGTCGCTCCTCGGGGGCACCTCTGCCGTTCGTTGAGTTATCCCTCCTGACTCTTAGCCGGTCTGTGTCTCCACCCCTCCTGTTCATCTCATTGTGGCTTCTTCTTTCTAGTCTCAGTTGCAGGAGTTTCTATTGAGCTAGTCTCCAGCTAGTTCTTAATGATGCTGCTCTATAATTAACTGTTCATTTTCACGCAGCTATGGGAGGAGGGGAGCGCAATGTGTACCCATGCCACCATCTTGGCGGGAAGTCGCCCACACTCTTGAATGGCAGAACTAGTGAGGTACAGTTCCCATTCCACATAACTCACCATTCAAAGGGCACAGGGCATCTGTCTTCCCACCAGACTGAAAACTTCAGGGGGTAGTTCCCCACTGTGTCTCTAGAGCCTAGCACAGTGTCTGGCCAAAGTAGGGGCTTGGCAAATAGCTGTTGTGGAATGAATCAATGTCACAGGGTCCCCGGACCCCTGCTGGCTGTCTGAGAATGCAGGAATGACCTGGGGGAATGATAGAGACCTTCCCTTGCTTCAGATCAAACAGGGGACTCGGGATGACAGGGGATAGTTTAACCAGAGGGTCAGCCCCCTAGTTTGCGAGATGAGGGGACATTCTCAGGGACTACTGTTCTATCTCCCGGGAAAATCCCGCGACAGAAGGCCTTTCTCGGTGTCTGCCCAGGGCCTGCCCCCAGACTTCCAGGACACAGGCTCGGGCTAAGAGACATAGGTCAAGGCACAGATGATTTTCTAAAGCTGCCAGCAGCAGCGATAGGAGCACGGACAGAGCAAAACGCCCACTGCCCAGACTTCGTGACCCAGGATGCCACGCGGCTCCCTTCACGCCAGAGCCCCAGGCTGGTCACATCTGGTGCTTCTCCAGCTCTGTGGAGTCGCCTCCCGCCCAGGGCCTTGTGAGGGCCCCATAACACACCTGTGTGGCACTCTGCGCCCCAGGAGCAACCAGGAAAGACCAACCCTAACCTCACGGAGCCCTGGGGTGAACAGTCCCCTGGGAGGACTTGGAGGATCTGCAGTGAAGACGCATCTGTTCTGGGGGACAGGGCGCAGGACACATAATGGTGGTGACAGGAAGGGAACCAGACCTTGTCAGGGCTGCCCTGGACATAGTCATCACTACGCCAAGTCACAAGCAGGGAGACTTGAAGGTTTAGGATTGATAATGCAGCTCGTAAGAAGGCAAGCTGACCACCAGACTGCCCACCCCAGAGCCGGCAGGGCTGCTGGCCGTGACAACCAGAGCACAGTCCCCTAGCATTGTAACCCTTGAAGGCTATCACTTTGTTTGAGCCCTATAACAACCCCGTGTGTCAGAAAGAAGGAAACTGAGATCCCCACTGTACAGAAGAGCAAACTGAGGCACAGAAGCTCGGACAAGCCAAACACCACGACTGGAAACCCCGGTTCCCTAGTGTGGCCCCCACGCTCCCTCTGCACGGCCCGGGAGATGCCCCCACCAGTGTCAGAGAAACGCATGAGGGTGGGGGGACGCACCTGTCCTGAGGCTTACCTGAGTCCTGAGAGCAGCTGAAGCCTGTGTCCCCTGTGCTGCTGCTGTTTCCCAGAGGCTGTCCGCCTGCCATGAGCGCTGTCAGGTGTGGGGACAGGCCCAGGTCTGAAAGGCAAAGTCAGTGCTGAGTGCACAAACCACGTCCTGCCTGGCTTGGAGCCATCCCCCCTCCCGTTCCGCTCCTCCCACCGGCCTCACCTCCCGCTCTCCTGTCCCCTCGGCGCTCCCTGCAAAGCACGCTTCAACCCATGGGCAGGCAGGAAGCCCTTAGCACCCCTGCTCCTGTCCCAGGGCAGTCTGCATTGTGACTGCATTGTGACACGGGGCACTGGGTACCCCAGAAGGGAGCTCCCATGATGACGTCCAGCCAACAAGCAGGAAGGAGGGGACAGAGCAGGTGCATGGTCCTGGGTGATTCTGCAGTTAAACATGGACTGTGGGTGCACCGTCACGGGCTCAAATCCTGCTTGAATACTAAAAAGGACTTTTTTGTTTTTTGTACTTTTCTGAAGCTAGAAACGGGGAGGCAGTCAGACAGACTCCCACATGTGCCCGACCGGTCTCCACCCGGCACGCCCACCAGGGGGCGATGCTCTGCCCATCTGGGACGTCACTCTGTTGCAACCAGAGCCATTCTAGCACCTGAGATGAAGGCCACAGAGCCATCCTCAGCACCCGGGCCAACTTTGCTCCAATGGAGCCCTGGCTGCGGGAGGGGAAGAGAGAGACAGAGAGGAAGGAGAGGGGGAGGGGTGGAGAAGCAAATGGGAGCTTCTCCTGTGTGCCCTGGCCAGGAATCGAACCCAGGACTCCCGCACGCCAGACTGACACTCCACCACTGAGCCAACAGGCCAGGGCCCCAAAAAGGACTTTTTAAAAAAGAGGTTTAAACCCTGGGCTTGCCTGGTCAGGGCACATATGGGAGTTGATGCTTCCAGCTCCTCCCCCCGTCTCTCTCTCCTCTCTCTCTCTCTCTGTCTCTCTCTCTCCTCTCTAAAATGAATAAATAAAATAAAAAAAATATTTGTTTTAAAATAAATAAATAAATAAATAAAAAAGAGGTTTATACCCCAGAGAAGGAGGGAATGTTCGTTGGCTGGGAGGTGGAGGGGTAAGGCAACTCAGGTGACCCAAGGGAGAGGAGGCTGGTTCTTACCCCCGACCCCCAAAGCTCAGGAGGCGGTGGAGGTCTGCGCGTCTCTGCAGGCAGGTGGGGCGTGACAGGAAGTCACTATAGGATGCAGTGGGTCCCCAGGGTCAGCGGAAGAGCAAAGGGGAGGGGACAGGAGGCCAGACCTTGGAGACACCAGACACAGTCCTGCAGATAGGGAGAGCTGGGCACCCGGGCGGTGGCCCAGCCAGACCACCGGACAGCGAACACGCTTCCTGCCTGGAGCCTAGGTATTAACAATGAAGGGACAGCTCAGGCCACTGGACACTTGAGGAAAGGCACTGGCTGGAAAGACAGAGACACATGGGTCTCAGAGGAGACCATGCAGGGAGCTTCAGAAAACAAACGGGTTCTCATTGGGACCCTGAGAAAGTGCAGACAACAACAACTTCCAGAGGAAAAGAGGTTGTGGAGATCGTGAGTTGACCAAAAGGAACGGTCAGAAATTAAAAACCTGGGATCAAAAGTCAAAGTCTGGGCCCTGGCCAGGTGGCTCAATGGTAGAGCATCAGCCGGTATGTGGAAGTCTCAGGTTTGATTCCCAGCCAGGGCACACAGGAGAAGCGCCCATCTGCTTCTCCACCCTCCCCCTCTCCTTCCCCTCTGTCTCTCTCTTCCCCTCCTGCAGCCAAGGCTCCATTGGAGCCAAGTTGAGTTGGCCCGGGCGCTGAGGATGGCTCCATGGCCTCCACCTAGGCGCTAGAATGGCTCTGGTTGCAATGGAACAACGCCCCAGATGGGCAGAGCATCACCCCCTGGTGGGCACACCAGGTGGACCCCAGTCGGGCGCATACGGGAGTCTGTTTCTCTGCATCCCCGCTTCTCACTTCAGAAAAATACAAAGAAAAAAAAAGTTAAAGTCCAATCTGACAGGAAGACCCCTGGGCTGGTGGATGGCAGGGCCCACGGCCGGGGAGCACCCAGCTCACCCAGAGCGCTCCAAACAGGAGGCAGCCCCGTCTTTTCTCTTAACTGGACTTTCCTGAGGGCAGAAGTGACAGAACGCTCCTCTGTTCTCTGGAGCCAAGGAAGACATGATGGTGGTGGTGGGGGGGGGCAGGCTTCCAAAACCCCTTCTGTCACGACATCTGGGAATCGTGCTCATGCCTGGTGTTGGTGTGATCGGCTGAGACCAGAGAAGACCCCACACGACCATCCCCTGCAGGGTCTTGGCCCCAGAATTTGCCCGTGCCTCAGCGGGAAGCCTGGCTTGGGAGGAGCCGGTGGGGAACCGCTCACTGCCAGCTGGGACAGCGGAGGCCACAGTGGGGTTTGGACACCATCTCTGAGGCTGCGGTGAAAGCCGGGAACAAGTCCCAGTCACCACCAGCAGCGGGAGTCCTCAGAGCCAGACCAGTGTGGCTCGGGTAGACAGTCTGGGGACAGGGCGGCCAGGTCGCCCCTCCAGTCTGCGTTTATCCAGTGGTTGCTTCTTGAGTGGCTGCAGTCACCCTGAAGTTTATGAAGTGCATACCTACTGGGCTGGACCCAATTCAACCCCTTTTACAAAAAAAATCTTTTTTTTTTTTTAAATAAAAAGGCACAAAGCAACAGAGCTCCGTGGATGAGGTCAGAAGCTAGCTAGAAATGTCACCAGTGCCTGTCAGAGGCTAAAAGAATGGGCATGCCATTCGGAGGTGAAACAGGCATTCTGAGGTGACCAGGAGACCTCTAGGTGGCACCAGGAAAAGAACTTGGAAAAGGGCACGTTGGGGCAACTCAAAGGCTCCAGGGTGGCCACTCCCTGCCCCCAGGTGTTTGAAGCACGAGGCCGTGAGTGGCATTTGGATAGGCTGCCCTCCCCCAACAGCCAAGCTACCCTCCAAATTCCTGGGGGAGCCCATGGGAGTCTGCCAACGAGACCACGTGAGCAGAAGGTACTTGAAGTGACAGCTGGCACCCCAGGGAAACCTAACCTCTGGCACTTCTTTGAGGCAACGGGATGAGAAAACTACCCTCCACCCACTGGGGTTGAAATCTACATATGAGACAAACACGATGTTTCTACAACTCCGGGCTTTGCAGAGTCTGCGGGGAAGCTCCAGATATTTCTGGAATTCCACTCTGCCTTTGTTCGTAAACCCTGTCAGGAAAGATTATAATCCCATGTCCTGACTCCTTAGGTTACATACAGCTCTGCAGGTGCCCGGGCACACGGAGGGGCACAGTCACAAGACAGACAGGTAGGGCCTCCAAGTAGTTTCTGGCCTGCTTTGGAATGCATCGTACCACCCTTCCCGGCCCTTGGTGACAAAGAGGGGACATGCACTCTCGAGGGTGAGGGGTGGCCCGAAGCAGGCTTGGGACAGGAGTCGAAGAGTCTCCTGCAGATCCAAATTGTGCCCACAAAGGGCACTAGACCAGGGTCTGCTCAGCCAGAGGGACCACAGAGGTCAGGTGGAGGCCAGGATCCTCCATCCTCATCAGAAGGCCGTTCCCGGCATGGAAGAGGCAGGGTGCGGAGCCCAGGGGCACAGCTTTCTGCCCTGTGTCCCAGGCTCTCGCTGTGGCAGCTGGCATCCTCCTGAGAACCACTGGGCAGCAGGCAACAGGGAATCCCCAGCTCCCATTCCCGGGGAAGGCCAAGAGCTTCTATCCCACACGCCTTCAACCCAAAACCCTCCCACAAAACGGCTTTCCCCTCAATGAGCAGGAGACCGCCGGCCGCCTTGACCTTGCCAACCCGACCACAGCTGGTGTTTTCTGCCGGTTCTCACAGCCTCCCGGACGCTTCCAGCATAATCACAAGTGACACGCAGGGGGAAAAATCTTGGCCCGAAAAGCAGACGTTTCTTTTTGTTCTGTCTACTACCCTCTCCTCCTCCATTCTCCTCGTTTTTTTCCCCATTCCTCATTCTGAACTTCATTGGAATAGAAAACATTTAATAATTTTTTTTCTTTTGCACCTACAAGATAAGCAATTTTTACAAACCTGAACAATAATTTAATCAGTGAGATGAAACCAAGCCCCAAATGTACTCCTGGCTCACAAGTCACCCATGAAAACACAATCAAGTGTTGGGCGGGGTGGGTGGGGTGGGCATTTCAGTGGTTAAAATACCAGGATATCAGGAGATTTATTTTCTCCTTGGGTTGAAATAAAAAGTCCCAGAATTTCTCTTTTCTCCAGAAGTAACACTGTTGTCAGCCCATGAAATAAACCAGCGATGTTGGCTTGTGTAACGGCCTCAGGGAAAGACTCTCCGACCACCGTGATCACTGAGTAACTGTGATGATTAGTTGATCTTTCTCTCTGGCCTTTTGGAGAAGGACCGTGGGAGACCAGTCAACATTGGCTTGAGTTGCCTGACGCCGCCCAGCAAGAGGCGAGAACTGCAGCCCGACTGGACCTGTCCCACATTTATCGGAGATGTACCCTCAGAATCTCCCTTCCCATAGCCCGTCCAGATGACGGTCCCCATCAGATGAGACCCTAAAAATCCAGCTACTTCTCTGTTAGGCCAACACAGCAATAATTGCTGCAGGCAAGACCCACCGATGCTAAACACAGTGAGGGACGGCTGGAGGGGAGACAGCATGGTAACATAATAGCCTCAAAGTATCCTTTCTGTTATATTTATCAATTACTATAGAGAAAATAGTGACTTCACAGTGGAGGAACCCGGCAGGCACCCCCTTAACGGTGTGGGGTTGAATGTGCCCCTAACCCACCCCAATTTGTACACTGAAGCCCTAATCCCCCTGTGAGGGCATTTGAAGAGGGGGCCTTCAGGAGGTAATTCGATGAGGTCATGAAGGTGGGATGCTCAGAGGAAGAGACCAGAGGGCTTGCTCCGTCCTGTCCCCTCCCTGTCCCCATGGGATGGCAGAGCAAGAAGACCTTCACCAGGACCCCACCGCTGGCGCCCTCCTCTCCGACGTCCAGCTTTCTGAACCGTGAGGAAATCGACGTGTTGTTTTAGCCACCCAGTCTACGGTATTCTGTCATAGGAGCTCGAGCTGATGAAGACATTAACCAGAAGATGAAAGGTAACAGGACTCGTGATGAGGCATGGTGACAGACGTGCCCCTGCTGTGACCACAGAGATGAGCACCTCACCCCTTGGGGTCCGGCCCCCAAAACCTATAACCTCGTTCTGATCTCAAGAACCCAACTGAAAGACGGTTCCACACCAAACCCACAAGCATCCCTGTCATGGAAGCAAAGAAAACAAAGACTTGAAGATGACAGAGGGAGACGTGACGGCTGACGACGATGGAGGCACAGGAAAAGGACACCACTGGCAGGTCGGTGAGATCTGAATCAAGTCTGCAGTCAGCAGCACTGGCTGGCATTAGTGCCGTGGGTTTGGGAATTATGCTTGGGTCAGGCAAGACGTCAGCTCCAGTGAAGCTGGGTGGGCTGGACATTTTTCCAACTCTTCCCTACCTAAATCTAAGATTATTTCAAAATTTAGGCCCTAGCTGTTTTGCTCAGTGGTAGAGTGCCGGCCCGGCGTGTGGAAGTCCTGGGTTTGATTCCTGATCAGGGCACACAGGAGAAATGCCCATCTGCTTCTCCACCCTTCCCCCTCTCCTTTCTCTCTCTCTCTCTCTTCCCCTCCTGCAGCCAAGTCTGCGTTGGAGCAAAGCTGGCCCGGGCACTGAGGATGGCTCCATGGCCTCTGCCTCAGGTGCTAGAATGGCTCTGGTTGCAACAGAGCGACACCCCAGATGGGCAGAGCATTGCCTCCTGGTGGGCGTGCCAGGTGGATCCTGGTCAGGCGCATGCTAGAATCTGTCTGACTGCCTCCCAGCTTCTAACTTCAGAAAAATACAAAAACAAAAACAAACAAAACGTAAAGAGTCTATCCCTGATGAGAGTACTCCCTTTAGGTCGCATCAAAGGCTTGTTCTGAATCAGTGATCAGAGGGAGTACAGCTTTCCATGGACACGGCAGTGGCATTTCCATGTGTCAGGCCGAGGTTTGGCACTGACACATCCTGAATTACGAGGGACAATCAAGCACACCAGTGACCTGGGATGAAAAGCCCAAGGATGAGTATGTTTGGGGACCAGCAGTGAGGAGGGGAGGGTCTCGGCTTTAAAGAACGCTGAATGGAAAACAATGGCCAAGAGAAGGCCGCCGGGTCCAAGGCGTGGGTTCTTTTTCCCTGGAGACAGAAGGAACCACACTGCCGCGGCCAGTGGCCCATGGCTGGGGGAACAGGAGGCAGATCTCTGAACTCTGGTGTCCCCTGCCTTGAGCACTCAGCTCAGGAAGGCTGCAGGATCTCAGTGGACCCTCCAGGATATTTCTTCCCCAAAGGAAACCTGGGCTGTGAGCCCTGAGGCCACAGTCGGTGCGAGACCTCCGCCCGCCCCATGTCAGAGCAGCAGAGAGGGCCACAGGAGCCCCCTGGCCAAGGGTGAGCATCCCCCTCCTGCCACGTTCCCATGTTACCTGTGATCCTGTTGGAAATGCTGAAGAGCCTGGACGTCCTCTGGCGCTGGACAAACGGCTCCCGGTAATACCGGTCCCCAAAGCACATGCCCAGCAGCTCCTTGCGGACCGTCTTGTTCCAGAGTCCGTAGATGAGGGGGTGGCAGACCGCGCTGGTGAAACTCAGCCAGGTGGCCCAGGTCTCCAGGCTGGGGGAGACACAGTTCTTTCCCCAGAGCGCCTCGGAGGTGATGACCACCATGTAGGGACCCCAGGTGACCATGAAGGCCCCGATGACCACCAGGATGGTGAGGAGGGCTTTGCACTGGTTGGCCGAGTAGACGACGCCCTGCAGGGCATTCCTCCGGCTGCCCGAGGAGGAGGTGGAGGTGCTGGAGTTCTTCCTGCCGGTCCTCTGGGCGTCCTCCTCCACCATGACCACGGTGCCGCAGTGCACCTTGCGTGCCTTGACCCTGGCCACGCGGAAGATGAAGCCGTAGCACACGAGCATGACCAGGAAGGGGAACAGGGCACACCAGATCTGCCAGAAGGCGGTGTAGCCAGGCTCCCGGTGCCAGGCGGCCACACACATCCACTTGAACTCATCAAACTCCACCGCTGACCAACCAAACAGAGGAGGCAGGCAGCCAATGAGGGAGTGAAGCCAGACGTAGACCAGGGCCATCACGGCCCGGTTCCCGGTGATCTTCATGGGGTACACCATGGGGTACAGGACAGCATAGTAGCTGGACAGGATGCAAGGAGGAGAGAAAGGAGTCAGCACAGGAAATGCACACCAGAAGGGGCACCCACCACTGTCCTAGGTAGAGCACACCCTCCCCGCCCGGACAGCTGATCCCGGGGAAATGCTGCCTAAGGAAGAAGGCTGCCCCATGAGGGCCATGGATGCAAGAAACAGGTAGCCACACAGACGCTGCCTGGTGCAGGCAGGATGTTAGGAATGGCTGGTGGCCCCGGCTGGTTGGCTCAGTAGTAGAGCATCAACCTGGAGTGTGGATGTCCTGGATTTGATTACCCATCAGGGAACACAGGCGAAGTGACCATCTGCTTATCCACCTCTCCCCTCCCCCACCATCTCTCTTCCCTTCCCACAGCCATGACAGGAATGGTTCAAGCAAGTTGGCCCCAGGCACTGAGGATGGCTCCATGGCCTCTCCTCAGGCACTAAAATAGTTCGGTTGCCAAGCAATGGAGCAGCAGCCCCAGATGGGTAGAGTATCACCCGGTAGGGGGGCTTGTCAGGTGGATCCTGGTTGAGGCACATGTGGTAGTCTATCTCTCTGCCTCCCTCCCTCTCACTTAATTAAAAAAAAAAAAAACGGAATAGCTATAAGCCTCACGTATCACCTGTGAAGCCACCTTCTCCACCAGGACCTTCATGAGTCACGCGTGGGGATCCAGCTCAGAGGTTAGCCTGAGACTGCCAATCTCAAGCCACCAAGATCTGGCCTAGAACAACAATGTTTCCGGTGTCCCTGATTGTGTGTGGGTCCCAGAATCACGGCACATGGCCTGGGTTACAGCCATCGCTATGTCAGACTGGTGGCTGGGTTTGTATCTTTTTTTTTTTTTTTTGTATTTTTCTGAAGCTGGAAACGGGGAGAGACAGTCAGACAGACTCCCGCGTGCGCCCGACCGGGATCCACCCGGCACGCCCACCAGGGGCGAAGTTCTGCCCACCAGGGGGCGATGCTCTGCCCCTCCGGGGCGTCGCTCTGCCGCGACCAGAGCCACTCTAGCGCCTGGGGCAGAGGCCAAGGAGCCATCCCCAGCGCCTGGGCCATCTTTGCTCCAATGGAGCCTTGGCTGCGGGAGGGAAAGAGAGAGACAGAAAGGAAGGGGGGGTGGAGAAGCAAATGGGCACTTCTCCTATGTGCCCTGGCTGGGAATCGAACCCGAGTCCCCCGCACGCCAGGCCGACGCTCTACCGCTGAGCCAACCAGCCAGGGCCTGGGTTTGTATCTTGCTGAGATACAAACAGGAGGAAGCGGGCCTTCTGGAGCCGTAGGTGTCTGGATTCAGGCGGTGGCTCGGCTGTCTGATGGCTGTGTGACCTGGGGTTGCTAACGTAGCCCCTTAGGGCCCTGTTTCTCCATCTGGGAAATGGGACCTCAGAACCTCGGTCACAGGTCCGCTCCAAGGCCGCAACTGGCCAGTGAGGGACAGGCCTGCAATGTAAGAGCACGGCTTGGTCTTTGCCCTGCCACCAATGGCTCTCCTCTTGTTTGTGCTCCTGCAAAACTGCCATGACCTCAGGGGACACCAGGCCCCTCTGACCTGGGGATAGATCGGGCTGTTCTGGTTTCAGTTGAGACACTGACTTATGTGGCATCATCTTGGCAAATGAAATGTGAGGGGAGTTTACTAGGGGCACTTGCAAGGAGGTTTCCTTCACTTTCCAAAAGAATCAAGGCTAGTTTCTACTTTTATCTGCCTCTCTCCTTTAAAAAAAAATTATTTTTAAAATTTTTATTCAGTGAGAGGTGGGGAGGTAGACAGATAGATTCCCTCATGTACCCTGACCGGGATCCACCCAGCAAGCCCACTAGGGGGGTGATGCTCTGCCCATCTGGGGCATTGCTCCATTGCTCAGCAACCCAGCTCTTCTTAATGCATGAGGCAGAGGCCATGGAACCATTCTCAGCGCCTAGGGCCAACTTGTTCCAATCAAGCCATGGCTGCAGGAGGAGAAAGAGAGAGAGAGAGAGAGAGAGAAGCAAGAAGGGGAGGACTGGATGGAGTAGATGGTCTCTTATTCTGTGTGCCCTAACCAGGAATTGAATCCCCATGCTGAGCCAATGCTCTATCACTGAACCAACTGAGCATGACCTTAAAAAAATATTTTATTGATTGATTTTAGAGAGAGAGGAAGGGCCTGACCTTTGGTAGTGCAGTGGATAAAGCATTGACCTGGAACATGAGGTCACCAGTAACCCTGGGTTTGCCCGGTCAAGGCACATACGAGAGTTGAGCTTCCTGCTCCTCTCCCACCCACCTCTCTCTCTTCTCTAAAAGGAATAAATTAAAAAAATAAATAATAAAAAATATTTTCTTATAGAGTAACGGGGAGAGAGAGAGAGAGAGAGAGACAGGAACATCAAACTGTTCCTTCCTGTCTGTGCCCTGACTGGGAATCGAACCAGCAACCTCTGTGCTTCGGCATATTGCTCCACCCACCTGAGCTATACGGCCAGGGCTCTCTGCCCCTTTAAAATGTGTGCCGGCCCTCTGGCCTCAGATACCTCGAGGTGGCCGTCCAACTGGGAGTGGGAGGCTCAGCCTGGGGAATGTCCCTTGGCTCCTTTGACCAACCCCGTCTGGCGGTCGTAAAAACAACGGCATTAATAAGCTATCCTCAGCAACACAGCCTCCTGGCTCTACTCAAGGCTCAGTTAGTATTATTACTTTATGGTAAGACTTCTGCTTTATGTAACAAATGGTGTTTATATCCCTCGGTGACTAAGGTTCTGGGCATGAACACATCCAGGGGACGTGACAGTGGTTTCTCCCAGCCATGTCCATGTCTCACGGCATTCCTGGCCCAAGGGAGCCCCTCATAGACAGGCCAGAGCACTGCCCATGTAGATGCACACCCGCCAGGGGTTCCTTTGGGTTTACAGGGATTTGGGGTATAAAATTCACATACATTGAAATGCACAAACCTTCATCTCTATCAAGACAGAAAGCATGTCCTTCCTCCCTCTCTCTGTCTCTCCCTTTTCCTCTCTCTCTCAAACCAATAATAATAATAATAAAGACAGAGAATATTTCCACATCTGCCCACAAAAAATTAATTTCATGGATATGAAACTACACGTTTTAAATTTAAGCCTTGGCCCCGGCTCTGATGGTTCGAACGTTGTCCCAAAGCGCAGAGGTTACCGGTTTGATCCCCAGTCAGGGCACATGCAGGAACAGATCAATGTTCCTGGCTCTCTCTGTCTCTCCTTTCCTCTCTGGCTAAAATCAATAAATTAAAAATAACAAGCCTCAGTTAGGCCTAGTTGCAGGTTCAAAGGAAAACAGATTGTTTCCTGTCCCCACTACTGTCTTCTGAAGGTCTCCGCCTGTTGTCCAACCACTCACTCTGAGACACGAGCCCAAGCACGACCCTTGTTCCCCCAAGAGGCTTTCCTGATGCCAACGGTAACTGAAAAGCCGCCGTGCACACGTGGGCTCTAATGCTTAGCTCTCTTGCCACAAACTAACACCTTTCTGTGATACTGACTCTAGTGTCAACAGGAGGGTGCCACTACAAATGAGGCCAGACCTATGGGTAGCCAAATGCAGCTACCCTGGGGTGAATACTAATTTAGGCTGAGCAGTGGCTTCCCTCATGATAACTAACCAGCCCACAGATCTAGCTAATTGCATTGATTTGAATACACCATGTTTAGAGCAGGAGTTGCAGCCACCCAGTGTGGAACGACCAACTGCTTCCTTCACTCTACACCCTCCACAGTGCGGACAGCCGGCAAGACTCTGGCCTTGGGCCTGGCTTGTGCCCAGATGGACAGTCCAACGGCCAACCACTCATCAGCTAAAAGACAGATGGTCCCAAGGGATCCCGGGGACTTGTGTCACCCAGTGATAACATTGCTGGCTTGTCCCCTCTGTGTGTCCCTGACTCCAGTGACAGCTTCCTTCCCGATTCTGTAAGTCACACTGGACCTGAATCGACCCTCCCTGCCCTCGTGAAGTCTACCCTTGCCTGGGACGCATGAAGTGACCGCCATTTGCAAAATGCAAATCACCAAGCTGAAGGTAGGGGGTGGAACCTCGCGGCCAAACCCTGCAAAGCTTGCCCAACCCCCTCTGACAGCATCACGGGAAGTCTGAAGGCGCCTGCCAGGCGCACCGAGGGACAGGAGCGGGGCCACTTCTCTCTCGGCCAGCTGCACCGCAAGGAGGACAACCCCAGACTGTTAAGAAGCATACGCATCTCTCCCAGGTGCCATAGCCTTCACTCCCTGGGTCGTCTTTCACCACCTGCTCCCCTTCCATCCCGGACAGAGCTGATTGTTGAGGTCCCTGTACTGTGGATGGGGAACAGTGTTTTCTCTTTGGGTCCCCTGACCCTGGCCCGGCCCTGGCCCAGGCTGAAGCAACTGGCAGTGGGCAGCAGGTCTAAACCCTCCTCGGACACCTCACCCCCCTCGGCTGCCATTTCTCATCCATCAACTAAGAATGACGGGTCTCTAGAATGTTCTCTGTGCTACGGCTTTTAAGATTAAAACGACAGAGACAATGACATGTAAATAGGTATAGATGTTATAGATCATATACACATGGGCATCGGGCTCGAAGGCCCACTGTCAGCCCCACACCAGGCTGCAGCCTCTCTCTCTCGGTCTTGGGGACGGCAGGGGTATAATGTCGGAGAGGGCTCTGGGCTATGTCCAATGTGGCACTAAACAGAAGGAGATGGCCAGAAGTATATAATAAGTGAATAAGTAAACTTCATGCAAGACAGGTGAGATAAAACCCGAGGTCCCCGGGTTGACAGACGGAAGGAAAGACAGAACTCTGTTTCCTCACCCTCTCCCCATCGCAGAGGGCAACACCCCTCCCCAGGACCTCAGACAGTGTGAGTGCCCCAGGGCCAGATGGCGGCTCCAGGTCCCCTCTGCACGCCTTCCTGGATTCTCCCATTCTCTGACTGACCGGCGGCAAGCTTACCGGTCGATGGCAATGACCCCAAGGGTCAGCATGCTGGCCGAGCTGATCAGCAGGTATAGGAGGGCGGAGAAGTTGCACCAGACCACCCCGAAGACCCATTGCCGCCGAATGGAGCTCGTCACCACGAACGGCAGCACCAGCACGGACAGCAGGAAGTTGGACAGGGTCAGGCTGAGGACGAACTTGTTGCTAAGGGTGAGCAGGTAGGACTTCTTGTACAAGGTAACCACGATGACCAGGTTGCCCAGGCAGACAAAAATGGTGATGATGACGATGGCGATGAACTCAGTGATGGTGACGCCCGCATCGCCTCCCGCCGCTGCAGTGAGGTTGCTCAGCTCCTTCCAGTGGCCCAGGGAGGAGTTGACGCTCATGGTCAGTGCGCCTGGGCATGGGGTGGGAGCAGCATGCTGGGCGACTGGAGGGACAGGGACAGGAGAAGGTTCACCGGGTCAGATGATCGGACCTCTGCAGAAGAACAGCGGAGGCCCTAGGCCACCCAGCTCATCCGGACACTGTCAGCCACACTTCCCCGCCACGCTCAACATATGTGTCCTGTTTCCTACAACCAACCTTGTGTGCAACTCACTGTGTCCCCCTGAAGGAGGCATCCCTCCATTCTGAATGACCCTATCGATTCCGCCAAGGCCAGCACTTCAAACCTTGGATGTTCCAAAGAGTCACCTGGAGCGTGCGCCCCAAGGGCTGGTGCTCGGGCTGCACGGCCCAATTCTGGCCCAGAAAGCAGAGCCACAGCCTGGGAACGTGCATTTCAAACAAGCAGGCTGGAGCAGGGGATTCTGTTATGGTTCACGGGGGTGGGGGTTATCCTCAGGGCTGCTGCCTTTAGATCCGGGCAACTCCAGGTGGTCCCTAAACAATCAGCAGCATTGTCCCCGGCATTTCAGGCCCCACCTCTGCCTCACAGAACCGGAACCTGCAGTTTCAACTCAACCCTGGTTGATTCGTGTGCACATTGCAGTTTGACAAGAAGCTGACTGGGGTGGGAGGCTACACAGAGGTCCCTGAGCAGGGCTTCAGCAAGTACAATTCAGACTGAGAAGCTGCTGCGACTGTCACACAGGGACCCCCCCAGCACTAATTATCAGTGGGCACGCAGAGGACCAGCTGGAGGTCTGGGCCTGCAAACCCCATTCTGTCAGGTGCGGCTCCCGCTCTTGGGAAACTGGCTCGGGATCTTGGCTAAAACTCAACGTTGACACATGTTAACGTTCAATGCTCCAGAGGAATGTTTCTCCAAAATTTTTGTCTGCTTTCATCAGCCAAAACATCCCACAGATCACTTTCCCCACCTGCTCTTGTTCCCCACAAACAGGAGACGCCAGGAAGAAAGGAGAGATGGCTCAGCGTGAGCCAGACAAGAAGAACCAGGTGCCTAAGCTGCCTCCCATAGCCACAGCCTCCCCCCAACACCTCCACCTGACGGCTCTATCCAAACTCCTTCCCCACTGAACAGCATGACCCCTCTGTCCAAACACCTTTGACCACAGGGAGCTGGCAGGTGAAGGAGGCATCAGTCCTAATGAAAAAGTCTCCCTTCACTGGGAGCCTGACCACTGTGGATCATGACCAGGGATCCTAGGCCTGCTTACTCGAGCTGGATCAAACAATGCTGATCTCTCTTCCACTCAGCAACCTCATAATACTTCACAAGTTACTCGCTTTCCCTTCTCCAGATAAAATCTCCCAGTTCCTGAGATGCTGTCTGGACCGTTCCCTCATTCAGACTCCCTGTTCATGGATGTCTGTGACCCTCTCGACTTACGGTCCCCCAAAACCAAACACACCATTCTGGATGTGGTCCAGTAAGTGCCGGGGACAAAGAGGCAATTTTCTTCGTGATTGGGACAACCTGCTACTCTTCATTCTAAGATATATATATATATATATATATATATTTAAGAATTAAAAATGTAGGAAATTAATGTTTTTAAGCCTAGATACAAAATGTTATTTCTACTAAATTTCCATATTTCCAGGATGCTAAAATATTCTGAATTTTTATTCAGTTATGCAATATGTTAAGTTATGGCGGCTTTGTGCCATGAATATACTTTATAGATAAGCCTTGTACATCTGTGTCTTTGTAAAGTCATTTTGGGTTTTGCCTTTATTTTGTGAGTTCCAGATTTTGTTAACTCTTATAAGTAAATTATTAATTGGTGTCTCAACACAAGGTCCTACATAAGCCTGTTATTCTTAACTGTACAATGATAACACAGTGGCTAAGAACAGACTTTGAGTCATTAGACAAATAACAAAGTGAGAGAAAATATTTACAACTTATATGGCATTCAAAGGACTAATCATTCTAATTTATAAAGAATTCCTTTTAAAAATCAAGGAAAAATAGGATAAAAAAGAAAAGCAGATAAAAGACATAAATTAAAAACCATAACTATGTGAGGTGATGCATGTTAACTAAACATTGTGATCATCCTTTCACAATATACAAATATTTCAAGTCATTAGGTGGTATAACCTTTAACTCATACAACATTACGTGTCAATTATACTTCAATAAAACTGGGGAGGGAGGAAGACAATTCACAGAAAATGATATACCAATAGTACTTAAACGTAAGAAAAGATGTCCTATTTCATTCAAAATAAGAGAAGTGTACATTAAAACAACACTGAAATACCACTTCTTTCCTTTCAGGCCAATAAAAATTCAGGACCGTGACAGCGCCCTCTGTGGGTGAGGCTGGGGGAGACAAGCATTCTCCCCACTCCAAATGGGAATGCAAAAGGCAACCACCAGGGAATTTAGCAATGTCTAAAAACTACACATGCATACCCTCTGTCCCAGCAATTCCATTTCTAGGCATTTACCCTGAAGATGTAAGTTCCTATTACAGATATACAAGGTTATTTTATTCATTGAGGCACTCATTTAAAAAAAAAAACCTGAAAAAAAGGGAGAAAGGAAAATAAGAATATATTCCCACACAAAAATATAACTATGTTTACTTATGGAAAAAAAGAGAAATAAAAAAGATACATCTGACACTAAAAGTGATTAAAGTAAAATTCATCTAAGCCTTTTTTTTTTTAGTTTTGATTGTAGAACCAGGTAAATATTTAACATGCTAAATATTAAAAAGGGAATCAAAGTAAACATAGAATTGATTTTAAGAAAAAAATATAAGCCTAACTGTATATCAGATTAATAACATAGCCATACAGAGAAAAGATTAAGTCAAATAGCTTTTACATGCTGTATCTGTTTGTATACCCCTAGTGGTATGTATTCTATGGATGAAGTTTGTAGGTTAGATATTGTTAATGTTGTTGTAAAACGTTACAACTCATTTGAGTGCTGCAACTGAGTTTTGGACTATGGGAAGAAGGCGATATGAGTTACAGACCAGGGAAAGGTGAGGAGCCCTGTAGTGTCAGATTGGTTATTAGAGGTCATTAGTAGGAACTCAATATTCAAACAGAAATATAAAAATAGCTCCAAGGAAATCCCCCAGAAAGTGGTCAGAAAGGCTGAGGCATTGGCAATATAAAATAAAAGGCAAATGAGAGAATAACTAGGAAGTCTTTTGTCAGGAATAACCATATCGTCCAACCAAAGCATCATTTATTATGGGAATCGCCGCTGGACATGTGGTGGACTTCACCAGATGTGTGCATCTTTTCTACTCCTAATTCATAGACGACCAAATTAAACAGGATCCCCCCCCCCAATTTTTTTTTTTAAATCTCTTGTTCTAAAGTTCTATAATACCTTTCAAGAGAGGGCACGACCAACTTCTGAGGTAAACCAAACCTGAATGTTTACTATTGAATAGTAACTCCTTAGTGGATGACCCGCATTCATGAAGGAAACTTGGGAGCAAGAACCAAGTGTTAGGAAATAAACTGGTAACTATGTGGATAACTCTAAATAAGAACTGCAAAAAGGAAAAATAAAAATAATAAAACAAATAGAAAAAGTTAAACATCAACAGCCAATGTCATAAAAATAACTAATTTGGGAGCTTGGAAAACAAGACGAAATTAAAACACTAAGCTAAATGGAAGCTCTTGAAAAAGATGTGACTGGAGTAAAAATATCCTAAGTTAGTCTTGGGGCAGAGACTTTGGTTACGGCTGTTTCCCCAGCACCTGGACAAGTGCCTGGCATTTGGTAGGTAACGCAAGAATCATTTGTTGATGAATGACTGGCCTTCAAAACTTTGTCACCGTTAGGTCCAACAGGACTGTTACCAAAAGGTAACCACTAAAAGAATAAAAATAGGATGTAAAACTTTATTTTAAAAAGAGGAATACTCTTTTTAAAATAAAGTACTCCTTGGCCCGGTACTCTCCAATGGCCCTATTAGCAGGCACACTAGTGAGCTGTAAAATCAGGGCCCGGGGTTGGCCGCAGGCCTTGAGGTCCTCTCGTCCAATCCTCCACAAGAGGCATAGGGGGACTGTGGGACAAAGACCTGCCCACCCAGAGAAATCCACAGTCCTGGCCTCTGCCAGGAGCCTGCAGTGCAGAGGGCACAAGCCCTAACAAATCCCCCGGGGGGCGTGCTTTTAAAGAACAAGAAAGAGGGTATGGAATGCCCCAGCCCGGGAAGGCTTCCAGGCAGCCAGCCAGCTTACCCAGGGCCTGACAAGCCAGGGCCCATCAAATGCAGCAAATTCAAGTGTGACTCACATTTCCATTCTCCTGGCCAGTTCTGCTGCCAGACACAAGGGTGTTCCACTCCCACACTGACTACATCCTCCCCAACCAGAGAAACAGCCCCCTGCCCCACTGTGCTCCAACGCTGAGAAACAACACGACTGTAACGCGATTGGGGTGTAATGCACGTGGATGTTTCCTTATCATTACTGTCCTGGTTCAGTGTATTATGGTCACACTCCTCTTGGACTTGTCTTCAGTATTCTTGACCATTCCCAGAGAGAGGAGCAAAGGGCTGGTGACAGCCTGGAGTCATTCAAAGCCAAACTTCCTCATTCCAGTGAGAGATCATCATCTTGTGTTAAAAGCAAACAAACAAACAAACAAGGCAACAGTATGGACTGAAACAGGTATCTATTGTTTTAGAAATTGGTTTGCATGGTGCCCTGGATGGGGAGCTCAGTTGGTTAAGAGCATCATCCCTGTTCTACCAATGGTGCAAGTTCAATCCCAGGTCAGGGCACATGCAGGAGGCAAGCAATGAATGCATAAATAGATGGAGCAAGGAGTTGCTGTCTCGCTGTCTCTCTCTCTTTTTCCTCTCTCCTTCAAATCAATCAATACATTTTAAAAATTAAAAATAAATAAAAATAAACACATTGGTTTGCGTGGTAATTCCCAGGACACGGTTCTCGAAATGTCTTGATTTGCAAGGACAGAAAGACCACATGTAAGGGGGCATTCTCTTCTCTTAGGTAATTGTGTCAGTGGGATATTTTGCAGCTCACTTCATATTTTGACCTAAAACTCTGATTTCCCTCGGCTTACAGCAGACTCCTTTCCTGCTCATGGTGCCGCCGCCTGCATTGGCCAGCATGACAGTGAGGCCTGGTGGGTGAGTGCACAGACTCGGAAGCCAGGGGACCTGGAGTTTGAAGAACCAGCTCCAAGGCCAGCAGGTAGGCACACACGCTGTTCGCTATTCAAATTGACAGACCTCTAGGGGAGGAAATATTCCTCACACCACTTCAAACAAGCCAGTGAAGTCACTGTGATGCTATTTTGGTTGCATTCTCTGGGGCTCTTCATCTCAGCACCTCAAAGCACTTAATACGCATCAGCCACCAGCTGGCATGGGTTGGGTGGCTGGTGGAATGGGGAAGAAGATTCTCATACCCACCCTGTTGTGCCCTAAGGGAACTGAGATCAAGAGCGAAGCCCCCACCTGTGCTCCACTCTCAGACCAGGCCTCACAGCTCCCCCAGAGCCAGAAGAGGCCACAGGGTCCTGGGCTCTCCCTCTCTCCCCTCCTCCACTCTTCCCCAGCACTTCCGTGAAGGTTGATCCAAAGACAGATGGCCTGGCCGGCCAGCCCAGAGTCTGTGACAATGCAGTGCCCTGCTCTTGTCCCCACAAAGGCACCACAACCTAGTCGAGTCCTGATTCAAGCTTCTCAGTTCCAACACAGAGCAGGGCTGAGCTCTGGGCACCTGAGGACAGAGAAGACTATAGAGTCAGAGCCCAGAGGCCTTGTGGTCTCTGTCTGAATTCCTGGGTGGCCCGTGAGGGAGACCCGGCCGCGGTCCCCTTTGCACGTGTATTAGCAACGTGAGTACGGGGCTGCCCTTGGTCCTGTGCAGGACCACTTATTTATCAACTAATAATTATCAGTATTTGCAAAACACTGTGCAACGCACAACATACCTTTACAAGCATCATCAGGTTTGACCATGTTAACATTTAGAGGTAGGAATTACTCCCCTCCCACTTTAGGGAGAGCACGAACTCAGGAACCACAGAGTCTGGGTTCAAATCTCGGTTCCACTACTTACTGGGCCATGACATATGACCTAACTTCTCTGGGCATCAGCTTCCACATTTGTGCATGGGAGGAAGGTCCCGCTCCTGAGTACCTGCCTCCTCGGGCTGGTGGGAGGAACCAATGAGTTCATATTTGCACAGTGCTTACAACAGCGTTTGGCTCCACACAAGTGTCAGTTAAGTAAATAAAGCGGGAAAACCGCGGCTGGGAAAAGTTGAGTGCGTAGTTCGAGAGAACAGGGAGTAGTAGCTCTACAGCTTGGTCCTCTGGCTGTAGACCACCATCCATCTTGTCTGTCCGTGGCCCACAGAGGTGAGCCTCGGCATGTGGGGGCCCCCTCTCCACTCCAGACTCCTCACCTGCCAACCCCCACCCCGTCTGCTGGCCTATCTGAGCCCACTTCCAATTTGCCTTGCTTCTGTCTGTCCTCTCCTGGGCATACTCTCCCTGCCTGTAGAAAGAGTGAAGATGTCCTAAGTCTAGATATTTTATGGATCTGTTGGTCTAAGGACTTTGTTGAAAGAGAGAAAGAAACAAACCCTCAAATGGCAGAGTGGAGATGGAGGCCTGAGAACACAAAAAATACACCAAGTCATGACATTGGACTTGGCAACGAGTTCTTGGAGATGTCACCAAAGGCACAGGCAAACAAAGAAAAAAATAGATTAATGAAACTTCATGAAAAATTTTACATTTTGTGCATCAAAAGACACTATCGCCTGACCAGGCGGTGACACAGTGGATAGAGCATTGGACTGGGATGCCGAGGACCCAGGTTCAAGACCCCGAGGTCGCCAGCTTGAGCACGGGCTCATCTGGTTTGAGCAAAAGCTCACCAGCTTGAACCCAAGGTCGCTGGCTCCAGCAAGGGGTTACTCGGTCTGCTGAAGGCCCGCAGTCAAGGCACATATGAGAAAGCAATCAATGAACAACTAAGGTGTTGCAACGCACAATGAAAAACTAATGATTGATGCTTCTCATCTCTGTCCGTTCCTGTCTGTCTGTCCCTGTCTATCCCTCTCTCTGACTCACTCTCTGTCTCTGTAAAAAATAAATAAAATTAAAAAAAAAAAAGACACTATCAACTGAGTAAAAAGACAAGCCAGAATGGGAGGAAATATTTGCAAATCATATGTCCAATTAGGAATTAGTACTCAGAACATATTGAGAACTCAAACACAACAACAACAACAAACAACCCATGGCTGATAAGCACATGAAGAGATGCTCAACCTCACTAATTAGGAAAAGCAAATCAAAACAGGGAGTTACCACCTCTTTCTCTCTCTCTCTCTTACACACACACATACACACACACACACACACACACACACGGGTGCAACTTGGAAGGAAGGAAGGAAGGAAGGAAGGAAGGAAGGAAGGAAGGAGGGAAGGAAGGAAGGAAAACAGATGACAAGTGTTGGCAAGAATGTGGAGAAATTGGAACCCATGTGCACTATCAGTGGGAATGTAAAATGGGGCAGTTGATGTAGGTAATAGTATGGTCATTCCTCAAAAAATTAAACAGAATTACCATCTGATCCAGCAATTCCAGTTCTGCTTATATACCCACAATAACTGGGGGCAAGGTCTTGAAGAAATATCTGCAAGCTCACGTTCAGAACAGTACTATTCACCATCACTAAAATGCGGAAGCAACCCAGTGTCCATCAACCTATGAATGGATTAACAAAATGTGGTCTATCATCCATCTCATGGAATATTATTCAGCCTTCATGAGGAAAGACATTCTGACACAGGCTACATCATGGATTAATTTTGAGATCATGTTCAGTGAAATAAGACAGGTACAAAAAAAGCAAATACAGTATGATTCCACTTAAACGAGGCACATAGAACAGTCAATATCATAGACACAGAAAGCAGAATGGTCACAGGGTCAGGGGGAGGGAACAGGAAGCTACTGTTTATTGGGTACAGAGTTTCAGCTTTGCAAGGTAAAAAGAGTTCTGGAGACGGATGGTGATGGTTATACAGTATGTGCTAGATACCACTGAACTGTGCAATTAAAAATGGTAAGGAATGCCTGACCAGGCGGTGGTGCAGTGGGTAAAGCTTCAGACTGAGAAGCAGAGGACCCAGGTTTGAGACCTCGAGGTCGCTAGCTTGAGCGCGGGATCATCTGGTTTGAGCAAAAGTTCACCAGCTTGAGCCCAAGGTCACTGGCTTGAGCAAGGGGTCACTCACGATGCTGTACCCCCCCCCCCCAAGGTACATATGAGAGATCAATCAGTGAACAACTAAGGTGTCGCAACAAAGAATTGATGCTTCTCATCTCTCTCCGTTCCTGTCTGTCTGTCCCTATCTGTCCCTCTCTCTGTCTCTGTCACCAAAGGAAAAAAAAAATAGCTAAGGTGGGGCCCTGGCTGGATAGTTCAGTTGGTTGGAGCGTTGTCCCGAAGCGCAGACGTTGCCGGTTTAATCCCCCGTCAGGGCACATACAGGAACACATTGATGTTCCTATCTCTCTCCCTTCCTCACATTGTAAAATCAATAAAATAAACATAAAAAAAAAAAACAACCAAAAACGGCTAAGGTGGTAAATTTTATATTGTATGTATTTGACCGTAGTTAAAAAATTTTTTGAGCCCTGGCCGGTTTGCTCAGCGGTAGAGCATCGGCCTAGCGTGCGGAGGACCCGGGTTCGATTCCCGGCCAGGGCACACAGGAGAAGCGCCCATTTGTTTCTCCACCCCTCCGCCGCGCTTTCCTCTCTGTCTCTCTCTTCCCCTCCCGCAGCCAAGGCTCCATTGGAGCAAAGATGGCCCGGGCGCTGGGGATGGCTCTGTGGCCTCTGCCTCAGGCACTAGAGTGGCTCTGGTCGCAACATGGCGATGCCCAGGATGGGCAGAGCATCGCCCCCTGGTGGGCAGAGCGTCGCCCCTGGTGGGCGTGCTGGGTGGATCCCAGTCGGGCGCATGGGGAGTCTGTCTGACTGTCTCTCCCTGTTTCCAGCTTCAGAAAAATGGAAAAAAAAAAAATTTTTTTTGAAAAAAGAAAAAAAAAATGTCCCAAGGTTCCTGCACTTGTACCTCTTTCTGCCATGGGGTTTAGAGGTCCTGAAATGAAGTCAGGAGTGACCTTTGCAGTTTCTCACCCACAGAGACGAGTGCTCCATAGGGAGCACCTGAAGTAACTCCTGCTGTAACAGGGGACATGGGTCGTGTGGGGCACACATCATTCCTCACAAGGGACCAGTCCAAGGCTGAGCCGCGGAGCACAGTCCACAGTGGAGCTGCACCCTCCCCGGATCACATGGGAAACCCAAACTCCGCGTGCTGCTCCTCAAACTCCTCTGCTGCAGTTTCTCTTGTGCATGTTGGAGAATGAGAGGAACGCTCCATGTGGAGCCAAGCTGGACTCTGAGCCACGGACTGTCAGCTGGATTTCTTCAAAGGGCAACTGGCCTCTCTCCCAGGACTCCACCAGCAACACTGGAGGCCACCACCATCTCCCTCCTGTTTCCTCGTCAACAGGGACAGGGGAGGGGCCACGGGAGCCTCCCAGAAAACCCACAAACAACCAGGCTGAAGTCATGACAAGAACAGCTCACCCAGGGGAGAGTCTTGGGCCCCAAGAGAAAGAGCTGGAGGAAAAAAAGAGAAAAGGCAATGGTGGTTTGACCACAGCTTGAGCGGGGAGGCCTGGCCATTGAAGGTGGAGCAAGGCCTCTGACAGAAATAGCTTCCAGGCCCTGGACCCCCCCCCCCTTCCCCGGGCCTGGACCCCGTTGTTCCCCAGGCAGGAGGAGAGCAGATGGCCAGCATTTCCAGGGCAGATGCAGCAAAGCCTCCTATGGCCACCCTGCCTGGATCTGGGACCCCAGCACATCCCCAAGGCGGAGCTGGGTCAGCCCAGGTCAGTGCTGCCCAGGGCTCTTCCAAGTCTACCTGCTACTGCTGCCAGAAGTTACTGTGGTGATTCACTGGGCAGCTGGACCAAGGGTGTGGTGAGGAGCCCCTGCTCAGGCAGCGGAAGCCAGGGCGACCCTGGGAGCTCCCGGCTGGCCCAGCCAGCTGCTGCTCAGCCTTCTGCCTGGATGTCCCCAGCACGCCAGCCTAGTGTGTCCAAAGCCAGACTTCAGATCTTTCACCTTTCAGACCTGCTCTTCTCCATGCTCCTCCCCATTGCTCAGACCCTCAGTGTTGGGGTTTTCTGTCTCCCCACTTTCTCTCCTATCACCTGTCCATCGACATACTGCCGGTTCTACTGCTGAAATGTTTCTAGAACTTAACTATGTCTCACCATCGCCACTACCATCATCCCGGTCCGGGCTACACGATGTCTCCTGGATTATTTAAAAGAGCTTTCTCGCCTGACTGGGCGGTGATGCAGTGGATGGAGCGTTGGACTGGGATGCGGAGGACCCAGGTTCGAGACCCTGAGGTCGCCAGCTTGAGCGTGGGCTCATCTGGTTTGAGCAAAGCTCACCAGCTTGGACCCAAGGTCGCTGGCTCGAGCAAGGGGTTACTCATCTGCTGTAGCCCCGTGGTCAAGGCACATGTGAGAGGGCACTCATGAACAGCTAGGGTGTCACAACAAAGGACTGGTGATTGATGCTTCTCATCTCTCTCTGTTCCTGTCTGTCTGTCCCTCTCTATGTCTCTGTAAAAAAAAAAAAGCTTCGCCCTGGCCGGTTGGCTCAGCGGTAGAGCGTCGGCCTAGCGTGCGGAGGACCTGGGTTCGATTCCCAGCCAGGGCACACAGGAGAAGCGCCCATTTGCTTCTCCACCCCTCCGCCGCGCTTTCCTCTCTGTCTCTCTCTTCCCCTCCCGCAGCCAAGGCTCCATTGGAGCAAAGATGGCCCGGGCGCTGGGGATGGCTCTGTGGCCTCTGCCTCAGGCGCTAGAGTGGCTCTGGTCGCAACATGGCGATGCCCAGGATGGGCAGAGCATCGCCCCCTGGTGGGCAGAGCGTCGCCCCTGGTGGGCGTGCCGGGTGGATCCCGGTCGGGCGCATGCGGGAGTCTGTCTGACTGTCTCTCCCTGTTTCCAGCTTCAGAAAAATGAAAGAAAAAAAAGAAAAAAAAAAGCTTCCTCACCATTCCTTTGTTGTTGTTGTTGTTTTTGTAATTAAGCATTTTCTCCAACAGGGCAGGTAGATGCACGCAGCCCGGGAATGCTTGGCAATCACCGGTGTCAGCCGTGCCCACCCCACCCCACCCCCGCCGGTTCCTGCTTCCGTAAATACCATCCAGCGCAAGTCCACCTTAAGAGCAAAATTCTGAAGACACCTTTCTGGAACCTTCCACCCCCATGATGACCCTTCCCACCACGTACTATCTATATCATTTTCCTCGTATATTTCAGTTACCCTTTCAGACGCACACGTGCTGGCACAATTTTTATTTTCCGAGAGGATGCTTTCTCCACCAGATGGCTTAGAAATTCCCCCTCGGTTTGCCCTTTGATCTCCCAATAGCACTCTGTATGTGGAAGAAAATAAATGTTTTCTATCCCAACCCCCTATTCATGAATATCTATGTTGATCTGAGAGTCAATAGATAAAACATTTTTCTGAGGGGAGCAGGGCTGTGTGAAGTGATCAGATTCATGACTCTCCAACATGTAAGACCAAAAAAAGGACCCGAGAAGTTAACTCATTCCAATCATGTTATTTTACAGATGAACCTGAAATCCAAGAAGGGAGGTGAGTTGCTCGCAGTCACACACCTATTCACTGACAAAGCCCAGATTTCCTTCCTGCCCTCACTACCTCTCTTCCCCTAGTTGGCCATCCCCAGGGGCTGGGAGAGGGGAATTAACAGAGCCGATAGGCATTATGACCCCTCTAGAAGGTAGTCTCAGTCAAGTTTACAATAAACCACAATCTTTGCTTGGGGCAACGTTGCCAATGTCGTCCAGAGAATCCAGCGGCCCTTCCTTGAGCTCACTGCTCGCTGCATGGGACACCTCTGACTGCTTCTCTCTTCCCTGCGCTCTCCTGACCCAGTTCTCTCCACCTCTTGCTCCTTCGTTCCCCACCAGGCTCATCTACCTGTCATCACCCGGCCCTGTGCTACTGTCTCCCAAATCGCCTTCTGGGGCAGTCTTTCTCATCCACAAAGGAAATGAACCCTCGGCCCCCCTCCACACCCCTTTCCTCGGCTCTGGTAGTTGCCCCTGAAGTTTCCTCCAGAGTCATCCTTTTCACAGTGGGAGTTCATGCATCTTCATGGAGGTGACACACGCCTTATGCCATGCCAGTCACATCCCAACTCCCTCCACCCAATCCGCCTAGGAGACAGAACCCGTCTGTGGACGGGATAGCTGGGTGGGGGGAAAGACAGCTCCCCTCTCCCATCGGATTTGAAGGGCAGCTTCCCCGAGACATCACGAGGGGAGAGTCTGAGACAAGAGGAGGTAAGAAAATGAGAGTTGATGAAGTGATTTCCACCCTGGGAACCGCACCTGAAGCCAAATAGAGTCCTGAGCTTCAGTGACAGGAACCAATGACTCCTTTTTAGTGTAGGTTAATTTCAATTGGATTTTGATTCCCTTGCCAAAAAAAAAAAAGAAGGATCCTAGTTCCATTTTGTAAAGTACATGAATTGTCTAACTACTATGCTGTACATCTAAGACGAATACAATGTAAATATTAAATGTAAACTGTGATTGAAAAATAAAACAAGTCCTCTTTGATACTTTTCTCGTGAAGCTCCCTCTCTGAACCCCCTTAAACAATGGTGATTCTGAAATCTCCTCTACAGCCTAGACAACTCTTCGGAGCTCCCAATTCACAGCTACCCACCCCGTGGATGTTTTCTCCCATATGCCACACCCAGGCACTTTGGATGTAACATGTGCAAAATGGAATCCATCGCCTCTGCCCTCCCATCTTAATATGCTGTTCTTCCTGTTTCTCTCTTCCCTAGAAAAAAACACCACCCACCAACCAAATCCCTCAAGTCAGATATGTGGACGTCCGAGACCACTCTTGCCAGGTAATCCTGATGGGATAAGGCCCTGACTGACACTTCTGTGGAACTTGGGCAGGTGCACGAGCCTCGGATTTCCACACCAGCCTTCTCAATAAGCTCATGTACGGAAAGCGGTCAAGGTTGGTTGGTTCCGTTCCTATCACAGGCATTGAGAGCCTCACTAAATTCTCACTCAAAACTTCATCCTCGTGGCCACTGCCCCAGCTCAGTCTCAGAGTCTTGCTGTCATCTCCAGATGGCTACCAGACATTTCTATCTCATCTTTGTTTTTATTTTGGGGTTTTTGTTTTTTTTGGTGAGAGAGAAAGAGACAGTAAGGGAGAGAGATGAGAAGCATCAACTCATAGTTGTAGCATTTTAGTTGTTCACTGATTGCTTCTCATACATGCCTGGACAGGGTAGGGGGGGCAGGTGGCAGGCTCCAGCTGAGCCAATGACCCCTGGCTCAAGCCAGCAACCATGAGATCAGGTCAATGATCACACGCTCAAGCTGGTGACCCCATGATCAGGCTGGTGAGCCCCCGCGCTCAAGTCGGCAACTTTGAGGTTTCTAACCTGAAACCTCAGCATCCCAGGTCAATGCTTTATCCACTGCACCACCACCTGGTTAGGCTCTATCTCATCTTCTTATCTTTGATCTCGCTCTCCACTCCAATCTGCCTCCAGGCCAATGGTCCCCTATGCAAGCCTGCGTCATTCTTCTCTGCCACCCGCAGAATGTATTCATTTACAGGACCCTCCACAGCGGCTATCCCATGGTTCTCAAATTCTCAGGCTGCCCTCTAATCCCATGACTTGGCACATGACAACGCTTCCATCATCCAAATGTCCTTTTTGTCCCCCACCCCCACCCCAGAAAAGCTCTCATGCTTAAGACTTGGTGAATCAGACCAGAATTAGAATGAGGTGAGAGTGTCCTTTGTATGGCAACCCCACCTGGCCTGATAATTACTTCTTTCTGTGTGGATTCTCCTCCTCACTCAGGTAGACGCTTCTTCCCTCGTTTTAGTTCTTTACAGAACAGATAACAGTCCTGCCATTTCTTTCAACATTAAACTGAAGAAAGGATGCAAAACTAAAAAACAAAACAAAACAGAAAAAGGCTTGGTGTAAAAAGTCACTACGAAAGTGAAAGAAATTCTAGGCACTATGTTAGCTAAGGGGGCTCACTGGCCAATTCAAGCCTGACCTCCCCGGTGCCAGAGAGGAGAGAAACTGAAACAAATTTAAAAAGTAAGAGAAACAGTCATTTAAAAGATTTTTAAATTAAAAAAAAAAAAAAAGCAGAGAATAGAGAAGAGAAAATTTAGGCAAATTTAATCTTGAGACGGAAGAACATCCTGTGCATGATGACTTGAAGCCACAAAGAAAATCCATGTAGAGTTAACCACATAAAAATTAAATACTTCTGCTCAGAGGTTCAATAGGTAAAGATGGAAAAGACACAAGAGGTAACTAACCAAAATATATATATATATATATATATATATATATATATATATATATATATATATATATATATTAAAGTCCAGAATTTGGAAGGAGCCTCACAAATTGATGAAATCACAATTCAATGAAACAAACATGGGGGGCAAAAACACTTCGTGGTGTAACTGAGTCATAAAAGCAGTCCTTTCTCCAAATCCCATGTAGCACTAAGAGCTATCTCCAGTTTTGTTGATTTTTGTTGTTGTTCTCAAAGAAAAACCCACCAGAAGACATCACTGCCCCCATCCGGGCATGTTTGATTGCATCTCATAGTGACAGCACTGGCTTCCTAAAGGTTAAGTTCTCAGAGGGTGCATGCCAGCAGTCTGAAGGCCACAACCAGCCTGCACATTTTAAAAAATGTTTTGAATTCGTTGACCACTTTAAACACATGGAGCTTTTTTTACCCATAAAAATGTACAGCTCCCCCACTTTGGCCTCCTCCCCAAATTCAGATCAGGAAACACTTATCTGGAGCCTTGTCCCACCTGCATCTGTCTGTGCGGGAAGGCATGCCCTACATATAGACACCACCCCACCCCAGCCCTCCTGCCTGCCCTCCTCCTGCAGGCAGGCCTCCAGACTGGCCCCAGCCAGCACAGAGTTGACCTCCTTTGGCTGACATTTAGGTCAGTTTCAGTTCAGCCCGTTCCACCTTTTAGGAACCCAAACAAGGAGTTCAGGCTGTCTGACCAAACGACCCTACTTCAGACGCCCACTGCATAGGGCCGCAACCAAAGATGATGATTTGAGTACCTGAGGCGATTTAGTTTCTAAAATGCCCAGCAGACCTCTTTTTGAGGGGCCCCTAGTCTCCCCGCCAGGGGAGTGGAGCAGCAAGGCAGAGACAAGTCCTGAGTTCAGGCCCTGCCTGGGCGGGAACCAGAGTTCTGGGCTAGCTGCTCTCAGTTTCCTGGACAGAGAGAACTTCACCTCTGGGGTCTCAGCATCCTCACCTATAAAATGGGCTACAGCGCTTGACAGGGCTGTTAAGTGAATGAAACGAAAAAGTATATGGAAGTGCTGGTAAGCATCTTCCAGGTATAAAATAAGACCAGTGTGTCCTAGGACAAGAAAAATGGGGTGCTCTGGGGAAAGTGACCCAAATGGATGGCATGAATCCCAGTTAAAGAGAGTTGGAGGAAGAGCCCAGGACTGTGTGGTCTGAGGCCCCTCTCACCTTTGCCTTCTGCTCTTTGGGCCTGGGGAACGTCTCTCCTCACCTGTCTCCCTCAGTGGCTGCAGAGAGATGATTCTAAGGGAAAGCCCCTATTCCCCATGCAATAGCTCTTCTAAGGACTGTCCAGGTCCAAGTCACCGAGGAACAGGCCGGCTGGAGAGAGGAGGCATGGTGCGGCCCCCAGCACGCTGACACAGGCTTGCCCCGTGTACTTACCATTATCCTCGCTGGAGACATTCAGGAACTGAGGTCCTTTCCCTCCAAAACCACACCATCCCCCGACTTCAAACGACCTCCTCTTGAAAGCACTTTTGCAAAAACTAATCAAAGATACAATACGACATAAAAACAGCCTCAAGGATGTGACTTAAAGGGATGCCAGTGCCCAGCTGCGCGGTTGCGGGCGCGCAGACCTCTCAGAAGCGCACCCAGACATCCCGATCGTTCCGCAGACATTCTCATCCCTCAGGCCCTTGTCAAAGGTTGCACGGGGTTAAGTTCTGACCCAGGTGGCGCCGGATGCTGGCTGAGTCCCCCCCAGAGCTAACCGAATCTCCCTCTCGCAGATCTGAGGGGCAGAGGCGCCACCCCGCAGCACCAGGGTAGCCTGGCGACTTCTGGGCGCGCCCCCCGCCCGGCGTGGTGAGACAGCGCCCTGAACCCTGCTGGGAGGATGCTGCTCACCTGGTCCTCACGGGGTCCAGCCCAGGGGCGAGGCCGCTCTGCCCCACACACCTGTCTCAGAGCTGGGCTTGAAGCCCCTTAGTTGCGGGGCGCACGACCCCAATCAGCCGGTGCCCAGCACGCACCTCAGTCCTCCTTCCCCGGGGATCCTAGCAGGCGCCAGAGAAACGGGTCGAGGCTGCGGCAGGGCCACTCCGAAGCCACTGGCCGCCAAGGAGAGGCGCGCCCCCCAAGATCTTCCACAAAGGGCTTGGGCTCCCAAAGCTAGGCAAGGTACAGCTAGGGGGTACAGTCCCTACCTCCGAGGGGGCGGGTAGGCGTGGGGGAGGGGCGCAGAGACCCCCGGCCCATGCCCCGCCCCCGCCCTGCCCCCTAGCTGCGTTGCCCTCCATCACGGCCCGCGCGTCCCCCTTGCTCACCGAGGGGGCGCCGCCGCAGCAGCGCAGGGCCCGACCGGCCACCGCCCGCCTGGCCTCCGCCGCTTCCTTCCTCCCGCGGGCAGCACCGAGCGGTGGTGCGGGGACCGGAGGTTTCGGGTTTCAGCCCGGAGTCCGCTCGCTCCGCCCGCCCGGCCGCCAGCACGCGGACCGCCGGGCGCAGGCCGGGAACTTCGCGCCGCCCGCGCCTCCGCCCCCCTGCGCCCCGCCTGGGGCTGCCCCTCTCGGTCCTCACGCCCCTTCCTGCGCGTCCGCCCTCCCCTCTCCCCACCCCTTGGCTGTTTCTTCCCACGTTGGGCCTCGGCAGCGGCTCTTTGTCTCGCCCTTACCCTCTCGGCTCTCCCCGCTTGGCTCCTGCAAACCCCTCTGGTCCCTGCCCCGGCCTTCCCGGTCCCGTTCCACCGTCCCACTGCCAGCCGCTAGGACGTCTCCGCTCCCTCTCTCCCCGCATCACACTTAGACTTTCAGATTCTTCCTGGAGGCTCTGCACAGCCCCGGTCCTCCTCCAGTCTCGCCTGGACTCCTGGCATCGCCTCTCCTACTCACCTTTCATTCATCCGGCCAACGTGTGAGCGCCTGCCTAGTGCCAGGCACTGTCCGGGCCCCGGGAGTTTCACAGGGGAGCTACCGCCGAGCCAGCGCGGGAGGACCCCACAACCCTTGGGGGTGGTGGGATAGATGTAAACAGACTTTTACCAGGCTGTTCTCCCCTCCCTCCCAACCAAAAGGCCTGGAGCGATCAGCGCGATGCACACACACGTCGCTGCCAGTTCCCAGGACAGAACGCAGCCTTCTCATAAGGTTTATTTTCCCTCTCCAGCGTTCTTTCTGCGGCATACTTACCCGGGGATGAAAGTTGAATCAAACAGTAAAACTGCTTTGAAAAGGAAGGGAGGAAGAGAGAACGAAACAAGGCAGCCAAGAATCAGTAAGAAGTTCACCGAACACGAGCAGAAACAGTACTGTCCCTGGAGCAGGATTCAAATTCCCCAGAAATCCATCTGCTTTGATAAGTGCGTTAGTTATTCCCTTGTCTACAGATTGGCACTGTGGGAACTGCTTTCTTCTTATTAGGCCACTGAGGCGGCGTTTAGAACAATAATTGACTAACACCTGCCAAGGTGCTGGATGGAGGGACACATGGGATAATGGAAAGGAAAAGAGTAAATGGATGGCTTAATATTCCTGTAGGACAGATGCTTTATTTGGTCAAAATCTGGAAGCTGAAACTCCTCTGAGTATAGGTCACCAGCAAGCCAGGTGCTGAAGGAGCCTAAAGCAGTTTTGTCTCTATAGTACTTTACACTTTTATTCTGAAATCCGTATTATTATTTTTTTTAATTTGCACTGACTCAGACACTAGCTAAGCTTTGTGACCCCGAGGGAATTATTTAATCTATCTGAACCTCTGCTTAGTCATATGTAATACAGGCATACTCATTCATACTTGCCTATCTGTAGAGTTAAAAAGATGAACTGAGATAATGTAAGTAAGTCACCGAGTGCTAGAGAACCTGAGAGCTAAGCCCCTTTGAAAGTTGATATTCAAGAAAGGGCTGAACCGGACCAGTGATGGCGTAGTGGATAGAGCATCAACCTTGGACGCTGAGGTCCCAGGTTCAAAACCCCAAGGTTGCCAGCTTGAGCAGGGCCTCATAGCCATGACCCCATGGTCTCTGGCTTGAGCCCAAAGGTCACTGGCTTGAGCAAGGGGTCACTTGCTCTACTGGAGCCCCTGCCTCCTTCTCCATCAAGGCATGTATGAAAAGCAATCAATGAAAAACTAAAAATGCTTCTTATCTCTCTTCCTTCCTGTCTGTCTGTCTCTCTCTCTAAAGAAAAAAAAAAGGTCTGAAAATATAAACTGGCATGGCAAGAATGAAAATCCATAATTATAATTATGGCTCTTTGGGCTCCACCCATGATGCAAAACTGCCCATCCCGTACTTACTCTGTTCCACTGTGAAAACTCTTCAACTGAAAACATGTGTCTCTCCTACTGCTCATTATTGAATATGTTATTTATCACAAAGAATTTTCTTCCCATCACCCATAAGCTCAGAACTTACTGTGCATTCTAGGATAGAAATTGCTGCCAACAAATGCATCTTTTCAATTGCTCTTAGGATTGTTTTTTTTTTCTTTCCTCCAGAGCTAATATTGAGCTGTGACCCATTTTCAGTCAAATGCAGAGAAAATAGACCAATTATTAAAAAAGATTTCACTACATATCACTGTATAGGTGACAGTCATGTGAAAAATGAGATTGATTTGAGCAAGGATTATTTTTTTTCCAAAAATGTAGGAGAGCCATGACTGGTTAGCTTAGCCAGTTGGAGGGTAATCCAGAAATGCCAAGGTTGTGGGTTCGATCCCTGGTCAGGGCACATACAGGAGGCAAACATTGAATGCTTGGCTAGATGGAGCAAGAAATGAATGCTTCCCTGTCTCCTCTTTCTCTCTCTCTCTCTCTCTCTCTCTCTCTCTCTCTCTCTTCGTTCCTCTCTCTGCCTCTCTAAAGCAACCAATTAAAAAAAATTTTTTAAGTAAAGAAAGGGTATATAATAACTCTCCTTTCCCAGATCAATTTTGTTAGCCATTTACCATGGGGTCCCCCCCCCAAAGACCCCTGGACTAAAATGATAGGAGGTCTTGTACAAGTGAACCCTAAATACTAGTTGAAGAATCGACATATGATGAGACATCTTTGTCATAAAATTCCTTTTCAATCCAGCAGTCCACATAAAACTAGCCAAAGCAAACTCATGACGTGTTCTGTTCCAGAAGGAATATCATTCCCCCTCTCTGCACAGGCTGAATCCTTCTGCCCTTCGTGTCTGAGCTGAAATGTCACCTCAGAGAGTCTTTCCTGAGCAACCTAAAAGAGATTCTCTGACCTCTGCCCTTTCTCAGAGCTCTCTAGCCTGTTTCTGAAGAAAATCTGTCCTAAGTAATGATACAGACTATTTTTTCTATTTATCTATTTTTAGTATGCCTCCAGAGATAGACATAAACTAACTGCATGAGGAGAGGAAAATTATTTTATTTACCACTATAGGACCAGGGCCCACTTAACCCAGTAAAACTTTTTTTTTTTTTTTTAATTTATTGATTGATTTTCAAGAGAGAGGAAGGGAGAGAGAGACAGAAACATCTATATCTGTTGCTATAAGTACCCTGCCTCAGGATTGAACCTGCAACCTTTGTGTTTCAGCAGGACAATGGTTTAACCAACTGAGCTATCCAGTCACGGCCTCTGTAAAACTTTTAAAATAAATTTAAAAAAATAAAAAATAAATAGAAGTATGTCTTCAAAGGCCTCTGGCTCTCAAACTTTGAGATATATGAGGATCTCTTGGAATTTCTTAGATACAACACCAATTAATTAAAGAGGATTTTGATATGTTAGATTTTTACTAAAATTAAAAGCTTTAACGTTTCCAAGGACACCGTGAAGAAAATGAAAAGACAGCTCCCAAAATGAGATAAAATATGATATTTGCAAATCATATATCTGATAAGAGATGTGCCTCGAGAATATATAAAGAACTCCTACAACTCAATAATAAAAAGATTAACAACCCACTTTAAAAATCAGCAACGGGCCTGACCTGTGGTGGCGCAGTGGATAAAGCGTCGACCTGGAAATGCTGAGGTCGCCGGTTCAAAACCCTGGGCTTGCCTGGTCAAGGCACATATGGGAGTTGATGCTTCCAGCTCCTCCCTCCGTCTCTCTCTCCTCTCTAAAATGAATAAAAAAAAAAAATGTCTGTTAAATTTAAAAAAAAAAAATCAGCAAAGGATCTGAACAGACGTTTCCCCAAAGAAGATACATGAATGGCTCATAAGTAAGTACCTGACAAGCTGCTGGACATGGTCGTTAGGGAAATGCAAACCCAAACCACGAGTTCACTTTGCATCCTCTGGGTTTTTATAATAAAGAGGGCAGTGACAAGTGTTGTGGAAGGTGTGGAGAAATTAGAGCCCTGTTGGGATTTAAATCATGTATCCATAAAAGCTGTTCTACAATGAACAGAATCTCTCAGGAAGTTGGTTAAAATGCTGAGTTTCATAGCCTGTTCCCAGAGGCACTGACTGCAGACGTTGTGGGTAGCTGCTGTTGACGGGCCAGCATCCATCCCCTCTCCTGTAAGGAGCATACCTTCAAATTTCCTTTGGGGAAAAGCATTGCTTCCCTCTGGGGGTCAGCCAATGGGGCTTGCACACAGTGACCTCTCCTGAGTTCCAGGGGCCGGCTCTGATGCTCAGCATCCCTCATCCTTTTCAGCCTGTATGGTTGGTTCAGGGAGGGGATGGATCAGAACAAAGCCTTGAAGACATTTTGCTGAAAATAATGGGTGGAACGCAAAATTTAGGACAGAGTACAGAAAAAGGGGGGGTGAGCAAGAGGAGAAATTAGGGGTGCTGGCTAAGCCAAGTGATCCTGGACGAGGCCTTCCCTGAAGTTGTACTCCCCTGGACTGATCACTTACGGGGGCCAATAAATATTTGCCTATTAAGTATATATGGGTTTATCTCTTATTTGGAACAGAAAGCATGTAATGCAGTGTTTCTTAATATAACATTTTGGGAATCTGGGGGTGCTTGGGGGTTGTCATAATGATTAAGGGACACTCCTGACATTTAGTGGGTGGGGGCCACAGGTACCAGACCTCCTGCAGTGCATGGAGCAGTCCAAGACAAAGAGCAATTCCACTCACACATGACTTTTGAAGGACACACCCCCCCAAAATTCTTTTGCATAGTGTTGTTATATACCAATTTGTCCAGGAATTCCATCAGTATACAAACTGTGTGCTTTGATATGTTCAAACCCCATCAAGGGGGTTTGAACATTTTGAAAAATCTCAATGTGATTAGTGTCACTCAAGGTGTTGGATTTACCAAGTTAGAGGACTCTGTCCCATTTTCCTAGAAACATAGGCATTAATTTTTTTTAATTATTGATTTTTCAGAGAGAGAAAAAGGGGAAGGAGAGAGAGAGAAAAAAACAAAACAAAACAAAACAAAATAAAAAGGTCAACTTGTTGTTCCACCCATTCATGCACTTACTGGTTGATTCCAGTATGTCCTCTGACTGGAGATTGAACCCACAACATCAGGACGATGCTCCAACCAACTGAGTCACCTGGCAAGGGCCAGAAACATAATCTTAATCTGGAATTCTCTGGCCAACCACCAGTAAGGCAGTCTGTCACATGGGCAATCTGAATGATAAAATCTCTCCCCGTTCTCTTTCCCCAAAGAAAAGATGTCCTGCCCCACCAAAATCCTTTCTTGTCTTTATTAATAGGTCCTTTGCCCCATTCTTTTTAAAAATTTTATTTATTGATTTTTAGAGAGAGGAAGGAAACGAGAGAGAAAGAGAGACAGAGAGAGACAGAGAGAGAGAGAGAAAGAGATTGATTCACTGTTCCACTTATTCATGCCGTCATTGGTTGATTCTTGTATATGTCCTGACCAGGGATTGAACCTACAACCTCGGCAGGTTGGGATGATGCTCTAACCAACTGAGCTTCCCAGACAGGGCCTGCTCCACTCTTCTTCCTATAAAAGTCTTCCATTGTAGACAACCCCTCGGAGAGCCCTTCTAGTGGCCGTTTCGCGAATCGCTTAATCAAGACTAATAGATCTTCAAATTTCCTCAGTTGAATTTGTTTTTTAAGTAATTATGAGAATTAAATGACATAATGCTTGTCAAATGCCTAGAACTCAGCAAGCTCTAGTTAGCTGTTATGATCCATTTTATTATTATTACTATTATTAGAATCTGTCTTCAACTGTAACATACTGAATAGGAACATAAGTGGTTATGATCATTGCACCATTTTTATGACTCTTCCCAGAAAATAGCATACTCCAAACCAATAAAATTTGTGCCCAGGAGGTGATTTCAGACTTTGTGTAAAAGGCAAATCCCTAATATGTCAGAGATCTAAATGTCAGGATAAAACCCAAGTAAATTCTAGAAGAAAATAAAGATGAATTTCTTTATAACCTGGAAGTAAAAGACACTTTCTTATCTAGACACCATACTCAGAAGGCATAATAATAGAAAAGATAAACTTGATCAAACAATTAAAAAAATAATTTCATGAACAATCACCCTAAACAAAATCAATAATAATAATAATAATAATAATAATAATAATAATAATAGCAGCCCTGGCTGGATAGCTCAGCTGGTTAGATCTTTATTCTGAAGTTCAGAGGTTCCAGGTTCGATCCCTGGCCAGGGTATGTACATACAGGAACAGACTGATGTTCCTGTCTCTATCTCTTTTTCTCCCTCCATTCCTCTCTCTCTACAATCAATAAATTAAAAAAAAATAGAGGTCAACTTGAAAAAAAAATACCAAAGTATGAAAAATATTTGCAACGTGTCACAGACAGGAATGTGTGACAATTTGGATCCTGGCAGGAATCAAATTCACTCCCAAATGGCTTCAATACAGAGATAAACCCAGCAATAGGCAGGGTTAAGGAAACAAACCAGGGCTATGGCTCTCAGAGACAAGTGGCATCAGAATGTCCTTCCCTCCCCAAGGGCTGAAGAGACAAGGCAGGAAATAATGTCAGCTGCCCCCACACCCCTGGAGCTGAGCTATTGACAAGGAAGCTCTCTGAGAGCTTTGTCAGGGAGAAGGAGGGAGGTTTTAGTTCTCTTAAACTTGGACACCATTGTTTGTTGTTGGGAGCATCTTTTCTTTATTCTTCTCATTTTTCCTTGGTTTACTTGGAAGTATTGTTTTTGAAAATGCCCATGAGAATTAATGGTATATATACTGCTCACAAAGATTAGGGGATATTTCAAAATGAATATGAAGTGATAAAAAAAAGAAGCATCTGATTTTTTTATTAAACAAGAACATCAGGAAAGCAAAGGACAAGTCAAAGAAAGTTGTTCAATTATGCAAATAAGGTGCAAAACCAACTTTGATTTCATTGGTGAAAATGCACTCTACAAAAAGCTGAAAGTATTGGAGTATCTGCACCTTCCCTGATCCCCTAATATCTGTGAGCAGTGTATTTCTGTCAAGAAAGTTGGATACTCTCGGGCCAGGGGACCAGAGGGCCCCTAGTGGCCAATGTTGGAGCTGCAGCAGTCCCAGCGGATGACCTGGTGGGGCTGGTGGAAAAAAAATGAGGGAGGAAGGGGAAAGGGGCTGGAGAGAGAGGGAGGAAGGATGGTGGGAAAGAGAGGGAGGGAGACTGGAAGAGAGAGGGAAAAAAGGACATTGAGAGGGAAGGGCAGAGGAAGAGATTGGGAGGGATGAAGAATAGGAAAGTCAAGACAAAAATGAAGCAATGCCAAGACAGGACCATAAAACATATGGTGTGTTCAATAGTTACTTTTAGCAAATAAATACTTCTAATAATTTTATCTGATACAATGCAATAATTTGTTTGTCTACCCAGAAATATTAGAACATTGAAGTTTTTTTTTTTTTTTGTATTTTTCTGAAGTTGGAAATGGGGGTGGGGGGGGCAGTCAGACACACTCCCGCATGCGCCTGACCGGGATCCACCCGGTATGCCCACCAGGGGGCGATGCTCTGCCCATCTCGGGTGTTGCTCTGTTGCAACCAGAGCCATTCTAGCACCTGAGTCAGAGGCCATAGAGCCATTCTCAGCGCCCAGGCCAACTTTGCTCCAATGAAGCCTTGGCTGCGGGAGGGGAAGAGAGAGACAGAGAGGAAGGAGAGGGGGAGGGGTGGAGAAGCAGATGGGCACTTCTCCTGTGTGTCCTGGCCGGGAATCGAACCCAGGATTCCTGCACGCGAGGCTGACACTCCACTACTGAGCCAACTGGCCAGGGCAGAACATTGAAGTATTTTTGATTGATATAGGGGACAAAATTTTTACAGGAAAATAATATTGCTGAAAGAATTGTTCCCATTACTGTTAGAGTGATGGCCTTATGTTATGTATATGCTCTAGACTTAATTGAATTTAAAATGTGCCATCCCAGATGGCAATGTTCTACCATGAAATTGTGCTAAGAACGAAAATTTATTAAAAGATATGTATTACCAGTGGGGTGGGAAGATAATGAGTCATACATTTAAGGTCTAACTATTAACATTTTCTTTTTTCAGTTTGTTATGGTGTCTCTGTTACTTAAAATGTTATTTGCTGATCTTGGGAAAAGTTTAAATTCGAGGCCGTTTGTAGAATAAAGTCCTGTCAAATGACTTTCCTGACTCTTGCCCCTATTCCTCCCTCATGGTAAATCCTGCAGCAAGGTGAACCCGTGACTCCCAAATCTTACGTTCTATTAAATGACATGGAGAATTATGGAAAAATTCAGATTCCTGGGTCCCTCCCAGCACCTACTACTTGGATGTTTCTGGAAGTGGGCTGTCTTCACACTAGAATTTGGAACTAGGGCCCTGAACTCTCACCCACAGCTGGTAAAATGTGTACATGGTGGGGCAAAAGTAGGTTTACAGTTGTGTTCCTACAAGAAACACAGTTTATTCTTGTATTATTTACTAATTATTGTATTATTTTCCATACAAACTACTTTAAACCTACATTTGCCCCACCCTGTATTTGTAAAAGCAATCTGACAATACCTATTGAGTTAAAATAAATCTATGCCTTTTGAACTAGAAATTCTACTCCTGGGAATCTAATCCATGGAAATAAAAACAGCAATACAGAATATACATATGCAAGAAACTTTATTGCAACATTATCTATTGTGGCAAAAAGTATAAACAAAGTAAACAGTCATCCACAGAGGAAAGGTTGAATAAATTAGAATAGCCATATTGTATATTATATTATTGAATAAGAAAGTGTTAAAGTGATATCAATTGATATGGAAAGATTTTCACCATGTATATTGTTAAGAAAATACAGCAACGAGCAAAACTATATTATTTGGAAGTATGTGAGACTATATATTGTAAAAGGTATGTTTGCTCAGGAACTTAAGTAAGCTCATATATTTCTCTGGAAGTCTCTGAAGGGTTGCAATGACTAGCTTTTATTTCTCCTTCACTAATGTGTTGCTTTTATTTTCAAGTCATGCCACAAGTAGAGTGTAGTCATTTCTTTTTTAAAAATACATTTTTCTAGTATTTGAAAACTATTTTTATGTAATTAATGTATACGCTCTGGTTTATAAATGCATGATTTAAGACAAAGCTTGGCATATTTACCTTTAAAAAAATTTGAATGCGATCACCTCTGCTCTTCTCTCACCTCCTCAAACCCCTTGGATCTCTACATCTTCTCTCTACCATATTACACTGCTAAAATATAATATTTATATTCTCATTCCTACCATGCCCCTCCCCTCCTTTTAAATTCCCCACAGTTTGAATTCTCTTACTCTCTCTCTCTCTTCTCTCCCCTCTACATAACCTGGCCTTCCTTATATATTTTATGTATAGATTTGGGGAATGAAGGATAGGGCAACTCAAGGAGATATTGAAAGTTAACTCCTTTGTTTCCACTGAGCTCTTTTGCTTTATGGAACAGAGATTCCACCAAGGTTTTTCAAGATGGATGGTGTGGGGTTTGTTCAAACACACACATGAGGAAAAGAGGAAAGAACACTCTCAGCTCAGGGATTAAGTTCTTCCCTTACTTCTCCATGACTGAGCCTTAGTAAGGGACCCCTTCTTTTCCCGCCTTCGTCTTGATGCTTTGACACCATTCCCTGCCTGCCATAACAATTTAATGTGGCTGGGGTTCTGCCTTCCTCTCTTACTGTTGTACAACCGGAGACCTGCTCTTGGTCCCCAGATCTGTGCCTGGATCTTCAGCCTTGATAGCCCTTTTCCTCTTTCCATGGGGTGCTTCCCCGTCTGAGTGGGAGTGTCTCTTCTTGTCTACTGTTGGCTCTCACCCTAGAGGTCCACCTGTCTCTCTGGGCTGCCCCTACCAACCATCTCCAGGATCCAGCGGGTCTATCCAGTCTCCGTCTGGCTCTTCTTACCATTGACCAGGCCCTAGATCACCTGTTCTGTATAAAAAAAAAAAAAAAAAAAAAAAAAAAAAAAAAATCTCGGAATGACGTCATCCAATGTCGTCAGAGGGCGTGACGCCCATGACCATGCCTCCCCGCGGCCGAAGTCCAGCCCCTCACCTGTGGCAACTCTTTCCTCTTTTCGGTGCGTCGTGACGTAAGACGTGGGTCACGCAACATGGCAACTGGTCCCGGAAGCAAAAAGCTACGGGGCGGAGAAGAAGGCGGAAAGGAGGACGGGCGTAGGGGTCGGCGGCGGAGGCGGGGCGGGGCATGGTAACGGCTGGGAAGTCGAGTGGGCTGGGCCGCAGCGAGGCGGGGGATCCGGTGAACGCTGCCGCCGCCGCTCCAGCCGGTTCCGCGCGGCCCCCGCGGGCCCCGCCTCGGCCATGATGATCCACGGCTTCCAGAGCAGCCACCAGGACTTCTCATTCGGGCCCTGGAAGCTGACGGCGACCAAGACCCACATCATGAAGTCGGCGGACGTGGAGAAGTGAGGCTCTGGGGCCCGGGCCGGGGCGCGGGCGGGCAGCGGGGCCCGGGTAGGAGGCGAGGAGGCCCCTTGCATCCCTCTCCCTCCCCCGGGGCGGAGGTCGGGCCCTGAAGACGAGACCTTTGAGTGACAGCCTCGGTAAAGGATCGTGCCACCCCTGCCGTCCTTCGGTGGGGGTCCACTGGGCGCCCCCTGTGTGACACTGTCCCTTGGCCCGGGTGCGAGGAGCGCATGGCTGTTACGGAGGGCCTCCTGTCTGCCCCAGCCTGCACCACCTTTGCACCGTTCCTTTCCGGGTGGCTCTGACCCGTTTTCTTGGGCTTAACCACGGGGACGGTTCGTGTGCTCGGTGCTGGATGGGCCAGGCGCTGGAGACAGGAACGGTGAAAGAGCCTCTGCCGCCTTCAGTTCACTCTCGTAGGAGAGCGACAGTAATCATTCAGCGTGAATAGCTGTTGCGGAGAGCTGCATCCGCGGGGTTGCGTGGGGTCGTCCAGGAGGCTGGCACACCCGCGTTGAGTCTTGATCAAGGTGGTGGAATGGGGTTTGGGGTGGAGGGCTCCTGTAAAGCGGGGTGGGGTGGGGTTGCAGGGAGAGTGACAGCCAGGTGGGGTGGGGTTGCAGGGAGAGTGACAGCCGTGAAACGCTGGTGATGCCCAAACCGAATCTTGACGAAGCGAGGAAGGAAGTCAGGGAGAGAGAGAGGGAGAGTCCGGATTTGTTGGGAGAACTGCTTCTGCCTGGTTGCCGTGTGCGGTACCCGAGGGGCGGTAGTGGGAGGTGACAGGTGGCGCCGAGGGAGTGGAGATAATCACCGAGAGAACTTTTGTGCCACAGGCTAAGGAGTTTTGAATTTTATCTGGGTGTCATTTTATACAAAAGAGAAACATGAGTTGTACACTCTGAAAGAACGACTTTCAGCCTGTGTGCTGCAAGGATTTTTAGAAAGCGCAGCACCTGACTATTTTAATTAGAGGCGCTGTCAAAATTAAAAAAAAAAAATGATATCAGTGTGCCATGAGATGAAAAAGGTAGAAAATCGCTGCTCTGAAAGATTCCTCTGGAGTTAATGTGGAGGATGATGGACTGGAGACCAGTTAGCCGGGACAGGACAGGAGAGGTTTTTGAAGACTAAGTCCCTGGATTTGATGGCCAGTTGATAGTAGGAAGAAGGGAAAAGGAGGACTCTTTGTGTGTGGATGGCAAGATTTCTGGCGGGGGCTCTTGGATAGGGATCATTGTCATTGAACAAGGTGAGAACCATGGAAGCAAGAGCAGGTGTCCGAGGGTGTGTTGAGTTAGTTGAAATGTGAGTTGTGTGGGTCGTAAAATGGAGATGTAGTAGGCATTTGGATATTGTTATCTTGGAGCTTAAAAAAGTCTTGCCTGTGAGTTTAGATTTGGGAACCAATCACCTTCTAACTGATACCTGGAGCCTTGGGAGTGAATGAAAGTCATCTAAAAATCTTCCAGAAGAGAAGGAAAAGGTCATGGGATGGGACCCTAAGGAGCAGTGGCATTTTAAAATTTAGGCAGAATGGCCTGTGGTGGCACAGTGGATATAAAGCATTGACCTGGAATGCTGAGGTAGCCGGTTTGAAACCCTGGGCTTGCCTGGTCAAAGCACATACAGCAAGCAATCAATGGACAACTGAAGCGAAACAACTAGGAGTTGATACTTCTCGGTCCCCCTCCCTCTCTGTAAAATCAATAAGTAAAAAATAAAAATGAAAACAAAAACAAAAACGATATAGGCAGAGGGAAGTGACCAGGGAAGAGAGGAGTCATGAAAGGATGTTTAGCTTCCTAGGTAAAAAAAGAAAAAAGAAGTTCTTGCAGATTCACTAAGAAAACTTAGGAAAATGCAAAACAGAAAGGAAAAAAATTTCCTTCATCTCACCACACATTGAGTTTTCCTCTCCATGTAATATAACTTTCTCTGTTACATATTGCACTGTATATGTGTAATTGCGTCATATATAAAGCAGTCAGCTTCGACATGTGGTTACCATATAATTTACTTACAGACTCTCTAGGAGGTACTGCATGCATGGTAAGTTGTGAAGGGAATCGAATTTCAGATCTTTGATCTATTTTTTGTTGTGCACAGGTTAGCTGATGAACTGCATATGCCATCTCTCCCCGAAATGATGTTTGGAGACAATGTGTTAAGAATTCTGCATGGTTCTGGCTTTGGGATTGAGTTCAATGCCACAGATGCGTTAAGATGTGTAAACAACTACCAAGGAATGCTTAAAGTAGCCTGTGCAGAGGAGTGGCAGGAGAGCAGGTGAGAATCCAGCTGTTGTGGGTAAAACACAGTAGGAAAGAGTTGAAAGATATATTCAGTCAAGAGATGTGTATTTCATTAGAACAAAGGACGAGTATTAAACTTGATAGTTGGATTATTCTAAAATTAATTTTTCTCATCTATAAAATGGAGATTAGTTACCCTACTTCTTGAATACTTGTTAAGTTGAATTACCTTTGAACTGAGTCATGTGGGGTTTACTTTTTTGAGCCTTCAGTGTTCTTTAGTGATGAAGTAGTACACTGTGTACTTTAATTTAATATTCTTGTTTTTGAAGCAGAGTGCTTATGATTTACGTTGAAAATTTGAGGACTTTTGAAATTAAGAAAAACGTGTTTTCTTTGATAGTCAGATCAGCAATTATTTACTTAGTGCCTGTTACGTACCAAGTACCTTGGAGGACGTAGGGAAGTGTGAATCTTTAAACTATGTCCTCTGGCAGTGTACAGACTAATTGGAAGGACTACACCTGCACATGACAAGATAAATAACAATAAATATAGGGGAAAAAGGAAAGACCTTGTCTTAGTGAACTGTGACAAGTATACGTATTTAGCCTGACCAGGCGGTGGTGCACTGGATAGAGCATTGACCTGGGACGCTGAGGACCTAAGTTCCAAATCCTGAGGTTGCCAGCTTGAGCACAGGCTCAACCGGCTTGAGTGCAGGATCATAGGCATGACCCCATGGTCACTGACTTGAAGCCCAAGGTCGCTGGCTTGAGCAAGGGGTCACCGGCTCTGCTGAAGCCACCAGGCCAAAGCCCATATGAGAAAGCAATCAGTGAACAACTAAGGAGCCAGAACTACAAGTTAATGCTTTCCATCTCTCTCCCTTCCTGTCTTGTCTGTCTCTGTCTGTCTTCTTTTGCGTGCTCTCTCTTTCTAAAAAAACCCTGTATATGTATTTAGTAGATGTTCTACATTATTTGTAGGATGTTATTTGGTGAGATTATTGAATACAGATGATCTGGCTTGTGCATCACTAAATCTGATCCTTCTCATTTTTGGTTTTTGAGGACGGAGGGTGAACATTCCAAGGAGGTTATTAAACCATATGATTGGACCTATACAACAGATTATAAGGGAACATTACTTGGAGAATCACTCAAGTTAAAGGTAAATTTTTTTTTTTGGCTTTTATGAGCCATCTGGTGTCTTGGACAGTCTTGGCATTAGAACTTTCTAGTAATGGCTTATTTTTTGCTACTACTTTCATCTACTTATTTCTGTTGTGGGAGGGTTCAGAACCTAGTGTGAGGGGACTTTGCTTATTGATTATCAGCGGGAAATAAAGGAAGTCCCTAGCAGAACAGTTTTTAATAGAAGCGTGGCTGGGAGCAATGGAGAACAGCCTGAATGCACTCCCCGTCAGAAAGTGGTAGGGTGTGCACCTGTCCTGATGAAATGTCGGGTGATTCAGACAGAGCCTCCTGCCTAGAGGCTTCCAGGTTTACAGCTGAACAGATACATGGGCCAGTAGGACTTTTGTCCTGCCTGTACTATGTGTGAACCTGGTATAACCTTAGGGGAGTTCATCTATTTATTTGAGTCTTCTTTTTATCAGTGAAGTGGGTAAACAGAAATCTGTACCTCACAGCAGAGTTTTGACATGAGATCATCCGTGGGAAAGCTCTCGGGGTGAATTCTAGAGCTCTGTGTGATTGTTAAGTTTTTCTGTGTCAGCCCTGCTTAAGGAGACATTACTTCATGGTAAGTGACACTAGGAAGGTAGAACTGATAGGTCCCATATTGGTAGCTGGCTGAATTTTGAAATCTTCCAGTGTGACTGAAATGAGGGAAATTTGGGTTAAGTTGCAGTCTTTAAATATCACATTCTATCGTAGAGAACCAAATTGTTTCACTGGAACTATTTACATTAAAAGCAGTTACTGGAGACCCCATGTCCTGTGCTGGTGCTCAGGCAGAAATGTTGAGGAGCTAATGCTGTGTGTGGGCTCCTTGTCTCTGCACAGATGTTAGAATCTCGGGAAGCTGGAAGTTCATAACAGGAACTTAATTCTGGCCTTCAGTTGCTGCTACTCCTGTATTCCAGTCTTTAACTATTTTTCTGTGCTGCATCCAGAACAATAACACGATTCATTCATTCATTCTTGGGCTCTTACTGTGTGATAGGAGTTCTGGATATAGCAGAGAACAAGCAAAAATCCTTCCTTTACAGTATAAAGGGGCAGAAGGTTCATCAGATCCGTGTAGTGCTTTGCAGGTTGATGTTCTCTCTCCTCGCTCTTGATTGAAAACATGGTAACTTGCGTAGGCCATTTGACATCTTATTGCAGGGAGTGAGGAGATGGGAGCTTGTTTTAACCCAGTGCTGTAGAGGCAGTGGCGGCTCTGGGCTGACTTAGAAAAAGCCTCCTGGGGGTTGTGAAGCAGTATTAGCTGCTTTCCTGTGTCTCTAGCTCCTCAAAACAATGTTATATGCTCTTACGTTTTTTTTCTTTCAGGTTGTACCTACGACTGATCATATAGATACAGAGAAATTGAAAGTCAGAGAACAGATTAAGTTTTTTGAAGAGGTTCTCCTATTTGAAGATGAACTTCATGATCATGGAGTTTCAAGCCTAAGTGTGAAAATTGTGAGTATTATGATTTTTGTTTAAAATTTCTTTTTTTCTCCTGTTTCTACCATTGGTCAAATGTGAGACTCACTTTGAAACATACTGTTTTAATATGGTGTCATGTAAAGTTTCACTTGGGTGTGCACATCTTAGTACCCATTATAAAAGTCACAAAATCTTAGTATGTTGTTAAGACTTTAGCAAAGCATTTTTTTAAGGCCTGCCTGGCCTCTTTGTACTTTGTTCGCTTCTTATTTAATTTGAAGGAACGTTATGACTCAGTTTTCACATTTGAATAAAAAATGATGTGGAATGGCTATGCAGACCGCAAGATGAATGTCATTTAAAGAAGTAACCCATGTGTCAGGGTTCGGTGCCCCATGAAACTGCACTGAAACTCCCAGCACAGAAGTAGCAATGGAAATGACAAGTATAAATTCTTCTGGAGGATGGACTACTTCCTTTAACAGTGCTGTCGGTCAGACATGCTTAAAAAAGAATAATAAACAGGCCACTAGCAGTTATTCATACTTGTTTACTATTAGGTTGTATTTGGGTTTCTTAACATTTTCCAGAAAAACTTTAACTGCGACTTGTTATTAAATGCCCTATCCTTTTAAATCCCAGCTAAAATGTCTCCTCCTCTGTGAGGCCCTAGACAGCAGAGTTAAATATCTCTTGTCCCTGCTCCAGAAGTACTTTATTTTTAACCCCTCCATTACAGCACTTATCATAAGGTCCGTCAGACATGGGCCCTGGCATCAAACATTGTTCTTGAAGCATAGTCATAGTTGGTTTTGTGACTTAATAATAAGAATGAAAACAATAAATGAAAAGCAGCAATAATTTTTTTTTAAGTGAGAGGAGGGGAGATAGACGGACTCCCACATGCACCCTGACCAGGATCCACCTGGCAACCCCTGTCTGGAGCTTATGATTGAATCAGCTGAGCTATCCTCACCTGGGGTTGATGCTCAAACCATTTGAGCCTCTGCTGAGAGGGGAAGAGAGAGAGACCGGTGAAAAGAAGGGGGAGAGAAGCAGATGGTTGCTTCTCCTGTGTGCCCTGATCGGGGTTTGAACCTGGGACATCCACATGCTAGGCCAGCGCTCTATCCACTGAGCAAACCGGCCAGGACCTAAATTTGTTGTTTTTTTTTTTGTTGTTGTTTTTTGTATTTTTCTGAAGTTGGAAATGGGGAGGCAGTCAGACAGACTACCTCATGCGCCCGACCAGGATCCACCTGGCATGCCCGCCAGGGGGCAATGCTCTGCCCATCCAGGGCGTTGCTCTGTTGCAACTAGAGCCGAATCTAGCGCCTGAGGCAGAGGCCATGGAGCCATCCCCAGCGCCCGGGGCATCTTTGCGCCAATGAAGCCTTGACTGCGGGAGGGGAAGAGAGAGACAGAGAGGAAGGAAAGGGGGAGGGGTGGAGAAGCAGATGGGCACTTCTCCTGTGTGCCCTGGCCGGGAATTGAACCCGGGACTCCTGAATGCCAGGCTGACGCTCTACCACTGAGCCAACCGGCCAGTGCCCTAAATTTGTTTTAAAGTCAAGTTTTTCTGTGGAATCCTAGGATTTGGGAATTGTAATGAATTTTAAAAGAATCATTTAGTTTAGCCTCTGTATTTTTTATATGAGGCCCCAAAAGATTAGTTTATCTAAATTTGTGTAACTAATTAGTGGCAGTTTTCTTTGAACCAATATATCAATTATTTTAGTGTTATATCATTGTTTTCTTTTTTTTTTTTCATTTTTCCGAAGCTGGAAACGGGGAGGCAGTCAGACAGACTCCCGCATGCGCCCGACCGGGATCTACCCGGCACGCCCACCAGGGGGCGATGTTCTGCCCCTCTGGAGGGTCGCTCTGTTGCATCCAGAGCCACTCTAGCGCCTGAGGCAGAGGCCACAGAGCCATCCCCAGCGCCCGGGCCATCTTTGCTCCAATGGAGCCTCGGCTACGGGAGGGGAAGAGAGAGACAGGGAGGAAGGAGAGGGGGAGGGGTGGAGAAGCAGATGGGCGCTTCTCCTGTGTGCCCTGGCCGGGAATCGAACCCGGGACTCCTGCACGCCAGGCCAACGCTCTACCGCTGAGCCAACCGGCCAGGGCCAGATCATTGTTTTCTTAGCACCTCTCTCCCTGTTCACCTATAACTCTCCCCCAACTTATCTTTTGTGGTTGAGATTTGTTCACTCTGACTCATCTAATCACGTACCTTTCCACTTGTCTACCCACCTATGGAGTTGACGATGTCAAGTGTTCATAATGAGTGTGCATGTCTGGGTGTGCACTTGTACCCAAGCGTGTGGGTTTATCTGTGATGTATACAAGTGGGCAGTAGGCTGTGGGCAGTCTTGGGGAGGGTGTGGGCATGGATGTGATATGTGTGTACAGGGTAAACAGTCTCCGACTGGGAACCGTTTCATCATGTGAGGTGGTTTTCTTCGTGAGCGTAACTTTACAAGGTGGGTGATGGGTTGCATTTTAAGAATGCCTGGAAGGATTGCTCTCAAATGGCATTCTTTGGGTTGGTTTCTTTCTGACCATGCAACAGTAATTGCCCTCACTTCTGGCTCAGAGGCAATGAGGAAGGACAAGTGAAGCTCCCTATAGGGGAACAGAGACCCGCCTGAGATGAGGGGTGGAGGCGAGGGCCCAGGAGGGTGGCGCAGGCAGGCTCCTGGAACTGAACGTTTCTGGGAAGGAGGGTGCGGCGCCTTCGCAGCGCCTGCAGGCTCCAAGCCCGCTTTTGTCAGACCTGCCGGCCTGTGGACTGTCAGATGTTACAGAGGTGGGGCATAAGGGCAGTTCCTGCACATCCCCTTCCTATGACAATAGGAACAGTGAATTGGGGGGTTCAGTGACTTGCTCTGAATGACTGGTTCTCCATCTTATCGGACCCCTCGCTCCATTTATTTTAACCAAACACTTTACCCCTTCCCTTTTTCTACCCTGAAATGGAATGTGTAGATAATGTACTATGTTTCAATCAACATATGTCCTAATTATAAAGTAACAGGAATTGACACTTATTGTAAGTACTACCATTTTTAAAGTAAACATTATAATTTTCTCATTATTTAGGTAGGTGTTAGGTCTTTTTTTTTTTTTTTTTTTTTTTTTTACAGAGACAGAAAGAGAGTCAGAGAGAGGGATAGATAGGGACAAACAGGAACGGAGAGAGATGAGAAGCATCAATTATCAGTTTTTTGTTGTGGCACTTTATTTGTTCATTGATTGCTTTCTTGTATGTGCCTTGACTGAGGGGCTACAGCACAGCTAGTAACCCCTTGCTCAAGCCAGCGACCTTGGGTCCAAGCTAGTGAGTTCCTCAAACCAGATGTGTCTGTGCTCAAGCTGGCGACCTCGGGGTCTTGAACCTGGGTCCTCCACATCTCAGTCTGATGCTCTATCCACTGCGCCACCGCCTAGTCAGGCAGTGTTAGGTCTTTTTAACATCAACATCTGTTGACCTAGAAAAAGTGTATATCACAGAAGAGTGAAGCCAGGATGTTCAGTAGGTTTTGCGCCTCAGCTGGCACTAGGAAGAGGAGCCCCTCATCCACAGGTTCCTATGTGGCGCTGCCTCGGCCCTCCCCCGAGGGATTCCCATGGGGGGCTGCCTCGGCCCTCCCCCGAGGGGTTCCCACAGGGGGCTACCTTGGCCCTCCGCCGAGGCTGCACAGTTTTTTCTTTTAGTACAGTAACAATATTTGATTTTTGTTAAAATACTAATGTATTTTTTTTTCTTTCAGAGAGTAATGCCTTCCAGCTTCTTCCTACTGCTGCGGTTTTTCTTGAGAATTGATGGTGTGCTTATCAGAATGAATGACACCAGACTTTACCACGAGGTATCTGTTCTCTTCTAATGAATGTACTAATTGATATTGGATCTGTTCGTGTTGTTTCATTGTCTGTGTGGAATTTGAATTCAGTGATGCTTTTATGTTGTATGGCATGTTTCACGTTCACTGTTGACTGACTTACTGAAACATTACCTCTTCTTTTCCAAAATTCTGGTAGCTGAAAATTTATTCTACAAGACACTCCCTACTTGGAGGGGGCGGGGGAATCTGATGCTTTAAAAAAAATCTTATATGTACTGAATCTGTGTGTAAGAAAATTGTCGCTTGGCACGCTCCCCATCTCGGGAGCACACTCCCCCCCCCTTCCCTTCCCCTCCCCACTTAACCTGGCCTTCCTCTCTCCTGGGCTCCAGGGCCCTTCTTCTACCTCCGTGACTTGTCCCCTGAGCCTGCGTCACCCAGCCGGCTCACTCCTGCTACCTCTGTGACTATTAACTCTAAGTACATACTTGTATGTGACTTATAGGGACTGGAAAGAATAATTCCGAATTCCTGGTGAGAGTTAAATAGCAGTTACCTCACTGGAGAATAAGATGGTCTCCTTAGAGTTCATGCCACTCTCACAACCTGTGAGCAGTTCTGTTACATAGAAAGGGTTATAAAGTTGATGTAAATAAACTTGTTGCAACTTTATTTTTAAACATAGGCTGACAAGACCTACATGTTACGAGAATATACATCACGAGAGAGCAAGATTGCTAATTTAATGGTACAGTATTTAATTTTATGTTTCGTTTTAAATAGGTATCCTCCCCAAGGCCCATCTATCCACCCAAATCTTTATCCCTAAATGTACTAATTCACTGAAAGCAGTGGTTTCCAGCCTTGTAACACCTGGGGATCATTAAAAATAGGAGAATTATTTGGGGACCGCTGAGGCAGAAGTCACCGTGAGCGTGAGTTCGACTAAAACCATTGGGTCCCTCAGCTTCATACAACATCAGGGTGGTTCACTCTTTCGTGGACCAGCCCACAGACTGGCAGTTGAAAAACACTGACCTAAAGGGCTCAATAGGATAAGTCTTTCTTGACAAAACTTTGAGCTTACCTCAAATACAGAACAGTTGGAGGGCTGGGTCCTGTAGCCATCAGCCAAACGTATTTCCACACTTTATTCTGGGAAAGCTGAGACCTCAGCTGTGAGCTGCAGAGTCACCACTGGCTGCTGTTCGGCACCAACTGGATGTTCTTTTCACCCTCTGGTTTCTTCCTACCCAGCCTCCCCTTTACCCTCCAGTGTGGTAATTCTGTGCTGTGACATTGATTTTGGCATAATTTCTCTGTTTTTTGCTCCCCCGGGACTTGTATAAGGCTTTTTTTGGATTTACGATTCTATAATCAGTGGCTCAAACAGTGATGGCCTGCTGCGCACCTGGTGCTGTTTCCGTGCCCTCGGCCCCTTCCTGTCTGGCACGGGGCGAGTGGGTGAGCAGTCACCGCACACTGGGCCCAGCAGAGGCGTGTGCTTTCACAGTGCGGAAATAAAAAAGATTTCAGTAAAAAAAGTGGTATTCAGTTCTTAGGCCCTTTCGGGGAGCTTGGTAAGGACCATGTCCCTGTGGTCTCTGAGGAAGTCATTCAGTCGCAAAGCTGGAGTCAGGAACAGAGACCTGCTGCTATAGGAGTCCTTGTGTTGCCCCTGTATACATATGTGGCCCTTCCCTTTAAACTTGATGTCCCTGCATTGCTGGGGTGTCAGTGCAGTCACCGAGCCTGTGCTGACGTGCTCTGTGTATTCCCCAGCACGTTCCACCTTCCCTCTTCACGGAGCCGAATGAGATATCGCAGTATTTGCCGATCAAGGAGGCGGTCTGTGAGAAGCTGCTATTTCCCGAAAGAGTGGATCACAGCCCTGCGGACTCACAAGCAGACGCACCCACGGAATAGAGCGCTACACACCAGGGACTCGCCCTGGAGTCTGATGGAGACCTGGGCTGTGTGGCCGGGGTATTTTATTATGAGAATTAATTGCCTTGTCTGTGTGCAGATTTTCTGTAGCCTTAAAGGAAACAAAAAATAAAAGATGGTTGCAGGCAGGTTCCACTCAACTGCCGTTTGTACTACTGTCTGTCTTCAAAGCATATTTCAGATTTATGTTTCCTGGAGTTAAATTCAGACTTCTAACTTGCCACAACTTGGGACGTCACCAGTAGTGATGTGTCTGTCTCTTGAGCAGTGGGAATCATCTGTGTCCATCGTGAAACAGGCTTCTCCCATGAGGAGGTCAGTTTAAATCCCTGGGTCACAACAACCATGACTCATGGGATTGCTGATCGTGCCTGTCGATGTACTGACCCTTCACCCTGGCCGGTGGTGTTTCTTCTTATTTCTGGAGAGTTGTGTCTTGCCTTCTAGGAAATTGACCTCCTATTTTAATAATCTTCACCCACGATTCAAAGAAATATATATTTCTCTATATTTAAATTGGCTGTTGAAGTTTAAAGAAAATTTCAGACATAAACCCAAATAACCTAGGTTTTTGGAGAACTTAGGCTTTTGTGCCCAAGGGAACACGTGGCCCTTGTGTGGCACCGATGACTGGGACATCAGCGCTGCCCTTTCTCCACCTTCAGGTGCTATTTCCTATGTGCTTCTTCTTGTCCTGACAGTTTTTACTCCATCTTCAGGGCAGCCTCAGAGTGAGTAAATCCACCAAACACAGACACTGGTGTCAGTCCTACAAAGTTTGAAGTGTTAAAAGGGACTGTTTTTAGCACATACTACATCAACCTTAAATAACCAGATTAATTTTCTGCTTAAAATATTTGAGAGGAAACTGTGGATGAGGATGGAGGGCTTATTTTTAAATACAGAAGCCAGTTTTTCTATTTTAAGATTCCTGTTGTTGACATTACAGGAAACCCAGTAAAATGTAATTAGTACAAGACCGGCCAGTACAGAAAGTATACAAAAGTAACTTTAAATATGCATTTTGTCATTTTGATGGTGACCCTTTAAACGTTTTATATTCTTTTCTGCCTTTCTAAATGGTCTTCATAAAGTGGAAAGTGGTTATGAAGCACCAAGTAAGAAATTACTTGAAATTGATTTTTAAAACTGATTTTTTATAGGGCAGGGGAAAAATATCATTCCCTTTTTTCCTGGCTTGAAATAATTATTGTGCATGTTTCCACTTGATGGATAAATCATTGACTAAGAATAGTTAAGTAAAAGTATTGGCAAAGCTCTTCAGATATTTGCCTGATGATGTTTTAGTGGAATGAGACGATGGATACTCTTTGCTTGGACTGGTGCACTGTTGTGTGTATTGTCGTTCAGCTGATTCTGTTAGCTAAATTTGCTTACCATTGGATTTGGTATTTGTTTGCTGTCTGTTGCATCACCTGCAAGCGACAGGAAATCAGGATTTTGTTGACTTTACAAAAACACTTGGCATGTTCACTGTATATAAAGATACCTGTATTTAATTAGTTTTCTCTTAGGACAGGAACGTATATATATTGTACTCAGCTTTCTGTCTTATTTGCAGTGCAGATTTGAACAGAACAGACTCTATTCATACAAATTATAAAAATGAAAGACTTGTAAGAATATTCATTAGTCAAAGTTTCTGGGCAACATTTTATATATATATATTTAAACTTGATTCAGATGTCTTAGTACTTGAGCCAGTCTTAGTTTGCTTATTTTACTCCATTGTTAAAACTCTACGGAATTAAAAGAATTGACCTTTTTTTAATAGAAGGTGGGTGGTGCATAGGAGAATGTACTTCTCAAAATCTCATGAGTTTGTCCCTGCAGAGAATACCAAGAAAACGTGTATTTGCTCATTGCTACATAATATCTGTATTGTTTTATATTTATTTGTCCCAATTGTCTTTTTGTAAGTGGAGAATAAACAATAAGGAATTATTGATCTGTTTTGCTATTTCATTTACTTCAGTTTTTCTTGAAGTTTAATTAAAGACTGGTTTGGTATATCCTTCTTGTTTGCGCTTTATATTTTGAATTGGGTCAACATTTTGGCCAGAATCTCCGGACAGATTGTAATGGAAAATCTAACAGATAGTTCTGAATGTAACCCCACCTGAGCCGTTGGACTCTTCTTCCTTTCCTCCTCCTGTCCCCAGTAGGTCTACAGGTGTTGCCGTTGGCCAGTGTCTTCTGTCCTTGAGAATAGAAATACCTGGTGTGTGTGTTATTCCGTTGCGTTTGGAGTGCTGTGTGCTCTGCTTGGTGCTAGCAGGGACTGCAGTCATGAAGAGAGAGGGTTTATGTCTTCATGGGGTGAAAGTCTAACAGGAGACAGTAAAAGTAATTACACATTTTAATAAGCACAGTGATGAAAATGCCACTGATTTAAGAGAATAGTAAAATCCCCTTTAGTAGGGCGTCTGCTTCCGAAGAGAACGTGGAAAGCCTTGAGAGCACGCCACTCCCAATCTAACAAGGAGGAAAGTCTGGGTCGCCAACAGAATGAAGCTGGTTTGAGTATATCAGAGAGCTGCAGTTGCACAGCAGAGTAAACTGAATCCCAAAGATGAATCCCGAAGAATGACGAGCCCTCTGACAGACGACATATACAAGTGCTTGCTTCATCTCAGAGAGACGGGTAAGAAAACTAAAAATTTAACAGATTTTTTAAAAAGGTAAGCGTGGGCTAGCACATCCATTTGGGAGAGCTGAGAGTCTCAAACAGGACTTGAAACACAAGTTCTTCTCAAGGGTCTACACTAAGTGCTTAAAAGACATGCTGGGGCGGGGTGGGGGCGGAGGCCCTGTCAGTGGCACTGGCAGGCAGGCAGGACGTGTGACGTAGAGGTGTGAAACCTGCCCACTCCCCCAGACCCTTCCCTGGGAGGATGCCAAAGTCTCAGGTTGTTGGGGGAAGAGCAAGCCATCACATCCCCTCCAGCCCAGGCGAAAATTCCTGACTTCCCAGGGAGGAATCAAGGCAAAACCCTTCTGCCTCTGGGGGAGAAGCTGGAAATGCTGTATCTCAGGACCCAGGCAAGCAACCCTGCTAGAGGAGTACAAGCAAATAACTCTGACCCAGGAGGAAGGACAGTGATCCTGGACCCCAGGTCCTACAGGGATAACAAAATAGATGTGCTACCCCTGAGGGACGGGCTCGATACCGGCAAAATATCAAAAAACGATATTCAATCACTTAAATTCAATTATCACAAAATTAAAATACAAAAATATAAATTCAATTTCAAAATCAATAGTGTTATTGCTTATGTTTTCAAGAGTTATTTTTTTAAAAATATTCAAAATCATCTACAAAGGTGAAAGGGATGATATAATTTATAACTAACCAATGTTTATACTTTTTTTTTTTTTTTTTGTATTTTTCTGAAGTCAGACAGACTCCCGCATGCGCCCGACCGGGATCCACCCGGCATGCCCACCAGGGGGCGATGCTCTGCTCATCCAGGGCGTTGCTCTGTTGCAACCAGAGCCATTCTAGCACCTGAGGCAGAGGCCATGGAACCATCCCCAGCGCTGGGGCCAACTTTGCTCCAATGGAGCCCTGGCTGCAGGAGGGGAAGAGAGAGAGAGGAAGGAGAGGGGGAGGGGTGGGGAAGCAGATGGGCACTTCTCTTGTGTGCCCTGGCCGGGAATCAAACCCGGGACTCCTACACGCCAGGCCGACACTCTACCACTGAGCCAACCGGCCAGGGCCTAACTAACCAATGTTTAAAAATTAAATTTAAAGTTGAAATATTTGGTTATTTTTTACTACATGGTTTAAGCTGAAACTTTTTTACTTGATTCTGAAAATGTTACGAACTGTTATTAAATATTTTTATAAAAAGGTATTTGGTGATTCTAGTGTTCAATATCTTAGAATCAGCATCATGTTTTGTGTATGTTATGCCTAGGCCTGCATAGCTACATACTTAAGAGGAATATGAGTTAACACTGCAGAATATTCCTCAGCCTCCATGTGAAGTGTTGCAAATACTAGTAGCATCAAATTGTGAGAAACGAGAAAGTATTGATAGATGCTTGGAACTACTGGGAAATGGTACATGGTCCTATGAGATCCTGCTGCCTCCACAGTGTCTCTGTGGAAGGCTCTGACAAGTGGCCTATCTCTCCTGTGACCTAGGTGCTTTGCACTGTCCTGTTGCACTGGCATTCCGAGCAGTGTCTGTCTCCTCAGCCCATAGCCTTCCCAGCATGCAGATGTCACTGCTGTTTGTTTCAAGGACGTAGAGCAGATGTGAAGGAGCAGGTGCCTGGGGTGTCCCAGAGCTGAGTTTGAGACCCATAATCACAGAGGAGCCACTTGTGCTGTTTGTGATGTGCAGGCCACTTGACCCCACTCTTAAGAGAAAGCTCTTGGGCATGAGGTGGTATGTGGATAGAGTTAACTCCATTTTGAAGCTAATCTGCCAGCTAAACTTCTGAACGAAGAGCCTAACTCTCGGCCCCCCCCCCCCTTTCCCAAAAGAGGTTTGGGGCTAGTCGGTTCCATTACTCCTCTGGGGCAATGAACCCTTTATCTATTGAATACTTCTGAGCTCATCCTGGTGCCAGGGCCTGCTGATAGTTGGCTTCCTTGTTCCCCCTGACCACCCACAAACTCCTTAGGGAGCATATAGGTCCATCTCTGAGGGTGGATTAAAGAGGGTGGTCTAGGAGGGAAAATGTTAGGTTTAAACTGGCTCCTTTAAATCCAGAGCCCCTTTAAAACTCAAATTCCCCTTGCCTAGCTTCCCACTAGGGCAACTTCTTCAGTAAGCATCTCCCTCACTCAAATTCCTCCTCTCCTTAAGCAACTCCCCCCCCCCCCCCCCCCCCCAGCTTGGGAAGGTTCTGAGAAATGTCCTTAGGACAAAGCCATCCAGAGGGACCTGAGGGTTGGGAAATGGAGACAGTGGGTAACCAAGGCCACAGGCAAAGGATATGCTAGCCTGGGCATGTCCAGGTGTAGGCAACCCCAAGCCAGCAAATGCCTGCAGTAATCGCTACAGCTAATGCTCCCTTCCACAGCTCCAGGCTGATACCCTTTGCTGGTTTCAGCCCGCTTGCATCCAGGTGCTAAACCCCAGGCTTGCCTGGTCAAGGCACATATGGGAGTTGATGCTTCCTGCTCCTCCCTCTGTTCTTTCTATCTCTTTCCTCTCTCTGTCTCTTTCTCTCTCTCTGTCTCCTCTCTCTAAAAAAATGAATAAATAAAATAAACTTTCCTTTTGGAATACATGAGCCTTAAGTTTTTAGTTCGTCCCCGGTTTCTGCCTTTCAGGAAATGCTTGTATATCTGATTGTCCTATGGCTGCCAGGCCCCTTTCTATAGTAAGTTCCCTGTTACACTCTAAACTGCCAAACTGGACCCATCTGCCTCATTCTTCAGCTGATGGCTCCTGCAGCATCTGGGGCTGCTTTGCGTATATACGGCCTTTTCATGGAGCAGGTGAGATTACAGGTATGTCCTTTCTAATCAAAACCTCATTCACTGGGGTGAATGTAGCTGGTGGAGGTGGAGGGCAGAACACTTTTCCTCCTTTGCTGACAAAAGTGAGCTTTACCTGCTGACTTGTGTAGCACAGTCATTTTAAGCATTGCCCTATCAGCCCGTCCAGCTGTTACCATTCACATGATGGCAAAGGACGGACACCGAGTTTCTCATTCACTCACTCAATGTGGACTCACTGAGCACCTGTTTCAAGGGTGCATCTCAGGGCAGGGAGAATCAAGAACTGAATGACACTGTGAGGGCCTCACAAGGGAGAGGGGGGAGACCTGAGCATGAATAAAGGCGATACAGTCAAGTGGGTGCTTCGAGGTGTGCCTGATGTGCGGAGGGAGCACAGAGGAAAGAGCACCTGCCATGTCGTGTGAGTGGGCCCAGAGAAGCCGTCAGAGGAGTCAGCAAGGTGATGCCAGCTTCCATGAGATGCTAACCGAATGCCTGCCGCATCCCAAGCTCTCCAGACACTATTGTGATAAGGTGCCAAAGAACTGTAAAACTCAGTCTTGGCAACGCCATTTTAAAGAGGAAAAGTCAGGAGGCTTCTTGCCCCCTCCTTTCTTTCTTTTTTTCTTTTTTTTTTTTTTGTATTTTTCTGAAGCTGGAAACAGGGAGAGACAGTCAGACAGACTCCCGCATGTGCCAGACCGGGATCCACCCGGCACGCCCACCAGGGCAACGCTCTGCCCACCAGGGGGCGATGCTCTGCCCCTCCGACGGGTCGCTCTGCCGCAACCAGAGCCACTCTAGCGCCTGGGGCAAAGGCCAAGGAGCCATCCCCAGCACCGGGGCCATCTTTACTCCCATGGAGCCTTGGCTGCGGGAGGGGAAGAGAGAGACAGAGAGGAAGGAGGGGGTGGGGGTGGAGAAGCAAGTGGGCGCTTCTCCTATGTGCCCTGGCTGGGAATCAAACCTGGGTCCCCCGCACGCCAGGCCGACGCTCTACCACTGAGCCAACCGGCCAGGGCCGCTCCCTCCTTTCTTTAGAGAATGGAGGGAGAAGAATATGGGAGCTTCCTGGCTTACAAGGACAACCGGGTTATCTAGTTTAACTATAGTTCTCTGAAAGAATAAAGATTATCTGAAGAACTTCCTTTCCCCTGCAATGGGATCCTTTGGGAGACAATGTTTGCATATCCTACACTGATTTTAACTCTTCTCCCCCCCCCCCAAAAGATTTATGAGTATCTTTGATATGTAAAACGACATCACTATTGTGTTACCTTGTAAGTTTTAATATGTAGGAATGTTTTTTATAGATCCTATAGACGAATGTTTTAAACTTGCAAATGATTGATTATTGTGTCATGCTCCCTCTCCTTTCCCCCCAACCTATACGTGATCAAGTCTATATAACTAGCCTCGGGGCTATTTTGCACACACGATTTGGGTTAGCTATACTCCGTGTAAGTCAGATGTAGCCGGCTTATTAATAAATCTCCTCCTAAAAATTCTTCTGTATCCTGCCTTGGTGTCTCTACGTAAACCCGTGGAATTAAGTTACGCTACTTTATAACACTATTACATTTACTCCCCACAATAGCTTACAGAGGCGGTCACGTGTCCCTTTTACAGATGAGAAAATTAAGGACCAGAAAGGTTAGGTAACTTGCTCAATGCCACACAGCTAGCAGTTAAGTGATGGGGCCAGAGTTACAACACTCCAATCTTCCTAACTCCCAGTGGGTGGCCTTGCCACTGTGTCCTCACATTGAAAAGACCTGTAGGAATTACCTGAGTGGGACAAAGGGGGGAGGGGCATCTAGGCAAAAGCGATAGCATTTGTTACTCAAGTTCCAAGGTATAAACTAAAATTAGGCAGCAAAGCATGTTTGCATATCCATAAAGATGAAACCACATGAGGGGTATAATTACAACAATTTGACTGACTTGAATAGGATCCTGTGCAAACCCCTTTGCCTGGTTGATTTATATATAATCATTTCCAACAGGCCCAAGTTCTTGGTGTGGACCTGGAGAAGGAATACAGCTGCCAAGAATGTACTCCTGGTGGTTAAGTGGGCACAAATTCATAACCAGGGTCTAGCAGTCATTGCCAACAGGGGCCTCACGCATCCTGCTTCTCAGGGAAAAACCAGACAGGGCTGCCAACCTCTGGCACTGTGATCCTGCCAGCCGAACTCACCTTTATAAGGAGTTCGTGGAATCCCCTCTCAACCTGCCCTAATAGGAACTGTGCAGCAACATCCTCATTTGCATCTTTACTGACCAATCAGAGCAGCTCGACAACCAAACAAATCAATGTTATCTGGACCAATCAGATCGCAAATTTCGGTCCCTTGTTTGCATAAAAATAGACTCATGAAGGATGAGGGAACTTGATAAAAGCTGGCCTCCTTTTTGTCTCAGAGGTTTCCCCCAAAGCCGGTGTCTTCTGGGGTGGCAACCTTTACTTGAACAACGCATCTCGGGTTGGAGACTTCTGTTGTCATTGGATTGGTGGCAGCGACCTTTTGTTGTCATTGGTAACATATAAATTCTGTCCATTCAGACAGGGTCCGTGTGACTGAGGCTGCAGGTGACTCTAGCGGACGCTCCAGGGAACCTGTCTGTGGGTTTGTTTTTCTGAAAAGCGATTCACCCTTGAAGCTTTACATACATTACCCAGCCAGCGGTTTGTGAGCGCCTGTTCTGGGGCTTAGGGGTGTTCCCAGACGGGCTTATTAGCGCTGCGATCCAGCTTGAGGTCAGTGAAAGGAACCAACAATCTGTCATTCCGTACCCAGGTCCTACCTGGTCCTCAATATTTTGCCCAATTCCCACGCCCGGTGCATTTATTTCCACTTGGAATTAGGGTCTTTCGTTTCAACGTTTCCACAAATCTCGCTATAGACTGAACTTATTCCAGGTGATCTCACGTGGTCGAGGACAGACTGTGGTAGAATCGGAAGGCGGACCGAGCTCAGTGTGGTCACCAGTCGGTACCCACCCCGCCCGGCGCAGGGGCCGGACTCCATGGTGGGTTCCCGCAGCCGCGCACGTCTGTGCGCTGCACCCGTGCGGCCGGGTGGGCGGCGGGAAGGCCAAGGACGCTGGGGACGCCGACTGACTTGCAGCAGGTTCGGTGGCCCTCGATTCCCGCTCTTCCAGCCGGTCCGGACGTCCTCGACCAAAACACTCTCGTAAAAGCGGGCGGGGCGAGGGTGGGCGGCGGGGCTCGCGGGGCGCCTGCGCCAGCCTCGGCCAGGTGGGCGGGCACCTGGGCGGGGCGCACCCGGAAGGGCCGCGGACCGAGCGGCGCAACAGGCGGCGGCCGGGGGCTGCGGCGGCGCGGACCGGCCCGGGATGGACAAGCTGAAGAAGGTGCTGAGCGGGCAGGACACCGAGGACCGGGGCGGCCTGGCCGAGGTGAGTGCGCCCCCGCCCGGCCCAGGCGCGGGCTCGCGGGACGCGGGGCGCCGGCTGCTGGCTGTGGAAAGGAGCAGGACTTCCAGGATTTCCTGGACAGCGGCTCTGCTCCCCCTTCCCCGTATCCCATCCCCGGCCGGGCTCCGCGCGGACCCCGACCTCCCCTCCGCGCCTCCAGGGCGGGCCCGGACTTCTGGCTCCGGCCGTCGGCGTCTGTTTACCTGTGTCCGGCGCCCCATCCCCCCGCGCGGAGAGGGAGGCACTGGAGCGATGCCCAGAACCAACTGCGAGGAAAGGCGGCACCTTGCGGACCCGGGTGGGGGGCTCGAGGGCCCGGCTCGGCCGGCGCCTCCTGAGTCAGGGGTTCTTCTGGCTCCGCGGGGCGGGTCCCGTGGCCGCGCCCGGGGGCTCCTTGACGCGTGCGTTCCCAAGGTGAGGCTGTGGATGTGACACTCCCACCCGGCACTGTGCACATCTCCGTGTTGTGGAAACTGTCTCCATCGCGATACCTCGGACTCCTGAGGGCGGGGAGCAGCCCCCTCTCGTGTCCCTGCCCACGCCGCCTGCGCGTGAACTCTGCTGACCTCCGCCCCCCACCTGTCCCCAAGACTACTCGTTTCTTTGTTAGAAAGGTTTCGGTCGAGCTGAAACCTAGGCACTCATGCCCTGTGTTCTAGCAACCCCGTGGAATGTGTATTTCCTCTATTACTTGCTTTTTGCTTTTGTTTTCCTTTCTGGATAACAGAATAACACCTCTCTACTCTTTATCGTGTGTTTCATGGGCCTCAGTTTTCCCATCTTTCCACTCAGAACCTATTTTTCCTCTCACTTGAATCAGTGTCTCCCCGTGGTTATCTCCCACGCTTCTTGCGTCAGCTTTTAGGGTGGCTGATGTTACTAAGTTTCGTGTGATGCTGGTACCTCCCCTCCAACGTGAAATCTCAGAACTGCGAACTTCACCTTGAAGGAACACAATAGGAATCCAGTGTTGGAGGAATTGAGATTTAACTTTTTTTTTTTTTTTTCATTTCAAAACAGCTCAGTGGGTTCTTTTCAGTTTATTGCGTTTATTAACTGGCCAAGGCTCAGGAATAATTTCATTGGTTCTTCTAGATTATTTTTGGCTTCTGTGGTGAACCCTCAACTGAAACCTCAGAGGGAGTTGAAGACAGCTTAGGGGGCTGACAGTCCCTGCTTATCCAGAGCTTTACGCCTGTAGACAGTCAGCCAGCTTTCATTAACAGCCCGGCTTCTAGAGGGACATGTTTCTCTTCCTGAAGTCTTGAGGGGTGCTGGGGAGGACTGTTGACAGTGGGATGATGCTGATGTTATTTATATATTTAGAAAATAATCATGAATCAGTAGACAGACCCTCCAGAGTGAATGATGTGGTACAGATTGAAGACTAAATGCTCAGTTTGGTTTTTACGTAAAGTGGCGACTGCTTGTGTTGGACACAGTGAAGGGCTTTGAAATGTTGGAAGCCCAGGCACATGTTAAATCTAGTTTAAAAAGAGTAGGTGCTCCTCTCTTGTTCTAAAACACGGTTGTCACTTGTCACTTTTCTCTTTCTGAGTGTACATTCCTGTGGATGTCATCATTGAATGGCCCTTCCCGGTCCGAACTCCTGGGAAACAGTTCAGAACCCACTGAATTCATTTTGCAGGGTTATTTTTGGCTTCGTTCTTACTTGTTAGGTCAGGCCTTTTTTAAAATGCCGGTCCTGACTTGATTGTCACATGTTTCCTGTGGATTTGAGGCTGGCGAAGCTGCCTGGTTCTGGGGTGGATTGTGTCTTATTCGGTTAAGTTGGACAGGTTACCTTGCAGCTTCTGCAAATTCACTATATAAGCTGTCAAGTCACCAGATGCTAATGCTTTTAAAAACTTTTCTTCTTTTAATGCAAACAATAAAAGGAGGGCTGGTTCTGTTTCTCTTAGGTGGGAAACTAGGTGATTATAAAAATTACATACTTGGCCATGTCTAATCACAGATTGTCTTACGATGAGTTTCCTGATATTTCTTCATAACTGCACCCTACATCTTGAGTGTCAGTGGACTTCTTTCTAAAAGTATACGTTTTGTGTTCTGACAAAGGACTCCAGGGACACGGCAGGTGTGAACGGCACCTGGTTGGGCAGCGCAGAAATGAGTCCTATCTTACCTGCTTCTCATTACCAGCCCTGTTTCCCGAACAGGTCTTAGCTTTAATTTTTTTGGCAAGAGCCCATCTTCTGTCCACATCCCAGAGTCAAAGGGATCTTTGTGTCTACCAGTCAGACAGTGTGTGAGCAGATCGCCTCCACATTCTATCCCAGGTCCTGCGTTAGCGTCTCTAATTTCCAAAAAGTGTGTTAGCACAGTTTTCCAGCTGCCCTGCACTGAGAGAGACATTTTACACCAGCTGTGTTTATTTTCACCAGTTGGCAGAAAGAAATGTGTAGTTTTCCCAGAGTCCAGTTAGGAGAAGTGGAACAACGGCTTCCTCCTGCCTCTGACCAAGAACGTGCCACCACATAGAGTGGAAAAACTGGTGAGAAATTATCTCCCCCCATCTTGGTAAACAAGGTGACATTTGGATGGAATTCAGCTTGAGAGACTGTAGGACCTATGTGTCACTTTCCCTCTGAAGGTAGAAAGCAGATTGATTCCTGGTCCTGGGGATTTGGAGTTTTACAGGGGCTAGAATCTCGCCGTCCTGTTGAGACTATTGGGTATTCCCAATGCCAGGATTAGTTCACCTTTGATACTTAACCGTATGGTTTATCCTCTTTTAAAAAAAAAATAAAATGGGAACAAACAAACAAAAGGTTGAATTGTTTAATTTTATTTATTTTTTACAGAGACAGAGTAAGTCAGAGAGAGGGATAGATAGGGACAGACAGACAGGAACGGAGAGAGATGAGAAGCATCAGTCATTAGTTTTTCATTGCGCGTTGCAACACCCTAGTTGTTCATTGATTGCTTTCTCATATGTGCCTTGACCGCGGGCCTTCAGCAGACCAAGTAACACCTTGCTGGAGCCAGCGACCTTGGGTTCAAGTTGGTGGGCTTTTTTGCTCAAACCAGATGAGCCCACGCTCAAGCTGGCGACCTCGGGGTCTCGAACCTGGGTCCTCTGCATCCCAGTCTGACGCTCTTATCCACTGTGCCATCGCCTGGTCAGGCGGTTGAATTGTTTAAAATATCCCTGTTGGTGCCAAGTAGCACTCAGGCAGCAGAGCCAGCCCAACCCTGTACCACACTTCTCTCCCTCCATGCAGCCCGGCGTTCTTTTCCACCTTGGCAAGGTAAGTTCTTCGGTTCTTGCATGAGAAGGAAGAGTCGTGGCTTTTGATTTTATTCTGTTCTAGGTGGGAGCTTGAACAGGTTAGTCCGAGGGGGTCTAACCTGGTTGGTGCTGCCAGATAACAGAGCATCACCTGGTTCATTTTGGAGGAGAGGTTTTCCTCTCATGGCACCAGGTGGCCCACATCTCTGGTCCTGACACCAAGCTCCCACTGCATGTTACCAGCCCCGAGCGTGCCTTTCCATGCAGGGTCATATGTTGTCACGTGTTCTTGCAGGTGCTGTGTGTGTGTGTGTGTGTGTGTGTGGGGTGTTGCAGTGTCATGAACCTACCTTTAGTACGTGTGAATATATGGGGAAGGAGGAGAACCCCCTTTGATAACCTATCCTAAATACCTTTCTCCTGGGTGGAGAAGAAGCCCTTCTGTGGAAATGCCTGCCACACCTGGGAGAGCCGCTGGTAGTCTTCGAACTTCTGGTTTGACAGGAAGTTTGGAGACAGGGTTGAGAATAGGTCCTGAGCTGGGAACCCTCAAGGCTGAGGGAGTTGCCAGTCTAGCGCCCCCTGCAGCCTCTACACATGCCTTCCTCCCTCAGCCGGTGGGACTGTAGTCAGCAGCTGCGGACGGTGCTGGCCACACAAGTAACCCTGTGTGATGGACCCTGGCCTGGCTGTCTGCCTTGGCTGTGCAGGGAAGCCTTCGGTCTCAGTGACAGCTGCCCGTGCTCAGTGTGGAGCAGCTGTGGCCACTTGCCTCAGGTGGACAGACCTGGAAGGTCTGGTGCAGACACTTGGTTGACGCCTATGACATGGGGAGAAAACACTGGGGAGCTACTGACAGGCTCCCCTGTTTTAGCAGTTTTTCTGGAAATCTTGGCCTCTTCTGAACTTTGCTCTTGGGAGGCATTAATACTGGAGGCAGAGAGGCAGGATGGGTAAGGTGGTGATTAATTAACTAGGATCTGTCTCACGCTGGCCTGGCTTGGCCGACGCCCGCCCTGAAGAACAGCATTTATGACAGTGGCTGCCTCGCTGGGCATCCGAGGAGGGGCAGCCCCAGCCCCAGCCACCCCAGCTCTCAGAGGTGCTGGCAGGAGCAGTAGTGGTCAAAGGGTGGCTGGGGGATGTAGGAGACGATGCCCCGTGGACACACCAGCCTGGGTGCTGTCCCCGGATTTTCCCCGTCTCCAGGGACCCTGCCTGGTGGAGCTCATACCTTTCCCATTATGGGCCTGGTCCTGCCTGGGCCACTTGAGGCTTGGGTGCTTGGGGGTCTGCTGTCTTGCCTTCTGGTTTGTAAAGGGGCTTGTGCCTTGGGCAGCGTCTCCACTTAGGGTGGGGTCCAGCCTCCTACTGGCTCAGGACAGCACTCCTGGGCGGAGGAGGAGCTGGGTGTCACCACTCGGGAGGGCTCTGTGGCTGTGAGCGTGTGGGAGGCTGTGTCCCTGCCTTCCTCAGTACAGATTCACCCGCCACTTCTATACTTAATCCTGTGCTTCCTTTGTCCTGGATGATGTCTGTAATCTGTGTTTTTTATTAAAACTTCAGGTGGTTGAGACATCTTCCTTAAGCTGGAATACCAGGATAAAAGGCTTCGCAGCGTGCTTTGTTACAGGAATTCTCTGTTCACTGCTGGTAAGGCCTCCCCGCTGTCCTGTGCCCTCCCCTGCCCCTGCCCTCTGTCTTTCCCCTGTCACCCCCCCCATTCCCTGCGGCTCTTCATCGAGTGCATGGGTGGGAGGAGCGGGGTGGAGAGGGCGGTCGGAGGGCGGGGAGGGGAACAGGCTTCTCTGTTGCTCCCAGTCCTGGGACTGTGGGAGGGGGCGCCTCACCAGCCCACACCTCTCCTTTACCTTCCAGGGCACGCTTCTGCTCTGGGTGCCCAGGAAGGGGCTGTACCTCTTCGCAGTGTTCTACACCTTTGGTAACATCGCATCGATCGGAAGGTAACAGTCTCTTTTTTTTTTTTTTTTTTTTAATTTTTTAATTTTTATTTTTATTTATTGATTTGAGAGAGGAGAGGGAGAGAGAGAGGGAGAGAGAGAGAGAGAGAGAGAGAGAAAGAGAAGGGAGAGGAGCAGGAAGCATCAACTCCCATATGTGCCTTGACCAGGCAAGTCAGGGTTTTGAACCGGCAACCTCAGTGTTTCCAGGTTGACGCTTTATCCACTGCGCCACCACAGGTCGGTAACAGTCTCTTAGTCTAACCGTAGCCAGTTATTAGATGGGAAAATGGCTGTGGATTGTGCTTGGAGTGGGAGGGGGGTAAAGGAGAGAGCCTCCGTAGTTTCAAGGATTTGGAGAGAAAAGAGGTAGTCGGAATATATCCCATCCATGTCCCGTGACTTCAAAAATATTTTTATATCTTAGTTGCCCTTTGAATATTTCATATCTTAGTTGTCTCCCTGGGAGAAAGCAGGAGATACATTAGTGTTGTGGTTTTACACACGAGGGAGCTGTGGCGCGGAGCAGCTGAGTGGCGTCTCTCGCGTCCCCAGCGCCCCCCTCTGCGTTGTTCTGGGGTTTACTGCAGCCGGAGGCCGAGTCTGTGATTTCAGAAAGGTGCCCTCGGCCGGCAGCTGTGGGTGAAACGTGTCATTATTCAGTGCAAGACCTGCTCGCAGGGCACAGGTCCTTTGCATGTGCTGTGGGCACACAGATAGTGTGGGTCAAGTGCATTCACTCTCATGCTTCAGCCACACTGTGTGCTGACACCTCCAATCCTGCCTCCAGCTGGGGGGGAGGTGTGGGTGGGGGTACTGGCCCGATCAGCCTGCTGGCCCTGAACTCAAGTCATCTTTCCTCCCTTCCCCTCCTATCCCAGTGAGTGGCCTCGGACTCCCAGGTGTCCACCCCCTTCCCTGTCATTCCTCATTGAGGCCTGGTGCCGACCTCTTCCTGGCTCCTTCCTCTTTGTCCTCATGGCTGTTGTCCCTCCCATGTGGAGCCTTGATCACACCCTGCTGGGCTCTGAGGATTGATTCAGAGGTCAGTGTGGTTCGGTTCCGGGAGCTCGCTGGTCAGCCGGTCAGACAGGCATAAACTAATAATAGAATAGAAGGTGGAAAGACGGAGGCTCAGGATAGGGCAGCTGACCTGGTGTGGCCCGACTTGGGGACCAGGGCGGGCTTGCTTAGAGCACAGGGTGTATGAGCTACTCTCGTCTAAGGCTGTGTCACTCATCTGAACATCTGAACGGCTGCAGGAGTCCACAGCCCCGTCCTCTACCTCATTCACCGCCCCCAACCGGCTGTTCATTTACTGCCCACTGAGATCCTTCGTGGCTCTGGGTTCCTCCCTGCAGGTGGAGTCCCAGCCCATCAGCATGCGTGCTGGTGAGGCCCTCGAGGTCCCCCGCACCCTCTCCCGCTGGCCCCCGGGGTACCCCAGCCAGGCCGAACCTCCTGCCTTTCCCAAACGTCTTTGTGCCTCTGCTCAGGCTGCGGCCTCTGCATGGAATGCCACCCCGTGTACATCTCCTCTCTGTGACACCCCTGCCCCCCCATTTGATGGATACTTGCCCATTTGTTGAGACCTGGCTCAAAAGTCGCCTCTTGTATGGACCGCCTCCTAATCGCCTCCTGCCCTGCAGAGTCGATGACTTTTTGCAGATGGAGCTCTGCATGGCCCGTGTATGTTTATGTGATAGCACATGCGGTGTTTTATGAACTGCCTTGTTACAAGTCTGTAAGCCACTTGGTTGTTCTTGTCTGAATTGTCTCTAGTTGTCCCCAGACCAGCTCTGTTTCTGGCTGTGAATATTAAATGATTGAGTGCCTGGCTTGGGCCACCGTTTTCAGGCGTTGTTTATTAAAGGTAATGACAGTATATCATCCTGGCCCTCACATGTCTGCTGTGCCGCTGAAGCTCTTACATACTGACTTTTGGGGTCCAGGGGTTTGCTTTGGGCAGACAGGACAGATTATAATGTCGAGTCTAGACTGAGCAAAATAAATCTATGGGCTTGTTGTTTAGTTCGGAAGAACTACTAGTGAATCCTCATAGGACTCACTTGGCAGCATTGCCCAGGGAAGTACCAGACGGAGCTCATTGTCATTTCCAGCGTGTGTCTGGGAGTTTGTGGCTTTCCCTTGAATCTTGTGCTTGTGCCTTTCTGCTGCATCTCACTTTTAAGACTGGCCTTGGCTATTGCTTTCTGTCCTGTTTTGGCTTTTAAATAGTGTGCACTCAGGGTCAAATATTTGACCCGAGAGCACAGCCTTGAATTCTATTTGAAACTAAATAGCATGTCAAAGAGAGGTTGACTTATTTTTTAAAATTTTTGTTTCTGTGGAACACTCAGTAGCTCACGGGATCTGCTGGTAGGTTGGCTCACAGAAAAGCCTGGTTATAACAGGCTCCCACCCAGGTGACGCCACACGGGCACCTCTGTGAGGAGTCAGGAACTGACGTAAGACTGGCCCTGGCCCTGGCATGGCAGGTGTGAGGCTCTGCCCGCTGTCCCCTGCCACCTCTCAGTTTCCATTCACACAGAACATGTGCAGGGGATGTCTTCCTGAGCTTCAGAACCTAACGGATGCGGGCTGGAATGCTGGCTCTGGAGGCTCCTTGCTGTGTGATCTCGGACCAGTCGGTTAACCTCTCTGAGCGTCACCTTCTCATCTCTGAAGAAGACGACTGGCAGAGTTGTTGAGGGGGTGACACATGAGAGGGGGGTGACGTGGGCAGGTAGCAAACATTCGGCAGTTTGGAGATGATGCCACTGTCATTGGAAGTAGTCTCCGCAGATTATGAAGAAAGATAAAAGAAATGCTTCCTTCTGAACATCAACAACCTAAGCCTGTAAGAGGTGGTTTTTCTTTCCTAAACTAGCTGAGTCTTTCTAGCTGGTTGGTTGGTTTCTGTGGGCAGACAGTGGAGGAGGCAAGGCGGCACCTCTCAGCAAGGGGCCCCTCACCCAGTGGTGATGAACGTGGCCCCAGAGTCAGAGACTGACATGCCCCTACAGCCTAGATCCGCCATTTGCTAGTTGGGTGGTCTTGGACGGTAACTAACACCGCTTCTGGGCTGCTGCAGTTCCTTCCTCTGTAAAATACATATAAATGTTCCTGTGGTCAACCCCGGAAGTGTTGACAGATTAAATGAGAATAACGCACACCAGGCCCTGCAGTGGGGTGCCTGGCACAGGGAGAGCTTCTCAGACATCAGCCGCATCACTGCCGTGACTGCCGCAGGTCACCCCGTGCCTAGCATCTCTGTTCTGGTCTGATGGGTCGTGTGTGTTTGCCCACAGCACCGTCTTCCTCATGGGACCGATGAAACAGCTAAAGAGGATGTTCGAGCCCACGCGTTTGATCGCCACCATCATGGTGCTGGTAAGATCTGCCTTTCAGCTAGGCTTTGGGATGGGGGTTTTATTTCTGCTCTGTGGCATTTTTTCCTCTTACACCTTTTTGCTTTCGTCTTGGCCTGTAACCACTATTGCAGAAGGGAGCATTCTCCATCCAATAATTATCCCCCACGTTGTGTTTTCATTGGTGTTAAGGTACTGCCAGTTTTATAAGGCACCTCCAGAGGGCACTGCTTGTCAAATGAACCAAGGTAATAGGGTAGGAAGTGAGAGCCCTAATGCCTTCCTACTGATGGGTGAAACCAATCACCAGCATAAGGGAATAACTCGGAAACACTAGGTTCATTCTCTCGAGGGGAATCCAATCTCGTGGGGGGGGGGGGGCTCTTTTTCCTCTTGTCCTGTGACTTTGGGATCCATCGGTCTTCCTCGTGGCCCATTGCCCTCGTTCTCTGCTCTGATGATAGTGCCTTCAGTCTTGTCCTCTCTCTCTATCCCATTAACCAAGAATGCCTGACCTTTCTTTGGGCTGTTCTCTTCCATGTGACCAATCAGAATCATTCTGGACCACGCGCTTTTACCCTTTTATTATAATCATCAGTATTGCAACATTGGGAGCGTGGTCAGCGTACTTTTCTGCTTAGTTTCATTGGTGTACCTCTTATTTGTTCAAATAGGTAAGTTTTTTGAGGCCGTGCCCATGTTTATTTTGTGTCCACTCAGAGCATTGGGCACAGTGCTGGACACAAAGAAAATACTTAGGACGTATTTCTTGTGAACTTACTGTAGCACGATGGGAGTTGGGGAATCTGTCATTCTTGGCCTGTGGCAGAGGCAGACGGTCTCATAGAAAGAACTTTCTAAGGAAGGACCTAGGGCAAATATCAGGTGACAAGGAAACAAGTAATCAACTCGCTGACTGTGAGCGTGGCATCTCAGATTAACCTTTGTCCTCGAGTGGCTCTTTCTACCCTCAAGACTGGTGTTTGGCAGGCGTTACAAGGCAGGGGGTGCGTGTGAAACCTACATTAGTACGTTTGAATGGAAAGGCGAATGGACACATGGGCGGACCAGAAAAATGTGATTTTTGTTTGCTCGGCAGAGATTCTGGGAGAACTGGGAAGTAGAAGAGTATCCTTCTCTGTTTAATCTACTTGACTTCTTATTGGCCAGTTTTAATTTCATCGCGGTTTTAACTCTTCCGTCAAATGTGGGCGCCCGGGCAGGTGGTGCGCTTTGATGCAGAGGGCGCGTCTGGTGGCCGCCGCCACCCCAGAGCCCGATGGCTGCGGCCTGATAAGTGTCAGTGTGAGTTTGCCAGGAACGATAGGTCTTGACCGGGTGTCCCCTGCATGTCCTGGTGTTAACGCAGCACTGTTTCCTTTCTCTCTCTCTCCCTAGCTGTGTTTTGCGCTCACCCTGTGTTCGGCCTTTTGGGTAAGTTGGTGTGTGCGTTCTCATCATTGTTCTGGGTCCTGCGCTCTGCACCCGTGCTCACGGCACCCTCTCGCTTTCCTTGCAGTGGCACAACAAGGGGCTCGCCCTCATCTTCTGCATTCTGCAGTCGTTGGCCCTGACGTGGTAAGTGGCCTTTTTACCAGTTCCTGCCCACAGTGGTCTCTGACAAAGCCCCCCCCCCCCCAAGGTGATGGAATCCAACAAGCTGCTGGCGGGGGCGGGGGTGGGGTGGGAGAGGGGGAGGGGTTAGGAAAGCACTGAAGCTGTTCCTTGGAAGAATCCTCAGGGATGCAGGTGACATCAGGCCCCAGACCAAAAGCCTGTCGCCCCGGCCCCCTGCCTGTAGATGGCACACGTGGGTTCCTGGGAGGCCGTTGGCTGGTGGCAGCAGCATTTGTGCAGGGCTCTGGGCTGATTTTGTGATGTTAGTCATGTTCCGGGGCCACTGGCGTCCAAGGAGAGTGAGGATAATAGTAAAGTCTTACAGGGGCCGGTTAAAAAGAGGCGGTGCGTCCAGACAGCGTTAAAGAGAAAGGGAAGTGGTAAGAACAATAAGGGAGCATGACATTTGGGATGGGATGACTCACTGAACAGAGGGACAAAGAGCGAATTGTCGGCAGGACGCGGAGGGCAGCGAGGGACCGGAAGCCACGTGGTGGGCTGCAGGGGCAGCGTATGTGCTGGAGGCCCGTTGGCAAGACCGGGAGCTGTGGCTCCAGGGCTCCTGGAGACGTGGTGGTTTGAAACCGCAGATGGGGCTGTGGGTTCACAGCCCTTTCACACTGGTCCAACATCAAAGACGGGGTGGGGTGGCACACGTGGAATCTGTAGACATTTCTGTAATACTTGCACAGTTGATCGAGGGGTGATGTTTGCCGGACACTTTCAGTGCAGATGTGACTGATCTACTTTGGCGGAAAAAAAAAAGTTTGCTCTGTTGCAATGAAAAGAGGACTGTGCAAGTTTTTAAGTGTCCAAGGATCAGTTCTTACTCCTGTGGGGCAGACTGGACCCTGAGTCTGCATGCGGAGTGGCCCAGCCCTCCCCTTCGCAGTTTGGGACTTTTCAATGTACTGTCACTGTGCCTTGGGGACTTGACTGTGTTCACAAGTGGAGGAGCCTGGTAGAGTGTAAGATAGGAGAAGAATGACATCCTGATTTTAATACGATGCACATTTTTTTAAACTTTTTTTTTTTTTTAAAGATGGTTCTAATTTCTTTTTTTATTTATTCATTTTAGAGAGGAGAGGGAGAGACAGAGAGAGAGAGGAGAGACAGAGAGAGAGAAGGGGGGGAGGAGCTGGAAGCATCAACTCCCATATGTGCCTTGACCAGGCAAGCCCAGGGTTTTGAACCGGCGACCTCAGCATTTCCAGGTCGACGCTTTATCCACTGCGCCACCACAGGCCAGGCACAATGCACATTTTTGCAGCAGGTGCTGAAAGGGCCTAGTGTGACTGCTTATGTTTACATTTTTGTTTTTTTTGGGCAGACCTTTGTACCCACATACACTTGGCTTCCTTTGCTTACATATTTGCCCCCCCCCCATCTGTGGGGGATATTTTCCAAGACCCCTGTGGATGCTTGAAACTATAGATGGTACTGAAGCCTGTATACACTATGCTTTTTCCTACACCTACACACCTATGATTGAGTGTAACTTATACATTAGGCACAGTAAGAGTAAGCAGTTAACAACAATAACTAATAGAGCTGGGAGTCCGGTCTCCATCTGGATGTTCCCTGCATGTATCTCACGGTGGCTCCAAACTCAGAACTGAACAGTTGAAGCAGTTTACTATAGAGTTATGTCGCTGTGGTCTGTAGCGCTCTCTCTGTCAAAGTATCTCACTGTCAGAGACTGAGATGATAAAATGCCCTCTTAATTTGAGAACTTTGCCCTCTTCACCTACTGGCAGCACTTTCTGGCTTCTCTTTGGCGTATAGGAATTGTAGCATCGTAACTCGTGCCCTTGGGGGCTGTTGTTAAGTGAAATAAGGGTGACTTGAATGCCAGCCCTGCGATGCCCTGGCAGTCGATCTGGTCACTAAGTGACCATCGGGCAGCAGCGTCTACAGCAGTGTTTCAGGTCCTGGGAGGGACAGGGCAGGATAGCATGAGATTTCATCGTGCAACTCAGAATGACACACCATTTAAAACTCAGTTTCTTCTGGAGTTTTCCATTTCGTATTTTCGAACCACAGTTGACCATGGGTAACTGCAACTGTGGAAAACGAAACTTTAGATAAGGAAGGGACTACTGTAGACCAATTTTAAAGCCAGTTTCCCAGGATTCAGAGTTCCTACAGGCTCAGGCAAATGGCTATATCCCCTCAGACACTGATGTATTCTGACCGTGTTTGATTTTTCTCAGGGTTGACCAGTTGACACCTCTCCTGACCCCCCAGGCCTAGTCCTCAGGGTCGTGGACGGCCTCCTCCCCGCTTGGTTCCTTGTGGGCAGAGGGTTGAGCTGGCTGGGGCCGCCAGGCTGTCTTTGGAACTTGGCTCCTTGAAGAATCACAGCTTGCTTATGTTTTCATCCATTGGAGTAGTTGGTACTAGGGTTTTATTATTTTTTTTCTGTTCTTCCTTTTTTTAAAAATTAATTGGAGCAGAGCAGAAAATGTATCCGAGCGGGTAGACGTGCTAGGCGGTTGAGGATTTGTAAGCTATTAGAGGACAGCCAGTCTCGGTTGTGTTTGGAATTCTTTCAGGATAGGCCTCTGTGCCATCGGGATTTCTGGAATCTGCCTGTGTCAGGGGATCCTGGTGGCTCAGCGGGTGAAGCCTCCTCCCCTCCCCCGCCTCGTGTGCCTGAGGTGACGCCCCTCTCTAGTATACTTGTGGCACAGTGTGTGTGTGTGTGTGTGTGTGTGTGTGTGTGTGTGTGTACCCTCCACCCCGAGGGACGGGGCCCCATAAGTCACTGCAGATACTCTTACAGCTCAGAAGCCCATCCTGCTGTGCTCATCCACACTCTTTATTTAATCTCATCTTTGTTTCTTGTTTTAGGTACAGCCTTTCCTTCATACCCTTTGCAAGGTAAGCCTGACTGTCCCAGACCGTAGTGTCCGTCATGTGGGGGCGTGGCTGGGCTAGCTAGGGGCTTGTTAGCTGCTGCGTGCTTTCCGCGGTTGCGTGCTCTTTTAACTTTGTGAAGATCCTTTGAGACAGATGGGCAGATGTTGTCTACCTGTTTTGTAGATTAGTAAGCTAAGGTGCCCCCACCCCCATTTACAACCGGGCATGGGCACAGACCCAGAGGCTCCTGCCACCCTGCCCATCCTGCTGTGGCCTGTAGTAGGCACTTGTGCACTACCGCTCCCGTCACCTGCGGCTTTGGGGAGGTTTTCTTGAAGGTGGACAGTAGCACTTTGGTATCGCTGAGCAGGAGGTGGCAGGATTGAAGTTGGTGCTTGTTTCCTTACAGCCCCTCACAGATGGGAACCGTTCAGGGAAGGGTTTATAAAGGGGAGGTAAGCCGGGCCCGCGTTTCGTAATGAGCACTGTGACCTGAGCAGCGCCCTGACCCCTCTGGCCTCAGAGACCCCTCGATGACTAGAGTGGGAAATCTTAAACCAGCACTTTCAGTGGTCTTTGCCTCTGACTCTGTTCTGATGTCACCATTTCATTTCCATTCCTCTCTTGTTAACTGCAAAAAAAAAAAAAAAAAGGGAAGAAGCTTTCTCCCAACCTGAGCCGAGAAAATGAGAGACGGGCGTGAGCTGAGGGGCAAGCTCACGTCTGACGCATCCAGGCCTGTTGCCAATGGAGACTTGGGGAATGTTGCCGAGTGAGCAGTTGGGTGACGATTTAAAAGCCCGTCACGTGGAAGGCAGCTCAGGGGGCTTTCCGAACAGGCTCTGGCTGTCCTGATCCCCTAATAAGGCCACATGTAGTGTGAGCTTCCAGGAGGGATCTCATCTGGCCATAAAACCCTTCCTTGCACAGAGCACCTCCTGGGAGGAACCGCAAGGCAGAGCATAGCTTAAGAAGCATTGTTCTAGAATGATCCTGATATTCAAGCACAGTGCCTGCTCACGTGGGTGCGTTCACTCACTGCTTGCTCCCTCGGGTGGGCACCAGAGCTGAGAATGGGGGTTGGGGTGAGCTGGTGTGACAGCCCGGGTCTGAATGCCTCTTGAGCGGCACAGCAGTTTATCGGGCGCCCAGCCTTGCCGTGCACGCTCCCCCCACTGCCTTCCAGGGCGGACACCTGGATTGGGCGGCCCAGCATGTCAGCACGCCCCGTGCTGCAGAGAGGTCCCCCATGCCAGGGAGCTGCTGGAAGAGGTCCTGCGCACACTTCTGCTGCTTGCCTAGAACAGAGAAATCCCTGCACGCCTGTTTCTCTTAAACGCATTGGCGTAGTGTGTTCTGCGGTTCTGGTTGCCAGAGAGTGTCCTGTCGGGATGCATCGCATGGTTTCTGACAGCCTCTGCTTCCTTCCGTCTTTTTCTTTGACTGTCGTGGTGGCTGTCATTTAGTGAGTACCGACCCCGTTCAGTGTGCTCATTTCCTCCACTGGTCTGTGGGGTGAGTGGGGAACTTCCCCTTTTACGGCTCAGACATTTACGACGCAGACAAGACAGGTGACCTGCCCAGGATGTTGGACCCCACGGCCTGAGTGCTTTCTGCTCTGCACAGTGCTCCTCTGGGTGCCAGGACATCTGCAAGAGGGTCTTTGCCCCTTCTGGACCTGGGGGGTGACGCTCTCCCATTGACCTGTTGTGTCTTTTCTCCTAGGGATGCCGTGAAGAAGTGCTTCTCTGCTTGTCTGGCATAACGCGCGGCCCGTTGCGCCAAGCTTTGGGAGGCTCTGTGGACGGAAGCTGGCGGACAGTTTTTGTAAATACCTTCTCACCCTCTCGCTCACAGATACGTGCCTTTCTATCTTGCCGTGGTGGGTTTGTGTGACCCAGACGTTTGCGGATGGCTTTTGGTGTCCCCGATCCCAAATGATTAGCAGCACTGTAGGAGGGATGGGTCCTGTATCTCCTGGAGAGGAATGGTCCTCGTCACCCCTTTCCTCTTTGGGTGTCATTTCCCTGAGCGCTCACGAATAAAAACCGCGTTAAGCAGCAGACACGCCTCGGGAGCCAGGAGGGCGCGGCGGCGACGGGCAGCCACATCAGAGACAGCAGGGGTGCGGCAGGAAGGGACAGCGTTTGGGGCCCCACACGGACTTTGTAGACTTGTCCCTCAGCTGGGAGACCATCACTCATGGGCCGTGCAGCGTGGACATGCTTGTTCTCTGGGTCTGGGGACCAGTGACTGCCCTCCTTCCTGACCACTGTGCGAGCTGTGCAGAGCCTGGCCGTGGGGCGGGGGGAGCACGTTTTGGTGACAGGTGTATTTGAACCTACACCTTGGCTCTTGCAGATTCCACCCTGGCTGTGGAGCGGCCTTGTGATGTCAGCACACCCTCTGATTCTCTTGGGTTGGTTTGTTTTCTGTCTCACTTTGCTCACGACCTCCCGGAACTTGATGGAGAGAGAACAAAGCAGGGAAAAGGCTGCTTTTCCTTCTGGATAAGAGCTGACAGGAGGCGGAACTGTGTGCTGCTCTCTGCTGCATTGTGTGTGTGTGGCGGGTCTTCATGGTTCAGACGTGGAGTGGGGCCAGGGAAGAGTGGGTAGGAAGGCAGAACCTCACCGTGAGGCCAGCAGGATGTAAGCACACCTGCCCCGTGACCCTCAGCAGTCCAGGCCTAGGCACCTGGGCCCGTGCTGGGAACGCTGGAAGAAGACAAGACACCACGGGCTGCAGGGCGGTCATGGCCCCGCCTGGTACCTGACCGCAGAGAGGGTTTGTGTCCTGGGTCTTGTCTGCCCCAGCCTCAGTCTCTTTCACGATCCCGTGTTTCCTCTGCGGCTCTGGGTGCGCCTCCTGTAACCGGGTTCCCTGTCGGCATCAGCCTGCGACTCCATTGGTCCCGGTCCCTTCATGCTACTGCAGAGCCTCCTGCCCCACCTCCCTTTGGGAAGCGCCCTGGATCTGCGGACTCTGCAGTGTTTCTTGAGTGTCCTCTCAGCTCCCGGCTGCCTGACCGCTGGAATGGCCTTCCTCGCCAGAGCTCTTGGCGTGGCAGGACCGCCACAGTTGCCCCATAGAGGAGGGAGTCTCTGCTTGCCCTGCTGCCCTGCAAGCTCCAGCTGCCCTCTTGGGCTCTTGCTCTGGGAGCCTCCACACCAGAGGCGGCGGCTGTCTCCTTGCGGGGGGCTCTCGTGGACACTTGCTCCCTCTGTGCTGAGCCCTCAGGCCGGCCAACCTTTCCCTGTGAGCTAGGAGGTCTGGACATGCCCCGTGGGGCCCGAGTGAGCAGCTAGTCTCTCCAGGTCTTTCCGAGGCATCCTGTCTGAGGCTGCGGTCCCCAACCTGCTTTTGGCCAGGAAGGAGATTAAACCCTACCCTCTGGCTTTTGTGGGTATTTTCACATCCCAGGTACCTCTCGGAGACGGTTCAGACCTCTGAAGGGCTCTGAGTTGCCTTTTAACACGGCAGCAGGCTGTGTAGTGTAGTGGTTGGTAGTGAACCTGGGCTTTGATGTCAGACATGATCTGGATGTGAGTTGTGTCACATTGAACAAGTTGTTTCCCCTGCCGGGTTGTTGCAAGACATCAGTGAGAGGCATGTCCAGTCTCAGCACAGGGCCCAGCATGGGTGAATGGTATCTCAGCGAATGGTAGGTCATACTATTTAATCCCAGAAATAACCGGTGACCGTTGAAGGTGACAAGGTGAATGTCTCTGGCTGTTAATTTATCAAAAAAAATTATCTAGTATATACTTCACACCTGGCACTGTAGGTATTGCCACACATGATCTCATTTAAATTCACAATAGCATCCCGTGCTAGTGGTCCTGTCTCTGTTATTAACGAGGAGGAACAGCTTCAGGGTAAGCGGTCTGTGCCCAGTCTCACCAGTAGGGGGCGTCGGCTGTTGTAGAAAAGCTTCTGCTTTGGTGAAACCTTCATGACCTGTGGCCAGGTGGCTCAGACTGCTCCAGTCAGGACGCTTGGGCAGCTTTTGGCTGATCCTGCCTTCCAGGATCTTCCAGAAACATGCATTTCTCCTGCTGCTTCCCATTCTGTGCTTGCTTCTGACTTGTTTTCATCTGCCAGACTGTGGGAGGAAGACATCCGTGTCAACTCTACCGAACGCGGTTCCCAAGCAACAGTGCTGGATCAAAGCAACCTGGGGGAGGAGACCATGGTGGAGAATTGGGGTTTCAGACCCTGGTGCTGGTGGTGGTCTCTTTTCTGACCCCCTGCCTGCCACACTCCCCCATTCCCTGCTGGGTGAAGGAGAGACCATTGCATTTTTGGAGTGAAGGGAGCCAGCCATTGAGGTGACTTGTAGACGGGAAATGTGCTCACCTGAGGTTACAGTGCCCGCTGTGTGGACACCAGCCCAGCCGGTCCTCCCTGGGCGTGCTGGCTCTGTGATCTCGGGGCTGGGAGGTTGGGAGCCACAGGGCTGTTCCCACGTGGAGCGCTCTTCCCCCCACGCCCCTCAGAGACTGCCTCTCATCTCTTGTCTCACTCTGCCTCTGGTTCTCCACGCCCTCACCTGGCGCTGGCTCCTGTCCTCCTCCCCTGGCGTAAGCTGCCTCCTCTCTGGGAGGGGCGACACTGCCTCTAGCTGAGCACTTTCACTGGGTGCTGATCTCGCCCGTGGGGCCTCTAGCCGCCACTGTGTCAGGTGACTTGGTGGAGTGTTGAGCGGACTGCTACCTTTCTGCCACCCCAATCACTGCACCCCAATCACTGCATGCTTGGGAGCAAGAAGCAAAATCCCGAAATGCATCTCAATAGAATGACTTTTGCCTAAGTCCATTGGAAAACAAGAAGTGGGTCTTTTGTTAAAAGGGGGGGTTCTAGTCTGGCCGCGGCTGGGTTCGGCAGCGCCACACACTGCTATGTGAGTGAGGAGACCTAGTGGATTGACCTGAGGTGCGGAGCCACAGCCCGGTGTCAGCTCCCTTTCTCTGCAGGCAGCCCGGGCCAGCCCGCCTGCGTCCCCTCGGAGAACTGCCTGGGGTTGGCTGCAGGATGACAGACACTTAAAAATTCACAACCAGCTTCCTTTTCAGCACATAAACCACAACAAAGAATCAGTGTTGGAGGTGTCTAAAGCCACTTTGATAATTTTGGTAGAGGTTTTTCATTTTAAAATCCAAGACTTTTTTTTTTTTTTTCATTTTTCTGAAGCTGGAAACAGGGAGAGACAGACAGACTCCCGCATGCGCCCGACCGGGATCCACCCGGCACACCCACCATGGGGCGATGCTCTGCCCACCAGGGGGCGATGCTCTGCCCATCCTGGGCGTCGCCATGTTGCAACCAGAGCCACTCTAGCGCCTGAGGCAGAGGCCACAGAGCCATCCCCAGCGCCCGGGCCATCTTTGCTCCAATGGAGCCTTGGCTGCGGGAGGGGAAGAGAGAGACAGAGAGGAAAGCGCGGTGGAGGGGTGGAGAAGCAAATGGGCGCTTCTCCTTTGTGCCCTGGCCGGGAATCAAACCCGGGTCCTCCGCATGCTAGGCCGACGCTCTACCGCTGAGCCAACTGGCCAGGGCTGACTTTTTTTTGTTGTTGATGGTTTATGCCGTAGTTTCTTTGCAGGTAGCATTTTTTAGAAAGCTAAGAGGACTTCAGCTGAAGTTAAATACAGATTTATATCTGTATATCTCTTTATAAAATAATTTAGAAGTCCAAATTTTTTGGGAAATTCTTATTTAAAAAGAATTGGTTGGGGAGGTTGAGTTCTGTGACTTTAAAGCACCATCTCACTTGTAGCTCGATGAAATTCTGAGGTCTTGAGAGTTTTAGGTCGAGTAAAAAGGGAAGGGGAGGGCTGTGTCATTTATTTGATCCTCAGTCGCTCGAGACATAGGGTGGTTAGTTCCCCTTTGAGACTCGTTCCAGTTCTGCCCTTGAATGCACAGTGACCCTCCCAGCATGCTGCCGCCCTGCCATTGAGCGCTCAGGTTGCCCCTGCACCCAGAGCACGGGCAGAGGTCTCATCCAGGGCTTATGAGACGGGCCTAGGGAAGCTGACAGGAGCCGCGGAGCCTTTGCTAACGTAAATTGACAGAATAAAATCACCTCCTTCCTAGCAGGAGCTCGTGAAACGATAATGGGCTCAGAAATGTACTGGGGGAAAAAAATCTGCAGTAGGCATGAGCTGAGCGTGGGAAGGAATGAGTTCACTGGACGGGAGAAGCATGGCCCTTGGAAGCGAACGGGCAGTCTGTGGCATTGTGGTAAGTAATGCCGTTGGATGCACTCACAGCAAAGCATGTCTTTGCTTCAAACTCACAGTACCAAAAAAACCCATCACGGACAAAAGTTCCCTGATATAGATAAACAGGCCGCCTAAACCAAACATACCTCCAGGCATCCTGTAAGACCAGGCTGAGATGGTGTCTGGATAGATGGTGCTTGCTGCTTGTCAAACTTCCATGCTAGAAGGAAGTCATGAGCCTTCCCCTGAGTGTGGACCTTGTACAGGACTTGGGTAACGTCCTAAAGGGGAACCATAGCTCACGTTCAATCTTGGTAGTTTTTCTGTGGTGAAAAAGTGTTTATTTTTGCCTTTGGTATATTTGCTTGACTTAGCCATTTTGAGCAAGGAAAAGAAACACAAAACCCCTCTGAACTCCCTCTTTGTCAACGCTGACTGTGAAGTTGGGGGTGAAAATGTTCAGAAGTCCAGAAGTCCAGGGGGGATTTCTATGCCTTCATAACATCCGTGCCTGTTCTAATGAGGAGCTTTTAAAACACTTTGTTAAAACATGAATCACTTTTTGAGCTTTTAAAACACTTTGTTAAAACATGAATCACTTTTTGTAATTGTATTGTAGATAGTAATTTTGAATGCTGCTGGCTGAATAACTGAATTTTTTGTATCCAAAAACATTCGTGTCTGCTACTTTTCCTACCTGGAGACAATTTCATACAATAAAGATTGTGCCCTTTTTACTAGCTCATGTCAAAGAGAAAGAATTTTGCTGATATTAAGCCCCACCCCTCCAAAATATCACAAAACAATTCTTTTTATGCTTTTCTTTTTCTCTTCTTTAATAAACAATAGCATTGTGATCTTTAATAAAGCTAGTGTTGTCTTTTATTTGTGTTTGTTTTTCCAGGAGTCAGTGCATACAAGTGAACTTATATGACTATAAGGAAGGACTGTGTCTTTAATATGAATCCTTAATGGGTAGGATGCACTGTAGGCACTTACAGGTAATTTTTTAGCTGAATTGTATGTAGTTCTCTCTTTCAGATGACTTAGGCATTAACATGGTTCTAAGGGCAGTTTTGAAGGTTTTTGAAAGGTAAGAAATTTTTCAAGTGTTTATTTTGGGATATTCCTGCCCACCTTAGCTTGTTTAGTCCCATTATGTAAACTAGGCTTATCAAATCAGTTAGCATAAAGTTGTTTGTGTATATATATATTTTTTTATGTCTGTCAGATTTTTAGTTGTGTCTTTTCTTTCATTGCAGATGATGGTACTTTGTGTCTCCTCTATTTACTTTGATTAGTCTAGCTTGAGGTGTACGATGTTTCTTGATTATTTCAAAGAAAACTCGGTTAAAAAGATCAGGACACTTAACAAAAGAAGATTTGTGAATGGTCAACAAACACATCAAATACTGGGTTATTGTATGATGCTTAGCAGCCAGGTAACACTCAATTCTAGACTTTCAAGGTGTATTCTTAGGTGGTAAAATTATAATGACAAGGAAGTTATTTGTATGAATGGTAGGATAGTGATGACTTTGAGAGGGATAGTGATTGGGAAGGGACACCATGCAGGGGGACACTGTATGCTGGTCATGTCCTGCTTCTTGATCAAGTGGGATTTACAAGGTGTTTACTTTTGTGACATGTTATATTTTGCAATAAAAACCCCTGCACTTTGCTCTCATTTATTTTCATTATTGGTTGTCTGTTTATTTTTTTATTTAATTGATTTATTTATCTTTATTATTTCTTATACTTCCTTTGGGTTTAACATATTCTTCTTTTTAAGATGGGAGCTTAAACAATTGATTTTAGATTTCCTGTATTTTCTAATGTAATACTATAATGTTCCCTCTAAGAACTGCTTTAGCTGCACCTCACATTCAGTTTAAAATATTTTCTTATTCCCCTGTGATTTCTTCTTTGACCCATTGATTACTTGGCAGTATATTTTATTTTATTTTTTATTTTTTTTAAATTTTATCTTTTTAAAAAATTTTAATGGGGTGACATTGATAAATCAGGGTACATATGTTCAGAGAAAACCTCTCCAGATTATTTGATTATGTTGCATACCCCTCACCCAAAGTCAAATTGTCTTTCAAACCTATGGGGATTTTCCAGGTATCTTATTGATTTGTAGTTTAATTCTATTGTAGTCAGAGAACATACTCTAAAGGATTTTAATCCTTTAAAACTTATTGGGCCTTGTCTTATGGCCCAGCATATAGTCCATCTTGGTGGGTATTCCATGTGTATTTGAAAAGAAGGTGAATTTGTTAGGTGGGGTGTTCTATAAATACCAGGTCAAATGATCTGATACATGTTGTTCAAGTTCTAACCTCACTGATTTCGTCTACTTGTATAACTCATAGAGATGTGTTCATTATAATTTGGATTTAACTATCATTTCCATTCACTCAGTTATTTACAATTTGTTTATGTTGAACATTTTGAAAAATAAAATGCATGCAGAAACAAAATGAATTACAAAACAATAGAGACTACACAGCTCAATGAATTAATGCAGAGTGATGGTGTAACCACCACCCTGGTCTGGAAAGAACGTTGTTAGCATCTCAGAGTTCCCTGGTGTTCCCGTGCGGTGACCACTTCCTGGGTGTCTCCTTCACAGAGATCCCCGCTACCCTGATTGCTCAGTGTCACTTCCTTGATTTTCTCCAGAATTCTCTCTGTTTTGTTGAGATTTAACTGACATAAAGCTCTGTGTAAGTTTAAGGTGTACAGTATAATGACATATGTATGTTGCAAATAACTGCCACAATACGTCTAGTTAACATTTCCCATTTCATATAGATTTAAAAAATGTTTTTGTGTCCCCTCTCCACCCCGTGATGAAGCTGGGGTTGGGCTGGAAATGGTTCACAAAATTGCGGGGTCGTCTGAGGAGGATGGGGATGAAAAGGTTTGAGGTCTTGAGGGTGGACAGGTGAAGCCAGCTAACGGGCTAAGAGCAAATACTGGGGTGACAGTGGGCGCGGGAGCCATGGAAACGCGCACTCCTGTCGGTGCCACCACATTGGTGAGTCCAAACATTGGGGCAACCCCTTGAAGAGGAAAGGAGGCCCCTTCAGCCTCAGATGATCGTTACAGAGCGGGGCAGTCAACTTGACGGTTCCAATTCTGAGATATCACACGGGCAGCCTGGGTGAGAACCATCACTTGCTGGGGAGATGACCGGCTCTACTAATTTCTCCCCATGTCTATTCTAGCACCTTCCAAGACAGTCTCTTCTGTGTAACCAGAGGGAACTTTTACATTACCTTGTAGGATGAGGCCGTGGTCCATAGCTGGACCTGTGTGCAAGACTCTGAGGTCTTGGATGGTCTGGCTTCTGCCTGCCATATTCTCATTCTGCCTCAGTTCTTCATTCTTCTTGTCACCTTCAGGTTTCAGAGTAAGCTTCACTTCCTCGGGGAACCCTTCCCTTCCCTCCTGGACTCTGGGGATCTGTGTTGTCCTCAGCAGACCGGAAATTCCTTGAGGGCTGTGTCTGTTTTTGCTAATAACCATGCCCCCCACCTCCCCTCGTATACCACCTAAAGGAGAATCAGTGGTATCTCAACAACATTTGCTGAATGAATGAAAGTATAAACAGGACAGGTCACAAACAGGCCAGCTGACTTTGGCCGGCAGGTGTATTTGTTTATCCCCGTACAATATTTCCAGTTCTTTGTTTTTTGATGCCTTTGGGTGGGCATGTGCCTTCTCATTTCTCCAGTCTCTGAGCGCCCTTGGTCAGCCTGTTTGTGTCTCCTGGCTTAGCGGCCTGAGGGTTGGTCAGTGGGGAGTGGGTCAAGCATCTTTTAGCTTGGTCAGCCTGGAGGACAGACCAGCTTCTCCTCCAGTACTGTCCCTTGTTACCGCTCTCAGAGACGTCATTGGAGATTTGGAATGGCATTCTCCCAGACACCTGGAAGCTTCGGGCAGAAGTCATCATTTGGGGTGACGTTTCTGGTGAAAAATTTCAGCTCTTTGGGGGTCGGACAAGTGGTGGGTTGCCTGTGGCTTTGTGCACTCTAACCTTTTGGACATGGGGCGGGCTGGGCTGTTGGCATGGGAGGGTGGCTGACAAGCCTCTTCTGACGGGGTGTTGACACTGACCCCCACCCGGACACTAATGAAAGTGTAATCCTCCCTGAATCACCCCAAAGCTAGTAATCCCCTGGCTGCAGGTTGGTGATTATAAACAGAAAGGCAGAGCAGCTGTCTTTTTGTTCAGTTTAATTATGACCAGGTACCTGGGCGAGTTAATTTCCTGGTGGCCCTGGAGGTGGGGGAGAAGGTGTCAGGTTTCTGCAGGGACTGTATGTGCAGACATGGGTGCTGCCCTATGTGTGTGTGTGTGCCCCCCGGGAGCCAGCCCTGGTCAGGGTTAGCCCGAGCTCCTGAGCTCAGGTTGCGTGGCTTTCCGTTTCTGCCCTTTGAGTCAAAAAGGCCGGCCGCTGTGTGCCAGGGGACAGGGCAGTGCTATCAGGTGTCCGCTAACCGCACACCTTAATTAATATACCCCCCCCCCCATCAAAAGCCGCAAGGCAGCTGCTGGACCTGTAAGATAAAACTTCACTGGGTCATCAGGCAGAGGAACATCGAGTCCCTTAATCCCCTCAGCAGTGTTCAGGGTCACAGGGGTCACAGCTAGGGGCATCAAGTCCTGGGCATTCACAGGTAGCCTGTGAGCTACAGACTCTTCCTGGGGATCAGTGCACCTGCTCGTGATGAACATGGAGGTTGTTCCTCCCAGTTCTTCTCTCATGTTCCCTGTCCTGGAAGAATGGTCCTGTCACCGCCTGGTCTTCCAGTCGGACTCTTGAGCATCACCTCATGAGCCTTCTCCCTTCCCAGCTAGATCCAGGGGTGACCGATTCCTGGGGACCCCACCTTCTGAATTGCTTTCAGGGCCACTGAGTCCCCTGCTGCACCCGCCCTCACCTGCCTTCCCCCCTCCTGAAATGCCAGTCTCCTCAGGCTGTCTGCTTGCTGAAGGTGATGTGGTTGTGACAGTCACCGTTGGCTGAATGTTGGTCATCTCTCTACTACCTTTGTGGTGTTCACACATCTCACGTTCACTATTGCTCTGTTAGTGTTTCTACTTAAATATTTCTTTTCTTTTTTTTTTGTATTTTTCTGAAGTTGAAAATGGGGAGGCAGTCAGACAGACTCCCGCATGTGCCTGACCGGGATCCACCCGGCACGCCCACCAGGGGGCGATGCTCTGCCTATCTGGGGCATTGCTCTGTTGCAACCAGAGCCATTCTAGCGCCTGAGGCAGAGGCCACAGAGCCGTCCTCAGCGCCCGGGCTATCTTTGCTCCAATGGAGCCTCAGTTATGAGAAGGAAAGAGAGAGACAGAGAGGAAGGAGAGGGGGAAGGATGGAGAAGCAGATGGGCGCTTCTCCTGTGTGCCCTGGCCGGGAATTGAACCCGGGACCCCTGCATGCCAGGCCGACGCTCTACCACTGAGCCAACTGGCCAGAACCTTAAATGTTTCTTTTATTTGGTTTTGCTTTTTTCCTTGTCCTAAGAAATTCTGTTCAGGAAGACAGAGGTGTCACGAGGGCCAGTTTCATTTCTCCTGTGTAACTGCTGTGTTGGTGCCATGTCCCCCTCACCCCCCCCCAGTGTTTGCTCATGGGGAATCCTGAGCCTCCAACCCCATTGCCATTCCCTCTCTGGTCTAACGCTCTGTGTGAGCTGAACTCCATGTTGGAACACTCAGCGATTTTATGCCTTTTGGCCTTTTCATGGGGTGCAGTTCATCCTGTGCCCAATGCAAATGTCGACCCCTTCAAAACTCAGGTGTCCCCTACTCTGCAGAGGTGCCTTGGCTCTCCTGTTTCTGGGCCTCCTTAGGTGACTTCCGAACTTCCACGGCAGCTGACGGTCCGTGTTCTCCCTCTGCAGGTCAGACAGGCCAGCCCGGAGCCGGCACACCATCATGTGGGTTAAATGAATGCTCAAATTGTTGCCAGGGAAGCACATGCATCTTTGCAATCATGAGTCCTGTTCCTAAAATCGGAGGATGTTCAGGAGAGCACAAAAGATTTCAGCTCCTCCTGGCGTGTGAAGCGAGAGGGACAAGGATATCAGTTGCCTGGGACACAGGGACATTCTTGGCCTTCCTGCTCCATGGCTCGATGCCCACGGACTAGTTACTGTAGCAACTTCCTGAGCCTCAGCTTTTTCACCTGAAAAATGGGTACAATCCTAGCACTTACCCTGTAGCATTGTCCTAAGGATGGAGTCAGAGAATGCATTAAAGTGCTCAGCCTAATTTGTTGTTGCCAATCAAGCACTCCTAAAAATACAGTGCAAGAAAACAATCATGGCTGTTCCCAGGGAGTTATGGTACAAAATTTTGGTTTAATTGTTAGAATGATAAAACACAGGGAAATCGTAAATAGGTAAGGATAGAAGACGGGGTAAATGAAACATGACCCGTTCCTAAGATGGAGTAATTTACAAACATGAACATAATAATGTAAAACATTATTTGATAACATGGGAAAATTGTATGTTGTTAAATTAAAAGGTGATACATTTAAAAATCTTTTATTAGGGCTTCATTTACTTATATAGTTAAACACGTATAGGAAAAAATACCCCCAGTATTCCTCTCTCCAGGGTAATGTCCCCAAGCCTTTCCCTTCAGGGGTAACGGATGGTCGGGTCCCTGAGATCCCAGTTCCCTGCACCTGCTGGCTTGCCCCTTGCTGGCTCCTCCTTCACTTGCTGGCCCCTCCCCCACTTGCTGGCTCCTCCCCCACTTGCTGGCTCCTCCCCTGAAGCTTAGGTTGCAGAGTTCCCTGATCTGCTCCGTCATCCATTTGCATTGTCAGTTTCCAAAAATCTTGTCAACATCTTTCACCTGCTGTTTCCTTTTCAGCTTTGGGGGTTCACAACTTTTCTTACAGGACCTTGGTGCCGCATGAGAGGGATGTGGTGGGGAGCAGCCCTAAAAGCATGTGTTCCACCTGACATGCCTACTCAGAACCATTGTCAAACCCCATCTTTTTAAAGGAAACAGTGTGCATTTGGTATTTGTCAAAAAATATCTAAGCTGCACTTGTTAGCAGAGGTCACCTCTGGGTGTTGAGGTGATGGGTATGTTTTTCTTTCCTTGCTTGCATTTTTCCAACATATAGTTACATGCTTAGTAACTAGGAAACAGTTATGCAGGTAAAACAATGCTATTATATCGATGTTTATCAGTCAAAGCATTTTTTATATTCATTTCAAATCCAACATTTAGGGTGAACCATATGAAATTACTTTTTCTTTTTTTTTTTTCAGGAAAAACAGAGGTTGAATACCATCAATTGCATATGGTGCAATCTAAAATACCTAGGTCCTAGGATAACACAGACCTCAGAGGTGAGACAGCCTGGTGAATAGAGGCGTCTAGACAGAGCAGACTCAAGGTCACGAGGGTGCAAACCACTTTTATTGCTAGGGGTTTGCCCGTTGCCATTGTGTGAGCTGGTGTCTAAGAGCCCCCTTTTCCTGGGCCCACTGGTTGAAGAGACTTAAGTGCTAACTGAGTCTTCAGAAGTGTACTGTTTTGGATTTAACTAAGAAAAAACAGTATTTCCTTCTTTTCTTTGAAACATTTGATATGTGTCTGTCTTGGGACTCTCTGGGAAGATGCCTTTTTCACTCTCCTAGATTGTTAAACTCTTTGAAGGCAGGGGCCCCCCTCCTGGTGTTTCTGGACTGTTTGCAGAAACACTGTTCCCTGGATCACATGGCGTTTTTGTTGTGGGGATTCAAGGGAGAAAGTTCTCAACAAGCACATGGCTTGTTTTTGTATTAGGAACACAGAGTAATGCATGCCTGAGTGTATTTACTCTTTTTGCACTGGCTGCTAGGAAGCTCAGAGCCAGCCACACTTGTGTTATGGTTCTATGCCACACCTTTTTGAAATCTCCACTGAGGAGTCTTTTGGTCTTTGCATTAGTTTGTTCTTGCTGCTGTAACAAGGACTACATGGCCTTCCCCATCTCAGGAAATGACCTTCTTGCTGTCTGCTAACTCCCCATCACCTCCACACCAGGTCCCTCATGTCACTCTGTCACACCTACTTCTAAGGTGTATCTGGAGTCCTGGCCCATGTCCTTGTGGCCATGGCCATGACGCAAGGCTAAGCCACCCCCAGTTTTTGCCTGAACCACTTTTTTTGTTGCTGTTGTCACAGCCTCCTCATTTGTCTCTTGACTTCATCTCTTGCCTTTTACTGGTCTGTTCTCTACAAACCAGGCAGCTTTTAAAGAAAACAAAAAGCAGCCCTGGCCGGTTGGCTCAGTGGTAGAGTGTCAGCCCAGTGTATGGAAGTCCCGGGTTCGATTCCTAGTCGGGGCACACAGGAGAAATGCCCATCTGCTTTTCCACCCTTCCCCCTCTCCTTTCTCTCTCTCTCTCTCTCTCTCTTCCCTCCCACAGCCAACGCTCCATTGGAGCAAAGTTGGCCTGGGTGCTGAGGATGGCTCCATGGCCTCTGCCTCAGGCGCTAGAATGGCTCCGGCTGCAACTGAGCAACACCCCAGATGAGCAGAGCATCGCCCCCTGGTGGGTATGCAGAGTGGATCCCCGTTGGGCACATGTGGGAGACTGACTGCCTCCCTGCTTCTAACTTCGGAAAAATCCAAAAAACAAAACAAAACAAAAAACAAACAAAATAAACCACAAAGCAGGTCATGCCATTTCCCTGCTTGGGACTCTCCTATAGTTTCCTACCTCCCATTGAAGAACACTGGGTTCCTTCGCAGGCCTCTGGCCCCGCTCAGAGCAGCCTCACCTGATGGTCTCTACACCATCTGCTCTAACTGGCCCAGGCCTGGCTTCTCACTGTGACTCCTCTACCTGCACTCCCCCCCTTCCCACTTCCCTGTGTTTTCGTCACCTCTTTGGTCTCAGCTGAGCTGTCTCCTCCTCAGAGAAGTCTTTCCTCTAATTCGGTCCCCCCACCCCGCCTGGCACCCACATTCCTCCCCTGCCTCGCCCTGCTCCATAGCCTCAGAGACGTGTCACTCTCGGGGATGACTTCCTTGTCTGTACCGTTCACCTCCTCTCTCGGGTTACTGCCAGAGGGGCAGCCATCTCTGCTCCACCCGTCAGGGGCATGATGCTCCGTTGCCCCGGCCCCCAGCAGGCCCTGAATGCATTTCAAGTATCGTCCCCACCCTGACTTGATCTTCCCTTTTTGCTCTTATTTTTCTTCTGTGTTGACCTTCTGACTTTTGTAGCGAGAGGTACCCGCGACCCCCAGGGTCCCACCCGGGTTGGAGAAGGAAGCGCCCTCTTGGCTTTCCCGTCTCATCTGTACCAGGTGTCAGGGGAGAGCAATGGACATGTCTACTTGTGTCTCCCCAGAAAATTCAGGGGTTCACTCAGAGGGCCATGGCCGTCTAAAGAAGACATAGGAGTGCCTTTCTGGATCCATGACCCAAACTGCTCTGTATCATGACGTGAAAAGCTTCTTTCCACTCACAGAGGGAGGTGGAGCACTTCCTTAGAGAGAGGAAAAGGATGCTACGTGATTTTTTCCCTCCCTCTAGCTAGGGCTCTGGCTTCTAGGGAGGAATGATCAGGTGTGTGGGAGCTCTTCTGTGTGTGGGAGGTAAGCAGGATGTGGGCGTGTGGGGGGTCCCTCAGAAGAGAGGTGACCTGTCGGGGACACCCTGGGAGATAGAATCCTCTGCTCTTTTGTCCTAATCTCTGACCTTGAGCGGTGGCACACGGCCCACCCTTCTCTGGTACGGTGGTCATGTTCCTTGGCACGGTGCCTGGCCTCTAGACGTGCTCCGCTCTCCTGGGCTAGCAGATAGCCGAGGGCTTGGGTTCTCGGCCTGTGTCGGGCCAGCCTGCGTCGGCCTCAAGTTTGCCCGGTCCCCTGGGACCTCTTTCCTATAGGTGCCACATGCCACGATTTATACACAAACATGATTTGCCTGATTGTGGCAGTCTGGGCCCGGAACAATTTTAATTAACGGGAAAATGGTCCTCAATACACTGATTAGACCTCTTCAGGTACAACAAGATAAAAGCCTGATAATTTGGATGGAGTACTCTTCTTAAACGGTTCCTGTATGTAGAACAACCAATGGCGAAGCCTGGCTCTCTTCCCCCACCTGATCCAATGAGTAATTAAGAGAGGGCTTTTGCTTCCCCCCCTGCCTCTCCCTCCCCCTGCCTTCCCCCCCCCCCACTAAAGCTTAACAGGTTGGTGTATAATTTGGAGACTTTCAGGGGTGTCATGCTAGGAGCTTAGGCAAGGGCCAGTGGGCACCTTCTCTGCAGCCTCAGGCGCTGTCCCTCTCACAGGCGACGGAGAGGAGGAGGAGGTGGGAGCAAGCAAGGTGGGGACTGGTTCCCAGCTGGACGTGCCTCCTTCGGCAAGCGGCCTGTGACCATGAGTGACCTGGGCGCGCAGAAGTCCGGCGACGGCACCGTCTCACGCCTGCTCCACGTGGTGGAGAGCGAGCTCCAGGCTGGGCGGGAGAAGGGTGACCCCACCGAGAAGCAGCTCCAGATCATCTTGGAGGATGCCCCTCTCTGGCAGAGGTTCAAGGAAGTCACAAATGAGATGATCGTGACCAAGAATGGCAGGTGACTTTCTGTGTGGCCCTGCTGGAGGGGGGGAGGCTGGCTGGGCTTGACGAGGGAGGTGAGACCCTCTCCCCCCCACACACACCCTGGATATGGAGAAAGTGGCCATGGGGTCCGGCTAAACACATGAGAAGAACGGTGTCACTTGCTTCTCAGGCCAACTTAATTACTTTCTCTGAGTTTGTCAGAGAAGTGGAGGCGGAAGCCACCTGTCTTGCATGCGTTGTCAGAGGAGAGATTCTGGGGACTTACTCTAAAGGAGGGGGCATGCCCCTTGGGTTTGGGAAACGTGTCCCCATGTCGGGAATAACGGAGCGTTTAACTGACGGCATGTCTGGGAGCAGACCTGAGCTCTAACTTTGCCCTGAAAAGGGGAACAGGAACTTGATTCGGAAGCTGGGCGGTTTTTCCTTTTGTGTAACTAACTTGCTGGAGTTTTCTGACTCGTTGAAATTGGGGGACAAAAGGGCAAATGTAACCCTTGCCTATCACTCTGTCTGCTTCCTGGTGTGTGTGTTGTGGTGCGTGTTCGGTTGAGGTGCGTGTGAGTGTATGAGTGTGGGAACTGTTGTCATAGGTAATGACCCTGGAAAGGGCTGCCTGAGAGAGGGGAAGATGCCTTTTTTGTCATTGCAACAAATCAGGGATTTAAACGAACCCGATCTCCGTAGGCATTTCTTGGATTCTGTTGAATCCCGTCCTTGAAGGGGCTGCTTGGGTAATTTGAGAAGCTTTCGCTTTAGTAGAAGAGGCACGGGTCTTTTCAGAGATGATTTTCCTGGCCCCCCTGCCTGGCCAGACCGGCTCCCAACATTAAGCCAATGAATGCTCACTCATCCTGCGTTTCCCACGATCACAAAACATGGTCGGAAGGCATTCTCAGGAGGGGAAGAAAGGACGCCCCCTCCGGCCCCCCCCCTCCCGTGACCCTGGTGAGAATGTCTGCTTTCTCTTAAAGAGAAGTCAGGGCCTGCTGAACTTCTGGAAGGCTTTTGTCCTTGTGCAAAGTGCCTCGATTCCTGAGGTCTTGCACCCCCATTTGTTCATAAAATGTAGAGTGGAAAGGGGACCGTTCCTTGTCCATGGGGGGGGGGGGACTTTGAAGCCAAGTGCTGTGACATGAACGGAAGTCCTTTGACAGTGACAGGCATGCCAGACACGGCCCAGCCATGCACCAGGATTGCTGCTAGGGCCAGGTACGACATACCCACTGGATATTTATATTTTCTCTCTCTACACGGGCCTCCTGCTTATGTCGTGTAGATAGGATGTATTTCTTTTAACACCTCTGATCACTCCTGTTCTCGGTCGGTCACTACACATTGTTTTTGGGAGGAAGAGGTAGAAGAACACATTTTTGATGTTGAGGGATCACCCCAGACTCCTAACTAGGTTTGCTCTCTGTTCGAAGAAGAGTGGTGGCCCAACTGTAAAAGGTTTTTTATGATGCCGGATGGTAGGTAGGACTTTCTGTTTTTTACTTTTTGTCCTTAACCGGGCAGTCGTTCCATGAATACTCTGCCTCCTGCTCTCTCCTTGGTTGTTGGAGTGGCCATTTATAAACACAATGTAAGTGTTTATAACTCTCACTGAAATATATTCTCACTGTCACCAAGTGAGAATATATTTCATCTCTTCCAGTGCAGAAATGAATCAGCATTTCTGATGTCATCAGACAATTCAGTTTAAGAATACGTTGTACCAACATGCACATTTCTCTCGCTGTTTTTACCAATAAAATCCCCCCTCCCCCACCGCCCCCTTATTTAAAATGGAAAATTTCTCCCACGGTTCAAGACATCGTGTAGGAACTAGTCCTTGTAGAAAAGTCCAATTGTGGTCCACATGGTGTCCTTCCTCTCCATGAAGGGAGGGCTCCCGCTGCTGTGTTCCCTCTTCCCTCACCCCTGTTCCCCCTCTTCTTCTGACCACCTCTTTGAATGTCTTCTCTCTTACCCGTTTCCTTGGACTAGAGCCCCGCAGTGTCCCCTGCAAATACCCCCTCCCTGTCCTCCACAAGAGCTCCTGAGCCCCAGGTGGGGTTGGGGGGTATTGGTGGCCCTTCTCTGTGCAGAAGACAATTCCTGGCATTTAGTACCCATCCCGAGCTCTTGTACTCCCACGCTGTGCGACCCCTGCTGGCTGTGGACTTATGAGGGCTTTTCTGAAAGCCTTGGATGGGGGTCCTCAGCTTTGTGCACTTGGAGTCCCATTGTTCTGAACAAGTTTTTTTTTTTTTTTTGTATTTTTCTGAAGCTGGAAACGGGGAGAGACAGTCAGACAGACTCCCGCATGTGCCCGACCGGGATCCACCCGGCATGCCCACCAGGGGGCGATGCTCTGCCCACCAGGGGGCGATGCTCTGACCCTTCAGGGCATCGCTCTGTTGCGACCAGAGCCACTCTAGCGCCTGGGGCAGAGACCAAGGAGCCATCCCCAGCGCCCGGGCCATCTTTGCTCCAATGGAGCCTCGGCTGCGGGAGGGGAAGAGAGAGACAGAGAGGAAGGAGAGGGGGAGGGGTGGAGAAGCAGATGGGCGCCTCTCCTGTGTGCCCTGGCCGGGAATCGAACCTGGGACTTCTGCACGCCAGGCCGACGCTCTACCACTGAGCCAACCGGCCAGGGCTGAACAAGTTTTTTAAAGTAGCAGAGGACGGATGGATGGACGGGAGAATGGGAGGACTGGTTTTCAGATGAAGCACCGTCTGTGTGCGTGAAGCAGAGACTCGCCTCTGACATTGATCTGAAGTAGTAAAGAGAGAGGATTTCCCCCCCAAGGCACTGAATTATCCCCCGAACCCAGGGTTCAGATGCCCTCATGGCCTGCCTCCCTCCCTCCGCCTGTCTGACTGCTCCCCCGCCCTTCCCTCCGTGCTTCCTGCCTTCTTCTGTTTTGTTTTGTTTTTTAATTTAAAACTTCTTATGATTCAGAGTGGGTCTTTCAGAGATGGCAGTTAAATCTCCCAGAGCGCATCTGAGTCACCGCACGCGTCGGGCTCAGAGTTCCCTCTGTTCCCTGGAGCTCGGAGTTCTACTTGAGGTTGCAGAAGAGCCTGCGTGCCTCAAGCTTCAGAGGCAAATGAATGACACCCTTCGTACCCCCTGCCCCTCCCCCCATTTTCATTGCTGCAACGTCCTCCCGTCAGGGGAAGAGGCTGCATTTCCAGCATCATTTCCATCCAGCTAAATGATTTTGACCACATTCCAACTAAATTTGCCTTGGGCCGGCACGTCCATTTGCCATCATAGAGTACACATCGGGGATCCTCAGGTAAATCTGGCAGCGATGATGGGCTGTTGGTGCAGTGCGCTGATGGTCACAGTCTCCGGTGGGCCCAGTGCAAGAGTACAGGAAATCCAGGTTGCAACCAGGCGAACTAGCCTCTGCGCGCCCCCACACCCCACTCACAGATGTTCTTCTCCGATATCTGCAATTGCCAATTATGAAAGGCATGTGCACTTGTGTCATCTTCCCCCCTCTCCTTCCCTCTCTTTCTCTCCCTCCACCTCTCCCTTTTTCCTTCCATCCTTCGCTCTCTCCCTCCATCTCTCTTTCTCTTCCTCTATCTCTCCCTCCCTCCCTCTCAGACCTCTGATGACTGTTTCATGAACATCATAGCTTTGTGGGGAGATGGAGGAAGGTGTTTACGAGTGACTCCTGCTGGATTTTGCCTTGACCCACCTCTGCTGTCCCCCCCGCCACAGCCTCTGCCTGATCTCAGCCCCTTTCTTCCTGCAAACTTCACTCCTCACAGCCTCCTTTGGCCCTGCTGCCTCCGAGGTCCACGGACAGGGAAATACAATGAAAACCAGCCTCACAGCAGGGGGAGGGGCTGCCGGACTCTCGTCCAAAGTGGTTGGATCCTTCGCATACCCACCAGCCGTGTGAGGGCTCCGATTCCTCCCTGTCCATCCCGGTGACTGTGAAATGGGACCTCCCTGCAGTTCTGGTCCATGGTTCCCTGCTGGCCGGTGATGTTGATAATTTTTCATGAGGCCATAGTGTCCTGAGAATGCCCAGTAGAGCTCCCGAATGGGGTGTACATGTGGCAAAACCGGCACATTTATTTCTACAGGTAAAGGCCATGCTACATTCTTGGTGAGACCTGGCATGACATAGTCGGGGTGGGGGGGAGAGAAGGGCACTCTATCCTAGAAGCAGCGAAAGTGAAAACTGGAACTTTTTCTTCCTTGTGCCTGAGTCACAGTGGCCTTCCCCCTCCCTCCACAGTCCAGGCTTGTTTGGGCCTCCTGACTGTTGCACTTGTGATTTCTTTCCTCTGTGGGTAGGTGCGTTTCCGTCTCCCGTTCCGGGCATTTTTGCTCTTAGCTGCAGTGTTACTGCTGAGCCACTGAGGTCCATCATGAGTAGCCCCTCACTCTTGAATCTCCCTGCTGACATCACCCATTGTAGTTCTCTCACAGCACTCTTTTTTTTTTTTTTTTTACAGAGACAGAGAGTCAGAAAGAGGGATAGACAGGGACAGACAGACAGGAACGGAGAGAGATGAGAAGCATCAATCATCATTTTTTTGTTGTGACACCTAAGTTGTTCATTGATTGTTTTTCTCATATGTGCCTTGACCGGGGGTGGGGGGGGGCTTCAGCAGACTGAGTAACCTATTGCTCGAGCCAGCAACCTTGGGTCCAAGCTGGTGAGCTTTGCTCAAACCAGATGAGCCCGTGCTCAATCTGGTGACCTTGGGGTCTCAAACCTGGGTTCTCCTCATCCCAGTCCAACGCTCTATCCACTGCGCCACCGCCTGGTCAGGCCCTCACAGCACTCTTGCAACCTCAAATTATTTGATATGTTAAACACACACACACACACACACACACACACACACACCACCACCACCACCACCACCAACAACAACAACCCTGTGTGTATGTTCATTGCCTGTCTTCTCCCCTTGAGGGTAGACTTCCCGAACCAGGACCTGGGGCCTGCAATGTTTTGCCACTGACTCTGCACCTACAGCAGCTTCTGGCTTAGAACCGGCACTTCAAGTCATTTGTTAAATGAGTAAATAAATCTCTAAAAAGGCAATCTGGTTGAGGAGGACACTAAGGGGACTTCCTCTCTCAGTGAGGCCCTCCCCTGTCTACTTTCTAGAAGAATCAGAAAGGAGAGAGAGAAAAGGGGTGGTGAATGTGGTTAAGAGAAAGTGGTGGGACAGAGTAAAGAGACATCGGCCCGTGCTTCCTAAGCCTCAGTTTTCTCATCTGTCAAATGGGCATGAGAGCAGTCACCTCTTAGGGGCGAACTGAGACTTCAGCGAGATGGATGCCTGTGAAATCCTAGGTGCAGAGTCGTTCTGTGTTAATGGTTGTCATTTGGAAAATGTTGCATTACATCACCTCTCGAGTCTTGAGTTGGAATGACAAGGTGCTCCCTCACACGTGCCCTGCGAAGAGCAGAGCCCTGGCCGTTCTGCACATGGAGAAGGTAGGTGACATCAGCCGTCTTTACTTTCCTGATGTTCGCTTGTCCTCCGTGTTTGTTCTGAGGAAACGTTTAGTACTTCGGAACTTTCACGTGTGTAGTGACGAAGGTGCATGTTTCATTCCTCTCTTTTTTTCTCTAAATGTGAGCATTTCAGAAAAGGCCCAGGACCAGCAATCAGACCATCTCCCTTTGTTCCTCATGGAGGCAAGCCAGTCTTCCTAGCCACTGACAACCCCAACTGACCCCTCGATATTATTTCTGAACCCCTGCATTTGTGAGTCTTTATAAGTGGGATTTGGCCCTGGCCAGTTGGCTCAGTGGATAGAGTGTTGGCCTGGCGTGCAGACATTCCAGGTTCGATACCTGGTCAGGGCACACAGGAGAAGTGACCATCTGCTTCTCTTCCCCTCCCTCTTCCCCTCCTCTTTCTCTCTTCTCCTCTTACAGCCAGTGGTTCGGTTGGTCCGAGCTTTGGCCTCAGGTGCTGAGGATAGCTTGGTTGATTCTAGCATCAGCCCCAGACAGGGGTTGTCAGGTAGATTCCAGTCAGGGCAAATGTGGTAGTCTGTCTCTCTGTTTCCCCTCCTCTCACTTAAAAGAACAACAACAAACAAGTGATATTTCTGCTGTCAGGGCTCTGTGTCCACACTTGGCCAATGTTAATAAAATAAGGGAAAATATTAAAATATCTTGTAAAAGGGGATTGTTTAGCTGGAGGTGACTAGGAAAGACTAGATAAAAAAAAACCCTTCCAGGAAGCAGGAACCAGAGAGTGTGCCACTGGATGGATTGAGACGACAGGCAGTCTCCCGATGGGAGAAGTATCATTTCTGTTAATGTGGAATAACAAGTCGTGTCCTTATGGGAGGGGAGCAGCGATGGGGTGATGCAGTGCCTGGGTAGGAGCCAGGCTGGGGATGTATCCTCAGATGCATTGCTTTCCCTGGGGATTGCATTACTTCCTACACGTGTCCTAACCTATCTGCATTAGTTTTCTCCCTGTGAGCCACCCACGCAGGGAAGGGAGGGTTCTGCAGGGAGTCAGAGGAAGAAAGGGGGCCGTAGGACGAGCACTACCCACAGGTCATCCCGAAGAACTCAGCTCCCCATGCCAATGACCGTGACTCAATGGGGGAATAAACATGTGGGTGGCATAAAAGGTATTAACGCAGACTTTTTTTTGAGAGATCATTCACGTCACAATCTGATTCAGCCCTTTGTAAGTACTCAGTTCAGTGGTTTTAGAATAGTCACAGAGTGGTACGTTAATCATGAGTATCTAATTTTAGAACATTTTTGTCACCCCCCCAAAAAAGAAACCCCATAGCCATTAGCAGTCACTCCCCATCCTACGGGTGTTCTTGTCTTCAGAGAGGAAAGTAGAGGGCGGGTGGGAGACAGTGTGGATGTCCCTTGTGATTCTTCCAAACTCACTGTCCAAGATGAGATTCTAGAGCAGATGCAGAGCCGGGCCAGCTGAAGCCTTGGACATAATGACAATACTGCCAACATGTCCAGAGCGCTTAGCAGGTGCCAGGCGTTATACAGTGGTCGGCAAACTCATTAGTCAGCAGAGCCAAATATCAACAGTACAACGATTGAAATTTCTTTTGAGAGCCAAATTTTTTAAACTTAAACTGTATAGGTAGGTACATTCCTTATCGAGGTAGCGCCCGCACGTGGTACTTTGTGGAAGAGCCACACTCAAGGGGCCAAAGAGCCACATGTGGCTCACGAGCTGCAGTTTGCCGACGAGGGAGAAGCACTTTGCATACATTAGCTCATTGAGTTTGGTTAATTACCCCCCAAAAATTCATTTATATTTTGCTCATTTTGAGGTTTTTTTTTTCCTGAAGCTGGAAACGGGGAGAGACAGTCAGACAGACTCCCGCATGCACCCGACCGGGATCCACCTAGCACGCCCACCAGGGGCGACGCTCTGCCCACCAGGGGGCAGGGGGCAATGCTCTGCCCCTCCAGTGCGTCGCTCTGCCGTGACCAGAGCCACTCTAGCGCCTGGGGCAGAGGCCAAGGAGCCATCCCCAGAGCCCGGGCCATCTTTTGCTCCAATGGAGCCTTGGCTGTGGGAGAGGAAGAGAGAGACAGAGAGGAAAGTGCGGCGGAGGGGTGGAGAAACAAATGGGCACTTCTCCTATGTGCCCTGGCCGGGAATCGAACCCGGGTCCCCCGCACGCCAGGCCGACGCTCTACCGCTGAGCCAACCGACCAGGGCCTCATTTTGAGTTTTTGCAGCAGCAACTTGGAGGCTGGGTGAGTGAGATGCTGAAATGGACTGTTGGCGAGTTTCAGCAGGGCAGCTCACAGCCATATATATTCAGGAAGGGTGGGAGCTGCCACCAAGCATACTGAGCCGGAACCCACACTCCATCGTTCTTCAGGTGGCCTGTCGGAGGTTCTAGCTACTGGACACTTTACTCAGTGCCAGACAGAGAGAGGGACCTTGGTTGGAGTGAGGGTCACAGTCCCCGGGCTCTTTGCATTTTGCCAAGAGGAGCTTTGGCGTGGTCCCCACGGCAGAGCACTCAGGAAACAGAGCCTGGGATGCAGCCACAGGCACAGGAGCCAGCAGGGGAGTTGGGAAGGAAATATCTGAGCTGGTTGAGCTAAAGGGGAGAAGATCCTATCCATGTCCAACAGCTCAGGGAGTCCATGTAAATGACACTCAGGAGACTGGAGCCCAGCTGGCTTGAGTCCGTCTCTACATCCATCTCTGCCTCCTGTGGGTCAGTCCCTTCCTTCTCCACAGGTAACAATTCCTATAGCACCTCATTGCAAAGCTGGGCACCGCGGCACAGGGCGGGATGTGCTTGGTGACCCTCCGGATGCTCACCTGTGCCCTTTGCAGACCTTCTTGCACCCCTTCTCTTAGGATGAACCCGTCCCGTTTCCCTTCCGGTTCTCCCCCAGCTCATCAGAAGCACCACTGCTTAGACTACCCTCCCCACTCCGTTGCATGGCTCCTTAGTTATTGTCTTAAAAGCTGAGGGTCCCCTAGACCCATATGCCTGGAGCTTTCATGTTCCTAGGGCTCACCTGAGGATTTTGAAGAAGCAGGTTCTGACTGAGTAGATCTGGAGTGAGGGCCGAGGGTCTGCATTTCCCTCAGCTTCCGGCTACACTGACATGGTGGTTCACGACCACTTTGAGCGGCAGGTGTCTAGACTCTGGAGGGTTACTTTCTCAATTTGGAAAGGTAGATTTTAAAAGCAGTATTAACAAATCAGACAAGCGCTGGGGCAGGCAGCTGGGGGTGGGCGTGTGCCTGGAAGCCAGGTCTTGAATGGACGGATTAGAACAACTGCGAACGTTTGGTGAAGGAAGAAGAAACCAAAGGGGGTCAGAAGCCAGGCGGCCAGGTAGTCGCTGCAGATATCCACGAGAGCCGACTTGCTGTGTGTTCTAAAGCACGAGGAAGGACATGTGATTATAGACCAGCGTGTCTCACAGTAAATCCCCGGAGCACAAAGGCCCTCAAAGTGCTCAGGAAAAGATGGTTTCACCGTCATTTAAGTTCACGGCATGCACCTTCTGTGCCTCCTCCTCACAGGTGTATGGTGCACACCGGCGTGGTAAAGGCTCTAAGTCTCACGGGAAAGGCTAGGCAAGCATTCCCTTGCTCACGTCATCACGAGACCATGCTGTCACCGTCAGTGCCGTTACTGTTATTTGGGGCTCAGGTTCTCGTGAGACGGAGTGGGACCACTCTGTGGCCATGGGTGCTGGGAGGGAGGCGTGGAGAGGCTCTCTGTATGAATGGACATCTAATTATACCCCCTGGGCTGCAGGTTCCTCTGCCAGATGACTAGATCAGTGGTTTTCAGGCTTGAACTTGGGACACACCACTTAAAAGTAGAACGCCAGTATCAAATGCATTTACAAAAGAGGCTCTGTTGGCATTGGGGCTGCTGGGTGGGCTCCTCTTTAGCTGGCCTCTCCCCAGGATTCTCTGCACCATCAGAGAGGCACTCTGTAGAAGATCTCAGGGTGGACAAGGGGCGGGGCAGTGTCCCTAACACTCTAACATCCCTCCTGTGGCTCCGTTTCTGCCTTTTTCTTTCAGACGGATGTTCCCCGTCCTGAAGATTAGTGTCACGGGGCTGGATCCCAATGCCATGTACTCCCTCCTGCTGGACTTTGTCCCCACGGACAGTCACCGCTGGAAGTATGTCAATGGGGAGTGGGTGCCCGCAGGCAAGCCCGAGGTCTCCAGCCACAGCTGCGTCTACATCCACCCGGACTCCCCCAACTTCGGGGCCCACTGGATGAAGGCGCCGGTCTCCTTCAGCAAAGTCAAACTCACCAACAAGCTGAACGGAGGTGGGCAGGTACGGTCCTGGGAGCGCTGGCTGCCCGCTGCCCCTGCGCCACACTAATCAAGAAAAACAAGGGTGCATTTAGGCAATTAGAGGGGTCCTCACCGGCCTCTTCTCCCACAGAAGCCAATTATTCCCTGGAGCCCAAATGTAAACAGGAATAAACAGCTCTTAATTGGTGCTTTCAGTTTTTAATGGACTTCCTGATGTGAAGAGAGAGCTTCCTTAATCATGGGGCCCTTTCAGTGTACTGTCTTTACCAGGGGAAGGAGAGGAGGAGGGTGGCACGTTATTGTTATTTCCTCTTCTTCTTTATTTATTTATTTTTGGTGAGAGTGGCCTGTTGGCAGTGGACACATGCCTCACTCAGGAGCCACTCCTAATGAAATAATTGCTACCTCCACTTGGGCATTAGTATAATTATCAATACAATATGGAACCAGCTTGGGGTTTGCAGGAAAGAAAGAAAAAAAAACCACACAAAACAACAAAAACCTCAGACAGACCTCAAATAGGGAAGGTTTTACTTAAGGTCTTTCAGTGAGAAGGAACAAAATTTGGGGACATTTTTCCTCTTTTGTTGTCTCTAGTAGGACTAGGAATAGTGGGGTCCCGTGGAGGGTTGTTACTTTATCAGATGTGGAGTTGTGGGGGGGTTAGTGGAAGTCTGTTCCCCCCACCCCCACCCCCATCCCCGTATTTCACTTGGCCAGTCCCTTCTCTGTGCCCTGCCCTGTTTTCTCTGTGCCCAGCCCGCTGGGACGGAGGGGGCTTTGCAATTTTCAGAAGGTCCCAGTTCTTTTTTAAACAGGAACCCGAAAAGTAGACTGTTATTGCCTCCCAGTGTCACAACACGAGGCCTTGAGCAAACCACTCGTTGGTGACATGGAGTGGGTTTTATGTAACCAGCCAATGTGGCCTAGAGATTCCTCTTCAGGCAGCCCCCTGGTGGGGTGCAGCCATGGTTCGTGAAGTACTGGCTCCCCCCCACCCCCAGTGAAGGACACCAGTATGTTTTCATGGACCAAATCTCCATTCTTGTGCTGAAAATGGGGAGAGGAAAAGAAGGCAGTTAATTAGGATTTGGGCAGAACACTGAATATTCTTTAGAGCAACTCCGCTGGGATCTCAGCCCCCACCCTCCTATAAGCTCCCACGTGAGGGTCCCAGGGAGCCCCTGGGAAAATCCTCCCTTCACGTGTCAGAGCGGTGCGATGCCACCTTAGGTGACCAAGCATTCGCAGTATGTGTGGCACCCAGGGTGGTGCTGAGCTTGGGACAGACCGTGGAGGCCAGTGCGTCCGCCTGTTCCTGCCCCACTCCCGTGGGAGCCCAGGCCGTGTGCACTGCACGTCTTGCCTTACTCTTTTCCTTGCACCTCAACAGATAATGCTGAATTCCTTGCACAAATACGAACCCCAGGTCCACATCGTGCGCGTGGGGGAAGCCCACCGCATGGTCATGAACTGCTCCTTCCCTGAAACCCAGTTCATTGCGGTGACTGCCTATCAGAACGAGGAGGTAAGGGGGCGTGTGTATGTGTGTGTGTGTGTGTGTGTGTGTGTGTGTGTGTGTGTGTCACCTGGGGGAGCGTGGTTGGCGGGTGGGGATGGGGAGTGCTTTTATTGCCACATCCAATCTGGGGTGGCAGGTTTGGGATTCGGACACCCTCGGCAGAGATGAAGTTAGGTGGTGGGGTGGTTGCTCGCCACAGCTTCTTGCCTGTTTGCCGGAGGCCTGCCAGCACTTCCTGTCCTGGTGTCAGTGGGCCAGTCGTGCATGGTAATAACCCCAGTGCAAACCCGAGGAGGGGGTGGGGGCCCTGTCTCCAGGTCCGTGTGCCCCCTGCTCCATCAGCCGGCCTCTGGTCACTGGGCACAATCTGCCCCTCCTTCAGGGTGCCTCATGCTGTCTGTCCTACTGGTTGGTTTTTCTGAGTGCACCGAGGTCTTTTCCCTCTTGGCCTGAGCCACTCTGACCGTCACAGCCGACTTGCCGGAAATCGGACTCTGCATGGGTCGTGGCAAGATGTATGGGTCCGTTCTTGTCCTCTGCAGGGTCCCAGGCTGGCTGGTCATCAGTAGCACCTGCAGAAGCTTGGATTCTTTCTGATTAAACTTAAAAACATCTTTCTGAATAGAGATGCGACTGTAGATCTGCCTGTGTACAGAACACATGTAGAGAAAACACACTCAGGTCGTATGTGCCGTGTCCCTGGAGGATGGGATCAAAGGGCAGGAAGGAGAGAATACATTTTATTTTATTTTAACCTCTTAGCTTTCATCTTCATGGTGTACGTCCGTCCCGTCTGTATGCTACATGAGCTTTTAAAAAGTTCCATGGAGCCAGGAGAAAGAAGTGGCCAGCGGGCCAGCACTGGCCCTGCCAGCCTCCTTGCTCGCTCCCGGGCCGGAACAAGGGCCGCACGTCCCAGGTCTCTGCTGACGAAAGCATGCTTTTCAGAATTCATTTATTCAGCGGGTGCTTGTTGAGTCTTCCTACCTGCTGCAGGCTCTTCCTGCAGTGAATAGAACTGGTATGCGCTGTCACCTCAGACGCTCATGTCCCCATGGGGAGGGATATAGACTAAATATACCGTACATCATCCATCTGTTCATCCTATGTCTAATGCATGAGGTTGATATGTCAGATGGCCCTTATGAAGAATGGAACAGGCTAAGGCCCGTGGGCATAGAGTGACAGGGCGTGTGGGTGAGGGTTTGTGTCTTGTGCTAATGTGGCCCAGTGGGTAGGCGACTGATTACTCAAGAACTAGGAGGTAATGTCCAACCACTCTCACGGGGAGGCGGGATCTCACTGCCGTCCTTTTCTCCATGTTCGCAGTGACTAGAAGTGTGACTGATGCGTGCTAGGTGGTCAGTAACTGTCGGGGGGAAAAAGGAATGGATGAAGAAAAGAGGGTGCCAGGTTTCACTCCTGAGGTGCTGCTCATTTCCAGCACCGTGTCCTGGCTTGGCTCATGCTTCCCTGCTGGTGGTTGTCGTTTCCACCCCGGGCCGCCATAAAACGGCCCTTTGCCGGAGACGGTGCAATCAATCTATCAATGATCGATGATTGGTAGTGGTTTCCTGAGGGAGTGAGCACGGAAACATGGCAGATGGTGGGGGTGGGGGAGAGAGGAGGACGGTTCTGATTTTACAAGACAGTCGCGGGGGAGGGGGGGTGCTGTTTGTCCCTGCGTGCTCTGCCTTCACTAACACTTCTCGTCTTTGTGAACACAAGATAACAGCTCTCAAAATCAAGTACAACCCCTTTGCCAAAGCCTTCCTGGACGCCAAGGAAAGGTGAGTTGGGACATCCCCGTCAAGCCTCTCGCCCTGACTTCAGCTGGGTGAGCCTCCCACCAGGAGCTAGACCGGCAGCACTTACTTTACTGTTGATAGAATACCCGATTTCATATTTGACAAAATCCACCCAATCCAACCAGCCCCACAGTTCTCTGTTCCTTACTGTAAAGGTTCCGGAGGACCTCTAATGGGTCATGTTGTGTTGGCTGCTTGACAATAGATTCTTGAAAGTAGCATAACCACATTAAAAAAAAAAATTCAGTGGTTTAGATTTTAAATAGGTCACTCTGCCATCCCCAGTCGTGTCTCCTGAGTACAGCAGTTTCAATAAGTTGGATTAAAAAAAAAAAACAACAACATTGAGCCTGGGAAAGATGAGTAATTCGTCAAGGTGAGAGGTTCATGGCTTTCAGGTCTGAGAGGAGCTAGAGACTTCTGGGATGCAAATGATAATTCTCCCACTTTGGGCCGATGACTTCCATGTCTTTCCATTCTAAGATAAAAAATTAAAAAAATAGCAGTACTTATCCACACTGATGGTGCTTGTTGACCTCCATGAACAAGGCCTGGAGTAGAGATACGATTACCATTGAAGGGCTCAGATTTTGTCAGCCAAGTTTCAAGTCTTTTTTGACACTTCCGATAACGGTCTGATTTTTCCTTTTCATCTTAAAGCCTCTGGGTTAATGGACAAGTGATTGTAACGATGCCACAGTCATCTGTCCTGTCACTATTTGACTTAATTTCAGTTTTGTACAAGACATCCTTATATACTTTTTCAGATCAGTAAAGGTTGAAAGAAAACCTGATACGACAGATGACAGAATCTGGCTTCAAAATGGTAGCCGTTTGGTATAAATCAGAAGACTTGATGTTGAGTCCGAGCTTTACCATTTCCTGACTGCTTAATCTGGCCGGGGTCAGTTTAACTCCCCGAGATCCACTATTTTTTTAATCTGCAAAGTGGGCGTAGTAGCATTTTTCTTGCAGGATGGGTGAGAGGGCGGGGTCTAGCATATCACAGGGGTGGCTGTGCCTTGACATCCTTCACAAATCTTGGCTCTTGTCACTAGTGCTTGAATTTTTCCGGGCAGGAGCAATGGCTAGAAATCAGGAAGGTCTAAACTAAGGCAGGGGATAGTTACAAATATGGTAATTTGGAGGAACTGTAAAATTGCGATTCAAAGAGCCATGGTGTACAGGTTGATCCAGTGCTCTGAAGGAAGAGGGATGTGGGAGAGATAGTAGCTTCGCAGGAAAAAAGGTATTTGATTTTTAAGAACTGGACGGCTCCCCAGAGAGACTCCGGGGCAGACTCCGTGCTGACTGTGTAGCACACAGGACAGCGCGGCACGTTTCCTTCTCTTCCAGGAACCACCTAAAGGACATTCCGGAAGCTGTCTCCGAGAGCCAGCACGTGGCCTATTCCCACTGTGAGTTGGGTGACCGCGGGTGTGGGGGAGGTACCGGGGGTGACATGATGAGCCATCTCCCACCACATCAGACTCTTCACCTGCTGTGACAACCCAGGCCCGTTCCCAGTCTTCCATTAAGACCCAGCAGGTTATTTCTTCCACTTGAGACAAGTCTGTTCCGGAGGGAACCAGTGTTCTGAGGGGGCATCAGCAGAGCTTAGGCAGGAGATAAGAAGGGACAATGAGTCTCTTAAACTCTAGTTTCATGTCAAGTGAGGCAAAGAGCTCTCAGAAGTCCCTGGGGTGTATCTCCTACCCAGGACCCTCTGTGTTCTGGATTTCCCCATTCTTGATACTTGGTCATTTTCACGCTGGTCACCACGGCCTGTCCCCTAAAGCTGCCACGGGGAACCCAAGGTCAGGGACATCAGAGTGGAAGGTGAACCCTGGTGTCTGAGAAGCTCTCTAATTCAGGTTCGGTGGTTTGTTTCCCAGCCATAGAATCCCTGCACAAAGCCTGAAGCATTTCCTCTGATGCAGACATTTTGGAATAGCCCCTCTAAGAGGGGCTCTCAGTAAAGCACTTTTTAAAGTGACCCGAAATAAAAAGTCTTTGCATAGAACCGCATGTTTTCAAAGTTCACGCATTGCAGCCTTCTCAGCAGACTTCTGGAGCTGTGTGCCGTGGGTGGTATGGCCCAGAAACCTAGTTCTGGGAACAGATTGCCTGGCTTTGGACCAAATGGACACCTGAATCTTGATCCTATTGGTCAGAAAGGGACCCCATGCACCCCATGTCTATATACAATAGTTGGAAAATGGGGACAATGGGATTTGTTGAGAATGACTCACCCACACTTTGTAATAGGCACTCTGTACAGTCTGTTTACTTGTCCTTAACGAGTATTAAGGTTTCTAATAAAAGACTCATGTCCTTATTACTGAGCTTGGTGACAACCCTTAGTGAACGACATACTTTTTTTTTAAAATAAATAAATTTTTATTAATGTTAATGGGGTGACATATAATAAATCAGGGTATATATATTCAAAGAATACATGTCCAGGTTATCTTGTCATTCAATTATGTTGCATACCCATCACCCAAAGTCAGATTGTCCTCCGTCACCATCTATCTAGTTCTCTTTGTGCCCCTCCCCCTTCCCCTCTCCCTCCTCTCCTCCCGTGCCCTCCCTCCCTCCCACCCCCGGTAACCACCACACTTTTGTCCATGTCTCTTAGCCTCGTTTTTATGTCCCACCATTGTATGGAATCATGCAGTTCTTGGTTTTTTCTTATTTACTTATTTCACTCCGTATATTATCAAGATCCTACCATTTTGTTGTAAATGATCCGATGTCATCATTTCTTATGACTGAGTAGTATTCCATAGTGTATATGTGCCACATCTTCTTTATCCAGTTATCTATTGAAGGGCTTTTTGGTTGTTTCCATGTCTTGGCCACTGTGAACAATGCTGCAATGAACATGGGGCTACATGTGTCTTTACGTATCAATGTTTCTGAGTTTTTAGGGTATATACCCAGTAGAGGGATTGCTGGGTCATAAGGTAGTTCTATTTGCAGTTTTTTGAGGAACCACCATACGTTCTTCCATAATGGTTGTACTATACATTCCCACCAACAGTGAATGAGGTTTCCTTTTTCTCCACAGCCTCTCCAACATTTGCTATTACCTGTCTTGTTGATAATAGCTAATCTAACAGGTGTGAGGTGGTATCTCATTGTAGTTTTGATTTGCATTTCTCTAATAACTAATGAAGATGAGCATCTTTTCATATATCTGTTGGCCATTTGTATTTCTTCCTGGGAGAAGTGTCTGTTCATGTCCTCTTCCCATTTTTTTTATTGGATTGTTTGTTTGTTGTTGAGTTTTATGAGTTCTTTGTATATTTTGGATATTAGGCCCTTATCTGAGCAGTTGTTTGAAAATATCATTTCCCATTTAGTTGGCTGTCTGTTTATTTTGTTGTCAGTTTCTCTTGCTGAGCAAAAACTTTTTAGTCTGATGTAGTCCCATTCATTTATCTTTGCCTTCACTTCTCTTGCCTTTGGAGTCAAATTCATGAAATGCTCTTTAAAACCCAGGTCCATGAGTTTAGTACCTATGTCTTCTTCTATGTACTTTATTGTTTCAGGTCTTATATTTAGGTCTTTGATCCATTTTGAATTAATTTTCATACAAGGGGACAAGCTGTAGTCGAGTTTCATTCTTTTGCATGTGGCTTTCCAGTTTTCCCAGCACCATTTGTTGAAGAGGCTTTCTTTTCTCCATTGTGTGTTGTTGGCCCCTTTATCGAAAATTATTTGACCATGTATATGTGGTTTTATTTCTGGACTTTCTATTCTGTTCCATTGGTCTGAGTGTCTATTTTTCTGCCAATACCATGCTGTTTTGATTGTCGTGGCCCTATAATATAGTTTGAAGTCAGGTATTGTAATGCCCCCAGCTTCATTCTTTTTCCTTAGGAATGCTTTGGCTATTTGGGGTTTTTTATAGTTCCATATAAATCTGATGATTTTTTTCCCCATTTCTTTAAAAAATGTCAAAGGAATTTTGATGGGAATTGCATTAAATTTGTAAATTGCTTTGGGTAATATGGCCATTTTGATTATATTTATTCTTCCTATCCAAGAACAAAGAATATTTTTCCATCTCATTGTATCTTTTTCGATTTCCTTTAACAATGCTTTGTAGTTTTCGTTATATAGGTCCTTTACATTCTTTGTTATGTTTATTCCTAAGTATTTTATTTTTTTTGTTGCAATTGTGAAGGGGATTTTTTTTTAGTTCGTTTTCTAATATTTCGCTGTTGGCATATAGAAAGGCTATGGACTTATGTATGTTAATTTTGTATCCTGTGACCTTACTGTTTTGGTTTATTGTTTCTAGTAATCTTTTTGTGGAGTCTTTGGGGTTTTCGATGTATAGGATCATATCATCTGCAAAAAAGTGCTACCTTTACTTCTTCTTTTCTGATATGGATGCCTTTTATTTCTTTCTCTTGTCTGATTGTTCTGGCCAGAACTTCTAGCACCACGTTAAATAAGAGTGGAGAGAGAGGACAACCCTGTCTTGTTCCTGATTTAAGGTGGAGAGTCCTCAGTTTTATGCCATTTAATATGATGTTGGTTGATGGTTTATCATATATGGTCTTTATCATGTTGAGATATTTTCCTTCTATACCCATTTTGATGAGTGTCTTAAACATAAAGTTGTGTTGTATTTTATCGAATGCCTTTTCTGAATCTATTGATAGATATGTGGTTTTCGTTCTTTGTTTTGTTGATATGGTGTATTACATTAACCGTTTTACGTATGTTGAACTATCCTTGAGATTCTGGGATGAATCCCACTTGATCATGATGTATTTTTTTTTAATATGTTGTTGTATTTGATTTGCCAGTATTTTGTTTAGTATTTTAGCATCTGTATTCATTAGAGATATTGGTCTGTAATTTTCTTTTTTTGTGCCGTCTTTGCCAGGTTTCGGTATGAGGGTTATGTTGGCCTCATAAAATGTGTTTGGAAGTATTGCTTCTTCTTCAATTTTTTGGAAGACTTTGAGTAGAATAGGATCCAAGTCTTCTTTGAATGTTTGATAGAATTCACTAGTATAACCGTCTGGGCCTGGACTTTTGTTTTTGGGGAGGTTTTTAATAGTTTTTTTCTATTTCCTCCCTGCTAATTGGTCTGTTTAGGCTTTCTGCTTCTTCATGACTCGGTCTAGGAAGGTTGTATTGTTCTAGGAATTTATCCATTTCTTCTACATTGTTGAATTTGGTGGCATATAGTTTTTCATAGTATTCTACAATAATTCTTTGTATATCTATGATGTCTGTGGTGATTTCTCCTCTTTCATTTTGGATTTTGTTTATATGAGTCCTTTCTCTTTTTTTTCCTTGGTGAGTCTTGCCAAGGGTTTGTCAATTTTGTTGATCTTTTCAAAGAACCAGCTCCTTGTTCTATTAATTTTTTCTATAGTTTTTCTGTTCTTTATTTCATTTATTTCTGCTCTGATTTTTATTGTTTCCTTTCTTTGGCTGGTTTTGGATTGTCTTTGTTCTTCTTTTTCTAGTTCCTTAAGGTGTGAAGTTAAGTGGTTCACTTGGGCTCTCTCTCTCTTATTTGTTCATATAGGCCTGAAGTGGTATGAACTTCCCTCTTATTACTGCTTTTGCTGCATCCCAGAGATTCTGCTATGTCATATTGTCATTGTCATTTGTCTGTATATATGTTTTGATCTCTACGCTTATTTCTTCTTTGACCCATTCATTTTTTAAAAGTATGTTGTTTAGTTTTCACATTTTTGTGGGTTTTTTCCCCTCTTTTTTCAGTTGAATTCTAGTTTCAAGGCTTTATGATCAGAAAATATACTTGGTACAATTTCAGTTTTTCTGAATTTGCTGATGTTATTTTTGTGGTCCAACATATGGTCAATTCTTGAGAATGTTCCATGTACACTAGAGAAAAATGTATACTCTGTTGCTTTGAGATGAAGTGTCCTGTAGATGTCTATCATATCCAGGTGCTCTAGTGTTTCGTTTAAGGCCAATATATCTTTATTTTCTGTTTGGATGAACGATTTAGAGCCATCAGTGGTGTATTGAGGTATCCAAGTATGATTGTAGTTTTTGTTTTTAGGTCAATAAGTAGCTGTCTTATATATTTTGGTGCTCCTTGGTTTGGTGCATATATATTAAGGATTGTTATGTCTTCTTGATTCAGTATCCCCTTAATCATTATGAAATGACCATTTTTGTCACTGACTACTTTTTCTGTCTTGTAGTCAGCATTATTAGATATAAGTATTGCTACACCTGCTTTTTTTTGGATGTTATTTGCTTGGAGTATTGTTTTCCAGCCTTTCACTTTGAATTTGTTTTTATCCTTGTTGCTTAGTTGTGTTTCTTGTAGGCAGCATACAGTTGGATTTTCTTTTTTAATCCATTCTGCTACTCTGTGTCTTTTTATTGGTGAGTTTAATCCATTTACATTTAGTATAATTATTGACACTTGTGGGTTCCCTATTGCCATTTTATAAATTGCTTTCTGTTAGTTTTGCATCTTGTTTGATTCTTTTTTTTTGTTTTTCTATCATTTGTTTTTGTTTGTTTGTATTCCATACTTCTTTCCTCTGTTGCTATCTTTTTTATGTCATGTGCTCCTGTGGTGGTTTTTTCAAGGGTGGTTACCATTAAGTAATGAAAAGGGTACTTACCATATTCATTGTAGTACCCTATCTTATGAGTGTTTCTGCACTTCATAATCCTTTGCTACTGTTAATCTCCATCCTCTCCCCTTTTTTTTGCTTTTGTTGTCACAGTTTAAGTTTGGTTTTATTGTGTTCTTGGTGGAGCTTTTACTTGTGGTTTTGTTTTGTTTTGTTCTTTGAATCTGGTTGGAAAACCCCCTTTAGTATTTCTGGAGTGGGGGTTTTCTGATGATAAATTCCTCATCTTTTCTGTATTTGTGAATGTTTTTATTTCTCCTTCGTACTTGAGGGATAGCTTTGATGGGTATAGTATTCTTGGCTGAAAGTTCCTCTCTTTCAGGGCTTTAAATATTGGGGTCCACTCTCTTCTAGCTTGTAGAGTTTCTGCTGAGAAGTCTGATAATCTAATAGGCTTTCCTTTATAAGTTGTATTCTTCTTTTCCCTGGCTGCCTTGAGAATTTTTTCTTTGTCGTTGGTTTGTGCCATTTTCATTATGATGTGCCTTGGAGTAGGTTTGTTGTGGTTAAGAAAACTTGGTGTTCTGTTGCTTCTTGAATTTGAGGCTTTAGTTCTTTTCACAGGCTTGGGAAGTTCTTGTCTATTATTTGTTTGAATATATTCTCCATTCCATTTTCTCTCCCTTCTCCCTCTGATATACCTATTATTCTTATGTTATTCTTTTTGATAGAGTCAGACAATTCCTGTAGGGCTTTCTCATTTTTTTTTTAATTTTTGAGTCTCTCTCTTCTGTCTGTTGTGCCTGAAGTTGCTTGTCTTCTATGTCACTAATCCTATCTTCTATCTGTCCTGTTCTATTAGCTAAGCTTGTTACCTCGTTTTTCAGTTCATGAATTGAATTTTTCATCTCTGTTTGATTTGTTTTTATAGTTTCAATTTCCTTGGTAATATATCCTTTGTGTTTGTTGAGTTGTTTTCTGAGCTCTCTAAATTGCCTTTCTGTGTTTTCTTGTATATCTCTGAGTATTTTTAAGATTTCCTATTTTAAATTCTCTGTCATTTAGCTCCAAGGTTTCCAATATATTAAAATTTTTCTCCATAGATTTTTCCACATCTGTCTGTGCTACTTCTCTATCTTTTGTATCCATTATATTCGATTTCCTTTTTCTTAATGGCATCTGAGGGTGGTCTTGTTAATAGCACTAATGAAAATTAATAAAGAATAAAAAGTAAAAAAAAAAGTTAAAAAAATGGAAAAAAATTTGGAGAAAAAAACACACACAAAAAACCAATAATAATTTATTATTCCCTCCCCTTTTTTCCTTCTCTTCCCCTCCTCTCCCCTCCTTCTTAGGAAAATATTGTGATGAACTGTGAATTATATTATGCTAAGTGGAACAAAAACTACCTATAACGGAGGGTCTGAGTTGGGGGGAAGTGTTCAAGGGGCAAAAAAGGAAGTAGGGACCCACAAAATGCAAAAAAGGAAAAATTTTGGGACAAGTATAAAATGATTTGCTTGTAAGTGATGGTCGACTAGGAGATATAATGAGAGGGATAAGAGGGAAACAGGAAAAAGGAAAAAAAAACTATTGTATTAAGTGGAGCAAAAACTAAATAGAATGGAGATCCTGGGTTGGGAGAAATGCTAATGAGTTAAAAAGCGAGGTAAAAAGCACCTAAAATGTCACACAAAAAAAACCCCTTGAGTCCCAAATTAAATAATTTGTTCATGATTGAGGATTGAATGAGAGGAAAAGTAAAAGGAGAAAAGAAGAAACTAATAGAGAGGGAGAAATAAGAAAAAGGGGAAAAGGAAAAAAGAAAAAAAAACAAAAAGAGGGAGAGAGAGAGAGAGTTAAGGGTTTTGGAGTATAACCCTCATGGGAGTAAGGAAGAAGAAAAGAAATAAAATGTAACACTTATGAGTAGTGTAGTTCAAGAGGACAGAATAAGACAGGCAGCAAATAAAAGGACCAAGGTGGAGGAAATAGAAATAATAATGATAAAGGCAAGAAGATGAAAGAAACAAAAAAATAGTGGAACAAGTTATAAAGTCTGTTGATTTTTCTTGAATTTGAAAGGTTAACTTCTTCCTTTTTCTTTCCTCTCCCTCTTCCTGGTCGGTGACTCTGTACCCCAGGCTCTGCCCCTGTGGAATGCTTAGGTAGAGATTTGCAGTTGATGAGACTCTACAGCGATGTCATATATTAGGCTTCAGTCTCGTTGCTAGTCAAGGCTTGTTAGCGTTTGCAGGCTCCGACAATGAGAGAGTCCGTTTTTCTGGAGCCTCTCTCCTAGTCTCTCCTTCCTGAGTTAGCAGTCTGATGATCCAGCTATGAGGCTGCCGCTGCCTCTGCTGGGGGAGTAAGAGGCTCAAAGAGCTGGCAAATCCCCACTCTATCCCCACTCAATGCAGGGCTCTGGGTAAGGCTCTGGCAGTCAGAGCCGCCAGCGTAATCAGGCGGAGTTGGGAGCCAATTGCTCTCAAGGTGACTTTCTATGAGCCTCCAGGCCTGTTCAGCAGCCTAGCACTCTGTGGTAGCACTCTCCCCAGGCTTTCCACACTTTGTAACCTGTTTTGGCTGGGAAGAAGATGCACTAGTCACTGCCTGCAGTACAGGAGGTCTTAACATCTGCCAAGTCCCTCTTTTTAGCGTATATCCCTGAGTATGAAAGCTCTGCCAATCAGAAGTTTCCCCCACCCCTTTAGCAAGAGGCTCTAAAAAATATCACACCTCTTGTCTTAGATCGCTGAACTGAGAGAGATATTGTCAATTAGAGCCACATAGGTCAGTTGGGAGGTGAGCAGACTGTGGGTTAAGCTAATTTCAGCGATTGGATCCGCTGATCTGATACAGAAAGGATTGCAAGCTGCCCATGCGCCCCTCCCCCGATGCTTGATTGTTAGCTTGAATGGCTAACTTCTTCCTTTTTCTTTCCTCTCCCTCTTCCTGGTCGGTGACTCTGTACCCCAGGCTCTGCCCCTGTGGCATGCTTAGGGGTGGCGCCCCACCCACCCAGAGAAGCTCAGGCATTAGGAAGTTCACTTTGGCGTACTCCTCGTGCACTGCTGGCAGCTGCTGCCTGTGGTGCAGGCGGTTGGGTTGCTCGGGGCACCCGGGCGGTTGCTCCTGGTGCGGGTGTTTGCTTCCGTGGGCTGATTCACCACAGGCATGCTCTTTCCTTGGCTTGAATGAACGTCCGTGCTTCAGCCTAGCTCCCTCCACACCCTTAGCTCCCCTCGACTCTCAGTTCCAAGTGAGAGCAGCCTTTGCTCAGGTTAGTGAGGAAGGCAGAGTGTTCCTTTGTCCGACTTACTTCCTTCAGGGTTGATTATATATTTAGTCATTTTTTCGCTTGACCCTACCTTCGCCTTCAGTGTGTGGAACTCCCGGACACTCCAAGGATAGATTTTTCTGTCTCTGGCTGATGAACTTGTTGAAATTTTGGGGAGATTTGCTGGTCGCACTCCTCACGGCACCATTTCTCTGACGTCCCGAACAACATTCTTGAGGAGCAGCTCTGGTCCTGTCTGAATCCTCGTGTGGGGGGTCTCAGTTGAGAGGTGGCCGGAGAGAGGACATGCTTCCTGTCTCAGGGGCAGCCTTACGAGGTCTCAGCCTTTGACTATGAACTCAGGGTGGGTAGAGCCTTCTGTTGAGAATCTTCACTCATTTTTGTTTTTATTGTAGCAAAAAAGACACATCACATAAAATGTGCCCTTCCAACAATTTCCAGGTGTGCAGTAGACATTGTCAACCACATTCTAGGGCAGAAGGTACCCAGAACCAGTATCCCTCCTGCGTGATCCAAGTGACACCCCACCATCAAGAGCCCGCCTTCTCTCCTGTCCCCCAGCCCCTGGCAACCCCCAGTCTACTCTTTGTCTCTGTCCCCTTTAGTTACTTCATTTAAGGGGAATCACGCAGTCCTTGTCTTGTTATAATTGCCTTTGTTCTTCTTTTTCAGGCTTCTCTGGGCTCTTTGGGGTCTTTTGAGATCTTGTAGGAATCAGTAGATTGCTTCGGGTCATAGGAACGTTTCAATAATATTAACTCTTCCAGTTCATGAACACGGACTTTTTTTTTCTTTTTTCTTTTTGTCACTTATTTGTCTCTTATTTAATTTCTCTTAGCAAATTGTTTTGTAGTTTTCACTCTGAGTGCTGCCAGCTTGGTGGTGTATTCCTAAAATTTTTCTTCTTTTGTCTTAAGTGGAATTGTTTTCTCACTGGCCCCTTGCGCGGGTTGTTCATGGTGAGTGTGTAGAAACGCAACTGCTTCTGTGCTTGCCACTTTGCCGAGTTTGTCTATTAGTTCTAATGTGTGTGTGTGTGTGTGTGTGTGTGTGTGTGTGTGTATGTGTGTGTGTGTGTGTGAGAGAGAGAGAGAGAGAGAGAGAGAGATTTTTTTGGAGTTTTCTTCACACTAGATCATGTCATCTGCAAACAGAGATAATTTTATTTCTTCCTTTCCAATTTGTATGCCTTTGCTTCCTTTTTATGTATGTATGTATGTATGTATGTATATGTATGTATATATTTTTGCCTGATTGTTCTGGCAAGGACTTCCAGAACCATGTGGAACAGAGGTGGCAAGCGTGGGCATCCTTGTCTCATTCCTGGTCTCAAAGGAAAAGCTTTTGGCTTTTGACCATTGGGTTTGTTCGTAGCCGTGGGCCTGTTGTCCGTGGACTCAGTTAGATTAGGGCCATTTCTTTTTAGTCCTGATTTGTCGAGTGTTTCTTTTCCTTTTCAATCACAAAAGCATGTTACATTTCATCAGATATGCTTTCTGGGCATCCCTTGAGGTGATCTTTCACCAACAAAAATCTGTGAAATAGTCCGCAGCCTTCCAGAAGGTTCTGTACAATTCTTGCTATCATGGCACTCTAGCCGGCTTCTCTGTCCTTTTGTTTGTAGGATCCTCTTGCTTTTTGGGAGGGTGATGGGTGGCAGTGAGGACCTCCCCACCGAGCAGAAGGAGGGAGACCTTACCCCTTCTGTGTAACCACATTAAACCGTTCTAGTAGCTGTGGGTTAGTGAGCAGCTCACGTCTACTTCTTAGACTGGTTTCTCATCCATTCAGTGGAGTCGGAAGTAGCTTACTCCTTGAATTGCTATTAATGCCTGCATTCAAAGTAGTCTTTCCTATGGCTGTGATTGCAGGGTCACTAACTCAGATAGGACCTGTTATACCACCTAGACCACTAACATGGCCACTGACATGGAAAGGGCGTGGGCAGGGCTGGCAGTATCCGTGTCTGCGCAGGAGATGATGTTCTTGTCGTTGGCACAGAAGTGCAGCTATGCAGAGTGGCCGGTGACCTGATTTCTGGAGTCAGCCCCTGTGTCTCTCTCTTGCACATTCTAGTGGGAGGCTGGATCTTCTCCAACCCAGACGGAGTGTGTGCAGCAGGAAATGCTAACTACCAGTACGCGACGCCTTTGCCTCTGTCGGCCCCCCACACCCACCATGGCTGCGAACGCTACCCGGGCCTGCGGGGACACCGGCAGGCTCCCTACCCTTCTGCGTACATGCACCGAAACCATGCTCCCTCAGGTGTGACTCAGTGCGCTGAACCGTCAGGCGCCCGGGTAGGGGTGGAGAGCGGGGGATAAACAGCCAGCAAATAGAGGGTCTGCAGGTGGGACCCCTCTCCTCTCATGCATGGAAGAGTATTGTGAGAGGTTTTAGTCTCCTTGGGACGCTGAGAAGGAAGGAGGTCCCGGACCTCAGACGTCTCGTTGGGGGCACGGGTGGCCCTTAGGCTTATCGTGAGGGGAGGATGACATGGTCCATTCTTAGAGGGGAGTGAGTGCGGTGGCATGTTAGGGCTGTGTCTCACAGCGCAGAGCATCCCAGCGCGCTGAGCCTCACCTTCAATGTGATGAGTTGTTGGGAAGACTAAAATATGGATGACATGTGGCATATGGCTGACGTTCTAAAGACCCAAGCTCCTTCCCTTTTCTGATTCCTTCAGAGAGTACTCATGGCTCCTGGCACCCGGAGCCCCAGCCATGGCTATCTTTTGCCCCAGGAGAGTGTCACTGGTCACCCACCCCCTTTATTATATGGTCTGCAGGCTCCACCCGCTGAGCTGCTGTCATTTCTCCACAGTGAATTTGATAGAAAGCTCTGGCAATAATCTGCAAGTTTTCTCTGGAGCTGACAGCTGGACTTCCATCTCCTCCACACCCCATGCCAGCATCCTATCTGTGCCCCACACCAGCGGACCCATCAACCCAGGGCCCAGGTAGGACCAGCGCCTCAGTGGACCCAGGGGGCGGGAGGGATCTGTTTTCTAGGGTGGCTTGGTCTAAGCGGTTACCCTGACTTCCAGCCACTTGGTGGTGAAGGTTAACAACAGGATCGACTTCCAGTCCTGCAGGAAGGGTGCTGGGAAAGTCCCTGCTCAGTCATGTACTCTTTTTCTGGGTACCTTTGGTGTTTTGCTTTGCAGAGGTTAAAGACATGACGGCCTGGGATCATTGGCCTCACGCCAGTAGAAATACTCCAGGCAGAGAGTGAACACAGGTGGTTGGAGGGGAAAAGTGGACACGAGCACTGAGAATTCAAGGTCTTTGACTGTCCTCGGGCTTATAAGCTGCCCAGCTGAACAGGGGGACAGAGTGTGGGTGCCTGGCTCCCCATGCAGGTCACAGGGCCAAGGGGGACACAGAGGACTCATCATCACACACCTGTCACACCAGAGACCCACGATTGGTCTTTACCTCTGAAAATCGGGGTAGGGGAGCGGAGGAAACGAAGCCTGTAATCCAATGGATGTGGGCTTGAATGCCCGTTCTCTCTCTGTTGACTGCGTGACCTTGGGCAATGTCCTGAGCGTCCCTGAGCTGCTCCAACGGTCCTGTCTGTAACAATCGGGGCAGTGCCACAGGGTCCCAGCAAGGTCCAAGTGAGCAAAGGCGTTGACGTGCTCTGTGAGTAGCAAATTCCATATCCGTGTCAACGGCTACACTCAGCAGAGGTCTGAAGACATTTGAGAAGGTCCAAGAAGAGATTCAGAATCAAAAGATGGGGTTGGGAAGGTGTCAGAGGACCTGCGATTTGGGGGGTCTGGGAGCAGTGAGAAGAACCCAGGGCTTTGGTCTACAGCAGCGCCTCTCACATTCCTCCTGCACGTTAGCATCCCTGGGGACGCTGTTAAAATGCATTGTTGGGGCCCAAGATCCTACATTCGCCCTAAGCTTCCAGTTGTTGCTGGTGTCGCAGTGAATTGTGATCTTGATGTCGCCATGGCCACAAGAACCCTCGGCATGCCGCTGGTCCAAATTGAGACGTGTGGTCAGTGTAGTGTATGCACAGAATTTGTAAGACTTAGTACGAAGCAAAGAATGAAGTACTCAATGAATTTTTTTTTTATACCAAATGCATAATATGAAATAATATTTTACCTGGTCTCAGTTACATTAAAATTTATTAAGGTTTTTTATTTCTTTTTAAAAATGTGGCCATGGGGAACGTTAGCTGGGCAGCTGTGGCTCACATACATTTTATTTCAATTAGACAGTGCTTGCTTGATCGGAAGACCTCAGGGGAATGCCTTGACTTGGGCTGTGTGGCAGGAAGTGAGAAGGAATGCCCTTGAGGATATTAAACAATCACATGCCCAGTGTGGTCCTAGGTACTTTGTGGAAGTCCTTTGCAGTATTCAAAGGCATCCACCAGGCTGGTACTCGAAAGTCCTATTTTACTGATCAAGGAACTGAAGCCAAGAAGCATTAAAAAGTTCATGAAGGTCCCACGGGAAGTGCTATAACTCAGAGTCATCCCTGGATTCCTACTGGCCCAGGAGCCCCCAGCAAGGGGCCTCTGAGCCATCTTGCAGAAGAAATGGGGGCCGGAACCTGGCAAGCTGAGCTGGTGGGGAAAAAACAAATGTCCCAGGCACAAGCTTCTGCAGGTTTTAGGTGGTCTAGGGATGTCTGAAACAGGGTGTTGTACTTCTGGTTTCCTCAGGGGTATGTTTAACCCCTGCCTGCCTCTGTAGAGATTTTGCACGAGAAAAACGCATGTGTCAAAGCCGTCACTGGGTGATGAGTCTGTTGGCTCAAAGCCTTGAAGGTCATTCTGCTGGTTCTGGTTGCCATCCTTGCCATCTCGGTTCTATGTGAACATGTAAAACGGGCCCCACATGATGGCTGGAAAGCTCTGAAAAACCCCGCATACCCAGGCTGCAGACCAGTCCAGGTGAATCAGAGTCTTAGCGGGTGGGACCCAGGCAGCAGGATTTGATGAAACTGGCTAGATGACTCCGTGTGTGCCCAGATGGAGAGCCAGGGTAGTGTGGTAGACTAAGAGAAGTCCAGAAAACGGTCCGGCTCCCCCGGCCTTTCTGCCAGGGGCCAGAACAGACCTCGCTGGGGACCAGGAATGGAAGGATTCCTTTAAACAGCCATTGACCGAGTGTCATGTGCTAGGCGTCCCTTTGCCATCTTGCTGAATCCTCGTAGTGGTATCTGAAGGTGTGTATCATCTGAAGATGGGGGAAATGGAGGTTCAGAGAGACTCACTTGTCCAAGGTCACGGAGCTAATAGTGACAGAGGTCGGATTTGGTCCCAGGCTTCCTGACCCCAGTGCGTCCTGGTTACTAGGTCCCATCACCTCTCCTACCTAGTAAGACATCTTGCTCACAGATCAGAGCATCCCAACACCCCCTTGCCTGGCCCCTTGCCCCTGACATGGGCTGCGAGGGTGGGGGGAGGCCCAGAGACGTATAATGCTGTGTTCAGAAGGGAACAGCTTGCTCGTGGCAGGGCCAGCCTCAAAATGCAGGTCTCTGGACCCCTGATCAGAGGCTTAGCCCTCTGTCTCTCACGGCAATCCGGCAGAAACAGGGTCGGTCTTTGTCAGAGCTGGGAACATAGCTGTGGCCGGGTGCCCCTTCCTGGGTCCCTGTAACACCCTCAACACTGTGTGCTCCTTGGGGGGCCTGTCCTGCCTGGAAACGCCCTTGAGCCTCACCCCCCTCTCTCTTTCTCTGTCTCTGCAGCCCCTACCCGTGCCTGTGGACCATCAGCAACAGTGGCGGGGGCCCGGCCGGGTCGGGCCCAGAGGTGCATGCCGGGTCCCCGGGAGCATTTCTCCTGGGTAACCCAGCTGTGACTTCGCCCCTGTCCACCCAGGCACCCGCTCAGGCAGGAGTAGAGGTTCTGGCGGAGCCCTCGCTGACCAGCATTGCTGTGTCCACCTGGACGGCAGTGGCCTCGCATCCATTCTCGGGCTGGGGGGGCCCAGCCGGGGGCGGCCGTCATTCTCCCTCCTCGCTGGACAGCTAGGTGGGACCCACGGGCTGGCGGGCGGGCGTCCATCCACAGAGAACCTTCTATGTGTGGAACACTTAGAAACCCCGCCTGCTGATTCCGGGGAGGGAGGCTGGGGGCAGGGGTGGCGGTGGTTCTTCCAGAAGCCGACTGGCCGATTGTTCAGTGTGGATGATGCTACTTATGCTGCACACGGCTCTTTCTACCGTCTCCTGTTTGCATTCTCCTCTTCTCTGCTGCATAGCCCCACTGTGCGTAGGTGGCCACAGTCCACTGAGTACCTTGCTTGTGCCTTGTCCCTACTCCCCAGGGGTCCTAGCAGGCTGTCCTTCCTGTCCTGGGAGGGGTGCAAAGATGTTCCATGAGCTCCACATTTACCTCCCTGAGGCCGCTGCCTGGTGCTCCGTGCAGCCCTGGAAGGGATGTTGTGGCCACAAGGCTGCTCGGAGGGCAAGAGAGGCCATCGTTCAGAGCAGAGCCAGCAGAGAAAGAGCTAGCTCCATGGTGCAGCAGGTACCTGGCATGGAGGAAGTGAGGGCACAGTACTCCCTTGCTCAGAAACCCTCCGTGGCTCCCCACTGCCTGCAGAACAGTCCTGGCTCCTTGCTTCCCACAAGGTGGTCCTTGGCTGGCCAGCCTCGCCTCTCCTCCCGCCTGTGCTCCCTGTCACACGTCAGCACCCGATATTTCAGTCGAGAGAGATGTTCTGCCTTGGTTCTCCGAGTGTTCAGCACCCATTCACACTGCAGCACCTTCTCCTGACCTGTCCTCTGTGCAGCCCTGCTGTGCAACCCTACCCTCCCCGGGACGGGACGGCGGCAGCACCACACCCTGCATTGGACCTCTCCCTGCCCACCTGGGTCATTGTCGTGGTCAGCACCCCGGCCCAGGCACGCTGGGTCTGGCCTTGCCCCCCCTCCCCCACTGCTTGGCCTCTGTTGTAGAGCTCCCCTCATTCTACCTGTCCTTCTCTGACCTGTGAGCATGTCTCTCCCCTACAGACTGTAAGCCCCTTGGGGGTGAGGCCTAGGCTTTTCTGTGTCCACCCCCCCAGCTCCTGGTTCTGTGCCTTGCCTGTCATAGGTGCCCAATAAACATGGGCTGAGTTGAACTGGTGTGAGGTGCGTTTGCTACGGGACAGCAGTGGAGGCGGAGCTCCGCGATGGAGTCTGGGGCGGGGCGGCCTGTCAGTGTGGGAGCCCACGCTGGTGTACCGAGATGGGGTAGGTTAGAGCAGCTACACCCAAACACTGGTCCTTGGCTCTGCTGTGCTGTGGTCACCCGGAGCACCTGCTAGAAATAGATTCCTAGACACACTTTACACTTGCTGGATCAGAGTTATTGGGGCTAGAATCCAGGAATGTGCATTTCAAACAAGGGCTCAGACAATGGTCCCAGAGTCAAGTTTGGAAAAGATTTGCCTAGAATAGAGAAATAGAATGATTATAAATACTCTAGAAACCTCATTCCAGAAAAAAAAAAAAAAAAGTCAACTTCTGCTCCAGCCAAGATCATTGCTGCAGCCAGTGCCCAGCCAAGGTCATTGCTGTAGCCAATGAGCAAACTCACTGTTTCCTCTTTGCCTCTCCTGCCCACTTCTGGATGTGCTGATAACCCCAGGACCGAGGTTTCCAGACCTGGGTGGTGAGTGGTTCTCTCAGCATTGACGTCCCAGTACGCTGATCGAGCAGTCACTTGGGGTGTTGCTGAGGGGAGTCTAAGTCCCACTCAGAGCCCAGCAGTGGTCAGCTGCTCCCACCACTTTTCCACCAGCTGAGCCCACTCAGACCCGCCCTGCGCCAAGCCTTGGTCTGGGCTGTGCAAACCATGGTCCTATGGCGTCCTTAGTTCTTTCTACAGGAAAGCATCCTGTAACATGTGCGATTCCATTTTTGGACTTAGACCTCTGGAGACAGTGCCTCTCCAACCACACGGTGACCTGGAAAGCCACTTGACCGCAGTCAGTGTTGCTTGGCCCGAGCTCCGGGTCCCTTGTGTGTGAGTGATGGAGGCATAGTGTACCCACACCACTGCTCTTGGCAAAGCTGCCTGGTCAGCACTTTTCGGTTCCTCAGTCCCTCGGCCTTGCCATTAGAGGCCATTAAGCTGCCAATATATGAGCATCTCGGTAAGACGGCATTTTGGTAAGTTGTAGAAAGTGGCCATTTCCCATTCTGTTAGCAGCTGAGAGACTCCTAAGGCCTCCCGTAACCTGTGCAGGTCGGGTACCGGCTTCTTCGCCAGTCCCTGCAGCAGGGGCCATGCACCCAAGTGCTTAGCAAGTGCCAACTGGCCTATGGAAACCTACCTTTAGTCTCTGGCCCTTTCTGCACCTCCCCCAGCCTGGAGCAGACAAAAGACATCCTGAAGGCACAGAGCAGAAAGAAGCCAATAACCCTCATTCTTGCTTCACTTCCCCTGCTCAGGGGGGTGGAGGTCCCCTGCAGAGAGTGAAGTCTGCATAAACTGGGTTGACAGAGTCTCCGACACTTTAGAGAAACTCGGAGCCTTTCATCAGGTTTCCTGCTCAAGCCCCTTCGTTCCCCAGGTCACCCTGCAACAGAAACACTGCCCTCTTGTTGGGTTTTAGGCTGTCTCTTGAGATTTAAAGGAAACGTACATCCTACCTGCACAGAAAGGGTTAACACAGTTCCTTTACACAGAGGCCGGAGATTTTCTGTCTCCCGGAGGCCTGGTCTATTTGAAAGTGTCTCCCCAAAGACACATGCAGCCCCGTGTTCATTGCAGCATTGTTCACAGTGGCCAAGACATGGAAACAACCAAAAAGCTCTTCAATAGATGATTGGATAAAGAAGATATGGTACATATATACTACGGAATACTACTCAGCCATAAGAAATGATGATTTACAACAACATGGATTGACCTTGATAACATTATACTGAGTGAAATCAGTAAATCAGAAAAAACTAAGAACTGTGTGATCCCATACATAGGTGGGACACAAAATGAAGACTCAGGGACATGGACAAGAGTGTGGTGGTTACCAGGGGGAGGGGAAGGGAGGAGAGGAGGGGCGAGGAGGGGCACAAAGAAAACCAAATAGAAGGTGACGGAAGACAATTTAACTTTGAGTGATGGGTATGCAACATAATCAAATGTCAAAATGATCTGGAGATGTTTTCTCTGAATCTATGTACTCTAAGTCTAACTGATCAATGTCACATCGTTAAAATTAATTGTCTAAATAAAAAAAAAAGTGTCTCCCCTTTGAGGTGCTTGCATTTGGGTCTGTGCAGCTTCACCAGCCCCCCCCCCCAACCAGTGAGATAACCTTGGCCCCCAATAGCTTTGCCCTCCCCCCAGGTCAAAGCCAAGTACTTACAGGACCCTGATGGCTCCCCTGGAATGCTGTGGGTAGACCAGTGGGCGTGCAGAATCCCGCTGTTTTGCCCCCATATTTTCCTGCAAAGGAGTCGGGCAGGGATGAGCAGAGAAGGAGTCGTGTAGGACAGAGACGAGACGCCCCTCGGTAGCTGGTTCTCCCTGCTGCACCCTTCCTGAGAGGGGAGAAACCAGAAGGACGCAGGAGAAGGGGCCTGCAGGAATGGCTGACCAGCCAGTTAAAGATTAGCCACATCCTATAGATCTCTAACTGACCTCCTGGAGATGCTTACAACACTCATGAGAAAAACAGGATCTGTAAATAGATAGGACCAGGGGTCTGGGAACCCCTAACCCCTTGCTGTCCCACTGAAACTCCCCTTTCCCACCTTGAGTCACGAGGTGCAGGTAGGAACCCAGACAAAGGAATCATGCACCCCTTGCATGGACACTGTAAGAGGTATTATAAGATGTAAGAAATCTAACTTCGGGGAGCTCATGCTTTGGTGCTACTGGCCTCACGTGCTCCGCAGGCTACTAATAAATTCTTCTTCCTCCGTTACGTTGTCTGGGCATTTATTATCCTCGGTTTGGGTGTTGTTTTCTGCAACATTCCCAGCGTCCCGTAGACGGGTCTGTTGTTTAGCGCAATTTCAGGCAGAAGGAAACTGTGGCTTGGAGCTACCGGAGTGTCGGGGCAGTAAAAGCAGCTGCTTGTTCCATGACGGATAACCCTGTCCATCTGTCCAGCGCCTCCGAGTGTCTCCCTGGAAAGGGGCTTGATACGGTCTGAGACCGAGAGACACTCTGCCTATGATCTTAAGGTTTTCTTCTCTCAAAGTTGTGGCAAAACTCCGAGCTCATAGCATGCATGGCCCATAGCTGATGAGATCTCACCCAAGGACCGAAAACCAAAGTTGGTACGTCCCATGGGCTCATGGGCGTAGGATTTATCACCAGCTCAGACTCCAGGCATTGCAACAGAGGTCCTGGGCTCATGGTAATGATACTGCCCAGGATCCATTATCAGATGGTGGTAGAAGAGGCAGGCCCCCATCAGTGGGTGTGCCTAGGCAGGGGAATGCCCTGCTCTCCTGCCTCGGAGCCCTGAGTGATTCTGTGGCTGGGACTGGAGCTCGTGGAGCACTTTTCTGAAGGCCTCCAGAGTTGTACAGAAACCTGGGTGTCAGCAACTCTATAAGCGAGGGCTCTGGTGTATGCAGAAAGTCATGTGTGTGCATATCAGGTAATTTTGGGGGGCTGGGGGGGCTGGGGTAGGAGTAAGGGAGCCACAGTTTTCATTAGATTTCCAATAGGATCCACCACCCTTGACAGTTGGGATCTCTACAAGCTTGTTGAGCGATCGGTCAACCCATGGCTTCAACTCTCCAATATGGGCAAGTGCCCTCAACTTTCTCAGGCTAGACCTCTTCATTTGGTTCCAGACCCACATAGACCGCTGCCTACAGGACATTTCCATGCCTGTGTCCTGTGGATGTCTCGATGTCAATGTGCAAACTCATGTTAGTAACTAACTTTCTCTTTCTATAGTCCCCGTTGAGATGAACGACGTCACCTTTTACTCAGGTACTCAAGCCAGACACCTGTGAGTTATCGGAGCACCTTTCTCTTTCATCTGCCACAGGTTGCGTGGAAACTTATGTTTTAACTCCACGTTTTTAAGACATTTATAAACCTGGATGCGAGGAACTCATTTTCATTTCTATCCTCAGGTATTAGGTAGTTTTTCCATGTCATGAGTCAATCTGAGTTTATATGTCATTTCTCCTACCTAGGGCAGTTAGTTCATTTCCGCTTGCTTTCTGTTGTAAAAACTGCAGCCATGAACATCCTTGTCCACGTCCTCCTGAGCATGTTGTGAGCGTGTCCACAGGATGGGTGCCCAGATGGAGGACACAGGCAGCTCAACGTCGGTGGGAATTGCGACATCGTTTTCTAAATTGATTTCTCATTTTACAATCCCAGCAGTAATACAGGTTTTCAGTCTTGCTAACACCCTGCATTACAGAGCTATGAATTTGAGCTAGTATCATTCAATTTGAATGATATAAAATTTTCATTTTTTGCTGAGGTTGACTATCCTAGTATTTGGCTACGTGAGCTCTCCCTTTTAGGAAAGGCCTCTTTATTTCTGTGTCCTTATTATTATTATTATTATGAATAATTTGTCTTGCTTTACAGGCTCTGGGTGATAGCTTTTTGTTGGTGGAGGGGGAGCTATTGTAAAGGTAATGAAACTTGGGCCTCTTTTGATGCCCTGGGAGGGGGCGTGGTGCTGTGTTCACATGAGGGCATGTTTGTAAAATTTGTAAACGTTAGATACTTTTACACAGTTTGGTGAAGACCAACTTTTTTTTCTATTCTCGCTTCCTTTGTGTAACACCTCTCTTTGTGTTGGGTGGTGGTGAACTTTTTTTGGAATCTGACTAAAGGGAAATTGAGTTGGGAATACATTTCATTTGGATTTAGTGGGAGATATTTATGGGCTTCTCAGTCACGTCTGTGTTATTGATTAACACCCACCCACCCCCAACTCTATACTGCAGAAATGGCATCCAAGGATAGTCCTACTCCTCATGACATGAACATACAGTGGCAGAGACTGTCCTGTGATACAAATATGTCCTATGGCACCTGGCACCAGGGGCAGGGGAGTCAGGTAATGGAGGAGAAATAAGCTTTTCAAGTGTTCAGGTCCCGAAGGTGCTACGTGGACCAACCCCTACATCCAGCATCCCAGTTCAAAGGTTTAAATTATCAAAGGAGAGGTTTTCTCCCCCCAACTCCCCAGAGCCCAGGCAAAGATAGAGAACCTTCTGGGTGATTCTTCCCATGCCATGGGTAGCCATTTCCCAAGTTCCTCCTTTGCTGACAGTGCAGCCTTTTGAAGGTCGTGGTTTCTGTGATTGCCTCCATTTTATTTTTTTAGGCACTGACCTCCCTCACTAGAGGAGCCCCCCAAAAGCTGTGACTGCGTTGCCTTCATGTTTTGTCTTTTTAGAAACTGACGCAAATGCCTGTGACTTAGGAGAGGTTCCCTGACTGTTTCTGAACTTTCCCCCTCTGTTTGTTTTGACCTCATGTTTCTGTCCTTTATGAAATGTCCATTCATTCCTGCTGACTTCATTATTTTATCTTAATTTTAAAAACCCAAAAAACAAAAATAGAAAACATGTTATTTGTTGTTGAAAGACTCCCTGGGATTCCGGGAGGCAGAGGGTCATCGATGCAGAGGAGTTTAGCATTTATCTGACTCTGAGTACAATATATGCAGTGCAGCGAGCATGAATATTTCAGCGTGATGCACTTAGGAGGCAGCGGGATGGGAGAGCCTCTCCCTGGTGCTGTGCCTGCTTGTGGGCGTGGGGTGTGTGTGGGCAGGATGCTTCCATGCTTGTTTCTCTCCAAACACAAAAGCAAAATCCCATCTCCCTGCCTCCAGGGTGTCCCCTGTGAACACTGAAAGTCCTGTGAAAGGTGTGCCCCTGCCCCCAGAAATGTGCTCAGTTTAGGGGTTCACCTCAGTTTTGGCTGGGAACTATCTTTTCCTATTTCAGCAAAAGCGCCAGTCACGGTGCCATCTCTGGTGCAGCCTGCGGCTCTCAGACGTTGAGAGTGGGGAATAAATGGAGATAGGAGGGGCAGGCAACATCGAAGGTGTGTTTAGCATAAAATCGGATGAGCACTGAGGATATACTCATCACTCTTTATGGGAGAGTCCTCCTTTTCAACAATGGCCACCATATCTCTCTCTGAAGGTCTCTCCAGCCCCTCAAAATCTTTCCCATTGGTCCTCAGATGGACGACTGGGTTTTCTGTGCAAATGAGTAGAATGCGAGAACTTTAAAAATTAATTCCCACACTCACTTTAGTCATTAGTTTAACCTGTCCCCCCACCACCCCATGCGACGTCCAGCGTTTCTGTGGGTTGCTTGATGAAGCAGCAGAGGTTGGCTTACCGAGATCCCCTTACTCCTTGTTGAGTCATATTGAAATGTAGAAAAGAAAGGCTCTTAGCATGAATAACTTTTGGCAGAACTTACCTTCTTTAAAACAAAGGGACTTTCAGCAGAACTTACTTTCTCTAAAAGACTCCCTACCCCTGGCCTTAAGGCTGGGTTCCCAGGCTGTGGCCTTGGATAGTTCCCCAAGGTTGCAGATGTTCCTGGAATGTTTCTCCCTGAATTAACCCTATAGATAAACATTATCAGAGAACTTGTTTCACTGCTTTGTTTTACTGCTAGTCTTCCCCTCCTCCCCATCCCCCAATCAGTGTGTGATTTTATCTTTAGAAGCTAGTCCCAAACTGTGTTCAGTGCCGCATTGATTTGAACGACTTAGGTCTCTGTGCAGTCGTCGGCTTTAAATTAAAGACTCCGTATTTTGGCTATTTAATTGGTGTGGCAAAATGTCTGTTTCTCGCTGTTCTGATACAACATTAATAGCAGTAAGAATAGTAACTGAGAGTGGTATTGTGCTGTGGAGTTTACCTCAAAAACGAGGATGCTGGCCCTGGCCGGTTGGCTCAGTGGTAGAGCATCGGCCTGGCGTGCAGGAGTCCTGGGTTCGATTCCGGCCAGGGCACACAGGAGAAGCGCCCATCTGCTTCTCCACCCCTCCCCCTCTCCTTCCTCTCTGTCTCTCTCTTCCCCTCCCGCAGCCGAGGCTCCATTGGAGCAAAGATGGCCCGGGCGCTGGGGATGGCTCTGTGGCCTCTGCCTCTGGTGCTAGAATGGCTCTGGATGCAACAGAGCGACGCCCCAGAGGGGCAGAGCATCGCCCCCTGGTGGGCATGCCGGTTGGATCCCGGTTGGGCACATGCGGGAGTCTGTCTGACTGCCTCCCCGTTTCCAGCTTCGGAAAAAACAAAAAACAAAAAACGAGGACGCTGTCTCACGAGACAGCTCTGTGTCAGACACTGTTACCATCTCATGGATTGGGCCTGTGGACCCCTACCCCAACCCCCATTTTCCGGGCCATCCAGCAATTGTCAGCACCACCTTCCTGAAGTCTTGTTTGGATGGTGTCACCCCCTCTACTCAGTAACCTCCACGGACTCACTGTTGCCAGTGAGAAAGGCCCGCCATTTTAAGACATTCCTAAATGGGGCGCGACACGCTATTCCACTGTCCCCACGACGGTTCTTTTATATAAAATTCATGCCCCAACCAATTCGCTGTCGTCCTTTCCACATCATAGCTTTGTTCTCAGGTGGAATTATCTTATTCTATCTTTTCCTACTGAAACTCTAACTTTTAATATCCTGCCCATTAAATCCGTCTTTTCCACTCAAGAGCATTGTCTGCTGACCAAATAGATCCTTCCCTCATTAGCTTCCTATTCTGTAGAAATTGTTTATATGACCCCTATTTCTGATTTTTAAAAATCCGGATTATTTTATTTTATTTTTTCTTTTTATTGAATTTAGCGGGGGTGACACTGGTTAACAAAATTATGCAGGTTTCACGTGCAATTTTACAACACGCTTCTGTACATTGTATCGTGTGTGTGTTCACCACCCTAAGTCAAGTCTCTGTGCATCTCCATTGATCCCCCCTAGACCATTGTCAACCCTCCACCCCCTGGAAATCCCCACCCCGTTTGTGTCCATTAGTTTTTTTGTTGTTGTTCAACCTCTCCACCCCCAACCTGCTCCTTCCCCACCGAAGGCGGTCAGCCTGTTTAATTTTAAATGTATCTAACTTTCCTTACTCCCTATATAGGTATGTATCTTTGTTAAGGACCCTAGCTAGACGCACAGAGGTAAAACCCTCAATCTCAGGAGTTTATCCAATAAGACATTAGTGTTCACTCATGTGACATTCCCAGGTGGTGTCCTGCTTGGCAGAAGCCATTCTGTGGCTCTGCCATTTTCTTTTCTTTTTTTTTTTTTTTTCATTTTTCTGAAGCTGGAAACAGGGAGAGACAGTCAGACAGACTCCCGCATGCGCCCGACCAGGATCCACCCGGCATGCCCACCATGGGGGGAAGCTCTGCCCACCAGGGGGCGATGCTCTGCCCATCCTGGGCGTCGCCATGTTGCGACCAGAGCCACTCTAGCGCCTAGGTCAGAGGCCACAGAGCCATCCCCAGCGCCCGGGCCATCTTTGCTCTAATGGAGCCTTGGCTGCGGGAGGGGAAGAGAGAGACAGAGAGGAAAGCATGGCGGAGGGGTGGAGAAGCAAATGGGCACTTCTCCTGTGTGCCCTGGAATCGAACCCGGGTCCTCCGCACGCTAGGCTGACGCTCTACCGCTGAGCCAACCGGCCAGGGCCGCTCTGCCATTTTCAACGGAGGCTTCTGAGTTTCTCATGGTGCTGGTGGTGGGTGTCTTCTCTCTTTCCCATTGGCCACTGTGTATCTCTGAGAAGGAGTCCCATATACCCGCCCTCACCCGGGCTTGAAACTCTGAGGAGGGGTCATTAGAGCCCCCCTGCCACCCAAATACGTTCTAGGAACTATGAACCTGATCACATGTGAGCCATGAGCCATTCTCCAATGACAACAGGACGTGTCCTTGGTTCTGACAGCCCTGAAGGACTCTGGGAAAGAGCCTGGTCAAGTGTAAACTCATTCCCTTTTCTGGCAAAACAGTTGAAGGCACGTGCTCCCCACAGAACGTGGGTGCGTCACACACCCTGCAACTTCTCTGCTCACAAGCCTGGGTGCGGCGAGCGCCCCAAAGGCGAAGGCGTGCTGGCACTATGTCACGCCTCTCCCACACCTCCAGGGGTCCTCCTGGTCCACAGTCTCTCTTTTCCATAAAGTTTGGAAGTCACGTTCAGACTCCGGTTCAGTGTCAGCTGGTCTTGTGGGCGGCTGCACCAGGTTCTATGCACCACCTGCTCTTGAGCCAAGTTTGCACATTCCTTATTTGTGTAGTCAATGTAAACAAACACACAGATAAACTATTTGCAGGACGTTAGTCTCTCTCATATAAGAGAAGTCTGTTAAATTTTAGCCCGTTGAATTATTTTTGACTGGAATCCTGCGATAGAACACATTCTCAAGCCTCCCCAGCCCTGCCGTATACAATTTAGTCAGCATATATCAAAAGCCCCTTCCTATGTAGTGACAGCAAGAGTAGATAGAACAGAGGTGCACTGTAGCCTGTTTATTGTGGCAGACAAGCCACAGTAAACATCAGACCTAATTTGAGTTAAATTAGCTTGAGCTTTTTTCCTGTGCGTGTGCTTGTAGTTGCTTTGCAGGGTCCTCTCCAGCCCTTCTTGTGGACAGTCATGCACACAACACCTTGGGCCGGTGGGTATATGTGCTCAGCCTCCTTAAATCAGAGCCTAGCAGCTGAGGGTTCAGGACCACCTGTGAGATGCAGGGTCAGGCGGGGAGCCTGCCCAGCTTCCACTATGGACCACCCACTGGGAGAGTTTGCCTCTCCACTGCGTCAACCTTGAAGGCGGACACTAGGTGGCAGCAAAGCGCCTTTTACCCACTCTGTCCTGGCTGGCCATCTTCTGGTGCAGAATTTAGAAAAAAAAAAAAAAAAGTGATTCTGCAGATTTTTCTTTCACAGAGAGAGCTACCCATGCAAGACTGGCAGCTCTAAAGAGAGCCATGGCAATAACTGAGGCGTCCCCAGGACGAAAGCTGTCTTCTGGGTAGAACCAGCAAACAGAACAAACACGCAAACCCCTCCCTAAAGCAAGCCATCACTTATGAAACGCCTCTGAGAATACAAAGCCATTTGGTCCTGAATCTTCCGAGCTGACAATTGGATGTCGGAGCTATGCAAGCTGCATCCGGGGGTTAGGGAAAGGACAAGTTGGGGACCAGGGGCAGCCGTGAAAACAAGAGCCGGGAGTCCTGTCTCCCAAAGACCACCTGGTTGTCAGGATTGAGTGAGCTCACCCCACCACCCTGGCCCCACTCCCACCCACATGCTCCACTCCTTCAATGGGGTTTGTTTTCAAGCTAAGGCCTTAAGAAGCCAGCCTGTTTCAGCTGAAGTTGTTACACTTGCAAAAGCAATTACCTTGCTGGAGATCTGTGTTTCAACTCATTTGAAAGCTCTATGTATGTAGCTCAAGGAGAAGACAAAGGCTACAGAGAGGAGGCCAGAATCAGAGCTGGGGGGTGGGGTGGAGCTGGAGGAAGGGCCTTGTCCAACACCTCTTTTTTTTTTAATTTCCTTTGTCACCTGTGTAGCCCTGAATTTCAAGGGCAGTTGAGTGCTGAGTGTTTGCCGAGAATAAGAACATCCGGCTTTGCCTTTTGTGGGCTGTTGACTCCCTCACCTTTCAAGGTCTCCCTGTGACTCCTCTCAGGAGCCTGGGTGATGGGGTGAGAGACATCTCCTTGCTGTCCCGGCTCAATGGACCACTTCACCCGCATGAGGGCATGTTAGGCTCATCTTGCTGATATTTGTACATTGCCTAAAATCCTTCCTTTTCCAGGAAGCCTTCCTTGATTCATGAGTGAGAGTGGGCTGGTAGTGAGTCCCCTACGTTCAAATTCTGCAAGTCTGTTTTTCAAAGATGACCACAGCAAAATCAACTGCTTTGCTTACAGTGTAAATCCTTCCTGGTCCATTTGTGTATCGATGCTGGCTTTGCTCATAGTTTGCATTTTCTGTTTCCGGAATTACTGGTGCTCTGTCCCAGATGTCTATCTGCCCGAGGGCATGCTGCTGAGGAGCTCTAGGGGGTGAGGCCCCTGCATGCCAGATGCTATGCAGGTGCTTGCCTCGCCTGAGCTCCAGGTCCCTGGAGTGCACCCGCTGCCCAAGGCCCACCGATGGGTTCAGCACAGTTTGGGGTGGCCAGGATCTGAACCCCGCAAGGGGTCATGAGAGTCTTGGTCACAGTTTCTGCTCTTGGCGGAACAAGGGATCTGTGTAATAATAAGCCCTAACCTACCCAGAGGCAGAACCTCAGGGCAGAGGAGCCTCAGCGGCCACGCCAGGTGGATCTTCCATGAGAAACACCTGGAGGCCCTGGTTGCTAGAGAAGCTCCCATTCCCATCACGTATCAAGTCCATTCACAGCTAAGGCTGGGATGATTTAAGGGGGATGGGCTCCTTGCAGCGTGCAGGCCACTGACTGTGCGCAGGGCGTGTGCACGTGTGGTGCAGCTCACGGTGGGCGGCCAGAACGCTGGGACGGGCAGGGGTCTGAGAAGTGGGCTCTCAGGGGTCCAGGCATCTCCTAATGCCCAGCTCTATGCTACTCCATGTGCACAGGCCCAGAGGAGGACCACGGGACAGAACCCATGGCCTCATGGCCGGGACAGGGACACTATAGGCACCTGGGGGTCCCCTCTTGGGGACCCACTGTTCCTGTTTGCAGCTGCCACCTGGGAGCCATTTGTGGGTGCGGGCTCCCTCCGTCCTAGAGACCACGGAGATTTGGGACCAGGCTCCTGCTCCACAGGCCTGCAGACATGGTGAGTACTGCGCGTGAGTGGGCAGCCAAGTTGGGGTCCCCGGGGATCTGGGTGGAGCTAGTCTCTTAGGTATAACACAGCAACTCCAAATTGCAGCCCCTAACCTACTCCGGGGTGCTCATTTTCCCTGCTGGCTTGGCGGCCAGTAGGTGTACCCTGACGAAAGAGACACCGGAGTCCTGGTTCTGGGGTACGGCTGTGGCCAGTGAGTGGCTGCTGCCTCAGACCACTGTGGGGTGGGTGGGGTGGGTTCCCTCCTCCTTGGAGGCCAGGCAGGTGGTTTGTGGTGGCCCCAACCCCAGAACCAGCTGACATAGGTGGGGGAGGGGAGCGTACTGGGCATACACCTGCAGCCCAGGTGGCAGGAGCCAGGGATCTGGAACCCGGTGAGGGCTGCAGAAAGCCATGGCATAGGAGCGGATCTTGGGTGAATAAGGCATCTGCCTACTTCCAGTTATTGGGTGCTGAAGTCTAAGTCTTGGTTGGCTGGCTCAAAGTGTTTAAGGTTAACGCACTTAGGTCCTGGATACACACTTGTGATGCTAATGGATGGAGCTGTTGTGGGTTACATGAAGATAGACACAAACCAGATTCCTAACTGAGCTGCTGGTGGGTTAGCTAACTGCCCTCACATTCTCCCTCCTTGTCTACTCTCTTTCCTGATTTGGAAACATAATTTCAGTAATTATCCCCCCACCCAATACCAAACTCAGCAGGGTTATTACAAAGGAAAGGGGGTCTTATTTATGAAGAGCCATGCAAATGGTCTCCACAACCAGAGGACACGGTGAAAGTGACCAGGAAGACTGGAAATCCCGACATTTGAACACGAACCAATGGGTCATGATTTTTATTCCTGGGGCTCCAAGCAAAGTTCTGGGTCATGCTAAGGACTAAAGCCTTCTTCCACCCAACTCTCCTTCTGCTAGTAAATGGGTCAGGCGATAGTATGAAAGGCACCCCCATATCAGGAGCTAGGCAGACCTCGTTTAGGACTCTGGCCCCTGTTGCCGTGATGAGCACTTGGCATAATTGTTAACGTTTGCCGAGCCGTTGTCTCCTGTCTATAGAAGGGGGTGGATAATAATGCTGTTTGCAGGGCTGTTGTGAGACTAAAGGGAGAGGGTACCTGTCAACTGCCTGATGCTTTCCAGGTCATGGCTCTCAAACAGAAGTGAGTGGACCCAACTCCCCTCTAATATCAGAGTCGTTGCTAGGAGATCAGACAGTTACCTGGCCCTGAGGTCTTCTTGGGAGAATCACTGTTCCCCTTCAACCAGAGCTCCTCAGTGCTTGGGCAGGAGAAGTGTGATTCTCATCCTCCACCTGAGACTCACCTTCATGCAGTCACCTCCTTACCTGTCGTCCCAGCAGCTGTAGGCTGAGCCAGGGACCATTCCCTTCTCCTTTCCACATTCTTCCCAGGCTCCAAAATCTGTCCTTATTTTTCCTTCTGGACACAGCACCTTCCGTGTTTAACGTAAGCCTGGTTATTACCTGTTTAAAAATGGTTTTTTGTGTTTTTTTTTTTTTATACTGGTTTTTGGTGAAAAGAAGAGCCTCGGTGGATTCCAACCCCAGGTCCATAATCCCAAGAGACAGCCAGACCTCGGTCTCCCCTGCCCTGTACATGGCTTTGCCTGGGTGATGTGTCCAACAAGGGCCACTCCTTTTTGTGACCTGGCAGGGAAGGAGAGTCTTGTGGAGCACTTGCAAAGCTGGCCCAGGAAGGTAGGGTGACAATTTAGAAAAGAGAGGGATTATGTTTCTAGGGGCAGAGCAGATACTCAGCTTCCATGGGTATGGGCAGGTTAAGTCAAGGAGCTTGAAGTTTCAAGAAGGAGGAACGGAGTTTGGGCAGTTCTGAGTGATGCAGCCCCGCCCCACCCTTGACAGGCAGTTTAACCCTCCTAGGAGCCAAACAGAGTGGCTTTTCAAATGATGGTTTCAACTTAATCTCAGGGTATCTTCAGGTCTCTTGCCTTGATAGGCAGTGTACTTTTTCTTTCTTCTGAAGAGGCACACGAAATACAACAGGATGAGAAAGAGAATTTAATACAATTATAAGTATTGCTTTCAAGCCTCTCACTTTGCATAACTTTTTTACTTTTTAGCATCTTATTTTTCCTCTGTAGCCACATCTCTATGCCAATCAGTTTGAATATTGTGAAGTGTAGTCTATTCATTTAACTTTATACCGAGCTGTCTTCCCCATACTTCTATAGGCTTCCTATTAGTTTCATTTCTGTGCAGTATTTCCTGTTGTTCACGTACCAGAATTTATTTAAATTATTATCGGACTGTTGGAGTTACTTAGCTTTCCACAGATACTTACCTGGGACTGTGCAAGGCTGTTGTTTTTCTGCAGCAGTGAGCAGCTCTCTGCCCCCATATATATATATATATTACACACACACACACACACACACATATATATATATATATTTTTTTCTCTTCTTCTCTTTGTTTCTTCAGGGTAACTTTCTTGAAGTGGATGATTGGGCCAAACATGATGAATGTCTTACTAACCCTTGCAGTGCATCAACCATCCAAAAACGATTGTAGCAGTTTATCTTGGGACAGGCAACAAATATGACCATCAATTTTGCCATGTGCTGACTAGCATTGTGCTATCATCTTTTACTGTGTTTTGTTGTTGTTGTTTTTTTCCAAAAGCGCGATTTCATTTTCCACAAAAAACTCTCAAGAGGCTGGGAGAGAGCAGGGTTTACTCCCCCGGGGCCCCCTGTTCTCGGGCTGTGTTCACACAGTGGCAGTGGGGGTCTTCATCGGGTACCGGGACTGTCTTCTGTTACTTTCACTGCAGTAGGCATCCTTTCCCCCCTTTTAATTTGGGGGGAGTGTTCAGCCATTGGCTGATTCATATCGCCTCTTCGCTTTGACACCTCCAACGAGTTCCTTGAAGGCAGACCATAGGAAGGGAGAGGTGGCCCGGCGCAGGGTTTGCGGCGGTGGTGTGAAGTCGGAGAGTGACTCAGGACAGACCAGAGCCAGGCCGGTCGGCGGTGGGGAGCCGGGTCTGGCACCTGGTGTGCGGCTTCCACCACCGCTGCTCCCTCCGGGTGCTGCCTGCGGGGGGGGGGGGGGGGGGGGGGGGTTGGAAAAAAAAAAAAAAAGGAAAGAATATTATAGTTGAGACCTGGGGGGGAAGCTGGGTAGGAAAAGGTGGTCTTGGGCAAGGCAGACTTCTACAAACTGCTAAACCTCCTAGAAAAGGCTTTCAAAATCTCATTTGGATCCAGCGTCCTCACTCGGTAGAGAAGTCAATTCAATATGAAACATAATCTCTCTCATGTGATTCTCTTATGTTTATTCACACTTATTCCCCAAAGTGTTTCTGAAAGGGTCTGGGCTGAGTTTCCTTTCCTCCAGCCGGGAGAATGGGGAAGCAGAGGGAGTCAGGCCCTCTCCGCCCAGGCAAGGCCGTGGCGAGCTCTGCTGACGAAGTAACGTCCATGGGGCTTCCGAGCTTTTGCAGAAAGCGCTGAGAAGCCGCAGAGACGGCGGGTGGGGGTCCCATTTCTTAGAGCTTCTCAGTATTTTGAAATGGACGCAGTGATCCCTTCCTATAGGGACACAACGTAAGACATGAGCATCATTCTACTTTTTACAAAGGGGCAGTTGTTTTGCAAGCTCAGGGAATGCTGTGGATACAGTGTAGTGCCATCTCAGCCTGGCACTTGGAAAGTGTGTTCTGTCCCATCTTGGTGGAGAGTGTAGGATGCTCAGCTGTATGCTGTTTTGGGATGTACCAAGACCCGTGGAAACAGATAGGACCCTTTGTCAGCCCGTGGGATGGTCTCTGGTGGAGGCAGAGGCCTCTGCCCTTGACTTTGGCTTTGTCCTGTTCAAGAATGGTACTCAGGAAGTGATCAAAGAAGGAAGCGTTTTACAATCCAGCCGATGAGACTGAAGCTCAGAGGACCCTAGTGACAGGCAGGACTGAGCTTTGAAAATAAATTCAGTGGCCCAGAATGACAGGCTGGAACTAACACGACAGAGTTAAAACATCACAGATTTACAAAAATAAATAAAAAAGCAGCCTGACCAGGTTGTGGTGCAGTGGATAGAGCATCGGCCTGGGACACTGAGGATCCAGGTTGGAAACCCCAAGGTTGCCTGCTTGAGTGTGGGCTCACCAGCTTGAGCATGGGCTCACTGGCTTGAGGGTGGGGTCACTGGCTTGAGCGCAGGATCATAGGCATAACCTCATGGTCACTGGCTTGAAGCCCAAGGTCACTGGCTTGAGCAAGGAGTCACTCAGTTTGCTGTAGCCCCCCTAGTCAAGGCACATATGAGAAAGCAATCAATGAACAACTAAGGCGCTGCAATGAAGGATTGATACTTCTCATCTCTTCCTTCCTGTGTGACTGTTCCTAGGTGTCCTTCTCTCTGTCTCTTGCAAAAATAAAGTTGTTGTCCACATATAGCACAGGGGCTGTTCCTGGGGATGGTCTGGGAGTCACAGAATTCAGCCACGAAGGGGCTGATGGGGATACAGAGATGGGTGGGGTCTGGATGGCGTGTGACAACGTGTAGACAGCGGGCGCGGTGCTATTGAGCCTGGGGACTTGCCACCGAAGGACGACATTGTCAGCGGGCGTCCGAGCAGGCTTCCCGCAAACCCGACTCCTGGCTCAGGAAGGGTAGAGAAAAGTGTGTGTGTGTGTGTGTGGGGGGGGGGGGGGTGGAGGGACGTGGGAAGTCCCTTTTGAGCCTTGAAGAGGTTGTGTGTGGAAGTGGAAAGCCCGGAAGTCGTTCTCCACACCTGCTCTTCTGCAGTCTTCCCTGAGCGTCCGAGAAGTACCAGCCCTGCCCCGAACCTCTGTGCTCCGCCCCCGGCCGCGTTCTCCCCACAGTGCACAGGAGCCGCGGCACAACGACATCCCCGTGTTCCCAGGTGGTTCCGGAGGGGCGGTCTGACTCGGGGCGTGGTGCTGGGCTCTGGAACCTGAGAGCCCAGGTCCGAGTTCTGGTCCTGTTTCTCTTCTGGCGTGTATGTTTGGATGTGCTCGTCGACCTCCCGGAACCCCGTCGGCTCCTCTGTGACGTGGGGGACGGTAACAACTGGACTCGTTTCGCAGGGTGGTCGTGAGCATTAGGCGAAGGTCTTTCCGCAGAGAGCCTCGCCCGTGCCCGCGCGTGCTGGGTGCTGCTCCCCGGTCCCGTCTTCCCTGTTACCGTGCTGGGGTGCAGCCCGTACAAACGGGAGCGCCGTTTCCTTTCAGTCTGGGGCAAAGCAGGTGCTCTCTGAAAAGCGGACGAGTGACTAGGTTTCCTGGGTGGACATTTCAACCAGATGTTCTTTTGTCCTAATGGGACCTTGGCCCAAACCAGAGCTCTTCACAGAAAGGCTGTCCATGGGGTAATGGCGGCAGGCCCCTGAGATGTGGAGGGAGGGGCTGGTGGCCCTTGGTTTGGGGGGTGGGATACAGGGATACAGGGTGGGATGGTGGGTGTTCAAGGTGCTCTGCAGCTTCTGAGTAGGTAAGTGACGTGGCAAAGGGCATCGCAGGCAAGAGGCACAACTGAGCTGCTGCTGACTTCACTGACTCGGGTCAGGACTCCTTTGTAAATGACAGGGACACACTGCCGGCTTGCTGCTGCTTGGGCAGCTGGGGAGGCAGGCCTGACAAACAGGCAGGAGCCAGGTCGGCTGGCAGGACAGGAGGCAGGAGCACAGGTGACAGTTCTGTTTCTGGGTGATCCGGTGTGCTGGCTTCTCTAGTGTGAGTGGGGAGGATTCCCTCTAGTGGAGACTCAGAGAATGGGGAACTCTCCCAACTAGGAAGTGGGTTGGTTCCTGGAAAGCTGGACAGTATGGTGAATGTCCCCTGTCCCCTCTGTGGCGTGCACATCTTCCTCATGCACTCCGGTGCTGCGGGGACAGCCCTGCGGCCTGGGTCATGCGGTGAAGCCGCGCTCAGTCCCAGCCAGCAGCTGTGTCCTCCTGGTTGGTGATGTGCAGCGTGTCCTTGTGGGCCCCAGCTGAAGGCTGGCATGAGGTGACTTGGTCCTCACTGTAACCTTGATAGTCTCTGACACTGATCGCAGGCCCATGGTGTTAACAGGAGTGATCACTACCATGTCTGAGCGAGCCCCTGACACTCAGCATGGTGCCTGGCTGTTTACACGCAGCCTGTCTTTCAATCCTCGCGTCCCTGAGGAAGTGGTTGTTGTTTTTCCTGTTATAAATGGGGGAACATTTAAGTGACTTCCCAAGGTTACACACAGATGAGGAAGAGGAGAGGGAGCTTGGATCCGCAAGCCTCTGACCGACTCCAGAGTCTGGACTCCCCCCCCCCCCCCCATCATGTAGCTGGAAAACCAAGGGTGGATGGACTGCTCATCTTTACCTTTGTTCCTAAGCCTGGGGCTTGGGCTTCTCTAACTTCCTTCATTAGACAGAAACGTTTGTCTACCTTTAAAGTACAGAAACTTCTCATCAGTGAAACCGACAACCCAGACCAGCCACACGGGCACACACAGGTCACAGCAGGCCTGTGTAGGCAGCCCTGGTCAAGGTGTGACCTGGGAGCTGACGCTGGCACTCTGACATCTCCTGGCCACAGCCTGTCCCCCTCCGCCCCCCCTAAACATGCAGTGTGGTGCCTGCTCCCTTTCCCGTCTCCTCTTCATACTTCTCTCCTCTCCCCTCCCCTCCTTTTCTATTGTTGTCTTTCTTCTAGCTTAGAAAGACACTTTTCTTTCCCCACTTTTGACCAAATACCTTCTTCCTTCACTCTCTTTTATTTTCTCTTCTGTTTTCCTTTTAATCTCTGCACCAAAACAAATATACAAACAAACAAAAACCAAAGCAAAAAGATTCTTATTATCATCAATGAATTCATGACTATTACAGCCATTGTGTCTGTATACAGGAAAATTCCAGATTTCTGGTGATAGTACACACGGGGAGACAGCAGGATTGATGTCCTGGGAGTCATTTCAGGGGTCCACCTGAGTCTGCAGACACTTCCTTCTCTGCCTTCAGGGGCCCCCGCTTTCTTCTCAGGCTCCAGAATTCACTCACAGGCCATGAGCTAAGACCTGGAGGCAGAAAACTGATTAAAATTATTGTTATTATTATTTTTTTCAAATTTTTTCTTAAGTAAGAAGTGGGGAGACAGAGAGACAGACTGTTGCATGCGCCCCGATCAGGTTCTATCTGGCAAGCCCACTAGGGGGCGATGCTCTACCCATCTGGGGCGTTGTTCCATTGCTTGGCACTGGAGTTATTTTAGTGCCTGAGGCAAGGCCATGTAGCCATCCTCAGCACCCAGGGCCAACTTGCTCCAACTGAGCCATGGCTGCAGGAGGGGGAGGCAGAGAGAGAAGCAAGAGGAGAGGGGTGAGGAAACAGATGGTTGCTTCTCTTGTGTGCCCTGACTGGGAATCAAACCCGGGACATCCACACGCTGGGCCAATGCTCTACCACTGAGCCAACTAGTCAGGGCCTGAAATTATTTTCTCGTATCATGCTCACCAGCCCTCCACTAGTTGGCTTTTCTTTTTGCAAATGTGCACCATATCCGCTGCATTTAGGTGGAAATATGTTTTTGCAGGTGGTTTTGGAACCTGCCCACCTTTTATAAGAATAATTCTACGGGGAAATGCCTTGTGAGTTCACGAACACTGACCCAAGCCCAGCGGAGCCCAGTCCTCTGTAGGAGGGGCCGCCCAGGGGGCTTTGTGGGGAACCACAGTCACCCACCAGACTGACACTGGCTGATGGCACTCTGTATCCTGCACCATCTCCTGTTTGGGGGAAGGAAGTGCTGCTCTCAGCAGTTATGCCAGCACTTGACCTTATCGTGGCACCAAGAAAAACCCAAGCTGGAAAGACACCCTGATACATAGAGACAGGTTCCTAAGTGCATCCTGTTCTCTCTACCAACCATTCACCCTGGGCTTTGGGGTTCAGTTTTCTGCCTGTCTTCCCATCATGGCCCTTCCCCGCCACCTTCCCTGGCTCCTGCCACCCTTTGTCTGGGACACTTTCCTGTGCCACTCTGACCACAGGGGTCAGGCAGTGGTGTGGGAAGGGAGGTGACCGTGGCGGCCTGGGGGAGCAGGGCCCTGGCAGTTGGGTCTCCTCTGACCTGGAAATGCGATGAGGGCCATGGACGGGCTTGGTTGGCAGTGGCCAGCGTGGCTCTGGGGATGGTGTCACACCTGATGGAGAGTCGTGCAGATTGAGGGCGGACAGGAGGTGAGGGCTGGGTCCTTGTCTTCTTGCAACACTCAGTGAGGGACAGTGGTCCTGGGAAATTCAGGATGGATGGTATTGGGGCGGGGACGGGGAAACAAGTTCCCTGACATTCTTGTTAAAAACAAAAACAAGAGTCACAAGAGTTCATTTCAGGTAAAAATTAGTCATGACAAGTGACCGGGACCCTGACGCTGGGGTTGGACTTATACCGGCCGGAAGGCCTGGAGGGAGGCAGGTGAGAGTCGCCGATTTGTCTGCATTTCTTTTCAGCTTTGGCTGAGGTGGGGAGACCAGGAGAGGAGGGTGAAGAATGGGTGGTCTTTCGTGGAGAGAGCTGCAGGTGCACCAGGGTGGGGGTGGGGGGGTGATCGGCTGGTTATTTAAGAGACTGTCAGCAAACGCTGAGGTGTGCTGGGTTTTGAAATCGGTCTTCGTGGTTGACAAACCAGAGCTCCCTCTGTATGGCCACAGGCATCCTGCACCGTCTCTGAGCGCCCACAGATGCCCAGAGGATATATGACCCGGTCAGCGAGCAGCTTGTCCAGCTGGGGTTCCCGAAACACTTTGGCTAATGGACCTCGAGGTTGGGTGAGAAGTCAGCAGGAATAGAAAGAGATGGGGTCCACGTTCCGTAGGAGGCAGGGTCTGGGGCAGTATGTCATATGGTGTGAGGCCCGGTGCACAGACTGTGAATGTAGGCGACAAGGGAGGTCACGGCCCCCGTGGCGGGGGTGCAGAGCATGGAAAGTTGCGTGAAGGAGCTGAGGTTTGAGCTGGCGCTTGGGAAAGGGAGGGTGTCAGACTTGCAGAGAAGAGGAAGGCTTCTTGGGTAGAATAGCCAGCTAAAAGAGGAATAGGGAGTGGGTCTGGGGAACGGTGAAGGGAAGAATTTCCACTGAAGGAGAAGACAGGAAGTGGGTGGGAACAGGCCAGAGCAACAGCGTACCACACCCTGTTGGCTAGTGTAGTGTTCACTTTTTTTTGTTTGTTTGTTTGTTTTTTTGTATTTTTCTGAAGTTGGAAACGGGGAGGCAGTCAGACAGGCTCCCGTATGAGCCTGACCGGGATCCACCCGGCATGCCCACCAGGGGGCGATGCTCTGCCCATCTGGGGCATTGCTCTGTTGCAACCAGGGCCATTCTAGCACCTGAGGCAGAGGCCACAGAGCCATCTTCAGCGCCTGGGCCAACTTTGCTCCAGTGGAGCCTTGGCTGCTGGAGGGGAAGAGAGAGACAGAGAGGAAGGAGGGGGGAGGGGTGAAGAATTAGATGGGCGCTTCTCCTGTGTGCCCTGACCAGGAATCGAACCCGGGACTCCTGCACACCAGGCCGACTCTCTACCACTGAGCCAACCAGCCAGGGCCTTCACTTTTGATTCTGAAGGCAGTGGGGCTAAATTAATCAATTCATTCATTCATTAATAAAGGCGATGGGGAACCACTGACGATGTTTGGCACAGAGGAATGCCAGGGCTTGAATCAAGTCCTTGTCGATATTTGAATAGGCTCAAATACTTTTAGTTGGGAGAATCCTTAGAGAGCCAGATGGGCAAGTCCTCATTTTATACAGGAGGGAACCAAGGCCCAGAGAGGCAAGAAGGCTGTGCAGCAGGTCCATGGCACGGCTGGGTCTCTGATCCCATGTCCAGGGGGCCTTTTCTCAATGTGTCAGGGTCCTGTGTTCTTTGGAACATTGCAGTGTCAATGATGAGGGTCAAGTCCGCTCTTGGTTGCCACCTCTTGGTGAATGAGGCTCGTCCATCTGGGAGTTGACAATCTTCAGAAGAGCAGAACCTCCCTCTAACCACCAGGTACTGAGTCCAAACAATGACTGGATCCAGTATGACTGAGGCGGCAGACATTTGTATGGCTGAGGATGCATTTTTTGGGGCAGCTTGGACATTCATTCTTTTTTATCTTTGTATTTTTCTGAAGCAAGAAGCGGGGTGGGGGGGAGGCAGACAGATTCCCACATGTGCCTGACTGGGATCCACCTGGCATGCCCACCAGGAGGCGATGCTCTGCCCATCTGGGCCGTTGTTCTGTTGCAACTAGAGCAATTCTAGCACCTGAGGAAGGCAATGGAGCCATCCTCAGAGTCTGAGCCAACTTTGCTCCAATGGAGCCTTGGCTGCAGGAGGGGAAGAGAGAGACAGAGAGGAAGGAGAGGGGGAAGGGTGGAGAAGCAGATGGGCGCTTCTCCTGTGTGCCCCGGCTGGGAATCGAACCCAGGACTTCCACACGTTGGGCCGATGCTATACCACTGAGCTAACTGGCCAGGGTGACATTTGTTCTTTCATCAAGTATTTATTATCCAGCTCCTGCCAGGGTGTGAGCACCATGTGGCATGCTAGGAAGATGCCAGGTGTTTCCGGCTGGTAGAAGATAAGCAGTCAGAATGCAGCTTAGGAGGTGCCTTGCGGAAGGTGAAACAGGGAACTCTAGGGGCAGAGGGGAGGCCACTGATCCCAGTGTGGCCCGGGGAGAGCAGAGTGATGGCAGTCAGGCCAACAGCTGATGGGGAAGAACCTTCTAGGCTGAAGAAAAGCCCAGACAGAGGCAGGTGTGGGAAGGAGCTGGAGGTGCAGATGGGAGAACAGAGGTCTGTCCTGGGCTTAGAGTGTCTGAGGCACTGCCCACCGGCCAGGGCAGTGGGGGTGGCCGGGGACAGGTGAGGGATGACACTGAAAAGTCAGTAGAGCAGACGGTGAGGACATTTTTAAACCATTTAAGGAACCTGGATTTAAAGTGGCAGGTAGTGGGAGCCACTCATTTATTCAAGAAGACCCTACAGAACACTTACCTGTGCCAGGGATTATTCTAAGCCCAAGATTAACCTCAGTCTGTCTTTCAAGTGACTCTTAACAGACAGACACTATCATTGTGTGCCCATTTCACAGAAGGAGAAACTGAGGCCCGAGGAAGTGAAATCATTGCTCAGGGTCGGCCAGGTAGTAATGGGAGAGTCAGGATGTGCCACCAGGCAGTCCAACTTTAGGGTTGAGCTGTGTAGCCTCATTTGAGGGTTTTAAGCGGAGAGGTGACATGGCCAGATGGAGGTTTCAGAGTGGGCTTGGGGAAGCAGGTGGGCTGTGAGGACTGCACATGAGGACAGTCAGAGTGTGAGGAGTCAGTGGTTCACAGCCAGCCCGAGGAGCCATCCCTGAACCCAGAGGTCGCCGTTGTTCCCTGCCCAGCGTGGACAAGAGCAGTGTCTCAGGACTTCCACACGTCGGGCCGATGCTATACCGCTGAGCTAACCGGCCAGGGTGACAGCTAACCGGCCAGTTTCCTGACTGCTGCCTTTAGAGGCTGGAGCAGACGCACACCTGTGAATGCTGTGGCAGAGGAAGTGCAAGGGGGTGATGACAGTCGGCAGTAGGTCTCGCGGGGGCGGGGTGCCTCCCAGGGCCCCCTCGAAGGACGGGAAGGAGTCAGGTGGACAGAAGCAGGTGGGGGTGGGTGGACAGGGAAGGGAACAGGCTACAGAGTCCGTGGAGAGAGGCCATCCTCATGGACACCAAGGAACACGGGCTCGGGGCCACAGTTCTACATGCAGGCAGCGCTGGGTGTAGGGACCAGCCCACAGCAGTGAGGGGAAGCGACAGGGGCGGGCCCCTGGGTGTGGACCCAGCCCCACGGTCCAGTGTGAGTGCTAGTGGGGCCAGGGGGAGAAGCGGGCCCTGCTGTGTCCTGCTCGGCGCTCACAGAGGAGCTCACATGTGGTCTAATGCTGGTCTGTGCGCAGCTCGGGCCTGGCCCCTCACACAGCTGGGTGTCTGGGGCACAGCCTCTCAGGGAAAGTTGTGCATGCCCCCCCCCGCCCCGCCCCGCCCAGCCCCACCCCACCAGGCTGCCCTGCCCATGGTCATCCAGCCTCGCCACCTGCAAGCTTCCCAGGGTGTTGCTGTGGGAAGTGGGAAGGAAAGACAGAAGTGGCCGAGTGGGCCTGACCCAGGAGGGTGCTGTGTTCAGCCTTCATGGCCTACATTCCCCAGCCCTGACCGTGCTCAGTAAGCACTCGCAGAGGAATGAATGCAGGAGCACACGAAGGAGAGCAGGCCCGAAGTCCCCTCAGGTCCGACTTAGAGCTGGGGATGCTGAAGACACAAGGACCAACAGATATGGGATCAAGGGTGTGTGAAGAGGTTTGCGTTTTGGAAACCCAGGCCAGGGAAGAGTTGGGTGGGCATCCTCCCTGCCCTGGAGGGGCAGTTGCTTCTGAGACAGGCCACATCCCTTGTACTTTGGAAACCCCTGAGCTACACCTGCTCTCGCAACAGGGAGAAGTGACCTACAATTTGGGTTAAAGACTCATCTCGCCAGAAACCCCAGTTGAGCTGCCGAGTGACCGCGGGGAGGGCTGGAGGCTGTCCCTGCCCATTCCTGCCTGTACTTGCCCGTCCCTGCTGCTGGCTAACTCGCTCTGCCCTGTGACACACGGATTGCATCTTGCGTGGGAGGGGAAGAGCTCAGAACTGTTCCTGGAGAGTTACAGGAATCATAACCTGCTGAAGGAAACAATTGTCCTAAATCTGCCCCTTTAATGATCCTTTATTTTTATTATCACTTTGCTAATGGGTTCGTAAAAGGAACAGCATGTGTCCTTGTCCTCCTCGAGTCTTTGCTTTTCTCCTTGGGGGGCATGTGGTCTTTTGGCCCTGAATTCTAAGCCCTAGCATATCAGGTCAAGCCTGATTCTCAGCGCCTATCCTGGCCCGAGTCCCCCAATAAAATCCTTCGTCCTGCTGAGGCCCTGGGATCACAATCTTGGGATGTCCAGCCCCCAGCAGATGGCAGCACTGAGAGATCTGACAACTTGGCAAGGCCCGGAAGACGTGTTCTCAGCTCATTGTCATAGGACATGTCAGAACATTGCTGACAGCTGTCAGGGTTTCCAGGGCAACCTGAAGAAGCAGATAAGTATGTTACTTTTGCAGGTGCCCAGGCTGGAAACTCCCCTCCCCAGGAGACCTGGCTGTCAGGGGTCCTCACTGCTTGTGTGTGCTCCCTGCCCCCAGGCCTTGACCCTAGATGGCTGTTTTTGGTTCTCATTAGTGGGAGACGTGGTGAGAGCGATACCTCTAACCATTCCTTGTTTGCAAGACTCTGGGCATATGACATGGCCACTGGGAAAACAGGTAGCATTCGGGTCAGCTTTTGTGGTGTGAACGTGGAGAGACAGCCCTCGGAGAGGCAGGCTCTTTGCTGGATGTTGTCAGGGTTCAGACTGCACGGAGTACCCGGCTGGCTTGTTAACTGCTTGCCCAGTGCTTGCCGGAGGGCTGGGCCAGAAAGTGAAAGGTTGGTCCCCCTAGCAAGTGGTCCCCCAAAGCACCCTGGGCTCAGCTTCCCGAGGTATAAAATGGAGAGAATGGAAACCTTCTCTGAGACGCTCATAAAAGCCATACACGCTTTACCCCCAAAGGACTGCATATCATTTCAGGAAGTTCAAGGTGTGAACAACAAGCTGAAGATCCCAACTGGACTCATTTTGAGGACTTAAATGGCCAGCCACACTCTTCTCTTGAACACTTCATGTCCCTTCTGAACCTGGCAGGTGCGCAGAGTGGGCAGTAAGGACAGCTGAGAGGAGCAGGCCTTGTCCATGGACTCTGCTTCTAGAATCCCGTGCTTATGAGGCACAGGCCTGGATTTGACCCAAGCCCCAGGAAATCATGAATTCACTGAACACACACCACTGTGCACCGGTCATATCCCAGGCTTTGTGACAGGTCTGAAAGTGAACAATGGCTAAGTAGGGGTCCCTGCTCTCAAGGGACTCAAGTCTGGTGGTGCAGACTGGCTTAGGAACAAATGACAAAAATACCAGGTCTTGGCTCCTTTCCAAGGTCAGACAACATTCCGAATTCTAACCAGTCACCTCGCAGATGCATAATGTTTCTCATAAATGAGTGACAAAATTTCGCAGGAATAACAACTCAACAGTGCATGTCCTATCAACAATGAATGTCTCTACAGATTTCTCTTTAAGTTTCCAAGAGTGGGAGTATTTCTATCGAGTAAGTTCCTAGAAGTGGACCTGCCAGCAAAGGGTTTGCATATTAAACTATTTACCAGAGAGACCCAAAGTGAATAAGTCGGGTCCGTTTCCTAAATCAGAAGTATTCCTGTCGTCTGCAAATGATAACACTTCTTCCGTGATGATGACTTTTGCAAGAAATACTGGTATTTCCTTACATGGCCACTGTGTGCATTTCTTCCTGTTAGAGCCCCCGCCTCCCGTCTCCCGTGGGGGAACCCCACTTGTAAGAATGGCCTTACCTCTGTTGGTTGACTCTAGAAAGCATTCATTTTGCAACGTCACTTGTCCCTGTCCTCCTGGTAGCCTGTCCCCATAAGCTCATCTAGCCTGTCACTTGTTGGTTGGCCTGGGCCTGGATGTCCTTTGATGCTAGGCAGGTCTTCCTTCCCCAATCTCAAAGCAAAGTCACATAAAAATGTGCCTGGGGACCACGCATGACATCCCCTCCCCCATTCTGTCTTCTGTTTTTTCATGGTCTGGCCAGAGGGTGAGGAGGGAGAGAAAGCACTTTTAATAAAGGGCAGCTCCTTCTCTTCCTGTGTTTGCTGAGGTGGGAGAGAGGCTCTCTGCATCCTGGAGCAGCCCCAGGGGAATGAATACAATCTGATGAGGCCAGCAGAGCGCTGACTGGAAGCTGGGGCCCTTCTTTCTGTGCAGAGGCTCCTCCCCATAGTGACTGCAGGGCGTGGCTGCGGTTGCCTTGGCAACCAAGCCTTGGGCATAGGGGCAGTTTGCAGAGCCCTCTTCTAAATGGCGAGGAGCTAAACATGAACCTCACCATCCCCCCACCCCAAAAGCACTTTAACCCTGGGGAGATCCTCTCCAGGTTCCTGCGATCTGTAACCAGAGGGGCACGCGGAAGACCAAGGACCCTTCCTTTGCACGCAAAATCCCGGTCCTCAAGGAGAAGCGGGCTGCTGAGTGCCCCCTCACAGTTCTGCCGACTTCCACCTGTTCCGCAGAAAAAGGCTTACCAAGTCCTATCCCTTCCCCATGAGTCCTGCTGTCAGTCGGAGGGGCTGGTGGGGTGGGTGCCCCTCGGGGGCAGCATAGTAGGGAAGGGGACATGCTCAGCGACACACCTTCGAGGAGTCTATTCTGTCTCTCCAGGCTCCCTGTGTGAGTGGCTAAGGAAGTTTGTGCCAGTCACCAGGACCAGTGACTGAAGGTGAGACAGGAAGTCGGGGGTGGGGGCCAAAACCACACAGGTGCCTGCATCCCACGGACCCTGGGGGGTCTGCCACTTCCTGGCTTTGTGATCTTGGTTCAGTTAAACTTACTGAGCCTCTGTATCTTGTCTGTCAAATGATAATGATGTGTACCCCATAACACTTTAAGGAATAAGTGACATCATAATCAGTGTTTGGCCAAATGATGGTGATTTGTCCTGTTTAGAATGGGTCTTAAGGCATTCCACAGATGGGAGACAGCCCTGTCTGGTAGCAGCTATGCATGTTTCTTTTTCTGGTGACTGTGGTGCTGTAGGTTGGCATGTTGTAAGCAGGCCCTGGGGGTGAAGGGGGGCAGTGTAACCTCCCAGCAGGTGCTATAGGAGTCAGGAGAGTGTCATGTGGGCTCTGAAGGCCCTGCTCACTGCCAGCGTTTTCTCCATGAGGTGCAGCCACTCAGCATGCATCTGCAGAGCCCCTGTCATGCACGGCAGCCTGGGGGAGGGCCTGGGATGGGACAGGCTGGGCAGAGTCCCTGTTCCCTGGGGACTCTCACTGGAGCGGGGGAGGCAGGAAGAACGCAGGTGGTGTTTGCTCTCATATATCGAGATGTCTGGTCATCTCTAATGCTGGACATTTTTTTTTTTTATCTGAGAAGAGATAAAAGCTCTGGGTGATGTTAACTTTCTGCAGACAAAACGTTTTGTTCTGCCAGCCGGATATACCCGGGCATGTTGCCATAATCGTGTTTGGGATTGAGGTGACGGAGGGCTGTGTTTCGGCTTTGTGAGGACTGTTTATTTCTTATTCACCCTTACTTCTGGGAGATAGCCCTCCAAGGGCCTCTCGGCAGAATAATGCCTCCTGCCCCTCAAGTGGCCACGCCCTAACGCCCAGAACCCATGAGTATGTAAGTGACACGGCCAAGAGGAGTGAAGGTTGCAGAAAGAATTTAAGTTGCTCACCAGCTGACCTGGAAATAGGGAGGTTATCCTGGATGTTCTGGGTGGTCCCAGTGTAATTACAGGGTCTGAAAAGTGGAAGAGGGAGGCAGAGGACAGGATCAAGGTGATGTTCTGTGAGAAGGACTTGCACTGCTCCTGCTGGTGTTGAAGGTGGAGGAAAGGGTCACAACTGAGGGACAGGAGTCACTTCCGGAGGCCATAAAAGGACCCAGCCTGTGTCCTGGAGTTCCCGGGAGGAGCACAGTCCTATGACACCTTGACCCAAGCCTGTTGAGACCCGTGTCCTGCGTCTAACCTAGAGACCTATAGGATAATGCACTTTTGCTGTTTTCAGCCATGGGATTTGTGGTCATTTGTTGCAATAGGAAATTAAAGTCTTGAGTATTTCCTAGAACATTTTCTCGGTGGGTCCTCAACGCCACGTTTCGTGTCCACAGCCCTGTGAGATGTGGAGGTCTTCGCCCTGGACCTTAGCCTCATGCCTGGTGACTTCTGCTTGCTGCTTACAAACCAGCAGCTTCCTAGGGAGCAAGGGCTTCCCAGAATCGGAAGCACATCTCTGCACCCCTTTTCCCCTGGGGGGTCTGCTCCCTCAGGCCCGGGCTGCTTCTGTAGCCCTCACCTTGAAGTTATGTCTCTCGAGACACATAATGCTGATCAGATCCTCAGCATTGAGCCCCCAGGTTGCATGCAGATCAGCAGACCTGCACGGCCATGACCAAAAGGTAGCTAGTGTGTCGCTATCATCATTGACCGAGTTTAGGAAACCTGGGAGTTGGTGCCACCTTGGCCACATGGCCATGAGCATGTCACTCCCCTCCGCAGGGTCCCCTTTCCTTCCTCTGTGTAATGAGGGTTTCGGATAGGCTGAACTCGGGGTTCTTGTCCACCTCTTGCCATCTCTAATTCCGGAGTCCCCTGTGTGCAGGAGAGCCCTGAGCTGGTTGGTGTTGTAGGGGCCGAAGATGTGGCACCCTTGCCCAGAAGGCGCTGCCACCGTCACCATGATGCTGGTGAAATAAAGTCTATCTATGCCGAAAAGAATTGGAGTGCTAAGAAGTATACCGTCAATTCAGAGAGGCAGGGAGCGAAGATTTCCATTTGGACCTAATGAAGTGATGCAGCCCGATGTTATGAGCTCTTGTCTCTAGGAGAAATAACGACCTTGAGCCTCAATACTTCGTTGGCAGCACAGCTTGGTTAATTAATCCGTGATTAATCAGGAAAGTTAATTGGATCTGTAAACGTTAACGCACTAACAGCATAATGGATTTAGGACCCTGGTGAAGTTGCAGGCTGTCTCTACCTTGGGTTGTTTGCACAAGCTCTGATGGAAGCCTGACAATTGATTTTTCTTTTCTGTAAGTGGTGTGGCAGTTAAATGGATGGCAGTTGTGTCCAGATTAAATAAGATGGAATTAGGTGGTATTTTGCAGACTCTGCAATTCAATTTATTTTCTGGGAAGGGAGTCAAGAAAAAAAAAAAAAGGCAATAAAAGCCCTTGGTTATATAAGCCTCAGACCAAAGCTGGACTCACTCCCCTGGGAATTCTTACTTCTACTCATCTTTGCCTCCCCAAGAGCCCTAGCATTAGCTAACTAACTAACTAACTCACTCACTCACTCACTTGCTCACTGACTTAAGGCATAAAAAATGATTCCTTCATCCATCTGTGGAAGGTACTAGGACTAAAAGTGAAAAAACCAGTCTGTGCCCGGGGAGAAACTCCAGCCTGTTCAGGGCAGTTGACCTTTCCTCCCCGCAACAAGCAGTTATGATCGACTCCGTGTAGGAACAGGTCAGTGAACAGAGAGGGAAGTGCTGGGAGACCCCAGAGGGATGAACGGGGTGCGGTTTGGGAGGCTGTCCCAGGGGAAGTGCCCTTCGAGCCGGGCCTCGGGTATGGATAGATGCTCCCAGGCAGAAGACGGAGGAGCCCTGTGTGTGCGGAGTGTGGGTGGAGGTGTGTGTGCGGAGAGCCTTTGATGAATGGCGTGTGTCTCCGATGAGCCAGACCGGGTGGCGTGGGAGGGGAAGAGGGGAAGGTTGGAAAAGGCTGGGAACATCTCCATTACCTGGTTAGGGAGCCTTGACTTTAATGGGACCCAGTGGAGAGTCTTTGAAGGATGACCAGGGTGTGAGTGACGGGGTCAGATCCATGTTGCAGGAAGGAGTCCCTGTGGGTGGATGGCAGGTAGGTTGGAGTAGAAAGGGACTCAGGGCAGGGGCCCTGGCTCGTAGTGGTGGCCGCAGGCCTGGGGAGAGAGCAGCAGGAAGGCGGCCATAAGTGGGGAATGAGACCAACGTGTGGTCAAGGTAATTTCTCTGAGCATCCTCGATTTCCCTTCTCTGTAAATAGGGCAAATAATTTCTGTCTCATAGGGTTATTTTGAGGTTTTGATAAGAAATCACATGCTGAAACCTCAGTCTATGGCTTGGCATGTAACAAGCCCTTAGTGAGTATTGTTTCTAGTTTACCTGTGGGGAGAGAGCACCTGAGCCCTGGCTGAGGCAGCCGCTGTAGGGATGGAGAGAGGGTCAGGAGGTGGACCAGAATGTTGAGTCATGGCAGCTTGCAGAGAGCTGAAAGGCAGGTTTATGTTGACTCATTGCAGCAGCCTGCTCTGCGGGCCTCCTTGGAACCCTCAGGTGAGGCCCTGGGGTGCTTGACCTTGGGTTCTCCTTCAGAGCCAGCAGAACCACATTAGCTGCCAGCCTGAGAGGTTCTTTCCTGGTGGCGGGCAGGTGCCCCGGGGCCTGAGGGCGCCCCGGCACCGTCTCCATTCCGAGGTGCATGGTGACGGCTCAGGGTTCCTGAATAGCCGAGCCAGGGCCCCTCAGCACAGAGCAGAGACGCAGTCGGCTTCAGGAAGGCAGCTCTGTGAGCCCCACGTGGGTCCACTCCCAGAGGAAGACCGAGAATGCCATGAAGGACCCCTGCGCACTCCTCTCTCGTCCGAAGTCCGACCACTGGGAACCAGATTATTAGGATTTAAAGGCTGTTTGTCCCCTCTTAAGTGTAGATACCGCAGTGAAATGTGGTATCATTACGGGAAAGGACAACAGCCATATAGAAATAAATAATAGTAACGGTAACGCCAGTAGTTCTGGAGAACAGTTTGGTGTCAAGCCCTGTGACGGGCACCTTGTATTTGTTGCCTCATCTAACTGTCTTGACAGTCTGGGCAGGTGACTGAGTGCATGGGAGCTCAGAGAAGTTAAGAAACTGGATTGAACACACAGCACACATCTTTGATAGCCCTGTAGGGGTGGAGGTTGGTATGAGATTTGGTAGGTGCCCCCTGAAGGAATGAAAGCTACCTCTTGGCCAGAGCTGGCCCTATTTACCTTATCATCATGGAATTTAAAGGTTTATCTATCCCTGGTTCCATCAACTCTTAGTTTGGAGGCTCAGAGAGGATCACGGGAGTCCTAGGATAGGTTGGGTTAGAGTTAAGGACTCCAGATAGGACTGCCTAGGAGATTGAGTTTATCCAGAGCTGTCTGGCCAAGGTCAGAGGGAAGCACAGCCCTCGTGCCGGGACTAGGGACGAACGGTCTCTGTGCCCCCGTGCCAGGCACAGAGTATCACATAGCAGACACTCACGGGAGGGATGTCACCCAGGGAGCCCCTGCTGGAGCTTACGCTCCCTCAGAGCCCTGCAGACATCCCGGGCTGCCCTCCCTGCTTCCAGTGGTGAGGAATGACAGGCCTCTCTGCTTAAGAATATTCCGGAGGGACCAGACACGGGTCAAACACACCGAGCTTCATTGCTTATTAACGAAGGCTTACCCAGCTCATGTGAACCATTGAACATTTTCATTCTAAGTTTTAAATTTTCAATCAGGAAGCCGATAGCCAATTAGATGGGGAGGGACCCTGGCCTGCTCTTCAGGATCATGGTGTGACACTTGTGTCCTGGGCAGAGGGTCAGAATGGATTGGTGGTCTTTGGGGTATATCATCCAATGAGCCACCTGTGTAAAACAGCGAACCCAGATGGCCCTCCAAAGGTACAGGACACAGCACTGGAAGTTAGATCCTGGTTTACTGCTAACTGTATGACCTTGGACATCACCTTCCTTCTTTGTGCTTGTCTGTAAAATGAGGACATTGGATTGGACGAATGGTTTTTGACACTGGATTTCTGCCTCTGCTAGAATCAAGCTTCTAAAGGGTATGGAAATAAGTTCAAGTTTGGAAATATTATGAACAGATGGCCCAGTTTTAAGATGGAGACCTGTTACTTGGTGCCGTGCTCTTGCAAAGATTCTTTGACTATTTTAGGGAACATGCTGGACTTTTTTTTTTTTTTTTTTTTTTTTTGAAGGTTTTCACCTGAAGGTTTCTTAAGAGAGATTACTTTGGAGTGAGGTATATTCATATTGGTAAAGACCGGGAGAAAACCGACCAAATACTGGGGTTTTGTCAAGACATATAAATCACGGGTGAACTGTTTTGTTTCCTTTCCAAACCTCCTACCATATGGTTATATTGTCTTACAGGGTAAAAAGGGCGCTGAGATCCTGTTCCCTGGACAGTAATGAGCCTGACAATGCCAGTGATTGTATTTGCAGTGTTTACTCCCACTATTGAACCTCTTAGTCGGGCCTCTGTCCTTCCTACCGGGCTGAAACCCAGTCCCCAGTGCTCTGCAAAGCCAGGAGCACATTTTAGTCCCTGCAGCCTTTGACATGTGGACCAAGATGTCCCCTCCTGAGATGCTCTGCCCCTTTTGACTGCCTCTTGGGTCCCTCCTAACCTTATCTCCTTCATGGAAGTTCCTTCACTCGCCCACTTACTCTTCGATGTTCCTCTCCTTACTTCCCACCCTGACAATGAGTGACCTCATCTAGGGTCATTCTCAACTTCCCGTGATGGGTACCGGTTATTGGCAGCTGACCGCCCTCTGATATCTGGTCCCACTGAGCTCTCTCCTGGGTAGCTTCACTAGAAAGCACGTAGGCATTGGAAGTTCAACATATTAAGTCCCTGGTCAGATGTGCACCTTCTCCTGTGACCTGAAACGGCCTCGGTCTCAGACACAGGAGGGAACATACAGCTTCCCCATGGGCGGGAGAGTTGTCCGACAGGTCACTGAGAAACGAGACCGCGCTGAAGAGAAGGAATGGCCCAGGCGGGTGAGTGGACTGTTGCGCAGAAACCCCTGAAGGCAAGACTCATCAGTTTTGGTGGCCATTAGTATATTTCATTTTATATGCTAGTTGGTGGCTGGCCAGCCATGACATCTCGTATCCAAGAGTCTGGATTAAAATGTGTAATTCTGGTTCTTCCAATAACTGCTTCCCACTAAGTAGCCTGGCGCTGTTTGCAGAAAGAGCTGGTAAGGACCTTCCATGAACTTGTTTCCCAGAATCATAAAGCTATAATTTAAAGCATTTTTATTTCAAAGTGGGTGATGGAAGGTCATTTCTCTTTGAAGGAGAAAGGAGGAGGATCAGGAGGGACCCGAGGCTGATAGGTCAGGGCATGGACGGAGTGAAGATACAATTAGTTTAACATCGGGCCCATTCTCGCCATTAAGCTATGGCACTGGCCCTGGCCGGTTGGCTCAGTGGTAGAGCATCGGCCTGGTGTGCAGGAGTCCCGGGTTCGATTCCTGGCCAGGGCACACAGGAGAAGCGCCCATCTGCTTCTCCACCCCTCCCCCTCTCCTTCCTCTCTGTCTCTCTCTTCCCCTCCCGCAGCCAAGGCTCCATTGGAGCAAAGATGGCCCGGGCGCTGGGGATGGCTCCGTGGCCTCTGCCCCAGGCGCTAGAGTGGCTCTGGTCGCGACAGAGCAACACCCCAGAGGGGCAGAGCATCGCCCTCTGGTGGGCGTGCTGGGTGGATCCCGGTCGGGCGCATGTGGGAGTCGGTCTGACTGTCTCCCCATTTCCAGCTTTGGAAAAGTACAACCCCCCCGCAAAAACAAAAAACCCTCAAAAAACAAAGCCATGGCACTTGGATGCAGGTATTCAGGTTTCCTCTGAAACCTCAGGTTGCTTTCCTATTACCGCAGGGTCGGGGGAAGGCTCCCGGGTTCCTCAGGGCAGGCTCTGCCTAGAATGAGCTGAGAAGGGGGACGGATGTGTGCCAGCCCGAGGTGTCTCAGGAACGGCTCTGATGAGGAGTGGGGTCCAGAGCCAAAGTAGGGTATGGTCAGGCCAACAACACCGTGCCTCGGGGCAGGAGTGGTCACTGCGCCTGGGCCCCCCTGGGCCAGCCCCGGCTGTGAGTCTACTTCACTGATTTCAGGCACTCACTCAACCTTTTCCTTTCTCAAATTCTACACCTGACTTGTGGGCAGGGTGCTACCTACTCTGCTTATCACACAGGGTTGTTCTGAGGCTCAAGTGATACAATTTCTACAAAGACATCTGGAAAGCGAGAGAGAACAGTACCAGGGCAGAACGCTTCAGGTTGAAGTTGACAGCCTGTCTTCCCGAAGGAGAAAAATGGCCTTGGATGTGTCCCCAAAAGGGCCGTCGTTGTGACAAGGGTGGAAGGGTGTGGTAAGCAGAGAGGCGCTATTGGGTGCTGGCTCTGAACTCAGACCTGGGCCGAAACCTGAAGCTACCCTGAACGGCATGCACGACGTGGGCACGCCACCAACCTCTCTTAGCCTCAGCGTCTTCAGCTATAAAATGGGAATGAGAAAAGATTCACCACAAGGGGTTTTGAGGATGAAACAAACAAATGCAGGCAGCGGCGCGCTTGCCACGTTGTACAGCCATGGTGGTTCCTAGCGGCGTAAAAGGGGGCCACTAGACCAGCCTTGTGCTGTGAGGTGACCACATGTACGTGGGACTCGGGCTCTCTGCTACACAAGATCTTTCCCAGGTTCTTCATGCCCTCTGTGGTGGACGTGCAATGGGGAGAACACAGAAATGGAGCCAGTCTCCCCGTTTGTCATATCGTGGGTGCCGTCTTGCCTCGAGTGCAGGAAGGAAGCCTCGTGGATTTGAGCTCTTGCAGAAGGGAGTTGGGTCATAGCGACTGAATTTTTTTTTTTCCAAGTGATCTTATCTGTGAGGTGGTCCAAGAACATTGCTGTTTGTTTCTTTGTTCATTTAACAAACTTGTACTTATGTGCAGGATAATGAGCTAGGCTGAGAGATAAGGATACAATGGCGAGCAGGACAAATAAAATCCCTGCCCTAAAGTAGGGTGCACTCAAACAGGAAAGATAGAATTGTAAATTTAGCTTGTAGTATGTAGTGCCAAGTGCTGGGAGGAATAATTTGGCAGGGGAAGGAGACAGCGATGTCTTTGGGAGGATTCAGAACGGAGACAGGAGACACTGTCCCCTGCTCTAAACCCAGGAGTACAGGCTTCAGGGCACAGCTTCGAGGGGATGCTCCGGACTGCCCACCATGGGCATCTATCTGGGAGTGGTTTGGAGAAATGACCACATATAGACTCAGTGCCTAAGGGGAAAGGCCCTGGGGTTGGCAATTATGATCCCCAGGCTAACCGGGATAAGGCAGAGGTGAGAGTCTCCTGCCTGTATGCTGTCAGCCTGTCACCAGGCGCACGCGCGTGTATGTCTGTGTGTGTGTGTGTCTGTGTGTGGTTGCTGGGGTGGGGGCTGGGGTATGTGCACGTGCATGGCTAGGCACATACCGTCGGGCTCAGAACACTTGAAATGCAGACCTCGCTGGGCAGGGTTTTCTGTGGCTTGGGTATATTATCTGCACAGCTCACAGTTTAATGGGGCGTTTGTGCAGAAGACATTGATCAGCAGCAGGAGGAAAATAGCCGTTGCCTAGGCAACCGCTGATGACTCATCCTGGCTTTGAAGCAGCAGGAGCCATGAGACTGCAGTAATTTTCCAGATGCTTAACCTTCCCTCCTCCCTCCCTCTTTCTCTCTTTCTCTCTTTCTCTCTCTCTCTCTCTCTCCCCCCCCCCCTCTGTTTCCCACTCTCCATCCTTTGCCCCTTTCTCTACACTCACTTTCCTGGCTCCTCCCAATACTTGACCCTGTACCCTGCAGGCTCCCTGCGGGCCGCCTGGGGCCTGAGCTCTCTGGAGCAGGTGGGCAGACCCCACCCTACTGACACTTAGGCTGACTCTGCTGTTGCTTCCTCTCGTCTCTAGCCCAGAGGATGGGCAGGCTGCAGCAGCCTTGATGGCACAGGACCCCCGGAGAAGCCCCCCTGGAGTGAGTGTCTTCCTCTTCCTCTTCCTCTAACCTCAGCCAGCCTGAACCAGCCTGAGCTCACCACGTATCTCTCTCGGAGCTAAAGTGCAAAGTATATAGCCTTAAACCATTCCCTTCCCAAAGGCATCCTCGTCTCAGTAAGGGGTAGTTGGAGGCAAACTTTGTCAAGACCCACGGAGAGAAATCTTGAGCCTTCCACATGTGGATGGAGGCCTGGGAGCTTGGGCCTTGGGCTGTGTCCACAGGAGGCCCTTCCTCTGAGCATCGTGTGTGCAGCACCTGTGTTCCTGCTGATGCAGACCTGAAGCCTTGCTAGTGTCGGAGACAAGAGGTGGCTCGGCTCTCTGCCCCACCTCATTCACACACGTGCACAGCATCTGTGCACACACCCCCCGCCTGGAGCGGCCACAGCAGCCGGTGGGGGACAGCTACCCCCCAGGCGTGAAGGCTGGTCTGCTCGCTTATGTTTATTGGGTTTATGTCAAGCATCTACTCTGTGCAGAACGAGGGAGTGGGCAGTGGGTTGGGGGGTCCACGTGCTCTCAGAATAGCCTGTGGTCAGAGGGAATGAGGCCAGCAGACACGTGCTTCTGGGGGAGAGGGTGCCCACGCAGCTGCCCTTGGAGCTGACCCTTGGGGCCCTTTACGGTGGCATGCCTTCTTTGTCACTAGTTCAGTTGGCTCGGGCCCAAGAGCTCTGTCTGTCCCGCCACGCTGTCATTCCACCTTGAGGGTGACCAGCCTACAGAGTCACCAGGGACACAGATACACTCAGTCCTTCATCTTGCTTTGACAGAAGCTCTCCTCTGATCTCAGGCTCATAGGGGCCCTCCTGTCTGTGTCACCCTCACGGTCACAGAGCACATCACACAGCATGTCCTCCCAGCTCCCAGAACACATAAATGCACAGACACCCCATCTCCTGAGAAGCAGGAGACCCAGACCGTACACTCCCAGCCATCTTCCTGGTACACTGGGTGAGCTTCCGAGGCTCATGTGACAACGCCCCCGACGGGTGTCATCTCGCTGGGCCCAGATGTGCGGAGGTGGGGGCCACCTGTCTCACAGGGCCGCTCATTTCATTTTTGAACACATTTGTGTTGTTTATTAATCCATTCATTGAGCAGTTCCTTTGTTCAGTAAGGATGCCCTGGATGCCTCTGGTATGTTAGACATTGGAGCTGCAATGATGAGCAAAACAAGTAGTCCCCCCAGCATGGAGCTTGCGGGAGGCCAAGTCATGGGACGTCCGACAGCCCTGTGCTCGCCAACGCCAACGCGGACAGGAGCCATGAGGCCATAGGTAGGCGGCTCTGGTCCGATGGGGCGGGGCCGCAGAAGTCCAGGGATGTGGGGCCAAAGACTCCAGTTGGCTGGGCAGGGTGTGGTGGAGTGAGAGGGAACAGCATTAGGGGCAGAAGGAATAGAATGCATAAGAAAGCACCCTGAGGTGAGAGGGGCCATGGCCAGGAAGGACGCAAGCGTGGCTTGAGAATCCAGTGAGGGGGACATGGGCAGGGGAAGTGGCCCACGGGGCTGAAGCAGATGGAGCGTGGCTTCCAGGACACTGCAGTGGGGGCACCAGCGGCCTCGAAGAGTGGTTCAGACAGGGAGCGATGACAGTTTCTTCCTCCTCCTCCCCATCCTCATCTCTCTTCCTCTCCTCCCCACCTCTTCCTCCTTGCCTTCTCCTCCCCCTCCTCCTCCTCACCTCCACCCCTTACTCCCCTCTTCCTCTTCCTCCATTTCTTCGTGGTGGGGGGAACCGTTACTTAATTTAGTCTTTCTTAGGAACTCCATCTGCTGAGGAACAAACATTGCGGTTTCAGAGCTTAGTGTGAAGTAAAAATAAACGGTCTTTTCTGAGTAAGCCTGCTTAGATTTCGCTACTATCACCTGCAGCTCTTCAACGTGGCTTCTATGAGCCGTGGAGTGGGTTCTGGCTTCGCCGGTGCCTGTAGCAGCAGGGACAGAAGGGACTTTGCAGCCCTGCAGTGACCTGGACTGCTCTCTGCAGAAGGGTCCCTCATCTTCCTGGCCATTGTTTGCTCTGCTGATGTTGCTGGCTACTGCCTGCTGCTCGAGCCCCTTGCAGCCGGGCCATCCGCTCATCACGTGTGTGTGTGTGTCCCTCCCTCTCTCCTCACCCCTCCCTGCAATCGGTCAGAGCCTGGCAGCTGATCCCTGGGTGATTCAGCCTCACCCCAGTTCTCACCCTGTCCCTGTTTTGCCCCCCTCCCCAAATGGCCTTTGCAAGGGGAACCTTCTCTGTACCGTGGGGAACCTGTGGTCTGGGCAGCCGGTCTTGACTCTGAATTAAGCTAAAGAGAGGACAAAGGTGGCCGGAAGGTCCTTCCTCACATGCTTTGATGCAAAACCACATTTTGGAAGTCGGGTCTGGATGCCAGCCCCCCCCCCCCCCCATGGCATCCTTCCCTCACGGTCCTCATCTTCCCCAGCAGGCGATGCTCAGGCCACTGAGGGAGACGGTGCCTTTTTGGGGGAAGGCAGAAGAAAAAAGGGTATATGGGTGTGTGTAGGTTTTAAAGTAGGCTTTCTCTTACGACACTATTTTAAGGATCTGGAGTTCTTTTTCCTGAGATCATGCAGAAGTCACAAGCATTTTTAGCAAGGGAGTGATAGGCTCAGATGTGCATCTTTGTAAAGATGGTGGTGGCGGCTGCAGGGATAGGATCGGAAGGGTGAGCAGGCAGGCTGGTCAGCAGTCATCGGGCGAAGGACAGAGAGAGGGCATGAGGGGCAGAACACGGAGAGGGATCAAGTGTGGTGCTCGGGAAAGGCAGGTCTGAAGAAAGCACCTCAATTTCTGCTTTATGTAACTGCGGGAACTTGGGGACCATTGACCGATCGGGGGGATCAATGGCAGGTCACCCAGACTTAGAGAGAGAGGGTAAGGTATTAATAAGTCCAGTTGGGCATTTGCAATTGAAAGGGTCTTGGAGCTGAGCGGTGGGTGGCCATGTGAGTCCGGAGCTCGGGGAGAGTCACCCGTGTGCAGGTGGACGTCCGTGCAGTGGGGCTGATGGCACAGGGAGAGGCGAGGCCCGTGGGGTCCTGCCGGGGGACTCAGAATGGGAGACGTGGTCGTAGGTAGAGGGGCTGGATATTACAAGGGGTCCTTCTTAGTAAAGACGGAAAGCCTGGAGCACATCTAAATGGACAATCCTGAGATGGTGACAAGTGACAAGGACATGCTGAGGTTTCCTTTCTGTTGCCCGTCTGCTCAAGACCAAGGGGCTCGGGGCAGGGACAATGAACTAATGAGTGTAACAAGGCTCAGGCATCTGGGAGGTCTGGCAAAGACCATCGTCAGCTCTGTTAGCATCAGAGAGGGAGGAGTTAATTGGATGAAACTAATAAATATCTGAAAGGCACCATCATTTTAAGGTGTCTAAAGCCAAGTGCTTCTGTTTGGTCTGGAAGGAAAACACTAATGTGAAAAATTGCAGATTATTAGGCAATGAAAACGGCTAATGCTCCCAATGACAATCCCGATAGTCAGGAAGCGCCCGGAACAGTCTGTGAGAGCGCCCTCCGTGACCACCGCAGCTTCACGTGCAAGTTTCCACATTCAGCAAGGACACGTCCCCCCGTTTTTTGGTGTGTAATAGGATG